>NC_142690.1:11610000-14110000 GCF_056320005.1 Nelumbo lutea
GGAAACGGGACAATATTACGAGTTCCACTGGGACCACGGCCACAACACAAACAACTACTATGATCTGCGCCACCACACTGAGGACTTGATCAAGTGCAAGTACCTCGGGGGGTTCATTGACAACAAGGACAAGAAGGCAAAAGAAGAACCGTGCCCGACTGCTAGGCCTCTATCCTGAGCTCCTCCATCCAAGGTCATCGCAATAATGTCATGAGAGATGGCTGCTAAAGGGGAGAGCAGCTCGGGCCATAAAGCGTATCTGTGGTTGCTCGAGGTTGACGATAGGGAGCAGAAAAGAAAGCGAGGGAACCGATCACCTTCACAGAGGACGACCTCCGAGGTGTTCAGACTGGTGTGTCCGGAAGCGCGTTGTTAATCACTCTGAAACACCAGTTTAAACATTTATAAATTTTCCATTTCTCACAAAAAAATATAAATGTAGTAATTGGATGAGAACGGGTCATCTCCACAGGGAAGCAAGGGAAAAATAATCATGTACTTAGATCCAGGAGAAGAGAACGCAAGTGGGAGTTTCAAAAATAAAAAAATTAATTAATTAAAAAATAGAATTCATTAAAACCAAATTCGAACTGTACTCAGAATAACAAATGCATCAAAATAAATAAATAACACAAACTACTAAATTAAAGAAACAAAAAAATGTCTGACAATCTTGTCAGAGGTAGTAGTTTTCGGATTTCTCCTTCCACCCTCGAACTTCTCGAGATAGGTCTTTCGTCTTACTTGGCCGAATTTCAGATCTACAGAAAATAAATAAAACACAAATTAAATCTAATAAAAATAAATTTACAGGAAGGAAAAAATAACTAGAAATTAAAGAACATAAAATAATTCTAAAATTGAAGAAAATATGGTTGGGATTCAAATCCAGAGGTGGCAGTAGTGGTGTTGGCGAACTGCAAGTAGGAACCCCTCCTCTTGCTTGGGCATCCTCCTCTTCCTCTACCCTTGAATTTCTCAAGATTAGTCTTCCTTCTTGCCTGGGTGAATTGACCAACCCCTTCTACAGGGCCTCTAGGACCCTTTTTATAGAGAAGGGTGGAACACAACTGGAAATAGGGAGAAAGATGGGGGATGGAAGCTAGGATTTAGCAAAGTTAGGGACGCCCTAGGGTTTCTAATAGATGGCTAAGATGGTTTTGGAGTGATCCTAGGGCTGAGAATGGAAGGAAATGGCACCCAATATTATGTAGGGCTGAGATTTGGACACCCAGAAATGGAGGGTGTAGATTAGAACATCTAGGGTTAAGATTAAAAGAATAGGTGGTGCCCTAAATTGAATGGTTGGGATATATTTTGGAGGGAGTGGTTGAGTTTTAATGCTAGGAAGCTAAATGGTAAGGATTATCAGAATAGGTGGCACCCTAGGGTTTAAAAGCTATAAAGGAGAGCCCTAAAATGAGTGGTTGAGATTAAAAGAGGTGGAGGGTGGAGATTAAACACCTAAGGGCGGCTAGGGTTTGCTAAGAGTGAAAAGATTAGGTTAAAAAGGCTCCCTATGGTTTGCTAAGGAGAGGGGAGCATGGTAATACAATAGGATTAGCGCCAACTGGGTTTAGCAGATAGGAGGCGCCCTCCTATTCTCAGTTCATTACAAAAACACCCCTCTCTCAGCTAGTCTTCACACCAGCTTCCCAAAAACTGCACTTCAACATAGAAAACTTCTCAGTTTTCTACATAATTTGCACATAGACCCTTAGTGGTCACATAATTGATTTTAATTGGGAAAATGGTACACTTTGACTATTTTATGGTCAAAAATACCCCTGAATTGATGCCTTTTAGGCATCAAAATGCAGGGTTATCACAAACCCGCGCTAGGAGAAGAAAAGATTGAACCGAACTGGAAAGGATCTTATAGTGTAACCAAAGCGCTTGGGCCTGGTACTTACAGACTAGAAGACCTTGACGGAAGGCCTGTACCAAGGAGTTGGAATACTGGAAATCTGATAATGTACTATCAATGAATCTACACCAATAAAGAGAGCCTTTCTACAATTAGTTGCACAATACACACTGCACACACAGCATAACACATACTACACAGTACACTCCACGCGATGAGCACTGCCTAGTCGACCCCTAACGGTTAGACCATCCGTGTACCGACTCGGCCAACCCACAATGGCCAGAGCCTGCAATGCATAGCCATGCGCTAGCTCAGCAGTGCATAGCCAACCAAGCAATCCGACTCGCCTTGTAATGGCCAGAGCTAGAGCGGGGAAGAACACTCCCGCCATCAAAGGCCGGAGGGCGGTCACCAAACTCCGCACACTTTGCTAATGAACCGTCATATCAGAGTTAGCTAATGAATGGCCAACCCATGAAGAGCATGAAGATCCTTAAGACCAGATCCAAACTGAGCATCCCCAAACAATGAGAGCTCGAAAGCATCTCGGCTAGCGAAAGCTGAGGACTGAAGACCTCGACCAAGAGAAGGCCAAAGCTCATGACTAAGTTCGATAAGATAAAGGATAATTACAAGTGTTTTTCCATTAATTTTGAAAATAATTACAAGTATAAAATCTCGATGCCAACACCCGATTTTTGTTCGGTCCGCCACTTGAACCTTCAATTCAGCCCCAAAGCTCCCAAATTCACTAATAAACCTGACTGATACCTATCTGATGGCCTTGATTAACCACCAATTACACCTCAACTACTAGATCAGATACAACCGTCAGACCCAATACCTCCCAAGACACCTACTCATAAAATTCCAGCTCAAAATTCCTCTGTTCACCCATTCATCAAGCGAAGAATCCATTCCGATGCCTCTCGTTAACATAAGACTCAGAACCCAGATCCCCTTCACCTTAACACATCTGAACCAATCAAACCATGCCATTAAGCTCTAGACATGTCAAAACACCTACTCATAAAATTTTACCCCCAAATTCTCCCACTCACCCTTCTATCAAACCAAGATTTCGTTCTGAAACATGTCATTGACCCAAATTCCTATGATCTTAACCCTATAAGATTGATCAGACCTCATCGTCAGATTCCAGACACCCCCAAATATCCATCTATGAAAACTCAACCCAAAATACCTTTGTTTACCCTTCAACCACACCAAGATTCCATTTCAAGGTCCTAGATTGACCAGATTACAAATCTGCCCCATTCAGGCCCAGTTAGCTCAATCTAATCTTACCAATCACCTTAGACTATCCAAAATTCCTACATTGTGAAATTTCATCCAAAGCAAACCTTGTTTGCCCCTCGATCATACAAAGATTCTGTTTGAGACCCTAGATTAACCGAATCAAGCCCTTTCCAGATCTTCCCAATCTGGGACCATTTGGCCCAATCTTATCCCACCAATCAACTCAAAATGTCCAAAAACCCCAATCTATGAAATTTCATCCAAGAATACCCTCATTTACCCTTCAATCTAAAAAGATTTCATTTCGGCCAGTCTCACTGACCCCAACACGTACGACCCTACTATGCAGTCAAACCCATCTCAACCCACCTTTTTTTGGCCCAAAAATCCCCACCATTGAACCAGAAGACCCAATTTGATCCTCCTAGACCTGGTTTGTTACATTTTTTCAAAATTATGAAAATACCCCTAAAAACCGCAAAATTACAAAACTGTTATTACTACTATTATAAATACAGCCCTAAGTTTTCAATTTTGGGGCATCGACTATTCACCTCCCCCTTCCTCTCGACAGAGTGGCGGTGAACCAGTGATGACAACTAACATCCGAGCTCCTCTCCCTCCCCACCTCTCTCTCCCTTCTTCTTCTTCTTCTCTATTCCACTAGCAGCGGCGACATTCTTCAGTACTTCCCTCACATTTCTTTCTCTCCGCCATTCTCCCATTAAAGATTTGTTGTTCACCTCCCCTAACCTTGCAACACCCAAATTGTGGCTACAATAGTCCCCTCCACCACTTCTCTCTTGCCATTGTCATTGATTGGACCTTCCTCTCTCGTCATTGCAATAAGTTGCAACGGCGTGTTTGAACCCAGCCAACAACAACTCAGCATTCACAAATTATGTCAACTAGAATGACTTACTTGCATAACCGAATGAACCAAGAATGTGCAGTCTGATGTAGTTAATCTTAAGCATTTCCCATATATCTCTTAACAACCCAACAGCATTCAATGTTCTAAAGCTACATCTAGGTAATAACCTTACCTCACACTTAAGGGATTGACATCTTATAGATCGGGAAGACAAAATGATGCCTGAAGGGATTGACATGCTTTCATATCTTATCCTTGTGAGTGCGAGAACATTCGTGCTTTCCGATATCTGAAGGGAATGACATGCTTCCTCAACACATCCAGCTAACTAATCGAGTCCAAATGTAAGGGTTCTAATAGAAAAGGGGTGGGGTTTCCAATCCTTTTGTTCAAGGCCTTGCATCCAAATTGATTTGGTCTGAAAGTGAAGAGGAGTGTTATTCATATCCTTCTCGGTTGCCAAAGAGAATAAATTCTCAGCTCAAATTTGACTCCAAATTTTGTATACAGAACGAATAAGGATTTCGCGTTCACACTGACTAGAGAGAGGGGTGCCTAACCCCTTCCCTCTCTCTCTCTCAACTTACCTAGATTAGCCCTATCCTGGCCAATTGATATGGACTTATTAATTTTGAAATTTTATGAAATTTGAATCTAAAAGGCCCATCACACCGAGTTATGTATTTTGATGGGTGGCAACTTCATATATCATCCATGAAGTGAACAACCGGTAAAGGTATTTGTTCGACGTTCACACTCAGCATACCGAGCGGAATACATAGCAAAAAAAAAAGGGAACAAACACCAACAAGGCAGGGTAAGAAGAAAACATCAGAAGGGCAAAACAAAGTCAAATCAACAATAGTAGCAGCGGACAACCACCTCAGTCTGCGGCCTCCTCAAGCACCTTGGGCATGTCAACGGTGGCAGTGTTATCCTCAGCAGGGGTATCGGGATCATAAGGGCTCAAGCCCTACACGACCTCGTCTCCTAGGAGCGTGCGACGAAGTCATCCATCTCGTTCTAGTATTCCATTGAAGCCTTGAACTTGGTAATGGCTTCCTCCCTTGTCCGGGTCGCCCTTTCATCGGCCTCTCTCCGTAGCTTCTCCCGCATCTCCTTCTTCTCGGTGATGCGCCCCTTCAACTTGTGGACAGTTTCAAACCGCTCATCTATGTCGCGCTTCAGCTCGGTATTCTCATCCTTAGTGTGACCGACTGTGCACCCGCAACCTCAAGCTTGGCCAACGAGCCTTCATGTGTTCAACCTCGGCTTGACTAGACTCATAGAGGTGCTGCCGCCGCATTGACTGAAGACAACCGATCATTGTGATTGCCGAGCAAGCATTATGCAAAGAGAAATGAAGTATCGACACACCAATATTAACCGACCAAAGCAGAATAACCAACACAAGCAAGGACTTACTGACACGGCTTGAAGCATGAACACACACTCTAGGGCACCACTTGTAGACTCCGCCACCTCCCGCCTCATGGCCAGCATCAAAATGCCGCAGAGAAGCTGCTCAGCAATGTCCTCCATCCCTAGTCCATCCACGGTTTGGACGTTCCACTGCGGCACGTGCACGGCCGAACTATTATCGACATTCACCACGTGCCCCTTCATCCGAGATTTGTGATGTTCATAGTAGACCAAATGAAAGACTACCATGTCAGTGGGCCTCACTCGTCTAGGTGCGGGACAATTATTGGTCCTCAGTTTGGCTACGTGCAATCCTCAAATATATGTCTACGTTGCGATCATTTGGGTGCAATTGGATGAAGTGTTCAATTAAATTCCTAGGGTTTATGATGATTCATAAGGAAGCCATCTTAGAAAAGCCTTTTCCTCGAACTATCAAAGATGTACAGCGTCTCATAGGTCATCAGATCGCTATTCTCAATATGTACATGTCATTGTTTGCATTATGAAGCCTATCCTTTTTCAAAGTCCTTAACTAGGCAAAGAACTTCTAATGAATCAAAGAATATGAACAAGTCTTTCAGTAGCTAAAACAATATATATGCTCGCCTCTTTTGTTAACTAAATTGATCCTTAGTAACAAATTATCATTGTATCTTTCAATTGGAGGCAAGGTGCTCAACTCTGTTCTCATTAAAAAAGAAGACGACATACAAAATCCTAAATATTACACCGACAAGGTATTTTAAGGCATCGAGAGCAAATACCCAAACTTGGAGATAATAACTCCGACCCTTGTGACCTTGGCAAGCAAGTTTTGACCTTGGCATTCCATTAAAGCCCAAGTATTAGCCAAGTCAATTGCAGAGTACACCTAGCCTATGATCATTTATGACCCAGCCCCACCTGGTTAGGGCATCGCACCCAGCCATGATCATCCTCTAGTCTAACAACAATCCAAGTTTCACCCCAATTGTTGATGAACCGGCAATTGAGATTGTCGTATGCCCATCATTTAGAAAGCACCGGAACAAATCCAAAAGAAAAAAAAAGCAAGGCAAACAACACTCGACCTTTAATAATGGTTCCAATAGGAGCTAATAATGTTAGCTCATGTCTACTTGTAGGACAAAAGTATGGATCCATCTTATGCCTACTGACTATTGCCCTTTTAAGCAAGAGAAAAACCGAGTAATATTTTATATATAAAATAAAGAAATTTTAAGTAGCTATTATAATAATTTAACATTTTCGTCATTTGGAAAGATGAAAGTTTATAGAAATCTTTATTCCAAATGAGTGTTAAGGGGTAATTGTCACCGATCCCATAATATAGGGGTCTTTATAATTGACCCTTTCAATTTTATTTGCCAAGTGTAGAAATCAGCAACTTGGGAAGACCTCTGGTACATTAGTTTCATTTTCCTCTATACTTCCCTTGGTTTATCCTATCAAGCATCCATTGATGAATTCATCTTAGGGGAGGAAACAGGAAAGTAAGGCCGAGTCTGTTGTATAAAAGACATTTCACACTGAATTATTTGAAATGTGAATCGTTGAAAATTAAAAAACGTATTTATTGATGTAATATTACATTATAGGTCGATGTAAAATCTCATCATAAGTGATATTTTTTTACATTAATTTACAATATAAAGTTCCACTTCATCCAAATATATACCAACAAATCTGAACCGAGGTGGAGTATTTATACTATAAACAAACACCGACAATACTAAATCGATAATAAGATTTTACACCGATGAGGTTTTACAATACAAACAAACGCACCCTAAATTAGACGATAGCAAAAATTTCTCTCCTTGAATGAAGTCTTGCAAGGCCAATCGGTGGTAGGCCAGTTGATACGCTCCCAGGTTTGTGGATATGTGGGGATCAAATCCAGTTGTGTCACAACACTGTATCACTGATCCACATCTAAAGCTGACACTTTTGTAGTTTTGTTTATAAGCATACATCTTTGGAAAACCAAATTTCCTCTTGCAGACTTTGAGCACTCTACCCAAAGAGTTTCGTGTAACTTTATTGCGACTCTTTTAGAACTCCAAATTATAGAAAATTGATAAAATACAATATAGAAATAAAAAATATAAGAGAAACAGAAATTACAGAAAAATAAAAATGAAATTGAAAAATATAAGAAAAATACAGAAAATTGCAAACAAAAAGTAAAAGAGTAAAATATAAAAATAAAAATAAAAAATACAAAAAAACATAGAACTTAGATAAACACTTTCATAATTTTATATTTCTTGATGGGATAAGAGCAAAGTGCTGGAATATATAAAGTTTTAAGGTGGGGCTTTGTTGCAAATTAAAAATTTGCGTGCGTTCAAAAAGTACAATGTCTTAAGTCTTTTCTTATCCTTTAGTAAATCACAATCTCTATTTCTAACATAAAAAAAAAAAAATTGTGAACCACACAAATAACAATCTATCACACCAAACTTGTTTATTTGAGCTAAACTTAGTTTGCAAGGAGTACATAAACAAATATTACGATGCAAATGCCTATAAAATAATACAAAACGCAGCGCAATAACAGCTTAAAGGAATAATAAAGAATTGATGTACTTCCCATCGTTTGTTGGTTTCTACACTCGCCAAGTTGCTAGTGGCATAATCAGATAGCGTCACACCTTTACATTAATAAATGAGTATGACGACGACTTTCAGTTGATTTATTTTTGGGGTTTTTATATATAGTTAACTAAACTTCACCTCTAGAATTCATAGCAAAATCGTAACAACAATCTGTCACACCAAACCTGTTCATGTCAGCTTAAAGGAATAATAGAGCGCAATAACAGTTGTTTTCTGAGTTTTTATTTTGCAAAATAAGTGTTGACGTACTTCCGAAGTTCCGATTCTTTGTTGGTTTCTACACTCGCCAACTTGCTATTCACATGATCACATAGCGTCACACACTCACACCTTTACATTAAATGAGATTGATTACGACTTTCAGTCAATTTATTTTTGGCCATACGATTATATAAACTTCGTCAATGGAATTTGAGATAAAGTCTTTGATGAGGGATAATTTGGCAACTTCAATTAAGTGATAACAAGTGGAGCGATTGAATAATATAGTGATACTTCATCACAACCTAGAATCTTAGTCATCTCGGACACTTTGGAACATTCAGCTAGACTGATTTAAGTAACTCACTACATTTACCAACCGAGGCACACAATTCACTATATCTCCTCGGGATCACGGTATACAAGTTTTATCAGCTTACTCGGAATCTATATTCGAGTGCGAAGCTAACTCCAAGTTAGACAGGCCAATGATCTCACACACGTATCGTGAGGCTCACAGTAGGTTTCCTATATAAAGGCTTTATCTCCGGCCTCACAAAGTAAGTGAGATTTAGTTCTTGCATTCTCTTACTTTCAAACTCTCGACTCTCTCAAATCTCCATCACTAATTTAAGCATCAAAGTGCCCACACCAGGTAAAAGTACCCCGGAACACTCTGATTGTTTTGTCTTGCAACTCAACTAGGCGGCTTCACTAGCCCTACGTCTGAGCTGTCCTTCAACAGAAAACGTTTAGATCACGCATCATCAATTGGCGTTGTCTATGAAAACACGCAACAAAAGTCGTATTCTCACTTCCTTGCTACTTTTACTACTTCAATGGCATCATTAAGTAACAACTAACCTGCCAATAACAACAACAACAACAACCACATCACAGGGGGGCAAGACTAGCCCGAAGCACACCCTAAAGTTCCTTCTGTGATCATTGGGCAATTCACACTACCCTTGACTCTACTTGGCATAACAACAATGCCAAACTAGTCCTTCCCTCTACACCAAGTGAACGCACGTCTTCCTCCAGTTGAGCCATCAATGGTTACTACTGGGATCGACATGCATCAATTAAACGAATTGGTGCAATATGTCTGTGGCATGAACCTGCAGATGCGAACATGGAGGAAAGATTTGCCGCCTTGATGCAGCAACAACCTCACCATCAGCAACAACAATAACAGAACCAGCAACTCGGTAACCAACAACCCAACCACCAAAACTAGGACTAGGTTCTAGACCCTCGTCATGCTGACGATTGGAACCAAGTCCCGATAGAAGAGCATAGCCTTGCTACAGCACAAATCGGGGCACGAAGGCAATAGCTTGATCGAGTCGTCGGGGAGAAGGCGTTGCCAATGTGCACATCACAACATCGGAGAAGCCACCTAGGCCTTCCCTCTGCAAAAAGTGAACACACCTCTTCCTCTAGTTGAGCCATCAGTGGTTCATGCTAGGATCGAAGTGCATTAGTTCAACAAATTGGTACAGTATGTCTATGGCATGATCATGTAGATGCGGACGTGGAGGAAAGATTTGCTGCCCTAATGCAGTAATAGCCACACCTGCAACAACCTTAGTAGCAGCAACAACAACAACAGAACCAGTAGCCCAGTAACCAATAGCCTAGCCACCAAAACTAGGACCAGGTTCTTGACCCTCGTCATGCTGACGATCAGAACCAGGTCTTAGTCGAAGAGCATAGCCGAGCTACAACACAAATCGGGGCACAAAGGTAACATCTTCACCGAGGCGTTGAGGAGAAGGCGTCGCCAACGTGCACATTACAACATTGGGAAAAGCCACCTCACTCCCACCAACAACGGGGACACAAATATGAAATGAGAGGTGAGCCATGTTGCTGCTTGTCCAGTAGCATAGCTGGTTACCTGCACTTGAGATCCCCACTTGCACTTGAGATCCTTATGGCCCCACAGCCTAAGGACTTTAAAGCCTTGAGCCTAGAGTCTTACGGTAACACTACAAACCTGGTCAACCACATAGATAGTTTCCAAGCCTTGATGTAGCTTCACAAGAAAATGATGTGAGCCTGTGTATGGCCTTCCCAACGAACTTTTGGGTATAGCTCGGATGTGGTACTCGAGACTGATCAGGGGCTCAATCAAAAGCTAGAACCAGTTCGCGGATCTTTTCACGATGCACTTCACCACTAGCAAAAGGTGTCTGAAGTCAACAACTTGCCTATTGAACGTGGTCCAATGACCAGACAAGAAGCTTCGAGACTACATCAAGAGGTCCAACTTGGAGCACTTCCAAATTCCAAACCTTGACTCGGTAGTCCAGCTCACTGCAATGGTCAATGGCGTCCACCACTTCGACTTGCGTTGGGAAATTGAGTTGAACCCTCCATCTTCCATGGAGGAGTTCCTCCACTAGGCCGACAAGTTCACCAAGGCGGAGGAGGTGATGGGATCCCAATTAGAGCTGACCAAGAAGAGGAAGCGAGTTGAAGAAGTGGGAAGCAGCAAGCAGTGGCGCAAGAGTAAGTCACTAAAGAGAAGAAGTCGATCACCCCACAACAGGAGAAGTAGGTTGCCAAGAAGGAGAAGCAGGTCCCCCCATAGGAGTTCCAAATAAAGTAGTAGGTCGCCATGAAGGAGAAGCAGGTCCCCCCACCGGAGTTCCAAATTGGGCTAGCATTTAAGAACCCCTCCAGTCCAGAACCGGAGTTACACAACCCTCAATCCCAAAAGAGGATAAATTTTGATGCAAATAAAAACGGCATAGTATATGAGATGGCCTCCCAGGATGAAGGCGACCCCACCAACAGGAACACGAATAAGTACTATCACTTCCATTGTGATATAGGCCACGACACTGAAAACTGTAGAAACCGTAAGGACAAGATCGAGGAGTTGATTTGTCGTAGTTACCTGAAGTGGTTCATCAAATGTGACAACCGGAGCTGACGCAGATCCATTATCCACACGACGATGCCCTCATTGTCAAAATGATAATTAATGACTTCGAAGTAAAGCGAATTCTGATCGACTCTAAAAGTTTAGTCGACATCCTTTTTCTAGACACCTTTGAGAAGATGAAGCTTGAGAGGAAGGATCTACATCTAGCTGGCGTCTTACTCATTTGGCTTCAACGGAGACATGATGAGGCCTCTAGGGCGGATTAAAGTGCTAGTCATAGCATGTTTGGAGCCGAATTCAGTCTATTTTGAGCATAACTTCCTGGAGATCACGACTCCGTCCCCTTACAATGCCATCCTAGGTCAGCCTATCCTGCATGCTATGGAGTAGGTAGTACGAGGCAACCAGCTGGAATCGCACAAGTGCTACGTGGTGTCGCTAAATGGAAAGGGAAAACTAGCAGAAGATGTCAACCTGGAGCTGCTTCCTGAGAACACCGATGAACGAGCCCATTCAATGGAGGACACTGTCTTGGTCCTAGTCTTAGACACCAAGCCCGAGAAGATGGTCCAGATCGAAGCTCGCCTTGTAGAACCACTTCGGTCACAACTGGTAAGTTTCTTAGTAATTTAGATGCTTTGGTATGGTCGGTAGTAGAAATGCCCAACATAGACCCCTTTGTCATTACTCATAGACTTAATGTGGACCCTATAGTTAGACCAATCAGGCAGACGAAGAGGAACCTCTCCCAAGAGAGGTTGAGGATAGTTGACGAGGAGATCGGAAGCTTCTCGCAGTAGACTTTGTTAGAGAGGTCTAGTGTCCGAGTTGGGTAGTCAACCCAATGCTTGTGAAAAAAGCAAATGATAAGTAGTGCATATGCATCAACTACACCGACCATAATAGAGTTTGCCTAAAGGATAATTATTTGCTCCCGGTAAGTATGACCTCGGGGTACGAGTTGATAAGTTTCATGGACGCTTACTCTGGCTATAATCAGATCCAAATGAACCTGAAAGACCAAGAAAAGATTGGCTTTGTAACTGAACTGGGCTTGTGTTGTTATAAAGTAATGCCCTTCTTATTGAAAAACGTTGGAGCAACTTTCCATCAACTTGTAAATAAAATTTTTTCACCATTAATTGACACTAAAATCGAAGCCTATGTTGATGACATGGTCATGAAGACCCAATTTTCAAATTCTTTAATTTCTTATTTAAATTCTATTTTTGAAATTCTAAGAAATTTTAACATGAAGCTCAACCCGAACAAGTGTGTCTTCAGGTCATATCGGGCAAATTCCATGGCTATATAATGCACCGACGTGGCATGGAAGCCAACTTGTATAAAATCCAAGCAATCCTAGATATGAGACCACCTTGGTCAATTAAGGATGTACAAAAATTAACAGGTTGGATAACCACCCTAAACCAATTTATGTCTAAGTTGGCTGGGCAATGTCTCCCATTCTTTAAGGCCATAAAGAAAAATGAAGACTTTGTGTGGAATAAGGAGTTCCAACTCGCATTTGACGAGCTTAAAAGGTACTTCAGTTCACCTCCACTACAGACCAGACCATAACCCGAAGACGAGCTAAAACTCTACCTCTCGGCGAGTGACGATTAGCTCGGTACTAATTAGAGAAGTAGACAGGGTTTAGCGACCCATCTACTATATAAATAAAGTGTTGAATGCAGCTGAGACTAGGTAGCCCAACATTGAGAAGTCGGCCTTTAGTTTTGGCAGCTCGGAAGTTGCACCCTTACTTCCAATCCCATACTGTCGTAGTCCTAACTAACCAACCTTTGAGGCATGTTCTTTAGAAGCCCGAGGTTTCGGGAAGGTTAATGAAGTGGGTCATCGAGCTGAGTGAATATGATATCCGGTTTGAGCTACGCCCAACAATTGAAGCACAGGTCCTGGCCAACTTTGTCGCCAAGTGCATGTTCAGCACGCCGACCCTTGGAGTGGCTAAGCATGCTATCACATCGGAGGCATCAACCAGTGTGGCACCTATCCCGGCCTTGGGAGTCCCGGCCTGGAACGATGAGCCCTAGATCCTCTATGTCGACGACTCGTCTAATCAATGTGAAAGCAGAGTTAGGTTGTTGCTTTACAGGCCAAGCAAGGTGAAGTTGGAGTATGCCCTCTAGTTTGAATTTGAAGCATCAAACAACGAGGCAAAGTATGAGGCACTGATAGTCGGGCTGACTTTGGCAAAGGAGGTCAGTGCAAAACACATTGTGGTATGCAACGATTCTCAACTGGTGGTAAACCAGGTGAGTGGGCAGTATGAGGCCTGGGAGCCTGCCATGTCGGCCTATTTGGCCAAGGTGTGAGAAATCTTGCCCAACTTTCACTCTTGGTATATTCAATAAATACTGAGGATTGAGAACACAGAGGCCGATGCTCTTTCAAAGCTAGCCAGTGCAACAAAAATCACAAGGAGAATGGTCTATGTTGAAGACCTACCATGGCCAAGTATAGAGAGGGTGGTAGAAGAGGTCGCTCCTATTTTGGTAGTAGAATCGAGCTGGATGAATTCACTCATTGAATATCTATGTCACAAGACCCTACCAACAAACTGCAATGCAACTCGGAGGGTAGAGCGGAAGTCAGCTCGCTACATCATCATTGGGGAGTAGTTGTACCACAGGTCTTTCATGCTCTCCTACTATTACTAGACTACGATGAAATTGGACACACTCAAACTCGTTCAGACATGTTATAACTGCTAGAGGCATGCTAACATGCCACATCAACCTACCGCTGACCTGAAGTACCTAACCATCCTATGGTCATTCACTCAATGGGGGATAGACATCCTCGGTCCCTTCCCACCTACGACCGGGCAGAGAAGGTTCTTGGTCACCATAGTTGACTACTTCACAAAGTGGGTGGAAGTTGAGCCACTGGTGTAAATCACAACCTAGAATGTACAAAACTTCTTCTAAAGGAACATAGTGTGCAGGTTCGGACTCCTAAAGGTGCTGATATCGGACAACGGGAAGCAGTTCGAGAATATCAAGTTTCAAAATTGGTATGCCGAGATGGGGATCCAGCAAAACTTCACCTCAGTAGCTCATCCCCAAGCAAACAAATAGGCCTAGGTAATGGATAGGGAAATCCTCTACAAACATAAATCTCGGCTTTCTTGAGCTAAGGGTTTGTGGGTAGACGAGCTGCCCAACATTCTTTGGGTCTACCAGACTATGATCAAAATGGCAACCGGAGAAACCCCCTTTAATTTGACATACGGAACGGAGGCAATCATCCTTGCTGAGATCGAGTTGCCCACCTTATGGTTTGAGGCGTATGACGAGGAGGACAACGACGACAAGCTACAGGCGAACCTTGACTTAGTGGAAGAAGTCCAAGACCTGGCCTATATTTGGACCGTGACCTACTAGTTACAAGTAGTTCAATACTATAATGCCCGAGTCAAGAAATGCCACTTTCGAGTTAGCAGCCTAGTACTTCAGAAAGTTTTGGTACCTGAGCTCGATGTAGGTAAGTTAGGACTGAACTAGGAAGGTCTCTACAAAGTACTAAGGGTGATCGGTGAAGGAATGTACGAGATCGAGATATTGGAGGGGACACAGGTCCCCTGTGCTTGGAATGTGGATAACTTAAGGAGGAACTACCTTTGAGCTCAAGAGTTCAGCGTCTGCAATGCCACTAACATTGCAAAATTTCACTAAGTATAAAAGACCACCCACCTCGGCAACCTGGTCGAGCCGATCTGCATTATGGGGGCACATTGACTAAACTACATCTTAAAGGGTATGGTAAGTCACTTTTACCATAAAGGTCCCTTATGCCGACCTGGCAATGATGTTGGCAGTTTGATATGCCTAGTTGCTCTAGCACCTAGGCACCTCGGGTTAATCCCATACTTAGTATATTTTTTGTTTAGGTTCGAAAGAAGAAAGAGACGAGGTGTGCAAAAAGTTTACTTCATTGAGCTTAAGTGATTGCATCGTCATAAAAAAAAGAGGAAAATTTCTTAGGCTGAGATCGGAGGCTTGGCACATTACGCATTTATAGGGGGTCCAAGAAAATAGGCAAAAAGGACTCAGACATTCTAGGGATCCTCATTCCCATCTCCAACCACGACGGCAGCTTCTCCTTCGGTAGCATCCACACCGACTTCGACCTCAGCTTCCTCACTTACCCCATCTTCTTCATCCTTGGAATTGGGCTCCAGATTGACCTGATCTGACATTTCATTGGTATAGGCCAAGGACTTGATGAGTGAGAGGTCGAGCTCAGGGTACATCGCTGACCTCACCAACATTTGGCAAAGTTTAATGCCTTGACAAAAAGCACTAGTTTCGAACTCTTCCCTCTCTTGTAAGAAGTCTGGGGAGACTTTGAACTCTTCGATGGCTCGGACCTTGGAAGCTTGGATCTTGTCGAGAAATTGGGCCTTGCGTTCAGCGGGGTGATCATCCTTCTCCTGCAACTCCTACAGCTCATTCCACCCGAGACTGATACTCGCCTGCCGCTGCCTTGTCAATTTTAGCCCTCACCAAATATCACTTAGATTGCTTGACAAGGGAGTGGACCATGGTGTTCATCTACAAAGGAAAACAGAAGCTAAGTATAAAAACACAATTCAAGAATAGCACAATGAGGAAGCTGGAAACTTGCCATCATGAGGAAGTGCATAGCTTTGTCGCCGAGCTCACTAGACTACATGTTAGAAAGGTTGGAAACCTCTTTGGGGAAGATGGCCTCCTTGGTTTTGATTAAGGCAGTCCTAAAGTCCATGATGGTCCGCCTCTCTTCAGGAGCTTCCTTAGATGTTTGGGCCTTGGGTTGCAGAGGGCGTGCCTCGAATGTCAGGGCCACCTCAGTCTCTTGTGAGGGCCTCTCTGCCTGATCTTCCCCGAGCTAAGCGTGTATTTAGCTTTGTATCGTAGACTTTAAGTATTACTAGCAGGTGGGTAAGACCTATGTGCATTGTTTGTTAATTGTTACTACTTGCAAAATTGGACATTAAAAAATCATATAATAACATTAAATATTTATTACTTTCTCGTGATTACTAGTAAATTATTGAAATGCATCGGCACACTAGATTTGTCTTGAAACACGAGATTAAACTTTTATTGTTATTGTTTGA
Organism: Nelumbo lutea; assembly: GCF_056320005.1. Lineage (NCBI taxonomy): Eukaryota > Viridiplantae > Streptophyta > Magnoliopsida > Proteales > Nelumbonaceae > Nelumbo > Nelumbo lutea. The sequence goes on from NC_142690.1 coordinate 11,626,277, forward strand.
CCGTTGAATGGGATTTGAAACCATTAGACGTTAGATAAGTTGATGGGTAGTAGAATTGGGAGAAATATTAAAAAATAAGCATCTGTTTGGCAAATCTTTTTGAGAATATCTTCTTGTACCTTTAACGATCAAAAGATGCATTGAGCTTTTGACATAAGATCTGAATAACCCGAAGACTATTTAGTAGATATGCATCTTTCCATGTAATGGTTATATATATATATATATATATATATATATATAAGAACTAGCCATCTTATCAATCACATTCAAGTGTAATAATTAGTATTTACGTGTCTTTCAATATATTTTATGCCTGATAAAATTGTCTAAAACATTATATATATATATATATATATATATATATACTATCCATCTTATCAATCACATTCAAGTATAATAATTAGTATTTATGTGTCTTTCAATATATTTTATGCCTGATAAAATTGTCTAAAACATTGGATAAAGTATTTATGTGTTTTAATTATTAGAAAAAAGTTTCTTGAAAAATACCATTGAAATAGGTGTATCGACAAATATGATACAAATATACAATATGCCCTATAGGAGGGTATATAGATGATAGATTGAGCAATAACTTGAGAAGTGAAATTAAAAGCCAAGAGGGTGTCCAATGGCCAAACCTCGTGACCAAGTTTATTTAATTAGGAATATATAGTGACTAGCCTGGATGATGCTTTCTTCATTAAAATTTCATGATTGACATCTACAAAGCACAAAACTACTTCAATACATTTAAAACTTAGAGTGAAAGAATTCTTTGGACAGCTAAGTTTGTTTTTACTAAGGCAAATGTTGTTGAATAGTATATCTCACTATAGAGAGATTGGTTGAAGTCATTGGATTTTAAGTGTTTTTGGGCCCATGTATATAAATATATAATGCCATTCTATTAGCTTCCATCTTGATTCAGGGATTAGACTAGACGATATAAAGCCCTCTTTAGTAAAATCAATGAACCAAGAGCATAAGATGAATACAATACTACCTTTACCAAAGAAGAAAGATGAATACAGGATGGACTACGATTGAATTGATATATTAATTTAACAACAATGGTTGTTCATCTAGTGGGGACCTGAAAGTGTTTTCTGAACTTCTGACCCTAGTCGAAGTTGAACTAGTATCCCACAGGCTTGATGTTTCACTTATGTAGCATTCCACCTCTTCCTCTGTTTTTTGAAAAACAAAATTCTTTTCACACATCCTCAATCCCTCAAGTTCCACTACAACTTCTTTCATTGTAGGCCTTTCCTTCCCATTCAAGTGCAAGCATCTCTTCGTAAGGTTGGCAACTTTTTTGAGCTCATCTTTTTGACCCTCTTGTACAATTTGAGGATCAATAATCTCAAAAAGACGATTTTCTTGTATTGAACAAATAAAATGTGTGATTAAGTTCCTCCCTTCTTGCGGTCTAGTTGAAGAAATTGGTTTTTCACTGGTAAGCAGTTCCACAAGAACTACCCCAAAACTATAAACATCACTCTTCTCTGTAAACTGACTTGATTGAAAGTACTCTGGGTCTAGATAACCCAAGGTCCCTTGTACCGCTGTGGTTATAGGAGTCTTATCAATTGCAATTGACCTTGAAGTCCCAAAATCGGATACTTTTGCTCTATATTTATCATCTAAAAGAATGTTTGATGACTTGATGTCTCTATGATAGATTGGTATGGATGCTGCTGAATGCAAATAGGCAATTGCTCCCGCAACCTCTGTTGCAATTCTTAAGCGATGATCCCATGAGAATGAGAAGTCTTCATTCTGATTGTGGATATTATTGAAAAGGGTTCCACCGGATATGAACTCATATACTAACAAAGGTATTTCAGCCTCTAAACAGCATCCTAACAATTTAACCACATTCCTATGATTAATTTGGGAAAGTAAGACAACCTCATTAATGAATTGTTCTAATTGACTTTCATCTAATAATTTCGACTTCTTGATTGCCACAATTCTTCCATCGGAGAGCATACCTTTATATACTGTGCCTTGGCCCCCTTGACCAAGAATACAGTTCTCATTATAGTGGTCTGTGGCAATTTCTAACTCTTTTGCTGTAAAAATTTTTACTTTCTCAACATTGCCTTCCTCTGCCAAGATTTGTTGTTGTAATAACAAACCACCATTTCTTTTGAAGAAATTTTCTTTGAGTTTCTTGATCCGTCTTTTCTTTAAAACTTGGTACAACCAATAACCACCAACAAGGAGTAAAGTTACACTTAAACCAACACCTGCATAACCATTGAAATTTTAAATTTTACAATTAACATAAAATTAATACCAAATGGAAACTACGAATATTGTAGAACATAATTACCAAAATAAAATCTCTAACCACCAAATATGCTATATATATATATATATATGGACAACAATTTTTGGCCGTTTTTTTTTTTTGTTTTTAAAATTTTAAATTTTTTTTTGTCAGAACAATCGGTCTATTTGATCCGAATGATCGGACCGTTCAAGCCGAGAACCGATCCCCATTTAACTCAATAAATCGTAAGACATGGAAAAGAATTTTAAACTAAAACAACGAAATTATTATCCTTTTTTTTTGATAGAAAGAATAAAATAATATAATAGAAAAACATTTAAAAAAAACTGACACCCTCAAGCGGAGAAGCCTATAGTCCACTCCATGGGGAAAGCCAACCCTCCCTCAAAAGATCACATAGCGACACTCTACCACATCCTTGTTGAAATAGAGTAACGTAAGTCGCCACTGACCCAATAAATAAAAAGGAAAAAGAAAAAACAAAACCATCCATTTAACTTCTGCTTCGACTTCTTATCTTGGGATAACGTGAGGAAATAAAAAGATAATGTTGATGCAAGAGATTATAAAATTAGACATCCTTTCTCTTTCAAATAGAGAACTCATTTTTACCATGCAGAAGTAACAGTTGCTGACCACATAGTGATGTAAAAGCTCATAGGATATATGCATAAATTGGACCTTCAAATAATCATCGCCCACTGTTTAATGGAACTAGGTTGCCCAAACTATCACACTCAACTGCGTTTTGATTATGGTAACTTGAAGATGCATGAAGCAAACACTGGGTCTCCTCAAGATTACTTTCATCCCATGGATGTTTGTTCAGTCTCTTCAATCTCTCAAGCTCCATTGCCACCTCCTTCATTGTAGGCCTTTTATCCCCTTTCAATCTTAAACATCTTTTTGCAAGCTTAGTGATTTCTTGGAGTTGATCCGTACTAGCCTCTTGCACCACTCGAGCTTCCAAAATCTCATAAACATTCTCCTCTTTCATGGAAGTAGTGAAATAGGTAGCTAAATTTCTTTCTTGTTCAGGTCTGTCAAATGAAAGTACCTTTCTCCCAGTTATGTTGTTCACCAAGTAATTGAAGAGTTCGATCATCGACCAAAAGGGTATAAATTCTTTCCTTCTCTTTCCTTAGAGAGAGAGAAATGGAAGGAAGGAAAAAAATTCTTTCCTTGCCTTTGAAAAAAAAAAAAAAAACAATGGAAAACTCTCTTTTATATAGGTTATTAATTGGATCAATGAAATCCAGACCATCAATTTAGAAGGTACCTTCGTATTGTTGACCCTTGCGGCTACCTTATATCCCACCCCCAGTGGCCTGTCAAGATAAGCAATCTACGAGGTTATATGTTTCCGAAAGGGAGTAGGATAAGGATATCTGGCCTGATCCAGGGGATTCTCATATGCAGGGCAACATAGGCTAAAGAAAAGCGACTCATGACTCCAAATTAAGGCCTCGTTTGGTTCGTGGGAATAGGGGTCTGGAATCGGAACTGGAATAGCCCTTTCCAATTCCAACTGTTTGGTTGGGCGGAATCGAAACCCCATTTTCATTCCTGTTGGAATGGTATTTCCTTATTTGAGGGAATGGCCATTCCCTGCCTCTGATTTGGGAATGAAATCTCATTCCTACTGATTTTAATTCCCATTCTCATTCCTATTTGAACCAAATAGACTATGGGAATGGATCATTCCAGTTCTGATTCTAGAGAATTCTGATTCCAATTCCAACTACGAACCAAAGGGACTCTAAGTTCTTAACCGATGCTATATAGTCACCAAGTAGACTAGTAGTCTCACAACCCAAACCAGTTTAATAGGGCAGCTCACTCTCTGGCCCAAATAATTAAATTCTTGGACTCAGTATATGGAGTGGAGCAGGGCCCCAGCTTGTATTGAACAATATGTAAACTCCTTTTGTTAGTTTATAGCTTTACTTTATTTATCAAAAAAAAAAAAAAAAAAACAAACAAACAAACGTAAACGTTCTATTTTGATGTACATAGGGGCGGAGCCAGGGAGGCCCAGGGGAGCCATGGCCGCCTGTGGTCCAAAAATCCCCCATTAGTAATACAATTTTCATGTAAATTTTTCCCCTCCCCCCTCTCCAACCAAATGGTTGGCTCCCTTATAGGCCCATTTATATTTATTCCTTCCTACCTTCCTAATCCACTTTAGGTTTTGGCCCACTTATGAAAATTCCATGGCTCCACCCTTGGATGTACAGTAATTAGAAGGCCAAACCAACGGTTGAACTTGGCTTCTTAATCAGCCGGTCTCACACCTAAAACTGCAAAACCCCAGATTTTTTTTTATAAACTTTCGGGATGGGCCTGGGCCTGTGCCAATCCTTTAGTTAGTAACTCTAGGATGGATCATTAGCTAGTTGTTGAATGTTAAGGGATCTTATCATCATCACCATTTGAGCTTTGTGACATATGGTATAAATCCTATCCAATTTTTCTATTTCGTAATGTTCAGTGCCATATCCATTATTTACTAGTTTCTCTTTAAATAGCCATATCCAATGTTAAATCGAGGATGCTTAAATAATTTCTCATTAGTTCCAGCAAGTCCTTTGTTCAAAGTATTAATATGCACAACACACAAATTCTGTATTGTACAATTCAAAGAGACAATAATCTATTATTTACTAGTTTTGTGGTCTCAGAATTTTATAATAAACATGCTAAGAAGGGTTCTAAAAGTTAAACACCCCCCACCCCCACCAAAAAAAAAAATTATAGTTAGCATTTCTGTGAGTTTGAAAACCAATAACTATCAACCATTTGCTTTTCTACCACACTCATTTTTTTAGATATATTTCTTTTTGATTGTTCAATACTCTCATCCACTGAACATAGTTGGCCTTACAACAATTCTATAGAATTTTCCTTCTATCTAAAGTGGTATTTTCCTATCACATAAGACCCTAGTTGCACATCTCCATTTTTCCTTCTAGCTAAAGTGGTATTTGCCTATCACATAAGACCTTAGATGCACATGTCCATTTTGTCCATCCTACTCTAATTCTATGACTTACATCCTTTTGAATCTATCCTTTGTTATCAATTATTGAGCCAAGGTGACAAAAACAGTCACATTGAATTAAGTCTAAGTCTTGTATCATAAATGTAGCTTTCTCTATACTCTTGTTATTGAATTTACATTGCATATATTCAATTTCAATCCTACTTATTTTGAAACCTTTTGTCTCTAATGTAATTGTTTATGAACCTAAGTTTACATTTGATCCTTCCTTAATTTCACCAGTTAATACCATATTATCAACGAACATAAGGCATCCCGACACCTCTTAAACATCATTAGAGAATGACCCCATACTAAGTACGTGGCTAGTATTCTGATATGTTGTACTCATATATTATGATAAATTTTATTTGACACCTATTTTCTATGTTGTAATTTAGGTTAATATTTTGTTTGATATTTTTTGATAAATAAATTTGTTATTAATTTAAGAGATTAAATCAAGTTTTATTTCTAAATAATAACCCACTTTATGAATCTTATATTATTTGAAATGAGTTTTCTTTTGTTTTTCATTTTAGTGGAGATAACTACCAGTAACTCTTTCTGAGAATGCAAATAACTACATCTTGAAGCTCATGCTTCTTTTTGAATGAATAGACACGTGTCTGAGGAAGGAAGCTTTTGATTGTAAGTGATCATAATAATTTGTTTTAATCTGTAGAGCTCTAGAGATGAAACACTATGAAGCTATAGTGGTGGCATTCTATGATGGACTTCAAATTGCACGCCATATGCAATTTTTGAATATCATTCTTGAAGAAGATGCAACTTGCATATGACTTCCTTGATGCAACTTGCATAAGTTTGATTGCTCGTTAGTTCTGTGCCATGCCAAGCTAATTTCTTCATGCTATATATACATGGTCACCCTCTTCCTTCTTTTTCAAAATCTACAAATGTATCAGACTTACTAACCTAGAATGTTGAATGAAATTGCCTAGGGGCTCTCTTTTCAAAAGAAAATTTACCAACCATTTTATACCTTATCATACCAACCATTTTATACTTATGGTTAGTTGTAGAACCAGAGATTGCTTCAGTGGATGCACCGGTACGATGCAAGTCGTCCTTCCGTCTCCCTCCAAACCAGGTGGGCAGGAGCAGTTGTAACTCCCAGGCGTATTTGTGCAAATCCCTTTACAGTTGTTACTAGCTCCATCGGCGCATTCATTTATATCTGCATCTCATTAATTATCCAAATTGACTCAGTTAGCTAAACTCTGAAGTACAAGAAGTATATTTACTTTTATGTGCCGATCGAATAGTGAAGAGGAAGGAGATTATGTACGTACCTTTGCATCCGTCTTGGAGGTAAGGATTGCCTTGGTAACCTGGGGAACATTTGCAAAGATATCCGAGACCGTTGGGGGAGTCATAACATTCGCTGTTCTTTCCACATGCATAAGATGGGTCGTTTCTTGAAGCATTCTCACACGTATAGTTTTCTATTGCCCAGTCGAGGATGACTGGAACCATTTTTTCATTTCTACCGTAGAAATCCAAATAGCCCAAGAGATCGGGTACTGAGAAGTTGTACCAGTCGGAGTCAACCATGAAAGAGTAGCTGCATGGGTTGAAATCCTCGACATGTGTGTGGTTTTCGAAGCTATAGATGGTTACCTTGAACCTTTTAAACCCCTTTGGTATGGAAGTCTGGCAACAGCCTATCCCTGAACATTACCCATTGATTGGGCTCTGTTGGTCGTTGCAAACCATGGAACATCCACTTTTGAAGTTGCGACCCTTGGAGCCATTTATGTAAGCATATGTGTCGCAGCCGAGAACAGTGAATCTGTTGTGGGTGTCGGAGAAACTATAGGGTCTACTCATCAGATCAAGCGACGGAAGTGACCAGTCTACGTTCTCCGAATTATTGTAGCAATCATAACCTATATAGGTTTTGACGCGCAAACTGCCTAATGATGAGATTTCTAAAACATCAACGTTTCCATTCTTCCCTAAGAACAGCTTCAGAGGGTTGAAACTGTGGTTGCAAGTTACTTCATACAAATATCTGTAGCAATTTTGGTCATCAACCATCCCGAACGGGTAGGGAACGGTGACGTTCACACATTTCTCCTGGCACCCTGGCTTTGTCATTGATTCAGTTGGCGATGCATATATTGCCGTTGGCACAAGGATTTGAAGAAGCAGCAGCATGTTAATAAGAGCCATAGTAGTAAGCCTCAGGTTCATTTGATTTGCTGATCATTCCCTTCCTTATTAATAAGTGAGAAACTTACTGCTAACGCTGGCGGTTTAATTTTCTTTCACTCTCGTGAATTTGTGTTGATTTACCTTATATTAACAGGACATGACAAATAGTAGAAATGTGAATAAACTCAGACAGGAATAAAACTATAAAAGTCAAGTCAACGGGAGGTATGGGGACCCATTGACAGGTTGACAGTTTCAAAGCGATTCTTACCAAACATTCAGAACTCATTTTTTATCTCACAACTAGAGCGCAAAGCTGACAAAAGCAAAAGCTTATTCAGTTATAGTAATACTAATAGGACGTCGTGATCTCCTTGATTTGCATATACTACTGGTGGATTGATTTTAATTTCAACCCCAAAGTTTACGCCAGTGATGGAGCGACCACCTTAAAATATTTCATAGGTGGATTTGTATCAAAAAGAAATTTCATAGGTTGATATATACTGATTATCAAAAGAACAATAAAATATTTTATATGTTGTTAATTATTTAATTTGACCACTAAAGTTGTTTAATAACTTCGTAAGGCAAATCTTCTGTCTACTTGAAAAAATAATGAATATTGTAGAGTGAAAAGTCACAATTCACAAACTAACTTTTCTTCTCGATTGTCCAATATCAACTCATAAACCTGTTGCTTTTGCTAGTAGATCTATTGAGAATTTTCTTTTATTTATTCTTACAATCTTAGGTGTTCTCTGTGTACACACTCCTTCAAACTACTTTGCTGTTCTATTCTATGGCCTGAAATTCCATACGAGTAATTCTCACCCCATTGTCATGGATGATGAAGTATTTCATTCTGGTTAATCCTTGTCTCTTACTATAATGCCAAATGACCAAGTCCCCAGTATTAAATAGGGATTTGGGTATTCACCCCATATGAGAAAGAGAGAGACGGAGACTTGAAAAAGACGTACTTGGTTAAAGTCTTCAGTCTTCTCTTCTAGTCTTATATATGCATTGACTAATAACTACGTGTGGTTTACGATAAATTATGACATACGAAATGCCAGCCAAAATTGCTTGGTTTCCTTTGGGTTTCATTTATAAAGAATTTCTATTGGATAAAGTCGAAAATTCAATTAAAGATATACGGAAACTCGATTCAAATCCACCCCACCTAATAAATGTAAAATTTATTTCAGCTCCCCCATCCTGCCACGTCAGATAAGTGAAACTTTCCATCCCATTATACCTTTTATATCCCAACGGTAATTTTCTTTATTAGAATGAATCGAATACAGCAGCGATCATCTTCTTCTCTTCATTCAAACTGAACACAGCAGCGGCCATCTTCTTTTCTTCTTCATTCGAACCGAACACAGCAGACACACTAGTGGCCAACGGTAGTTTTCTTCATTCAAACCGAACACAGCAGCGGCCATCTTCTTCTCTTCTTCAATCGAACCGAACACACCAGCGGCCATCTTCCAATGGTAATCTTCTTCTTCATTCAAACCGAACACACCAGCGGCATCCCCGTCATTTTCTTGCTCACCTCCTTCTTCCTCATTCGAATCGAACACAGCAGCGTCACTCCATTCCTCATTATAACCGAACGCAGCAGCGGCGTCTCCGTCGTCTTTGGTTAGCTCACCCCAAGTGAAACATCTTCTTCCTCGAAGAACTGATCCAGCAGTGTCTTTTTCCTCAAAGTTACTGTTTTTCTTCATTTGAACCGAATGCAGCAATTTCACCGTCTTCTTTGTTTCTCAGAGCCAAAAGGTACAATATCTTTCCATCATCTTCTTCCCCATTTCGAAACTACAGCACTCACCCTCTTCTCCATTTCTCATTGTCATTAATCTCTTTTTCTCAAAATCGTTAATCACCGGAGGTTCATCTCTCATTGCGGGAGCTACAGCGTTTTCCCCATTTTTCATAGTTGTTAATCACCGGAGCTTCGGAGCTTCATTTCTCATCACCAGAGGTACAATGTGTTTTATGGTGCTTTGAGTGTGGTAAGCATCTAGCTGTGTTGCGTTCTGCACAATTCATTTATTTTGGTTTTGATGATTTCTTGGTTTTGTTGAGTGCTAATTTGGGGTGATCATGGGCCGGGACAGGCCGGGCCCAGACCGGGCTTTGCACTTATGATAAGGGCTATAACTTAGGCCCGGGTCTGAACCGACCCGGGGTTCTGGGCCTTAAACATAAGCCCTAGCCCAGGTCTATACGGATCTGGGTCGGGCTTGATTCCGGGCTAATGTCACCCATATATAAAACATTACATATCTATATATTAAATGACATAAAATGCATATAAACTTATTTTATACATTAATATAATATAAATTATACATTTCATGTTATAATATTTATATATAAATTATATAATATAATGTAAAATAGCATGTATACATATGTATACATTATACAAGAAATGTGCAAGTTTAAATATATGCGGGCCAGGCTTAGCCCATTCCTAGCTTGAAAATTTGCGAGCCTAATGTGGGCCTGAACACAAAACCCAAGCCGAAGCCCGGAATTTTTGGGCCAAGCTGAAATGATCACCCCTAATGCTAATTGAGTTTTGTCATTCTTTATATATGAAATTTAAATGGTACTATATTTATTTTGTTACTTGTGCTAACAATCGACGGTTAAATTCCCGATGGAAAAATGCCAGGTGACAAAGTTGGGACTAGGTGCTCCTTGAAACGGTTTAGGGAGATGCTACAGAGTTTGTCTCTACGTTTGGAGCACAAGAGAAGGCTCCAAGAGACTCCCTTTGGACACTTTTTGGATTTACCACAGGTGCTTGCAGAGATGTCCCTATTGAGTTATTTAGTGAAATCGTGAGACTCTCGACTAGGCATTGTTTTATAATTGGTAGAAGGACTGTGCAATTCAACGAGGCTGATGTTGCCCTGATAACGGGTCTTGGCCTATCGGGTAGTATAGTTTCCCTATCGGATGGCGTTATTGATAGTGGATTGTTACGAAGATCTTTTGGCTTTGATCAAAATCACTTTGTCTCTATAGAGCTGGATTAGATGGTGAGGAGTACGTTGAAGAGGTGGTAAAGGAATTTGTCAAGAATTAAAATCAGAATTGGAATCAAAATGCTAGTTGTTCCTTCAACATAAAGCCTCCATTTTGTTGAAAGAATTTTTCCTTGAGCTTGTTCTACTTCCTCTTTTGGAGTCCACAATATATCCAAGAGCAAACCATAAGTAGAAACAAGATGCGAAAACTGGTACCTAAATGAATAGATAAACAAATTCAAAAGTAGGAAAGCATTTTTTTATCTAAGCAGCTTTCCATGTGGAAGATCTTTTAGTCATTGTCCTAATATATCTTTGCTAGATGAGTCTACAATCCCTTTTAAGGTCAACTAGGCTCTTTGTTAAATAATCCATAAATAATGTTATATACACCAATAATGTTGCTAACCCATCATAAGAAAACACTTTTGCTAAAGTACTTTTAAGAAAGTGCTTTTATGAAAGCACTTTTATAAAAATACTTTTATGAAAGCACTTTTACAAAAGCATTTTTGTAAAAATACTTTTTATGAAAAAACTTTTGTGAAAGTATTTTTATAAAAAAGTTTTACGAAAACACTTTATAAAAGCACTTTTATAAAAGTACATTTATAAAATTCAACTAGGAAAATTTTTATAAGTGGTATTTTAAAACTCAATTAGGGATAACTTTGGAAGAAAAAAATTGAAAAAGTGCTTTTTATAGTATAAGCACTTGAAAAAAAATTGGAAATTTGGGTTTAAAAAATAAACCCTTATTTTTAAAATAAGCACTTATTTTGTACTTATTTTTCAAACACCAAAAAGTACTTAATTGTATGGTCCCAGCTCAAATAAACACTTATTTTTCAAACACCAATGGTTAAGATCACACAACACCATCTTAGGGAAACTATCCATGTGCTAATATTAAAAGTAAGGTGCCCAATCTCACCCTTAGTTAAGATATTTTAGGCCTGTAGGAATTAGGCTTCTCCCATGATAAATCTCACTTACCATTTTGGATGCCCTATAATATTGCTTACACAATTCATAGTTATAAAGAAAAGTAACTATATATAGAATGCCTTAAGTGAAAATGTAACTTTTATTAGGAAAGAGAATAAAAAGCCAAGTAAATTTGGTATTGAATAAACAAATGGAAATCTCATTTCCAACACCTAAAGTATAGAGAAATAAGTTATTGAGATATATTACAATGAAATGAAGTGACCCTTATTTATAGTATCCATTTGAGAACCAGTATACATGGATGTGTTTGCCACAGCCACGGTACAAAGTGAACCAGTACATGTAACAATTTGGTTTCTAATGTTCCTAATATCCATTTGAGAACGGTCCTTGGAAGTGTGGTTGCAGGTAGGGGTGTCTATTGGACTGGATTTGGTCCAATCCAATCCAGTCCGATGTGAGTCCATTATAAATGGATCAGGTTTAATCTAATCCAATTAATGTTTTGGACCAATTTGGACCGATCCAATTCAATGTCTAGACTGTTAAATCCATTCAAATTCATTTTGATTTAGATTGGTTTTAATCTAAACCTGGTTCATTAACACATATATTCTTATTTTATATCAATGGATCAAATATTGGCTTAATCCAATCCAATCTAATATTAATTTGTTACGGACGGATCGGGTCCAATCCAATCTAATAAATATTTTGGACCGAATTGATCCAATCCAATATATCTTGTTTGTCCGTCCAATCCATCCAAATTGATTTTGGACTGGATGGGATCCAATCCAAAACCGACCCATTGACACGCTTAGTTGCAGGTCAGTTGGCAGAACTTGTTTATAATAATTTGGCTGATCTAGTCAAACGGGGTATAAAACAGTAATATGCCACGGCTCACACGCCTCTGGGCATCCAGGCCTTCCCATCAAGACCTTTGATGATGCCGCCACTGTTGAACATAGCATCAACACGAGCTGAAGCAATGGAACCGCAACCAAACTCTCCCCACATTCCTAACCATGGCCGTGTATTGACAATATATATCTTCCCAATAAAGGATAAGGGAAACACTCTAAATGTATATATGCCTGTAGTGTCCCTTGGGATCAATTTATGGGTAGGAGATTCGAATTCTTTGTTTAATCTCACTCTAATCTCGTTAACCCATTTTAATTGCGCAAAAATTAAAGCACAACTTAAGCATAATGAAATTCATTTGGATCAAATTACACCGCATAATGCATAATTCTGCACCGCTGGATGTGGGTTAAAATGGGTTAGTTCAAACCAATCCAATGTGTACTGGACCATACATACAGCTGGCATAGGTATGAACTCTGAAGAGAGGCAAACGGGTAAGATAGCAGGTCCATATAACCTTGATATGTAACCCGCTCCAGATTCCAGACATATAACAAAGTTGACTGCCCGGATTCTGAAATCTATCATAACCCTCTCGTTCGCAAGTTGGGAAAGGTTCCATTGAGTGTTTAGTCAGTGAAATTTAACAAATGCTCCCAGACAAGTTGCACCAATGAAATAAATTAGAAAATTAAATTTCAATAATTAAGAATGAGAGAGAAAGTTTGGCAGTGATTCTTCCGAACATGTTGTAGTTACCGATTGCAGATTCAGTAGAGATCGAACGTGGTAGTTGATAAGGGTAGATTCCGTGAAGCAGAACTAGCTGTTACGAACATAGCGGGGCCAATTAGTTTAGGTGGCTGAGGCTGAAGTAAACTCTTCACCTATTTCGTTAAAATGGAAGTAGTTTTTCACCCCAAAATCGAAATAAACTCTAATAAGATAACACGTTTACTTCGATTTTAAGGTTATTTTAACATTATATCCGAACGCGTGTAAAGCAAGACCTAAGTACAATAACGCATTGAACCAGCATTTATGTCAATTCCAAATGCAACTTAATCAATTAAGTATTATTTATCAAAATTTATGGGTGGATTTTTCCTTATTTATTTTATATTTTATGACCATGGACCCCCTGAGTCCATGCGCATGGGGAAGTCAAAGTGAGACAAGTGTTTTATGGTTCACTTTCTGATAAGAGATATTCCATTATATTGAAAATTGAAGAATTAACAAGGATGGAAAAGACTTTTTGAAAATTATGTATAATAGTACAAGTAGAGGTGTAATGTGGGACATGCTACACTACCATGACCCAGCGGGACACCCACATCATTGTAGCGGGTTGTGCCATGCTGTAAAGCAAGCTTAGACACGTTATGCCTGCTTGGCCTAGAACCCCTTAAAGGGGAAACCCAACATAGCCTCTAACATTAGCGCAAGTGGATCCATGCCATGTCAGGTTTATGCCACAGGCCTAGGCAACATCGAGCTGTAGGCCTGGGCTGGGCCGAGCCAGGGGCCTGATTCTGTTTTTGTTTTTGTTAAGAATTTTTTACTTTTTTTGCTAAGTAAAAATGATAAGTATTTTGGCCAATGATAAAAAATTAAAAAAATACAAAATAAATAGCAAATTGAAAAGAAAGTTCTAAAAACTTTATTTCAGTTGTATTTAATGCAAACAATTGATCATATACGAAGTAATAAAATTAAAATGGAATTAGAGTAAAATAAAATTAAAATGCAAACAATTGATCATTCATCATATTACAACAACTGAAGCTGAAACTTCCTCCAATACTATATTTTTAGTGAATGACTAGAATGTTTGATTCAAGCAGTGGTTTTAATGCTATCTTTATAATTTCCATATCCACTTGAACTTGAACCTTTATCCCATAGATCCAATGGTTCAATTATGATATGGAGCTCCGATCATCTTGAGCATTTTGTTGAGCTAAAGGCTGCCCTTTAGACTTTCTCAGTCCCTCTAGCTCCAAAGCAACCTCTTTCATTGTTGGCCTTTTTTTTCCATTTAGGTTTAAGCATCTCCTTGCAAGGTCAGAAACTACTTGTATCTCTTCTTTTCTATCCTCCCTTACAATTTGAGGATCAAGAATATTGTCCAGACAGTTCTCCTCTACTGAAGAAACAAGATATGCGGCCAAGTTTTTCCATTCTTGTGGTCCAATGGGAGAAATAGGCTTCTCCCCGGTTAGAATCTCTACAAGCACCACTCCAAAACTGTAAACATCACTCTTCTCTGTAAACCGACATGACCGGAAGTATTCTGGGTCAAGATATCCAAAGGTTCCTTGAACTACAGTTGTTAAGTGAGTTTTATCAATTGCAATAATAGACCTTGAAATCCCAAAGTCTGTCACTTTTGCTCTGTGTTTCTCATCTAAAAGTATGTTTGAAGACTTGATGTCTCTATGGTAAATTGGTATAGATGCTGATGAGTGCAAGTAAAAAATTGCCCCTGCAACTTCTGTGGAAATTCTTACACGATTATCCCATGAAAGTGGATACTCATTACTTTGGTTATGAATATGGTAGGATAAGGTTCCACTAGAAATGAATTCATAAACTAGTACAGGAACATCTATTTCTAAGCAACAACCTAATAATTTAACTACATTCCTATGGTTGATTTGAGAAAGTATGACAACCTCATTGATGAATTGTTCAAGTTGGGCTTCATCCACTATTTTAGACTTCTTAACTGCTACAATCCTTCCATCTGATAGCATACCTTTGTAAACTGTACCTTGACCCCCTTGACCAAGGATCCTATTCTCATTATAGTTGTCAGTTGCTTTATCTAGTTCTTCAGCTGTGAAAATTATGGTTTTCTCCACACTGGTATCTATTGAAGAGATCTGTCGTTGTAGTATCAAACCACCATTTCTCCTAAAGAACTTCTCTTTGACTTTCTTAATCCTTAGTCTTTTCAATGCAAAATATAGCCAAGAATTACCAAATACTAGACACAATAGTCCTAGAGTTACCGCAATACCTGTAGAACCCATGAATATGTTCCAATAATATTAGTTGAAAATTAATGGAAAGCTATACATAACTTGGACTTATAAAAAAATTCTATGATGAAGGGTTCAAGGGTTAGCAAGATGAATATAATCTAGCAAGGAGATATGCAAGAGCTAGGAAAATTTATCATTTAGGTAAGACTAATTAAAGGGTCTCCATATATTACTAAAATGGGTTATGTTTAAGCCAAATGACCGTAATACATGCCAAAACATTTTAAATTCAAAACTTGTTTTCCAATTTCTAGCATGGTAAGGAAAAAAAAATCAAACACATGGTATGCTAACAATAGACTAGAATAATAAAAAGTACAATCAGTTTAGAAGACTAAATAACTTAGATTAGATTAAAGCTTTGGATGGCTAATATTAAACTTGCATATATGTCATATGATATTTTAAAATAAGGTATAATTCTTGAGTGGAGGGAAATGAACAATTGGTTCCCCTACTTATTGGATAGTTTGCATCGGCTATGGCATATTAGCACATGAGAAAATAGGAGGGGACCATTCATCCCCTTAAAGAGTTATTTTCTAAATCTTTGTTCTTAATTTATAACTATAGTTGAGCTCTAAGTAATTGTTAATATTTCCTTCACAACATTTATAAAAGCTATCATTTTCACTCTTGATGGCTACTATTATATTTAGTGTTGGGAAATGAACAATACAGTTTGCACATGCACAAAAGGAAAGAAAAACATAAATACAAAAAAAAAATATACAATAAGAACAGGAAGATAGATAACACCAAATTCCATGTGGTTAATATTTCCTTCACATTTATAAAACTACCATTTTCACTCTTGATGGATACTATTATATTTAGTGTTGGGAAATGAACAATACAGTTTGCACATGCACAAAAGGAAAGAAAAACATAAATACAAAAAAAAAAAAAAGTACAATAAGAACAGGAAGATAGATAACACCAAATTCCATGTGGTTTTTCTAAATTGCCTATGTCCATGGACAACACCTTGAAGCTTTCTTCTTCACTATAAAACAAGAAAAACACAACAACAATGTAGCCTCACCAATACCTCACTCAGCAAATACCGTTATAACCCCCTTATAGAATACTTGAGCCCATACACAACACACACTTAACACCCAACACTCAGTACATCCCAATGAAAGTAAAATGGCAAGAGAGGAAACCAATTTCATTCACTATGAACCCAAGATGGCTATGGTGTATCTAACTATTTTTATTTATTTTTAATTATTTCATACCTATTCTAGCATGAAGTTCACTCCCAAGCAGCAACCTTCAAGTGAAAATCCAATAAAATTGTTGATTCAATTGGTCAAATCAATTTCTCTAATGGAGATCACATTGCTCCCTTTTCTTGTAGCTTTTCAACACTCGGTTGTGGATTGATTGGGTGTTGGATTAGGGAAAATCAAACTCTCCTTTAGGTTTGGTTGAATTCTTCTCTTCAAGCTTCAAAAATATCTTCTATATTATGAGAAATAGGGTTTTAAGGGGGTGTGAGATCCTATTAGGTCTCTATCCTTGATGATTAAAGTTTTCCAAGAAATATTATATCTCTTTGCTATTGGATTGTAGTCAAGTCCTTAATCCTTGATAATTATCACATTGACTCCTACATACAAAGTAAAATTATAATTCAGTCCTTTTGCACAACAATGTTCAAATTTGGTTGGAAAACCACATAAAGAGCTATTATCTTGACCAACCACCATCATATGGTATTTGACAAAAAACTTATACTTTGACTGAGATGTCTCTTGAAATTCAGTTATTTTTTAAACATTTTTCAAGGTAGTTTCTAGTATTTCACTTACATATATCAGGGATTCCTAGTTTAATTAGGACAGTACAGGACAAGCCTTAGAAACTTTCTTGTGAGTTAGAGTGCTACATGGACTTTTCCCATATTCATCTTACATTCCCCTGAGACTTAATTCCTAGTACAACTAGAATTCCTCCCTAAAAGTCCCAACTCAACAAGGATTCTTCCATACTCATCTTGGTTCTACCCTAGGTCTTATATAGGAGTCCTAATCTTATTGAGATTCCTCCACCAAAGTGTTGATTCAACTCAACTTCTTGTTAGTGATATTCTCTCTTGTCTATTGGTGAAGACTCCTTGTTGGGCATTCATAGGATCATAAAATCATTCCTAAACACCTAATACATGAAGTTTCATTTCCACAGGCTATCAATAATCATCCTCATGGAATTTCAAAATGGTTGATCTTAATCTTAGATATAATCTTAGAATTATTTAGGTCTAAGGACTAAATGGACTTTACATAAGAGAAATTCATGTAACTAACAACTGACATTGACAAAAAACTCCTTTCATGAATTAATCTCTAACTGGATTTTATCAGCATGTACCCCATAACATACATAGTAGTCTAGTGTCTCACCCAATGGTTAAGATCACACAACACCATCTTAGGGAAACTATCCATGTGCTAATATTAAAAGTAAGGTGTCCAATCTCACCCTTAGTTAAGATATTTTAGGCCTGTAGGAATTAGGCTTCTCCCATGATAAATCTCACTTACCATTTTGGATGCCCTATAATATTGCTTACACAATTCATAGTTATAAAGAAAAGTAACTATATATAGAATGCCTTAAGTGAAAATGTAACTTTTATTAGGAAAGAGAATAAAAAGGCAAGTAAATTTGGTATTGAATAAACAAATGGAAATCTCATTTCCAACACCTAAAGTATAGAGAAATAAGTTATTGAGATATATTACAATGAAATGAAGTGACCCTTATTTATAGTATCACCAGGGATAGAATAGGTATTGATGAGGGCAGATTTGACCCTCCAGTGAAATTGTGACACCTGGCACCTCAATGCCAACTAAGTGTAGCCTCTTGACAACTAGGCAGCTCGCCATAGGCAGCTCGCCATAAGCAGCTCGCCACAGGCAACTCGCCATAGGCAACTTGCCATAGGTAGCTTGCCATAGGCAACTTGCCATAGGCAGCTCGCCATAAGCAGCTCGCCATAGGCAACTTGCCATAAGCAGCTTGCCACAAGCAGCTCGCCATAGGCACCTCGCCATAGGCAGCTCACCATAAGCAGCTCGCCATAGGCAGCTTGCCATAGGCAGCTCGAGCTCGCCACAGGCAGCTCGCCACAGGCAGCTCACCCTTAGCCTGGCAACTTAGACAACTCGGCATTGCATAGGTAGCTCACCACTAGGCAGCTCGCCACTAAGCAGTTCATCCCCAAGTATCGCAGGAAGATCTCCCGCCTGACAACCTAGCCCAGACACCGACCCGCCGACTGACACAGGCGCCGACCTGACAACCTGGCCCAGACACCGACCCGCCGGCTAACACACGCGCCGACCTGACAACCTGGCCCAGACACCGACCCACCGACTGACGCAGGCGTCGCCCTGACAACCTAGCCCAGGCGCTGACTTGGCCGCCTGACACAAGTGCCAGCCTGACGACCTCGAGGAGTTCAGCACCGTATCCCGGTTCTGACGGGATGTGACGAGTCTTACCGTTTGGAGGCTTTTCACCCACCTAACTCGCAAAGACTCCAGTATATAAAGCCCTCACCCCCCAAAGGGGAGGGGGAGGAAAGAAAGGAGGGTAACCCCTACTCTCTAGCTCTCTCATTTCTCTCCAAGCTCTCTGCAATCAGAATGCTAACTTAGGCATCGGAGAGTCCCACCGGGAAAGTACCCCCGGGTCCTCTGATTCAGTTCTCGCAAGTCCCTCAGCTCCAGCCACCTACAAAGGAGAGGAAATCACCTCACGCGAAGGGTAGTCGGGTTGCGCTGCACTAGGGAGCTCCACCATCCTCTGATTTGCAGGCCGCCTAGGAGCAAGTCAAGTGACGAGTCCACCAGGCAGTTCACCACCAGAGAGTTTGCCACCAGAGAGTTCGCCACCAAGCAGTTCGCCACCAGGCAGTTCGCCACCAGGCAGTCCGCCCCCAAGCAGTTTGTCACCAAGTAGCTCATCACCAAGGCGTCACCACCGGGTCAAACAACGAGGTACTTAGCCAAAAAATTTTATACATCACAAAAAATGGTACGTGACCAAAAACGGTTACATCAGGTATTATCAAAATTAGTTCAACCATTGGATCAACTACTATTCATTAGTTAAATAAATGATGTAATCAGTGAAGTCAAATGGTCATCTTCACTTTAGCCAATTTGGTGGGCTATTTTCATTATGGGCCATGAATCCACTAAATATAACTCTCTTAAATTATCCATACTTTCCTACTCTTCTTATCCTTTACACTATCATCTCAAAAATCTGATTAATAGCTCTCATCCTTATTCATGTCAAACTTCTTGGTACTACAAGCATTCAATGTGGTGATACTCTCTTTGTTAGTACCTACAACGAGTGTTGAAGTGATCGTCACCATCACATATATAGCTGCTATAATTTTCTTCACATCTTCAAAAAACAAAAGCTTATGATAAAGAATCAAATCACTTCTATGAACATTAGGTACCTCCTTCAAACCACAAAGTGATTTAATCAATCGACAAACCAGATCTTTCTTCTCTCTTTGATATAACCTTTAGGAAGGGTCATAGAAATCTCTTCTTTGAGATTTTCTAGTAGAAAGATGGTCTTAACATCTAAATGCTCAAACTCTAAGTTAAGTACTTCAGTTATACTCAATATAGTGTGGATAGTACTCAAATGAACAACATGAGATAACATTTCATAGAAGTTAATTTTTGAGCATCTCTCTTGAGCTTGTACACTCATCTACAATCAATGGCCTTCCAACCCTTAGGTAGTTCAACTAACTCCCAATCTTTGTTCTTCTTCAATGCTTTCATTTTATCCATAGCCTTTTGCTAGTGACAAACGTTTAGTCTTTCAATAGCTTCGTAGTGTAAGATCATACTCCTCTATGTTGCATGCATAAGCTGTCACATAACCCTAAACGTAGACAAATGGTTTTGTATCCCACCTAAGTTGACTTTGATAACCATGAGTCTCACTCTCAAAAAATTCAATTTACCTTCATCATTGTCATCAATAATTTCATCAATTTATTGATCTTAAATCTTTGTTGAAAGGTTTCACTTAAACCTTCTTTGTTATCTCTGAGCTTAGCCACATATTTTCTTTCTACATTGTGTCTTCATTGAGTACAACATCTTGACTAATAATAACCTTGTAGATAGTAGGACCACATAACTTGTACCCATTTGTACCATTTGTATAGCAAAAAAAAAAAAAAAAACACTTTTTGGACCTTGCGTCCAACTTGATCATTTGCTTTTTGGAAATCCATACATAAGTATCATAGCAAAAGTATGCAATGAAGGATTTCTTGACTATACCTCTTTTAGAATTTTATAATCAAGTGCTTTAATGGAATACTAATTTACCAATATTTGTTTGAAGAAATCCTTGACTATACCTCTCTTTGATATAACCTTACAAAAATCCTTACAATCTTTATAATCAAGTGCTTTAATGGAATACTAATTTACCAATATTTGTTTGAAGAAATCCTTGACTATACCTCTCTTTGATATAACCTTACAAAAATCCTTACAATCTTTTCTAGGTACGTTCCGATCCATCATTTGTTTGAAGAAACTTAACCCTTTTTCTTTCTTGGTTTTTTACCAAAGCTTTGAACTTCTTGGAGAAGAAAAAAGTGTCACTCTTCCTTTGGAGTATATATGCTCGTACCTTTTTAGAGAAGTCATCAATAAATGAAACAAGATTTACAAACCTTTGAGAGATTTTATAGTAGCTTTCCAAGTATCAAAGTGTATTATCTAATACTTCTCTACTTCTTGCTTTAGACTTAGAAAATCTAGCTTTATGGTATTTTCCAAAATAGGTGGTATTCATAGAAATCCACTAGATTTTAAACTAGGAAGCAAATTTTGATCAAAAATACCTTTAGTCCTTGCTTGCTCATATGACCTAAATGGTTGTGCAAAGTCATGATAAAACCAGTCACAATATTTGCAACAATAGCATTGATGGCTAGGATATCTCTGATCTAGTGGTATAGGTTACCTTGCAATTTGCCTTTTGCAACCACCATAGCTACTTAAATGATCTTTAACCCACCTTTCTCTCTATAAAACTTATAACCATCCTCATTAAAATTTTCAAACAATATGATACTTTTTTGTAGTCTTGAAATATGTCATACACCAAATACCATACAAGTGATGCCATCAAACATGGTAATTTTAACTTCTTTAACTCCCACTATTTTATATGTATTATTGTCACCCATGTAAATAGTTGCACCATTACATAGCTAATATGTGTAGAACCAATCTCTTCATGGCATCCTATGGAAAGAAATGTCATAATTCAATAAGAGTTAGGTTGGCTCTAACTTACTGTGGAAATTCTTTGAATTTGGATCCTAATAAGAATTGGATCGACTCTGATTTACCTTAGGTAATTCATAATCATTCTGAAAGTAATCCTTCTTACCTTAACTCCAAAACATTGGTCCTTTCCTGCATTTCAACATATATATTATTTGATTTCTATCAAAGTTGGTTCTCTCACTAGATGTACTTCTTACCATCATTTCATCACCATAAGAGTTTTCACCAACTTTTCTATGAGACTCTTTTATTTGTCACATAGAAATGGTAGATTCCAATGATAATTTTTTTTGTATTTCTCAAACTCATAATCAATCTATCCCAAGAATCATGCATAAAACAAACCAAAAGAGCACTAGAGTGTAAAACTCATTCAATCGTTCTTGCATTCATTCTTAGTTTATAGAGTTGTTTCTTGAGGAAGGATTAGTTGTACATCAATTTCCCTCATAGAGATTATGCAATTTGTCTTACAAACCCTTGGCAATGATTTCTTTGGACGCATTGAATAAAAAAAAATGTTTTAATGCGAGAAGAATACCCACCATGGCTATGTAGTATTTCTTTTCAAACTTTTCATCTTTCATATCAACAAGCTTCTTCTCTTTTTCTTTCCAAGGAAATTGCTCAATCTTCTTTCACTAACATTGCATGCATCTTCAACTTCCAAATTACATAGTTAGACATAATGAACTTCAACATAATTGTTGGGAGTGACATAATTTGTACATGCACAAAAGGAATGTGCAATTGAAACTACCATGTGATTCAAATAGTTAGGCCACCATATTATTGTGTTCTTATTATTGTTGTCATTTGAAACAATCGCGTGCAATGCATGTGCATATTTACTAATAACTTTAAAAGATCAAATGATTGATTAAATATCTATCATAAAGTTTTTTTAGCCTGATTGATTCATAATAATGCTTTCTTATCAGTATATATGATTGGTTATAAGTCATAAACACAACTATTTAACAATAATGATTTAAATAGTTTTTTTATGGTACTACAATGGAATGTGTAATCTTGTTACCATTAAATGTCAAGTTATACTTATAGTAGAAGTATAGTATGTATATTCTTGAGTTTAATATGGTAGTATATATTAATCATTAAATTGTGCTAATATAACATTAAGAATTATCAATATGACAAAATGGCATTTAGAATTATCAATCTATAGATTATCATAATATAAAGTTCAAAACTTATTATTATAATTTAAATTATAATAATAAGTTTTGAACTTTATATTATGATAATCTATAGATTGAAATTACTTAAACCCTTTTCCCAGACTTATGTTGCAACCGGTTTCTTGAATCTTAGCTCTTAGGGGGTGCTCGACCACATGGTTAGTTGTCCAACTCCCCCTTAATTTGTTTAAACAACTTAGGAATCTTTTTCTAAGACCCGGTGCCTTGGACACTTTGAATCCTCTAAGGAGAATTCTAGGCCAATCATGATACAGCATATTAGCTTGACATGTGGGGTCCAAGCTGATATACTGTATTGTCATGGGCCTGAAATCAAGAGTACAACTTCACACAATTCAAATTCTATTCTTTAGTCAGAATTGGTTATGTGATATGGGCCCGGCCCAAGGCCTAGCCCTGAGGTGACAAAGAAGATGAAAGCACGGTAAAACGGAGGGTTGTGGCCTTCTGGGAAGATATTTTGGGTAGGAGATGGAGATTCCACAAGTAGAACTGTATAATCTATGACTTGGGAGTCAAACAACCTAGCTAGTAAATAGTCAAAGTATACTTTTTGGTAAGTAGAGTCAAAATCAAAATATACATGAGCAAGTAGTGTTTGATTTTGTTACCTATGATGACTTGATCCACAGGAAATTGCTTTTTCTTACAAGGAAATCTTCTTCCGTCCCCCTTGCTACCGGGTGGGCAAGAACAATTGTAACTTCCAGGTGTATTTCTGCAAATACCCAGGCAGTCGTTCATAGATTTATCGGCACATTCATCTATATCTGCAACCCATAATTAGATAAAACTGTGATCTCCAGAAATAACTATTGATAAAGACTCTCAGGCCCCAAGGAGATTACATATATATTACCTTGACATCCGTTTTCCAGATAAGGGTTGCCTCTGTAACCTTGAGAACAGTTGCAAATATATCCAAGCCCGTTGGGAGAGTTAACACAGTCGCTATTCTTGCCGCATGCAAAAGAGGGATCATCTCTTGAAATGTTTTCGCAAGTATAATTCTCTATCGACCAATCGAGCACTACTGGAACTACGCTAGCTTTCTCGCCTAAATGAAAACGCTCGAGATCCGCCATTGAGAACTGATACCAGTCTCCCTCAACGAGCAAGGCATAGTCACACCACCAATCGAACTCCATAATCTCACGGTGGGCGTTGTTGGTCCCCAGCTCCAAGTTCATTTTCTTGAGTCCCTTCGGGATGAACGTCTGACAACAACCTATGCCCGAGCATGAGCCATTCACAACGCTCTCTCTGTCACCACAAAGCATGCTGCACCCGACTGTGGAGTTTCGATTGCTGGAGGTGAAGCCATTTATGGATGCGATGGTGTCGCACCCGATAGCCATGAATCTGGTACTGGTGTCGGAAATTGTGTAAGGCAAAGATTGCAAATTAATGGTCGAAGTGAACGAATCTCGGCGATCAGATTCGTGGACTGATGAGTAGCACTTGTAACTGATGGCAATGTATATTCGTAATTGGCCTCCTAGCGATATTTCTAACACTTGTTGACGATTATTTCCTGTATCTATGAACAGTTTTCCTTCCTCACAAGTCAGGTTGTAGCCTTGCTTATAACAGTTTGAGTCACCGATCCCAAATGGGTAGGGAATGGTTACGTCTCCACATCTCTCCTGGCATCCAGGCCTTGCCATTGTCATTGACACGTTCGACAATTTCGCACTTGCTGGCCGTAAGAACAGAAGCTGAAGAAGCAGCAGGACCAAAGCCATAGTTTTCTCTTTCCAGGAATCGTTTTGTTTCATAGGATGTTCATTTAGTCATTTATAACAATTTTCTCGATCGAGACCATTCAAAATTATATTGGCTTTCTTTTTCAATGAAAATAACCTAGTACGTATCTAGAAAATAAGACTCCAGGGATCCGTGGGGTTTTCAAAACCGGACCCGACCGGAAATACCAGGAACCGGTCATCTGACCAGTTCTGTTTTCCTCCAAAACTGTTGATTTTGGTCAGCAAATTGTTGAACCGATCGGTTATCATTCGAACAGTTTTGACTGTTTTTTAACTTTTAAAATTTTTTTATTTTTTTGTCAGAACAGGCCAGCCATTTGGATCGAACGGTCGGACCGTTCGATTCGACAACCGAACCCCTAACCAGTTCGGTCAGCGGTTCGTTTTTAAATTTGGGAAGATTGAGCCAATCTCAACAAACAATTTAAAGCAAAGGTATTCAATTTGAAACAAAATTCTCTTAGAATCTCTACTTATGTTTCCGACTTTACATTATATTGTTTGTTTGTGAAAAATAAAATACGTAGTAAAATGGTGTCACCCCACCTTATATACAAAAAACTGGAGGTGCAATCCGAGGACATGCCCGAATTTAATTACAAACCCAGTTTCAACCTGAACTTATTCAAACACAAATAGGGATGGACTTGGACTTTGGCAATTTGGACCGGTTAGGCTCAGGCTATCCAAGGCCTCAACCCAAGATAAACCAAATATAGGTCAGGCCCAAATTTTTTCATCCAGACCTATTCCAAAACCCAAAAACTCAAGCTCAGCTTACGCAAGAGCTTGGGTTGGGTCGGGTGGAGCTTGGGCTGATGATCTTGGTCAAGTTACAGCCTTAGCAAGGATAGACACATAACCAGGTCTGAACGATTGAGATATAGAAGTAGCAAGAGATGAACTCTCAAATTGCGTAGTATCAAGAAAATAATGTTAAAAAAAGGTTAAAAATTTTCTGCTTTTTTTTATTTTAATTTTTACCTGTCGAGAGTCCCACCTTAGCTAATCAATGCCAAAATCTCCAGGTCAGTTGGATAAGGTAAATCTCTAGACCTTAAAACTGGCCTGGGTGAGAGTCCATTCCAATAAGATTAATTTCAAGTCTTAACCACTAAGATCCATAGAATGCTTGTTAATGGTGAAGAAAAATGAAAGAATAAGCTAGGTAAGGGATATCCAACTTTCGTGGCAACTTAAGTGACCCAGCCTGATATAAGAAGAACCTTAATCAAAAGAAAATTCGTTTTCATTTAGGGGGCGTTCTTTTTTAAGATTTTGAGAGTGGGGAAAGTTGGTCAATGGGATTTTTATTCCCATTAACCAAAAATCCCATGTTCTTTTTTCAGATTTATATGGGGATCAGGGAAAATTTATTTTTCTGGGTATCACTTACCTTACCTGCGTAAGTGATACCCATCTCTTAGGTGGGTAAATAACTTTCTCACCTTAGGGGAAAGTTGCCAACACTTGAATGGGACAAAAATGTCCCTTATAATAATGGATTATTATGGCTAAAATGGTCATTACCTTGTTTGCATGGGAAATAAAAGAACATGGGTAAAGGCACTTACCCGGGTAAGTGCATTTACCCAGGTAAATAACTTACCGAAAAGCGAACGAGGCCTTATTCCATCTTAGAACACCAGATACCAAGAAAGAGTCCAGTGACATGAGAAGAGCCTTAATCCTGACATCACTTTAATTCCAAAATCAGGAAAAAAAAACCTATATTTATTATGTGGGCAGATGGACAAAATAGATTTAAATTGAACCATAAGTAAATAATCTTGTTTCCTTTTGTTTTTTTTTGCAAAAAAAAAAAAAAAACAAAGAAAGTAAGGATTTAAATTGAATTACAAGTAATGAATCTTGAGTTTTTGCCAAGAAAGGGTAAATTATTTAAAAGTTTTCCTATGTTTTCTAATAAATGCATAAATCTCCATTGTACTTAGGCTATATTTAGGAGTGTTTATGTTAAAAATAAGTGTTTATTGAATAAGTGCTTAAAAACAAGTGTTTATTCGAATAAGCACTTATTTGCATTTGGCACCCAGCTTTTTTAAGTGATTATTTTTTATTTCATATCAGGTGTTTGGTGCCTTCTTTTTTTTTTTCTCCAATAAGCACTTTTGTCCTTCATTTCATAAATGACAAATTCAACACGCCTTTGCATCTCCCTGAATGTCTTCCCCAATTTTTTAATCAATTTGTGTTTTTCCTCCAAAGAATACTCTAACAATGAAAGTTTGGTTCATCAACAGATCGAACCATGGATCTCATTAGTCATCGACAAGTGTTGAAGGAACTGAGGCATTTCCGACTCTTGTACAAAGCTTTTCTAAGAGGTGATTGGGAAGCTGCTCATTCTGACTCTCAACGATTTTGCATTTAACATTGGTTATAGTTATGTCTGAACAAGGCATAGATTGTGTCTATGGGCCAAACCCTCGGCTTTTAGATTCGAAGGGCATTAATGGTATTAGAAAATTTTATTGTGGATAATTTTGGTAGGAAAAATGATACAAGTGCTTATTGTTAAAAAAATTCTAAATTTGAACTTACAAAATAAATCCTTATTTTTTAAATAAATACTTATTTTGGACTTATTTAACAAACACCAATAAATGCTTAATGGTATTGGTGTGGTTCTAGCCCAAATAAATACTTATTTCGAATAAGGGCTTATTTTTAAGCACTTCCAAACATGGACTTAGACCTCTCCACAAAATTCTCTTAAAATTTTAAGATAAATTATACAAGCAAACACCTCCCATTATGAGTAACGGAGAAAATGAAATTCCCATTAGCCCCATTATGTTTTCTCACAGAAAATAGTTTCATGCCTTTGGTCCTTGTTCTCCATTATTATTTTTGATGCATTGTTTTTGAACCACCATTAACTGAGATGGTTGGACCATTTGACCCAAAAAAACCATTCATACAACCAGTTTTGTTTCACCCCTAAACCATTGAATTGGTCAGTGACTCATTGACCTACGCGGTTGCTATCAATTCATTCAATCTGAATAATGGTTTTTGATTATTTTTATTTCTTTAAATTGCAACAAATCTGTTCATTTTGACAATATGGTCGAACCATTGACCAAAAACTAATGGCCAAAACTGTTCATTGCCAATATCATAGTTGAATCACGAAGTAAGAAAATTTTCTCCAACTCCAAGGTGATTTTGGACTTCCAGTTTTCCTATAACCAAGGTGATCTACTCTCTTCTCTACTAATATCACACTTGTCTCTTGTCTGGTCATAAGAGTCCTACTTCATTCAACAACAGACGAAGCATTAATCCTTTCATTACATATTAATTTCTTAACAAAAAACCTGTTCTTTTATGCATAAACATTTAAAAGAAAAAAAAAATCTCTATTTTCTTTTTACGCACCAAAGGTACCTCTTTTGCTGTGAAAATCAGTTGCTATTTATACCACAAAGAAAACCGGTTGTCACATTTCTTTCAAAAATTCAATTGTACCTGATTATAAAAGATCTATGAGGAAATTACCTGTACAAAGAAGAGAAAAACCAAAGGCCTGAACTTCTATGTTAGTCTTACCAGGCACCATTAGCAGGCCCAACCTCCTAAGCTTCAAAATCAGTAGTCTTTTTCATTCCAATAACAGTAGTAGTTGCAAAAGTTCGTGTTGAGCCGGCCCTTGATCTCGTTTGGCCTCCCCAGAATGCACCCTTTAGGTATTATGGGCATTGAATAAGTAGGGTCTGTTTGCTTTGCAGTTTGAATTAGAATAGGAATCAAAATCCTTCAGAATAAGAATTGGAATGATCTATTCCCATAGCCTATTTGGTTCAGACAAGAATCAGAATAAGAATTGGAATTAGTTAGACTGAGATTTTATTTTCAAGGGAGGGGGAGGAAATGAGGTCGAATCTGCTATCCATGAGGCACACAACTGTGCATCGGGAATATCTCTCTTGTCATTCATGGGGACATGTTCCCAATACCCAATACATGGTGGTGGTGCTCTGTGGGTATGGATGTGGGTACAATTTGTGGATATGCTATCCTGAATTATAGGAAGTAGTGATTTCTTCAAATGGAGGAATGTCATTCCAGCAAGAATGGAATAGAGTTCTAATTCAACTTAATCAAATAGTTGGGGTTGGAATGAATCATTTGTTTCCAGATCCCTATTCTCACAAATCAAACAGGTCCTAAAATTCTGTGTAACTGCTCCCAACAAAACCAGTTCGAACATGATCTGACACTGCATATCTCATGAATCTAAGATCCACTATATGAGATGTGCGGTGTCAAATTATGTTGGAAATGTATTGGAATGTATTTTGTAGGGAACAGATCTAGACTCTGTAGAGAGTTTTGGTCTTGTACTTTGACATAGCCCTGGTCCAGATGGGATAGCAATTCCATATGACTCAATACCTGTAGGATCCTTGACATCGGCAACAGAATGATTTCTTTCACGTACACTCAATACCTGTAGACAGACCCACGATATTTGAACACTCAAATAGTCCAATAATATGCATAAAACTATTAATACAGAACTATATTGTGAAGCATCAAGTTTACATTAGCATAACAATGTATCAGGTCAATGCTAATTGAAAATATACCATGTGATATTGCACAAATAAATAAGAGAAATCTCCAAGATCCATCTCCGCACCATTATTTAGATGATGTTTTATACAGTAGTGGTTGCTCATCTAGGAGGGATGTGAAACTGCTCTCTGAACTTTTGAACCCAACAGAAGTTGAACCAGTATCCCACAGGCTTGATGTTTCACTTAGGTAGCACTCCCCCTCTTGGTTGTTTTTCTGAATAAGAGAATTCCTTTCAGGCATCCTCAATCCCTCAAGTTCTACTACGACTTCTTTCATTGTAGGTCTTTCCTTCCCATTCCAATTTAAGCATCTCATTGCAAGGTTTGCAACTATTTCAATCTCATTTCCTTTGCCCTCTTTCGCAATACGAGGATCAAGAATCTCAAAAAGATTTTTCTCCTTTGTTGAGGTAATAAAATATGTGATCAAGCTTCTTCCTTCTAGGCCCCTCGTAGAAGAAATTGGCTTCTGGCCAGTTAAGAGCTCCACAAGAACCACCCCAAAACTGTAAACATCACTTTTGTCTGTGAATTGGCTTGATTGGAAGTACTCAGGGTCCAAGTATCCAAATGTTCCTTGTACAGCTGTTGTTAAATGTGTTTTATCAATTGCAACTGACCTTGAAGTTCCAAAGTCTGATACCTTGGCTCTATACTTATCATCTATCAGTACGTTTGAAGTCTTGATATCTCTATGGTAGATTGGTATAGAGGCTGCCGAATGCAAATAGGCAATTGCTCCTGCAACTTCCATTGCAATTCTTAAACGATCATCCCATAAAAATGGAAAATCCTCATTGTAGTTGTGAAGAAGATCATGAAGGGTTCCACCAGATATAAACTCATAAACCAATAAAGGAATTTCTGTCTCTAAACAACAACCTAATAGTTTAACTATATTCCTGTGATTAATTTGAGAAAGTAAAACAACCTCATTGATGAATTGAGTCAGTTGGCTTTCATCCACTATTTTAGATTTCTTTATTGCCACAGTTCTTCCATTTGCTAACATACCTTTGTACACTGTACCTTGGCCCCCTTGACCAAGAATTCGTTCCACATTATAGTGATCAGTTGCACTTTCCAACTCTTCTGCCTCAAAAACTTTTATTTTCTCAATATTACCTTCCTCTGGAATCTGTTGTTGTAACAGCAAACCACCATTTCTTTTGAAGAATCTTTTCTTGCGTTTATTGATCTGGTTTTTCTTAAAAACTTGATACAACCAATAAACACTGAAAACCATTGAAAATACTCCTACACCAACACCTGTATAATGGACGAAATTTAATTTAGGATACAGAAGTTCATAAACTATATACCAAATGCTAACTTGCAATAAAGCAATAATATAAAGATCAGATTGAGCATGGATTGATATATTCGGTTTTTACCTCAAGTTGGGCCAGGCCCGAGCGCAAAGATTTCATCTTAGGATTGGGCTTGGTTGATCCCCATCCCAACAAAACCCACCCAAGCCCAGAAGGGTTAATTACTGTACAATGACCTTATATTGCAATTCTTTAATCAACCCCAGGCAGAGTCTCCACAAATGGTTATTAGATGCTTAAATTTTCAAAGTTTTAATTTAAAGCGTGTATTAAGCTAAAACTGACTCCATTTGGGAAGCATGCAGAGACTTGTTATAGCACCAGAAAGCTGGCCCAAGGTTCCTATGACACCCAAATTCTTTTGAGAATTTCACTGTACTGTAATTTGGGCTGGGTTTGGACTTGAATAAGTTTAGACAGGTTGCTCAAATTTAAAGGGATTTTTGAAAATTTTTTGTTTAGTGCCCACCAACATCAGAATAGATTGTAACAAAACACATCCTTTAATCTTATATACATTAGAAAACTGTTTGTATAATTGTTGGGATAAACTGGATTCAGGGTAACTAATACCCCAATGGAAGCAAACCCAAAGTTTAGATAAGGCCCAAAATTTCTGACACAAGTATGGATCATAAGCGGGCCTGAAAAATTCAGGTGTCACACAATTCTGATTATGTGCCGGTCTGTCACCCCGGACTCAAAAGGACCTTTTTTTCGCTATAGGACCCCTTTGGTCCTTTGGAAGTAACGAAGGTGAGCTTTTCCGGAAAAATTTATGATTCTGAAAAACATGATGACACGAGTTTTGATCAATCAGTGAATTTTGATAAATTCCATCTAATTGGTTAACAAATTTATGATAACAGTAAAAACTTGAAACC
This sequence comes from Nelumbo lutea, assembly GCF_056320005.1. Taxonomy (NCBI): domain Eukaryota; kingdom Viridiplantae; phylum Streptophyta; class Magnoliopsida; order Proteales; family Nelumbonaceae; genus Nelumbo; species Nelumbo lutea. The sequence continues at coordinate 11,657,906 of NC_142690.1, forward strand.
AAGCTATTTATCAAAACTCACCGGAGGGTGAGGTTCCTTTGATTGGTCAAAACCCGGTATTTGTGCCACAGCATAATTTTGTTTCCAAATTATTAAAGTTGCATGTTTTATCGAGTTTTAACAGCCAGGTGGGTTTATCAAAACAAAACAAAAATCGGGTGGGTTTTCATTATTCTCCGGTATCATGTCTTTCAGGCATAATAGATTTTTCCTGCTTTGAATTCTTACCTATCGAGACTTTTATCACAAGCGATTTCTGTGAAAGCGGCAGCGGAATGCAACCGAGTCCATTTTTCTTTCCGTCCCCTTGGGTACCAGGTGGGCAAGAACAGGAGTAGCCCCCGAGCGTATTAGTGCAAATCTCTTGGCAGTCATTTGTATTTGGAGCAAGACATTCATTTATGTCTGCAATCAATCATATATGAGCTAGCTTTAGCTTAGATAATTAGGTGACGACGACGACCGCATGCATCTTCAAATTTTAAAGAAATAATTAATGGTGATGGGAGGAGATGTAGCTAGAACCTAGAACAGATTATATATTTATATATACCAACCTTGGCATCCGTCTTCAAGATAAGGGTTGCCTTGGTAGCCTTGAGAGCAGTTGCAAAGATATCCCAAACCGTTGGGAGAATCATAACAGTGGCTGTTCTTGCCGCAAGCATAAAAGGGGTCATTCGTTGAAGCATTTTCACATAAATATTTCTCTATTGCCCAGTCGAGCACGAGTGGAACCCTTCCTCCCGTTCTACTATAGAAATTACGACCCAGGAGATCTATTGTTGAGAAGGAGTACCACTCATTGTCAACCATGAAAGCAAAACTACATGGACTGTAACGAGTAATGTCGCTGTGATTGAAGGTGCTGTCTACCTCTACCACGAATTGTTTTAAACCAAGCATGCTGGTGGTTTGGCAACAACCTACACCTGAACAAGACCCATTTTTCATGAAGTTCTCTCCGTCGTAAAGGCAAATCGTCGAGCACCCTGTCGCGAGGATTACTCCTCCCTCTCCATACGTGCTGGCTTTGGTATCGCAACCAATGGCTGTGAGTTTATTGCTGGTGATGGAAATACTATAGGGACAATCATTCAAATTAATCCATATCGGTGACGAATTTGTCTTAACATACGAATCGTTGTAGCAATCATAAGCTACGAAGGAGTTGATGCGCAATTGACCTTGTAATAGTGATATTTCTAAAACCTCCAATTGTTCAGTTCCTCTGGGCCGGTCTGAATCATTTCCCAAGAACAGTTTGGGAGGGACGAAGCTATGGTTGCATTTAACGTCATAACCAGGCCTGTAACAGCTTGCGTCTCCGAAGCCAAATGGATACGGAACAGTGATGTTACCACATTTCTCTTGGCAACCGGGCTTTGCCACCGATATGTTTGATGAAGTCGCCGAAGTTGGCCATAACAAGAGGATCTGAATCAACAGCACAACCAAAGCCATAGTAACTACTAAACTATCTTTGCTAGTTTGCTTTGATTTGTTTCGGTTTGGACTTGAAAAGGTAAAGCATGAATGAGAATATAATGGTATTGTTTTTTTACTGGATAAATTGCTGAAACGGATCACTGAAGTTTTCTTACTGCAATCATCTCCCCTGAACATTTTGACACAATTACAAATGGACCCCCTTTCCAACAGGATCCAAAATACTGTTAAGACTGGTTTTTATGGTAAAATAATACAAAACTTTATGAACAAGAAGCAAGAATGAGTTTAAAATTACAGTTTTAACTTTGAGCCATTGATACTAAGGAAAAATTAATTTGAAAAACAAAACAATTTCAAAACAGAGATTAAAAGAACTTAGGGTATCAATTGAAATGAAGGGAAAATTTTAAAAATAAACATTTTAATCAAAAATAACTGCGATATTCGAACATTTCTATATCTCTTCTTAAAGGATTTTAACAAAGAGATCCACTTGCAACTGCGGACAGAAGACTACTGCCTACAGTAGACAGTGGTCTAACTTAATTAAGAATTTCTAAATTTTTGGGGTAGCCTGTTGATTTTGTCAAACGGGGCAGGCATCTCAAAATCAAATCTTGCGACTATAAATAACGGTGGCCTACCTGGAACAACTTGATGACGCTCACCAGTCACCACTCTCTTCATTTTGCAATCCACTTCAACCAACCCGTGACTATTCGTCATCTACAATTAATGCACCAATTAATGGTATAATGGAGTTGGATGTAGATGGGAGCACGGTATGACTATGAGAAGACTTTTATAAACTATTAGGAGGTCGTCTTGGAAGACTATTTCAGATTTAAGATTATTCGGTATGAATTTCTTTGTATATGTTTTGCATCGATTGTGCACATACAACATCGTTTTCACTGTGTGCGTTAAAACTTATAAGCAATGTTTTAGGACATTTTTTGGAACAACATTAATATTTTCTGTTTGGTACCAGTGCTCTATGTCTATTTTCAGCATCAATACCTATTATAAGAAGTTCACGTCACTGCCACATTATATTTTCATTATCAGCAATGAGATGTAATTTGAGAAAACGTTAAATTCAGCATTGCTTTAAACCACGCCTTCTTGATTTCTAAGGTATGCTTTGAAGCACCATTTTTTATGAAAAATGGTTTCAAACAAACAGATATTTCCTAAAACATCATATTTTTTCAACATAACACTGATGTATCACCATTTTTTGGAGCAACGACATCGATGCCAAATAGACTCCTTATCTCTTGGTTGGATTATCCCACAATGATACATGTGTGAGCTAACTAGATACTATTGGCATCTAGCAAATATTCATCCTTTGCTAAATGCTTTAAAGACAATCCCTCATGGATTCCATGGTGAAATATATAATTGAAAAGCGAGGAATGTGTAGAGGCAACAAAGAGCGACTCTTCTCCCCCCTTTTTTAGTTCTTTTTGGGTTTTAAATTCTAATGCAGTGACCCTAAAAAGGGTGATATTGTCACGCAAACTACTTGAATTTCACTCAAAATTCAATGAACTGTTGAAAATTTGATTCTACCATTTTAGGGGTGTTCTACCCAATTCCTGCAGATTTTAATTGACTCATTTTGGGCTTTGCATGATTGTAGAGGCTTGAATGATATCCTCCATTAGTTACCATTTTGGACAACTGGCTACCTAACCTAACCACGTGTTAATTGCCACTTGTGTGAATGCAAATTAGTTATAAGTCAGTTACCATTCTGACACAAAAATGTATTTTATAAATACTCTCATTTCATTCAATACAGCTTGCGATGAGGTTTATACATTTGCAATGAGTTATTGTGCTCTGTTTCCTCTCTTGATTTTACAGGATATCCTATACACCCATCCCTCTTTTTTTTTACATTAAATCAGAGAAAGTGCCATATCAGCATCTTTTCAACCTAAAACTGGCATGTGCGAATAATATTAACATTGTTTTAAACATCTTCCAATCCCAATTTTGATATATTAAAATATGCTTTAAACTTTAAGTTTTGCTCTAACAAACTAACAAACCCTATTAGAAGAATAGGGGATAAGGGTTCAGAAAACTAAACGCCTGAGATGAACCTCACATCTTTCACTCTATTTTGTTAAATATCAACGAAACACCACCTGGATCAAGATCAAGGTATTGAACTGATCTTCTCTGCCCATTTCAATAAATTATAAATAGATAAACAATAAAAATTTGAAAATGTAGGGCATCTATCACCACTTGTAGTTTTCTAGGCTCAATAACCAATGATTTTCATGATAAAGAGGATTTAAAACTCAATCAAGCTATATATAGCTTATTGTAGTTTCAATAAATTGGATTTCATAGCATTCAATATTGATGTCCACTATGTTTACCTCAAAGTCAATACTACTTTGATCCTTGAGAAAAACAAAGTTTGTAAATTATTAATTATTCAATGCTTGATTTTTGTCTTACATGTCAACAAGAATGTAACTTGTCCAATAGGTGTGTTTTTTGTCCAGTACCTAAACCTCTAAAATATAAGTTGAACATGATATTTAAGAGAGTGGCTTCCACCTGTTTGTCTTTTGTCCAATATTTGTTGTGATTTTCACCATTTTTTTAATTAGTGGCCAAAATTTCATTAAGCCTTGACTCAAGGCATCGAAAACGTAAGATGTGTATCAAAAAGATAATTTTAAAAAATGTTTCAGGATACATTTTGGATGCGTATGGATATATAAGAAAAATCAAGATACGCATGGATACATTAGTAAACTTATATAAGTCTTAAGAAAAATACATTAATAACAATAAATATAAATTTTATATGACCTTAAATAAGTTATCTAAACACTTATAAAGAAAACAAGTTACTTAAACATACAAACCCAAACCTCAATAGTTTATATAAAATGTGAGATATAGGGACAAATTGGTAATTGTTGAAGATAATAGGAGTAAAATGTGTATTAATTTTCAGAAAATCAATATAATTTATATTAATGCTTATTAGTATATCAATTTTAACATTAATTAATGAACATCCATTAAGAAGAAAAATATTTGCTTAAGAATAATAATACATACAATTGTAATCAACAATTGAATATAGTGTAGTGATTTATTTATGTTTATTACAATCAAATTACTAGGGTTCAATTCCCTTTACCTTTCTTATTTGTAGTTTTAAATATATTGGTTTAATGACAAATCAACTTTGCATTTATTGCTTTAATGGCGGGTCAAATTAAAATTTGAATTTGAATATTGTCATAAATGTAGTAATTAATTATTAATTAAGAGAGAAAATGAATTATTAAGAGAGGTAATAATTATAGGGGATTAGGAGTTATTTAGGGCAAGTTTTATTAAATATAGGAGTTATAGAGAGACAAAGAATTATTAAATAGGTTTATTTATGAGAGAGAGGGAGAGAGAATCTAATATTCTAATGTGTATCGGCCAATACAATCAAAATATCGGTCTGTATTGGTCGATACAAACCTGAAACGACTCGATACGGGTCCATATCAATATGATACAAACGAAAAGAAACAAAACTATTGGATTTATAGCGTTCCATGTATCAGGATGTTATTGGAATGATACGGGCCAATATGTTGTAATCTTTTAAACCTTGGGGGGATCAGTTCAGCAATTTCAAGAGGGAAGTGATAATTAGTAATGTTCCTCTGCCAACTTCTCGAATAAGGATGGGTGAATTCTCCGAACTTGCGGCCTTAATGGCATCCGGACTCCACCCCTCAGTCCAAGGATCATCAAGAATGTACACCTTACAGCCTGAGACAATCACCCAGTGAAGTCCATGAATCATGAGAGCTCGACAATAAAACAGAGAAGACCAGATACTCAACTCTAGAATTAGTCCTCCAAAAGGATGATTCAGAAGCAAGATATTTTACCTTGAGAAATTGAGCCCATAGGCTGTTTGAGTCAAAGAGAAGAATCTCCAAGTGAGCTTCATAATAAGGCCCCACTCACTTTTCGGTAAGTTATTTATTCGGGTAAATGTAATTATTTGGGTAAATTTTTCCTAGGAAACACCGACCTGAATAAGTGCATTTATTCATGTTCTTTTATTTTTCAAATAAAAAAGGTAATGATCATTTTAGTCATAAAAAATTATTATTAAAAGGGGCATTTTTATCCCATTCAAGTTTTAGCAACTTTCCTCCTACGTTGAAAAGTTATTAGGAGATGGGTATCACTTAACCCAGGAAAATAAACTTTCTCTGGTCCCCACATTAATCTGAAAAATGAACATGTGATTCTTGGTCAATGAAAACCAAAATCCCATTAACCAACTTTCCCCCTCTCAAAATCCAAGAAAAGAACACCCCCTAAGAGAAACATTGCTTTATCCTAAAAATCTTTAAATCACCATGTTGTACTATTATACATCAAATTTAGGACCCTTTGAATATATCCGAAGTATGCATATACTCTAGAAGATCAAGCGGTCTTGGGTCAGGCTAGGAATCACACGGTATACCCTTGAGCAAGCCCAATTTGATCTAGTCGAAGCCCAACTTCTATGCCAGCCAAAGGCCCAAAGTTACTGCCTCCACCGACCACAGACCACCGGTGCATAAGTTCGGTTTGATCAGGGCGATACTCAGTTTTAGCTTCCCAAGATGTCAAAACTAGAAAATCACAAATTATGATGCATAAAGAAGTATGAAAGTTATAATTCCTTAATAGCAATGGCATGCATCAATTACAGTCCATCTAGAAAATTTCATGATACAGAAAATAAAAATGACCATACGTCTTCCCTTGATTTCATGGATTTCCATCAACTCCCCATTCTTCTCTACCACATCCTTGTTGAAATAGAATAACATAAATCGCCACCGACCCAATAAATAAAAACGAAAAATTATAAATTAAATTAGACATGCTTTGGACCTTCACATAATCATCGCTCACTATTTAATGGAACTAGGTTCCTCAAATACTCAACAATGTTTTGGTTTTGATAACTTGACGATTCATGAAGCAAACATTGTGTCTCTTCAAGATTACTTTCATTCAATGGATGTGTATTGAGTCTCTTCAATCTATCTAGCTCATTGCCACATGCCACCTCCTTCATCGTAGGTCTTTTATCCCCCTTCAGTCTTAAACATCCTTTTGCAAGCTTTGTAAATTCTTGCAGTTGATTTGTATTAGCCTCTTTCACCACTCGGTCTTCCAAAATCTTGTACACATTCTCCTCTTTCATGGAAGTAGTGAAATAGGTAGCTAGATTTCTTTCTTGTTCAGGTCTGTCAAATGAAAGTACTCTTCTCCGTTATTTGACTCGTCCGAAAATATTCTGGATCTTAGTAGCCCAAGGTCCCTTGCACTAATATACTAAATTGAGTTCAGTCTAATGGCACCAACCTTGATGCCCCTAAGTCTAACACTACTGCTGTATAATTATGATCTAATAGATAGCGAATTCACATCTGCACTCAGACAGAGGGTGTCCCATAAACGCCCCATACTATATCCCAACCGTGTATTAAGAACATCTTCCATATATATACTTTGTCATTGGGAGATGTTCTCAATGCATGCTAAAATGTGCATGTGGATCATTTATAGGGTGCAGATGTGAACTCGTATATTAGCAGTTTTAATAGTAAGTGAAATCACTTTAAATCAGCTTGCATCTCTACCAAATATGATTTTTTTTTGTTTCTCGAAATAACAAACACTTGTAAATCGAAATATGGGCCCCTTTGAATAAGCTATTTGTTGGCTACTGTTTCTCAGACAAATATATCCGAAGTTTGCATATACTGTAGCAGATCAAGTGGTCTTGGGCCAGGCTTGGAATCACATCGGTATACGTATCCTTGAGCAGCCCAATTTGAGCTAGACGAAGCCCAACTTCTATTTCAGCCCAAGGCCCAAAGTTGCTGCCTCCACCGACCACAGACCACCGGTGCATAAGTTCAGGTTGGGCTGCCTCCCAAGATGTCAAAACTAGAAAATCACAAATTAAGCACAAAGAAGTATAAAAGTTATAATTCCCTAATGGCAAATTGGCATGCATCTATTAGAGTCCATCTAGACGATACAGAAAATAAAAATAACCACATCCATCTTCCTTTGATTTCATAGATTTCCATTAACCCTTTATTCTTGTCTACCACATCCTTGTTGAAATAGAGTAACGTAAGTCGCCACTGACCCAATAAATAAAAAGGAAAAAGAAAAAACAAAACCATCCATTTAACTTCTGCAAGTAACAGTTGCTGACCACATAGTGATGTAAAAGGTCATAGGATATATGCATAAATTGGACCTTCAAATAATCATCGCCCACTGTTTAATGGAACTAGGTTGCCCAAACTATCACACTCAACTGCGTTTTGATTATGGTAACTTGAAGATTCATGAAGCAAACACTGGGTCTCCTCAAGATTACTTTCATCCCATGGATGTTTGTTCAGTCTCTTCAATCTCTCTAGCTCCATTGCCACCTCCTTCATTGTAGGCCTTTTATCCCCTTTCAATCTTAAACATCTTTTTGCAAGCTTAGTGATTTCTTGGAGTTGATCCGTACTAGCCTCTTGCACCACTCGAGCTTCCAAAATCTCATAAGCATTCTCCTCTTTCATGGAAGTAGTGAAATAGGTAGCTAAGTTTCTTTCTTGTTCAGGTCTGTCAAATGAAAGTACCTTTCTCCCAGTTAATAATTCCACAAGAACCACACCAAAACTGTAAACATCACTCTTCTCTGTTAGTTGACTCGTTTGAAAGTATTCTGGGTCCAAATAGCCCAAGGTCCCTTGCACTAAGGTCGTAAATTGAGTTCGATCTAGTGGCACCAACCTTGATGCCCCAAAGTCTGAAACCTTTGCTGTATAATTATTATCTAATAGTATATTAGCAGTCTTGACATCTCTGTGAATAATTGGTGGAGAGGCTGCAGAATGCAAATAAGAAAGTGCTGTTGCAGTTTCAGTAGCTATTCTTAAGCGATCATCCCATGAAATGGAAGCTCTGTGTCCCTCGTCATGGATATGATGGAATAAGGTTCCATTTGTAACAAATTCATATACCAACAGAGGAACTTCAGTCTCCAGGCAGCAACCCAAGAGCTTTACTACATTTCTATGATTAATCTGAGAGAGAATAATCACCTCATTGATAAATTGCTCAATCTGACTTGCATCAATTACTTTGGACTTCTTAATGGCAACTACTCTATTATTAGGTAGAATTCCTTTGTATACTGTGCCATATCCTCCACGACCGAGTATCATACTCTCATCAAAGTTATCAGTTGCTTTTTTAAGCTCTTCTGTAGTAAATATTTTAGCAGATTCAATAGGGTTATCATGTAAGGAAAGTTGCTGCTTTAGTAAAACGCCCCCATTTTGTTGAAAAAATTCCTCTTTCAGTTTAGCAAGCCTTCTCTTCTGAAGTATCCAAAATATCCAAGAGCTACCAATAACTATGAACAATGCCCCTAAGCCAACACCTGCATGGCCATGAAAATTTTGATAATTAATTTACATACTATTTCATTATTTTGGCATCATGAATGCTGGAAAATGTGAATTTCATATTGTTGCCATTATGTTGTTCACCAAGTAATTGAAGAGTTCGATCATCGACCAAAAGGGTATAAATTCTTTCCTTCTCTTTCCTTAGAGAGAGAGAAAAGGAAGGAAGGAAAAAAATTCTTTCCTTGCCTTTGAAAAAAAAAAAAAAACAATGGAAAACTCTCTTTTATATAGGTTATTAATTGGATCAATGAAATCCAGACCATCAATTTAGAAGGTACCTTCGTATTGTTGACCCTTGCGGCTACCTTATATCCCATCCCCAGTGGCCTGTCAAGATAAGCAATCTACGAGGTTATATGTTTCCGAAAGGGAGTAGGATAAGGATATCTGGCCTGATCCAGGGATTCTCATATGCAAGGCAACATAGGCTAAAGAAAAGCGACTCAAGACTCCAAATTAAGGCCTCGTTTGGTTCGTGGGAATAGGGGTCTGGAATCGGAACTGGAATAGCCCTTTCCAATTCCAACTGTTTGGTTGGGCGGAATCGAAACCCCATTTTCATTCCTGTTGGAATGGTATTTCCTTATTTGAGGGAATGGCCATTCCCTGCCTCTGATTTGGGAATGAAATCTCATTCCTACTGATTTTAATTCCCATTCTCATTCCTATTTGAACCAAATAGACTATGGGAATGGATCATTCCAGTTCTGATTCTAGAGAATTCTGATTCCAATTCCAACTACGAACCAAAGGGACTCTAAGTTCTTAACCGATGCTATATAGTCACCAAGTAGACTAGTAGTCTCACAACCCAAACCAGTTTAATAGGGCAGCTCACTCTCTGGCCCAAATAATTAAATTCTTGGACTCAGTATATGGAGTGGAGCAGGGCCCCAGCTTGTATTGAACAATATGTAAACTCCTTTTGTTAGTTTATAGCTTTACTTTATTTATCAAAAAAAAAAAAAAAAAACAAACAAACAAACGTAAACGTTCTATTTTGATGTACATAGGGGCGGAGCCAGGGAGGCCCAGGGGAGCCATGGCCGCCTGTGGTCCAAAAATCCCCCATTAGTAATACAATTTTCATGTAAATTTTTCCCCTCCCCCCTCTCCAACCAAATGGTTGGCTCCCTTATAGGCCCATTTATATTTATTCCTTCCTACCTTCCTAATCCACTTTAGGTTTTGGCCCACTTATGAAAATTCCATGGCTCCACCCTTGGATGTACAGTAATTAGAAGGCCAAACCAACGGTTGAACTTGGCTTCTTAATCAGCCGGTCTCACACCTAAAACTGCAAAACCCCAGATTTTTTTTTATAAACTTTCGGGATGGGCCTGGGCCTGTGCCAATCCTTTAGTTAGTAACTCTAGGATGGATCATTAGCTAGTTGTTGAATGTTAAGGGATCTTATCATCATCACCATTTGAGCTTTGTGACATATGGTATAAATCCTATCCAATTTTTCTATTTCGTAATGTTCAGTGCCATATCCATTATTTACTAGTTTCTCTTTAAATAGCCATATCCAATGTTAAATCGAGGATGCTTAAATAATTTCTCATTAGTTCCAGCAAGTCCTTTGTTCAAAGTATTAATATGCACAACACACAAATTCTGTATTGTACAATTCAAAGAGACAATAATCTATTATTTACTAGTTTTGTGGTCTCAGAATTTTATAATAAACATGCTAAGAAGGGTTCTAAAAGTTAAACACCCCCCACCCCCACCAAAAAAAAAAAATTATAGTTAGCATTTCTGTGAGTTTGAAAACCAATAACTATCAACCATTTGCTTTTCTACCACACTCATTTTTTTAGATATATTTCTTTTTGATTGTTCAATACTCTCATCCACTGAACATAGTTGGCCTTACAACAATTCTATAGAATTTTCCTTCTATCTAAAGTGGTATTTTCCTATCACATAAGACCCTAGTTGCACATCTCCATTTTTCCTTCTAGCTAAAGTGGTATTTGCCTATCACATAAGACCTTAGATGCACATGTCCATTTTGTCCATCCTACGCTAATTCTATGACTTACATCCTTTTGAATCTATCCTTTGTTATCAATTATTGAGCCAAGGTGACAAAAACAGTCACATTGAATTAAGTCTAAGTCTTGTATCATAAATGTAGCTTTCTCTATACTCTTGTTATTGAATTTACATTGCATATATTCAATTTCAATCCTACTTATTTTGAAACCTTTTGTCTCTAATGTAATTGTTTATGAACCTAAGTTTACATTTGATCCTTCCTTAATTTCACCAGTTAATACCATATTATCAACGAACATAAGGCATCCCGACACCTCTTAAACATCATTAGAGAATGACCCCATACTAAGTACGTGGCTAGTATTCTGATATGTTGTACTCATATATTATGATAAATTTTATTTGACACCTATTTTCTATGTTGTAATTTAGGTTAATATTTTGTTTGATATTTTTTGATAAATAAATTTGTTATTAATTTAAGAGATTAAATCAAGTTTTATTTCTAAATAATAACCCACTTTATGAATCTTATATTATTTGAAATGAGTTTTCTTTTGTTTTTCATTTTAGTGGAGATAACTACCAGTAACTCTTTCTGAGAATGCAAATAACTACATCTTGAAGCTCATGCTTCTTTTTGAATGAATAGACACGTGTCTGAGGAAGGAAGCTTTTGATTGTAAGTGATCATAATAATTTGTTTTAATCTGTAGAGCTCTAGAGATGAAACACTATGAAGCTATAGTGGTGGCATTCTATGATGGACTTCAAATTGCACGCCATATGCAATTTTTGAATATCATTCTTGAAGAAGATGCAACTTGCATATGACTTCCTTGATGCAACTTGCATAAGTTTGATTGCTCGTTAGTTCTGTGCCATGCCAAGCTAATTTCTTCATGCTATATATACATGGTCACCCTCTTCCTTCTTTTTCAAAATCTACAAATGTATCAGACTTACTAACCTAGAATGTTGAATGAAATTGCCTAGGGGCTCTCTTTTCAAAAGAAAATTTACCAACCATTTTATACCTTATCATACCATGTAATTTTGACCTATTTTTATCAATTTTTTTTCATCATTCCTGAAATTGAATTAATGCATATAGCCATATAGAAGAGCTGTTTAGTATTGTAGTTTTTCCATTTACGCATTTTAGTTATTTCTGAAGATTGAAGAAACGTCGAGAGAGATTTTAAAAGTGGTAATTTGATTGGTTTGAGCTACTGTAAATTTATCTTGTTTAATTCTGAAAAGAAAGAAATTGAGATACTGTAAATTTTATTACCTAAAGTCACTTGCAGCACGGGAAACTGTGTCACTGAGCAACCAGTTCCGTCTTTCCTTCCGTCCCCCTTCTTTCCATGTGGGCATGAGCAAGTGTATCCCCCAGGCGTATTAGTGCAGATCCCCTCGCAGGGATTATTATTTGGGTCCTCGCATTCATTTATATCTGCAATCCATTAATATATACATCAAACTCAGAAGGGGTTTTACTCTATATACACTCATCCTGCTGAACAGAAGGGGTTTTAGTTATCTACCTTGGCATCCGTCTTCAAGATAAGGATTACCCTGGTAGCCTTTAGAACAGTTGCAAAGATAGCCAAGGCCGTTGGGGGAGTCAAAGCATTCACTGTTGTTGCCGCATGCATATTTAGAGTCAGTTGTAGAAGCATTTGGGCACCAATGATTCTCTATCGCCCAGTCGAGAACCATGGGGATCCGTCCTTTATATTTATCATAGAAATCATAGCCTGGAAGATCGGATACTGAGAAATTGTACCAGTTGGAGTCAACCAGGAATGCATAGCTGCAGTTACTGAAAGACCAGACATAGATGTGGTTGTAATAGCTGTAAAGCTGCAGGTCGAACCTCTTGAAACCCCTTGGGATGGAGGTCTGGCAGCAACCAATGCCTGAACATGACCCGTTAACCACGCTTCCTAAATCGTTACAGAGCATGGAACAGCCGCTTGTAAAGTTGCGGCCGGACGAGCCCATTATGTAGGCTTGAGTGTCGCATCCGATGGCTGTGAATCTGTTGTGGGTGGCGGAAAACGTATAAGGCCATTTCTTTAAATCCACCCAATAACTGAAACTGCTGGAGTTTTTACCCAAACTGTTGTGGCAGTCAAAACTCATGTAGTTGTTGATACGCAAATGCCCTAAGGATGATATTTCTAAGACTTCCAAGCTTCCTAAGAATAGTTTGGGAGGGTTGAAAGTGTAGTTGCAGGTCAGACTGTAGTGCTCGTCTCTGTAACAGTTTGGCTGATCCAAACCAAAGGGGTATAGAACAGTAATGTTGCCACACGTCTCGTTGCAACCGGGCTTCGCCATCGACGACACCTTTGATGGTGCCGCCATAGTTGGCCATATCATCAGAAGGAACGACTGAAGCAATGCGACTAATAAACTCATTTTTACTAGCCTCAAACTCAATTGGCTTTGCTTGGATCGGACTACTTTGATAGGAAATATTTGTAGTCTAGCTAACAGCTAGCCTTCCTCTTTTATAATCTTGAGAGGGATCGGTGTCAAGTCCTTTCAACCACCACATTGGCGCGCGCCTCTGGGCAGTACTGGCATTTTCAATTATCTGTATTGATTATTGAACTATTCGTATAACCTTACTTTGTTCTTAACTCATGCAAATTGCAGAAAAATTAAAGCGCAAAGCACATGGAACTCATTTGGATCAAATTAGACCATCCAATAGATATGTGCATGGGTCAATAAGTTCAAACCAATCCAACTGAAAGCTGAAGAGAAAGACAAACGGGTTAGATAGAATGAAGGTCCATATAACGTACCTTAACACAGAACCCGCTTCATTCAGATAAACAACTGATTTTGCTCAAATATTTGCAGGCTAGCTAGCCCGGCTCATATTTATAAAAATAAAGCCACAGGCATTGACGAAGCCACTGGATAAACTGTGGTCTCCACAAGAAGCTAGCTAGATAATTTTAATAAGCGCCAGCTTCACCACATGTGATCTGGGTTCTGACAGGGGACCCTATTGAGCGATTCGCAAGTTGAGCTGTCTACCTTCTACTCATGAGGCAAGTTTGACTTTGAACCAGAGAGCCCAAATCTATACCTTACCCATCTGTAGGGCCATTTCGATTTGGGAAGTCATTTGGGATGTGCCCATATCATAAATAGGTAGGTTTGCATGCAACTCAGGTACACAATTTAAAGATTTTCCACATCATCAAACCCATAAAATTTAAATTGGATGCTCATCTCTATCTCTCTCAAGTTGAACCTCTAAAATTAACAAGAGAAATTAATTTTCGATTCATATTATTACTTCAACAAGAATGAGAGATAAGGCTGATGGTATTTCTCCTGAATATGTTGCCTGCAGCCCAGCAACCCAGTCTGTAATTGACCTTATCTGATGATGAATTGATCACAAGGTTAAAATCCCCGACGTATGTGAAATGACGACTCAAGTCCTTTATGGTTTACCAAATTAATTTGGAATTTAATGAAAGGTGATTAGTAAGGGTGACACCTAGATACGATCCACTAGCAAAGCAACAACTCAGCAAGGAGAGATTAGTCAAGAGGTCGGGAGCTTGGTGATCGGTCACTTCGGCGCAAAGCTATCTCGGTATGTAGCAGGTCACCTCAGTGTCCCGATCAGTTCGTGACATAGGAGTCGAAGTGACACGTAATCGGCTCTAGACGACTCTGAACCTCATGGGATTACGCCGCACGACAGTAGGCCTTATCCTATCCCCATCCGGATTAGGCGTTAATGATAAGGATCGTAAACTGGCACGATACTCCCCAAATAAAACGGGAATAGACCTCATCCATCCAGGCCGAAGATCCCGGAACTATTCCGTGAGGCTCACGGCAACTCTATATATAAAGGCAACAACCCCTCCAGGGCCCAGGTACGCATATATCATCTGCACACTAGCACTCTAGCTCACTTCTAGCTCGCAATCTACAGCAAGAATACTAACTTAAGCATCGGAGTGACTTCGCCAAGTTAGCTACACTAAAAATATTCTCTTAAACGAAGGGATTCGTGCTTGGATGGCGGCTCAGGATCAGCCTCATGAAAACCTTATATTCCCTGAGGAGGTTCTACCACGTGGAAACGCTCTTTAATGGAACTTTAGCTTTAGCTGATCGTGACCAAGAAACCACCGGTTTCGCTTGGTGGGCCGGGAATGCCCGACTTATCAATTTGTCCGATAAACTACTTGGGGCTCACGTCGCCCATGCCGGATTAATTGTATTCTGGGCCGGAGCAATGAACCTATTTGAAGTGGCTCATTTCGTACCAGAGAAATAAAAGGGACCTCGATTTCTTTGGAGTAATAAGACTATTCCAATTACGATACTCGTGGAGAAAAAATCGTAATAAATGCAAAGAAGGGGTATCCTTTACCCAGCAACGAAGAGTTTGAACCAAGATTTCTGAATGAATGGGGTAAGGTATTAGTAGATCTAACACATAATTCAAACGTGATAATTTATCCTCTAAAAAAGAAAATATTGAATGAATTGATCATAAACCCTGAGTTCTCTGAGCTCACTGTTTTGCAAAACAACTTGCTCGTCGCACAGTGAATCTCCAAGTTATCCTCTAGAAGGGAGCATCCAGTTCGTGCTCCATCAATTGGCGCTGTCTGTGGGAACCTGAATGAAAGGTCATCTTAATATCTCAATGGATTCCTCCAACAACACTGGGAAAGGTATTGACATGAACATCGCCGGGGGCAAGATCAGCCATCAACTCTCCCTTAGGGTCCCACGGTGTGTATTGGTCAGTTTACCATCCCTCTCACAGTTTTGGGGTTCCCATCACTGTTTGTACCACAAACCACTTCGCAAGTGAGCCGCTCCCCCAGTTGGTCACCTCTTTTTCAGAACCAACTGTGATTTCCTCTGGGGTCGGGCATTCGCAATTCGACGACCTGGTGCAATGTGTCCGAACCATGCAGATGCAAATTCAACAAATCCAACAGTTCCAGCAGCATTTCCTTTATCAGTAGCAATTTCCTCCTCTGCACCCGAGCCACCAACCGATCCTACCTCGTTATGTTGCTCAGCGTCAGAACGTCCGCCGATCTCCCCATCATGGTGAAGGGACATCACATGTACCGGAATTCCCAATAAACCAAACTCCACCACGAGGTGGAGCGGACAAAAAGCTCGCTTCCCCGGTTTCTCAAAGGGGGAACCCAGGTGAGAGGCGTGAAGGCAACCAGCTTGACAGAGCTAACCAACTGCAATACTCACGACCTAAGAACGACAAATCGCAAAGAGAAGAACATTGATCTGAAGCCCACAGCGCAGACTCAAGGCAAGTTCCTTCCGCGCCTCATCGAACTAGAGCAACCAGAGGAGCACATAGAGGAACGAGTTGCCCCGATATAAGAAATAGTTCACATACCGGTTTCAGAGACCGATCCCGCCAAAACCCTTCAAATCAATGCACTAATCAGCGAGCCACTCCGAACTCAATTAGTAAGTTTTTTACTTAAAAATTTAGATATTTTTGCTTGGTCCACGACGGAGTGCCCCGAATTGACCCTAAAGTAATAACTCACAAGCTTAATGTCGACCCTCTAGTTAGGTCAGTGAGACAAAGAAAATGCAACCTCGCCCTGGAACGATGGAGGGTAGTCGATGAGGAGGGCGGGAAGTTCCTCACGGCAGACTTCATCAGGGAAGTCCATTACCCGAGCTGGGTTGCCAACCCGGTGTTGGTGAAGAAGGCCAACGGCAAGTGGTGCATGTGCGTCGACTACACCGACCAAAACAAAACATGCCTGAAAGACTACTTACCACTGCCTAAGATTGACCGTTTAGTAGATGCGACCTTGGGGCATGAGTTGTTGAGTTTTCTAGATGCCTACTCTAGTTACAACCATATTAGAATGGATCATGTTGACCAGGACAAGACCACATTTGTAACTGAGCTCGGGCTATACTTTTACAAGGTTATGCCCTTTGGATTGAAAAACGCTACGGCAACATTCCAGCGCCTTGTAAATAAAGTTTTTGAACCATTAATTGGCAATAAAATTGAGTGTTATGCTGATGACATGGTCGTGAAGACCCAACTTTTTAGCTCTCTATTAAGTGATTTGAATGATGTTTTTCAAATTCTAAGGAAGTATAACATGAAGTTGAACCCGAGCAAATGTGTCTTCGGAGTCACGTCGTGTAAATTTCTAGGTTACATAGTGAACCGACGCAGCATCGAAGCCAACCCGAAAAAATTTAGAACATCTTAGATATGAAACCACCTCGAAAAATAAAAAAAGTCCAGAGACTGATCGGACGAGTAGCAGCCTTGAGCCGGTTCATGTCTAAGTCAGCAGGTCGGTGCCTGCCCTTTTTTAAGGCAATAAAAAGGAACAAGCACTTTGAATGGACTGAGTGTCACCCTCACACTAGCACTCTAGCTCATTTCCAGCTCCCCATCTACCGCAAAAATACTAACTTAAGAATCAAAATGACCTTACCGGGTTAGCCTCACTGGGTTCTTTGAACTCACTGTTTTGTAGAACAACTTGCTCATCACACAACAAAACTCCAAATCATCCTTCAAAAGGGAGCATCCAGTTCGTGCTCCATCAGAACTCTTTTGGCCATTTATAGAGATACAATATATATAATTATTAATTTTTAGCTACTATATACCAAATGTGGTATAATATTGTCTCCGGTTGTAGTTAAATCCAATAACTGTCATGATCCCGAAAACTTGCTTAGCAAGAGTCATAATAATCTTTGGGGTCATGGATCGATCACTTGAGTATAAAATAATAACAAGTAGTCATTAATAATCATCTTATTATATATTATGTGGAGGCATTTGCTTGGTATTAATACTCTACAAAAAATAATAAAGAGAAAACTAATTAATAGCAATATCAATTGATATATATAATCAATTGGAATTTTATTGTTTGATGAAGGGAGTACCAAAACAATTGCTTAACTGCGCTAGACCAGA
Organism: Nelumbo lutea; assembly: GCF_056320005.1. Classification (NCBI taxonomy): domain Eukaryota; kingdom Viridiplantae; phylum Streptophyta; class Magnoliopsida; order Proteales; family Nelumbonaceae; genus Nelumbo; species Nelumbo lutea. The sequence goes on from NC_142690.1 coordinate 11,675,906, forward strand.
AGATAGAGTTCTCAATCATGAGAAATGTGATTGCAGCAACTTAACATAATAGATGGATCGAGTTAATTAATTTAACTTGGGTTCACATGATTATATCTATCAGAGTTAACAAACTCCTGGGATAAACAAAATTGGATGGTTAAGTGCTCTGCCAAACAACTTTTCTGGCATAAGAGCTCTCAGCAGGAAGAAGCCCGGTCCTATATCTCATGCTGATAATAGGAGATATGTACATTGTCTGATGAGTTTAGTATTTAAAATTTAAAAATTAATGGTTATAAGGAATGGATATATACTAAATAATCTTACGATTATAAATAATAAAGTATTTATTATTAGCACAACATGAAACAAAATCAACTATGAAACTATTAATTGGGATGGTTTCATATGATTTAATTTGCTAATTAATTAAGGTAAAGTGCTTAAGAAAAATAAGAATAAATATAATTCTACAACATTTTTGATGGGTAAAATATAATTCTATAACTGAGATGACAAAACATGTGTGAAAGGAAATACAAGTGTAATTGTTATTCAAAAAAAATGGAGTTAATTGCCTCATTTATTTCTTCTTTCTTTGTTAATTTTTCTACACAAATGGGTTATAGAATATGGAGCGGTCCTCCCAAATGTAGTTGGCATCTTTAATTGATTAGTTCATTTCACCCTTCTCATAAATTGAAATTATATGAAACAAAATTGAATGGGATTGGAACAAGCAAGACAAAAGCATGAAGCATTGTTTTGCATCATAAAACACGCTTATTGTTGAGAATGAATCAAAATAATTCGGGTGATCCATTACATCCCCTAATCCAAGTCAGTCCTATCTACTAATCTTGTGCCACAAGGCAGTGGCTTACCTTTTAGCGTACAAGAAAATATAATCGTCATAGCATTAATTTATATGCATATATAATGTCAAATCATATGGTGACTTCACAGGCCGCATGTAGATTTTTAAATTCCACTGCCCATTTATAAATATTTAAAATGTCAAATACCCTCATTCTATACATCAATGTTTGCTGGCACTTGCCCTAACTATACTTTCGGCCTAAAAATTTTAATCCTGGGATGAACCGTCATTCTTTTAAAAAGAAGTGGCATGTGGTGTCAACAAAACATTTTCCTATACAACACCAGCATGATCTGATCTTATACCGCAGATCTCACCATGAAACTGGGACCACCTTAAGAGTGAGACTCGGCATGTATAAAAATACTTCTCAGAAAATGGCATTGGTTCTAAAACCATCTCCATTACCATCCTCTTAGGCTTAAGAAAAAAAAAAAAACCATGTCCCTTCCCTCTAATCAACCATATGTTGCTTGTGCTTCTTCTGGTATTCGAATATGGATGCCAACAGTTTAGGTTGGTACAGTTTCAACCGCAACCTAAATCTGACCCGATTAAATGGAATGGGACTATATTATCAAACCTAACCATCCTTGGCCCACGAAAAGTATACCCCTATTTTTAGTGAAAGTTATGGGAGTGTTTTGTAATATAAATGTTTTTGTTTTCATTTATTTTTGAAATTGTTATGTCAAAAAAAAAAAAGTAAAAACATGTTTTAGAGCACAATTTTTGTTTTCAAAGACAAAAACAAGTTGGTTTGTTTCAAAAAACAAGGACCACAAAACAATTGATTTATAAAACAAAAACATATTTTATAATACAGAAATTATATGATTTATGAAATATGATATTAAAAAACCAGATGAAAACATATTTTTTAAACTAGGAATTAATTCAAGAACATATTTGTTATTTCAGTTTTGAAAAAAAAAATCATAAATATATTTTGCATTTTTGTTTTGAGATCTATTCAACTATTCCATATCAGATGCTTTTGCTTACACTCATTTATATATGAGGACATTAACAATCTTTTAAAAGCATGCACACACTCCACCTACTTTTCCTGATGATGAAACGTTCTGGTACACATCTAGGCACGGAATTATTATTCTAGTCAGTGAGAATGACCATAAATTGTTCTTTATAATATAATAAATTGAGTTTCCTTCAATGAATTATTGTCGTGATCAACCTATTGCAAAGCTAAAATAACCAAACAAATTGTTATTTAAAAAAGTAAATTAAGCAAGTCAATCATCATAGCGAACTATTGTTTTCCCTTTGATATATAATCCATAATTTCATATTCTAATAAAGTTTAACAGCAATCAAGAACTATACCTTAGAATAGGCCCATGTAAATTATTGGACCAAAATCACCTAGAATTCGATGCTATAAAGAATGTATACTATAATTTATGTCTATATCCATATTTATATTTATACTATTATAAAGTGGACATTTACTTTGATTGTAGTATAGGTTATAAAAGTAAATCTTAATATACAATATCAATTTATATATTTACTGTTTATTTGCAAATATGTGCATAGCATGTACCCTTACACTACTTCCTAAACCGGTATCACAATGCATAAACCATAGCCAAAAGCCCTCTCTTAGTTGTGACCTTTCTAATGCGGGGAAAAATCAAGTGGCATAGCATACACTTTTTTTTGTTTATTTTTATTATAAAAAAGATGGCATGTTATGTCAATGGAGACTATTCTGCTTTGAATCACTTCCTCGCTAAAAGAAGCTAAAAGAAACAACCATTAATGGACAATCAAAGATGCTCCTACAATGAGATCACTTCCATGGGATGTTAAACATAATGTGGGATCTCTCTGCATGACAATTTTAAGCGACCAAACCATTGGGAACTTCATTTTATATAATTTTGCCATCTATCTTCAATTGGGTGACTTGGAAAGTAAGATATTCTCATATCAAGAATTAAAATATCATTATGATACACCTCAATACCTCTGATATGAGGTGTATCGTATCTATATCAATGGATATGATAAGAAATATGCCACAACTAGGTATGCATCATATCCCACAAGTCAACAGTATTGGCATGATAGTCTCCATATTCAATTGCATCACATTGTATTAATGGATATAGCTCGATATGCATCAATATAGAAGTGTATTGATGTCTAGTTTGATTGTTTCTAAAATTTAATAAAAAATAAAAAATTTATATTTTTAAAATTTGGAACAGAATTATAATTAAAAACCTAAAATAAATCATTTAAGATTTAATTTCTCCAAAAACTTAATAAAAATAATTTGTTTTGTCTACCTTAAACGATTTATATGTTTTATTTTACAATTATATGTAAAATAAATAATTATATCTTAAAAATAAAAATATATTTATTATTTGAAAAAATAAAGCTATTATTTACATAAAAGTATTAAATAAATAAGTTTTTTAAAAAACAATAAAATTGTCAATTATAATTATAAAAACTGAAATAGAGTGATAATTATTGTATGATGTAATAATATTTCTCTTCATATAACCTATTAAAGTGTATTTATCATCTTATTCATAGATAATCCAACTTTAGATTTAATGTTATTAAAGCTCAATTTAGAAGCAGTACAAATGCAAATATGTAGAGTGTATATACGTACAAAATAATACAAAATACAAGGTTTTGCACTCTACATATTTGTATCTGTACTCCTTCCAAACCGAGTTATGTGATTTGTATGCATTTTTCTAGTGTATCCAAACATTTTCATAGTTTTTGTCCCTATCCATGTGTTTCTAAAGCATATCCATATCCGAGTTGTATGGTACAATAACAATATTGATACTTTTATCTTTGTCTCATATATACAAAGAAAAGGGGGTGTCAACCTCAAGCCTCGTAAGAAAAATTAATAAGTGGATGAGGGAGATTAATATGCTCCATTAAGAGTGAACATTTGGTTTATTCAATTAAAAAGTGAACCAAATAAAATGAAATTCTAAAAACTGAACTGGTAAAACAAAAAATGAACCAGAAATGAAATTGTTTGTTCAATTTTTTGTTATTTCAATTAAAACCAAATTTCATTAATATTATAATATAGACACACACACAGTATATATATATATATATATATATATATATATATATATTATGATATCATCATTATCATCTGTGCCTTATCCCAGTTATATGGGATCATCTACATGAATTCTGCTTGTTTCAACAATCTGTTTTATCTAAAGCATTCATTGTTAAATTATTAGTGCTTAAATGATTCCTTACTACTTCTATTCTTGTCCTTCTTGGTCTACCCCTATCTCTTCTAGCCCCTTCCACTTGTAACAAATCATTTCTTTTAATTAGAGCTGTTAGTGGTGGTTTTCTATGCACATGATTAAACCATCTTTTTCCTTCATTTTAATAAAAAAAAATTATTTTACCTTCAAAAGAAGCACGTACAAAGTATACATTTTTATCTTTCAAAGCATGTACTTTTGTCTAATAAGTAGGGTCATAGGGGTATGCCCCATTTCAAAGTTGGGATGTGCCCAAATAGCTCCTAGAAGAAAACTTTTATCTAAAGCATTGCATGACTGTAATATTATTGCATGAAAGGTTTAATATAATTATACAGAAGCTTAAAATGGACAAGTTTCCAATACCTACATCTTAGTCAAGATGTGGAGTTGATAGATTTAACAGTAGTGGTTTTTCATCTAGACATGAGATGACATTGTTCTCCCAACTTCTACACCCAGGTGAAGTTGATCCTATGGCCCATAATCTAAATGGTTCATTTATGAAACTCTCCACTACTTCTTGCTGATTTGATCCAATGAATGTTCATCAAACTTTCTCATTTAAATTTAAGCATCTCTTTGCAAGGTCAGCAACTGCTTGGAGCTCCTCTTTTTTACCTATTTGTGTAACTTGAGAATCAAGAATCTCAAAAAGATGGTTCTCCATTATTAACGAAATTAAAATATGTTATTAAATTTCTTTCCTCTAATGGTCTGATGGAAGAAATTGGTTTCTTCCCTATTAAGAGCTCTATAAGAACTACCCCAAAGCTATAGACATTACTCTTCTCTGTGAACTGGTTTGATAGAAAGTACTCGGGATCCATATATCCAAATGTCCCTTGTACCTATGTAGTTAAGTGAGTTTTATCAATTGCAATTAACCTTGAAATCCTAAAATCTGAAACCTTAGCTCTATGCTTACCATCCAAGAGTATGTTTGAAGAGTTGATATCTCTATGATAAACTGGTATATGGAAGCATCTGAATGTAAGTAGGCAATTGCATTTGCGACTTTTATTGCAATTCTTAAACGATTGTTCCATGAAAACGATTGTTCCATGGATATTGTCGGAAAAGTTTCCACCTGATATAAACTCATAAACTAGTAAAGGAATTTCTGCCTTTGAACAGCAACCTAACAATTTAACAAATTTCCAATTCATTCTATCATAAGCTTTTGCCATATTCAATTTAAGAATTACATTACCTCCTGATTTTCTATTCAGCTCCCCAACTAATTTCCTCCACCAAATTGATGTTATCACTTATATTTCTACCTTTGACAAAAGCCCCTTGCTCTGTTGAAATGATCTTAGGAAGCACCCCTGCCAATTCCAACTTGAATAGATTATTCCGATTCCAATTCCAACTGCAACCAAACGGACCCTTAGTAATTTTTATCAAATATACCATTACCACATGCATTTGTTACACTTTATGAGTAATCCTAAATTTATCTGAGAAAATAATGAGGTTTCGTAGGGTCTAAGATTTTTGACCCAGTCTAATGCTTATAATCACCGAACTTTCCACGAAATTCATTTTTAAATACGAGATCTTAGCAGTATATTCAGGTCGCGTCGAGTCAACCCTTTAACGCATGGCTGTGCAATGGAGACTTTTTATGCTTCAATTTAGCGTGGGAAGCCATTTTTTTATAGATAAAAAAGTACGTACCAATTAAGACAATTTTGGAAAAGCCAAAAAAGTCATCTCGCTAATGTTAGAAAATCATAAACTCGTCTCTGAGACTAATTAAGCGAGTTCAAGTCACCCAGCCATGAATTAGGAACATCTCCCCCTGCATAATATTATGCAGAGGATGAGATGTTTTCCTTGTACGTGAACAAAAATCTAGTGGGTAGAAGATTCGGACTCCTTCAAAATGGAGACATTAAATACTTGTTTTCTATAATACATCATTTTCCTAGATGGCTAACTACATATAGCCACATTTTCAGTCCATTTCCTAACGAAATACTAACAAAAATGTTCATTTGCTAAGCTAAGAATAAGAACAAAAATCAGCAATATGAGGTGTTTCACAGACCAAGGCTCTAAGATGAGTAATGACTTGGCAGAGCTTTGCAATGGGAGCACGACAATGAAGGTATTTTTGGGTCAGTTACAGTTTAAGAGATGGGTGAAGAAAAAATTAAGGAAGCTCAGGTGGGTATTATAATAATTTAACGTTTTTCGTCATCTACCTTAATTGTCATGGGGTATTTGTGGCAAGATAAAAGTCCAGTGGAGTCAATATCATAAATAAGAAGTCTGGGGTAATTGTCACTGAGCCCCATAATACAGGGTGGTCTTTCTAATTTATCCTTTTAATTTTATTAGTCCAAGTGTAGAAATCAGCAACTTGGGAAGGCCTCTCTCTAGTTCTCTTGGTTGATCCTGTCAAAGAGAATATAACATCTTTATCGTGTGGGAGCCGATGGACACAGACTAAAGAGTTCCCAATTTCAAGCATCCCCTGGTCCCAGTTCTTTCTCCTTCTGGGTTGGTTCTAATAGAAAATGAAGCCTTCACTCAATTCATCTGTGGGTTGGTTCTAACAGAATAAACAAATTCTGAACCAAATAAATAAAGGGGGTAATTTGAGTTCTGTCCACCTCAAAATTTTATTATGCGATTGTACAGTTAGGGTCAATATCAAGGAAGGAAAGATGGCCAATTAGGATGTGGAGTGAACTCGAAAAGAACCTAAATAATAATATATTATACCAACCTGTCTTCCTTTCAAAATTAATGTAATCTTCACAAATGGTGTAGCAGATTGCTACTAGTCTCTTCTTGTGAACTCAAACGAATACAACGTCATAACTGAGCAATAACAGTTGTTTTTTGAGTTTTTAATTATTTAGGTAACAAAGGATTAAAGACTTGAAGAGTTGACGTACTTGGGATCCTTTGTTGGTTTCTACACTCGCCAAGCTGCTAGTGACACGATCAGATAAAGTCAAACCTTTACATCACACATTAACCACGGGAGGCCTTTGCTTCTATAGAGGCTGTATTTAATTTTGTCTTGTTAGCAATAACAAATACTCTTTTTAAAGGTAATGAGAGCCCAAAACAGGGCTAGAAACCACTATCTCTTGTGCGATTTACCCAGTTTACATAGCAACCGAGCCACCACTTTGATAACGAATTTCAGTTGATTTGTCTTTTGCCAAACAATTATATAACTGGAGTAGCACAAACCCATAAACACCTTCAGCAGGATTTGATGTGAAGTCTCCCCCAAAGCGAGCCAGAGATAATACCAATTACGAATACCGACTGAGCCACCATCGGTTGGTGACTACTAGTTGATTCTAGAGCGACTCGGTTGCTGGAATTTAGCGTATCTACCGCGGTTGATCTTGTCAAACAGTCGAAAGAATCTTGTGCGTGTGAACATTAAATTGAATTACTAATAAACTAAAGAGAGTCAGCAATAGCAAGGTCTAGCTGATGAGTGTTATTCAAGGACTTGTTAAGGTGGACAATCAATTCCTTCGTTTTCTGCTATAGTGGGTTCCACTTTAACATCAAGCCCGAAAACCCTGGGTTCAAATAGATTGGTGGTCCCACTCTCGCCCACCGTGTGTTGTCAGTGAGGCTCACTTTAACGTCAAGCCCGCCCCAAGTTCAAGTAGATCGATGGTTAGCCTTGAGAGCAGTCTCGCTCCAATTTGGAATTCAAGTCAGCACAATTCTGGTAGGAACAGTGTTCGGGTTAATTGGCCCCCAGTGGCACGTGTTTTTTCAGTGGCCACCTTATCTCATCGGCCACATCAGCACCACATTAACACCGCAGCCTAATTTATTTCTTCAATTAGGATGCCAAGCGCGATCAAGACAAGAGATCATTGTACGGATGATGACAATTCTATTGGAGATTAGGACTTACCTTGAATACCGCGGCGAATAACCTCATCCTGACAACCCTGGAAGCCTCATCCAATCAGGATAATGATCTTCAGCTATAATAAGGTACCTCCCGCTCAAAGTAAGGGATCAAACTTTTGACTTCCATACCATTACTCTGCTTGGACCAGCACCATTCTCTAACTGCTTGGCCCGATCACCCACTATTCTTGACTGACTTGAGAATTGGAGTATCTACCCGACAATAACTCCTCAAGCATCTGATTACCTTCTTTGTTTCAGATCTTGGGCGTGTCTTCGTCCTTCCACCTCGGCTCCGCCCAGTTGGAAGGATTATCTAATTACCTCGGATCAAGCAGCATCAGATTGGCACCGTCTGTGGGAATCGCACAAAAAGATATTCCGAACTCTCTCTCCATGCAATCAAGAAAGATGCCAAGAAGCACATCTGACTGCTCAACAGGCCGATCCCCATCTCAAGGATCCCGCTCTCACCATAGTCCTCCACATCGCGACGTTCAACAACCCCAATAGCAAACTGCGACCAACCCTACCCAATTCCAGGCGATGCAAGAAATGATCGATCAAATCTTGGCAATGATGCTGACACTGGGTCCGGTACATCAACCTCCTCAGGTCATCCCCCCTGCACCGACGCTTACTGTGGATGTTCCTCACCCCGAGGACCCCAAAAAGCGTCAGGCGAACAAGGGCGAGGCGCGGTTTGACCAAGAAAGCAGACATCAAGAAGATCGGGCTCCTTGACCCGATCCGGTGAACGTTATGACCGCAACCGAACACACCAATCTACCCGAATTCTGATGAAAGAGAGGCTCGGTGGACGACGAACGCAACAACAACCAATCTCCATCACAGAATCCAATTCGGTCAAAGATCGCCAGCACCACCCAAGAAAGAAAGGGTCACACTCGCTGCAGCCCCGAACATCAGGGATGTAGAGATCAGAGAACTCCAGCAATGCCTGATTGAGTTGGAGTGCAGCCAAGCTCAAAGGAGCGCAGCCCCTCCCATGATCCAACCCATAGAGCCGAACAGCTAGCCCACCAAGGAGTCAGCCTTCACATAGGACATTGGGGGCGAACTCCCCCCAGCCAGATGGTGAGCACTGCAGTTTAAGAGGTACGACGGATCCATGGACCCTACTAACCACATCGAAGCCTTCAAAGCCCAGATGAAGCTTTACGGCTCGTCCGAAGGCTTGATGTGCAAAGCATTCATGGAGACTCTTAAAGGAGTAGCTGGAGAAATAGTTCTATCCATGGACCCCACTCCTCCCTTTCCTTGCACTCTATCCCCTCCTAGGTGCAGTTGGAGAGCCAGTTCCTGGCATAGTTCACGGCCAGTAAAAAGCACTGGAAAACCTCGGCAAGTCTCATGCTAGTGTGGCAAAGGAAGGGAGAGTCCCTCAGAGAATACCTCGCCAAGTTCAACGGTGAAGCCTACAGGTTCGGTCATTGAAATAGTCAATGGCTGTCACAGCCATCCAGCACAATCTACACCCCTCGTCGTTCAACTTTTCAATCTCCAAGAATCCTCCTCAGACTATAGTCACGTTGATGAATCGTGCCCAAAAATACATCAACACCGAAGAAGCGCAAGCGTGGTAGAGGAGTGAGGAGGAGCAACCTAGTAGAAAGATGAGAGATCCCAACAACCACAAGGCCAAAAGGGCAGATAGGGACAGCAAAAGACAAGACCACTAGTCAGATGGAAGATCGAAGTCACCGAGCCGACCTACAAAAATTCCGCGCTACTGAACACACCGCAGTCTAAGATTATGTTGCAGATTCATGACTGCAACTATGTTAGATGACCCGAGAAGATGAAGTCCTAGAGCAACAAGAGGAAACGGGACAATATTACGAGTTCCACTGGGACCACGGCCACAACACAAACAACTACTATGATCTGCGCCACCACACTGAGGACTTGATCAAGTGCAAGTACCTCGGGGGGTTCATTGACAACAAGGACAAGAAGGCAAAAGAAGAACCGTGCCCGACTGCTAGGCCTCTATCCTGAGCTCCTCCAGCCAAGGTCATCGCAATAATGTCATGAGAGATGGCTGCTAAAGGGGAGAGCAGCTCGGGCCATAAAGCGTATCTGTGGTTGCTCGAGGTTGACGATAGGGAGCAGAAAAGAAAGCGAGGGAACCGATCACCTTCACAGAGGACGACCTCCGAGGTGTCCAGACTGGTGTGTCCGGAAGCGCGTTGTTAATCACTCCGAAACACCAGTTTAAACATTTATAAATTTTCCATTTCTCACAAAAAAATATAAATGTAGTAATTGGATGAGAACGGGTCATCTCCACAGGGAAGCAAGGGAAAAATAATCATGTACTTAGATCCAGGAGAAGAGAACGCAAGTGGGAGTTTCAAAAATAAAAAAATTAATTAATTAAAAAATAGAATTCATTAAAACCAAATTCGAACTGTACTCAGAATAACAAATGCATCAAAATAAATAAATAACACAAACTACTAAATTAAAGAAACAAAAAAATGTCTGACAATCTTGTCAGAGGTAGTAGTTTTCGGATTTCTCCTTCCACCCTCGAACTTCTCGAGATAGGTCTTTCGTCTTACTTGGCCGAATTTCAGATCTACAGAAAATAAATAAAACACAAATTAAATCTAATAAAAATAAATTTACAGGAAGGAAAAAATAACTAGAAATTAAAGAACATAAAATAATTCTAAAATTGAAGAAAATATGGTTGGGATTCAAATCCAGAGGTGGCAGTAGTGGTGTTGGCGAACTGCAAGTAGGAACCCCTCCTCTTGCTTGGGCATCCTCCTCTTCCTCTACCCTTGAATTTCTCAAGATTAGTCTTCCTTCTTGCCTGGGTGAATTGACCAACCCCTTCTACAGGGCCTCTAGGACCCTTTTTATAGAGAAGGGTGGAACACAACTGGAAATAGGGAGAAAGATGGGGGATGGAAGCTAGGATTTAGCAAAGTTAGGGACGCCCTAGGGTTTCTAATAGATGGCTAAGATGGTTTTGGAGTGATCCTAGGGCTGAGAATGGAAGGAAATGGCACCCAATATTATGTAGGGCTGAGATTTGGACACCCAGAAATGGAGGGTGTAGATTAGAACATCTAGGGTTAAGATTAAAAGAATAGGTGGTGCCCTAAATTGAATGGTTGGGATATATTTTGGAGGGAGTGGTTGAGTTTTAATGCTAGGAAGCTAAATGGTAAGGATTATCAGAATAGGTGGCACCCTAGGGTTTAAAAGCTATAAAGGAGAGCCCTAAAATGAGTGGTTGAGATTAAAAGAGGTGGAGGGTGGAGATTAAACACCTAAGGGCGGCTAGGGTTTGCTAAGAGTGAAAAGATTAGGTTAAAAAGGCTCCCTATGGTTTGCTAAGGAGAGGGGAGCATGGTAATACAATAGGATTAGCGCCAACTGGGTTTAGCAGATAGGAGGCGCCCTCCTATTCTCAGTTCATTACAAAAACACCCCTCTCTCAGCTAGTCTTCACACCAGCTTCCCAAAAACTGCACTTCAACATAGAAAACTTCTCAGTTTTCTACATAATTTGCACATAGACCCTTAGTGGTCACATAATTGATTTTAATTGGGAAAATGGTACACTTTGACTATTTTATGGTCAAAAATACCCCTGAATTGATGCCTTTTAGGCATCAAAATGCAGGGTTATCACAAACCCGCGCTAGGAGAAGAAAAGATTGAACCGAACTGGAAAGGATCTTATAGTGTAACCAAAGCGCTTGGGCCTGGTACTTACAGACTAGAAGACCTTGACGGAAGGCCTGTACCAAGGAGTTGGAATACTGGAAATCTGATAATGTACTATCAATGAATCTACACCAATAAAGAGAGCCTTTCTACAATTAGTTGCACAATACACACTGCACACACAGCATAACACATACTACACAGTACACTCCACGCGATGAGCACTGCCTAGTCGACCCCTAACGGTTAGACCATCCGTGTACCGACTCGGCCAACCCACAATGGCCAGAGCCTGCAATGCATAGCCATGCGCTAGCTCAGCAGTGCATAGCCAACCAAGCAATCCGACTCGCCTTGTAATGGCCAGAGCTAGAGCGGGGAAGAACACTCCCGCCATCAAAGGCCGGAGGATGGTCACCAAACTCCGCACACTTTGCTAATGAACCGTCATATCAGAGTTAGCTAATGAATGGCCAACCCATGAAGAGCATGAAGATCCTTAAGACCAGATCCAAACTGAGCATCCCCAAACAATGAGAGCTCGAAAGCATCTCGGCTAGCGAAAGCTGAGGACTGAAGACCTCGACCAAGAGAAGGCCAAAGCTCATGACTAAGTTCGATAAGATAAAGGATAATTACAAGTGTTTTTCCATTAATTTTGAAAATAATTACAAGTATAAAATCTCGATGCCAACACCCGATTTTTGTTCGGTCCGCCACTTGAACCTTCAATTCAGCCCCAAAGCTCCCAAATTCACTAATAAACCTGACTGATACCTATCTGATGGCCTTGATTAACCACCAATTACACCTCAACTACTAGATCAGATACAACCGTCAGACCCAATACCTCCCAAGACACCTACTCATAAAATTCCAGCTCAAAATTCCTCTGTTCACCCATTCATCAAGCGAAGAATCCATTCCGATGCCTCTCGTTAACATAAGACTCAGAACCCAGATCCCCTTCACCTTAACACATCTGAACCAATCAAACCATGCCATTAAGCTCTAGACATGTCAAAACACCTACTCATAAAATTTTACCCCCAAATTCTCCCACTCACCCTTCTATCAAACCAAGATTTCGTTCTGAAACATGTCATTGACCCAAATTCCTATGATCTTAACCCTATAAGATTGATCAGACCTCATCGTCAGATTCCAGACACCCCCAAATATCCATCTATGAAAACTCAACCCAAAATACCTTTGTTTACCCTTCAACCACACCAAGATTCCATTTCAAGGTCCTAGATTGACCAGATTACAAATCTGCCCCATTCAGGCCCAGTTAGCTCAATCTAATCTTACCAATCACCTTAGACTATCCAAAATTCCTACATTGTGAAATTTCATCCAAAGCAAACCTTGTTTGCCCCTCGATCATACAAAGATTCTGTTTGAGACCCTAGATTAACCGAATCAAGCCCTTTCCAGATCTTCCCAATCTGGGACCATTTGGCCCAATCTTATCCCACCAATCAACTCAAAATGTCCAAAAACCCCAATCTATGAAATTTCATCCAAGAATACCCTCATTTACCCTTCAATCTAAAAAGATTTCATTTCGGCCAGTTTCACTGACCCCAACACGTACGACCCTACTATGCAGTCAAACCCATCTCAACCCACCTTTTTTTGGCCCAAAAATCCCCACCATTGAACCAGAAGACCCAATTTGATCCTCCTAGACCTGGTTTGTTACATTTTTTCAAAATTATGAAAATACCCCTAAAAACCGCAAAATTACAAAACTGTTATTACTACTATTATAAATACAGCCCTAAGTTTTCAATTTTGGGGCATCGACTATTCACCTCCCCCTTCCTCTCGACAGAGTGGCGGTGAACCAGTGATGACAACTAACATCCGAGCTCCTCTCCCTCCCCACCTCTCTCTCCCTTCTTCTTCTTCTTCTCTATTCCACTAGCAGCGGCGACATTCTTCAGTACTTCCCTCACATTTCTTTCTCTCCGCCATTCTCCCATTAAAGATTTGTTGTTCACCTCCCCTAACCTTGCAACACCCAAATTGTGGCTACAATAGTCCCCTCCACCACTTCTCTCTTGCCATTGTCATTGATTGGACCTTCCTCTCTCGTCATTGCAATAAGTTGCAACGGCGTGTTTGAACCCAGCCAACAACAACTCAGCGTTCACAAATTATGTCAACTAGAATGACTTACTTGCATAACCGAATGAACCAAGAATGTGCAGTCTGATGTAGTTAATCTTAAGCATTTCCCATATATCTCTTAACAACCCAACAGCATTCAATGTTCTAAGGCTACATCTAGGTAATAACCTTACCTCACACTTAAGGGATTGACATCTTATAGATCGGGAAGACAAAATGATGCCTGAAGGGATTGACATGCTTTCATATCTTATCCTTGTGAGTGCGAGAACATTCGTGCTTTCCGATATCTGAAGGGAATGACATGCTTCCTCAACACATCCAGCTAACTAATCGAGTCCAAATGTAAGGGTTCTAATAGAAAAGGGGTGGGGTTTCCAATCCTTTTGTTCAAGGCCTTGCATCCAAATTGATTTGGTCTGAAAGTGAAGAGGAGTGTTATTCATATCCTTCTCGGTTGCCAAAGAGAATAAATTCTCAGCTCAAATTTGACTCCAAATTTTGTATACAGAACGAATAAGGATTTCGCGTTCACACTGACTAGAGAGAGGGGTGCCTAACCCCTTCCCTCTCTCTCTCTCAACTTACCTAGATTAGCCCTATCTTGGCCAATTGATATGGACTTATTAATTTTGAAATTTTATGAAATTTGAATCTAAAAGGCCCATCACACCGAGTTATGTATTTTGATGGGTGGCAACTTCATATATCATCCATGAAGTGAACAACCGGTAAAGGTATTTGTTCGACGTTCACACTCAGCATACCGAGCGGAATACATAGCAAAAAAAAAAGGGAACAAACACCAACAAGGCAGGGTAAGAAGAAAACATCAGAAGGGCAAAACAAAGTCAAATCAACAATAGTAGCAGCGGACAACCACCTCAGTCTGCGGCCTCCTCAAGCACCTTGGGCATGTCAACGGTGGCAGTGTTATCCTCAGCAGGGGTATCGGGATCATAAGGGCTCAAGCCCTACACGACCTCGTCTCCTAGGAGCGTGCGACGAAGTCATCCATCTCGTCTATGTCGCGCTTCAGCTCGGTATTCTCATCCTTAGTGTGACCGACTGTGCACCCGCAACCTCAAGCTTGGCCAACGAGCCTTCATGTGTTCAACCTCGGCTTGACTAGACTCATAGAGGTGCTGCCGCCGCATTGACTGAAGACAACCGATCATTGTGATTGCCGAGCAAGCATTATGCAAAGAGAAATGAAGTATCGACACACCAATATTAACCGACCAAAGCAGAATAACCAACACAAGCAAGGACTTACTGACACGGCTTGAAGCATGAACACACACTCTAGGGCACCACTTGTAGACTCCGCCACCTCCCGCCTCATGGCCAGCATCAAAATGCCGCAGAGAAGCTGCTCAGCAATGTCCTCCATCCCTAGTCCATCCACGGTTTGGACGTTCCACTGCGGCACGTGCACGGCCGAACTATTATCGACATTCACCACGTGCCCCTTCATCCGAGATTTGTGATGTTCATAGTAGACCAAATGAAAGACTACCATGTCAGTGGGCCTCACTCGTCTAGGTGCGGGACAATTATTGGTCCTCAGTTTGGCTACGTGCAATCCTCAAATATATGTCTACGTTGCGATCATTTGGGTGCAATTGGATGAAGTGTTCAATTAAATTCCTAGGGTTTATGATGATTCATAAGGAAGCCATCTTAGAAAAGCCTTTTCCTCGAACTATCAAAGATGTACAGCGTCTCATAGGTCATCAGATCGCTATTCTCAATATGTACATGTCATTGTTTGCATTATGAAGCCTATCCTTTTTCAAAGTCCTTAACTAGGCAAAGAACTTCTAATGAATCAAAGAATATGAACAAGTCTTTCAGTAGCTAAAACAATATATATGCTCGCCTCTTTTGTTAACTAAATTGATCCTTAGTAACAAATTATCATTGTATCTTTCAATTGGAGGCAAGGTGCTCAACTCTGTTCTCATTAAAAAAGAAGACGACATACAAAATCCTAAATATTACACCGACAAGGTATTTTAAGGCATCGAGAGCAAATACCCAAACTTGGAGATAATAACTCCGACCCTTGTGACCTTGGCAAGCAAGTTTTGACCTTGGCATTCCATTAAAGCCCAAGTATTAGCCAAGTCAATTGCAGAGTACACCTAGCCTATGATCATTTATGACCCAGCCCCACCTGGTTAGGGCATCGCACCCAGCCATGATCATCCTCTAGTCTAACAACAATCCAAGTTTCACCCCAATTGTTGATGAACCGGCAATTGAGATTGTCGTATGCCCATCATTTAGAAAGCACCGGAACAAATCCAAAAGAAAAAAAAAGCAAGGCAAACAACACTCGACCTTTAATAATGGTTCCAATAGGAGCTAATAATGTTAGCTCATGTCTACTTGTAGGACAAAAGTATGGATCCATCTTATGCCTACTGACTATTGCCCTTTTAAGCAAGAGAAAAACCGAGTAATATTTTATATATAAAATAAAGAAATTTTAAGTAGCTATTATAATAATTTAACATTTTCGTCATTTGGAAAGATGAAAGTTTATAGAAATCTTTATTCCAAATGAGTGTTAAGGGGTAATTGTCACCGATCCCATAATATAGGGGTCTTTATAATTGACCCTTTCAATTTTATTTGCCAAGTGTAGAAATCAGCAACTTGGGAAGACCTCTGGTACATTAGTTTCATTTTCCTCTATACTTCCCTTGGTTTATCCTATCAAGCATCCATTGATGAATTCATCTTAGGGGAGGAAACAGGAAAGTAAGGCCGAGTCTGTTGTATAAAAGACATTTCACACTGAATTATTTGAAATGTGAATCGTTGAAAATTAAAAAACGTATTTATTGATGTAATATTACATTATAGGTCGATGTAAAATCTCATCATAAGTGATATTTTTTTACATTAATTTACAATATAAAGTTCCACTTCATCCAAATATATACCAACAAATCTGAACCGAGGTGGAGTATTTATACTATAAACAAACACCGACAATACTAAATCGATAATAAGATTTTACACTGATGAGGTTTTACAATACAAACAAACGCACCCTAAATTAGACGATAGCAAAAATTTCTCTCCTTGAATGAAGTCTTGCAAGGCCAATCGGTGGTAGGCCAGTTGATACGCTCCCAGGTTTGTGGATATGTGGGGATCAAATCCAGTTGTGTCACAACACTGTATCACTGATCCACATCTAAAGCTGACACTTTTGTAGTTTTGTTTATAAGCATACATCTTTGGAAAACCAAATTTCCTCTTGCAGACTTTGAGCACTCTACCCAAAGAGTTTCGTGTAACTTTATTGCGACTCTTTTAGAACTCCAAATTATAGAAAATTGATAAAATACAATATAGAAATAAAAAATATAAGAGAAACAGAAATTACAGAAAAATAAAAATGAAATTGAAAAATATAAGAAAAATACAGAAAATTGCAAACAAAAAGTAAAAGAGTAAAATATAAAAATAAAAATAAAAAATACAAAAAAACATAGAACTTAGATAAACACTTTCATAATTTTATATTTCTTGATGGGATAAGAGCAAAGTGCTGGAATATATAAAGTTTTAAGGTGGGGCTTTGTTGCAAATTAAAAATTTGCGTGCGTTCAAAAAGTACAATGTCTTAAGTCTTTTCTTATCCTTTAGTAAATCACAATCTCTATTTCTAACATAAAAAAAAAAAAATTGTGAACCACACAAATAACAATCTATCACACCAAACTTGTTTATTTGAGCTAAACTTAGTTTGCAAGGAGTACATAAACAAATATTACGATGCAAATGCCTATAAAATAATACAAAACGCAGCGCAATAACAGCTTAAAGGAATAATAAAGAATTGATGTACTTCCCATCGTTTGTTGGTTTCTACACTCGCCAAGTTGCTAGTGGCATAATCAGATAGCGTCACACCTTTACATTAATAAATGAGTATGACGACGACTTTCAGTTGATTTATTTTTGGGGTTTTTATAGTTAACTAAACTTCACCTCTAGAATTCATAGCAAAATCGTAACAACAATCTGTCACACCAAACCTGTTCATGTCAGCTTAAAGGAATAATAGAGCGCAATAACAGTTGTTTTCTGAGTTTTTATTTTGCAAAATAAGTGTTGACGTACTTCCCAAGTTCCGATTCTTTGTTGGTTTCTACACTCGCCAACTTGCTATTCACATGATCACATAGCGTCACACACTCACACCTTTACATTAAATGAGATTGATTACGACTTTCAGTCAATTTATTTTTGGCCATACGATTATATAAACTTCGTCAATGGAATTTGAGATAAAGTCTTTGATGAGGGATAATTTGGCAACTTCAATTAAGTGATAACAAGTGGAGCGATTGAATAATATAGTGATACTTCATCACAACCTAGAATCTTAGTCATCTCGGACACTTTGGAACATTCAGCTAGACTGATTTAAGTAACTCACTACATTTACCAACCGAGGCACACAATTCACTATATCTCCTCGGGATCACGGTATACAAGTTTTATCAGCTTACTCGGAATCTATATTCGAGTGCGAAGCTAACTCCAAGTTAGACAGGCCAATGATCTCACACACGTATCGTGAGGCTCACAGTAGGTTTCCTATATAAAGGCTTTATCTCCGGCCTCACAAAGTAAGTGAGATTTAGTTCTTGCATTCTCTTACTTTCAAACTCTCGACTCTCTCAAATCTCCATCACTAATTTAAGCATCAAAGTGCCCACACCAGGTAAAAGTACCCCGGAACACTCTGATTGTTTTGTCTTGCAGCTCAACTAGGCGGCTTCACTAGCCCTACGTCTGAGCTGTCCTTCAACAGAAAACGTTTAGATCACGCATCATCAATTGGCGTTGTCTATGAAAACACGCAACAAAAGTCGTATTCTCACTTCCTTGCTACTTTTACTACTTCAATGGCATCATTAAGTAACAACTAACCTGCCAATAACAACAACAACAACAACCACATCACAGGGGGGCAAGACTAGCCCGAAGCACACCCTAAAGTTCCTTCTGTGATCATTGGGCAATTCACACTACCCTTGACTCTACTTGGCATAACAACAATGCCAAACTAGTCCTTCCCTCTACACCAAGTGAACGCACGTCTTCCTCCAGTTGAGCCATCAATGGTTACTACTGGGATCGACATGCATCAATTAAACGAATTGGTGCAATATGTCTGTGGCATGAACCTACAGATGCGAACATGGAGGAAAGATTTGCCGCCTTGATGCAGCAACAACCTCACCATCAGCAACAACAATAACAGAACCAGCAACTCGGTAACCAACAACCCAACCACCAAAACTAGGACTAGGTTCTAGACCCTCGTCATGCTGACGATTGGAACCAAGTCCCGATAGAAGAGCATAGCCTTGCTACAGCACAAATCGGGGCACGAAGGCAATAGCTTGATCGAGTCGTCGGGGAGAAGGCGTTGCCAACGTGCACATCACAACATCGGAGAAGCCACCTAGGCCTTCCCTCTGCAAAAAGTGAACACACCTCTTCCTCTAGTTGAGCCATCAGTGGTTCATGCTAGGATCGAAGTGCATTAGTTCAACAAATTGGTACAGTATGTCTATGGCATGATCATGTAGATGCGGACGTGGAGGAAAGATTTGCTGCCCTAATGCAGTAATAGCCACACCTGCAACAACCTTAGTAGCAGCAACAACAACAACAGAACCAGTAGCCCAGTAACCAATAGCCTAGCCACCAAAACTAGGACCAGGTTCTTGACCCTCGTCATGCTGACGATCAGAACCAGGTCTTAGTCGAAGAGCATAGCCGAGCTACAACACAAATCGGGGCACAAAGGTAACATCTTCACCGAGGCGTTGAGGAGAAGGCGTCGCCAACGTGCACATTACAACATTGGGAAAAGCCACCTCACTCCCACCAACAACGAGGACACAAATATGAAATGAGAGGTGAGCCATGTTGCTGCTTGTCCAGTAGCATAGCTGGTTACCTGCACTTGAGATCCCCACTTGCACTTGAGATCCTTATGGCCCCACAGCCTAAGGACTTTAAAGCCTTGAGCCTAGAGTCTTACGGTAACACTACAAACCTGGTCAACCACATAGATAGTTTCCAAGCCTTGATGTAGCTTCACAAGAAAATGATGTGAGCCTGTGTATGGCCTTCCCAACGAACTTTTGGGTATAGCTCGGATGTGGTACTCGAGACTGATCAGGGGCTCAATCAAAAGCTAGAACCAGTTCGCGGATCTTTTCACGATGCACTTCACCACTAGCAAAAGGTGTCTGAAGTCAACAACTTGCCTATTGAACGTGGTCCAATGACCAGACAAGAAGCTTCGAGACTACATCAAGAGGTCCAACTTGGAGCACTTCCAAATTCCAAACCTTGACTCGGTAGTCCAGCTCACTGCAATGGTCAATGGCGTCCACCACTTCGACTTGCGTTGGGAAATTGAGTTGAACCCTCCATCTTCCATGGAGGAGTTCCTCCACTAGGCCGACAAGTTCACCAAGGCGGAGGAGGTGATGGGATCCCAATTAGAGCTGACCAAGAAGAGGAAGCGAGTTGAAGAAGTGGGAAGCAGCAAGCAGTGGCGCAAGAGTAAGTCACTAAAGAGAAGAAGTCGATCACCCCACAACAGGAGAAGTAGGTTGCCAAGAAGGAGAAGCAGGTCCCCCCATAGGAGTTCCAAATAAAGTAGTAGGTCACCATGAAGGAGAAGCAGGTCCCCCCACCGGAGTTCCAAATTAGGCTAGCATTTAAGAACCCCTCCAGTCCAGAACCGGAGTTACACAACCCTCAATCCCAAAAGAGGATAAATTTTGATGCAAATAAAAACGGCATAGTATATGAGATGGCCTCCCAGGATGAAGGCGACCCCACCAACAGGAACACGAATAAGTACTATCACTTCCATTGTGATATAGGCCACGACACTGAAAACTGTAGAAACCGTAAGGACAAGATCGAGGAGTTGATTTGTCGTAGTTACCTGAAGTGGTTCATCAAATGTGACAACCGGAGCTGACGCAGATCCATTATCCACACGACGATGCCCTCATTGTCAAAATGATAATTAGTGACTTCGAAGTAAAGCGAATTCTGATCGACTCTAAAAGTTTAGTCGACATCCTTTTTCTAGACACCTTTGAGAAGATGAAGCTTGAGAGGAAGGATCTACATCTAGCTGGCGTCTTACTCATTTGGCTTCAACGGAGACATGATGAGGCCTCTAGGGCGGATTAAAGTGCTAGTCATAGCATGTTTGGAGCCGAATTCAGTCTATTTTGAGCATAACTTCCTGGAGATCACGACTCCGTCCCCTTACAATGCCATCCTAGGTCAGCCTATCCTGCATGCTATGGAGTAGGTAGTACGAGGCAACCAGCTGGAATCGCACAAGTGCTACGTGGTGTCGCTAAATGGAAAGGGAAAACTAGCAGAAGATGTCAACCTGGAGCTGCTTCCTGAGAACACCGATGAACGAGCCCATTCAATGGAGGACACCGTCTTGGTCCTAGTCTTAGACACCAAGCCCGAGAAGATGGTCCAGATCGAAGCTCGCCTTGTAGAACCACTTCGGTCACAACTGGTAAGTTTCTTAGTAATTTAGATGCTTTGGTATGGTCGGTAGTAGAAATGCCCAACATAGACCCCTTTGTCATTACTCATAGACTTAATGTGGACCCTATAGTTAGACCAATCAGGCAGACGAAGAGGAACCTCTCCCAAGAGAGGTTGAGGATAGTTGACGAGGAGATCGGAAGCTTCTCGCAGTAGACTTTGTTAGAGAGGTCTAGTGTCCGAGTTGGGTAGTCAACCCAATGCTTGTGAAAAAAGCAAATGATAAGTAGTGCATATGCATCAACTACACCGACCATAATAGAGTTTGCCTAAAGGATAATTATTTGCTCCCGGTAAGTATGACCTCGGGGTACGAGTTGATAAGTTTCATGGACGCTTACTCTGGCTATAATCAGATCCAAATGAACCTGAAAGACCAAGAAAAGATTGGCTTTGTAACTGAACTGGGCTTGTGTTGTTATAAAGTAGTGCCCTTCTTATTGAAAAACGTTGGAGCAACTTTCCATCAACTTGTAAATAAAATTTTTTCACCATTAATTGACACTAAAATCGAAGCCTATGTTGATGACATGGTCATGAAGACCCAATTTTCAAATTCTTTAATTTCTTATTTAAATTCTATTTTTGAAATTCTAAGAAATTTTAACATGAAGCTCAACCCGAACAAGTGTGTCTTCAGGTCATATCGGGCAAATTCCATGGCTATATAATGCACCGACGTGGCATGGAAGCCAACTTGTATAAAATCCAAGCAATCCTAGATATGAGACCACCTTGGTCAATTAAGGATGTACAAAAATTAACAGGTTGGATAACCACCCTAAACCAATTTATGTCTAAGTTGGCTGGGCAATGTCTCCCATTCTTTAAGGCCATAAAGAAAAATGAAGACTTTGTGTGGAATAAGGAGTTCCAACTCGCATTTGACGAGCTTAAAAGGTACTTCAGTTCACCTCCACTACAGACCAGACCATAACCCGAAGACGAGCTAAAACTCTACCTCTCGGCGAGTGACGATTAGCTCGGTACTAATTAGAGAAGTAGACAGGGTTTAGCGACCCATCTACTATATAAATAAAGTGTTGAATGCAGCTGAGACTAGGTAGCCCAACATTGAGAAGTCGGCCTTTAGTTTTGGCAGCTCGGAAGTTGCACCCTTACTTCCAATCCCATACTGTCGTAGTCCTAACTAACCAACCTTTGAGGCATGTTCTTTAGAAGCCCGAGGTTTCGGGAAGGTTAATGAAGTGGGTCATCGAGCTGAGTGAATATGATATCCGGTTTGAGCTACGCCCAACAATTGAAGCACAGGTCCTGGCCAACTTTGTCGCCAAGTGCATGTTCAGCACGCCGACCCTTGGAGTGGCTAAGCATGCTATCACATCGGAGGCATCAACCAGTGTGGCACCTATCCCGGCCTTGGGAGTCCCGGCCTGGAACGATGAGCCCTAGATCCTCTATGTCGACGACTCGTCTAATCAATGTGAAAGCAGAGTTAGGTTGTTGCTTTACAGGCCAAGCAAGGTGAAGTTGGAGTATGCCCTCTAGTTTGAATTTGAAGCATCAAACAACGAGGCAAAGTATGAGGCACTGATAGTCGGGCTGACTTTGGCAAAGGAGGTCAGTGCAAAACACATTGTGGTATGCAACGATTCTCAACTGGTGGTAAACCAGGTGAGTGGGCAGTATGAGGCCTGGGAGCCTGCCATGTCGGCCTATTTGGCCAAGGTGTGAGAAATCTTGCCCAACTTTCACTCTTGGTATATTCAATAAATACTGAGGATTGAGAACACAGAGGCCGATGCTCTTTCAAAGCTAGCCAGTGCAACAAAAATCACAAGGAGAATGGTCTATGTTGAAGACCTACCATGGCCAAGTATAGAGAGGGTGGTAGAAGAGGTCGCTCCTATTTTGGTAGTAGAATCGAGCTGGATGAATTCACTCATTGAATATCTATGTCACAAGACCCTACCAACAAACTGCAATGCAACTCGGAGGGTAGAGCGGAAGTCAGCTCGCTACATCATCATTGGGGAGTAGTTGTACCACAGGTCTTTCATGCTCTCCTACTATTACTAGACTACGATGAAATTGGACACACTCAAACTCGTTCAGACATGTTATAACTGCTAGAGGCATGCTAACATGCCACATCAACCTACCGCTGACCTGAAGTACCTAACCATCCTATGGTCATTCACTCAATGGGGGATAGACATCCTCGGTCCCTTCCCACCTACGACCGGGCAGAGAAGGTTCTTGGTCACCATAGTTGACTACTTCACAAAGTGGGTGGAAGTTGAGCCACTGGTGTAAATCACAACCTAGAATGTACAAAACTTCTTCTAAAGGAACATAGTGTGCAGGTTCGGACTCCTAAAGGTGCTGATATCGGACAACGGGAAGCAGTTCGAGAATATCAAGTTTCAAAATTGGTATGCCGAGATGGGGATCCAGCAAAACTTCACCTCAGTAGCTCATCCCCAAGCAAACAAATAGGCCTAGGTAATGGATAGGGAAATCCTCTACAAACATAAATCTCGGCTTTCTTGAGCTAAGGGTTTGTGGGTAGACGAGCTGCCCAACATTCTTTGGGTCTACCAGACTATGATCAAAATGGCAACCGGAGAAACCCCCTTTAATTTGACATACGGAACGGAGGCAATCATCCTTGCTGAGATCGAGTTGCCCACCTTATGGTTTGAGGCGTATGACGAGGAGGACAACGACGACAAGCTACAGGCGAACCTTGAATTAGTGGAAGAAGTCCAAGACCTGGCCTATATTTGGACCGTGACCTACTAGTTACAAGTAGTTCAATACTATAATGCCCGAGTCAAGAAATGCCACTTTCGAGTTAGCAGCCTAGTACTTCAGAAAGTTTTGGTACCTGAGCTCGATGTAGGTAAGTTAGGACTGAACTAGGAAGGTCTCTACAAAGTACTAAGGGTGATCGGTGAAGGAATGTACGAGATCGAGATATTGGAGGGGACACAGGTCCCCTGTGCTTGGAATGTGGATAACTTAAGGAGGAACTACCTTTGAGCTCAAGAGTTCAGCGTCTGCAATGCCACTAACATTGCAAAATTTCACTAAGTATAAAAGACCACCCACCTCGGCAACCTGGTCGAGTCGATCTGCATTATGGGGGCACATTGACTAAACTACATCTTAAAGGGTATGGTAAGTCACTTTTACCATAAAGGTCCCTTATGCCGACCTGGCAATGATGTTGGCAGTTTGATATGCCTAGTTGCTCTAGCACCTAGGCACCTCGGGTTAATCCCATACTTAGTATATTTTTTGTTTAGGTTCGAAAGAAGAAAGAGACGAGGTGTGCAAAAAGTTTACTTCATTGAGCTTAAGTGATTGCATCGTCATAAAAAAAAGAGGAAAATTTCTTAGGCTGAGATCGGAGGCTTGGCACATTACGCATTTATAGGGGGTCCAAGAAAATAGGCAAAAAGGACTCAGACATTCTAGGGATCCTCATTCCCATCTCCAACCACGACGGCAGCTTCTCCTTCGGTAGCATCCACACCGACTTCGACCTCAGCTTCCTCACTTACCCCATCTTCTTCATCCTTGGAATTGGGCTCCAGATTGACCTGATCTGACATTTCATTGGTATAGGCCAAGGACTTGATGAGTGAGAGGTCGAGCTCAGGGTACATCGCTGACCTCACCAACATTTGGCAAAGTTTAATGCCTTGACAAAAAGCACTAGTTTCGAACTCTTCCCTCTCTTGTAAGAAGTCTGGGGAGACTTTGAACTCTTCGATGGCTCGGACCTTGGAAGCTTGGATCTTGTCGAGAAATTGGGCCTTGCGTTCAGCGGGGTGATCATCCTTCTCCTGCAACTCCTACAGCTCATTCCACCCGAGACTGATACTCGCCTGCCGCTGCCTTGTCAATTTTAGCCCTCACCAAATATCACTTAGATTGCTTGACAAGGGAGTGGACCATGGTGTTCATCTACAAAGGAAAACAGAAGCTAAGTATAAAAACACAATTCAAGAATAGCACAATGAGGAAGCTGGAAACTTGCCATCATGAGGAAGTGCATAGCTTTGTCGCCGAGCTCACTAGACTACATGTTAGAAAGGTTGGAAACCTCTTTGGGGAAGATGGCCTCCTTGGTTTTGATTAAGGCAGTCCTAAAGTCCATGATGGTCCGCCTCTCTTCAGGAGCTTCCTTAGATGTTTGGGCCTTGGGTTGCAGAGGGCGTGCCTCGAATGTCAGGGCCACCTCAGTCTCTTGTGAGGGCCTCTCTGCCTGATCTTCCCCGAGCTAAGCGTGTATTTAGCTTTGTATCGTAGACTTTAAGTATTACTAGCAGGTGGGTAAGACCTATGTGCATTGTTTGTTAATTGTTACTACTTGCAAAATTGGACATTAAAAAATCATATAATAACATTAAATATTTATTACTTTCTCGTGATTACTAGTAAATTATTGAAATGCATCGGCACACTAGATTTGTCTTGAAACACGAGATTAAACTTTTATTGTTATTGTTTGACCGTTGAATGGGATTTGAAACCATTAGACGTTAGATAAGTTGATGGGTAGTAGAATTGGGAGAAATATTAAAAAATAAGCATCTGTTTGGCAAATCTTTTTGAGAATATCTTCTTGTACCTTTAACGATCAAAAGATGCATTGAGCTTTTGACATAAGATCTGAATAACCCGAAGACTATTTAGTAGATATGCATCTTTCCATGTAATGGTATATATATATATATATATATATATATATATAAGAACTAGCCATCTTATCAATCACATTCAAGTGTAATAATTAGTATTTACGTGTCTTTCAATATATTTTATGCCTGATAAAATTGTCTAAAACATTATATATATATATATATATATATATATATATATATATATATATACTATCCATCTTATCAATCACATTCAAGTATAATAATTAGTATTTATGTGTCTTTCAATATATTTTATGCCTGATAAAATTGTCTAAAACATTGGATAAAGTATTTATGTGTTTTAATTATTAGAAAAAAGTTTCTTGAAAAATACCATTGAAATAGGTGTATCGACAAATATGATACAAATATACAATATGCCCTATAGGAGGGTATATAGATGATAGATTGAGCAATAACTTGAGAAGTGAAATTAAAAGCCAAGAGGGTGTCCAATGGCCAAACCTCGTGACCAAGTTTATTTAATTAGGAATATATAGTGACTAGCCTGGATGATGCTTTCTTCATTAAAATTTCATGATTGACATCTACAAAGCACAAAACTACTTCAATACATTTAAAACTTAGAGTGAAAGAATTCTTTGGACAGCTAAGTTTGTTTTTACTAAGGCAAATGTTGTTGAATAGTATATCTCACTATATAGAGAGATTGGTTGAAGTCATTGGATTTTAAGTGTTTTTGGGCCCATGTATATAAATATATAATGCCATTCTATTAGCTTCCATCTTGATTCAGGGATTAGACTAGACGATATAAAGCCCTCTTTAGTAAAATCAATGAACCAAGAGCATAAGATGAATACAATACTACCTTTACCAAAGAAGAAAGATGAATACAGGATGGACTACGATTGAA
The DNA here is from genome assembly GCF_056320005.1 of Nelumbo lutea. NCBI lineage: Eukaryota > Viridiplantae > Streptophyta > Magnoliopsida > Proteales > Nelumbonaceae > Nelumbo > Nelumbo lutea. Next base: position 11,703,005 of record NC_142690.1, read on the forward strand.
TTGATATATTAATTTAACAACAATGGTTGTTCATCTAGTGGGGACCTGAAAGTGTTTTCTGAACTTCTGACCCTAGTCGAAGTTGAACTAGTATCCCACAGGCTTGATGTTTCACTTATGTAGCATTCCACCTCTTCCTCTGTTTTTTGAAAAACAAAATTCTTTTCACACATCCTCAATCCCTCAAGTTCCACTACAACTTCTTTCATTGTAGGCCTTTCCTTCCCATTCAAGTGCAAGCATCTCTTCGTAAGGTTGGCAACTTTTTTGAGCTCATCTTTTTGACCCTCTTGTACAATTTGAGGATCAATAATCTCAAAAAGACGATTTTCTTGTATTGAACAAATAAAATGTGTGATTAAGTTCCTCCCTTCTTGCGGTCTAGTTGAAGAAATTGGTTTTTCACTGGTAAGCAGTTCCACAAGAACTACCCCAAAACTATAAACATCACTCTTCTCTGTAAACTGACTTGATTGAAAGTACTCTGGGTCTAGATAACCCAAGGTCCCTTGTACCGCTGTGGTTATAGGAGTCTTATCAATTGCAATTGACCTTGAAGTCCCAAAATCGGATACTTTTGCTCTATATTTATCATCTAAAAGAATGTTTGATGACTTGATGTCTCTATGATAGATTGGTATGGATGCTGCTGAATGCAAATAGGCAATTGCTCCCGCAACCTCTGTTGCAATTCTTAAGCGATGATCCCATGAGAATGAGAAGTCTTCATTCTGATTGTGGATATTATTGAAAAGGGTTCCACCGGATATGAACTCATATACTAACAAAGGTATTTCAGCCTCTAAACAGCATCCTAACAATTTAACCACATTCCTATGATTAATTTGGGAAAGTAAGACAACCTCATTAATGAATTGTTCTAATTGACTTTCATCTAATAATTTCGACTTCTTGATTGCCACAATTCTTCCATCGGAGAGCATACCTTTATATACTGTGCCTTGGCCCCCTTGACCAAGAATACAGTTCTCATTATAGTGGTCTGTGGCAATTTCTAACTCTTTTGCTGTAAAAATTTTTACTTTCTCAACATTGCCTTCCTCTGCCAAGATTTGTTGTTGTAATAACAAACCACCATTTCTTTTGAAGAAATTTTCTTTGAGTTTCTTGATCCGTCTTTTCTTTAAAACTTGGTACAACCAATAACCACCAACAAGGAGTAAAGTTACACTTAAACCAACACCTGCATAACCATTGAAATTTTAAATTTTACAATTAACATAAAATTAATACCAAATGGAAACTACGAATATTGTAGAACATAATTACCAAAATAAAATCTCTAACCACCAAATATGCTATATATATATATATATATGGACAACAATTTTTGGCCGTTTTTTTTTTTTGTTTTTAAAATTTTAAATTTTTTTTTGTCAGAACAATCGGTCTATTTGATCCGAATGATCGGACCGTTCAAGCCGAGAACCGATCCCCATTTAACTCAATAAATCGTAAGACATGGAAAAGAATTTTAAACTAAAACAACGAAATTATTATCCTTTTTTTTTGATAGAAAGAATAAAATAATATAATAGAAAAACATTTAAAAAAAACTGACACCCTCAAGCGGAGAAGCCTATAGTCCACTCCATGGGGAAAGCCAACCCTCCCTCAAAAGATCACATAGCGACACTCTACCACATCCTTGTTGAAATAGAGTAACGTAAGTCGCCACTGACCCAATAAATAAAAAGGAAAAAGAAAAAACAAAACCATCCATTTAACTTCTGCTTCGACTTCTTATCTTGGGATAACGTGAGGAAATAAAAAGATAATGTTGATGCAAGAGATTATAAAATTAGACATCCTTTCTCTTTCAAATAGAGAACTCATTTTTACCATGCAGAAGTAACAGTTGCTGACCACATAGTGATGTAAAAGCTCATAGGATATATGCATAAATTGGACCTTCAAATAATCATCGCCCACTGTTTAATGGAACTAGGTTGCCCAAACTATCACACTCAACTGCGTTTTGATTATGGTAACTTGAAGATGCATGAAGCAAACACTGGGTCTCCTCAAGATTACTTTCATCCCATGGATGTTTGTTCAGTCTCTTCAATCTCTCAAGCTCCATTGCCACCTCCTTCATTGTAGGCCTTTTATCCCCTTTCAATCTTAAACATCTTTTTGCAAGCTTAGTGATTTCTTGGAGTTGATCCGTACTAGCCTCTTGCACCACTCGAGCTTCCAAAATCTCATAAACATTCTCCTCTTTCATGGAAGTAGTGAAATAGGTAGCTAAATTTCTTTCTTGTTCAGGTCTGTCAAATGAAAGTACCTTTCTCCCAGTTATGTTGTTCACCAAGTAATTGAAGAGTTCGATCATCGACCAAAAGGGTATAAATTCTTTCCTTCTCTTTCCTTAGAGAGAGAGAAATGGAAGGAAGGAAAAAAATTCTTTCCTTGCCTTTGAAAAAAAAAAAAAAAAACAATGGAAAACTCTCTTTTATATAGGTTATTAATTGGATCAATGAAATCCAGACCATCAATTTAGAAGGTACCTTCGTATTGTTGACCCTTGCGGCTACCTTATATCCCACCCCCAGTGGCCTGTCAAGATAAGCAATCTACGAGGTTATATGTTTCCGAAAGGGAGTAGGATAAGGATATCTGGCCTGATCCAGGGGATTCTCATATGCAGGGCAACATAGGCTAAAGAAAAGCGACTCATGACTCCAAATTAAGGCCTCGTTTGGTTCGTGGGAATAGGGGTCTGGAATCGGAACTGGAATAGCCCTTTCCAATTCCAACTGTTTGGTTGGGCGGAATCGAAACCCCATTTTCATTCCTGTTGGAATGGTATTTCCTTATTTGAGGGAATGGCCATTCCCTGCCTCTGATTTGGGAATGAAATCTCATTCCTACTGATTTTAATTCCCATTCTCATTCCTATTTGAACCAAATAGACTATGGGAATGGATCATTCCAGTTCTGATTCTAGAGAATTCTGATTCCAATTCCAACTACGAACCAAAGGGACTCTAAGTTCTTAACCGATGCTATATAGTCACCAAGTAGACTAGTAGTCTCACAACCCAAACCAGTTTAATAGGGCAGCTCACTCTCTGGCCCAAATAATTAAATTCTTGGACTCAGTATATGGAGTGGAGCAGGGCCCCAGCTTGTATTGAACAATATGTAAACTCCTTTTGTTAGTTTATAGCTTTACTTTATTTATCAAAAAAAAAAAAAAAAAAAACAAACAAACAAACGTAAACGTTCTATTTTGATGTACATAGGGGCGGAGCCAGGGAGGCCCAGGGGAGCCATGGCCGCCTGTGGTCCAAAAATCCCCCATTAGTAATACAATTTTCATGTAAATTTTTCCCCTCCCCCCTCTCCAACCAAATGGTTGGCTCCCTTATAGGCCCATTTATATTTATTCCTTCCTACCTTCCTAATCCACTTTAGGTTTTGGCCCACTTATGAAAATTCCATGGCTCCACCCTTGGATGTACAGTAATTAGAAGGCCAAACCAACGGTTGAACTTGGCTTCTTAATCAGCCGGTCTCACACCTAAAACTGCAAAACCCCAGATTTTTTTTTATAAACTTTCGGGATGGGCCTGGGCCTGTGCCAATCCTTTAGTTAGTAACTCTAGGATGGATCATTAGCTAGTTGTTGAATGTTAAGGGATCTTATCATCATCACCATTTGAGCTTTGTGACATATGGTATAAATCCTATCCAATTTTTCTATTTCGTAATGTTCAGTGCCATATCCATTATTTACTAGTTTCTCTTTAAATAGCCATATCCAATGTTAAATCGAGGATGCTTAAATAATTTCTCATTAGTTCCAGCAAGTCCTTTGTTCAAAGTATTAATATGCACAACACACAAATTCTGTATTGTACAATTCAAAGAGACAATAATCTATTATTTACTAGTTTTGTGGTCTCAGAATTTTATAATAAACATGCTAAGAAGGGTTCTAAAAGTTAAACACCCCCCACCCCCACCAAAAAAAAAAAATTATAGTTAGCATTTCTGTGAGTTTGAAAACCAATAACTATCAACCATTTGCTTTTCTACCACACTCATTTTTTTAGATATATTTCTTTTTGATTGTTCAATACTCTCATCCACTGAACATAGTTGGCCTTACAACAATTCTATAGAATTTTCCTTCTATCTAAAGTGGTATTTTCCTATCACATAAGACCCTAGTTGCACATCTCCATTTTTCCTTCTAGCTAAAGTGGTATTTGCCTATCACATAAGACCTTAGATGCACATGTCCATTTTGTCCATCCTACTCTAATTCTATGACTTACATCCTTTTGAATCTATCCTTTGTTATCAATTATTGAGCCAAGGTGACAAAAACAGTCACATTGAATTAAGTCTAAGTCTTGTATCATAAATGTAGCTTTCTCTATACTCTTGTTATTGAATTTACATTGCATATATTCAATTTCAATCCTACTTATTTTGAAACCTCTTGTCTCTAATGTAATTGTTTATGAACCTAAGTTTACATTTGATCCTTCCTTAATTTCACCAGTTAATACCATATTATCAACGAACATAAGGCATCCCGACACCTCTTAAACATCATTAGAGAATGACCCCATACTAAGTACGTGGCTAGTATTCTGATATGTTGTACTCATATATTATGATAAATTTTATTTGACACCTATTTTCTATGTTGTAATTTAGGTTAATATTTTGTTTGATATTTTTTGATAAATAAATTTGTTATTAATTTAAGAGATTAAATCAAGTTTTATTTCTAAATAATAACCCACTTTATGAATCTTATATTATTTGAAATGAGTTTTCTTTTGTTTTTCATTTTAGTGGAGATAACTACCAGTAACTCTTTCTGAGAATGCAAATAACTACATCTTGAAGCTCATGCTTCTTTTTGAATGAATAGACACGTGTCTGAGGAAGGAAGCTTTTGATTGTAAGTGATCATAATAATTTGTTTTAATCTGTAGAGCTCTAGAGATGAAACACTATGAAGCTATAGTGGTGGCATTCTATGATGGACTTCAAATTGCACGCCATATGCAATTTTTGAATATCATTCTTGAAGAAGATGCAACTTGCATATGACTTCCTTGATGCAACTTGCATAAGTTTGATTGCTCGTTAGTTCTGTGCCATGCCAAGCTAATTTCTTCATGCTATATATACATGGTCACCCTCTTCCTTCTTTTTCAAAATCTACAAATGTATCAGACTTACTAACCTAGAATGTTGAATGAAATTGCCTAGGGGCTCTCTTTTCAAAAGAAAATTTACCAACCATTTTATACCTTATCATACCAACCATTTTATACTTATGGTTAGTTGTAGAACCAGAGATTGCTTCAGTGGATGCACCGGTACGATGCAAGTCGTCCTTCCGTCTCCCTCCAAACCAGGTGGGCAGGAGCAGTTGTAACTCCCAGGCGTATTTGTGCAAATCCCTTTACAGTTGTTACTAGCTCCATCGGCGCATTCATTTATATCTGCATCTCATTAATTATCCAAATTGACTCAGTTAGCTAAACTCTGAAGTACAAGAAGTATATTTACTTTTATGTGCCGATCGAATAGTGAAGAGGAAGGAGATTATGTACGTACCTTTGCATCCGTCTTGGAGGTAAGGATTGCCTTGGTAACCTGGGGAACATTTGCAAAGATATCCGAGACCGTTGGGGGAGTCATAACATTCGCTGTTCTTTCCACATGCATAAGATGGGTCGTTTCTTGAAGCATTCTCACACGTATAGTTTTCTATTGCCCAGTCGAGGATGACTGGAACCATTTTTTCATTTCTACCGTAGAAATCCAAATAGCCCAAGAGATCGGGTACTGAGAAGTTGTACCAGTCGGAGTCAACCATGAAAGAGTAGCTGCATGGGTTGAAATCCTCGACATGTGTGTGGTTTTCGAAGCTATAGATGGTTACCTTGAACCTTTTAAACCCCTTTGGTATGGAAGTCTGGCAACAGCCTATCCCTGAACATTACCCATTGATTGGGCTCTGTTGGTCGTTGCAAACCATGGAACATCCACTTTTGAAGTTGCGACCCTTGGAGCCATTTATGTAAGCATATGTGTCGCAGCCGAGAACAGTGAATCTGTTGTGGGTGTCGGAGAAACTATAGGGTCTACTCATCAGATCAAGCGACGGAAGTGACCAGTCTACGTTCTCCGAATTATTGTAGCAATCATAACCTATATAGGTTTTGACGCGCAAACTGCCTAATGATGAGATTTCTAAAACATCAACGTTTCCATTCTTCCCTAAGAACAGCTTCAGAGGGTTGAAACTGTGGTTGCAAGTTACTTCATACAAATATCTGTAGCAATTTTGGTCATCAACCATCCCGAACGGGTAGGGAACGGTGACGTTCACACATTTCTCCTGGCACCCTGGCTTTGTCATTGATTCAGTTGGCGATGCATATATTGCCGTTGGCACAAGGATTTGAAGAAGCAGCAGCATGTTAATAAGATTCATAGTAGTAAGCCTCAGGTTCATTTGATTTGCTGATCATTCCCTTCCTTATTAATAAGTGAGAAACTTACTGCTAACGCTGGCGGTTTAATTTTCTTTCACTCTCGTGAATTTGTGTTGATTTACCTTATATTAACAGGACATGACAAATAGTAGAAATGTGAATAAACTCAGACAGGAATAAAACTATAAAAGTCAAGTCAACGGGAGGTATGGGGACCCATTGACAGGTTGACAGTTTCAAAGCGATTCTTACCAAACATTCAGAACTCATTTTTTATCTCACAACTAGAGCGCAAAGCTGACAAAAGCAAAAGCTTATTCAGTTATAGTAATACTAATAGGACGTCGTGATCTCCTTGATTTGCATATACTACTGGTGGATTGATTTTAATTTCAACCCCAAAGTTTACGCCAGTGATGGAGCGACCACCTTAAAATATTTCATAGGTGGATTTGTATCAAAAAGAAATTTCATAGGTTGATATATACTGATTATCAAAAGAACAATAATATATTTTATATGTCGTTAATTATTTAATTTGACCACTAAAGTTGTTTAATAACTTCGTAAGGCAAATCTTCTGTCTACTTGAAAAAATAATGAATATTGTAGAGTGAAAAGTCACAATTCACAAACTAACTTTTCTTCTCGATTGTCCAATATCAACTCATAAACCTGTTGCTTTTGCCTGTTTCAAAAGACAGTAGTAGATCTATTGAGAATTTTCTTTTATTTATTCTTACAATCTTAGGTGTTCTCTGTGTACACACTCCTTCAAACTACTTTGCTGTTCTATTCTATGGCCTGAAATTCCATACGAGTAATTCTCACCCCATTGTCATGGATGATGAAGTATTTCATTCTGGTTAATCCTTGTCTCTTACTATAATGCCAAATGACCAAGTCCCCAGTATTAAGTAGGGATTTGGGTATTCACCCCATATGAGAAAGAGAGAGACGGAGACTTGAAAAAGACGTACTTGGTTAAAGTCTTCAGTCTTCTCTTCTAGTCTTATATATGCATTGACTAATAACTACGTGTGGTTTACGATAAATTAAGACATACGAAATGCCAGCCAAAATTGCTTGGTTTCCTTTGGGTTTCATTTATAAAGAATTTCTATTGGATAAAGTCGAAAATTCAATTAAAGATATACGGAAACTCGATTCAAATCCACCCCACCTAATAAATGTAAAATTTATTTCAGCTCCCCCATCCTGCCACGTCAGATAAGTGAAACTTTCCATCCCATTATACCTTTTATATCCCAACGGTAATTTTCTTCATTAGAATGAATCGAATACAGCAGCGATCATCTTCTTCTCTTCATTCAAACTGAACACAGCAGCGGCCATCTTCTTTTCTTCTTCATTCGAACCGAACACAGCAGACACACTAGTGGCCAACGGTAGTTTTCTTCATTCAAACCGAACACAGCAGCGGCCATCTTCTTCTCTTCTTCAATCGAACCGAACACACCAGCGGCCATCTTCCAATGGTAATCTTCTTCTTCATTCAAACCGAACACACCAGCGGCATCCCCGTCATCTTCTTGCTCACCTCCTTCTTCCTCATTCGAATCGAACACAGCAGCGTCACTCCATTCCTCATTATAACCGAACGCAGCAGCGGCGTCTCCGTCGTCTTTGATTAGCTCACCCCAAGTGAAACATCTTCTTCCTCGAAGAACTGATCCAGCAGTGTCTTTTTCCTCAAAGTTACTGTTTTTCTTCATTTGAACCGAATGCAGCAATTTCACCGTCTTCTTTGTTTCTCAGAGCCAAAAGGTACAATATCTTTCCATCATCTTCTTCCCCATTTCGAAACTACAGCACTCACCCTCTTCTCCATTTCTCATTGTCGTTAATCTCTTTTTCTCAAAATCGTTAATCACCGGAGGTTCATCTCTCATTGCGGGAGCTACAGCGTTTTCCCCATTTTTCATAGTTGTTAATCACCGGAGCTTCGGAGCTTCATTTCTCATCACCAGAGGTACAATGTGTTTTATGGTGCTTTGAGTGTGGTAAGCATCTAGCTGTGTTGCGTTCTGCACAATTCATTTATTTTGGTTTTGATGATTTCTTGGTTTTGTTGAGTGCTAATTTGGGGTGATCATGGGCCGGGACAGGCCGGGTCCAGACCGGGCTTTGCACTTATGATAAGGGCTATAACTTAGGCCCGGGTCTGAACCGACCCGGGGTTCTGGGCCTTAAACATAAGCCCTAGCCCAGGTCTATACGGATCTGGGTCGGGCTTGATTCCGGGCTAATGTCACCCATATATAAAACATTACATATCTATATATTAAATGACATAAAATGCATATAAACTTATTTTATACATTAAAATAATATAAATTATACATTTCATGTTATAATATTTATATATAAATTATATAATATAATGTAAAATAGCATGTATACATATGTATACATTATACAAGAAATGTGCAAGTTTAAATATATGCGGGCCAGGCTTAGCCCATTCCTAGCTTGAAAATTTGCGAGCCTAATGTGGGCCTGAACACAAAACCCAAGCCGAAGCCCGGAATTTTTGGGCCAGGCTGAAATGATCACCCCTAGTGCTAATTGAGTTTTGTCATTCTTTATATATAAAATTTAAATGGTACTATATTTATTTTGTTACTTGTGCTAACAATCGACGGTTAAATTCCCGACGGAAAAATGCCAGGTGACAAAGTTGGGACTAGGTGCTCCTTGAAACGGTTTAGGGAGATGCTACAGAGTTTGTCTCTACGTTTGGAGCACAAGAGAAGGCTCCAAGAGACTCCCTTTGGACACTTTTTGGATTTACCACAGGTGCTTGCAGAGATGTCCCTATTGAGTTATTTAGTGAAATCGTGAGACTCTCGACTAGGCATTGTTTTATAATTGGTAGAAGGACTGTGCAATTCAACGAGGCTGATGTTGCCCTAATAACGGGTCTTGGCCTATCGGGTAGTATAGTTTCCCTATCGGATGGCGTTATTGGTAGTGGATTGTTACAAAGATCTTTTGGCTTTGATCAAAATCACTTTGTCTCTATAGAGCTGGATTAGATGGTGAGGAGTACGTTGAAGAGGAGGTAAAGGAATTTGTCAAGAATTAAAATCAGAATTGGAATCAAAATGCTAGTTGTTCCTTCAACATAAAGCCTCCATTTTGTTGAAAGAATTTTTCCTTGAGCTTGTTCTACTTCCTCTTTTGGAGTCCACAATATATCCAAGAGCAAACCATAAGTAGAAACAAGATGCGAAAACTGGTACCTAAATGAATATATAAACAAATTCAAAAGTAGGAAAGCATTTTTTTATCTAAGCAGCTTTCCATGTGGAAGATCTTTTAGTCATTGTCCTAATATATCTTTGCTAGATGAGTCTACAATCCCTTTTAAGGTCAACTAGGCTCTTTGTTAAATAATCCATAAATAATGTTATATACACTAATAATGTTGCTAACCCATCATAAGAAAACACTTTTGCTAAAGTACTTTTAAGAAAGTGCTTTTATGAAAGCACTTTTATAAAAATACTTTTATGAAAGCACTTTTACAAAAGCATTTTTGTAAAAATACTTTTTATGAAAAAACTTTTGTGAAAATATTTTTATAAAAAAGTTTTACCAAAACACTTTATAAAAGCACTTTTATAAAAGTACATTTATAAAATTCAACCAGGAAAATTTTTATAAGTGGTATTTTAAAACTCAATTAGGGATAACTTTGGAAGAAAAAAATTGAAAAAGTGCTTTTTATAGTATAAGCACTTGAAAAAAAACTGGAAATTTGGGTTTAAAAAATAAACCCTTATTTTTAAAATAAGCACTTATTTTGTACTTATTTTTCAAACACCAAAAAGTACTTAATTGTATGGTCCCAGCTCAAATAAACACTTATTTTTCAAACACCAATGGTTAAGATCACACAACACCATCTTAGGGAAACTATCCATGTGCTAATATTAAAAGTAAGGTGTCCAATCTCACCCTTAGTTAAGATATTTTAGGCCTGTAGGAATTAGGCTTCTCCCATGATAAATCTCACTTACCATTTTGGATGCCCTATAATATTGCTTACACAATTCATAGTTATAAAGAAAAGTAACTATATATAGAATGCCTTAAGTGAAAATGTAACTTTTATTAGGAAAGAGAATAAAAAGCCAAGTAAATTTGGTATTGAATAAACAAATGGAAATCTCATTTCCAACACCTAAAGTATAGAGAAATAAGTTAGTGAGATATATTACAATGAAATTAAGTGACCCTTATTTATAGTATCACCAGGGATAGAATAGGTATTGATGAGGGCAGATTTGACCCTCCAGTGAAATTGTGACACCTGGCACCTCAATGCCAACTAAGTGTAGCCTCTTGACAACTAGGCAGCTCGCCATAAGCAGCTCGCCACAGGCAACTCGCCATAGGCAACTTGCCATAGGTAGCTCGCCATAGGCAACTTGCCATAGGCAGCTCGCCATAAGCAGTTCGCCATAGGCAACTTTCCATAAGCAGCTTGCCACAAGCAGCTCGCCATAGGCACCTCGCCATAGGCAGTTCACCATAAGCAGCTCGCCATAGGCAGCTTGCCATAGGCAGCTTGAACTCGCCACAGGCAGCTCGCCATAGGCAGCTCGCCACAGGCAGCTCACCCTTAGCCTGGCAACTTAGACAACTTCGCATTGCATAGGTAGCTCACCACTAGGCAGCTCGCCACTAAGCAGTTCATTCCCAAGTATCGCAGGAAGATCTCCTGCCTAACAACCTAGCCCAAACACCGACCCACCGACTGACACAGGCGCCGACCTGACAACCTGGCCCAGACACCGACCCGCCGGCTGACACACGCGCCGACCTGACAACCTGGCCCAGACACCGACCCACCAACTGACGCAGGCGTCGCCCTGACAACCTAGCCCAGGCGCTGACCTGGCCGCCTGACACAAACGCCAGCCTGACGACCTCGAGGAGTTCAGCACCGTATCCCGGTTCTGACGGGATGTGACGAGTCTTACCGTTTGGAGGCTTTTCACCCACCTAACTCGCAAAGACTCCAGTATATAAAGCCCTCACCCCCCAAAGGGGAGGGGGAGGAAAGAAAGGAGGGTAACCCCTACTCTCTAGCTCTCTCATTTCTCTCCAAGCTCTCTGCAATCAGAATGCTAACTTAGGCATCGGAGAGTCCCCACTGGGAAAGTACCCCCGGGTCCTCTGATTCAGTTCTCGCACTCAGCTCCAGCCGCCTACAAAGGAGAGGAAATCACCTCACGCGAAGGGTAGTCGGGTTGCGCTGCACCAGGGAGCTCCACCATCCTCTGAGTTGCAGGCCGCCTAGGAGCAAGTCAAGTGACGAGTCCATCAGTCAGTTCACCACCAGAGAGTTTGCCACCAGGCAATTTGCCACCAGAGAGTTCGCCACCAAGCAGTTCGCCACCAGGCAATCCGCCCCCAAGCAGTTCGTCACCAAGTAGCTCATCACCGGGTCAAACAACGAGGTACTTAGCCAAAAAATTTTATACATCACAAAAAATGGTACGTGACCAAAAACGGTTACATCAGGTATTATCAAAATTAGTTCAACCATTGGATCAACTACTATTCATTAGTTAAATAAATGATGTAATCAGTGAAGTCAAATGGTCATCTTCACTTTAGCCAATTTGGTGGGCTATTTTCATTATGGGCCATGAATCCACTAAATATAACTCTCTTAAATTATCCATACTTTCCTACTCTTCTTATCCTTACACTATCATCTCAAAAATATGATTAATAGCTCTCATCCTTATTCATGTCAAACTTCTTGGTACTACAAGCTTATAATGTGGTGATACTCTCTTTGTTAGTACCTACAACGAGTGTTGAAGTGATCGTCACCATCACATATATAGCTGCTATAATTTTCTTCACATCTTCAAAAAACAAAAGCTTATGATAAAGAATCAAATCACTTCTATGAACATTAGGTACCTGCTTCAAACCACAAAGTGATTTAATCAATCGACAAACCAGATCTTTCTTCTCTCTTTGATATAACCTTTAGGGGTCATAGAAATCTCTTCTTTGAGATTTTCTAGTAGAAAGACGGTCTTAACATCTAAATGCTCAAACTCTAAGTTAAGTACTTCAGTTATACTCAATATAGTGTGGATAGTACTCAAATGAACAACATGAGATAACATTTCATAGAAGTTAATTTTTGAGCATCTCTCTTGAGCTTGTACACTCATCTACAATCAATGGCCTTCCAACCCTTAGGTAGTTCAACTAACTCCCAATCTTTGTTCTTCTTCAATGCTTTCATTTTATCCATAGCCTTTTGCTAGTGACAAACATTTAGTCTTTCAATAGCTTTGTAGTGTAAGATCATACTCCTCTATGTTGCATGCATAAGCTGTCACATAACCCTAAACGTAGACAAATGGTTTTGTATCCCACCTAAGTTGACTTTGATAACCATGAGTCTCACTCTCAAAAAATTCAATTTACCTTCATCATTGTCATCAACAATTTCATCAATTTATTGATCTTAAATCTTTGTTGAAAGGTTCCACTTAAACCTTCTTTGTTATCTCTGAGCTTAGCCACATATTTTCTTTCTACATTGTGTCTTCATTGAGTACAACATCTTGACTAATAATAACCTTGTAGATAGTAGGACCACATAACTTGTACCCATTTGTACCATTTGTATAGCAAAAAAAAAAAAAAACACTTTTTGGACCTTGCGTCCAACTTGATCATTTGCTTTTTGGAAATCCATACATAAGTATCATAGCAAAAGTATGCAATGAAGGATTTCTTGACTATACCTCTTTTAGAATTTTATAATCAAGTGCTTTAATGGAATACTAATTTACCAATATTTGTTTGAAGAAATCCTTGACTATACCTCTCTTTGATATAACCTTACAAAAATCCTTACAATCTTTATAATCAAGTGCTTTAATGGAATACTAATTTACCAATATTTGTTTGAAGAAATCCTTGACTATACCTCTCTTTGATATAACCTTACAAAAATCCTTACAATCTTTTCTAGGTACGTTCCGATCCATCATTTGTTTGAAGAAACTTAACCCTTTTTCTTTCTTGGTTTTTTACCAAAGCTTTGAACTTCTTGGAGAAGAAAAAAGTGTCACTCTTCCTTTGGAGTATATATGCTCGTACCTTTTTAGAGAAGTCATCAATAAATGAAACAAGATTTACAAACCTTTGAGAGATTTTATAGTAGCTTTCCAAGTATCAAAGTGTATTATCTAATACTTCTCTACTTCTTGCTTTAGACTTAGAAAATCTAGCTTTATGGTATTTTCCAAAATAGGTGGTATTCATAGAAATCCACTAGATTTTAAACTAGGAAGCAAATTTTGATCAAAAATACCTTTAGTCCTTGCTTGCTCATATGACCTAAATGGTTGTGCAAAGTCATGATAAAACCAGTCACAATATTTGCAACAATAGCATTGATGGCTAGGATATCTCTGATCTAGTGGTATAGGTTACCTTGCAATTTGCCTTTTGCAACCACCATAGCTACTTAAATGATCTTTAACTCACCTTTCTCTCTATAAAACTTATAACCATCCTCATTAAAATTTTCAAACAATATGATACTTTTTTGTAGTCTTGAAATATGTCATACACCAAATACCATACAAGTGATGCCATCAAACATGGTAATTTTAACTTCTTTAACTCCCACTATTTTATATGTATTATTGTCACCCATGTAAATAGTTGCACCACTACATAGCTAATATGTGTAGAACCAATCTCTTCATGGCATCATATGGAAAGAAATGTCATAATTCAATAAGAGTTAGGTTGGCTCTAACTTACTGTGGAAATTCTTTGAATTTGGATCCTAATAAGAATTGGATCGACTCTGATTTTCCTTAGGTAATTCATAATCATTCTGAAAGTAATCCTTCTTACCTTAGCTCCAAAACATTGGTCCTTTCCTGCATTTCAACATATATATTATTTGATTTCTATCAGAGTTGATTCTCTCACTAGATGTACTTCTTACCATCATTTCATCACCATAAGAGTTTTCACTAACTTTTCTATGAGACTCTTTTATTTGTCACATAGAAATGGTAGATTCCAATGATAATTTTTTTTTTGTATTTCTCAAACTCATAATCAATCTATCCCAAGAATCATGCATAAAACAAACCAAAAGAGCACTAGAGTGTAAAACTCATTCAATCGTTCTTGCATTCATTCTTAGTTTATAGAGTTGTTTCTTGAGGAAGGATTAGTTGTACATCAATTTCCCTCATAGAGATTATGCAATTTGTCTTACAAACCCTTGGCAATGATTTCTTTGGACGCATTGAATAAAAAAAAATGTTTTAATGCGAGAAGAATACCCACCATGGCTATGTAGTATTTCTTTTCAAACTTTTCATCTTTCATATCAACAAGCTTCTTCTCTTTTTCTTTCCAAGGAAATTGCTCAATCTTCTTTCACTAACATTGCATGCATCTTCAACTTCCAAATTACATAGTTAGACATAATGAACTTCAACATAATTGTTGGGAGTGACATAATTTGTACATGCACAAAAGGAATGTGCAATTGAAACTATCATGTGATTCAAATAGTTAGGCCACCATATTATTGTGTTCTTATTATTGTTGTCATTTGAAACAATCGTGTGCAATGCATGTGCATATTTACTAATAACTTTAAAAGATCAAATGATTGATTAAATATCTATCATAAAATTTTTTTAGCCTGATTGATTCATAATAATGCTTTCTTATCAGTATATATGATTGGTTATAAGTCATAAACACAACTATTTAACAATAATGATTTAAATAGTTTTTTTATGGTACTACAATGGACTGTGTAATCTTGTTACCATTAAATGTCAAGTTATACTTATAGTAGAAGTATAGTATGTATATTCTTGAGTTTAATATGGTAGTATATATTAATCATTAAATTGTGTTAATATAACATTAAGAATTATCAATATGACAAAATGGCATTTAGAATTATCAATCTATAGATTATCATAATATAAAGTTCAAAACTTATTATTATAATTTAAATTATAATAATAAGTTTTGAACTTTATATTATGATAATCTATAGATTGAAATTACTTAAACCCTTTTCCCAGACTTATGTTGCAACCGGTTTCTTGAATCTTAGCTCTTTGGGGGTGCTCGACCACATGGTTAGTTGTCCAACTCCCCCTTAATTTGTTTAAACAACTTAGGAATCTTTTTCTAAGACCCGGTGCCTTGGACACTTTGAATCCTCTAAGGAGAATTCTAGGCCAATCATGATACAGCATATTAGCTTGACATGTGGGGTCCAAGCTGATATACTGTATTGTCATGGGCCCGAAATCAAGAGTACAACTTCACACAATTCAAATTCTATTCTTTAGTCAGAATTGGGCATGTGATATGGGCCCGGCCCAAGGCCTAGCCCTGAGGTGACAAAGAAGATGAAAGCACGGTAAAACGGAGGGTTGTGGCCTTCTGGGAAGATATTTTGGGTAGGAGATGGAGATTCCACAAGTAGAACTGTATAATCTATGACTCGGGAGTCAAACAACCTAGCTAGTAAATAGTCAAAGTATACTTTTTGGTAAGTAGAGTCAAAATCAAAATATACATGAGCAAGTAGTGTTTGATTTTGTTACCTATGATGACTTGATCCACCGGAAATTGCTTTTTCTTACAAGGAAATCTTCTTCCGTCCCCCTTGCTACCGGGTGGACAAGAACAATTGTAACTTCCAGGTGTATTTCTGCAAATACCCAGGCAGTCGTTCATAGATTTATCGGCACATTCATCTATATCTGCAACCCATAATTAGATAAAACTGTGATCTCCAGAAATAACTATTGATAAAGACTCTCAGGCCCCAAGGAGATTACATATATATTACCTTGACATCCGTTTTCCAGATAAGGGTTGCCTCTGTAACCTTGAGAACAGTTGCAAATATATCCAAGCCCGTTGGGAGAGTTAACACAGTCGCTATTCTTGCCGCATGCAAAAGAGGGATCATCTCTTGAAATGTTTTCGCAAGTATAATTCTCTATCGACCAATCGAGCACTACTGGAACTACGCTAGCTTTCTCGCCTAAATGAAAACGTTCGAGATCCGCCATTGAGAACTGATACCAGTCTCCCTCAACGAGCAAGGCATAGTCACACCACCAATCGAACTCCATAATCTCACGGTGGGCGTTGTTGGTCCCCAGCTCCAAGTTCATTTTCTTGAGTCCCTTCGGGATGAACGTCTGACAACAACCTATGCCCGAGCATGAGCCATTCACAACGCTCTCTCTGTCACCACAAAGCATGCTGCACCCGACTGTGGAGTTTCGATTGCTGGAGGTGAAGCCATTTATGGATGCGATGGTGTCGCACCCGATAGCCATGAATCTGGTACTGGTGTCGGAAATTGTGTAAGGCAAAGATTGCAAATTAATGGTCGAAGTGAACGAATCTCGGCGATCAGATTCGTGGACTGATGAGTAGCACTTGTAACTGATGGCAGCGTATATTCGTAATTGGCCTCCTAGCGATATTTCTAACACTTGTTGACGATTATTTCCTGTATCTATGAACAGTTTTCCTTCCTCACAAGTCAGGTTGTAGCCTTGCTTATAACAGTTTGAGTCACCGATCCCAAATGGGTAGGGAATGGTTACGTCTCCACATCTCTCCTGGCATCCAGGCCTTGCCATTGTCATTGACACGTTCGACAATTTCGCACTTGCTGGCCGTAAGAACAGAAGCTGAAGAAGCAGCAGGACCAAAGACATAGTTTTCTCTTTCCAGGAATCGTTTTGTTTCATAGGATGTTCATTTAGTCATTTATAACAATTTTCTCGATCGAGACCATTCAAAATTATATTGGCTTTCTTTTTCAATGAAAATAACCTAGTACGTATCTAGAAAATAAGACTCCAGGGATCCGTGGGGTTTTTAAAACCGGACCCGACCAGAAATACCAGGAACCAGTCATCTGACCAGTTCTGTTTTCCTCCAAAACTGTTGATTTTGGTCAGCAAATTGTTGAACCGATCGGTTATCATTCGAACAGTTTTGACTGTTTTTTAACTTTTAAAATTTTTTTATTTTTTTGTCAGAACAGGCCAGCCATTTGGATCGAACGGTCGGACCGTTCGATTCGATAACCGAACCCCTAACCAGTTCGGTCAGCGGTTCGTTTTTAAATTTGGGAAGATTGACTCATGTAGCCAATCTCAACAAACAATTTAAAGCAAAGTTATTCAATTTGAAACAAAATTCTCTTAGAATCTCTACTTATGTTTCCGACTTTACATTATATTGTTTGTTTGTGAAAAATAAAATACGTAGTAAAATGGTGTCACCCCACCTTATATACAAAAAACTGGAGGTGCAATCCGAGGACATGCCCGAATTTAATTACAAACCCAGTTTCAACCTGAACTTATTCAAACACAAATAGGGATGGACTTGGACTTTGGCAATTTGGACCGGTTAGGCTCAGGCTATCCAAGGCCTCAACCCAAGATAAACCAAATATAGGTCAGGCCCAAATTTTTTCATCCAGACCTATTCCAAAACCCAAAAACTCAAGCTCAGCTTACGCAAGAGCTTGGGTTGGGTCGGGTGGAGCTTGGGCTGATGATCTTGGTCAAGTTACAGCCTTAGCTAGGATAGACACATAACCAGGTCTGAACGATTGAGATATAGAAGTAGCAAGAGATGAACTCTCAAATTGCGTAGTATCAAGAAAATAATGTTAAAAAAAGGTTAAAAATTTTCTGCTTTTTTTTATTTTAATTTTTACCTGTCGAGAGTCCCACCTTAGCTAATCAATGCCAAAATCTCCAGGTCAGTTGGATAAGGTAAATCTCTAGACCTTAAAACTGGCCTGGGTGCGAGTCCATTCCAATAAGATTAATTTCAAGTCTTAACCACTAAGATCCATAGAATGCTTGTTAATGGTGAAGAAAAATGAAAGAATAAGCTAGGTAAGGGATATCCAACTTTCGTGGCAACTTAAGTGACCCAGACTGATATAAGAAGAACCTTAATCAAAAGAAAATTCGTTTTCATTTAGGGGGCGTTCTTTTTTAGGATTTTGAGAGTGGGGAAAGTTGGTTAATGGGATTTTTATTCCCATTAACCAAAAATCCCATGTTCTTTTTTCAGATTTATATGGGGATCAGGGAAAATTTATTTTTCTGGGTATCACTTACCTTACCTGTGTAAGTGATACCCATCTCTTAGGTGGGTAAATAACTTTCTCACCTTAGGGGAAAGTTGCCAACACTTGAATGGGACAAAAATGTCCCTTATAATAATGGATTATTATGGCTAAAATGGTCATTACCTTGTTTGCATGGGAAATAAAAGAACATGGGTAAAGGCACTTACCCGGGTAAGTGCATTTACCCAGGTAAATAACTTACCGAAAAGCGAACGAGGCCTTATTCCATCTTAGAACACCAGATACCAAGAAAGAGTCCAGTGACATGAGAAGAGCCTTAATCCTGACATCACTTTAATTCCAAAATCAGGAAAAAAAAACCTATATTTATTATGTGGGCAGATGGACAAAATAGATTTAAATTGAACTATAAGTAAATAATCTTGTTTCCTTTTGTTTTTTTTTTGCAAAAAAAAAAAAAAAACAAAGAAAGTAAGGATTTAAATTGAATTACAAGTAATGAATCTTGAGTTTTTGCCAAGAAAAGGTAAATTATTTAAAAGTTTTCCTATGTTTTCTAATAAATGCATAAATCTCCATTGTACTTAGGCTATATTTGGGAGTGCTTATGTTAAAAATAAGTGTTTATTGAATAAGTGATTAAAAACAAGTGTTTATTCGAATAAGCACTTATTTGCATTTGGCACCCAGCTTTTTTAAGTGATTATTTTTTATTTCATATCAGGTGTTTGGTGTTTTTTTTTTTTTTTTTTCTCCAATAAGCACTTTTGTCCTTCATTTCATAAATGACAAATTCAACACGCCTTTGCATCTCCCTGAATGTCTTCCCCAATTTTTTAATCAATTTGTGTTTTTCCTCCAAAGAATACTCTAACAATGAAAGTTTGGTTCATCAACAGATCGAACCATGGATCTCATTAGTCATCGACAAGTGTTGAAGGAACTGAGGCATTTCCGACTCTTGTACAAAGCTTTTCTAAGAGGTGATTGGGAAGCTGCTCATTCTGACTCTCAACGATTTTGCATTTAACATTGGTTATAGTTATGTCTGAACAAGGCATAGATTGTGTCGATGGGCCAAACCCTCGGCTTTTAGATTCGAAGGGCATTAATGGTATTAGAAAATTTTATTGTGGATAATTTTGGTAGGAAAAATGATACAAGTGCTTATTGTTAAAAAAATTCTAAATTTGAACTTACAAAATAAATCCTTATTTTTTAAATAAATACTTATTTTGGACTTATTTAACAAACACCAATAAATGCTTAATGGTATTGGTGTGGTTCTAGCCCAAATAAATACTTATTTCGAATAAGGGCTTATTTTTAAGCACTTCCAAACATGGACTTAGACCTCTCCACAAAATTCTCTTAAAATTTTAAGATAAATTATACAAGCAAACACCTCCCATTATGAGTAACGGAGAAAATGAAATTCCCATTAGCCCCATTATGTTTTCTCACAGAAAATAGTTTCATGCCTTTGGTCCTTGTTCTCCATTATTATTTTTGATGCATTGTTTTTGAACCACCATTAATTGAGATGGTTGGACCATTTGACCCAAAAAAACCATTCATACAACCAGTTTTGTTTCACCCCTAAACCATTGAATTGGTCAGTGACTCATTGACCTACGCGGTTGCTATCAATTCATTCAATCTGAACAATGGTTTTTGATTATTTTTATTTCTTTAAATTGCAACAAATCTGTTCATTTTGACAATATGGTCGAACCATTGACCAAAAACTAATGGCCAAAACTGTTCATTGCCAATATCATAGTTGAATCACGAAGTAAGAAAATTTTCTCCAACTCCAAGGTGATTTTGGACTTCCAGTTTTCCTATAACCAAGGTGATCTACTCTCTTCTCTACTAATATCACACTTGTCTCTTGTCTGGTCATAAGAGTCCTACTTCATTCAACAACAGACGAAGCATTAATCCTTTCATTACATATTAATTTCTTAACAAAAAACCTGTTCTTTTATGCATAAACATTTAAAAGAAAAAAAAATCTCTATTTTCTTTTTACGCACCAAAGGTACCTCTTTTGCTGTGAAAATCAGTTGCTATTTATACCACAAAGAAAACCGGTTGTCACATTTCTTTCAAAAATTCAATTGTACCTGATTATAAAAGATCTATGAGGAAATTACCTGTACAAAGAAGAGAAAAACCAAAGGCCTGAACTTCTATGTTAGTCTTACCAGGCACCATTAGCAGGCCCAACCTCCTAAGCTTCAAAATCAGTAGTCTTTTTCATTCCAATAACAGTAGTAGTTGCAAAAGTTCGTGTTGAGCCGGCCCTTGATCTCGTTTGGCCTCCCCAGAATGCACCCTTTAGGTATTATGGGCATTGAATAAGTAGGATCTGTTTGCTTTGCAGTTTGAATTAGAATAGGAATCAAAATCCTTCAGAATAAGAATTGGAATGATCTATTCCCATAGCCTATTTGGTTCAGACAAGAATCAAAATAAGAATTAGAATTAGTTAAATTGACATTTTATTTTCAAGGGAGGGGGAGGAAATGAGCTTGAATCTGCTATCCATGAGGCACGACAACTGTGCAGCGGGAATACTATAGGGCTTGAATGATATCCTCCATTAGAGGCTTGAATGGACTCATTTTGGGCTTTGCATGATTGTAGAGGCTTGATGATATCCTCCATTAGTTACCATTTTGGACAACTGGCTACCTAACCTAACCACGTGTTAATTGCCACTTGTGTGAATGCAAATTAGTTATAAGTCAGTTACCATTCTGACACAAAAATGTATTTTATAAATACTCTCATTTCATTCAATACAGCTTGCGATGAGGTTTATACATTTGCAATGAGTTATTGTGCTCTGTTTCCTCTCTTGATTTTACAGGATATCCTATACACCCATCCCTCTTTTTTTTTACATTAAATCAGAGAAAGTGCCATATCAGCATCTTTTCAACCTAAAACTGGCATGTGCGAATAATATTAACATTGTTTTAAACATCTTCCAATCCCAATTTTGATATATTAAAATATGCTTTAAACTTTAAGTTTTGCTCTAACAAACTAACAAACCCTATTAGAAGAATAGGGGATAAGGGTTCAGAAAACTAAACGCCTGAGATGAACCTCACATCTTTCACTCTATTTTGTTAAATATCAACGAAACACCACCTGGATCAAGATCAAGGTATTGAATTGATCTTCTCTGCCCATTTCAATAAATTATAAATAGATAAACAATAAAAATTTGAAAATGTAGGGCATCTATCACCACTTGTAGTTTTCTAGGCTCAATAACCAATGATTTTCATGATAAAGAGGATTTAAAACTCAATCAAGCTATATATAGCTTATTGTAGTTTCAATAAATTGGATTTCATAGCATTCAATATTGATGTCCACTATGTTTACCTCAAAGTCAATACTACTTTGATCCTTGAGAAAAACAAAGTTTGTAAATTATTAATTATTCAATGCTTGATTTTTGTCTTACATGTCAACAAGAATGTAACTTGTCCAATAGGTGTGTTTTTTGTCCAGTACCTAAACCTCTAAAATATAAGTTGAACATGATATTTAAGAGAGTGGCTTCCACCTGTTTGTCTTTTGTCCAATATTTGTTGTGATTTTCACCATTTTTTTAATTAGTGGCCAAAATTTCATTAAGCCTTGACTCAAGGCATCGAAAACGTAAGATGTGTATCAAAAAGATAATTTTAAAAAATGTTTCAGGATACATTTTGGATGCGTATGGATATATAAGAAAAATCAAGATACGCATGGATACATTAGTAAACTTATATAAGTCTTAAGAAAAATACATTAATAACAATAAATATAAATTTTATATGACCTTAAATAAGTTATCTAAACACTTATAAAGAAAACAAGTTACTTAAACATACAAACCCAAACCTCAATAGTTTATATAAAATGTGAGATATAGGGACAAATTGGTAATTGTTGAAGATAATAGGAGTAAAATGTGTATTAATTTTCAGAAAATCAATATAATTTATATTAATGCTTATTAGTATATCAATTTTAACATTAATTAATGAACATCCATTAAGAAGAAAAATATTTGCTTAAGAATAATAATACATACAATTGTAATCAACAATTGAATATAGTGTAGTGATTTATTTATGTTTATTACAATCAAATTACTAGGGTTCAATTCCCTTTACCTTTCTTATTTGTAGTTTTAAATATATTGGTTTAATGACAAATCAACTTTGCATTTATTGCTTTAATGGCGGGTCAAATTAAAATTTGAATTTGAATATTGTCATAAATGTAGTAATTAATTATTAATTAA
This sequence comes from Nelumbo lutea, assembly GCF_056320005.1. Taxonomy (NCBI): domain Eukaryota; kingdom Viridiplantae; phylum Streptophyta; class Magnoliopsida; order Proteales; family Nelumbonaceae; genus Nelumbo; species Nelumbo lutea. The sequence goes on from NC_142690.1 coordinate 11,726,016, forward strand.
GAGAGAAAATGAATTATTAAGAGAGGTAATAATTATAGGGGATTAGGAGTTATTTAGGGCAAGTTTTATTAAATATAGGAGTTATAGAGAGACAAAGAATTATTAAATAGGTTTATTTATGAGAGAGAGGGAGAGAGAATCTAATATTCTAATGTGTATCGGCCAATACAATCAAAATATCGGTCTGTATTGGTCGATACAAACCTGAAACGACTCGATACGGGTCCATATCAATATGATACAAACGAAAAGAAACAAAACTATTGGATTTATAGCGTTCCATGTATCAGGATGTTATTGGAATGATACGGGCCAATATGTTGTAATCTTTTAAACCTTGGGGGGATCAGTTCAGCAATTTCAAGAGGGAAGTGATAATTAGTAATGTTCCTCTGCCAACTTCTCGAATAAGGATGGGTGAATTCTCCGAACTTGCGGCCTTAATGGCATCCGGACTCCACCCCTCAGTCCAAGGATCATCAAGAATGTACACCTTACAGCCTGAGACAATCACCCAGTGAAGTCCATGAATCATGAGAGTTCGACAATAAAACAGAGAAGACCAGATACTCAACTCTAGAATTAGTCCTCCAAAAGGATGATTCAGAAGCAAGATATTTTACCTTGAGAAATTGAGCCCATAGGCTGTTTGAGTCAAAGAGAAGAATCTCCAAGTGAGCTTCATAATAAGGCCCCACTCACTTTTCGGTAAGTTATTTATTCGGGTAAATGTAATTATTTGGGTAAATTTTTCCTAGGAAACACCGACCTGAATAAGTGCATTTATTCATGTTCTTTTATTTTTCAAATAAAAAAGGTAATGATCATTTTAGTCATAAAAAATTATTATTAAAAGGGGCATTTTTATCCCATTCAAGTTTTAGCAACTTTCCTCCTACGTTGAAAAGTTATTAGGAGATGGGTATCACTTAACCCAGGAAAATAAACTTTCTCTGGTCCCCACATTAATCTGAAAAATGAACATGTGATTCTTGGTCAATGAAAACCAAAATCCCATTAACCAACTTTCCCCCTCTCAAAATCCAAGAAAAGAACACCCCCTAAGAGAAACATTGCTTTATCCTAAAAATCTTTAAATCACCATGTTGTACTATTATACATCAAATTTAGGACCCTTTGAATATATCCGAAGTATGCATATACTCTAGAAGATCAAGCGGTCTTGGGTCAGGCTAGGAATCACACGGTATACCCTTGAGCAAGCCCAATTTGATCTAGTCGAAGCCCAACTTCTATGCCAGCCAAAGGCCCAAAGTTACTGCCTCCACCGACCACAGACCACCGGTGCATAAGTTCGGTTTGATCAGGGCGATACTCAGTTTTAGCTTCCCAAGATGTCAAAACTAGAAAATCACAAATTATGATGCATAAAGAAGTATGAAAGTTATAATTCCTTAATAGCAATGGCATGCATCAATTACAGTCCATCTAGAAAATTTCATGATACAGAAAATAAAAATGACCATACGTCTTCCCTTGATTTCATGGATTTCCATCAACTCCCCATTCTTCTCTACCACATCCTTGTTGAAATAGAATAACATAAATCGCCACCGACCCAATAAATAAAAACGAAAAATTATAAATTAAATTAGACATGCTTTGGACCTTCACATAATCATCGCTCACTATTTAATGGAACTAGGTTCCTCAAATACTCAACAATGTTTTGGTTTTGATAACTTGACGATTCATGAAGCAAACATTGTGTCTCTTCAAGATTACTTTCATTCAATGGATGTGTATTGAGTCTCTTCAATCTATCTAGCTCATTGCCACATGCCACCTCCTTCATCGTAGGTCTTTTATCCCCCTTCAGTCTTAAACATCCTTTTGCAAGCTTTGTAAATTCTTGCAGTTGATTTGTATTAGCCTCTTTCACCACTCGGTCTTCCAAAATCTTGTACACATTCTCCTCTTTCATGGAAGTAGTGAAATAGGTAGCTAGATTTCTTTCTTGTTCAGGTCTGTCAAATGAAAGTACTCTTCTCCGTTATTTGACTCGTCCGAAAATATTCTGGATCTTAGTAGCCCAAGGTCCCTTGCACTAATATACTAAATTGAGTTCAGTCTAATGGCACCAACCTTGATGCCCCTAAGTCTAACACTACTGCTGTATAATTATGATCTAATAGATAGCGAATTCACATCTGCACTCAGACAGAGGGTGTCCCATAAACGCCCCATACTATATCCCAACCGTGTATTAAGAACATCTTCCATATATATACTTTGTCATTGGGAGATGTTCTCAATGCATGCTAAAATGTGCATGTGGATCATTTATAGGGTGCAGATGTGAACTCGTATATTAGCAGTTTTAATAGTAAGTGAAATCACTTTAAATCAGCTTGCATCTCTACCAAATATGATTTTTTTTTGTTTCTCGAAATAACAAACACTTGTAAATCGAAATATGGGCCCCTTTGAATAAGCTATTTGTTGGCTACTGTTTCTCAGACAAATATATCCGAAGTTTGCATATACTGTAGCAGATCAAGTGGTCTTGGGCCAGGCTTGGAATCACATCGGTATACGTATCCTTGAGCAGCCCAATTTGAGCTAGACGAAGCCCAACTTCTATTTCAGCCCAAGGCCCAAAGTTGCTGCCTCCACCGACCACAGACCACCGGTGCATAAGTTCAGGTTGGGCTGCCTCCCAAGATGTCAAAACTAGAAAATCACAAATTAAGCACAAAGAAGTATAAAAGTTATTATTCCCTAATGGCAAATTGGCATGCATCTATTAGAGTCCATCTAGACGATACAGAAAATAAAAATAACCACATCCATCTTCCTTTGATTTCATAGATTTCCATTAACCCTTTATTCTTGTCTACCACATCCTTGTTGAAATAGAGTAACGTAAGTCGCCACTGACCCAATAAATAAAAAGGAAAAAGAAAAAACAAAACCATCCATTTAACTTCTGCAAGTAACAGTTGCTGACCACATAGTGATGTAAAAGGTCATAGGATATATGCATAAATTGGACCTTCAAATAATCATCGCCCACTGTTTAATGGAACTAGGTTGCCCAAACTATCACACTCAACTGCGTTTTGATTATGGTAACTTGAAGATTCATGAAGCAAACACTGGGTCTCCTCAAGATTACTTTCATCCCATGGATGTTTGTTCAGTCTCTTCAATCTCTCTAGCTCCATTGCCACCTCCTTCATTGTAGGCCTTTTATCCCCTTTCAATCTTAAACATCTTTTTGCAAGCTTAGTGATTTCTTGGAGTTGATCCGTACTAGCCTCTTGCACCACTCGAGCTTCCAAAATCTCATAAGCATTCTCCTCTTTCATGGAAGTAGTGAAATAGGTAGCTAAATTTCTTTCTTGTTCAGGTCTGTCAAATGAAAGTACCTTTCTCCCAGTTAATAATTCCACAAGAACCACACCAAAACTGTAAACATCACTCTTCTCTGTTAGTTGACTCGTTTGAAAGTATTCTGGGTCCAAATAGCCCAAGGTCCCTTGCACTAAGGTCGTAAATTGAGTTCGATCTAGTGGCACCAACCTTGATGCCCCAAAGTCTGAAACCTTTGCTGTATAATTATTATCTAATAGTATATTAGCAGTCTTGACATCTCTGTGAATAATTGGTGGAGAGGCTGCAGAATGCAAATAAGAAAGTGCTGTTGCAGTTTCAGTAGCTATTCTTAAGCGATCATCCCATGAAATGGAAGCTCTGTGTCCCTCGTCATGGATATGATGGAATAAGGTTCCATTTGTAACAAATTCATATACCAACAGAGGAACTTCAGTCTCCAGGCAGCAACCCAAGAGCTTTACTACATTTCTATGATTAATCTGAGAGAGAATAATCACCTCATTGATAAATTGCTCAATCTGACTTGCATCAATTACTTTGGACTTCTTAATGGCAACTACTCTATTATTAGGTAGAATTCCTTTGTATACTGTGCCATATCCTCCACGACCGAGTATCATACTCTCATCAAAGTTATCAGTTGCTTTTTTAAGCTCTTCTGTAGTAAATATTTTAGCAGATTCAATAGGGTTATCATGTAAGGAAAGTTGCTGCTTTAGTAAAACGCCCCCATTTTGTTGAAAAAATTCCTCTTTCAGTTTAGCAAGCCTTCTCTTCTGAAGTATCCAAAATATCCAAGAGCTACCAATAACTATGAACAATGCCCCTAAGCCAACACCTGCATGGCCATGAAAATTTTGATAATTAATTTACATACTATTTCATTATTTTGGCATCATGAATGCTGGAAAATGTGAATTTCATATTGTTGCCATTATGTTGTTCACCAAGTAATTGAAGAGTTCGATCATCGACCAAAAGGGTATAAATTCTTTCCTTCTCTTTCCTTAGAGAGAGAGAAAAGGAAGGAAGGAAAAAAATTCTTTCCTTGCCTTTGAAAAAAAAAAAAAAACAATGGAAAACTCTCTTTTATATAGGTTATTAATTGGATCAATGAAATCCAGACCATCAATTTAGAAGGTACCTTCGTATTGTTGACCCTTGCGGCTACCTTATATCCCATCCCCAGTGGCCTGTCAAGATAAGCAATCTACGAGGTTATATGTTTCCGAAAGGGAGTAGGATAAGGATATCTGGCCTGATCCAGGGATTCTCATATGCAAGGCAACATAGGCTAAAGAAAAGCGACTCAAGACTCCAAATTAAGGCCTCGTTTGGTTCGTGGGAATAGGGGTCTGGAATCGGAACTGGAATAGCCCTTTCCAATTCCAACTGTTTGGTTGGGCGGAATCGAAACCCCATTTTCATTCCTGTTGGAATGGTATTTCCTTATTTGAGGGAATGGCCATTCCCTGCCTCTGATTTGGGAATGAAATCTCATTCCTACTGATTTTAATTCCCATTCTCATTCCTATTTGAACCAAATAGACTATGGGAATGGATCATTCCAGTTCTGATTCTAGAGAATTCTGATTCCAATTCCAACTACGAACCAAAGGGACTCTAAGTTCTTAACCGATGCTATATAGTCACCAAGTAGACTAGTAGTCTCACAACCCAAACCAGTTTAATAGGGCAGCTCACTCTCTGGCCCAAATAATTAAATTCTTGGACTCAGTATATGGAGTGGAGCAGGGCCCCAGCTTGTATTGAACAATATGTAAACTCCTTTTGTTAGTTTATAGCTTTACTTTATTTATCAAAAAAAAAAAAAAAAACAAACAAACAAACGTAAACGTTCTATTTTGATGTACATAGGGGCGGAGCCAGGGAGGCCCAGGGGAGCCATGGCCGCCTGTGGTCCAAAAATCCCCCATTAGTAATACAATTTTCATGTAAATTTTTCCCCTCCCCCCTCTCCAACCAAATGGTTGGCTCCCTTATAGGCCCATTTATATTTATTCCTTCCTACCTTCCTAATCCACTTTAGGTTTTGGCCCACTTATGAAAATTCCATGGTTCCACCCTTGGATGTACAGTAATTAGAAGGCCAAACCAACGGTTGAACTTGGCTTCTTAATCAGCCGGTCTCACACCTAAAACTGCAAAACCCCAGATTTTTTTTATAAACTTTCGGGATGGGCCTGGGCCTGTGCCAATCCTTTAGTTAGTAACTCTAGGATGGATCATTAGCTAGTTGTTGAATGTTAAGGGATCTTATCATCATCACCATTTGAGCTTTGTGACATATGGTATAAATCCTATCCAATTTTTCTATTTCGTAATGTTCAGTGCCATATCCATTATTTACTAGTTTCTCTTTAAATAGCCATATCCAATGTTAAATCGAGGATGCTTAAATAATTTCTCATTAGTTCCAGCAAGTCCTTTGTTCAAAGTATTAATATGCACAACACACAAATTCTGTATTGTACAATTCAAAGAGACAATAATCTATTATTTACTAGTTTTGTGGTCTCAGAATTTTATAATAAACATGCTAAGAAGGGTTCTAAAAGTTAAACACCCCCCACCCCCACCAAAAAAAAAAAATTATAGTTAGCATTTCTGTGAGTTTGAAAACCAATAACTATCAACCATTTGCTTTTCTACCACACTCATTTTTTTAGATATATTTCTTTTTGATTGTTCAATACTCTCATCCACTGAACATAGTTGGCCTTACAACAATTCTATAGAATTTTCCTTCTATCTAAAGTGGTATTTTCCTATCACATAAGACCCTAGTTGCACATCTCCATTTTTCCTTCTAGCTAAAGTGGTATTTGCCTATCACATAAGACCTTAGATGCACATGTCCATTTTGTCCATCCTACGCTAATTCTATGACTTACATCCTTTTGAATCTATCCTTTGTTATCAATTATTGAGCCAAGGTGACAAAAACAGTCACATTGAATTAAGTCTAAGTCTTGTATCATAAATGTAGCTTTCTCTATACTCTTGTTATTGAATTTACATTGCATATATTCAATTTCAATCCTATTTATTTTGAAACCTTTTGTCTCTAATGTAATTGTTTATGAACCTAAGTTTACATTTGATCCTTCCTTAATTTCACCAGTTAATACCATATTATCAACGAACATAAGGCATCCCGACACCTCTTAAACATCATTAGAGAATGACCCCATACTAAGTACGTGGCTAGTATTCTGATATGTTGTACTCATATATTATGATAAATTTTATTTGACACCTATTTTCTATGTTGTAATTTAGGTTAATATTTTGTTTGATATTTTTTGATAAATAAATTTGTTATTAATTTAAGAGATTAAATCAAGTTTTATTTTTAAATAATAACCCACTTTATGAATCTTATATTATTTGAAATGAGTTTTCTTTTGTTTTTCATTTTAGTGGAGATAACTACCAGTAACTCTTTCTGAGAATGCAAATAACTACATCTTGAAGCTCATGCTTCTTTTTGAATGAATAGACACGTGTCTGAGGAAGGAAGCTTTTGATTGTAAGTGATCATAATAATTTGTTTTAATCTGTAGAGCTCTAGAGATGAAACACTATGAAGCTATAGTGGTGGCATTCTATGATGGACTTCAAATTGCACGCCATATGCAATTTTTGAATATCATTCTTGAAGAAGATGCAACTTGCATATGACTTCCTTGATGCAACTTGCATAAGTTTGATTGCTCGTTAGTTCTGTGCCATGCCAAGCTAATTTCTTCATGCTATATATACATGGTCACCCTCTTCCTTCTTTTTCAAAATCTACAAATGTATCAGACTTACTAACCTAGAATGTTGAATGAAATTGCCTAGGGGCTCTCTTTTCAAAAGAAAATTTACCAACCATTTTATACCTTATCATACCATGTAATTTTGACCTATTTTTATCAATTTTTTTTCATCATTCCTGAAATTGAATTAATGCATATAGCCATATAGAAGAGCTGTTTAGTATTGTAGTTTTTCCATTTACGCATTTTAGTTATTTCTGAAGATTGAAGAAACGTCGAGAGAGATTTTAAAAGTGGTAATTTGATTGGTTTGAGCTACTGTAAATTTATCTTGTTTAATTCTGAAAAGAAAGAAATTGAGATACTGTAAATTTTATTACCTAAAGTCAGTTGCAGCACGGGAAACTGTGTCACTGAGCAACCAGTTCCGTCTTTCCTTCCGTCCCCCTTCTTTCCATGTGGGCATGAGCAAGTGTATCCCCCAGGCGTATTAGTGCAGATCCCCTCGCAGGGATTATTATTTGGGTCCTCGCATTCATTTATATCTGCAATCCATTAATATATACATCAAACTCAGAAGGGGTTTTACTCTATATACACTCATCCTGCTGAACAGAAGGGGTTTTAGTTATCTACCTTGGCATCCGTCTTCAAGATAAGGATTACCCTGGTAGCCTTTAGAACAGTTGCAAAGATAGCCAAGGCCGTTGGGGGAGTCAAAGCATTCACTGTTGTTGCCGCATGCATATTTAGAGTCAGTTGTAGAAGCATTTGGGCACCAATGATTCTCTATCGCCCAGTCGAGAACCATGGGGATCCGTCCTTTATATTTATCATAGAAATCATAGCCTGGAAGATCGGATACTGAGAAATTGTACCAGTTGGAGTCAACCAGGAATGCATAGCTGCAGTTACTGAAAGACCAGACATAGATGTGGTTGTAATAGCTGTAAAGCTGCAGGTCGAACCTCTTGAAACCCCTTGGGATGGAGGTCTGGCAGCAACCAATGCCTGAACATGACCCGTTAACCACGCTTCCTAAATCGTTACAGAGCATGGAACAGCCGCTTCTAAAGTTGCGGCCGGACGAGCCCATTATGTAGGCTTGAGTGTCGCATCCGATGGCTGTGAATCTGTTGTGGGTGGCGGAAAACGTATAAGGCCATTTCTTTAAATCCACCCAATAACTGAAACTGCTGGAGTTTTTACCCAAACTGTTGTGGCAGTCAAAACTCATGTAGTTGTTGATACGCAAATGCCCTAAGGATGATATTTCTAAGACTTCCAAGCTTCCTAAGAATAGTTTGGGAGGGTTGAAAGTGTAGTTGCAGGTCAGACTGTAGTGCTCGTCTCTGTAACAGTTTGGCTGATCCAAACCAAAGGGGTATAGAACAGTAATGTTGCCACACGTCTCGTTGCAACCGGGCTTCGCCATCGACGACACCTTTGATGGTGCCGCCATAGTTGGCCATATCATCAGAAGGAACGACTGAAGCAATGCGACTAATAAACTCATTTTTACTAGCCTCAAACTCAATTGGCTTTGCTTGGATCGGACTACTTTGATAGGAAATATTTGTAGTCTAGCTAACAGCTAGCCTTCCTCTTTTATAATCTTGAGAGGGATCGGTGTCAAGTCCTTTCAACCACCACATTGGCGCGCGCCTCTGGGCAGTACTGGCATTTTCAATTATCTGTATTGATTATTGAACTATTCGTATAACCTTACTTTGTTCTTAACTCATGCAAATTGCAGAAAAATTAAAGCGCAAAGCACATGGAACTCATTTGGATCAAATTAGACCATCCAATAGATATGTGCATGGGTCAATAAGTTCAAACCAATCCAACTGAAAGCTGAAGAGAAAGACAAACGGGTTAGATAGAATGAAGGTCCATATAACGTACCTTAACACAGAACCCGCTTCATTCAGATAAACAACTGATTTTGCTCAAATATTTGCAGGCTAGCTAGCCCGGCTCATATTTATAAAAATAAAGCCACAGGCATTGACGAAGCCACTGGATAAACTGTGGTCTCCACAAGAAGCTAGCTAGATAATTTTAATAAGCGCCAGCTTCACCACATGTGATCTGGGTTCTGACAGGGGACCCTATTGAGCGATTCGCAAGTTGAGCTGTCTACCTTCTACTCATGAGGCAAGTTTGACTTTGAACCAGAGAGCCCAAATCTATACCTTACCCATCTGTAGGGCCATTTCGATTTGGGAAGTCATTTGGGATGTGCCCATATCATAAATAGGTAGGTTTGCATGCAACTCAGGTACACAATTTAAAGATTTTCCACATCATCAAACCCATAAAATTTAAATTGGATGCTCATCTCTATCTCTCTCAAGTTGAACCTCTAAAATTAACAAGAGAAATTAATTTTCGATTCATATTATTACTTCAACAAGAATGAGAGATAAGGCTGATGGTATTTCTCCTGAATATGTTGCCTGCAGCCCAGCAACCCAGTCTGTAATTGACCTTATCTGATGATGAATTGATCACAAGGTTAAAATCCCCGACGTATGTGAAATGACGACTCAAGTCCTTTATGGTTTACCAAATTAATTTGGAATTTAATGAAAGGTGATTAGTAAGGGTGACACCTAGATACGATCCACTAGCAAAGCAACAACTCAGCAAGGAGAGATTAGTCAAGAGGTCGGGAGCTTGGTGATCGGTCACTTCGGCGCAAAGCTATCTCGGTATGTAGCAGGTCACCTCAGTGTCCCGATCAGTTCGTGACATAGGAGTCGAAGTGACACGTAATCGGCTCTAGACGACTCTGAACCTCATGGGATTACGCCGCACGACAGTAGGCCTTATCCTATCCCCATCCGGATTAGGCGTTAATGATAAGGATCGTAAACTGGCACGATACTCCCCAAATAAAACGGGAATAGACCTCATCCATCCAGGCCGAAGATCCCGGAACTATTCCGTGAGGCTCACGGCAACTCTATATATAAAGGCAACAACCCCTCCAGGGCCCAGGTACGCATATATCATCTGCACACTAGCACTCTAGCTCACTTCTAGCTCGCAATCTACAGCAAGAATACTAACTTAAGCATCGGAGTGACTTCGCCAAGTTAGCTACACTAAAAATATTCTCTTAAACGAAGGGATTCGTGCTTGGATGGCGGCTCAGGATCAGCCTCATGAAAACCTTATATTCCCTGAGGAGGTTCTACCACGTGGAAACGCTCTTTAATGGAACTTTAGCTTTAGCTGATCGTGACCAAGAAACCACCGGTTTCGCTTGGTGGGCCGGGAATGCCCGACTTATCAATTTGTCCGATAAACTACTTGGGGCTCACGTCGCCCATGCCGGATTAATTGTATTCTGGGCCGGAGCAATGAACCTATTTGAAGTGGCTCATTTCGTACCAGAGAAATAAAAGGGACCTCGATTTCTTTGGAGTAATAAGACTATTCCAATTACGATACTCGTGGAGAAAAAATCGTAATAAATGCAAAGAAGGGGTATCCTTTACCCAGCAACGAAGAGTTTGAACCAAGATTTCTGAATGAATGGGGTAAGGTATTAGTAGATCTAACACATAATTCAAACGTGATAATTTATCCTCTAAAAAAGAAAATATTGAATGAATTGATCATAAACCCTGAGTTCTCTGAGCTCACTGTTTTGCAAAACAACTTGCTCGTCGCACAGTGAATCTCCAAGTTATCCTCTAGAAGGGAGCATCCAGTTCGTGCTCCATCAATTGGCGCTGTCTGTGGGAACCTGAATGAAAGGTCATCTTAATATCTCAATGGATTCCTCCAACAACACTGGGAAAGGTATTGACATGAACATATCAGCCATCAACTCTCCCTTAGGGTCCCACGGTGTGTATTGGTCAGTTTACCATCCCTCTCACAGTTTTGGGGTTCCCATCACTGTTTGTACCACAAACCACTTCGCAAGTGAGCCGCTCCCCCAGTTGGTCACCTCTTTTTCAGAACCAACTGTGATTTCCTCTGGGGTCGGGCATTCGCAATTCGACGACCTGGTGCAATGTGTCCGAACCATGCAGATGCAAATGCAACAAATCCAACAGTTCCAGCAGCATTTCCTTTATCAGTAGCAATTTACTCCTCTGCACCCGAGCCACCAACCGATCCTACCTCGTTATGTTGCTCAGCGTCAGAACGTCCGCCGATCTCCCCATCATGGTGAAGGGACATCACATGTACCGGAATTCCCCATAAACCAAACTCCACCACGAGGTGGAGCGGACAAAAAGCTCGCTTCCCCGGTTTCTCAAAGGGGGAACCCAGGTGAGAGGCGTGAAGGCAACCAGCTTGACAGAGCTAACCAACTGCAATACTCACGACCTAAGAACGACAAATCGCAAAGAGAAGAACATTGATCTGAAGCCCACAGCGCAGACTCAAGGCAAGTTCCTTCCGCGCCTCATCGAACTAGAGCAACCAGAGGAGCACATAGAGGAACGAGTTGCCCCGATATAAGAAATAGTTCACATACCGGTTTCAGAGACCGATCCCGCCAAAACCCTTCAAATCAATGCACTAATCAGCGAGCCACTCCGAACTCAATTAGTAAGTTTTTTACTTAAAAATTTAGATATTTTTGCTTGGTCCACGACGGAGTGCCCCGAATTGACCCTAAAGTAATAACTCACAAGCTTAATGTCGACCCTCTAGTTAGGTCAGTGAGACAAAGAAAATGCAACCTCGCCCTGGAACGATGGAGGGTAGTCGATGAGGAGGGCGGGAAGTTCCTCACGGCAGACTTCATCAGGGAAGTCCATTACCCGAGGTGGGTTGCCAACCCGGTACTGGTGAAGAAGGCCAACGGCAAGTGGTGCATGTGCGTCGACTACACCGACCAAAACAAAACATGCCTGAAAGACTACTTACCACTGCCTAAGATTGACCGTTTAGTAGATGCGACCTTGGGGCATGAGTTGTTGAGTTTTCTAGATGCCTACTCTGGTTACAACCATATTAGAATGGATCATGTTGACCAGGACAAGACCACATTTGTAACTGAGCTCAGGCTATACTTTTACAAGGTTATGCCCTTTGGATTGAAAAACGCTACGGCAACATTCCAGCGCCCTGTAAATAAAGTTTTTGAACCATTAATTGGCAATAAAATTGAGTGTTATGCTGATGACATGGTCGTGAAGACCCAACTTTTTAGCTCTCTATTAAGTGATTTGAATGATGTTTTTCAAATTCTAAGGAAGTATAACATGAAGTTGAACCCGAGCAAATGTGTCTTCGGAGTCACGTCGTGTAAATTTCTAGGTTACATAGTGAACCGACGCAGCATCGAAGCCAACCCGAAAAAATTTAGAACATCTTAGATATGAAACCACCTCAAAAAATAAAAAAAGTCCAGAGACTGATCGGACGAGTAGCAGCCTTGAGCCGGTTCATGTCTAAGTCAGCAGGTCGGTGCCTGCCCTTTTTTAAGGCAATAAAAAGGAACAAGCACTTTGAATGGACTGAGTGTCACCCTCACACTAGCACTCTAGCTCATTTCCAGCTCCCCATCTACCGCAAAAATACTAACTTAAGAATCAAAATGACCTTACCGGGTTAGCCTCACTGGGTTCTTTGAACTCACTGTTTTGTAGAACAACTTGCTCATCACACAACAAAACTCCAAATCATCCTTCAAAAGGGAGCATCCAGTTCATGCTCCATCAGAACTCTTTTGGCCATTTATAGAGATACAATATATATAATTATTAATTTTTAGCTACTATATACCAAATGTGGTATAATATTGTCTCCGGTTGTAGTTAAATCCAATAACTGTCATGATCCCGAAAACTTGCTTAGCAAGAGTCATAATAATCTTTGGGGTCATGGATCGATCACTTGAGTATAAAATAATAACAAGTAGTCATTAATAATCATCTTATTATATATTATGTGGAGGCATTTGCTTGGTATTAATACTCTACAAAAAATAATAAAGAGAAAACTAATTAATAGCAATATCAATTGATATATATAATCAATTGGAATTTTATTGTTTGATGAAGGGAGTACCAAAACAATTGCTTAACTGCGCTAGACCAGAAGATAGAGTTCTCAATCATGAGAAATGTGATTGCAGCAACTTAACATAATAGATGGATCGAGTTAATTAATTTAACTTGGGTTCACATGATTATATCTATCAGAGTTAACAAACTCCTGGGATAAACAAAATTGGATGGTTAAGTGCTCTGCCAAACAACTTTTCTGGCATAAGAGCTCTCAGCAGGAAGAAGCCCGGTCCTATATCTCATGCTGATAATAGGAGATATGTACATTGTCTGATGAGTTTAGTATTTAAAATTTAAAAATTAATGGTTATAAGGAATGGATATATACTAAATAATCTTACGATTATAAATAATAAAGTATTTATTATTAGCACAACATGAAACAAAATCAACTATGAAACTATTAATTGGGATGGTTTCATATGATTTAATTTGCTAATTAATTAAGGTAAAGTGCTTAAGAAAAATAAGAATAAATATAATTCTACAACATTTTTGATGGGTAAAATATAATTCTATAACTGAGATGACAAAACATGTGTGAAAGGAAATACAAGTGTAATTGTTATTCAAAAAAAATGGAGTTAATTGCCTCATTTATTTCTTCTTTCTTTGTTAATTTTTCTACACAAATGGGTTATAGAATATGGAGCGGTCCTCCCAAATGTAGTTGGCATCTTTAATTGATTAGTTCATTTCACCCTTCTCATAAATTGAAATTATATGAAACAAAATTGAATGGGATTGGAACAAGCAAGACAAAAGCATGAAGCATTGTTTTGCATCATAAAACACGCTTATTGTTGAGAATGAATCAAAATAATTCGGGTGATCCATTACATCCCCTAATCCAAGTCAGTCCTATCTACTAATCTTGTGCCACAAGGCAGTGGCTTACCTTTTAGCGTACAAGAAAATATAATCGTCATAGCATTAATTTATATGCATATATAATGTCAAATCATATGGTGACTTCACAGGCCGCATGTAGATTTTTAAATTCCACTGCCCATTTATAAATATTTAAAATGTCAAATACCCTCATTCTATACATCAATGTTTGCTGGCACTTGCCCTAACTATACTTTCGGCCTAAAAATTTTAATCCTGGGATGAACCGTCATTCTTTTAAAAAGAAGTGGCATGTGGTGTCAACAAAACATTTTCCTATACGACACCAGCATGATCTGATCTTATACCGCAGATCTCACCATGAAACTGGGACCACCTTAAGAGTGAGACTCGGCATGTATAAAAATACTTCTCAGAAAATGGCATTGGTTCTAAAACCATCTCCATTACCATCCTCTTAGGCTTAAGAAAAAAAAAAAAAAAACCATGTCCCTTCCCTCTAATCAACCATATGTTGCTTGTGCTTCTTCTGGTATTCGAATATGGATGCCAACAGTTTAGGTTGGTACAGTTTCAACCGCAACCTAAATCTGACCCGATTAAATGGAATGGGACTATATTATCAAACCTAACCATCCTTGGCCCACGAAAAGTATACCCCTATTTTTAGTGAAAGTTATGGGAGTGTTTTGTAATATAAATGTTTTTGTTTTCATTTATTTTTGAAATTGTTATGTCAAAAAAAAAAAGTAAAAACATGTTTTAGAGCACAATTTTTGTTTTCAAAGACAAAAACAAGTTGGTTTGTTTCAAAAAACAAGGACCACAAAACAATTGATTTATAAAACAAAAACATATTTTATAATACAGAAATTATATGATTTATGAAATATGATATTAAAAAACCAGATGAAAACATATTTTTTAAACTAGGAATTAATTCAAGAACATATTTGTTATTTCAGTTTTGAAAAAAAAAATCATAAATATATTTTGCATTTTTGTTTTGAGATCTATTCAACTATTCCATATCAGATGCTTTTGCTTACACTCATTTATATATGAGGACATTAACAATCTTTTAAAAGCATGCACACACTCCACCTACTTTTCCTGATGATGAAACGTTCTGGTACACATCTAGGCACGGAATTATTATTCTAGTCAGTGAGAATGACCATAAATTGTTCTTTATAATATAATAAATTGAGTTTCCTTCAATGAATTATTGTCGTGATCAACCTATTGCAAAGCTAAAATAACCAAACAAATTGTTATTTAAAAAAGTAAATTAAGCAAGTCAATCATCATAGCGAACTATTGTTTTCCCTTTGATATATAATCCATAATTTCATATTCTAATAAAGTTTAACAGCAATCAAGAACTATACCTTAGAATAGGCCCATGTAAATTATTGGACCAAAATCACCTAGAATTCGATGCTATAAAGAATGTATACTATAATTTATGTCTATATCCATATTTATATTTATACTATTATAAAGTGGACATTTACTTTGATTGTAGTATAGGTTATAAAAGTAAATCTTAATATACAATATCAATTTATATATTTACTGTTTATTTGCAAATATGTGCATAGCATGTACCCCTTACACTACTTCCTAAACCGGTATCACAATGCATAAACCATAGCCAAAAGCCCTCTCTTAGTTGTGACCTTTCTAATGCGGGGAAAAATCAAGTGGCATAGCATACACTTTTTTTTGTTTATTTTTATTATAAAAAAGATGGCATGTTATGTCAATGGAGACTATTCTGCTTTGAATCACTTCCTCGCTAAAAGAAGCTAAAAGAAACAACCATTAATGGACAATCAAAGATGCTCCTACAATGAGATCACTTCCATGGGATGTTAAACATAATGTGGGATCTCTCTGCATGACAATTTTAAGCGACCAAACCATTGGGAACTTCATTTTATATAATTTTGCCATCTATCTTCAATTGGGTGACTTGGAAAGTAAGATATTCTCATATCAAGAATTAAAATATCATTATGATACACCTCAATACCTCTGATATGAGGTGTATCGTATCTATATCAATGGATATGATAAGAAATATGCCACAACTAGGTATGCATCATATCCCACAAGTCAACAGTATTGGCATGATAGTCTCCATATTCAATTGCATCACATTGTATTAATGGATATAGTTCGATATGCATCAATATAGAAGTGTATTGATGTCTAGTTTGATTGTTTCTAAAATTTAATAAAAAATAAAAAATTTATATTTTTAAAATTTGGAACAGAATTATAATTAAAAACCTAAAATAAATCATTTAAGATTTAATTTCTCCAAAAACTTAATAAAAATAATTTGTTTTGTCTACCTTAAACGATTTATATGTTTTATTTTACAATTATATGTAAAATAAATAATTATATCTTAAAAATAAAAATATATTTATTATTTGAAAAAATAAAGCTATTATTTACATAAAAGTATTAAATAAATAAGTTTTTTAAAAAACAATAAAATTGTCAATTATAATTATAAAAACTGAAATAGAGTGATAATTATTGTATGATGTAATAATATTTCTCTTCATATAACCTATTAAAGTGTATTTATCATCTTATTCATAGATAATCCAACTTTAGATTTAATGTTATTAAAGCTCAATTTAGAAGCAGTACAAATGCAAATATGTAGAGTGTATATACGTACAAAATAATACAAAATACAAGGTTTTGCACTCTACATATTTGTATCTGTACTCCTTCCAAACCGAGTTATGTGATTTGTATGCATTTTTCTAGTGTATCCAAACATTTTCATAGTTTTTGTCCCTATCCATGTGTTTCTAAAGCATATCCATATCCGAGTTGTATGGTACAATAACAATATTGATACTTTTATCTTTGTCTCATATATACAAAGAAAAGGGGGTGTCAACCTCAAGCCTCGTAAGAAAAATTAATAAGTGGATGAGGGAGATTAATATGCTCCATTAAGAGTGAACATTTGGTTTATTCAATTAAAAAGTGAACCAAATAAAATGAAATTCTAAAAACTGAACTGGTAAAACAAAAAATGAACCAGAAATGAAATTGTTTGTTCAATTTTTTGTTATTTCAATTAAAACCAAATTTCATTAATATTATAATATAGACACACACACAGTATATATATATATATATATATATATTATGATATCATCATTATCATCTGTGCCTTATCCCAGTTATATGGGATCATCTACATGAATTCTGCTTGTTTCAACAATCTGTTTTATCTAAAGCATTCATTGTTAAATTATTAGTGCTTAAATGATTCCTTACTACTTCTATTCTTGTCCTTCTTGGTCTACCCCTATCTCTTCTAGCCCCTTCCACTTGTAACAAATCATTTCTTTTAATTAGAGCTGTTAGTGGTGGTTTTCTATGCACATGATTAAACCATCTTTTTCCTTCATTTTAATAAAAAAAAATTATTTTACCTTCAAAAGAAGCACGTACAAAGTATACATTTTTATCTTTCAAAGCATGTACTTTTGTCTAATAAGTAGGGTCATAGGGGTATGCCCCATTTCAAAGTTGGGATGTGCCCAAATAGCTCCTAGAAGAAAACTTTTATCTAAAGCATTGCATGACTGTAATATTATTGCATGAAAGGTTTAATATAATTATACAGAAGCTTAAAATGGACAAGTTTCCAATACCTACATCTTAGTCAAGATGTGGAGTTGATAGATTTAACAGTAGTGGTTTTTCATCTAGACATGAGATGACATTGTTCTCCCAACTTCTACACCCAGGTGAAGTTGATCCTATGGCCCATAATCTAAATGGTTCATTTATGAAACTCTCCACTACTTCTTGCTGATTTGATCCAATGAATGTTCATCAAACTTTCTCATTTAAATTTAAGCATCTCTTTGCAAGGTCAGCAACTGCTTGGAGCTCCTCTTTTTTACCTATTTGTGTAACTTGAGAATCAAGAATCTCAAAAAGATGGTTCTCCATTATTAACGAAATTAAAATATGTTATTAAATTTCTTTCCTCTAATGGTCTGATGGAAGAAATTGGTTTCTTCCCTATTAAGAGCTCTATAAGAACTACCCCAAAGCTATAGACATTACTCTTCTCTGTGAACTGGTTTGATAGAAAGTACTCGGGATCCATATATCCAAATGTCCCTTGTACCTATGTAGTTAAGTGAGTTTTATCAATTGCAATTAACCTTGAAATCCTAAAATCTGAAACCTTAGCTCTATGCTTACCATCCAAGAGTATGTTTGAAGAGTTGATATCTCTATGATAAACTGGTATATGGAAGCATCTGAATGTAAGTAGGCAATTGCATTTGCGACTTTTATTGCAATTCTTAAACGATTGTTCCATGAAAACGATTGTTCCATGGATATTGTCGGAAAAGTTTCCACCTGATATAAACTCATAAACTAGTAAAGGAATTTCTGCCTTTGAACAGCAACCTAACAATTTAACAAATTTCCAATTCATTCTATCATAAGCTTTTGCCATATTCAATTTAAGAATTACATTACCTCCTGATTTTCTATTCAGCTCCCCAACTAATTTCCTCCACCAAATTGATGTTATCACTTATATTTCTACCTTTGACAAAAGCCCCTTGCTCTGTTGAAATGATCTTAGGAAGCACCCCTGCCAATTCCAACTTGAATAGATTATTCCGATTCCAATTCCAACTGCAACCAAACGGACCCTTAGTAATTTTTATCAAATATACCATTACCACATGCATTTGTTACACTTTATGAGTAATCCTAAATTTATCTGAGAAAATAATGAGGTTTCGTAGGGTCTAAGATTTTTGACCCAGTCTAATGCTTATAATCACCGAACTTTCCACGAAATTCATTTTTAAATACGAGATCTTAGCAGTATATTCAGGTCGCGTCGAGTCAACCCTTTAACGCATGGCTGTGCAATGGAGACTTTTTATGCTTCAATTTAGCGTGGGAAGCCATTTTTTTATAGATAAAAAAGTACGTACCAATTAAGACAATTTTGGAAAAGCCAAAAAAGTCATCTCGCTAATGTTAGAAAATCATAAACTCGTCTCTGAGACTAATTAAGCGAGTTCAAGTCACCCAGCCATGAATTAGGAACATCTCCCCCTGCATAATATTATGCAGAGGATGAGATGTTTTCCTTGTACGTGAACAAAAATCTAGTGGGTAGAAGATTCGGACTCCTTCAAAATGGAGACATTAAATACTTGTTTTCTATAATACATCATTTTCCTAGATGGCTAACTACATATAGCCACATTTTCAGTCCATTTCCTAACGAAATACTAACAAAAATGTTCATTTGCTAAGCTAAGAATAAGAACAAAAATCAGCAATATGAGGTGTTTCACAGACCAAGGCTCTAAGATGAGTAATGACTTGGCAGAGCTTTGCAATGGGAGCACGACAATGAAGGTATTTTTGGGTCAGTTACAGTTTAAGAGATGGGTGAAGAAAAAATTAAGGAAGCTCAGGTGGGTATTATAATAATTTAACGTTTTTCGTCATCTACCTTAATTGTCATGGGGTATTTGTGGCAAGATAAAAGTCCAGTGGAGTCAATATCATAAATAAGAAGTCTGGGGTAATTGTCACTGAGCCCCATAATACAGGGTGGTCTTTCTAATTTATCCTTTTAATTTTATTAGTCCAAGTGTAGAAATCAGCAACTTGGGAAGGCCTCTCTCTAGTTCTCTTGGTTGATCCTGTCAAAGAGAATATAACATCTTTATCGTGTGGGAGCCGATGGACACAGACTAAAGAGTTCCCAATTTCAAGCATCCCCTGGTCCCAGTTCTTTCTCCTTCTGGGTTGGTTCTAATAGAAAATGAAGCCTTCACTCAATTCATCTGTGGGTTGGTTCTAACAGAATAAACAAATTCTGAACCAAATAAATAAAGGGGGTAATTTGAGTTCTGTCCACCTCAAAATTTTATTATGCGATTGTACAGTTAGGGTCAATATCAAGGAAGGAAAGATGGCCAATTAGGATGTGGAGTGAACTCGAAAAGAACCTAAATAATAATATATTATACCAACCTGTCTTCCTTTCAAAATTAATGTAATCTTCACAAATGGTGTAGCAGATTGCTACTAGTCTCTTCTTGTGAACTCAAACGAATACAACGTCATAACTGAGCAATAACAGTTGTTTTTTGAGTTTTTAATTATTTAGGTAACAAAGGATTAAAGACTTGAAGAGTTGACGTACTTGGGATCCTTTGTTGGTTTCTACACTCGCCAAGCTGCTAGTGACACGATCAGATAAAGTCAAACCTTTACATCACACATTAACCACGGGAGGCCTTTGCTTCTATAGAGGCTGTATTTAATTTTGTCTTGTTAGCAATAACAAATACTCTTTTTAAAGGTAATGAGAGCCCAAAACAGGGCTAGAAACCACTATCTCTTGTGCGATTTACCCAGTTTACATAGCAACCGAGCCACCACTTTGATAACGAATTTCAGTTGATTTGTCTTTTGCCAAACAATTATATAACTGGAGTAGCACAAACCCATAAACACCTTCAGCAGGATTTGATGTGAAGTCTCCCCCAAAGCGAGCCAGAGATAATACCAATTACGAATACCGACTGAGCCACCATCGGTTGGTGACTACTAGTTGATTCTAGAGCGACTCGGTTGCTGGAATTTAGCGTATCTACCGCGGTTGATCTTGTCAAACAGTCGAAAGAATCTTGTGCGTGTGAACATTAAATTGAATTACTAATAAACTAAAGAGAGTCAGCAATAGCAAGGTCTAGCTGATGAGTGTTATTCAAGGACTTGTTAAGGTGGACAATCAATTCCTTCGTTTTCTGCTATAGTGGGTTCCACTTTAACATCAAGCCCGAAAACCCTGGGTTCAAATAGATTGGTGGTCCCACTCTCGCCCACCGTGTGTTGTCAGTGAGGCTCACTTTAACGTCAAGCCCGCCCCAAGTTCAAGTAGATCGATGGTTAGCCTTGAGAGCAGTCTCGCTCCAATTTGGAATTCAAGTCAGCACAATTCTGGTAGGAACAGTGTTCGGGTTAATTGGCCCCCAGTGGCACGTGTTTTTTCAGTGGCCACCTTATCTCATCGGCCACATCAGCACCACATTAACACCGCAGCCTAATTTATTTCTTCAATTAGGATGCCAAGCGCGATCAAGACAAGAGATCATTGTACGGATGATGACAATTCTATTGGAGATTAGGACTTACCTTGAATACCGCGGCGAATAACCTCATCTTGACAACCCCGGAAGCCTCATCCAATCAGGATAATGATCTTCAGCTATAATAAGGTACCTCCTACTCAAAGTAAGGGATCAAACTTTTGACTTCCATACCATTACTCTGCTTGGACCAGCACCATTCTCTAACTGCTTGGCCCGATCACCCACTATTCTTGACTGACTTGAGAATTGGAGTATCTACCCGACGATAACTCCTCAAGCATCTGATTACCTTCTTTGTTTCAGATCTTGGGCGTGTCTTCGTCCTTCCACCTCGGCTCCGCCCAGTTGGAAGGATTATCTAATTACCTCGGATCAAGCAGCATCAGATTGGCACCATCTGTGGGAATCGCACAAAAAGATATTCCGAACTCTCTCTCCATGCAATCAAGAAAGATGCCAAGAAGCACATCTGACTGCTCAACAGGCCGATCCCCATCTCAAGGATCCCGCTCTCACCATAGTCCTCCACATCGCGACGTTCAACAACCCCAATAGCAAACTGCGACCAACCCTGCCCAATTCCAGGCGATGCAAGAAATGATCGATCAAATCTTGGCAATGATGCTGACACTGGGTCCGGTACATCAACCTCCTCAGGTCATCCCCCCTGCACTGACGCTTACTGTGGATGTTCCTCACCCCGAGGACCCCAAAAAGCGTCAGGCGAACAAGGGCGAGGCGCGGTTTGACCAAGAAAGCAGACATCAAGAAGATCAGGCTCCTTGACCCGATCCGGTGAACGTTATGACCGCAACCGAACACACCAATCTACCCGAATTCTGATGAAAGAGAGGCTCGGTGGACGACGAACGCAACAACAACCAATCTCCATCACAGAATCCAATTCGGTCAAAGATCGCCAGCACCACCCAAGAAAGAAAGGGTCACACTCGCTGCAGCCCCGAACATCAGGGATGTAGAGATCAGAGAACTCCAGCAATGCCTGATTGAGTTGGAGTGCAGCCAAGCTCAAAGGAGCGCAGCCCCTCCCATGATCCAACCCATAGAGCCGAACAGCTAGCCCACCAAGGAGTCAGCCTTCACATAGGACATTGGGGGCGAACTCCCCCCAGCCAGATGGTGAGCACTGCAGTTTAAGAGGTACGACGGATCCATGGACCCTACTAACCACATCGAAGCCTTCAAAGCCCAGATGAAGCTTTACGGCTCGTCCGAAGGCTTGATGTGCAAAGCATTCATGGAGACTCTTAAAGGAGTAGCTGGAGAAATAGTTCTATCCATGGACCCCACTCCTCCCTTTCCTTGCACTCTATCCCCTCCTAGGTGCAGTTGGAGAGCCAGTTCCTGGCATAGTTCACGGCCAGTAAAAAGCACTGGAAAACCTC
This sequence comes from Nelumbo lutea, assembly GCF_056320005.1. Taxonomy (NCBI): domain Eukaryota; kingdom Viridiplantae; phylum Streptophyta; class Magnoliopsida; order Proteales; family Nelumbonaceae; genus Nelumbo; species Nelumbo lutea. The sequence continues at coordinate 11,748,656 of NC_142690.1, forward strand.
GGCAAGTCTCATGCTAGTGTGGCAAAGGAAGGGAGAGTCCCTCAGAGAATACCTCGCCAAGTTCAACGGTGAAGCCTACAGGTTCGGTCATTGAAATAGTCAATGGCTGTCACAGCCATCCAGCACAATCTACACCCCTCGTCGTTCAACTTTTCAATCTCCAAGAATCCTCCTCAGACTATAGTCACGTTGATGAATCGTGCCCAAAAATACATCAACACCGAAGAAGCGCAAGCGTGGTAGAGGAGTGAGGAGGAGCAACCTAGTAGAAAGATGAGAGATCCCAACAACCACAAGGCCAAAAGGGCAGATAGGGACAGCAAAAGACAAGACCACTAGTCAGATGGAAGATCGAAGTCACCGAGCCGACCTACAAAAATTCCGCGCTACTGAACACACCGCAGTCTAAGATTATGTTGCAGATTCATGACTGCAACTATGTTAGATGACCCGAGAAGATGAAGTCCTAGAGCAACAAGAGGAAACGGGACAATATTACGAGTTCCACTGGGACCACGGCCACAACACAAACAACTACTATGATCTGCGCCACCACACTGAGGACTTGATCAAGTGCAAGTACCTCGGGGGGTTCATTGACAACAAGGACAAGAAGGCAAAAGAAGAACCGTGCCCGACTGCTAGGCCTCTATCCTGAGCTCCTCCAGCCAAGGTCATCGCAATAATGTCATGAGAGATGGCTGCTAAAGGGGAGAGCAGCTCGGGCCATAAAGCGTATCTGTGGTTGCTCGAGGTTGACGATAGGGAGCAGAAAAGAAAGCGAGGGAACCGATCACCTTCACAGAGGACGACCTCCGAGGTGTCCAGACTGGTGTGTCCGGAAGCGCGTTGTTAATCACTCCGAAACACCAGTTTAAACATTTATAATTTTTCCATTTCTCACAAAAAAATATAAATGTAGTAATTGGATGAGAACGGGTCATCTCCACAGGGAAGCAAGGGAAAAATAATCATGTACTTAGATCCAGGAGAAGAGAACGCAAGTGGGAGTTTCAAAAATAAAAAAATTAATTAATTAAAAAATAGAATTCATTAAAACCAAATTCGAACTGTACTCAGAATAACAAATGCATCAAAATAAATAAATAACACAAACTACTAAATTAAAGAAACAAAAAAATGTCTGACAATCTTGTCAGAGGTAGTAGTTTTCGGATTTCTCCTTCCACCCTCGAACTTCTCGAGATAGGTCTTTCGTCTTACTTGGCCGAATTTCAGATCTACAGAAAATAAATAAAACACAAATTAAATCTAATAAAAATAAATTTACAGGAAGGAAAAAATAACTAGAAATTAAAGAACATAAAATAATTCTAAAATTGAAGAAAATATGGTTGGGATTCAAATCCAGAGGTGGCAGTAGTGGTGTTGGCGAACTGCAAGTAGGAACCCCTCCTCTTGCTTGGGCATCCTCCTCTTCCTCTACCCTTGAATTTCTCAAGATTAGTCTTCCTTCTTGCCTGGGTGAATTGACCAACCCCTTCTACAGGGCCTCTAGGACCCTTTTTATAGAGAAGGGTGGAACACAACTGGAAATAGGGAGAAAGATGGGGGATGGAAGCTAGGATTTAGCAAAGTTAGGGACGCCCTAGGGTTTCTAATAGATGGCTAAGATGGTTTTGGAGTGATCCTAGGGCTGAGAATGGAAGGAAATGGCACCCAATATTATGTAGGGCTGAGATTTGGACACCCAGAAATGGAGGGTGTAGATTAGAACATCTAGGGTTAAGATTAAAAGAATAGGTGGTGCCCTAAATTGAATGGTTGGGATATATTTTGGAGGGAGTGGTTGAGTTTTAATGCTAGGAAGCTAAATGGTAAGGATTATCAGAATAGGTGGCACCCTAGGGTTTAAAAGCTATAAAGGAGAGCCCTAAAATGAGTGGTTGAGATTAAAAGAGGTGGAGGGTGGAGATTAAACACCTAAGGGCGGCTAGGGTTTGCTAAGAGTGAAAAGATTAGGTTAAAAAGGCTCCCTATGGTTTGCTAAGGAGAGGGGAGCATGGTAATACAATAGGATTAGCGCCAACTGGGTTTAGCAGATAGGAGGCGCCCTCCTATTCTCAGTTCATTACAAAAACACCCCTCTCTCAGCTAGTCTTCACACCAGCTTCCCAAAAACTGCACTTCAACATAGAAAACTTCTCAGTTTTCTACATAATTTGCACATAGACCCTTAGTGGTCACATAATTGATTTTAATTGGGAAAATGGTACACTTTGACTATTTTATGGTCAAAAATACCCCTGAATTGATGCCTTTTAGGCATCAAAATGCAGGGTTATCACAAACCCGCGCTAGGAGAAGAAAAGATTGAACCGAACTGGAAAGGATCTTATAGTGTAACCAAAGCGCTTGGGCCTGGTACTTACAGACTAGAAGACCTTGACGGAAGGCCTGTACCAAGGAGTTGGAATACTGGAAATCTGATAATGTACTATCAATGAATCTACACCAATAAAGAGAGCCTTTCTACAATTAGTTGCACAATACACACTGCACACACAGCATAACACATACTACACAGTACACTCCACGCGATGAGCACTGCCTAGTCGACCCCTAACGGTTAGACCATCCGTGTACCGACTCGGCCAACCCACAATGGCCAGAGCCTGCAATGCATAGCCATGCGCTAGCTCAGCAGTGCATAGCCAACCAAGCAATCCGACTCGCCTTGTAATGGCCAGAGCTAGAGCGGGGAAGAACACTCCCGCCATCAAAGGCCGGAGGGCGGTCACCAAACTCCGCACACTTTGCTAATGAACCGTCATATCAGAGTTAGCTAATGAATGGCCAACCCATGAAGAGCATGAAGATCCTTAAGACCAGATCCAAACTGAGCATCCCCAAACAATGAGAGCTCGAAAGCATCTCGGCTAGCGAAAGCTGAGGACTGAAGACCTCGACCAAGAGAAGGCCAAAGCTCATGACTAAGTTCGATAAGATAAAGGATAATTACAAGTGTTTTTCCATTAATTTTGAAAATAATTACAAGTATAAAATCTCGATGCCAACACCCGATTTTTGTTCGGTCCGCCACTTGAACCTTCAATTCAGCCCCAAAGCTCCCAAATTCACTAATAAACCTGACTGATACCTATCTGATGGCCTTGATTAACCACCAATTACACCTCAACTACTAGATCAGATACAACCGTCAGACCCAATACCTCCCAAGACACCTACTCATAAAATTCCAGCTCAAAATTCCTCTGTTCACCCATTCATCAAGCGAAGAATCCATTCCGATGCCTCTCGTTAACATAAGACTCAGAACCCAGATCCCCTTCACCTTAACACATCTGAACCAATCAAACCATGCCATTAAGCTCTAGACATGTCAAAACACCTACTCATAAAATTTTACCCCCAAATTCTCCCACTCACCCTTCTATCAAACCAAGATTTCGTTCTGAAACATGTCATTGACCCAAATTCCTATGATCTTAACCCTATAAGATTGATCAGACCTCATCGTCAGATTCCAGACACCCCCAAATATCCATCTATGAAAACTCAACCCAAAATACCTTTGTTTACCCTTCAACCACACCAAGATTCCATTTCAAGGTCCTAGATTGACCAGATTACAAATCTGCCCCATTCAGGCCCAGTTAGCTCAATCTAATCTTACCAATCACCTTAGACTATCCAAAATTCCTACATTGTGAAATTTCATCCAAAGCAAACCTTGTTTGCCCCTCGATCATACAAAGATTCTGTTTGAGACCCTAGATTAACCGAATCAAGCCCTTTCCAGATCTTCCCAATCTGGGACCATTTGGCCCAATCTTATCCCACCAATCAACTCAAAATGTCCAAAAACCCCAATCTATGAAATTTCATCCAAGAATACCCTCATTTACCCTTCAATCTAAAAAGATTTCATTTCGGCCAGTCTCACTGACCCCAACACGTACGACCCTACTATGCAGTCAAACCCATCTCAACCCACCTTTTTTTGGCCCAAAAATCCCCACCATTGAACCAGAAGACCCAATTTGATCCTCCTAGACCTGGTTTGTTACATTTTTTCAAAATTATGAAAATACCCCTAAAAACCGCAAAATTACAAAACTGTTATTACTACTATTATAAATACAGCCCTAAGTTTTCAATTTTGGGGCATCGACTATTCACCTCCCCCTTCCTCTCGACAGAGTGGCGGTGAACCAGTGATGACAACTAACATCCGAGCTCCTCTCCCTCCCCACCTCTCTCTCCCTTCTTCTTCTTCTTCTCTATTCCACTAGCAGCGGCGACATTCTTCAGTACTTCCCTCACATTTCTTTCTCTCCGCCATTCTCCCATTAAAGATTTGTTGTTCACCTCCCCTAACCTTGCAACACCCAAATTGTGGCTACAATAGTCCCCTCCACCACTTCTCTCTTGCCATTGTCATTGATTGGACCTTCCTCTCTCGTCATTGCAACGGCGTGTTTGAACCCAGCCAACAACAACTCAGCGTTCACAAATTATGTCAACTAGAATGACTTACTTGCATAACCGAATGAACCAAGAATGTGCAGTCTGATGTAGTTAATCTTAAGCATTTCCCATATATCTCTTAACAACCCAACAGCATTCAATGTTCTAAGGCTACATCTAGGTAATAACCTTACCTCACACTTAAGGGATTGACATCTTATAGATCGGGAAGACAAAATGATGCCTGAAGGGATTGACATGCTTTCATATCTTATCCTTGTGAGTGCGAGAACATTCGTGCTTTCCGATATCTGAAGGGAATGACATGCTTCCTCAACACATCCAGCTAACTAATCGAGTCCAAATGTAAGGGTTCTAATAGAAAAGGGGTGGGGTTTCCAATCCTTTTGTTCAAGGCCTTGCATCCAAATTGATTTGGTCTGAAAGTGAAGAGGAGTGTTATTCATATCCTTCTCGGTTGCCAAAGAGAATAAATTCTCAGCTCAAATTTGACTCCAAATTTTGTATACAGAACGAATAAGGATTTCGCGTTCACACTGACTAGAGAGAGGGGTGCCTAACCCCTTCCCTCTCTCTCTCTCAACTTACCTAGATTAGCCCTATCCTGGCCAATTGATATGGACTTATTAATTTTGAAATTTTATGAAATTTGAATCTAAAAGGCCCATCACACCGAGTTATGTATTTTGATGGGTGGCAACTTCATATATCATCCATGAAGTGAACAACCGGTAAAGGTATTTGTTCGACGTTCACACTCAGCATACCGAGCGGAATACATAGCAAAAAAAAAAGGGAACAAACACCAACAAGGCAGGGTAAGAAGAAAACATCAGAAGGGCAAAACAAAGTCAAATCAACAATAGTAGCAGCGGACAACCACCTCAGTCTGCGGCCTCCTCAAGCACCTTGGGCATGTCAACGGTGGCAGTGTTATCCTCAGCAGGGGTATCGGGATCATAAGGGCTCAAGCCCTACACGACCTCGTCTCCTAGGAGCGTGCGACGAAGTCATCCATCTCGTTCTAGTATTCCATTGAAGCCTTGAACTTGGTAATGGCTTCCTCCCTTGTCCGGGTCGCCCTTTCATCGGCCTCTCTCCGTAGCTTCTCCCGCATCTCCTTCTTCTCGGTGATGCGCCCCTTCAACTTGTGGACAGTTTCAAACCGCTCATCTATGTCGCGCTTCAGCTCGGTATTCTCATCCTTAGTGTGACCGACTGTGCACCCGCAACCTCAAGCTTGGCCAACGAGCCTTCATGTGTTCAACCTCGGCTTGACTAGACTCATAGAGGTGCTGCCGCCGCATTGACTGAAGACAACCGATCATTGTGATTGCCGAGCAAGCATTATGCAAAGAGAAATGAAGTATCGACACACCAATATTAACCGACCAAAGCAGAATAACCAACACAAGCAAGGACTTACTGACACGGCTTGAAGCATGAACACACACTCTAGGGCACCACTTGTAGACTCCGCCACCTCCCGCCTCATGGCCAGCATCAAAATGCCGCAGAGAAGCTGCTCAGCAATGTCCTCCATCCCTAGTCCATCCACGGTTTGGACGTTCCACTGCGGCACGTGCACGGCCGAACTATTATCGACATTCACCACGTGCCCCTTCATCCGAGATTTGTGATGTTCATAGTAGACCAAATGAAAGACTACCATGTCAGTGGGCCTCACTCGTCTAGGTGCGGGACAATTATTGGTCCTCAGTTTGGCTACGTGCAATCCTCAAATATATGTCTACGTTGCGATCATTTGGGTGCAATTGGATGAAGTGTTCAATTAAATTCCTAGGGTTTATGATGATTCATAAGGAAGCCATCTTAGAAAAGCCTTTTCCTCGAACTATCAAAGATGTACAGCGTCTCATAGGTCATCAGATCGCTATTCTCAATATGTACATGTCATTGTTTGCATTATGAAGCCTATCCTTTTTCAAAGTCCTTAACTAGGCAAAGAACTTCTAATGAATCAAAGAATATGAACAAGTCTTTCAGTAGCTAAAACAATATATATGCTCGCCTCTTTTGTTAACTAAATTGATCCTTAGTAACAAATTATCATTGTATCTTTCAATTGGAGGCAAGGTGCTCAACTCTGTTCTCATTAAAAAAGAAGACGACATACAAAATCCTAAATATTACACCGACAAGGTATTTTAAGGCATCGAGAGCAAATACCCAAACTTGGAGATAATAACTCCGACCCTTGTGACCTTGGCAAGCAAGTTTTGACCTTGGCATTCCATTAAAGCCCAAGTATTAGCCAAGTCAATTGCAGAGTACACCTAGCCTATGATCATTTATGACCCAGCCCCACCTGGTTAGGGCATCGCACCCAGCCATGATCATCCTCTAGTCTAACAACAATCCAAGTTTCACCCCAATTGTTGATGAACCGGCAATTGAGATTGTCGTATGCCCATCATTTAGAAAGCACCGGAACAAATCCAAAAGAAAAAAAAAGCAAGGCAAACAACACTCGACCTTTAATAATGGTTCCAATAGGAGCTAATAATGTTAGCTCATGTCTACTTGTAGGACAAAAGTATGGATCCATCTTATGCCTACTGACTATTGCCCTTTTAAGCAAGAGAAAAACCGAGTAATATTTTATATATAAAATAAAGAAATTTTAAGTAGCTATTATAATAATTTAACATTTTCGTCATTTGGAAAGATGAAAGTTTATAGAAATCTTTATTCCAAATGAGTGTTAAGGGGTAATTGTCACCGATCCCATAATATAGGGGTCTTTATAATTGACCCTTTCAATTTTATTTGCCAAGTGTAGAAATCAGCAACTTGGGAAGACCTCTGGTACATTAGTTTCATTTTCCTCTATACTTCCCTTGGTTTATCCTATCAAGCATCCATTGATGAATTCATCTTAGGGGAGGAAACAGGAAAGTAAGGCCGAGTCTGTTGTATAAAAGACATTTCACACTGAATTATTTGAAATGTGAATCGTTGAAAATTAAAAAACGTATTTATTGATGTAATATTACATTATAGGTCGATGTAAAATCTCATCATAAGTGATATTTTTTTACATTAATTTACAATATAAAGTTCCACTTCATCCAAATATATACCAACAAATCTGAACCGAGGTGGAGTATTTATACTATAAACAAACACCGACAATACTAAATCGATAATAAGATTTTACACTGATGAGGTTTTACAATACAAACAAACGCACCCTAAATTAGACGATAGCAAAAATTTCTCTCCTTGAATGAAGTCTTGCAAGGCCAATCGGTGGTAGGCCAGTTGATACGCTCCCAGGTTTGTGGATATGTGGGGATCAAATCCAGTTGTGTCACAACACTGTATCACTGATCCACATCTAAAGCTGACACTTTTGTAGTTTTGTTTATAAGCATACATCTTTGGAAAACCAAATTTCCTCTTGCAGACTTTGAGCACTCTACCCAAAGAGTTTCGTGTAACTTTATTGCGACTCTTTTAGAACTCCAAATTATAGAAAATTGATAAAATACAATATAGAAATAAAAAATATAAGAGAAACAGAAATTACAGAAAAATAAAAATGAAATTGAAAAATATAAGAAAAATACAGAAAATTGCAAACAAAAAGTAAAAGAGTAAAATATAAAAATAAAAATAAAAAATACAAAAAAACATAGAACTTAGATAAACACTTTCATAATTTTATATTTCTTGATGGGATAAGAGCAAAGTGCTGGAATATATAAAGTTTTAAGGTGGGGCTTTGTTGCAAATTAAAAATTTGCGTGCGTTCAAAAAGTACAATGTCTTAAGTCTTTTCTTATCCTTTAGTAAATCACAATCTCTATTTCTAACATAAAAAAAAAAAAATTGTGAACCACACAAATAACAATCTATCACACCAAACTTGTTTATTTGAGCTAAACTTAGTTTGCAAGGAGTACATAAACAAATATTACGATGCAAATGCCTATAAAATAATACAAAACGCAGCGCAATAACAGCTTAAAGGAATAATAAAGAATTGATGTACTTCCCATCGTTTGTTGGTTTCTACACTCGCCAAGTTGCTAGTGGCATAATCAGATAGCGTCACACCTTTACATTAATAAATGAGTATGACGACGACTTTCAGTTGATTTATTTTTGGGGTTTTTATAGTTAACTAAACTTCACCTCTAGAATTCATAGCAAAATCGTAACAACAATCTGTCACACCAAACCTGTTCATGTCAGCTTAAAGGAATAATAGAGCGCAATAACAGTTGTTTTCTGAGTTTTTATTTTGCAAAATAAGTGTTGACGTACTTCCCAAGTTCCGATTCTTTGTTGGTTTCTACACTCGCCAACTTGCTATTCACATGATCACATAGCGTCACACACTCACACCTTTACATTAAATGAGATTGATTACGACTTTCAGTCAATTTATTTTTGGCCATACGATTATATAAACTTCGTCAATGGAATTTGAGATAAAGTCTTTGATGAGGGATAATTTGGCAACTTCAATTAAGTGATAACAAGTGGAGCGATTGAATAATATAGTGATACTTCATCACAACCTAGAATCTTAGTCATCTCGGACACTTTGGAACATTCAGCTAGACTGATTTAAGTAACTCACTACATTTACCAACCGAGGCACACAATTCACTATATCTCCTCGGGATCACGGTATACAAGTTTTATCAGCTTACTCGGAATCTATATTCGAGTGCGAAGCTAACTCCAAGTTAGACAGGCCAATGATCTCACACACGTATCGTGAGGCTCACAGTAGGTTTCCTATATAAAGGCTTTATCTCCGGCCTCACAAAGTAAGTGAGATTTAGTTCTTGCATTCTCTTACTTTCAAACTCTCGACTCTCTCAAATCTCCATCACTAATTTAAGCATCAAAGTGCCCACACCAGGTAAAAGTACCCCGGAACACTCTGATTGTTTTGTCTTGCAGCTCAACTAGGCGGCTTCACTAGCCCTACGTCTGAGCTGTCCTTCAACAGAAAACGTTCAGATCACGCATCATCAATTGGCGTTGTCTATGAAAACACGCAACAAAAGTCGTATTCTCACTTCCTTGCTACTTTTACTACTTCAATGGCATCATTAAGTAACAACTAACCTGCCAATAACAACAACAACAACAACCACATCACAGGGGGGCAAGACTAGCCCGAAGCACACCCTAAAGTTCCTTCTGTGATCATTGGGCAATTCACACTACCCTTGACTCTACTTGGCATAACAACAATGCCAAACTAGTCCTTCCCTCTACACCAAGTGAACGCACGTCTTCCTCCAGTTGAGCCATCAATGGTTACTACTGGGATCGACATGCATCAATTAAACGAATTGGTGCAATATGTCTGTGGCATGAACCTGCAGATGCGAACATGGAGGAAAGATTTGCCGCCTTGATGCAGCAACAACCTCACCATCAGCAACAACAATAACAGAACCAGCAACTCGGTAACCAACAACCCAACCACCAAAACTAGGACTAGGTTCTAGACCCTCGTCATGCTGACGATTGGAACCAAGTCCCGATAGAAGAGCATAGCCTTGCTACAGCACAAATCGGGGCACGAAGGCAATAGCTTGATCGAGTCGTCGGGGAGAAGGCGTTGCCAACGTGCACATCACAACATCGGAGAAGCCACCTAGGCCTTCCCTCTGCAAAAAGTGAACACACCTCTTCCTCTAGTTGAGCCATCAGTGGTTCATGCTAGGATCGAAGTGCATTAGTTCAACAAATTGGTACAGTATGTCTATGGCATGATCATGTAGATGCGGACGTGGAGGAAAGATTTGCTGCCCTAATGCAGTAATAGCCACACCTGCAACAACCTTAGTAGCAGCAACAACAACAACAGAACCAGTAGCCCAGTAACCAATAGCCTAGCCACCAAAACTAGGACCAGGTTCTTGACCCTCGTCATGCTGACGATCAGAACCAGGTCTTAGTCGAAGAGCATAGCCGAGCTACAACACAAATCGGGGCACAAAGGTAACATCTTCACCGAGGCGTTGAGGAGAAGGCGTCGCCAACGTGCACATTACAACATTGGGAAAAGCCACCTCACTCCCACCAACAACGGGGACACAAATATGAAATGAGAGGTGAGCCATGTTGCTGCTTGTCCAGTAGCATAGCTGGTTACCTGCACTTGAGATCCCCACTTGCACTTGAGATCCTTATGGCCCCACAGCCTAAGGACTTTAAAGCCTTGAGCCTAGAGTCTTACGGTAACACTACAAACCTGGTCAACCACATAGATAGTTTCCAAGCCTTGATGTAGCTTCACAAGAAAATGATGTGAGCCTGTGTATGGCCTTCCCAACGAACTTTTGGGTATAGCTCGGATGTGGTACTCGAGACTGATCAGGGGCTCAATCAAAAGCTAGAACCAGTTCGCGGATCTTTTCACGATGCACTTCACCACTAGCAAAAGGTGTCTGAAGTCAACAACTTGCCTATTGAACGTGGTCCAATGACCAGACAAGAAGCTTCGAGACTACATCAAGAGGTCCAACTTGGAGCACTTCCAAATTCCAAACCTTGACTCGGTAGTCCAGCTCACTGCAATGGTCAATGGCGTCCACCACTTCGACTTGCGTTGGGAAATTGAGTTGAACCCTCCATCTTCCATGGAGGAGTTCCTCCACTAGGCCGACAAGTTCACCAAGGCGGAGGAGGTGATGGGATCCCAATTAGAGCTGACCAAGAAGAGGAAGCGAGTTGAAGAAGTGGGAAGCAGCAAGCAGTGGCGCAAGAGTAAGTCACTAAAGAGAAGAAGTCGATCACCCCACAACAGGAGAAGTAGGTTGCCAAGAAGGAGAAGCAGGTCCCCCCATAGGAGTTCCAAATAAAGTAGTAGGTCGCCATGAAGGAGAAGCAGGTCCCCCCACCGGAGTTCCAAATTGGGCTAGCATTTAAGAACCCCTCCAGTCCAGAACCGGAGTTACACAACCCTCAATCCCAAAAGAGGATAAATTTTGATGCAAATAAAAACGGCATAGTATATGAGATGGCCTCCCAGGATGAAGGCGACCCCACCAACAGGAACACGAATAAGTACTATCACTTCCATTGTGATATAGGCCACGACACTGAAAACTGTAGAAACCGTAAGGACAAGATCGAGGAGTTGATTTGTCGTAGTTACCTGAAGTGGTTCATCAAATGTGACAACCGGAGCTGACGCAGATCCATTATCCACACGACGATGCCCTCATTGTCAAAATGATAATTAATGACTTCGAAGTAAAGCGAATTCTGATCGACTCTAAAAGTTTAGTCGACATCCTTTTTCTAGACACCTTTGAGAAGATGAAGCTTGAGAGGAAGGATCTACATCTAGCTGGCGTCTTACTCATTTGGCTTCAACGGAGACATGATGAGGCCTCTAGGGCGGATTAAAGTGCTAGTCATAGCATGTTTGGAGCCGAATTCAGTCTATTTTGAGCATAACTTCCTGGAGATCACGACTCCGTCCCCTTACAATGCCATCCTAGGTCAGCCTATCCTGCATGCTATGGAGTAGGTAGTACGAGGCAACCAGCTGGAATCGCACAAGTGCTACGTGGTGTCGCTAAATGGAAAGGGAAAACTAGCAGAAGATGTCAACCTGGAGCTGCTTCCTGAGAACACCGATGAACGAGCCCATTCAATGGAGGACACTGTCTTGGTCCTAGTCTTAGACACCAAGCCCGAGAAGATGGTCCAGATCGAAGCTCGCCTTGTAGAACCACTTCGGTCACAACTGGTAAGTTTCTTAGTAATTTAGATGCTTTGGTATGGTCGGTAGTAGAAATGCCCAACATAGACCCCTTTGTCATTACTCATAGACTTAATGTGGACCCTATAGTTAGACCAATCAGGCAGACGAAGAGGAACCTCTCCCAAGAGAGGTTGAGGATAGTTGACGAGGAGATCGGAAGCTTCTCGCAGTAGACTTTGTTAGAGAGGTCTAGTGTCCGAGTTGGGTAGTCAACCCAATGCTTGTGAAAAAAGCAAATGATAAGTAGTGCATATGCATCAACTACACCGACCATAATAGAGTTTGCCTAAAGGATAATTATTTGCTCCCGGTAAGTATGACCTCGGGGTACGAGTTGATAAGTTTCATGGACGCTTACTCTGGCTATAATCAGATCCAAATGAACCTGAAAGACCAAGAAAAGATTGGCTTTGTAACTGAACTGGGCTTGTGTTGTTATAAAGTAATGCCCTTCTTATTGAAAAACGTTGGAGCAACTTTCCATCAACTTGTAAATAAAATTTTTTCACCATTAATTGACACTAAAATCGAAGCCTATGTTGATGACATGGTCATGAAGACCCAATTTTCAAATTCTTTAATTTCTTATTTAAATTCTATTTTTGAAATTCTAAGAAATTTTAACATGAAGCTCAACCCGAACAAGTGTGTCTTCAGGTCATATCGGGCAAATTCCATGGCTATATAATGCACCGACGTGGCATGGAAGCCAACTTGTATAAAATCCAAGCAATCCTAGATATGAGACCACCTTGGTCAATTAAGGATGTACAAAAATTAACAGGTTGGATAACCACCCTAAACCAATTTATGTCTAAGTTGGCTGGGCAATGTCTCCCATTCTTTAAGGCCATAAAGAAAAATGAAGACTTTGTGTGGAATAAGGAGTTCCAACTCGCATTTGACGAGCTTAAAAGGTACTTCAGTTCACCTCCACTACAGACCAGACCATAACCCGAAGACGAGCTAAAACTCTACCTCTCGGCGAGTGACGATTAGCTCGGTACTAATTAGAGAAGTAGACAGGGTTTAGCGACCCATCTACTATATAAATAAAGTGTTGAATGCAGCTGAGACTAGGTAGCCCAACATTGAGAAGTCGGCCTTTAGTTTTGGCAGCTCGGAAGTTGCACCCTTACTTCCAATCCCATACTGTCGTAGTCCTAACTAACCAACCTTTGAGGCATGTTCTTTAGAAGCCCGAGGTTTCGGGAAGGTTAATGAAGTGGGTCATCGAGCTGAGTGAATATGATATCCGGTTTGAGCTACGCCCAACAATTGAAGCACAGGTCCTGGCCAACTTTGTCGCCAAGTGCATGTTCAGCACGCCGACCCTTGGAGTGGCTAAGCATGCTATCACATCGGAGGCATCAACTAGTGTGGCACCTATCCCGGCCTTGGGAGTCCCGGCCTGGAACGATGAGCCCTAGATCCTCTATGTCAACGACTCGTCTAATCAATGTGAAAGCAGAGTTAGGTTGTTGCTTTACAGGCCAAGCAAGGTGAAGTTGGAGTATGCCCTCTAGTTTGAATTTGAAGCATCAAACAACGAGGCAAAGTATGAGGCACTGATAGTCGGGCTGACTTTGGCAAAGGAGGTCAGTGCAAAACACATTGTGGTATGCAACGATTCTCAACTGGTGGTAAACCAGGTGAGTGGGCAGTATGAGGCCTGGGAGCCTGCCATGTCGGCCTATTTGGCCAAGGTGTGAGAAATCTTGCCCAACTTTCACTCTTGGTATATTCAATAAATACTGAGGATTGAGAACACAGAGGCCGATGCTCTTTCAAAGCTAGCCAGTGCAACAAAAATCACAAGGAGAATGGTCTATGTTGAAGACCTACCATGGCCAAGTATAGAGAGGGTGGTAGAAGAGGTCGCTCCTATTTTGGTAGTAGAATCGAGCTGGATGAATTCACTCATTGAATATCTATGTCACAAGACCCTACCAACAAACTGCAATGCAACTCGGAGGGTAGAGCGGAAGTCAGCTCGCTACATCATCATTGGGGAGTAGTTGTACCACAGGTCTTTCATGCTCTCCTACTATTACTAGACTACGATGAAATTGGACACACTCAAACTCGTTCAGACATGTTATAACTGCTAGAGGCATGCTAACATGCCACATCAACCTACCGCTGACCTGAAGTACCTAACCATCCTATGGTCATTCACTCAATGGGGGATAGACATCCTCGGTCCCTTCCCACCTACGACCGGGCAGAGAAGGTTCTTGGTCACCATAGTTGACTACTTCACAAAGTGGGTGGAAGTTGAGCCACTGGTGTAAATCACAACCTAGAATGTACAAAACTTCTTCTAAAGGAACATAGTGTGCAGGTTCGGACTCCTAAAGGTGCTGATATCGGACAACGGGAAGCAGTTCGAGAATATCAAGTTTCAAAATTGGTATGCCGAGATGGGGATCCAGCAAAACTTCACCTCAGTAGCTCATCCCCAAGCAAACAAATAGGCCTAGGTAATGGATAGGGAAATCCTCTACAAACATAAATCTCGGCTTTCTTGAGCTAAGGGTTTGTGGGTAGACGAGCTGCCCAACATTCTTTGGGTCTACCAGACTATGATCAAAATGGCAACCGGAGAAACCCCCTTTAATTTGACATACGGAACGGAGGCAATCATCCTTGCTGAGATCGAGTTGCCCACCTTATGGTTTGAGGCGTATGACGAGGAGGACAACGACGACAAGCTACAGGCGAACCTTGACTTAGTGGAAGAAGTCCAAGACCTGGCCTATATTTGGACCGTGACCTACTAGTTACAAGTAGTTCAATACTATAATGCCCGAGTCAAGAAATGCCACTTTCGAGTTAGCAGCCTAGTACTTCAGAAAGTTTTGGTACCTGAGCTCGATGTAGGTAAGTTAGGACTGAACTAGGAAGGTCTCTACAAAGTACTAAGGGTGATCGGTGAAGGAATGTACGAGATCGAGATATTGGAGGGGACACAGGTCCCCTGTGCTTGGAATGTGGATAACTTAAGGAGGAACTACCTTTGAGCTCAAGAGTTCAGCGTCTGCAATGCCACTAACATTGCAAAATTTCACTAAGTATAAAAGACCACCCACCTCGGCAACCTGGTCGAGCCGATCTGCATTATGGGGGCACATTGACTAAACTACATCTTAAAGGGTATGGTAAGTCACTTTTACCATAAAGGTCCCTTATGCCGACCTGGCAATGATGTTGGCAGTTTGATATGCCTAGTTGCTCTAGCACCTAGGCACCTCGGGTTAATCCCATACTTAGTATATTTTTTGTTTAGGTTCGAAAGAAGAAAGAGACGAGGTGTGCAAAAAGTTTACTTCATTGAGCTTAAGTGATTGCATCGTCATAAAAAAAAGAGGAAAATTTCTTAGGCTGAGATCGGAGGCTTGGCACATTACGCATTTATAGGGGGTCCAAGAAAATAGGCAAAAAGGACTCAGACATTCTAGGGATCCTCATTCCCATCTCCAACCACGACGGCAGCTTCTCCTTCGGTAGCATCCACACCGACTTCGACCTCAGCTTCCTCACTTACCCCATCTTCTTCATCCTTGGAATTGGGCTCCAGATTGACCTGATCTGACATTTCATTGGTATAGGCCAAGGACTTGATGAGTGAGAGGTCGAGCTCAGGGTACATCGCTGACCTCACCAACATTTGGCAAAGTTTAATGCCTTGACAAAAAGCACTAGTTTCGAACTCTTCCCTCTCTTGTAAGAAGTCTGGGGAGACTTTGAACTCTTCGATGGCTCGGACCTTGGAAGCTTGGATCTTGTCGAGAAATTGGGCCTTGCGTTCAGCGGGGTGATCATCCTTCTCCTGCAACTCCTACAGCTCATTCCACCCGAGACTGATACTCGCCTGCCGCTGCCTTGTCAATTTTAGCCCTCACCAAATATCACTTAGATTGCTTGACAAGGGAGTGGACCATGGTGTTCATCTACAAAGGAAAACAGAAGCTAAGTATAAAAACACAATTCAAGAATAGCACAATGAGGAAGCTGGAAACTTGCCATCATGAGGAAGTGCATAGCTTTGTCGCCGAGCTCACTAGACTACATGTTAGAAAGGTTGGAAACCTCTTTGGGGAAGATGGCCTCCTTGGTTTTGATTAAGGCAGTCCTAAAGTCCATGATGGTCCGCCTCTCTTCAGGAGCTTCCTTAGATGTTTGGGCCTTGGGTTGCAGAGGGCGTGCCTCGAATGTCAGGGCCACCTCAGTCTCTTGTGAGGGCCTCTCTGCCTGATCTTCCCCGAGCTAAGCGTGTATTTAGCTTTGTATCGTAGACTTTAAGTATTACTAGCAGGTGGGTAAGACCTATGTGCATTGTTTGTTAATTGTTACTACTTGCAAAATTGGACATTAAAAAATCATATAATAACATTAAATATTTATTACTTTCTCGTGATTACTAGTAAATTATTGAAATGCATCGGCACACTAGATTTGTCTTGAAACACGAGATTAAACTTTTATTGTTATTGTTTGACCGTTGAATGGGATTTGAAACCATTAGACGTTAGATAAGTTGATGGGTAGTAGAATTGGGAGAAATATTAAAAAATAAGCATCTGTTTGGCAAATCTTTTTGAGAATATCTTCTTGTACCTTTAACGATCAAAAGATGCATTGAGCTTTTGACATAAGATCTGAATAACCCGAAGACTATTTAGTAGATATGCATCTTTCCATGTAATGGTATATATATATATATATATATATATATATATAAGAACTAGCCATCTTATCAATCACATTCAAGTGTAATAATTAGTATTTACGTGTCTTTCAATATATTTTATGCCTGATAAAATTGTCTAAAACATTATATATATATATATATATATATATATATATATATATATATATACTATCCATCTTATCAATCACATTCAAGTATAATAATTAGTATTTATGTGTCTTTCAATATATTTTATGCCTGATAAAATTGTCTAAAACATTGGATAAAGTATTTATGTGTTTTAATTATTAGAAAAAAGTTTCTTGAAAAATACCATTGAAATAGGTGTATCGACAAATATGATACAAATATACAATATGCCCTATAGGAGGGTATATAGATGATAGATTGAGCAATAACTTGAGAAGTGAAATTAAAAGCCAAGAGGGTGTCCAATGGCCAAACCTCGTGACCAAGTTTATTTAATTAGGAATATATAGTGACTAGCCTGGATGATGCTTTCTTCATTAAAATTTCATGATTGACATCTACAAAGCACAAAACTACTTCAATACATTTAAAACTTAGAGTGAAAGAATTCTTTGGACAGCTAAGTTTGTTTTTACTAAGGCAAATGTTGTTGAATAGTATATCTCACTATATAGAGAGATTGGTTGAAGTCATTGGATTTTAAGTGTTTTTGGGCCCATGTATATAAATATATAATGCCATTCTATTAGCTTCCATCTTGATTCAGGGATTAGACTAGACGATATAAAGCCCTCTTTAGTAAAATCAATGAACCAAGAGCATAAGATGAATACAATACTACCTTTACCAAAGAAGAAAGATGAATACAGGATGGACTACGATTGAATTGATATATTAATTTAACAACAATGGTTGTTCATCTAGTGGGGACCTGAAAGTGTTTTCTGAACTTCTGACCCTAGTCGAAGTTGAACTAGTATCCCACAGGCTTGATGTTTCACTTATGTAGCATTCCACCTCTTCCTCTGTTTTTTGAAAAACAAAATTCTTTTCACACATCCTCAATCCCTCAAGTTCCACTACAACTTCTTTCATTGTAGGCCTTTCCTTCCCATTCAAGTGCAAGCATCTCTTCGTAAGGTTGGCAACTTTTTTGAGCTCATCTTTTTGACCCTCTTGTACAATTTGAGGATCAATAATCTCAAAAAGACGATTTTCTTGTATTGAACAAATAAAATGTGTGATTAAGTTCCTCCCTTCTTGCGGTCTAGTTGAAGAAATTGGTTTTTCACTGGTAAGCAGTTCCACAAGAACTACCCCAAAACTATAAACATCACTCTTCTCTGTAAACTGACTTGATTGAAAGTACTCTGGGTCTAGATAACCCAAGGTCCCTTGTACCGCTGTGGTTATAGGAGTCTTATCAATTGCAATTGACCTTGAAGTCCCAAAATCGGATACTTTTGCTCTATATTTATCATCTAAAAGAATGTTTGATGACTTGATGTCTCTATGATAGATTGGTATGGATGCTGCTGAATGCAAATAGGCAATTGCTCCCGCAACCTCTGTTGCAATTCTTAAGCGATGATCCCATGAGAATGAGAAGTCTTCATTCTGATTGTGGATATTATTGAAAAGGGTTCCACCGGATATGAACTCATATACTAACAAAGGTATTTCAGCCTCTAAACAGCATCCTAACAATTTAACCACATTCCTATGATTAATTTGGGAAAGTAAGACAACCTCATTAATGAATTGTTCTAATTGACTTTCATCTAATAATTTCGACTTCTTGATTGCCACAATTCTTCCATCGGAGAGCATACCTTTATATACTGTGCCTTGGCCCCCTTGACCAAGAATACAGTTCTCATTATAGTGGTCTGTGGCAATTTCTAACTCTTTTGCTGTAAAAATTTTTACTTTCTCAACATTGCCTTCCTCTGCCAAGATTTGTTGTTGTAATAACAAACCACCATTTCTTTTGAAGAAATTTTCTTTGAGTTTCTTGATCCGTCTTTTCTTTAAAACTTGGTACAACCAATAACCACCAACAAGGAGTAAAGTTACACTTAAACCAACACCTGCATAACCATTGAAATTTTAAATTTTACAATTAACATAAAATTAATACCAAATGGAAACTACGAATATTGTAGAACATAATTACCAAAATAAAATCTCTAACCACCAAATATGCTATATATATATATATATATGGACAACAATTTTTGGCCGTTTTTTTTTTTGTTTTTAAAATTTTAAATTTTTTTTTGTCAGAACAATCGGTCTATTTGATCCGAATGATCGGACCGTTCAAGCCGAGAACCGATCCCCATTTAACTCAATAAATCGTAAGACATGGAAAAGAATTTTAAACTAAAACAACGAAATTATTATCCTTTTTTTTTGATAGAAAGAATAAAATAATATAATAGAAAAACATTTAAAAAAAACTGACACCCTCAAGCGGAGAAGCCTATAGTCCACTCCATGGGGAAAGCCAACCCTCCCTCAAAAGATCACATAGCGACACTCTACCACATCCTTGTTGAAATAGAGTAACGTAAGTCGCCACTGACCCAATAAATAAAAAGGAAAAAGAAAAAACAAAACCATCCATTTAACTTCTGCTTCGACTTCTTATCTTGGGATAACGTGAGGAAATAAAAAGATAATGTTGATGCAAGAGATTATAAAATTAGACATCCTTTCTCTTTCAAATAGAGAACTCATTTTTACCATGCAGAAGTAACAGTTGCTGACCACATAGTGATGTAAAAGCTCATAGGATATATGCATAAATTGGACCTTCAAATAATCATCGCCCACTGTTTAATGGAACTAGGTTGCCCAAACTATCACACTCAACTGCGTTTTGATTATGGTAACTTGAAGATGCATGAAGCAAACACTGGGTCTCCTCAAGATTACTTTCATCCCATGGATGTTTGTTCAGTCTCTTCAATCTCTCAAGCTCCATTGCCACCTCCTTCATTGTAGGCCTTTTATCCCCTTTCAATCTTAAACATCTTTTTGCAAGCTTAGTGATTTCTTGGAGTTGATCCGTACTAGCCTCTTGCACCACTCGAGCTTCCAAAATCTCATAAACATTCTCCTCTTTCATGGAAGTAGTGAAATAGGTAGCTAAATTTCTTTCTTGTTCAGGTCTGTCAAATGAAAGTACCTTTCTCCCAGTTATGTTGTTCACCAAGTAATTGAAGAGTTCGATCATCGACCAAAAGGGTATAAATTCTTTCCTTCTCTTTCCTTAGAGAGAGAGAAATGGAAGGAAGGAAAAAAATTCTTTCCTTGCCTTTGAAAAAAAAAAAAAAACAATGGAAAACTCTCTTTTATATAGGTTATTAATTGGATCAATGAAATCCAGACCATCAATTTAGAAGGTACCTTCGTATTGTTGACCCTTGCGGCTACCTTATATCCCACCCCCAGTGGCCTGTCAAGATAAGCAATCTACGAGGTTATATGTTTCCGAAAGGGAGTAGGATAAGGATATCTGGCCTGATCCAGGGGATTCTCATATGCAGGGCAACATAGGCTAAAGAAAAGCGACTCATGACTCCAAATTAAGGCCTCGTTTGGTTCGTGGGAATAGGGGTCTGGAATCGGAACTGGAATAGCCCTTTCCAATTCCAACTGTTTGGTTGGGCGGAATCGAAACCCCATTTTCATTCCTGTTGGAATGGTATTTCCTTATTTGAGGGAATGGCCATTCCCTGCCTCTGATTTGGGAATGAAATCTCATTCCTACTGATTTTAATTCCCATTCTCATTCCTATTTGAACCAAATAGACTATGGGAATGGATCATTCCAGTTCTGATTCTAGAGAATTCTGATTCCAATTCCAACTACGAACCAAAGGGACTCTAAGTTCTTAACCGATGCTATATAGTCACCAAGTAGACTAGTAGTCTCACAACCCAAACCAGTTTAATAGGGCAGCTCACTCTCTGGCCCAAATAATTAAATTCTTGGACTCAGTATATGGAGTGGAGCAGGGCCCCAGCTTGTATTGAACAATATGTAAACTCCTTTTGTTAGTTTATAGCTTTACTTTATTTATCAAAAAAAAAAAAAAAAAACAAACAAACAAACGTAAACGTTCTATTTTGATGTACATAGGGGCGGAGCCAGGGAGGCCCAGGGGAGCCATGGCCGCCTGTGGTCCAAAAATCCCCCATTAGTAATACAATTTTCATGTAAATTTTTCCCCTCCCCCCTCTCCAACCAAATGGTTGGCTCCCTTATAGGCCCATTTATATTTATTCCTTCCTACCTTCCTAATCCACTTTAGGTTTTGGCCCACTTATGAAAATTCCATGGCTCCACCCTTGGATGTACAGTAATTAGAAGGCCAAACCAACGGTTGAACTTGGCTTCTTAATCAGCCGGTCTCACACCTAAAACTGCAAAACCCCAGATTTTTTTTTATAAACTTTCGGGATGGGCCTGGGCCTGTGCCAATCCTTTAGTTAGTAACTCTAGGATGGATCATTAGCTAGTTGTTGAATGTTAAGGGATCTTATCATCATCACCATTTGAGCTTTGTGACATATGGTATAAATCCTATCCAATTTTTCTATTTCGTAATGTTCAGTGCCATATCCATTATTTACTAGTTTCTCTTTAAATAGCCATATCCAATGTTAAATCGAGGATGCTTAAATAATTTCTCATTAGTTCCAGCAAGTCCTTTGTTCAAAGTATTAATATGCACAACACACAAATTCTGTATTGTACAATTCAAAGAGACAATAATCTATTATTTACTAGTTTTGTGGTCTCAGAATTTTATAATAAACATGCTAAGAAGGGTTCTAAAAGTTTTACACCCCCCACCCCCACCAAAAAAAAAAATTATAGTTAGCATTTCTGTGAGTTTGAAAACCAATAACTATCAACCATTTGCTTTTCTACCACACTCATTTTTTTAGATATATTTCTTTTTGATTGTTCAATACTCTCATCCACTGAACATAGTTGGCCTTACAACAATTCTATAGAATTTTCCTTCTATCTAAAGTGGTATTTTCCTATCACATAAGACCCTAGTTGCACATCTCCATTTTTCCTTCTAGCTAAAGTGGTATTTGCCTATCACATAAGACCTTAGATGCACATGTCCATTTTGTCCATCCTACTCTAATTCTATGACTTACATCCTTTTGAATCTATCCTTTGTTATCAATTATTGAGCCAAGGTGACAAAAACAGTCACATTGAATTAAGTCTAAGTCTTGTATCATAAATGTAGCTTTCTCTATACTCTTGTTATTGAATTTACATTGCATATATTCAATTTCAATCCTACTTATTTTGAAACCTCTTGTCTCTAATGTAATTGTTTATGAACCTAAGTTTACATTTGATCCTTCCTTAATTTCACCAGTTAATACCATATTATCAACGAACATAAGGCATCCCGACACCTCTTAAACATCATTAGAGAATGACCCCATACTAAGTACGTGGCTAGTATTCTGATATGTTGTACTCATATATTATGATAAATTTTATTTGACACCTATTTTCTATGTTGTAATTTAGGTTAATATTTTGTTTGATATTTTTTGATAAATAAATTTGTTATTAATTTAAGAGATTAAATCAAGTTTTATTTCTAAATAATAACCCACTTTATGAATCTTATATTATTTGAAATGAGTTTTCTTTTGTTTTTCATTTTAGTGGAGATAACTACCAGTAACTCTTTCTGAGAATGCAAATAACTACATCTTGAAGCTCATGCTTCTTTTTGAATGAATAGACACGTGTCTGAGGAAGGAAGCTTTTGATTGTAAGTGATCATAATAATTTGTTTTAATCTGTAGAGCTCTAGAGATGAAACACTATGAAGCTATAGTGGTGGCATTCTATGATGGACTTCAAATTGCACGCCATATGCAATTTTTGAATATCATTCTTGAAGAAGATGCAACTTGCATATGACTTCCTTGATGCAACTTGCATAAGTTTGATTGCTCGTTAGTTCTGTGCCATGCCAAGCTAATTTCTTCATGCTATATATACATGGTCACCCTCTTCCTTCTTTTTCAAAATCTACAAATGTATCAGACTTACTAACCTAGAATGTTGAATGAAATTGCCTAGGGGCTCTCTTTTCAAAAGAAAATTTACCAACCATTTTATACCTTATCATACCAACCATTTTATACTTATGGTTAGTTGTAGAACCAGAGATTGCTTCAGTGGATGCACCGGTACGATGCAAGTCGTCCTTCCGTCTCCCTCCAAACCAGGTGGGCAGGAGCAGTTGTAACTCCCAGGCGTATTTGTGCAAATCCCTTTACAGTTGTTACTAGCTCCATCGGCGCATTCATTTATATCTGCATCTCATTAATTATCCAAATTGACTCAGTTAGCTAAACTCTGAAGTACAAGAAGTATATTTACTTTTATGTGCCGATCGAATAGTGAAGAGGAAGGAGATTATGTACGTACCTTTGCATCCGTCTTGGAGGTAAGGATTGCCTTGGTAACCTGGGGAACATTTGCAAAGATATCCGAGACCGTTGGGGGAGTCATAACATTCGCTGTTCTTTCCACATGCATAAGATGGGTCGTTTCTTGAAGCATTCTCACACGTATAGTTTTCTATTGCCCAGTCGAGGATGACTGGAACCATTTTTTCATTTCTACCGTAGAAATCCAAATAGCCCAAGAGATCGGGTACTGAGAAGTTGTACCAGTCGGAGTCAACCATGAAAGAGTAGCTGCATGGGTTGAAATCCTCGACATGTGTGTGGTTTTCGAAGCTATAGATGGTTACCTTGAACCTTTTAAACCCCTTTGGTATGGAAGTCTGGCAACAGCCTATCCCTGAACATTACCCATTGATTGGGCTCTGTTGGTCGTTGCAAACCATGGAACATCCACTTTTGAAGTTGCGACCCTTGGAGCCATTTATGTAAGCATATGTGTCGCAGCCGAGAACAGTGAATCTGTTGTGGGTGTCGGAGAAACTATAGGGTCTACTCATCAGATCAAGCGACGGAAGTGACCAGTCTACGTTCTCCGAATTATTGTAGCAATCATAACCTATATAGGTTTTGACGCGCAAACTGCCTAATGATGAGATTTCTAAAACATCAACGTTTCCATTCTTCCCTAAGAACAGCTTCAGAGGGTTGAAACTGTGGTTGCAAGTTACTTCATACAAATATCTGTAGCAATTTTGGTCATCAACCATCCCGAACGGGTAGGGAACGGTGACGTTCACACATTTCTCCTGGCACCCTGTTTTTGTCATTGATTCAGTTGGCGATGCATATATTGCCGTTGGCACAAGGATTTGAAGAAGCAGCAGCATGTTAATAAGAGCCATAGTAGTAAGCCTCAGGTTCATTTGATTTGCTGATCATTCCCTTCCTTATTAATAAGTGAGAAACTTACTGCTAACGCTGGCGGTTTAATTTTCTTTCACTCTCGTGAATTTGTGTTGATTTACCTTATATTAACAGGACATGACAAATAGTAGAAATGTGAATAAACTCAGACAGGAATAAAACTATAAAAGTCAAGTCAACGGGAGGTATGGGGACCCATTGACAGGTTGACAGTTTCAAAGCGATTCTTACCAAACATTCAGAACTCATTTTTTATCTCACAACTAGAGCGCAAAGCTGACAAAAGCAAAAGCTTATTCAGTTATAGTAATACTAATAGGACGTCGTGATCTCCTTGATTTGCATATACTACTGGTGGATTGATTTTAATTTCAACCCCAAAGTTTACGCCAGTGATGGAGCGACCACCTTAAAATATTTCATAGGTGGATTTGTATCAAAAAGAAATTTCATAGGTTGATATATACTGATTATCAAAAGAACAATAATATATTTTATATGTTGTTAATTATTTAATTTGACCACTAAAGTTGTTTAATAACTTCGTAAGGCAAATCTTCTGTCTACTTGAAAAAATAATGAATATTGTAGAGTGAAAAGTCACAATTCACAAACTAACTTTTCTTCTCGATTGTCCAATATCAACTCATAAACCTGTTGCTTTTGCCTGTTTCAAAAGACAGTAGTAGATCTATTGAGAATTTTCTTTTATTTATTCTTACAATCTTAGGTGTTCTCTGTGTACACACTCCTTCAAACTACTTTGCTGTTCTATTCTATGGCCTGAAATTCCATACGAGTAATTCTCACCCCATTGTCATGGATGATGAAGTATTTCATTCTGGTTAATCCTTGTCTCTTACTATAATGCCAAATGACCAAGTCCCCAGTATTAAGTAGGGATTTGGGTATTCACCCCATATGAGAAAGAGAGAGACGGAGACTTGAAAAAGACGTACTTGGTTAAAGTCTTCAGTCTTCTCTTCTAGTCTTATATATGCATTGACTAATAACTACGTGTGGTTTACGATAAATTAAGACATACGAAATGCCAGCCAAAATTGCTTGGTTTCCTTTGGGTTTCATTTATAAAGAATTTCTATTGGATAAAGTCGAAAATTCAATTAAAGATATACGGAAACTCGATTCAAATCCACCCCACCTAATAAATGTAAAATTTATTTCAGCTCCCCCATCCTGCCACGTCAGATAAGTGAAACTTTCCATCCCATTATACCTTTTATATCCCAACGGTAATTTTCTTCATTAGAATGAATCGAATACAGCAGCGATCATCTTCTTCTCTTCATTCAAACTGAACACAGCAGCGGCCATCTTCTTTTCTTCTTCATTCGAACCGAACACAGCAGACACACTAGTGGCCAACGGTAGTTTTCTTCATTCAAACCGAACACAGCAGCGGCCATCTTCTTCTCTTCTTCAATCGAACCGAACACACCAGCGGCCATCTTCCAATGGTAATCTTCTTCTTCATTCAAACCGAACACACCAGCGGCATCCCCGTCATCTTCTTGCTCACCTCCTTCTTCCTCATTCGAATCGAACACAGCAGCGTCACTCCATTCCTCATTATAACCGAACGCAGCAGCGGCGTCTCCGTCGTCTTTGATTAGCTCACCCCAAGTGAAACATCTTCTTCCTCGAAGAACTGATCCAGCAGTGTCTTTTTCCTCAAAGTTACTGTTTTTCTTCATTTGAACCGAATGCAGCAATTTCACCGTCTTCTTTGTTTCTCAGAGCCAAAAGGTACAATATCTTTCCATCATCTTCTTCCCCATTTCGAAACTACAGCACTCACCCTCTTCTCCATTTCTCATTGTCGTTAATCTCTTTTTCTCAAAATCGTTAATCACCGGAGGTTCATCTCTCATTGCGGGAGCTACAGCGTTTTCCCCATTTTTCATAGTTGTTAATCACCGGAGCTTCGGAGCTTCATTTCTCATCACCAGAGGTACAATGTGTTTTATGGTGCTTTGAGTGTGGTAAGCATCTAGCTGTGTTGCGTTCTGCACAATTCATTTATTTTGGTTTTGATGATTTCTTGGTTTTGTTGAGTGCTAATTTGGGGTGATCATGGGCCGGGACAGGCCGGGTCCAGACCGGGCTTTGCACTTATGATAAGCGCTATAACTTAGGCCCGGGTCTGAACCGACCCGGGGTTCTGGGCCTTAAACATAAGCCCTAGCCCAGGTCTATACGGATCTGGGTCGGGCTTGATTCCGGGCTAATGTCACCCATATATAAAACATTACATATCTATATATTAAATGACATAAAATGCATATAAACTTATTTTATACATTAATATAATATAAATTATACATTTCATGTTATAATATTTATATATAAATTATATAATATAATGTAAAATAGCATGTATACATATGTATACATTATACAAGAAATGTGCAAGTTTAAATATATGCGGGCCAGGCTTAGCCCATTCCTAGCTTGAAAATTTGCGAGCCTAATGTGGGCCTGAACACAAAACCCAAGCCGAAGCCCGGAATTTTTGGGCCAGGCTGAAATGATCACCCCTAGTGCTAATTGAGTTTTGTCATTCTTTATATATAAAATTTAAATGGTACTATATTTATTTTGTTACTTGTGCTAACAATCGACAGTTAAATTCCCGACGGAAAAATGCCAGGTGACAAAGTTGGGACTAGGTGCTCCTTGAAACGGTTTAGGGAGATGCTACAAAGTTTGTCTCTACGTTTGGAGCACAAGAGAAGGCTCCAAGAGACTCCCTTTGGACACTTTTTGGATTTACCACAGGTGCTTGCAGAGATGTCCCTATTGAGTTATTTAGTGAAATCGTGAGACTCTCGACTAGGCATTGTTTTATAATTGGTAGAAGGACTGTGCAATTCAACGAGGCTGATGTTGCCCTAATAACGGGTCTTGGCCTATCGGGTAGTATAGTTTCCCTATCGGATGGCGTTATTGGTAGTGGATTGTTACAAAGATCTTTTGGCTTTGATCAAAATCACTTTGTCTCTATAGAGCTGGATTAGATGGTGAGGAGTACGTTGAAGAGGTGGTAAAGGAATTTGTCAAGAATTAAAATCAGAATTGGAATCAAAATGCTAGTTGTTCCTTCAACATAAAGCCTCCATTTTGTTGAAAGAATTTTTCCTTGAGCTTGTTCTACTTCCTCTTTTGGAGTCCACAATATATCCAAGAGCAAACCATAAGTAGAAACAAGATGCGAAAACTGGTACCTAAATGAATATATAAACAAATTCAAAAGTAGGAAAGCATTTTTTTATCTAAGCAGCTTTCCATGTGGAAGATCTTTTAGTCATTGTCCTAATATATCTTTGCTAGATGAGTCTACAATCCCTTTTAAGGTCAACTAGGCTCTTTGTTAAATAATCCATAAATAATGTTATATACACTAATAATGTTGCTAACCCATCATAAGAAAACACTTTTGCTAAAGTACTTTTAAGAAAGTGCTTTTATGAAAGCACTTTTATAAAAATACTTTTATGAAAGCACTTTTATAAAAGCATTTTTGTAAAAATACTTTTTATGAAAAAACTTTTGTGAAAATATTTTTATAAAAAAGTTTTACCAAAACACTTTATAAAAGCACTTTTATAAAAGTACATTTATAAAATTCAACCAGGAAAATTTTTATAAGTGGTATTTTAAAACTCAATTAGGGATAACTTTGGAAGAAAAAAATTGAAAAAGTGCTTTTTATAGTATAAGCACTTGAAAAAAAACTGGAAATTTGGGTTTAAAAAATAAACCCTTATTTTTAAAATAAGCACTTATTTTGTACTTATTTTTCAAACACCAAAAAGTACTTAATTGTATGGTCCCAGCTCAAATAAACACTTATTTTTCAAACACCAATGGTTAAGATCACACAACACCATCTTAGGGAAACTATCCATGTGCTAATATTAAAAGTAAGGTGTCCAATCTCACCCTTAGTTAAGATATTTTAGGCCTGTAGGAATTAGGCTTCTCCCATGATAAATCTCACTTACCATTTTGGATGCCCTATAATATTGCTTACACAATTCATAGTTATAAAGAAAAGTAACTATATATAGAATGCCTTAAGTGAAAATGTAACTTTTATTAGGAAAGAGAATAAAAAGCCAAGTAAATTTGGTATTGAATAAACAAATGGAAATCTCATTTCCAACACCTAAAGTATAGAGAAATAAGTTATTGAGATATATTACAATGAAATTAAGTGACCCTTATTTATAGTATCACCAGGGATAGAATAGGTATTGATGAGGGCAGATTTGACCCTCCAGTGAAATTGTGACACCTGGCACCTCAATGCCAACTAAGTGTAGCCTCTTGACAACTAGGCAGCTCGCCATAAGCAGCTCGCCACAGGCAACTCGCCATAGGCAACTTGCCATAGGTAGCTCGCCATAGGCAACTTGCCATAGGCAGCTCGCCATAAGCAGTTCGCCATAGGCAACTTTCCATAAGCAGCTTGCCACAAGCAGCTCGCCATAGGCACCTCGCCATAGGCAGTTCACCATAAGCAGCTCGCCATAGGCAGCTTGCCATAGGCAGCTTGAACTCGCCACAGGCAGCTCGCCATAGGCAGCTCGCCACAGGCAGCTCACCCTTAGCCTGGCAACTTAGACAACTTCGCATTGCATAGGTAGCTCACCACTAGGCAGCTCGCCACTAAGCAGTTCATTCCCAAGTATCGCAGGAAGATCTCCTGCCTAACAACCTAGCCCAGACACCGACCCACCGACTGACACAGGCACCGACCTGACAACCTGGCCCAGACACCGACCCGCCGGCTGACACACGCGCCGACCTGACAACCTGGCCCAGACACCGACCCACCAACTGACGCAGGCGTCGCCCTGACAACCTAGCCCAGGCGCTGACCTGGCCGCCTGACACAAACGCCAGCCTGACGACCTCGAGGAGTTCAGCACCGTATCCCGGTTCTGACGGGATGTGACGAGTCTTACCGTTTGGAGGCTTTTCACCCACCTAACTCGCAAAGACTCCAGTATATAAAGCCCTCACCCCCCAAAGGGGAGGGGGAGGAAAGAAAGGAGGGTAACCCCTACTCTCTAGCTCTCTCATTTCTCTCCAAGCTCTCTGCAATCAGAATGCTAACTTAGGCATCGGAGAGTCCCCACTGGGAAAGTACCCCCGGGTCCTCTGATTCAGTTCTCGCACTCAGCTCCAGCCGCCTACAAAGGAGAGGAAATCACCTCACGCGAAGGGTAGTCGGGTTGCGCTGCACCAGGGAGCTCCACCATCCTCTGAGTTGCAGGCCGCCTAGGAGCAAGTCAAGTGACGAGTCCATCAGTCAGTTCACCACCAGAGAGTTTGCCACCAGGCAATTTGCCACCAGAGAGTTCGCCACCAAGCAGTTCGCCACCAGGCAATCCGCCCCCAAGCAGTTCGTCACCAAGTAGCTCATCACCGGGTCAAACAACGAGGTACTTAGCCAAAAAATTTTATACATCACAAAAAATGGTACGTGACCAAAAACGGTTACATCAGGTATTATCAAAATTAGTTCAACCATTGGATCAACTACTATTCATTAGTTAAATAAATGATGTAATCAGTGAAGTCAAATGGTCATCTTCACTTTAGCCAATTTGGTGGGCTATTTTCATTATGGGCCATGAATCCACTAAATATAACTCTCTTAAATTATCCATACTTTCCTACTCTTCTTATCCTTACACTATCATCTCAAAAATATGATTAATAGCTCTCATCCTTATTCATGTCAAACTTCTTGGTACTACAAGCTTATAATGTGGTGATACTCTCTTTGTTAGTACCTACAACGAGTGTTGAAGTGATCGTCACCATCACATATATAGCTGCTATAATTTTCTTCACATCTTCAAAAAACAAAAGCTTATGATAAAGAATCAAATCACTTCTATGAACATTAGGTACCTGCTTCAAACCACAAAGTGATTTAATCAATCGACAAACCAGATCTTTCTTCTCTCTTTGATATAACCTTTAGGGGTCATAGAAATCTCTTCTTTGAGATTTTCTAGTAGAAAGACGGTCTTAACATCTAAATGCTCAAACTCTAAGTTAAGTACTTCAGTTATACTCAATATAGTGTGGATAGTACTCAAATGAACAACATGAGATAACATTTCATAGAAGTTAATTTTTGAGCATCTCTCTTGAGCTTGTACACTCATCTACAATCAATGGCCTTCCAACCCTTAGGTAGTTCAACTAACTCCCAATCTTTGTTCTTCTTCAATGCTTTCATTTTATCCATAGCCTTTTGCTAGTGACAAACATTTAGTCTTTCAATAGCTTTGTAGTGTAAGATCATACTCCTCTATGTTGCATGCATAAGCTGTCACATAACCCTAAACGTAGACAAATGGTTTTGTATCCCACCTAAGTTGACTTTGATAACCATGAGTCTCACTCTCAAAAAATTCAATTTACCTTCATCATTGTCATCAACAATTTCATCAATTTATTGATCTTAAATCTTTGTTGAAAGGTTCCACTTAAACCTTCTTTGTTATCTCTGAGCTTAGCCACATATTTTCTTTCTACATTGTGTCTTCATTGAGTACAACATCTTGACTAATAATAACCTTGTAGATAGTAGGACCACATAACTTGTACCCATTTGTACCATTTGTATAGCAAAAAAAAAAAAAAAAACACTTTTTGGACCTTGCGTCCAACTTGATCATTTGCTTTTTGGAAATCCATACATAAGTATCATAGCAAAAGTATGCAATGAAGGATTTCTTGACTATACCTCTTTTAGAATTTTATAATCAAGTGCTTTAATGGAATACTAATTTACCAATATTTGTTTGAAGAAATCCTTGACTATACCTCTCTTTGATATAACCTTACAAAAATCCTTACAATCTTTATAATCAAGTGCTTTAATGGAATACTAATTTACCAATATTTGTTTGAAGAAATCCTTGACTATACCTCTCTTTGATATAACCTTACAAAAATCCTTACAATCTTTTCTAGGTACGTTCCGATCCATCATTTGTTTGAAGAAACTTAACCCTTTTTCTTTCTTGGTTTTTTACCAAAGCTTTGAACTTCTTGGAGAAGAAAAAAGTGTCACTCTTCCTTTGGAGTATATATGCTCGTACCTTTTTAGAGAAGTCATCAATAAATGAAACAAGATTTACAAACCTTTGAGAGATTTTATAGTAGCTTTCCAAGTATCAAAGTGTATTATCTAATACTTCTCTACTTCTTGCTTTAGACTTAGAAAATCTAGCTTTATGGTATTTTCCAAAATAGGTGGTATTCATAGAAATCCACTAGATTTTAAACTAGGAAGCAAATTTTGATCAAAAATACCTTTAGTCCTTGCTTGCTCATATGACCTAAATGGTTGTGCAAAGTCATGATAAAACCAGTCACAATATTTGCAACAATAGCATTGATGGCTAGGATATCTCTGATCTAGTGGTATAGGTTACCTTGCAATTTGCCTTTTGCAACCACCATAGCTACTTAAATGATCTTTAACTCACCTTTCTCTCTATAAAACTTATAACCATCCTCATTAAAATTTTCAAACAATATGATACTTTTTTGTAGTCTTGAAATATGTCATACACCAAATACCATACAAGTGATGCCATCAAACATGGTAATTTTAACTTCTTTAACTCCCACTATTTTATATGTATTATTGTCACCCATGTAAATAGTTGCACCACTACATAGCTAATATGTGTAGAACCAATCTCTTCATGGCATCATATGGAAAGAAATGTCATAATTCAATAAGAGTTAGGTTGGCTCTAACTTACTGTGGAAATTCTTTGAATTTGGATCCTAATAAGAATTGGATCGACTCTGATTTTCCTTAGGTAATTCATAATCATTCTGAAAGTAATCCTTCTTACCTTAGCCCCAAAACATTGGTCCTTTCCTGCATTTCAACATATATATTATTTGATTTCTATCAGAGTTGATTCTCTCACTAGATGTACTTCTTACCATCATTTCATCACCATAAGAGTTTTCACTAACTTTTCTATGAGACTCTTTTATTTGTCACATAGAAATGGTAGATTCCAATGATAATTTTTTTTTTGTATTTCTCAAACTCATAATCAATCTATCCCAAGAATCATGCATAAAACAAACCAAAAGAGCACTAGAGTGTAAAACTCATTCAATCGTTCTTGCATTCATTCTTAGTTTATAGAGTTGTTTCTTGAGGAAGGATTAGTTGTACATCAATTTCCCTCATAGAGATTATGCAATTTGTCTTACAAACCCTTGGCAATGATTTCTTTGGACGCATTGAATAAAAAAAAATGTTTTAATGCGAGAAGAATACCCACCATGGCTATGTAGTATTTCTTTTCAAACTTTTCATCTTTCATATCAACAAGCTTCTTCTCTTTTTCTTTCCAAGGAAATTGCTCAATCTTCTTTCACTAACATTGCATGCATCTTCAACTTCCAAATTACATAGTTAGACATAATGAACTTCAACATAATTGTTGGGAGTGACATAATTTGTACATGCACAAAAGGAATGTGCAATTGAAACTATCATGTGATTCAAATAGTTAGGCCACCATATTATTGTGTTCTTATTATTGTTGTCATTTGAAACAATCGCGTGCAATGCATGTACATATTTACTAATAACTTTAAAAGATCAAATGATTGATTAAATATCTATCATAAAATTTTTTTAGCCTGATTGATTCATAATAATGCTTTCTTATCAGTATATATGATTGGTTATAAGTCATAAACACAACTATTTAACAATAATGATTTAAATAGTTTTTTTATGGTACTACAATGGACTGTGTAATCTTGTTACCATTAAATGTCAAGTTATACTTATAGTAGAAGTATAGTATGTATATTCTTGAGTTTAATATGGTAGTATATATTAATCATTAAATTGTGTTAATATAACATTAAGAATTATCAATATGACAAAATGGCATTTAGAATTATCAATCTATAGATTATCATAATATAAAGTTCAAAACTTATTATTATAATTTAAATTATAATAATAAGTTTTGAACTTTATATTATGATAATCTATAGATTGAAATTACTTAAACCCTTTTCCCAGACTTATGTTGCAACCGGTTTCTTGAATCTTAGCTCTTTGGGGGTGCTCGACCACATGGTTAGTTGTCCAACTCCCCCTTAATTTGTTTAAACAACTTAGGAATCTTTTTCTAAGACCCGGTGCCTTGGACACTTTGAATCCTCTAAGGAGAATTCTAGGCCAATCATGATACAGCATATTAGCTTGACATGTGGGGTCCAAGCTGATATACTGTATTGTCATGGGCCCGAAATCAAGAGTACAACTTCACACAATTCAAATTCTATTCTTTAGTCAGAATTGGGCATGTGATATGGGCCCGGCCCAAGGCCTAGCCCTGAGGTGACAAAGAAGATGAAAGCACGGTAAAACGGAGGGTTGTGGCCTTCTGGCCTAGCCCTGAGGTGACAAAGAAGATGAAAGCACGGTAAAACGGAGGGTTGTGGCCTTCTGGGAAGATATTTTGGGTAGGAGATGGAGATTCCACAAGTAGAACTGTATAATCTATGACTCGGGAGTCAAACAACCTAGCTAGTAAATAGTCAAAGTATACTTTTTGGTAAGTAGAGTCAAAATCAAAATATACATGAGCAAGTAGTGTTTGATTTTGTTACCTATGATGACTTGATCCACCGGAAATTGCTTTTTCTTACAAGGAAATCTTCTTCCGTCCCCCTTGCTACCGGGTGGACAAGAACAATTGTAACTTCCAGGTGTATTTCTGCAAATACCCAGGCAGTCGTTCATAGATTTATCGGCACATTCATCTATATCTGCAACCCATAATTAGATAAAACTGTGATCTCCAGAAATAACTATTGATAAAGACTCTCAGGCCCCAAGGAGATTACATATATATTACCTTGACATCCGTTTTCCAGATAAGGGTTGCCTCTGTAACCTTGAGAACAGTTGCAAATATATCCAAGCCCGTTGGGAGAGTTAACACAGTCGCTATTCTTGCCGCATGCAAAAGAGGGATCATCTCTTGAAATGTTTTCGCAAGTATAATTCTCTATCGACCAATCGAGCACTACTGGAACTACGCTAGCTTTCTCGCCTAAATGAAAACGTTCGAGATCCGCCATTGAGAACTGATACCAGTCTCCCTCAACGAGCAAGGCATAGTCACACCACCAATCGAACTCCATAATCTCACGGTGGGCGTTGTTGGTCCCCAGCTCCAAGTTCATTTTCTTGAGTCCCTTCGGGATGAACGTCTGACAACAACCTATGCCCGAGCATGAGCCATTCACAACGCTCTCTCTGTCACCACAAAGCATGCTGCACCCGACTGTGGAGTTTCGATTGCTGGAGGTGAAGCCATTTATGGATGCGATGGTGTCGCACCCGATAGCCATGAATCTGGTACTGGTGTCGGAAATTGTGTAAGGCAAAGATTGCAAATTAATGGTCGAAGTGAACGAATCTCGGCGATCAGATTCGTGGACTGATGAGTAGCACTTGTAACTGATGGCAGCGTATATTCGTAATTGGCCTCCTAGCGATATTTCTAACACTTGTTGACGATTATTTCCTGTATCTATGAACAGTTTTCCTTCCTCACAAGTCAGGTTGTAGCCTTGCTTATAACAGTTTGAGTCACCGATCCCAAATGGGTAGGGAATGGTTACGTCTCCACATCTCTCCTGGCATCCAGGCCTTGCCATTGTCATTGACACGTTCGACAATTTCGCACTTGCTGGCCGTAAGAACAGAAGCTGAAGAAGCAGCAGGACCAAAGCCATAGTTTTCTCTTTCCAGGAATCGTTTTGTTTCATAGGATGTTCATTTAGTCATTTATAACAATTTTCTCGATCGAGACCATTCAAAATTATATTGGCTTTCTTTTTCAATGAAAATAACCTAGTACGTATCTAGAAAATAAGACTCCAGGGATCCGTGGGGTTTTCAAAACCGGACCCGACCGGAAATACCAGGAACCGGTCATCTGACCAGTTCTGTTTTCCTCCAAAACTGTTGATTTTGGTCAGCAAATTGTTGAACCGATCGGTTATCATTCGAACAGTTTTGACTGTTTTTTAACTTTTAAAATTTTTTTATTTTTTTGTTAGAACAGGCCAGCCATTTGGATCGAACGGTCGGACCGTTCGATTCGATAACCGAACCCCTAACCAGTTCGGTCAGCGGTTCGTTTTTAAATTTGGGAAGATTGACTCATGTAGCCAATCTCAACAAACAATTTGAAGCAAAGGTATTCAATTTGAAACAAAATTCTCTTAGAATCTCTACTTATGTTTCCGACTTTACATTATATTGTTTGTTTGTGAAAAATAAAATACGTAGTAAAATGGTGTCACCCCACCTTATATACAAAAAACTGGAGGTGCAATCCGAGGACATGCCCGAATTTAATTACAAACCCAGTTTCAACCTGAACTTATTCAAACACAAATAGGGATGGACTTGGACTTTGGCAATTTGGACCGGTTAGGCTCAGGCTATCCAAGGCCTCAACCCAAGATAAACCAAATATAGGTCAGGCCCAAATTTTTTCATCCAGACCTATTCCAAAACCCAAAAACTCAAGCTCAGCTTACGCAAGAGCTTGGGTTGGGTCGGGTGGAGCTTGGGCTGATGATCTTGGTCAAGTTACAGCCTTAGCAAGGATAGACACATAACCAGGTCTGAACGATTGAGATATAGAAGTAGCAAGAGATGAACTCTCAAATTGCGTAGTATCAAGAAAATAATGTTAAAAAAAGGTTAAAAATTTTCTGCTTTTTTTTATTTTAATTTTTACCTGTCGAGAGTCCCACCTTAGCTAATCAATGCCAAAATCTCCAGGTCAGTTGGATAAGGTAAATCTCTAGACCTTAAAACTGGCCTGGGTGCGAGTCCATTCCAATAAGATTAATTTCAAGTCTTAACCACTAAGATCCATAGAATGCTTGTTAATGGTGAAGAAAAATGAAAGAATAAGCTAGGTAAGGGATATCCAACTTTCGTGGCAACTTAAGTGACCCAGACTGATATAAGAAGAACCTTAATCAAAAGAAAATTCGTTTTCATTTAGGGGGCGTTCTTTTTTAGGATTTTGAGAGTGGGGAAAGTTGGTTAATGGGATTTTTATTCCCATTAACCAAAAATCCCATGTTCTTTTTTCAGATTTATATGGGGATCAGGGAAAATTTATTTTTCTGGGTATCACTTACCTTACCTGCGTAAGTGATACCCATCTCTTAGGTGGGTAAATAACTTTCTCACCTTAGGGGAAAGTTGCCAACACTTGAATGGGACAAAAATGTCCCTTATAATAATGGATTATTATGGCTAAAATGGTCATTACCTTGTTTGCATGGGAAATAAAAGAACATGGGTAAAGGCACTTACCCGGGTAAGTGCATTTACCCAGGTAAATAACTTACCGAAAAGCGAACGAGGCCTTATTCCATCTTAGAACACCAGATACCAAGAAAGAGTCCAGTGACATGAGAAGAGCCTTAATCCTGACATCACTTTAATTCCAAAATCAGGAAAAAAAAACCTATATTTATTATGTGGGCAGATGGACAAAATAGATTTAAATTGAACTATAAGTAAATAATCTTGTTTCCTTTTGTTTTTTTTTTGCAAAAAAAAAAAAAAAACAAAGAAAGTAAGGATTTAAATTGAATTACAAGTAATGAATCTTGAGTTTTTGCCAAGAAAAGGTAAATTATTTAAAAGTTTTCCTATGTTTTCTAATAAATGCATAAATCTCCATTGTACTTAGGCTATATTTGGGAGTGCTTATGTTAAAAATAAGTGTTTATTGAATAAGTGATTAAAAACAAGTGTTTATTCGAATAAGCACTTATTTGCATTTGGCACCCAGCTTTTTTAAGTGATTATTTTTTATTTCATATCAGGTGTTTGGTGTTTTTTTTTTTTTTTTTTCTCCAATAAGCACTTTTGTCCTTCATTTCATAAATGACAAATTCAACACGCCTTTGCATCTCCCTGAATGTCTTCCCCAATTTTTTAATCAATTTGTGTTTTTCCTCCAAAGAATACTCTAACAATGAAAGTTTGGTTCATCAACAGATCGAACCATGGATCTCATTAGTCATCGACAAGTGTTGAAGGAACTGAGGCATTTCCGACTCTTGTACAAAGCTTTTCTAAGAGGTGATTGGGAAGCTGCTCATTCTGACTCTCAACGATTTTGCATTTAACATTGGTTATAGTTATGTCTGAACAAGGCATAGATTGTGTCGATGGGCCAAACCCTCGGCTTTTAGATTCGAAGGGCATTAATGGTATTAGAAAATTTTATTGTGGATAATTTTGGTAGGAAAAATGATACAAGTGCTTATTGTTAAAAAAATTCTAAATTTGAACTTACAAAATAAATCCTTATTTTTTAAATAAATACTTATTTTGGACTTATTTAACAAACACCAATAAATGCTTAATGGTATTGGTGTGGTTCTAGCCCAAATAAATACTTATTTCGAATAAGGGCTTATTTTTAAGCACTTCCAAACATGGACTTAGACCTCTCCACAAAATTCTCTTAAAATTTTAAGATAAATTATACAAGCAAACACCTCCCATTATGAGTAACGGAGAAAATGAAATTCCCATTAGCCCCATTATGTTTTCTCACAGAAAATAGTTTCATGCCTTTGGTCCTTGTTCTCCATTATTATTTTTGATGCATTGTTTTTGAACCACCATTAATTGAGATGGTTGGACCATTTGACCCAAAAAAACCATTCATACAACCAGTTTTGTTTCACCCCTAAACCATTGAATTGGTCAGTGACTCATTGACCTACGCGGTTGCTATCAATTCATTCAATCTGAACAATGGTTTTTGATTATTTTTATTTCTTTAAATTGCAACAAATCTGTTCATTTTGACAATATGGTCGAACCATTGACCAAAAACTAATGGCCAAAACTGTTCATTGCCAATATCATAGTTGAATCACGAAGTAAGAAAATTTTCTCCAACTCCAAGGTGATTTTGGACTTCCAGTTTTCCTATAACCAAGGTGATCTACTCTCTTCTCTACTAATATCACACTTGTCTCTTGTCTGGTCATAAGAGTCCTACTTCATTCAACAACAGACGAAGCATTAATCCTTTCATTACATATTAATTTCTTAACAAAAAACCTGTTCTTTTATGCATAAACATTTAAAAGAAAAAAAAATCTCTATTTTCTTTTTACGCACCAAAGGTACCTCTTTTGCTGTGAAAATCAGTTGCTATTTATACCACAAAGAAAACCGGTTGTCACATTTCTTTCAAAAATTCAATTGTACCTGATTATAAAAGATCTATGAGGAAATTACCTGTACAAAGAAGAGAAAAACCAAAGGCCTGAACTTCTATGTTAGTCTTACCAGGCACCATTAGCAGGCCCAACCTCCTAAGCTTCAAAATCAGTAGTCTTTTTCATTCCAATAACAGTAGTAGTTGCAAAAGTTCGTGTTGAGCCGGCCCTTGATCTCGTTTGGCCTCCCCAGAATGCACCCTTTAGGTATTATGGGCATTGAATAAGTAGGATCTGTTTGCTTTGCAGTTTGAATTAGAATAGGAATCAAAATCCTTCAGAATAAGAATTGGAATGATCTATTCCCATAGCCTATTTGGTTCAGACAAGAATCAAAATAAGAATTAGAATTAGTTAAATTGACATTTTATTTTCAAGGGAGGGGGAGGAAATGAGCTTGAATCTGCTATCCATGAGGCACGACAACTGTGCAGCGGGAATATCTCTCTTGTCATTCATGGGGAAATGTTCCCAATACATGGTGGTGGTGCTCTGTGGGTATGGATGTGGGTACAATTTGTGGATATGCTATCCTGAATTATAGGAAATAGTGATTTCTTCAAATGGAGGAATGTCATTCCAGCAAGAATGGAATAGAGTTCTAATTCAACTTAATCAAATAGTTGGAGTTGGAATGAATCATTCGTTTCCAGATCCCTATTCTCACAAATCAAACAGGTCCTAAAATTCTGTGTAACTGCTCCCAACAAAACCAGTTCGAACATGATCTGACACTGCATATCTCATGAATCTAAGATCCACTATATGAGATGTGCGGTGTCAAATTATGTTGGAAATGTATTGGAATGTATTTTGTAGGGAACAGATCTAGACTCTGTAGAGAGTTTTGGTCTTGTACTTTGACATAGCCCTGGTCCAGATGGGATAGCAATTCCATATGACTCAATACCTGTAGGATCCTTGACATCGGCAACAGAATGATTTCTTTCACGTACACTCAATACCTGTAGACAGACCCACGATATTTGAACACTCAAATAGTCCAATAATATGCATAAAACTATTAATACAGAACTATATTGTGAAGCATCAAGTTTACATTAGCATAACAATGTATCAGGTCAATGCTAATTGAAAATATACCATGTGATATTGCACAAATAAATAAGAGAAATCTCCAAGATCCATCTCCGCACCATTATTTAGATGATGTTTTATACAGTAGTGGTTGCTCATCTAGGAGGGATGTGAAACTGCTCTCTGAACTTTTGAACCCAACAGAAGTTGAACCAGTATCCCACAGGCTTGATGTTTCACTTAGGTAGCACTCCCCCTCTTGGTTGTTTTTCTGAATAAGAGAATTCCTTTCAGGCATCCTCAATCCCTCAAGTTCTACTACGACTTCTTTCATTGTAGGTCTTTCCTTCCCATTCCAATTTAAGCATCTCATTGCAAGGTTTGCAACTATTTCAATCTCATTTCCTTTGCCCTCTTTCGCAATACGAGGATCAAGAATCTCAAAAAGATTTTTCTCCTTTGTTGAGGTAATAAAATATGTGATCAAGCTTCTTCCTTCTAGGCCCCTCGTAGAAGAAATTGGCTTCTGGCCAGTTAAGAGCTCCACAAGAACCACCCCAAAACTGTAAACATCACTTTTGTCTGTGAATTGGCTTGATTGGAAGTACTCAGGGTCCAAGTATCCAAATGTTCCTTGTACAGCTGTTGTTAAATGTGTTTTATCAATTGCAACTGACCTTGAAGTTCCAAAGTCTGATACCTTGGCTCTATACTTATCATCTATCAGTACGTTTGAAGTCTTGATATCTCTATGGTAGATTGGTATAGAGGCTGCCGAATGCAAATAGGCAATTGCTCCTGCAACTTCCATTGCAATTCTTAAACGATCATCCCATAAAAATGGAAAATCCTCATTGTAGTTGTGAAGAAGATCATGAAGGGTTCCACCAGATATAAACTCATAAACCAATAAAGGAATTTCTGTCTCTAAACAACAACCTAATAGTTTAACTATATTCCTGTGATTAATTTGAGAAAGTAAAACAACCTCATTGATGAATTGAGTCAGTTGGCTTTCATCCACTATTTTAGATTTCTTTATTGCCACAGTTCTTCCATTTGCTAACATACCTTTGTACACTGTCCCTTGGCCCCCTTGACCAAGAATTCGTTCCACATTATAGTGATCAGTTGCACTTTCCAACTCTTCTGCCTCAAAAACTTTTATTTTCTCAATATTACCTTCCTCTGGAATCTGTTGTTGTAACAGCAAACCACCATTTCTTTTGAAGAATCTTTTCTTGCGTTTATTGATCTGGTTTTTCTTAAAAACTTGATACAACCAATAAACACTGAAAACCATTGAAAATACTCCTACACCAACACCTGTATAATGGACGAAATTTAATTTAGGATACAGAAGTTCATAAACTATATACCAAATGCTAACTTGCAATAAAGCAATAATATAAAGATCAGATTGAGCATGGATTGATATATTCGGTTTTTACCTCATGTTGGGCCAGGCCCGAGCGCAAAGATTTCATCTTAGGATTGGGCTTGGTTGATCCCCATCCCAACAAAACCCACCCAAGCCCAGAAGGGTTAATTACTGTACAATGACCTTATATTGCAATTCTTTAATCAACCCCAGGCAGAGTCTCCACAAATGGTTATTAGATGCTTAAATTTTCAAAGTTTTAATTTAAAGCGTGTATTAAGCTAAAACTGACTCCATTTGGGAAGCATGCAGAGACTTGTTATAGCACCAGAAAGCTGGCCCAAGGTTCTTATGACACCCAAATTCTTTTGAGAATTTCACTGTACTGTAATTTGGGCTGGGTTTGGACTTGAATAAGTTTAGACAGGTTGCTCAAATTTAAAGGGATTTTTGAAAATTTTTTGTTTAGTGCCCACCAACATCAGAATAGATTGTAACAAAACACATCCTTTAATCTTATATACATTAGAAAACTGTTTGTATAATTGTTGGGATACACTGGATTCAGGGTAACTAATACCCCAATGGAAGCAAACCCAAAGTTTAGATAAGGCCCAAAATTTCTGACACAAGTATGGATCATAAGCGGGCCTGAAAAATTCAGGTGTCACACAATTCTGATTATGTGCCGGTCTGTCACCGGACTCAAAAGGACCTTTTGTTCGCTATAGGACCCCTTTGGTCCTTTGGAAGTAACGAAGGTGAGCTTTTCCGGAAAAATTTATGATTCTGAAAAACATGATGACACGAGTTTTGATCAATCAGTGAATTTTGATAACAAATTTATGATAACAGTAAAAACTTGAAACCAAGCTATTTATCAAAACTCACCGGAGGGTGAGGTTCGTTTGATTGGTCAAAACCCGGTATTTGTGCCACAGCATAATTTTGTTTCCAAATTATTAAAGTTGCATGTTTTATCGAGTTTTAACAGCCAGGTGGGTTTATCAAAACAAAACAAAAATCGGGTGGGTTTTCATTATTCTCCGGTATCATGTCTTTCAGGCATAATAGATTTTTCCTGCTTTGAATTCTTACCTATCGAGACTTTTATCACAAGCGATTTCTGTGAAAGCGGCAGCGGAATGCAACCGAGTCCATTTTTCTTTCCGTCCCCTTGGGTACCAGGTGGGCAAGAACAGGAGTAGCCCCCGAGCGTATTAGTGCAAATCTCTTGGCAGTCATTTGTATTTGGAGCAAGACATTCATTTATGTCTGCAATCAATCATATATGAGCTAGCTTTAGCTTAGATAATTAGGTGACGACGACGACCGCATGCATCTTCAAATTTTAAAGAAATAATTAATGGTGATGGGAGGAGATGTAGCTAGAACCTAGAACAGATTATATATTTATATATACCAACCTTGGCATCCGTCTTCAAGATAAGGGTTGCCCTGGTAGCCTTTAGAACAGTTGCAAAGATAGCCAAGGCCGTTGGGGGAGTCAAAGCATTCACTGTTGTTGCCGCATGCATATTTAGAGTCAGTTGTAGAAGCATTTGGGCACCAATGATTCTCTATCGCCCAGTCGAGAACCATGGGGATCCGTCCTTTATATTTATCATAGAAATCATAGCCTGGAAGATCGGATACTGAGAAATTGTACCAGTTGGAGTCAACCAGGAATGCATAGCTGCAGTTACTGAAAGACCAGGCATAGATGTGGTTGTAATAGCTGTAAAGCTGCAGGTCGAACCTCTTGAAACCCCTTGGGATGGAGGTCTGGCAGCAACCAATGCCTGAACATGACCCGTTAACCACGCTTCCTAAATCGTTACAGAGCATGGAACAGCCGCTTGTAAAGTTGCGGCCGGACGAGCCCATTATGTATGCTTGAGTGTCGCATCCGATGGCTGTGAATCTGTTGTGGGTGGCGGAAAACGTATAAGGCCAATTCTTTAAATCCACCCGATAACTGAAACTGCTGGAGTTTTTACCCAAACTGTTGTAGCAGTCAAAACTCATGTAGTTGTTGATACGCAAATGCCCTAAGGATGATATTTCTAAGACTTCAAAGCTTCCTAAGAATAGTTTGGGAGGGTTGAAAGTGTAGTTGCAGGTCAGACTGTAGTGCTCGTCTCTGTAACAGTTTGGCTGATCCAAACCAAAGGGGTATAGAACAGTAATGTTGCCACACGTCTCGTTGCAACCGGGCTTCGCCATCGACGACACCTTTGATGGTGCCGCCATAGTTGGCCATATCATCAGAAGGAACGACTGAAGCAATGCGACTAATAAACTCATTTTTACTAGCCTCAAACTCAATTGGCTTTGCTTGGATCGGACTACTTTGATAGGAAATATTTGTAGTCTAGCTAACAGCTAGCCTTCCTCTTTTATAATCTTGAGAGGGATCGGTGTCAAGTCCTTTCAACCACCACATTGGCGCGCGCCTCTGGGCAGTACTGGCATTTTCAATTATCTGTATTGATTATTGAACTATTCGTATAACCTTACTTTGTTCTTAACTCATGCAAATTGCAGAAAAATTAAAGCGCAAAGCACATGGAACTCATTTGGATCAAATTAGACCATCCAATAGATATGTGCATGGGTCAATAAGTTCAAACCAATCCAACTGAAAGCTGAAGAGAAAGACAAACGGGTTAGATAGAATGAAGGTCCATATAACGTACCTTAACACAGAACCCGCTTCATTCAGATAAACAACTGATTTTGCTCAAATATTTGCAGGCTAGCTAGCCCGGCTCATATTTATAAAAATAAAGCCACAGGCATTGACGAAGCCACTGGATAAACTGTGGTCTCCACAAGAAGCTAGCTAGATAATTTTAATAAGCGCCAGCTTCACCACATGTGATCTGGGTTCTGA
Organism: Nelumbo lutea; assembly: GCF_056320005.1. Taxonomy (NCBI): domain Eukaryota; kingdom Viridiplantae; phylum Streptophyta; class Magnoliopsida; order Proteales; family Nelumbonaceae; genus Nelumbo; species Nelumbo lutea. The sequence continues at coordinate 11,792,676 of NC_142690.1, forward strand.
CAGGGGACCCTATTGAGCGATTCGCAAGTTGAGCTGTCTACCTTCTACTCATGAGGCAAGTTTGACTTTGAACCAGAGAGCCCAAATCTATACCTTACCCATCTGTAGGGCCATTTCGATTTGGGAAGTCATTTGGGATGTGCCCATATCATAAATAGGTAGGTTTGCATGCAACTCAGGTACACAATTTAAAGATTTTCCACATCATCAAACCCATAAAATTTAAATTGGATGCTCATCTCTATCTCTCTCAAGTTGAACCTCTAAAATTAACAAGAGAAATTAATTTTCGATTCATATTATTACTTCAACAAGAATGAGAGATAAGGCTGATGGTATTTCTCCTGAATATGTTGCCTGCAGCCCAGCAACCCAGTCTGTAATTGACCTTATCTGATGATGAATTGATCACAAGGTTAAAATCCCCGACGTATGTGAAATGACGACTCAAGTCCTTTATGGTTTACCAAATTAATTTGGAATTTAATGAAAGGTGATTAGTAAGGGTGACACCTAGATACGATCCACTAGCAAAGCAACAACTCAGCAAGGAGAGATTAGTCAAGAGGTCGGGAGCTTGGTGATCGGTCACTTCGGCGCAAAGCTATCTCGGTATGTAGCAGGTCACCTCAGTGTCCCGATCAGTTCGTGACATAGGAGTCGAAGTGACACGTAATCGGCTCTAGACGACTCTGAACCTCATGGGATTACGCCGCACGACAGTAGGCCTTATCCTATCCCCATCCGGATTAGGCGTTAATGATAAGGATCGTAAACTGGCACGATACTCCCCAAATAAAACGGGAATAGACCTCATCCATCCAGGCCGAAGATCCCGGAACTATTCCGTGAGGCTCACGGCAACTCTATATATAAAGGCAACAACCCCTCCAGGGCCCAGGTACGCATATATCATCTGCACACTAGCACTCTAGCTCACTTCTAGCTCGCAATCTACAGCAAGAATACTAACTTAAGCATCGGAGTGACTTCGCCAAGTTAGCTACACTAAAAATATTCTCTTAAACGAAGGGATTCGTGCTTGGATGGCGGCTCAGGATCAGCCTCATGAAAACCTTATATTCCCTGAGGAGGTTCTACCACGTGGAAACGCTCTTTAATGGAACTTTAGCTTTAGCTGATCGTGACCAAGAAACCACCGGTTTCGCTTGGTGGGCCGGGAATGCCCGACTTATCAATTTGTCCGATAAACTACTTGGGGCTCACGTCGCCCATGCCGGATTAATTGTATTCTGGGCCGGAGCAATGAACCTATTTGAAGTGGCTCATTTCGTACCAGAGAAATAAAAGGGACCTCGATTTCTTTGGAGTAATAAGACTATTCCAATTACGATACTCGTGGAGAAAAAATCGTAATAAATGCAAAGAAGGGGTATCCTTTACCCAGCAACGAAGAGTTTGAACCAAGATTTCTGAATGAATGGGGTAAGGTATTAGTAGATCTAACACATAATTCAAACGTGATAATTTATCCTCTAAAAAAGAAAATATTGAATGAATTGATCATAAACCCTGAGTTCTCTGAGCTCACTGTTTTGCAAAACAACTTGCTCGTCGCACAGTGAATCTCCAAGTTATCCTCTAGAAGGGAGCATCCAGTTCGTGCTCCATCAATTGGCGCTGTCTGTGGGAACCTGAATGAAAGGTCATCTTAATATCTCAATGGATTCCTCCAACAACACTGGGAAAGGTATTGACATGAACATCGCCGGGGGCAAGATCAGCCATCAACTCTCCCTTAGGGTCCCACGGTGTGTATTGGTCAGTTTACCATCCCTCTCACAGTTTTGGGGTTCCCATCACTGTTTGTACCACAAACCACTTCGCAAGTGAGCCGCTCCCCCAGTTGGTCACCTCTTTTTCAGAACCAACTGTGATTTCCTCTGGGGTCGGGCATTCGCAATTCGACGACCTGGTGCAATGTGTCCGAACCATGCAGATGCAAATGCAACAAATCCAACAGTTCCAGCAGCATTTCCTTTATCAGTAGCAATTTACTCCTCTGCACCCGAGCCACCAACCGATCCTACCTCGTTATGTTGCTCAGCGTCAGAACGTCCGCCGATCTCCCCATCATGGTGAAGGGACATCACATGTACCGGAATTCCCCATAAACCAAACTCCACCACGAGGTGGAGCGGACAAAAAGCTCGCTTCCCCAGTTTCTCAAAGGGGGAACCCAGGTGAGAGGCGTGAAGGCAACCAGCTTGACAGAGCTAACCAACTGCAATACTCACGACCTAAGAACGACAAATCGCAAAGAGAAGAACATTGATCTGAAGCCCACAGCGCAGACTCAAGGCAAGTTCCTTCCGCGCCTCATCGAACTAGAGCAACCAGAGGAGCACATAGAGGAACGAGTTGCCCCGATATAAGAAATAGTTCACATACCGGTTTCAGAGACCGATCCCGCAAAAACCCTTCAAATCAATGCACTAATCAGCGAGCCACTCCGAACTCAATTAGTAAGTTTTTTACTTAAAAATTTAGATATTTTTGCTTGGTCCACGACGGAGTGCCCCGAATTGACCCTAAAGTAATAACTCACAAGCTTAATGTCGACCCTCTAGTTAGGTCAGTGAGACAAAGAAAATGCAACCTCGCCCTGGAACGATGGAGGGTAGTCGATGAGGAGGGCGGGAAGTTCCTCACGGCAGACTTCATCAGGGAAGTCCATTACCCGAGGTGGGTTGCCAACCCGGTACTGGTGAAGAAGGCCAACGGCAAGTGGTGCATGTGCGTCGACTACACCGACCAAAACAAAACATGCCTGAAAGACTACTTACCACTGCCTAAGATTGACCGTTTAGTAGATGCGACCTTGGGGCATGAGTTGTTGAGTTTTCTAGATGCCTACTCTGGTTACAACCATATTAGAATGGATCATGTTGACCAGGACAAGACCACATTTGTAACTGAGCTCAGGCTATACTTTTACAAGGTTATGCCCTTTGGATTGAAAAACGCTACGGCAACATTCCAGCGCCCTGTAAATAAAGTTTTTGAACCATTAATTGGCAATAAAATTGAGTGTTATGCTGATGACATGGTCGTGAAGACCCAACTTTTTAGCTCTCTATTAAGTGATTTGAATGATGTTTTTCAAATTCTAAGGAAGTATAACATGAAGTTGAACCCGAGCAAATGTGTCTTCGGAGTCACGTCGTGTAAATTTCTAGGTTACATAGTGAACCGACGCAGCATCGAAGCCAACCCGAAAAAATTTAGAACATCTTAGATATGAAACCACCTCAAAAAATAAAAAAAGTCCAGAGACTGATCGGACGAGTAGCAGCCTTGAGCCGGTTCATGTCTAAGTCAGCAGGTCGGTGCCTGCCCTTTTTTAAGGCAATAAAAAGGAACAAGCACTTTGAATGGACTGAGTGTCACCCTCACACTAGCACTCTAGCTCATTTCCAGCTCCCCATCTACCGCAAAAATACTAACTTAAGAATCAAAATGACCTTACCGGGTTAGCCTCACTGGGTTCTTTGAACTCACTGTTTTGTAGAACAACTTGCTCATCACACAACAAAACTCCAAATCATCCTTCAAAAGGGAGCATCCAGTTCGTGCTCCATCAGAACTCTTTTGGCCATTTATAGAGATACAATATATATAATTATTAATTTTTAGCTACTATATACCAAATGTGGTATAATATTGTCTCCGGTTGTAGTTAAATCCAATAACTGTCATGATCCCGAAAACTTGCTTAGCAAGAGTCATAATAATCTTTGGGGTCATGGATCGATCACTTGAGTATAAAATAATAACAAGTAGTCATTAATAATCATCTTATTATATATTATGTGGAGGCATTTGCTTGGTATTAATACTCTACAAAAAATAATAAAGAGAAAACTAATTAATAGCAATATCAATTGATATATATAATCAATTGGAATTTTATTGTTTGATGAAGGGAGTACCAAAACAATTGCTTAACTGCGCTAGACCAGAAGATAGAGTTCTCAATCATGAGAAATGTGATTGCAGCAACTTAACATAATAGATGGATCGAGTTAATTAATTTAACTTGGGTTCACATGATTATATCTATCAGAGTTAACAAACTCCTGGGATAAACAAAATTGGATGGTTAAGTGCTCTGCCAAACAACTTTTCTGGCATAAGAGCTCTCAGCAGGAAGAAGCCCGGTCCTATATCTCATGCTGATAATAGGAGATATGTACATTGTCTGATGAGTTTAGTATTTAAAATTTAAAAATTAATGGTTATAAGGAATGGATATATACTAAATAATCTTACGATTATAAATAATAAAGTATTTATTATTAGCACAACATGAAACAAAATCAACTATGAAACTATTAATTGGGATGGTTTCATATGATTTAATTTGCTAATTAATTAAGGTAAAGTGCTTAAGAAAAATAAGAATAAATATAATTCTACAACATTTTTGATGGGTAAAATATAATTCTATAACTGAGATGACAAAACATGTGTGAAAGGAAATACAAGTGTAATTGTTATTCAAAAAAAATGGAGTTAATTGCCTCATTTATTTCTTCTTTCTTTGTTAATTTTTCTACACAAATGGGTTATAGAATATGGAGCGGTCCTCCCAAATGTAGTTGGCATCTTTAATTGATTAGTTCATTTCACCCTTCTCATAAATTGAAATTATATGAAACAAAATTGAATGGGATTGGAACAAGCAAGACAAAAGCATGAAGCATTGTTTTGCATCATAAAACACGCTTATTGTTGAGAATGAATCAAAATAATTCGGGTGATCCATTACATCCCCTAATCCAAGTCAGTCCTATCTACTAATCTTGTGCCACAAGGCAGTGGCTTACCTTTTAGCGTACAAGAAAATATAATCGTCATAGCATTAATTTATATGCATATATAATGTCAAATCATATGGTGACTTCACAGGCCGCATGTAGATTTTTAAATTCCACTGCCCATTTATAAATATTTAAAATGTCAAATACCCTCATTCTATACATCAATGTTTGCTGGCACTTGCCCTAACTATACTTTCGGCCTAAAAATTTTAATCCTGGGATGAACCGTCATTCTTTTAAAAAGAAGTGGCATGTGGTGTCAACAAAACATTTTCCTATACGACACTAGCATGATCTGATCTTATACCGCAGATCTCACCATGAAACTGGGACCACCTTAAGAGTGAGACTCGGCATGTATAAAAATACTTCTCAGAAAATGGCATTGGTTCTAAAACCATCTCCATTACCATCCTCTTAGGCTTAAGAAAAAAAAAAAAACCATGTCCCTTCCCTCTAATCAACCATATGTTGCTTGTGCTTCTTCTGGTATTCGAATATGGATGCCAACAGTTTAGGTTGGTACAGTTTCAACCGCAACCTAAATCTGACCCGATTAAATGGAATGGGACTATATTATCAAACCTAACCATCCTTGGCCCACGAAAAGTATACCCCTATTTTTAGTGAAAGTTATGGGAGTGTTTTGTAATATAAATGTTTTTGTTTTCATTTATTTTTGAAATTGTTATGTCAAAAAAAAAAAGTAAAAACATGTTTTAGAGCACAATTTTTGTTTTCAAAGACAAAAACAAGTTGGTTTGTTTCAAAAAACAAGGACCACAAAACAATTGATTTATAAAACAAAAACATATTTTATAATACAGAAATTATATGATTTATGAAATATGATATTAAAAAACCAGATGAAAACATATTTTTTAAACTAGGAATTAATTCAAGAACATATTTGTTATTTCAGTTTTGAAAAAAAAAATCATAAATATATTTTGCATTTTTGTTTTGAGATCTATTCAACTATTCCATATCAGATGCTTTTGCTTACACTCATTTATATATGAGGACATTAACAATCTTTTAAAAGCATGCACACACTCCACCTACTTTTCCTGATGATGAAACGTTCTGGTACACATCTAGGCACGGAATTATTATTCTAGTCAGTGAGAATGACCATAAATTGTTCTTTATAATATAATAAATTGAGTTTCCTTCAATGAATTATTGTCGTGATCAACCTATTGCAAAGCTAAAATAACCAAACAAATTGTTATTTAAAAAAGTAAATTAAGCAAGTCAATCATCATAGCGAACTATTGTTTTCCCTTTGATATATAATCCATAATTTCATATTCTAATAAAGTTTAACAGCAATCAAGAACTATACCTTAGAATAGGCCCATGTAAATTATTGGACCAAAATCACCTAGAATTCGATGCTATAAAGAATGTATACTATAATTTATGTCTATATCCATATTTATATTTATACTATTATAAAGTGGACATTTACTTTGATTGTAGTATAGGTTATAAAAGTAAATCTTAATATACAATATCAATTTATATATTTACTGTTTATTTGCAAATATGTGCATAGCATGTACCCCTTACACTACTTCCTAAACCGGTATCACAATGCATAAACCATAGCCAAAAGCCCTCTCTTAGTTGTGACCTTTCTAATGCGGGGAAAAATCAAGTGGCATAGCATACACTTTTTTTTGTTTATTTTTATTATAAAAAAGATGGCATGTTATGTCAATGGAGACTATTCTGCTTTGAATCACTTCCTCGCTAAAAGAAGCTAAAAGAAACAACCATTAATGGACAATCAAAGATGCTCCTACAATGAGATCACTTCCATGGGATGTTAAACATAATGTGGGATCTCTCTGCATGACAATTTTAAGCGACCAAACCATTGGGAACTTCATTTTATATAATTTTGCCATCTATCTTCAATTGGGTGACTTGGAAAGTAAGATATTCTCATATCAAGAATTAAAATATCATTATGATACACCTCAATACCTCTGATATGAGGTGTATCGTATCTATATCAATGGATATGATAAGAAATATGCCACAACTAGGTATGCATCATATCCCACAAGTCAACAGTATTGGCATGATAGTCTCCATATTCAATTGCATCACATTGTATTAATGGATATAGTTCGATATGCATCAATATAGAAGTGTATTGATGTCTAGTTTGATTGTTTCTAAAATTTAATAAAAAATAAAAAATTTATATTTTTAAAATTTGGAACAGAATTATAATTAAAAACCTAAAATAAATCATTTAAGATTTAATTTCTCCAAAAACTTAATAAAAATAATTTGTTTTGTCTACCTTAAACGATTTATATGTTTTATTTTACAATTATATGTAAAATAAATAATTATATCTTAAAAATAAAAATATATTTATTATTTGAAAAAATAAAGCTATTATTTACATAAAAGTATTAAATAAATAAGTTTTTTAAAAAACAATAAAATTGTCAATTATAATTATAAAAACTGAAATAGAGTGATAATTATTGTATGATGTAATAATATTTCTCTTCATATAACCTATTAAAGTGTATTTATCATCTTATTCATAGATAATCCAACTTTAGATTTAATGTTATTAAAGCTCAATTTAGAAGCAGTACAAATGCAAATATGTAGAGTGTATATACGTACAAAATAATACAAAATACAAGGTTTTGCACTCTACATATTTGTATCTGTACTCCTTCCAAACCGAGTTATCTGATTTGTATGCATTTTTCTAGTGTATCCAAACATTTTCATAGTTTTTGTCCCTATCCATGTGTTTCTAAAGCATATCCATATCCGAGTTGTATGGTACAATAACAATATTGATACTTTTATCTTTGTCTCATATATACAAAGAAAAGGGGGTGTCAACCTCAAGCCTCGTAAGAAAAATTAATAAGTGGATGAGGGAGATTAATATGCTCCATTAAGAGTGAACATTTGGTTTATTCAATTAAAAAGTGAACCAAATAAAATGAAATTCTAAAAACTGAACTGGTAAAACAAAAAATGAACCAGAAATGAAATTGTTTGTTCAATTTTTTGTTATTTCAATTAAAACCAAATTTCATTAATATTATAATATAGACACACACACAGTATATATATATATATATATATATATATATATATATATATATATATATATATATATATATTATGATATCATCATTATCATCTGTGCCTTATCCCAGTTATATGGGATCATCTACATGAATTCTGCTTGTTTCAACAATCTGTTTTATCTAAAGCATTCATTGTTAAATTATTAGTGCTTAAATGATTCCTTACTACTTCTATTCTTGTCCTTCTTGGTCTACCCCTATCTCTTCTAGCCCCTTCCACTTGTAACAAATCATTTCTTTTAATTAGAGCTGTTAGTGGTGGTTTTCTATGCACATGATTAAACCATCTTTTTCCTTCATTTTAATAAAAAAAAATTATTTTACCTTCAAAAGAAGCACGTACAAAGTATACATTTTTATCTTTCAAAGCATGTACTTTTGTCTAATAAGTAGGGTCATAGGGGTATGCCCCATTTCAAAGTTGGGATGTGCCCAAATAGCTCCTAGAAGAAAACTTTTATCTAAAGCATTGCATGACTGTAATATTATTGCATGAAAGGTTTAATATAATTATACAGAAGCTTAAAATGGACAAGTTTCCAATACCTACATCTTAGTCAAGATGTGGAGTTGATAGATTTAACAGTAGTGGTTTTTCATCTAGACATGAGATGACATTGTTCTCCCAACTTCTACACCCAGGTGAAGTTGATCCTATGGCCCATAATCTAAATGGTTCATTTATGAAACTCTCCACTACTTCTTGCTGATTTGATCCAATGAATGTTCATCAAACTTTCTCATTTAAATTTAAGCATCTCTTTGCAAGGTCAGCAACTGCTTGGAGCTCCTCTTTTTTACCTATTTGTGTAACTTGAGAATCAAGAATCTCAAAAAGATGGTTCTCCATTATTAACGAAATTAAAATATGTTATTAAATTTCTTTCCTCTAATGGTCTGATGGAAGAAATTGGTTTCTTCCCTATTAAGAGCTCTATAAGAACTACCCCAAAGCTATAGACATTACTCTTCTCTGTGAACTGGTTTGATAGAAAGTACTCGGGATCCATATATCCAAATGTCCCTTGTACCTATGTAGTTAAGTGAGTTTTATCAATTGCAATTAACCTTGAAATCCTAAAATCTGAAACCTTAGCTCTATGCTTACCATCCAAGAGTATGTTTGAAGAGTTGATATCTCTATGATAAACTGGTATATGGAAGCATCTGAATGTAAGTAGGCAATTGCATTTGCGACTTTTATTGCAATTCTTAAACGATTGTTCCATGAAAACGATTGTTCCATGGATATTGTCGGAAAAGTTTCCACCTGATATAAACTCATAAACTAGTAAAGGAATTTCTGCCTTTGAACAGCAACCTAACAATTTAACAAATTTCCAATTCATTCTATCATAAGCTTTTGCCATATTCAATTTAAGAATTACATTACCTCCTGATTTTCTATTCAGCTCCCCAACTAATTTCCTCCACCAAATTGATGTTATCACTTATATTTCTACCTTTGACAAAAGCCCCTTGCTCTGTTGAAATGATCTTAGGAAGCACCCCTGCCAATTCCAACTTGAATAGATTATTCCGATTCCAATTCCAACTGCAACCAAACGGACCCTTAGTAATTTTTATCAAATATACCATTACCACATGCATTTGTTACACTTTATGAGTAATCCTAAATTTATCTGAGAAAATAATGAGGTTTCGTAGGGTCTAAGATTTTTGACCCAGTCTAATGCTTATAATCACCGAACTTTCCACGAAATTCATTTTTAAATACGAGATCTTAGCAGTATATTCAGGTCGCGTCGAGTCAACCCTTTAACGCATGGCTGTGCAATGGAGACTTTTTATGCTTCAATTTAGCGTGGGAAGCCATTTTTTTATAGATAAAAAAGTACGTACCAATTAAGACAATTTTGGAAAAGCCAAAAAAGTCATCTCGCTAATGTTAGAAAATCATAAACTCGTCTCTGAGACTAATTAAGCGAGTTCAAGTCACCCAGCCATGAATTAGGAACATCTCCCCCTGCATAATATTATGCAGAGGATGAGATGTTTTCCTTGTACGTGAACAAAAATCTAGTGGGTAGAAGATTCGGACTCCTTCAAAATGGAGACATTAAATACTTGTTTTCTATAATACATCATTTTCCTAGATGGCTAACTACATATAGCCACATTTTCAGTCCATTTCCTAACGAAATACTAACAAAAATGTTCATTTGCTAAGCTAAGAATAAGAACAAAAATCAGCAATATGAGGTGTTTCACAGACCAAGGCTCTAAGATGAGTAATGACTTGGCAGAGCTTTGCAATGGGAGCACGACAATGAAGGTATTTTTGGGTCAGTTACAGTTTAAGAGATGGGTGAAGAAAAAATTAAGGAAGCTCAGGTGGGTATTATAATAATTTAACGTTTTTCGTCATCTACCTTAATTGTCATGGGGTATTTGTGGCAAGATAAAAGTCCAGTGGAGTCAATATCATAAATAAGAAGTCTGGGGTAATTGTCACTGAGCCCCATAATACAGGGTGGTCTTTCTAATTTATCCTTTTAATTTTATTAGTCCAAGTGTAGAAATCAGCAACTTGGGAAGGCCTCTCTCTAGTTCTCTTGGTTGATCCTGTCAAAGAGAATATAACATCTTTATCGTGTGGGAGCCGATGGACACAGACTAAAGAGTTCCCAATTTCAAGCATCCCCTGGTCCCAGTTCTTTCTCCTTCTGGGTTGGTTCTAATAGAAAATGAAGCCTTCACTCAATTCATCTGTGGGTTGGTTCTAACAGAATAAACAAATTCTGAACCAAATAAATAAAGGGGGTAATTTGAGTTCTGTCCACCTCAAAATTTTATTATGCGATTGTACAGTTAGGGTCAATATCAAGGAAGGAAAGATGGCCAATTAGGATGTGGAGTGAACTCGAAAAGAACCTAAATAATAATATATTATACCAACCTGTCTTCCTTTCAAAATTAATGTAATCTTCACAAATGGTGTAGCAGATTGCTACTAGTCTCTTCTTGTGAACTCAAACGAATACAACGTCATAACTGAGCAATAACAGTTGTTTTTTGAGTTTTTAATTATTTAGGTAACAAAGGATTAAAGACTTGAAGAGTTGACGTACTTGGGATCCTTTGTTGGTTTCTACACTCGCCAAGCTGCTAGTGACACGATCAGATAAAGTCAAACCTTTACATCACACATTAACCACGGGAGGCCTTTGCTTCTATAGAGGCTGTATTTAATTTTGTCTTGTTAGCAATAACAAATACTCTTTTTAAAGGTAATGAGAGCCCAAAACAGGGCTAGAAACCACTATCTCTTGTGCGATTTACCCAGTTTACATAGCAACCGAGCCACCACTTTGATAACGAATTTCAGTTGATTTGTCTTTTGCCAAACAATTATATAACTGGAGTAGCACAAACCCATAAACACCTTCAGCAGGATTTGATGTGAAGTCTCCCCCAAAGCGAGCCAGAGATAATACCAATTACGAATACCGACTGAGCCACCATCGGTTGGTGACTACTAGTTGATTCTAGAGCGACTCGGTTGCTGGAATTTAGCGTATCTACCGCGGTTGATCTTGTCAAACAGTCGAAAGAATCTTGTGCGTGTGAACATTAAATTGAATTACTAATAAACTAAAGAGAGTCAGCAATAGCAAGGTCTAGCTGATGAGTGTTATTCAAGGACTTGTTAAGGTGGACAAATGAAAGTTGATGACGTATTTGTCACTAAACCCAATATTACAAGAGGGGTCTTTGTAATTACCCTTCTCTAAAATTAATTAAAGGGGACATAGAAACAGAGTCGGATCAGCTGTTAAGATTTAGTGTTTAGCATTACAGATGGCCACACCATATATTGTTAACAGCAATGTCAATATCAAAGTGTTAACAAAAGATTTGGGCTCCATTAAATCTAGTCACCCACATGTCTCCTACCTACCACGTTTCACCCTCATCTATCTCTTTTACCTCATGGCAGCAAAGCAATAAATGTTGACCCTTCTAGTTGATTCATATGAGACATTGAGATTAGCTTGTTCCGCTTGAATGGGATCCACTGCTTTATTCTCAATTTTTTTTTTTTCCGTAGTGCTATATTTTCGTCAAATTATGAGTGTTTAAATCATTTAATTTCTCATCACTATCACTTTTTAGGGTAAATTATAAAGACTGCCACTGTATTATGGTGTTTTCACTGTGACAAAGCCCCCTGAATTTTCATTTGGGACAAAGACTCTTCTGAACTTTCACTTTGTGATAAATACCTCATTTGTTAGAGTTCCATCAATAAGTTATGAAAAAAACTCTCATTAAACTATTTAAAATTTTTAATCCCCTAACTATCCTTCTCTTATTTATCTGAAAGATTTATGATTCAATTAGTTTTCTAAATATAATATATATGGAAGTCCTCTTAGTTTCTCTAATAAATTGTTGTATATTTCTGACTAGATTCAATATTCAAATGAAATAGTAGGTATTTCTTTCTGATAAATATAAATTTAAGGATTCATTTTGTTTTCCTTAATTTATTAGAGAAATGACTGGATAAATTTTATATTTTAAAATGATGAGAGATTCTTGTCAATGAAATAAAACAATAATTTAAAAAAACTTATTTTTCTATGACAGTGAAATGATTCTTGTGATTTTAGCTAGTTTCATTTAGAGAAACTTGTGGACAGTTTCAAACCGCTCATCTATGTCGCGCTTCAGCTCGGTATTCTCATCCTTAGTGCGACCGACTGTGCACCCGCAACCTCAAGCTTGGCCAACGAGCCTTCATGTGTTCAACCTCGGCTTGACTAGACTCATAGAGGTGCTGCCGCCGCATTGACTGAAGACAACCGATCATTGTGATTGCCGAGCAAGCATTATGCAAAGAGAAATGAAGTATCGACACACCAATATTAACCGACCAAAGCAGAATAACCAACACAAGCAAGGACTTACTAACACGGCTTGAAGCATGAACACACACTCTAGGGCGCCACTTGTAGACTCCGCCACCTCCCGCCTCATGGCCAGCATCAAAATGCCGTAGAGAAGCTGCTCAGCAATGCCCTCCATCCCTAGTCCATCCACGGTTTGGACGTTCCACTGCGGCACGTGCACGGCCGAACTACCCCCCCCCCCCCCATCATGTTATCTTGCTAGGAAGGGGGTGAATGGCCTGAGTGCCTTCATACCGGTTGACCACCATGACCTCTTCCTTGACTTGCCTTGCCCTCTTCTACTACCGAGGAGTCCACTCAGCAGACCTCAGTTACAGTCCCTCGGATTAGGGCTAGGCCCCCTGAGCACCACAGTTGTACCTCTTTTGCCTGGCCTCATGCAACGAATGCTTTCCTCGCGAATCACCATTTCAGCACCTACATATAAGAAGAAGCCAGTTTGTACGAAGTCATATAGCATGGAAACAGAACAGACCAACAAAAATAGCATGACGAACAGATCGGTCGCCTCACTCATTAGGCTAGCGTAGACCAACATTGAGAGGGATTTATCATGCATCACATCAACATACTCAGTCATGCCTATGGCCGCCCTCTCTTCCTCAGTAAGCTCGGCCATCTCGAGCAGCTTCATCCTCGTCTTTGACTTTTGAATCTCGACCGATAGAGGTGAGCCTCTAGGGCAAGGCACAATGAAGAACTTCTCCTTCCAATGCTTCACTGAAGATGAGGTCCTGACCAGCACCTTGATGCGCTGCCTAGCCTAGTAGTAGTAGTACCCCTGCTAGTGATTCTTCAGTTGAAGGAAGTAGGTGACCATCCCCAAGGTAAGCTCAACATCATGGATAAAAGCTATAGGACATGAAACCGATCAGGAACCTAAACGAATTAGGCATTAGTTGTATCGACAGTACCCGGTACCACCAAAACACCTTGACAAACCCCTCGAGCAACAGGAACCTCAGCCCGACTATCATGCTGTGCTCATACACATAGAGTTCATTCAGACGAGCATCCATAAGTCTCTCACTAGTCCTCAGGCACCTAATTTCGTATTCTTCAGGGATGTAGTACAAGGCCCAAATCCGAGCTATATCTCTGGTAGTCAGACAGTACCATGTGGTCCCAAATTGGCGACCAGCTCATGGAGGAAGGACAACTTCCTCCTTGGCAGACGACTTGACCTCAGCCCCTTAGCCATCAGCCTCAGGAACATCAAATGCGATAGACTCGGTGAAAGACCCCGGCTCATACTCATAACCAAAAAATGAGGCAGAGGTAGAGGAAGCAGAAGAAGAGGAAGAAGAACGGGAAGACAAGGAAGACATCTTACCAAAGATCAAAGGATAAGGCTGCGGAACTGAAGCAAACACTGAGCACCGAAGACTACTTCTTGCCGAGCTTTGCAAGTTCTTTCCTTCGCAAATGACAAAGGGGAAATGCTCTTCCCAACTTTTTTTATAGGACTCCCAATGATCCAGGTTAAGGCAAGGTCAACGGAGTGGATCAAATGCTGCCCCTCTGATAGATCGGGAAGACAAAATGATGCCACTGACCTTCGCACGCGTGTAACCTCAGGAAGGCGAAAAGTCGCTTCTATCAGCATGACTTGAGCATCGAACCATCCAATCCACCCAAAAACCGGTTCAAACCCAAGGTTCGCCTCCCATATGGCACGCTCAACCAACTTTAGACTTGAGTTCCTTAGCTGAGGACCGAAGATCTCTTCCATACCACACCGTCGATGAGCACTACACTCCTCGACTTCAGAACTGGGGGAGTGGTGTTCGGGTTATGGTTAAGCTAGCCTTGAGTGCCACGTGTTGCCTCTGTGGCTGCCTTATCTCATCGACCACGTCACCACCATGGCCTAACTTATCTCTTCAGCTAGACTGATTTAAGGTGGGATAAACACTTTCATAATTTTATATTTCTTGATGGGATAAGAGCAAAGTGCTGGAATATATAAAGTTTTAAGGTGGGGCTTTGTTGCAAATTAAAAATTTGCGTGCGTTCAAAAAGTACAATGTCTTAAGTCTTTTCTTATCCTTTAGTAAATCACAATCTCTATTTCTAACATAAAAAAAAAAAAAATTGTGAACCACACAAATAACAATCTATCACACCAAACTTGTTTATTTGAGCTAAACTTAGTTTGCAAGGAGTACATAAACAAATATTACGATGCAAATGCCTATAAAATAATACAAAACGCAGCGCAATAACAGCTTAAAGGAATAATAAAGAATTGATGTACTTCCCATCGTTTGTTGGTTTCTACACTCGCCAAGTTGCTAGTGGCATAATCAGATAGCGTCACACCTTTACATTAATAAATGAGTATGACGACGACTTTCAGTTGATTTATTTTTGGGGTTTTTATAGTTAACTAAACTTCACCTCTAGAATTCATAGCAAAATCGTAACAACAATCTGTCACACCAAACCTGTTCATGTCAGCTTAAAGGAATAATAGAGCGCAATAACAGTTGTTTTCTGAGTTTTTATTTTGCAAAATAAGTGTTGACGTACTTCCCAAGTTCCGATTCTTTGTTGGTTTCTACACTCGCCAACTTGCTATTCACATGATCACATAGCGTCACACACTCACACCTTTACATTAAATGAGATTGATTACGACTTTCAGTCAATTTATTTTTGGCCATACGATTATATAAACTTCGTCAATGGAATTTGAGATAAAGTCTTTGATGAGGGATAATTTGGCAACTTCAATTAAGTGATAACAAGTGGAGCGATTGAATAATATAGTGATACTTCATCACAACCTAGAATCTTAGTCATCTCGGAGACTTTGGAACATTCAGCTAGACTGATTTAAGTAACTCACTACATTTACCAACCGAGGCACACAATTCACTATATCTCCTCGGGATCACGGTATACAAGTTTTATCAGCTTACTCGGAATCTATATTCGAGTGCGAAGCTAACTCCAAGTTAGACAGGCCAATGATCTCACACACGTATCGTGAGGCTCACAGTAGGTTTCCTATATAAAGGCTTTATCTCCGGCCTCACAAAGTAAGTGAGATTTAGTTCTTGCATTCTCTTACTTTCAAACTCTCGACTCTCTCAAATCTCCATCACTAATTTAAGCATCAAAGTGCCCACACCAGGTAAAAGTACCCCGGAACACTCTGATTGTTTTGTCTTGCAGCTCAACTAGGCGGCTTCACTAGCCCTACGTCTGAGCTGTCCTTCAACAGAAAACGTTCAGATCACGCATCATCAATTGGCGTTGTCTATGAAAACACGCAACAAAAGTCGTATTCTCACTTCCTTGCTACTTTTACTACTTCAATGGCATCATTAAGTAACAACTAACCTGCCAATAACAACAACAACAACAACCACATCACAGGGGGGCAAGACTAGCCCGAAGCACACCCTAAAGTTCCTTCTGTGATCATTGGGCAATTCACACTACCCTTGACTCTACTTGGCATAACAACAATGCCAAACTAGTCCTTCCCTCTACACCAAGTGAACGCACGTCTTCCTCCAGTTGAGCCATCAATGGTTACTACTGGGATCGACATGCATCAATTAAACGAATTGGTGCAATATGTCTGTGGCATGAACCTGCAGATGCGAACATGGAGGAAAGATTTGCCGCCTTGATGCAGCAACAACCTCACCATCAGCAACAACAATAACAGAACCAGCAACTCGGTAACCAACAACCCAACCACCAAAACTAGGACTAGGTTCTAGACCCTCGTCATGCTGACGATTGGAACCAAGTCCCGATAGAAGAGCATAGCCTTGCTACAGCACAAATCGGGGCACGAAGGCAATAGCTTGATCGAGTCGTCGGGGAGAAGGCGTTGCCAACGTGCACATCACAACATCGGAGAAGCCACCTAGGCCTTCCCTCTGCAAAAAGTGAACACACCTCTTCCTCTAGTTGAGCCATCAGTGGTTCATGCTAGGATCGAAGTGCATTAGTTCAACAAATTGGTACAGTATGTCTATGGCATGATCATGTAGATGCGGACGTGGAGGAAAGATTTGCTGCCCTAATGCAGTAATAGCCACACCTGCAACAACCTTAGTAGCAGCAACAACAACAACAGAACCAGTAGCCCAGTAACCAATAGCCTAGCCACCAAAACTAGGACCAGGTTCTTGACCCTCGTCATGCTGACGATCAGAACCAGGTCTTAGTCGAAGAGCATAGCCGAGCTACAACACAAATCGGGGCACAAAGGTAACATCTTCACCGAGGCGTTGAGGAGAAGGCGTCGCCAACGTGCACATTACAACATTGGGAAAAGCCACCTCACTCCCACCAACAACGAGGACACAAATATGAAATGAGAGGTGAGCCATGTTGCTGCTTGTCCAGCAGCATAGCTGGTTACCTGCACCTCCCCACTTGCACTTGAGATCCTTATGGCCCCACAGCCTAAGGACTTTAAAGCCTTGAGCCTAGAGTCTTACGGTAACACTACAAACCTGGTCAACCACATAGATAGTTTCCAAGCCTTGATGTAGCTTCACAAGAAAATGATGTGAGCCTGTGTATGGCCTTCCCAACGAACTTTTGGGTATAGATCGGATGTGGTACTCGAGACTGATCAGGGGCTCAATCAAAAGCTAGAACCAGTTCGCGGATCTTTTCACGATGCACTTCACCACTAGCAAAAGGTGTCTGAAGTCAACAACTTGCCTATTGAGCGTGGTCCAATGACCAGACAAGAAGCTTCGAGACTACATCAAGAGGTCCAACTTGGAGCACTTCCAAATTCCAAACCTTGACTCGGTAGTCCAGCTCACTGCAATGGTCAATGGCGTCCACCACCTCGACTTGCGTTGGGAAATTGAGTTGAACCCTCCATCTTCCATGGAGGAGTTCCTCCACTAGGCCGACAAGTTCACCAAGGCGGAGGAGGTGATGGGATCCCAATTAGAGCTGACCAAGAAGAGGAAGCGAGTTGAAGAAGTGGGAAGCAGCAAGCAGTGGCGCAAGAGTAAGTCACTAAAGAGAAGAAGTCGATCACCCCACAACAGGAGAAGTAGGTTGCCAAGAAGGAGAAGCAGGTCCCCCCATAGGAGTTCCAAATAAAGTAGTAGGTCGCCATGAAGGAGAAGCAGGTCCCCCCACCGGAGTTCCAAATTGGGCTAGCATTTAAGAACCCCTCCAGTCCAGAACCGGAGTTACACAACCCTCAATCCCAAAAGAGGATAAATTTTGATGCAAATAAAAACGGCATAGTATATGAGATGGCCTCCCAGGATGAAGGCGACCCCACCAACAGGAACACGAATAAGTACTATCACTTCCATTGTGATATAGGCCACGACACTGAAAACTGTAGAAACCGTAAGGACAAGATCGAGGAGTTGATTTGTCGTAGTTACCTGAAGTGGTTCATCAAATGTGACAACCGGAGCTGACGCAGATCCATTATCCACACGACGATGCCCTCATTGTCAAAATGATAATTAATGACTTCGAAGTAAAGCGAATTCTGATCGACTCTAAAAGTTTAGTCGACATCCTTTTTCTAGACACCTTTGAGAAGATGAAGCTTGAGAGGAAGGATCTACATCTAGCTGGCGTCTTACTCATTTGGCTTCAACGGAGACATGATGAGGCCTCTAGGGCGGATTAAAGTGCTAGTCATAGCATGTTTGGAGCCGAATTCAGTCTATTTTGAGCATAACTTCCTGGAGATCACGACTCCGTCCCCTTACAATGCCATCCTAGGTCAGCCTATCCTGCATGCTATGGAGTAGGTAGTACGAGGCAACCAGCTGGAATCGCACAAGTGCTACGTGGTGTCGCTAAATGGAAAGGGAAAACTAGCAGAAGATGTCAACCTGGAGCTGCTTCCTGAGAACACCGATGAACGAGCCCATTCAATGGAGGACACTGTCTTGGTCCTAGTCTTAGACACCAAGCCCGAGAAGATGGTCCAGATCGAAGCTCGCCTTGTAGAACCACTTCGGTCACAACTGGTAAGTTTCTTAGTAATTTAGATGCTTTGGTATGGTCGGTAGTAGAAATGCCCAACATAGACCCCTTTGTCATTACTCATAGACTTAATGTGGACCCTATAGTTAGACCAATCAGGCAGACGAAGAGGAACCTCTCCCAAGAGAGGTTGAGGATAGTTGACGAGGAGATCGGAAGCTTCTCGCAGTAGACTTTGTTAGAGAGGTCTAGTGTCCGAGTTGGGTAGTCAACCCAATGCTTGTGAAAAAAGCAAATGATAAGTAGTGCATATGCATCAACTACACCGACCATAATAGAGTTTGCCTAAAGGATAATTATTTGCTCCCGGTAAGTATGACCTCGGGGTACGAGTTGATAAGTTTCATGGACGCTTACTCTGGCTATAATCAGATCCAAATGAACCTGAAAGACCAAGAAAAGATTGGCTTTGTAACTGAACTGGGCTTGTGTTGTTATAAAGTAATGCCCTTCTTATTGAAAAACGTTGGAGCAACTTTCCATCAACTTGTAAATAAAATTTTTTCACCATTAATTGACACTAAAATCGAAGCCTATGTTGATGACATGGTCATGAAGACCCAATTTTCAAATTCTTTAATTTCTTATTTAAATTCTATTTTTGAAATTCTAAGAAATTTTAACATGAAGCTCAACCCGAACAAGTGTGTCTTCAGGTCATATCGGGCAAATTCCATGGCTATATAATGCACCGACGTGGCATGGAAGCCAACTTGTATAAAATCCAAGCAATCCTAGATATGAGACCACCTTGGTCAATTAAGGATGTACAAAAATTAACAGGTTGGATAACCACCCTAAACCAATTTATGTCTAAGTTGGCTGGGCAATGTCTCCCATTCTTTAAGGCCATAAAGAAAAATGAAGACTTTGTGTGGAATAAGGAGTTCCAACTCGCATTTGACGAGCTTAAAAGGTACTTCAGTTCACCTCCACTACAGACCAGACCATAACCCGAAGAGGAGCTAAAACTCTACCTCTCGGCGAGTGACGATTAGCTCGGTACTAATTAGAGAAGTAGACAGGGTTTAGCGACCCATCTACTATATAAATAAAGTGTTGAATGCAGCTGAGACTAGGTAGCCCAACATTGAGAAGTCGGCCTTTAGTTTTGGCAGCTCGGAAGTTGCACCCTTACTTCCAATCCCATACTGTCGTAGTCCTAACTAACCAACCTTTGAGGCATGTTCTTTAGAAGCCCGAGGTCTCGGGAAGGTTAATGAAGTGGGTCATCGAGCTGAGTGAATATGATATCCGGTTTGAGCTACGCCCAACAATTGAAGCACAGGTCCTGGCCAACTTTGTCGCCAAGTGCATGTTCAGCACGCCGACCCTTGGAGTGGCTAAGCATGCTATCACATCGGAGGCATCAACTAGTGTGGCACCTATCCCGGCCTTGGGAGTCCCGGCCTGGAACGATGAGCCCTAGATCCTCTATGTCGACGACTCGTCTAATCAATGTGAAAGCAGAGTTAGGTTGTTGCTTTACAGGCCAAGCAAGGTGAAGTTGGAGTATGCCCTCTAGTTTGAATTTGAAGCATCAAACAACGAGGCAAAGTATGAGGCACTGATAGTCGGGCTGACTTTGGCAAAGGAGGTCAGTGCAAAACACATTGTGGTATGCAACGATTCTCAACTGGTGGTAAACCAGGTGAGTGGGCAGTATGAGGCCTGGGAGCCTGCCATGTCGGCCTATTTGGCCAAGGTGTGAGAAATCTTGCCCAACTTTCACTCTTGGTATATTCAATAAATACTGAGGATTGAGAACACAGAGGCCGATGCTCTTTCAAAGCTAGCCAGTGCAACAAAAATCACAAGGAGAATGGTCTATGTTGAAGACCTACCATGGCCAAGTATAGAGAGGGTGGTAGAAGAGGTCGCTCCTATTTTGGTAGTAGAATCGAGCTGGATGAATTCACTCATTGAATATCTATGTCACAAGACCCTACCAACAAACTGCAATGCAACTCGGAGGGTAGAGCGGAAGTCAGCTCGCTACATCATCATTGGGGAGTAGTTGTACCACAGGTCTTTCACGCTCTCCTACTATTACTAGACTACGATGAAATTGGACACACTCAAACTCGTTCAGACATGTTATAACTGCTAGAGGCATGCTAACATGCCACATCAACCTACCGCTGACCTGAAGTACCTAACCATCCTATGGTCATTCACTCAATGGGGGATAGACATCCTCGGTCCCTTCCCACCTACGACCGGGCAGAGAAGGTTCTTGGTCACCATAGTTGACTACTTCACAAAGTGGGTGGAAGTTGAGCCACTGGTGTAAATCACAACCTAGAATGTACAAAACTTCTTCTAAAGGAACATAGTGTGCAGGTTCGGACTCCTAAAGGTGCTGATATCGGACAACGGGAAGCAGTTCGAGAATATCAAGTTTCAAAATTGGTATGCCGAGATGGGGATCCAGCAAAACTTCACCTCAGTAGCTCATCCCCAAGCAAACAAATAGGCCTAGGTAATGGATAGGGAAATCCTCTACAAACATAAATCTCGGCTTTCTTGAGCTAAGGGTTTGTGGGTAGACGAGCTGCCCAACATTCTTTGGGTCTACCAGACTATGATCAAAATGGCAACCGGAGAAACCCCCTTTAATTTGACATACGGAACGGAGGCAATCATCCTTGCTGAGATCGAGTTGCCCACCTTATGGTTTGAGGCGTATGACGAGGAGGACAACGACGACAAGCTACAGGCGAACCTTGACTTAGTGGAAGAAGTCCAAGACCTGGCCTATATTTGGACCGTGACCTACTAGTTACAAGTAGTTCAATACTATAATGCCCGAGTCAAGAAATGCCACTTTCGAGTTAGCAGCCTAGTACTTCAGAAAGTTTTGGTACCTGAGCTCGATGTAGGTAAGTTAGGACTGAACTAGGAAGGTCTCTACAAAGTACTAAGGGTGATTGGTGAAGGAATGTACGAGATCGAGATATTGGAGGGGACACAGGTCCCCTGTGCTTGGAATGTGGATAACTTAAGGAGGAACTACCTTTGAGCTCAAGAGTTCAGCGTCTGCAATGCCACTAACATTGCAAAATTTCACTAAGTATAAAAGACCACCCACCTCGGCAACCTGGTCGAGCCGATCTGCATTATGGGGGCACATTGACTAAACTACATCTTAAAGGATATGGTAAGTCACTTTTACCATAAAGGTCCCTTATGCCGACCTGGCAATGATGTTGGCAGTTTGATATGCCTAGTTGCTCTAGCACCTAGGCACCTCGGGTTAATCCCATACTTAGTATATTTTTTGTTTAGGTTCGAAAGAAGAAAGAGACGAGGTGTGCAAAAAGTTTACTTCATTGAGCTTAAGTGATTGCATCGTCATAAAAAAAAGAGGAAAATTTCTTAGGCTGAGCTCGGAGGCTTGGCACATTACGCATTTATAGGGGGTCCAAGAAAATAGGCAAAAAGGACTCAGACATTCTAGGGATCCTCATTCCCATCTCCAACCACGACGGCAGCTTCTCCTTCGGTAGCATCCACACCGACTTCGACCTCAGCTTCCTCACTTACCCCATCTTCTTCATCCTTGGAATTGGGCTCCAGATTGACCTGATCTGACATTTCATTGGTATAGGCCAAGGACTTGATGAGTGAGAGGTCGAGCTCAGGGTACATCGCTGACCTCACCAACATTTGGCAAAGTTTAATGCCTTGACAAAAAGCACTAGTTTCGAACTCTTCCCTCTCTTGTAAGAAGTCTGGGGAGACTTTGAACTCTTCGATGGCTCGGACCTTGGAAGCTTGGATCTTGTCGAGAAATTGGGCCTTGCATTCAGCGGGGTGATCATCCTTCTCCTGCAACTCCTACAGCTCATTCCACCCGAGACTGATACTCGCCTGCCGCTGCCTTGTCAATTTTAGCCCTCACCAAATATCACTTAGATTGCTTGACAAGGGAGTGGACCATGGTGTTCATCTACAAAGGAAAACAGAAGCTAAGTATAAAAACACAATTCAAGAATAGCACAATGAGGAAGCTGGAAACTTGCCATCATGAGGAAGTGCATAGCTTTGTCGCCGAGCTCACTAGACTACATGTTAGAAAGGTTGGAAACCTCTTTGGGGAAGATGGCCTCCTTGGTTTTGATTAAGGCAGTCCTAAAGTCCATGATGGTCCGCCTCTCTTCAGGAGCTTCCTTAGATGTTTGGGCCTTGGGTTGCAGAGGGCGTGCCTCGAATGTCAGGGCCACCTCAGTCTCTTGTGAGGGCCTCTCTGCCTGATCTTCCCCGAGCTAAGCGTGTATTTAGCTTTGTATCGTAGACTTTAAGTATTACTAGCAAGTGGGTAAGACCTATGTGCATTGTTTGTTAATTGTTACTACTTGCAAAATTGGACATTAAAAAATCATATAATAACATTAAATATTTATTACTTTCTCGTGATTACTAGTAAATTATTGAAATGCATCGGCACACTAGATTTGTCTTGAAACACGAGATTAAACTTTTATTGTTATTGTTTGATCGTTGAATGGGATTTGAAACCATTAGACGTTAGATAAGTTGATGGGTAGTAGAATTGGGAGAAATATTAAAAAATAAGCATCTGTTTGGCAAATCTTTTTGAGAATATCTTCTTGTACCTTTAACGATCAAAAGATGCATTGAGCTTTTGACATAAGATCTGAATAACCCGAAGACTATTTAGTAGATATGCATCTTTCCATGTAATGGTATATATATATATATATATATATAAGAACTAGCCATCTTATCAATCACATTCAAGTGTAATAATTAGTATTTACGTGTCTTTCAATATATTTTATGCCTGATAAAATTGTCTAAAACATTATATATATATATATATATATATATATATATATATATATATACTATCCATCTTATCAATCACATTCAAGTATAATAATTAGTATTTATGTGTCTTTCAATATATTTTATGCCTGATAAAATTGTCTAAAACATTGGATAAAGTATTTATGTGTTTTAATTATTAGAAAAAAGTTTCTTGAAAAATACCATTGAAATAGGTGTATCGACAAATATGATACAAATATACAATATGCCCTATAGGAGGGTATATAGATGATAGATTGAGCAATAACTTGAGAAGTGAAATTAAAAGCCAAGAGGGTGTCCAATGGCCAAACCTCGTGACCAAGTTTATTTAATTAGGAATATATAGTGACTAGCCTGGATGATGCTTTCTTCATTAAAATTTCATGATTGACATCTACAAAGCACAAAACTACTTCAATACATTTAAAACTTAGAGTGAAAGAATTCTTTGGACAGCTAAGTTTGTTTTTACTAAGGCAAATGTTGTTGAATAGTATATCTCACTATAGAGAGATTGGTTGAAGTCATTGGATTTTAAGTGTTTTTGGGCCCATGTATATAAATATATAATGCCATTCTATTAGCTTCCATCTTGATTCAGGGATTAGACTAGACGATATAAAGCCCTCTTTAGTAAAATCAATGAACCAAGAGCATAAGATGAATACAATACTACCTTTACCAAAGAAGAAAGATGAATACAGGATGGACTACGATTGAATTGATATATTAATTTAACAACAATGGTTGTTCATCTAGTGGGGACCTGAAAGTGTTTTCTGAACTTCTGACCCTAGTCGAAGTTGAACTAGTATCCCACAGGCTTGATGTTTCACTTATGTAGCATTCCACCTCTTCCTCTGTTTTTTGAAAAACAAAATTCTTTTCACACATCCTCAATCCCTCAAGTTCCACTACAACTTCTTTCATTGTAGGCCTTTCCTTCCCATTCAAGTGCAAGCATCTCTTCGTAAGGTTGGCAACTTTTTTGAGCTCATCTTTTTGACCCTCTTGTACAATTTGAGGATCAATAATCTCAAAAAGACGATTTTCTTGTATTGAACAAATAAAATGTGTGATTAAGTTCCTCCCTTCTTGCGGTCTAGTTGAAGAAATTGGTTTTTCACTGGTAAGCAGTTCCACAAGAACTACCCCAAAACTATAAACATCACTCTTCTCTGTAAACTGACTTGATTGAAAGTACTCTGGGTCTAGATAACCCAAGGTCCCTTGTACCGCTGTGGTTATAGGAGTCTTATCAATTGCAATTGACCTTGAAGTCCCAAAATCGGATACTTTTGCTCTATATTTATCATCTAAAAGAATGTTTGATGACTTGATGTCTCTATGATAGATTGGTATGGATGCTGCTGAATGCAAATAGGCAATTGCTCCCGCAACCTCTGTTGCAATTCTTAAGCGATGATCCCATGAGAATGAGAAGTCTTCATTCTGATTGTGGATATTATTGAAAAGGGTTCCACCGGATATGAACTCATATACTAACAAAGGTATTTCAGCCTCTAAACAGCATCCTAACAATTTAACCACATTCCTATGATTAATTTGGGAAAGTAAGACAACCTCATTAATGAATTGTTCTAATTGACTTTCATCTAATAATTTCGACTTCTTGATTGCCACAATTCTTCCATCGGAGAGCATACCTTTATATACTGTGCCTTGGCCCCCTTGACCAAGAATACAGTTCTCATTATAGTGGTCTGTGGCAATTTCTAACTCTTTTGCTGTAAAAATTTTTACTTTCTCAACATTGCCTTCCTCTGCCAAGATTTGTTGTTGTAATAACAAACCACCATTTCTTTTGAAGAAATTTTCTTTGAGTTTCTTGATCCGTCTTTTCTTTAAAACTTGGTACAACCAATAACCACCAACAAGGAGTAAAGTTACACTTAAACCAACACCTGCATAACCATTGAAATTTTAAATTTTACAATTAACATAAAATTAATACCAAATGGAAACTACGAATATTGTAGAACATAATTACCAAAATAAAATCTCTAACCACCAAATATGCTATATATATATATATATATGGACAACAATTTTTGGCCGTTTTTTTTTTTGTTTTTAAAATTTTAAATTTTTTTTTGTCAGAACAATCGGTCTATTTGATCCGAATGATCGGACCGTTCAAGCCGAGAACCGATCCCCATTTAACTCAATAAATCGTAAGACATGGAAAAGAATTTTAAACTAAAACAACGAAATTATTATCCTTTTTTTTTGATAGAAAGAATAAAATAATATAATAGAAAAACATTTAAAAAAAACTGACACCCTCAAGCGGAGAAGCCTATAGTCCACTCCATGGGGAAAGCCAACCCTCCCTCAAAAGATCACATAGCGACACTCTACCACATCCTTGTTGAAATAGAGTAACGTAAGTCGCCACTGACCCAATAAATAAAAAGGAAAAAGAAAAAACAAAACCATCCATTTAACTTCTGCTTCGACTTCTTATCTTGGGATAACGTGAGGAAATAAAAAGATAATGTTGATGCAAGAGATTATAAAATTAGACATCCTTTCTCTTTCAAATAGAGAACTCATTTTTACCATGCAGAAGTAACAGTTGCTGACCACATAGTGATGTAAAAGCTCATAGGATATATGCATAAATTGGACCTTCAAATAATCATCGCCCACTGTTTAATGGAACTAGGTTGCCCAAACTATCACACTCAACTGCGTTTTGATTATGGTAACTTGAAGATGCATGAAGCAAACACTGGGTCTCCTCAAGATTACTTTCATCCCATGGATGTTTGTTCAGTCTCTTCAATCTCTCAAGCTCCATTGCCACCTCCTTCATTGTAGGCCTTTTATCCCCTTTCAATCTTAAACATCTTTTTGCAAGCTTAGTGATTTCTTGGAGTTGATCCGTACTAGCCTCTTGCACCACTCGAGCTTCCAAAATCTCATAAACATTCTCCTCTTTCATGGAAGTAGTGAAATAGGTAGCTAAATTTCTTTCTTGTTCAGGTCTGTCAAATGAAAGTACCTTTCTCCCAGTTATGTTGTTCACCAAGTAATTGAAGAGTTCGATCATCGACCAAAAGGGTATAAATTCTTTCCTTCTCTTTCCTTAGAGAGAGAGAAATGGAAGGAAGGAAAAAAATTCTTTCCTTGCCTTTGAAAAAAAAAAAAAAAACAATGGAAAACTCTCTTTTATATAGGTTATTAATTGGATCAATGAAATCCAGACCATCAATTTAGAAGGTACCTTCGTATTGTTGACCCTTGCGGCTACCTTATATCCCACCCCCAGTGGCCTGTCAAGATAAGCAATCTACGAGGTTATATGTTTCCGAAAGGGAGTAGGATAAGGATATCTGGCCTGATCCAGGGGATTCTCATATGCAGGGCAACATAGGCTAAAGAAAAGCGACTCATGACTCCAAATTAAGGCCTCGTTTGGTTCGTGGGAATAGGGGTCTGGAATCGGAACTGGAATAGCCCTTTCCAATTCCAACTGTTTGGTTGGGCGGAATCGAAACCCCATTTTCATTCCTGTTGGAATGGTATTTCCTTATTTGAGGGAATGGCCATTCCCTGCCTCTGATTTGGGAATGAAATCTCATTCCTACTGATTTTAATTCCCATTCTCATTCCTATTTGAACCAAATAGACTATGGGAATGGATCATTCCAGTTCTGATTCTAGAGAATTCTGATTCCAATTCCAACTACGAACCAAAGGGACTCTAAGTTCTTAACCGATGCTATATAGTCACCAAGTAGACTAGTAGTCTCACAACCCAAACCAGTTTAATAGGGCAGCTCACTCTCTGGCCCAAATAATTAAATTCTTGGACTCAGTATATGGAGTGGAGCAGGGCCCCAGCTTGTATTGAACAATATGTAAACTCCTTTTGTTAGTTTATAGCTTTACTTTATTTATCAAAAAAAAAAAAAAAAAAAACAAACAAACAAACGTAAACGTTCTATTTTGATGTACATAGGGGCGGAGCCAGGGAGGCCCAGGGGAGCCATGGCCGCCTGTGGTCCAAAAATCCCCCATTAGTAATACAATTTTCATGTAAATTTTTCCCCTCCCCCCTCTCCAACCAAATGGTTGGCTCCCTTATAGGCCCATTTATATTTATTCCTTCCTACCTTCCTAATCCACTTTAGTTTTTGGCCCACTTATGAAAATTCCATGGCTCCACCCTTGGATGTACAGTAATTAGAAGGCCAAACCAACGGTTGAACTTGGCTTCTTAATCAGCCGGTCTCACACCTAAAACTGCAAAACCCCAGATTTTTTTTTATAAACTTTCGGGATGGGCCTGGGCCTGTGCCAATCCTTTAGTTAGTAACTCTAGGATGGATCATTAGCTAGTTGTTGAATGTTAAGGGATCTTATCATCATCACCATTTGAGCTTTGTGACATATGGTATAAATCCTATCCAATTTTTCTATTTCGTAATGTTCAGTGCCATATCCATTATTTACTAGTTTCTCTTTAAATAGCCATATCCAATGTTAAATCGAGGATGCTTAAATAATTTCTCATTAGTTCCAGCAAGTCCTTTGTTCAAAGTATTAATATGCACAACACACAAATTCTGTATTGTACAATTCAAAGAGACAATAATCTATTATTTACTAGTTTTGTGGTCTCAGAATTTTATAATAAACATGCTAAGAAGGGTTCTAAAAGTTAAACACCCCCCACCCCCACCAAAAAAAAAAATTATAGTTAGCATTTCTGTGAGTTTGAAAACCAATAACTATCAACCATTTGCTTTTCTACCACACTCATTTTTTTAGATATATTTCTTTTTGATTGTTCAATACTCTCATCCACTGAACATAGTTGGCCTTACAACAATTCTATAGAATTTTCCTTCTATCTAAAGTGGTATTTTCCTATCACATAAGACCCTAGTTGCACATCTCCATTTTTCCTTCTAGCTAAAGTGGTATTTGCCTATCACATAAGACCTTAGATGCACATGTCCATTTTGTCCATCCTACTCTAATTCTATGACTTACATCCTTTTGAATCTATCCTTTGTTATCAATTATTGAGCCAAGGTGACAAAAACAGTCACATTGAATTAAGTCTAAGTCTTGTATCATAAATGTAGCTTTCTCTATACTCTTGTTATTGAATTTACATTGCATATATTCAATTTCAATCCTACTTATTTTGAAACCTTTTGTCTCTAATGTAATTGTTTATGAACCTAAGTTTACATTTGATCCTTCCTTAATTTCACCAGTTAATACCATATTATCAACGAACATAAGGCTTCCCGACACCTCTTAAACATCATTAGAGAATGACCCCATACTAAGTACGTGGCTAGTATTCTGATATGTTGTACTCATATATTATGATAAATTTTATTTGACACCTATTTTCTATGTTGTAATTTAGGTTAATATTTTGTTTGATATTTTTTGATAAATAAATTTGTTATTAATTTAAGAGATTAAATCAAGTTTTATTTCTAAATAATAACCCACTTTATGAATCTTATATTATTTGAAATGAGTTTTCTTTTGTTTTTCATTTTAGTGGAGATAACTACCAGTAACTCTTTCTGAGAATGCAAATAACTACATCTTGAAGCTCATGCTTCTTTTTGAATGAATAGACACGTGTCTGAGGAAGGA
The DNA here is from genome assembly GCF_056320005.1 of Nelumbo lutea. NCBI lineage: Eukaryota > Viridiplantae > Streptophyta > Magnoliopsida > Proteales > Nelumbonaceae > Nelumbo > Nelumbo lutea. The sequence goes on from NC_142690.1 coordinate 11,822,088, forward strand.
AGCTTTTGATTGTAAGTGATCATAATAATTTGTTTTAATCTGTAGAGCTCTAGAGATGAAACACTATGAAGCTATAGTGGTGGCATTCTATGATGGACTTCAAATTGCACGCCATATGCAATTTTTGAATATCATTCCTGAAGAAGATGCAACTTGCATATGACTTCCTTGATGCAACTTGCATAAGTTTGATTGCTCGTTAGTTCTGTGCCATGCCAAGCTAATTTCTTCATGCTATATATACATGGTCACCCTCTTCCTTCTTTTTCAAAATCTACAAATGTATCAGACTTACTAACCTAGAATGTTGAATGAAATTGCCTAGGGGCTCTCTTTTCAAAAGAAAATTTACCAACCATTTTATACCTTATCATACCATGTAATTTTGACCTATTTTTATCAATTTTTTTTCATCATTCCTGAAATTGAATTAATGCATATAGCCATATAGAAGAGCTGTTTAGTATTGTAGTTTTTCCATTTACGCATTTTAGTTATTTCTGAAGATTGAAGAAACGTCGAGAGAGATTTTAAAAGTGGTAATTTGATTGGTTTGAGCTACTGTAAATTTATCTTGTTTAATTCTGAAAAGAAAGAAATTGAGATACTGTAAATTTTATTACCTAAAGTCACTTGCAGCACGGGAAACTGTGTCACTGAGCAACCAGTTCCGTCTTTCCTTCCGTCCCCCTTCTTTCCATGTGGGCATGAGCAAGTGTATCCCCCAGGCGTATTAGTGCAGATCCCCTCGCAGGGATTATTATTTGGGTCCTCGCATTCATTTATATCTGCAATCCATTAATATATACATCAAACTCAGAAGGGGTTTTACTCTATATACACTCATCCTGCTGAACAGAAGGGGTTTTAGTTATCTACCTTGGCATCCGTCTTCAAGATAAGGATTACCCTGGTAGCCTTTAGAACAGTTGCAAAGATAGCCAAGGCCGTTGGGGGAGTCAAAGCATTCACTGTTGTTGCCGCATGCATATTTAGAGTCAGTTGTAGAAGCATTTGGGCACCAATGATTCTCTATCGCCCAGTCGAGAACCATGGGGATCCGTCCTTTATATTTATCATAGAAATCATAGCCTGGAAGATCGGATACTGAGAAATTGTACCAGTTGGAGTCAACCAGGAATGCATAGCTGCAGTTACTGAAAGACCAGACATAGATGTGGTTGTAATAGCTGTAAAGCTGCAGGTCGAACCTCTTGAAACCCCTTGGGATGGAGGTCTGGCAGCAACCAATGCCTGAACATGACCCGTTAACCACGCTTCCTAAATCGTTACAGAGCATGGAACAGCCGCTTGTAAAGTTGCGGCCGGACGAGCCCATTATGTAGGCTTGAGTGTCGCATCCGATGGCTGTGAATCTGTTGTGGGTGGCGGAAAACGTATAAGGCCATTTCTTTAAATCCACCCAATAACTGAAACTGCTGGAGTTTTTACCCAAACTGTTGTAGCAGTCAAAACTCATGTAGTTGTTGATACGCAAATGCCCTAAGGATGATATTTCTAAGACTTCCAAGCTTCCTAAGAATAGTTTGGGAGGGTTGAAAGTGTAGTTGCAGGTCAGACTGTAGTGCTCGTCTCTGTAACAGTTTGGCTGATCCAAACCAAAGGGGTATAGAACAGTAATGTTGCCACACGTCTCGTTGCAACCGGGCTTCGCCATCGACGACACCTTTGATGGTGCCGCCATAGTTGGCCATATCATCAGAAGGAACGACTGAAGCAATGCGACTAATAAACTCATTTTTACTAGCCTCAAACTCAATTGGCTTTGCTTGGATCGGACTACTTTGATAGGAAATATTTGTAGTCTAGCTAACAGCTAGCCTTCCTCTTTTATAATCTTGAGAGGGATCGGTGTCAAGTCCTTTCAACCACCACATTGGCGCGCGCCTCTGGGCAGTACTGGCATTTTCAATTATCTGTATTGATTATTGAACTATTCGTATAACCTTACTTTGTTCTTAACTCATGCAAATTGCAGAAAAATTAAAGCGCAAAGCACATGGAACTCATTTGGATCAAATTAGACCATCCAATAGATATGTGCATGGGTCAATAAGTTCAAACCAATCCAACTGAAAGCTGAAGAGAAAGACAAACGGGTTAGATAGAATGAAGGTCCATATAACGTACCTTAACACAGAACCCGCTTCATTCAGATAAACAACTGATTTTGCTCAAATATTTGCAGGCTAGCTAGCCCGGCTCATATTTATAAAAATAAAGCCACAGGCATTGACGAAGCCACTGGATAAACTGTGGTCTCCACAAGAAGCTAGCTAGATAATTTTAATAAGCGCCAGCTTCACCACATGTGATCTGGGTTCTGACAGGGGACCCTATTGAGCGATTCGCAAGTTGAGCTGTCTACCTTCTACTCATGAGGCAAGTTTGACTTTGAACCAGAGAGCCCAAATCTATACCTTACCCATCTGTAGGGCCATTTCGATTTGGGAAGTCATTTGGGATGTGCCCATATCATAAATAGGTAGGTTTGCATGCAACTCAGGTACACAATTTAAAGATTTTCCACATCATCAAACCCATAAAATTTAAATTGGATGCTCATCTCTATCTCTCTCAAGTTGAACCTCTAAAATTAACAAGAGAAATTAATTTTCGATTCATATTATTACTTCAACAAGAATGAGAGATAAGGCTGATGGTATTTCTCCTGAATATGTTGCCTGCAGCCCAGCAACCCAGTCTGTAATTGACCTTATCTGATGATGAATTGATCACAAGGTTAAAATCCCCGACGTATGTGAAATGACGACTCAAGTCCTTTATGGTTTACCAAATTAATTTGGAATTTAATGAAAGGTGATTAGTAAGGGTGACACCTAGATACGATCCACTAGCAAAGCAACAACTCAGCAAGGAGAGATTAGTCAAGAGGTCGGGAGCTTGGTGATCGGTCACTTCGGCGCAAAGCTATCTCGGTATGTAGCAGGTCACCTCAGTGTCCCGATCAGTTCGTGACATAGGAGTCGAAGTGACACGTAATCGGCTCTAGACGACTCTGAACCTCATGGGATTACGCTGCACGACAGTAGGCCTTATCCTATCCCCATCCGGATTAGGCGTTAATGATAAGGATCGTAAACTGGCACGATACTCCCCAAATAAAACGGGAATAGACCTCATCCATCCAGGCCAAAGATCCCGGAACTATTCCGTGAGGCTCACGGCAACTCTATATATAAAGGCAACAACCCCTCCAGGGCCCAGGTACGCATATATCATCTGCACACTAGCACTCTAGCTCACTTCTAGCTCGCAATCTACAGCAAGAATACTAACTTAAGCATCGGAGTGACTTCGCCAAGTTAGCTACACTAAAAATATTCTCTTAAACGAAGGGATTCGTGCTTGGATGGCGGCTCAGGATCAGCCTCATGAAAACCTTATATTCCCTGAGGAGGTTCTACCACGTGGAAACGCTCTTTAATGGAACTTTAGCTTTAGCTAATCGTGACCAAGAAACCACCGGTTTCGCTTGGTGGGCCGGGAATGCCCGACTTATCAATTTGTCTGATAAACTACTTGGGGCTCACGTCGCCCATGCCGGATTAATTGTATTCTGGGCCGGAGCAATGAACCTATTTGAAGTGGCTCATTTCGTACCAGAGAAATAAAAGGGACCTCGATTTCTTTGGAGTAATAAGACTATTCCAATTACGATACTCGTGGAGAAAAAATCGTAATAAATGCAAAGAAGGGGTATCCTTTACCCAGCAACGAAGAGTTTGAACCAAGATTTCTGAATGAATGGGGTAAGGTATTAGTAGATCTAACACATAATTCAAACGTGATAATTTATCCTCTAAAAAAGAAAATATTGAATGAATTGATCATAAACCCTGAGTTCTCTGAGCTCACTGTTTTGCAAAACAACTTGCTCGTCGCACAGTGAATCTCCAAGTTATCCTCTAGAAGGGAGCATCCAGTTCGTGCTCCATCAATTGGCGCTGTCTGTGGGAACCTGAATGAAAGGTCATCTTAATATCTCAATGGATTCCTCCAACAACACTGGGAAAGGTATTGACATGAACATCGCCGGGGGCAAGATCAGCCATCAACTCTCCCTTAGGGTCCCACGGTGTGTATTGGTCAGTTTACCATCCCTCTCACAGTTTTGGGGTTCCCATCACTGTTTGTACCACAAACCACTTCGCAAGTGAGCCGCTCCCCCAGTTGGTCACCTCTTTTTCAGAACCAACTGTGATTTCCTCTGGGGTCGGGCATTCGCAATTCGACGACCTGGTGCAATGTGTCCGAACCATGCAGATGCAAATGCAACAAATCCAACAGTTCCAGCAGCATTTCCTTTATCAGTAGCAATTTCCTCCTCTGCACCCGAGCCACCAACCGATCCTACCTCGTTATGTTGCTCAGCGTCAGAACGTCCGCCGATCTCCCCATCATGGTGAAGGGACATCACATGTACCGGAATTCCCCATAAACCAAACTCCACCACGAGGTGGAGCGGACAAAAAGCTCGCTTCCCCGGTTTCTCAAAGGGGGAACCCAGGTGAGAGGCGTGAAGGCAACCAGCTTGACAGAGCTAACCAACTGCAATACTCACGACCTAAGAACGACAAATCGCAAAGAGAAGAACATTGATCTGAAGCCCACAGCGCAGACTCAAGGCAAGTTCCTTCCGCGCCTCATCGAACTAGAGCAACCAGAGGAGCACATAGAGGAACGAGTTGCCCCGATATAAGAAATAGTTCACATACCGGTTTCAGAGACCGATCCCGCCAAAACCCTTCAAATCAATGCACTAATCAGCGAGCCACTCCGAACTCAATTAGTAAGTTTTTTACTTAAAAATTTAGATATTTTTGCTTGGTCCACGACGGAGTGCCCCGAATTGACCCTAAAGTAATAACTCACAAGCTTAATGTCGACCCTCTAGTTAGGTCAGTGAGACAAAGAAAATGCAACCTCGCCCTGGAACGATGGAGGGTAGTCGATGAGGAGGGCGGGAAGTTCCTCACGGCAGACTTCATCAGGGAAGTCCATTACCCGAGCTGGGTTGCCAACCCGGTGTTGGTGAAGAAGGCCAACGGCAAGTGGTGCATGTGCGTCGACTACACCGACCAAAACAAAACATGCCTGAAAGACTACTTACCACTGCCTAAGATTGACCGTTTAGTAGATGCGACCTTGGGGCATGAGTTGTTGAGTTTTCTAGATGCCTACTCTAGTTACAACCATATTAGAATGGATCATGTTGACCAGGACAAGACCACATTTGTAACTGAGCTCGGGCTATACTTTTACAAGGTTATGCCCTTTGGATTGAAAAACGCTACGGCAACATTCCAGCGCCTTGTAAATAAAGTTTTTGAACCATTAATTGGCAATAAAATTGAGTGTTATGCTGATGACATGGTCGTGAAAACCCAACTTTTTAGCTCTCTATTAAGTGATTTGAATGATGTTTTTCAAATTCTAAGGAAGTATAACATGAAGTTGAACCCGAGCAAATGTGTCTTCGGAGTCACGTCAGGTAAATTTCTAGGTTACATAGTGAACCGACGCAGCATCGAAGCCAACCCGAAAAAATTTAGGCCATCTTAGATATGAAACCACCTCGAAAAATAAAAAAAGTCCAGAGACTGATCGGACGAGTAGCAGCCTTGAGCCGGTTCATGTCTAAGTCAGCAGGTCGGTGCCTGCCCTTTTTTAAGGCAATAAAAAGGAACAAGCACTTTGAATGGACTGAGTGTCACCCTCACACTAGCACTCTAGCTCATTTCCAGCTCCCCATCTACCGCAAAAATACTAACTTAAGAATCAAAATGACCTTGTCGGGTTAACCACCCTGGGTTCTTTGAACTCACTGTTTTGTAGAACAACTTGCTCATCACACAACAAAACTCCAAATCATCTTTCAAAAGGGAGCATCCAGTTCGTGCTCCATCAGAACTCTTTTGGCCATTTATAGAGATACAATATATATAGTTATTAATTTTTAGCTACTATATACCAAATGTGGTATAATATTGTCTCCAGTTGTAGTTAAATCCAATAACTGTCATGATCCCGAAAACTTGCTTAGCAAGAGTCATAATAATCTTTGGGGTCATGGATCGATCACTTGAGTATAAAATAATAACAAGTAGTCATTAATAATCATCTTATTATATATTATGTGGAGGCATTTGCTTGGTATTAATACTCTACAAAAAATAATAAAGAGAAAACTAATTAATAGCAATCTCAATTGATATATATAATCAATTGGAATTTTATTGTTTGATGAAGGGAATACCAAAGCAATTGCTTAACTGCGCTAGACCAGAAGATAGAGTTCTCAATCATGAGAAATGTGATTGCAGCAACTTAACATAATAGATAGATCGAGTTAATTAATTTAACTTGGGTTCACATGATTATATCTATCAGAGTTAACAAACTCCTGGGATAAACAAAATTGGATGGTTAAGTGCTCTGCCAAACAACTTTTCTGGCATAAGAGCTCTCAGCAGGAAGAAGCCCGGTCCTATATCTCATGCTGATAATAGGAGATATGTACATTGTCTGATGAGTTTAGTATTTAAAATTTAAAAATTAATGGTTATAAGGAATGGATATATACTAAATAATCTTACGATTATAAATAATAAAGTATTTATTATTAGCACAACATGAAACAAAATCAACTATGAAACTATTAATTGGGATGGTTTCATATGATTTAATTTGCTAATTAATTAAGGTAAAGTGCTTAAGAAAAATATGAATAAATATAATTCTACAACATTTTTGATGGGTAAAATATAATTCTATAACTGAGATGACAAAACATGTGTGAAAGGAAATACAAGTGTAATTGTTATTCAAAAAAAATGGAGTTAATTGCCTCATTTATTTCTTCTTTCTTTGTTAATTTTTCTACACAAATGGGTTATAGAATATGGAGCGGTCCTCCCAAATGTAGTTGGCATCTTTAATTGATTAGTTCATTTCACCCTTCTCATAAATTGAAATTATATGAAACAAAATTGAATGGGATTGGAACAAGCAAGACAAAAGCATGAAGCATTGTTTTGCATCATAAAACACGCTTATTGTTGAGAATGAATCAAAATAATTCGGGTGATCCATTACATCCCCTAATCCAAGTCAGTCCTATCTACTAATCTTGTGCCACAAGGCAGTGGCTTACCTTTTAGCGTACAAGAAAATATAATCGTCATAGCATTAATTTATATGCATATATAATGTCAAATCATATGGTGACTTCACAGGCCGCATGTAGATTTTTAAATTCCACTGCCCATTTATAAATATTTAAAATGTCAAATACCCTCATTCTATACATCAATGTTTGCTGGCACTTGCCCTAACTATACTTTCGGCCTAAAAATTTTAATCCTGGGATGAACCGTCATTCTTTTAAAAAGAAGTGGCATGTGGTGTCAACAAAACATTTTCCTATACGACACCAGCATGATCTGATCTTATACCGCAGATCTCACCATGAAACTGGGACCACCTTAAGAGTGAGACTCGGCATGTATAAAAATACTTCTCAGAAAATGGCATTGGTTCTAAAACCATCTCCATTACCATCCTCTTAGGCTTAAGAAAAAAAAAAAAAAACCATGTCCCTTCCCTCTAATCAACCATATGTTGCTTGTGCTTCTTCTGGTATTCGAATATGGATGCCAACAGTTTAGGTTGGTACAGTTTCAACCGCAACCTAAATCTGACCCGATTAAATGGAATGGGACTATATTATCAAACCTAACCATCCTTGGCCCACGAAAAGTATACCCCTATTTTTAGTGAAAGTTATGGGAGTGTTTTGTAATATAAATGTTTTTGTTTTCATTTATTTTTGAAATTGTTATGTCAAAAAAAAAAAGTAAAAACATGTTTTAGAGCACAATTTTTGTTTACAAAGACAAAAACAAGTTGGTTTGTTTCAAAAAACAAGGACCACAAAACAATTGATTTATAAAACAAAAACATATTTTATAATACAGAAATTATATGATTTATGAAATATGATATTAAAAAACCAGATGAAAACATATTTTTTAAACTAGGAATTAATTCAAGAACATATTTGTTATTTCAGTTTTGAAAAAAAAAATCATAAATATATTTTGCATTTTTGTTTTGAGATCTATTCAACTATTCCATATCAGATGCTTTTGCTTACACTCATTTATATATGAGGACATTAACAATCTTTTAAAAGCATGCACACACTCCACCTACTTTTCCTGATGATGAAACGTTCTGGTACACATCTAGGCACGGAATTATTATTCTAGTCAGTGAGAATGACCATAAATTGTTCTTTATAATATAATAAATTGAGTTTCCTTCAATGAATTATTGTCGTGATCAACCTATTGCAAAGCTAAAATAACCAAACAAATTGTTATTTAAAAAAGTAAATTAAGCAAGTCAATCATCATAGCGAACTATTGTTTTCCCTTTGATATATAATCCATAATTTCATATTCTAATAAAGTTTAACAGCAATCAAGAACTATACCTTAGAATAGGCCCATGTAAATTATTGGACCAAAATCACCTAGAATTCGATGCTATAAAGAATGTATACTATAATTTATGTCTATATCCATATTTATATTTATACTATTATAAAGTGGACATTTACTTTGATTGTAGTATAGGTTATAAAAGTAAATCTTAATATACAATATCAATTTATATATTTACTGTTTATTTGCAAATATGTGCATAGCATGTACCCCTTACACTACTTCCTAAACCGGTATCACAATGCATAAACCATAGCCAAAAGCCCTCTCTTAGTTGTGACCTTTCTAATGCGGGGAAAAATCAAGTGGCATAGCATACACTTTTTTTTGTTTATTTTTATTATAAAAAAGATGGCATGTTATGTCAATGGAGACTATTCTGCTTTGAATCACTTCCTCGCTAAAAGAAGCTAAAAGAAACAACCATTAATGGACAATCAAAGATGCTCCTACAATGAGATCACTTCCATGGGATGTTAAACATAATGTGGGATCTCTCTGCATGACAATTTTAAGCGACCAAACCATTGGGAACTTCATTTTATATAATTTTGCCATCTATCTTCAATTGGGTGACTTGGAAAGTAAGATATTCTCATATCAAGAATTAAAATATCATTATGATACACCTCAATACCTCTGATATGAGGTGTATCGTATCTATATCAATGGATATGATAAGAAATATGCCACAACTAGGTATGCATCATATCCCACAAGTCAACAGTATTGGCATGATAGTCTCCATATTCAATTGCATCACATTGTATTAATGGATATAGTTCGATATGCATCAATATAGAAGTGTATTGATGTCTAGTTTGATTGTTTCTAAAATTTAATAAAAAATAAAAAATTTATATTTTTAAAATTTGGAACAGAATTATAATTAAAAACCTAAAATAAATCATTTAAGATTTAATTTCTCCAAAAACTTAATAAAAATAATTTGTTTTGTCTACCTTAAACGATTTATATGTTTTATTTTACAATTATATGTAAAATAAATAATTATATCTTAAAAATAAAAATATATTTATTATTTGAAAAAATAAAGCTATTATTTACATAAAAGTATTAAATAAATAAGTTTTTTAAAAAACAATAAAATTGTCAATTATAATTATAAAAACTGAAATAGAGTGATAATTATTGTATGATGTAATAATATTTCTCTTCATATAACCTATTAAAGTGTATTTATCATCTTATTCATAGATAATCCAACTTTAGATTTAATGTTATTAAAGCTCAATTTAGAAGCAGTACAAATGCAAATATGTAGAGTGTATATACGTACAAAATAATACAAAATACAAGGTTTTGCACTCTACATATTTGTATCTGTACTCCTTCCAAACCGAGTTATCTGATTTGTATGCATTTTTCTAGTGTATCCAAACATTTTCATAGTTTTTGTCCCTATCCATGTGTTTCTAAAGCATATCCATATCCGAGTTGTATGGTACAATAACAATATTGATACTTTTATCTTTGTCTCATATATACAAAGAAAAGGGGGTGTCAACCTCAAGCCTCGTAAGAAAAATTAATAAGTGGATGAGGGAGATTAATATGCTCCATTAAGAGTGAACATTTGGTTTATTCAATTAAAAAGTGAACCAAATAAAATGAAATTCTAAAAACTGAACTGGTAAAACAAAAAATGAACCAGAAATGAAATTGTTTGTTCAATTTTTTGTTATTTCAATTAAAACCAAATTTCATTAATATTATAATATAGACACACACACAGTATATATATATATATATATATATATATATATTATGATATCATCATTATCATCTGTGCCTTATCCCAGTTATATGGGATCATCTACATGAATTCTGCTTGTTTCAACAATCTGTTTTATCTAAAGCATTCATTGTTAAATTATTAGTGCTTAAATGATTCCTTACTACTTCTATTCTTGTCCTTCTTGGTCTACCCCTATCTCTTCTAGCCCCTTCCACTTGTAACAAATCATTTCTTTTAATTAGAGCTGTTAGTGGTGGTTTTCTATGCACATGATTAAACCATCTTTTTCCTTCATTTTAATAAAAAAAAATTATTTTACCTTCAAAAGAAGCACGTACAAAGTATACATTTTTATCTTTCAAAGCATGTACTTTTGTCTAATAAGTAGGGTCATAGGGGTATGCCCCATTTCAAAGTTGGGATGTGCCCAAATAGCTCCTAGAAGAAAACTTTTATCTAAAGCATTGCATGACTGTAATATTATTGCATGAAAGGTTTAATATAATTATACAGAAGCTTAAAATGGACAAGTTTCCAATACCTACATCTTAGTCAAGATGTGGAGTTGATAGATTTAACAGTAGTGGTTTTTCATCTAGACATGAGATGACATTGTTCTCCCAACTTCTACACCCAGGTGAAGTTGATCCTATGGCCCATAATCTAAATGGTTCATTTATGAAACTCTCCACTACTTCTTGCTGATTTGATCCAATGAATGTTCATCAAACTTTCTCATTTAAATTTAAGCATCTCTTTGCAAGGTCAGCAACTGCTTGGAGCTCCTCTTTTTTACCTATTTGTGTAACTTGAGAATCAAGAATCTCAAAAAGATGGTTCTCCATTATTAACGAAATTAAAATATGTTATTAAATTTCTTTCCTCTAATGGTCTGATGGAAGAAATTGGTTTCTTCCCTATTAAGAGCTCTATAAGAACTACCCCAAAGCTATAGACATTACTCTTCTCTGTGAACTGGTTTGATAGAAAGTACTCGGGATCCATATATCCAAATGTCCCTTGTACCTATGTAGTTAAGTGAGTTTTATCAATTGCAATTAACCTTGAAATCCTAAAATCTGAAACCTTAGCTCTATGCTTACCATCCAAGAGTATGTTTGAAGAGTTGATATCTCTATGATAAACTGGTATATGGAAGCATCTGAATGTAAGTAGGCAATTGCATTTGCGACTTTTATTGCAATTCTTAAACGATTGTTCCATGAAAACGATTGTTCCATGGATATTATCGGAAAAGTTTCCACCTGATATAAACTCATAAACTAGTAAAGGAATTTCTGCCTTTGAACAGCAACCTAACAATTTAACCACATTCCTATGATTGATCTGTCAAAGTATGGCAACTTCATTAATGAACTGCTCGAGCCGGCCCTCGTCCACTATTTTGGACTTTTTGACTGCTACCCATCTGATAGCATCCCTTTGTTTCCTGTCCTGCTTTACTAAGAATTTGATCCTCATTATAATAATTTGTTGCCTTTTCCAAATCTTCTACTATAAAAATTTTTAATTTCTAAAAACTGCCTTCGCTTGATGATATGTTGTTGTTGTAATAATAAACCACCATTTCTTCTGAAGAATCTTTCTTTGCGTTTTTTATTTGTTTTCTCTTCAAAACATGATACAACCAATAAGTAGAAAGGAGCAATCCTATACCTAAACCCACACCTACACAACACATGAAAAGTTGATGAATCAAGAATTAGTTACAAGTTTCTACCAAATGGTAATGGCTATATAGCAAATTTACATATATTTATTAAACTTTCTGGAAAAAAAACTTTCATCATTAAAACATATATCTGAACAGGTATGTCAAAGTTGATTTGAGATCTAAATTACATAGAGTTCTTCCTTGAGGAAGAAGCTTGAGTGGTGCCAGAAGTCTCTACATTCTCCTAGTATGGGGTAGCTAGGAGCCTAGGACCTAGCAAAGGATTTCAATGAAATTAACCTCAAATTTCTAGCATAATACATGATGATGATGAGGTTTTTATTTTTCATTCTTTTTTTTGGTGTATTACATGATGAGAAATTTAATTAGAGAGTTGAATTTTATGGAAGGTCTAACATAATCCATCCATGCATGGATGAGATTTATATTGGGAATCTGAAGGACCCATTTAAGAAAGCTAGGTGTATGTGCATGTATTGATGTATAAGCATGTGTAAGGGAAAAGTAACATATAGTTGAAGCTTGTACGAGCAAGATATTCAGAGTTAATCAGAACTAATAAGAGTTTGGCTACTACGGGGATAGTACTTTAAGAGACTCTGAGGGGGCGTTTTTTTTTTTTTTTTTTTGAGAGGGGAGAAAGTTGATCAATGGGATTTTGGTTCCCATTTATCAAGAATCCTATGTTCTTTTTTCAGTTTTATGTAGGTAAGTGATACCCATATTCTAGGTGGGTAAATAATTTTCCCACATAGGGGTAAAGTTGCCAACATTTGAATAGGACAAAAATGCCCCTATTAATAATGGATTTCTATGGAATTGCCTTATTTACCTGGGAAATAAAAGAGCATGGGTAAATGCACTTATCCGGGTAAGTGTTTCACAGGAAAACTTACCCTAGTAATTGCATGTACCCGAATAAGTAACTTACCGAAAAACGAATGGGCCTAAATTTTCAAATTATTCTCCGAATATTAATTAAGATAGTAATTTAAGCTAAATATGAATATTATTACCTATAGAGATTTGTATTAGCCGTAGTTTGGCCTCTGAAATGACCAGAGGGACGCAAGGACGTTCATATTTTCTTCCACTTCCTTCCATTAATTCCAGGTGGACATGAACAGTTATAACTTCTAGGTGTATTAGTACAAATCCCCTCGCAGTCATTCATAGTAGAATTAGCACATTCATCTATACCTGCAAGCCATATGACACAATCGAATGAGACTCGTCACTAGACAATGAAGATCAACTTTCCAGCTAGAGAAAGTAAGGCAAAGAGGAAGGAGATCGCTCAGCTATATACCTTGGCATCCATTTTCAAGATAAGGGTTGCCCGGCCTGGTAACCTGACAAAGATATCCAAGACCATTTGGGGAGTTCAAGCAATAGCTGTTGTTGTGACATGCATAAGAGGGATCATTTCTGGAAGCATTTCCACGCGTATAGTTCTCCATCGCCCAGTCAAGCACAATTGGAAGCTTTCCTTGATTTCTATTATAGAAATCCATGTAGCCCAGGAGATCAGATACTGAGAAGTTGAAGTTGTACCACTTGTAATCAACCAGGAAAGAATAGCTGCATGGGTTGAAATCCAAGATATATAGCTATGGTTGAAAAAGCTCCCAAAGGCGATTGTGATAGCTCCTTCATCCCTCCCGGGAAGGAAGTCTGCAGGCAACAGTCTACGCCAGAACAAGACCCATTGGTGATGCGCACTCTATCACTGCAAAACATGTTACACCCACTGGTGAAATTGTAGACCCCAGGGTCTATTGTGATGGCAATAATATCGCAACCGATGGCTGAGAATCTGTTTCTAGTCTTAGAAAACGTACAGGGGCCTATCTTTCAAATCAAGTCTGGGCCACGCATTAGAGGATTCCCCAGTTTGGAATAGCAATGGTAATCCGGCCGTATTGGGGCAGTAATGTGCAATTGGGGTGATATGTCTAAGACTTCAGAGTTGGTAGTTCCTAAGAGCAGTTTGGGACGATTGAGAGTGTTGTTACAGGTTACGTCGAATAGTTCTCTATGACATTTTGGGTCACCGCCAGTGCCAAATGGGTAGGGAATGGTGATGTTCCCACATTTCTCCTGGCAGCCCGGCTTTGCCATTGATGAGGCTGTTAATAATGTCACTGTGGTTGGCCATGGAAGAAAGAGCAAAAGCATCAGCCAACCAAAGCCAATAGTTCGTAATATGACTTGTTTGTTTCATGGAGTGACCACTTAGGATAACCCCGTTAAATAGTTCAGGTGAGGTAAGACTTGAGAGACTGACATCATTATACATTTGAGTTTTCGTGTTAATTAAGTTAGTGAAAGCAAATAATATATGGATCTGATTAGCATATTAAAGGGTATATCTAGTTATTGACCCGGCTTTCAGCCAAGGAATAGAAGCATATTATAAAGTCTTTTTGTGTGAGCTTTATAATTCATTATATCTCTACACCACTCTGAAAAAAAAGTGTGAAAACTAAGCAATTCTATTCAAGCACCGGATAATCAATTTGCATCATACATATCCCATGGTATTCAAAACCGGACCCGGATGTTTGGATTAAAAAAATTGGAAATCGGTCAGGTGACTACTTATATTTTATCCCAAAATTGTTATTTCATCAAAAACTGTTGATTGGTCAGTAAATTATTGACTTAAGTGGTCAAACCATTTGAACCGTCTAACCATTTTGACCATTTTTTAATTTTTTAATTTTTTTTTTTGTTAAAACGAGGCATCCATTTGATTTGAACAATCAGATTATTCGACCCGGGAATCAAACACCTGACTGGTTCATTGTCTAATTTGATTTTAAAAACCTTGATACATCCAAACCAATCCATGTGCTGCTCGTAGTCCAACCCAGCCAGCAATATAGGGCCAACTATATAACTGGCAATTTGCAATTTTAAACATTTAAACTAAATATGCGTAACCGCCCATATACATACGACCCATATTTGCTCATATTGAAGGTTTCAGTTGGCTTGATCAGTAGAACTGAAAAAGAAAGTTCTTCCGCTATCTCTCTCTAGGTTTTCAGAGGCTTCGTTTCTCTCTGTCTAGAGAGAGCCTTCCTCTCGAGACTTCCTCAAGGTTTTTCTTTCTCAATCTTTCATCGTCTCCTCCTCCACCTTCGGTCCACTGGGGTGGCTCCCCCCATCACCCTTTTCTTTTCCTCCTCGTTCTCTCTAGTCCTCTTATTTCTCTTCTCCCCTTCTCTAGTCCTTTTAGTTCTCACTCCTCTCTCGTCCTCTGTTGTTTTTCCATCCTCTATCATTTTACATCCTCTGTCATTTGTTTTTCCATCCTTTGCTTCAGTTCTTCTTCCTCCTTACATCATCTGTAGTTTTTCCCTTCTTCCATCCTCTGTCGTTTTTCGATTTACATGTTTTTCTTTTTTGTTCCTTTGTTGTTTTTTGTTATTTATTTGTTCTTGTTTTGCAGGGAACATGGTAAAGGAGATGCACTATTCAATCTTTTCCTTGTTGGGCGCTGGCCACAATTGCTACTTTGGTTGCCATCCATGGCTGTTTCTTGAAGCCCAAATCCTTGGTAGTTTTGGTTCAAAGGTTATTTTCATCGTCCATTGCAGTTTTTTGGTGGCGGTTGCAGTCCCTTGGTGGTAGTTGCAGTTCCTTGGTGGCTGCAGTTTTTTTGGGCTTTGTTTGTTGGACTTTAATCTCATAAGAGATTAAATCCAATGGGTTTGATTGGTCAATTACATGAGAAATTACACCTGCATATTTGTAGGAGTTGATTTACACTCCTTAGAAATAGTAGAGGAGAGTATGGAGGTTTGATACCGCGCAATGTGTGCGCGTGTGTGCGACGCAATGAGGCGTTTTAGAGGTGCACTTTGGTTTTTGTTTTGATTTTGGTTTTGGTTTTGGTGCGATGCTGACCGTTGATCATCATTGATGAGATCAACGGCCACGATTCGATCGGGTGTGATCAAGAGGCACAATTCAAAGTTAACAGTCATTAACTGTTAACTACTTTTTAAACAGTCACAATGTTTGAAATTGTGATTGTTCAAGGTGCATTCTCTAAACCAGCACCTACCTTTTCTTCATACATCTTCATAAACAATTTAAGGAGCATGAATCAGACTTCAAAAACACACATTTTTCGAAATCCACTTTCTCTCTCTCTCTCTCAGTCAGGTCTGCTATAATCTCATAGAAGGTTTCTTCAACTTTGATGATTACAGATTTTTGCCTAAGTCTCTATTGTATCCTGGGAACGGATTTGCCTGTAACCCAATAACAAATTCAGTGAAACTAAATATGGACAAATAACGATCTAAAGACAATATCTTCAGACGCGCCTCAGATCTTCTCTTCCAAAATTACAATGACCCAATTTCCCAGCACTGTCACCTTTTACAACTTTCTTAGTCACACTATTATTGACTCTTTGCCATTTTCTTTGAGCATCTCTCTTATCTCTTTCTCTCACATTGGGTGAATGGAGCTGCATCAGATTGATGTTTCTTTTGTTGGTGATTTTACTCATCTTTTGTCTTTTGCAGAAGTTAATTTCTTCTCCTTTATCCACTATTCATGTATATTTTGTTCTTCCTAAGAATTTGTCTTAGACTTTCTTGCTTGATACTGTTACCAATTCTTTGTATTCAAGTTTCTTGATAGAATGAAATATACTTGCCTTCAAAAAAAAAATGTTTGCTTATATTAACACGTAAAATTCTACCCATTTGTAGAGCGCTGTTGACCTGAATAAATAAATAAAAACAAACAACATAAACTAAAAACACAAGTACGTAGTTTGGGAGAATCAATCGAATTGCTCCCACAACGCCACTCTACCCACGCCCCACCGTACATCTCGTCCTGCATTGAGCACATGGGGGCAGACTCAATATTAACAAAATCGTGCTCACATTGTCCTTACAGTCTTTTCAATCGTGCATTTGGAATATATTTATATTTTTTTATTTATGGGAAGGATTTTTTGTGCATGGCCAAAAATGACTATGAAAAATGGTGTGAATACAATTTTGTGATGATCAAATCAGATTTCTAGGAACGTCTCCCATATTTGAGGAGAGATAGTGCTGTGGGGTGCTTATGGGACCACTGTTTGGGGAGGTAATGTGGAGTTCAGCTTCAGTCCCTGACTAGCACCCTTTACTGCCCTGCATTTAATATATTTCTGTACTTATGTGTTTTATTTTATAGAGAGATATTCACAATACAAGGTTGGGAAAGGCAGTTAGAAGGATGTGGGCATAGGTTTGCCCTGATGGAAGCCGATCTTAGTAATGTGATCACTTGATTCGTTCAAATTGAATTGGTTGACACACAATTCAAGTTAAAGTCAAATCAGATTTTTCAAACTCCTCTAAGGACTTACCTCCTTTTAATTTTACAGTTAAAAATTTAGTATTCATAGGGGGCATTTTAACTACAAAAAGGGAGAGCAGATCTATACTGACATTGGTGTGTGCAGGGGTGCTCTTCCATTCAAGATTTTATACATCAGCCAACACAAGTTCAGATCTTCACATGTGCGAAGTTATTTAATGTCATGGTCGCGTCTTTTCTCGATTCATATCTTCTTCCTCTTCTTCTTCTCAGAAGCTTGAGTGAAAAGATAAATTACGAAAAAAACCTTTAATAAGTTAAATCGAATTTTTAGATCTTAATATCTTATCAATTGGAACAAAGGTGCTTCAAAACTATCGTCTGTTATTGTAGAGTTCTACTATGCAAAAAATGAGAAGACACGATATAGAAAGAATATGAATATATATTTTCTCTTTTGAATAATTTTGGAAGTTCATCTCTAGTACAATAAATATGTATTGAATAACATTCACAAAAACTGATTAGCATGATTCTTAACTAAGGGTAGGAAACCATGGATCATTATTTTTTTATGATTTAAACAGAAGCATATGCGTTCAATTCCACAAGGGGTGGAGGGGTTTATATACAATTTCATTTGAATCCTAGCATACGATGAATTTGTTCTCTTGATTAGTTCATCCATTAAATAACACTTTCATGAATTTTTAGGATGCCCAAATCTTAAGGCAGAGAGCTTGCTTTAATATATGGAAACTCAAAACAAAGACCATCTCAACCCCAACCCACAACACCTTAGAATGTCCAAAAGTCTGTAAATTTTGCGCATAGAAACCAATAAGGGTGTCAATGGACCAGTTTTGGATTGGACCCCATCTGGTCCAAAATCAATTTGAACGGATTGGACAGACCAACCATACATATTGGATTGGACCAATCCGGTCCAAAATATTTTTTAGATTGGATTAGACCTGGTCCATTCTTAATAAATTTATATTGGATTGGTTTGGATTAAGCCAAATCTGGTCCTTGATATAAGATAAGAATATAGGTGTCAATGGATCAGGTTTGAGTTGAAACCAATCTAATTCAAAATGAATTTAAACAAAATTGATGGTCCAGACATTGAACTGGATCAGTCCAAAATGGTCCAAAATATTCATTGGACTGAATTGAACCTGATCCATTTATAATGGGCTCACATTGAATTGGATCGGATTGGACCAAATCCAGTCCAATTGACACCCCTATAAACCAGTACGGCTGCCGCATCCCTCTTTGTCTTATAGAAACAAAATCTTTAGTAAACAATATATTCTTATAATACAAATCCAATTTCTTAAGCCCCTTACGCTTTTGGGCTGAAGTAGTTAGGAATCGATGTTCTATTTCAAATCCATTGTACATGGCCATTCCCAATGTCTGAATCATTCACATGTAAAAGCCAACAATGTTTAAATTAAAGACCCACAAGACCTTTGGAAATTATCTACAACACCATAGAGTGGTTATTGAGGTCAAGAGGTAAACATAGGTTAAGCCTATGCAACGTAGGAACTTTTCCCAGCTGATGAAGAAGAAGAGCTAGGGTTTTTTCCTAATAGGTTTTTCCTTCTTTGATGTAGGCGCTCATGGCAGACCAGTAGCATGCCCACTCGTGGCAGAGGGTGGCACACACTGCGGACCCAATAGGGACGTTGTGCGGAGCAGAAGCCGGTGTGCAATGCGGACCCAATGGTATGGCCGCACACACACAAGGCCAGACTGCATCCTGACCGTTCGTGCACACCTACATCCAAGCAGTCTCTCAAGTATAAATAGGGGGTGACCCACCCTAAGGTGAGGGATCCAGACACTGCTACTTGGAGCTCAATTACTTCCACTGTGACCTCGTCTAAGTTATCCTAACTCAGGCCTCGCCCACCTCCCATCACACTCTCGCTAACTTGATTGTCGAAGTCTCCACCTCGGGTTAGCATTCGGGGCCTCTGACGTGCTCTCTTCCTCTACAGGACTGACCTACAAGCCCTCAGCCACAATAGAGCTCAGACTTATCAGCCAGCCCTCGTCTTGAAAGCGTAATTACCCTATTGCCCTTGGCCCATGTGAGATCTCAATAAGTTCATGCATGCCTAATGTGTAAAAACTTGAATGGAAATGCACCTCATCATACACGAAAAAGTGAGTGTAGGATATCCGAGCTTGCAAAAAGGATATAAGTCCTTAAAATAAGGAATGCCAAATGCTCACATTGATATTCATAGAGAGATGTTCCCAATACACAGTGGAATGTATTGTGAAGTCCAAGGCACGCTATCCAATGAACAAAAGATACCTTGGTGTTGGCAAAAATATTAAAAAGAAGTTTCTTCAAATAGATGAGTCTCATACAAAGATTTATTTGATACATGGTCTAACCAAATAACATTTCCAACTCTATTCGAAAAGTGCTTATATAACATTGAACTGACGTTGTTTTTCACATAAACATCAACTTAACCAAATAATATCTACATTATATGTAAAATGGGACAAAGGCCATGATTTCACAGTTTTAACCAAGAGCAAACCACTTTTGACAGTTGTCAGAATATTTATCAAGTGCTCATTGAATGTGCTTACCATATTGTGCCTACAAGATCTAGCTGAAACTCCTCCCCAATGATCTCCGGTCCATGGGTGAGAAGGTGTTCCAATATGATCATACTCCAATTTTTTTCTATCAAATCTCGACAACCTGAACCACACTAAGTGATGGAAAAATAAGGATTTGGATGTTATGGATTAAGGGGGCAAATCCCATAAATTGAATTACAAAAGAAGAAACCAAAAAGCCATTTTTATTTAGATAAATTGTTAAAACCTCCTTTGAAGTTTGGTAATTGCAATCATCTCTCCTAAACTTTTTTTATATAGTTATAAGTAGACCCTCTTATTAGAATCTTCTAAAAACAGATACAAAATGTCCAAAGTATTCATGCAATTATAATTAAGATTAATTTTTTTACCGAGAAAAAAACAATATAAACTTTATAAACTACAAAAAAAAAATAGAGTTTAAAATTGTAGCTTTAACTTTAAATGATTGATATGATGATAAATGTGGAAAATAAATCAATTTAAGAAAAAGGATTAAAAAGATTTAAAATAGTAATTGATATGAAGAAAATTTTGAAAAATAAACATTTTAATCAATTGTATGGATATTTTTTACATTTTAATGCCTATCTTAGAGCCTTGAGGATACTTCAAGGAAAGGATCTACGACTCGGGATCTACTTGCCACTGTGTAAAGAAACGATAGCAATTACTGAACTTTAGGAAAATTTTCAGCAACAGTCCGAAACCGGATTCAGTCAGCGCAAGGCTCATTCGAACAATCTTTATAGCCTTGCATTGACTCCGCTGTTCGAACGGGTCTGCACTGTCCGAAATCTCAGAAACTTCACGGAAGCTATTGGTAATTTGCGTACCTTTCATTTATCCCCGGCGGGGATCGAAGTCGGCGACGGCGAATATGATCCCCGCCTCGAACCCGATTTTTTTTAAGGCGCCCCGAACCCGATTCTGGAGAACTCATTCCTCACTTCCTCCGTTCTTCGTATTTGTTTTCATCTTTTCGTATATAACATATACCGACCATAAACCCCATCGAAATATATGCGAAAACCAGAAAATTAGGGTTTCTCGAGCTCTATCTTGGCTTGGACCTCTGAGACCATACACAATGATCTACGACGTGAACTCCCCTCTTTTCAGATCCTTCCTCAGCCAAAAGGGCGGGGCCTCTGATAAGAGGTATTTTTACACACACACTCTCCCTCTCTCGTCAGTTATACTGTTAGCTGGACCTTTCTATCTTTATTTTGTTTTCTTTTTACTCTGTAATGTGATAAAGAGACTGTTCTAATGTTTGATTCTGAAAGTTTGCATTTGGTTTTCTTTATTCGACCTTATCAACAAGTTCAAGTTCAAATGTGCTTTTTAGGAGAACAAGCTGGATAGCTCTGGCTACAGGTTTCATTGGATGAAATGCAAACATCATGTTTTTCTGACACAACAGGAAGTATTTGGATATATATACATATTTACCATTTCTGTTTTACTCTTAAGTTTGTTTGAGTTATGTGAGGGTTCATCTTGTTTCCTCAATCAATCATTTTGTTTGAGTAGCTGTAGCTCTAAAATTTCATAATCCCCCCCCCCCCCCCAACATCTCACACAGAGACACGGTGATAAAAGGCACAAAAGACACATTGTGAGAACACATTATTTGGGAGACGAAATACTTTTGCATGATTACTGCGTTAAAGTAGTTTTCTTTCTTTTATGATTTTTCTTGTGGTGTCCTAACTGTTGTACATGTTTTGTGGGTAATTCCAGGAGAACTGAAGAACAAAAGCCTAAGGAACAGAAGCCTAAAGCAAGCGAGAATAAGCCTGTGATGACTGAATGACAATTGGCTGAATGCTAGAGTTTAGAATATGTAGCAAGTGAAGGCATTTTTTGTGCCCATTGGGTAGCAGCATGTTTCTATCATGAAACCGTACTTGGGAGTTCGCAACTATGCCTTCCATATACAAATTACCTGGATTTGAGGATTATGTGAATTTTGTCTTCTCTGCTGCTAGTGTGAATCAGACTGGTCTATCAAAAAAAAATGTGTGATCAGACTCAGACAATATAATTCTCTGTTCCTCTCTTAATTCTCTAGCAATCCAAACATGGAGAGTAATGTGTCTAAGTTCCTGGTTGGGCTAAAATGGGATTCATGATTCTTACGGGCTAATGTGAGCCTCAGCTTTTGCATTTGTGTTTTTCAGCTGTGAATGTGATTTGCATTGCAGTTAGCGTAAGTCCCGAACATCACGTTCCCATCCCTTTGCGATTCGATGGGGTTTATACTTCTATGGTTACAGCATTTCAAAGACTACTACAGAGTAAGATTCTCTTCGGTCTTACTCCACTAGGCTTCATGTACTATGGAGTATAGACCATCCGAACTAATTTGAGTTCTAAATTCTAATGTCTCGTTAACCAAAGTCGCCAACTCTTCCCGAACTGTCGATTAATAGTTAATGTTTACGAGTTACAGGTAGCGTTTCATTTGGCAAAGACTCTTTTGCCTCAGCCACAAATTTGTGTTCTGTAGAGCATATTGAATCCAATAGCCAATAGTACTTGCGAAAATGAACTTCAAAATGCAAATATATGTAATGCAGTTTCTCATTTTCGTGCTTGTACCAGAGCTTACCCACTAGAACTTATCCATCCATCTGACAAGTGGCATGAATTCAATACTTGTGCAAAGTGGATGTTGGAGGTGTCAGGTGTGCCACCAAAGTCGCTCTTGAAGACCCATGGATCGCAGCCGCTGATGTTGCACCTTGCACGTCAACATCAAAGGTGCAGGCGTGCAGTCTGCAAATCTAGAGAGAGAGAGAGAGAGAGTGAACTTTGTTTTATTTTGCTAAAAGCAACAAATTACACCTTTCCTCTGATCCCAGGACTTCTTCAATGTATATTCAAACCCAATCTTATCCTGGAGCTAGAAGATGCACTTAGCTCCCTCCAAAATGGTTTCACTAAACCAAAGAAATGACCAAGAGGAATCAAGTACATATTACATTCATTACGCTTCATTGGAATGAAAAGAGAATATGTGCTTTGCCACTAGTGCAGAAGAACGAGTCTCAGTTGGCTTCTGATAATGGGAATAGCTTCTCAACCATGCCATTAGACAGGATCTTGTTAGGGTCCAATTCCCTTCGCGCTTTGTTGTACTCATCTACTGGAAACCGCTTTCTCAGCCTTGCTTGGAGTGTCGCAAGCTCTTCCTTATCCTTTGGAACCTAGAGAAGTAGAAATTAGCCCATTAGGTTACGCATACATGTATGTAATATTAGATAATCACAAATAAAAGCAAAAAAAATATTACATTAATAGACAAGAACAAGAATATAATAATAAGAATATATCAACTCAGCTTGATCCAAATTTTTCCTTCCTTTCTTATACCAATCACGTCAGCAAAAGAATGAACATTGCTAACATCCTAAAGGAGTGTCTTCTTATTAGTAGACAGTCTCTCGGGTCTAGCTAAACCCCCATGGAGTATTGATAACATTATAAGAGAGTGTCTTGTTATTGGTAGGAGGAGAGGGCTTAATGTTATCTATTCTCATGTTTATAGGGAGACAAATGCTGTTGCTGATTGGTAAGCTAACGAGGGTCATGGGTTGATTGGGGGTAAAAGTGGTAGGGTTGACTCTTCGTCTTTGTTCATTTGCTTTTATGATTCCTGGGGAAGGGCTACCCACCATGTTGTGTAGCCCATCTTTTCAGCTTATAAAAATAAAAGAAAAAGAATAAGAAAAAAGTGAGAGAGAAGCAGAAAAAGATCCTGCCTAGATTTTTGCAGGGATCTCAATGGTAATGTTGGATATTTTTTGTGCCAGAATAGAAAGTGATTCATTTTGATGGTCCTGGACAACTTGCTATCAATACTCAAGACAGAACAGAGACTAAGGGTCCGTTTGGTATGCAGCCGGAATCGGAATCGGAATCCATCGTAATCGGAATTGGAATGGTCTATTCCCATTGTCTGTTTGGTTCAGATAGGAATGGGAATGGAAATCGGAATCAGCTGGAATGAGATTTCATTCCCAAGGGAGGGGCAGGGAATGGCCGTTCCCTCAAATGGGTGAATGCCATTCCAGCAGGAACGGGAATGGGATTCCAATTCCGCTCAACCAAACAGTTGGAATCGGAATAGCCCATTTTGATTCCGATTCCAGATCCCTATTCCCGCAAACCAAATGGGGCCAAAGTTCTCAAAATGAAACATGCACCCTATATACACCAAGAGTTCAAGTAATTTCTAGCAAAATTCTAAAAAGATAATGGAATTACAGGTTTAATAGAATTGATACATCTTTTTATCACTAAAGTACAGATATTTTCATTTTTGTGATCTAAACTTGATTTTGTGAATCCCAAGGAGGAACTAATCCAATATGCAATTCATAGTTCATACCTCAATCTTAGCCCAATGTTCATAAGAAGAGTATTGATCCCACAACTGTTTCTGCGTTAGATGTCTGTAGTTGAAGAATTCCTCCGTGATTTCCTTCCTCTGGCGAGCATCCATTGTAGGAAGATACATTATTATGCCTACCTGAAAGCAGAGACACAAGCAGGTAATGTAGCTATGGATTTTATTATTCAATTCTATCTATTTTCTGAACCTAGTAAAACATATACATAGCATAGAACATATTTCTCTTGCTAGATCACATGGCATCCATAAATACTAAACCCATGATGGTTTGCAATTCCTAAGGTTGTGATATAAATATGGATTTTGGTTTTGGTTTTCAAAAGGTTGCCACCAGATTCTGGGGTGCAAATATAGTTGCATTTCAAAAGCATATTTCTAGGTACTGAAAAAAGAACATATTAATATATAGACTCAAAAAACAAAGACAAAGGATGAGATTTGTCTAGGCAGTAACACAAAGCAAGATAGATTGTCCAATCATGAGTCATGACAGGAACAAGATTTATGGAAATGGAAATGAAATTACCCATGAAAATATATCATCTTCTGCAGAACTGAAAGCTGGACTCATGGGGCTTCTGCTGCAAACCGTCCATCTCTGCTCTATAGGAGCAGGTGCTGGTATCCCTTCATTCTGTATTAGCTTCTTCAACTCTTCTATGTATTCTATGTCTTTCATGTTTGGTTTTGCTAAGGTTCCTGCAGGGAAACATGTCTCTGAAACCCACTGCTGGCCACCACAATCAAAGCCCAGAATCTCATCACTCCAACCCACTCTGTAACCCTCAGACTTCCTCCAGAATTCAGCCTCTGCTTGATTGACTTTGATTACATGGTCCTTATTGAGAGGATCAAGTGCAAGAAGTTTATCCCTGAGCTCTGTAAATGACATCTCATCAATGTCTGGTTCGTCGTTTTCTGGAGATTTAGCTGTAGTTTCTTCAACTCTGAAAAAAGAAAAAGATCAACTAAAATATTAAGAGCAGATAGAATAAACAAATAAATGAATACATTCATTTAAGTCAGACACAAATAAACTAGATTTTGGAGACAGATCTTTTAAAAGGCAAATCTAACAACAAAGAAAACAGAAATCAAAAACCACACTAAATGGATATATTGCAGAAAATAGAATCTTGAGCTTAGCACTTAATTAGGAAAATAAGGAAAAGTTCCTAAATATACAATTAGATAGAAAATAAAAGACATTGTTTGGAGGAAACAAACTTGAAATAAACATATAAAGGAAACATAAAGCAATCATTAGTTTTGTTTGTGTAATTTAATTTATTTTAACACTTGAAATTAGAATAATAAAAGATACACTTCTAAAGTTCTACCTATACTTCTTGAGAGACTCCCGGTATAAGTCACGAACATGCTGGATAGCTTCATCTTTCCCATACTTGGGTTTGAACTTAGGTGGGCCTTTCCATTTTGAAATAGGATTGCATCTTACAACCACAACTGTGTCTGTGTATGGAATATACAAGTATTTCACATGCTTATTTTCAGACAACCATTTCCTGCAAAAATGAAAGAAAAAAGATGGTGACTCCTGGGAGAATTAATGGGACACTCAATTGTGTAATATCATATGTGAAATGGACAGATATGATTCTTAAAACCACTCCTTGACTTGGTAATAAAGAAAGAAAAACCAAACATTTGATACCAAACAAGGATTAAGAGATTAGTTACTTGTGATTTTTCTTGATCTCATTGATATTTGAAACAAATGTGTGCTCCACAAGCTCAAGTCTTTCAACACATTGGAGGGTGACTTCAGCAACCACTCCAAGCCCTCCAAGACCACAGCGAGCTAGATAAAACAGTTCTGGATCTTTCTCTTTTGAAATCTCTATTGTTCCCTTGGCAGGCGTAACCAGTTTCATGCTGATGACCTGCTCATCAATGGGAGGCAATCTTGCACCAGTACCATGTGCACCCACCTGATGAACAAATGAATTCAAAGATGTTAGCATAAATTACAGCTGCATATTTAGGAAGCTTAGCAGCATACTCATGCATGTCATGTTTTGCACCGAAGTACAAATTAATGTATTAAGAAATGAAAAATTAAACAAGTACATAATAACAAATCACTTTCCCATCATGGATACAAATCGAGTAACATTCCCTAATAATTTCTCACATAATAAATTCCTTATCAATGCCGGTCAATCACATTTTCTAAAAGAATCATTGTTTCAATGGACACAAATTCTTAGAAAATGCATTAAAACAGACAAAGCAAATATCCCTTTGCTAAAGAATCTAAACTCAAAAGTATGTTAGCACAGTATCAGCATCTGGTGTACACATACTTTGTAAAACCCAATCCACTAAGCAAATTACAGAATTTAAGCCTTAGCGGTAATTTAGAGTTCCGGTGGGAAGGTAACTAAACCATCTTGGGACCAAATTTCTTTCTACAGGTCAGTGATACCATCAATAATGTGGCACGGCAAAACATGAAATCCATGAAAGCATACTTCATAGAGCCGAAATGGTACACAAAATTCTCAGATCACCAAATGAACTTACTTTTAATAAAATTATAATAGAATCAGTTCGTGTGAACAGAACTCTTCACATCAACAAAATTTTGAGAGAGAATTGTACCTGAACAATTCCACCAATCTGTTGTTCCCTGATAGACGCAAAATTTTGCAATGTAAGCCCATACTCCTTGATCCCATCAACAAGCTGTTGCACTCTAACACCCGCCTGAACTCTAACCGTTTTCTTCTCCTTATCCACCTCCAAAACCTTATCCATCAATGCCAAATTCACCATTCCAGCTCTCTGCAACCCAATTCCATTCGGCGACAACCCCGATCCAACAGGCCGAATCTTCTGCCTCTTCTCGTTCGCCTCCTTCACAATCTTCTCCAATTCCTCCAGACTCTCGGGTTGCAGAAAAACCCTTGTCTGGACTTCATGGGTCCCGCTCCAATTCGAAACCGTGTGGAGATCTTCCGGCAGTGGAGCGTATCGGAAGAGGTGAGCTTTCTTGTGCTTAGCATCTTCAGGGAAAGGGAAGGAATAGTAAGTGGCGATGCCACAGCCCAGGAGAAGAGCAAAGTATCCCAAGTACTTGCGAATTTCGGCATCGGAAGAAGAGGAGGATGGGGAAGAAGAGAATGAACGGATGAACCTAGTGTTAGGATTAGGATTAAAAAGGTCTTGAGGGAGTGCAGTTAGGGTTTTCAGAGCTTGGAAACGAGGGATCGAAGAGGGATTGGAGGAGTGTTGTTGTAGTAAGGTTTGTACTGATCGCCGTAAGCCAAGTGCTCTATACATTGTTTCTCGGTGTGAGTTGCTTAGAACGCAGGAGAAATGAGTGGTTTTAGTGCAGCATTTCTCCTTCTAAGAACAGCTTTTGCTCTATTTAAGAGAGGGGTCGGTTAGTCAGTGAGCTGCAGTTAACACTCCCTCAAGAGAAGTGGAGGGAACTGGATGGTGGTTCTGTTGGGTTATTTGTGGCAGTTTGGATGTCATTGGTAAATAGATCAAAGAACTACACAGTAGAGATAGAAGATTCCAATCAAACGGCTTAGGTATGGAATTCTATCTCATTCTTGATAACCATTGGATTGGAATTGTCTCTAAGACCCCACCTCTGCTAATAGTGAGGGACGGGGACCTACTTGAAATCACATAATGTTGGATATGTGAGGCGTGTATCTATCTGCTTTAGCATCACTCTCTGTGAGCTAATTATGAGTTTAACATACTTCAAATAACACCCATTCCTTACTTTACAATTACATGCATACCCTAGGTTCTAGTTTCATTTTGCACACTAGTCAGATTTTCCCTACACGAAACAATGAATTGGGATTTGGGGACACCACTCGTATCAATTCCATGGGTGTCCGATTATGCTACAAAAAGAAGACGTGACTCGAGGTGGAGGCTTTGTAGGCTGTAGTGTAGTTGCCTAGTTGGGTGTAACGATCCAAAATAAATCCACCAACTGCCTCCTTTCTACGAAATTTCTCCTAATAATTCTATAATTCTGCCCATCAAGCAAATCCTTTCTTTTCATATTGATGACACACACTCAACCAAACTTGTATCAATTCCATAGATATCAGTTATCATTTTCAGAGGATAAATAATAAATTTGATAGATAATTTGTGCCTATCTTGAACCGGTTATTTTATTAAGTATACATAAAGTTTCCTTAATTTTTTTATTATTTTTACATGTTTTATGTTTAAAATAATAAATTTGATAGATAATATATAAGACAATATTAATTAAAATGTTTAATTTATTAATATATAAACAACTTAATATCTTACAATCAGTTTTATTAAGTTTTGTTTGTATTTAATTTTTTATTACGGCTATGTTATCAAAATTCAAGTTTCCACTATTAATCGTAATGGTTCTAGTCTCTTGACCTATGATTTTATCCCAATTAATAATTGGTTTGGGACCATGACAACCTTGTCCTGACCTAAACCCGACCCACTACTTCACGGTGCAGTTTTTGCATCATAGATTTTGCCTACCAAGTATATAATATGGGAAAATCTATGGTATCTTTTCCGTATCATATCGGATGAGATGGACCAATCATACCGGTTTTAACAATAATTAAAATCACATTTCAAAAAAAAGAAATTCATTTCAAATAATAAAGACGTTAACGTCTTTTCGTTCGTTCTTCCTCCTCGGATGAATCTCTCCCACAGTCGTCTCTTTCTCTCTCTTACTCAAACTTCACATCACCGGCGAGGATGGAACCAGCGGCGACATCTAACCATCGCTAAATCTCTATTTCCTCTTTCTCTGTCTTTTCTCTCCTCTCTCTGTATTCGATATCATTTGTTATTTTCTTTATGTTCTCCATGGACGACACCAACCGACAACGGCAAACACATTTCTAGGTTTGTTATCTCATTCGCTAGACAGTGTTATTAGATCCCTCTTCTCTACATTTGTGTATATGTTGGAGTGGGAATGGCAAGTCTTGTTCTCTTGTAGGTGGCTATGGCTGTCCACGGGTCGGATTGGGTTGGTTTATTGGGGTTTTTCCAATCGATCTGACCTAGTTGGGTTACCTGAGATGGAAACCGAAACCGATCCAGTGTTAAGCAAAACCGACTTGGTCGGTTTGAGTCAGTTTGGATCGATTTTGGTTTTGCTCTTATACAAAAGGACATAGAAGACTAAAAGAAAATATCTATTCTAAAAACTGAAAACTAAAGTTTTTAAGATATTTTTTGGAAATATATTTAAAAAGTTAGAATTAAAATAGAAGACAAAAGTTATCAAGAAAATAGAAAATCAAACTGTTTTATAGAAAGAATGCTGAAATTTGTATATTTCAAAAAACTTTCTAAGTTTTAATCTAAGTAAAAAATGACATCTAATTCTAATTGTAATTGCCTAACTGGTTGCCTATTTGGTGTAAAAGACTATAGAAAATAGGATAGAGACAACTTAGTTAAATAGGAACTAGAAGACTAGGTTAGGTTGTAATTAGGAATTAGGATAGAGGCAACTTAGTTAAGTAGGAACTAAGTAGGTTCGGTACGGATCGATTTCAGTTTTCACACAAGAAAATCCAAACCGACCCGAACCATCAGTTTATGAATTTGTACACCCCGAAACCGATCAGTGCTTATGAAAACCCAGCCAACTCGGGTTGGGTCGGTCCGGATTGGCTGATTTGGTCGGGTTGGACCTTCTTATGAACAGCCCTACTTGCAGTAGGGATCTACACAACGAGGTATTGGTAGAATTAATGAAAAAGAAACTTGGAATACATGTATATTTGTAGTTGATTCTTTATTCTTAGGGTTGCTTTTTTGGCAGCTTGGAAATGAATTACATTGCTCGTTTAATGTCAATTTCATGTAGTTGTCAAACTTCAATTCATACTTAAGTGCCCATTTATTCCCTATACCCTTCAGGATGAAACTTGTCATGATCAAATACTGAATAATTAAGTGCCCATTTATTCCGCTAAAAATGTTTGAACCTGATATCAAATGGCAAAACTTCTTAAGAAGGAATTAGCCACTGATCTTTAGGCCAAAAGTCGTATTGTAAATTTTTTTCAAAGCAAATTTGTTCCCTTAAAGTTTGACCAGAAGAGGGAGCTCGAAGAAGTTCGACCAGAAGAGGGAGCTCGAAGAAGTTGACCAGAAGAGGGAACTCGAAGGATATAAGAATGGGTAACGGAAGATTAGAGATTAACGGATAAGTTAAAGTATTAAACTTTAATTAACATATAAAAATAATAATTATCGGTTACTTAAATAACTCAGGTAACTGCTGTATACATGGCAGTAGCATAGGTTTTAGATATAATATGGTTTTCCGTATCATAGTCGGACCTATACATTCTCTTAATGAAAACTGAGTTGCAGTTCACTTCACCATAAGCTTCTTGTATGAATTTTGTATTTTTCGTAGGACAGAAATTGAGGATGGGGTGGTGCAGAGCAGGATGCACAAGGCCCACTGGCCATACCACATAGAACCTGCAGTTATGCAAGTTTGATCCCACACCTATTTGGAGGAGCGTCAAGTGACCATTTTGACAACTATGTCACTCACCTTGTATGAAGAAAATATATCATCAAAGATAACATAGGGTAGATGCAGAATCATGGTCAATTGAAGGATCCTTAAATCCTTAATTTCCCAAGAAAAACTAAGGCGTGAACAATACCCTTAACATTGACATGGTGTTGGGTTTCTGCCCAACACAGACACTGATTTGAGATAGCGTAGTCTCCTGGAGAAGAAATAAGAGAGAGAAGAGAGAAAAATGAGATTTCTGGATTTTATCTAGATACCCTTTTTTATTGCTTCACCTTTTATTTATAAATATACAAGTTGGTAGTTGTAACAACTCAAGAATTCAAGAATCAAGATTACCACTTGTCTCTTGCATAGTTGGTTTTAACCAACGTGCTCTTTTCTGTAGTAAACTTGTTTGATAACTGGTTTATTGACTTGTTCTTGCTTACTAAGAGTTCCTTCCCCCTCTGAAGTAATCTCATTCTTGAGGATGAGGTGAGGAAACTGTTGCCTTACTACTGAGCAGGCCTCCCATGTTACATACTCTGGAGGAAGCCCTTCCCATTCAACTAAAGCATCCCATACCAGTTGCTGATGCTTTTTTGATTCAGCGATAACCCCGGATATGCTTTGGTTGCAAAATGGCATGTCCATCCTCATCAAATTCTGGTAGAGTTGGGGCAATGCAAGCTGAAGTACCCACGTGTTTTTTTTTTTTTTTTTAATTTTGATACATGAAAAGCAAGGTGGAGACGGCAGGATTGGGATAGAGATAATCTGTATGCAAATGTTCCAAACTGTTCAGTGATGGAAAATGGTCCATAGTACCTTGGAGATAACTTGTGCCAACTTTTTTTTGCCCTAGTGAATCTTGCCGAGAAGGAAGAAACTGCAGATAAACCAAATCACCTATGTTGTATTCAATCTAACAATGATGTTTATCATATTGGACCTTCATTTGTTGTTGAGCTTGTGTTAAATTTATTTTGAGCTCTCTGACAATGTTATCTCTATATGATAGGTGATTGTCTAACCGCCACTAATGAGGTAGATCCTTCTTCATATGGAAATGGGGGTGGTTACACCTATAAACTGTCTTAAATGGCGTCATACCCGTGGAGACGTGGAATGTGGAGTTGTACCACAATTCTGCCCAGGGTAGCCATTGGACCCATTGTCGTGGGTTATCACTGATGAAACGCCTCAAATGTGTTTCTAAACATTTGTTAATGGCCTCTGTTTGTCCATCCCGTCTGTGGGTGATAACTCGTTGACCTATTGAGAGTGGAGCCTTGGAGCTTGAAATATTCACGCCAGAAATTGCTTAGGAATGTTGGATCACGATCCGACAAGATGGCTTTAGGTATGCCACCATGTAAACGTGCGATTTCCTTTACATAGTTTCTACCGTTGTGTTACTATACGGGTGCGACAATGGTATAAAATGAGCCTATTTTGATAATCGGTCAACTACCATCAGTATGATGGAGTATCCCTTAGACTTGGGCAGACCCACAATGAAGTCAAGAGAGATTTCTTCCCATACTAAATTTGGTATTTTTTTAGTGATTGGAGAAGACCAGCAAGTAATTGCACCTCGTATTTTTGGACTTGGCACATTGGGCACATCGCTACAAATTCCTTAATGATGCACTTCGTGCCTTCCAAAAATAGTGTGATGCAATGCGAAGGTATGTTCTTAAAATGCCTGAGTGTCCTCTCTCTAGTAAGTTGTGGTACAATTGCAATAACTGAGGTAAGTGTGCTAAAGTGGATGACATAACCATGTGACCCTTAAAAAAAAATGAGCCTTGCATTGAGTAACCTAGTACCATTGTTGGGTTTTGGGCCCATTTAGATTGAATTGCTTGCAGTTTGGGGTTTTTCTTGGATTTTTTATTTTAGAATGCATAGTAGTGGGTATTGTGGTTTTAAGACTGTTAGAATGGGAAGCTCTGATACCATTCAATATGTGTCATAGGAGAATTTATCCCTAAAAGCTAATTGTTAGATGGAGGGAATTCAAGCACATATATACCACACAACAGTATCCCATACTACCGATGTGGGATATCTCACATTAGCATTCCATACTACTAACATGGGACAAATGAATTGTAACATTCCACCACACTCCACAGTCCCGACATCTACATAGACTAACTTTGCACTAATCCACCTAGCCTCGACCGAACACTACAATACTTGATGTCATGACCTCTGCCACACTATTGCAACCGGGAGGCATAGTGTAGGCTCTGATACCAGATGTTGGGTTTCTACCCAATACAGACACAAATTCAAGATAGCATAGTCTCCTACAGAAGAAATGAGAGAGGAAAGAGAGAGCATAGAGATTACTGGGATGAATCTAGATATCTTTCTTATTGCTTTGCCTTCTATTTATAGATGTACAAGTTTGTAGTTGTCACAACTCATTCGAAATTACCACATGAATCTTGCACAACTGATTTTAACCCATGTGCTATTCTCCTTGAATAAACTTGTCTGATAACTGGTTTAATGACTTGTTCTTGGTTTCTAACACATGTCAATCTTTATAAAAGTATAAATACCTTAAAAGGTTGCATTTGAATCTTACGATTCTCTGTTTTGGTCTAATTTTCATCATCCTAAAATGCTCTTTTTTCCAACATCTTAAAATGCTGTAAGTGGGCTTTTTAACCTGCAAATTTTGCATCATAGAAGAATTTGAGGCACTTGTCATTTCATTTGTGGGATCCAGGTGGTAACAGAATTGAAATTCAATACTGGAACTCGGATCTCCTACCACAAACTGTTTCCACATCCCTACCCAGGACACTACAAGTGTGCATTGGGAATATCTCCCTTGTCACATTCATAATGAGGATGTTTCAAATACACAGCAATGGTGTCTTGTGGGTAGGGAAGTGGGAAAAGTTTGTGGGTAGGAGATCCGGAGTGTCCAAAAGCCTAAAGAAATCAAGACTATAAAATGATTTCCCAGTTATTTAGGAAAGAAATGTATTTTGTCTAAGTTTATTGAACAATGGAGTTCTACATCCTTATTTTTGTAATTTCAAGTAAAACAGACTCTTCTGGCAAAATAGAGCCCTAAATTAAGAAGTTTAAAATACAACCTAAGCAAGAATGTTGAATTTCTATGTTCTATCTGTCCAACACAACTTCAAACATTGAAGCCCTCCACACGGAGGCATGCACGATGAGCTTCAATCCATTTTGTGCAAGCAGCTTCACCATGCTCCACAATGCATTCATCCCTGAGCTTTTTAGTGTTGGGGCAAGCACAACAGATCTTCTTCTTTGGTTTTGTATCAGCCCCAGATGCTGCGGTTGATCCTTGCTTTTGTTTTGATCCAGATGAAGTCAAGGATAAAAATGTAGACACCGCAACCTCTGTGCTGCTCATTGCGAAGAATCGTTGGACTCGTGGAATGCAACTGTTAAAGAAACTTCACATTAGAATGGTAGGAGAATAAGGAACCATAAATTCACAACACAAAAGTGACAGTTAAGTCCAAAGGGAGGGCCACCATATCCAAGATTAGTCTATAAAAAAATCCAATATAAGAACTAGATCTACTTTATCTGTGTCCTAAAGATGGTTAACCTTGTAAGGAAGAATATAAAAATAGTAAATCTGTCCAGAGTAAAACCTCGGACAGTTGATGTATGTATAAATATACATGATTTTCTCCAACAATAAGAGTATAAATGTCCCCCTCCATTAGACTACATAGAGGAAAGAAGGATAATACAATCTCAGACAACTAATTATCTATCATCCTCTGTAACTTTTTTTTTCTTTTTTTTCTTTTCTTTTTTCTTTTTTCTTTTTTTTTTTTGGAGGGAGGAGTTGTATTAAGACACTAGGCAGACTACAAAAAATGGGAGTACTGGAGTAGTCTGTTCCGATAATTATCCAATTATCTATATATTTACCTGAAAGAAGAAATCAATGGCTTGCAAACTAGCTTCTAAGGAGCCAACCTTCAAGTTTATTATTATTGTCTTACTTTAATAGGTGACTTGAAACAAGTTACCTATTATTGTCTTTTTTTTATTGGCTAAAAAGAAACAAGTTTTCAATACTCAAGTGAAGAAATGAACAGGACTTACAAATGCAACAAGCCACATACAATGTAAGCTGAAAAGGAAAATAAACCAGCAAATCCCCTGGAAAGAGAAACATGTCTTCCAACAAACTCAGACATCAAATATTTTAACTATTCAAGAGATATGCGCCAAGACCTGGTGGATCTCAGCACTCATCTAATTGAGTTCATTCTAAATGCTTCCTTTGCAGCATGGGCAGCTGTATCGCCATCCCGTTTCTTTTTTTTTTTTCTTTTTTCCCTGTAATGAAAGGGTAAAGCTCAAAGAGATATAAGCACATTTGGGAATATTATGAGCTTTAGGAGGCCTGTAG
The DNA here is from genome assembly GCF_056320005.1 of Nelumbo lutea. Classification (NCBI taxonomy): domain Eukaryota; kingdom Viridiplantae; phylum Streptophyta; class Magnoliopsida; order Proteales; family Nelumbonaceae; genus Nelumbo; species Nelumbo lutea. The sequence continues at coordinate 11,857,477 of NC_142690.1, forward strand.
GATAAGTTACAGCTCCTTTGTCCAGTCCTATAATAGGGGTTCCAAGTTGCAAGGAGCTAATAGAATAGAAATATGCTTGCTCTTTCAAGGTCTAAGAACCTCGCACTCTAGAACTAAACAACATTTATGTTGATGAAAATTCTAACAGTGGTAATACATTGATAAGATCCTATGGGAGAGACTTGGACACTTCCTAAGTTTCCTTACTTCATTGAGGATGCAAGATCTTTGGCAGCTAGGATGAACATCTCATTTAATGGAAATCTGGAGATAGATTGCAGGTTTAGTTCAGGCATTTTATGCCTAATTGAAGGTCAGCCAAGATTCTTATTTCCTTTTCCTTGTATTTTTGTTTCCTCTACTTGGCATGACCCTTTACAATGACAGATTTGACCTTGCTAGCACACTTAAAAAAAATCTGGAGAACAAAGATATTACACCTCTAATGTGATATTGGAAGGACAAAGGCCCCTCGTCACCATCTCTCATCCACTTGATGATAACTTGAAGCCATCCACCACTTCCACACGATAAAAAAGCAAAATAGAACATTACTCCAAGTCCATGTAGGAGAGAGGAGATCTCAGCCCAAACAGAATCACCCTCACTAATAGGGCATGAAAACATTTAGCTGATCTCCATCTTCTGAATCCTGAAACCTGCCCTAGATTCAAAATAGAACAGGTGTCAAAATTTTAGTTGATTGCACCATGTGTACCAGGAATCCAGCTCCAAATACTCCTTCATATATGAATTCATGAATTTTCTGCACTGAATCATCCTCTTATGATTCCATCAGTTGAAAAATCCCAGAACCCCCTCAACAAGAATCCAGTAACTCCAATATCAATGATATCAATCAGCACATCAGCACATTAGGTGGTTGGTCCTTATTAGAGAACAGCATCCATGTCTACTCAGAGGAACCATAAAGGGTTGCCCTCAAACACATGTGCATTATCTTTCCCCTCTTGGCAAGGGAAAAAACAAATATAAGAGCTAATATTGATGATATCAACTGAAGCTTGCAAATAGGCCACAATAAACATAATTACCAAACATATTCAAAACAAAGGATGGCCATAAAAATGAGGAAGGTAATGAATTATTTGATTTCTACATGCCGGGGATCTTTTCTGCACAATAAACATATTCAAGACAATGTTCTTATTGCAAATGAACTTTTTGAATCAAGGAAAAAGAATGGCAAGTAGGGTGTAATCATTAAAGTTGACTTGGAAAAGGCATACCATCATGTTAATTGGACTTTCTTGGACTATATGTTGGGTACAATGAACTTTGGGGAAAAAGTGGAGGAATTGGATCAAAGTCTGCACTATAATTTGGGTCTACAAAGGGTAAGTTCAAGAGCTCCAGAGGGTTGAGAAAGGGGATCCACCATCCCCCCTATTGTCCTTTATAGTATTGAAGGGATTAAGGAAAATGACAGAAAGAGCCATTGAGGGAGGTCTGTTGTTAGGTTTTGAAGTGAAAAGCAATGGTTCAAAACTGCATTGTTGCAGTTTGCAAACAATACTTTATTCTTTTTGGATGCCAACTTGGAACAGGTCTTTTACTTAAGATATCTTCTTTGCTGGTGTTAAATTAAAGTGTTTTGTGCAGGGTTATTTCAGTCTCTCGATAGAGAGAGAGTCTGAAGTCCTATTCTCTTCTCTACGTTCTTCTCTACTGTACCAGGATTTCTGCTTGTTTATTTCTCAAAATACAGGCCTGATCACAGCTGGTTTGAGGTGGTCTCAGGCCTAAAGGTCAATATGGCAAAAGAGTGAGATATTGGCAGTGGGAGAAGTGGGTAATATATCAGATGATTCAGATCTGGCAGAGGTTCTTGGCTGTAAGTGGGGAAATTCCCAACCAATTATTTGGGCTTACCCCTAAATGCTAGATGTAATTCAAAAATACATCTGGGACCAGTCTTAAAGTAGGTCAACAGAAAGCTAACAAGCAAGCCTAACAGCTGATTACTTGTCTCTCTTTCCAATTCTAGTGGAGGTGGCAAAACAGATAGAAAAGGCTATGAGGAATTTCCTGTAGAAAGGTTGGAAAGATGAAGAGAAGTTTCATTTAGTGATGCAGGATGATATCTGCAAACCTATTTCCTGTGGTGGACTTGGGATAAGTCGATAATAAAAGTCAAAAGTTCCAATACTGCTCTCTTGGCAGGGTGGTTGTGGATGTTTTGCACAAATCCTAACAACTTGTGGATGGAGCTGATTGCTGAGAAGTATGGCTTATGCGATAATGTCTAGGGTACTAATTATTTTTGGATGTCCTAGTGTGGAGGGGAATTTATGAAGCCTTCCTTAACTTCTTGAAAGACATAAAATACCTTCTTGGCAATGGAGCTAGAATAAGATTTTGGTTCTGGTGTGATGAACTGACCTTGAAAGAAAGATTTCCAGAGTTGTTTGTTTTGGCATGCAACAAAGAAGCTACAGTAGCAGAATGCAATCAGGTAGAAGGAACATCCTGTACTTGGAATCCTGCTTTTAGAAGGAATGTTTATGACGGGAATTGCAGATTGTAGCTGACTTGCTGTCCTTGCTGTACAACCAGCAAATCAATGTGAATGGACAAGATACTAGAAAGTGTAAATGGTCCAAATCAGGTAACTTCTCAGTCAGGTCTTTCTAAAATGGTTTATTGGGAGAACAAGACAGGTCCTTCCCTTACAAATCCATTTGGGGAACTGCAGCACCATCAAAGGTTAAACTTTTCTGTGGGTGGTGCCGTGGGAAAGGTGCTTAACCAAGGAAACGCTTGTCAGAAAGGGAGTTAATCTGCCAGACCTCGAATATTCTTTCTATAATGAACAAATGGAGTCTTTGAAACATCTGTTCCTGATCTGCAAATTCTTTTATAAGATTTGAAACCATTTCAGAAAGGCTGCTCCAGTATGGTTATTTTCCGAATTCAGTGAAGGCCCTTCTGGCTGGGAGGCAAGTTCAAGGGATGTCCAAGAGAGGAAGAGTTTGCTGGGTAGTCTTTAGCAGTCATGTAGGCACTGTGGTCTGAAAGGAATGACAGAATTAAGAATTTTTTATCAGAAATCTAATCCAGAGGAGGTAGTAATGAATTGTGCAGCCAACTTGACAAGGAGCTGATTGTCTTCTGGTTGTCTACTTTACTTGTTTCAGTGGAAATGATTTTTCATCCTCTTTTTTGAACATAGATTTTTCTGGGGGGATCCTTAAGGGAACTGCTAATATACAGAAATTATTTATATGACTACAGAGGACCATACATGTATACCTTCTTTTTTTTCAAAAAAAAAAATAACAAAGGCTGGTAATAAAGATATTGCATTCCTCACCACTTCCTTAGAGCTGGAGGAGATATTTTCCTTTCACTCGCAGATAAATAACCCTAGTTTTTAGTGACATAGGTCCCAGCCACATTGTTTTTACTAGAAACAACAGTTGAGGAGGTGAAACTGGAGCAAGCAATTTTGAGAAGGGAGGAATCAGTGAAAGAACCATGAGGGATAAGTAAATTCTGGTGTTTTAAAGTGAAAAGCAAGACCAAAGTAAAAGGAGTTCCTAAGCATGGTTTTAAAGTGAAAACCATAAAGGACAAGTATAGGTCTCCCTACCTTTTCTTTCAAATCAAACACAGCTTAAGAGACTGATCTGTAAAGCAGCAAGGTGCACATCTAAATGGGTGAGGTGCCACAATTAAGAAAAATTAAAGTAGCTTAATACACAAGTACAAGAATATGCAATTCTAAATTCTGAAGAAAATAAAATATTTGAAAAAGCTTATTAGAGCCTCAATGTTAAGCCCAGTACATGGTAGGTCGGGCTCAGGGGCCCATCAGGCCATCCTAGACTTCGTAGCCCATCCTATCCCACCCAGTACATGAGCTGAGGATCCCTCCTCCAATTGATCAATATCTTCAATTTGATTTTATAATGGCAATCTTCTCCTTCTCCTTATTTCTGTTAGCCCAAAAACCTTTTGATTCCACACTTCAACTTCATATTTGACAATTTGCAATTCTTTTCAAAACCTATAGTCTATCCTATCCATCTAATCACTCTGCTTCAAATCATCCTAGTAAACATTTCCAAGAGGAAGGAGGGGGAGAGAGAGAGAGAGAGAGAGAGAGAAAGAGAGAGAGAGAGAGAGAGAGAGAGAGATTTTCAAAGAATGAAGGACAGATGCCACTCCTCAATCCATTGGAAGTCAAAAGAATGGAGGGGGAGTAATAGGACACACTGGAACCACTTGAAACAACATCCTAGGAATGGTCATCCCAATGAATGGGGAAAGGAAAATTGTCCAAGTTTACTACAATTTGGACTTTCACTACTTACTTTTCATTGTAAAAATAAAAATTCATTGAATAAAAAAAAGAAAGTACAAGAGAAGGAGAAATCATGAAAATAACAGAACTTCAGATGAACCACAACTATTACACATCATCAGAAATAAAATCAAAAGTAGACCAGAACTCTACAGAAAATGACTTATGTAGCGTCTTTAGATTAGGGTTGACCCTACAACCAAGAAAATCAAGAATTAAGGACCATTCAACCATCTACCCCTTTGTCATTCCTATTCTGGAGCAAATATCTTAGTGGGCATAAATCAGGTTTAGATAATTAGATCTGGACCAGATTAAACTAGAGCCAGGTACAAAATTTATTGAATAACATGCTTGCCGGATCAGGACTTGGGTCCAATAAAGATCAAATTTTGTGGTACATATTTGGTCCATTTTAAGATATGCGGGTTTGATATATGTGATATCTAAGGGATGTGCACTGATAAAAGGACTCATGCCTGCTATTGATCTTTCAGGAGTAAAACTATGATACATTTACTATGATTCTCTCCATCTACTAATTATGGTCCTTAGATGAACAACCAGTCATGAGTATTTTCTTTAGAAGAACAAGTACGGCATATAATGCACCTAACTAAATATGCACAGAGCTTTATGCAAATCAGGTGGACTTATCCATAACAAAACACCACAATCCCCTGGCAAAATATATGGTCCATATTTGTAAATGCTTTCAAAACAAATTCCAACCCAGAAAAGGTGATCCTACATCCCAACATCTCCACATTGCTAAAAGGTCTTTATTTGACTCCTCTATGTATCTCACATTCCTAAGAGTATAGGAAAGTAACAAGTAACCATATTGTTCAAAAAGAAAATAAAAGAAAAGTTCATTAAGTAATATCCACTCAAAATACATAGGGAAAAGAAAAATCCCCATACAAGCTAGCAAGTCTGCAATGAGAAAGCCATTGTCCACAGTCTCCTCATTACACTTACACCAGTTATCCATTCACTTACCATGTTCTTTAGATGGTTGACAATAAAGAAACCATCAAGCAACCATCAAGTAATACTTTTTGTGGTTGACTGGTTGGTTCAATAAAAGCTGATCAAACCTTCTTTGGAGTGATCCATTGATCCAGCAAATTCAAAATCCAAAAAGGACAACACAAGGTGCTAATCAAAAAGATACCTTTATGATCCTCTTCCAAAACCTGAGAATCCACCTTCCAATGGAAAAGACTAATACTGTAAGGGCTACCCCCTAGGTTCCCTGATATCACATACTCCTAGTTATATCCACTCAGTCTTGATGTAGCCCATCTCAATATCTAATCCAGCTACATACATTACTACATCACCAGAACTTGTATCTACTGCACTGCTACCAATTCACCACTTGTTGAATAAGTTCTTGTTTTGACATAAGATGATCATCACATGCTACCCAAGTTGAGTAAGCTATTTGCTTATGTATAACTAAAATGGTTCATAAGGTGAATGTAACATCAGTTAGATACCAAGAACTCAAGTGAGCATTATATTATTCGAACATGGTAAAAAAAACCAATTTTAAGATAAGAGTGATACAGCTTAGTGCATGAGCTCTAGACAGTGCACCTTATAGTTCCCATTTACAACACTACAGGTATAGTTTCACAATATTGCAGGAATAATGAAGCTATAGAATAAGAAGAGGGAGAAAGAGATCAAATGAAAATAAGAGCATAACAATTGCAAATAAGTTTCGGATAAAAAGGATAACTTGCAAGTATAAAAGCCCATTAATAATATGCATTAGCATCAACGAAAGTGATCCTCAGCGTTGATGTCCTAACAAATTTTTTCTTCCTTACACACTCAATCCCCCTCCCCGGGCAACCAACAAGAAGTGATGAATAATAGATAAAGTCAGATTCATTCCCTAATCAAAAATATAAACAGCTACGCATAATTAAAAGTAAATAAATAAAAGAAAGCTCGGTTCTTCTATGAAAGGAACTGTTTATTTCAAAAGCATGTCTTAATTTGTATTTTAATTTATTATCTACTTTCAGTTAGAGTTCTCCACTGATAATCAAAGCTTAGACCCATTAAACAACATAAACAAAGAGTAGGCATTAACTTAATGGCAAATCAACAAACAAACCCAAATAAAATCCAATTAAAATAATTCTTGATTCTTCCCTTTTTCCGCTTCAATTCTCTCACTCCATGAATAAACAGTTAAACCAAATCAAATATGTAACATCAGCAGAGAAATAATACCTGAATGCTTGAAGCTTGCAACGAGGAAGACGAAAGAATACTCTGGCGTTTTTGGAAGGCAGAGAAAAGTATAGACGTCTGTCTAATGTCTAAACCCTGTCCGATGATGACTGGTTTGACAAATGGGACGATGGGCGCGTCAAGTTGTTTGTGTTCGTCAAACTTTCCCGAATCTGGTTTTGGGCTTTTAAAAGTTACGGCTACTGCGAACGCAGTCACGGATGACGAATTGTCCCTTTCCGTTTTCTTGCTTCCCAAGAAAAAAATTGGGAGCCTTCGTAGGCACATCCACCGTCATCAATCCCACAGATGACGGGATCTGCTCCTCACACACTTCACAGACACATCAACCGTAAATAATAACTTATAAATAAGTGAGATGTGCCTAATGTATGAGAGGATTGCGTGTGAGGTCGATGTGAGGCGCCCTGTATAAGGAGCAGATTTGGTCTCGTAGATACTATCATTGTATTGTGGTATCGCCAATAACAACACAAACGTCAGCTCTGTAATGTGGGACCCAATGTATTGTGATAGCGTGACATGTCGTGATTAGCCATTAACCGAAGGATACTGGACCAACCAATCATGATGCCTATCAGCCTCATAATAGCCCTACCAGCACCGAAGTGTATGAGTCCGGCTTCTATCGCATAAATCGCGCAAAGCGCCACGCGTCGTTTATTTCGTGTGCCTACTTAAACCGTGCAAAGAAAAGGAAACGACGTTGACAGGAGATGCCGTTCGTTAGATTCTAGGGAAAAAAGTATTCTAGAGTTCACTGTATAATTCTGAATTACAGTCTCTCATAATCTGCTAATGGCCTCTTATAAGTCGCATCCTATAAGTGGATTTAGAATCAATCCACGGTCAGGATTCATTCCCTATACGATGAAGCTAAAGAATTCTGAATTGGGCTGATCAGTCTCCCTAGATTCTATTTTACCACCTCGTACCGGTGGCGACCAACAACCATCACCAACTGAGGAAAAGCTCAATTTTTTTTTTTCATTTTTTCTTTCCCAAACATTGCTTCAAGTATTGGATTTCTTTCAGTATTCCCAAAACCTACATCGAAATTTCATCTTCTCTGTGCAGCAACAGCGAACAACGACCGGCGAGCTTGGTCTTACTCCCAACGTTAGAAGAACATTTAGAGCTTATGCAGAAGCAAGCATGAAGAGCCAAGTTATTCGTCGATCAACATGATGAAAACCTCAAACTCCGCCTCTACTCCTTCCTTGATGAATTCGAGCAAGGATGAATACTTGATGCAGTGGAACTTCGGACATTCTTTATCGAAAAATTGGGGATTCTGGAGGCAAAAATTTGTAGAGCCGAGATTGAGTTTCTAGAGGAGCATATTTACAATAACAAAGGGGACGTTGAGCCAACTGCATCATCAGTACTCAATGGCTTTGTCGCTCACTAGGTATTGCAGATTCTTGCTTTACGGATTTGAAGAAGAATAATAAATGGGTTCTGGGAATCAGAAGGCATGGAAGGGTATTATTAATCAGGAAATTGGGGAGACCTTCGTTACAATTCCAAAGGATCTCTATTGCCCAATCTCATTGGATTTGATGAGAGATCCGATGATAACCTCCACCGGGCAAATTTATGATCGATCACCGATTTCTTGATGGATGGAAGAAGGTCACAGTACCTACCCAAAGACAGGGTAGATGTTTTCTCATATGCGCCTTGTTCCAAATAGAGTTCTCCGAAACCTTATTTCCCAATGGTTCACAACTCATGAATCCACTTTGATCCATCTGAGAGCATTGGTATGCCTTCAGAAGTTGTTTCAACGCCACCATCAACCAAGGTTGCAACTTCTAACAGAGCAACAGCTAAGCTTCTTATCCAACAGCTATCAAATGGGTCACAGGGGGCAAAAACAAGTGTTGCCCGTGAGTGGAGGTTTCTTGCAAAAACTAGAAAGGAGAATCATGTAGGCATTGCAGAAGCAGGGGCAATCCCCCTTCTTCGTTGGATACTCTATTCACCAGATCCAATTGCACAAGAGAAGGAAGGAAATGCAATTCGATTTAGGTTTTGAGAAAAACAAAAGGATGGAAGGAAATGCAATACCTAAAGCAATGTTTGAGAAAGTAAAAATGAAAAAAAAAAAAAAAATCAATACCTGAGCATGTTAGTCGCCGCCGGTTGGAGAGAGAAAAAATGAGAGTGAACTGGGTTCAGTGTAGGGCGGCAAAGAACTTGTTTTCGAATAGAGTCTAATGGCATCTCTTATCAACGTCTTTCCTTCTCCTCGCACGCTTTAAGCGGATATATAAAAATAAAAGACGCGTGGCGCATCTTCCTTTTGCGAGAACGGTGGGTGTATGCACCGTGCCCTAATAAAAGCCGAACTCAAAGTGTACGCATTCGACCTGAGCAAAAGTGCAAAACCTATGTTGAGTGGGAACGGTTTGAAGTTTAGATTAAACCGAATACAACCCAAACCTGAAACCCTCTAAATGGATCAATGGAACTGGTAGGAACAGTAAATGAGAAAAACAATTGCTTCGCTTCTATTTTTTGGGTAAGATTGCTTCTATTGAATTTCTGCAAGCACTAGACACAGTTTAGGCGAGACCATTTCCAGGCTTCAAGCCCAGTCTGGAAATTTTTGAATTTGAGCATAGGTTATTTGTGTTCAGGCCCGGCTCATTAAGCCCCAAAATTTATGGGCACAACACTTTAAGCATGTTCCAAGTCCAACCTAAGATCAATCCAATTATATACATACATTAGTACATAGATACATATATACACAAATACAGATTTGTTTTTTAAAGATCATAAATACAGGCATAGATATATACATAAGTATATACAAATACACCTGCAAATTTACAAAATTCCTATTTAATGTTTAACTTACTGATAGTAAATACTAGGTTCAGGGCAACTTTTTAATATATTGGGTCTAGCTATACAAAATTTTAGACCTAAGCCTATTGATCAATTCAAACTTGGCTTGGGCCTAAGCTAAATCCGAATATGTCAAATTTTAGTGGAAGTTAGACCTAGGTTGGATAAATTGGACTTGACCTTATGTTTGATTTTAAAAAACAAAACAGATTGAGGGAAGAATAAAATCGATGACTCTTGTTGAGAGTCCTTTGTATATTTATATTTGAGTTACATGTGTACTGCTGTAAGTTATTTACTGTAAATAGAATACAAGATAATGAAAATTGTGTGCAAGATAAGGAAAATGAGTGATTAGGATAATAGAGTGTTTGGGTTCTTGATGACTCTTTGGTGCATAGACTTGTTCATGGGCCGGGCAGGGCTTTCACTCTGTATTAACAAATTTTTCTAAGGCCTGAGCCCGAAATTTAGCCCATATTGTTACTATTGCTAAAGCAGCTAAATAGAGATAGAGAGAGAGAGAAATTATAAAGAAAAAAATAAAAAATGTATATATTAAATTATAAATATATATTTTTTTTAATAAATATTATATTATTTATATATTTTATATAATATATAAAAATACATATTATGTATTTTATAAAATATATAATATTGAGTCGGGTTGGGCTGGGCTTTTTTAACAAATCCTGAGCTCGCCCTGAAACACAGTCGGGCTTATTGTGTTAGACCCACGAGCCTAATTACATGACCAAGCCCAACCGGGGTGCGGGTTGGGCCATCGGGCTACCCAACCCATGAACAAGTCTATTGGTGCATGATCTTATCTTTTGCATTATCTCCAATAACAGTATTATCTTTACCATTATCTCTATCAGCCCCCCGCAAGTTGACTGGGGATGATATAGTTAACTTGGACCGAAGAACAAAGAATGGAGTAAGACCAAGAGACTTGGTTAGGATGTCAGCTATCTGATCACCTAAGGAGATAAACTTGACTTCAAGGAGCTTCTAGGTCACCTGACCTCATACGAAATGAAAGTTTATTTCTATGTGTTCCGTACGTGCATGGAAAACTGGATTAGAAGTGAGAAATGTTGCACCCAAGTTATCACACCATAAAACAGGTGGAGAGGCAAGACCGCAACAGAAACTCCAATCTCATGTAGAAGAGAACACAGCCAAATTAGTTCACAAGCAGCTAGTGCAAGGCTCCTATACTCAAACTTCGTGCTAGACCGTGACACAGTAGATTGCTTGCGAAATGACCAAGAGACCAAGTTTGATTCCATATATATGCAAAAGCCACCATGTGAACATCGACCATTAGGGCATCCATCCCAATCTACATCAGAAAATGCATGAAGACGCAAGGAAGAGGAAGGTTGGATTAGCAAGCCATGTGATAGAGTGCTTTTGAGATAGCGTAGTATGCGCTTCACAGTTGCCTAATGAACATTAGTTGGGGAGTGAAGAAATTGGCACATTTTATTTACTACAAAGGCTATATCAGGCCTAGTGAATGTAAGATACTATAATGCTCCTACAACGCTTCGATAGAGAGAGGGATCAAAGAGAGTGTGGCTATCGAGCTTGCTGAGTTTAGTTGATGACGCCATGGGTGTAGAGGCTAGTTTAGCATCAATCATACCAGCACATCTAAGATGATCAACTATGTACTTTCTTTGAGAGAGAAGCAATCCCTTGAAAGCGTGATGCACCTCTAGGCCAAGAAAGAAATAAAGAGGCCCCAAATCTTTGCCAATAAATGTAGAATTCATTTTTAGAACAGGATCATCTAACAAAGATGGATGGGAGCCAGTGAGAATGATGTCATTTACATAGACAATAGCATAGAGCATGATATTCCCTTGTAGAAAGATAAAGAGAGATGAATCAGACTTTGAAGCTATAAAACCATTTTCAAGAAGAAAATCATATAACTTAGAGTACCACACACGTGGCGCTTGCTTCTTAGGATGGGTGGAGTCAACGAAGCTGGGTGGTTGAGACCTATGTAAAAATGCATTTATGACATCAAGTTGATGGATGCACCAGCCCTTAGAGAGAGCAAGGGAGAGAATAACTCAAATAGTAGTATGCTTAACCACTGGACTGAATGTCTCTTGATAGTTAAGGCCTTCACATTGACTGTATCCTTTGGCAATAAGGCATGCCTTGTGCCACACAATGGAGCCATCGGGATTGTACTTGAGACAAAACACCCATTTACAACCAACTATATTCATGTGAGATTGGTTGCGTAGCTGCCTTTCATTTAGGATCTTGTAGAGCCTTGTGGAAGCAACTTGGTTCTACATCCATGGGAAGAGGGTGGGAAGTGGAGGCAATATAGGGCCTTTAGTTTAAAGATTCCCACTTTGCTTCTGGTTACCATAGGATAAACATAAAGTGTGGGAGGATCTACAACTGCTAGAGGTGTAAAAGCATTGGAAACTGGTACTAGTAAGGGATGTGATGCAGGAGAATCACCATTAGAAGTGTTTTCTGGAGAGAGCTGCATTGGAGGAGAGTCAACAGTAGAATCATGTTGATCTGTGACAAGTTCAATTACATGATTTGATGCATCAGCAATGTGTTGATCTATGACAAGTTCAATGACACGATTTGATGCATCAGCAGTGTGAGTGGATCCAGTTGAATCTGTGATTGGAATGGGAACCACAGTGGGTGGTTGGTGTGTCCGGAAGCATGTCATAAAAACTCTGAAATAGTAATTTAAACATTTATAATTTTTACCGTTTCTCAAACAACTACTAACGTGGTAAATAGGTGAGAACGGGTCGTATCCATAGGGAAGCAAGTGAAAATTAATATATACTTAGATCCAGGCAAGAGAATGCAATTGGGAATGGCAGAAAATACGTAAATAAAATATATTATTGCTGAAATTAAATGTTTCGAATTTAAAGAAAACAATAAATAAAATTCAAAATTTAATAAAGTATGGGAATCAACAAAGAAAATAATAAATAAATAAATAAATGATCCAGAATTCATATCTAGTGGCGGTAGCTGCAAATCGGCTAGACAGCTTGCAGAAACCCCTCCTGACAAGAATTGGGCGTCCGTCCTTTCTATATCCCTCGAACCCCTCGAGACACCTTAGCCTTGAATTGAACGAATTCAAATCTGCAAAAACAGATAAACAAACAAGAAGTAAATCTAAAAGATTGCAGAAATAAAAATAACAAAAAAGAATGGTTGATCAGATCTAGTGGCGGTAGTTGCAAAATGGTTGAACAGCTTGCAGGAACCCCTCCTGACAAGAAGTGGGCATCCTCCCCTTCTACAATCCTTGAACTCTTCAAGAAACCTTAGTCTTGTTAACTAGGTGAATAGACCAACCCCTTCTACAAGGCCCCTGTGACCCTTTTTATAGAGAATGGTGGACACAACTAGGAATAGAGAGAAAGAGGGGGGCGGCAACTAGGTTTTAGCAAAAATATGGGTGCCCTAGGGTTTAGGGGTTAGGATGGTTCTAGGGTGATCATAAGGCTGAGAAGAAAATGAGAAGGCACCCAATATTATGTAAGGCTGAGATTTAAAGGCTAAAAGCTAAATGGTAAAGATTAGAGGTTAGGTGGCTCCTATGGTTAGAATGCTAAAAAGAGAGTGCCCTAGAATGGATGGTGAAGATTAGAAGGGATGGAAGGTGAGGATTTAGCAGTTAAGGGTGGCTAGGGTTTGTTAAGAGTGAAAAGAATGGGTTAAAAGGCGCCCTAGGGTTTGCTAAGGCGTGGGGAGCATGCTAATACAGTAAGAGGGGCGTCAAACTGGGTTTAGCAGCTAGGAGGCGCCCTCCTGCTTTCAGTTTTTCACAAAAACACCCCTCTCTCAGCTGGACTTCACACCAGCTTTCCAAAATCTACATTTTAGCCATGAAAATTTTCCAATTTTCCCCAAAATTTGCACAGACCCTTAGAGACCACAACATTGCATTTAACAGGGAAAAAAACACATCTTGACCATTCCAAGGCCAAAAATACCCCTAAATTGATGCCCTTAAGGCATCAAAATGCAGAGTTATCAGTGGTGGTCCAATATAATTGGAAGTAGGAGCTGAATGTGAAACCATTGTACTATCTTTACACACATTCTTCATTGTGAATGGAAATGAGCTTTCATTGAATGTGATGTGGCGGGAAATATAAGTTTGACTACACGATTTGATGCATCAATGGTGTGTTGATCTGTGACAAGTTCAATGACATGATTTGATGCATCAATAATGTGAGTGGATCTAGTTGGATCTATGATTGCAATGGCAATCACAGTGGGTGGTGGTCCAATATAACTGGAAGTAGGAGTTGACTGTGAAACCATTGTATTGTCTTTACACGTTCTTCATTGTGAACGGAAATGAGCTTTCATTGAATGCGATGTGGCGGGAAATATAAGTTCAACCTAAAGCAAGATCAAGACATTTATAGCCACGATAGGAATCATAATAACCCATAAAAACACAATTTACATACCGGTATTAAAGCTTGTGAGCATTGTATGGTCGAAATAGAGGAAAACATTCACACCCAAACATTTTCAATTCTTTGTAATTTGGTGTAATTCCAAATAAGACTTCCATCAGACTTTACATCTGAAGAGTCTTGGTAGGCAAGCAATTAGCAAGGTACATAGCTGAATGGAAAGCTTCCCACAAGTACTTAGTAGGTACCAAGGCATGAGCAAGTAATGTTAGACCAGTCTCGACAATTTGACGATGTCTACATTCTACAAAACCATTTTGCTCATGTGTATGTTGGCATGACACACGTTGAATGATAACATACTTATCAAGGAGAGGCTTAAATACTTTGAATTCTCTCCCACCATTAGAATGAAACTGTTTGATGGTGGTGTTGAACAAATTCTCCACTTTTGCTTTAAATAGAAAGAAGGCATTCAAGGCATCAAATTTCTTGTAGAGAGAAAAAATCCATTGAAAATGACTAAATGCATCAATAAAAATAATATAGTATTATATCCATGTACTAAAGAAATTGGGATAGGTCCCCATAAGTTTGAATAGATTAAGTCCAGCGGAGTAGAATATGTACTACTACTAGAAATAGAAGGTAAATTATGTGCCTTGCCAAGAGGACAAGATGAACAAAAATCAAAATAATAAGAAGAGATTGGAGGTTGAAATCTATGCATATTATGTCTAACAATTGGTGTTGCAGGATGATCGAGCCGAGCATGTCAATTATTTGCTAAAGTTCGTTCACCTACAAATGTTGAACCAAAGTCATTATAATCTACTGCTCCCTTGGAGTAGACTTGCAATTTATAGATTCCTTCCTCAATTGGTCTTTTTAGAAGTATGTTCTTTGTCTGTAGATCCTTCACTATAAAACCAAAGAGATAGAATTCAAAGTAGCAGTTATTATCCCTTCTGCATGAGCTGCTCTCTGTGTTTGCTATGCTTGGACTGGAAGATCTTTTCAGTCCAAAAAAAAAAAAAAAGAAAAACAAGTATTTTGAAGCCAAATGCTCTTGGATGGGCAGTTGAAGTGGTTCGGGGCGGGCATACAACAATGCTATATGCTAGCCACGAAAAACCCTTGTCCCATTGTATGCTACTGCAGGAAGTAAGCTTTTCTTCCATCTCTCCGTTGTAGCATCGTATATTGTGTAAACTTGGCAACAGATAATAGGTTTTTAGTGATGTCAGGGACATGTAAGATATTATGAAGAGCAAATTTTCTAGAAGATGAAAAAAGTGTAGAAGAACCAATGTGTTTAATGCCCAAACTTGCTCCACTACCAATCTTAATCTGATCAGGACCATCATATGCAGAGATAAGTTCTCAAGATCAAATGTTATGTGATAACTGGCTCCTGAGTCAGGGTACCAACTACTGTCAATGAATGGTGCAGTGCTTGCAATATAGGTTGAAACGTTACCACCAACACTGCTACCTTCTGACCTCTCTTGTTCAAAGTTTTTATCAAAACATGCTATGCATTTGTAGGCAGTATGATGTGGTTTAAGACAAATTTGACATTTGACTCCTTGGTAGGGATTTGACTTACATTCTTTATCAGTCTTGTTCTTATTCTTACTAGCATCAGTTTTGGGAGTAGAAGACTTGTAAAGGGTAGATCGAGAAGCAACATTTGCAAATGGTGTAACATCAAATAGAAGCTTTGATTGCTCCATTCGAAGTTCATGATTAGAGAAAAGAGCACGAATTTTATCAAGTGTGTAGTCTTCAGATTTTAGAATAAGACTAGTTACAAGAGATTCATAATCTGAACCCAACCCTCCTAAAAACATACTGGATCAATTCTGAATCTGAAATAAACTCACCAATAGCTGCCAAGTTGTCAAAGAGTATCCTGGCTTTCTAAAGGTAATCTACCATGCTTGTAGTTCCTTTCTTGAGGTGCATGAGTTCAAATCTGAACTGCATAATGTGAGCTCTAGAGAGACGCGAAGAGCCTCGATAAAGCTTCCTATACTCCTCTAGCGATGGTATGGCCAATAACCTGATCAAGTACACCCTCAGTGAGAGATGATAAAATCCAACTTAGAATTCGTTGGTCTTGTTGCTCCCAGAGTATGTATTTTGGATTCAGATTAGTTGAGTCACTGGATCCAGTTAAGGAACTTGGTTGGTGCTTTGCTTTTTCCATCAACATACTCAAGATATTTAAATCCTTTCAATGTTGAAGTGAACAATGACCACCACAAAAGATAGTTTGTATGGTCTAGCTTAACAGAGATTAGGTGTGCGATTGTTGCTAGTAGACTGAGATTAGCAATAGTCGTGTTAGAGGTTTGAGAGGTAGTAGAGGAAATCATGGTCATAGAAATCTTTGATACCATAAAGAACAAAACAGATTGAGGGAAAGAATAAAATCGATAACTCTTGTTGAGAGTCGTTTGTATATTTATATTTGAGTTACATGTGTACATCTATAAGTTATTTAATGTCAATAGAATACAATATAAAGAAAATTATGTATAAGATAAGGAAAATGAGTTATTAGGATAACACAGTATTTGAGTTCTTGATGACTCTTTGGTGCATGATCTTATCTTTAGCATTATCTCTAACATCAATGTTATCTTTATCATTATCTCTATCAAATTTAAGCTTAGGCCTTAGGACCAATTCTTAGTGTTGGGCCTAGGTTGACATCAAACCTAGTCTAGTCTCTCCAACTTGCACCCTAAGTGATTGGGTACATTTATTTTTGGCAAATGGAACACATCCCTATCCCTAATGTTGTGTTTGGTTTGATAGAAAAGTACGAGTGGGAAAAAATTGAGGGAATTCTTAATAAATTTCACAAGGAAACCACTACCAGGGGTGATACTTAGGCAAGTCCAACTTGAGCCTAACCTGAATTTTTTGCATGGGTTTGGGACTGAGTTTTAGGGTTGTAGGCTGGTCCTAGACCAAAAAACTTGGGCTCAACCTAAATTTGGGTTGGGCTTGGGTTGAAGCTTTCGGGTAGCTTGAGCCCAACCCAAACTGAGCCCGCCCAAAGAATACATACATTTGTATATTATATTTATATAAAAATTATCTTTTTTCTAATTATGTATATATGTGTACATGTATAAAATATGTATATATGCACTTATAAATGAAATTTGTACATATTTTCAATTAATTATATTCTTAAATTGAGTCATAAAGCCCAATAAAAGATGACTATATAAAAATATATACATAAATTCTTTCAAATCCGACCAACCTACCCAAGCCCAACTAATCAAAATTACCCTGAGATTTAATTGAACTCAATTCGAGCTTGATTAGTGAAATATTGGAGGAAGAGGAAGAACTTTTTCTATGTCTTATTGATTGAATAGGTACAAATATATAGAGTACAAACTGTAACGTTTACAACAATTTGAAATTTGACTACATAGACTACAAAGTATATATGGAAGTTGTAATTGTAGTGCTTGAAATCCAACAACCTTAATTGCTATGTCTTGGGCTTGGATCTCGGACTGGGTATGTGCTTGTCTTTAGCTCTATCAGCCCCCCTCAAGTAAACTGTTTGAGAATAGATGGTGAGCTTGGCACGTAAGTCACTAAAGTGTGCACTATATAAAGGTTTCGTAAATATATCAACAACTTGATCCTTAGTGGAGAGAAAACAAACTCGAAGAGAGTTGTTGGCAACTTTTTCACGCACAAAATGTATATCTAATTTGATGTGCTTTCATTCTGGCATGATGAATTGGATTTGTAGATAGGTATATTGCCCCTAAGCTGTCACACCAAATTATGGGTGGAGACGTAGGGGAGAAACCCATTTCAGTGAGAAGCATTTAAACCCATGTAAAATTAGCAACTACAAAGGCAATACTCATGTATTTAGACTTGGTACTGGAGTGGGAAATAGTACTTTGCTTCCTAGAGCTCTATGAGATCAAGTTTGGACCAAGATAAATGCATAACCAACCATGAGATTGTCGGCCTTCAAGGCAACTTTCCCAATCAGTTTCTAAAAATGCTTCAAGGGTAATGGAAGGACCAGACCTTATTGGAAGTCCATAATCAATGGTGCATTTGAGATATCTAAGTAACCTTTTGACAACAGACCAATGTTTAGTAGTTGGAGCTTTTAGAAATTGGCATACTTTGTTGACAGAGCAAGCCAACTCTGGTTGTGTGATAATCACGTATTGAAGTGTGCCAACTGCCAACTACACTTTAATACTCATAGACATGGGAAATGGGATGACCACTTTGTGGAGGTGAAGTGAGTGGAAGCTTCCATGGGGGTAGAGCAAGGTTTTGCATGCATCTTAGCTCGTACAAGGTCTTGTATGTGTTTGTGTTGTGAGAGAAGGATACCTTGACTAGAACAATGAATTTCAATTCAATACCTAAGAAGAAATGTAGCCAAGCAAGGTCTTTGAGAGAAAATTGTGATGTGATATGCAAGATGATATTCTAAATGGTTGTAGGATTTGATCCTATGATCAAAATGTCAAAATGCCATCAATGTATACGAGAAAGAAAGTAATATCATTGGTTGTATGCAAAATGAACAATATTAATGCAGCAGCTTTGGAGTCAGAGAATCCAAGAGTGAAAAGATAATCATGAAGGCATTTGAACCATGCTCTAGGGGTCTGCTTGAGTCCATACAAAGATTTGTGAAATTTGCACGCATAATTAGGGTGTCTTAGATTAACAATTCCAATAGGTTGCTTCATATGGAGCTCTTCTTCCAAGTGGCCATGCAAGAAAGCATCACTAACATCCAATTGGCAGATAACCCAATTAGATGAGGTAGCAAGAGAAATGACAACCCCGAATTGTGGTTGGATTTATGTTTAGGCTAAAAGTTTCTTTATAGTCAATCCTAGATTCTTGGTTGTAGCCCTTTGCCACTAAACAGGCTTTGAAGTGGTCAAGTACTAGCCCATCTGGTATTTGCTTGATATGATAGATCCATTTGTTGCTAATGATAGTGCGACCAGTGAGTGGTGGGACTAGAGTCCATGTTTTCTTGCAAAGAAGGGCTTCATACTCTTCAGTCATGGCAAGTAACCAATGATTGTCTTTGTGAACAATGATGTAGCATGTGGGTTTTGTTTCAGGTAATGAGCTAGCTTGTAAGGCATATTTGGGGTTGGGTTTGACAATGCCATGTTTGGATTAGGTTACCATGGGGTGATATGGTTCAGTAAGTGGAGCAATGTTGGATATGGAAAGAGATGAAATGGGAGTAGGCGAGCTACTAGTGGAAGGGGATCGATCTAACAGTGTGGGTTGTGGTGGTAATGGTGAAGATTAAGAAGGATAAATAGGTGGGTTTGAACTTGGTAGTATTTAGGTAAGAGAGGGAACCGGGTTGGTGGATGGGAAGTGTACATGTGAGGGTCCAAGGGTGGATGGTTGAGTGGGTGTGGTAGGATGAAGGGAAGATGAAGCTTTGTTGGCAAAGGGAAAACAAGTCTGGAAATGTACATCCTCTATGTTGTCATGTCAAGGCATTTGTAGCCATGATGATGATTGTTGTAATCAAGAAAAGCACAAAGAGAAGCCTGATACTAAAACTTGTTGTGTTGGTATGAACGAATGTAAGGGTAGCAAGAGCACCCAAATACATGAAGAAATATGTAATTTGGAATGGAGCCAAACAAATGTTCACATGGAGAGACCATGTTGATGATTAGGGATGGCATGATGTTAATCAGATAGACTATAGCTTTAAAAGAATCACCCAATATGATTCTGGAATAGATGAGGTGGCAAAAAGTGAGGCCAATTTTGATAATGTGTCGATGATGACATTTAGACACACCATTCTGTTCCAAGTATATGGGCATGTGAGTTGGTGAGTGATGATATATTCTTGGAGAAAAGTATCTGGAGGTTTGTATTCTCTACTGCCATCAGTATACAAGTTCTTTATTTTTTAATTTAACTTATTTTTATTAAAATCCTTGAATTGAAGAAAGATATATGCAACTTGGGATTTGCAAGTCATCAAAAACAATCATGAATATTTGCTATATTCATCAACAAACAATACATAATATTTGTAACTAGTAGAAGATGGAAAGGGGGCAGGACCCCAAACATCTGAATAAATGATCTCCAATAGATTAGAAACAACAGAAGTGCTAGACACAATGGGGAACCTATGGTTCTTTCCAAATAGACAAAAAGCATAGAAGTCCAACTTTTTTTATTAGAAATATGTAGTTGAAACTTAAAGATAACATGTTGAGTGATTCTTGGACTCAAATGGCCAAGTTTCTTATGCCAAAGAGAAGTTGTGATCCGTTCACCAATGAGTGCAACACCACCTTTATTTGAATGTTGTTAACGTAAAGCCTGAAGTTAATAGAGACCATTTTTAACTGGGCCTTGTAACATTGGCTTCATCCTTAACACAAAAATCATGAACATTAAACTCAAACAAAGCATTATTTTTGTGACAGAATTGATTTACTAAAATAAGATTTTTGGTGACATTGAGAACATGTAGAATGTTCCCAAGTTGCAAAGATCCATGTGGAATGTACACAATAGATGAGTTAACATGAGAGATTTCCAAACCTTATCCCATGCCTACAGTAACATGATCTGTCTCTTGATAGTTGTTATACAAAGAGAGATTCTGCAAATCAGGCAAGAGATGATCGGTGGCCCCTAAATCAGGGTACCAATTTATGTCAGCGTTGGAGGAGGGAGAAGGGGCAATGAGAGTTGAGCCATTTGAGTGAGAAGATGAAGATCCTTTAAGTGCAAGGTATCTTCAGTTAGGCTGCAATTTGGGTCGGGTTAGCCAGAACCCAACCCTAACCCAACTTGAAAAAGTCTGACTGGGTTGGGTCAGGTTGATGCTTGGGTTAGGGTTATATATATTATATCATATATTGATTTATTTAGATACATGATAGTTGTATAGCCACCACCACATACTATCATTTATTTTATTTAAGATAATCACTTCAGTCAAACCTAATTGGAAATACTAAAACCTTGATAACATATTTTATGTTTTCTTAATATTTTATTCTTTATCTCCTCTCAGTTGTTTGTCACCCATAGCTTGCTGCCATAAAATATATATTATAAGTCATCATAATAAACTATAGTCATTTCAAACACTTTTTTTTCCTGAATTTTGTATATAAAGAACCAATAAAAACATCAACAAACAAATACTAATAAAACACAGGATTAATATATTTAATGAAAGTTGAGTTAAGATCTAAGATTAAGAAGGTCTACGGGATTTTAAGGGATAGGAAGAAGGTTGGATTGGGCCCAACTCGAATTTGACTTTGGGTTGGGTTAGGATTAGGGTTGGCCTTAATCCGACCTAACCCGGCCCAACTTGTAGCCCTAATCGTCAGCATATTGTTGCAATATGTCCACTGTATCCACAAAGTTGATATATAACAAGAGGCTTTATGTCGAGCATTGTTGTTATTGATGGGAGGAGGATACTGTTGTTTGGTTTTCTGGTTGTTGGGTGATTGTTTAAGCTTTTGATATGGAGATTGAGAAGAATACTAGAGGTGGAATTCTTTTTCTTTTGTACAGTTGGAAACATGTGTAGAGGGAGGCATAGTGAGTTAGTCATCTCTCTCGAGTTGCCTTGAGAAGCAAACTTTATACTTCATTGGTGATTAAATGATCAAAGTTTGTGGTAATAGTGAGAACAAATGGGTCATACTTTGGGGATAAGCCACCAGAAAACATGATATTTGGAAACAATCAAAGAATCCGCTATGCCTTTTACACACTGAATGTAGTCAGATATGGATAAGTTACCTTTCTTCACATGTGCTAGCTCCAATTTAAGATAATGAATTCGAGCTCTATTGGATAAAGAGAAAGCTTGTTTAGTGTCTCCTATATGGATTGAGAGGATGAACAGCAACTACTTGTGCCAACATTATTTCTTTTAATGTGGAAAGCAACTAGCTAAGGATCAGTTGATCTTGTTTTTTCCACAAGATATAATAAGGATTTGGAATACTTCGACCATTGGTATTAGTCACACGTTGAGGTGGACAAGGGAATGAGCCATCAACGTAGACAAAGATTCGATGGCCTTTTAAGGTTAGAATAATTTGGTAAGCCAAAGAAGATAGTTAGTTCTGTAGAGTTTGACAAAAATTAGGTTGGTGAGGCTAGAGAGGGTGATTCTTGAAGATGTAGGTGAGACAGGGTTGGAATAATACCATGTATTAGGTGTGTTTGGAAGAGAGGTCTCTGTTTCATGATAGGTAGCCTTGAGAGAGAGAGCAATTTGAATTTTGAAAACAAGTTGTAACAATTACAACAATTTGAAGCCGTTGGAATTACGTTGGGCTTGATTGCTATGTCTTGGGCTAGGCATGTGCTTGTCTTTAGCTTTATAGATTAGAATTGAAATTGAATCGAGCCTAATCAAACTCGAGGTCAAACTATTCGATTAGTGCTTAATTCAATTACAGTCTTGTGTGAGGCACACATGGGATGCATTCTATGGAAACCTGTTCCATCTCAGCTCTTTTACCCACCAAAATTAGCTTGTAGAATTTTTCTTCTTCAAATTTCCTATTTATAATTGGATTTATGAAAGGCATGAAAGGGCCAAAGGGGAATTGAGACAAGGTGGTCTTATTTTTGTTTTTCATTTTTAGATTATCATTTTTATTTCTACACAGGTCAAAGAGTAGAGAGGGGCTTGTGTGACCTATGTGATGAGATTACTAAGCCAAAAAAAAAAAAAAAAATCCTTTTAAAGATTATTAGCTCATGTTAGAATCTACAAGCCAGCGTGGAGAAATATATACTAAAATCAATAATGTTATAGAGTTCACAAAAAGAAACAACAAAGGTCACAACTTACGAGCAAGATTCAGTTTTATATTAATTCAGCAAAATGATTTTTCTACTGATTCAACAAAATTGAAGTTGTTGGAATTACTCTACAACCACTACATCAAACCAGTAGTGGGATCTACAAGTTCATTTATTTCAATCCAGTAGTTGACGTAGAATCGAATCCCATAACCACCACTTTCAGGGAAAAAGGGGTCAAGGGGGAAGTTATTAATGGTGTCAAATACTTAAAAAAAAAAAAAAAGATAGAGAGGTCTCATCGATTTCTCAGTGACCACTCAATTCATTCATTCATGATCCAACTATATAAGAAAGCAAGAAGCCAAGAATTATTAGCAGTCGCCCCTAAAGAAGATTTAAAATTTGGGCAAATTTCTTAAAGTATCGTAATATTTAGGAAATTGACTAACTCTATCCTTATTGTTTACATATTAACTTAAAGTATTGTTAAGTTTTTTAACATTTGTCTAAAACCTCCTTACTGTTAATTTTCTATCATACTCGGTTCACATGTAATATCATGATTGATATTTTTAAATTTCTTAAAATACCCTTATTTTGCAAACTTCCTAAAAATTCTTAAAATACTTTTTCTTCTTCTGCTCCTCTTTCCTCAATTCTAGTCTCCTCTGTCACCGCCAAACCAGTGGTGACCTGAAACGTTTGAGACCTAACCTGCCACTTTGATCGCCAACTTTCATAGAACTGGCGGATTCGGTCAAAACATCATGTTGTAAACTGAGGGCGTGTATTGGACCATCCTCGTTTCGACACTGAAGAATACAGAGAAGGATGGATAGTTTACGTGACCGGGGTCTACAAACCGTCGTGAGTAGGTGATATTGGGCTGCTTGGTGATCACCTGGATTTAGGATATGCTGTAGTCCAACGAGAAGAGGAATGCGATGTATTCCTTATTCCTTAGGTGTAGCGTCGTACACCAGCCCCGGAGACAAAGCCTTCTATGGAACCACATGTCCCGACCCATGGGCCTACGGTGTTGGAAATTGCTCCACTGGCTGCATTACGGAGAGGGGATTTGGTGTTCTTACGGGTGTAGGCGGTGGTCATAAGGGCCGACTTGATGGCACTGGGGCTCCAATTGGGGCGGGCCACCTTCAACAACGCAATGGAGACTTCATCTTGTTGCCATTGTTACCACTCTTTCTTCTTCCTGCGTTTCTATTGTTGTAGCTTCGGCTTCTTCAGTGGAGGTGAAGGGGTTGGACATGGAGCACCATTTTTATCATCATTAGAAACAAGATTATTATGGTAACGGTGGGTTTAGGCTTAAAGAAGAGGGTTGTTAATGGTTTCTCACAAGACCAAGAGCATACCAGCTTTAGTGGTGGAAGCATCTTCTCCAGCTTGATTTTGCTTTTTTTTTTAAGGGGAAATTCTCGATTAGTACCATGTACTCTGGGTCTAGAGTCACTTTGGTCTCCGAACTTTAAAATGTGATAATTTAGTATCTAAACTTTCAAAATGTGATAATCCAGTATATACCGTTAACTAATTGTTTACCAACCGTTAAGTGATACTTTAAAAAGACATAAATGCCCTTCGAATGTCATTTAATTTTCTTTATCAACTAGTTAAACATTGACAAAAAAATTAATAGTCCCAAATCATTGCCTCTTCTATTCAAAAAAGTTTGGACCACCAAAATACTTAACCCAAACTTTCTTAAACACAAAAAGCAAGGATTTGTGACTGATAATTTTTTGTCAATATTTAGATGGTTGATAAAGAAAATTAAATAACACTTGAAGGATATTTGTATCCTTTTCAAATATCATTTAATGACAGATTAACTACTGATAAATTGTCACATTTTAAAAGTTCAAATATTGAATTGTCGCATTTTAAGACACTAGGCACAAAGTACAAAATGCTAATAAAGATTTTTTCCTTTTTTAAACCCAAAAAATTAAAATGAAAATCTGGTATGAGTTTCAAATGCGAGAACCATTGGCATCTGAGAGTCAATTCTGATGCACTCGTTAGCTTAGCTGTCCGAATAGGATTGTAGGTGTGGAGACCCATATGGTTTTATCTACAATTTCTTCCACAATCAGCGATACAAATCCAGGTTGCTTCGATCTATACCAGTCATCAGCGAGGACGATCAGAGAAAGTGTTCAGTCGGTTGCTGAAGCTTCTAGTCGTAAGATCGAAAGAGAAAAGTAGTTTCTCTTTATTATTCCAATGGATTCAAAAATTTCATCAATTGATTTTATTTTGAAAATTTGAAAAATAGTGAATGGTAAATTTAATATTTTATTTTTGGATAAATTTTTTAAACTATATCTTATGATTTAGCTAATTGACGTAACTTTACGGTTTAGCTAATTGTTATTACTTATAACAATTGATTAACTTTACCGAACATCCATTAATATCCCATCAAAACATATGATAACATACAATGTTTAAAATTCTTTAAAGTCTCAATATTATCACTCCCTCGTCCGTCCCCTTCTGTAGCGGCAAACCGAATTGTGATAACTAGTGGCGGAAATAACCCCACCCACCTTCGGCCCCTCGTCACCGTTGCAAGTTTTGCTCGTATAGTAAAAAACCCGGCGAAGGTGTGGTCTCTCACTGAATTATAGCCCTCGTCATCGTTGGCTTTTCAGATTAAAACTCTTGTTTTTTTTTCTTTTGGTAATCAATATTAGAACCTCATTAAGGAGGTTGAAAATCAAGGCTGTGTTTCCCGGTAACAGATGACAACTCCACACGGTCACACACACAAACACCTAGATGTCAAAAATAGGTCTGAAAATGAGCTGTGTGTGAGCATCTCACTGTACAAAATTTCTAGAATCTGACCCGGATTCATTGTCTTCTTAACCCGTTTTTGCTACAGTTTTGTTCGATGCAGCAACCATAGTAGCGAAAGGGTACCTTTTCTGGGATTTTCCAACTGGAAAACAATGATCGGTTCCTGGAACTATGCCAACAACCATGATTTCTGTAAAAATCAACGTTGGAAATCAATATTTGTATAAAACCTGACCCACCCACAATCAGTTGGTGAAGATGGGGTCACTGTAACTTAAGAGGAGAAGTTTTGAGGCGCGTCTGAAGACATTGTCTTTAGACATTATCAGTGTCTTCAGACGTTATTTGCCCCCTCTCAGTTTTATTGAGTTTACTGTTGGGTTATAGGCAAATTCGTTCACAGGATATAATAGAGCCTTGGGCGAGAATCTGCAACCAACAAAGTTGAAGAGTCTCCAAAGAAACCTTATGTGAAACTGTAGTAGATAGTACTGAGAGAGAGATAATGAATTTCGAAATTGTGTGTTTTGGAGTCTCATTCATGTTCCTTACATAACTTGTGAAGAGGTATGAGAAAAAGGTAGGTGCTAGTTTAGAGAATGGACATTGAACAATCACAATTTCAACCATTGTGACTGTTTAAAAAATTGTTAATAATTGGTGACTGTTAACTTTGAATTGTTTCTCTTGATCACACCCGATCGAATTGTGATCGTTGATCTCATCAATGGTGATCAATGGTCATCAACGTACCAAAATCGAAGCCGCTCATCGCAAGCCACGCGGGTGCGAGCAAAGTGCGCTTCTAAAGTACCTCATTGCGCCACACACACACGCAACACGCGTGCATACACGTTGCGGGGTATTGAATCCTCATACTCTACTCTAGTAGTTCTAAGGAGTGAAAATCAACTCCTATTAAAATATTGAAAACAAAACTTATAATTTTATAATTTACCAATCAAACCCATTGTATT
The DNA here is from genome assembly GCF_056320005.1 of Nelumbo lutea. NCBI lineage: Eukaryota > Viridiplantae > Streptophyta > Magnoliopsida > Proteales > Nelumbonaceae > Nelumbo > Nelumbo lutea. Next base: position 11,884,056 of record NC_142690.1, read on the forward strand.
TAATCTATTATGAGATTGAAATCCAACACAATCTTATGTAAAAATCGACTTTGGCGGATTTTGACTGCACAAAAACCGGAGGTAACCAGCGCTATGCTTCTTCTGCTGAATGCTCATCAAACCTAGCAAAACAAGACTCCACGTCCGCTCGCGCAACCCAAGAACAAAATAATTAACACTCCACCGACCTGGAGCGGCTATGAACAAACGAGGGGTGGTCCGCTCGGCGAAGCAAAGAGCCTTTAAAATTTTAGAGAAAGAACGGCGGGGATTGACTGGCACAACCAATAAGTTCCCTGTGAGACCAGAGGATTCAGACGGATTCCTAGCCAACCCGTCTTAGCACAACAACGCGCTCTTTGCGTGCACTAGCCAATGAACGAGACAGGCAGTGCGCCACCTTACATAACTAGCCTAAATGAATGTCCGCCACTGTCAGTAGTATGGGAACTGAATCCAGTTCCATCACTGAACAAAGGAGAAGCAAGTCCTGGTAGTCGAAATATAGAACAAATTAAACGGTGACACCCTGCTAACTACAGAGATACTTGATCTGCATGGGGATATTTTTGCAAGTGAATCTCTTCTCATAATGGAAGATCAAAAAAGACGAATGGAAGCACTTCTGGAAAGATTTAAAAGCTCGCATTTTTTTGTTAGAATCACAGAATCAGATGAGCCATTTTGGTAAGAAAGAAGTACATCAAGATCATCTTCTGAATCATCTGAGATGGTTGGGGAAAAGTTAACTATACTGTGATTTTTCTATCTTTCCTACTCCTCTGTTCTGCTCACTCGTTCTGAAACTCCACTGCAGCCACTGCGATTTACGGTATCGGCCAACCATCACTCTCTCCCCTCTTCCTCATTCTCTTCCCTCTTATTCCCTCTCTATCACTCTCTTCGCTTACTCTCTCCCCTAGTTGGACCGGTTCTCCTCTGTAACCGGGGAACAAAGGTAGAGGATGAGTTGAAACGTCACCAACAAGGAGAGGAATGAGAAGAAAGAGAAAGAGGAAAGAGAGAGAGAAACGGGATAATGATAAAAAGAGACCGAAGGAGAAGGTAGGGACTGGCGGAATAGGACAGTGAACCGTTGTCTTATAGCATCACGTGACCGACAGAATATCCGAGGGAAAAAAAGCAAAAGACGCTAATTCTTAGACTTGACGACAAAGGTTTTATTTTGAAAATCTGGAAAAAATAAAGAGTAAAATAGTCTTTTTATAACGTATTCGGTGCCGTTTGATTGCACTTTTTATAGACGTCTTGAAAATGCTATTTTTCATGTTTGGTTGTACTTTTTAAATTGGGTCTAAAACAAATTTTCAGATCTAAAAATCACAAATTTGGGTTAGCTCTTAATGCATTCAGTTATGTTTCGGGTTCAATGTCCAAAATATCTTTACAATTTCTCATAAATGACCCAAATTACCCTTGTTACTCCAAACCTAGAAAACCAAAACATTCAACCTCTCTCTCTCTCTCTCTCTCTCTCTCTCTCTCTCTCGCTCGATCGCTCGATCTCTTGCTCTCTCTCTTTGCCCCTATATTCCTACCATCGCCTTGCAGCTGTTGCAGTGACGACTCTCTCCCCTACTGTCTTCTCTCGCTTCCCCCTCTCTCTCTTTCTCTCCTTTCCTATCTTCTCTCTCTCTCTCTCTCTCTCTCTCTCTCTCTCTCTCTCCCCCTGTATTCCCACCGCTGTTGTCTTCTCTCTCCCCCCTATGGTGGCTCTCTCTCTCCCCTGTCTTCTCTCTCTTGCTCTCGCTCTCTCCCCCTGTCTTCTCTCTCTCTCTCCCTCCCCTATCTTCCCACCATTGCTACCGCCGCTGCAGCAAACAACAGTGGTGGTTCGGTACTTCGGTGAACAATAATATTGGTTTTATTAATTTATTAATTATAAAATATTTTTATTAATTATTTTAATATTTTTTATTAAACATTAATTATTTTTTATTAAATTTACTTATGTTATTTATTAATTATTTTTATTAAATAATAATTTTTAATCATTTCATTAATTTTTAAAAATTATTTTAACTTTTATTTGTATAAATTATTAACTATTTTAATATTTTTATAATCATTATTTATTTTTTTTTAATTTTAACTGTTTCATTTATTAATTAGTAATTATTAATTTATTATTTTTTATTTATATTGTTTCAATATTATTTTGAGGTTGAAAATTATTTTTTATGAGACAATGTAAATTGAATTCAACATTTTCAAATTGTATATTTTAGGGGTAAAATAGTAAAATTAATAAATTTCAAATGGCAAAAGGTTGATCCTACACAAACAAATTCATGGATTCAGATCTTCTAAAAGTAAAAAAGCAACTATACCTCTTTTCAGATTTCAAACACATTTAATATCTTTTTAATTTTTTAGATATGAATTTTCAGATTTATCAAACGCCACTTTAATCAATTGTCAAGAGTAGCGTTAGTCAATTTTCAAACACTTTATTTTTTATTTTTATGAATCCTTTAACGGTAATGTCAATTGCCACTTGGGGTAGTACACAGTAAAGGTAGAGTTATTACCTTAGGACTGCGTTAAAAAAAATTGTCAAGTATTCTACTCTACTCTCCATTGGTCAGTATTAAGGCTGCAACTTGTACCGGGTTGGCTTGAACCCAACCAGAAAAAGTTGGGTTGGATTGATGTTCGGGTTAGGGTTAGGGTTGAAATTCATGAACCCGACTTTACTTCGGGTTGGATTAGGGCTGACCCCTTAGCCAACCCAACTCAACCTGAATCCAACTCTATAGTATATGTCATATATGAATATATGTTATATGTAATATATAACATACATTGATTTATTTAGATGCATGATATTTGTATAGCCCCCACCATATAGTATCATATATTTCTTTTAATATAATTCATAATAAACTATAGTCATAATTCATAATATCTCCTCTATGTTGTTTGCCACCTAAGAAAGATCTATCTTAAGTCATAATTCATAATAAACTATAGTCATTTCTAATACTTATTTTTTTCTGAAGTTTGTACCAAAAGAACTAAAAAAACATTACCAAACAAATACCACACAGTATTAATATATGTAGTGAGAATTGAATTAAGATCTAAAATCAAGAAATCCTATGAGGTTTTAAAGGATGGGAAGAAGGTTGGGTTGGACCCAACCCAAGCCCAATTCAACCCAAAATCAAGTTCGAGTTGGATTGAATTGGGTTAGGGTTGAAGGAATTTAGTTAGGGTTAGAATTAGAGTTGGATTAATCGAGTTGAATTCAGGTTGGATTGAATTGGATTAGGGTTAAAGAATTTAGTTAGGGTTAAGATTAGGATTGGGTTAATTGAGTTGAAGGCCATATTAGATTAGGGTTTAAAACTTTGAATTGAATTAGGATCGGCCTCAACCCGACTCTTCCATTCGTTTCTTACCTCGCTACGAAACAAATACCTTAGTAAAAACAAACATAACAAATATCCCTGTACTCCAGCTTGTAATTGGATGTGGAACAGTGAAACCTTGTTCTGAATGACAAATTTGGTGGGTTTTACCCGGAACTGATTGGTAGGAGTAGGACCCATATATAATGCAGAGCTTTGTTTTATATGGTAGTACAGAAAACTATCGTGGTTGGAAGGAAGACTCAAATGATCAGAAGCTTTTGTTGCTAAATTTCAATGAGAAGGTGGAGGAGAAGTAAAAGGAGGGAAGATCTGAATGGGTTTCTCGGCAGATAATCTGAAAGGATTTGTCTTGGCTCTTCTCTCAAGTGGGTTTATAGGGGCAAGTTTTATAATTAAAAAGAAAGGTCTTAGACGTGCTGCAGCTGCTTCTGGAGTTCGAGCGGGTGGGTTCATTTGATGCAGTGCTTTGGTGAGTTATTGATTTTCTGACATGGGTTTCTGTTGATTCTTTGTTTTTTTTTCCTATTTTCCTTTTTTCCGGTGTAGGAGTTGGTGGCTATTCGTATCTTTTGGAACCTCTGTGGTGGGCAGGCATGATCACAAGTAACTTTCTTTTTTCTTTTTATACCTTTTGTGCACAAACTATTAAATTTTGTTTCTGCTTCATTTTTTTCCTATGGCTTTCCTCTTATTTGTGATTCATAGATTATGGTGTTAAATTATGTATTTTTTAGGCTTTTAACTTACTTTTTGAATTGAGTACGGATTATAGTTATTTCAAGAAAATGTTATGAGTTTCCGTTCGTGGTATTAGATATGCATTATTTTCTATGGATTTTGCAGGTTTAATTTTGTGTTCACTGTATATATTTAAGTTAATCATTTTCTTACGAGTGTTTGGAAATTTAACTTCATTTAGTATCCTTTTTTTTTTTTTTGATCAATAACACTTTCGTTAACTCATCAAAATAAGATTTACAATAGGAAGACAAACACGCTTAAATTTACAAGAGCAACAAAGAACCTCAAGAAAAGAAAAAAATAAAGAAAACACACTATAGTTACAGCTTAGTCCAAAAAAGTGAATCCCTTTCTGCCCCTTGTTTAGCTAAACCGTCCGCGAGGGAATTAGCCGATCTTTTAACCCAAAGTATCTTAACTTCCATCTCCCGCACCAGCCACTTGAATTTCCTCCTCTCATTATTGTACTTCCATAAGCCATTGTGATCTTTGATCAGCCACCCTATCACCACCTCTGAATCCCCTTCAATTAAGAGTTTCTTGATGTTCAACTCCTTAGCTTTCTGTACTCCTTCCATAACTGCAAAGATCTCAGCTCTAAGGGAGTCACCCACTCCAATTGGGCCAGAGAATATAGTAGAAATGACCCCATTTTCATCCTTAAAAACACCCCCAGTCCCCGATTGTCCTGGATTTCCCCTGCTACACCCATCAAAGTTTAGTTTCACGAATCCACTAGGTAGAGGGGTCCAAACCACACTCATTACTGACTTAGTCTGTGTGCAATTTGCAATAACTTCATTTAGTATCCTTGTGTCTAGATTGATGCAAAAGAGCGGTAGTTTGTTTTAGATGTTTAATGGGAATACATCTCTGCTTATGTTTTTTGTAAGATTGGATGTGACTCTGGCTATGTTTTTAGTGAGTGCAAAGTTCTCTTAGTTTGAATTTGTAGGTTGGTCTTTTTTTTTCCTATTTTTTTTCATGGTTGGTGTATTCAGAAACCAAACTATTGTTCAGCATTCTCTTCGTTTCTCTTACTGAATGTCTGCAATTATAATACTTTTTTCCCATCTCTTGCTGGATTAGTGATTGTGGGAGAAGTTGCAAATTTTGTTGCATATGCATTTGCTCCAGCTGTTCTTGTTACCCCCCTTGGTGCCTTAAGTATTATTGTCAGGTAATCACCGTCCTTGTGTTCTATCTTTATTTCAGTGTTCACTCAATATTTTCTGTGTAAGAGGGAATTTCAGTGACTATTTATGGTGGTTTGGATGTCATGGACTAGTGCTGTGTTGGCTCATTTTATCTTGAAGGAGAGATTACACAAACTGGGAATCTTGGGCTGTGTGATGTGCATTGCTGGTTCAGTTGTAATTGTTATCCATGCACCTCAAGAGCACCTAATTACTTCTGTTCAAGAAATTTGGAGTTTGGCAACTCAAACAGGTGTGAGGTTTCTCTTATTATTTTCATATTCCTTATACATGATTTGACTACTCTGTTAATGGCTAAATCCTTGTATTTCTGTTTTCTTTTCTGTTTATGTTTCAGCATTTTTACTTTACGTGGCATCAGTAATTGTGCTGGTTTTTGTTCTAGTCTTTCATTTTGCACCACGATATGGAAATACAAATATACTAGTTTTCACGGGCATCTGTTCTTTGATGGGCTCCCTTTCGGTAAGCTAGTTAAGTTGCTTGTGCTTTTCTAGTTTGGAGACTTTGATCTGACCTGACACTCCAATGTTCTTGGGGGCATCCATAAACTTGTTAAAGGCTTGGGTGAGATAACCAGAGTGTAGTGATTGAATAAAATGTTTCATTTACAAATTACCCAAATATACATAACCTTCGGATTCTCTAGCTATTCCATATGACTATGCTTGATCTTTGCTTCATTCATCAGCTTGTGATTGAAAAACCAAAAAATCCTTGCTTACCTAGTTAGGATTTAAAAGCTAAAAGGAAATTATTAAAGTTACATATAAATTGCAATTTTTATCCACTGAGTATTGATTTACTATGCAGGTAATGAGTGTTAAAGCCATTGGAACTTCCCTGAAATTGACCTTTGAGGGTAACAATCAATTGGTCTACCCAGAAACATGGTTCTTTATGTTGGTAGTGGTTACCTGTGTTGTCACACAAATGAATTACCTCAACAAGGTTAGTTATGGGCTACTGTTGTTTACTATGATAATGCTTAAAATAATGCTGTTTTCTCTTGTGAAGTTGTTACATTCAAAAAGCTATCCCAGCTAGGGTCTAGGGACAAAATGTTTTCTTACTTATGTGATAAAAACCAAACACTTGGGAACCATCATGAATATATGCATCATTGTTCAAGATATAATAATTGTAAAAAATGGCAAGCTCAATAATTTCCCAATCTTCTGATTTTGTTTGATGTTCTCTGCCTCTTTAATGCACTTTAGGATGCGTTTGGTTGTGATAAAATGCAGAAATGTACGTTACATAAGTGTTTTAGAATGGTTTAGTTGTGTGCAAACTGGGACTAAATTTCAAGACCCAATGGATTCATTTTGTTTGGACATGAACAATACAAATTTGAATGCAAACTTGTGAGTGTTTGGTTGTTTAAATTGAAGAAAATGCAACTTGCACATTTACCAAGGACACTCTCACCATTTTCTCTGTTTAAAACCAAAATAAGAATCCATTCCATTAAAAACCCTGCAACTTCATTAAAACCAGAAGAAGATTGAACTCCAATAAAAATAAAGAAGATGATTGAACTCTTACTGAGTTGGTTTTGCTTCCCCTATTAAGAAACACATCTGACTATGAAACTCATTTGAAATCTACTAAATTAGACAAAGGTTTCACTAACCTATGAAATCAGAACGCAAATCTGCCATATTTCACAGTAGGAGATAGAGAGTAAAATCTCCAGGTTCAAACTTACTTTGTGACCCCTCTGTAAACTGATGTTCTCTGTCCAAATGTATCTGTTACCTTTCATAGTAGGAGAGAGTGAAATCTCCATGTTTAGACTTACCTTATGACCCCACTGTAAACCGATGTCCTCTGTCCAAATGTATCTGTTACCGTTCACACTAGGAGAGAATGGAATCTTAACGTTTAGACTTACGTTATGACCCCTCTATAGACTGATTCTCTGTTTAGATGTATCTGTTACCTTCAAGAGAGTGAAATCTCCAAGATCAAATGTATTTGTTACCTCATACCATCAACTAGCCCCCTGTTTCAAGTGAGTACACAGGGAACTCTCTTAACTGAGTCTCATTTATTGAAGTGGAACCTTCAATCTCTGAACCAGAATTAACCGAATAAATGAATCCTTTTACCCTTTTCAAAACCATCTCTTTAGATGCTCGTTTGTTAGACAAAACTCTGTAATTTCATTCGCTCCATACTGTCCACACTATATCCATAAGAACCAGCCTCCAAACCACCCTACCCTTTTTGTTCACTTAATAAGATACCATACAATAAACATTCCAGTAGACTAAAGAACCAATCCCCTCCAAAAATAGTCACAATGAAACTCTGCACCTGGTTGCAAACTGTAGTGAAGGAAAAAAATGGTTGCTTGCCTTCTCTTCCATTCCATAAGAAACACATGTTGTATCGTAGATGTTCATGCCCATATGAAGTAGCTAATCTTTGGTCAGAGAACAGCAGTCCATGCCAGAAAGGAGACCTTTAATGAGGGCTTGTATTTCCAAATGCATTTATTAGGGAAAGCATAACCTTTCCAAGAGATTAATTTCTAAAAAAGGACCACATAGTGAAGCTTAGAGATGTGTCCCTGGCCCAAAGTCTTTGGAGGAGGGATTAGTAACTCTAATATTACTAGTAATAATAATAATTTATCAAAAAAAATATTACTAAAAATAATATGCACTTTCACAAAATTAGAGTTTTGGAAGTGAAGGAGGTGTTAGATAAGATGAAGAAGGGAAAAGACATTAGGACTTGTTGGTATCTCGCTAGAAGTTTGGTATGGTACGGGAGAGCTTGGCCTATCATGGCTAGCTAAAGCTGCTAAACTATTTAATAAGATAATGAAAACAAATAAGATGCCAGATGAATGGAGAAAGAACACTGATTCTTGTATTTACAAATATACATAATTGTAACAATTATCATGGGATTAAGCTCATCGGAAACACTATGAAACTTTATGAGGGAGTAATTGAGCAAAGGTTATGGCATGAAACAAGTATATCAAGAAACCACTTTGGTTCTATGACTAGGAGATCAATCATGCAGGCTATCCTTCTATTGAGATGATTGACAGAAAAGTTTAGAAAGAAGAGAAAATATCCTTGTTGTTAGGAATGTTATTAGGGCTGTTATTGGGCCGTTAGTGGGTTGTTAGTGGGCCTGCTTATGTGTTTTTTCTGTTAAGTTGCAATCAGGGGTATTCTTGTAATATCCTCTTTTTATTTGAACACCCTAATATATAAGCCAAGTGGGCCACCGCCCCTACTATCTTTTGGTAAACTCTCTTCTCTTCTATTCTCTATTTCTCTCTTCTCTTCTTCTTCCATTCCAGATGGTACCAGAGCAGGTTTGACAGCAGATTGGTGCTCATGTGGATTTTTCTTCCTCTTTTTTCTTTTGGTTTTCTCTGGAAAGGATTGTAAGTTTTAACACTTCAAATCTGAGATGGAGCTGATTGGGCAAGGGATTTTGTACTGTTTTTCCCCATTTGGTTGTGGAACCAAAAGGGTCATTGTTTGGGTGTCTCCCTTGTATCCTGTGATGGAGGTTTGAGTGTGAGGAGAGGTGTCTCTCTTTGTTCTCCATGGTTGTGTGGTCTGAGGTCCAGTCGGCTGAGTGGTAAGCCTAGTTTCTTGGATCTCTCATTTCAGGTCTGTGTTTTCTTCAGCTGTACTGTTTGTTGTTTTTTTTTTTTTGCTGGATGTTCTTTGTTTTACTTGGAAGTTCAAGACTGTAGCAGTGTTTAACCTGTGAAGTTTGGATGAAGGTTTTTTCCTCTTGTTTCTAATTTGGGGTGTTTAAAAGTGTTTTATTATGTTACCTACTTCTTGTGAAAGGAGTTCGGAGCATTTCTTTGCTGCTTACAGTGGACTGTAAACTGGAAAACAGACCGAATTTCTTTGGTTGTTAGTGTTGTTCCTTTCTTCCTGGTATAAGTTGCTTGTGGGTTGTAATATTTACTGTGTGCAAACAATGTCAACTGATGATTCAATCCTTGATGGACTGAATTATTTGGAGTGGTCCAGAAGTGTTAATTGTATGTTGGGTCTAGAGAAAAGCTTGGGTACTTGTCCGGTGATATCCCTCAACCCAAAGAGGCTGGTGCAGCCCATTATAAGTGGGTTCAAGAAAATTATTTGATCATGTCTTGTCTTGTAACTTCTATTCACCTCAGTCTGAGAAAGAATTTTATGTAGGGTGAAACTGCAAAGGAGATTTTGGACCAGGCTAAGGCTGTTTTTTTCTGAGCAGGGGCACTATGCTTGTACTTATCAGCTATAAGTTGAGTCCTCCAATTGTAAACAAGGGGAGAAAAGGCTGTCAGGTTATTATTCATCTCTTACCTCCATGAGGAGGGAACTTGATCATTGCCAAAGTGTGGACCGGAAGAATGGATCAGATGCAAGAGAGTACAAAAGGCTTGTAAATCAGTAGCAAGTGTTTGCCTTCTTTGTAGGTCTTAACCCTAGTTATAAGCCCATATGGATTTAGATTTTAGGGAGCAAAGTACTGCTATCACTTCAAGAAGTATACTCATTAGTTCAGTCTGAGGAGAGTAGGAGCATAGCCATGAATCCTCTAGAGGGGGCAACAAGTTGATCTTTTTACCAAGGGAAGTGGTGCAAAAACCGATCAGTCAGTGTTTGAGTCTTCACTTTAGTGTCCAACTTATCCTCTAAGCAAACATTGTAGAACAAGTTTTCATCCAAGAAATAAAATTGCTGAATTTCTTTTTCAAATTGTTCACTCTGATGTGTGGGTCCCTAATACTATTGTTGCTGAAAGAGGTTGCAAATACTTCATTAGTTTTGTAGTCTAGCAAAGAAGAAAAGAAAAAAACGTAGGAAAAGTGAGAAGAAAAGAAAAGAGAATAGGAGTAAGAAGGGAAGAGTCTCTTCCAAAAGTTTATAGTTGGCGATGGCTAAGTTATATTTATACTTAGAGTGATAGCATACAATGAAAAGAATAAAAAAATACCAAAATACCCCTACGACACCATACATAACATATTACAACACTCCCTCTCAAGTTGGAGCATATATGTCAATCATGCCCAACTTGTCACAACTCATTATGCTGCAAATAGTATAGGCCTTTTCTAAGGACATTTGTTAATTGTTCCTTGGAAGTGATGTAAGGAGTACAAACTCCACCCTTCTCACGTTTTTTTCTCTTATAAAATGCTTGTCAACTTTAATATGCTTGGTCCTACCATGAAGAACTAGGTTGGCTGCAATATTAATGGTTGCTTTGTTCTCACAGTAAAGGGACATTGGACCATCAACAGAGAAGCCCAATTCACCAATTAAATTTTTTACCCAGAGTACTTCAGCTACCCCATGAGCCATAGCCCTATACTCAACTTCAGCACTATATCTAGCAACTACACTTAGTTTCTTGCTTCTCCAAGTGACTAAGTTTCCGCCAATAAAGGTGCAGTATCCACCAGTGGAGTTCCTATCATCAACTGCACCAGCCAATCTACGTCTGTGTAAACTTCCACTTTCATATGATCATGTTTCTTGAACAATATGCCACTCCCCGATATTTCTTTAGATATCTAAGTATCCTCTTTGCTACTTCCAAATGGGAAGTTCTTGGAGCATGCATAAACTGACTAAGGACACCAACAACATATGCTATATCAAGTTGAGTCATTGATAAGTAGAGAAGTCTTCCTACCAACCTTTGAAACTTCTTGACATCTATCACATATTCTCCAATAGGATCACTAAGTCTGATTTTCATCAATAGGTGATCTGCCAGCTTTGCTCCCAACTTTCTTGTGATTTTCATCATTGGATTGCTCACAATAGTAGCAAGAACTCCATGATGAAGTTGAACCACTTCCTTGAAAAATACAGTAGCAATATGTGAAGCATTATGTGTCTTGTTACATGGTAAGAAATGGGCCATCCTGGAGAAACAATTCATCACAACATAGATGTATTGTAACCTCTAGCATTCTTGGGTAATCCAAGGACAAAATCCATGGATAAACCTGCCATGGTTCATGAGGAATAGGCAAGGGTGTATATAGCCCAATGTTTTTTCTTTTTTTTTTTTGTCCTTTGGCAAGTTGGTATGTCCTACATTGCTTTATTATATGAGCAACATCATTCTTCAAACTAGGCCAATAAAACCTATCTTTTGCCATGGTAACAGTCTTATCTCTACCAAAATGACCTACTAGTCTACTACACCTCCAACATGTAACTCCCAAATAACAAAATCCCGTAAAGAGGTATTTGGTAAACATAACCAAATATCATAAAACAAATAGCCATTTGATATGTCCCAGAAGATTTCACACACAATTCTCAGACACAGCAGAAATTGCATAACTCAAATGAAAAGAAACTGATATTCATTCAGAGGAAAGCATTAACAGTTGGTCAGTTCTTTGAGAGACCGCCGACTCTCCCAAACACTCAAAATATTCTTCACTCCACAAAAACATACCTTTCCCCATCCCCCAAAGACCCTTCTTATACTCTTCTGACAGCATGACTGACTCCCCCTATAAATGCCCGGCTGGCCTAGTTATAAATGCCCAACACTCTTCTTATTCATAACTGACATAGCTATAAATGCCCCAAGACTCTTCTTATTCCCTTCTGACTTCCTCTATAAATGCCCCAAAACTCTTCTTATTCCCTTCCGACTCTTCTTTTCCCCCCTTAACCAATTGTTGACCTGGCTTATGCTGCCCCTTCCTTCTCCTAGCATACATAAGGTTAATTGGGGGCCTATCATCATTATGCAGTGAAAATAAATGATACTCATCTTGCTTCCTCGTTTGTAAATCAGCACAGATGATGCTGATTCTTGTAACCAGCATGGCCTTGCTTTAATTGTTCAAAACAAATGACTTGAGCATTCATGGAATGAAGTGTGTAAGACACCCAACTTAGAGAATCTACCACTTTATTCTCATTCCTAACTTGGTGCTTAAGAACGAACATGTATTCTTGTAGGAATGACACCCACTCCCCAGTCCCCATGCCTATAGTTTAGCTTGTTTTGGTAATTTGAGTACTTATGAGGCTTTATGATTAGAAAAGAATACAAACTCCTTAGATATTAAGTAGTATTGCCATTGTCATAGAACTTGCACTACTGCATGTAACTCCTTGTTATAAGTTGAATACACACACACACACACACACACACACACATATATATATACAGAGAGAGAGAGAGAGAGAGAGAGAGAGAGAGAGAGAGAATTATAAGCTGAATATTTCTTCTTGGCTTCATTTAGTTTCTCACTATGAAATGCAATGTAATGTTTTCTTGCATGAGAACTCCAATTCCTACATTGGATGCATCACTTGCCCCTTCAAAGACTTTAGAGAAGTCTAGAAGTTGTAAAATAGGTGCCTTTGTCATTTTGTTCTTTATAATCAGTCTCAAATGCTTTTGTTGCTGCCTTAATCCAATTAAATTCACCTTTTTCATTACATCAGTAATTGGGGCCATGATAGTGCTGAGCCCCTTAATAAATCTCCTATAAGAGGTAGCTAGGCCATAGAAGCTCCTAATCTCTTGAAGAGAGAGGGGCCATTCTAAGATAGTCTTTACCTTCTCTGGATCAACACTTACGCCTTCAGCAGAAACAAGCCCCACAAATATAACTTCAGGTGTCATGAAAGGTCATTTCCCTAAAGTTGATGTAGAGTTTCTCTTGGTGTAAAATTCTCATCACTTGACTTAAATGATTGATATGTTCTTTTGGACTATTTCTATATATAAGAATATCATCAAAATAAATGTTCGGATTTTATAGTAGTTTGTGCCTCAAGGGGCACTATTGTAATTAATTCTCTTTTATTGCTGTGTCAAGAACTTCGTCCAAGATGTACCTCAGACCACTGGCCCATATTTCTGAACACCGAGAGAATAATTAAAAGAAAGTCCCCATTCAGATTGGAAAAATTCTGGCTACAACACAAGGATTTCGGTATAAAGGTTGGAACATGGTGGGAAGACTGCAAAGTAGAGGGTTGGGCTGGATTCAGACTTCTTCAGAAACTAAAAGCTTTGAAGAAAAATCTTAAAGCTTGGGGAAGAGAAGAATTTAAAGCTGTTGAAGAAGAGAAAAAAAGAATACTTTCGGAATTAGAGGACTTGGACAATAGAGAGCAAAATGGGACCCTCGATGCCTTAAACAGAAATAAAAGAGAAGAATTAAGAGGAGCAACTAGTTAGAAGGGAAGAGATCTATTGGAGACAAAGATCAAGAGTGAGATGGTTGAAAGAAGGAGACAGTAATTCCAGATTTTTTCACACCTATGCCTCGGGAAGAAGTAGGAAGAATTTTATTTCTAAGCTCAATCTTAATCAGAGAGAAGTGGAGAATCCTGAGGAAATTTCTGAAGCTTTCCTTTATTTCTTTAAAAACTTTTACTCCAAGGATAGTGAAAATCAATTCACAATACTTAATTGGGTTGGCACTACCCTTTCAGCTGAAAAGAGGGATTGATTGGAAAGAAGTTTTGAAGAGGAAGAAGTCAAGAAGACTATTTTCAGCATGGACAATGATAGGGCTCCAAGGCCGGATGCCCTATCTTTTCTTCCAAAATTGTTGGGAAATTGTAAAGTCAGATCTCATGGAGTTTTTCAGGGACCTCCATTCATCTGCCATTGTTAACAAAGGCCTTAACTCTACCTTTCTCTGCCTTATCCCTAAGAAAGGGGGAGTTTTGGAAATTAAAGACTTCGGACCCATAAGTTTGGTTGGGAGCATATACAAAATTTTGGCGAAGGTTCTGACCAATAGACTTAAAGAAGCCCTTGAAGATCTAATTTCCCCAAATCAGTTTGCTTTTGTTAAAGGAAGACAAATTGTGGACAACATTCTTATTGCAAATGAGTGTGTAGAAGACAGAAAATCCTTTGGGATCCCAGGGGTCTTTATGAAACTTGATCTTGAGAAGGTGTACGACAAAGTGGATTGGGTCGGCATTCTTGATTGCTTAAGGCTAAGAGGTTTTGGGAGAAACTGGATTAGGTGAATTAAAGGGTGTATTGGCTCTCCATGGTTTTCAGTATTGATAAATGGTGAAGTGAAAGGTTATTTCAAGGCAAGCAGGAGTCTAAGACAAGGTTGTCCTCTTTCTCCTTTTCTTTTCACTTTGGTGATGGATATATTTAATTCTCTCTTTGACAAGTCAATTCTTTTCAACTTGACGAAAGGTTTTGAAGTGGGTAGGGATAAACTTCACATCTCTCACTTATAGTTTTCCGACGACATAATCCTATTCTTAGATGCCTCTATAACCAACATCACAAACACTAAAATGGTAATTGAATGTTTCGAGATTCTTACTGGTATGAGAGTTCATTTCTACAAAAGTAGTATTGTGGCTATAAACTCAGTGGAAGTGGATCTTCTAGAAAATTTCAAATCTTTATTGGGGTGCAAAGTGGAGAATCTCCCCATTACCTACCTTGGGATGCCTCTTGGAGGGAATCCAAAATCCCTCAACTTTTGGAGTCCTGTGTTGGAGAAATGCGAGAAGAAACTATCGACTTGGAAAAAGTGTTATCTCTCCAAAGGGGGTAGTCTTACTCTCTTGAAGGCCTCCTTATCAAATCTGCCGGTCTACTTTCTCTCTGTCTTCCAGATTTTGACCAAAGCTAGAAATCAGATTGAGAAGCTTCAAAGGAATTTTCTTTGGGAAGGTGGTGGAGATAAGTGAAACCATTTAGTTAGCTAGAAACAAGTATGTAGACCAAAAGAGGAAGGCGATTTGGGTATTGAACAGCTTAAAGAGAAAAATTCCTCTCTTCCATGCAAATGGCTCTGGAGATTTCCGAAAGAACCTAATGCTCTTTGGACTACTGTCATCTCAAGTAAATATGGGCGAAATACAAACGGGTGGGATTGCAATCTCCATTTGAACAGGATAAAGGCCATCAATCCTTGGAAAGGTATATGTTCCATTCATACTTCTTCCTTTCCTTTTATAAGGTATAAAGTGGGAAATGGTTCTAAAATTAAATTCTGGAAAGATCTTTGGTGGGGGTAATCTACCTTGGATGCCTCTTTCCCCAAGGTTGTTTAACGTCACCCTTGTCCAAGAAGCCTCTATTTCTGATTGCCTCCCAAACCAGTCCACCGAGAATTCTTTTAACCTCCACCTCAGAAGACCCCTAAGGGACTCGGAGATTTCTGATTTAATAGCTTAAATCCAAACCCTCAAAGATGCTTATATATGCCCCTCTCATTCTGACACCCGAATATGGACCCTTCACCCAAATGGCGAATTCTCTTCTAAGTCTATGTTCAGGGCTTTGACTGCTGAAGATCAGCATCCCTCTTTTCCTTACAAGAAAATTTGGTGTAGTCACATCCCCTCAAGAATTTGCTTTTTTGTATGGGAAGCCTGTCTCCAGAAAGTTAATACTTGTGATCTTCTTCAGAAAAAGCCTTTGGGAAGATGCTCCATTTCTCCTCATGTTTGTATTTTATGTCTCAATGAGGGTGAATCTGTAATCACATCCTTCTTCATCGCAGCTTCACTCAAAGGATATGGTCCCATTTCTGGAATATGGCAGGGTACTGCTGGGCTTTTCCAAAACACATTGTGGACAACTTGAATCAATGGCAAGGAATAGGGCTTAGCAAAAGGGGTAAAGTCTTTTGGCAATCAGTGCCTCATGCAGTAATGTGGGGCGTTTGGGATGAAAGAAACACCCATATCTTTGACAATAAAAGCAGAACCTTGGAGGAGTTAATCTCAGATATTACCTATCTTTGCATCCTTTGGTTGGTGAATTCAGATCTATTTAAAGGACTTTCAGTCAATTATATTAGCAGAAATATTCACCCCTTTCTGTTTCTGCCTCATCCTCAGAAAACTCCCTTGAGGCATTCCGTTCCCATCTGTGAAGGTGTGATAACCCTTAATTTTGACGGTTGTGCCTTAGGAAATTCGGGATTTGCAGGTATTGGTGGTACAGTAAGGGACGAAAGGGGCAATATCTGCTGGACTTTTAGTGGCCCAATCGGTTGGGCCAACTCCACAAAGGCTGAAGTGATGGCTGCTCTCACCGGAATCAGGATAATTAAGAATTTGGGTATTCAGAATTTGATCATTGCACGTGATTCAGAGCTTGGGATTCTTTGGATGGGTTGAATGTTAATTTAGTTTGGATTCCTAGGAAATACAATCATACCGCAGATGGCCTAGCTAAATTGGTTGTGTATTTGGAGCATTTGTATAGCGACAAGCTTCCTCCTTTGTAACTTGCAGGGGGTCCCCCCCCTGTTTTGTATATCTCCTCTTGTTCCCCTCCCCCCCCCCCCCCCCCCCCCCTTTATTATAAAAAAATCTTGGTTAAAATTTCTCAAAACTTTAAGTACATTTTTGTTAGTAAAATGAAAATTTCATTAAAAGAAAAAAAAAAAGAGAATTACAATATACTCAGGTATTAAGGTAACACCGAGGAAGAACAACTCAAAAGAAAGTTTCGCACTTACAGTTTCATAACTCAAGTACAACCCTAAAATTAACCCCTAGATCTGAAATGCAGACTTTGCAAATTCAATCTTTCGATGCTTATCTTCAAATGCTTTTCTGTTCCTCTCTTTCTAGATGGTCCAATGGATAGCAAATGGAATGCAGCTCCACACACTACCTTAAACTTTTTACCTCCTCTAAATGTTGGCCATATTGAAAAGATTTTTTCTGGGATTCTTGGTTGAAAAACTTGCATACTGAAAAGAATTTCCAACAAAAACCAGCAATATTACAGGATAAGAACAAGTGAAAGAATGATTCGTCCTGCTCTTCACACATATAACAGACACTAGCCCAACTGAAACCCCTGTTTTTTAGGTGATCTGCTGTTAAAACATTTTCCATAGAAACCAACCACACAAAGCCTTCCACTCTTGGGGGAACAGGATTGCCCCATGCACCTACACATTGATTTGCATCCATCTGCGAACTTATTAAGGCTGAATAAAAGGGTTTCACAGTGAACCTCTGGTTCCTGCACTCCTTCCACAAAAGTTCATCCCTTGAAGAACTTGACAGCTTTGATTTTTCTAGTACATCCAACAGCCTGATACACTCCTCCACCTCCCTATCCAGAAGAAGCCTTCTAATTTACAACTCCAAATCACCTTGTGGGCAGAGGTGGAGGGGGACTTTCAGGTGTGCTTCATTATCACATTAGGGAGCATAGATATCTTGGTATAAGTCTGAACATCACATTCAACTGGAGATGCGATTTACCAACAACCTAGATATAGATCTCTTTTGTTTAACTTTTAATTTTGCTGTTAAGTGTATCTAGGAAATTCTTTTAAGATAATTTTCATAATATCATCTGTACTGCATCTTCGGATCTCTACATTTTGATTAGGAAAAAAAAAGTATCAATACTCGTTCACATTGACCCTGCATATATAGAGAAATTGCCATGGGCTTCATATGAACAGGTTATATTTAATAAAATCTGTAAGGGTGCATAATGTTTATTGGGTTGTATCCGTTTCCTCCCATGTTCAGTTTATTAGCTCTTGGAGTCATTGCTTTCTTTGGATTATCTCAGAATATTTTAGATTTCTGGACTTGTTACTTAATTTCATTAGCTTATTTTGTTTGTCAATTTCCAACGTGACATAGATGTTTATTTACATATTTTTAGAAGCTACTAAGGCTACAGTTGGTATACTTTCAGAGAATTAATCCTGATAGTTTTTTCTTTGAAGAGTGAATTTCTGATAGTGAGATCTTGATGGTTTTGTACATCATCTTATGTACACCCCCTTCCTTTTGCCCTTTTTTGAAAATAATAGTTATCCTTTCTCAAAAAAAAAAATTCCGATGGTGATTCTAAGAATCACTTTTAATTTTTTTTATCAATAACAAGTAACCTTTTCATTAAAACAGATTAAAATGAGAATACAGAAAAGGGGAGATAAGCTCTCTTAACTTTCCCAATGGGAAAAACTACCAAATAACAAATTACAATTACAAATGAGCCCAAAATAGAGAATATATGATTTTTTTTTTAATTTTTTCTTTTTCTGGTTCAAAACTCGTTCTAAGAATTCATTCTTTGAAGCTGAAAATTTTAATTTCAACAAAGAATCACTTTTTTCAAAGAACCCATTCTTCCAATAGTGGTTCTTTGGAGCAGAATTGTAACCAAACATCACCTAAGGTTTTCTCTGCAATGTTTCAGGCTCTTGACACCTTCAACACTGCTATCGTGTCTCCTATATATTATGTCATGTTCACAACACTTACGATCCTTGCAAGCGTCATAATGTTTAAGGTATTGTCAATCCACTGAAGTTTTCATGCTGGTTCTACTGCTCCTCTTAGTTGTTTCTTCAAGTTAGTTTGTTTGATGCTAGCTTTGTTGGGTTGGTTCCTCACACAAGCTGATATGTGAGACCATTTTGTGTCAGACCAATCATCTATCATCTGAATTTTATCATAAAAAATATTAAGAAAAATTTAATAGAAAAAAAATCTTTGGTCAGTTCACACTGTTTCTGGTGAAATATTTCAGGATTGGGATGGGCAAAGTGGAGGAAGCATTGTATCAGAAATATGTGGATTTATTGTAGTGCTCTCTGGGACCATTTTATTACATGTGACAAAAGACTCTGATAGAAGTTCCTCCTTTAGAGGTGCGAGATAAGTTTGTTATTTTCTTTCACAATCTGTCTTCATTCCCACTCACTCCCATACAATCATTTTACTAAATTTTTGAATTTCTTCTAGACTCTTGTATTTACTATGTTTACATCCATACAGGTAATTATGCACCATTGTCCCCATCGTTGTCAGCCCGGCTCTATAGTGGAAATGGGGAATTATTGAAGCATGGTGACGAAGATGCTTCAACTTCAGAGGAAATCTGTTTAAAAAGACAAGAGCTGTACTAGTAGCTGGTTGTGTTCCAAGAAACTATTCACCAACCATACCACTGGACAACATGATGAAACCAGAGTGCAAGTTTGCAAATTCTGAGAAGAGATGTATAGAGTTGATAGTTCCACGTCATTAGTTGAAGTCAAAGTGGATTTCAGAAGGATTTGGAAAAGCTCTTGGGAATGGAAATTTGCAGAATTTGGTTCATATAAGTTGTCCATTGAAACTTGTGGTTTCCTTAAATTGCAGTTTTATGGAAGGAGGTCATGGGAATGGCTGTTCAGGTTTACTTGCCAGGACACGTACTTTCTCAGATTTTCTACCCCTAATGGGTGTTTGGCACAAAGTGTTGTGTTTGTGGGAAAAAGAAAGTGGAATGAAAGGCCTAGTTTTGGTCATGACGTTAGTTTTTTTGCACAAGAAGTATCTGCACAGAAAAATGTAGACATACCTGAAAGTGAGGTTTCATCAGGTACTCAGCGACACTGATGCATTTATTTTTTGGTTTGTACAACATTGGTGTATTCTTGTACAGTATGTCATTGATTTTTGTATTCTTTATGCTCACAGTGAAAAGTTTCAAGTCTTGTTAAACGTAAACCTATTATCTATTCGGTCTCCTTTGCAAAGGAATAACCAACCTCGAGGGCTTGATTTTTGAAGTTTGTTTAATAGGGCCTAGGGTCGATTATTTGATAAAATACTAAATTTGGAATTAGAATATATTATTTTCCTACTAAAGTGGGCTTATTTCAGACATCGAAGGAATTATTCTTTTGTTGTACAGGAAAACGTGTTCATCAAGACTGCAGGCTATTGGCTTACATAGCAGATAGTCCTGCTAAGACATGTAAAAGGTGAATATGTCGATTAGGTTGTCAATTTTGAAAACTGTCTACTAGAGTTGGAAACTTTGGAGCCTTCTATGGCTTCAAAACTAACTGTTCGTATAGAAGTGCTTCCAATATTTGATGATTCGGAGTACAGTAGTACTACTGTAGTTGTTCATCTGTCAAGTTCCCCATCAATGGTATCTTTTTCACCCACGTTGATGACCTTCAAAGAATTATTCTTGTCATCTTAAAGCAGATCAAAGAGGAATTTACTTCAGGGACGGAGCCAAAACAAGTATGTGTTTGGTTTGGTTTATGTTTTTTTCATTCAACATTTGTATTTTATTTGTTTGTAAAATCGAGAAAGGTAATAATTACAACCGTTTATGATAATTAAGCCCATATCACTACATTAGTATATCAGTAAAAAAAACGGCTAACCATTGTGGAAACTTTGAAAATTAACTTCTCCAAACAGTAGGTATATACAAAAACTGAAGTTCACTTTTGTCATTCCCGATGCGTACGGAAGAGCAAGAGAGGGGAACTGCTGAAGTGGTGCCTATGTGGCACCGTTTATTGAATAAATGCCTACAGAACAAAACACCCTGTAAGTTGTTATCCCCTACTTTGTTTAAATGACAAACAGAACAAAACCAAGGTTCAAAATATCAATACACCCGATTGGCTTATCGGGCAATATTGATAGATTTTTTATTTATTTTTTAGTTTTTTTTTTGTCAAATCTGGTTCAGAGGGGTCGGTTTAAGGTCCGTACACCCCTTGAACTGGTCGAAACCCCGATACACCCTCTGTAAGGGTATATAGGGGTGTATCGAGAAGCTCCTGATACGATACTATCGGCCGATATGACCCGATACATGTAGATACTTTAAACATTGAACAAAACCAAATAGTTATATGTTCCCTCATGGCAAATTCCCTCTGAACATCACAATTGAACGATGAAAGCTGGCCAATGTGAAAACTTGGAAAGGGAAAACGGATAGATTTGAGAGAAGACATTGGATCTAAAGCTGGGAAAGCCACACATGAGGAAAATCTCCTTAGTCCTTGATTAGTATCTTTACTATCTAGTGCAGGAACTTGCTTTGGTCCGTTTGAAAGGAGCTCCAAGTCAATGCATGCCACTTTAAGCATTAAAACCTCCCAAGATATCTCCTCTTTTTCAGCTTCATGTAATTCATTCACTAGTCCAGATTTAAGAACAGATAGCAAACCTTCATCACCATGGCAGTTAATCACTAAGACTCAGTTTGGAAGGAGTAAATGCAAATACGTAGAGTGCAAAATTATGTATTTTGTATGTATTTATACTGTAAATATTTATATTTGTACTCCTTCCAAACTGAGCCTAAAGATTTATTTTATTTCTTTTAAGTTTGATATGACTTGGAAAAAGCGGGCACTTAGGCACTATCAAATTATACCAATCTACTTAGAACAGTAAACTGCAGGGATCTATCACTACTTACACCATTTAATAATTGACAATTTTACTACATCTAACATATTTTAACAGTATTTCATGGTCGAGGAAAGAAGAAAACTTGTGTTTTTTCTTCCTTTCCAAATGGTTCAGTAGGTTAGAGAAGGTCGTTGTTTATCCTCCAATACTATTCAGAATTGTACAACAAATCTCAGTGGAGCTCCTCCAGCTCAATTCCACTCCCTAGACCTCTCTCCGGCATGTATTCGTGGTTGGAAGTTGAACATCACTAGCCCCCCCTAAACATCCGCCGGTTTATTTGCTGGAAATAGTCACCAGATTGTGTTGCTGGGCTGTCTGGTATCCCAGCTCCTTCGTTATGATGTGACGCTCCCGCATATTGTTGCATCACAAGCACCGATACTGTTAAAGCAAAGTCCGACGATGCCAACAAGTCTCCGATTGCCCCCAGTTCGGGGCACTCGCTCCAATCGGTGAGACCAGCGGTGAGAGGTGATACCATACCTTGTCCTCTCCCAACAATGTATAGGTCGTGCATGTTGTCCATGGACCGTATTACGGCCACCGTCTCCTCCCCATTGTTGCAAATCTTCTCCGTGTATGTAATCGATTCATTGTGCATATTCTTCATCCTGAATTCATTTACGTACTCATCGTCGAGATGCTTCTCTTTCTCGCTGTCTGTAATCACTGTTAGGATTTTTATATCATGGGTATCGCTGGCAGGTTCCACCAGGGGATCCACTGCATTTTCCCCTGGAATGAAGCGTATCACGGTCAAGATAATGCCGGGGTGTTCCGACATCCTCCATGCATACGCCAATGCTTCTCTATCATCAGGTCCACCAAAGAAGAGTATAGCAATGTGGTGGGAGGTTTGGCCTGCTGCCGCTCGTGAAGCCCCACCAAGGCCGCGGTCAACAAGAATGCCGACGGTGCAAGGGGCATTGGCCAAGACATTTTGGTTGACATTGCGGCAGGCAGGATTGATGGCCTCCATACCACCATCCACAGTTTGTTGCTTGTGGAAAGGGAGGATGATGAAGGCGACTCGTTTATCTTCAGCCAGGTTGCATATGTCCTCGTGCATGGTGGAGTAGGGAGAGATTGCAGTGAGGGGCTGGACGGAGACAGAGCCTGAATGTTGCTCGTAGTTTTCGAAAGCATTGATGATGTGGTCAGACTGTGCCTGGGTGCGATTGAGAGCAGGATGACCAGTCTTGCGGGTGTTGTGGACAATCAGCATGGCAGAGGCACGTCCTGTGAGTTCCACAAGGTGGAGTGCGTAGACGCAAATGGGTGATCTCTTACTGGGATGAGAAGCTTCAAGGAGATTGATCATGGTTGGGACATTGCGAGGTGTGTGGATGCAGGACAATATACGGAACTCCCCGTCAAGCTTGGATCTCTGAATGGTCCTACGCTTGTATGGTACAAATCGTCTCGCCGGTTTATAGATCATCGTTACGACCGGAGTGATGACGCTTGTCATGAGTACTGCAACAACCACCATGAGCGCAAATGACTGATCGTCTATAACCTGTTCCAGTACTCAATATGTATAAAAAGGGTTAAGTACACTGCACTCATGGTAGAGAGAGAGAGAGAGAGAGAGAGAGAGACCTTCTGGTCCTTGCCGACGTTGAGGACAATCATTTCAACTAAGCCTTTAGCGTTCATTAGTAGTCCAAGAGCGATTCCGTCTCGAATTGGCATATCGTAGAAGAAAGCAACAAGAGCTGTTCCAAACACCTTTCCGGCACAGCCCAAAGCGATGATGACCATCAATACTGCCCAGGTGGAAGACCCATGGATGGAGGCAATATCGGTCCTAAGGCCACTAATGGCAAAGAAGAGCGGGAGAAGAAGCCCTGAGACAAAATCTTCAAGCTTCTCAATGAGGGCTGCTCCAAGCGGTCCATTGGGTATTACAAGACCAAAGACGAAGGCACCGAAGATGGAATGGGTGCCTATAGCGTCAGTGATGAATCCGCAGATCATGACCCCGGTGAGAATGAGGCAGATATAGACATCATTGAAGTTCTCGCCCTCTGGGGTTCGTCTTATGATCCATGAAATTGCAGGCCTGACAAGAAAGATGCAAACCAAGACATACATGGCTGTGGAGACAATCACCCAGAGGGAGGCCAAAGAGGCAGCATCAGTCTCGGCCACAGCAATGGCCACGGCAAGCAGGATCCATGCAGATATGTCATTTATTATGGCCGCAGACATGGCTATTCTTCCGATCTCCGTGTTGAGGAGTTTTAGCTCTGCAAGGACACGAGCTAGCACGGGGAAAGCTGTCACAGAAAGAGCGACACCGAGGAAGAGGAGGTAGGTGACATGGTTAACAGTGGTTTGCTCCTTTATTTCGAGCAAAAAGAAGGAGAACGCAGCGCCTATGATGAATGGCAGGATCATACCAGCAAGAGCGATGAACAAGGCCTTCTTTCCTGTGCGCCTGATCACGGTGAGGTCCATCTCCACCCCAACTAAGAACAAGAAGTAGAGCAATCCGACATTTGCCATGGTCTCTAGAACCATCACGCTCCTCAATGGGAACACTGCGTTGGCAAACTTACTACTTCGTCCCAGAACTGATGGACCCAACAACACACCTCCCTGCATTAATTAAATTCATCATTATTCATTCATCTCGTTACGTTATATGTTGTTTCTAATTTGGTTGTGATTAAACTACAAATCAGAGAGAAGATAGATGATCATGAAGTCCAGTAGTGCTATTGTTTGCTTTATATTTTCCTTACAAGGATCTCAGAGATGACTCTGGGCTGGCGGAAGGGTCTGAGGATGAAGACAAGAACGCGGGTGGTAATGACGACGAGAGTGAGCTGCAAGATGAAGAGAGGAAGCGAATAATCCAAAGGGTTGTCGCCTTGCCAGATGCCACTTGTGGTGATCATGGTTGGCGAATAGCATACGATTAGGTCTTCTGTCTTGTTCATAGGACCAACCGCAGCCCCAGAGGTGTCTACGTTTAACTCCATTTCACTCCTCCGTCCTCAACACCAACAGCAATATATTTCTAAATTCTACCTACAACAAAAACGAAACAAGTGCATCCCCCATCACCACGATGATCTGCAGTGATAACCTTTGATACGTTTTCTTTCCCTCAACCCATTAAGACAAGAGAGGAAGCAGAGAGAAGATACGAGTCAAATGAGGGAAAGAAGAACATGGGGACGTGAGAGAATTGTAGTAAAAGAAAGAAAAACTTGGAAACCCAAGAGGATAAGGAAAAAAAAATACAGGTTTGACGAACTGTAATGCTTCCTTGTTTCCGCTTGGAAGATGAATGGTGGTAAAGGAGGGAAGAATTACTATTGACTCTTTAGGTGGTCGGGCGCTCCATTTGGAGGATGCGCTATGTTGTGTGGTCACTACTCATTCTCTCTTTTCTTTGGAATCCCTACAATCCCGTAGCTTAATCTGTCATCCTACTGAAGCGGGATTGCATGAGGCCTGAGATTGTGGATCACCGGTCCAAGTTAGTAGTTTTTCTTACTAATCTTTCTGAAGCAAAGGTCATATTGTTTTCAACCTATTAGCTTTTTAGCTTAAGACTCATGTCATTTACTGTCTTCTTTTTATTTGGAACATGTTCCCAATGCATGCTGCTGAGATGTGCATGTGGGGCGTTTGTGGGCGCCCTCTGTGTGGGGCGCAGATGTGAATTCGTTGGTGAAGTCTCTCGCTGAGTTGTAATGGAGGCTTTGGGATCAAATCCCGCTGTCAACAGGGTTGGGTGGGTTTATGGGTATGGGGGACGGGTAATATCATGTTGTGTAATCCCAGTAGACCTGGAAATTGGGTTGGGTGGGTCGAGACGTTATGGGTTGATTTCGTATCGGGTTGGATTCCGGCTTGAGTCAGCAAATGATAGACCCTAATCCTAAATGTTTGGGTTAGGGTTGACCCATGGGTCAAGTCGGGTCATTTTAAAAATAATAGAAGTTTTAAAAAATAAAGAAAAAATACATGAAAAATGTCAAAATTAAAAGATTTAGCCTTAAAACTCCAAACATAAAATCAAAGAATTTGAACATTCAACAATTCAAAAAGTAAATGATAATGAGTAATGACTAAATAGTAAAGATGAAAGAGAGAAAGCTTCTAACAATACATAAATAGTCCCAATTAGAACTAACAATCGGGTCAGCAGGTTGACCCATGGTCCAACATAACCCAATTTTTCCCAATTTGATCGGGTCGGGTCATTCTCAAATTCAAGTAGTTCCATATGAGACCCTAATCCTATTTTTTTTAGGTTTGATTGGGTCAACTTTTTGCCAAGTCTACATATCAGTTTACTCATTCAGGTGCAGGAAAGAGAATGAATCAAAATTCAAGGGGATAGTGAATCATAGGTGGAATTGTTGATAAATAAAACCTAAAAATCTAATAAAAATCCGTGAGGTAGAGTGAACTTTAAATTTTCTATTTTTTTTAATGCAAAATAACGGGTTTTGAAATGATCATTGACATGGCCAAAACCATGCATTTTTAGTCCTGTATAGACGAAATAGTTTTATAGTTATTAACTGAAGCGGTTTTTGTTTTCTCTTTTGGAGCCAAGTAGAGCCATTTTCAACCCATTACAACAGGTACATATCGGGTATGGGTCTTAGAAAATTGTTTTATAATTATGGTGGGTATTTTGTAGAGGTGTAAAGTTGGCCGCCTGGCCGGGCCACCACAACCCAGTCACTAAGCAAGCGGGCCAAGTTACATATATATATGTATATGTATATAATAATAATAATAATAATAATAATAATAAATATTATTATTATACAATAATATATTAATATATACATATATGTATATAAATTTATATTTCTAATTTTATTATTCTATTTTATTGTAAATTTTTCAATTTCTTTTTATTCTTTCATATATAAACAATTGTATACATCAACATTGAAATAAAATTTTAAGATCTTTTCTTTCAGTTTTTTATCTATCCTGTTAATTTATTTTAACATTTTATATTATTCTTTTCAATTTTTTTAAAACAAGTCATGTTGCCCATTTTGGATCCGGACTTCAAACCATACTGGGCTACCCTCTTGGAAATTCGTGCCAAGCAAGTACAACCCACCAAGACTCGCAAGCTGACATGGCAAGACTGGCATGACATGGCAGTTGTTTTTGTTTTCAAAAACAAAGCCAACCGTGTTGTCCAATACCTCTCAAAGATTCATCAAATTATGCTCTTTGAAGACCATATCCTTTTGGGGATGTTTGGAACTGTGGCCGTTTTTCAAAAAAACGGTGCCACGTCGGATCCACAAAAGTATTTCAACAAACGCCTATATATATGAATGTTTGGTTCAGGCATTTATTGAAAAATCGGGCATGCCTCATAAATCGGGACTCACCGATGTGTTTCCCCCAACGATTGACTAATATGTATCCTATGTGGTGCTTACTGATAACCCTACATTTTGATGCCTTAAGGGCATAAATTCAGGGGTTTTCTCAACCTAACAATAGTCAAAGTGTACCATTTTCCCAGTTAAAATCAATTATGTGACCTCTAAGGGTCTCTGTGCAAATTATGTAGAAAAATGAAAATTTTTCTAGGCTGAAGTTCAATTTTTGGGAAACTGGTGTGAACACCAGTTGAGAGAGGGGGTGCTTTTGTAAAGAGCTAAGAACAGGATGGCACCTCCTATCTATTAAACCTAGCGCCCATCCTATTGTATTACCATGCTCTCCTCTCCTTAGCAAACCCTATGGAGCCTTTTTAATTTAATCTTTTCACTCTTAGCAAACCCTATCCGCTCCTAGGTGTTTAATCTCTACCCTCCACCTCTTTTAATTTCAACCACTCATTTTAGAGCTCTCCTTTATACCCTTTAAACCCTAGGGCACCACCTATTTTGCTAATCCTCACTATTCAGTCCCTCACCTCCAAATCTCAGCTACTCCCTCCATCTTATATCCCAACCATTCAATCTTGGTCACCACCTATTCTTTTAATCATAACCCTTCAACCCTAAATGTTCTAATCTACACACTCCATTTCTGGGCGCCCAAATCTCAACCCTACATAATATTGGACACCCTCTCCTTTTATTTTTTAGCCATAGGATCACCCCAAAACCATCTTACCCATTCATTAGAAACCCTAGGGCATCCCTAACTTTTGCTAAATCCCAACTGCCCCCCATCTTTCTCCCTATTTTCAGTTGTATCCACCATTCTCTATAAAAAGGGTCCTAGGGGCCCTGTAGAAGGGTTGGTCAATTCACCCAGTTAACAAGGCTAAGGTTTCTTGAGGTGTTCAAGGGTTGTAGAAGGGGAGGATGCCCATATCTTGTCGCGAGGGGTTCCTACAAGTTGTTCAACCATTCTACAACTACCGCCACTAGAACTGATCAACCAATCATTTCTTTTCTTAATTTTCTTTTCTGTTATTTTTATTTTCGCAATCTTTTAGATTAAATTCTTTTTCGTTTCTCTGTTTTGCATATCTGAATTCGTTCGGTTCAAGGGGTTTCTGCAAGCTGTCTGGCCAAACTGCAGCTACCGCCACTGGATCTGGATTCTCGATCTTTTTATTTATTTATTTATTTAATTTTATTTGTTGATTCCTATACTTTATTTAAAATTGATTTTTATTAATTGTCTTGTTTAAATTTCAAACATTTACTTTCAACAATAATAGATTTTACTTTCGTATTTTCTACCATTCCCGAATGCGTTCTCTTGTTCGGATCTAAGTATATATTAATTTTTCACTTGCTTCCTTGTGGATACAACCCATTCTCACCCATTTACTACATTAGTATTTGTTTAAGAAACAGTAAAAATTAAAAATGTTTAAACTAGTGTTCCAGAGTGTTTAACGATGCGCTTACGGACACACCAAGTTTTTGGCACCAATGTTGGGGAAGCATGGATAAAAAAATTTATTTACTTCTTCTGAATCTGTTTCATTATTTTTTCTTTTTCGTTTTATTATTTGATCCGTTATCTCAGTTTAATTCTTGTTTCTCATTGATACTACAGGACGAATAGTAAAGGTGGGGTATCGGAGCGTTGTGGGATTGTGGGATGGAAGAGAAGAGAAGAGAATTGGATTGTGTTTCAGGTGTAGTCGTTCCATTTTACTTTTGATTTTTTTATTTTTATTTCTAAACTCATTTTTTTTAGTTGAATAGTAATTTTTGAAATTTTAATTAATTTTTTTAGATCCAGTTTATTTTTTTCTAGTAGTATTTTGCTTCCATTTTGTTTCTAGATCTATTCTTCTTTTTTATTTTAAAATTTAAAATAAAGAAGAGTATTTTATTTTATTTTATTTTTGTAGAGTATTTTTCTTTTGTTAATTTTATTTTCGTATTAATTTTTAGATTTGTGTTTTTATTTTATTAAAAAACAATATATATATATATATATATATATATATATATAAATAATTCAGTATATTTTTTCTTTTGTTTATTTTATTTTTGGTTTAATTTTTTTAGATTTGTATTTTTCTTCTTTTATTTTATCTATTTCTTAAATAATTTTATTTTTGATCATTTTATTTTCAGTTTAATTTTTAGATTAGCAATTAGTTTGTTAGAATTTATTTTTGGTAGTTATTAATTCTGTTTAGCACAATTAATTGTTGTTTTGTTTTTTTTTTTTTGCAATTATTATTTGTTGCTTTATTTAATTTATTTTCTTTTAGTTGCTTTAATTGAATAATTAATTGTTAAATAGGAAATTGTTTAATTCGAATTTGAATTTCAAAAATAAAATAAAATAAAATAAAATAAAAAAATTAATATTTTAAAAGTTTTGCATTTGCATTCCAACATCTAGGATTTGATATGTTCTAGAGCATGCATCATATAGGATTATTTAATTGCTGAAATTAGTTTGTTAGTTATGAATGTGCTGGGTTTCTTTTTATTTTAATTACTTCTCTTGCTTAATTTATTTTATTCTTTTATGTTATATTGCTAATTGCATATTAGAAATACTTGTTCATGCATCGTAATTAGTTGCATTTGTTGTGTTTATTATGCTTTTCCATTAATCCATTTAAGGGTATCCAATTTAAATAAGATAAGGTGAGGATTTCATCACCCTTCCTTGGACCAAAAATCACCTCTATTCACATGCGGCTCACCCTAACCCTAATTTAAAATTTGAATAGCAATATCCTTTAAGAAAGCCTCACACTTGGTTCAAAGGTGTGCTGAATTTTAGGAAAGTTTGTAATTACTTTCCATAACCGGTGGTTGGTGTCTAAGGAAAGAGGTTAAATGGCTAAGCCTAAGCAGGTTTTGTGGTTACTTAATTAGGTCCTTGCGAGATCAAGGGGAGTCTCCCACATCCCCACCTCTTACCTGACTAATTCAAAGGAAGTGGTGTAATTCCAAGTGAACCTAAAAGAATTCACATTGGTTGAACCACTAGTTTAGGAAACACTAGGTCAGCCCCTAGGTCGTGTGGTTGATTTGTTTGACTTTAAAAAAATAATAAAAAATTAAAAAATTCAAATTTGTATTTTAACTTTAGGAATTTAAATTTCAAAATCTGAATTTGAATTTAGAATTCCAAAAATTTAAATTTTGAATTATAAAAAATAAAAAAAGTAAAAAAAAACAAATTTGAGTTTAAATTTTAGAATTTAAATTTCAATATCTAAATTTGAAATTAAAATTTCAAATTTCAAAAAATAAAAAAGAAAAAAGAAAAAAAATTGCAATGGCCGGAGTGTGTGGAATGAGAAACTAATTCCAACCTAAGCCACAAATAGATTGGAATTATGTGTCTCAACAACTAGAGAAGATCAATGGGATGGCCTAAAGACTTGACCAAATCCTTTCATATCGTCAGCAATTCCCAACCTTGTCATCCTACTCAACATGTTCCATCTATTCAAGCCCAGCCCATCATGTGAGTCAATGCCCTATGGCGGGCCTATGTCAACCAATAATCACAGAGAAATTACATGCAGCTAACAATTTTCTCCAATCCAATGTTAACTCATCATTTAATCCATATAATCGTGGGTGGAAGAATCAACCCAATTTTGCCTATTGGGCCCAAGCCCAAGAAACCACCCCGCCAAATTTGCACTCTTAATGGTCTATAGCTCAGGCTCACTATGAGTATAATGATTACTCTATGACCCAACCGGTCCAGCCTTATCAAACCGATTCATTTGATGATAGGTTTTGGTAGCTCCAATAGCTAATCTTAGCTCAGCAGCAATCAATCCTAAAATTAAAGAGCTAAGTAATTCTGCTTAGGGAAGTTAACCTGCAATAGGAAAATGATTCAATGCCTAGTCAACCGGTTGTAAACCCCAGAGATGAATCCTTAGGTCTTCCCCAATACAAATATCCTATAACCTTTAGTACCCCAGAATTAAAAAATGTTATAGAAACCTCAGCTTTTCAAAGGAAGGAAAGGTGTAAAGACCTGTATGAGTCTGAAAGTCCTTCTGCCTACCCAGAAAAGAATAAGAATTGTTGTACGATAGATGTAGAAAGAAACCACAGAGAAACCAATATGGCCACAGTAGATGACCCGATGGAGGAAACTAATGCCTTAATGAAGTCTCCTCACCCGTTTCAATGTTGGCCTATTGTTGAACCTCTACCAAAACTAAAGGGTGAACCACCTGTGTCTTTTCTGGAATCTCCCCCACAACTAGAACTAAAGCCCTTACTGGACTCCCTTAAGTATGTGTTTTTAGGACCCGACCAAACACTGTCGGTGATCATAGTCACAGACTTAACCCCTAGACAGGAAGAGAAATTGATTGAGGCATTAAAGGAGTATAGGGGTGCTATTGGTTGGTTAGTAGCTAATCTGAAAGGTATTAGTCCATCCATTTGTATGCACCATATTTATACAGAGGAAGGTGCCAAACCTAATAGGGAGATGCAAAGAATTTTGAACCCAAATATGAGAGAGGTGGTCAAATAAGAAATAGTTAAGTGGTTAGATGCGGGTATTATCTACCCGATCTTGGATAGCAATTGGGTAAGTCCTACTTAAGTGGTGCCTAAGAAAGTTGGACTCACCGTGGTCATTAATGATCAAGGTGAAGTAATCCCTGCCCGACTTACCACGGGATGGCGAGTGTGCATTGACTTTAGGAAACTCAGCGTAGTGACAAAAAGGGACCACTTCCCTTTTCCCTTCATTGAACAAATTCTAGAAAAACTCATCGGGCAAAAATATTTCTACCTCTTAGATGGGTATTCTAGGTATAACCAAGTGCCCATTTACCCCGAAGACCAAGAGAAAACAACTTTTACCTTCCCTTATGGAACATTCGCCTTTCGACGAATTCCGCTTGGATTATGTAATGCACCAACAACCTTTCAGAGGTGCATGATGGCAATTTTTTTGGAAATGATAGGTGATTTCCTAGAAATATTTATGGATGATTTCTCAACCTTTGGGGATTCCATCAAATCATGTCTCGAACACTTATGAAAAGTTTTTCAACGATGTATCAAGACAAACTTTGTCCTCAATTAGGAGAAGAGTCATTTTATGGTCAAAGAAGGCATTGTTTTAGGCCACATAGTTTCTAAACGGGGTATCGAGGTGGATAAAGCAAAAATTGACATAATCTCTAAACTTCCACCTCCCACTTCTTTCAAGCAAATCCATTCTTTTTTGGACATGTCGGCTTCTACTGACGTTTTATTAAGGACTTCTCCCAATTTTCTAGACCATTGTGCAACCTCCTAGCAAAAGATGTCTCATTCAACTTTGATGACACAGGTCTTAAGGTCCTCGAGTATTTGAAAGGGGCACTAACCAAGACTCCAATTTCGTAACCTCCCGACTGGTCTTTATCCTCTGAAATCATGTGTGATGCCTCCGACCATACCATTGGAGCTGTTTTGGAAAAAAAATGTGGATAAACATCCTGTGGTGATCTATTATGCAAGTCGTACCCTCTCGGAAGCCCAATTGAATTATACCACCATAGAGAAAGAATTGTTAACTGTATTGTTTGCTCCGAAAAATTCCTCCAGTACCTATTGGGCATCAAAGTGGTTGTCTATTCTGATCACTCGGCCTTAAGACATTTGTTGTCTAAGAAAGAAGCCAAACGTAGGCTCATCAAATGGATCATTCTTTTACAAGAATTTGACCTTGAGATTCGGGATAAAAAGGGCTCTAAAAATGTAGTAGCTAATCATCTGTCCAAAATCCAAATTGAGAAGAGTAAACCCATGCATGACTACTCTTTTCCAGATGAACACCTCTTAGCGGTCTCCCATAGCACACCTCCATGGTTTGCTCATATTATCAACTATTTAGCAGTGGGTAAAATTCTTAAGGGGTGTTCCAAGAATGAGAATGATAGATTCTTCTCACAGCTCAAATATTATTTCTGGGAAGACCCTGAGCTATTCCATCTCTATTCGGATCAAGTAATCTGAAGATGCATCCCTGAGTCTGAACACCAAAGTATCATTATTTTTGTCACACTCTTGCTTGTGGGGGGCATTTTTCGGGGAAGAAAACGGCGACCAAAGTACTACAAAGTGGCTTTTATTGGCCATATTTATTTAAGGATGCCCATGCTTTTAGTAAAAATTGCCTAAGATGCCAAGATATTGGGAATATGTCCCGTAGGTATATGATGCCATTTAATATCATTCTAATTGTATAAATCTTCGATGTTTGGGGTATTAATTTCATGGGACCATTTCCGCCATCATCCGGTTACGAATACATCCTGGTGGTTGTTGATTATGCGTCAAAATGTATTGAGGCGGAAGCAACCCGGACCATTGACCACAAAATTGTAATGAAAATTGTGCAAAAGAACATTTTCTCTAGGTTTGGGTGCTTGCGAGCAATCATTAGTGACGGGGGTCACATTTCACTAATTTACAATTCTGTGCTTTGCTCCGTAAATATGGAATCATTCATAAGATAGCAACCCCTTACCATCCTCAAACAAATAGACAAGTGGAAGTTTCCAATTGGGAAATTAAGAGTATTCTACAAAAATCTGTTAGGCTAGACCGAAAAGATTGGCCTGACAGATTGGTTGATGCACTTTGGGCTTATCGGATTGCATATAAAGCTCCCATTGGCACGTCTCCTTATAGGCTAGTCTTCGGCAAAGTTTACCTTCTTCCTGTAAAATTAGAGCATCGAGTTTATTGGGCCATCAAAAAGTGCAACTAGGATTTAACCCAAGACGGACCCCACCGAGCTCTAAGCTGGAAGAACTTCGTAATGAAGCCTATGAAAACTTTTGCATTTATAAAGCCAAAATGAAAGCGTTCATGATAAAAACATCTCTTGAAAAACATTTGAACCTAGTCAAAAAGTTTGGCTCTTTAATTCTAGGTTACAGTTGTTTTCGGGGAAATTAAAATCCATATGGGATGGGTCATTTATTGTTGATAAAGTGTTTGAGCATGGTGCGGTTAGAATAGTTGATCCCAAGAATGAAACCATGTTCAAGGTCAATGGCGAAAGGCTTAAACCATACATAGAAGGAGTATCTGAGAATAGAGGAGTTGCAACCTTTAGTTTGGGTGATCCAGTTATGTCTACCTGAAGACGTTAAACTTAGCATTGGTTGGGAGACAACCCAACGTCATTTTTAGTTTTCTACTTTTAGGATTAGAGCTTTTTTTTCTTAATTCAAGACTAGGTGGCATACCTTGAACCCCTCAGGAAAACCCTACTCGTTGTTCCCTTTGGCCCAAATCTTCTTTGCATCATTCTAGTCATGCCATTAGGGACAATGACATTTAAGCTGGGGGTGAGGAAAGAGAGAGAAAAATTGAAAAAAAAAAGTAATGAAACTAAGCCATTAAAGATGGAGAATTAAAAGTTCACTGAAATATTAAAAATTTTCCATTAAAAGAGATTCCCAAATAGAAAAAGTTAAGGAAATTGATAAAAGAATATTGAATTATGTAGAAATTTGTAGCAAGTGATAGGAGTCTAAAAAATTGGTCATGTTTGAATATTGTCAAAACCATTTAGAAATTAGAAAATACTCCCAAGTTTGCCCCTGTCAAGACAGGAAGAGAAAGATTGAGAATTTAGACAAAATTCTTTAAATTGTTAAAAGACAGTGGACTACCCTGAACAGTGTTGCAAAGAGAGAGAGAGAGAGAGAGAGAGAGAGAGAGAGAGAGAGAGAGGGGGAGAGAGAATAAAAGGTCAATGGACACCCTAGACTTAGTAACCGGGTCTCTTCACCTAGGTCAAGTGTCGAGATTCACGTCAAACAGAAAAGGGAATGCCAAAGATATTTGCCTAACACTTAATAATCGGGTCTCTTCACCTAAGTCAAGTGTTGAGATTCGTGTAAAACAGTGAAAGATAACAATAAAAATAAGTTCAATGGTAAAAATCCGCTATCAGAAATAATAAGAATACTTGTTTGATTTTAAAATCAATCTCATCCTATCAAGACAGTTTACAAATGGAAAGGTAAATAACATTTTTAAGCCATGTTTCATTAATATTCAAAATAAGACAGTTTTACCCCTAAAGCCCAATACCTATCTATACAGAGTTTGAGAATGTTGGAATCATGATGCTTGATTAATTCTGTTAGGGATGACATTGTAATGAGAAAGATCTATATACTCAGTGTAATTTTAAGGTTGCATTGCTAAGGGACTCGCAATGTTTAAGTTAGGGGGTGTGATAACCCTGCATTTTGATGCCTTAAGGGCAAAAATTCAGGAGTATTTTTTGCCTTAGAATAGTCAAATTGTAACATTTTCCCAGTTAAAATCAATTATGTGACCTATGAGAGTCTCTGTGCAAATTATACAAAAAACTAGAAAGTTTTCTAGGCTGAATTAAAGTTTTTGGGAAGCTGGTGTGAAGACCAACTGAGAGAGGGGGTGTTTTTGTAAAGAATTGAGAATAGGAGGACGCCTCCTATAAGCTAAACCCAGTTGGGGCCCATCCTATTATATTACCATGCTCCCCTCTCCTTAGCAAACTGTAGGGAGCCTTTTCAACCTAATCTTTTCACTCCTAACAAACCCTAGCCACCCTAGGTGTTTAATCTCCACCCTCCACCTCTTTTAATCTCAACCACTCATTTTAGCGCTCTCCTTTATAGTTTTTAAACCCTAGGAAGCCACCTATTCTGCTAATCCTCACCATCCAGCCCTTCACATCCAAATCACCCATTCTTTTAATCTTAACCCTTCAACCTTAGATGTTATAATCTACACCCTCCATTTCTGAGCGCCCAAATCTCAGCCCTATATAACATTTGGCACCCTCTCCTTTTATTTTTCAGCAATATGATCACCCAAAACCATCTTAGCATCCATTAGAAATCCTAGGGTGTCCCTAAATTTGCTAAATCTCAGTTGCTGCCCCCATCTTTCTCCCTATATCTAGTTGTATCCACCATTCTCTACAAAAAAGGTCCTAGGGGCCTTGTAGAAGGGATTGGTCAATTCACCCAATTAACAAGGCTAAAGTTTCTTGAGGAGTTCAAGGGTTGTAGAAGGGGAGTACATCTAGATCTTGTCAAGAGAGGTTCCTGCAAGCTGTTCAACCATTCTGCAATGATCGCTACTGGATCTGATCAACCATTCTTTTTTTTTTCTTTTTTTTCTTTTTTGTTATTTTTATTTCCGTAATCTTTTAGATTTAATTCTTTTTCATTTCTCTATTTTATATATCTGAATTCGTTCAATTCAAGGCTAAGGTGTTTCGAGGGGTTCGAGGGTTGTAGAAAGAACAGATGTCTGGTTCTTGTTAGGAGGGGTTTCTGCAAGCTGTCTAACCGATCTGCAACTACCACCACCGGATCCGTATTCTGGATCATTTTTTATTTATTTACTTTATTTCCTTTGTTGATTCCCATACTTTACTAGATTATGATTTTTATTTATTATCTTGTTTAAATTTGAAACATTACTCTCAACAACAATAGATTTTATTTTCGTATTTTATGTCATTCCCGAATGCATTTTGTTGTCTAGATCTAAGTATATATTAATTTTTCACTTGCTTCCCTGTGGATACGATCCATTTTCACCCAATTACTATGTTAGTAGTTTGAGAAACGGTAAAAATTTAAAAATGTTTAAACTGGTGTTCCAGAGTGTTTAATGGCGTGCTTCCGGACACACTACTTACCTGTTAGCACATACATGAAAAACAGTTATGAAAAGCACCTTACCAAACAACATAGTGTTGCTCACTACCTATGTGGCAGAAGCATTTTTTTTTTTGTGAAAAAATGGGTCTTGGAAGCATTGGCTTTTTTTTTGAAAATCGGTCCCCAAAAGTACCCACACTTCCAAACACCATCTTTGTTTACCAAAAAAAAGAAAAAGAAACACCAAATCATTTTTATTAAAAAACAAATGAAATTATAAATGACTATTTTGGTTGGTAGATTTCTAATAGTTAGTTTGCACCTTGGCTTCTAAGTTCTAACACCTAATTTATTAGTGAATTTTTAACAACTAATTTAATACTGGATTTCCAAGCCAGTTTCCAATTTGACATCTATATTTTTCTTTATGTAAAACCATCTATTTTCAAGCTTGAAACATCTAAATTTTACCTTTCTAGGTAAGAGTCGGGAACATAGTTTTTGAGTGTCAAGAGAATAATCTCTTGATTGAGTCCCGAAATTATGTTACCTAGCTAGCCTCTATGTAATTTTATTATCTATACTCATCCAATTTATCTTCTCTCTCTTATTTGTTAAGTTATTTTTTCATTTTTCTTCTTATTGCTTAGCTACATCAAACTCTTACCAATCATGTTTTGCTTAATACCTCCATATAGACCAATCTTGTCAGGTTCAAACCAAATAAACACTAATTGAGTTACTGGTTATTGGTTCAACCGCCTTTGGTCTAAATCGTCTAAAAACACTGTTATAAATACACACTAAAACAAGGACCCTTATACAGGTTTCTCTCTCATCCACTCCACATGGCCACTTCTTTTCTCAAGAGCCAAGAATACAGGCTTTTCACGTAATTCGCCCTTTCCATGCGGGCAATGAGGCCCTGTTTGGGAAATGGGAGAGCCTAAGCTTTGGCTGAGTTGCTTTAGCTGCCAAATAACCACAATGAAGAAGCCACTCTTCAAACATTCATGAGGATTTCATGCAGCGGCTTCTAGGTTTGCAAGATGGGTTTCACACGGAAGGCCTCGAAGCTTTGTTTGGTTAAAAACCAGGAAAGCCGAAATAGGCTTTCACATTCAGCCAAGAAATTGACTGTGGTGAAGCTGATTTTAATAAGTGGCTTAGTAAAATAGGCTACTCAGGTGGATCCCACCTGACAAATGAGAAAGCTATTCCAAACGAGCACCGAGTCTCACCAAATAGTTTATTTAATATAATTCATATATGGTTTTTAATTAAAATTCGATTGATTATCAAATCAAAACAAAGCTCTTCTTAAATCTTTTAAATCTCCCTAAATAAATAAAATTATACACAATTTCGTAACCCAAATCAAGATCGAGAAGTTAACCTTTTTTTTTTTTTTTTCAAGGTCATGTTACTAATGATCTAATAATTATATTATTTGGTAAAGATCCCAAACCCATCAGTGCACGGAGAACCTAGGAGCCTAGCAACAGAGGTTTTTGATGATCTGGAAGGTTTTTGACAAAATTCCGGGTAACAAATAAAATCCATCCATCCGCTCTCAAGATTTAAAGTTTTGCATAAAAGGTATATATATGTTGATGTTGTTGGCAAGGATTACATGTATGACCCAAATGACATGCAAAACTCTTTAGTACTACTGAACTATATTTCATTAATGTTTCCAAATTACAAAGTGTGTCCTATTTTAGTCAATATTTGTGCCTTGAAATTATTGCCTTCTAGGTATTGGGACTAGCAAACTATGAGAGTGTAATCTTTTCAAGTGCATGCACAAAGCTGTGTGGAACCATAATAACCAACTGATGATGTGTGGCTTAGAATGGTAAATTATCTGACTGGATGAGGGGAGACTTGGGATCAAATCCCCTTCTCATCAGAGTTTTGGTGGGCTATGGGTTTGGGGACTTCTTGTTTAGCTCCATGATGAACAAAAAAAAAGACAAATTGAAAGAACAGAAAAGAAAAGAGGAAATTAATGAAGAAGAAGATGATGATGTGGAACCATAAAACAAAATTTGGTCCAATCCCATTGCTATTCTTGTTTTTTTTCCCCTTTTGGATATCTACATTACAATTCTTGTCAAACAAGGTAGTTTTTTGTTTCCCACATTATCAGAGCAATTCCTTACTAACCACACCAATATTATATTGATGAATGGGAGCCCTACCCAATTTAAAAAGTCGCCCCACCCCTTCCCTTGAGTGCTAGCTACACCTCCATGGCCAGGGGTTGATTTTGAAAAGTACCACCTCCAGCGTTCCCTGCCTTGTCTTGATCATTTTGTTGGAGCTGTGCTGCACTGTCTGTTGTCCCCATCCCATCTGCATGATTTCCTGCCCCTGCGTACTGCTGCACTACAAGTACCGATACCGTGGCTGCAAAGTCCGATGATGCCAACAAGTCCCCAATCGCCCCCAACTCTGGGCACTCACTCCAGTCGGTGAGACCAGCCGTGAGAGGCGATACCACACCATGGCTTCTCCCTACTATGTACAGGTCATGTATGTTATCAATGGACCGTATGGCCGCTACAGTCTCCTCCCCATTTTTAACAATCTTCTCTCTGTACGTGACTGACTCATTGTGGACGGTTCTTAGCCTGAACTCATTTATGTATTCTTCGTCGAGCTGCTTCTCCTTATCGTTGTCGGTTACCACTGTCAAAATACTTGAATCCTCAGTTTCATTGCCAGCTGCCACTATGATTTCGCTGGTATCATTCCCTGGAAGGAAGCGTAGCAATGACAACTTAACATTAGGGTGGGTTGTCATCCTCCATGCATAAGCCAACGCCTCTCGATCATCTGGTCCACCAAAGAAGAGCATGGCAACGTGGTGAGTGTCGTGGTTGCTTCCCACTCTTGCCGACCTAGTAAAGCCCCGATCAACAAGGATGCCGACGGAGCAAGGAGCGTTGGCCAAGACATTCTGATTTACACTACGGAAGGCAGGGTTTGTGGCCTCCATACCACCATCAACTGTTTGTTGCTTGTGGAATGGAAGGATGATAAACGTAACACGCTTGTCCTCAGCAAGGTTGCAGATGTCCTCATGCATGGTGGAGTAGGGAGAGATGGCCGTGAGAGGCTGGATGGCGATGCCTGAAGTGTGTTGCCTGTAGTTCTCGAAGGCATTAACGATATGGTCTGACTGCGCTTGAGTGCGGTTAAGAGCAGGGTGACCGGACTTGCGAGTGTTGTGGACGATCAACATGGCGGAGGCTCGACCAGTGAGCTCAACAAGATGGAGAGCGTAGACACAAATTGGGGACTTCTTTGTAGGATGAGCGGCGTCAATAAGGCTGATGATGGTCGGGACATTGCGAGGGCTGTGAATGCAAGACAGTATTCGGAGCTCACTCTCAGGCTTCGACATCTGAATCGTCCTACGCTTATAGGGTAAAAATCGCCTTGTGGGTTTGTAGATAGTCGTCACGATGGGTGTGATAAGGCTCGTCATCACAATCGCCGCAATCACCATGACTGAAAATGATTGTTCATCCAGAACCTATCCACCCAGTATACAAGTGTGTGGTGTGTGTTTTTGTGAAGGTCAGAAGCAAAATAATTAATTACAATCGTGTAAATTGGATTTGCTCTCACACCAACCTCACAGTTAATCCGGATTTGGTACTCACCCTGACCTCACAACACTTAACCGTGCATTGAGAACATCTTCCTCACAGCACAAATGTGAGGATGAAAACATATAAGTACTGAGGTGTTCCCAATGAGTTGGGATCTTCTGCCAATAAGATACCTTCTAACCCCTGTGGACTCGTTCCCAACGCAGGGCCGGTTGTGCAAGGTGAGGAGCAATTTTGTGAGGATGAAATCCCATCTCCTTCACGGCATGTGGCAGTCATGCATTAGGAAGAATTTGGATTTGCTCCTCACTACAGCACGTGCAACGGCACATTCGGAATATCTCCTGTACTTGTACGTTGTCATGCATTCATGGATGGGAGATATTCCCATGCATGGCTGTAAGGTGGTGTGAGGCGCGTTCTGTGAGGAGTAAATTGAATTCAATTGTAAACATGCTGTGAAGTTGGTATGATTAGCAAGTCGTGGAGAGAGAGAGAGAGAATATTTGTACCCCATGTTCCCTTCCAATGTTGAGGATGATAATTTCGATAAGGCCTTTGGTGTTCATCAGCAGTCCAAGACTAACCCCTTCACGCATTGGCATCTTGTATAAGAAAGAAACGAATAGTGTGCCAAATACTTTGCCAAGACAGGCCAAGACAGCGAGCAGGATCAAAGTAGACCAGCTGCCAAACCCCTGAATAGCCCCGACATCAGTTCTCAGGCCATTAACGGCGAAGAAGAGGGGAAGAAGCAATCCTGAGACAAAATCTTCAAGCTTTTCAATGAGTACAACTCCGAGATGACCATTGGGTATGACAAGACCAAAGAAAAATGCACCAAAGATGGAATGGGTGCCCACAGCATCGTTGATGAACCCAAATACCATGACACCAGTGAGGATGAGGCAAATATGGAAGTCACTGAAGTTCTCACCCTCTGGAGTGCGTTCTACGATCCATTCAATGGCAGGCCTTACGACAAAGATGCAAAACCCAACGTAGCAGATGGTGGTGAACACCATGCCAAGTGGGGCCATGTTGTTTGAATCATTCCCAGATAGGGCAACGGCCACAGCAAGTAACATCCATGCACACATATCATTAACAAGGGCTGCAGACATGGCGATCTTCCCCAACTCAGTGTTGAGGAGTTTAAGCTCTGCCAAGATGCGTGCTACCACTGGGAAGGCAGTTACAGAGAGGGCAACTGCTAGGTAGAATATAGATGAAGTGCTATGGCTCACACCGGTGTTTCGGCTTGTGAAGGACATGAATATAATTCCGATGGCAAATGGCAGGAACATACCAGCAATAGCGATGGCAAATGCTTTCTTCTTTGTGCGCTTAATCATGGTGAGGTCCATCTCCACTCCAACTAGAAACAAATAGTAGAGAAGTCCTACGTTTGCCATTGTCTCTATCAACGTGATACTCCTCAACGGGAATACAATCTCAGTAAAGGTCTTGCTCCTCCCAAGGACAGATGGGCCCAAAATCACACCTCCCTGCATTCATTAATTCGTCTTTACATCTACGTACAAAGCAAAAACAACAAAAAGATCGATGCGATGCAGTTGAGTTCAAGGTGTAGTATATGTATGCTTACGAGGATTTCAGACACGACTCTGGGTTGGCGGAAGGGCTTTAGGATGAAGACAAGAATGCGAGTGATAATGACGATCAGGCCAAGCTGCAAGGTGAAAAGAGGAAGGGAGTAGTCCAGGGGGTTGTCACCTTCCCAAATTCCGCCAGCCGTGATCATGGTTGGCGAGTAACAAACAATTGGCTCCCCTGTGAAGTTCATGCTAAGGCCATCTGCAGAATTAGAATCAAGACCAGACATTTTGGCCTCCCTTCCTCTGCAGAAGGCCACACCCACCAATTTCCCTGTCTGACACCCTTCTTTTCTCTCTCTCTAGCAATGTGAGAATGCTAGGAGAAGAAAGAAAAGAAAGGGGTCGACAAGGCCATCGAAAGTGTAATCGGGAAGGGAACTGAAGAGAAATGAAGGAGAAGAAGATTTAAAAAAAAAACAAAGCAAATAAGTAGGGAAGACAATCGCCATTACTCTTTTCTATTTTTTGGATGAATGGTGATAATTCAGTTGCGTGGACAATGCTCATTCTCATATTTTAGTACCGAGAGACTCTCACAAATTGTAGTGAACAAGGCTGTTGCGTGGGCAATGCTCATTTTCTCTTATTTTCTCATTGATATATATGATGACATGTGTGCATTGCTTTGTTTGTGTTAGAGTTGGCCGAGTAGGGGTAACTTAGTCTTTTTCATTTGACTTTAAGTGGTGAATTGTCATCCCATAGGGGGCATATTTGTCTTTATACCCTTAATTAATAAAATAAAAGTAGGGCTGCAAGTCGGGCCGGGTTAGGTCGGATTGAGGCCAACCCTAACTCAACCCTATGTTCTAAACCCCCAATCCCAACCCTAACCCAACCCGACCTACTCAACCCTAACCCTAACCCTAACTAATTCCTTCAACCCTAACCCATCCCAATCCAACCCGATGTCAACTTCAGGTTGGGCCCAACCCAACCTTCCCATCCCTTGAAATTTAGTAGAAAAATAAGTATTTATTTATCATGAGTTATGACCTATGATAGAATTTTTCTTAAAAATATAAATTCATGAAATTAACAATAATGAAACATAAAATTAAAAAAATAAAATCACTAATAACAATTCATAGGATCAAGCAAATAATTTGAATTTGGTCACACATAAAAATTACAAGACAAAAGGCAAAGACAAGTAATCAAGTACCTATGAATTACTTAAAGAAATGCATGATAGTATATAGGGGGGGCTATATAACTATCGTGCATCTAAACAAATCAGAATAATATATATATGACATGTAGTAGAGTTGTAGACTAGTAGTCTAGTATTATAGGGGTCAGGTTCAGGTTGGATCGGGTTGCCCGAGGGGTCAACCCTAACCCAACCGAATTAAGGCCGGGTTCAAGAATTTCAACCCTAACCCAATCCAAGTCGGGTTGGGTTCGGGTTTGGTCTCTCTAATTTAACTGATTTCTCCTTTCTTCTCCTCTCTTCTTCTTCTTCTTCTCTTGAGGAAAACTTGTCTGAACCATCAAAACAGTTTGGATATACTTTTCAGTTCATCTCCTTTTTCGTGGGCCAGACACAAATAACCCCTCCCAACTCTCAGTCCGGATTTCCTATTAACCCCATTTTGCTGCCCTTCCTACTAATTCAATGACGTAGGTGACATGTGACCTCATTATTATGTGCAACAATTTCTACGTGAAACATCTCCCACTCCCCCATCTAGCGCTGCTCAACAGTATCATCGTCCTCCCATCAATTCCTTTTTCTCTTGTTTCTGTTCATAGTTAATAATAGATTTTATCCATCCTATTGGTTCATTTAAACAATGCTAAATGGGTGGGAGCTTTTATTATTGGCTTCAACTAGTCTCCAAATTCATTCCTCGTCGTTTAATGTTCAATTAATGGCCAAAATTAATAGGACGTTAAAAACCCATTTACCAAAAGAAATTGAAAAAACA
This sequence comes from Nelumbo lutea, assembly GCF_056320005.1. NCBI lineage: Eukaryota > Viridiplantae > Streptophyta > Magnoliopsida > Proteales > Nelumbonaceae > Nelumbo > Nelumbo lutea. The sequence goes on from NC_142690.1 coordinate 11,927,899, forward strand.
AAAAGACCCATTGGTATAATGGTTAAAGCTTGTTGGGAACGGAAGCAAAACCAATTGTAGATTGGTCAAGGTATTTCTTCACAACTGACAGGGGTCATTTTCTGGTTTGTTTGAAAGCATTACCTCTGCTATTTTTTTCTTACGAGAAATACACTGCAGCTGAATGCAGAATTAATTCTGAAATTACTGCCCCCATAGTCTATTAGTAGCATCTCATAAACCATATCCTGCCCGTGGATTTGACATCAATTCATGGTCATTCACGGTCAGGATTCATCCCCCTGTGAGGTGGGGTTAAGAATTCTGAGCTGGATTGATCAGTTATTCTCCCATTTTTGCTTTATAATCAATCTAAACTGAACCCCCAACTATTCCTTCACAATGATTGTCGAACAAAGTAGTTATGATTTGCTTCTGCTTCACCGCCTCCGGTAGTTTTTTTCTTCCTAGTGAATCCAGGCAGAACCCCCAACTCATTATGACATCCAAAAAGTACATATTTTTTAAAAAGAAAAAAAATGTTTTATTAGAAAAGCTTCAAAATTTGTCTATCGTGCTTCTTTTTTATTTAAGAGAGAATGATAGGATTTCCTGCCTATTTAGGGTTTCAACTTTCAATCAAAGGTCTGCAAATAGAGAAAAGAAAAACGAGAGAGCATATTACACAAGGGAGGGATGTCAAACAAGGCATGGGACAGATGTCACCAAGTCATTAAGTTAGTAGGAAGGGCAATAGAATGTGGTGAGTAGGAAATCGGACCCATTCATTTAATCAATTACTCTATTAATTATTAAGGGTCCGTTTTGCTTGCAGTCAGGATCGAAATCCTTTGAAATTGGAATCGGAATGATTCATTCTCATAGTCTGTTTGGTTCAGATATAAATAAAAATAGGAATTAGAATCAATAGGAATGGGATTTCATTCCCAAGAGAGGGGTAAAGAATGGCAATTCCCTCAAATGGGGTAATGCACTTCAGCAAGAAAAGGAATGGGATTCCGATTCTTCCCAACCAAACAATTGGAACCATAATAGCCCATTCCAATTCCGATTCTGATTCCAGACCCCTATTCCCATGAACCAAATGGAGCCTAAATATTAGGGCTGTATTTGGTTGCAGTCAAATTTTATTTGAACTTGTACAAATGTTTGGGAGTGCAAATTGAAATAATACAAATTCTAATTTAATTTGTTTTAGAATAAAAATAAATCATAATTTGCATTGAAATCATATGCACTACTATAACTTTACATCAGTTGCAAATAAATTTGTACTGCAACCAAACACAACCTAGAGAATTGAGTGGTGTGCATGGATTCTATGCAAAATAGCATATGTATGTGATATTAATAATAGTCTAGGGTGGATTTGAGTCGAGATGAGCCGAATAGTACTAGGCTCGAGCTCGACTTGAGACTATTCTACAAGGCTCGAGCTCGAGCTCGAGCTCGACCTTAGTTCGAGCTAGAACCTTGTGCTCAAGCTCGGCTCAAGTCAAAAGTTCATAAGCTCGAACTTGGCTCGGCTCAAGTTCGATTTTGAGAAAAAAATTGTTTTATAAAAATAAAAATTATATATATATTTTTTATTTTAAATTTTAAAAATTAAGAATTATAATAATTGATAATTATATATATATATATATATTCGAGCCAGCTTGCGAGCCTCACAAGTCGAGCTCTAATAGGCTCGAGCTCGAGCTCAAACTCGGTTGAAACCGAGCCAAGCCGAATTCAAACAACTCATGAAAAGCTCAACTCATTGCCACCCCTAAATAATCTTATGGATCCATAGATTCATGAACCCAGATATAGATCTAAAAGAAAACATTCCATTTTCTTACCATTAATAATAATCTTTGGCATCTACGTGTAGTGGGACATTAATGAAGGATTTAATTTTTTTGCTATAAATCATGACTTTAAGTTAGAAAGGGCTGCCTCAGAATTTGAATTCCAATATCATTACATTGAGGTGATTCAAATTTCATCCTTTATAATTGGATCAAATATGAATGTACTCCAATCCCGTTCAATATGATCCTATAATATTTAAACATTTACATTGATAGTTATATCTACATAAAATAATTATCTATGAATAATGTTAGTTTGATGTTGTATATTTACTAGAGTTGGAAGTTCAGGTTTCATAAAATTATTATGAAGTCATTTTATCTATGAAATATAATATCAAGCCTTTTAGTTTATTTTATTATTTAATGTATAATATCATATTGTTTTGTTGAATTTATTAATGGTATTCAATTTTCATGTCCAATCCAAGTTTGATCTAAATATGATTAATAAGATTCGAATTCAGATATTCAAAAATTAATTTTGGATCTAGGTAAATTTGACCAGTCAAACCAGTTGGTTCGATAGCATGTTGAAACTTGAAAACATTGATTTTAACCGTGCATCAAGTGGAGCAGGTTGACCCATTAGTTGACCCTACACAATACCCATATTTAGTGGGCTTGGGTTGACAATTGACAGAAAGACTAATTACAGCCTTCTGTTGTACATTAATTACATTAATTACATCCCTTTGCTTCTATGGATCTTATTCGGAACAACATATGTGGTGTGATTAGAACTGTTCATGGGCCGGGTAGCCCGACAGGCAGGCCCGGCCCTCGGACTGGCTTGAATATGAGTTTTAGCCCGTAGGCCTAAGCCTAAAAGCCCGGCTCGATTTTTTTTCACTCAAAAGAGCCCAGCCCGTCCCAACTTTTATATAGTTTAAACCCTAAATTCTTAAATCACCTAACCCTTTCCCATTTCCTTCTTTTCAGTAGTGTTTTATCTTCTCATTTTTCTTCTCATTCTCAGTTTCTCTCTCTCAAGCTCTTAGAACCGGCAAACCCATGCGAACTCAAGTATCGGCGCCACCAAAATTAGGCCGTCTCTCCGGTCGACACCATTTTCATCTTCTATCTTCTCACTTTCTCAATTTTCATTCTCACTCTCAAACTCTTAGGAACCGATGAACTCAGGCGACATTCTCACTCTCAGAGGTGAACTTAGGCACCGGCGCCACCAGTGAACTTGTTCTTCAGAGTCAGGCCTAAAAAATTTTTGTTAGTGAAGAGCAAAAGCCTGGCCAAGCCCAGCCCATGAAGAGGTCTAGGTGTGATTAATTACAGCCTTACATGGGCTCATAAAACCATGGACATAAATACAAATAAAAAGGGTCAATAGGATTTTAGTTCCCATTGACCAAAAAATCAATGTTCTTTTTTTTTCAGATTTATGTGGGGACTAGAGAAAATTTATTTTCCTGGGTATCACTTGTCGGGGCAAATGATGCCCATCTCCTAGGTAAGGTTGTCAATTGACCAGTTTTGGATTGGACCCTGTCCAATCCAAAATCAATTTGGACAAATTGGACGGACCAACAAGACATATTGGATTGGACCAATCCGGTCCAAAATATATTAGATTGGATTGGACCTGGTCCATTTGTAATAAATTTATATTGAATTGGGTTGGATTAAGCCAATATCTGGTCCATTGATATAAGATAAGAATATAGGTGTCAATGGACCAAGTTTGGGTTGAAACCAATCTAAATCAAAATGAATTTGAACAGATTAGATGGTCCAGACATTGAATTGGACCAGACGACCAATCCAAAATGGTCCAAAATATTCATTGGACTGGATTGGACCTGGTCCATTTATAATGGACTCACATTGGACTGAATCGAATTGGACCAAATCCAGTCCAATTGACACCCCTCTTCCTAGGTGGGTAAATAACTTTCCCATCTTGAAAAAAAGTTATCAACATTTGAGTGAGACAAAAATGTCCATTTTAATAAAGGATTTTTATAGCTAAAATGGTCGTTGCCTTATTTACATGAAAAATAAAAGAATATAAGTAAATGCACTTACGTAGATAACTGTTTACCATGAAACACTTACGGGTGAGTGCATTTACCGATGGATAAGTAATTTACCAAAAAAAGCGAACGAGGGCTTAATATTAATTCACGTTACCTCATTTAAAGTATCATAAACACAAAAAGGATAAAAAAGGTAAAGACGGATTGACTATATTTTGTTTATAACCTCTTCTTTGTTTATAAACCCATACCTAGAATTCTTGACTATACTTTGTTGACTAGAGAAGAAATCACCTTACAACTTCATGAGTGTCTTTGATTGGATGGTACTCTCAATCAATATTATTATGAAATCTTTAAATTCAATTGCACTTCACATAGCCAATTTGGCCTGTCGCTAGCGGTAGAACTCTGTCATGGGTTGTAGCTCAGGTGCCATGTTTGTTGACATGGCCACTAAGCTCTTGAATTGAAGTAGGCGTATCAAATATGCGCTCATCGTAGTAACCAAGAACATCAGCTTGAATTGGTATTTTGGCAACGACCGCTCGGTGCTCGTCACCAATTGCATCTTTTGCGTCAGTTGCACACGGCGATGATAACCAATGACCCGAGTCGCCGGGGAGAAGCTAAATTGGAACTCGATAGTTCTCTCAAGTCTCAAGACTCACCATAGCGATCCAATGTACCTAGATCCAAGCCATCTTGTCACGGGGGTACTTCTACAACGGAAGAAACCCGTGCAGCGTCCAAGCCAAGGTAGGTCAGGACAAGCCTTAATGCGCTTAGAGGCTAGGAATTACCTGATGGGATGGCTCCACCAAAGTCAGTATCACTGGATCATGACCTCAAGTCCAATGGCTAGGGCACTCGGTTGGCTCAAACCGGTCCATAGGAGGCGCCGCTTACGTGCTAAAGGGGGACAACCATAATGCAAGGCGACTGTGCGCCGAGGAGGTGACTTAGCACCAATGTTAAGGGTCTCCTGTATGCCGATGATGACAGGCACCTGTGTGCCATGATGATAAGCAACTGCTTGGGCCGGAACACACCCTTGCGCTAGGGGCAACGGGATAGCTCAATCAGCTTGGGCAAGGGGCTGGTGAGGTGAAGGGTCATGCTTGAGCCAGGCCTGCATGCCAAGCCTCCCTTGAGTGTTGGTAGCGCAGTGTCGGTCCAACACTGTCCCCATAAGCATGTGTGCGCCCATAAGGAACCCTGGTAGCCATGCTAGCCGTTAACCAGGGCCACCTCGCAAGGGATGAAGGTCTAGGAGTGCCAAGGTTAGGCACCCAAGGAGGTCGACCACCCCTCCTCAAAGAGTACGTTAAGCTTTTGGTGGTATGCCTGAAGATAACATCAATTCTCCCAAAAATCTTACAGGCGAAAATGACAGTGATGTCCCTAACGTAAGCCTGCCAAGTGTAGGCAAGGCTAAGCCTGTGCCAGACCATAACAGGCTCCCCCACTCAATCCATTGTCGTCCTCGACAATGGTCTTCTCGTGAATGCGTGTATGTGTCCCGCACCATCCACTTCCTTGCCAGTTCTAGGGCTCGTCTAGCTAGCCCAAGTCTCGCCTATGTCGGTGTCCATTTATGGGGACAGAACCATTTCACCATGTCGGCCTGTTTGGACTTCACCTCCCAGTGTTGAGGTTACTCAAACCGCGCAATGGCTATGCCGTTGAACTGTTAAAGAAGGGCCCTCGAAGAAATGTGTGTGGTACTTCGCAGAGGTCCGCCCCATGTATCATCTTACCTCAAGGCTCAACCGTCTTCTTGGTAGCTTTTCAGTGATGCTACCGAACACGCTGATAGGTCTACTCCTCATGTTGGCGATGACCTGAGTACCCTTTCACCATGCTGGCCTGTAGACTTCACCTCACCAATTCGGGTTACTCAAACCTAGCCATGGCTTATGCTCTCTTGGCCCTCGAAACTACTCTTCGCCTCGTCGACTCGGGCTACATCTTCACTCCGAGGGGACCCCACTACTACTGCCTCAAGGAGACCTGACCGCTTTCTGTGCGAGTGTGGCAACTTTTACCCATGAGTTGCCGAACATGCACTCGCCTTGTGATGTGCTTCTGCTGCTACAAGTGATCCACCTGAAAACTGAGCATGTCCACCTAATACTTTGCTGGTGTAGGGTCGCCATGCTCCAACGGCTAGTGTACCCACATTCCTAACAAGGCTCATGTGTCTACCCCCGCATGAGGACAACAACCAATGTGTCTGCCCCCGCAAGGGAAGCTATTTTAGGGTCATTGGAATGGGAACATGAACAATGAAATGGCCTCTTGCCAGGCCTGATCTGAAATCTGCTCGATCCTGGGTGGAAGTGCCTAAGGACCGCACCCCACAATGTTGCTGCTTGTCGTGATGACCGCTTCAACTAGCTCTAGGTTAATCTACTGAAAACCAACTGTGGCAGCAATTGGCCAATTAGCTTTGATACCAACTGTCACGGGGGTAGTTCTACAGCGGAAGAAACCCGTGCGGCGTCCAGGCCAAGGTAAGCCAGGACAAGCCTTAATGCGCTTAGAGGCTATGAGTTGCCCGATGGGATGGCTCCACCAAAGTCAGTAGCATTGGATCATGACCTCATAGCTCTGATACCAACTGTCACGGGGGTAGTTCTACAGCAGAAGAAACCCGTGCGGCGTCCAGGCCAAGGTAAGCCAGGACAAGCCTTAATGCGCTTAGAGGCTATGAGTTGCCCGATGGGATGGCTCCACCAAAGTCAGTATCACTGGATCATGACCTCAAGTCCAATGGCCAGGGCACTCGGCTGGCTCAGACCGGTCCATGGGAGGCGCCACTTACGTGCTAAAGGGGGACAACCATAATGCAAGGCGACTGTGCGCCGAGGAGGTGACTTGGCACCGATGTGAAGGGTCTCCTGTATGCCAATGATGATAGGAACCTGTGCCATGATGATAGGCAACCACTTGGGCCGGAACACACCCGTGCGCTAGGGGCAACTGGATAGCTCAATCAGCTTGGGCAAGGGGGCTGGCGAGGTGAAGGGTCATGCTTGAGCCAGGCCTGCATGCCAAGCCTCCCTTGAGTGTCGATAGCGCAATGCCGGTCCAACACTGTCCCCATGAGCATGTGTGTGCCCATGAGGAACCCTGGTAGCCATGCTAGCCGTTAACCAGGGCCGCCCCGCATGGGATGAAGGTCTAGGAGTGCCAAGGTTAGGCACCCAAGGAGGTCGACCACCCCTCCTCAAAGAGTACGTTAAGCTTTTGGTGGTCTGCCTGAAGATAACATCAATTCTCCCAAAAAATCTTACAAGCAAAAATGACGGTGATGTCCCTAACGTAAGCCTACCAAGCATAGGCAAGGCTAAGCCTGTGTCAAACCGTAACAATCCAGCAGAGTCATCAATGGAGGAGCGAGTGAGTGACAAGCCGAGCGGAGTCTCTTCAATTCTGAATAAAAATAAAGGATTTTAAAGCTCTTTTCTTCAGATTCAACATCGGCATCAAGCCTATCTCGTGCATGTTCAAAGTTTGACTCCACATCGGCATCAAGCCTGAAGTCAAGCTCTTCAGCCTCAAACCTGTAGTAATTCATCGGCACCAAGCTTGTAGTCAAGTTCTTTGGCCTTAAGATTGTATTCATCTCTCTCAGTTTCAAGCCTGTTTTTTCTATGTCAAGGTTAGTCCCCATCTCACCTTGATCCTGTATCAATATGTTTTTGCAGGAATCCTTGATGGTAGGCATCATTGGTTTCATGTTTTCAGGCAACAGGCAGAAGTGAATCAACCAGGCCAATAACTCGGAAGATGAACAATGTCCTACCTCATTCCCTATAACTCTCCACGTCTCCAACATGCAAGAATCTCTCATAACAGGTGGTGATCACAGCTCCATCACAATACATGGCAGTCACACTTGTTCCCACCTATAAAATACTAGCCCACGATTTTCTTGAGCGGATATCATGGGTTTTCTTAATTATCATTTCTTAATACAAGTGGCAGCTATTTTAACTTAGGTAATCATTCTCTCCATAAAAATATACATCTGTATGGTTTGCACTTATATTTCAGTATCTATCATCTTGGAGATACTACCAATATGAAAATACTTTTATGGAATGCGAGAGGTTTAAACAACCCTCAAATGCAGAGACATTTAAAATTTCTTTATCACAGACATAAACCAGACTTCATGTTTATATCTTAAACTCGGATGTCAAAGGAAAATGCATTGAAATTCTATAAGAAGTTCCCTCTCATGTTTGGTAGAGGCTGTCGGCAATTCAGGTGGTCTTCTTTGCTTTTGGGGTCAAAATATATCTCTCTCAATACTCTTCCAAAACTCCCATATTATCAAATTAAGAGTTGAGGATCTACTCCTAGTGTCATCTTGGTTTCTTGTTTTTTTCTTGGTCATCCACAACGTGAACATAGAAGAAAAATATGGGAAACCCTTCTTCAGTACATTAAGCTTGAGAACAGCCCTTGGATTTTAATTGGTGACATGAACGATATATGTATTCAAACAGACTATCACTCAAGAAGGAATTCTACTCCTCAATTATCATCAATAATGCAAGGGGTTCTAGAAAGATTTGCTCTTCAAGATCTGGGATTCATTGGCCCCCATATACATGGACCAATGGCCAAATGGGGTAGGATAGGTTTTTGAAAGATTAGACAAGGCACTAGCAAGTGATCCTTAGCTATCGTTATTTCCCAACTCCAGGATACAGCACCTCCCAATGATCCACTTTGATCACAACCCAATTTTACTTGATACTTCCATGAAAGTGGATCATGGTAAGTCCCAATTCCACTTTTTATCCATATGGGCAGATCATGAAGATTGCAAGGGAATTATCCAATTAATATGAAAACAAGTCTTAACAGGATCGACTACATATGGAATAGTCCAAAAGCTTAAACTTTGCAAATCAAGGTTGAAGGAATGGAATATGAAAGTCTTTGGAAGAATTGAAGTTCAACTTCATTCAATCCAGAATGTTATTCAAGCCTTATAACAATCCTTAAAGTCTCCTAGAGAAAAGAAGGAATTGCTACATCTTCAATCACAATATGATGGACTGGCTTAAGAAAGAAGAACAATTTTGGAGACTTAAATCTAGGGAACTATAGTTCAAAGATGGTGGCCGTAATACGATGTTTTTTCATCAAATGGTGAAACACAAAAGAAGACATTAGGAGATAATGTGCCTTAGAGCACCAAACAACTCTTGGCTGACTGAAAGCCAGGATATCATGGAGGCTTTTGAAAGGGAAGCTCAAAAAGTGGGTAATGTAGATGAGTTATTTATCAAGGAAGGGTTGAATAACATCTCACTCCCGACTTTGATAGACGTTCAAATTCTCACTCTCACGAGGCCTCCTACATGTGATGAAGTCAAAGAAGCATTATCTCAAATGGACCCACATGAGATTCTAGGGCCTGATGGATATTTTGGTTTTTTTATCAAAAGTTTTGGTCTTTCCTTGAATAGGAGATTTACCAAATGGCTCTATATTTCTATAACAATGAACATATACTAAAAGAAATAAACAATACCAATCTAGTCTTCATACCAAAAGTCAAATCTCCTGTGGAGCTAACGCAGCTCCATCCAATCAGTCTCTGCAAAGTGTTATACAAAATTGTCACAAAGTGAATGGTTAACAGGATAAAACCACTTCTCCAAGACATCATTACTCCAAACCAAGCTGGTTTTCTAAAAGAAAGACAAATTTCAAATAACATTCTGCTTGCCAAGGAGATCCTACATTCAATGATTGCTTTACAAATAGATATGTCAAAGGCTTGTGATAGGATGGGGTGGTCTTTCATTACAAAGATGCTCTGAGCTAAGAAATTTCCTTCCAAATGGTATAATCTTGTTGAACAATGTATTTCAACACCTTCATATGCTGTCAAATTAAGAGGTTCAGTAGGAAGCTGCTTCAAATTAAAAAGAGACATTATGCAAGGGGGCCCAATATCCCCCTACCTCTTTATCATAGGCATGTAGGTACTCACTTCACTACAGGATGCAGAAGCTTCACGTCTCATCTCTAGCTACAAACTAAAGTGCTCAAATGTTTGTATTAGTTATTTGCTCTTCGCAAATGATTATTTACTATTTTGTGAAGTCACTCCTCAGCATCTCCAAAATCTTAAAGCCATACTAAATAGATTTGAAATATTATCAGGCCAACAAACCAATCTCTCCAAATCAAGTATACTTTTTAGTAACAATATACCTAAGAGGCATAGAAGAATCTTATCTTCAATTCTAGATATTACAAATGTCAAGACCTACATGAAATACCTTGGCATCAAGATGGGGGGAAATAATGCAGAAAAGGAGCAACAACAAGACTTACTTCATAAGCTAAAACTTCAATTAGAGTCTTGGTAAGCAAAATTTCTCTCATAGTCAGGAAGGAATGCATTAATACAATCAATAGCTCAAGTTGTTCCTATCTACACTATGAGCACAACTATCTTGCCAAAGTTCTTTTAACACTATGATAAATTATGCAGGATTTTTTGGTGGACAGGCTCTTAAGATGGCTATAATTTTCATTCAATTTCATGGGAGAAACTTGTCAGCCAAAACAAAAGGAGGAACTGGGCTCAGACCAGGCCTAGAAATGAACAAGGCAATGTTCTCAAAACAAATTTGGAGGCACATAAGTGATGAAAATTCTCTCTAGGCAAGCTTTTATCAAAGCTAAATACTACCCCAATATTTGTTGGAGGGAAGCTTTCAAACTGCTATCATCCATTAAAAGCAATATTTGTTAGGTCCTTCATGATGGTGAAAAGGTAAAGGCTTTTCAAGATCCTTGGTTTCCAATTTTTCCATGGGATCTTCAAGATCCGCCACAATTAAAAGATATGAAGATCTCTTGTTTCTTAAATAATGATAGCAGCTGGAATTTGTCTCTACTTGGATAGTTCTTTTCTCCTGCATCTTTAAAACAAGTTAAAAAAGTAAGACTCCTAAGTGAGAATCCAAGGGATAAGCTTGTCTGGTCCAGAACTCAAAGGGGAGTTTTTTCGATCAAATCCATTTATAAGGAATTCCTTTCTAATAGGCCTTCCTCATCGGATTCCTTTTTTAAATGGTCTATTCTATGTAAATTAAAGATACCATACATGTATCAACTCTTTATATGGAAGGCTTTATGGAATGGAACTCCTATCCAGAGCAAATTTCTCACAAGGAAAATGGAGGATAAATGTTATCTTTGCAATTCTCATCAGGAATCATTTCACCATATCTTCTTCCACTACCTGTTTTCTAGGGCTATCTGGTGTGGTACTCAACTAGGTATCAATCCAGAAAACATTCAACAAGAACATCTTCACCTCATCATTCATTCTTGGTGGAACAGGCTCAAACTAACTATGAGTAAGAAGGAACTCGATCACTACTTTGCTAAACTCTGCGTTACTTTGAGGCTTATATGGGACAAGCGAAACTCAAGGAAATTTCGAAATACATTCTCATCTCCTATACAGGTGCTAGAAAAATTAAAATTGCTATACAAAGAAAACCTTGAAAGCTCTTCCACTCATGGCTCATTTAAACCCTCATGCTTGCATGCCAGTGCAGCTTATGCTATAGTGTCTAAGGAGAACCATCTAATATCTATAGAAGGAAATCCATGTCAAGCAGCTAGATGCCAAGATGTTGAGCTCCGTGCCATAATCAAAGGAAGCAACGAAAAAGAAAGGATTCAAAAAAGTCTTTATATTTTCTAATGCAGCACAAGCGGTGACAAAAATCCAAAGTAAAGAATGTAGTGGCAACTGGGTCAAAACAATGCTTTTAGACTATATATACACTTTACAAAGATCCTTTGAGGAGGTTCAGATAGAACATGTTAGACGTGAGCGGAACACCATAGCCCATCTTTTTGCTTACTAGTCTTGTATATATAATATTAATATTAGCTAAATATGTAATAGGTTGACAATCTCCCCTTCATCATATAAATAAATTTGCCAGCAATGCTGGCTTTCTATTGCAAAAAAAAAAAAAGGCTCTTCACATTATGAAATCTATGGCCACTCATCCCACACAAATCATGATGAGCTTTGAGCCCAAATAACTACCTTCAGTTCACAACATAATGTTCCCAAGGTCCTCATTTTACTTGATCTAATCAGAGATCCTCAGGTTTGGTTAGTGAACAACTTGATCGTGTTTATGTCACTCCTTTCTAGCTCTTACTAGGGCCTAGGGGTGGATTCGAGCTAAGTCGAGCCAAATATTTGGCTATTCAAGCTCGACTCATAGAAATAGTGTTAGGCTCGAGCTCGATTCGAGTTAGAGATTTGAGCTCAAGCTCAGCTCGATTCAAAAGCTCACAAGTTCAAGCTCTGTTAGGTTCGAGCTCAATTGTATCTAAGCTTTTTCTAAAAAATAAAAATCACATAATTTTTTTTTATTTTACATACAAAAAATTAAGATTTATAAAAATTATTTACTATTATACATAAAAAATAAAAATATTATGTATACAAAATAAAAGTTATGCTCAATTAGGCTCATGAGCCTCACTAACCGAGCTTAATTGGGCTCGAGCTCGATTCGATTAGCAAACAAACCTATATATTGGGCTCAAACTCGACTCGAAGCTTGGTCTAAACCAAGCCAAGCCAAGCTCAAATATCTCGTGAGAAGCTTAGACATGGCCACCCCTAGCTCCTATAGTTCAATTCAACCTTAGTTAGGCACCTCCCTACAATTATCAATAACCTATATATCGGGCTCAAACTTGACCATTCTCTCTTTGCGGCTAACCGCAACAGTCATAAACAACCTATCTGGTATGTTAAAAGAGGATTCTTATCCACTGTCAAAAGTGGCAGTTGATAGCCTCTCCTTGCTTAATTACCCCAATTCTGAGTTCCTGGCTTCTCCCTCATTCACTCGCTCTCCTCAAAATACCATTCTTTAGACTCTCAACTTGCCACCTCATTAACGTTTTCCCTCTCCTATTGGATTATGTCATCTCTCTATAAATCACATTATAATATCACAGAAAAGGTGCCAAAAAATTAGTATCGTAATTGAGGGAAGTTGCCAAAAACTGGGAAATTGCCATATTTTAGATACATAAACGAATTGTAACTTCCAATCTTAAAAATGGGGAGCTTCCAATCTAGGACAATCTTTATCGTTTCATTCTCTTTAAGTAGTGCTTTCCTTCACTCTAGCATTTCATTCTCTTGGTCGCATCCCATGTTCTTCCAGCGTTTTAAGAGTCAACTCTCTTCCTTTCCACCCTTCTACCGAAAGTGAAAGAGAGCAAGGAGGCATCCATTTTTGGATCCAACTCCGAGTGCAGTCAAAGCTGGAGCTCTGCAAATACATCTCAATCTACAAAACATCTCACCATGTGCATCACTGCGACCAAAACACTATGCAACCTTTGACTTTGTTATTTCATTCTGTGGTCATTTTCTTTCATGTTTTATTATTCTTTTTATTTCAAGTTTTGGCAATTAACAGATTTTCGCATCTATGTTCACTCCCGTTACTTGCAGAGATATTCGTCTCATGCTTACGTCCAATTTCTTTCAAGTAAAAACAAAAAACAAAATTGAGAGATGGAGACATGTAAGCGCCCCCTCATTCTTATCCCTTCATTGTTCTTCTTTAGCTAATTCAGCATTGACTTGCAATTCCTTTCTCTAAATTCCTTCTAAATCACCTGTAATTAACTGACTCAACAATGACTTTCAATTTGTTTTTACAACTCCTAAATCAGTATCCATTAACGGCTAAGCAGTGACTTGCAAGCATGAGATTTCTCCTTTCTTTTTCCTCTGCAAGTCTTTGAGATCACCCAGACTTCGGTTGCAGGTTACAACGTCTTCACCTGCTTCAGCATGGTCACCATGAAACAAATTTTCGGTGGCAACAATAGATGGACAGTGGAAGAAACATTAGTGGAAATCGGATAATTGGTGAGAGTGAGACATTATTGTTGTTGCTGCTGTAATCATGTGCTCTGCCAAGCTGCCGACTTGGTATAGATGCTACAACTCCATAGGGCCTTTCTAGAGTCACTTGGGCGATCATTCACAAAAGCTGGCAGCTCTCACTAACCAACAAACTGCCTTGAACATCTTGGTGGGTACCTCTATGACCAATGAAGAACCACAACCCATGGACAGTTCTTATTCCAGTAAGGTGCAGAAACGGGAGCGTGTCCCTTCATTGGTTGCAACCCACAATGACTCTGGAGATCCCTCTATTGATGCCGATCCATAGACGGTTCTACTTATTCCACTCCTGCATGGTCTTCTTCCCTCTTTAAAAATTGATCCTACTTAAACCAATAAACCCTTTAAATTCCACAATCCAGCTACTTTGAATTATATGGTTAACTCAAAAGTCTATGTAATAAAAACACAGAGAGAGAGAGAGAAGGGATAATGGATAACCACATTCCATGTAGCAAAGAAATTGTAAAACTGTTCTAGTTCATGGTTATATAAGATAGTTGAGTATAAACTCTTGTAATTCATGATTATAAAAGATAGTTGAGTAGTTGGATAACAGTACATGGTAGGATAAAATTATCACCCCATACTGAATAAAACCACATAGAAACTCCCAACTTTGACGGTTCAGTGGCAACAGAGCTCATGTCTTTCAAAGCATACAATATATTTATTGATGATTCAAAATACACTTTATATGCTGAAAATGAATTTCAAGGAGGATATGATTCAACCAATTAGAATTGGAATAGAGGAATAAAAGTGAATTGAAGGATATAAAAATAATTAAATGAAACCTGCAAAATTTTATAATGGATATGGCACTGAATAGAACAACATGGCTAAACAGAATTAGTGTAGCCGAGCTCATATGGTTGGGACAAGGCTTAGATGATGATGATGATGAAACTGGCAGGGGGGGAAGGTAGAAAGGTACATTATCATATTGCATGCCTACCACATGTCACTGTGGATAAGTATATTATACTGCATAGTGCATACTTCATTACATGAATCTCAAAAGACCAACATATAGCTTCATACTCATGGACTCTGTTGATGGAACAAGAACATTGTAAAGCCTTACTCTGTACATTTGTTAATTTCCAAGAAATAATAAAATTAGGACATATATTCTCGAGAAGCCCACCTATCTTCATACCTCCCAAATGAATACCCGACAGGTGGAACCTCAGACAGATGGAGTGGATCTGGTTCTATCCCATAATCTGTCAGTGGCCTATGCTCAAGAACATCATCATGATTTTGCACAAAATCAGGAATATCAATCTCATCCTTCTTTACATCTTCCCAAAGGTACTGGAGACGGCTAACATACTTGATTTTCCAATATAAACTACAAAAAGGCAGCAGATAAAATTTTTAAGTCTACAGTTACCTATAATGGCAATAATTATCAGTATATAGCTGATCAGAAAAATCTAAATTCAAGTTTTCTATCTAAAAACCTCCAGGTATCAAGTCCTCACCCCCCACTTAAAAAGAATCGGCCAAGAGTTGCAAAGACTAGCCTTGAACGGATTCCTGGATGCAGGAAATACACAATACGAAGCCTCTCCTTGTAGTCAGTGGAAAGTTCTTCATAAATCCACCTCAAGATTGTCAAACCAGGGTAATTATCTTCCTTTTGCACTGCACTATGTATATAAACAATGCAGAATGGTCCTTCAGGCAATTCAGTGAAGATCTTGTGGAAAATGTACTTCTTCAGCCGTTCTCCACTCACAACTGGAGCTGCATATCATGAATAAAACCAGGTACATTTAGTCATGTCATCATCCCAAAAAGTTGTTCATTCAAGCAATTCATTCTCAACATTTTCCAGATAAGCATCGTCTACAAGTTAACCAAGTGGCAGAAACAGAAAAGTCTTAATGTTCACCTTATGGGCTCGAACCAAAAACAAATAAGAATTTCCTGCAGTGCTAAATTCCATGAAACATGAAACCTAGAGAAAGGACTTAACATTACAAAAAAAAAAAATCTGAAGAAAGCAGTGAGAAACTCTGCAATTTATCAAGGGGAAGGCTACATATCAGAAAATTATGGCCAAGATATGTCTTCAAATTAAGATATAAACTGTTAAATATGATAGTAAAATGCCTTAACTAGTATCTAGAAAATGAAGAACAAATTTCCTACAATATTATATTCCAAAAACTTCATTTTGAAAATCTTCCTGCATATATATTGATAACCTCTTCAACTTGGATAGCTAAATTTCCAAAAATTGCAATACCAAGAGAAGAGAAAAAAGAGTAATAAGAAATAGAAACAACTACAAGGAACCAACCCCCCCCCCCCCCCCAAGTATAACGAAACACAAGCTCAAACCTAAGTACCTAACCATGAAAAGGAGGGGGAGGGAGAGAAGAAGCCAATTTCCTACAATAAACTTCAAGGAGGTTAAAAAAATAAAATCCAGTTTATGAGCTGACCCCTTGAAAGTTTATTCAACCCGATTTAAGCAGATGGGTTTAGAGTTCAGATGCCTAATTTGAAGCAAATAAATAAAAGAAAGAAACATTTAACCTTTATCCCAAAAAAAGGGTTATTGGAAGACCCTTAGAATGAAAATGGGTTCTAAACTACAACTTGTAACCACCACCATCCCCAGACATCCATACAAATTACAGATGAAATAGAACGAGCTTTATGGGAGGTTTGTCGTGTGTGTGTGTGTAGAGAGAGAGAGAGAGACCTGGAAAGTACTTTCCGACGATGCGGACGATACGATTGCCAGACTTATCGGTGCCTTGAACACGGAAGAGCTGTAACGCATCGAGGTCGGAAAAGTCTTCATCGGAAGGGTAAGAAGGGCAATCATGCCAGGTCTCCTCCTCTCTGTTATTATTTTCTTCTTCTCGATCAGATGCCGTCAAGAAGGGCCGAGCGTCGATGCCTAGATCTGACGCTAACACCAACACCGAGAAATCGTCCGATGAACTCCCCATCTCTCTCTCTCTCTCTCTCTCAAACACGCACACGCAGAGTAACAGGAGCACACCACAGTGGACCTAACGAGGATTTTCAGACGGAAATGTGATTGCGAACTTTGCGATATTGATGATCTATTCATTCCTTTACCTATATTAATATTGTACTTCGAAGACATTTATACCGTTGAAGTAGCTCAAAATGGAAGATCACGTCTACGAGGGCCGTAATCCAACGGGCTAAAATAACTAATAACATGTTCATTTTATCTTAATTCTAATCTTTTAATTTTAACATAAAATTAGTTGCTTGTTGCAATCATACAATTTTTTGTTTTTCAATGATATTCTTAAAAATATAAATAAAACTCTTATATATATGAGGTCAAAATGGATATTTGATCATTTTTAGAATTCAAATATATGAATGTAGAAAATAAAACATATTCTACATTCAGAATTCATCAGAAGAAAGAAATATTAACCAATACAAATATTGTACTTTGAGATATAATTATTGTACTTTCATTAAACTCCACAGCAAATGAATAGGCCCTAAGTGTACCCTTATAGTTTAAAAATTGACAAATACTACCCTATTGTTTCTTGTTTCTGATAATTAACTAATCATTTTTAAGCATTAAGGTCCGTCAGCATAGATATGAAAAAGACTATTTTACCCTCCACTATAGATTATTCGGATCTCCCCCTCTTCCTTTCATTTTCTTTGCCAAAACTACGGGAACAACGAATAATGACCAGATCTGAGTTTCTTTCATATTTGAAAGATACTCATATATGGTTTACCCCATATGCGGCAAGAAGCCCCAAGGCTTTGGTATAATTCAGAGTAACACCAAACTGGGCATTGTTCTTGAAGGCTTCACAAAGACATTAGTCCATTGCAACATGATCCCTGTGAATTGTTCAAATGATGATGCCTCCAATCCTTGTACGCATCTTCTTAACTGTTGTAACCAGTAGAACGAAGGCCAAAGGCAAAATCGAAGCTCCCCAACCTCTTAATTATCGTAATCAGTGGAACATTCAGAGTGTCGACCTCTGCATTTGCAACAATTCCAAAGAAGAGAACAAGAGGGGCGTTGACCTCCGCAGTTGCAGCAGTTCTAGAGAAGAGAATGAGAGGGGTGTCGTCCTTTGCAATTCAGGAGAAGAGAGGTGGTTCCAGAGAAGACAATATATTGCTAAACTTGATGTCATGATGCAGAACCACTTGGTTCCACCCATGATACAGGTAACTCAAGCCCTCTGCTACACGGATGAGCACCCTTTGCCATCCCTCCCACCCCAAGAGTTGGTTCGGCTTGTCAACGATCCAACTACTAAAGTTGCCATTAGGCATGTAATCGTAGACCAACATTAACTCGTTGCCTTTCCTGCACCACCCTCTCATGTGGACTAAGTTCTTGTGTTGCAGCCTGCCCATGCTTGAGATCTTGGCCCTGAACTCTCTCAATCCCTGCTTGGGTTCACAGTTGACGCATTTGACTACAACCTCTGTGTTGTTGGGTAGAGTTCCTTTGTATACTTTTCCAAAACCACCGAACCCTAGAAGATTTTCTTTTGAAAATTCATTCGTTGCTTTGTTAAGCTCTTGAAGGATAACTAGTGGGGCTAGTACTCAAGCTCCCATTCTTCGATGTTGTCCTCCTCTTCACTTTTCCTCTTCCTTTGCCAAAACCAATAAGATCCAGAAAAGATTAAAGTTATAACAATGAAAGAAGAAACAACGATTCCTAATATAGATCCCATAGAATATGACGGTTGCGAATGTGGAAGATGCGGTGTAAAGCTTGGCAATTCTGTTGTGTTTATGTCAAGCAAAGAGTCAAATCCTTTATTACTAAAGCTACAAGCTCAGATCCCCTGGGCTTCTCTTGAAGCGTCCTTTGATGCAAAGAACCCAACAAACATCTTGTTGCATATGTACTCACCTATTCCATTGGCATAATAATTGAATAGAGTTTTAGATGGTCGAGAAACACTTGCAGTAGCAAAATGTTAGCATCCGACCGCTACAATTTCGGCAATTCCGATGGTTCTATAGAAGAGAATGAGAGGGAAAAGGAAGAGGGGGAAGGTCGTAACTACAACTCCCTATAGCATTTGACTTTTGCAATTCTAGCATTTCTTGAGAAGAGAATTAGAGCAAATGGGAGAGATCATAGATCTACGGTGAAAGAGGGGGAGGTCGGAGGTGGAGGGTAAAATTGGGGTAGAGTTAGTCAATTTTCAGAAACAATAGGGGTAGTGTTAGTCAATTTTCAAACAGTAAGGGTATACTTGGTAAATTAGCTAAACCATAAGGGTAGTTTAAGAAATTTGCCCTAGTATTATATATTTGATTCCATTGGAGTATTTTGGAGTGGGCGTTTCAAGAAACAACGTTTAAAAAGGCACTTGTCTTCATCAAATATAAATGTTTACTCAAATTTTGAGGGTGTTTGGTTCCGTTTTCGTTTATGGGTGGCCATTTATTTGTGCTTTTTCACTTTAAACGTTTATTTATACTTTTTCACTTTAAACATTTTTTACTTTAAACATTTCCTGTTTTTGTTGTTTGGTTGAGCTTTATTTTAAACATTTTTTATTCTTCATCTCAGATTGGGGCATTGGGGAAACAAGAATTTGGCATTTCCCCAAATGCCCCATGTACAAAAATCAAAGTGTTTTAGTTTTTTACCGTTTATTTGATAAACGGCGAAACCAAACAATTGTTTCATTTCACTTCATATTTTATAAATGCCAGCGCCTATGTGACGCTGATGTGATGGTATTTTTTCAATAAACGCCAACAGAACCAAACACATACTTTGTTGTTTGGAAGGGCATTTCAAGAAATAGGCATCTATGTGATTCAGTGTGGCACATTTCCTTGATATTTGTGTGCCATTAAATCGATCCAATGGTCCAAACTACATTTGCTTGCATATTTTGAGATCCAATGGTTGATTTTGGATGAAAATCACATCCAACGGTCAAAATGACAGGTATAGGGGTGTATGGGTGCCATTGAAGTGATCCCATGGTCCAAACTACCCTTAGCGCATCCAACATATCTAGGATATATCCCAATAACAAATAAATGTTTCAAAATCTTTGATTTGTTAATACACATCAATCTAAGCCATTTTTTGGCATTCCTCTTGCACTAATTATTCCAAAGTGGCCCATGGTGCCAAATTCATTATTGATTGAATATTGTGTAAGGGTTGCTTTTGGAGCTATTACTTGTAGATCCTATAGTTATATGATCTGGTGCCGTTACTTGCTTATCCTAAGATCAGGACTGGGTCTACCATGATATGGACTTGACTTGGCCCTTGCTAATTTGCGTCTGAGGTAATATATTTTAGAACTAATTTGAGCAGGCCCTCGATGGTTGTTTTATCTCCTTTGTGACTTTCATTATAATTTTAATGCGGCAGATAAAGAGTCTAATGTCCAAGAAATTGTCCTGTAGGCAAATTAAATTTTCCCTCATTTTCCCTCTGTTTTTTTTTTTTTAATATTGATATCTTTCCTTGCCAAAGAGCTATAAAGACCTGGCCTCCACTTTCTCCTTGTTTTTCTAAGAAATTTTCTTTTCAACTGCACTGTTAGACCCAAGTTCTTCAAGGTCAGAGACACCTCATAGCTCTGACTTAGCTAATGGTTCCATAGACAGGATAAGCTTCTCCCCTGGGAACAATTTAATGATGGTGTATATAATCTGATTGGAAGGCAAGATTCAATTGGTTCCCCAAATAGTGTGCCATATGCAACTTATCTTTCTCGATCCAATTACTCATCATTTAATTCAAGGACCTCAAGTTCAAGCAACCATCACCAGAATCAGCATCCAGTGCCTACAATGTCATTCATGAAGAATGCTGGTTCCTCTAAAGAATTGCTTGATGTTGTAGAAGAAACAATTGAGGAGATCCGAGTGGAACCTAGGATGTGGGGAAGCAAAGCCCGAAAGTTATGTTTGAATTGTCACTATGGCACTATTTATTTATACAAGGTAGCATCTATGATGCTGAAAAGATATGATGCCGAAGAACTTAATTTGACCAATCAACCCCCGGGGTTGAATTTTGATGAATACCTGTTAATTGGTTACTGATGTAACCGTTTTCGGCCACGTACCGATGTTTTGTGATGTAAAATTTTTTGGCTAAGTACCTCGTTATTTGACCAGGTGGTGGCGTGCCTTAGTGATGAGCTACTTGGTGGTGAACTGCCTACTGGCGAACTGCTCGGTGGAGAACTGCTTACTGGTGAACCGTCTGGTGGCGAACTGTCTGGTGGCGAACTGCCTGGTAGCGAGCTCCCTGGTGGCGAATTGCCCGGTGGCGAGCTACTCGGTGGTGAACTGCCTGGTGGTGAATTGCCTGGTGGCAAACTGCCTGGTGGCGAATTGCCTACTAGGCGACCGGTGACTTAGAGAATGCTGGAGCTCTCTGGTGCGGCGCGATCCGACTGCCCTCAGCATGAGGTGGTCTTCTTTCCTTTGTAGGCTGCGGGAGCTGAGGGACCTGCGAGAGCTTCATCTTTTCCTCCTCTTTGTAGATGGCGGGAGCTGAGAGACTTGCGAGAACTCCATCTTTTCCTCCTCTTTGTAGGTGGCGGGAGCTGAGGGACCTGCGAGAACTCCATCTTTTCTTCCTCTTTATAGGTGGCGGGTGTTGAGGGACCTCCGAGAACTCCATCTTTTCCTCCTCTTTGTACACGGCGGGAGCAGAAGGACCTGCGAGAACTGAATCAGAGGTCTTGGGGGTATTTTCCTGGCGGGGGCTCTCCGACGCTTAAGTTAGCACTCTTATTGTAGAGAGCTTTGAAGATAATATGAGAGAGCTAGAGAGCATGGGTTACTTCCCTTTTTTCATCCCCCTCCCCTTTTGGGGGTGAGGTCTTTATATACCGGAGTCCTCGCGGGTTAGGTGGGTGAAAAGCCTCCAAACGGTAAGACTCGTCGCATCCTGTCAGAACCGGGGTACGGTGGTGAACTCCTCGAGGTCGTCAGGCTGGCGCTTGTGTCAGGTGGCCAGGTCGGCGCCTGGGCCGGGTTGTCAGGGGGGCACCTGCATCAGTCGGCGAGTCAGTGTCTAGGCCAGGTCGTCAGGTCGGCGCCTGTGTCAGTCGGTGGGTCAGTGTATAGACCAAGTCGTCAAGCTGGCGCCTGTGTTAGTCGGCGGGTTAGTGTCTAGACCAGGTTTGTCGGTGGGCGCCTTATGGGCGGCTTGGCCAGATCATGCGCTAGGCTGGTCCAGTTCGGCCAGGTCGTGCAGGTCGCGCGTAGTTCGTGCAGGCCGCGAGCTAGGCCGCACGCCAGGCCGCGAGCTAGGCCGCGCGCAGTTCGCGTAGGTCTCGTGTGTCGTGTGCAGTTCGCGCAGGCGTGCATCAGGCCGCACGTAGGTCATGCTAGGCCGGCTAGACTGGTGCCCAGGTGGGTCACCAACTTCGTAAGTTTGTTGTTGGGTGCTTTCCTAGTTGTCACGAGGTGCCACGTGTCACAATTTCTCTGGAGGGCCAAATCTGCCCTCATCAATAGCCCCCCACTCCCGAGTTGATAGTAACTCAGCAAAGGGAGTAGATTTCTTTTGGCCCGTAAGTCGATGAGCTAGTAAGTGCTTATTCAATTACTAGTGTGGCCCGTAGGCTTTGGGAGCGACTCGTAGTCTACTCTTCTTTGACTTTTGCCCGTGCCGGAGAGGCGACCGGGTCTTTAGTAGTAATGTGGCCCGTAGGCTTTGGGAGCGACTAGTGGTCTACTCTTTTCTAACTTTGCTAGTGCCGGAGAGGCGACTGGGTCTTTAAGTAGTAATGTGGCCCGTAGGCTTTCAGAGTGACCAGTGGTCTACTCTTTTCTAACTTTGCCCGTGCTGGAGAGGCGACCGGGTCTTAAGTAGTAATGTGGCCCGTAGGCTTTGGGAGTGACTAGTGGTCTACTCTTTTCTAACTTTGCCCGTGCGGAGAGGCGACCGGGTCTTAAGTAGTAATGGGCCCGAAGGCTTGGCTTGCATCAGCTTCGTAATGCCAGTCACCTACTCCTACAAGAAGCTACTAGGGGCTCGACCTTTGGGGGCAGCACTACTAACTTTAGGTTGCCAGCTCACACAAGAGCCTTGGAAGGCTCGACCGGTAAGGGCGCCTATGTAGTCAGTTGGCCGCCAACTCCCGCGGAAGCCACGAAGAGCTCATCTTTGTAGGGGGGACATTGCGGAGAGGACTGATGTGGCATTATCTGAATTGAAAGTAAAGTTGGTAGAGCTACTTAGTCCGTTAGCTCCCTGCATAGTCTCTGAGTTCATAAAAAAACGTAAACTATAAAGCAATAGCTTCAATTTCTAAAAAGTGAGGATTTAGCTTTGGCAAGATGAGAACTTAGCTTTTGTAGGATAAGAACTTAACTTTTTGCAGTGTGTTCCCACAGACGGTGCCAATTGATGTAACCGTTTTCGGCCACGTACCAATGTTTTGTGATGTAAAATATTTTGGCTAAGTATCTCGTTATTTGACCCGGTGGTGGCGTGCCTTAGTGATGAGCTACTTGGTGGTGAACTGCCTACTGGCGAACTGCTCGGTGGAGAACTGCCTGGGGGCAAACTGCCTGGTGGTGAACTGTCTGGTGGCGAACTGCCTGGTGGCGAGCTCCCTAGTGGCGAACTGCCTGGTGGCGAACTGCTTGGTGGCGAACTGCCTGGTGGTGAACTGCTTGGTGGTGAACTGCCTGGTGGCGAACTGCCCGGTGGCGAGCTGCTCGGTGGTGAACTGCCTGGTGGTGAATTCCCTGGTGGCGAACTGCTTGGTGGCGTACTACCTGGTGGCGAACTGCCTACTAGGCGGCCGGTGACTTAGAGAATGCTGGAGCTCCCTGGTGCGGCGCGATTCGACTGCCCTCAGCATGAGGTGGTCTTCTTTCCTTTGTAGGCTACGGGACCTGCGAGAACTTCATCTTTTCCTCCTCTTTGTAGATGGTGGGAGCTGAGAGATCTGCGAAAACTCCATCTTTTCCTCCTCTTTGTAGGTGGCGGGAGCTGAGGGACCTCAGAGAACTCCATCTTTTCCTCCTCTTTGTAGGCAGCGGAGCTGAAGGACCTGCGAGAACTGAATCAGAGGTCCCAGGGGTATTTTCCCAGTGGGGGCTCTCCGACGCTTAAGTTAGCACTCTTATTGTAGAGAGCTTTGAAGATAATATGAAAGAGCTAGAGAGCAGGGGTTACTTCCCTTTTTTCATCCCCCTCCCCTTTGGGGGGTGAGGTCTTTATATACCGGAGTCCTCATGGGTTAGGTGGGTGAAAAGCCTCCAAACGGTAAGACTCATCGCATCCTGTCAGAACCGGGGTATGGTGGTGAACTCCTCGAGGTCGTCAGAATGGCGCTTGTGTCAGGCGGCCAGGTCGGCACCTGGGCCGAGTTGTCAGGGGGGCGCTTGCGTCAGTCGACGGGTTAGTGTCTAGGCCAGGTCGTCAGGTCGGCGCCTGTGTCAGTCGGCGGGTCAGTGTATAGACCAGGTCGTCAAGCTGGCGCCTGTGTTAGTCGGCGGGTCATTGTCTAGGCCAGGTTTGTCGGTGGGCGCCTTATGGGCGGCTTGGCCGGATCATGCACTAGGCTGGTCCAGTTCGGCCAGGTCGCGCAGGCCGCGAGCTAGGCCGCGCGCAGTTCGCGCAGGTCGCGTAGGCACGCGTCAGGCCGCGCGCAGGTCGCACCAGGCCGGCCAGACTAGTGCCCGGGTGGGTCACCAACTTCGTAAGTTTGTTATTGGGTGCTTTCCTAATTGTCACGAGGTGCCACATGTCACAATTTCACTGGAAGGCCAAATCTGCCCTCATTAGTTTCCATTTACCACTTTTATGATACTGGTTGAGTGGTTATCTGATTTTTAGATATGATGCCTTTCCAATATCATAGTTGGGCTCTTCATACAAGTATACTTGTTCAACAATTTATTTGAAGAAGAAAGACAAAGGTTCTTGCAAGGTCAGGGATAAGCTATTGTAAAAAAATTAAATAAATAAAAGATCATTTCCAATTCTACATGCCACCATTTATAGACTATAAAGAGAGTGCTAACCATGTAACTAGGGATCTAATATATTGGATAAAAGGCTTCACCACATTCTTAATATGTGTACAGTTCAGCTGTGAAGCATTTAGGTTCAAACAGATTTTTTCCCTTTTTCCAATTTCTTTTCTTTCTGTAACGTAAGGAGAAATATATTGACATCTAAATAAAGGATGTATAAATGTGCAATGGCATCTCCCTACCCTAAAAAAGAAACTAAGATAAAGAGCTTTCACCATAAAATCTCCCTCTCTTCCCAGAATCTAGCAAGACCATATATCATATTGTCCATATCTGAGGATCCATCTGATAAAGATTGAAATTAAAGGGGGTGTTGAGAAGCAGAAACATAAGATAAGTCTGCCCAAAATCTTGAGCTAGTAATACCTACACTTTTGTCATGCAAAAATGTAAATCATTTAAAAGGTACAAGCATGAGAGGAAAATTTTCAAAATATTTGATGTAAATCTACTAACTAAACCTTAATTTTGTGTGTATATTTGCAGAGTAATAGATGGGCTAAGAAGTATCCAACGAAGGTTTATCATCACTGGGATGAATTGCATTATATCTTTGAGGGGGCACATGCAACCGACGAACACAGGTACAATAATGCTGAAGACCCGAACATTGTGATTGAGCAATCACAACGTGTGAACTCTTCACCCACCGTTGGCGACGATGATCATGGCACACCGTATATATGTGAATGTCAAGCTAGTCCCGACATTGTAGATGTTGGCAGCAATGCCACAACTCCACAAGGGGGAGACAGACACAAAAGAGTTGGCAAGCCCCCCTCATTCATGAGGAAAGGAAAGAATATTTTTCTGCCTCCGTCAATTGAGAAAGCCCTTGGTACCTGGGCGGAGGCTAGTAAGCTAAAGTATGAGATGTAAAAGGAGCGCATGGAGAGGGAATGCATGGAGGCACGTGTGGACATTGGAACCTTGGAGACATGCATACAGATGCTTAATGACATGTTCCGGGTCCACGTCTTACCCCCTGCTTGCTTTGTTAAGGCAACAAAGTTGTTTCAAGAGGACCACTGGACGCGGACATTCATTCCAATGAATCCAAATTTGAGAGCTAGTTGGCTTAATGCCTTGGCTAATGATGAGAGCTGAGAAACGAGTTGCTTTGATTAGTTTTATTAGTTCACATGTCTTTGTTTGTTGTTTTAAGACGAAAAAACTTCGTAACCTCATATTACTTGGGTTGTGATGCCATCTTTGTTTTTTATGGTGGTTTTGATGAACTTTTATTACATGGAATGCTTGATGCATTATGGATTGCTTTTTTTGGTAGTAATATATTGCTTTGATTCATGATTTGCTTCATGCTTTATATTGATTTATGGATCTTATGGTACAGCAATGCCTACTTGTAGTGGTCGTGAAACAAGGGTTGAAATTAACTCATCATCGGATGATGATGAATTGATAGTCAACACGATTGTTATTCCATTATTATTAGGGACATATGCATCGAGATTAACTAAGCAGCCTTGTCGCACCTCATCCCTGACTAGACACAATTATATGTGGCAAGAAATACTAAGTGACCTTGAAAACCCTAATAGGTGCTATTGTCATTTAGGATGGAATGCCATGTGTTCAAAAACTTTGCTGACCTGCTTAGGGATAGGGGTTTTCCAAAAAACACAAGATAGACCACAGTTGAGGAGTCTCTTGCAATGCTCCTACTCATCATAAGTCAAAACGATAAAAACCATGTAATGGCAAAGCGATTTCAACATTTAACATGGACCATTAGCACCCACATAAAGAAGGTTGTTATAACAATATGCAAGTTAGGGAATGAGCTCATTACTACACCATCCTTTACAGAGACACCATCACACATCAGAAGATAGGATAGATACTTTTCTATGTTTAACATATTGAATTAGCATATATATGCTTATACCAAATCCTTTTATACCGGTGGAGTAAGTGAATGGTGTTATTTGTATCTAGGATTGTGTGGGGGCTATAGAAGGCACCCATGTCTAAGCATGTGTACCATGTGACAAGCAAATCCCATTCAGAGGCGGGAAGAAGGTTTGCACATCAATTGTCTTGGCCTTGTATGACTTTGACATGATGTTCAGATTTGTATACACTGGATGGGAGGGGTCAAAGCTATTTCTAGGCCAAACATCCACTTCCCAATAGCTCCCCCAGGTAAGACTATTCCATCATTATATTTACTACATTTATTAGTAGAATTCATTGTAATGGCTATTTTCTTCATTATATGCATGCAGAGAAATACTACCTTGTTGATTCTAGCTTTGCTAGTGCACCCGACTATCTTACACCGTATTCAGCTCAGCCCTATCACTTGAGTGAATTTCATGGGCAATGGGGTAGATTTAGAACCAATGAAGACATATTCAACTATACACACTCATCTCTACGGAACGTAATAGAGCGATGCTTTGGTGTACTAAAGGGTAAATTCCCAATACTGAAGAATATGCCATGTTATGATCCGTCATTGCAACCGTTCATAGTTATGGCATGCTTCATTACTTATAACTTTATTAGGAGAGAGGCACGTGGGAATGTACATCTAAACATATGGGCCGATGAACAAATGATGGACAATGAAGTTGATGAAGCAAATGGTGGGATGGTGGGCACGACGGTGAACATGCTTCTAGTAGCAACTCTGAAATCAACTTAGTGCGGGATGAAATTACCAATGAACTATGGGAGAAATATCAGATGACACAATAGCATGTTTGCCGTCTAGTGTAGATTGTGTTCAATTTGTTTTTTTTTTTTTTTTTTGTACATGCATTATACATTGGTCTACTTTGATAACATGCCATTAGCTTACACTACAGGACATGTGCACATTGCTGTTGTTAATTCTATTTTTATGTTACCATTAGAATATTCATGATACTTGTTTTTACAATTGCCATATAAAACTATATGTAGATACTATGGACGGAAGGAGTTTCTTTGCCAATGTGCTCATGTGGAGAGGGAAAAATGGCAGTGCATATGGCCATGACCGGTAAAAACTATGGACGATGGCTCTTCCGTTGTCCATTAAGAGGGGATCACATTGGGCATGGGTATGCTTGGTTGTTCTTTTATTCCTCTTATGAAATAAAAATGATAAAAATATGGAACCTGTCTAGTAGTAGACTTTTTTTGAATTTAACTATGTACAGAAAACTGAATAGATTTCACAATGATGTAGGTTTATATACAAAAAATTATCTGACTTATTAATTATCATTGCAAACTTGTTAGTATAGAATATATAAGGGTTTTGTGCTTTTATTTTTATTAATTTTATTGGAAGCAATTGAGAGAGAGGGAGAGAGAGAGAGTAAATTGAGACGTAAAATTTACTTGAATTTGGGCTTTGGTGGGCCCAAGCCAAGCTCAAATTGATCTACCTTGCCAATGGTATCTTTGTTATTCAAAAAAAAAAAAAGTGGTCCGATAAAATGTTGGAAAGAAGATGGATATTGGCAACTTTACATTTCATAAATGTAAAACAATTGCGTGTTGTTTTGCTCAATTTTCTTTTGAATAACATTAATAGTCATTATAATAATAGATAATATATATATATATATATAGAGAGAGAGAGAGTCAAAGTGAAAGTGTCATATATCCACCGTTGGATGTGGATTATAATATATTAACTATTGGATTTGAAAATCGGTATTCAAATTGAAGCACATGTAATTTAGACCGTTGAATTGACTAATGTATCTTGATGGTGCACAATCCGGTCACCCCTACCTGGCACTTGCGTGACCCCCGAAAAGTACATGAGATGGAGAAGAAAAAGAAGAAGAAGAAGAATCCCCGGGGGCTTGCCCAGCGGGAATACTTCGACGCTTAAGGTAGTATTCTATGGAAGAAGCAAGGAGAGAAAGATGGCTAAGAGTGCAGATAGCGTGAGTGGTAGAAGATACCTCGTTTATTGAGAATAGGCTCCTTAAAATAGAATTCTGTTGCATCAGGCCCACTGGCCTCTAACAGGGCAGGTATAACCGCCACTGTCAGCCTGCCGCAGCCGTTACAGGCAGGGCTGAGGTGGCATGCGCGGGGCCGTCATTGCAGAGTACGTGCCTGTCAGGTGTAAGGCACCCTCTAAAGGTGGCAGGCACGACGCTGCCTAATTAGGGACACGGCTGTTGTCCCCAGATTTGTCGGGTATCGTGGTCGAGCAGGAGATCTTCCTGCGATATGCCAAACTACTCTTTCACGAGTTACCCTGTGCCGGGCTATCCTGTAAGCGGCGAGCTGCCTGTGGCAAACTATGTCGAGCTGTCTAGTCCGAGGTGTCTTCATCTCAGGGTATCTATAGGCGAATTGGTGTGTTCCCGTCTGAGAATGGCCCGAGGTCCATTAGGAGGAGCTCGGGTATTAGAAAAGGTCAGGGGACCCCGAGCTCGGGGGCAGCTCGAGGTGCCTTAGCCCCAGGGAGGAGGTACATGCCAGGCGGCTCCCGACGAATAGTCTATCCCACCGAGTTGTTGGGCTGAACTCGATGGGACCTTCCCTCCGAGTTGCGGCTGCGCCTGCTGTACTGTCACGATGAGTCATTGCTTGAGCAAGGTCACGCCCATATGTACCCGTGCTATGAGGTCGGGCCAAATCACCCTCCATCATATGTTATGTTATAGATCACAATGAAAGTGTTATACTGAAACATTTATATGGCTGTTTCTTGAAATGCCTCACCAAATAGCATGAAATGTAAAAACGTTCAATGTTGTTGAAGTATAAAAGGGCATTTCAAACCTAACCAAACATCAGACAAAAACGTTTAAAATGGGCGTTTATTACATGAAGGTTTTTCAGATAAATGCCCACCCAATAAACATAAATGGAACATACTTTGTAGTGACGGCGGGGCCCTCTGATAGATTCGAGGCTATAATGTTTCCCTCGTTGGCTGGTGTGTCGTTCGTTCGAGGAACCAAAATAAATTCTTTGCAAATTTGCAATATGGCATGCAACCAACGAAGGCCGCTGCTGTGACGTTCTTCCGTTTCGCGCGCCACGTACCCATGTAGCTTGATAGGTGGCGACACCAGTCACCACTCCCATGTTTTTTTCCGTATTCGTTTTCATTGCCCTTCTTCTTCTTCTTCTTCTTCTCTCTCTGTATGTTGGGATGTTGCCTGTTGTTCTCAGATGAATCGATGAACAAAAAAGTTCTGAGATGCATCCATACAGCTTACTCGCTTCAGCGGCTATTAATATAAGCCTAGCCTGTATTGTTGTTTCACTCTTCTCCATCTTAAAGAAACAACCTTCAAATGCCTTATTTTACTATGCTCGTCGTCTCTCGGAGCAAGAAAGCGTCCCTTTCGATCGTGGCTTCACTTTTGCTCGATTCGTCCCTTCATTTTCTTGGATTCAACGTGCTCTTCGGGTTTCTGAAGAAGAAATTCTCGAAAACAGCGGCCTCGATGCTCTCGTTCTCATCAGACTCTTCAAACTTGGGTCCGATTCTCTATTTTATCCTTTTCTAGTTTCAGTCTTTCAGACTCTCAGCTATTCCATGTTCATCTCTGTTTGCCTTTACCATTAAACGACGATGCTTATTTGATTTGAAATTTCCGATTTACGTTTTTATTTGATTTTGTAAGGAAGCAGTGATACCAGATACCTATGAGGCTATGATAGAAGATGCCACAAAACATTTTCAAGAAACAAAATGAATTCGGTGAGAGGTATTGCGGGATCTAACACAGTAAAACTCTAGAACTCACCAAGTTGAAACTTATCCTGTGAAGAACATCCGTTTATATATAGAACAGTGTGGTAATGTTTTTTGTAAGGATCACGATACATGTGGTCTCAGTCACCCCTTCCGTACTTTGTGCGTGATAAGCTGCACCAAAGTCATCTGAAGCCTGTGAGGTTCTGATTTTATCAATCATCATCCAAGTCTTGTCCCAACTGTATGTGGTCGGCTACATTAACCTTGTTTCTCCATTCCGTCCTCCGTCCTGTTGGGTATCATATCGATCGTTGAATTATGGGAGCTTAAATAAATTTCATGTGTATACCAGTTGGACAAGGTTTGGCCATTAGTTATCACTTATGAGGATGGTGATTGGTGATCTATGCCCTTGACCAGAATGAATGGTACTATTTAACATCTAAGTTGAAACTGTTCCCCTCGTATAATCATAAGTGCCCAGGAAAAAGACATAACATAGGCCTTAGTAGATTGTCATATGGCCAGTAAAAAACTTTGTGTTGATGAGTTCTGGGAACGTTAGGGTTATCGATTATCAGAGGTGATTCTTGAAGAAGATAAAGATATTCTATATTGCAATGGAAAGAGATTAACAATTGAAACCATTTAAACCATTCCCATAGCCACTAACTAGTGACAAATATGAAGAGACACACGAATGCAGGTGTGGAAAAGAGAAATAATTCTTGGAAGAAAAAAAATCCGGTTTCTTTAAGTTCCTTAATTAGTGGCAATTTCATAGTTTTTGGGTGATCTGGATTTTGGTCAATTTGAGTTTTTTTGGCTTTTAAAATTATATTCTAGTTTGTTGGAGTCAAATTTAAGGAGCCAAAACTTTTTTTTTGGCTTAATTTTGGTATAGATTTTTCATTTACCTATCCCATTAGACCAAGAAATTGTGAATCTAATGCATTTTGGGAAAGTTATATTCATCTTATTAATAGGATGTGAGTCTATGATAGGATCAGAAAGTTTCTATGTTTTGGATGTATCTTGAAGATATGTTTCTTTTGTTTGGTTTTAGTATGATTGGTAATTGGTATTTAGACTTGGTTTAGGATTTAGGACCAATATTTGATTTTCTTTTATGTGTTATATTTTAGTTTGCTTAGTTCTGTAGCAATTGGTAGTTGCTTCTGGTCTTTTTGCTCAATTTCCTAGTCCAAATTGAAGAGTTGATATGATGAACTTGGTTTAGTGAATTATGGTTGTAACCAGGTCCCCCCCCCCCCCCCCCCCCCCCCCCCCCCGTGTTTCCACTTCCAATTCTCCAATCCAAACACAACCTTGCAACCTTGAACAATTTTCAACTTTTGTGTATTTTTTGATAATAAATTAATAACTCAAAATTAAAGAAAAAGGGAGCTAGAAGAATCATACTAACATTGTGTTCCCTTCAAAATAAAAGCCCAAAGAGATGTACAATTATACAAAAAAAACAAAATTTTTGAACCCTAGAGGTATATCAATTAACAATAGGCAGAAGTTTATTGTCAAAGAGGGGAGCTGACCAATCCTATCAAGAGATAAAAATATCAACTCCCATCCTTGTACCATGATACCACATGACAAACCTGCCCATCACCAACAGTCAAACCAACCACCTGCATTTTCTTCCTCTAGAACACATGCTGCTAACTCTAGAATTTCTGGGGTATCATCTCAAAAGCTTCATTGCCATAAGCATCAACTTAACTAACCTAACCACTTTCTTCTCCCTTCTCCTCTGCTTCTCCAGGAACAATTACCTCACAATCCAAATCCCTGGCAAGGGTGTCACCTTCATCAACCAAAGACCTGTAGCTCTGATGAACCCGACAACCTCCAAACATCTCAGTCAGTATTAAATAATACTATTTTTATTTTATTCTTCTAACTATAGTGGAGACAAACTCAGTCTAATCCCTTCCTTTTTTTGCTGTCTAACTACTATGGTTACATTAGTCAATTATTAATTTTTTTTTCTGGTTCTAGGCTTCTAGCATGGTCAGTAGTAGTGCTGAGACCTAGTTCAAGAAAGGACATAATTTGAGTATAGTTTAATTTTCCATTTCACAATTGTAAGTAAGATTTGTTTTGCAGAATCATTTTCTTCTTGGGTTGTTCCATTGTTGGATTGGCTATACTTCTCCCTGTCAATTACACCTGCAAACGAGATTCTTCTACAATCAAATTCTCACACACCATGGATTCTTTTACAATATCTAATATTACTAGAGGCTCTGATAGGTGAGGCTTTTTTATTCTGTAAGTTCATCCATATTTGCATTGGGAAATATTGAAAAACAACAGGTTATGCGTGTTATCGCAAACTATAGTCTATTGTTGTGATTTTCAACTTTTAAGTGCTGAAGTTCTACCTGGCTTAGTTGGTAAGGTATCTGTCTGGTTCTAGTAGAGACCTGGGATTGATTCCCGCCTTAACCAGGGTTGGGGGTGTTATAGATTTTGGGGATTTATGTAACTTCATGGAATAAAAAGAAAACAAAATTTTTAGGGTCCATTTGATTACAGCTGGAGTTGTCAAACTGAACAATTTACTGTTTTGAATATTTTATTATTTAATTATTTTATCCACTAAAAGACAAAGGTTAGTAATCTATCCAGATTCAGATTTGACCATTTAAGGAGCTCACGACCCACTTAAAAACTTATTCTCCAAAACACAAAGTAATGAGCTTTTCAGTTCAGCCACTTCAGCCATTATCAAACAGTCCCTTAGTGGCTTGGTCTTTTTTTTGTCCATTCAGACTGAAAGAAGTAATGCTGAATTATACTTCTATATGTTTGTTTATAGCCAAAATGAAAAGATAAAAGAATTCAATGCCCTTTGATGATTAAAGAGGCACCCATGAATTACCAATGTATGGAATTAATAGTTCCAAACAAAACCTGATTCCATGGTAGAAAAACAAAATTGTAGTTAAAAGACAGTTGCTGAGGATATTTATTTATCAGATTATTCAATCACCTGAAGCAGGTCTTGTAGCCAAATTAATTTACATGTAGTATAGGCTATAGTCCTTTACTTGATGACTTCAGTACTACTTCATGCATACACTATGTTTCCTACTTTTCCAGGTGACTATTTTCTCCTAGAGAACGTATATACCCTGTAGTGGACTTCCTATTGGAATACAACTGGCTTAATCAACATCTATGTGTACTCTTTGATCTCCATGTGATGATTGTCCTTGTATAGCACACCAAATCCAGGAGTATTGATATATTCATCCTTGAGTAGATCAAATACATAATTCCTTTGTTTCTAATTGACGCCTTTAATTGATGTAGCCACTTTGGTTTAAAAATTCTATTGTAGAAAGTGTTTGAGCTTCTCTATGCTATGGACATCACTCCCAATGACAATATCATCAACATTGTAAACAATACCAGTTATTAGAGAGAGAAGTGGAAACTGGAGAGTCGAACAAACATAGGGAGAGAAGAGAGGAAAGAGTCAGTCCCTAGCCTGTTGACCTCTCTCTTTATATTAATAAAAAGGTGATTACAATTATTTTCCTGATTACAGTAATTTTAGGATTAGAGTGTCCTTATAACAAAGACTGAAATTGCCCAGCTGCCCAAATACTTTAAGAATAAATGATAATTCCAACACCCTCCTCAGGCTGGAACATATATTATCACATCGACCCAGCTTGCTGCAAATCTAGTCCATCTGACTTTTACCAAGACCTTTAGTAAACAAATCTGTCAATTGGTCTTTTGATTTCATGTAGGGCATCACAATGTCTCCACTTAGAACCTTCTCTTGTACAAAATGACAATTTACCTCATTATGCTTCATTCTTTCATGGAAGAGAGGATTGGAGGCTATAATTTTAGGACTACGATGCTCTTATAACAGAAAATTAAAAGACACAATTTCCCAGCTGCCCAAATTCTTTAAGAATAAGGGACACCTCTAACAAGCATAAACTACTAGCATAATGTTTTTAGAGTCTGTGACATAACTGAACACAAAATGGTTAACCAGGTTCTGTTTCATCCTAAATTTCTTTATTACTTTACTATATTTTTCAAATCAATCTCTTAGCAACTGCTTCAGCCCATGTATTATTTTGCAAATAGTTTTCACATCATATTTGACTCCCCCTTTAGCAATAAACCTAGGTGGTTGCTCAATATACATCTTTAGTCCTCATGTAAAAACACACTTTTATTGTTAAATTGGAATAAGGAACACCCAAATTAGTTGATGAAGAAATAACAACCCTAGTAAAGCTAACCTTATCTAAAAGAAAAAAAGGTCTGAAATAATTTACTCCATACATTTTGGTGTGTCCTGTTGCAGCTAATCAAGCCTTAAATTATTCAACAGTGCCATTTGGAAGGTATTTCATTTTATGAACCCAATGACACCCACAACATATTTCCTTCTATAATCACTTGTTTCCCACATGCCGCATTATAATTTCTATGAAATAAATAATTTTTTCCTTTGGTGGAGTGGTTCTTGAAAGTACTTACTTAGTCCTTTTTTCTTTACAGGCTCTGGGTGCATTTTTCATGCTTGTGTTTCATATCTGTTTATGGATTATACTTACTGTATAAGGTGATTTTTTTTACAGTACTCCGAGAATTTGCTTTATATAACTGTGTCTATTCTAGAATATTCTTTCCAAGAGATTAGAGTTGTGGTGAAATAATTGGAATGTTCAACTAGTTCCTCTGTCAAGTTTATGAAAAATTTCAGGATACTTTGTCAAGGTGAATTATTTGTATCATACAGAACTCCATTTTTAGTCTCTGGTGATCTTCTTTGCATAAAATGTTCTCTGAATTCTTTTTTAGCCTGTGTATTACACCATTCCTCATAACTTTTAAATGATGTTAGATTGCTTTGTGCTTGCTTCTATGTTACCCAGATATGTCAAGGACATGGATGGATATGGAATTTACACTAAAAATTGAAGTATTTGACACAATATAGCACCCTTGTACAGGTATATGGGCATCATAGGTTTCCTTCTACTATGTGTGTGTACAAGTGTGTCTATAATCAAAAGCAGCAGCACATTGCACCCTTGTGGCATGCTTCTCTACCAGCTGAGGGATTTGACACTAAATTAATTTTTAGCACTCTGTGGTTAGATGATAAATCAGGCTAAGATAAGGTTTTCATAAGAGCATCCTCACAAACTGGGACAGACCCATGGTTCAAAGTATTGATACACCCAATATGCATAAACATGCATATCAGGCATTTTGGGTGAGTCATATGCTATTTTTTTTATATTTTTGGTTTTGTGTTCTCACAGCGGGGTTATAATACTATTATTTAACGTTAAAAAAAATCAAAATTCTCAAAAGCCTTGAAATAGGTGTTTTTGATGACCTACTGGAATGATATGATACACCTGATATGGGACGTATTGTATCGATACTTTGAACCTTGAATAGACATAGTACAGAGAAGCAAAATTGTTTCATTGAAAAGAAAAGCTATTGTAGTATCCATATTAACCTTTGAGGAGAAGTTCCATCTTGCGGTTGAGTAAATGAATATTCACTCAACTGGTCACTTTCCACTAAATATACACATTTCTAGGAATATCTTCTAGCCCTTTTTGTACTTTATCAACAGTAAGACCACAAAAACATAACCAACATATAAACATATAGATGAACTTTAAGGTCCGCTATAAAAATTCAAAATTAAAACGTTGAAAAGTAATTAATATATCGCTGTAAGGTTGGTTAGACTAGGAACCTTCCTGAAACTTTAGTTCATTTGATGTTTGACCCAAAGGCCTTTTTTTTTTGAGAAGGTAACTTTTATATTCAAAAGGAGTAAAAGGGGGGGGGGGGATGTACAAACAACTCAAACAGAACAAAGGGCTTAAAATCTTGTGGAATATTCAGCACCTAGGTTTGCTTGGTCCAAGGACCATTTTGAGCTTTTAACCAAGATCTCACAATACATAAATTAGCTTAGTGACAATCCTACTAACAAGACATTCACATTGTATGCTTATCTTGTTCTCTTGTTTATTGGTTCTTGTTGTGGGTTGCTCCATGGATATGAATCCTATTTCCCTTCTGTAAATTTTCCTCTTCTGATAAATTTTCATTTTTTTTAATGAAAAACTTTTTGTATTTGCTTTACTATAAAACTTCAAAAGTCAGGTATATGATTGTAAGATATTTTAAAGGACGAAGTATAATGACCAGAAGTATTTATTCTTGAATTTACAGTATTACAATTGTTTCCAGGAGATTCTTGCATTTTAGTTACTTCTTGTTTTCTTTTGATCTCAGTGTAGATCCACAGGCTTGCATCAGATAACATGGCCATGCATTATAACCCTATATAGTGAATCATCCTTCAGTTCATGCCTTTAAGAGAGCAATTAACTTGAGATTTATGAATGACATGTTCAAGGTATAGAGTCTGGTGCTGGTTAAATCACAATCGTAAAAGTTGAATCGTTGGTGTTACCCATTGTAGAAGTTGGGGATGTGTTCAAAATTTGAATATTGTCCCATACTATTTTTTGAGAAGCTTTGTGATGCTTGGAGGAGCAATGGTGTAGGACGGAGTAGGGGTCCTACCAATTTCAGATCTGGTGGTGGGCTTTGTAAGGTGGAGGGGTTTGAAGTGATTAGGAATGAAGAATAGTAGAAAAGCAACTAGAAAGCTTGCTGTCCACCAAGGAATGAGAGTAAGAAATTATAAGAGAAAAGAACTTTGGATGTCATTGTTGTTAGAAGTTGTATATATAGGTGGCAGGGGCAGTTTAATCAATATACATCACATTAGAATACTAAATAAAGATGGTCGGTGGTTAGGAGATAAGTTCTGTTTGATCTCCTCTGCTTTTAGCCCTATTTTATTATTCTCCCTTTCTTCTTTGCCTCTTCTCTTCTTGTTCTTTCAACTTGCTTTGATTTGATACTTTTTTCTCTTCTTATTTTCTCTTGTTCTGAGATTTATTCCAGGCTGGTTACTAGATATCAGAGCACCATTACTCACCTGGATCAATTTTAGTTATTCTTCAACCTTGAACATAGGTTACTCTTACTTCTATGAATAGGGGAATCACCAATTGACTTTCTGGACTGATCACATCAAGGGATGGAAGCTCTGAGAACCCTCTATTTGACAGTTCAAAGAGGTACAGATTGAAGTATGTTTCAGGTTAATTACTTTAGCAGTTGAGTATTCTATATGTTGCAGTATTTGGATGATAGAATGAAGTGTGGCATCAGGAGATTTTGTTAAGTTTTTGAGGTTAGCCATTATTCCAGATTTGTTTTGTTGAGTTTTATTGATTGAGAACTGTTTCTTATTGAAGTATATTGCTGTTAATTGGTGTTTCTTGTGGTATAAAGATAAGTCATGCAGGTGACAGTTTGTAAAGGCAACTTGATGTGTTTGTGAGAAAACAGTGGTGGTGTTAGGTGTTTTCAGCATTGATTTTCTTATCATGGCCTCATTTAGTGGTATGAATAAGTCTACCATGGTGGGTAGCCAGATTACATGGTAGTGCAGATGACTTCAGTCAAACTTAATGGTACCAATTATGTACTATGGGCGAAATTTGTTGAAGTGTTTCTCACCAGAAAGGGGAAGTTACAGTATATCAAGGATCCAAAGCCAGAGAGTGGGATTGATGGTTATAATGATCGTGTAGAGAGACTGGGCTGAATGGGCCCTAGTATTTACTTTTTATGTTTAAGAAGTGTTCCTTACGTTTTATGTGTTAATGGGCCTTTTCTTCATGGGCCTGTTAACCTCTTTCTATTTTTTCTTTTAGTTCTTTTTTAGCTGGCCGCCCACTTAAAGGGCAGACTTGTAATTTGTTAGAGTTAGCCGAATAAGGGTAGATTAGTCATCTCACCTTGGTTAAGTTATGAGCTTATGTGGCAGTCTTATTAGAGGTTCTCTGTCCCATACTTAAGTAGGGGCAATTTAGTCCTTGTACATTTAATTAGAAGCCTAATCACTATTAAGAGGTCGACTGATAGGGTTTAGCTATCAAGTTCGACAGTTCTTTCATCTTCTTCTTCTCTTCTCTTTCCTCTTCTCCTTACTGGTTCGGACTACAGTAGCTACAGTGAAAACATGGTATCAGAGCGTGACAACTTCAGTTCGTGACAACTTCAGTTCTCTCCTTTTCTTCTCTGGGCTGTCAATGGAGAAAAGTGATTTGTCCCAGGCCTGAAACATCGCAGTTTTTTTCTGGTGCACAGAACCTTCATTCCTAAGAAAACAACTTCAGCAGTGAATGGTTGGCTGAAGCTCTCAAACGAAGGTTGGATATCTCTCCTCTGTGTGCTGTTGGTATTTCTGGGTTGAAAATCTTCAAGAACTTGAGAGGACTGATCAGAACCTAGAAAACTAAGTTGGTTGTTGCCCTGGTTCTTAGAAAAATTCCAAGAACAGGCTGTGTTTACAGTGACCAAATGGTGTAAGGGCTGCTACTGTAGGTGGTCGAATGGTGCAAGGTGCAATGCAATGGTACTAGTTGAGTTTTTTTTGTTGGTATTGTGGTGCCCTCTTAAAAGCGTTAAAGCAGGTCTGTATTGTGTGTGACAGCTATGGCTGTGTGGTGGTGCTTGTAATGCACGAACTCTTGACAGCAGTAGTGGTGTGACAGCTAGTTGAGTTTTTGTTGAGTAGTTGTGGTGGTGCTTGTAATGCACAAACTCTTGACAGTAGTAGTGGTGTGACAGCTAGTCGAGTTTTTGTTGAGTAGTTGTAAATGAGCTTACATGTGGTTAGTAAGTGCTGAGTTATTGTCGGTGTAGTTTGTGTTTTTTTTGTGAAATCAGTAGTGGTGTGGATAAGAACAAAGGCGTGTGTATCTATCATTGTGTTTAGGGACTGCTGTAGGTTCTGGAACATCAAATTCTTGACAGTAGCACTTAGTTGGTGATTGGGAATTCAGATTAGAGGCAGCATTGAAAGAGTATCATGGCAGCAATGGGAGATGGCTATAGTGATCAGAAACCTAGTGTGGTGGTTTTCTCTGACTATCTAGGTGTACAGATGACCTCAATTAAACTGAATGGTGAGAACTATGTTCCATGGGCCAAGTCGGTGGAAGTTTTTCTCAAGGCAAAGAGAAAAGTGAAGCATGTGAAAGAAGATAAACCACCGGCTGACTCTCCAGGGTTTGATGATTGGGAACAGGAGGATGCTCAAATCATGACATGGCTATGGAACAGTATGGAACCCAAAATAAGTGCCAACTTCATGTTCTTAGATACAGCTAAAGACATATGGGAACATGCCAAGAAGCTGTATTCTGGGCAAGATAATACTACAAGGGTATATCAGCTCTATCAGGAGTACTTTGGTCTGCAACAAGGAAATAAAACCCTAGAAGAGTACTATGCCAGTATGAAGAACCTCAGAAATGAACTTAATGTCTATCATCCTCTCACTCCAGATGTTAAAGTTCAGCAACAACAGCGGGAACAACTAGATGTCACAAGGTTCTTAGTGGGGTTGAAATCAGAGTATGAACTAGTTAGAGCCCAAATATTGGGGGGCTCTACCCTTCCTACACTTGAGGAAGTGTTTGCTCGGCTCCGCAGGATTTCTTTGGGACAGATAGAGAATCCCACACAGTCTGATAGATCAGCTTTTGTAACAGCCAGAGGAGGTGGACGTGGTATGAAAGGGGGAGGACATGCCTCCCGAGGAGGTCGTGGTGGTTCCATATTTGGCCGTGGTGGTGGTCGTGACTCAGGGGGAGGCCGTGGCAAAGAAAAAGGCAGCTCTACAAGGAAGTGTACCCACTGTGGCAGGGAAGGACATTCCGTAAATTTCTGTTATGATCTTCATGGCCGCCCTCCCTCTAAATGGGCCAATCATGCTATTGCTGGTGGGGTTGGTGTCAGTGATAATCAACAGGCAGACCTAACTCCTTCCACATCTACATCTGTTTCTGGAAGGGAGATGGTGAGTGTACCGCGTGATGAGTATGAGCGGTTCCTTCAGTCCACTTCATAGCACACTACTGCTACTCTTGCCCACTCAGGTATAGCTTGCCTGTCATCTAAAACCTCTCCTTGGATTATTGACTCTGGAGCCTCTGATCACATGACCGGGACTCCAGGTGTGTTCTCTTCTCTCTCAGAAACTTCCACATCTCAAACTGTTACCCTTGCCAATGGTTCCTCCTCTCCCATCTGTGGTGTTGGCAATGTTGACATGGCTTCTCTTTCTTTATCATCTGTTCTATATGTTCTTAAGTTTCCATTCAATCTTATGTCTGTTAGTAAATTAACCAAGACTCTTAACTGCTTTGTTACTTTTTTCCCTTCCTCTTGTGTTTTTCAGGATCTCAGGACGGGGAAGAAGATTGGTGGGGGGCATGAAGCTGGTGGATTGCATTACCTTGACGGTGGTGGATTGTTAGTTGCACTTCAGACTTCACTTACTCCTCTACAGTGGCATTGTCGACTGGGACATCCTTCTCTCAAGGCACTCAATATACTAGTTCCGTCTTTGAGTCATTTGTCAGTGTTACAGTGTGAGTTGTGTCAGTTTGGGAAGCATTGTTGTGTTTCCTTCAGTCCTAAAGTTGAAAGTCGTATGTTGAGTCCTTTTGCTTTGGTTCATTTAGATGTTTGGGGCCCGATCAAAATAGTCTTATAATGGTTACAAGTATTTTGTCACTTTTATTGATGATTGTTCAAGAATGACATGGATTTATTTAATGAAAGAAAGGAGTGAATTATTTTCCATTTTTCAAAAATTCCATGCTGAAATACGTACACAATTTGGTGTTCCAATCAAAGTTCTTTGTTCAGATAATGGTCGTGAATATTTTCTAACTTCCTTTCAACAGTATTTAGAACAGCATGGCATCATTCATCAAACTTCTTGTGCATCCACTCCTCAACAAAATGGGGTGGTTGAACGGAAGAACCGTCATCTCCTTGAAATAGCTCGGTCTATTCTTCATCATATGAGTGTTCCTAAACGGTTTTGGAGTGATGTTGTACTTACTGCGTGTTTCCTCATTAATCTGATGCCCTCCTTTATTCTTCATGGTCGGTCTCCCTTCTCTATCTTGTTTCCCACCTTGTCTCCCTTTCCATTAACACCTCGTATCTTTGGCTGTGTGTGCTTTGTTCACAATCTGAGTCCTGGAATAGACAAGTTGGATGCACGCTCCATTAAGTGTGTCTTTCTTGGCTACTCTCAGACTCAAAAAGGGTACAAGTGTTACAATCCCATTACTCGGAAGTGCTATGTCTGTCCTGATGTTACCTTTTTTGAGTCTATTCCCTTATTCTCAGGAACTGAAGCATCTTCATCTCCACCTTTACTTCCTCTTCCTCTTCCGGTTAGTGATCCCGTTTCGGGTGTTCCTGTTGGAGTTGACTCGTCATCTCATCCAATGCAGATCCTTACTGAATGACCACCAATTCGGCAAGTGTATACACGTCGAACGACACCGGCCCCTCCTCCAGCTTCTACCTTGTCCGCGGATCCTGTTGTTGCTCTTGTTGCTGAACCTTCAGGACTTGACCTACCCATTGCCTTATGGAAAGGTAAACGTAGTTCTACTCTCCATCCCATTTCCAATTTTGTTTCAGTATCTCGCCTTTCCGCCTCACATCGCCAGTTTGTTTCACTATTTTCATCTATTTCCATACCTAACAATGTCCAAGAGGCTCTTAGTTCATCTGGGTGGAGGTAGGCAATGGAGGAGGAACTCTCTGCTCTTCAACATACTCACACGTGGGAGCTCACTACTCTTCCCCCTAGTAAGCATGTTGTGGGTTGTAAATGGGTGTATACTGTTAAATACTTGCCAGATGGTAGTGTGGAGTGTTTGAAAGCCAGACTTGTTGCTAAAGGGTATTCACAGTTGTATGAAGTGGACTATATGGAGACCTTCTCTCCAGTGGCTAAGATTAGCTCTGTCCGTGTGTTAATTTCCCTAGCAGTTATGTATGATTGGCCCTTATTTCAACTTGACATAAAAACTGCCTTCCTTCATGGTGACCTTATAGAGGAGGTATATGGAGCAACCACCTGGGTTTGTTGCTCAGGGGGAGGCTGGTAAGGTGTGCAGACTGAAAATGGCAATTTATGGGTTGAAACAATCGCCTCGTGCTTGGTTCGGGAAGTTTAGTGAAGTGGTGAAGAATTTTGGAATGAAACAATGCCAGGTTGATCACTCAATGTTCAGCTATGACTCAGAAGTTGGAAAGATTTTATTAGTGGTCTATGTGGATGATATTGTCATAATTGGCAGTGACAAATTGGGGATCGACAAACTCAAGGTCTTTCTGCAAAATCATTTTCAAACAAAAGACCTTGGGACATTGAAGTATTTCTTGGGTATAGAAGTTGCTAGATCAAGACAAGGTGTAAACCTGTGCCAAAGAAAATATGTTCTCGATCTATTGGACAAAACAAGATTGTTAGGTGAAAAACCGGCTGAGACTCCTATGGAACCAAATGTTAAGTTGAGCGGTGATATAGGGGGAATATTTGATGATCCTGGAAGGTATAGACGACTAGTGGGGAAGCTGAACTATTTGACTATCACGAGACCAG
This sequence comes from Nelumbo lutea, assembly GCF_056320005.1. Taxonomy (NCBI): domain Eukaryota; kingdom Viridiplantae; phylum Streptophyta; class Magnoliopsida; order Proteales; family Nelumbonaceae; genus Nelumbo; species Nelumbo lutea. The sequence continues at coordinate 11,971,088 of NC_142690.1, forward strand.
ACATCTCCTTTGCAATCAGTGTGGTGAGCCAATTTATGCAGAACCCTCATATATCTCATTGGGATGCAGTTCTTAGAATTGTAAGATATTTGAAGGGAGGTCCAGGTCGTGGGCTATTGTATAAACCAGGAGGAAAACTTGAAGTAGTTGGGTACACGGATGCAGATTGGGCGGGCTCTGTGTCTTATAGAAGATCTATTACAGGTTACTGCACATTTCTTGGAGGAAATCTTGTGACGTGGAAGAGTAAAAAGCAGACGGTTGTGGCTAGAAGCAGTGCTGAAGCCGAGTACAGAGCCATGGCACACACTACATGTGAATTAGTGTGGTTGAGGAATCTCCTACAAGAAATCGGGCTCCACATGGATAAACCTATGAAGTTGTACTGTGACAATCAAGCTGCACTCCATATCTCATCCAACCCTGTTTTTCATGAGAGAACAAAGCACATAGAGATTGATTGCCACTTTGTGAGGGAGAAGGTTCTTACTAGAGAGATAAGCACAGAACATGTAAGCTCAGGTGATCAGTGGGCAGATTTGTTTACAAAAGCCTTGAGCTCAGGGAGAGTGAACTATATATGTAACAAGCTGGGATTATATGATATATATTCTCGAGCTTGAGGGGGAGTGTTAGAGTTAGCCGAATAAGGGTAGATTAGTCATCTCACCTTGGTTAAGTTATGAGCTTATGTGGCAGTCTTATTAGAGGTTCTTTGTCCCATACTTAAGTAGGGGCAGTTTAGTCCTTGTACATTTAATTAGAAACCTAATCACTATTAAGAGGTCGACTGATAGGGTTTAGCTATCAAGTTCGACAGTTCTTTCATCTTCTTCTTCTTCTCTTTTCTTTCCTCTTCTCCTTACTGGTTCGGACTACTGTAGCTACTGTAGCTACAGTAGCTACAGTGAAAACATAATTAATCATTTTAATTAAGATTAACAAAAGATTAGAGGGGGAAGAGAGAAAACTATTAACCTCTCTTCTTCCTCTTCTTCTTCTTCTCCATCTTCTCTTCTATTCTTCTGTAATCCTTTTTCTCTGTCATTCTTTTCCTTTTTCTCAGATTTTATTTCAGATTTGATTGACAGACTTGCACCTTGGTATCAGAGCAGTTCTTCATTTTTCATTTTTCGCTTTTTTTCCCATGCACCCTTCGATTAGAAGAGTGTATGGAGAGATAAGTTCCTGATCAGTTGAAGGACTGTTTTTCCTAGTTGGTAGAGGGTTTGGGGAGTGTGGATCTGGCTGAAAATTGCCAAGAGGTGAAGCTATAATTTTTCTGCCCAAAACCCTAGCTGACTAGAGTTTTTTCAAGTTACAGGTTAAGGAGAAGGATTGGGTGTGGCGCTCAAGGCTTGGGAGGTGTGTTTTGATCCCTAAAAGGGTGCGGTTGAGATTTTAAGGAGTTTGGGAAGCTCTAGTAGGAATGGCTACCTCTTCTCTCTTTCTTTTCGACAACTGGGTGCAGTGAAACTCTAATTTTTGAGTCTCCGGGTACTGTACTGACATTTGCTAGGTCTATAAAGACTGAAAAACTAGTTTTTTTATTTTCGTTTGATTAATGGAGCAATCTGAAAGTGAAATGAAGCATATGCCAATAATTGGGGTTGGTCCGGTATATTCATTTTTGACTGGAGTGACCACAATTAAACTAGATGATGGAACCAACTATCTTGTTTAGGCATAGTCTATACAGATTTATATTTGTAGTAGAGGGAAACTAGGGTACCTCATAGGCAGTAAGGTGAAACCTGCATAGATGGACCCTACATATGAGAAATAGATGCAGGAGAATTACAAAGTGATTGGATGGTTGGTTAACTCTATGCAGCCCCATATAATTTAACATTATCTATGGATGACCTCAGCCAAGATTTGGGATAGTGTTATGGAGACATATTCACAAAAATTGAATATTGCAAGAGCCTATAAGTTGAAGAGTGATGTGAACAATCTAAGACAGGGGGAGAAGAGCATAGTAGTCTACTATTCCATGTTGAAATCACTGTAGCAGGAAATTGATGTTATGGAGACAATTGTGTGGGAGAGTGCTAAGGATGCAAAACAGGGTGTTTGAGTTTCTTACAAGACTCAACCTTGAGTTTGACATTATTAGGCAAACCATCCTAGCCAAAGATGAGGTTACACTTGCTCAAGCATATGCTTTGGAAAGTAGTGAAGAGAGTAGGCGACAAGTACAGTTATAGGGACCACCTACAGAACACTTTTCACATGTCAGAATAAAGCCAAGGGGGCCGAATGAGAAGAAAGAATTGATATGTGAATACTGCAAGAAACCAAGGCATACTAAGGATCTTCTCTTGGATAGGTTTTAGAACAACAATAACAGAAACTTTAATAAGAAGAATAGTCAGACTGGGAAGCTTAAGAATGCTAATGTTGCCATAGTGCCTAAGGGTGGAAATAAGGAAAGTGAAGAAAGACCATCTATGGAGCAGCTGGCAGCAGTGAAAGCAGAATTTGAGAAGTATGGGAGGTTACTTAATCACTTGGAGACCACTGCTTCAGTTTCCGACCCTTTAGGCAACACCTCATCATCCGCATTTGCTCACTCAGGTACTCGTTCTTCTACAAATCATGCTACTGTTTCAAGTAATCATAAATCCCATGGATTATTGATTCTAGTGCATCAGACCATATGACCAGTTTATTTAACCTCTTTTGTATATATCAACTCCTCTCTAGTAGAGAAGATATCCCTTACTGATGGGTCTCTTGCTCTCATCTTTGGCAAAGGAGATATCAAAGCCTCTAAAGCACTTGTCTTATCCTCTGTTCTTCATGTCCCCAAGCATAGTTGTCAAGGCGACTAGGCGACCACAGGGTGCTCAATCACCTAGCCGATAGAATTTGAAAGTTAAAATATATATCCCTACCCCTCTTAAGCTATTTTTTTGGTTTCTTATACTAACCAACATACCTGTATGCTAGCTATTAGCAATAAAATCATTCGAATAAAACATAAAATGCCATAGCTAACATCCAAGCCAACAAAAATGGGGGATTGTAGATAAGAACAGAGTGAAAAATAAGGGGGTGGAGCTCCTGTTTCGTTTCCAACATAAGTTGTCCAAGAGGATGATGTGGACTGTGTTTAAGGGGGTGGAGATTTTTCAGGCTAGAAAATGGAGGAGGATTGTTAAAAGTAAGAAAGGAGTACCAATGTGATTTTAGGAAGGAGGAGGAGGAGGCAGAGCCCCTGTTTCATCCCAAAAATAATTCAAGAAGAAGAAGGAAAAAACGTACCTGGAGGTCTTGGACTACTTGGTCTGAACAATGGAAACTTCCTAGTCATCGTTTTCTCTTCTCAGCTCTCAATCTCAGGCTTGAACCCAAAGAAACTTTCGCAGTTTTAATGTAAAAGAGAATTACTTTAATAAAAAAATGATAATATACAACATGGTGTATTCTAATAAGATAAAACAAACCAATAAAGTGATATAATACATTTATGCACATTCAAAAAATAGTATAGCATATATATGGGTGAGAGCCTAATACAAAAACACCTGGGCGTTGGGCGAGGTGACTTCTAAAAATTGCCTAGCCGCCTAGGTGTCGCCTTGACAACTATGTCCCCAAGCTTAATACCAACCTTTTATCTGTTAGTAGCTTGACTAAATCCATGAACTATAGCACAACCTTTTTTCCTACCCATTGTGTTTTTCAGAACTTGAAATCCTAGAGGACGGTTGGGAGTAGCCATGAGGCGAGTGGAATATACTTGTTGGACACACTTGATAGAAGTCTTGGACCACCTAATGGAGTAGCCTTGGAGTCTGTCTTATCAGAGTCTATCGATAGAGTCATGTTATGTCATTTTCGGTTTGGTTATTTACCTTTTTTTGCTTTAAGTCAATTGTTTCTCAATATGTTCAAGGGAATGTCTTTATCGAGTCTTCATTGTGAGTCTCGTGAACTTGCGAAGCATTGTGGACATTCTTATTCAGTAAACAATAAAAGATTTATTTCTCCTTTTCATATGTGCACTTTGATGTGTGGGGGCCATATCATTTGCCTACTATGGGGGTTTACAAGTACTTTATCCTCTTTATTGATGATTATTCTTGTTATACATGGATTTTCCTCATGAGATCCCAGGAAGAAGTACCAACTATTGTGCAAAAGTTTCATGAACTTGTTCTTACCTAGTTTAACATGGCTCAAAACATTCCAGTTTGATAATGCTAAGGAATATTTTTAGAAGAACCTTTCATCCTACTTTGAGACTTTTGGAGTTATTCATCAGAATTCTTGTTCCTACACTCCTCAACAAAATGGAGTGGCGGAAAGGAAGAACTGCCATGTGATTGAGGTTGCTAGATGCCTCATTTTTGCATTTGATGTTCCTATTAAATTTTGGGGGGATTCCATCCCTACTGCCACATATTTGATTAACTATATGCCCTCCCAGGTTTTGGGTTTCAAAACCCAATTTGGCCTTCTCTTTCTGGATGAAAATATCTTTTCCCTTCCCCTTGGAGTCTTCGGACGCACCTACTATGTTCATGTTTATAATCATCAGAGACATAAATTTGAGCCTAAAGCACATAAGTATGTCTTCTTGGGATATGCCTCCACACAGAAGGGACATTGTTGTTTTGATCCGGTTCGTGGCACCTGCTTTGTTTCGAGGGATGTCACATTTGCTGAGTCCGAACAGTAGTCCGAACAGGGTCTGTCGAAAATCTGATGGTTAACCCATTCAGTCAACCCCCTTAATCTATATTAGATTCTAATAATGTTTACAAAGACAGAAATGCCCTTACTTAAGTGTGGGGCAGAGTAACTTTAATAACACTGCCACATAAGCAAGTTACTTAATAAACAAAAGAAGACTAACTACCCTTATTCGACACATCTTAACACTCCCCCTCAAGCTGGAGAATATATGTCATATAATCCCAGCTTGTTACATAGATAGTTCACTTTCCCTGAGCTTAGAGTTTTGTAAACAAATCTGCCCACTGGTCATTGGAGCTCACATGTTCTGTATTTATCTCTCCAGCAAGAACCTTCTCTCTCACAAAGTGGCAATCAACCTCTATGTGCTTTGTTCTCTCATGAAAGACAGGATTGGATGAGATATGGAGTGTAGCTTGGTTGTCACAGTACAATCTCATAGGTTTATCCATGTGAAACCCAATTTCTTGTAGGAGATTCCTTAGCCACACTAATTCACAGGTAGTGTGAGCCATGGCCCTATATTCGGCTTCAACACTGCTTCTGGCCACAACCGTTTGCTTTTTACTCTTCCATGTCACAAGATTTCCTCACAGAAATGTGCAATAGCCTGTAGTAGATCTTCAGTCATTTACTGAGCCTACCCAGTCTGCATCTGTATGCCCAACTACTTCAAGTTTTCCTCCTGGTTTATACAATAGCCCACAGCCTGGAGCTCCTTTCAGATACCTCACAATTCTAAGGACTGCATCCCAGTGAGGTATACGGGGGTTCTGCATGAATTGGCTCACCACACTGACTGCAAAGGAGATGTCGGGTCTCGTGATAGTCAGATAGTTCAGCTTTTCCACTAGTCGTCTATACCTTCCAGGATCTTCAGATACTTCTCCCGTATCACTGCTCAACTTAACATTTGGTTCCATAGGGGTCTCAGCCGGTTTTGCACCTAACAGTCCTGTTTCTTCCAATAGATCAAGGACATATTTCCTTTGGCACAAATTCACACCTTGTTTTGACCTGGCAACCTCTATTCCCAAGATATACTTTAATGTTCCAAGGTCCTTTGTTTGAAAATGATTTTGTAGAATTACCTTTAGTTTGCCAATCCCCAATTTATCACTACCAGTGATGACAATATCATCCACATAGACCACTAATAAAATCTTCCCAGCTTTTGAGTCATAGATGAACACTGAGTGATCAACCTGGCATTGTTTCATTCCAAAACTCTTCACCACTTCGCTGAACTTCCCAAACCAAGCACGTGAAGATTGCTTCAACCCATAAATTGCTTTCTTCAGCTTGCACACCTTACCACCCTCCCCCTGAGCAACAAACTCAGGTGGCTGCTCCATATATACCTCCTCCACTACATCACCATGGAGGAAGGCATTCTTTATGTCAAGTTGAAGGGGAGGCAATCATACATAACTACCAAGGAAATTAGGACACGAACGGAACTAATTTTAGCCATCGGAGAGAATGTCTCCATGTAGTCCACACCATATAACTGTGAGTAACCTTTAGCAACAAGTCTGGCCTTCAGACGCTCCACACTACCATCTAGCAAGTATTTCATAGCATACACCCATTTACAGCCCACAGCATGTTTGCTAGGTGGGAGAGTAGTAAGTTCCCACGTTTGAGTATGTTGAAGAGCAGAAAGTTCATCCTCCATTGCCCGCCGCCATCCAGGTGAACTAAGAACTTCTTGAACATTGTTAGGTATGGAAATAGAAGACAAAAGTGAAACAAACTGGCGATGTGAGGTAGAAAGACGAGATAATGAAACAAAGTTGGAAATGGGGTGGAGTGTAGAACTACGTTTACCTTTCCGTAAGGCAATGGGTGGGTCAAGGTCTGAAGGTTCAGCAATAGGAGCCATGAGAGGATCCGCAGATGAGGTAGAAGCAGGAGGAGGGGCCGGTGTTGTTCGACGTGTATACACTTGTCGGATCGGTGGTCGTTCAGTGGTGACCTGCACTGGATGAGATGATGAATCTACTCCAACAACATCCTCTGGAACTGAATCACTGACAGGAAGAGGAAGAGGAGGTAAGGGTGAGGACAAGGGTGCTTCATGACTGGAGAAGAGAGGGACAGACTCAAAAAAGGTGACATCAGGGCAGATATATCACTTTCGGGCAATGGGATTATTAAACTTGTACCCTTTTTTAGTCCGAGAGTAGCCAAGGAAGACACATTTAATTGAGCGTGCATCTAGCTTGTCTATTCCAGGACTCAGATTATGAACAAAGCACACACAACCAAAGACACGGGGAGTTAATGGAAACGGAGATAAATTGGGAAACAAGATGGAGAAGGGGGACCGACCATGAAGAATAAAGGAGGGCATCCGATTAATGAGAAAACATGCAGTGAGTACAGCATCACTCCAAAATCGTTTAGGAACATTCATGTGGTGAAGCATAGACCGAGCAATTTCAAGAAGGTGACGATTCTTTTGTTCAGCCAGCCCATTTTGTTGAGGGGTGAAAGCACACGAGGTCTGATGAATAATGCCATGCTGTTCTAAATACTGTTGAAATGAAGTAAGAAAGTATTCACGACCATTATCTGAACGGAGAACTTTGATTGGAACACCAAATTGTGTGCGTATTTCAGTATGGAATTTTTGAAAAATGGAAAATAATTCACTTCTTTCTTTCATTAAGTAAATCCATGTCATTCTTGAACAATCATCAATAAAGGAGACAAAATACTTGTACCCATTATAAGACTATTTTGATTGGACCCCAAACATCTGAATGAATTAAAGAAAAAGGACTCAACATACGACTCTCAACTCTTGGACTGAAGGGCACACGACGATGTTTACCAAACTGACATGACTCACATTGTAAAACTGATAACTGACTCAATGATGGAACCAACATCTTGAGAACCTTGAGAGATGGATGTCCCAGTTGGCAATGCCATTGTAGAGGAGTAAGAGAAGTCTGAAGTGCAATTGAAGATCCACCACCGTCAAGGTAATACAATCCACCAACTTCATGCCCTCCACCAATTTTCTTCCCCATCTTGAGATCCTGAAAAACACAAGTGGAAGGAAAGAAGGTAACAGAACAGTTAAGAGCTTTGGTTATTTTACTAACAGACATAAGATTGAATGGAAACTTAGGTACATATAAAACAGATGATAAGGGGACAGAAGCCATGTCAATTTTATCAACACCACAGATGGGAGATGAGGATCCATTGGCAAGTGTAACAGTTTATGATGTGGAGGTTTCAGAAAGAGAAAAGAACACACCTGAAGTCCCGGTCGTATGATCTGAGGCTCCAGAGTCTATAATCCAGGAAGGAGTTTTAGATGACATGCAAGCAATACCTGATTGGGCATATGTGGCAGTGGTATGCTATGAAGTAGTTTGAAGGAACCGTTCATACTCATCACGTGGAACACTCACCATCTCCCTCCCAGAAGTAGATGTAGATGTGGGAGGTGTTCGGTCTACCAGTTTACTGTCACTAATAGCAACCTCGCCTGCTACAGCATGATTAGCCCATTTAGAGGGAGGGCCATGTAGGTCATAATAGAAATTCACTATGTGTCCATCCCCACCACAATGAATACACTTCCTTGTAGAGTTGTTTTTTCCTCTGCCACGGTCTCCCCCTGAGTCACGGCCACCTCGACCAATCATGGAATTGCCACGGCCCCCTCTGGAATGACCTCCCCCTCTTGTACTATGTCCACCACCTCTAGCTATCACAAGTGCTGATCTATCAGACTGTGTGGGGTTCTCTGTCCCAAAGAAATTCTATGAAGTCTTGAGAATACTTCCTCAAGTGTAGGAAGAGTAGAGCCCCCCAATATTTGAGCTCTAACTGGTTCATATTCCGACTTCAGCCCCACTAAAATTCTTGTAACATCTAGCTGCTCCCTTTGCTGTTGCTGAACTTGAATATCTGGAGTAAGGGGATGATAGACATTGAGTTCATTCCTTATATTCTTTATGCAGGCATAGTACTCTTCTAGTGTTTTGGTTCCTTGTTGTAAATCAAAGTACTCCTGATACAGTTGATATACTCTTGTTGTGTTATCTTGTCCAGACTATAGCTTCTTAGCATGCTCCCATATATCCTTAGCCGTATCAGGGAATATGAAGTTGGCACCGATTTTGGGTTCCATACTATTCCACAGCCAAGTCATGATTTGAGCATCTTCTTGTTCTCAATCATCAAACCCTGGAGAGTCAATCGGTGGCTTCTCATCTCTTACATGCTTTACTTTCTTCTTTACCTTGAGAAAAACTTCTACTGATTTAGCCCATGAAACATAGTTTTCCCCATTTAGCTTAATTTAGGTCATTTGTACCCCTAGGTAGTCGGAGGAAATTTCTACACTAGGTTTCTGATCATTGTACCATCTCCTTTTGCTGCCATTGTACTTTTTCCCAGTTGTCTCTAACTTTACTTCTCAGCTACAAGCTAATTGATGTTGTTCACAGTTTGATATTTCAGCACCTATTGCAGCCTCTAAACACAACAGTGGAAGCACACAGTTGTTTTTATTCACACTACTGCTAACTTCACACACTTACGTCACACATAAGCATCAGTTTACCATTCACTAATCACAAGTAGGCCCTCTTACAAGCATCAAAACAAATTGTGCATCACAAGCACCACAACACAGTCAAATCTCAAAACAAATTGTGCATCACAAGCACCACAACATAGTCAAATCTGCTGCACCCAGTTCAGACTTGTTTAACACACTTAAGAGGGCATTACACAACCACAAGGAGTTCGGCAAGGTCACTGCATTCCACCTTACACCACTCGGCCACTTACAGCAGTCCTAACACCACTTAACAACTTACAGCAGCCCTACACCATTTAACAGCTTACAGCAGCCCTACACCATTCGACCCATCTTAACAATGAACCTAGTTCTCACCATTCGGCTACTGCACACATAGCTTACAGCAGCCCTTCACCATTTGGCTACTACACACACAGCCCTTCCTAGGGCAACAGTTAACCTAGTTCTCTAGGTTCTAATCAATACTAACAACTTCTTGTAGGGTTTCTACCCAGAAATATAAGTAATACTAGAAGAAGAGAGAACCGACCTTCCTTTGAGAATATCAATCAACCATTCACTGCTGAAGTCACTTTCATTGTTGAAGAAGGTTATGCGCAGCAGAGAGACAAGCTGTAATGTTTCTGACCTAGGGTGAACCAGTTCTCTCCATTGACTGACCAGAAACGAAGGTGAAGAGTCACGAACAATGCTGAGGTGCTTTACCAACTGATGTAGGTCAGGAGCATGGCTCTGATACCATATTTCAACTGCTGCTACAGTAATCCGAACAGGAAGAGGAGAAGAAGAAGAAGAAGAAGAGGAGAAGAAGAAGGGTCTATCGAAAATCTAATGGTTAACCCATTCAGTCGACCCCCTTACTCTATATTAGATTCTAATAATGTTTACAAAGACATAAATGCCCTTACTTAAGTGTGTGGCAGAGTAACTCTAATAACACTGCCACATAAGCAAGTTACTTAATAAGCAGAAGAAGACTAAACTACCCCTATTCGGCACATCTTAACACTCCTGAAGGGGAGCATTCCGAGGAACCATTTTCTATGTCTCCAGTTGTTTCTCTTCCAGTTTCTTGTGTGTCTTCTGTTGAGTCCTCTTCTCCTAATGTCTTTCCTTCCACTGTGCCTTCCTCACATGTTCCTCCTCCTCCTCCTCCTCCTCTAGTTCAATCTCCTATTTTTCCCTCACACCCTTTTGTCCAAAGGTGGTACCAAAGACAATGGTTCAGGCATGGGCAAGTTGTTTCCACTCCTTCAACAGAGCCTCTTGCACCTCCCATCACTATTGAGGTAATAGGTCAGCCTTCTTCTGACCCATCTTCTACCTTCCCAGACCTTGACCTTCCTAGTGCCTTTCGCAAAGGCAAGTAGAAGTGTACAACACATTGTGTCTCTAAACACCTGCCCTATAGCCTTCTATCCCCTACCTATTATTCTTTCCTTGCCTTTGTTTATACCCATTTGATAGGGCTGTTCATAAGAAGGCCCAACCCGACCAACCCGGCCGACCCGAACCGACCCAACCCGAGTCGATTGGGTTTTCATCAGCACCAGTCGGTTTCGGGTTGGGCAAAATCATAAACTGATATATCAGGTCGGTTTTAGTTTTCACATAAGAAAACCGAAATTGACCCGAACCAAACCGAACCAATTAGTTTTCTAGTTTGGTAGTTCCTAGTTTCCTACTTAACTAGTCTTCTACTAGAACTAGAACATCCCTATCTTCTAGTTCTTATTTAACTAAATTGTATCTATCCTAATTTCTATAGTCTTTTACACCAAATAGGCAACCCATTAGGCAATTACAACTAGAATTAGGTGTCCTTCTAGTTCTAGGCTTCTCTATCATTTTTGTACAGGAGCAAAACCGAAACCGACCGAAACCGACCCAACCCGACTCAAACTGACTAGGTTGGTTTTGCCTATCAGTGGGTCGGTTTCGGTTTCCACCTCATGTAACCCGACCAGGTCGGGTCAGTTGGGAAAACCCTTGTAAACTGACCCAACCTGACCCATGAACAGCCCTACCATTTGATTTCTAGGTCTGTACTAGAAGCTTTGTCCAAACCTGAATGGAGGGATGCTATGATGACTGAGCTAGATGCTTTGCATAAAAACCATACTTGGGATATTGTGGACCCGCCTAAAGGGAAGGAACCGGTAGTTTGTAAATGGGTTTTCACTATCAAATATCATTCTGATGGCACTATTGAGAGGTTTAAGGCTCGATTGGTTGCTAAAGGCCATACTCAGATGTATGGTATTGATTACCTTGAGACTTTTGCTCCTGTGGTTAAAATGACTTATGTTCGAGTTTTGTTGTTTCTAGCTGCTACTTTTGATTGGCCTCTTCACCAGTTTGATGTTAAAAATGCCTTCTTAATTGGAGACCTACATGAGGAGGTCTATGTGTTTTTACCTCCAGGGGTGTATGGAAAGGAAATGCAAGGGAAGGTGTGTAAATTGAAAAAGTCCCTTTATGGTCTTAAACAGTCTCCTCGAGCCTGGTTTGAGAGATTTAGAGCTGCCCTTGTTTCTTTTGGTTATATATAGACTCAATTTGACCATACTTTGTTTGTAAAGAGAAGTAACTCTTTAGTGACTTTTCTGATTGTTTATGTTGATGAAATTGTGGTTACGGGTAATGACACCTAGGAAATGATTAAGCTCAAAAGGTTTCTTAACACTGAATTTGAGATCAAAGATTTGCGGGATTTCAGATATTTCTTGCAAATTGAAGTTGCTAGATCTAAGGATGTCATCTTCATTTCTCAATGCAAGTATGTTCTTGATCTACTTGTAGAGACTGGTAAACTTGGTGATAAAGTGGCTTCCACTCCTATGGACCAAAACCATAAGCTTTCTGCTACTGATGGTGAATTGTTGTCTGATAGGGGTGTGTTCCAGAGACTGCTTGGGAAGTTGTTATATCTCTACATGACTTGACCAGATATTTCCTATGCATGACTGTTATTAGTCAGTTTATGCATTCCCCTAGAGATACACATTTAGTAGCTGCAAAAAGAGTTTTGTGCTACTTGAAGGGCACTCTAGGGAAAGGTATTCTATTTTTCAAGCATGGGCATATGAAGTTGGAGGCATACACTTATACTGATTGGGTTGTGTGTATTGATGACAGGAGATCCACCTCAAGATACTGTGCTTTGGTGGCAGGGAGCATTGGTTCCACCTATCATAATAGCTTGGGAAGTTGTTATATCTCTACATGACATGACCAGATATTTCCTATGCATGACTGTTATTAGTCAGTTTATGCATTCCCCTAGAGATACACATTTAGTAGCCGCAAAAAGAGTTTTGTGCTACTTAAAGGGCACTCTAGGGAAAGGTATTCTATTTTCCAAGCATGGGCATATGAAGCTGGAGGCATACACTTATACTGATTGGGTTGTGTGTATTGATGACAGGAGATCCACCTCAAGATACTGTGCTTTGGTGGCAGGGAGCATTGGTTCCACCTATCATATTCAGCACTTCCATTCTTCGGTTCCTTCACTTTCCCATTAATATATCCTTCCCCCTAGCAGTGATGTAGAGTTTTATTCTCCTAGACCATTCAAGGTAGTTTAGTCCATCGAAGGGGATTACAGCCATAGGAAAACTCATATCCATTCCCCCACAGTCCATTTTGACTTCTTGAAACCCCCAAAGTAGTAGAATTCTCAGAGGACATGGTCAAAACAGAATTTCAGTCTCAACACTCAACTTAGGATCCCTCCTTACACCAAGAAAAAAAATTGCTCCACGCATGTACTCAGTCCTCTCACACACACTTCGGTTTGGACTCAATCTGAGCACAAAACAGCATCAATTTCCAGACAAAAGAGGCAAGATCAGACTGATTTCAGACCTGTACAGGTTAACAGTCCCAACCTACCAACCTTCTAGAATGTCTAAGAACATTAATCATCAGGAGAGATCCTTAACACTTATAATCAAGCCAAAAACTGGAGATAAAAGGTCATCCGTGACCTACAATCACCTTTTTTTAGGTACAGGATCACACGATCGAAAAAAAAGGAGTTATAAACCTCACAAAGGTCTGACAGCATTCAGCAGCCCAGATTCATTTGATTTTTCTCTTGGTACACGACCAAGGAAGGTAAAGAAAGAAAAAGATTGGTAGGGTCATATCATTGATTGGTAGGCCGGTTGTTATATTTGAGCATGACCGGACCAGATATGTGTGGTGAGTCAATACATGCATGCCCCACATTTCAACATTGGAAATCCATTGATAGGATTCCTTGCCTATCTAAAAGGACATCCAGTTAGAGAAATATTGTTTGCCGACCATGGACATTTGAAGCTGGAAGTTTACATAGATGTTGGTTGGATAGGGTGCCCAGATGACAGGAGATCTACATCAGGAGTGTGTACTATTGTTGGAGGTTATCTGGTTTGGGAAAAGTAAGAAGCAATCAGTTGTAGCTAGGTCGAGCGTAGAAGCTGAATATAGAGCTATGGAACTTGGTGTTTTAGATCTTTTTTGGGTTCGGTCCTTATTGGGAAAGATTGGAGTTGATGCAGAATAACCTATGATGTACTGTGATAATCAAGCAACAATTAACATTGCTCGTAACCCAATTTAGCATGATAGAACAAAGCATATAGAGGTGGACAGACATTTCATAAGAGAAAGGGTGCCTACCATATGTTGCATCTGATTTTACAACTAGCTGATATTCTCACAAAAGGAGTTGCAAGAAATAATTTTGAACATGATCTATACGAGTTGGGAATGTGTGACATCCACTCCCAACTCGAGGGGGGACACTCAGTAGTTTCTAATGTTTTTCTTGTTTATAATCTTTAGTTAGTGTTATTGGGCCCAAGGCCCATTAGTTTATGTTGTTTTTTTTTTGAGCTGTTTTTTATGTTATGAACAGTAGCTTCCCCATTAAGGGCACTATAGTCTTTGTTATTAATATTTTTTATGAGTATATAAGATAATGGGTGGGGTGGCCAGATCATTATTGGCTTCTCCCCATCTCTTCTTCTCTTCTCACTAAGATCTCTCTTTCTCTCTTCTTTTTCACTATTATCAAATCGGATTATTGTTTTTTCCTTTTCTACTATCTTTTCCATTGGAGAGTCCTTGGTTCACACCCGAGGGAAATTTCAAAGCCCCCATGCATAGAAAAGTGAAGTATATTGGCATGGGATAAAGTGGTGCATGTAAGCATCACCATAATATTTAGATCTACATGGGAAAGTGTGTATTGGTATACAGGAAATAAGTGTGATTTGTGACATAACTTCCCTACGAGAAGCTATCATAACCTGTACCAATGGCATAGCTAATGGTCTATTGTAAGTCTTTTTCTGTAGGAGCTGGATGATGAAAAGCTGACAACCAGATGCTTCCCTGTAGTAAGACAACAAAACTATTGATTATAAATGCCTTTAACCTTGTCAGTAGATAATGTCATAAAATCTAAACAGGAATTAGAACATCATAATAACTGCTAATGTTTTTAATTGACCATTTCTATGAGGAATATAATAAGAAATATCATATAATCAATAGAATGTTTTATTATTCTTTTATGTTGTGCATAACAGTTACCGCCCTTGATAATATTAGTGACATTTTCTTGTTAGCAAAAACTATATGTTATTTAATTTACTGGATTATTTTGATGAGAAGAATGAAATTTCTGTGGTTCTTGATAATTTCCAGTTGCGTTGGTCTTTTTGGATGATACTTTTAGCGTACAAAAATGTATCTTTCCCATTCATTTTTATATGTAATCCCAAAATTTATGCCTATCTCCTTACAATTTGCATGACTTTCTCTTGCTCAATTGGACCATCTGTTTTGGTTGAAAAATTTTTGAAGATTTTTATATTTGTTGCTCATTTGGACTTTCTATGGTTTGATATACATGGTGCCTTTTTGTACTGTTTCATCTTAGGAGTACAATGAGATATCGGTGAAAAGGATTAAACGCCTTTGCAATGTTAGGAATCGGCCTGAGCAGTTCACAGTTTTAGTAAGAGAAATTCCATTCTGCACTGAGCATAAGTCTCATGAATGTTGTGTAGAACAGTTCTTCTCCAAGCATCATCCATATTCTTATCAATCTTATCAGATGGTCTACTGTAGAAAAGATGTTGAGGATTCACCAGTAAGTTAGATAATTCTAGAATAAAGCAGTTTCCTACTTTGGATTAGTTTCATTTTATAGTTTTTTGTCTATCAATGTTACATGAGGAGAATTTTCTATCAATTGTGGTTCTTTCCTTATTTTAAAAGTCAGTTTCTAGGTATATTGAAGTTACTTGGTTTGTTTTTCAACTGCTTATGTGCATGTCTTATAAAAGGGCTTGGTGCAATGGTAACATCCTGGACTAACAAGCATGAGAATGTATTTTGAGTCTCTGACCACTTTTTGCAAAACATCTGGTGTGTATACTTTGTGCGGAAAAGCTAGAGTTTGGGTCCATAGTTACAACATAAGAATTTTGAGAAATCAATAGTTGTGCTTTCCTCATTCTAGAAGTTACTTTCTAGGTACATTAGAGTTATTCGATTGATTACTGGTTACTTCGTCTTATTAATTGAGAAGAAAGCCTAATTTACGTGAAGAAGTTTCAGCACCCCAAGCAACTCTGGTTTACATCATATATTATTACCATGAGCATTTGGTTCCCCAATTGTCATTCCTCAATACAAATTTTCCATGTTGATCCTTTATTTGGATAAAAGGTCAGCTGAGCAGTTGGCCTCCCTTTTTATCCACAGAAGTTGAGCTTATAAGTCTCGTGCAACTTTTCATCCGGTGATGCTACAGCTAAAGTCTTGGGTTGTTGTTTTACAAGAAGCTTACAATGACGCTTAGAATCACCTTCCATGATTAAATCATTAAAATTTAGGGTCTTCACCAGCTTCATACCCTGGTATACAACTAAGAGTTCAGCCCACAATGACTATTCTTGGCCTATAAGTCCAGAGTACAAATCTTCACCATCACTGTTTTCTTAACACCCTACTGATGCTTGAAATTCCTGGATTTCAGATTTTTCAATGCTGCTTCCATCAAAATTAAGCTTTACATGATTTCCGTTAGGAGCCTTCTAAAGGGAAGCACTTACTGTCCTTGTAGTGGAGCAATTTGATACATTGGACCATCCTTTTTATGTCATCAATGAAACATACAATGACAGTTTTGGCCAAGGAGGCCATTCCTATCAAAATATTTTGTTACCACTTCCGTTGAGTGGGAAACTTCCCTAAAACTTGACTATTGCTGTCTTCCCATATTGACCATAGGAGAGCCCCTCTAAGACAACCCCTGTGACTATCCCTCTCTGTGTAGAGGGTTTAAAGGAGGAATTATCATAATCTCCCCATGCTATTCAGTGGGGCATGTGATTAGTAAAAGAGTAGTAGTCGCGCTGCTTGCTTTATATAGGAACCACTTGTTTGGAATAAGACAACCATTAGGTTTTTTCCTTTTCAATACCTGAAAAGTATTAATTCTCCAATGTACCACCTCCCAAGAACAAACTTTTATTTTAGGTGGCTTTGGCCATTTCCAAATGGCTTTTACTGGAAAAAAAACATGGGAGGTTGAGATGAAGGGCTTGGAAAAAAGAGGTGCATGAGAAAGAACCATGTTTGTGAGACTAAAGGAACACAAGAACCCAAGAATATCATGTCCCCTGGCAATTTTTGACATATAGCACCATCATCATCTAAGTGTTGCACTAACTATATGTGGTTGGCTACATGAATCCTGTTATGCTAGTCTGTTTTGTTTACTACCATATTTATCGTTAAATTATGAGCCCTTTTATCATTTCTCATTACTTCAACCTATGTCCTTTTTGGTTTGTGTATGTGTGATATGTACGGGTCATTGCTTGGCATGATAGTAAAATCTTTGGCTGATAAGCATGAGAATGCCGGGTTCAAGTATGAGAGTGATCACTTTTTGCAGAAAAAAGCCAGAGGTTAGACCCTTATACTGTCCACCAAATAGCCCAGACCAGCAGTGGGTAGTGGCCTTATTTTTTATGGATGTGTAATGTGGATACGTGCTGAAGTTTTATGTAGGTAATTGTTAATTTTCTCTTTATCATCTTTACATTGTTAATGGGGTCTAACTTTAATTGTTATTAAGGAAAAGCTTTTTCTATGATCTTTTTCTGTAATTGTCTGAAATAAGTGGGAAAACTTATTGGCTCTTGTTTGTGGTTTTAAAACCATATGAATGTAGGCTAAACACTAGCTTCTATTCTTACTATCATGGTAACCTATGTATTGAATAGGATTTAATGGAAACTTGGTAAGATGCTATAGGAGAAGATTATGCCTAATTAGGGATGTTAGAGAGTTGATTTTGTTATGGGTTTGCCTGCCCAAACTTGACCCCAAGGCACCTGCTATTGAATTCAATCCAACTTAATGAATTACAGAACCTGCCTCGACCTTACACTGTCCCAATCAATACCAACTCCACCCACTCGATTAACGGTACTACTGTTGTTAGTTTCCAGATTATTCAATGTCACTGTCACATGCTATAGATGTTTCATGAATATTTCATTTTAATTATATATATATATATATATATATATATATATATTATGATAAAATAAAACCAATCCCTCCCAGGGCTTTTACCAGAAACAACAGAAAAGCTTAACCAAACTGCAAATAAAACCAGTAAATGTCAACAGCTTGACCCTCTATCAAACATTGACTACAAAAAGGTCTCTCTTCTATTCCAACCAGGATAAGATGGACTTGAAACAAGACCTTGAAGGAAGAAAGACTAAACCATGCACCAAACCGAGACTTCTGCCAAAACTCTTAACCTCCCCCCTTCATTTTTAATATATGCCACCTGTTGGTAAACATAGTTTCAAGTTTCATTTAGAGAAATGAAAGCATGGAAGACTTTCTATGGAACCGGCAGGTCAGAGGACTTAGTAAGAGGGGGAAGTAATTTGGTGAATAATTCCATTGACTCTGGTCTGGATGGTATGGTCAAAAAGGAAGTGCAAAGATTTTTGAGAAGATTAATGTGGCAGATTATGTAGCAAAGGTCTTATGGGAAGGCTATATTCTTGGTTGGCAGTGCACAGATGCTTTAAGGGTACCTCTTACAACTCTTTTTTTTGGTAACTAATTTTT
This sequence comes from Nelumbo lutea, assembly GCF_056320005.1. Classification (NCBI taxonomy): domain Eukaryota; kingdom Viridiplantae; phylum Streptophyta; class Magnoliopsida; order Proteales; family Nelumbonaceae; genus Nelumbo; species Nelumbo lutea. The sequence continues at coordinate 11,989,533 of NC_142690.1, forward strand.
TTTTTGAAATATACTTATATGGAAAATGTATACTTTGATACTTTCCCTTAGCACTATACCTTGTGGTGTGGGGATTGAGTTGTACATTTAGAAAATAGCATAATTTTATGGACATCACACATGAGCCCTATGGGGTTAGGAAGTACCCAATGCTAAAGGATGTAAAACAAATAGAACTCAATTAAGCATTCTGTGTAAGTACAATTCACTGTAAGCGTAAGGTTCTTACAGTCCATTTTTGTGCACTCCGTCCTTTGAGTTGACAGTGTTATATTTTCTGCATGATTGTATGTATGCAGGTATATCTTATCTGTTCAGTTCATATTTTCTGCACTGTATTGAAATTATCTGATATGTTCTCTTCGAATGAAAATGAATTGCAAATTTTCTTATATACGGTTTGTGAGCCTGTTCCTCAACAAATATAAGTTTCTGTAGAACATAGTTAATTATTCTCTTTTAATCATATAGTGTCATATTTTCCATTTTCAGTTTCTCTTTATGGTCTTAGATGGATCAATATTTTTCTAACCAATTATCACCTTTCATTTCTAGGAGTTGCCTGTTGCATTTGTGTCCTTCAAGACACGGTGGGGTGCTACACTTGCTGCCCAATCTCAACATCATGCAAATCCACTTTCATGGATAACAGAAATGGCTCCAGAACCAAGGGACGTTCTATGGAGTAATTTGGCTATCCCATATGCTCATCTACCACTCTACAAAATTGGAGCCTTTCTTGCAGCAATGGTTCTGACAATTTTCTTTGCTATCCCAGTCACTGCAGTTCAAGGAATAGCAAAATTTGAAAAGCTAAAGAAGTGGTTCCCTCCGGCTATGGCTGTACAATTGATGTAAGTATCTTGCCATTTGTTGCTCTTTGTAGGTTATGTGAATGAATCTAAGTTACCAGGATAGTAGGGACATGGATGGATATGGTATTGTTAAAGTTTGATCTGCCCTAGAATTCTGTCTTGTTCGCTGACTGTAAAGTAAAGTAAAGTAAAGTAGGAGAAGAAAGAAGAAGAGGGAAAGATGAGAAAAGAGAGAAAGGCTGGTTCGAATTAGAAAAAGATAAATCTCTCTAGATTCGGCCAGACCTGTTATTATATTATTAACTAAATGGAAAAAACTTAAGTGCCCTTCTTTAAGTAAGAAGCACTCGAACTGACATAACAGTACGCATCAACCTTCTCAACAAGTACAAAGACCGAAATACCCCTTCACTAACACCACTAACACTCCCCCTCAAATTGGTGAGTATATATCATATAATCCCAGCTTGTTACATATGTAGTCCACTCTCCCCCGACTCAAATCTTTTGTAAACAGGTCTGCCCATTGGTTTCCCGTACTAACATATGCAGTTTCTATCACCCCATTCAGCACCTTCTCTCTCACAAAATGACAGTCAACTTCGATGTGCTTGGTTTTTTCATGAAACATTGGATTGGAAGAGATATGAACTGCTGCCTGATTGTCACAATAGAGCTTCATTGGAGTACTGATGTCATATTCTATCTCCTGTAGAAGGTTCCTCAGCCACACTAATTCACAAGCAGTATGTGCCATGGCCCTATATTCTACTTCTACACTGCTTCTTGCCACAGCTGTTTGCTTCTTACTTTTCCACGTTACCAGGTTACCCCCTAGAAAGGTGCAATAGCCTGTGGTGGATCGTCTGTCAGACATAGAACCTGCTCAATCAGCATCGGTATATCCTTCTACTACCAGTTTTTCACCACTCCTGTACAACAAACCACAACCAGGAGCTCCTTTCAGATACCTCACAATCCTTAGCACTGCATTCCAATGTGGGACCAAAGGTTTCTGCATGAACTGACTCACCACACTAACTGCAAATGAAATATTTGGCCGAGTAATGGTTAGATAGTTTAGTTTGCCTACAAGCCGTCGATATCTGCCAGGGTCTTCAAATACTTCACCTATATCACTGCTCAACCTCGTATTTGTTTCCATAGGTGTCTCAGCCGGTTTAGTACCCAACAACCTTGTTTCTTCCAATAAATCGAGCACATATTTCCTCTGACACAAATTAATGCCATGCTTAGATCTTGCTACCTCTATGCCCAAAAAGTAATGCAACTTGCCAAGGTCCTTTATCTAAAAGTGTTCCTGTAGGAATGCCTTCAATCTGTCAATGCCCATTTTGTCATTCCCAGTCACAACGATATCATTCACATACACCACCAATATTATTTTGCTTGCTGAAGAGTCAAAACTGAAGACAGAGTGATCGACTTGGCACTGTTTCATACCAAACTTCTTGACCACCTCACTGAACCTACCAATCCATGCTCGAGGGGACTGTTTAAGTCCATAAATAGCCTTCTTAAGTCTGCATACCTTACCATCCTCCCCCTGAGCAACAAACCCTGGTGGTTGCTCCATGTAGACCTCCTCGAGCAAATCACCATGCAAAAAGGCATTTTTGATATCTAGCTGATGGAGAGGCCAATCATACATAGCTGCAAGAGAGAAGACGACACGAACTGATCCTATCTTAGCAACCGGGGAGAATGTCTCTGTGTAGTCAATGCCATAGGTTTGGGAGTACCCTTTGGCAACCAGCCGCGCCTTCAGGCGCTCAACACGACCATTTGGCAAGTACTTAACACTATACACCCACTTACAACCGACAGCCTGCTTCCCAGGAGGAAGAGCGTTGAGATCCCAAGTGTGATTATGATGCAAAGCAGAGAGCTCTTCTTCCATAGCACGACACCACTCTGGAGAGGTAAGGGCTTCCTGGAAATCCTTAGGAACAACCACGGAGGATAACAAAGAGATGAACTGGCGATGGGAGGCAGAGAGGTGGGTAAGTGAAACAAAATTGGAAATAGGGTGAATGGTGCAAGTACGTTTACCTTTCCGGAAGGCAATAGGGAGATCTAGGTCGGAGGCTGGTGTTGGAGCCGGAGCTGGATCTGTTGACGGTGATGAAGCTGGAGGAGCTGCAGCCGGTACACGCGGGCGATGTGTATACACGAGATAGATGGGTGGATGTTCAACCGACGGTGGCACCGGAGGCAAGGACGTAGGCATGACTGGAACCAGAGGAGGTGGATCAACCACAGGAAGAGGAAGAGGAGGTGGTGATGAGGAGGAAGCAGCAGCACCGGACCCGACGAAGAACGGAGTAGACTCGAAGAATGTAACATCAGCACATACCAAGGAACGACGAGAACTGGGATGATAACGCTTGTACCCTTTCTGAGTTCAGGAATAGCCAAGGAAGATACATTTCAGGGAATGTGCATCTAACTTGTCAGTCACGGGACCCAGATTATGAACAAAGCAGACACACCCAAATACCCAAGGAGGAAGCGGAAACGGAGACATGTTGGGGAACAAGATACTAAAAGGAGAACGACCATCAAGGATAGACGTGGGCATCCGATTAATTAAGAAACAAGAGGTGAGCATTGCATCACTCCAAAAGGTTTTGGGAACATTCATGTGGTGCATGAGGGAGCGTGCCGTTTCTACAAGATGACGGTTCCTTCTCTCAGCCACCCCATTTTGTTGCGGAGTGTAAGTACATGAAGTTTGGTGTATAATGCCATGGTGGTCCAAGTATTCTTGAAAAGATGAAGACAAGTATTCACGTCCATTATCAGAACGAAAAATTTTGATGTGAACGCCAAATTGATTGCGGATCTCAGCATAAAATTTCTGGAAGATGGCAAATAATTCACTTCTTTCTTTCATTGAATAGAGCCACGTCATTCTTGAACAGTCATCAACAAAAATAACAAAATATCGGTATCCATTATATGACATCACTTTATAAGGACCCCAAACATCTGAATGAATTAAAGAAAAAAGACTTGACACACTATTATCGACCCTAGAACGAAAGGGAACACGATGGTGTTTCCCAATTGACACGACTCACAATCTAAAACAGAAAGTTGACTCAATGAAGGGACTAAGGACTGCAACACTCTCAAGGAAGGGTGACCAAATCTACAATGCCACTGGAGAGGAGAAATGGATGACTGAAGGGCCGTCGACGTTCGTCCACCACCATCAAGATAATACAGTCCACCGGCTTCATGCCCTCCACCAATCTTCATCCCGGTCTTGAGATCCTGAAAAACACACATAGAAGGGTAAAATGTGATGGAGCACTTAAGGGATTTGGTCAGCTTACTAACAGACATAAGATTAAATGGAAACTTAGGTACATATAAAATAGAGGATAGGGATACAGGGTCTAGGTCAACATTACCAACACCACAGATAGATGATGTGGAGCCATTATCGAGGGTAACAGATTGTGATGTTGAGCAATGAGTGAGAGATGAAAACACACCTGGAGTTCCCGTCATGTGATCGGAGGCTCCAGAATCAATAATCCAGGGGTTGGGTGTGGATGCCAAACGAGCCATACCTGAGTGTGCAAAGGAAGCTGTGTTCTGCTGTGACTTGGATTGAACAAACCTCTCATACTCATCCCGAGGAACATTCACCATCTCCTTGCCTAGGCCATCTGAGGGAGTAGAAGGCAACGGGTCAGCTGACCGGTTCTCCTGTCTAGAGCTGAAACTAGTGTCACTAGTCATGGCATGGTTGGCCCACGTCGAGGGAGGACCATGTTAGTCGTAGTAGTAGTTAATGGTATGTCCATCCAATCCACAATGAGTACACTTCCGTGGACCCGAGCCACGTCCTCTACCACGAGCTCCCCCTAGATCTCTGCCTCCAGTATGACCACCACCACGGGTATGTGTAGATCCACCACTACCACTTCTGCCAGGCTGGGCTCCTCGAGCCCCACTTCTGCCACCACGGGTATGTGTAGATCCATAGATCCAATGGAAGCCCTCCGAAGACGGGCAAACACCTCCTCTAAAGATGGAAGAGCAGATCCCCCTAGTATCTGAGCTCGTACTGGTTCATACTCAGACTTTAGCCCCACCAGAAACCGTGTCACATCAAGCTGCTCTCGCTGTTGCTGTTGAATTTTGACATCAGAAGTGAGGGGATGATAGACATTTAACTCATTACGGATATTCCTCACACTGGCATAGTACTCCTCAAGGCTTTGACTTCCCTGTTGCAGATTGAAGTATTGCTGATACAGTTGATATACCCTAGTGGTATTATCCTGACCTGAATACAGTTTCTTAGCATGATCCCACACCTCTTTGGCTGTGTCAAGAAACATGAAGTTCACACTGATTTTGGGTTCCATACTGTTCCACAACCATGTAATGATCTGTGCATCTTCCTGTTCCCAGTCTTCATACTCTTGAGAATTAGCAGGGGGTTTCTCCTCTCTTATATGCTTCACTTTCTTCTTTGCCTTCAGAAAAACCTCTACAGACTTGGCACAAGGAACATAGTTCTCTCCATTCAGTTTAATGGAGGTCATTTGGACATTCAGGTAATCAGTAGAGATCATGACACTAGGTTTACTATCACTGTTATCTGCCATTGCCGAACTCCTTATCACTGAATTCTGAGCACTGATTTCAACAGTAATAAATGCTGAGAACTGCAACACCACAAACCCTACTCACCGAAATCTGCACACTGATTTCAGCAGTATTAAGTGCTGAAAACTGCAACACCACAACCCCTACTCACCGAAGTCTACACACTGATTTCAGCGATATCAAATGCTGAAAACCACACTTGTAACACCACAAACCCTAATCCACAGTTATAGGGAGTTTCACCATTAAGTAGACACTATTGCCCTTCGATTCACACACAAACCAGAATAAACCCTAGCATAAACCCAACCATAAACCCTACCATACTGCAATCTGAAAACTCATCATGCGAACTGTACTACACCTCTCATGTATTCCATAACAGATAATAAAAAAAACTTTACCTCATTGCCTGAAGGCCAACCACACGAAGGGCTGAGACACCACTGCACCACACTTACCAGCCCTAACTAGGGCTTAGAAACCACAGCAACCAATCACCAACGACACAATTGGAGGCATTGGAACCTCCTAGGGAAGAGGGCGATCACTCCTTTTCAGCCCTTTTCCCAGTCTCCAACTAATAGCTGAGAAACCCAAGAGAAACCCTAATTCGAATGCACAAAAGACAGAATTTTAGCAAGTCTGATTTGTTAAACCTTGCTCTGATACCATGTTAAAGTTTGACCTGCCCTAGAATTCTGTCTTGTTTGTTGACTTTAAAGTAAAGTAAAGTAAAGTAGGAGAAGAAAGAAGAAGAGAGAAAGATGAGAAAAGAGAGAGGCTGGTTCAAATTAGAGAAAGATAATTCTCTCTAGATTCGGCCAGACCTGTTATTATATTATTAACTAAATGGAAAAGACTTAAGTGCCCTTCTTTAAGTAAGAAGCACTCGAACTGACATAACAGTACACATCAACCTTCTCAACAAGTACAAAGACCGAAATACCCCTTCACTAACACCACTAACAGGTATCAAACAGCTCCAATACGGATACAAATATGAATACACTTGGGAAACACATGGGTTTTTTTTTGAGAGAAAGGTAAAGTAATATATTAGACAAAAAGCAAACCAAATCTGCACAAGGAGTTGTGCAGTTCCCAATTAAAAGCTGTACATCTTCTGTATTGTTTACCCTGTGTGCATAGATACAAAAAGATCCCCAGAATTATAAAAAGAGTTATATGGTCTATTCCTGAATCATTTATGTGTTCCTACCCATGAGTACATCCTACCCCAAAAACGTTTACATAAATTTTCCTCCGAAACACATGTTTTCAAACAATCTTTTGTTTCTTTCTGTCCATATTGTCCAAACCAATAAAGCTGGTCCTACCCACCAAATAACTTGCCTTCTTTAGAGAGACCCTTCAGATCAACTTGTCACACATTCAGTTTGTACAAGAGAGTTTAGGGTGAAAACAGAATCAGTCGACCCCACCCTATAGATAGATATTACAGAAATGCCATTGTGGGGCAAAGAAGAGAAAATGAGAAAGAAAGAATACATGATAGTGTACAACAAGGACTATGGAAATATGGATGGGCTCCATCTTATGAAGATTAATATTGAGTCCTGATACAACCTCAAACCACGTGAGAATCATATGGAGGGACTCCATCTTGGGAAATGCATGGATACAACAAAAGATATGGAAACGGTTGGATATGCTAGGGAAATGCATACAAATCACAAATACATTAATAACACTAAATCTAAAGCTAAAATATCTATGAATAAGGTAAAAAGACATGATAAATCATAAATGCACACTTTAATAGGTATATAATAATTGTCATTCTATTTCAATTTTTATAATTATAGTTTTCAATTTTTTTTTATTTTGTGGGAAATTTATTTAGTATTTTATATAATTAATAACTATATTTTTTCAAATAATAAATATGTTTTCATTTTTAACACATAATTTATATGTAAAATAAAACATATGATTCATTTAAGGTAGGCAAAATATGATTCATTTTTTATAATTATAATTTTCAATTTTTATTAAAGTCCAAAAACAATTGAAAAGCGGTCGATGTACAATTTTGTGACTGGTACGCTTCTATATCAATGCGCGTCGGATTGTAATCACAACCGATAGGGCCCGATGCAGAGAAGTATTGTGCCGGTACGCATGAGTCATGGGATACATATCTAATCGCGTTGTATCCTGTATCCCTGGCCATGGACACAGAGATTATATGCCCTGTATTGCGAGTATCATATCAATCATTTCGATACTTCAAATCTTGGTATTGGATACAAAATTTACGCTAAAAATTGAAGTGTCTGATATGACAGTACCCTTCTACAGGTATCTGGGTATCATAGATGTGAATGAGAAGGTTTTCATATTAAATGTATTAGATTTCCATTCACAAACATTCTTTGCTAGAGGAAGTATGCTGCTTTTCTTTTGGGTATTGAAGTCCTATGTTGTTCTTTCTCTAGTCTGGATTAAGTTTCATGATTTTGATATCCTTATAAATACTACCATATGAAGAGGTTATCTCTGGATATTTCACAAATATAGCTTTAAATATTAAGTTTCTAGGAAAATTTGCAAAGTATTTGTAATACGGGGGAAATTTTAGGGTCTTCCCAGGGAAAGTTAAAGAAAATAGGATATTGGTATATTTTCCCAAGGGGAAAAGAATGCCTAATTGTTTACATTTAGTGCTATAGACCATTAATATCATCAAACAATATGAGGATTTATGAACAAACTAATTTATTTTTGTGATAAGATAAGAGTTCCTAATAATTTCAGGCATAACAGATTGGTAGTAAGAGTTTTGGGGAAGATAAGTGTAACAGCTATACTGTAATGGTGTGTGAGCATAGTGTCTGCTGAAATATGACTTTAGGTGGATAAATGATGGTTAAGTAAGGTTAAGATCTGAAATGGAAATGAAAAGACAGTTTATAGAACTTTCAGAGTTGAAATACTTAAAAAAAGAGCTGTTATAATGTATTTGGGTTCCTTTTTACTTGGGGAGTTCTTTTTTTTTTTTTTTCATTTATCTAGGATGGGAAGGCTGTAGTATGACCATATATGGTTTTGTGATCCTTTTTTTTTTGGTATCTCTTTTCTTCTTGCATGATGTATTCCTTTCTTCGTCTCCTTTTTGAGACATAAATTCATTGAGCTTGTTGTCAATTCAAAACCAAGCAGTGCCAGCACTTACCCCTATATGTGAGGGGTGATCATTCTTGGCCCGGCCTGACCCAGACCATAAATTTCCAGGCCCAGGCTCTACCTGAAATACATTTATAATTTGTACATGTTTATTTTCTTATTTTGGTGGAGTTTGAAAGGCCCTAATCTGAAGGCATGGCGGCATGTATAGGCCCTATATCTTCCTCATTCTAACCACTGCAATCTCCCTGGAAACCGGCATACTATCAATCGAAGTCCCTTTTTTCTGGATCTCTCTCTTCGTCCTTTACTTCCCCTTGAAAAATTTCTTTCTCCGTTCTCCTAACTTTTAATACCAGCTCCCCTGGAAAGTTTGAAGTTTTTTGTGCAGAGGTAATGGAGGCAGCATAGCTAGCCATGGAATAAGTGTAGGTGGCAATGATGAGTTGAGTTCTGGTTATAGTGGTAGCAGAGATTCTGAGGATCAATCAGCATCATCACCATCATCTTCATGTTTAAGAATTCTAGGGTTATTTTTGAACAGATGGATATCAAGGGTTGCTGCAGGCCTGCAGTTCCCCTTCAAGGTTTTTATGGAGAAACTAGTTGGAGTTGGTGCATATTTGAATCAGGAGTATGCAGTATCCTCAGTAAATTTGGGACATTTGTGTACAGTGGAACTCTGTTTGCTGCAATTGGACTCATGGGGACTGTGATTTTGAATAGATTGATTAGTATACGGAAGGAGATGGATCCCATTTTTAAGATATGTATGCCTCTGCAATTCTCAGTGCTCTTCCTTGGGAAATTCATGTGATGCGAGAATAATTTAAGATATCAAACTTTGAACAGGAATGAGTTTCTGTGAGCAAGGGGGCTGCTGCTGTTGGGATTTGCAGCAGTCACTTTTGATTTGTTTAATCTTTTTTGCTACTCAGTTTTAGAATAGAAAACCAAGGTATGTGCTTTTTTTACTTTCTTCTTTTGATAACTAAATAGGAAGATAAGACACTTGTTTAGACTTTAGAGTGGGTTTTATTTTATTTTCTCAAGGCTGTAGAGTGGGTTCCAGTGAAGGATGGATTTTACTGTGTGCCTCTTTTTCTATAATTTATAAATGAATATATGAAAAGGAAAATAATCTTTTTGTGGTGGATCAGAAGAAAAAGGAAAATAATATGATGTTTTTTAAAATCATGGCCTGGAACCTGGTCTGGCCTGGACCAGGCCCATGTAACCCCAGGCCCAGGCTTATATTTCAGACTCGGAGTGTGGACCAGGCTGGGTTCAGGCCTGGAATAGAGTCCTTGACATATGTGCTAAGCCCAGCCTGGGTTCATCCTGGCCTGGCCCATGATCATCCCTATCTATATGTTTGCATTGGTAATTGGATAAGTTAACTAAGCATATTTAAGATGAGGTTCCGTGGTGTACATTGTTTGTTGATGGCATGGTTTAGCTTAACAAACTAGAGTAGATTAAATACAAAACCAAATCTATGGAAATATGCTAATCAAGAGGTTTTAAGATGAGTGCTAAAATAAAATATTTGCAGAGATCAAGAGATGCCTCAATGTGACCTCATGCTCCCTTGGTTCTTTGCTTCTTAACAAGGAAGAGATTGAGGATGTGGTAGCACATAACGTTAGAGCAATTTGAATGGAGGGCTGCATTTGGAGTGTTGCATGTGATCAGAGACAGGAAGATGAATAGTGTTTTATGAAATAGCCATAAGGCCAGTAGTGTTGCATGGAGCAAAGCTTTGTGAAGTTAAGAAAAAATGAGTCAAAAAAAAAATGAATGAGGCAGGTAGGAAACTTTTGATATTGATGATGATAAAATGAGATTGTAAGTTAACATCTTCATGGCCTCATGGGTATATAAGAGTTACCCCTGTAGGTGATAAAATGAAAGAAAGTAGACTAAGAAGGTTTGATCATGTGCATATAAAGGATCATTTACTGCACCGATAAGAAGAAATGATCCGTTTCAAGTTGAATGGTCTAGATCTAGGGGGACCAAAACGGACATGCCCATTTTGTTTTTTTGGCAAAAAACACATTCCATTAAACAGGAATGTACATAGCATTGAATAGCATAGAATTGTCGATCAAGATTCATGTGACTCAATATGTTGGGACAAGGCTTTGTTGAGTTCAGTTGAACTGTTGAAATTTATGGGTACTAATTAGAATTATAGAAGAATACAATAGAAAATGACTATTTGTAAATACGAACACTTATGAGAAGCCACCTCGGAGAATATCATTGTAAAAGTGGCACATTGAGTGAAGACCTTGGATGCTTTTTCTTCTTTTACTACTGATGATGTTGTAAGGAATTCATAGACTGTGGTATCTTTATCTGTTAAAAACTCCTCTGTATTCCATGGACCCCCTTACTCTAAGCAAATAAAGCCGAAATTTTGATGGCTGAAGTGTGGGGAATCCAGGACCTAGTGGAATAAAGCGAGTTCTCAGAAGGTTGGAAAGAAACTGTTAACTATTCCAGACTGATTGAGTTTGGTGATTCAATTGGAGCAGAGTCGTTAGGCTATACCTCATGGCTTAAGGATAACAAAATTCCCAAGTTACAAATATATTATGATTGATAGAGATTGTTATGCAATCATAGGATGGTTAAAAAGAGATTACATTGGTTCAAGGGGGGAGGATTGAATCAGGTGTTGACGAAGCTGCACAAGTTACATCCCCCATTGTTGAGGGAGCTAACCCCACTAGGCAGCACTGTTTGGGGGATAGTACGGAGGGACAGGAATCCCATGTGGCTGATCATGGAAGACCGGAAAGGGAGTTATGGGAAAAAGGTCCTATCATAGCAAGATCAGATGGGGATGTCTATCTAACCCAAGACACTCCACTGCATTGTCCGGATAAGGGGAAGTATATGGCTTCAGCTGTAATACCTCCACTTCAAAATCCAAACAGTCCTCCTTTGTCTGGTGGGTGCCCAGGTATGAATGCCCATTTGGTTTTTGGTACTAACTCGTGTGCTGAGGAGCCTTTTTCAGGTACTCTGGCATCTCATCCTGAAGGAAGTAGTGTTGATTCTAAGGATGCTGAAGGCAATGATAAGGAGTTGAAAGAAAAGGTAGGGTATGAAACCAGGAAAGGATTGGGCGAAGTAGAAAGAATATGGAGATTGGTAGTGATGGACTTTGAGGAGTTCAGATTAAAGGAAGGATACATGGAAGAGAACAATGGGGTGGGGTGGGGGGGGGCAGCTAGGAGGGAGGTAGAGGCTGATATAGGAAAAGAGAGCAAAAATAAAGAGTCGACATTGGTAATTGACAAGAGGAATAAGAGGACTGGTCTTGATAAGGAGATGGAAGAATTGAAGAAATACCATGGGAAAAATGAGAAGAAAAAGGGAAACCAAAAAGAAAAAATAATTGAAGTGGAAAGATTAATGACTGACATTGAGGGGGACCTAGAATTTAGTGGAAAGGGAGAGAGGAGAATTACTCTTAGGTAAGGAGAGGAGAAGGAGATAAGAGGGGCTTTAGAAAAGAGTTAATGGTGAAAATTATGAGTTGGAAATATGAGAGGTCTAGGGAGTGCAAGAAATAAAAGAGTAATAAAAGACTTAGGAGGGAAAAACCTGACATTGTAATGGTGCAAGAGACGAAACTGTCTAAAATAGATGGAAGATGGGTTAGAAGCTTTTGAAGATCAAGGGGGATAAGTTAGGCTTCAGCTCTGTCATGGGGAGCATCAGGAAGAACAGTAATGGTCTGGAAGGATGAGATAGTGGAACCTATAGAGGGACTGATAGGAAGATTCTCTGTTTTTATCAAATTCAAAAAATGTGGAGGATGGCTTTACTTGGGTGTTAACTAATGTGTATGGACCCAATTCCTACAAGGAGAGAAATGAAACGTGGGAGGAGTTGTGTGCAATTAATGGCTTATGGGATGGTCCTTGGTGTCTAGGCGGGGACTTCAATGTAATCAGATTCTCTAATGAAACTAGTAATTCCCAATAGGTAATTACAATGAGCATAAGGAAATTTAATGGTTTCATAGATGAATGCTAGTTGAAGGAAATCCCACTCTTGCAAACCAAGTTCACTTGGTCTAACCTCCAAGAAACCCCTTTGTGTTCGAAATTGGATAGGTTCCTTTTCAACGTAGATTGGGAGAGTTATTGGGGTAACCTGATTTCTAGATCCTTTCCTAGGATCACTTCTGATCATTACCCAATTAAGATAGGTTTGGAAACCTTTGTAAGTGGCCCTTGACCCTTTAGATTTGAAAACATGTGGTTAGCACACCCGGAGTTTGAGTCTAAGGTGAAGGAGTGGTGGAATGAAGTGTTAAGTGAGATAAAATGGAAGGGAGTGAGACTCCATAAGAAACTATAGAGGCTAAGATACAGACTGGAGGAATGGAACAAAGATCAGTTTGGTAGAGTGGAAGAACAAAAGGTGAATAACTAAGATAGAGAGTTGAGAAGACATCTTAAAAAGGAACTGGAAAATGTGCTACGAAGAGAGGAAATGTGTTGGAGGTAGAAATCAAGGCATCAATGGATTAAGGAAGATGGTGGAATACCAGATTTTTTTTTTCTTGATTTGGCAAATGGACGTTGAAGAAAAAAATTTGTAGCCAAATTAGAAGTAGAAGGGGAGGTAATTACTAATCAAGAGGAAATAGCCAAAACTTTTGTCAATCGCTTCAAATATTTTTATGGTAGACCTGTGAATGAGAGATTACCTTTGGAAGGGTTGGAGTGGGCAAATTTAGGATGGGAAAAAACAAGCTGGTTGGAAAGAAGCTTTGAGGAAGGGAAGATTAAAAAGGTAGTGTTTTTGATGGGTAGCTAAGGCACCGGGCCCAGATGGATTTACAATGGCCTTCTATCAAGATTGTTGGGATATACTAAAAGATGACTTTTGTAGGGTGTTTAGAGAATTTGCAGATAATAACATAATGAGCCTGGGAGTTAATATTTTATTACTCGAAAAATATTTTGTGTTTTATATTATAAAGTAATTAATTTATTCTTTTGTTTTTATTTTTTGTCAATTCTTTTATATAAATATTTTTATTTGAAATATTAAATTGAAATTATTGATGGAATAATTTATATTGATATAATGTATTATATTAATATAATATACTAATATTTTATATTATTAATGTACATTAGTCGACATCCTGTCGACATAATAGGAAAAACTATCTTTTTTTTTTGGTTATTTTGGCCGATTTGGTCAACATTTCCGAAATATAGGAAATGTCGACCGAAATAATGTAATTTTTATATTACCATCCATTTTCATGTTGGTGAGCCTTGACATTGACATATGTCTGGTGACATTAGCGAACTGTTGCAACATTTGAAACCATGCTTCTAGGGAAACCAAGAAGCTAGAAAACTTAATGAGGGATTTCCTTTGGGAATTGGGAGAGAGTAGGAAGAATCATCTAATCAAATGGGAAGTGGTGTAAAGAGGAGGGAGGTTTGGAAATAGGAATTATTGTGCAGAAAAATACAGCATAATTGGGGAAATAGTTGTAGAGATAGCCAATATAAAGAGAGAGACTGTGGCACAAGGTGGTGGGAAGTATCCATGGTCAATCAGAGATTGGATGGGATGCTGGAATATCTCGGCAGGCAACATTGGCAACACCTTGGAAGTTGGAAGGCAATTCATAGTATTCTTCCTCAATTCCTTAACTTCGTCATGTATGATGTGTGTGGTGGTCATTCAGTCCGCTTTTGGGAAGATCCTTGGGTTGGAGAGGCTCCTTTGAAGGACCTTTTTCCATCCTTGTATACTGTCTCTCAATAAAAAAATGGGCCTGTTTCAAAACTTATTTTTCCCTTTGGAAACTCCTATGTCACCAATTTGGGATTTTGGGTTCCGTGGAGGGTTAAGGGATGAGGAGATTGAGAGTCTAAATCCCTTTGAACCAGACAATAGAATCTAGACTTTTTGGCCCTTTGGTCTTTTCTCTTGTTCTTCTTTTTTTAAATCCCTTTGTTGATCTTCTTCCCATCAGACGATTCCCATTAAGGAGGTTTGGTGCAGGTCTATTCCCCCCAAGGTTTTGGCATTTTGCTGGGAAGTGTTCTATAGGAAAGTAAACACCTCGAATAATCTACAAAAGAGAAAACCTTTTCTCTGTATCTCTCCTAACTGGTGCATTTTTGCAGGTCGCATGGTGAGGATTGTTATCATGCACTAATCTCTTGTTCAGTTACTGCAGAATTGTGGGATTTGCTTTTCTTGATTTTCGGGTGCAGGTGGAATAGGCCAGCAGAAGTAAGAATGCTTTTTGATCTGTCTACCCTTGCTTGGCGACATAGAAGAGGAAGAATGATGTTGAGGTGTGCAAGAGCAGCTCTAATATGGATAGTGTGGGAAGAAAGGAACACAAGGATTTTCCAAGAGAAAGAGCGAAGCCTACAAGAACTGAAGGAGTGTGTCTTGTATAGAGCCATCTTGTGGCTGAAATCTCTGTATCGTTTTCATCAATTTTTCCTTTAATGAAATTTGGAGGAGTTGGGCAGCAGTGGCAAGCTCCTCCTTCCTTAAGAAGAGGTTGTGTTTGAATTGGGCAGTCCTGAAGGCTTTATGAAACTAAATTTTGATAGTAGTAGCCAAGGCAATCCAGTTCCTTCTGGGATGGGAGGGGGTTACAAGGAATGAAAGAGGAAATGTGGTTATATTATACTTGGGCCTCTTAGGAGTCGGGGACTCCACTAGGGCAGAATTATTAGCTGCCCTTCAAGGGGTGAAGTTTGCAGTACAGCTAGGACTGGAACATCTAATAATAGAAAGATACTCCAAGGTGATTGTGGTATGGTTACAGAAACCAGAGTTGGTGGTGTGGTGTTAGGAATGAAATTAAGAAATTCAAGTGGCATCACCCTGATTGTGTTTTCCTCAAATTAAACTTTGATGGAAGTAGCTTTGGCAACCTAGGTATATCTGGAATTGGAGGGGTGATAAGAAATGACAAAGGGACTGTGGTGGGGTTGTTCTGAGGACCTATTGGAAGAGGAGACTCCATTAGAGCTGAACTAAAGGCAGTGATGTTTGGGATACAAAAGGCTATGGAGTTGGGAATGAGGAAGCTGGTTGTGGAAGGCGATTCCAAAGTGGTTATAACCTGGTTAAAGCAAAATGAAAAGACTCCCTGGCTCTTCAGAAATGAAATTAAGAAGTTTAAATGCTTTTCCAAGGACATGCAGTTATTAATTCAGTGGACTCCAAGGGCAGCAAATGGCTTTGCAGATCAGCTATCTAAACAGGGGGTTAACAGGGAATATTGTTTCTGGGTTCAGTTGTAAGGCTGGAAAGTTAAAAGTCGATAGTTGGCAAATTCTAAATTCTAGTGGGGTAGCCGAGGCTACTCATTTCTGTAATCTTTCTGAATTTCTTAATGAAATCTCCTTTACTGATAAAAAAAAAGAAAGAAATTCAAGTAGCTAACAAGAAGTCTGTGTATTAGAATATGTTGGGTGGGGAGATCAGCAAATGCTATGGCTGATAGCTTAGCCAAGAAAGGGGAAAACAGGGAACACTTGTACTGGGCATCTCTGTAGTAAGCTTTTGTTTTTGATGCCTTGGAGAAGTCGCAGCTCATGCCTCTCCACAGGGCACTTGTGCCTGTTCCATACACTTTATAGTAAAGTCTTTCTTCATTTATCAAAAAAAAAAAAAAGAAGCTAGCTTTGGAACTGGAAATAAGTCACAAAATGAACACTGCTCAGTAAATTGAAGACAAAGATGCACATGAGCTGGGTACCTCCACGTGAAGGCTTCTTGAAATTAAATTTTGATGGGAGTAGCCTGGGCAACCCATGCCTTTCTGGGATGGGAGGGGTTATAAGGAATGAAAGTGGTTCTGTGGCTCTTCTATTTTCAGGCCTATTAGGTGAGGGGAACTCCACAAGGGCAGAACTATTAGCTGCACTACAAGGGGTACAACTTGATGTATGGATTGGAGTGAGGCAGCTATTAATAGAAGGTGATTCTAAGGTGGTTGTGGGGTGGTTACATTATCCAAGACTGCAGTTTGGTGCTTCAGAAATGAACTTAAAAGATTCAAATGGTTGACGAGAAACTTGTATGTTAGAATACAATGGGTAAGGAGATCTGCCAGTGCTATGACTGACTGCTTAGCAAGCAAGGGGAACCGAGGGAACATTTGTATTGGGCTCAAGCTGTAATCCTTTTTAGTGTTTGATGGGTTGGAGAGGTTGCCTCTGCAAGTGTCTTCTGTAATAGTTGCTCTTGGTTTTTTCTAATAAATTCTTTATTTATAAAAAAAAAAAAATATATATATATATATATATATATATATATATATATATATATATATATATATCAGATGTATTGGGGTTTAATTCCCCAAGGGGGGATTTGTAAGAGGAATAAAGAAGTGGCAACTAACCTATGCTAGCCTCCTATTTTGGGTGCTTAGCGCACTATTGTATTTCATTTTGTTTATAAATGTTAATAAATATTGAAGTACGACCAATTAAAAATAGGATTGTGTAAAATTTAATTGAATGAGTTGGGCTAACAACTTGTTTCTGGACTAAATGACAACTGAAAAACTACTGAGTATCTAATTAATTCGCGACAAAACCAAGTCAGCCATTGGCGACCTACAAATAAAATGACTGTTACTTTTTCATAACACACTTGATGCATGAGATCTCAATCTTTTGTTGATAAATATCTGAAAAATCTATTTCATGAAACCAAAATTAAAGTCAAACCAACAAATCTTGACCCCCAACAAATTTTAACTTCTCTAAATTCTAAAAACTACAATTGAACACATTCCTTTGACCATGATAGAACAAAAGATAGCCTAAAAAATGCCAAATTTGACTTAATCTAGGAAAATAGTAAAATATGTAATGTAACTAACATTGGGGTAGGAGGAACTGGAAGAAATTTGTTTTCTTTCCCCATTCTTTCTTTCCCTTCAAATACTTGTCAAGCAAGTTCCTTCTTGTCAAAGCATTCTTTCCCTTGCCTTCTTGTAGTCTTGAACTTGATTCCCAACTATGAGAGAAAAAAGTTGGGACCTATCTTTTGATAAATTTCTTAAACATGATTTTTTTTAATCAACCCTAAATGGTGAAAATTAGTTAAATTTTTCTTGATAAAGTTAATGTCTTTTGTGTGGTCAAAACCATGAATTAGAATTTCATCATTGTTGAAGATTGTCTTAAATGAATAGCATGAACTTCCCCACTTCTTATGTTTTATTATTGAAAAAAGCTTCACCTATTGGTCAAAATAATTGACAATTCACCTCTTTATTTTTTATTCGTGAACTACTAGTCTACAACTTAATTTTCTAACTCCTTTGCTGATACTTCAGCAAAACAGGGGGTGAGAAGGGATAATTTGTTTTGGTTCGTTTTGTAATCCTGTAATCATGTTTCCTGGGTGAGGGAGAGTTAAGAAAATTTATCTTTCCCTCTTTCCTCTTTGTACATCTTTAATATTAATGAATCAGTTTCTGTTATTCATAAAGAAAAAAACTTAATTTTCTATGCTGTAACTTTGGGAAATTAATTACCTGAAGTTTCATTCCCTAATACTTCAGAAAAGTGCATGTCTGCAAATTTTGATAATTCTGTCCTTTGACCCATGAAATGGATCTACAAGTAGGTTGTATATACTATATACCAAGAAATCAAGATATTATGTTATTTGAAGCTCTAATATTTATTTGAAAAACATCTATGCTGTCGGAAAGACATGATACCGGAAGGCTTTGACCAATCAAAGCCCCCTTGAATTTGATAAATGACCACCTGATTGGTTACCCCTTTTAAGATGCCGGTTGATTGGTACAAGTTTTTCCGGTATCATGTTCAAACCCTATTGAATTTGTTATTTTTAAGTTTTAAACTATTAATTTTGTTGTAGTTCTCTTGATTTCAATTAGCTGTCTTGTTATTTCTTGTTTTTTTTTTTTTCATTTTAGAAATACCTATTGGTTGTAATTCTCTTGATTTCAGTTTGTAGTTTTTGGCTAACATAGTAACCTACAGACCAGGTTTAAGATCTATTGTGACAGGATATCTTCCAAGTGCCATTCTTAACATCTTCATTTACATTGTTCCCTTTGCCATGCTCTTAATGGCTAAACTAGAAGGCTGCATCTCAAGGAGCAAAAGAGAGATAAAAGCTTGCAGCATGGTTTTCTATTTCCTAGTGGGAAATGCTTTCTTTTTGAGCTTGTTATCAGGGTCTTTACTGGACCAAATTGGACAATCCTTCACTCATCCCAAGGACTTTCCTAGTCATCTTGCAAGTGCTGTCTCTGATCAAGTAATCTTTTATTCTCTTGATCTTGCTGGCAATTAATATGACTTATGAATTTCCATGATATTGGGGAAGGAATGGATATGGACACTATATGCTTTAGAAAACGAATGGTTAGTTGCTTGTATTTATTTTGTATGGTAATATGAAGTTTTGGTTAAGAGATGATAGAACTTGGCCTTCATGCAGAATAACGATTGTTTTTGTACAGTGGAAATTATTAATTAGAACAACAACCGCCTTTGTAGAGATGCAGTAGATTGAGTGGGCTATTATGTTTCTTCCCTTTCAGTTGTTTATATCTTTTCATTATATGTCTATGTTTTATGTTTTAGTTGGAAGGGGTATTTTGGTCATTGTAATTTGTTCATAACATCAGCATATAAATACTAATGTATGGGGTGACAGAACTGAATTTTCTGTTCCCTCCTTTTCTTCTCATCGTGTATCTCCTCCTATTCTCTTCTTCCTTGACTTTTCACCTTTCTCTTCTCCTCTTCTCTTGCTTTCTTTTATTTTTAACAGAACCTATTATTTCCTGCTCAACTTCTTGGTACCAGAGCAAGGTTTCTTCATTGGTTTGGCTCATGGGAGCTTGTTTGGAGTAGTCTGGTGGGAGCAGCTGCTGTTTTCTCTCTTCTCCAAGAGGTGGTCTAGGGTTTTCCAAGGTAATCAGGTTTAAAATCCTTGTTGGTAGTGATTGCACAGGTCAGTTCTTTGTTTTTGGATTATCAGGGAAATCGGATTACTCCTGGAAGAGTATATATATATATATATATATTGGTTGAGGGCTATTCTACCCAATCGAAGTGGTGAATAGGGGCAGCTATTTTCTCTTTTCTTGAATCTGTTTTCCTTAAGTTTGGAATTGTAAATACTACAGAGACTGCTGGAAATGGACCCAAAACTAATGGAGAAGGTTCTTCAAGGGCTGGAAGCATAACAGGTAAGAACAACTTCCAAATTCAATAGTTAAGCTGGATATGGCGAACTATTTGCAATGGGCCCAATCAGCTATGATGGCAATTGGTGTAAGAGGCAAGATTGGTTATCTACATATGCTTCTCACAGTTGAGGGGTTCAAGACAAATTACATGGTTATGACATGGCTATTCTCTACTCTATGAAGTTTCGTATTAGTCGTAACTACTTATGGGTGAATTCTGCAAATGGAATAATGCAAAAGAGACATATTCCCAATCACTTTGGTAGTGTCAATGTCAGTTTTTTTTTCTACTCTAAAATCACTTTGGTATGAGATTGATCATTTGGAAAATATAGACTGGAAAAGTTAGAAGGATGCAGCTACTAACAAGAAATTGAGAGGAATAGGTTTTTTGAATTTCTTGTTGAACTCAACCATGACTGAAATTGTTGAGTCCTTTGCTGTTTGCTCCTACTGTCCCAATGCTAAAGTGTAATAATGATTGAAAGGAGAAAGAAATAAAGAAGGAAGAGATGAAATATTTTTTTGCAATCATCGTAAGAAGCTGCAAGGGATACCTGCTGAAAGCTTCACCCACACCTTGTACTGGCTAGACTCAAGAATAAGAAAGGAAATTCCAATGCTTCCATCGCCTTGGATATTTTTTTTTTTTTGTTGTTTGTAATGGGTAATTATCTGTGAGCCTTTATCTCTTTATGTCTCATACTTATTTCTATAATGGGCCTGGATTAGTTTGTGGCTGAATGTGCCTTCACTAATTAGGGGCATATTAGTCTTCTTATGTACCATTAAACACTTAATATAAATTATATTTGAGGACTGGATGAGAATACACTTGCGCCCATTCATTCTCTTCCCTCTTCTCCGTTCTCTCTTCTTCTTGCCCTAAACTCCATTTCGGGTTTGCAAACATTGTATCAGAGCTGTAATGATCCAACTTCTGCAAGTTCCAACTTCAATAATCCTCTCTTCTTTCCTCTATTCTCCTTTTTATTTTTGTCTATTGATTAAGAAGCCCTAGTTCTGGTCGTTACACACTAGACAGTCTGTAACTAGGGTTTCTCTTTGGAGTAGGGATCAAAGAGGAAGTTTTTCAGCCCAGTTCATGCCCTGCTAGATTGAAGTGACAGCCAGAAGCTATTTGGCTACTAGAAAGATCTGTTTTTTGAACAGATCTAGAATGGCTGAGTAGACAGCCCTAGATTTGTGCTGGAACCAAAGTGCTGGTGTAGCCGATTGAGGTAGAAGAGTTAAGGTGGTCTGAAAAGAGTTTTGTAGCTGTTTATTTTTGTGACTGAGAGTGTTCTTGCAAACCTCAAACCTGAGTTTCATCAGTATATAGGTCGTTTTTTGTGTTGGAGCGGCTATTTGTGAGCGGATAGATGGGAATAATGTCATCAATTTCAGGAAAGTGTCTTTTAAGGACAACCAATCTGCTGGAAGGACTTTCAACCTTGATAATCCAAATTTGCACAGCTTATTGATAACCATGTGTTGATAGATGAGTAAAATTTCAGGGAATGGTCAGTCTCAGCCAAGTTGTTCATCACTTCCCAAGATCTCATGGTGTATATTAATGTAAAGAAAAAGGAACCTAATGATGAAGATGCTGAATGCTCTACCTGGTGTAGATAAAATGCAATTGTTATGCCTTGGTTCCTTGCTTCTATGACTCCAAGAATTGCAAGGATGTCCATCATTTCCCTACTCCCATCAAGATTTGGGAGAAGGTATCTAAGACCTGTGGACAACGAAAGAACAATGCTAGAATCTATAGATTAACACAAGGTATTGCTGCTCTAGAGCAAGGAGACATGTCTGAAGCCACATATTTTGTTACATTGGTTGTGGGAGGAATTGGATCATAACTTGATAATTGACTGTGATGACACAAAGGACTAGGAGAAATATGACAAACAAATTGAAGGTAGGGCATTTAAGTTCTTTATCAGGTTAGATCCTATATATGAAGTTATTGAAGGGATGAGAGATCCATCGTATGGACACCCAAATCTTGCGGAATAAAGGGGTGAATTTCAAAAATTTTTCTCTCCCTTTCAACTGGGAATCACATTCCCTATTTAGAAAATCATATTTTCAATGATCAATCTTGAACCATAAACTGAACCAGATCTGAACCAAAAGGAGTAGGAGAGGATTATACCTGATACGGAGAAAAAGTATCTCCCAACGAAGGTGTTCACGCCCAAGGAATGATCCAAAGACTGCTCCCACTGAAGATGGCGTAGTGCAGGATGGAGCAGAATCAGTAGTATTCTTCTCCAAGAATTCTGTCCTTCGCAAGAGACAGTAGGATGGCACGTGAGCACAACTTCCTATCAATTCTTTCTCAAAGAACTGATGTCAAGATCGAATCTTGACTTCTCCCACAACTGGAGATCGAACTAGATGTCTGATAGCTGCAGGAAGGAGCTGGCAAGAAAGATCTTTGCAGGGATTGCAAAAATCTTTCTTCTGTGATTTTAGCTCTGAAGAGGATCTGATTATGTGATTCTTCTCTAGGCTGCCGCCCCCTCCTTTCTTTTGTAACCCTAAAAGATCAGCTCCTAATTCAATTAGGAACTGCTGATCCAAATCATATTTGGATCAGACCTCTCTTTAGGTGATAAGGATAAACCCTTATCTTATCTGCAGATTAGATCAGCCTTCTCCTAATCTCATTAGGAGGTTTCTAGATCTGAATCATATTCAGATCTAGACTCTCTGAGTGGATAGGGTTAAGACCCTATCCTATCTGCTGATCCATCTCAGAATTCACCCATATTTAACTTATTAAATAAGTCTAGTTCGAAATGGGCTTTAGGCCCATTAAGCTTATGTGCTCACTTAACCTTCCTAACTGTTGCCTAGTTGGGCTTCCTTGTATGGCATGGGACCCAAGCATTGATCTACACATCAGCCACATGGGTTCGGCCCAGCCTTTGTTACAAGGCCTGGCCGAATACACTGTTATGGACAGTGCACCCCTTGAAACCCATCAAATGGGCTCTATGGGCCCAACACTTACCCTAAATGGTCCCTGGGCCAAGCTACCTTGTAACACCCAGGGACTGTGGGCAGATGCAAGATTAGCCCATCAGGTATTATCCTCAATGGTCTTACACTTAACCTCTCAGCCCATAATGATGAAACACTACCCAACAAGAGAGGACCTCTCCCTCAGCTGCAAGGAACAGTGTTGCACTCTCTACTTATATGGATCCTGGGAATTAAAACCTTTTTGCAAACATTTTAGAAACCATAATATATATACTTTTATATAAAATATGCTTTGCAAAACAAATCTCAACGATTGAAATCGGCTACCGGTAGTCTTGGTTTCCATCAGTGAGAGTGCATCCCCGACCATTAACTTTGTCCAACAAAGGGGCTGATCCTGTCACTATGATCACCCACTCAGATGAATTCTCAGACTGTCCCAACATACCCAGGTTTTGACCCCCGCTAAGGATCTCACTGATTGGTACATCAAAAACAGCCCAATCCGACACCTAGTGCAGTATCATAATCGAGTCTAGGGGTCGGGTGTAACTTTCCAGTTTTGCCCATCAATCTCCAAGGTCCAGGGCAATACTAGAAATCTGGTCCAGTTCAAAGATTCAATTAATCCTATACTGTATGTGCCTAGGGTCTCACCCTGGTAGCTGAGACAGGCCACCCCAACCGACTTTGGTGGCACAACAGTGTCAACCTTATCAGGATAAGTCTCCCCAGACCGACCCACTGGCTGTGAACATTCTAAACTAGCACGAGTCTCATTAAGTGTCCAGTTTAAGGGTATTACACAGAAACATACCAAGGGAACATGAATCAGATATGCACTTTTATTCATTTACAATAAACTCATAAAGTACATCATTCTGATTGAAGCTAAGGGCATACAAAATTGTCCAACAGTTATAAGGTCCCAGATATTGGGATGGGATAAACATCCAAATCTATAGCATGTTTATTACCTCATAACGAATGAGGTAAGAAGAAAAGAGATGCAAATTGATACATAGCTGCAGCCACCTATTTAACACTCAACCCTTGTTTCCTCTAGCCCAAAGGGGGGAAGAGTTTTGACAAGAGGAATCTTAAATGTACTCATTGTGAGGGTGAGAGACACATCGAGATTACATGCTAGATTTTATATCCTCATTTGAAACCAACAGCCTTGAGGAAGGATAAAAACCCACAGAAGGGTCAGACACCAAGTGGGAATGTTTCCATGTGTAATAGTGCAAAGGGGTAGAAGAATACATCCATAATTTCTCCATCATTGATGGGATAGACCACTAGTTCCCTTACCTTAGGGTCTTACCTAGATTTCACAACTGATAAGGTAGAAAAGGGGGGAGGTAAACCTCAGCAACAGTGTTTTTGAACTACCATTGACCCGAATGGTCGGACCGTTTGAGCTAGGAACTATCTAGGCAATTGGTTCTATTTTACCCCAAACCTGGTCTTTGGCTTGAATTGGTCAGCCACCTGCTGACCCAAATGGTCGAACCGTTGACACGTTTGACCCATTCAATGGTTTTTGGCCATTTTTTATTTTAGTTATTATTTTTAAAATTTTTTAATTTTTTTAGTTGGAATTGGACATTCGAACTGTCAACCCGGAAACCGGTGGCCAAAATGGTTCCAGTTCTAGATCATTTTTTAAAACCTTGCTCAAAAGGGGTCTCTCCCTTAATGATTGTTCTTTATGTTCCTAGTTTTGCTTCAAATTTGCTATCAGATTTGATTGCTTGCATCAGATTTTAGGTTTCTTTATCGTACCCCTTACATAGGGTTCTCTTTTTCACTTTTCTATCATGTACTTGTATGCTATTGGTCATTGTGGAATATGTGGGTTTAGAAGATGGTCCCCTTCATTGCCTAAAAGCTATCAGAATTTGAATACACCATTTTTTGGTGGGAACTATAGAACCATGGGAATGAATCTACAAAGCTTGTTTCTTGCCCTTTTGTTTCATATATCTGGTGTTGTTTTTTTTTCTCTATTTGGTTCTAGGTGGACCTTCCCTTCTAATGTGCAAAGCTTGTTTAGCTCGACAACAGTGAGGGGATTAAAAAAGAGAAGGAAAATATTGTGGAGTTGTTCTAGAGCTGCTGTTTGTTAGACGGTTTGGGAAGAAAGAAATCAAAGAGTTTTTCATGATAAAGAAAAAAGTAAGGAAGCCATCATAGAACTTATTTATGTTAGGGTGGCTCTTTGGGTCAAGCCTTTGAAGCTCTTTGAAGATTATTCAGTAGGAGACATCATTAGAAAGTGGGATGAAGTGTCTCGGTCAGCTCCCATGTTCACAGCTCTTAGACCTGTTTGGACTCCACCAGATCCGGGTTTCATCAAATTGAACTTCGATGGTAGCAGTGAAGGAAATCCAGGCCATTCTGGTATAGGCGGTATCTTCAGGGATGAGGAAGGTAGAATCATTGCTATGTTCTCAGGGCCTATAGGCTGGGGGGACTCATTGAGAGCTGAAATCTTGGCAGCTCTAGAAGGGTTTAAAAGAGCTAAACAACTGAATATTAGTAAGTTGTTGGTGGAAGGAGATTCTCAGTTGACTATTAAATGGTTGCAGAAGGAAGTGTCCAGCTTGTGGAAGTTCTCTAATGAAAGAAAGAAAATGACTCAGTTAACTCAGAATATGTCTGTAAGGGTTCAATATGCCAAGAGGTGCACTCCATGGCTGATACCTTGGCCAAACAGGGGGTGGGAAGAACAAATCTTTTTTGGGCTATATTGTAATATGTTTTTTCAGTTTGTTAGGGAGGGTTAAGTCTTTTTACCCCTCCCTCCTAGTTGTAATTTCTATATCTCTTTTTATAAAATTTCTGTTATTGATCAAAAAAAAAAAAAATCTACAAACCTATCTATCATCTTCTCTGGCTAGATCTTCCAACCTTGTCAAGATTACAGCTCACTCTGTCTAGGTGTCACTCAATTTAGAATGCTAGCGTATATAGTTGCCACCTGAGAGTTGTTGCAGAAAAAACATAATAGGCTAGCTCAGCTCTCTTTGATCTGTAAGCAGAGCTTACTGCTTGATTTGACTAAGTCACACTTTCTTCTTGTTGATTTATACACTTTCTTATCCACAACAATTTGAATGATGGCTGGTGGATCATTCCATATATACATGTGAGAAGAACTGGGTTTTCTATTCCATCCCTACCTCATACGAGCAGGTATTGTTGTCTTCTATGGGTATGTGTTAGTTGATCCAGTCCTTTGATTTTATGTAGACATAATTTTAGAGTGTAGCTTGCTAATAACCATGGAAAAAATATCTGGTACAATTAATTTGCACTCCAGTTAATTGACATGAGATACCGTTTTTGGTGCTTATGCTGTAACAGATTTAACTTGTTACAATGCTCTGCAAAACCAACAGCAATGTTCTATTATGATATGAGTAAAATTGAATCTTGATCTAAAGAATCTAAGATATTTTGAACTCTTTTTTATAAGCTTCATGTATAGAAACAAGTATTCCTTATAACACTTTTATGAAGGAATGGAAAAATCCCTGTAGCATGTTTCTGCATATGACATCATACAGAAAATGGATTTTGCATTTGTGATTGTTCTTACCTTTTTCTTCTTTTATCTCAGGCGGATTTCTTCATGACATACATTTTGACAGATGGACTATCAGGGTTTTCATTGGAAATTCTTCAGCCTGGCTTAATGGCATGGAATTTTTTGAACGTTCATTTATTTTTTCGAAGAAAAAAGAGGAAACCATATATTTATTCTTTTCCATATTACAGAGTTATTCCTATTGTCTCACTTTCAATATTAATTGGGACGGTATATGCATTAGTTGCGCCATTGCTCCTTCCATTTCTTGTAGGATACTTCATCCTTGGATATATTGTATATATCAATCAGGTCAACCTTGCTTCTCAATTCATTAGTATGTTCTGAATTGATCCATCCTAGTTTTCTCTATTTTTTATTTTCTTAATATTTGTTACTAACACCATGTAAGTAATTGCTCTGTGCAAAGATGTTTCTGTTTTCACTTTGTTGAAATAGTTTATTTCATATTTATTTTCTTATTCTTCTTAGTTAGGGTCTGTTTGGTCTGTTTAAAGTAGTTTTTTTATTACTGTTCTTGTACTTTAATCTTAGCAGGGGCACAACGGTCTTTTCCCTTCTAATTATGGTTGCCCTATAAATATTAATGTAATCTGGTGCCGCCAGACTATGATTGGGTTCGCCAATCTTCTTTCTTCTCTTCTACCTTCTCTCTTCTCTCTCTCTTCCCTTCTTGTTTACTGCTGTTCGTCCATTGTTAAGATGGTATCAGAGCAACTCTACTGGATTTGAGAGCAGATTGAACAAGTCTTCTCCTTCATCTTGCTGTCTTCTCCAGACTGAAAACAAAAAAGAAAAAAACTGACCTACGACTGATACAAGTCTTCTCTTTTTCCTTCTTTTCCTTCTTTTATCTTGGTCGTGTACCAAGGAAAAAACTCGATAAGCTGGCCTGCTGAATGCTGTCAAAAAAATTGTGAGGTTTAGACCTCTTTTCTTGGATCGTGTGGTCCTGTACTTGTGAAAGGGATGCCTGTAGGTCACGGATGACCTGTTATTTCCCAGTTTTGGTGTGACTACAATATTATGAGGATCTCTCCAGTTGTTAATACACTTGGACACTCTTGGAAGCCTGGGTAGACTAGAACTGTTGATTCTGTACAGGTCTGAAATCAATCTAAGCCTAATTTTTTTTTTTTGGAGAATTGGTGCTGGTCTGTGTTCAGTTTGTGTCCAAAACGAATTGTGTGCATGTGGACTGCTTCTAGGAATTTGTTTTTGGTGTTAGGAGGGATCCTAAGTTGTGTGTTGAAACTAAATAGTGTCCTTAACCATGTCCTCTGAGAATTCTGCAACTTCTGGGATTTCAGGAGGTCAAAACGGAATGAATAGGGAGATGGATATGAGTTTTCCTATGGCTGTAATTCCCTTTGCTGGACTGAACTACCTTGAATGGTCTAGGGGAATTAAACTCTACATTATTGCCAGGGGGAAGATAGGATATATTAATGCTTAAGTGAAGGAATCTAAGACTAGAAATACTGAATATGACATGTGGAACCAAGAACATAGTATGGTGATGTCATGGCTCTTGGTTTCTATGCTGCCACAACTAAGGAAAACATTCATGTGGGCTGAAACAACTTGTGAAATATGGGAGCAAGTGAAATATACCTATTCGGAACAAAGGCACTTTGCCAAGATATATCAATTGCAAGCTGAATCCTCCACTTGCAAGCAGGGGGAGAGAAGTCTCTCAGTGTACTACTCAGATCTGACATCAATATGGAAGGAACCAGATCATTACCAAAATGTGAATTGGAAGTGTGATAAAGATGCAAAGGCCTACAAGTCACTTGTTTCCCAGCAACGAGTATTTTATTTTCTTTTGGGGCTGAATCCTACATACGAGTCTATTAGGGTACTCTTGGAAAGTAAATACTCCCCTTCAGTTCAGGAAGTTTATGCCTTAGTTCAATCTGAAGAGAGTAGAAGAAGTGTGATGAATTGTGCAGAGGGAGAGCCAGTTGCTCTAGCTGTCAGAGGAGGAACAAATTCAAATGTTGGAGGCTCTTCTAAGAAGGGTGATTTACAAGAGAGAGTGGATGGCAAAGACAAACTTTGGTGCACTCACTGTCTGAAAGACCAGGCACACTAGAGACACATGTTGGGGACCTCCATGGTAGTGTGCTCACCTACCTCTTCAAGTTTACCAAAAATTTTCTTAGGCATTGTGGACACAAGAGTAGTGTTCTCACGTACAGACACTTGCATCCTAGCATTCCTCCTACTCTCTTCATTCTACATAGGAGAATATGCTATGGAAAGAGACAAAATGTCAGCACTTATGTTATGTTTGCTGGTGAAGTCATAATCGTCATTCAGCCCAGCAGGAAAATCAAAAACTCGGTTTTTTCAATGTACTTCTTGTACCGTTCTGCATCAACAGGACCCTTCCACTCCAAAGCCTCTAAATGATCAAATTCTTCCCAAATTAATTGTAAGGAGGAGAAATACATAGCCACTAATTTCTCCTCCTGTCGCATATTACATGCTTCTCTTCGCAATTGATAAATTCTAGCAGTGTTTTTCGCTTGAGAATAAGTTGTAGTTAGTCCGTCCCAAATATCTTTAGCTATTGGAAGGGACGTATAGTTGCAGGCAATGTGTGGCTACAAAGAGAATACAAGCCAAGACATAACCAACATATTATCTTGCTCCCATTTTGAATGGTTTGGATCTTTAGGCTTTGGCTTGGCTTCCTTACCAGTAATAAATCCAAGCTTACTTACCTCTGCCACCGATTGTAAGCTTATCTGATTGAGATCATTCAAGAAAATTTATTCCATTAAGTTTACAGTAGTAATCTGCCCTCCAGCATTGTCATTACTTCCTGAGAGGACATAGGTAGGTATGCGAACATCTTTGTGTGAGTCCATCGAGCACAAACCCTTCAAAAACTCCTTTCTCACCAAAACCAGAGTATCCAACACCGGCTGAACTCCCAAACACCTTTCCCATAAAGTTAGACAGGAGTTACAACCGTAAAATTTGAAACAAAAAGGTACTAGGGGAAAAATAGGGGAAGAAAAAAATTCCCAAAAATGTTTTAGGGCTCCAAAAAATCCAAGACTACTTGTTGCAGTTCCAGGGATTTAGTACGACTCAATCACGAGGTTTCAACAACAACCTGACCACCATACGAGCATGCAAGCCCTAAGTAAGGGCATTTCTGTCTTTGTAAACATTATTAGAATCTAATATAGATTAAGGGGGTCGACTGGATGGGTTAACCATCAGATTTTCGACTGACCCTTCTTCTCTTCTTCTTCTTCTTCTTCTTCTTCTTCTTCCTCTTCCTGTTCGGACTACTGTAGCAGCAGTCGAAACATGGTATCAGAGCCATGCTCCTGACCTACGTCAGTTGGTAAAGCACCTCAGCATTGTTCATGACTCTTCACCTTCGTTTCTGGTCAGTCGATAGAGAGAACTGGTTCGCCCTAGGTCAGAAACATTACAACTTGTCTCTCTGCTGCAACCTTCTTCAACAAGGAAAGTGACTTCAGCAGTGAATGGTTGATTGATATTCTCAAAGGAAGGTCGGTTCTCTCTTCTTCTAGTGTTACTTATATTTCTGGGTAGAATCCCTACAAGAAGCTGTTAGTATTGAGTAGAACCTAGAGAACTAGGTTTATTGTTGCCCTAGGAAGGGCTGTGTGTGCAGTAGCTGAATGGTGTAGGGCTGCTGTAAGTTGTTGAATGGTGTTAGGGCAGCTGTAAGTGGCTGAGTG
Source organism: Nelumbo lutea (assembly GCF_056320005.1). NCBI lineage: Eukaryota > Viridiplantae > Streptophyta > Magnoliopsida > Proteales > Nelumbonaceae > Nelumbo > Nelumbo lutea. The sequence goes on from NC_142690.1 coordinate 12,019,767, forward strand.
GTGTAAGGTAGAATGCAGTGACCTTGCCGAACTCCTTGTGGTTGTGTAATGCCCTCTTAAGTGTGTTAAACAAGTCTGAACTGGGTGCAGCAGATTTGGCTGTGTTGTGGTGCTTGAGTGGTTGTAAGAGGGCCTCTACTTGTGATTAGTGAATGGTAAACTGATGCTTATGTGGGACGTAAGTGTGTGAAGTCAGCAGTAGTGTGAATAAGAACAAGTGTGTGCTTCCACTGTGGTGTTTTGAGGCTGCAATAGGTGCTGAAATATCAAACTGTGAACAACATCAATCAGCTTGTAGCTGAGAAGTAAAGTTAGAGACAACTGTGAAAGAGTACAATGGCAGCAATAGGAGATGGCTACAATGATCAGAAACCTAGTGTAGTAATTTCCTCCAACTTCCTAGGGGTACAAATGACCTCAATTAAGCTAAATGGGGAGAACTATGTTCCATGGGCTAAATCAGTGGAAGTTTTTCTCAAGGCAAAGAAGAAAGTAAAGCATGTAAGAGATGAGAAGCCGCCGGTTGACTCTCCAAGGTTTGATGATTGGGAACAAGAAGATGCTCAAATCATGACTTGGCTGTGGAATAGTATGGAACCCAAAATCAATGCCAATTTCATGTTCCTTGATACAGTTAAGGATATGTGGGAGCATGCTAAGAAGCTATATTCTGGACAAGATAACACAACAAGAGTATATCAACTGTATCAGGAGTACTTTGATTTACAACAAGGAACCAAAACACTAGAAGAGTACTATGCCTGCATGAAGAATATAAGGAATGAACTCAATGTCTATCATCCCCTTACTCCAGATATTCAAGTTCAGCAACAACAAAGGGAGCAGCTAGATGTTACAAGATTTTTAGTGGGGCTGAAGTCGGAATATGAACCAGTTAGAGCTCAAATATTGGGGGGCTCTACTCTTCTTACACTTGAGGAAGTATTCTCAAGACTTCATAGAATTTCCTTGGGCCAGACAGAAAACCCCACACAGTATGATAGATCAGCACTTGTGACAGCTAGAGGTGGTGGACATAGTACAAGAGGGGGAAGTCATTCCAGAGGGGGCCGTGGCAATTCCATGATTGGTCGGGGTGGCCGTGACTCAGGGGGAGGCCGTGGTAGAGGAAAAAACAACTCTACAAGGAAGTGTACTCATTGTGGTAGGGATGGACACAGTGAATTTCTGTTATGACCTACATGGCCCTCCCTCTAAATGGGCTAATCATGCTGTAGCAGGCGAGGTTGCTATTAGTGACAGTAAACTGGCAGACCGAACACCTCCCACATCTACATCTACTTCTAGGAGGGAGATGGTGAGTGTTCCGCGTGATGAGTATGAACGGTTCCTTCAAACTACTTCATAGCATACGACTGCCACATATGCCCAATCAGGTATTGCTTGCATGTCATCTAAAACTCCTTCCTGGATTATCGACTCTAGAGCCTCAAATCATATGACCGGGACTTCAGGTGTGTTCTTTTCTCTTTCTGAAACCTCCACATCACAAACTGTTACACTTGCCAATGGATCCTCATCTCCCATCTATGGTATTGGTAATGTTGACTTGGCTTCTGTCCCCTTATCATCTGTTTTATATGTACCTAAGTTTCCATTCAATCTTATGTCTGTTAGTAAAATAACCAAAGCTCTTAACTATTTTGTTACCTTCTTTCCTTCCACTTGTGTTTTTCAGGATCTCAAGACGGGGAAGAAGATTGGTGGGGGGCATGAAGCTGGTGGATTGTATTACCTTGACAGCGATGGATCTTCAATTGCACTTCAGACTTCCCTTACTCCCCTACAATGGCATTGCCGACTGGGACATCCATCTCTCAAGGTTCTCAAGATGTTGGTTCCATCATTGAGTTAGTTGTCAGTTTTACAATGTGAGTCATGTCAGTTTGGTAAATATCGTCGTGTGTCCTTCAGTCCAGGAGTTGAGAGTCGTATGTTGAGTCCTTTTTCTTTGGTTCATTCAGATGTTTTGGGTCCAATCAAAATAGTCTTATAATGGTACAAGTATTTTGTCTCCTTTATTGATGATTGTTCAAGAATGACATGGATTTACTTAATGAAAGAAAGAAGTGAATTATTTTCCATTTTTCAAAAATTCCATGCTGAAATACGCACACAATTTGGTGTTCCAATCTGTGAATAAACCCTAGTTGTTTCTAGGTCAAAGTAGAGAAGAAGAAAGAAAAAAGGGGAGGAGAAAAGTGTTCGGCCAGACTAGAAGAGAGGATGTACAAAAAGTCGCTCTCCTAGCCGACCCACTTAACTTTTATTCATGAAAACTTGAGTTACAAGAAAGACAATTTTGTCCCTCATAGAAGATGGGACACATAAACTCAGATACAATAGACATTTCACTTTCAGTAAGATACTAGAATGACCAAAATACCCCTGACTCCAGCATTCTAACGCTCCCCCTCAAGCTGGAGAGTATATATCATATAGTCCCAGCTTGTTACAAATGTAATCTATTCTTCCCCGAGACAATCCTTTTGTGAAGATATCTGCCCACTGATTTCCTGTGCTCACATGAGATGTAGTTATTACCCCACTTATCACTTTCTCTCTCACAAAGTGACAATCCACCTCAATATGTTTAGTTCTTTCATGGAAGACAAGATTGGATGAGATGTGAACAACAACTTGGCTATCACAGTATAGTTTCATGGGTTTGTCAATTGAGAAACCCATCTCCTGTAGTAGGTTCATCACCATACTAGTTCACATGTGGTATGGGCCATAGCCCTGTACTCTGCTTCCGCACTAATTCTTGCCACCACTGTTTGCTTCTTGCTCTTCCAAGTTACAAGATTGCCACCCAGGAAGGTACAATACCCTATGGTTGACCTCCTGTCTGATATAGAGCCAGCCCAATCAGCATCTGTGTACCCTACTATCTCAAGAGGTTCTCCTTTTTGGTATAACAAACCATGACCTGGAGCACCCTTTAGGTACCTAACAATTCTCAGAACAGCTTCCTAGTGAGGAACCTAGGGATGTTGCATAAACTGACTCACCACACTCACAGCAAATGATATATCTGGTCGTGGTCAGGTAGTTCAACTTTCCCACCAACCTTCTGTATCTTCCAGGATCATCAAACTCTTCACCTGCATCCACACTTAACTTGGCATTGAGTTCCATAGGAGTCTCTGCTGGTTTAGCACCTAACAACCATGTTTCTTCAAGTAGATTAAGAACATATTTCCTCTAACATAGGTTGATCCCCTGTTTTGACCTCGCAACTTCTATTCCTAGGAAATACTTTAGCTTCCCTAGATCTTTCGTATTGAAGTGGTCCTGTAAAGAATTTTTTCAGCCTGTCAATTCTATTGTTGTCACTTCCAGTTATGACAATATCATCCACATACACGACTAGCAAGATGTTTCCATCTTCCGAGTTATAGCTAAACACAGAATGATCAACCTGACACTGTTTTATCCCAAAGGCCTTCACCACTTCATTGAACCTGCCGAACCATGCACGAGGAGATTGTTTCAGTCCATAGATTGCCTTTTTGAGCCTGCACACCTTACTAGCCTCCCCCTGAGCAACAAACCCCGGTGGTTGCTCCATATACACCTCCTCAACAAGATCACCATGTAGGAAGGCATTTTTTATGTCAAGTTGTAGGAGAGGCCAATCATACATAGTAGCCAATGAGATCAACACCCGAACTGAACAATTTTAGCCACAGGAGAGAATGTCTCCATATAGTCCACACCATATAACTAAGAATAGCCCTTGGCCACTAACCGTGCCTTCAATCGTTCCACACTGCCATCAGGAAGATGCTTCACTGTATAGACCCATTTACACCCAACAGTGTGCTTACCAGGAGGAAGGGTGGTGAGTTCCCACGTATGATTATGTTGTAGAGCAGAGAGTTCTTCCATGGCTTGCTGCCACCCTGGAGAGACAAGGGCTTCTTGTATAGTCTTGGGAATGGGAACCGATGAGAGTAATGATATAAACTTGCAATGGGAAGCAGAAAGGTGAGCAGTGGAAACATAGTCTGAAATGGGATGAGAAGTACAAGTACGTTTACCTTTCCGCAGAGTAATAGGGAGATGAAGATCTGAGGGAGAAGGGGCAGTAGCAGGATCTGTCGACGGGTGCTGAAGTGGAGAAGGAGCCGAAGCACTTCTGCGAGTATACACTTGAGTAATTGGCAGCCTCTCTGTAGTAACCAGCTAATGATGTGCATCTGCAGTAGGAGTGGGAACCACGGGAAGGGGGTCCATGACTGGAACAGGAAGAGGAACCACAGAGGGAGAAGAAGAGACCTCGACATTGGAGAAAAAAGGAACTGATTCAAAGAAGGTGACATTAGGACACACAAACGATTTATAAAACTTAGGGTTATAACACTTGTACCCTTTTTGAGTCCTTGAGTAGCCAAGAAAAATACACTTTGTAGCCCGAGCATCTAGCTTGTCTACTCCAGGCCCCAAGTGCTGAACAAAACAAACACAGCCAAAGACTCTTGGGGTGAGAGGAAAGGGAGACAAAGTGGGGAACAACACGGAGAAAGGGGATTGACTTCCAAGGATTGATATGGGCATCCGATCTATCAAAAAACAGGATGTAAGAACAGCATCACTCCAAAAATGCTTTGGGACATGCATATTGATCATCAAGGACCGAGCAGTTTCAAGAAGATGTCTATTTTTCCGTTCAGCTACACCATTTTGTTGTGGGGTGTAGGTACAAGAAGTTTGATGAATTATTCCATGATGTTTTAGGTATTGCTGAAATGATGAGGAGATGTATTCTTTGGCATTATCGAAGCGAAGTATTTTCATATGAACACCAAACTGAGTGCGTATTTCAGCATGAAATTTCTGAAAAATAGAGAACAGTTCACTACGGTCTTTCATAAGATAGATCCATGTCATCATTGAAAAGTCATCAAGAAAGATTACAAATCACTTAAACCCATTGTATGACACCACTTTAACTGGACCCCATACATCAGAATGAACTAAAACAAAAGGACTTGAGACACGACTATCAGTTCTTGGACTAAATGAGACTCGATGATGTTTTCCCAACTGACATGACTCACAATCTAATGATGAAAGATGACTTAAGGAAGGAACTAGCAGCTTCAAAGCCTTGAGAGAGGGATGACCAAGTCTGCAGTGCCATTGGAGAGGAGTAAGAGACGACTGAAAAGCCACTGGAGGTCTACCACCATCAAGGTAATACAAACCACCGGCTTCATGCCCTCCACCAATCTTCGTCCCCGTCTTGAGATCCTGAAACACACAAGAAGAAGGATAGAAGGTTACAGAACAATTAAGGGACTTGGTTAATCTACTAACAGACATAAGGTTTAAAGGGAACTTAGGAACATATAAAACAGATGCTAAAGACAATGAGGAGAGATCAACATCACCAACACCACTAATAGGAGCTGTAGAACCATTAGCAAGTGTAACTGTCTGAGATGTGGAGGTGCGAGAAAGGGAAGAAAATACAACGGGAGTCCCAGGCATATGGTCCGAGGCGCCAGAATCAATGATCCAGGGTGAAGCTTTGGAAGCTAAACAAGTCATACCTGAATGGGCAAGTGTAGCTGTGTTCTGCTGAGTTGTTTGAAGGAACTGCTCATATATTGCCCGTGGTACACTCACCATTTCTTGCCCGGAAGCACAAGTGGGTGTGGAGGGGGTTGGTGCAGTTTGCTGGCTTTCAGTAATTGTGCTACTTCTCTTAGATGTAACATGGTTAGCTCAAGTGTTGGGTGGACCCTGCAAATCATAGCAAAAATTAACCGTGTGCCCCTCTAAGCCACAATGTGTACATTTTCTCTGAGCATTACCCCTTCCTTTTCCACGGCCTCCCCCTGACTCACGGCCTCCAGTCTAGTCACTGGCCCGGTGAAACATGTGCCCACCACGGTTGCTTGGAGGGCCATTGCTGCCACCACCACTTCTACTTCCACGACTACTCCCTTTAGTCACTACCAAACCAAATCTATTAGAGAAGGAAGAATGTTCCATTGGCTCAATGGATGTCCTCTTAAGACGGGCAAAAACTTCAAGTGAGGGGAGAGTTGATCCCCTCAATATCTGTGTTCTGGCAGGCTCATACTCAGCCTTCAAGCCCACAAGAAACCTAGTCACATCAAGTTGTTCACGTTGCTGTTGTTGGATCTGGACATCTGATGTGAGAGGGTGATACACATTTAGCTCATTGCTTATGTTTCTCAAACTTGCATAGTACTCTTTTAAGCTTTGACTTCCTTGCTTCAAATTGAAGTACTCTTGGTATAACTGATATACCCTAGTTGTATTGTCTTGTCCAGAGTACAACTTTTTAGCATGATCCCAGATCTCTTTGGCTTTATATAGGAACATGAAATTCACACTAATCTTTGGTTCCATGCTGTTCCAAAGCCATGTCATTATCTGTGCATCATCTTGTTCCCAATCACTGAACCCAGGAGAATCAGAGGAAGGTTTCTCCTCCCTCACATGTTTTACTTTCCTCTTGGCCTTCAAGAACACCTCCACAGATTTTGCCCATGGTACATAGTTCTCACCATTCAACTTGATGGATGTCATTTGAACACTTATATAATCTGAGGAGAGCATGATGCCTGTTTTGTTGTCATTCCCAACTACAGTTGAAGCCATCTCAATTATGTCTCCTTTGAATATACACCACAATCTCACACTTATCACAAGACTTATCTCACTTACAATACCACCAACCCACTTTCTTCAACTACACATTACACACTACACTCTAAAGCTGAAATCATTCAGTCAACACATCAAACACTTGGACTGCACACTGCAAGACCATTTACCACCAACACACCACTACTGAAATTACTCAGTCATTTCATCAAACACTTGTTCTCCAAACTGCAGAACTGATTACACACAAGGTCTAGGGGTTCACTTTTAAGCATTTAAAAACATATATATGTCAGCCACCACAACACAATCAACAGCACACCACTACTATCGTGGACATCAGCAGTCTACCACTCTTCTTTCAGCACACATGTGAGCAAGAAAACACACAAAAAACAACATGACTGATATGTGTATCAGTTTCACCCAGCACCACAACAACTAACTTTCGAAGCACACAAAAAAAAAATCAGCATTCACAGTCCATTTCTGAACACACGACAGCAGTGTCCATACCTGTATACGACTAGCCCTCTTCGTACACTGAATAGAGGGTCTAGTATACCACTTCAACGACCACCACAGCACCGGCCAGAGGCATTCTCACCTCCAGGCCCTCAAAACGACAACTCCTTTTCAGCCCTTCAATCAGATCAGTTGTAGGATGATGAAACCTACTATGAAGCTGGAGGCGAACCCAGGAAGAAGACAGCAGCAAGAAAACGAACACCAGACCTTAATGCTCTGATACCATGTGAATAAACCCTAGTTGTTTCTAGGTCAAAGTAGAGAAGAAGAAAGAAGAAAGAAGAAAGAAGGAGAGGAGAAAAGTGTTCGGCCGAACTAGAAGAGAGGATGTACAAAAAGTCACTCTCCTAGCCGACCCACTTAACTTTTATTCATGAAAACTTGAGTTACAAGAAAGACAATTTTGTCCCTCATAGAATATGGGACACATAACTTAAACTCAGATACAATAGACATTTCACTTTCAATAAGATACACCAGAATGACCAAAATACCCCTGACTCGAACATTCTAACACAATCAAAGTTCTCCGTTAGATAATGGTCGTGAATACTTTCTTACTGCATTTCAACAGTATTTAGAACAGCATGGCATTATTCATCAGACCTCGTGTGCTTTCACCCCTCAACAAAATGGGGTGGCTGAACGGAAGAACCGTCATCTTCTTGAAATTGCTCGGTCTATGCTTCACCATATGAATGTTCCTAAACGGTTTTGGAGCGATGCTGTACTCACTGCATGTTTTCTCATTAATCGGATGCCCTCTTTTATTCTTCATGGTCGGTCCCCCTTCTCCATCTTGTTTCCCACTTTATCTCCATTTCCATTAACTCCTCGTGTCTTTGGTTGTGTGTGCTTTGTTCATAATCTGAGCTAGATGCACGCTCAATTAAATGTGTCTTCCTTAGCTACTCTCGGACTCAAAAAGGGTACAAGTGTTATAATCCCATTGCCCGAAAGTGGTATGTCTGCCCTGATGTCACCTTTTTTGAGTCTGTCCCCTTCTTCTCCAGTCATGAAGCACCCTTGTCCTCACCCTTACCTCCTCTTTCTCTTCCTGTCAGTGATTCAGTTCTAGAGGCTGTTGTTGGAGTAGACTCATCTCCTCATCCAGTGCAGGTCACCACTGAACGACCACCGATCCGACAAGTGTATACACGTCGAACGACACCGGCTCCTCCTCCTGCTTCTACCTCATCTGCGGATCCTCTCATGGCTCCTATTGCTGAACCTTCAGATCTTGACCTACCCATTGCCTTACGGAAAGGTAAACGTAGTTCTACACAACATCCCATTTCCAATTTTGTTTCATTATCTCGTCTTTCTACCTCACATTGCTAGTTTATTTCACTTTTGTCTTCTATTTCCATACCTAACAATGTTCAAGAAACTCTTAGTTCACCTGTATGGCGGCGAGCAATGGAGGAGGAACTTTCTGCTCTTCAACATACTCAAACGTGGGACTTACTACTCTCCCACCTGGTAAGCATGTTGTGGGTTGTAAATGGGTGTATACTGTGAAATACTTGCCAGATGGTAGTGTGGAGCGTCTGAAGGCCAGACTTGTTGCTAAAGGTTACTCACAGTTGTATGGTGTGGACTACATGGAGACATTCTCTCCGGTGGCTAAAATTGGTTCCGTTCGTGTCCTAATTTCCTTGGCAGTTATGTATGATTGGCCTCTCCTTCAACTTGACATAAAGAATGCCTTCCTCCATGGTGATCTAGTGGAGGAGGTATATATGGAGCAACCACCTGGGTTTGTTGCTCAGGGGGAGGGTGGTAAGGTGTGCAAGCTAAAGAAAGCAATTTATGGGTTGAAGCAATCTCCACGTGCTTGGTTTGGGAAGTTCAACGAAGTGGTGAAGAGTTTTGGAATGAAGCAATGCCAGGTCGATCACTCAATGTTCAACTATGACTCAGAAGCTGGGAAGATTTTATTAGTGGTCTATGTGGATGATATTGTCATCATTGGAAGTGATAAATTGGGGATTCGCAAACTAAAGGTATTTCTACAAAATCATTTTCAAACAAAGGACCTTGGAACATTAAAGTATTTCTTGGGAATAGAGGTTGCCTGGTCAAAACAAGGTGTGAATCTGTGCCAAAGGAAATATGTCCTTGATCTATTGGACGAAACAGGACTGTTAGGTGCAAAACGGATTGAGACCCCTATGGAACCAAATGTTAAGTTGAGAAGTGATACAGGAGAAGTATTTGAGGATCTTGGAAGGTATAGATGACTAGTGGGAAAGCTGAACTATCTGACTATCACGAGACCCGACATCTCCTTTGCAGTTAGTGTGGTGAGCCAATTCATGCAAAACCCTCATATACCTCACTAGGATGCAGTCCTTAGAATTGTGAGGTATTTGAAAGGAGCTCCAGGCCATGGGCTATTGTATAAACCAGGAGGAAAACTTGAAGTAGTTGGGTATACAGATGCAGACTGGGCAGGCTTAGTGAGTGACAGAAGATCTACTACAGGCTATTGCACATTTCTGGGAGGAAATCTTGTGACATGGAAGAGTAAAAGGGCAGACGGTTGTAGCCAGAAGTAGTGCTGAAGCCGAATATAGGGCCATGGCTCACACTACCTGTGACAACCAAGCTACACTCCATATCTCATCCAATCCTGTCTTTCATGAGAGAACAAAGCACATAGAGGTTGATTGCCACTTTGTAAGAGAGAAGGTTCTTGCCGGAGAGATAAATACAGAACATGTGGGCTCCAATGACCAGTGGGCAGATTTGTTTACAAAAGCTCTAAGCTCAGGGAAATTGAACTATCTATGTAACAAGCTGGGATTATATGACACATATTCTCCAGTTTGAGGGGGAGTGTTAAGATGTGCCGAATAGGGGTAGTTTAGTCTTCTTCTATTTATTAAGTAACTTGCTTATGTGGCAGTGTTATTAGAGTTACTCTGCCCCACACTTAAGTAAGGGCATTTCTGTCTTTGTAAACATTATTAGAATCTAATATAGATTAAGGGGGTCAACTGGATGGGTTAACCATCAGATTTTCGACTGACCCTTCTCTTCTTCTTCTTCTTCTTCTTCTTCTTCTTCTTCTTCCTGTTCGGACTACTGTAGCAGCAGTCGAAACAGACTCTATAACTGTGTGTAGTGCCTTATGCTTACCTTTCTTGGGAGGCTGAGTAGGGCCTTCAATGATAATATGCCCCTATTGCTTTTAGTAGGTACAAAATTCTTTTTCTTACAGTGAGACTAGACTGTGAGAGGCCACATGCCCAAACTCTTTGCATTCATAACACTAATTCTTGGAAAAGTCCTTAAAAGGCCAAGGCCATTTTCTTATACACTTTACAGCACAAGTTCATCATGTAAACTGGATCCATTCTCAATTGTCTATAAAATGATGGAATAAGGCAGCAATTTCTTCTGTTCTTTTTCTTTCAAGTTAGATCATTTACGATTTTTCTTAAGAACCTGCAATTGATTAGTTTCAACTTTCAAATGATAATTGGGAGGGTCCAAATTCAATGGAAAACATGAAATGATTCCATTTTATTGGAATTCGTGGCCCTTGATAGAGTGAAATGGTAAAATGGGATTTTCTAGCTACAACAGATAGTAGAATAAGGATTTGTTGAGTTGAATTGAGTATAATTGGTGCAAATATTGTTTGCAGATTGAAAATGTATATGAATTTGTTTATGAGACATGTGGACAATACTGGCCATACATTCATCATTATATTTTCATGGCCATCATTCTTATGCAAATTACTATGATTGGTCTCTTTGGATTGAAGTCAAAGCCAGCAGCATCAATTTCAACAATACCACTCCTCTTGTGCACTTTCTTGTTCAATGAATATTGCAAGATCCGCTTCCTTCCTACATTTTGCTGTTACTCTATCCAGGTATCTTCGAGTCTATATGTGCATTTATGGTAAAGCCTTACAGTGATAATCAGTAAATGGAAGTTTATTATTTCTTGGTTACATTTTTTTTATCGTACAATGTTATTAATGAGGGAACCTCTACCAATTGAGGCTCCATTGTCATTTTCATTTTGAGCCCCATTGCAGAGATAGAAGTTAGCAACTCAGATTTAGAACATGTCATGTGGTTTTGAGTTGGGCTTCCAACAGATAGGATTGAACAAGATATACCTAGATCCAGATTTGATTCATTAATATTCAGATTTGAATCAAATCTCACCAGCAGATTTAGATCAATCATCAATATCAGATCAGATTGAGATATCGAATACCTCTAATGAAAGGCCATTATCCAATGTTAGTCCTAGCTATCTGGGGTCGTGGGAGGGTTGGACTGGATATGGACTTAGCCTTTTGTCTTTTGTTGTTTTTCTTTTATCTTTTTCTTTTTTTTTTTTTTTTGATAAAGGCAAAGTATGGTAAATTGAATTAATATCTAAACCAGGTCCTTTGTACAATTAGTAACTATACAAGATAACCCATTAGGTACCTCCAAAAAAATCCACCATCAAGAAAGAAGCAGCCTACTGCTGTGTTAATCACCACTGCTTCTGAAACTAGCTTCTGCTAAAAAATTCTTCTATTTCTTTCTAGCCATATGGCCCACAAAATTGCTGCTGTGACAGAGGACCAGCACAGCTTGCCTTTCCTTGACATACCCTGAACCTGCCAGCCTTTTAGTAGGTCCTCCAATGACCTCGGAACACACCACCTTATGTTTAGAGCAGCAAGAAAATAGTTCCAAATTGAAGCACTGAAACTGCAGTTCAGGAACAAGTGACTAGAAGTCTCCATCTCTCTATTAGAGAAAACACACAGCAGATCAGGAACACTGAAGCCCTTCTTCACTAGCATGGTCTTTGTCAATCATTTGTCCAGCACAGATACCCAGAGAAAAAAATTTACTTTAGAGGGGGCCGCTGTTCTGTATATGGATTTACTTGGAAAAGGTATCTCTCACTTCTCCTGCCAGACCCATATAGAAGGATTTGACAGAGCCATTCGGTCCTTGTCTACTTCCAGCATCTTGTGTCTTGGGCTTGCGGGTTCAGCCATTGACTTTGAAAGGACTTCAAAGAGATGGGCTACCATGTCCACCACCCAATCATTGAAATCTCTCCTTAAAGCTGGTGACTAGCCCACTTCAAAGAGATGTGCTACCATTTCCACCACATAAGAGTCAGCTATTAATGCTGATCTATCTGCAGCCACTGTAAATAGAGCTGGGAAGACATCTTTTAGGGCAGCATCCCCACACCAAGGATCCATCCAAAAGTGCAATTTCCTACCATCCCTCACTCTGAGTTTTAAGCCTTCAGAAAACTGATCATAAGCTCTGGAGATACCCTTCCACATTGTGCACCCGCAAGACTGGTTAGAGTTTGAAGTATCCCACCCATTGCTTCTCAACCCGTATTTCTCCTCAATAACCTTTCTCCACAAACTATCTAGTTCGGCAGTGAATCTCCAGAACCATCTTCCCAACAGGGCAGCATTGAACAGTTTAAACTTCCTGATTCCTAAACCTCCTTGACTTTGAAGCTTGCACACCTGCTCCCAATTGACAAGATGGTACTTATTTGAATCCTTCCAGCCAGCCCAGAGGAAATTTCTCATTTTTTCCTCGATTTTGTCAGCCACATTTGAGGGCATTGAGAAAATGGATAAAAATAGGCAGGTAGGTTGGCCAAGATGCTTTTAGTTAAGGTCACCTTACCCCCTTTTGATAGGTACCAGGCCTTCCATGGGGCCAATTTTGAATCTAAACTTGCAAGGAGTGGGTCCCAAATATTTGGAGGGAAGTATTCCCACTTTACACCGTAACACATCAGCCAAATCCTGTATGTTTGGCACCTCTCCTACTGCCATCATTTCACTTTTTAGATAGGTTGACCTTAAACCCTGACACCACCACAAACCAAAACAATAAGTGCTTAAAACAGCTTACCTGATCCACTTTGGCATCACAAAAAAATAGTGTGTCACATGCAAATTGCCATGAAGGTACCTTAGTCCATTGTTGCTGACCTCAAAACCGTCTAAACAGCCTGAAGTCGAGGCTCTTTCCACCATCCGGCTCAAACCTTCCATTACAAAGAGGAAAAGTAATGGAGATAGAGGGTCACCTTGTCTTAACCCTCTTGAGAATTTAAATTGTTCTTTCATTGTCCCATTGATCAAGATTGATACACTTGGAGTTGATATGCACATTATCATCCAATTCCTCCACTATGACCCAAAGTGCATCCTTGCCAACATATAATCTAGAAAGGCCCAATTCACATGATCATAGGACTTTTCCAAGTTGATTTTACAGACCAGCCCCCTTTTCCCACTTATTTTTCTTGAATCAATGATTTCATTTGCAATTAGAACTCCATCACGTTTCGCTCCTTGGAAGTCAGAAACGAGAGAGTCCATCACTCCTCACAATCTAGATGCTAGAATCTTTGCCATTATTTTATAAACACTTCCAATTAGGCTGATAGGGCGAAAGTCTTTTAACCAAGCTGCTCCATTTTTCTTAGGGATTAAAGAGATGGAGGCATTCAGACTTCTCTCCAAAGCTGCTGAGCTATGGAATTCTTCCAGGACTTAGAGCAGATCTGATTTGATTAAATCCCAAAAATTTTTATAAAATAATACTGTGAACCCATCTGGTCCAGGAGCCTTCTCCCCTTCCATTTCACCATTTCATCAATGGCCTTTTGACCTCCTCTTCTGAGAAAGGCTTTTCTAACACGACAGCCTTCTGATCTGTTTTGTTTTTTTGGGCATGAAGTGACCTTTCTTGCATTAATGGTATCTATAATACCATCAACAAATTATTAATCTATCAATTATCAGAATACTATATTATGAATACAATGAACTAAAAGCGACTTGTATATTGTTTGTGATGAATAAAATGACTTGAAAATAACTTCCGAGACTTGAATCTATAACTTTACTAAGCATACAACAATCAAAAGAAATTTAAAACATACATATCAATTTTGTAAAGATATAAGCATATATATTTAAATATCAGAGAGGATCATATTTCATTGTACTGAGGTGGATCCATACTTGATCAAGTAATAAACAGATCAAATTTGGATTGCTTATGTTGGATCTGATCTGAATTTGAATTTGGACAAACAGATACCATTTGCAGACCTAGTCCTGAGATGCTAAATTTGTATCAAATCCATGGTCATGTAAGGAATTTATCAATGACTTGAATATCCCCTGGAATGCATTGGGCAGGCTTGGGTTCAGCATTTGTTAAAATTTGAAAGGGCCTGGCCATACACTGTAGTATAAATTCTTTTAGTCAGGTACCTGACTTGCAACCCTATATATTCATCCTTTAAAAGATACATTGATTACATATTTATTCTGGATAAACTGATTATTTTCTTTGAAAAGAAGAGTGTTATGCATTCTCTCATAATACTCTCAACTTGGTTTCTTTTTCTTTTCCTTTTTTTTTCCTTTTTCTTCCCGGGGAGAAGGGGTGTTATATGGTGATGGACCAGTTGCATAGCTCTCCTCAATGATTCATCATTCATGTCATAAAATTCATACTTTCCTTCTTGGTATTGAGCAATTAGTAGCTGTTGTAAGGTGCTTTTTATTATGTTTTCAGGTGCAGGGGATCTTTTTGTTATTTTTTCTGTTCTCAGGGACTTCTCTGTAGTATTTATGTTTTATTTATATAAAAGAGGTCAGAGGGGTCCTCCCTCTGCACGAACTAAATTGAAAAAAAAAAAAACCTCACATTCTGCTGTCTTCTTCTCTTCTCTTTTCTTCTATTTTGTTTCTTCCTTCTCACATGGGTTATCCTTGACAGATTTTACATGGCATCAGAGCATAATCTGTCCTAGGAAACCCATTTTGCCCTTCTAATTTTCTATAGCAATCTGGTTTCTTAAAGGGTGCAGCACTGTAATCTTGGACTGACCGGATCTCATCTCTTCAGCTTTTTGAGCTTTGGTTTTTCTTTTTTTCATCTCTTATTCAGATGTTGGTGTATTTCCTGGAATTGTATTATGTGTGATTGGTTTTGTGACCTAAAGGTGTGCTGTTAACAGTTTGTTCAGCCATGTCAACTAATAGTTCAGTCACATCTAATCCGCTTGGAGGGCAAAGTAGTGCTAATAGCAGTACGGAGAGTGTTAGTTTCCCAGTCTCCATCATCCTTATTGATGTGGATTAAATTACTTGGAGTGGTCTAAAAGTATAAAACTGTCTGTTGGAGCCAAGGGAAAGTTGGGGTATCTCACTGGGAAGACCAAGAGACCTACTATAGAAGGAGGTGACTGTGATAAGTGGAAACAAGAGAACTATTTAATCATGTTCAATGTTTAAAAACATGAGGCGTTGCACTACCTAGAGGCATGAGGCGTAGTTTAGAACGTAAGAAGCCTAAGCCTCCTTGAGAGGAGGGAGAGGAGGAGGAAGGGGAAGAGGAAGAAAGATCTCATTTTTCTTTATTTTTAATAAAAATATTTTATATTAAAAATAATGAAGATGAATAGCACTAGTTGAAAGAGGGGTCCGGGGTAAAGCCCCTGGTCCACTTTCTTTCCCCTTATCTATTCTTCCCTTCCCTTTCCTTTTCCTTTTTTTTTCTTTTTCTCTTTTTTTTCTGGTCTTTCTTTCTTACTCTTTCCCTTCCTTTCCCTTCCCTTCCCTTCCTTTTTTTTCTTTTTTTTTCCTTTTTTGTTTTTTTTGTGATGTGTGCATGAGGCATATGCCTCTAGCATGCCTCATGAAAAAAGCGTATAAGGTATATGCCTTTGGTCTGCGCCTTAGGGCGTTTTGGGGGCGCCTCGCCTGGAGGTGCGCTTCCAGGTGTATGCCTCCCATGCCTTTTAAAACAATGATCATGTCTTGGCTTGTTTCTTCTATTCAGCCTTCACTTAGAAAAAACTTCATGTGGGCTGAAATGGATAAGGAGATTTGGGACCAAGCAATATCAACTTATTTTGAACAAAGGTATTTTGCTAGAAAGCCTAGAATCTATCAATTACAAGTTGATTCATCAACTTATAAGCAAGGAGACATATCTCGTACAGCCTACTATTCTTCTCTCACATCTATGTGGAAGGAGTTAGACCGCTATAGGATCATTGATTGGAAAAATGATGATGATGCTTCTGTCTATAGAAAATTACTTTCCCAAGAGTATGTTCCTTTTTGGTAGGTCTAGATTCCATTTATTAACCTATTCGAGTTCATATTTTGGGTAGCAAGGAATTCCTAGATCTTGAAGAAGTCTTTGCTTTGGTTCAATCCGAGGAAACTAGGAGGATGGCTATGAATCCTCCTGAGGGAGAGCAAGTTGCATTCATAACTAATGGTGAAAACAAGAGAGGTGATTTTGATAAGGATAAATTATGATGTACCCATTGTAGAAGGTCTGGACACAATAAGGATTTTTGTTGGGATTTACATGAAAACATAAAAAGTTCCAAGAGAAGTAGAGTAAAAAACCTAATGTAGTCAATACTGCCTCAACTATACCAAATCAAGAGACCCATCAATAGTCAAGTAATGGTAGTTCCTCCATTGTTCAATCTACAGGATCTGCATCTAAGGAAGGTCTTCTAAGTACCACGCGTGATCAATTTGAATAGTTTGGGTGTATTCTTAGACACAGGTAATTTTTCTTACTCCCTCCACTTCTCTCTGGATCCTTGATTCAAGGGCCACAAATCATATGACCGGTAAGTCTTCTCTTTTCTTATTGATAAAAAAAAAAAGTCTTCTCTTTTCTCTTCTTATCATGTTTTGTCTGGAAAAGATAAAGTTAAGCTTGTTAATGGCTCATTCTCTTCTATTACTGGACAGGGTGTTATCTCCCTTCCTATTGGTTTAAACTTGTCTAATGTTTACCATGTTCCAAAAATTCCTATTAATCTTCTTTCTATCAATTGTATTGCTAAGTCATTAAACTGTTTCGTAACTTTTCTTCATGATTCTTGTGTGCTTCAAGATTTTACATCGGGGAGGATGATTGGTAGAAAGAAGAATAATAGGCATTTTTGGAACATGGTAAACATTAGACAAGTTTAAACCAATAGGAAGGGAGATAACGCCCTATCCAGAAATAGAAGAGAAAGAGCCATCTATCATTCATTCTCAATAAACTAGAGCAACCCTATATCCATCCTTTAAAAGATACATTGATTACATATTTATTCTGGATAAACTGATTATTTTCTTTGGAAGGGAAAATGTTGTGCATTCTCTCATAATGTTGTGCATTGTTTCTATTGTTTCTGAAGGTGGATATCGATATTTCATTAGTTTCATTGAAGATTATTTGCGCTACACATGAATATATTTGCTTTGTTCTCGTGATGAAGTCCCTGAAGTTATAAAAAAGCATCCATTGTATGATATACTCAATTCCATGTTGATACTCATATCATTAAGACAATGAAAAGGAGTATTTTACTAAAGACGTCAATACTTATCTTTTGAATAATGGTATTCTACATCAAGGTTCTTGCCCTAAAACAACACAACAAAATGGTGTTGCTGAAAGGAAGAACAACCATTTATTAGAAGTGGCTCATGGTTTACTTCTCCAAATGAATGTTCCAAGGCATTTTTGGGTTTATGCTACACATGCCATCACGTTTGTTACAATCCTGGGCCCCACATCAGTTGTTTTTTTACCCTACTACTCACAAGGGGTATAAGTGTTTCGACCCTTTGTCTCATAAGGTCTTTATCTCTACGGATGTGACATTCTTTGGGTCTCATCCTTTTTTCCTTGTCTCACCTGAGGGGAAGAGTAATGGTGAGGTGAGACACATTATTTCCTTCTCCACAGCCCCAACCTTTGCCGCCTCCACCCCTATCCCTGATCCCTGGTGGAGGTGTGTTCCCAAATCTCTGAATTCTTTTTTTATTTTTATTTTTTATTAAAAGTTTTCTTGGGAAAAAATATTTACTTAAAAAAGAAAAAAATCATTAATCTAAATTGGTTTAATTTGAGTTGAAATGAATATAAATCTATTTAAGAACATATATACAAATAATATTTTAGAATATTTAATATACGCATATATATTTTCAAAATTTAAAATATTACAGTCAGGATTAGGTTAGGGTGGGAACTTCACTCCCCATCCTGATCGTGTACCTGAGTTAATCCTCATCCTCATTCCCGTCCCTGCCATAGTAGTTTCCATACCCAACCCGATTGTTGGGGAGGCCGGGCAGGGGAAATTGCCATCCCTTAGTAGCTATGCATGTTTAACCATGCTAGTAAAAATCGAAATATGCTCATAAAAGCCTTGGGGTTGTTGGGTGGAGTTAAACTGCAAAGGATCTAAGCTAGCTTGATTTACAATTGAGATCTTGAGTGATTTAGAGTGTAAAATAAGATAAAGAAGAGAGAAAGAGGAGGATGCAAGAAAAAAATTTCGGGGAGAAAAGTGGTATTGGAGATTGTAACACCGTCTGTTCATTTATATATCTCAATTACTAGAATGTACCAGAAAGATAATTATATCTCTAATTATTATAAAATAGGAAAAGACATAAATACCCTTATTTCATTATTATCTACACTCTCCCTCTAGTGGAGCACAGATATTATTATCTACACTATGCCTTCTATCAGAGAAAAAAAGAACAAAACAAAATTGTAGAGAAGATGGGCCGAATGGCCCATAGGCTGTTACTGCATATTATCTTTATGTTCTTCTCTGTAATGGGCTTTATTCTGGGCCCATACTCTTTTATGTTCCTCTTTTATAATTTCTTGTCCAACTAAGGACCTCTCTTGTAATTACTAAAATATTAACTTAATAAAAGTGTATTAGAGAGTTAGAGGGAGGTTAAGTTCAAATACCTCATCCTCTAACCCTTCTTGCCCTAGCTCTCTCTTCTTCTCTAATCTTCTCTTACTAGTTTTCTTTGTTTCAAACACAGTTCCTACTTTTAGGACTATTTTTCAACTTGGTATCAGAGCAGGCCATTGCTTGGCGTGTCCCTCATGTGGTTCTAGTTCAGCCAACTACATGAGGAGGTTCTAGGGCTGAAAGTTTACAGTCATCCGCCTAGTTCTTGGAGGTCATTGGAGGGTGCCCAAGCTTCTACACACTTGGAGAAGGGTTTGGTGACCAGGAAGAATCAGAGAACAAGTTGTTTGGCCTGATTTGGAATCAGAGAAAAGGGTTTTCGAAGTCATCTTAGAGGACAAGTGTTCGGCCTGGATTATAGTTCAAACCAGAGACTCTCTTACTGTAAGTCTTTGCTCAGTTGTTTCTGGGTTTTTTTTTTTTACTGTTCTGGACTGTTAAAAGTCCGAAGTTTCTTTGGAAACAGTACATCTATTCGGCTATCCTTTGGTCTGGTTTAATCCAGAGATTTCTGGGTTGTTTTTCATTTCTTTTCTGGACTGTCAAGTAGCCGAAATACCTCTGGAATCACTACTGCTGAGACTGCTTCATTCGGCCCACTGTTGTTGGACTGCTTCTACTCAGAAATTTATGGGTTGCTTTGGAGGTCCTATTCGGCTGATTATTGGGTTGGGAAGCTGCCGAGACTGTTTTAAAACTAAGTGATACTAGTCTCATCTTCATTCCAGCCTCTTCTTGGACCTATACTAAACACTTTGAAGTGGGTTCTTCAGTTAACAAGTAGGCTGTTAAGTATTGCACACTGATTGTTCAATAAAAGGTCTCTTAAGGACTGTGGTCTTTTTTCTTCCTCTTTGGGACAACGACTGTTAGAAGCTGAAATACCTTGTGATTGGAGGTTGCTGGGTGTCCTTTGAAGGCTGAAACAGTAAAGAAAGAACTACCACCGAACTTTGCATGATGGATTTCTCAGACCTTGAAAACAAGAATGCTGCTAAATATGGGCAGATTTTGGGAACCCCAACCGATTCTATGCTGGCTGTAACTACAGTCAAGCTTGATGGGACCAACTACTTGGCTTGGTCACAATCAGTGAAAATCCACATTTGTAGCAAAGGAAAATGGGGTTTTATTTCTGGGAGAAAGAAAGCTCCTTCAGAGGATGATCCATCTTATGAGAGATGGATACAAGAAAACTACACTGTGATTGGGTGGCTTGTGAACTCAATGCAGCCACAGATCAGTCAACATTATATGTGGATGAATTTGGCTAAAGAAATCTGGGATAGTGTTGCAGAGACTTACTCCCAGAAGTTGAATGTTGCTAGAGCTTACAAACTGAGAAGTGATGTGAAGAATCTAAGACAGGGGGAGAAGTCACTTGCAGCATACTTCTCAACCTTAAAATCTCTATGGCAAGAGATTGATTTGATAGAGGCTGTGACATGGGATACCCCTAAGGATGTTGAAACATATAGGAAATTGGTTGAACGGAATAGGGTCTTTGAGTTCTTGACAAGGCTGAATTCTGAATATGATATTACAAAGCAAAACATCTTGTCCAAGGAAGATGTTTCATTGTCACAAGCATATACCTTGGTCAGCAGTGTAGAAAGTAGAAGGCAAGTGTAGGTTCAAGGAGTTGGTATCAATGATCATTTTGCAAATATGGGAATTAAACCCAAAGGGGTTACAGAAGCTCACAGTGGCACAGGAAGGAAGGAAGTGGTGTGTGAATATTGTAAGAAGCCGAAACACACAAAGGACAAGTGCTGGAAATTGCATCCCAATCTTGTACCTATCAGATTTCAGAAGAAGAATGATAGTAGAAAGACAGAAAGTGCACATGCAGCCACAGGCACAGATATAGAGGTTGAGTCTACCAGTGCACAGTTGGCAGCCATGAAAGCTGAATATGAGAAGTTTGGAAAGATGATCCTTCAACTTGAAGGTGTATCTTCATCATCCATCCCTTTTGGAAGTCCAGCCACCATTGCATTTGCCCACTCAGGTATAAGGGCTTCCGCTAACCATGCATCCACCTCAGGTAAACACAAAACCCCTTGGATCATAGACTCAAGTGCTTCTGATCACATGACCAACCTTTCCACTTTATTTGTTTCATATGATTTACTTCCTGGCCGTGACAAAATCACCTTAGCCGATGGTTCTCTTGCCCCTATTTCCGGCAAGGGAACTGTCAAGGCTACAAACTCCTTACTCTTATCTTCCACTCTTCATGTGCCTAAATTAAATACCAACTTATTATCTGTAAGTAGCCTGACCAAATCATTGAATTGTTGTATAACATTTTTCCCTTCTCAGTGTGTGTTTCAGGACCTGAAGTCTCAGAAGGTGATTGGGAGTGGCCATGAAGCGAATGGAATATACTTGCTCGACACCCCTGGCCAATGCTTTGATCATCCCAAGAATGTTGCTTTTGGTTCTACTTTTTCGAGTCTGTTAGTCAAATTATGTTGAGTCATTGTCGGTTGGGTCATTTACCTTTTTCTGCTTTAAGCCATTTGTTTCCAAAATTGTTTAAAGGAGTCAGCGTGTCTAGTCTCAATTGTGAGTCCTGTCAGTTGTCAAAGCATTGTAGAAAAAATTACCCTGTAAGCAATAAAAGATCCTCTTTTCTTTTTCATATTGTGCACTTTGATGTGTGGGGGCCATACCATTTATCCTCTATGGGGGGTTACAGATATTTTATCTTGTTTATTGATGACTTCTCTAGATTCACCTGGATATACTTAATGAAATCCCGGGATGAAGTCCCAAGACTTGTGAGGCAATTTCATGAGCTTGTTCTAACTCAATTTGATACCAGAATTAAGGTTTTCAGATCTGATAATGCAAAAGAGTATTTTGAGAAGAGTTTATCCTTGTATCTTTCTAACATGGGGGTTATTCATCAAAGCTCCTGTGTTAGAACTCCTAAACAAAATGGAGTTGTTGAGAGGAAAAATAGACATATTGTTGAAGTTGCAAGGAGCCTTTTGTTTGCCTCACATGTTCCCACATGATTTTGGGGTGATGTTGTACTTACTGCTACCTATCTCATAAATCGTATGCCATCTAGGGTATTAGGGTTTAAATCCCCCTTCAGTCTTCTTCATCCAAACAAGGATCTCTTCCCAATTCCTCTTCGTGTGTTTGGCTGTACCTGCTATGTTCACATTCCAAGTGTGCAAAGACACAAGTTTGAACCGAAAGCCCACAAATGTATCTTCCTTGGTTACTCTCCCACACAAAAGGGTTATTGTTGTTTTGATCCAAAGACTAGCACCCGACATGTCTCTATGGATGTTACCTTTAATGAACTTTCTCCTTTTTATGGTTCCTCTTAGGATGACATTGTCCACAGGGGAAGAGTCTGTCACAAGTTTTTGCTCTTCCACTTCCTGTCCCAGTTGAGTCTCTTGACAAACCTGTATCCTCACCAAATAAGTCAAAGGAGGATCAATCACTTCATATCTCTTGTCCTAGGGACCCTATTTCTTTACCCCCTCGCCCTATCCATAATCCCAAAATGTATCAAAGGCAGAGATCCAGGAATGAGCAAGTGGTTTCCTTTACAACAAATGAAGTTCATGCATTCCCAATCACATATGAGATAGCAGGTACTGCTTCAACTCCTTTGGAATCATCTTTCCCAGACCTTGATGTCCCCATTGTTGTTAGGAAAGGGAAGCGGAAATGTACTGCACACTGCATTTCCAAACACCTTTCTTATGACCTGCTTTCTCCTTCATACTTTGGCTATCTCTCTTCTGTTGCTTCTAACCCAATTCCTAGGTCTGTCTCAGAAGCTCTTACGATTCCAGAATGGAGAGATGCCATGGAAACCGAAATGGATGCTCTACATGCAAATGGTACTTGGGAGGTGGTGGATTTGCCTGAAGGGAAGGATCCGGTTGGGTGCAAGTGGGTTTTTACCATTAAATACATGGCTGATGGAACTATTGAGAGGTACAAGGCTAGACTTGTTGCAAAAGGCTACACACAGACATATGGGATTGACTACCTGGAGACTTTTGCCCCTGTTGCCAAGATGACATCTGTGAGGGTTCTTTTATCTCTGGCAGCTCACTTTGATTGGCCTCTCTATCAGTTGGATGTAAAGAATGCATTTCTGAATGGTGACTTACATGAGGAAGTCTACATGTGTCTTCCCCCAGGGATGTATGGGAAAGATATGCAAGGAAAGGTATGTAAATTGAAGAAATCTCTTTATGGTCTTAAACAATCTCCTAGAGCCTGGTTTGAGAGATTTAGAGCTGCACTTGTTAAATTCAGCTATGTTCAGACACAGTCAGATCATACTCTGTTTGTGAAGAAAAGTAGATCTTTAGCAGTGTATCTCATTGTGTATGTTGATGGCATTATAGTGACTGGTGATGATGCCTCAGGCATTCTGGCTCTTAAGTCTTTCCTCCGTACAGAATTTGAGATTAAGGATCTGGGGGAGTTGAGATACTTCCTTGGCATAGAAGTTGCCAGATCCAAGGATGGGATTCTTATTTCCCAAAGGAAATATGTTCTTGATTTATTGTCTGAAATTGGAAAACGGGGTGCAAGACCAGCTGCAACTCCCAGATATTGCATATGTTGTCAGTTGCATTATCCAGTTCATGCATGCTCCTAGAGATACTCATATGGCAGCAACAGAACGGATTTTGTGCTATCCAAAAGGCTCTCCAGGGAAAGGAATCCTATTTACCAAGTATGACCACTTGAAACTTGAAGCCTATACTGATGCTGATTGGGCTGGAAATATGGATGACAGAAGATCTACTTCAGGATATTGCAGTCTGGTGGCTGGTAATGTTGTCTCTTGGAGGAGTAAGAAACAATCTGTTGTGGCCAGATCCTCTGCAGAAGCAGAGTATAGAGCCATGGCACATGGGGTCTCGGAATTGTTGTGTCTAAGGTTCTTAATGGAAGAACTTGGGATTGATCATGACATACCCATGATGTTGTACTGTGATAATCAGGCTGCCATCAACATCGCTCACAACCCGGTACAACATGATCGAACCAAACATATTGAAGTTGATAGACACTTTATTCGAGAAAGAGTCTCCTCCGGAGAAGTGTGCCTTCCATTCGTTACTTCTGAAGGACAATTGGCAGACTTTCTCACCAAGGGCATTTCCAAGGCAAGACTTCATCATGACACTGGCAAGCTGGGCATGATTGACATCTATGCTCAGCTTGAGGGGGAGTGTAGAGAAGATGGGCCCAATGGCCCATAGGCTGTTACTGTATATTATCTTTATGTTCTTCTCTGTAATGGGCCTTATTCTGGGCCCATACTCTTTTATGTTTCTCTTTTGTAATTTCTTGTCCAACTAAGGACCTCTCTTGTAATTACTAAAAGATTAACTTAATAAAAGTGTATTAGAGAGTTAGAGGGAGGTTAAGTTCGAATACCTCATCCTCTAACCCTTCTTGCCGCAGCTCTCTCTTCTTCTCTAATCTTCTCTTGCTAGTTTTCTTTGTTTCAAACACGGTCCTACTTCTAGGACTGTTTTTCAACTAAAATCAGCAAGCTGATATTATATTTATATCTTTATATAGAACAAGCAAACCTCCTTGGAATCAACTTCTTTTTGATGAGTGTCTACCTACTTCCATGTGCTTGGGGTGATCATGTTGTATGGGATTATGAACCCTGTTGATTGAAGCCTTGTTGTTGTAATACTTTGAAGGACTATCAATCTGATTACCAACTGCTAGTGGTAGTTTCAACCACGGTAAGTCTGCCACACCATGAGTCATGGTCATGACTCTCAACTACTTCCAGATATGGTATCATGTATGTACTGATTGATGACTCCCACAACCTAAGCAATGCCATCCTAATTAAAAATATGCATAATAACTTCCTAATTAGCCCTGGAATGTTGCTTTCTCTTCCACCAGTTTCCCTTGATTCAACTGAGTCTGTGATTTGGATGAATTGGTGCATCTATAACTCTACAAGTTGTCCAATTTATTAAGCAAGTCGACAAAATGTTTGCATTGTGAGATACAAATGTCTTTGTTTGACCTTGCCACCTAAAAGCCCGAAATGTACTTGAGATTGCTTTAGTTCTTTGGTGTTAAAGGCAGTGTTAGAATGCATGTATGTGATTACTGATGAGTTGAGTGACTTCTCTGTAATTTTCAGAATGTTCTAAATATACGATCTGTGTTAATAGGAAGTTCTCTCTCTCTCTCTCCATATATATATATATATATTCTAAATCTTCTTCATCTAGAATCTCAACCATTGTTACGAAGCATCTGTTCTGATCCATCTTGGACCTGGTTTCAGTTTTTCATTCTTACAGTTTAAAGCTAGAAAATCAGGTGGATATTTTACATTTGTTCTGATCTGGTCAGCTTCTAGAAATCTACTTTCTTTTTATTCCAGCGGTGGTGTAATAAAGATTCGAATTGATATTGTACATGTAAACTGTTTGTGACTGAAACTATTTGAGTGGTTGGCTGTGATCTGATATGGTGAATGACCTGTCCCAGCCACAGCTTTATATTATGTTGAATTATGGGCAATTTACAATTGTAACTTGTGAGTAGGGCTGCAACTTGGGCTGGGTTGACAATTGGATTAGGGTTACGGATGACCCCTTGGAGAGCCCGACCCAATCCGAACCCGACTACATGCATTATAGTCCCACTGCATATTATTGATCCATTTGCCTTAATTCTTAAGCCCAATGCAGGTTATTGGTGATTATTCCATAATTTTATGTCTCATTATTGATGATTTCATGATTTTAGATTTTTAATTGGAGATCTATCAACGTTGATAATAGACTAGTAATTTGAAACATTACATTTAGGTCTCTTAATCAAATATTAAGAGTAACCTGAAGTCATCTTTGGGTTGAGTTAGGTTGGTTAGGGTTAGGGTTTACTAGATGGGGTTGAAGGTCAGGTTGGGTTAGGATTAGGGTCAGTCTAGGGTTGACCAAAACCAGACCTAACCCAGCCCGACTTGCACCCCTACTTGAGAGGTGATGTATGTGTAGTGACTTTATAATTGTGGCTGTTGATTTCTTTGTTCCAAGAAAGTGATCAGAAGTGGGTTGTGAACTTCTGAACATATTTCTTGTGACATATGATGGAAACCAAGGAAGCTATGATTTTACCATCTGATTTTCTCCTTATTCAGATGACATCGATTAAACATAATGAGAGTAGTTATGTTGTTTGGGCAGAATCAGTTGAGGTATTTTGATTGCAAAAGGGAAATCAAAATACGCAACTGATAAGTGCATAAAAACCCTATTCAGGGACCGCACCTAACAGCTTATGATTTTAGGTTGAATGGGTTCCATGCTAAGGTATCGGAGCCTATTTGACCAACTAGCATGAGGAAGTTTAACAGGTTTGTCTATGCCTTTGAGCTCAAGGAGATACCTCTAGCCCAGAAGACTTTTACTTGGTCAAATCTCTAATCTAGGCCTATATGCCCTAAGCTGGATAGGTTCCTGTTCTCTTTGGACTGGGAAGAACATTAGGGGAACTTGGCATCTAGAGCTCTACCTAGGATGACCTCGGATCATTGGCCCATAGTGATACGCAAGGAAGAGAGGAGTGGAGGACCTGCCCCTTTTAGATTTGAAAATATGTGGTTACTCCATCCCGGGTATACCAATAAGAGTAAGGGAGTGGTGTAATGAGTGTAACCCAATGGTGGAATGGGAGGGTATGAGATTCCATAAGAAACTACAATTCTTGAAAGCGAAGATCAAGGAGTGGAATCTCTTGGAGTTTGGGAGGTTAAAAGAAAGAAAGAGAGCTCTGGTGGACCAACTTGAAAGCCTTGACTCTAAAGAAGAAAGGGGAGAATTTGGAGAGGAAGGCAGTGAACTTAGAAGAGGTTTGAGAAGATAGTTAGAGGATTGCCTACATAAGGAGGAAATAAGCTGGAGGCAAAAATCTCAGTGTAAATGATTGCAAGAGGGAGATAGAAATACCAGGTACTTTCATTCTTTGGCAATGGAAGGAGAAGGAGAAACTTCAATTCCAAATTGGTTGTGGATGGAGTTGAGTTAACTCAACAAGAGGAGATAGCTGTGGCATGTGTAGAACATTTTAAATCCATTCTAAGAAGGCTTGTAAGTGGAGGGGTGTGGGTAGAAGGATTGGACTGGCCAGATGTAGGGTGGGGGGGGGGGGGATAACAGGAGAAGATTGGAAAGAAAGTTTGGCTTGGAAGAGATTAAGGAGGCTGTGTTTTCTATGGATAGAACAAAAGCTCCAGGGCCGGATGGGTTCACAATGGCTTTTTATCAGGACTGTTGGGATATTTTGAAAGATGACTTTCTGTTGGTTTTTGAGGAGTTTCATAGGAGAGGAATTGTTAATCCGGGTGTGAACACTTTTATAGCTATGATTCCCAAAAAGAAAGAAGCTTCACACCCAAGGGACTTTAGACCAATCCGTTTGGTAAATAGCCTATACAAGATTATTGCAAAGGTGTTATCTTTGAGATTGAAGGAAGTACTGTTGGACATCATTGAACAAAATCAAGATGCCTTTGTGAGTGGAAGATAGATTATTGATCAAATCCTCATTGCTAATGAGAGTGGAGAATTTCAAAAAGGATAAAAAGAAGGGAGTGGTTTGTAAGTTGGATCTAGAGAAGGCTTATGACTTGGTGGATTGGGAATTTTTGAGGAAAGTTATGACCAAATTTGGGTTTGGGGCTAGATAGTGTAAATGGATCATGGGTTGTGTTCGGAATTGTCATTACTCAGTGCTAGTGAATGGGACAGTGGTAGATTTCTTTTCAGCCATTAGGGGTATAAGACAGGGAGACCCCCTATCTCCTTTCTTGTTCTTACTAGTTGCTGATGTTCTGGGGAAACTGATTCACAGAGCAGACTCTAGGGGCCTCATTAGAGGTTGGAGGGTTGGAAGGGAGGACATCCCACTCACTCACAATTTACTGATGATACGATCTTGTTTTGTGAATGAGGTAATGTGAGTTTCATCAGGAACTTGAAACTGGTGATTCAACTCATTGAGCAAATGTCAAATCTGAAGGTGAACTTTGGGAAAAGTTGTGTAGTGGGTGTGAATATGGAGGAGGGAGAGATTAGGGAGAGTGCAGAAGTGCTCCGGTGTGAAGTTTCAAGATGGCCATTAAGTTATCTAGGGTTTCCCTTAGGTGATAATCCTAAGAGAGAGAGCTTCTGGAACCCGGTGGTGGAAAGATTTGAAAAAAGACTTGTCTCTTGGAAAGAGATTTCCTTTGGGAGCCGGGAGAGGAGAAGAGGGACCATATAGTTAGCTGGAAGGTGGTGACAAGGAGTAAGATCTATGGTGGTTTTGGGCTTGGGAACATCAAGAAAAGGAATATGGCCCTTCTGGGGAAGTGGTTATGGAGGTTTCCTTCGGAGCAGAGAAGCTATGGGCTAGAATAGTGGCAAGCATACATGGGATAGAGCAAAATGGATGGGATGCTGGAATCAGAACTAGGACCACAAGCACCTCACCTTGGAAAGCCATTCATGATTTGCTACCAATTTTCTCCCCTCTTGTCAGGTATGATTTGAATTCAGGTAATTCCATAAAATTCTAGGAACAAACTTAGGTGGGGAATGTTCATCTTAAGGACCAATTTCCCTCTTTGTATGCTCTCTTAGATTTTAAAAATGAGCCAGTTTCTTCTTTCATCACTCCTTCCTCTTCCAGTTTTGGGTTTGAGTGGAACCTGGGTTTGAGGAGGGCTGTGAGGGACTCAAACCTCAACAGTATTTTGAACCTCCTTGAACTTCTCGATAATGTTTTCTTAGACCCCTCTAAGGTGGACTCTAGACTTTGGACCCCTACCCCCACGGGCTCTTTTCCTTGTGCTTCCTTCTTCAAAGTCTTATGCCAGTCCACTAGTCCTGCAACCTCCCCTTTCCCGGTTAATGAGGTTTGGTGTAGACCAATTCCTCCTAGGGTTGGTAATTTTTGTTGGGAAGCCTATCTGGAAAGATTCAACACTGGTGATTTGTTCCAAAAGAAGAGACCCAATACTTGCTTGTCACCTCATTGGTGTGTTCTTTGCAAAGCGGATGGAGAGACTGGTTTTCACTTACTGGTGTCTTGCCAATTTGCAAAGTCAATTTAGGAATGGGTTTTTTCTCTCTTTGGGCGTAGGTGGAACCCTCCATCAGACATGTAGAGTCTCTTCTCCCCTTTTTTTTTCAGGTGGTGCATGAAAAGGGGAAGGACTATGTGGAGAGGACTGAGGGGTGTAGTATGTTGGTCATTATGGGAAGAAAGAAATTCCGGGATCTTCTCAGAAGTTGAGGGGTTGAAGAATTGAGGGCTGTGATCCATATAAGGAATGTACAGTGGCTGAAATCTTTAGAGCTATTCACAGACTACACAGTGGATGACATATTGAGGAAGTGAGGTGAGATTGCAAACTGCACACAAACCAAATCAGTAATGAGGTTGTTTTGGACTCCCCCCCTGCTGGTTTCTTAAAATTAAACTTTGATGGGAATAGTAGGGGGAATCCTGGACAATCAGGGATTGGGGGTGTTTTTAGGGATGAGAATGGGGATCATTTCTGCCCTGTTCTCGGGCCCAATTGGAGTGGGTGACTCCCTTAGAGCTGAGATCTTGGCAGTTATGGAAGGAGTCCAAAACCCAAGGATATGAATATCAGAGAACTCATAATTGAAGGGGACTCGGAGGTGGTGATAGGGTGGCTGAATAAAAACAACAGTGATTTATGGAACTATAGCAATGAGAGGAGGAAATTCAAGTGGCTGGTGCGGGAGATGGAAGTCAAGATGAGTTGGGTTAAAAGATCAGCTAATTCTGTAGCTGATGGATTAACTAAACAAGGGGTAGAAAGGGAATCAATGTTTTGGGCCAAGTTGTAATTTAACTGTTCATTCTTTTCCTTTTCTTCTCTTTTCTTGAGGGCTTAAGTTATATTAGGAAGATAAGAGTGTTTGTCTTCCTTGTTGTAACTATTCTTTTGTTGTGTGTATATATATATATATATATATATATATATGGGTGGACCTGTGTTTGTCCATGCTTCGAGATAAATGGCCTTTCACATGAGGGGGCATGTCAGAGAATAGAAACCTATTTAGGGACCTTACCTAACAGCTTAAGCTTTTTGTTGAACAGTTCCCTGCTAAGGTATCAAAGCCTGTTTCTCCAAGTGGTCTAGTGATAAATTCTTGTCACCTCCATTATAATTAATTAAGTTTCAGCACAAGGTATGGTGGCCCTGTGCTTGTCCATGCTTCAATCCCGATGGGATTTCATATGAGGCGGCTTGTTAGAGAATAAAAACTTATTTAGGGACAGCTTAAGCTTTTAGGTTTAATGGTTCCTTGTTGGGCTTTTGTGCAAGGGGATGTGTTAGAGAATAAAAACCTATTCAGGAACGGAACTGCCTATCTGGGGAGACTTCTTCGAGGGAGACTCTACCTCCTTACAGAAGAGAAAAGAACATAAGAAGAAGATACTTGCTAAGGATCTGATATTTATATTATTCTCTCCAGGCTTATTTACATGTAGTCATCGGCTCAAATAACAGCTCAGTTCATTCTGACATTAGTTGTAACTATTTGCTGATGTGATCTTCTAGAATTAGTCTGCTTGTATGGATGTAACGAATGCTTGGAGGTAGGTTTGGCTGGACCACTGGCTGTAGCTGGGGTTGGCATGGGCTGGTTCAAGCCTTGATCTTCAGGTCCATATCCCACCTAACAGCTTTGCTTTTAGGTTGAACCGTTTCTTTGAGAATAAGAAACCATAATCTGGCACCTGTAATTATTCTAAATTGCTCCAAAATGATTCAAAATTAAGACTTAGTTATAGAATTAATTGGAACCTGGGATTAGCAGCAGTCTCATTTTTATCAATACGACTAGAGAATTTTGAAAACAAGTGAAGAAAAGGTAATCTTGGTCCAATAATGTAACTTGAATTTATCAACGTTTGAATTCTTTTTTTAGCATTCAACAGGGTGGGAAATGTCTCCATGATTATTATTCTGAATTTATGGTTTTATGTAGAGAGTTGAGTATACAGAAACCTGTTTCATTTTATGTGGATGCGATGCTGAAGTAAAGAGATGTCCGGAAGGGTGGATTACTGCATCTCTTCTTGGCTGCAATGAGAGTTGTCTATTTTAAACAGTTAGCAATGCCATTTTACTGAATTGTGTTAACCTAGATACTTTGTTGCATTCCTCATCAAGAAACGATTTATAGCATATAGTAATCCTTTATAAGGATGATGGAGAATCTCTACATTGTTCTCACCCTTTCTTCATTTCCAGAAAATGTGGAGGCTTTTCTTAGGGCCTTTTGGGGCTGGATGGAGGAAATATGTTCAATTGAATTGAGATAGAAGTTCTAATCATTTACTACTGAAAAATAATAGCTATTGTCAATGCTTAGTGCCCTTTGTGCATAGTTGAAAGCAATTGGTGCTTATTTCCCCTTGGAATCTTTTAGGCCACTACAAATAATGTACAGTATATAGTTCATTCCTATTATTAATACAACTTCCGCCCGATTTGCTTCTCTGTGAGTGTGGTGGTACTTGATTTCCTGCTAGAAGCTTCTAGTTGGTATCACATTGAGTATTTTACGTCAGTATATTGGCCCCTGTTCTGTATACTTAAAATCAGTATTTTTCTTAATTTTAGCGACAATTGTTACCAAATCATATTAGATTTTATAAAGAACTCATAAATAGTACAAAATCAAATTATTGTAAAAATATGCATTTAACTTTTGGCTACTCTGGGTGATGTGCTAGTTGTCATTGCATGTTGACTTGCTTATCTAATGGTGATTATAGTAATAGTAGAGCTTCTTAGAATTTGTTGAATGAACTTTTCATGTGTTCCAGTAATGTATTTCTTCTGTTCAGAATGCGGTGGAAAATGATGATCGTGATGAAAAAGTTGGTACATTGGAAGTCAACTCTGAGCATGCAATCCTTGCATACCGCCCACCTTGTATGCAGCCTGCGGATATCACTTCTTCAGAATCAAGCACCACACAGCCTTTGGTTTCGTCGACATGATTTTACCACTTTACATTCCTTTCTTGAATTTTACTTTATCCTCACATGATTGTATTAAGAATTCTTTTTAAAGTTGTGTTTCTCTATATTGGAATAATGATGTCAAGTTCTGCTATTGTGCCTTACTGGCTTATAATATGGATTACCATAAAAGAAAAAAAAAAAAAAAAAAGAGAGAAAGAACTAGCTTTACTTCCATTCTTTTGGGAATTTAGTAGCTGGGGTTTTTCCACGTACTCCGTCAATAGGTAATTTTGTCCTCAAAATAGAAGCACAGTTCCTAAGCTGACTGCTGACACCCCCCTCAATTGTAAATTCGCTGACTGAGGCACATGCATACTTCTTTTCGTCTGATGAAGCAGGTTGGTTAAGTCTTTTTTATATGTTGAATTCGCTGAAAACTAGATCGGACCAGCCCAATTTTAGGCATTTGTAGACTTTGCTCAGGGAAGAGATTGAACTGCCAATGAAATTAATTAAGGATAAACCAGCTACGTTCTGTATGTATGGATGTTTACTGGATCTTCTCAACAGTAAGCTTGTCCACTCTGAATCACTCTTCCCATGGTTCAAGCCCTTAAATTGAATATCCACATCATCTTTAGTCTCCCATGAGGGCGAGGTGCCGAACTGTGTACAAAGGGCAACCAAACAGTTTGCACTTTGCACCTTGGCTCTGTGTATGGTGCAACTTGGGCAGGCCCAATCTAAGCCCGGACTAACCCAGCCTCAATTGTAAATGCGCTGGGTTTGGATATTTCGTACTCGGGCTGGGCCTAGGTCTAAAGTTTATTTGGTATTTTTTTTTTACTTTTTGCACTAAGTAGCACTTAAGTAAATCGAATCCAGTGTAAGCCCAACCCTACCTTACCCGAACCTGAGCCTGATCCGGCTATATATATAGTGTTTTTTGTGATAGCAATTACACTAAAGCTATGAATGCCCTAACCCCATGTTTTCAGTCTTGCAGTAGTTTACATTGTTGGAAGTCATGGATGTTGTGAGAAATTGAAGAAACTATCTTGGCTTCAAAGGATCAATTTGAAAGATACAAAGAAAGCAAGACGATCAAGTCTACTCCAAGTCAGTTTAATTATGGTGTCTTAGGCTTATCGTATAATCGGCTTCAGTGAAATAGAACTTGTTTGCGTTTGGATGAGAATGGACCTTAGGTGGTTTAGTGGTTTCACTATTCCTACTTGAACCAAAAATATTAGAATGGTTTGAACTCACTCTTGGTTTAGATTAAATCCACCGTAAGGAACATCTTCAGGCTAGTTATGGGGGACATGCCCAGCATCCCAGTCGTGGAGCTCATAAAAGTTGAAAATTTGACATATACAAGAGATGACACAAAGTGGTATTGAGGCATCCTTCACATCCTGGCTGGAATGGTCAAACCAAGGGTTTAACTTCCAACATTTAAATTAGTAATTAATGCTCTTGGTTTGTGGTTCTTTCTAGTTTTGTGAAAGAGACAGGCAAATCCTTTATGTAAGAAGATTCATCATTTGTGAACGTGTGAAAAGCACAAAAGTAAGATTGTTTGTTTCAAAAAAAAAAGGCAACTCGTGAGTCTAAGAGACATTAGAACCCTCTTCTTTTGAACAAAGGGAGAAAGTGAAGAATTTTAGAAGATAAGAGTAAATTCGAAATTGGCATCTCATGAAGGCATCTTTTCTGAACTAAAATAGATTCCTTGCTAAGGTGATCCCCATAATGTAAGCAATGAAATTCTATCTTCGCATAGAGCTAAATAGTTTGAGCTGTATTGGCATATTCTATCTAAAAGAGATATCCCATGTATTTGTGAATTTGCATCAACAGTCAACGAAGTTTTAAGGGAGAACCAAAACAAGATGTGTTTTTGCTGGTAACATAAAGTCATAGGTTTGAAGGCAAAGGTGTGGTGTCAAGTCTTTTGTGAACTTCATTTGATTTAATGTACATGGTATTGTTGGCATTGTGAAGTCCAATTAAGTAATGGATTGAAACTCTCAAAGGGGTTGTGTTCAAGATAGGATGCAGGTTTGGAAAGGGCCGAACCTATATAAATATTGGTCTTCATCTCTTTTCTCAACTCCAACAAGCAACGTTCAATTCATTTCAGGTTTGATGAACATATCTAAATGTTTCGATAGTTGATAAATCTATACCTTTTTGAATGTTTTAGTTAATTTCTATCATAGGTTGATTATTTATTATTATGTAACTTACCTAACCCTTTTGGTAGTTTATGAATTATGTTACCCTTGAATACCCTTCTTTCAAATCATGTCCCCTTAGAGAACGGCTATATAACTTAAACATGGCCCAACCCACCCCAACCTGCACTCCTAGCCCCATGGTCACTAAATGTTGAATTTTTTCAGCTATTGGAGCTAGGGATTAAACATGGAGATATAATTACCATATGCATGTGTGTGTATTTAATAGAGAGAGAGAGAGAGAGAGAGAGAGCGAGGAGCCTGGATTCACATGTCTGTTATTTATTTTTAAATTAATTTATTATTGAAAAGGAAAAATTCTTTTTATTAACTTTTTAAATATTTACATAGGACACTTTTAGATCTCCTAAAATGATTTATTCCTAACTTTCTTTCACACATTTCCTTACTGATTAGCTTTCTCTCTTTCCACAATCCACGTAGTTAATTACCATTAAAATCTCTCCCCTAAAACATTTCCTAAAATGCTTCTCTCTCTCTCTCTCCAATGAAAAAATGAAAATAATCATTTTATAAAGTCGAAAAAAATATATTCTCTAACTAAATTCTCCTTTACTCTTTCTCATATGTGCACAGTATCACTCTTCTTATTAACGAATGCTGTGTTAACAACTTTTCAATGTTGAATTTGGTGCAAGTTAGATCAATGTTCATTCATTCTTCCTTTTTTTAATTGAAAATTGGAGGAGCCTTAAACCGCCCCCCCTGAACCGGCGGTTTTGAAAAAATATAAAAAAGGACCGATACTGCCCAATATGCCCCTATCGGCGTATCGGGCATATCGATATTCAGAGCCTTGGTTGAAACCTCCCCTGGAGTTTTTCACCATTGCTAAACCATCCCTTAAGTTTGGTAATTATAATCACCTCTTCTAAACTTTCTGACATGGTTGTAAGTAGACTTCCTTTATTAAAATCCTTTAACAAGAAACACGGAAATGTCCAAAATGTCTATGCAATGATTATTGAAACTGGTTTCTACAGTAAAAACAATACAAACTTTATGAACAACAACAACAAAAAAGAAAAAAAGAGTTTAAGATTGTAGTTTACCTTTGAGCAATTGATATTAAAGGCAAATTTGAAAAATAAATCAGTTTGGAAAAAAGGATTGGAAAGGCTTGAGGTAGCAGTTGATATGAAAACAAGATTTGGAAAATAAGCATTTTAGTCAAAGTAACTACATAGGTATTTTAGACATTTTCATGCCTCTTAGATGATTCTGACAGAGGGGGACTAATTGTAACCATGTCAAAAGTTTATGGGAGATGATTGCAGTTATCAAACTTCAAGGGAGACTTTTACAATTTACTAATTTGATAGCTTAGGTTGTGTTTGGTACCATTGCCACTTCTACATACAACGTTTTTTAGTTGGTCAATACAAATTTTATAAGAATATATTTTTTCTAACCATAAATGTTTTGAATTATCATGCAACATTGGATACAATTGCCTGTACTTTTTAAGTGGAAGTGGTTATCTAGTGTGATGTGACAATATAATTTCTTAAAAATTTGTATTGACTAACACAAAATGTTACAAATAGAAGTAGCAATGGTACCAAGCACAACCTTAAACTATTTTCTAATTTTACAAGTCAACCTATAAATTAAACTGAAAGGTTATGAAATTGTACTCTATGTATCTTATTGGCTTTAATTGTATGAATATACATACATGAGCCAAGACGTGTTGGTTTTGGATAATAAGTGTAACAAAAGAGATAAATACAGATACAAAAAATAATAATACAACAGAAATACACTAGATAAGTAGCAGATGGAGTGTTTGAATTAACCACAAACTCTTGTGAGCTTATGACATGATGCGGCTATGCTTGACGGGGAAAGGAATCCCCCCTCCATCCTTGACTCCGACGGGGATGAATTCCCCATCGGAGACCCGAATCCCCGAAACTAAGAGAGAGAGAGAAAGGACCGTTGGGACTTGGGAGAGTTTATGTCGATGGTGATTGATGAGAGAGTCCGAAGGGTGACAGTGACGGGGACGACGGTCGGTGGTCTGCGAATCGGCAATGAAGATGAAATCTCTTCCTCAGTTCTCTGGCCTCTCCTCTGTTTGATGTCCAACGGGCAAGTGGGCAGTGGCAACAATCAGCGATGGCGGTTGGCGGTAGGTGAATCGACGACAAAGATGAAGCTATGATTTATTGGTTTTATGGTTCAGTTGCCTCTCTTAAGTCTTCTCTGTTGAAGAAAAAAGAATGAGGACTGGTAACCGGTTTAGTCGAGGGTTAAGGTTTTTTCAACTTTTCAAGTTTTCTTGATTTCTTCGAATTATGTTTGACTTTTAGTTTTTTTTTTTGTTTTATAAATAAATTAATAATTATTATACTTATATAATATATAATATTAATTAGGGATGGGTCGGAGCCCGTCTTCATCCCCATCTCCGATTGGGGATTCATGGGTAGCCCCATCCCTGACCCCGCCAAGGTACCTCTCATCCCCGACCCCATCAGATCGGGGAGCCCGGGTACCCGTCGGGGACGGGGAAAATTGCCACCCCTAAACCCGATGTCTTGCCTCCTATTAATTCCTATATTCAAAATTAACTTCTCACTAGTTCCTATTATTATGAATCCACTAAACCTCCTATTAACTTCCAGATTTAAGGCGGTTCTCCTTGCTCATTAATTTTATTACCTACCCCAAGTTTCTTAGTTGAACTTGAAAAGGATCAAACCTTGTCAGTAGAGTTGTAGAACGGGACATGCTGGGCCGGCAAGGCATGAAACGACCCAGGCCATGCCTCCCTCCCCTGGGATATTTTGGGGGATCAGCCTGGCATGCCGCACAGCCGGAGCCACAGGCCGGGCTGGTTCATGAGCCAAACCTTAGGCCAGGTCAGGCCATGGACCGGGCCAAAGATATGAATGGTTTATTTAAAAAAATTGAAAAAAAAATCTTAAAATTTTTATTTTATATGAATTCTAATGTATATAATTGTTTATATATACAATAATAAAGTAAAACAGTATAATAAAATTGAATATAATTGTTTATTTTATTAATATATTATATATTATATATAAATATATGAAATATATATTTGGGCATGCTGGGCGAGGCCACAGGCTTGGGCGTACCAGCACACGGGCCATGGGCGGCAAAGCCCACTCGGTTGTACTGTGCCATCCCAGCCCGCAGACCTGAAACCCAAAGCCCGACACGGCCCATGGACCATCATGCTGCTGGGCCAGCTCAAAATCGTGCCAAACTGGGCCGGGTTACACCTCTACTCGTCAGTCATTACCAACGATAACTCATTTTCTTGTCTTATTGTAATTTTTTCTCATTGCTTATTAGTTAAAAAAATTACAGAAATGGTTATTGAAATTTATAATTTTGAGCATGAGATTTAAATTGGATTTTTAAGTTAACTTCACATAAACTCTTGAAATATATTCGTCTATTTATATTTTGTTTTATGATCATTAAAACTAAAGATTTATTGTAATCCATATATTTTTTAAGATTAATTTGGTTTTCCTCATTTCAAAATTCAGTTGATGAATAACGAATGTTCAAGCAAGCATATTTGATTCAAGATGGCTGGAATTTGCAATAATACAACATTAACAATTTATATTTGGACAATATCAGATTCAAGTACAAGCAGCTAAAACTAGAAGGGATTTTTATAGTTCGGTCCACCCCTTTGGTGGAGCTAAGATTTCTAGGGGTGGACTGAATCCTGACCTTAGATTGATGCCAAATCCACAGGCAGGATGCAGTTTATGGGGGGGGCTACCGGGCTACTAGTAACAATGGTTTATCCCAAAATAGAAACCATTGTTTCAGTACAAATCTACATTAAATACGTAAAGTAGTCACCACTTACCAGTACCTTGACAAAGAGGAGCATTTACTGATTAATCATTGAATTAAAACAGAATAGTTTTCTGAACTGATTTACATGCTAATCAAGTAATGGACGTTGTAGGACCATCTTCCAAACCAATTTATTAAAACGGAAAATAGGTTAACATACTCTATAACAAGGTTTAAAGTACGATAATATCAAAAAATCAATTTAAAATATGTTTTGGAATCGACTGAATACAGTGAAAAAGAATTAAGATATGCATAAACATGCTAAGAAAACTTAAATAAATTCCCAAACGATGCAGTAATAACATTACATATGACTTGGATGACTGTAGATGAGGTATCTACAACTCATATCATAATATAAGTCAATGCACAATCAAATTAGAATTTAAATATGAATGCTTTAGACAGAGAAGTTAGATGAGAGAAAATGAGCGTTAATAGGAGTTGATGAGAGATAACAGCAATTAATAATGTGAATTGTTTGATTTTAATAGAATAAAAAGACCACCATATTGATTTGATATGCCCACAGTATCTGGTCTGCATCGCCTGACATGAGATATGGGTGGAATGGAACAAATTACAGCCATTCCACCCATGCAGCATGCCAATAACCCTCATAACCAGTAAGTATCAGCCTGTATTTAAACCTTGCTTATATATATAAAAGTACACTGCAGATAATTAAGATTACGACTAATAAGGAGAAAAGTCTTTTATCCAGCCAAGAGATTTTTCATTAACTAAAAAGCATTATATAATTTACAAAAAGATAAATTAATCATAAACACTTTCCAAGACTTACTCTATACCTAAAGTAATGAAGTACTCATGGGATTGGCAAAGTAATGCTCACGACAAATGGATTCTGTACTTCTGAAATTTCCAAGGAAGTTCCCCAATAAAACAGGAGGGCCATTGGAAATTGTTTGATACATCTTCCTTACAATAAGGTGGCCATCCAGAACCATCAGCTCCAGAAGTCTTTTACAGCTCTGGATAAGTTCAAGTCAATAAATTAGCAAATATTGACATTTATAACTTAAGGAGTAATAGTAGATCGTACAAGAGTAAATCAGAAGTTTGAAACAAAACAACACACAAATAGAGACACACCCATACACAAGAACATTCAAAAAGGGGTCATAAGTCTTAAATAACAGAAAAGTCAGATCCTTTTGGGCCCCTGATATGAACAACATGAATTGATGGATGGCCATAAACTGTCAATGTATCAGACTCAGAGCAGATATACCTAGAAATGAGTTTGGTCAGATAAATATTGGGAATAAAATTATCCTCACCAATTAGATTCAAAGCAGACTCAGGTATTAAATTTCTCTAATAAAATGAACTAATACCTTCTATGAGATTGGATATTAGATATCATTAAGAAAATCAACTTAAAATGTCTTCCTTCCAATTAATGAATGTTCAGTCTAACAATTTTTAGTTAAAAAGCATAAACCATAGTACAAAGTCAAACTTCAGTAGAAACTACAAAATTGCATATCATGTATAAAGTGTTAGATCTTAATTAATCAAACTGTGTTAAATATATATATTTTTGTCATAAACGCCACTTTACATCCATATTCTGGTTAACTGGATTTGAGCCAGATCATGAACTGATCCGTTGACAGTGATAGATGGTCAACTAAGATCACTTATTGCCACACTATTAAATACTTTTCTTCTTTTTGATAAATGATATAGAAATTGTATTAAAATTCAAAAAGGAGGGCAAGTAAATACTTTTCTTAGATGCATATACAAGTAGTACATGAATTTTGAGAAAAGTAAAATGCATATTGACATGTGAGGTTGTAGTATGAAAATTGTAACTTGGGAAGCAGTTTTTGATTCAGGGTGCAACACAAATTACATAATTCTCTTTACCATTTGGTTGGTTTGCAGATGGCATAAGTGTAGCATCACCCAAACAAAGATTGATAGTTTTGAGGAGTTCTTTAAGGCACCACAGGTTTTCAATAGCACTTCTCAATTTTTGGTTTGCATTTATGCATGTGACTCAACTAAGATCGATAGTTTTGTTGGTTTACCTCCTTCTGCCGTTATTTTTTCTTTTTGATAAGGGAAATTTCATTAATTAAACAAAAAAGCTTACAAGGATACTGTTCCAACCATGACTATTCTACGAATAACACACGTCATAAAAAATAAAAAATAAATAAATTGATTTCTGGGCCAAAATATGAGCATCTTTCATATGTGACCTAGACTTATATTATCGAGAATTTTAACTAGAGATAAAATCTTATCAAGCCAACCACCAAAACACAAAAAAATGGTTGACCTCCTTTTGCCTTTTGGTTCTCCATATTTGGCTAATAATATGTTGTTCTAGCCAGTATAAACAGAAGGATACTGGTTTTATTTTTTAACAACTTAATTTAAACTGAAAACATACCTGAGGATTCAATACATCCATGCGGCGTACAAGATCATCCTACAACAACAACAACAACAAAGAAAATGTCAGAGCAGACTATAAATAAATAACAAAGCATTTTTTCCACCCATCAAGAATGCCAAGAAATAGGCATTCAAGCTATGTTAAAGAGATTCTTCAAAATGGGTTACATATTACTGTTAGACATTTCAATGATTAGTTTAGGTGCAATGTCTACAAGTGAACGATGATTGGAAAAAGAATGATAATGGGAATTTTTTGATAAAAAACATCATTTTGTTAATTAACAATAAGCTAACCCAGGTCAAGTAGCAGCCAAATAAGTACAAAGTGAGCAAAACCTTACATCAAGATTTAAACATTTTTCAATATACTGCATTATGGAATGATAATGAGATTTCAAAAATGCCCCAGAAGGTTTCTAGTAAAAATTTAGTCTTCTTTTTCATTCATCAGTTTTTCTTTTGAAAAAACAGAGATTCTTTAAAAGAAGTTACTCGTTGAATTATCTTTCTCAAGAAGTTATATAATTTCCTCAGTGAATGGGTGTGGTAAAAAATGGTTTCCCAATCAAATGATCAATTGCAAGCATAAGTTAAATAAAAAATGCTTTGTGGGGCTGTTTATTGGGTGCACCAAGTAGAGGTCCGAATAAAGGTCAGGATCATCCAACATGCTAATTTCAACTATATCAATCCATTAATCCAATAGGCGGCAAATCAGATGGAATGCCCATAATTATGTCCATGCCAGTTCACTGCAGTAATGGTAATTACCATACCACCTCTTTCTAATGAAAATATGAACAACCGGTCCAATAGATACCTGCAATATGCCAGGATTCTGCATCACGGTACCAAGAACCCGGCGTGTAAGTCCCTTGTACACAATAAGGTTGGTGGTCCCATCGCCATTTATCCATGGCAATATTGGCCAAAATGAATGGCAGTCACGAGATCTTGCACATTTGAAAGTCTCATTCTTGTGAATCCCTTCTGAGGAAGCAACTTTCACCTGCATATGATCTTCAAAACCATTTCCAGATTGGATTTCGTTGGAGGGTTGAGAAACCTCCTCTGGCAGATTGAGAATAGTTACTTTGTGTATGTCATCAATATTAATGCTCATTTCCTTCCCTGAAGTGCCAACATCATGATTTTCTGGCAGGAGGATCAAAGAACCGTTATCATTCATCTCTGAAGAGTTCATCAATGGAGTAGGATTGAGATCTTGATAGTGACCAGCCACTGAACTTAAGAAATACTTGGAACGATATAAGGCATCAACAACATGGACAGAATCATAAGCATTGACCTGCAATAAAAGCACTTGAATATTAGAAAGTGCAGCCTTAATTGGTATACTAGGCACTTGCATAAAGCTGTTTGACATCAAAAAGTTCCTGGTTTCAAGGACTGAAACTTGAAATTCAGGACACAATCATCATTAATATTTACACCAACAGATTTTAAAGAATACACAAGTCCCTAGCTTCACAGCAGATAAATTAAAAGGATCAAGAGCTTTCAGCAGCCAAGTTACCTGCATATGGCAAGGACATGGCTGTTTACGGTATCAGATATAAAACTTGCACTAAAAATTAGTATCAAACACGACATTACAGGTACTAAGATATCATAGTTGAGCAGCCAAGAAGTTTATGGTAAGGTTTAGTCAAAAGATAAAATTTGGATTTTTATAAAAGGACCCCCAAATAAGCTGTTGAACAGGTCTTAGTAAACTATAGCATAGATAAGGGCAGTGAGCTTTGAATTCTTGGGAATAGGCCTTGGTCAAGTAGACACCTCTCAAGTTTCTAAGGTGGAACTACTTGAGTTGATAGGGCTTCCTAT
Organism: Nelumbo lutea; assembly: GCF_056320005.1. Classification (NCBI taxonomy): domain Eukaryota; kingdom Viridiplantae; phylum Streptophyta; class Magnoliopsida; order Proteales; family Nelumbonaceae; genus Nelumbo; species Nelumbo lutea. The sequence goes on from NC_142690.1 coordinate 12,062,249, forward strand.
GTGGTATGGCACATCAAATAAGGACTTTTTCTAGAATGGCTGGATTTTCTCCAATTTCTGTCAAATATAATTTGAATCTTTGAGAGAATCTTCAAGAGTGTTGGTTTTACACTTAAGAGACTTGTTATTCCATTTATATACAAGTAAAAGACACTTTATTGAATATGAACAGAATACACAACTGGCTTTCTTACAGGGCCGGGACACCCCCAACCCAAACAGTTACAAGGTTTAACCCTCCTACAAATAGTACATCTTCACCTCCATATGATCCGCTTTCACCCTTCCTATTTACCTTGATAGCAAATGTGTTAGTAGATAAATATTGAGAGCTAGTACAATGGATATTTTTAGAGGTTTTAGGATTGGAAATCATGCCTAGTAACACATTTGCAATTTGTTGATGATACAACAATTTTTTGAGGGAAATGATTCCACAACCTCTTGGCTGGAATATTAACTTTGAGCAGTTGTCCATGTTAAATATTAACTTTGAGAATTGAGAAAAGTTGTGTGGCTGGAATGAATTTAGCAAAGGAAGAATTCAACTTGATAGCAGTTCGTTGGATTGTACCATAATCTCTTGGCCTATGAAATATTTAGATTTGCCTTTAGGTGATAACCCTCAGGAGAGTCAATTTTGGAGCCCAATTGTAAAAGGATGTGCAAAAGGGGTTGGCTGGTTGGAAGAGAAATTATCTCTCTAGGGAGTAGGATAACTTTGATAAAATCTACCTTAACAAACTTGGCTATCTATTACCTCTCAGTTTTCAAGGTCCTAGTTAGGGAGGTGGTGAAATTAGAGAACGTTATGAGGTATTTTTTTGTGGGAATTAGGTGGAAGTCATAAAGATCATTTGGTGAAGTGGGGAATAGTGTGTAGGGGTAAATAGAAACCAAGCTTCTTACAAGCTATTCAAGATTGGCTTGTGAAAAGCTCAATTTGGTTCAATCTGAAGTCGAAATTAAGGCCAATGAAGCTCAGTTCATAATGCTTGTAAGCCTAATCAAGCTTATATTATATATAATACATATTATTTTTAACTTTTTATATGTACAATTTTTACATATACATTTTTTTTTTATTTTTTATACAAAGCTTGCTTCACTATCGAGCTTTAGCTGAGCCGAGCTCAAATATATGAGCATTTAAGTGGAGCCAAATTCGAGATCATGTTTCTAGCACAAATCAAGCTCAAGCCCGAACTAAAGCCTCACGTTTTTCCGCCAAGATGAGCTCAAATAACCAATATTCGGCTTGATTCAACTCAAATCCACCCCTAATAGTGTTAAAAAAAGGTGGTTTGGACTTGAGAAAATGGTTGTGGAGATTGGACTCTAGAAAGGAAGAGATTGTGGCACAAGGTAGTGGAAAGTATACATGAGCGGGCTTACAATAAATGGGATGCTGACGTATCTTAACAGGTTACTTTTAATTCACCTTGGAAAGCAATTCATGGGATACTCCCTCGGTTTCTAAGCCATGTCAAGTATGATGCATGTACTAGAGATAAAATACTCTTTTGGGAAGATATTTGGGTTGGTTACTCTGGCTCTTAAGGATCACTTTCCCTCTTTGTATTTCCTTTCACTATTTAAAGAGGAACCTATTCAAAAGTTGGCTTCTTTCTCTTCATCAGTTGTATAAGTTGGGATCTAGGGTTATACATTGGACAAAACCATCAATATTTGGAGAAATCGGGAAGCTATAGCAAAAATTTCATCTAACAAAGGGTTGTCTCATTATGGGCATCTCCTGAAAAAGATTCCATCAAGCTAAATTTTGATGACAGGAATATAGGAAACCGAGGAAGCTAAAGTGACTCTTGTAGCCAAAACAACATCCTTGACATCATGCCATGAATACTTGCCCAAGAGGAGAGTCTTTTGAATGAGGAGTGTGTGTTACTATTCAAACCCTCAAAATGATATTTATATTTTGAGGAGAAATTACAAGAAAACCCTTACTTGAGTGCCCGAATACAAAAAGATAAGAAAAAGACCAAAAACACCCTTGCCCAAGAATTCTCAACACTCCCCCTCAAGCTGAGTATATATGTCAATCATACCCAGCTTTACAAGGTTCTTAACAAACCTTGGATGGTGAGCACCTAAGTGAGGCAATTCGCTAGTTGGTCTTCCAACCTTAAAAAAGGAAGGAAAATTTCTCTGCTAGCAATCCTTTCTCTAATAAAGTGTATGTCCACCTCATTATGTTTTGTACAATCATGCTGAATAGGATTGAAGTATTTGTCCGAATGCCAAAGTAGTTCAGACATCCCATAAGCCATTGCCATGTATTCTGCTGCAACACTAAAATGAGCAACAACTAATTGTTTCTTACATCTCCATGAGACCACTACCTCCAACCAAAGCACATTAACCAAATGTAAATCTTCCATCATCAATGGACACTACCTAGTTAGCATTTGTGTAAGTCTCAATCTTTAAATGACCACGATTGGAGTTCAACATTCCTTTACAAGGGCACCCTTTTATATAAGCTAAAATTCTATTAGCTACTTGCATGTGAGATATTTTGGGTTAGGGTCAATTAGAGTTCATAATGCTTGCACCCCAATTTCCTAATGCCATGGAGCAAGTCAAGAACATACTTCCTTTCTGAAAAAAAGATTCTCCCCTTGGATCTTACAACTTCAATGGCAAGAAAGTATTTTTTTTGATAAATATGGCAAGAAAGTATTTGAGATCGCCGAGATCCTTAATCTCAAATTATTAAGCAAGGAAGGATTTTAACTAAGAGATACTTGTGACATCATCACCCACCACAACAACGTCATCAACATATACTATCAACATTGTTACTCTACCGTCAACTCTCCTAATGAACAAGGTGTGATCTACCTGAGATTGAGAGAATCCAATCTTTAAGATAGCGTTTCTAAATTTGTTGACCAGGTTCTAGCGGATTGCTTGAGCCCTTAGAAAGACTTCTTCAGGTAGCAAACTTTTCCTTCATTGTTAGGAAAGCTTGCCCCAAGTGGTAAATTCATATAAACTTATGCCTGTAAGTCCCTGTTAAGAAACACGTTCTTCACATCCATCTGATATAAAGGCCAAGAGTAGTGGGTAGAAAGAGATATGATCACACAAATAGAGTTCATTTTAGTAGTAGATATAATCACTCAGTTGAACTAGTTGCCTTGTGCTTAATATTTTGCACCCACTTACACCCAACAAGAATCTTATCCTAGGGACAATGAACAATCTCCCAAGTTTAGTTCTTTATTAGGGCCTACATCTCTTAATTCATAGCTTCCTTCTAGCAAGGGGATTGATTGCCTTTGTAACACAATGAGGGATGGAAACAGAGGAAACAACAAATATATAAGCATAATAGGAGGGTGAGAGAGTATCATAAGATACATAGTAATGGGATACTTTTTACATGTCCTCTTTCTCTTTCGGATGACAATAGGAAGATCAAGGTCAATATTAGTAACATAAATATTTGGGGGTTCAAGATTACCTAAGTCTAGCAGATTAGATTGTAATGGGCATTCAACTTTAGCAGGAATAGGAAAAGGGAATCTGATCTTCACTTGCATTCTCCCCTTAAAGAAAAGGATGGAATAACTGGACAAAGAAAGAGGACTCCAAAATGGTAACATACTTTGAAATATATCTCTTTCTAGAGTGAGAATCAAAACATTTGTAGCCTTTCTGGACTAGAGAATAACCAAGGAATATGCACTTGATTGATTTAGGATCAAACTTATGTCGGGAAGGACTCATATCACGAACAAAACAAACACAATCATAGATCCTAAGGGGTAAATTAAAAAGAGGTTAATCAGGGAAGAAAACACCACCCTAGAAATCGATGGGAACATGAGTTTGGAACAATAAACCCCGAGCAACTTCAACCACATGTTTATTCTTCCTCTCAACAATCCCGTTTTGTTATGGAGTATGACTGCATGAACTCTGATAAATAATTCCCCGATCTTCAACAAAGCAACGCAAATGGTTTTCAAAATATTCCTTACATCTTATTATCTTAGCTTTCTCAAATTGTGTCTCAACCATATCCCTTAAATTTTAAACAATCACAGGAATCTCGTCTATGCTTTTCATCAAGTAGATCCATGTATACTGACTATAGTCATCAATGAAAAGAATGAAGTATTTATATCCACCCATACAAGGGATAGCATATGGGCCCTAAACATCAGTATGTACCACATGGGAAGCAATATTACTTCTATTATTAACAAAACATGCGGTTCTACATTGTCTGGATAGATGACAAACTTCACATTCAAGATTCAACTATGACACTCTCAAATGAGAGATATGCCACTATTTACATTCTCAAACTTGATATTTATATTTTTGGGAAAAGTTACAAGAAAGCGATTATTTGGGTGCCCAAATACAAAAAAAAAAACAAAAAAAAATGAAAAGGACCAAAAACACCCTTGCCCAAGCATTCTCACCAACTTACAATGACTTTTTTCCACCTCATTTCCCTATTGCTCCAATATCTGTGATGTTTTTTCTTAATTTAGTCATTTCATTTTTTATTTCTTGATATAGAAAATAATATGTATGGATTAATTAGGATGCTTCTTGACTTTTAACTTTACTTCTGACAATCTTCCCTGTAATTGTAGAATCCATTAAGAGAGGATGTACAACAATACAAGTATAGAAATCCCTCAAGCAAAATATTCGAACAAGTGTATTGAGCACATCATATCATTCCGGCTACACCACTAATACACTAAATACTCAAGGTTTTGGTTTTTTGTTTCAAGAGGTAGTTAGGCCTAAGACCGACCCCTATAAAATTTTGAATAAAGAAAACTTAAAAAAGAACTTGTTTCACCCAATAAGCAAGTTTTGTGTAACTGTGTATCAGGTTAATTGATACTTAGAACTTTGCACCCAAGAAGAACACATACTTGGAGATTAAGGATAAAGGATCCACAACAAAAATGAAATCCAACTCAAGAAGAAACCAATAACCCATAAAGTATAAGTCTCAAGAAGTACAAAAAAACATAAAGCAAAGAAGCATCCAAAGGACAGGACACTGCAGACAAAAAAGTCCCAACCCACTCGGTGACATCGGCAAGGACCACTTCAAAGTTTATCTGTTTGGTACATGAAGAAGAAATAACTAGTGCTCTAACACCAGCTTGGAATAATTAAAACACTAAATAAATAGAAAAGTAGACTAGAATAAGATAGAATAGATAAAAGAGAAACAGTTGGGAGAGTTTTGAGAACTGTTCATAGGCTCACACTAGCAGTCTTTAATATGTACATTTGTGTAGAAGTTGTTCTCTGAATACTTAGCTTTGTAAAAAATACAACAACAAAATTATCCCCCAATGCTAAATAGGTAACGTTATTAGAATACCCTTTTCATCATGCTTTCAAATTAGTACACACCACACTCTAATTCTACAGACAGAGACCCTTTCGACTGTTCTTTAAAAATTGTCAAACAGAAAATCAATCATAATCTTAATACCTGTTTGTTCAAAGTCCCACAACTCAGAGCTGGGTAAAGCACATTTTGGTGCAGCAAGATTAATGAAAAGAACAATACAGCCACTTAGACAAGTAGAAAGCGTGGAAGAAATTGAAAAAGAAACAGTAAAGAGATTCTGGAAATGTGCAGTTGAATGATGGGGTTCCACCGCAACATTAAACATTACCAACACTGCCATCATTAGACAGTTCCAGTGATCTTTATTTCAAATAACAAGGAATTGACACAACTAATGAAATCATTTAATGTTACCTTTAGAGCAAGTCCGAATACTTGAAGCACATCTACAGTAAGTTCAACCATCTTTTCTCCTGAAAAAAAAAACATTTAAATGCATCAACACAGTACATTTTTCTTGATGTAAGAACTTTTTTTAACAATAAATGATATAAGATTGTTATATTAAATATAAATACTAAATAGCTACAAAAAGACCACCCTCTCACCCAAAATGACCATCCCAACTTGATGCTGTCTCCCACTAATTATACCCATGAAAATCCTTAGTATGATTGACAATTCACAAGGGGAATTGGTGACATCCGGAGGAGTCCTAGTCAAAGTACAAGAACTACAAATCCTTTTATTCCTCTCTTAGAGGTCCCAAAAATTGCAACTGGAATCAAATCCCTAAAAGAAGCCAAAGGAAGCAAAATCACACCACCCCCCCCCAAAAAAAAAGACAGGAAGACATGTCTCCTGCCAAAGAGACAAACAAGTACATGTCAATCCAAAAGGAAACCTGAAAAATTCCTTACTGATAAACCACCATCTTCTACTGCAAGAGGAGGTGAGCTAAAAACTCAGGATTTGACATAATACAAGATGCATACATGCCTCAATGTATTACTCTTTTTGCTTGTGTATTAGAGACAGAGAGAGGAAAAAATAAAATACCATGCATGCCCAGGACTTGGGAAACTGCTTCCATGGTTAATCCCTGGTCACCAGCCTTACGAATGGCAGCATAAATAGTCTTGAAAAGTTCAGAATGGAAGGGATCAATTTGTTCCTCTTGATCAAGAAACGTTGACACCAAGTGTTCAGCATAGCTAGCAATGTATTCCCATGTAAACTCATGGGGGGAACGTGATATGGGAATATTACTTCCAAAATTGTGACCTTGAATGAAATGGTTAGAAAGAGATAAATCAGAGGCTGTTGCAAGTACAGATGTGGCCTGGTTTTGCTCACTATGTAATAATGTGGTGACACCCATTTCCTCATTCTTGAACAATTCTAAAGCATCGACTCTAGAAATTTCCACACGACCTACAGACACCATGATACCAGGAAAACCTTTCTCTCGGCGTGAAGTAAACTCTCCATCTTTTGTAATCAAAGAGCGAGGTTTCTTAACCTTGTCACCACCGGATAGGTCCTTTTTATCACTTTTCCGTTTCAGACCTCTCTGCTCCTCAGCTTCTCCAATGCCCTTATCAGGCAAACAAGGTGAAATAAACAATTCTCCAGCATAAACTAGAGCAAGCAAATGAAAAATATCACCACACTGCAAGTCTGGATCAAGATGAATTCCTTCCTCTGTTAGACCTTTCTCTCTTTCGTTGATCCAACTAGAAAATTTTGCAGCTCTCTTTCCAGTGTTTGTGGGAAATGGAGAAGAAGAAACACTATGCAAAAATTGTTGAGAAAGAACAAAAGGTTGACTATCATTACCACCAACCTGCACATAATGGAGAAGATAGTAAACACACAAAATGATAGCGAAATTTATGTCTCAGAGAGAATCTTAGATGTGGCACAATGGTATAGATTGTTCAATCCAGGGCATAGCCATCAGAGACAAGTCTAAATTGACCTAGCCATCTATCTCTGTGGCTTAAAAGGCTATCTTGTCCAAAGAATCCAACAACCACAGAAGACACCCTACAAAGTACAGTGGTCATGAGATGTGAAGCGAACAAACGATTAATATAAGCATACTATCAGGGATAAATTTCTAAGAGAAATACATCAATTGATTGCTAAATTTGATCTAAATGAAATATAAGCTTTGTATTAGCTAGATTTTCTGAATACCAGTTAAAGCTCAAGTAGAACCCAAGAAAAACACCAAGGTCTCAGAATCCTACAGAAGATAAATTTTAGCAATAGTGAAAATTTTCAACATAAAATAGCTAGAATTAGATTTGGTTAAATTTACCAGGAAAAGACAAATAAGAAAAACACAAAAATAACTAAGGAAAGAAAAGAAACAAAAATAAATAAATATACAAAGAAAACGATCAAATTTTTTGTTTTAATTGCATTGCATCCAATTAAGGAGCTCTCACACAAAGGGGACTTTTACAAAAGGATTGGTATCAAATGGGACTTGCATCAATAGAGCATGAATATGGGAGTCGACCAAAACAAGTTTTAATTTAAAAGAGAGAAGTTTCAAATTTAACAATCTAAAATGGAAGGAAATTATAAGGAATAAGAAAGATGGGTAGTAAATTCCCACATCAAATCATTAAGAGAAAGGCTTGAAACAATGCTACTACAATGATATTGCTGTTTTTGCATTGTTTCTTGTTATGCAACAATCTGTAACAGTAAGATGTGATGAAGCAGATACAAGGCAATGACACATGGGACAGCAAAAGTGCTGTGGATTAAAAAATTGCTTACTGAATTGGACTCCCTGTTTCTAATTCAAGCAGAGTACTATGATAACAAGGCAGCAATTATTATATCTCACAACCCTATCTAGCAAGATAAAATAAAAGACAACAAAGTGGACAAATGATTTATTCTTGATAATTTTGAAAAGGATGAAATTTGTCCTCTATTTGTAAGTTGTAAAGAGCGGTTGGCTGATATATTTAATTAAGAGTGAAACTAGCTTATGTCATGCTGAACATTGTGAATACCCCACTGGAGAGGAAATGTTGTCAATCATAGTTTCATGGACACAGGGATATTTTCTACATTATACAATTTAAACACTACAATAAAATGAAGATTGTGGGTGCTGCCTCACGCTATTGATTCTCCTAAAAGTTTCTATTCTCTTGCTGCATTCTCTCATCTCTTATCTTCCTATATAGATTTATGATGAAAAATGATATCTAGTGGACTCAAAGGCAAATAAAGAAGGGCCAAAAGAATATTCCAACAGATAGAACCAACATGGAATTAGTGTGAATAAGCCAAAAAAACATCCATCCTGAAAAAACAAAAATAGAAAATAAAGAAAAATGTAAAAAGTCGCAAATATAATTAATCACTGACAGCACTAAAATCCCTTCACTAAACCTTAAGGATCTCCATAGGATTCCATTAAGGCTCTTCCATTTTCTGCACAAAAATGGTAATTAGAAATTTAAGACAATACTCGGATCATAACCAAAAACAAAAGTAAGCAGTATGGAACTCCAAACATTAAAACAATGTACTTATAGAGGTAACATAACCACACAGTTTAGCTACAGAAATGACAAGATGGGACTGCTATCCACTCTACAAAGTCCAAAATGTCTAGTCTAACTCTTGGATGATATGGCATACAAGAAGTATACCGGGTCTATAAAGAAGTGAACTAAGATTCATAATAAAAAAATGTAGTATTGAAATGTGTGTATATAGTACCAAGTGTAAAAGCATGTCCAAATACCCAAAGGTTTGGGTTAAGAAAGTCCAATCCTGGGCAATATTCATACCCAAGGAAAAAAAATAAATAAAAAAAAACTCCATGAAAGCTGTGGCAGCAACAAATATTTACCATGAATTTCCTCTCTCTTAGGTAGTTAAAAGCTGAAAAAAGGTCATGCTCAGAATAACGCCGTAGAGTCTCTGCCAGCAACTTTGGAACTTCAGGTGCTGTGGAGGAGCTCAAAAATACAAGCTTAAGGAGCTCCACGGCATTAGACACTGCAAGTGATTCATAGGCTCGTCTACTAACATTTATGCCTTCATTTAAAAGTTTAAGAAACTTCCCAGGAAGGCGATGACAGCCCGATCTTCGACCAGAATCTTTTCGACGCCTTCCAACATGGTTCTGAATTTCCTCATCCATTGCTGAGGATGGAATTGATTGGGGATCTTCATGGGCATCCTGGAGATGAAGGAAAATTAATTATTACCAGCAAATCAGCTTCTAACAATTTCCAGAAACGTAAATACTAAATTATATGAATCAAATCATGACAAATATTGAAAACATATATTGTCCAGACTCCAGATACAGAAAGGACATGGCTGGATACAGTATCAGTAATAAAATTAACATTAAAATTGAAGCATCTGACACGACACAGCATCCTTGTACAAGTGTCGAGGTATCATAGCTGATAATACAAAAAAGCATGCATTCATGTATATACATACACATCAATAGTAAACTGTGTATATATGCCCATAGATGTATACACATTCTATATATAAAGAGGGTTTCTATAGTTGATTGCCATTCTCTTAATGTAGCCCTAGAAAAGGGGGAAAATCTAACACAAAAAAATAAATAAATAAAACGAATTTAATGTCAATAACACTTAAAAATATAGCCTATTTGAGCAAGCAATTTGCCCATTTAAACTAGATTGAAAATCCAGAAACCCCCTCCCCCAAATACTCAATATAAATGAATTGTATTGACTTGTTCAGAATTTTGAAGAATCAATTTCTGGGAATTGTGACAACTGGATGGGGTATTTAACCACAAACTTAGTATTATGAGAACTTACACAAGCTTTTGCATCCAAATTTAGATCTGACCACTCCCTCTCAGGTGCTTCCTTAACTCTCCTCAAAGCCTCCATTTTGGGCATCCGGATGCATTGAAGCACCTCATCAAGAGCCATCTTAATAGCTTCATCCTCAAAATCATCCCATGCTTGCACCTCAAAATTGCTTTCCAAGTTATTTACAACATCATTGGAATTACGACAGGCATCTAAAGAAGAATCATGAACCATCTGTCCACAATAATCACGACTGAAGGATTTTTTCTCCTGGGAATTTTTTAGATTCTTGGCATATCGTTCTCCAAGCAAGTTGCAGAGCTTCATTAGCTCTATTCTAAAATTCAGATTGCTATTAAGTAATGCCATCCTCCTCCTGCATGTATCTGGAGGTGCTGGAAGGTCAGGAAGTGAACCCCAATCAGTGCGATTAAATTTGGCTCCAAGGGCTGCACGGTGCCTTACATATTGCATCACCAATTTCCTGTAGGCAAAAAAATATATAATATATATATATATAAATATACATATGAAAACTAAGAGCTAAAAATTAACATCCACCTAGGTAGAAAAGAATTTCAAGGTCCTATCAAAATTATACTTAACATAAGGCGAGTTTGCACAACATTGGGAATCTAGATAGGTATAGCAAAATTTAGTTGATCTCACATAGGAAATCATGTGGATCAATATTAACACAACAGATAGCTGCAGACAACAATGTTACACAGACTCAATCCTTTACTTTCTTTTTTCTACCTGTCAAAAAGATTGAAATAAATGATTGGAAATCAGGTCAGTCTCATAGTGTAGGAAATATCCTACATAGAATATATTCAAATGGTGGGTCCAAATACTATGTACATGACTGATAATGCAGCTATGTTGTTTACCAACAGTTATCATCACTATCATCTATTCTATTTCTATTATATAAGAAAATTTTCTTCTGTTTACCTATCACATGTTTGTGACCAAAAAAACCTGCTTTGACGTGTTGGTTTCTGCCTTAAAAAAGCACACTGGCTAATAAATGCATAATTATTATTGGAATTATTTTCATCTTCTGATGGATCATCAGAAGTTTCATATTGAACATCATCATCACAAGCTTGCAGTTGAATTTCATGGTCAGATGAATTTATTAAGAGAAGTTGCTCTTCTTCCATTTGACCATCACTTGAAATGGGTACAATCTGCTTGTCCAATTCTCCAGATACTAAATATGTTTTCACGTTCTTTGACAACCTTGTTTCTGTATGCTTCTTCCTTTTCCGGGAAGCTGAACCAGATTTACTTGTTACTGGTCGAAACTCCTGCCCTTTGGTTTCTGAATCTCGCTGAAATCTGCTGAGACGTTGTTGCCTCTTATCATAATAAACTCGAAGAACCTGCAAGCAGCATTCTTTTGTTTACTGAAAAGGCTAATAAAATACTATCTCAACAAATAGAATCTCTTGTAATTTTTTATCTCAACATAAATAGTTCTTTTGGAGTGTGAACAGTAACTCACCCCTCACTTGAAATCTTCTTCTTCTTCCTTACACTTTCTTCATTTTACAAGTGCACTGATACCAGCTTGTACAATGAAGAAAAGTATAAGGAAGAAGAAGAAGAATTGCTGTGACATTGCACATAATCCTGTATAAGATGATCAAAATTTAATAGTACTTCCAATGCTTTTATGGAAATTCAAAGAATCTATATTACAAAAATTTAACTGGGTCAAAACTTTCGCATGGACTCCTCCACTTGTATCATAGTGCATAATGTGCATCAGAGTTAGCCAACTTGGTTGCTAAATGCTCATTTGATCTAGCTAATTGGAACCATAAAGAAATAAAATATATTAATTTATATAACATAGGGCCAACAAAATGACATCTGAGATAAAGATCAACCCAAGGACAACAATCTTAGAGAGTTACCAATGCTCATAAATTTTATTTATCCAAAGTCAGGTGCTAAACTGCTATCGTGATCCACCCATCAATTAAAAAAGTTGTATTCATTAAACAGATAATATGGCTTTAAAATAGAATGGATTACCCGAACAGGATTCATGTAGCCGACCCCATATAGTTGGGATAAGCCATGGATGATGATGATGATGATGATTCATTAAACAAGTAGTGCCAACTAGCTCAGTTTGTAAGGTCTCTGGCTGGTTGTAGCAGAGACTTAGGACCGAAGGGTTACCCCCCCACCCCCCGGTTGTGTAACCCCATGAAGCAAAAAACACACACACACACACATTGAAACACTAATATGTAAATCAGTCCTCAAATATTAGGTGTAAATTAGAAGATTAGAAGGAAAAGGAAGAAGAGGAGTAAGAGCAGCAACACAAGAGAAGAAGATGGCGAAAAGAGAAGGAAGAAGAAGAAGAATCGAATTATCTTCCATTTCTCCTCTAATCCTTTTTTTATTAAGAATTAAAGTTAGAGTAATGACAAATTTGCCCTTAAGTGGGCGGCCAGCTAGGAAGTAACATAAAGAGACTAAACAAAAAGAAATAACAGGCCCATTAGCCAACAATAAAAGAAAAGATATTACAAGAGAAGATACTAGGACCCATTCGGCCCAGTCTCTTTACACACTAACCTGTTGTAGTGTAAGATTAAGGTCCTTAGCAATTTTCTCACATTCCCTAAAGGAAAGCTTTTTGTTGGGACCATCCTTTACCACACGCTTGAGAAGTTCAGCACGTTGCTCAGCTGTCATAACCCGAACAGATGCCCATGACCGGTAAAAGAAAACCTATACCAAACAAATTTACTGTTATTCTCTACCATTATAAAACATGTGAGATAGAGAGAGGATATTGAGCATGAATAAAATAGAGTGCAGAGAAGGGTTCGAAACCATAAATGTTCTAGGGACAATGACAAGTCCATTCAGTCAACAGGAAAGTAGGAAATAAAAGAAGATTTATTAAAATGAAAACAAAAGTTCAACAATGGAGCAAAGTGTAGATAACCCCCTTAGAAAAAAATTAAAAGTATCTACCAGAATGAGACTAATGCAGGTAAGGAAGCAACAAAAGAAATGACTTAAGAAATCAAGTTTCTTCATATTCTTGAACTAGTGGCAATTTCATAATCTTTGGGTAATTTAGACTTTGCTCTTTCAGTAGCTTTTCCCAATTTATTTTCTAGTTTATTACTTAGGGGTAGGTTTAATTGCCTTAAAGGGTATTAAAAGTTTAAAGAGTCAAATTAGATGGGTTTAGAATTTTCAAAACTTAAAGATGCAATCATGCCCTTTTTCTTTCATCCTATTTTTCAGGGGGACAAAAAACTTGTTTGTTTTGTGTGAAAGCAAAGATTCTCTTAGACAACATTTTATTCATTAGAGAATTGCACATTGTATTTGAACATCATTGTTATCAGTACCAATGGAAAGAGAAATATATCATAAAAATATTAAGAAACATTTAGACATTTTAAACCATGATTTTAGCATGGTTGTCACTGTACAATATTCTTTCTATACAAGATGACCAGCTTATGTCTACAAAATCACCATTTTATCAAAAGTGGTACTATATAATAATTTCCTAAATCCTTAAATTTATTCTAAGCAAGGTTATGCCCTTTTTCTTTCATCCTATTTTTCAGGGGGACAAAAAACTTGTTTGTTTTGTGTGAAAGCAAAGATTCTCTTAGACAACATTTTATTCATTAGAGAATTGCACATTGTATTTGAACATCATTGTTATCAGTACCAATGGAAAGAGAAATATATCATAAAAATATTAAGAAACATTTAGACATTTTAAACCATGATTTTAGCATGGTTGTCACTGTACAATATTCTTTCTATACAAGATGACCAGCTTATGTCTACAAAATCACCATTTTATCAAAAGTGGTACTATATAATAATTTCCTAAATCCTTAAATTTATTCTAAGCAAGGTTCAAAGTGTCAAGACACCCTGATACACACAAATATCGGATGTTTGCATAATGCACTTCACTTTTTTTTTTTAATTCACAAGGGGGTTGGTCTTAGACTTGCCTACCCCCAGGAAATATCAAAAACCCCAAACACCTGTTAATGATATCTTGAAATGGTGGCTATCTTGAAAATCCTGGAGGAGGTCGCTGTCCTGAAATGATATCTTACACTTTCCTATACCTGGTAATCATATCAAAAACCCCTGGAGGAGGTGGCTTTCTTGAAATGGTGTAATCACATTAAAAGCAACAATTTTATCACTTTATAATGATATAATTACTTAAACAAATAAGTGCTTTTAAAATATGATTAACATTTAAAATGTTATAAAGATTTTAAACAAATCTATGCAATATTTCTGATATTTTCACATATTTCTCATTTTTAAGTGGTTGGTGTGTCCACTGAAACCAACATTTTAAACCTGGCTAATCCACTTGTGGTAACCCAAGTCCCATCAATCCACAACAATGATCCTAAGAACAATCCTTACATGTACATTTCTGATACCTGTCACTAATGCATTATAAAAGGATATGACAGAAAAATGCTTGCATATTCAATCCACAACCATGCATCCTAAGAATAAACTGAAATACATGCAATCCCCAATTCGCTGAAAAAAATACTACACCCATCAATCTCCCTACTCAATTATGCTCTTGCGAATGCTAGACACCACACTATTGGCTTATTTCTGATTTGTGATGTTCCTAGAGTTCAGTCGATAGTATACAACTTAGGAAACAATGTAACCTAATTGTCAACTGGTCAATTAAGGGCAATACCAAGTTACCAACTGCTGCTGCCTCAATAAATAGTCAGTCAACGCCTATGATGCAATTTCCAAGTATGACTAAACATTTAACAACTTACTCCTTGTATGCAGCAGTATTTCATCTGGTGTTCATTTATCTAGAGAAAGCATATGAAAAATTCCTAGAGAGATAATATGAAAAAAGTTCATCTGGACGTCCATAGCAAGTACCTATCTGGGCTTCATACAGCTTATAATCAAGATCTCTATAGTTTGGATTGATCAATGAAAGCATTAAGGACCTAGGCTTTCAAATGGAAAAATAAGTCCCTCGCTCCACAATACCCAAAAGCTGATGCAATACCAGCCATGTCCTTTTGGCTACTAGACATCTCCTATGAAGAACAAATCCACCAAAATCCGTCACCATGGACCTCAACCTATGGGATCTCAAAGGGAATCCCCAACAGAAAGATCCTACAAGTAAAGCTTAACTTCACATCTGAATCAATTTAAGGCAATAAAAGTGTTGGTTGATATTGAAAACCATTACTATTCAAATCATCTTCCTCAACAATAATTCAAGCCACACACTTAATTCCTCTCACCAATATCAAACTCTAAGGAATATTTTCCCACATTCTCACATTGTCAAGTTTCTCCAATTCTAGACATTGACAAGCAACATCTACAAACCCACGACACCCTTGCCGTATGGCTCTAAATGAGGCAAAACACCTTTAGTAAGGAGGAATTCCAATAGATACTGGCCAGCTATCAATGTTTCCTGTTGAAGAACCTGCACAATACTACCATGGGTTTTCACAGATTAAGTGAAAAAGTCTAGCCCACCTAACCTCTAGTAGCGACACTTTAGGAGAATCAGTGCTGCACCTCAGATTGGAATATGAAGAGAGAGCACCACCCCCAAATAACCAACCCACAACCTTCCACCTCTCAGAAAGCCAGTCTTCCACCTCATCTACTTCCAGTTCCTCAGGCTCAAATTGTCCACCAGACAACCATATGAGAAATAGAGGAACACTTCCCCTTCTTCATCAATTTCCAGACAGCTACATCGCACCATCAACATTATGTCATATTTGAAATCACTTGGAACATGCCATACAAATTTAATAAGGAAACACTTTCCATGAACACTCAACAAATGAATAGCCAAAAAACGAGAATGATTTATGTACATGAGATCATTAATGACCCAAATCATGTG
The DNA here is from genome assembly GCF_056320005.1 of Nelumbo lutea. Lineage (NCBI taxonomy): Eukaryota > Viridiplantae > Streptophyta > Magnoliopsida > Proteales > Nelumbonaceae > Nelumbo > Nelumbo lutea. The sequence goes on from NC_142690.1 coordinate 12,078,408, forward strand.
AGCCTTGTTTTATAACAGACACATCCTACTTATGGTGTATCTAACAGCTCAATCACTAGGACACCTCTTGGATGGACAACATCCAATGTTTTTTTCAATGTCTTGATAAATTATTTTCTTGTGGATGTTGAATTCTCTAGTCCTTTTTTTGTTGGACCATGGCCATACAAGAGGCATCAACTCAACATCCAACATCATTGATGCTCTGATGGGCCAAGAAATGGTATTCAAGAGACCAAACATCTTTTCAGTCATAGGAGACTAGGGCATTCAGAGGTAGAACCAGAAAACTTTTCTTGTCATACAGAAATTTCTAAACCTCTGACCAGGTTCTTCAAAAGTTCTGGGGGACCATAGCCCCTAACCGAGCCTGAGCCCCTTCGTTACCATCCTTGAGACCATTGTACATTAATGTAAATCAAGTATGAAGCAAAAGGAAATACCAAAGAAAATAACCAGCAACCTAGGAAACACACCTCATGAACAGCAGATCCAGGGAATGCATGTAAAGCAGCAGTTGGATTAGCTGCAGCATAACAAAATTCCAAGGTCTTCCAGTAGGCATCAACAGCATCCTTGTTTGACAGGATAAAATCATGCCGGACTCTTGGTCGTAGATCAATGGAAGTAACACCTGAAGATGGCGGGACTATTGACAAAGGTTCCTCAATGTATGGTTTAAGTTCCATTGCATGTGTAAGAACAGCATGAGGGATTGTGTCTTGTTCTGCACGCCCATCAGTCACTAGCCGAATCAACTGAAGTCAGAGTCAACAATAAGCCAAAGGCAAGGTTAAGATAAAATAATAAAAGTGTGTTATCTGGTTCACTCAAAAAGATTTAATGGCTGATCTTTTACTCTATTTTCCAAGGAGAAAACGTATGCAAGGAAAAGGAGTATTTGTCATTGTTATAATAGATAAAAAACTGAAACATTCATGAGAATAATACTCAATGTTCCATGAATCCCACAAAACGATATCATGGAAATGAGAAACATCAAGATGCAAAAGTGTTTGATGGACAAATAAGTGTTGAAATCAAGAATTATGTCATATGAGACACAGTCCCATTGTTTTACTTTCAGCCTCCATTTTCTGTGCCAAAATATGCCTCAATGCCTTATTTTGGCACCTTTTTTTAATCAATAACAGAATAAAGGATGTGATTGCACACAAATGTATTGAAACTTCCAGAGGCCATAACTTTGCACTTGGTTATCAGATTGGGATAATCCATTTTTCGTTTTGGGCAACTTTTCAAGTTCTAGATATTCCAAAAGGTGCTTTGGCCCACTATTTTTGCCAAAAAATAAACTTTCTTGGCCTCAAATTTCAATTTTTATCTTTTTATTTATAAAAAAATAAAAAATGAAATAAAAATAAAACCTTATATAAACTACATATATACATATATTACATGTATAATATGATTATACATCATTTAACTGATATAATACATGTCTATACATAAATAGCATATTTGGTGAAAAAAAGAGTTCAAGGACATGAAAAAAATTGATTTCAACAGAATTATGATAAGGTTGTAAGGCAAGGGGTTGTAAGGGAACAAGTATTTTGGTTTCAGCTGTTTTAAGGATGTGAATGATTTGATTAACACTAGTTCAGTCCTAGGTCTGAGATAAGAAAGAAAGAAGAAGAAGAGAAAAAAGAGAGGAGAAGAAGAAAGGGTCCAGTCTGAGAAGAGAGAAAGTCAATCCCTCTCAGCCCACCCACCTTATATTTATACTCTTTGTATTAGATTACAAAAGACAAACCTGTCCCTCATTAAGTACGGGACACAGAACTTAAACCTAGACATAATAACTCAACCTTAAATAAATAGACATATGACCAAACTACCCTTGTACTATCGATTCTAACACTCCCCCTCAAGCTGGAGCGTATATATCATATAGTTTCATCTTGTTACAAATGTAATCCACTTTCCCCTGACTCAACCCTTTTGTAAACAAATCTGCCCATTGGTTTCCTAAACACACATGAGCTGTCTTTATCACTCCATTGGTCACCTTTTCTCTTACAAAGTGGCAGTCAACTTCAATATGCTTTGTTCTCTCGTAAAAGACTAGATTAGAAGAAATGTGGACCGCAGCTTGATTATCACAGTACAACCTCATGGGTCTGTCAACTGAGAACCCCATCTCCTGCAAAAGATTTTTCAACCACACTAGTTCACATGTAGTATGAGGCTATGAGCCATGGCCCTAAATTCAGCTTCAACACTGCTTTTTGCTGCCACAATTTATTTCTTGTTCTTCCAAGTTACCATATTGCCACCAAGGAAGGTATAATACCCTAAAGTAGATCTCCTGTTAGACACAAAGTCGGCCCAATCAACATCTGTGCACCACTCTATCTCAAAAGTCCCTCCACTCTTATATAACAGTCCACAACTTGGAGCTCCCTTCAAGTACCTAGCCATTCATAGAACTACCTCCCAATGTGGAACTCAAGAATGTTATTGACTCACCATACTTACTGCAAATGATATATCTAGCCAAGTAAAAGTTACATAGTTCAATTTACCCAACAAACTCTTGTACCTTTCAGGATTATCAAACTCTTCATATGCATAAATACTCAACTTAACATTTAGTTCCATGGGTGTTTCAACTAGTTTGGCATCCAACAATCCTATTTCTTCAAATAAATCAATGACACACTTTCTTTGGCACAAGTTAATACCATGTCTTGACCTTGCAACTTCTATTCCCAAAAAATATTTCACTTTACCCAAATCTTTTGTTTGGAAGTGATCATGTAGAAAGTTCTTCAACCCATGTTAAGTCTGCAAACTTTACCATCCTCCTGAGCAACAAACCTTGGCAATTGCTCCATATATACCTCCTCAACAAGATCACCATGTAAGAAGGCATTTTTTATATCAAGTTGAAAGAGGGGCCAATCATACCTTATTGCTAAAGACATCAACACACGAATTGAACCAAATCGTAGCCACAGGAGAAAATGTCTTTGTATAGTCAACACTATACAACTGAGAATAGCCTTTGGCCACTAACCTGGCTTTCAATCGTTCCATACTACCACCTAAAAAGATACTTTACTGTGTATACCCACTTACATCCAAAACATGCTTACCAGGAGGGAGAGGAGTAAGCTCCCACGTTGATTGTATGCCAGTGCAAACAATTCCTCTTCCATTGCTTGCAACAACCCATGAGAGTTAATGGCTTCTTAAACATTCTTAGGAATGGAAACATATGATAACAAAGATATAAACTGTTGAAATGGGAAGCAAAAGGGTGAGCAACATACATAATGGGAAATAGGATGAGATGAGCAACTACATTTACCTTTCCGCAATGCAATAGGAAGATCAAGATTAGAGGGAGGAGGTACAACTATAGGATCTGATGACGAGGGCTAAACTGGAGGAGGGGTTGGTGCTCTTCTGTGAATATACACTTGTGTAATTGGTGGCCTTTCAATATTAACCTACATTGGAGAAAACGATTGAGACACAACAGGAACTGTAGGAAGGAAGTCATAAACTAGAATTGGAAGAGGAAATATAAGAGCAAGAGGAACACCAAAATTAAAAAAGAATGGAAAAGACTCAAAGAAAGTGAAATCAGAACAAACAAAGGACCGATGAGAGCTAGGGTTGTAACAATTATACCCTTTCTAGATTCTAGAGTAGCCAAGAAATATGCATTTTGTACCACATGCATTTAACTTGTCCAATCCAGGCCCTAAATTCTGAACAAAACAAACACAACCAAAGACTTTGGGAGTAAGAGGGAACAGAGAAAGAGTAAGAAACAAGACTGAGAAAGGGGACTAACTTCCAAGGATAGACATGGGCATCCAATTGATGAGAAAACATGATGTAAGTATAGCATCACTCCAAAAACGCTTTGGAACATTCATATCAAACATAATAGATTGAGCAGTTTCAAGTAAGTGTTGGTTCTTCCGTTCAACCACACCATTCTATTGTGGGGTATAAGAACAAGAAGTTTGGTTTATTACCCCTTGGTGCTCTAAGAATTGCTACAATGGTGTTGAGGTGTATTCTTTTGCATTGTCTGAGCAAAGAATTTTAACATGAACACCAAATTGGGTATAAATTTCAGCATGAAACTTTTGGAAAATAGAAAACAATCTACTTTTGTCTTTCATAAGATAAAGTCATGTTATCCTTGAATAATCATCAACAAAAATTACAAAGTACTTGTAGCCATTATACGACACTACCTTATTTGGACCCCAAACATCTAAATGAACTAAAGAAAACAGACTCAAAACATGACTATCAACTCTAGGACTAAAAGAGACTATATGGTATCCCAAGCTAACACGACTCACAACCCAACGATGAAAAATGACTTAAAGACAGAACCAATAACTTCATGACCTTGTGCAAGGGATGACCAAGTTTGCAATGCCACTGGAGAGGAGTAAGAGAGGCTTGAAGAGTTACTTTTGGACCACCACCATCAAGGTAATACAATCCACCTGCCTCATGCCCTCCGCCAATCTTCATCCTCGTCTTGAGATCTTGAAACACACAAGAAGAGGGATAAAAGGTTGTAGAACAAGTAAGTGAATTGATTTATCTACTAACAAACATGAGGTTAACGTGAAATTTGGGGACACATAAGACAGAGGATAAAGATAAAGGAGTGAGATCAACATCACCAACACCACAAATGATTCGATTAACACTAGTTCAGTCCTAGGTCTGAGATAAGTATGAAGGAAAGAAGAAGAAGAAATGGTTCGGTCTGAGAAGGGGAAAAGTCAATCCCTCTCAACCGACCCACTTCTCTTTGTATTAGATTACAAAAGACAAATTTGTCCCTCATTAAGTATGGGACACACAACTTAAACCCAGACAAAATAGACAACTCAACCTTAATTAAATAGACAAATGAAGAAACTACCCTTGTATTGTTGATTCTAACAAAGGAGAACATGTTAATCTGATCCTGCAGGTAAGAGATGGGCAGGGAATGATTGTATAGGACTTAACTGTTACACATGATCTAAGGGGTACTCATTCCCCGGTTGTATCACTTTCTGTATATTATTATCTATATAATGAAATATTTTCTGTTGCCTATCAAAAAAACAATGATAAGGTTGTGAAACAATGATATAATTTTGTTACAATTCTTGTTGTTACAATTCATGTTACCAATTCAAAGAAAAGAAATTATTATCACTATATAATGTTCAAACTATAGTTGGAGGTTTCATTGCCATCCACTTCTTTTAGATCATTTACATCTAAGTAATGAAATACTTGTTATTCATCAAAAAAAAATCCTAAGATGTTTTAACAGGTTATCTTCAGGATGTGAAATTATATGGATAATGCAGAAAGTGGTGCTGATGATATGGTGATTATACCTTCAACCGGCGTAAAATATCAACTGTGCATGAGAGTCGTCCAGTTGCTAGGGTACTCATCAGACACCTGTACTCCTGCACTGGAAGGTCAGAGAGACGCAAACCACGCTTGCAACTATCCATTAAGTTCTCAAATTTCAGTGTGGACCCTACAACTTGTAGAAACAGCTCAAGAGGCATTGCTTTTATTGCTGCATTCATTGAGAACAATTTGCAAGTGCTGTGAGGGTTCTTCAGGTCATATCCATGTTTCCCAGAAGATAAAGCATCACCCCAGTCAGAAGAACTACTGAGGTAACACCACAAAAAGTTATGCAGCAGCTTTGCACGAACCATTTTTGCCAAAACAAATCCATTAGCACGCATAGCTTCTGATCTAGCAGCTTGGACATCTGAAACTACATGGTTCTGAGTTCTTTGGACACCATTCAGCACAGGAACTGATTCATCTTTTTTTAGTCGAGCTAAACCTTGGCCACGGCTTTGAATGTCAAAAGATCTCATCTTCTCATGAATCTGGCTTAACAGTTCAGGTGGTAAACTTTGAACAGACGGGTGCAAAACAACCTCAGTAGTGCGGCTACGGCCACAATTAGTGACAACAGGAACACTAATGTGAACACATTTACACAGTCCTTCTTGCTGAAGCTTGTTTAATGTGCGGTTTAAAGTCTTTCTAGCCATTGTTGTGGGCTTTTCCTTTTCAAGACTCTCAAGCCACCTATGGAGCTCAGCTGCTAGAACAAATTTCTCCTCCTGTACAGAACCAACAAATGCACACCAAGATCCAATTGACAAAATCAGACAGTATAGCACATAAAAGAAATGACAATTAGAACCAACACAGAACAGAAAACAGTGAAAGAGGGTGGAAAGACCTGTAGCCGCTCAAGTATCCTCCGCTCCCTTTGGGTGTTAATTGCAGCCAAAGTAAGACACGGATACCTTTGACAAGATTGGAGCTTTGTGGGCTTTGACAAAATCAGGGATGATGTTCCTGGTGGAACAATATTTGACTTAGTTACTTTATTCACTAAATCAAGTTCAGCATCAGGAACTGTACAATCAATCTCAAGAGGCAAATCTTTTGGCTGGCTTCCATAAACAACCATCTGATTACTTGTAGCATCACCAGACAGGACAAGACAAGTTTCTGAGTTCATTCCTCCCTCTTTCACTGTTCCAGGAGTTGAAGATTCATTTACAGAAGCTGAAGAATCCAAGTGCACAATGGACGGAGCTGATTTTTCATGGAGAACCAGATCACCCACACTTTGTGAGGAAAGCTCACTTCCATCACGGGTATCTTCATGTCTACTAGGAAAAGCAATCGATGCACCACGATTGAAGTTTTGAGCTGTCCACACCCGATAGGCCATACCCCTGTTATGACTTTCTGCTTGCAATTGCATCCCAAACCTTGAAAACATATTAAGAAGCCGAGTATAATTCCTCTTATTGTTAAGTCCAAGCCGCTTACAAACCTGATTACCATATTTTCCATAACACGTAGAAAATTAATAGTTTGAGCTCATAACAATGCATAAAAACATGGGGAAGAAATTCAGAGACATGGAGGAAAGGGGGAAAAATAAAGTTCAGAATGGCACCTCTCTACTAATAACATAACATCCACTTATCTAATATTCAAATCTACACCTCTACCAATGAAAAAAAAAAAGACTTCAAAAGCTCCCATGTTAATAGTAATTATATATTTACTGCACGGATTTTACAAAGTCCTGAAAATGGTGCTAGCTACTAGAATGAAAAAAGGTTCTTTCACCAAAAATTACAATCTCAAGAAGTATATATGACCCTACCTCCTGGCTTCCATGTCAAGAGTAGTGAGTAAAATGTGTGCCACTTGAAAAATCTTTGTATAGACTGAAGCAATCTCCCAAGGTTAGGTTTAGCATTTATAATAAGATGGTACATCAAGTGCAGTTCAGACAATGGTAGACTTATCATATATTATTTGTTAAGAGGAATCAGGACAAAATTGCGGTTTTGATAGTGTATATGGAAGGTGAAGAGAACAAAGCTGGAAAAGAGTACGTGGAAGAGGGGAAGGGTGAGGTTTGGGAGTAAGGTGAAGGGAGAGAAGATCATGCGGATGAAGAGTAATGGGAGGTTGTTGTAGTGTCTGCAGATGAGGGGAAGAAGGTTAAGAGCTTTAGTAGAAGTTTCAGGATATGGGGGTGTGGGTTCAACTATTTTGCCTTCAAGGATACGTTTCATGTTCATTTTAATCTGGATGGAAAGGAAGAGAGACCTTGAAGTCAAGGATTGGAAGTGGGACAAGCTGATGGTAACTATTGGTTTTTATGTTGCAGTTTGGTTGTGTTTTTTTCCCCGAGTTTTCTCAGGTCGGGTAAGATGACTGGCAAAAGCTTATGTGAGGGGGTGGATTTCAAATCTGTAATTTGGATGTTTGAAAGTACGTAGTTTATGTTTTTGTTGCTGGTGTTTGGTAATATCTTATCACTCACATAGTTTGTATCATGTTTTCCTTTTAATGAATTTTATTTTTACTTACCAAAAAAAGACTAGCAGCACTAGGAGTACAAGAAAAAAGGGCAGGCCAACGCTCAAGGCTCCTATCAATGCAGGATCTGGGGAGGGACAGATGTACGTAGTCTTACCCTCCTGCACATACAGAGAGGCTATTTCCGAGATTTGAACCCTGGTCATCCAAGTTGCAATGGAGAAACCCAACCGTTGCCCCAACTCCCTCCCTCACTATGTGGAGTACAAAAGATAGGATTATAAGATAAGTTGCTGACAATATTGTAGATATGTGAAATAACAATGTTATTGCCTACCTAACATACATGAGTACCACTCTAAGCTAGCTCAAAATTCATCTCAAACATTTAGTTAAATATTAGTTTTTGTTTGTGTATGAGATTATTCGGTTGATATATTACAACCATTTACTTATTTTGAGTTTAAATTTTTCTTTAACTCTCATTGTATCGTGAAGCATTGAATCTCAAGGTTTACAGGGCATCTTCAGAAAGTATTCTTTTGTCTATAATCTTAGTTCCTTAGCTTTGTTCAATGATTTGGAACAAGATGCTAATTTAAAAATTGTACCTATGCTTCTTTTATCATTTCATAAAATATCTATCTATCATTTGCATATTTTACAATGTTTTCACCATGTCTATAATTTTTACAATATTTCCATGACACTTTTGACATTTCTGACATGTTTCTTATATTTGGACGACCACCACCAAAATTTTAAACCTTAGACATGGCCATATATTGCCCATGCAATGGGAGTTCTTATAAAATGCATACTCCCAAAACATCTCACTTTCAAGCAATAGAGAAAATCCTTTGGTACTTGAAGAAGCACTTTGTAAGTGGTGTGTTATTTACTAAATATCTTTTGGTAATAAATAAAAAAGAAAGATTTATTAAAAAAGAGTACATCAGCTAGGGTGATGAGAAATCACCATAGAAAAATTCTAATATAACTCAAAACATCAAATAAGGAAAACAAAGAAACAGAATAACATGCTTTTGTCCAATTCAAGATGAGTACAAAAACCAGCACCAAAATCTTCCTTTGATGCCCCTTCAAATTCTGGAAGTATATGAACCCAGTCCATTATCCTTTTTCCGCATGATAAGAGTGGTTTTTTTTTTTTGAGAAAAAGGTAAAGTGTAACTGTATTAATCAAAAGGTCCTTTGTACAATGAGAAGCTGTACAAAAACAAACCAGAAGGATCTCAAAAAAAAGGCCATTCTCAAAATAGAACCCAGTCCATTATCACTCAAAATAGAGTGATTTGTTCTCTTCTTTAAACCTTTTTTCAAAAGATAACTGCTTAAAGGTGGAGATGTATACTGATGTCAATTAGGTTGGGTCAATTAATGACAGGAGGTCCACTACTAGCCATTATACTTTCGTGGATGGTAACTTAATAACTTCGAGAAGTAAGAAACAAGCTGTAGTTGCTAGATCCAATGCGAAGGCAAAGTACTAAGCTATGGCTCATGGATTAGCTGAGATTTTGTAGATTAAAAACATATTGAGCGTTAGAATTCATTGTGGATCATCCCACTTCACTTCAGTGTAACAATAGGGCTGTTATTAACATACCTCCCAATTGAGTTCTGTATGGCAGAATTGAACACATTGAAGTTGATAAGCATTTTATTAGAAAGAAACTTGAAAAGAGTGAAATTTGTACTTGATTTGTTAACTCTCAGGAGCAACTTGCTGATGTCTTTTAAAAAGAGTGCCAATACCATAATATTTTCTCTCTTTTTTAAGTCGCACTAACATATATATACTGGGCACCACTAGGCCCACTAAGGTTCTCTTAAATCTTAATCTTCCTCATTCGTTCTTCTATATTTTTTCTTTTTGTATTCTTTCTATCTCGTCTCCAAAACACATAAGATTACAATAACATCACGATGGAAATTGTACGCTGGCTTAAAACAGTGAGGTTATTTAACTTCAAAGATGACATTATTAGAGGATGGCATCTTAATGCCATCAAGTATAGGAGGGGCTTTTGGAAATTGTAATGGAGACAACTTCATGTAATTATTTGGACCAGTAGATCATGGTAGTTCAAAAAGTGCAGATGTATTAGCAGTATTAAAAGGGCTAAGGCTGAAAAAAAGAATGAAGTATACAAATGCCCTAATTTTGGGAGATCCCAAAGTGGTGGTATCCAAATGAAAGAAGGAGCTCTTGGCAGTACAGAAATTGTGTGAAGGAAACTAAGAGCTTAAAATATCTTGAACTGGGTCTATAGATCAGAAAATGGGTTGGCAGACAGGTCGGAAAAACAAAGGGTGGATAGAAGGGACCAGTTTTGTGGTATTCTTCTTTTCAGGTCCTCTAGGAGTGGGAGACTCTACAGGAGCAGAACTATTAGCTGCCCTGCAAGGTGTACGGTTTGCAACTCAGCTGGCTGCAAAACCCAGAGTCAGTAGTTTGGTGCTTCAAGAATGAAGTAAAGAAGTTCAAGTTGCTGACAAGGATATATGTGCATAAGAATACAATGGGCAGGGAGGTTAGCAAATGCTTTGGCTGATTGTCTAGCCAAGCATGGAGCAGCTAGGGAACTTCTGTTTTGGGTACAACTGTAGTTTGAATTTGTTTTTTCTTCTATGTTAGGAGAGGTCACAGCTTGCACCTCTTCAAGGGTTGTTTGTACTCGATCATCTTTCTCATCTAATAAAAGAAGTTATTTATCAAAAAAGGTTATCTCAATCTCAGGGATGCCTGTCTTTTGTACATTTTTGTTTCTAGTTAAAAAAAATGATTAGTGTTTCTAATCAAATAAAATTGTTTCTTGTTACTCATCAAAAGAAAATTAAATAGAAGGAAAAATGATTTATGGAGGTCAGATATTAAAAATTAGTAAAAAAAATAACAATAAAAAGCTACAAACTAACAACCAAGAAACATACATACACACCTCAGTAACAGTCAGTCCTTTTGAGCCAGAAGCATCAATCATATCATGTATTTGATGCTCAAGTGGAAGCTCTACAAGTTGGTCAGTAACTTGGCCCCTCTTCCCATGTTTTACCATCTGATCTGTGTCATGATCATCATATCCACATCCAAGAGCTTTTGTTTCAAAGTGCTTTGGATCAAACCTTTTTAGTAAACGCAAACAGGTAACAACCTGCCAAAAGTGCCCAACTATCATACTATGAACTTAACATTTTGTGCTCACAAACAAACACATACATATGACCCCTTACAAGAAACAAATATTATGATCTTATGCTCTTCAAAGTCAAGGGTATAATTTTGATGAATTTGATTCCTTTTGCATTGTCTTGGTGGTTATAAAGTAACAGGATATTTGCAAAACTTGTCCTTACCAAGGGTGCATACAAAGTATGCCACTTGAAATGCTCCTTCCATCTTGAAAGATATATATGGTATCGAAAAAGGTGTGGTACCTAACTGACAACCAATCAATCGGTATTGATTGGTTAGTTTGTTTCAGGTACAGTACCATAGAAATTGCTAAAACTTTGTAGTATGATTTATAAAACAATACTACTTCACAACCTTTTACAAGAGTAAGTTAATGCCATAGAGTATATTTATAAGTGTCCATACAGTATCTATTGTCATATTTTGGGTATACATCGTGTTTGACACCAGTATGCTAGGCAGGTACAGGTATCCAGGCATCATAGCAAGAATTTGTCATTTCCAAACTCCCCACCATTGAAGGAAAAGAAAAGGTACAAAAATAGGTAATACATAACCACTCACAAAGGCTGACATTAGTGCCATGTTTCTCAAACTCCCCACCATCAGCAAGCAATACCCACCATAACCACTCCCAGAAGCAAAATCAAAGACAAAATTGTATATACCAATGATCGTGACTCCATACCGATAATAAGAAATGTTATAACAAAAGTTAGACAACCAAGTTTCTCTCATTCTGCTACTCATATCCACCTACCACCTACCACCACCACAGATGTGCTCAAAACAGACATCAAGCATGTCTAGTACTGTTGTGACTCCTCCTCATTCATCACTGTCTTCTATAGCTCTTTCTACCCCCTCTCCCCTACTCAACTGTTGCAACCAACTAACTCAACCTTACACAAAAATCCTTCTTATTACTCTGTTTTACCATCTCTCATGTCTTCCTTTCTCTTTCCTCAATATACAATTCTTTTGGCTGGCTCTACTCATATATAGAATACACCCATCACCTTCACTATCTCAGATCTCTATCAATTACCTTACTCAACTCCAATTGGACCAACAACTGACCAGACCCTATCAAATTGGACCAGAAACCATTTCAAAATCAATGGTAGTAGTTAACTCATACTAAATATGATTTAAAAAATGAATCGGAAGTGTACAAGCAACATTTCACAGTTGCAAAAGAAAGCTTCTTCCCAAATATAAAAATGAAGAAAGCACCTTCTTGTTGACCTCTGCACGGAATTCTTCCACAAGGTGAGCATCTTTCAATCTGTTACAAATCTATTGACACATGAGACAGAAAAAGATACAATGAGGAGGCAGAAATTGCTCAAACCAAAATTGGGGCAAAGGTAGATGATAATATTAACTTACATGCCTCCAAGCGCGATGCCCCGGAGTCTTCCGATAACCAAGAGCTTGTTTAATATCTGAGACGACAAGGACCTTTGACAAAGAATAGCATTCACAAAGGAAAAAAGAAAGAAAAATAAAAATCAGCATATATCACAGAATACAAAGACTTTGCAAGGAAAAGTGCTTCAGGTGTCATTGACCTTGCCATCAGCTTCTTCAAGTTTGTCACAAACAGCTTTTAATGCAGGTAAATAGTCCTTTATGAGCACATCTTCTCTTACATTTTCTCCAGCAACATCAACACCAGTGATACTTCCATTTGCACTCCCAAGACCCTCCACTGCATCTTCTTTGGTGATTTCCAGTCTTTCGTGAGAACTCAAATGCTTTGCATAACGATATAGATGGATCAAATTCGTATTCACAACAGAGGTATTTTTTAACACACAATCTCCTTCACCATCAGTAGCATGTTCTTTTGTTCTCACAATTGTTGACTGTCTGACAATCAAACCCCGGCATTCAAGGCTCCTTACTATATAAAAGATCTTGTTTCCTTTTAAACCAAATTCCTTGGCAAGTTGACTCTGTGTTATTCCATCCGTTCTGTACATATGTTACATGTATCAATTATAGATAATGAAGATAATAATCGAAGAGAAACTGATCAAGAAAAAAGGTAATCATTCAAGACAATGAAATGTTATGCAATATAGTTTTTATTTTCAGATCCAAATGCAAAATAAATGACTACACATGTTATATCACAAAAGAGGACAACATATGTATGACCATAGAATCATCATGATATAGCTAAAATAGATTATCTTCTATAAATAAAAAATGGTGAAACCAGCAAATAAGCTTGCATTTTATGATACATTGGAAATGTCAGACAGTTTGTCTCCAAATAGCAAGTAAAAGTTCTCAAGGCAACTGACAATATACAACAATTAGAGCTCATTGAAATAACAAAAACAAGGACTGGGTAAGAAATGACAAGGATAGAAATAACTCAATATGATCTTTTCCAGTACCTTGGTTCAATATCAATATGAGGGAGAGATTAGAGGATGTTGCCTATAGAATTAGAGCAGGATGGGCAAAATGGAAGGATGCATCCAAAGTCTTATGTGATAGGTGAATAGCACTTGTTAAAAGGAAATTTCTGTAAAACAGTTGTAAGGCCAACTCAGCTGTAAGGAACAGAGTGTTGGGGCACTCAAATGTCCATAAAATGAGTATGGCAGAAATGTATACTGAGATGGATGAGAGGAAAAACTAGAAAAGGGTCCGAAATGAGGTAATTCAAAGGAACCTAGGAGTAGCTCCACTAGGTGATAAAATGAGAGAAAGTAGACTAACAAGATTAAGTCATGTGCAAGGAAGACCATCCACAACACCTATAAGAAGTAATTTGTTGCAACTTGCAAGTTGAAGGCTAGAAGGGCTAGAGGCAGACCAAAAAAGACATGGGTCAAACTGTCAAAGTAGGAATGGATATGGCAAAACACAGAATGGAATGACAAAACAGGATTCAGGTACTAACCCCATAAAGTTGGGATAAGGCTTAGATGATGAAGAGGAGGAATTATGACAAGCATAGCTTGGTACAACTTCTATCTGCAAAGAAGTGAAGAACAAATATGTGGACTCCATAGATTAGCATAGTTTAAGGCACCAACTTGAAGCCATGTGAAGGGAGTGCCTAGATGACTAGATGTCAAGGTTCCAGCCAGCCTAGACATCTCCTATGTGATGAGTTTTGCAAGTAACAAGAAAAAACAAACTAAATCCTACATTGATTTCTTATTTTGCATGGCAGCCAACAATCGTCTATATCATCAACCAGACCTCAATAACCCCATAATAAAACCCGACAACCACACAACTTACAAACATTAGGATTCACCCAACCAACTTTGAGCGAAGACCAAAGAAAACCCCCAAAAAAAATCCCCATGAAAACATAGACAGCCAGTCCAATATCTGATCAGAAACGCAATCCCTCCTTGTACAAGCTTTGGGAATAGGTTGCAAGCTTTGGGAATCTCACCATTCCTTAGCATTTTTCTTGAATCCTGGGTGGGTAAGCCACATATTCTCAAACCTGAAAGGAATAGGTCCCCCCTCACCAGACCTTTGAAACAAGCAGATTGGCCAATGGTCTGATGTGATTCTGGGTAGAAACTTCCCCCTAAAGCCCACCCAATGTTCTTCCCAATCAGGAGACATTAAGAACCTATCCAGTCTGGAGAAAATAGGATTAGCCTGCAGAATGCACCAAGTAAAACAAGATTGACCTGTGGGAACTCTCAACTCAAAAGTCTCAATAAAATTGTTAAATTTCCTCATACTTTAAGTGACCCTCTGTCTTCCTCCACTTGATTCTCCCATAAATCTGAGAACATTAAAATCACCTCCCAAGCACCATGGGCCATCCCACAAACCTCTAATGTCTGCTAATTCTTCCCACTCAAACCCATCCTGATTGTTTTTCAGCTTTACCAAGACAGAAAATCCTCCCACTAGGCCACGAGCTCTTCACAACAAGTGAACAGGTCTTCCTTCCAGGCTGTTATTATTCCTCCTGATGCACCCCATGCTGGTGCAAAACTCCACTGCACACTTCTTTCTCCCCAAAAGCTCCTAATCCACTTCCTATCAACCTCTTGCACCTTATATTCCCGAATCATAACTATATCTGGCTTTCTTTCTTCAACAACTCCCTAATCAGCCTTCTTTTTGTAGCACTTCCTAGACCCCTAATATTTCAGCTAATGATCTTCATTATGCTTAATTAAAGAATCTCAATGCCCCCTTTTCCTAAAGACCTTTTCTTCTCCCCCCACCCAGCACTGAATTCTTTGTCCCCTTCAACATCATTGATTAGTTTCTCCACATCAATCAATTTTTTCTTCCTTATTCCACCCCCTGTTTTCCAAATCATTTTTTGAGTTGTTACCTCCTTAAATTTCCCTAGGTTAAGCCTCATTCTATTAGTTAGGTTCTTTACTTGATCCTCTTCTGCCTGTTGCTTTCCCCCTAAAGAGTCTCCTTCATGCCTGCAACTCTTTTCTTTTTCTCTCACCAAATCAGGGTTATCCTTCTCCGGTCCCATTTTTTCTTTACCCTTCTCCCCCTCCTCGCTATATTCAACATGCCTCACATTTTCCCCCAAAGATGCTGCTTTCCCCACACAATCAAGTTTTGGATCTTCATTTGGAGATTCCCCCACCACAACTTCAACGTTGTTATTCAAGTCCATGGGCTTAATCACAGCGAGATCAGGGGTTAGGCCATCTGCAACAGAACTAGAAAAGGAGTCCGTAGCAAAAGGAAATCCACAAAGGTTGCAGGGTTACCATTATCCGCAGGAGGGACCACATCAATAGACTGGGGGATTTCGGAACCTTTAACACCCAACTCGGACCAATATTGTTCTCCAAAACAACAGGCTTTTCTGTTTGGTTTTGAGTCATGGCTACTGTGAACTGATCAGAACCTGTACATGTATCCCTTAAAGGTATCACCTTCGAAGCTTTATGGATCCCCTGCACAGACACCATTTGATCACCCTGATTTTGCTACTCACAAGAGAGGGTTTACTCACCTAAAGGGAGCATGAATATCCTTGTTGATCCTGGACCTGGTTTAGTGCCACCTGAGAGCTGGAATTTTCTCTTCCTCCTTCGACCTCAAGAAACTTCTATAAAGGTTCATTAACAGTAGACACTCCTATGTTCTTGGTATCACCGACTTTGTCTACCGCAAATAGCTCTTCAATACTTATGTCCTCTTCATCGTCCAATCGCGCCTGGACTGTCCCATTGATACTTCCAATGCTAGAGTCATCGTCTAAGATGCTCTCCTCTTCAGAAATTTCACAATTGATCCACCGCCTATCATCAATTTCATCCCCCTGTACATCCTTCGATCTTGTGTACCTGGGGTTAGGCTTATCTTGTTTGAAGAAGCACGTTTCTCCCGCTAAAAGTTTGGCATTCTTTTTCTACTGCTGCTGTCAGGGATCGATGGGGATGACGATACACCCAAACTAGCATCCCCCATCGATTCCCCAATAGGCCTACACGTGACTTTTAAGTTGTTACATGACTGCCCCTTAAAACTCAAACCGACCATCTGGTTCGACCCCGGTTCCAAATTTTTTTTCCTTTGAACTCCCACTTTAAAATGTCCACATAAGAAACTACCCCCCTTCTTACTGTGCCACATGACCTTTGCCTTGCTAGGTCATTATCTTCTACTTGCCTCCCACTCTCCCAAATTGACGCAACCCAAACTTGTCTCCACCTTCCGACGGAGAAGAATTCAATCGATTTGGGAATTTTCTCTGGTTTGGAACCACGAATTCGTACTCTTGCAACTTTGAGGTCAGATAGGTCCACTTCCTGTAGGACTCCTCCGCATAGTGCTGCAATCTGGAGGAAGACCTCCTCTACCCACTAATTGAAGGGATGTCCCAGAAGTTTCAGACCAATGTTATCACCTTCAACCTCCAGCTCATTGTAGGAAGGGTTCCAGTTCTCCACCACTTCTAACCCTTCCCATGTATTGAAACGAGTTAAGTTCTCAATATTATTTGGCAAATCCAACACTGTTGCCATATCACCAAAGGGATGAAGAGTTGTCTTTTCTGTGACTGGCAGAACTTCAACCAAGTCCTGTAGCACTCTCTCCCAGTCCACTACTGTTTTGCTCAACCTGAGCACCTTCTTTCTTCTCCACTCATCCAATCTACCATCAGCCACTATCTTTGAGCATATAGTATTTCTGCTCATGCCTCCCAGTTCTGGCAGCTTATCCACAGGACTGATATTTTCATAATATCATTCCATGGCTGGGTATTTCACTGGTTTTTCTCTCCAAACATTCTGACCTTCCTTTGCCCAGAGTTCATAATCGTCCAAAGTTTCCACCACCTTCACCCAGCCCTGTTTTCCTTTTCTAGCAGGAAAGCAAATGACCTACCCTTTACCCAAACCAAAAAAAACTCGATCAGTTGGATAAATTCTCCTTTATCATTTTTCTTCTTTTCTACCAGAAACTTCTTCTGCAGCAAATTTAGTTCAGCTTTCCACCCTATCTCAGTAATGGCAAAAAGGTTACCATCTATGAAACTTTTGAGCCATCCTGCCGCCTCCCTATTTAGAACCACAACAGCCCTTTTGTCTTCTTTGATCTTGA
Source organism: Nelumbo lutea (assembly GCF_056320005.1). Taxonomy (NCBI): domain Eukaryota; kingdom Viridiplantae; phylum Streptophyta; class Magnoliopsida; order Proteales; family Nelumbonaceae; genus Nelumbo; species Nelumbo lutea. Next base: position 12,096,097 of record NC_142690.1, read on the forward strand.
AAGTGGAACCTCCTCCTGTTCTTCAAACAGAAAATTTTTCTCCACACCCAAAGCTTTCTTCCACCTATTCGCCGGGACAAACTTCTCCATGATTCTTCTCAATCTCCAGCTCTCACATTAACAGCATTTTTTTTCATCAACTCCCAAACATCACAAAGAGCATTTGGGAGAGAATTTTGCTAACTTACCTGCAATTTGCAAATGATATTTTTGTCTTCTGTAATGGGGATTGTAGAGATGGAGTGGAAAACTTGAAGTTGATAGTGAATCTTTTTGAGAGGGTCTCCAATTTGAAGATTAATTGGACTAAAAGCTTATTGGCTGGCATCAATTTTGAGGAAGGCGTTTTGAGGGATATGGCAGACTCTTTGTGATGTGAGAAAGGGGATTGGTTGCTTAAATACTTAGGGTTACCTCTAGGTGACAAACCTAGATCACTTAGCTTTTAGACCCCAGTGGTGGAAAGGTTTGGGGCCTCAAAGGCCCTTCTAGCTTTTATTCAACTTCTCTTACCATCTCCTCCTTTTAAACTCCTCAAAGGCCCTTCTAGCAAACTCCTAACCACCCAAGAAAAACAAACCTAGGCTCCAATCAAGACCTCTCTATCCGCTAATTTCTAGAGAGTCACACACACTGAGTCACCAACATTAACATCGTTATTTTGCAACATCCAGCTCGTACTAGAATTAAAGTCAACACCACTCATCTTGTTTTCCTGTTGCTCCTTCCCCAAATGGGAGATCGATGGCTGAACTTGCATCGCCCACCCCCCCTGGTCAGTACCAAATGTCCCATTGCCTCTTGCTCTTTTCCTCCTATAAACCCATTTGTAGTTTTCTGTAGGTCCTGCCCCTACCAGACCAAGTTTTAGCCTAGAGAAGATCTTTGCCACAGGCATGACATTATGGCTTCTCGAACTACGTGATTTCTTACTAACCACCCTGTCAATCTGTTCCTCATACTCTTTAGACTTGCTGCTTCAGCCCAAGTCAACACCCAACCTTCCAACCTTCACCTCCTCGAAATGCAAAAAATCCTTGACGTAGCTCTCATCCTAACCCCCAGCGACTCTGCCATCCCTTGTAGCCCCCTTTCCTCCAATCTCACCTTCATTCTCAAACTCATCACCAACAATGGCACACCCTTCCCCAGCTTCCTCCTCCCCTCCCCCTTCCAACCTCTCTAAACTAGTAGAGAAATCCACTTTCGAGATCAACAGAGCTGGTTTTCCAAAACATCATCGTCAACTCCAAATAACATAGCCTTCAAATCATCAAAGGGCTTAATGTTCACAAAACCCTTATCTTAAATCTCTCATAACTGCCTCCAAAATCCTTCCCTAATCTGTAATTTTTTTTTTGTTGTTGTGAAGATCACGTTCTTCTCCCAAACACCGTTCTCCACATCTAAGAGCATCCTCTGGCTTATGGTAGCACTAGAGACAATAGCTTGTGAAATTCCTTTTTTTTTTTGTTTTTCCTCCTCCATCTCCTCCCTTAGCTCTGCTCGTCGCAGATCTCTGGGCCATTGCATTGTTTTGGAAATTGTCTTTCTTCCAAATTCAACAAAAACTCTTGTAGTAAGTCTGCAAACATCCACCACCCTGCAAGGTTCAAAATATTGATACAGCCGATACGCCAGTATGGGCATATCAGCCTGTATCATGGCTCCCTTTTAATTTTTTTTTTTTTAGGTTTTCTTCTCCAACTGGTTCAGAAGGGTCGGTTTAAGGCCCTTCAACCATGTCAGACCCCAAAACACCGCCTGTAGGGGTGTATCGGGAGGCCACCGATACAATACGTATCAGCAAATACGGCCTGATACATATCAAAATTTTGAACCTTGCCACCCTGTTCTCTTTCTCCCCTCCAGCACACATAGCATCTGTCTTCTGTTATCACCAAATATTCCCATGATCACTACAAACCAATGTTTAACATTTCTCCTCATTTCAACTTTGAACCTTTTTCCAGCTACTCCCACTACACTCCTCCAACCTTATTTTATAATGGAGAGTATCGCCCCATCCATGAAACCCTTCAACCATCCAATCACCTCCTCAACTACAAAAATGGTAGCTTTTTTTTCTTCTCTGATCTTTAACGCCCACCTACCATTGTTTCTTCCTTCTTCAAAACATAATTTCTTAGCTTCGATATCCACTTCTCTCCTCCAGTTCGCTGTTGATGAAAATCCTCTACTTCATATCCACCTGCCATTGAGTTCAACGAATCACTATTCCTCCATAGTCCCTATCCCTCACTATTGATAGATGTTATTATTATTGAAGTTGCCCGCTATGTTCTAGACCAAAGAGGAATTCAGAGACATATCAACAGATGACACTAATAAAGGGCCGGGGGGAGGGGAACCACTCTATACCACCTAAGATTATGGATTTTAGTTGGGAGGTGCATAACCAAAAGAACACTTGTAAAATACCACAAAAAAGGATACCCTTTTGGTGCTTATCTCCTCATGTTTGTTCTGTGTTATGCAAGTGGGGAATCTACACACTATCTATTAGAAGGTGTTGTAAAATTAAAGTTTGAAGGATGTAGCAGGAACAACCGTAGAATATATGGAATAGGGGGTGTTTCTAGAGACCACATGGGAGAACAACTTGACATCCCTCTCAAGACCCATAGGGGAGGATAATTCAATCAAGATTGAGTTGATAGCACAACTGCAAAATCTAAGAATAGCAAGGACTCTAAAATTGAGGAATTTAGTGAAGGGAGGAAACTAAAAGGTGGGGCATTGGCTACAATAAAACAAACAATGTCCTTGGCAACATTAGTGTTGCTTGAAGGAGCTCAGAACCATCCCGATATGGGGCGTATCGTATCGAAATTTTGATCCTTGCTCAGAACATTGGCAATTGAAATGTGTAGGAAACTGTGGACCCCACATTGAGAGTATTCGTGTGACACCCTGAGATGTACTTAAATTTTATTTAGTAGGATCAGCTTTCCTAGTAGGATAAGGATAAGTTTTATTCTATCTTATCTAGGATTAGTTTTATTTTAATCTTATCTTTTATTGCCATGTAAGTATTAAAGTTCTTTTACAATTAGGAAACCATGCATATAAATTAAGGAGTGGGGTGGCTGTTTTAAGCACTCCAACCATTCTCTTCTTTCAAAGCTTCTCCCACGAGTGCTTCTTCTCTATCTCTCTTCTTCTCCTTTTCTCCTTCTCTTTTATTTTTAGTTAAAAACCTAAAGAGTCTGTAGTCTTGTATGACTACTTGGTATCAGAGCCAAATTTAGGGCTTCTCATGTGAGTTGATCCAACCGACCACATGAGAACCGCCTAGAGCTGGAAGAATAGAGAAAACTCCCTTTGGCTGATTCTTGGAGGGTATCTACAGCAACAGTCCAAAGATTTTATCAGATCTTTGATAACTAGGAAGAATCAGAGGAAGAGAAGAGGATCAAGTCAGTTCTTGATCAAGACTAGAGGTGGTGATCAAAGTTTCAGAAGAATTCTGGTTCAAGATCGGTTTCCGCTATTCAAGACTGAAGCTGATTATCAAGATCAGAGTTTCTTAGAATTTTCTGGTAAGCTTTCAATCCTAAACAGAAATCTGCAGCAAGTGTCTCTTGATATAAGAGGTACGGCTAAGAAAAAAACCTTCCTTTCTGCATTTTTTAGGGTTTAAGAGAAAACCCTCAAGTTTCAAGGTTGTTATTGCTTTAGGGAGGTAATCAGATTTGTCTCCTCTCCCTTTATTTTTCTTTGCTCTTTGGAAGATCCAATAGTTCCTTTTAACAGGACTGATACAGTTCAATCTCAATAGGCCGACTGTCACAAAATTAGGGTTTATGAATCAGAACCCTCCTGTTATCTGCTATAGACCCAGTAGGCCGATTGGTATAGTAATTAGGAAGCATTCTAATGGAGTTTAAAAGCCAAGGAGAAGGTGTTTTGGGGGCTGGTTCAGGCAGCATGATTGAAAACACCTTCCAGATTACAACTGTAAAGTTTGATGGGTTCAAACTACTTAGAGTGGGCTCAATCATCCATGATGGCCATTGGGGGAAGAGGAAAACTGAACTATTTGTTGGGCGATGTGAAGGAACCAACCAAGGAGGATCCCACTTACGCTAAGTGGATTCAGGAAAATTATTTGGTGATGACATGGCTGTGCAACTCTATGGAACCACACATCAGCCGAAATTACTTATGGGCAAAAACAACTAAAGAAAATTGGGATGTTGTGAAAGAAACCTACTCTCGGCCCCTTAATGTTGCTAGGGCTTATGAGCTGAAATGTAAGGTCAAAAATCTCAGGCAAGGGGAGAAACAAGTCTCTGCTTATTTCTCAACCCTAAAATCCCTATGGCATGAAATTGACCACCTTGAGACAATTGAATGGGAGAGTCAGAAAGATGCACAGACTTACAGAAAGCAGATTAAAACTAATAGAGTATTTGAGTTATTGGTTGGTCTAAATTCTTAATATGATATTGTAAGATAGCAACTATTGACAAGAGAAAGTGTGACTCTATCACAAGCCTATTCCCTAGTGCACAGTGAAGAGACTAGGAGAAAGGTCATTTTATACCAGCAGCCTTTCAAATTTTCCCTAACAGAAGTTAAACCCAAGCCAGGGGGAGACAAGGAAAGGGATATGAAGAAAAAGGCTAAAAAGGACCTAGTTTGTGAACATTGCAAAAAACCTAAACACACCAAAGACACCTGTTGGAAGTTGCATCCACATCTAGTTCAAGTAAAACTCAGAAACAAAAAGGGTAATGCCAATATGGCTGTCAACACTGATAGTGCAGCCTCAACGACTTCAAGAGGTACCCCTCTTGATACCCTATCTGTTGTCCAAGCTGCTCTGACACAATTAGAAAGTGAAGTCAGTAATTCAATATCATCTTCTCAGCCATCATCAGCTCCTTTAACCTCATCTTTTTCTCAATCAGGTAATCGGGCCTCAGCTTATCATGCTTCAACTCCAGGTAATACAGAACATTCTTCGATAATAGAACCAAGAGCATCTGATCATATGACTAGCTTGCCTTCGCTAGTTTCTACCTATCATTCATCTTCTGGTAAAGACAAAGTGTCCATTGTTGATGGATCTTTTGTTCCTATTTCTGGCAAAGGAGACATCAAGTTGTTTGATGCAATTTCCATATCCTCTGTCTTGCATGTTCCTAAGCTTAATACTAACTTGCTCTCAGTTAGTTGCATTACAAAAAGGCAGAATTGTTCAATAACCTTTTTTCCTGATCGATGTGTTTTTTAGGATTTGGAAACAAGGAAGGTGATTGGGACTAGTAGTGAGACAAATGGAATCTACATACTTGGAGGAAGTGCTCATCAAGAAGATAGTGAAACTAAGAAATCATTTGTTTCTCAGTCTGTTGATCAGGTGATGCCTTGGCATAATAGATTGGGCCATTTATCCTTCTAGGCTTTGAAAAGTTTGTTTCCCAATATATTTGAATCTGCCCAGATGACTAGTTTGAAATGTGAAAGTTGTGAGCTTGCAAAACATTGCAGGACCAGCTATTCATTAAGTAATAACATAAGCAATATTCCTTTTGAAATTGTGTATACTGATGTTTGGGAACCCTATCATACCACTACCATGGGGGGTTACAGATATTTCTTATTATTTGTTGATGATTACACTCGATTTTCTTGGGTTTACCTTATCCCGTTCTCGAGATGAGGTTCCAGCATTAACCCGAATATTTCATCAAATGGTTTTAACCCAGTTTGGGGTCAAAATTAAAATTTTTAGATCAGATAATGCAAAAGAATATTTTGCAAACACATTAGCCTCCTACATGCTTGATCATGGGATTATCCATCAAAGTACCTTCCCAAATACACCACAGCAGAATGGGGTTGCTGAAAAAAAGAATAGACACATATTGGAGGTAGCTAGAGGCATTATGTTTACCTCAAATGTGCCTATACGTTTCTGGGGGGATGTTGTTCTTACAGCTGTTTATCTCATCAATCAGATTCCCTCACGGGTTCTTAACATGAAAACTCCATTTACCCTTTTATACCCTGATAAAGAATTATTTACCATTCCCCTCAAAACCTTTGGGTGCATTTGTTTCATTCAAATCCTAAGCCCTCATCTCCAAATTTGATCCCAAGGCCACCAAATGTATTTTCCTTGGTTATGCCCAAACTCAAAAGGGATATTGTTGTTATGAACCAACTTCTGGAAAAAGATTTGTCTCAATGGATGTCACCTTCTTTAAGGATAAACCCTATTATCCAATGGGTTTCTCCTCAGGGGGAGAATAGTGAAGCCGAGAGTAGCTCATTGGAAGTTCCTTTTCCAATCCCATTAAGTGAAGAACGATGTAATGGGGAAGGATGTCAAAGGTGCAAGGATGTGAGAATCTATCACAGACAATGGAGACAGGTTGATTTTGGACATCAACAGTGCAGACCAGTCCCAGTCCCCACTACAGATCCAGATCCCAATACCACAGTAACACCAGTTCCTTCTGCAAATCCAGATCCAAGTACCACAGATACTACAGATGAGAGACATTCAACCATGGAGCCTTCACCTTCATTCAGTGACCTTGATCTCCCCATAGCAGTCCATAAAGGCAAACGTCGTTGCACTGCAGCTCACTACATTTCTCAGTTCCTATCCTATGATCATTTGTCTCCCTCCTACAAGTCTTTTCTCGCATCCATTGCTGATATTCCCATTCCCAAAACACTATAGAAAGCATTGGAAGTACCAGAATGGAAAGATGCAATAAAAGTAGAAATGGATGCCCTCATCAAAAACAATACCTAGGAGATAGTTGATCAACCAAAAGGAAAGAAACTTGTTGGATGTAGATGGTTATTCACTGTGAAACACAATGTTGATGGTTCTGTTGAAAGGTATAAGGCCCGATTAGTTGAAAAGAATTTACTCAGACATATGGTATTGACTACTTAGAAACTTTTGCACCAGTAGCAAAGATGACCACTATTAGAGTACTATTATCTCTTTCAGCTAGTTACTCTTGGTCGTTGTATCAGATGGATGTTAAAAAGGCCTTTCTCAATGGAGACTTGCAGGAAGAAGTTTACATGCAGTTGCCTCCAGGATTTTATGGTACGGAGACAAGAAAGGTTTGTCGGCTGAACAAAGCTTTATATGGACTAAAAAAGTCCCCTAGAGCATGGTTTGACATATTCAGACGATAGGTTCGGATATGTGCAGGCTCAACCAGACCACACCTTGTTTATTAAGAGAGTGGGTTCCTCCGTAACTTTGCTTGCCATGTATGTGGACAATATTGTAGTAACCGGGAGTGGTACTAGTGAAATTGAGTCTCTTAAGCAACTCCTTCATCAAGAGTTTGAGGTAAAAGATATGGGGGAATTATGATACTTCTTGGGCATTGAGGTAGCTAGATCCAAGCATGGGATTTTTGTCTCTCAACGAAAGTATATTCTTGATCTACTAGAAGAAATAGGAAAGTTGGGAGTTAAGCCTGCGGACACACCTATTGAACAAAACCACAGGATTAGTGCAGAGGGTGGAGAGCCTATTGAAGATAAAGTTATGTTTCAACGGTTAGTTGGAAAGCTTCTCTATCTTTGCCTCACAAGACCTGACATTAGTTATGCAGCCAGTGTAGTTAGTCAGTATATGCACTCTCCTAGAACTACTCACCTCCTTGCGGTTGAAAGGATATTAGCATATTTGAAAAGGTCCCCAGGTAGAGGCATTTTGTTCAAGAAAAATGACCACATGAAGATAGAAGTCTACACAGACGCTGATTGGGCTGGGTGTGTTGATGACTGAAGATCTACCTCTTGTGCCTTTGTTCGAGGTAATCTGGTCTCCTAGAAGAGTAAGAAACAAAGTGTTATTTCTCGTTCAAGTGTTAAAGCTGAATATAGGTTCATGGCAAATGGTGTGGCTGAGATTCTATGGTTGAGGTAATTACTAGAGGAATTGGGTATTGTTTATGAGAAACCCCTAATGTTGTACTGTGATAATCAGGCTGCCATCAATATAGCCCATAATCCAATACAGCATGACATAACTAAGCATATCAAAGTGGACCAGCATTTTATCAGAAAAAGGGTTGCATCTCAAGAAATATGCCTTCCCGACATGCAACTTGTAGACCTTCTCATCAAGGCTGTTTCAAGAAAGAAGTTAGAAGAAAATCTATGCAAGTTGGGAATGACAAATATCTACTACCCAACTTGAGGGGGAGTATAGGAAACTGTGGACCCCACATTGAGAGTATTTGTGTGACACCCTGAGATGTACTTAGATTTAATTGATTAGGATCAGCTTTCCTAGTAGGATAAGGATAAGTTTTATTCTATCTTATCTAGGATTAGTTCTATTTTAATCTTATCTTTTATTGCCATGTAAGCATTAAAGTTCTTTTACAATTAGGAAACCATGTATATAAATTAAGGATTGGGGCAGTTGTTTTAAGCACTCCAACCATTCTCTTCTTTCAAAGCTTCTCCCACGAGTGCTTCTTCTCTATCTCTCTTCTTCTCCTTTTCTCCTTCTCTTTTATTTTCTATTCAAAACCTAAAGAGTCTCTGTAGTCTTGTACGACTATTAAATGAATGCAAGCTTTTGATGCAATTGCTAGGCAAGGGGTGAACACAGAACAAAGGTTTTGAGGCAACTTGTTGTAAGAGAATAATTGCAGGGTGAGAAAAAACCTCAACAATGTTAGGCACTTTATATCTTGCGGATGCTCAATATTCTATACATATTCATTCTTTTACTTAATTAATAAAACTCTCATACTTTCAAATCCTTCATCCATTTGTTGGCCAAGCTGGATTTGGTCCTTTTGGATCCTAACTTGGAAGATAGTAGAATTTGGTCTCCCAACCCTGTGGCTTCTTTTTTTATGCCATTTTTTTGACCTACTCATCCATTTTGTTTCCACAGGGGAGAACTTCCCAGTGAAATAAATTTGGTGTAAGCTCATCCCTCCAAAAGTTCAAGCTTTATGCTGGGAAGTGTTCCTTGGAAAGATTAATACCTGTGACATACTGCAAAAAAGAAGGCCTAATATATGACTCTCTCCTTATATGTGTGTGCTATACAAAGCTTGTGGTGAAACCATCCCCATTTACTAATCTCTTATCCTTTTGTGCATTGTGTTTGGGAGTATTTCTGTTCTCTCTTTGGTTCCAAGTGGGTTCCCCCAAGATAATGGTAAGCTTATTCAATCCCAATTTCTCGAGCCAACCAAAAAAGAGAAGAGTTATGTGGAGAGTAGTAAAGGTAGCAATTGTGTGGACTTTGTGCGAAGAAAGAAACCAAAGAATTCTCAACGATAATAGCAGGTCTAAGGAGGAGCTTATAGAAGGTACAAAAGTAAGAGCTACACAGTGGGTATAAAAGTAAGAGCAAATTTTCGTTGTTTCTCAAATAATGAGATAGTAAGATCTTAAACAAAAGTGGCACAAACAAATAGAAGGAGAGACATTGTAAGTATGGATTGGAAAGCCCCAATTGAAAACAAATTGAAACTAAATTTTGACGATAGTTCTATGAGAAAACTGGGAAGGGCAGACATAGGGGGAGTATTTAGAAATCATTTAGGTGTTGTGGTGGCTATTTATTTGGGACCAATTAGTTTTGATGACTCAAATAGAACTGAAATTTTGGCATTGGTATAAGGACTAAGTGGGAAAGGCATCGGAGGCGGGGCAGGGCAGGTTGGGTTTTGCAAGCATTGTCCCCAACCCCAAACTCAAATACCCCACCCCGTACTCCAACGAGGCTAGAAATCTTAACCCCATCCCAGTCCTTGTGGGGAACAAGGATCCCCGAATTTGTACCAATCTTTCCTACACAAAAATCTTTTTTTAATTTTTTGAAACCTACCCAGAATTATATTATATTATATTATGTAATGTACTATCATAATATATATTAAAAGTTGTGTGTATGGGGTCAGGATTAGGGCAGGGTGGGCAAATACCATCCCCAATCACCAGATTTTGGGTTTCCCTGAAACCTGCCCCAAACCTGATAAGAAACCCACTGAAGTAGGGCAGGTCAGAGCCCTAGCAGGGATGGGTCAAATTGCCATCTCTAGGACTAAGGCTAGCAAAACAACTTGGCTTCAAAGATGTAGAAGTGGAAGGGGACTCAAAACTGGTCATATCATGGACAAGGCAATCAATTTCAGCACCTTGGAGTTACAAGCATACGTTTAAGGAGATAGATTACCTATCAAGAGAACTCAACACCAAACTTAGCTGGATTAGAAGAGCTGCAAATGGGATGGCAGACATTTAGCAAAACATGGAGTTAACAGGCATACTTTGCTTTGGGAAAAAGAGTGAAGCTATATACCTGGGTTGGTTGGAGTGCTCCAATGTTGTACTAAACTTATTTAATATCTTAATCTAATGAATCTCTTTTGCAGATCATACAATAGGACTCATACAATTTTATCATCTCTCCTTTCAACGCATTGGTTAACCATAATACTTTTGGAACTCAACTTGTAGAGTCTAGGACAAATATCACTAAATTTCTCCTCCCCACACCAGACTTGTTCCAAAACCTCACCATATCCTTACTTCCTTTTCCAACTTAAAACATTAAATGAGAAGCAAATTCCTCTTGGAACTTCATTATTCTTCTCCATATTCTAACCCCAGATGATGATGTAACTTCCTCGGACTCCCTACCAAATCTTGACACCCCATATTTAAAAGCAACTACCTTTCTCCACAAAGCATCTCTCCATACCAAATCCCCATGACCACTTACTGCAAAGCTTTATTCATTTCTCAAATTCGCCTTATTCCCAAACCACCCTGTCTACATTTAACTAAATGAAAATTTTCATGGAATCCCCCCCCCATTCCGATGCGGTTCTTTTTGTACTCTTCAACTTCCTTTTCCAGAACCTTGAAAATAGACGAGGAATATAAAGAAACAGCTTGAGAACATACTTTGAATAAGCATGATTCTACCTCCCAAAGGTAAATATCTATATTTCCAAGACTCCAGTCTCTTATCCACTTTATCCAACACTACTTGCCATATAGACACAGCCGACGCATTTGCTCCAATTGGAATACACAATTAGGTGAAACATTAAAGGGAAATTCCCCACCTGGCATCCCAAGGCAATCCTCTGATAACCCATCATCCAAATCACCTACCTCACTCATTCCATTCTTGATAAGATTACAATTGTGAATATTATTAATAAGTATAATGTTCTTGTCCCCCGTTATGATTAAGAAACAACTTAATACAAAAAAAATCACACTGCAGTCATCTAATAAAACTAACAAACATGTAAAGGAAACACAAAAATTTTACAAAAAAAAAGGAAATAACACAAAATTCAACCAGAATAAACCTGGCAATGGCGAGTCGTTCAAGTGTACGCCTTTGGAGTGGGGAAAATCCAGAATCAGCAGCCTTGAGATCATAAAGCCCCGCAAAGCTATCCCTGAGATGCTCTGCAGCTACAATCTTCAACCTCAGCTTTTCAGATTCTTCAAATGATTGATTAGAAAGGTCTTGAGAGCTATAAGAGATGGAGGGTGAATTGTCAGCTTCAAAATGAAGCCCTGGAATGCTGATGATTCTGGTCCAGATGGCACTTTTAACATTGTTGCAAAGATGTAGTCCTGCTGAAGAAAGTGAATTTTGTAGCTTTGGCCATAAATCCAAAAGCGAAATTCCATTAGTTCCCTGGGCACAAATCTCCTCCAAGGCAGCAGAGATGATTGAGTCCATTGTTATGGACTACAATATTTTAACTGTTTAATGGTTTATAAGCAATGAGCATAACATCTGTAAAATCTTATCTATCAAGAAGTATAAAAATATACTGATGCTTCTATGAATGTCAGGATGCAACACAGGTAAAGCATGTTTGACCTGAAAGCCCAAAGAAAATTTAAGCTTAATGTTGATGTTATAACATTCTAGTAAGAATACAATGCAAATATTCACCAGTACCAAAAATGAAAATATTTAATACATTTGTATTGAAGTTTAATGTTGAGGTTCTAACATTCTAGCAAGAACACAATGTGGATATCTAATATATAAGAACTCCATAGTTGGCGTAATTAACATAAGCCCTCCAATCTTTGTCTAGAGATCAATGTTACATAGACTTTCTTAGTTTACTATCCAGTCATCCAGTGGGGTCTAACTGGAAAGGCATTTGCATCATTCTATATTGATTGTTTATATGAGACTGTTACTGAGGAAATTTGAAACATGAGAAAACTGTTTATTATCCAGCCATCCAGTGGGATCTAACTGGAAAGGAATTTTCATCCACCCCTTTGCTTCTGTTCAACAACAACCATGTTGATGTAAATTAAAAACATGAGAAAATTGTAAATCAAAAACATTCAACAACAACCATGTAAATCAAAAACATGAGAAGAAAAATTGTAAATCAAAAACATTCAGCATATGTATAAAATCAAGGACAGTCAACATCAGAGCTGTTGTTGAAACTGTGAAACATAAAAATGACAAGGGGGAAGCTTCAGTCCACTGATGTGTTATTGAAACATTCACAGTAAAAAGGAAGCTTATCAATATTCAGAGGGGGACGGCAGACATACCGTTCAAATGGGCAAAAGAAATAGCAACAAATTTACAGGAGGTTAATGGTGTATGAAGCACCTTGCAGGGGGTTACAGGGCTGCCAAAAGAAGAAGAAAATGGTCGATTCGTCAGTATGAAGCACCTTGCCGGCATCAAGGCAAGGGATTAATGGGGTGTCAACAGTGAACTTACCAGCATCCACAACCTCCAGCCAGCGTCAAGGCGTTAGAATAAGCAACTCTCTGCAAGTCCGACCGTCTGCAACTATCCTCAATTTGCTACCCTAATTCGTGGTTAGGGTTTGGACATGCTTTTTTTTCTTGTGGAATGGTAGATCCGCGATGCATCGGATCAGAAACCATCAGCACCACATCAAACTACACAGCAGCACCACATCAGCCATGGATTTCATGAAACATCTAGCTGTTGGGGGAAACAAGAATTTAATGCTTCCCATAATGGCTCCTTTCACGAAAATCGATGAAGAAACGTTTACCATCGTTTTCTCAATAAACAATTGAACCAAACATTGATTTCAAACCCAATAAATGTTTATCAACCCAAACACCGAGGTGGTGTTGAGGTGGTAGCGTTTATTGAAAAAACGTCAATGGAACCAAACACGCTCCTAATTCCATCCGTGTTCTAGGCGAAAGAATAACAACAAAACGAGAAATGAAAGAGAGAGAGAACCGTCTGTCGTGGTGGAAGTTGATGGTGATTGACGGGGGCTACTGACGGTGATCGACGCGAGAGAGGGCAGAGGGCGGAGGCAGGGAAGAAAGGAGAGGGTTAGAGGGGAAGAAAAAATAAAACAAAATATAACAATTCACACAGGCGAATGGCCCTATTCATGTAAATCTAGCATGTACTCATTTCATTGGCCCCACAGCCCGCTTAACAGCACTGGGGCATTCATCAAATCTGAGCTCGTTAAACAGCCCAAAGTCCAGCCCATCAAATGCAGCAGACCTAGACTTAATTTCCCTGCTTCTCAACGAACAAAAATCTGTCGGTATGAAAACTAGGTGAGTTCGATTCCACCACTAAGCTGATAAACTATGGTTCTTCTCTTAGTTCTTTAGTACACATTTTACTATAAAATCATCTCAGTTTTCTTTATTCGTTTGTTGTTGTCTGCCTTTGTGCTTTTCTCTTTTACAATCAGAACTGAGTTCATTCTTCCCATTCCTTTTCATATTCAGATCATGTCTCTCATAAAACCTAATCCTCTGGCCATGTTACCTCTTTCCTTTGTTTTGTTTTGTTCTTTAAGGAAGCTATCTTGCGACAGAAGATCCCTCATAAAATTAGTTTTTTCTAATAATGTCTCATATATCATACAAGGGACCTGGGATGGCATCCGTCTTCATCCCTGAGCTTGCAATCGACAGTTAGGAAGCTCAGGGAGGTTGAGGCAATGGTCAGTTACTAACTGTCGATTACAAACTCAGGGATGAAAACAGATGTCATCCCAGGTCCCCTGTATGATGCACGAGACATTATTAGAAAGAACTATTTTTATGAGGGATCTTCTGTCGCTTGGATAGCCTCCCTAAATCCAGCTTCCTTAAAGAACTAAACAAACAAAGCAAAGAGGTAACATGGCCAGAGGATTAGGCTTTATGAGAGACATGATGTAAATAAGAAAAGGCAGACAACAACAAACTTTAAAAAAAAAAAAAAAAAAACTAAGATGATTTTATAGTAAAACATGTACTAAAGAACTAAAAGAAGAACCATAGTTTATCAGCATAGTAGTGGAATTGAACTTACCTAGTTTTCATACCGAAGTTTCTGTTCGTTGAGAATCAGGGAAATCAAGTCCAGGTCTGATGCATTTGATGGGCTGAATTCTAGGCTGTTGAACGAGCTCGGATTTGATGAATGCCCCAACGCTGTTAAGCGGGCTGTGGGGCCAATGAAATGAGTACATGCTAGATTTACACGAATAGGGCCATTCACCTATGTGAATTGTTATATTTTGTTTTATTTTTTCTTCCCCTCTAACCCTCTCCTTTCTCCCCTGCCTTCTGCCCTCTGCCCTCTCTCACGTCAATCACCGTCAGTAGCCCCCATCAATCACCATCGACTTCCACCACGACAGGCGGTTCTCTCTCTCATTTCTCGTTTTGTTGTTATTCTTTATCCTAGAACACGAACGAAATTAGGAGCGGGTTTGGTTCCGTTAACATTTTTTTAATAAACACTGCCACAGATGGAAGACAGAGGAAGATAAATGTACTATTGTCATTGATCTCCCTGGTATGCTTTCTCTTCATATATTCCCCTCGTTATTTGTTCACCAATCACATTACGCTTGATTTACAAATTAGAGTGAAAGAATTTCACCCACCCCTTTGCCTCTGTTCAACAACAACTGTGTTGATGTAAATCAAAAATATGAGAAAATTGTAAATCAAAAACATTCAACAACAACCATGTAAATCAAAAACATGAGAAGAAAAATTGTAAATCAAAAACATTCAGCATCATATGTATAAATCAAGGACAGCCAACATCAGAGGAGGTGTCATTGAAACCAAGGTTTTTAAAAACGAACCAGAAACAGAATCTGTTAGGGGACCAGTTTTCGGTTAAGTGGTTCAACCATCCAGGTCGAACGGTTTGACCCATGATGTCATAAATAAATTAAAAATAAAAAATATATTTATAAATAATAAAAATAGCATAAAATTAAATAAAATACATAAAATAAAATTATCTAAATACAAAACTAATACAGTACAAAACACATAGAAAATATAAAAATAAAATACAGAAATTTTCCAAATATTACAGAAATTTTCTAAAAAATACACAAAAAAAACCAAAAAAATCAAAAAATACAGAAAAATAAAACTATCTTAATACAAAAATAACAAAGCATATAACAAACAGAAAATACAAAAAAAAGTACAGAAACATTCTAAAAAAAATACAGAAAACACAAAAAATACAGGAAAAGTACAGAAAAAATAAAGATAAATTAGGATGTGTTTAGTCATACTCATACATGTGCAGAAAATACAAAAAAAAATACAAAAAAGTACATAAAAGCACAGATAATTATAAAAAAAAAACACAGAAAATTGCAAATAAATACAGAAAAAATACTGAAAAATAAAAGAGAAAAGTGCAAATAACTACAGAAAAATAAAACACAAAATTGCAAATAAATACAGAAAAATAAACAGAAAAGTGCAAATAAATACAGAAAAATAAAACAATAAATTGCAAATAAATAATTAAGCAAGATTAATTAAGCGAAAAATTCAAAACTCACCGCTGGCCGCCGCTGCTCCTTGTTGCTCCTTGTTGCTGCTGATTACAAGAGGAAATCCGCTGTAGATGAAGTCCTTCTGTGAGGAAGGAAGGCTGTACTCGCCGGTCGCCGTAGATAAAGCCCTTCTGTGAGGAAGGAAGGCTGTAACCGCCGGTCGCCGTAGGTAAAGCCTTTCAGTGAGAAAGGAAGGCCGTAGTCGCCGGTCGCAGTAGATAAAGCCCTTCTGAGGAAGGAAATCCGCCGTAGCCGCCGGTCGTCGTGATCTACCGTCGGTCGTGGCTACAGCAGGTCGTCGGTCGCGCCGTCGGGGTACGAGGAAGGAAAGCAGAAGGCTGGAAGTTCGTTCTAACCCTAACTCGCAAGGCTGGAATCGGGGACATGAATGCCATTTTTTTTTGTTCTTTTTTATAAATCGAACGAAATTTCGCAACCCGCGAACCGCTGCCCGAATCGAACGGTTTAGCGGTTCGATCGCCCGAATCAGCGGTTTTTAATCTTTTCAACGATTAATTAAAAAATAGCGGTTTATAGTATAATCCGATCCGAGGGTTGAACGGTTTCCGGTTTTCCGATCCGATTTTAAAAATTATGGTTGAAACTTGAAACATAGAATGATAAGGGGGAAGCTTCACTCCACCGTTGTATCGTTGAAACATTCACAATAAAAAGGAAGCTAATCAATGTTCAGAGGAGGGGGGCGGGGGACATACCGTTCAAATGGGCAAAAGAAATAGCAACGAATTTGCAAGGGGTTAACGGTGTATTCAGCACCTTGCGGGTGTTACAGTGCTGCCAAAAACAGAAGAAAATGGCCAATTTGTCAGTATGAAGCACCTTGCCGGCATCAAGGCGGGGATTAACGGGGTGTCGAAGCAAATTTACCGGCGTCCACAACCTACGAGCAGCGTCAAGGCGTGAGAAGAAGCAACTCTCTGCAAATCCGACCGTCTGCGGCTATCCTCAGTTCGATACCCAAATTCGTGGTTAGGGTTTGGCCATGCTTTTTTTTGGGATTATAGGTTTTAAGGCAATATAAATAAAAGTAATAATTTTAATAAATTTGAGAAAAAGATTATTTTTTTAAAAAAATATTAAATAAGGTTAAAATACTGTTCATCTTCATCTATTCACCAGTGCCGCCACCTCTGGCAACGCCTCCGCCTACCTTCGCCTCCGACAACGTTGCCGGAGGTGGGCGGGCGGCGGCGGCGGCGGCACTGGTGATAGACTGATAGTCATTGACCAGCTCTTCACTACCCCTGCTCGCAGTTTTTGCAAATTTTCTTTCTATTTATCAATGATTTTGATTGGAGTTATTGCGTTATTAATTAACCCAGTTCCGCATTTCCCCTGCTCGCAGTTTTTGTATACGACAGGAACCAGATGAATGTGCTAGAAGTGAACAAGACAAACTATGAGACATGCAACGAGAACCATCCGATTCACAATTGGACCACTGACGCAAGGAGGGATGTGGTTCCACTCAATGTCACCAAGACATACTACTTCATCAGTGGCAAAGGATTCTGCTGCAGTGGCATGAAAGTCGCCGTCCACATCAAGAAACTGCCTCCACCGCCAACATCTTTGTCGGAGAAGAGCAAGAATGGGTCTCTGTCCAATTACGGAAGCCATATTGTTTTGTCAGTTGTATTCGCCATTGTTGCACTCTTGTGGGATAATTTCATTGGGTTTTGGTACTAGGAAGACGTAACCAACTGCCCCACGCTCCCCAGTCCCTAGCTTGAGTTTGTGAAGGAGTGTTTGATTTTAAGCGTTTGAATGAAGTTGTTAAAAGGAAGAAACTTTCAAATTTGTACCCTGTAACAGTGATTGCGTTCTTTTGTTAATTGATGTCCCGCAATTTAAAACAGCGATGATTGCGGAGCTGAGCGTCAAGGAGGAAGAAAACGTCAGTGGATTGGATCATTGAAATGTTTGTCTATTTATTTATTTAGTCATGGAAGGTAAGAGTGTAACACAATACAGTCAACCAGTGTCGGAGGCAGGCAGGTGGATGGAAATGGCATTCAAATCCATCAGCGTCGCCGCCGCCACCTCTACCTCCCCCCACCTCCGATAATATTGTCAGGAGCAGAAGCGAAGGTGGGCGGAGGTGGCGGCGTTGGGCAGAGGCGAAGGCAGAGCTGGACGGAGGCGATGGAGGAAGGCAGAGGCATTGTCCAAGGTTGCAGCGACGGCGCCGATGAATGGTTTCCGGAAGAAGACGAAAGTATATTTGCCGTTAATTAATATTATTTTTAAAAGTTAACCTATTTATGAAATTTTATTAAAAATATTAATTTTAGTGATATTAGGGCCCAAAAATTTATCATATATAATCCCTTTTTTTCTATAAAATGGTAAATCCTCGATGCACCAGATCAGAAATCGTCGTAGTGTCCTTGGTGTTTTATTTTTTTATTTTTTATTTTTTTGACCTTAAAAGTCAGAACCAAACCCAATCTAAATATTAATTGTAATTTCTTCCCCTTCTGCAATGGCAAGGTGTGAAATTACCGTTTGGCTGACAGAGAGGTTTCCAGTTGCTTTATAGTTCTCCTGTTGGCTGCTTTGGGTTTGAATTGTCTTATATTTCTAAAATGGTGATCTCCTATAAGGGCAAGGGCAATCGTAATTTTCGTGCATAAAATCTCCATCATATGGCCTTTAAGCAAAGCAATTCTATGCTATGAATGAAGAACACTAAACCAAAGAACATACGTCTTTCCTACTTTCTAGTATTCATGTAATCAAGAAATTTTTAATGGGTAACCTAGTTAAGAAAAGATTCCCATGTGTCTTACGTTTTAGGGCTGGTTCTTGTTGCTTCTTTAATGGACATTTGCATAAGTCCTTATTGACCAAGGCACCTTATAATCATTAAACATGATTCTAAGCTCGTTTGGCAAGTCTTTTTGAGAGGATCTTCTCATAGATCTAATAGTCAATAAATATATTGAGCTTTTGACATAAAATCTAGGCAGTCCGAAGACCATTTGATAGACATGCATCTTTTCATGCATCGTTTCAGGTTTTTCCACATGAGATTAGTCTAAAATGGGCTTTCCACATCTTTTTGACAACAAGATCTCCCACATGCCAAACGGGAATAGACCGATTTTTTGTCTTCCCAGGTTGTAAGCAGTCGAAAGACCACGCGGAAAGATGCGTCAAATAGGGCACCAAGTTGTGTAATGTTGGAGTACAATCTTTTTCTTCTCATCTGGTCTTATGCAATACTCAACCAAGTATCCAATTTACATTAGGAATTGAAGTTCATGGAGGAAGAAACCTTTGTGTAATCTTTCTATCATGGCAAACCATGGGAAATGCTGAACCTGATTTAATTCATTTTTCTTGGGGGAGAGGATTTCCAAGTCTAGTCATTTGGTGAAGAACCTATCTATTTGGCTATTCATCTTGAATTTGAGAGGAATTCTAATTCAACAATACTAGCCACATGTGTTTATGATAAGCCTTCTAATTATGTTTTTCATACTTCTTTTCTTCTTGCAAGCAACCTTTAGTTAAAGTTTCCCTCTTTTGACCATTAGATGTGGTTTGCATCATAAACCCATCGTTGGATCTGAAAATCGGTCATTACATGCAAGCATAGATAATTTGGACCATTGGATTGACTAATGGCTCCTACACATCCAAATGAAAGTGTCACACCAAAACACACATATGGTTGTTTCTTGAAATGTGCAATCAAACAGGAAACAACCAATCCATGAGAAAACGTTTATCCTGTTGAGTTGTAAAGTAGCTTTATGGGTTGTTTCTTGAAATGCCCAAAATAGGCCCAACCAAACAACCAAATGAAGCACGTTCAAAGTGAGTGTTTATCCGATAAATGCCCCTTGAGGAAACACCAACAGTACCAAACACATACTATGAATGGAAACAGGCGGGTTCATGACGGGAATCCCTTTCCCACAAGCATTGGGATATGCTCCTATATGAAAACAGAGTGCGCCTCACACCGACTTTACAGCCACATCCCACCTTGTATTCCTGATGTGCGGGTAGGACATGTTGTGAGGTCGGTATGAGGCACACGCTGTGAAGAGCATATCCAAACTCTTTCTGCAAGCTTTAAAAAAAACAAGGGCATAGGAGAGATGATTAAGTGTCAAATAGCCTCAAAGCGGTGAATATAAATATATTTTTTAGGGAATTTATAACATATATAAACACAATTTATTTCATGTGAATTTATATATTTTTTAGGGAAAATTGCACATTTGGTACTATGTACTTTGGTTTTTGAACTTCAAGACGTGCCAATTACCTATACTTTCAAAACATACCAACTTAGTACTTACTATTAAGTGGCATGTAAAAAGACACAAATACCCTTCAGATGCCACCTGATTTTCTTTATGAACCAGTTCTTTGCACGATTCTAATATGTATAAATGGTACTCGAAAAAGGAAATATCATCAGAAAAAATGTCCAAAAAACTATTCTTTGCAATGGTTATACTCTTGCCACAACACTATCGTAACCAAGAACAGCCTTAATCACATCAGGTATCTTCTTATACGTTCCATTTCCATCTTTGGACACCACAATGTCTACCTGAATCGGTGACACTGACATCTCCAATAACCTCCTCTCTCTCCTAATGAGATGTCAGTGCAGAGAAAAACTCGTTCATTTAAAAGAAATAAATGAGGAATTAGGAGGGTGAATAGAGAACTAATTCTATTCTGTCCTCTTGGCTTGGAAACTAATAGGTGAAAATTTTTCATTGCTTTTGTTTTTTGTAGCTTCTGCGAGCGAAAAGGTCACGTGAATGCTGGACCTTAAGTGGAGGTGGTAGTGAGGGAGGAGATGGTGGCGGTGGTGATGGAAGTGGCAGTGGTGATAGTGAGCAATTTCACCGGCAAGCTTCAACATCACCGATAAGACAAGTGTTGTAGTAGCTCCAATCTCTACATTCCCAAGTCCCTATAAATATACTTCTAAAAGACTTTTAGTTTGTTTGCCAATTTTACAAACCCGATAACCATACAAATCAAACCAGTACCATTGACTCGAGCACTCTCATGGAGTAAGAGCTCGGCAACCTGGATTGCACCCCTTACCGCACTCCAATGAAGCGTCATCTGTCCAGTGTGGTTGGTTGCATTCACATCTCCTTCGTGCTAACAAACAAATAAAAACCATTGACTTAGCACTAACTTTCGTTCACCTATGCTTCAATGCTAAACCCAATCAAATACAGTAAAAGGATAATTTAAAGTTAATTCATTTAATTACAAATAAACCCCATCTCTCTCCCCTTCTATTTTGCCTCTCTTGGTTCAACTTAACGAAGCTCAGAGCTTCTGACGATGATGGATGAAAAATTCGAGGACGTCGACGGAGAATCCATAGTAACTCTAAGCACGGGACATCTACATCATAAAATAAGTTCCTGCACTCTGTTCAGAAACTTCAGTTTCTTGGGAGACCCAAAGCGAAATACAATGCGTCAACACAGTTTCGACGAGGAACAAATTAGTAAGAACTTCAATTGATGTTTAGAGCTAGAGTTGCCCGACGATGAATGCAATGTCTTGAATGTTAGTGGCGGCATTTAGGGATGGAAATTTCACGGGAATTTTTTGGTATCGGCTCCGTCCCGATCCTAATAGGACTCGTTTATTAAAACCTTATAGGGTTTGAGACGGGTTTGGGTTTTGACTTTAAAGTATTCGATACCCGATACCTGGGATGCATAAATATCAACCTATTATATTATATATCATGTACAAATTTATAAATTTTAAGTACTAAGATAATTATTCTATTATTAATATTTTATTTGTATAAATTTTTTAGGATTAAAATCATCATTTGATGTAAATTTGGATTTGATAGATTATTTATTTATTTCATTTAGTTATAAAATTCTAATTTTAAATATTATTTCTTTTAATTTTTAGTTGGAATTGTTAATCATATATATGTATTGATTGTTTTGATGAACACAAAAGTTAATAAAATCTATTTTATTCCATTAAATAATAAAAAAAAGGGAAATGGCTTAGTGGTTTAAAGTAGTGTTAAGAGATTTGGTGCTATTATTATTGACCTAGGTTCAAATCACATAATAAGCATTAAAAAACTTTCTTTTAGTAGAAAACGTTTGGGTAGGACAATTTGCATGGGTAAACTACCCATTGCCATTCCTAACAACATCGGCTGTTTGTGGGTAGGCAAAATTTATTTTTGTCCGATTTAAAAAAAAAATCATTCATATCCCAAATTCTCCCTTACGTGTTAGATTTTTGTTCTAACTTCTAACCCTTCCAAGTTCTAGCCTTCCTTCTCATACTCTGACAGCTAGATCGATGACCTGTGGCAGCCACAACCGACGTCAATCAAAGGTGAATCACGATGACCGGCGATTGTCATCTAGATTTCCTTCCTCAAAAGAGCTTCATCTATGGCAGTGAGCAACAAGGAGCAACGACGGATTTCCTTCTTCTTGTTATCAGTAGCAAGGAGAAATAAGAACAACGGCAACCGGAAATTTTGTAGTGGCGGCCGACGATTTTACGTAGGTTCTCTCAAACTATTGCTTTTGTTTTCGAAGGAGCACATATACTCTGCTTTGCGAGCAGCAAGAACAGTGTCGTTGCTCCTCCTCCCCTTTCCATCTCTCCATTTATTTTCCCTGATTCTTGTTCTCATTCTCATTCTCCCTCATACTCTTGCTTTTATTTTATTAATTTATTCATTTTATTGTTTTTAAAACTTTCTCTTTAGAATAGAGACTATCGGCTCTACTCTTTATCGTAGTGAAGAAGAAGAAGGGAGAACAGAGAGGAAAATTCTATATATATTTTTTTCTATTTATTATATATTTTGTTATTTTTGTATTTAGATTTTTTTTTGTTTTTTTCTGTATTTTCTTGTATTTTTCTATTTTTGTTTAATTTTATACTATTTTTTATTATTTATAAATATATTTTTTATTTTAATTTATTTATGACATCACAAGTCAAACCGTTTGACCCAAACAGTTGAATCACTTAACCGAAAACCGGTCCCCTAACTGATTCTGTTTCCGTTCGTTTTTAAAAACCTTGATTTCCGGAGTTTATAGGTAGCGATGGTGACCTAGTGAGACTGGGATCATTAAGGTGCCAATGAGGGCGGGTGCATCTGGGTCATTTGTCGATCTTGGAATTGAGGTTTCATGATTCTCATCCATTAAGGACTTGAGGGAAGTTGAGGACCATTATGTGTACCAAGACTCAATTGTGGGCAGGACATGAATGTGGCATTAGGTGTTGGAATTTCTCGGGTGCATTGGCGCCCAGGTGTAGATTTGGAAAGGTCCATAGAGGGGATGAGGACACAACACTGTTACATGAATTGGTAGTTTTGCCACCCTAAAATAATTATTTTGAAGGGTAATTTTTTTCATTTTCAAGTTTTAAGTTGCACATGATGTCACACCTACTGATGATTGGTTAACAGTAGGTAAAGTTGGCACGTCTTGGAAGTTTAGGTATTAAATTGGCACGTCTTGGAAGTTTAGGTATTAGATTAGAATGTTTTGAAATTTGGTGATCAAAGTGAAAATAGGCCCAAAGTATAGGGTATTAATCTCCAATTTTCCCATTTTTTATTACATACATATTCTTTTGGGAAATTTTCTTTAAAGTATCCCTATGATTTAGGAAATTGACTAACTCTATCTTTATTCTTTACATATTATCTTAAAAGTACCCTTAAGTTTTCTAACAATTGTCTAAAACCACCCTTATCGTTAACTTTCAGTTACGCTTTGTTTACATGTGACAACACATGACTAATGTATTTTTAAAAATTTCTAACATACCTTTTTTATAGTTTTTGTATCAAACTATAAACGACAAAGGAAACCCACTTCTAAATCAACCCTGCCCACGTCTACCCGCAACACACTACCCCCCCCCCCCCCCCCCGTGAATTGGGAACATCTCCCCTGCATAATACTATGCAAACGATGAGATATTCTCCATGTGTGGAATCCTTCTAAATCCACCCCATTGCTGAATTCGGTGACTGAATGAGAACCTGTTGTTGCTGCGGCAGTGGCGGAGGCAGGGGAGCTACGGTTGTTCTAGCTGCAATGGGCTAATGTTATTCTAGTGAGGGAGCTATGTACCTATTCCACTCGAAGTTTCGTGTTATCTAGTGATTTCGTCATCTTCCTCGCAAAGAGATCAGCATGATACTAAGGGTCTGTTTGATTGCTGAGAAAATTGGACTAAGAAAGGATGGGATGAGAAGAGGAAAGTTTATTTTCTCAGTTAGTTATAATGTGTTTGTTTGCTGAGAAAATTTTTGTGAGAAAATCCACTTTCTAGTGTTTGTTTTACAAGAAATTTTTTTTGAGCTACAACAAATGAACTCTAGGGTTTCTAAGCCCTCCAACGCTAATCAAATTAAGAACTTGCAATGAGGGGAAGCACTCATTCACCTTGTCTAAGTCTTCATCATCCAGTCTTATAAATTCTAGTGTTAAACTTGTGAGCATTGGCATTGGTTTCAAGCCCTCCACCGACAGCAAAGCATTCTTGACCTCCAATTTGAGAAGGGAGTGGCCTACGAAGAAAACAAAAATTAGTCCAGAGCTTGCTGAAATCGTTTCTTACCAATAGACTTCTTCACCTCTCTACTTCTTAACAAATTCCCGATTCTCTATTTTTGTCAATTGTGATCATAATTTGGATCATTTGGAATCCAAATCTTTAAATTGGTTATTCAAATAGTCTAGAATCAGAATGTGGGTTTACAAAGAGAATATAAATTCCATGAGATTGTTGATTGTGCAAAGATATAGTCCATAGGGACAAAAAAGAGTGAGGAAGAAAAGGGGGGGGGATGAAATGAAATTTGGTTAACTCACAATATGAAGAAATCAGAGACAGAACTTTGGATCGTCACCAGCAAGATTGGAAATCGAAATCCGAAATTGCTAGAGATTTGAACTGTCCTGAGATAGCCGGCAACCATTGAGACATGAAATTAACCGTCGTGAGGTAGAGATCGTCGGATTCGTCATCGGGTATCCCCTGAAATGGTTTTTCAATGCCAATGGTAACGAATTCAATATTTCTCAAATTCAAGACAAGATTCTTAACTATCGTTTTGAAGGGAGTAATCGAGCTTTTGGTTGCGGGTACCTTTGATTTTAGATATCAATCAAATGAGCAGAGAATTTTCAAAGATCGAACATCACAAGATAAGTGTTCAAGGTCTTGAAAGCGAGTCTGCAGTGAGCAATATCGACAGAATCATTTAGTCGATTCAGTATTTCGAGAACAATAGCCAGAGGAAATTCATCCATGGAATTGAGGTGACGACTACACCATCTGAACTCTGAAGTATGATTTGTAGGCGAATGAGCGAACAAAGAGGAGGTTATGGTTGGGATGCTGGAGGAGGATGTGGTGATGATCGGCGGCGGTGGCGGATGTGCTGATAACAGGAAGAAGATGGTTAGTGGTGGAGAGAGAGAGATGAGATTATCGACTTCTTGTTCTGACAAAGCCCGAGCAATTTTCTTAGCGTTTTCTTTTCTCACCAGGGTCGCATTGTTTTGGTGCGACCCCGCTCACTTAATTTTGGGATCCTGCATCCCTCTTGTTTCTCATCCCAAAACACTGTTTACCAACAAACAAACATAAGAAAGGGAGAATCATTAGGGAATATTCCCTTTTCTCATCCCTTTCTCAATGAACAAACAAAGCCTAAGGGTTTGCTTAGTGCTGATTGGCTTATATACACAAAGATATGCATGATTGATATCAATAAGAGAGAGAAAATGCCATGCATGTGCTCCAGAAAATATCCTCCACTTCCGGCTCTCGGGTGGGCTTATCCAGCAATATCTACTTCGATGATATCTGATTTTTGCTATTGAAATTCTGGAAACTCGTGTGAGAACCAAGCCTCACATCTGGTCCTTTCGCACAATAGAAGCAGCTTCATCCCATTGGAAAGAGTTGTTTGGCACTATAAATGACTCAAAATGAAATAGAGTATGGTTCATATGGGTAGAAAGACAAAAGGGAGGCCAAGAAAGCATGGTTCAGATGGGAGCATAGTCATAGCACTCTCACCAGGCTGTTCTTCATCTTCTTCTGACTTCTCTCCCAAGCAAAATAGAGGGCGGCCACTGGCTCCACCTTTGGCAAATACTTGCTTCTTTAGATGAGTTGATTGCAAATACAACTGCAGAAAACTTCACACTATGTGGTTACTATAAATACAAGTAAGGATGTTGTAGCAAAGATATTTTCATTTTCTCACAAGGGTCCTCGGGCCATTTGCATTCTTTCGGCCAATGAAGTTGTTTTAAATATTACAAAACTAGGAAGAAAGCCTAACATTGATGTTGGCTTTTTCATTCATGTTTTTACTTGATTGTAAACATTGAACAGTTCCTCATAGATTTGTAGGTTATATGTGGGCAGAAAATTTGTTGCTAAAATGAAAATTAGTACCAGAAAAAAAAAAAAAAAAGATATCAATAAGAGAAATTTGTAAATATTCCCCTAAAATTTGTAAGCTTTCCTACAATTTAAGTTCAATTTCAAGCAAAATTAAACCTTGACCGAGGTTGCCATGTGATCGATAAATCAAATAATATCATAGGAGTAGGTCGATAAGTCATTGGTGGCGCAAGCACTTGAGGAATAGGTGGTCGTGATATCTAGGCTTGTAAACAAATCAAATTCGAATCGATTCAGGATATATTTGAATTTGAAATCAATTATAAAAAATAATATTCGAATTCGATTTAATATCCCATGGATATCGAATGTTTCAATTCGAATTTGAATTCGATTATTAAATCGAATATTCGAATTTGATCAACATGAGGCCTAGAATATGAAATGACTGAATTTGCAAAGAAAAGCAAGGCTGCAATCATGGGTTCCCAGTGGTGGGACAAGTGTGAGTGTGTGATGATGGCAGTTGTGGCAATAAGAACGACAATGGCAATCATGGGTTCCCAACAAGCCTAAGTTGTGCCTGAACAAGTAACACAGTTGGAATTCCTCTACTCGTAGCACGACCAATGGTGTAGTAGTGGCAATAAGAACAACAATGGAGGCTTGGGGCTAGCATGTTCAAGTGGGGGAAGGTGTATATGCTAGAGATGGGAGCTTGGGGGTTTGGGTAGCTTATGGCCCTGATATCTTTTATCTTCTACCAGTTTCTCATTAGTTGAGTTTTGTTTTGAGTAAGGGTAGAGTTAGTCAATTTCCTAAACATTAGGGGTATTTTAGAAAATTTCCCTATTCTTTTTAATGTAATGTGTGTGTGTTACATTAAAAAGAAAGAAGGGATGCCCTAAACTACTACTTAAAAGATTGCAAGTGCCCTATCAATGCACTTCAAAATACAAATTCTTCCCTCAGTTGCATCATGTGGTTCCTTATCGATTAAGACTAGATAGTGTCAATATACATGGAAATTCATCTCCATACTTTTCTCTTAGGGGTGCTCATGGCTCGATTCTATCTAGTTTGGAGAACAGTCTCAAACTAAACCAATAAATTGTAGTATGACAAATTCTAATACCGATTTGGGCCAATTTTTAATACAATTTGGACCATTCTATTTGGTTTGATTTCTATTAGAAGATCAGACCAAAATTGTAAACTTATTTTTTGTTCCAAATCAAACCAGATCATTCTTAAGTTTGGTGCCACTTCAATTTAGTTTGATCCGTTTTGGCCGTCTATACCATAAGGAACACCTCTGCTTTCTCTTGTAAACCTCACTTTTTGGCTTTGGAAAACCTTGAGCATCAACATTTTTACTGAATTCAAGAGTTCCATTTTCGCTATTTTCATTTGATGCAATTATAATCACGACACTTCTCTTTCTTGAGGTTTTCCTTCTCTATCTTCAACCATGTAATCTTAGCCTCCCGGCCGGAAAGTTTAGCCCAAGCAGCCCTCTCTCTCTCTCTCTCTCTCTCTCTCCTATATAACTTTATATTTCCCTCTCTTAATGATGGAAGAAACTAGTGAAGGTCAACTTAAGCCCAATCCTTAGAGGTGCAAACCTCGGGTTTGGGCTTAGCTCACCCCAAGGTTAAGCCTAATTTTATAAACTTAGGCCCACCTTTAGTTTAACCCAACATAACTCAGGTTGGGCTTAGGCCTAACCAAGTTAGTCGGGCTTGGGTGGGTTGGTTAGATTTGAAAGAATTTACGCATATATTATATAGTTATCTTTTACTTGGATTTTATGGCCTAATAATTTAAGAATAGAATTAATTGAAAATATACAGAAATTTCATTTATTAATGTACATATACATATTTTGTGCATATATATATAATTAGAAAAAAGATACTTTATATAAATATAATACACTTATTTATGTATTTGTTCAAGTGGGCTCAAGCTACCCAAAACCTCAACCCACCCAAGCCAACTGGTGCAAAAACTCATGTCAGGCCAGATTGGGCCCACCTAAATTGCACCCCTAATGGTTGTTGATGAGGGTAGATTTGGCCCTCCACTAACATCATGACACATGGCAACTCGGAACAACTGGGTGGCACCCAGAACCACCTAGGCAACAACTTGCCTTAGCCAAAATGATGAAGTCCCAGCTAGCGACGTGGCATTGTCGCCGACCTGGCGACCTACATCTGGCGCCAACCTAGCGATCTGCCTCTGGTGCCGACTTGGCGACCTGCCTCTAGCGCCAACCTGGCGACCTGCCTCTGGTGCCAACCTAGCAACCTACCTCCAGCGCCAACCTGACGATCTACCTCTAGTGCCGACCTGACGACCTGCCTCTAGTGCCGACCTGGCGACCTGCCCCTGTTGACAACTTGACGACATGCCTCTAGCACTGACCTGGCGACCTATGAGACGTGCTTGCCATCGATTTCTACATGCATCCCATCACTCCCGAGTCTCTCGGAAGTCAGCTCTCACACCGAATGTTTTGTGAGAAATCAAGTAAGGAGCAAAGATTGGCCTACGTGCACGACTACCTCCGAGGACTTCGGAGCAGTTAGGCACATCCTCCCAGAGATCCCGAACGTGTTGCGCGATGCTCACACCAAACAATGCCTATATAAAGGCCTTACCTCCAACCCTAGAGGGGAGAGACACAATTTAGTTCTCGTATCTCTCCAACTCTCTCACATTTAGCTATCTTAAAATCTCTGATTCATTAACTTAAGCATCGGATTGCCCACCCCGGGTAAAGCAACCCGGGCACTCTGACACAGTGTCCTTGTAGGTCGCATCAGAGCCACCTCTCCATCTCATCACCATTTAGTTAGGCGTCAGAGCCACCTCTCCAGCTCGTCACCATTCAGCTAGGCGTCCAAACCATCTTCCAGGTAGGAACCATTTAGCCAGGCATCCAAGCCACATTCCAGGTAGGGATTATTTAGCCAGGCATCCGAGTCTTCATCCAACAAAAATCCTCCACTTCTCCCTTTGAGTCGTCGGCCACCTGGAAGTAGACCTGTTCATGGGCCGGGTGGCCCGATGGCCCGGCCCGGCCCCTAGACGGGCTTGAACATGTTTATAGGCCTGCGGGCTTAAACTCGGGCCAAAAAGCCCGACCCCTAATATATTCGAGCCGGACTCGGGTTTTGTCAAAATAGTCCAACCCGACCTAAAATTAGACTTAAAATGAGTTATGTGATATGTCCATTTAAATAAATTTTTTGATTTAAAAATGTAAAACAGTGTTTATCGGGCTCAGGCTCGAGCTTCGGTCTTTTTATTAGGGCTGGACTCGGGCTCAAGCCTAGCGTATTTCCATTAATGATGAGTAAAAGTCTGGCTCGAGCCTGGCCGGACCCGGCCCATGAACAGGTCTATCTAGAAGTAGTCCGAACAACAGGGTAATGCCAAAAAACCCATCATCATTGTCAATGACGAATCGAAAAAGAGGCGGCGTCAATGGAAAAGATAAACGAGAGAGAAGAAAGGAAGCAAGATGGATTTCTTTTTTTCTGTTTTTGACTTTTTGGTTCTAGGGGGTTGTCTTTTTTCTCACGTAAAATATGGGAAACTACTGTATACTTTGGGGTAGCCACACAAGCCTTCAAGTTTCCATTTGCAAGAGAGAGCTACCATCTACTTTTAGGTTCCAACACGTTGTTCTTATCATTAGTATTCCATCAACACGTTGTTTTTTCTATCTTCTTTCATTTTTTTTTTTCTTTTCATTTGTTTAAGAGAGAAAAAAATGAGAGATGAAAGATGTAGAACAATGGTAAAGTGTTTGAATTTGAAAGTACATGGTAGCTATTTGTTGCAAATGAAAGTTAAAGGACCCAAGTGTTAGTGCTCCCAAAGTAAAGGGTAGTTCTCTATATTTTACATACCTTTATTTTTTTTTTGTTGCAATGGTTTTGTTTTTCTTTTCAAGTGTTATTTATCTTGTAAAAAATATGAGAATGTCATGTCATTGACATAAAGCATTTATCTTCTCACATAGTTAAAGTTGTTTAAATAGCCCCAAGTTCACACCGTAAAGTTCAAAAAATCCACATTCAGGCAAATATGGTCCAAAGTATCAAAATATCTAATTGCAAAGGGTGATATCCATGCTTCAAGATTGCTTTAGACTTCAAGGATTGAAGCAGGCTATCTGAAAGGGTGTTAATGATTAAAATATGGCTTTTCCTCCTAAATCCTAATATTTGGATTTTTTTTTGAATTCATCAATATCCGATACATATCATAAGATATACATTGAGATGTTGCAATATTTTGAACTTGCATGAAGGACAAGAAAGATGGAGGCAAATTGCTTAGTTTGTTTATTTTATTTTCTACCACAAATAGCTATCCAAATTTCAAACTAATCAATGATTGAAAGAGACCAAGTAGATCTTTGTTCTGTTTTCTTTCTTTTTTCCTACAAAGATGTGCTATAGTAGCACAAGTTCATTCATCTTGGTTTTGTAAGTTCTTCAGATACAGTGTAAATGAGAAATTCATGTTGGAAATGGGATTTCCGTGTATTCATTTAAAGCCAGATGTACTTGTTACCTTGAGTTTCCTTGATAATAGAATTTATACTTTTATCATAAAACATTCTTTCTATAGTTACTTTTCTTTGTAACTATATAACCCATAGGAAATATTGTAGCGCATCCATTAATTTCATATGCAAAGTCCTTTTAGTCTATGTGTCTGTGAAGGATTCTATAGTTTCGTGAATGTTTAACAAAGAATCTACACCCTTAGACAATGGGAGAGTGTCACTACACCTTGCCTTGGTTGGGGCGGTCTTTTCAACTCTTGATTGGGGTTGGGGCAGGTTTTGGAAAAACCAAAAACTCAAGTGACTAGGGATGGGACCGGGTGGTATTTGTCCACCTTGCTCCAAGCCCAGCCCTAAACCCCCTCCATTGAAAAATTATGTATATTGTGATATAATATATACTATTTTTTGAGACTTGATATATCAAAGTTACTTGATAAACCAAATCATCATATACCCTTTAAGACGTAAAGATATTAGGATTTTATAAGAATTTAGAAAAAAACAACTTAGTCAAGTTTCAATATGTTAACTTATAAAAAAGGTAGGAGAAAGTGAATCCAAAATGAATGAATGAAACCATGGCTAGGAATGGTTAGGGAAATTTGGGGATCCTTGTTACTCACCATTTCTCAAAAAAATAAAAATAAAAAAGCCCCACGAGATGCTACAGCCGCACATGGGAAACATCTCTGCCATCGTGTCGGTGTCTGGTGGTGGGTAGAAGCAGATCCGAGCTCATCTTTTTATTGGTTGACGAGGCGGATTCACAACCACGTATCAATCTGTACAGCGCTTACAAAGTGGAAATGCTAATCGTAGAATCAGGAGGTGGTTGTAGAAATCACTGGCTTATAACATGAGACACGTAGTGGGTCAACTCTAGGCTACTAGCTACCGCTTTAGTCGGTTGAACTTCTGAATCCACACAATTCTTTGTGCCCTTCTTCTTGTGCAGAACCAGACAAACACTGCCAAGTGCAAACCAGTGGACTGATATCAAGGATCACCGCCATTCTGTTGCCGAGCATTTCTATAATTATATTGGAGGGAGGAGGAAAAATGCGTGGGCCGTGATGTGGTATGGTGGGTAGGCCCCACTCACAACACTCAGTCACTCACACTCCACCCAACCCCACTCCACCCCTCTTAAGATGTTAACTCTTGTCGTTCTGTCCATCTCTCGTTTCTGTATTCG
Source organism: Nelumbo lutea (assembly GCF_056320005.1). Taxonomy (NCBI): domain Eukaryota; kingdom Viridiplantae; phylum Streptophyta; class Magnoliopsida; order Proteales; family Nelumbonaceae; genus Nelumbo; species Nelumbo lutea. Next base: position 12,128,198 of record NC_142690.1, read on the forward strand.
TCGTTATGTCTTCTCGATCTATTTTCTTAATTTGCATTGAGGAAAGGCTTCACTTGGATTCAGTTCTTCTTATCCATTATGAGTCACTATGAAAATAGAAAATCTTGATAAATTCTGAAGGCCACTAGAATTGTTGCATATTTGTGTTCCAGTATGCTCTTTCTCCTGTAGTTCTTGCCACAATTCTACGATATTTTTTTTGAAGTTGTGTGGAGGCCAGCTTCGCTTGCATCCCTTTTTAGATTTTGCAGAAGTTCGAAGCATTCAGGTCAGGAAGTCGAGAATCCTTTACACACTGTTCATATTTTGATCTTCCTGAGACGCTTTTGATTCTGAGAAATTTCGAAAATCCACCACATAGTTTCATGGGTACCCTGCTCCGAACGCACTATAAGCTTGAATTGCTGCACCCGCTTCATGGGGTTGCACAAAAGCAAAATCCTTTAAGTTCTTCAAAGCTTCAAAGGCAGGATGTTGAGCTTCATTCCAGAAGAGCTCATAGGAAATGGTGTAGGAATGGTTGCATTAGGGCTAGCAACAGTGCCCTTTTGGAACTCGTCCCCGAAACCAAGAAGGAGAACCTTGAATTTGAGCTCCCGATGTATGACCCATCAAAAGGCGTCGTCGTGGACCTGGCAGTTGTTGGGGGAGGTCCTGCAGGGCTTGCCGTTGCACAGCAGGTCTCTGAGGCTGGCCTCTCAGTATGCTCTATTGATCCATCTCCAAGAGTAATTTGGCCTAACAATTATGGGGTCTGGGTGGATGAGTTTGAAGCCATGGACTTGCTCGATTGCCTTGACACAACCTGGCCAGGGGCAGTTGTCTTCATCGATGACCAATCAAGGAAGTATCTTGATAGGCCTTATGGCAGGGTTAATAGAAAGCAGTTGAAGTCGAAAATGATGCAGAAATGCATATCTAATGGTGTCAAGTTTTATCAGGCAAAGGTCGTTAAAGTTATACACGAGGAGTCTAAGTCTCTTTTAATTTGCAATGACGGAGTCATCATCCAGGCCACCATAGTCCTTGATGCTACTGGTTTTTCCAGGTGTCTTGTTCAGTATGATAAGCCCTATAACCCTGGATACCAAGTGGCATATGGGATCTTGGCAGAGGTAGAAGAACACCCCTTTGATTTGGATAAGATGGTTTTCATGGATTGGAGAGATTCACACCTTAATGACAAGAAGGAACTGAAAGAGAAAAATAGCCAGGTTCCCACATTTTTGTATGCAATGCCCTTCTCATCCAAATGGATTTTTCTGGAAGAGACGTCCTTAGTTGCTAGACCTGGAGTACCCATGGAAGATATACAGGAAAGGATGGTGGCCAGACTGAAACACTTGGGTATAAAGGTGAAAAGCATTGAAGAAGATGAGAGATGTGTTATTCCAATGGGTGGTCCCCTTCCTGTGCTCCCTCAGAGGGTTGTGGGAATTGGTGGTACTGCAGGGATGGTTCACCCCTCAACTGGGTACATGGTGGCAAGGACACTTGCAGCAGCTCCAGTAGTTGCAAAATCAATAGTTCAGTACATTGGTTCTGAGCAAGGGATTTTGGGTAACGATTTATCTGCAGAAGTTTGGAAGGATCTTTGGCCCATAGAGAGGAGGAGACAGAGAGAGTTTTTCTGCTTTGGCATGGATATTCTACTCAAGCTTGATTTACAAAGCACAAGGAGGTTTTTTGATGCATTTTTTGATCTAGAACCTCATTATTGGCATGGATTCTTGTCATCTAGATTGTTTCTTCCTGAACTTATATTCTTTGGACTTTCATTGTTCTCTCATGCCTCTAATACTAGTAGAATAGAGATTATGGCAAAGGGCACTCTTCCTCTGGTAAACATGATAAGCAACTTGGTACAGGATAGAGATTAAGATGATGGATATTCATTTGGTGTATGTTAAATGCAGCATTGTATTTGTATCTAAAATGGTTATTTTGTTGTCACAAATAGATGCCACTACAACTATCTCAAGTTAGTCTGTAATGCAATTTTCTTACTGAACATCAGAAATTGACTTCATTCCCCCATTGAGTTGAATTAGTAATCAATGTATTTTCTGCATGACTCTAAGATTCTTCTCCTCTGTATTCCACTATCCTTGCACCTCCTTTATATTGGTTATATATGATTAAACTATAATACCCAGTTGTGATTTCACTAAAGTTGGTTTTTGATTTCCAAATGCTGATAAGTTTGGCTTTTTAGTCATTTTATCTTGAAATTTATCTTTATTCTGCTGCAGAGAATAATTTCCATGGTACACATATCTACAGGTATAGTTGTAGAATACACTTAATAACTAGTTTGAGTTTCTATCTTTTTTTTTTTTTTTTTTTTTTTTTTTCTTTTGATCAGCAATGGCTAGTTTGAGTTTCTCGTTTCTCATTTCTCACTTTTTTTTATAGGAAATGGTACCTTTCGTTAAACTTTAAGGAAAACTAGTACAACTGTCACCTTCATAAGCAAGGTAACCCCTCAACATAAAATAGATTACAAACATGCCCAGAATAGGTTTTCCCCACTAACTCCTTGCTTTGCTAAGGTATCGGCCTTTGCATTGGCTGACCTCCTAGTCCATTTAAAGTGTACTTCAAGCTCCATTGTTAGGTGCATAATTTCCCTTACTGGTTGTCTAAGGGACCAGATGCCCAAACTGTTAGTTTGCATCCAGCCTGCTACCAATTTCGAATCACCCTCCACTTCCAAATGTTGAAAACCCAGTTGTTTAGCCAAGTTCAGCCCTTGTAGGAGTGTCAACACTTTCTTGTTAGAACTTTGTTCAGTAGTGGAATGTCACTTTTAAATAAGTCAAGCATTGGAATTTTGCTTCCTTTTAAGGTGGAGAAATGCTGTTGTTTTCTGAAATATCTTCTAGACACAGAACAGCTCTTATTAAGCATCTCTGAAAATAACCATCAGAACTTCAAATGTGGAAATTATTTCTTTCTAACTGAAGTTTGGGAAAAGTTAGATTTATCAAAAGTAAAAAAAGGAAAAGTTAGCAGGTTGTTAGTTGTTATAGGGTTCTTGCATTGATTGTAATATACATATATCCATATGTAAGCAATGTTTTGAAAATCGTAATCATATTGTAAATCATAAAGAAAATTGAATCGAATCGAATCATGATTCGTATAGTAAATTGTAAGATTATTTCTATTTTTACAAACTTGTCAAAAAATTAAATATAGATATATTAAAAGGTTAAATATATATATATAGGAAAGTGATTTGACCCTATTCTTAATCTATATCTATCATATATGTACTTAACACAATAGAATTTACCAATTATACAATAGAAGTATAAGATGATATAATCACGTTTTACTTGAAAATCAAACAAATCTACATATAATGGCCCTTTAAAAAATTCTCGCATGGCAAAACTAAAACATACCCCCCCCCAAAAAAAAAAGTAGAGAACTAGTTCTTAATTGAATTTATTTGAATCGTAAAAATCGTAACATTTATGAATCAAATTGTATGATTTTTGCAGAAAAAGATTCAGACATAAGATTCGAATCGAAACCCTTGGGGTTCATGATTCAAATCGTAAATTGTAAGATTTTGACAACATTGTTGCTCAATGTTAGTCAATAGAAGATTGGCAATGTTTCTGATAATTTGTATCGAATATTACTAAAACATACCCCCCCCCCCAAAAAAAAAAAAAAAAAAAAAAGAAAAAAAGTAGAGAACTAGTTCTTAATTGAATTTATTTGAATTGTAAAAATCGTAACATTTATGAATCAAATTGTAAGATTTTTGCAGAAAAAGATTCAGACATAAGATTCGAATTGAAACCCTTGGGGTGAAAAAGACAATTTTTATAATACAGATCTGTCAGATCCTTTGTTTTTGTTGTTGGGGGATTGTAGTGTTTTGTCCACTTTTCTTTTTTTTTTTTCTTCTTCTTTCCTTGTAATGTTCCATGTGTTCCTCTTGTATGAGTTTTGTTTTAGTTCTTTTTGACTGAACTTCTTGTCTGCAAAAGGAAAAAAAGGAACTGTAGAGATATTATGTTATATTGTTTGGAGATAATTTTTCAGTTGTACCTTCTATTTAGCAAGGTATATATATTCTAATAGAAAGCTCAGTCAATTCAACAGATTCACTTCTCATGTACCTATATTCTCTTCTCCTCTTTTATTCTCTTATCATATTTCACTTTTCTTCTTCATCTGCTTCTATTTCACTAAGATTGAGCCCTATTTTCCTGGTAATACCAGAGAAGATCTAAGTTGGTTCTTCTGATCTCCTCACTTAGAGAAAAGCGTGTTGATGTCACAAACTGTCCATATGATTTCTGAAGGGGTCTAGATGGCCTATAATATCTGAGAAAGGGAAGCCTAAATCCTGGTAGATATTAATTTATAGGATTTTATGGCGATGATTTGCATTTTGTTTGATGCCTTCATCTGATTTTCTAGAATTTTCTGTGGGAAAAACAGAAAACTCCAGTTTAGACATCTCTGTTGGTAGATGCAGATATCAGTTATTTTTAATGTGACTGATTACATTCAAACACCCATAATTTAACAATGGATATGGCACTGAACAGAATGGAATGACGAAACAGGATTTCTGGGGCTATAGTTGGGACAAGGCTTAGATGATGATGTTGACTGATTACGTTCAGTTTATATGATATTTGAGAATTGAATTAACATGAGTTGGGAATTTCTGGAGAGGTTTGAATTTTGGTAGATTTTCTTTCACCTATGATATGTTACCCCTTGTTAAAGTTGGTTTTTTCCTCTTATTCTACAACTGGTGACTTGTAGAGTGGCTGTTTGGATCTTGATACCTGCTGGACTCAACTCTGAAGTCTGTTTGGATCTCACTTCCGAATCTGCTTGGAATTGATTTCTTTGGTTGAGTTAGGTTGGTGATGTTTGAGACAAGATGAAAAACATTGACTTAGGATTCATAGTTCTTAAGAGGAGAGCGAACCAGCTGGTGAGACCAAGTGAGAGCAGTAAATAAGTTTCACCTGCTATGCCACTCTAACTGTTTTTTTTTTTTTCCTTGCATGACCTAAATAACAAGCTTAGTTAAAGTGAAAAATTGAAATAAGATTAGAACTATGCGCATCCTCTTTCTAAAAGATGGTACATGCACCAAACATATATGAAACGGAGATTAGATAAGATGCAGTCAGCTGCATCATATACAGGCCAGATGAAAGTCTTTATACATGGCTAATAAACTCCTAACCATTTGGTGGTTTCCTGTTGAGTTACCTTATGGATGGGCCATTATCCAAAATTCTTTACCAATATTGTCACTTCTCACTGTTGAAATGAAGAGCAAGAAAAGGTCAGCACTCCCAGAGGATCACATATTAGATGTAGGGGTGCAATTTGGGTGGGCTGGGATTGGGCCTTTGTCAAAATATGAATGGGTCCAACACAAAGGCCCCAGCCTGAGGCAGTGTAAAATGTTAACTCGGGCCAACCTGTGTTGCATACCTTGTTAGATGGAACATTTGCGGATTATGACCAAACTCGTTTGTACTTGATTGATGAAACAGTTTGGATCAATGATGCAAGGCTCATGCATAATTTTTCTGAGAAAGTGAAAAAAATTGTTTAGTTGCAAAATATAAACCATAATGTTGTAGATGTTGGAGCTTTCTTCTAGATGATAATGACAGACAGGAATGACAACTTTTCTATATCTAACAAAAGGAAAACCACAAAAAAGTCCCATGGAGACTGTAAATCAGATATTGAAATTTTCGTTTTTAATTTACAACCTACCTTAATACATTTACATTGAGGACAAATACTGTGAGAGTTTACCAAAGGCTATGACTGGTACTTGGTGTGGAATTGACACTGCTAAACCTGGGTTTTTATGATCATGGGGAGAAAGTATGATACTGGATTTTATGGATATGAAGAGATGCAAAAGAAAAGGGTGGAAAAGGTTCCAGAGATATCTAGGCCAACATCATGATATTGAAAATTTGAAATAGCTCCTCAATGATATTTGTTTCAATCTAGGAAAACTGAAGATTTATACAAATCTGGAGGTGATAATAAAAGTTGCAGCAGTAAAGCAAATGAATCAAACGCATTTCTCAGAATTAAATATCTGGCTTTTGGAATGTTCTTTCAAGTAAATTTTTCTTAGAATTTTTTAAAGCTTCACGCGTCCTATTCCAGGATCTCTTAGCAATATCAGCCTTGAGATAGAGCATTTATAGAAGATCTCTCAGATAAGATATAAGCGTTCACCATAAATCTAGAAATTTTCATTCATATGCAAAGATTTCAAGATGTGCACTTATAGAAGACCCAATGGACTCAAGTTTAATATTATATAGCCTACTTAGTTGTCTCTTTGGAAACATCTGATATAGCCTACTTCGCTGGTGAAAGGAAATCAAAGATCGTCTGAAGTGCTGTACTTCTATTCTTTTTGTAACCTATTGGAGCATTTGGACAGAGAAATAAACATTATTCTAATTGACTGATACTTATTTCATGCTGTCCCAGTAGCTGATGGTGCATTTTGAGTTGAAAAGTTTGGGTAGAGAGTAGCTTGTATCTCTATTTGATATACTTAAGATATTTTTTTTGGTGATGTTTAGTTTTTCAATTTTATAGGGTCATTACTTTGTCTAATGGTATTTTTTTTTGAGATGAGGTAAGGTAATAAATTTATTGCAAGAAAACAAGAACAACACAACAGGCCCCAAGGGCAGGAAGACACATATACAAACCCCATCCTGGGCAGGGAGCAACACTAAATCCCACAGATTTCTGGAGTTAAGTGGCAGAAAAATATTCTGACTAGTAAACTCCATTATAGAAACCCAGGACCCAATTTGCCCACTAGAAATCTGATAACATCTTCAGAATTCCTCCTATTACATAACAGTCTGTTGTTCATCTCTGCCCAGATAGATTCAATTACTGCACCAGGGATAGTCTTCCACACACACATTCCCCTCTTACTCTATCCTGGCAGATTCCGACATAGATTAGAATTCTGTCATTTCCTCATTTGGTGGAAACCCTGCAAAGATTAGAATTCTCGTCTTCAGTAATAACTGAATTGACCACGTTGATGCATGCTAGAAAAATCTGGGGAAGAGGAGGTGAAAAGCTCTTGGAAGGAGTTCCTGAGGTGACAATGAATATGTTCTTTATTAGCAGTCCATGTGCCATTGATACTGAGCCAGTGATGGAATTCTAACTTCTATTGGAAGCTATTACATGGAATAAGTGAGAATTTCAATTGCTCTCCTTTAGCCATCACAATGAGATATGGCCTTAAGAAGTCTTTCCAACATGATATCATCATCTGAGCTGGTGCTTGATTGGATTAGCTTCAATCTGTTTAGCCAAATTAGTCAGTCACTAGGAATGTTACCAATGGCGTGTTTACTCCAGGCTGAGAAATCCATCAACACTTTCCTCGTCTTCATCTGGAAATCACTAGTTGCTCTAGAATTTCCATAACAAGATAGTAAAATGGGCAATGGTCGCCATGGAGGGCTAGTAGATGCTTCACAGTGTCCATTGGAAAACAGCATGAGCTATTTCGAAGTGGCCAAGCAGCGGTAGTGATCTAGGCATTCTCGAATTAATCCCTAAGAAAACTGTGAGTTAGACCAAGTGAACTAAGGGCCTTTATCTTGAAGGCCCAAGGCAGTCAGACCACAAGAGTTCAACATGTCCAAGAACCCAGATTGTGAGGAATGGAAATAAGACCAGAGCTCGTTCCTATGCGAAGAACATGGGTGGCCATAAACACAGAAGAGGATTCATTCTGTACCATTTACAAAAATGAGCATGGTGCCAATGTTTCGTCAAAAAGCCTGATTTTTCACTTTCCATTTTTACCCTTTATCATTTTTTTTTTATTTTAAAGCTTGATTTAAAATGAGGATGGTGATACTTGTAATTGGATAATCTCTGTATCTCATTTATAAAAATGAGGATGGTGACAATGTTTCATCAAAAAGCCTAATTTTCACTTTTCATTTTTACTCTTTGTTATGTTTTTTATTTTTTCAATTTTATTTAATTAACGGCTACTACTTGTAATTGGATAAAGCAAATAAAATAATAATAAGACTACAATGGAATTTACTCTTCGCCTTATCTAATCTTGTCCCGAAGCACCTACCTGACGAACCTCTTCATTGATTAAAGCCAACAGGTGTCAAGGATGGTTTGCCCAAACCACGTATTTGAATTGAAGAGAGGAATGAATTTTTTCAACATCTCTCTTTTTATCATGGAACAATCAATTAGATGATTAAATGAAGCATTTTTTTTTTGTTTTTTCCCAGATTTTTTTTCAATTGTCTTCGTTAATGTAATAAGTTGTATTAGATCAGGAAATGCTCTTAGATTCATTATATTGATTCATTTTACGGTGTTTTTTCTCGAATATCATCGGGCCAATCTGGTAATCTAACACCCTACCAACGTAATTTCGTAGAGGTCGTACTTGAGTCATAGGGGTTTGGATTTTGGAATGCATTTTGTTGGCAAGAGATCCGAACTCTCCTATATAAATTGAATGGGTGTTTGATTCGAATCTGAATATAAAGAATCAGCATCAACCTATATATTAATGCTAGTCGTTAGATATGCAAATAATGATGCAACCATTTATGAGAAGAATGGTAGGAGGCAAAATGCCAAATGTCATCATTCACACATGAAGCGAAGATATGAATTTCTAAAACCCCAGTTCTCTCCTCTAAACCCTTCTTTGCACAGTGTATATTATCCATTCCCCCTACTTTATAGTAGGAAGGAAGAAGTAGAAATGGCATCTCTCTTATTCTATACACCTTTTTCCTCAAAATGAAGAAAACAATATAAATTACAAAAAAAAAAAACAAAGAAATACACAAAAAATATAGAAAATCATAAAAATTTCTATATATACCATACTAAAGAAATGAGAATGTTGCAGTTGGTTTAGTCAAAACACCCTAATTTTACTTTCCAACTTTATCCTCAACTTTCTATTTTTCCCCTTTGTATATATTGTCATTGCAAAATAATTATGAAAAACAAAAAATGAAGAAAACAATACAAATTACAAAAAAACAAAAAATTACATAGAAAATTTACAAAAAATATAGAAAATCATAAAAATTTCTATATATCATACTAAAAAATGAGAATGTTGCAATTGGTTTGGTCAAAACACCATGATTTTTCTTTCCAACTTTACCCACAACTTTCTATTTTTTTTTTCCCATTCTATACATGTCATTGCAAAATCATTATGAGAAAACACATAAAATGAAGAAAATAATATAAATTACAAAAAGCAAAGAAATAGAGAGAAATTTTACAAAAAATATAGAAAATCATAAAAATTGAAGAAAAAACATAAATTACAAAAAAAAGAAAAACCATAAATTATAGAAAAATGAACAAAATGTATATACTAATTCTATATGAGGGTGCATGATAGTTGTTGGCAAAAAAAAAAAAAAACCATTGTCTTTTATAAAAAGAAATTGGGTGGGTTAGGTACTTAGGTTTGGGTTGAGCTTCAACCCAACCCGCCTAACCCATCAACCTGCAAATGACCCATTTTGGGTTCAACCCAAACCTACCATAACCCAACCCAACCTTCGCAACCCATTAATTTTTCACATAATACATAAATTCTAGAAAAATATAGCTATAAAAATACATAATATATAAATAAAGATATAAAATGTAGAAAATAACATAAATTAAATAAAAAATAAAAGTTACAAAATAATTATAAAAACACAAAAAATGAAGAAAAAATATAAATTACAAAAAGAAACAAAGAAATACGCAAAAAAATTACAAAAAATGTACAAAATAATAAAAATTAATGAAAAATAGCAAAACATACAAAAAACAAAAAAACCATAAATTAAAGAAAAATGAAAATATAGAAATTTCATTCCATGGGCCTTGGACATGTTTGTCAATTAGGCCCTGGTCTATAAGGGCATTTGGCCACTAGGACTATATGTTATCCATGTGTGTGGTTGTTTAGTAAGGCATACAACTTATGTCCTCAGTTGTATGCAATACTATGACACATTATGAATTGTTTGATTGCGGAGGTGCTCAACATGCCTAGAAGGTGTTTGCATACATGTTACTTTAGTGGTTGGTTGATAAGTTTTGCTTCCAACTAATTTCTTTATCCCCTCTTAGTTAAAAAGTAAGAAGAAAATGTTTTTAAGCTTAAATGTAAGTCATTTAATAGTTATCTTAGATAATGGATTCTTCTATTCAATGGTTACTTGTGTAAATTAACATAATAGCTTTGTTTACTTCTAACCATTAATAGTAATTATTTTCATAGGTTTTACATTATTACAAAACAAGAGGTTAGTTAAGAGTGGCATCTCCTATTCTCCAAAAATTTTGTGTTTCAATAGGATGAACTGTATCTGTATATAATGTTGTTGAATGTAATTTCATCATTGATTTGGTGCACTAATGTTTCAATCTAATGCATTTACAACCAACATTATATGCATATTATAAAATTTAGATCTTGGCATTTTGTGAGGATAGTCTTTTTTATGTATTGTATAATTGTCTTAGGACTTTTATGTGAACTTTTATCTATTGCTGAGATACAAAAGTATAGTCGTACATCACCATTAATATCAAATACCTCGTACGGATTATTCCACTTCTCTTTGTAAATAGGAAAATTATGAATGACCAAAAACAACTAAATTAGAGCTTTTAAAAGTCACATAAACTTGAACCTGGTTCACAACTATATCATGATCACATGTAGCAAAATGAGCAAAATTTTCTCAGATTTTAGAGAACATTTTGTTTCGGGTACAAAGAAAATAATAGGCTTATTAATCATGAATCATGAGTTAATGAAGGTGACAAATTGCCTGGGAGCTCTCCCGTCCTTGCACCAGGTGCTAGTATTGAAAGAATATCGTGATATATAATTGGTCAGGAGGGTATAATATAATCCAGTGATTGAGCAAGGGGATTATAAATATAGAAAGGAATCTAGATTCATTATTCAACTTCCTCATCGTCTAGTTGATACGAACCACCACCATTAATGGAGCACAGAGGCCAAGAGAGGCGGTTTCACTGACGTGTCTCCTAAAGGACATAGTTAGTTCTCGACGCATGTTAGCCGTTACAACTACCCTTGAGCGAATATTTTGTAATGATTATCATTGATTGAGTTGCAACAGTCTAACAAGACCTCTATAGATTTCGTTTGAGTAAATAAAAACTTATCACATTTTCCTACCATTCGAATATCTCTCTTGTCACCTTCTCGGGCAACAACCCCTTTGAGCAGTGTTTCATTATAGATCAAGGTCAAAGTGGGCTCTCTTCTCGTCAACGGGAGGAGGTCCATAACATTTTGATATCAGAGCAGGTGTCTACTTCGGCAACCCACATGGCGGACGTTGAAGAAAGGTGGAGTAGGGTAGAGAAGGGGCAACAAGCTCTCCACGCTTGGCGCAACGAGATTATGGACAAGCTCAACCAGATGGCCAGCCTTGTTCTGGAAACCATGGATGGAGATTCAAGTTGCACCTACCCAGATTCAATGGCACTCAGCTTGATGGGTGGCTTCTTTTACTTTGATAGTATTTCACTCTCACTGGGGTATTGGAGGAAGAGTGGGTGACAGTATCAAGCATGGGGTTCGAAGGAAGCACGGATGAATGGTATCAGTGGTTCTGTGAATACCATCCAACCCCGACATGGCAACAATATGTTGTGGCTCTAGATGCAAGGTTTAACAAGCCACAAGGAACTTCCCATTTTGGCCACCTATCCAAACTCGTGCATACCAGTTCAGTCACCAACTATCAAGAGGAGTTTCAATGGCTTTCGAGCTGAGAGAAAGGGCTATCGGAAGAGTATTTGGTGGAATGTTTTGTAGTGGGGATCAAGCTGGAGATACGATTAAGTGTGGAAAAGTTAGAGCCGATGACTATGGCGAGAGCTCTACGACTGGCCTTGTTAGAAGAAGAGAAGGCAGTAGTTAGGCGTAGAGTGGTAAGAGGTGACCCACCCAGATCTAGATTTCCACCATCCTTGACAAATCAAAACACTACTCCTCTCCACAACCAACCTGAGATAAAGAGGCTGACCCCTGCTGAGGCTCTAGAACGTAGGGCCAAGGGCCTCTACTACATTTGTGATGAGCCTTATATGCCTCAACACAAATGTAGGAAACAAAAGCTGCTATGGATTGTTCACAGTCCTGAGCAGGAGGAAGAGGAAGAATCAGTGGAGGCACCTACAACGAAAACAGAGGTGAATAAAGGATCGCCTGAGATCTCTATCCATGCTATATCCGGAGGGGATTCTCCTTTGATAATGAAGTTCAGGGCACTCTCCATGATCAATCACTCTTGATTCTCATTGACAGTAGGTCAACTCACAACATTTTAAACCCGCAGGTGGCCAACAAGTGTAAGCTTACCACAATATCAAGTTCTCAGTTCCAGGTTAAGGTGGCAAATGGAGAATGGTTGAGTGGTGCGGGAAAATGCTTGGAGGTCCCTATTAAGGTGCGAGGTAATTATAGCAGATTTCTATTTAATGGATTTACTTGATTATGATGCAGTTCTAGGAGCCTAGTGACTTCAGACTCTAGGTCCTGGGATTTTTCCAATATGACCCTACAATACCGAAGTGTAGAAGTGGTCAGATGTTTAAGGGGAATTAAGCTATTCAATCCTTAGATGGTTGGTCTTGATAAGGTTGTAGGCAAGCCAGGGCAAATATACATTCTGCAATTAAGAAAATGGATGCCTAGGTGGGATTTCAGACTCTTGACTTAGAAGTTTAAGAAGTGATACTTGAATTTTAGGACATCTTTTAAGAGCCTCGAGAGCTGCCTCCTTCTCAATCACATGATCATATGACTCCACTGATGGAAGGAGCCAAACCAATGTGTCTAAGGCCGTATAGATATCCTTATGCCTAGAAAAATGAGATTGAGAGACTTGTATGAGAGTTGTTGAAAAATGGGTCTAGCAGCAGCCCGTTTGCTTCCCCTATTTTGTTAGTGAAGAAGAAGGATGGCAGCTAGAGACTATGAATCGACTATAGAGCCCTTGACCAAGTAACCATTAAACATAAATATCCGATCCCTCTCATCGATGAACTGTTAGATGAGCTTCATGAATCACAGATATTCTCCAAACTAGACTTGCATTCTGGGTATCATCAAATTCAAATTAAAGAATATGATATATACAAAATTGGCTTCAGAACTCATGAAGGGAAGTATGAGTTTGTGGTCATGTCCTTTGGGCTGATCAACGCTGCTTCCTCATTCCAGGCCTTGATGACTGATGTATTAGGCCTTTCCTCAGAAAATTCTTGCTAGTATTTTTTGATGACATTCTGATCTACAGCAAGTCAATGGAGGAGCATCTTAGACACCTCAAGGAGGTTTTGTCTACTTTAGAACTCACAAACTCTTTGCCAAGAAGACTAAATGCAGATTTTCCACCACTATAGTTGAATATTTGGGCTATATGGTTTGTAGGGAAGGAGTGGTTATGAATCCCTCAAAGGTGGAAGGTGTGAGTAGTTGGCCTCATCCAAAGAATATCAGAGAGCTTCAGGGGTTCTTAGGTCTCACTGGCTACTATAGGAGGTTTGTGAAGGATGAAACCATTGCGAAATCACTCACGTCATTGCTCAGGAAAGATGAATGGGATGGAATACTAAAGCAGAGTAGGCATTCAACTCTCTTAAGGAATCGATGATGAGGACCCTAATTCTGGCTCTACCCAATTTCTAAAAGGACATTGCCATAGAATGTAATACAAGTGGGGGTGGCATTGGGGCAGTTTATCACAAGATAGTTGGCCCGTAGCCTACCTTAGAAAAGCCCTCCAAGGTAGGAATTTGTCTCTCTCTACATACAAGAAGGAACTACTTGCAAATAGTAACGGTGTTTCAAAAATGATGACAATATTTGTTGGGAGCTAAGTTCACCATTTTGACAGATCATCAAAGCTTAAAATATTTACTACATCAAAAGATTTCCATTCCTGTCCAACAACACTTGTTGACCAAGTTGATTGGATTCGATTATGAAATCAAGTATAGGAATGGGAAGCATAAATAGTGTTTTGCCCTTTCTTGCCCCATACCAGTCTGGCTGGATGAGATCAAACAGGAGACAATTATTGACCCAGAATTGTAGCTTATCATTGAAAAGATGGTAAGCACCTAGGAGTATAGCATGTATTAAGGGGGTATTTCTTCGCCTTCAACCATATAGGCAAGGCATAGTGATTGTTCGTCGTTCCTAGAAACTCTCAGCTCGTTACTACGGACCATACGAGTGTTAGATCCTTTTTCTTATCGACTCGCTCTTCCGGAGGGATGCAAATTTCATCCGATGATCCGTGTGTCCCAACTAAAGAAGAATGTAGGATCCAACTGCTTAACCCGATCCACTTTACCACCTGTGCAACTCGATGGGTCACTTGTTCCTCACCTGAAGCCCATACTGCAACGGCACATTGTAGAACATGGGAACAAGTCTAACCCAGAATGTTTAATCTTATGGGAAGGCACTTCGAAAGCAACTGCCATGTAGGAGTACTAGTACGATCTCTGTCGTAAGTTTCTAGATGTTGTCCTTTGAGGACAAGGACGATCCTAATGGAGGGGGAATGATATGAACCACTACCATTAATGGAGTACAAACATGCACAGAGGCCAGGAGGGGCAGTTTCGTTGATGTGTCTCCTGAAGGACAGGGTTAGTTGTTGACGCATGTTAGCCTTATAACTACCCTTGAGCAAATATTTTGTAATGATTTATCAATGATTGAATTGTAACGGTTTGATAAGACCTCTATAAATTCCATTTGAATTTGAGTGAATAAAGACTTGTCACATTTTCCCACCATTCGAATATCTTGCTTGTCACCTTCTCGGGCGACAACCCCTTTGAGTGGTGTCTTACTATAACATGTCAGAGTGTCTTGGGTGCTTCACTCGGTGTGGGCACTCCGATGCTTAAATTAGTGAATTGGAAGTTTTTTAGAGTTAAAATCTATGTTGCTAGAGTATTGAGAGAGATGAGTTGCACACACCTTGTATGACTGGAGGCAAGGCCTTTATATAGGCGAGTTATCGTAGGCCTCACGATGCGTGTCCAAGATCCTTGACCCGTGTGGTCTGGAGTTGGTTTCGCACCTAAAGATCGAATCCACATAAGCTAATAAGGCTTATCTAGGTCCATTTGAATTGGGCGGGGATAAGATGAACTCCGTTGATGTGGTGTCATCATCCCGAGGAGATTGGAGATAGTTGGCTTGCTTCTGGATAGAGGTTACATGGCACCTCGGCAGATCGGTGCACATAGTTGAGCTATTCGAGCCTCGGTTTAGTTGGGCGACCCGGGGTGCACGAGGTGACTAGGATCGCTGAGGTGTCACCATATAGTTTTCTCACTCCACGTGTTGTTACATCATTTGATGGGCCAAATTATCTCTCATCAATTGCCCCCCACTCCCGAGCCCGACTCAACTGGCTCGAGCTTGGGGCAAGGTCGCATCTTAGGTACGCATGGACGTCATGCTAGTCATTAAGGTCCGCGGACGTCGAAAACGTTCTCAACTATTTTTGCCTCGGACTCGGAATTTGAGCAATCGCACCCCTGGAAACCGTTGGATTTGTTCGATCTGGACCATCCACGCTTGGCTTAGATGGTTATAAATAGGGACCTTAGGGGCCCATTTCTTTTGTCCCAGCTGAGTTTCGATGCATATTGAGGTCGCAGAGCATGGTGTTGTAGGAGTCTTTGATCAAGTCAGCGAGATCGGTTATTTCGTTCCTTAGGTGAGTCATTTTTCCTTGCTTTTTCCATTATGTCTAGTAGTGAGTCTGGAGAGGAGAGAGGGCTTCTCGATCAGGCTAAGGAGGGGTCCTCGGTCCAGGACTGATGAGGTTCCCATAATGGGGCTTCGTCTTCCCATCAGCCATCTAGGGCCAAGGTATCGGACCACTTTGATCCCACTAGACTTTCTGCCGATGAGATTTATGAACTCACAGCTTGGTATAGGATCTTCGAACAGTTCAACTACTCCCTTCCTCTTGGGGCATTCCCTTGGGAGCATGACGAGGACAAAGTCGCCATCTTCAAGGAGGCTCTAAAGGCAGGTCTCTGGTTTCCTCTTCACCTATTTATCCCTAAGATCCTAAATTATTACAATATTAGCCTCTATTAGTTGCACCCGAACTCAATCTGTACTCTAATCAGTGCAATTTCCTTTTGTCATCATATCGACCTTCCCCTAGATTTTAGGACCTTTGCCAGCCTCTGCCAAATTAAACAGAACCCTGCCATCACCTTGGGTAAGGTTAGTTACTACTTGTCTTACCGACCCAGAAACAAACTTTTACACAGCTTCCCTTCCAAAGTGCCAGCCAGGAAGAGGAAGTTCTTCTTCCTTGAGCTACCTGGTGGATAGCCGTTCTTGATGTCCTAGAGAGAGGGGGCAAGAGACTTTGGGGATGAGACCTTATGCGAGCATGTGTAGGACAGAGTGAGGAACCTTGTGAACTACCAATTGATGCTGAGTGATTTCTTGTTTGAGGAGAAACTGATCCAGGCCGAGCTGAGTCCTCCGGGTAGGTCATCATCTAAGGCTTGGGAGTTCCCTTTCTTTACTTTAAGTTAGTTTGACTAGCTCTTAGGCTTCTCGTGTAGGAGACATGTCGAGCTTACCAATTTTCGGGTTGCTTCAAAACATGAAGAGGAAGAAGAAGAGAAAGGTAATCATTGAGGAAACACCTTGGGTACTAGATCCCGAGCCTACAACATTGAGTGCTACCAAGGTGGTCCCGTGGTCAACCTGGTTGGAAAAGATCAGCCAAAGAGGACCTCACTAGAGACTGAGGCAGCCCAGACATCCAAGGCACGTCATCTACCACCCAGGGCTGCGGTGATCAAAAGTTCGGGTGCGGAGGACGTTTCCAAGAGGAGGCATACCATCATCTACCACTCAAGGAGGTCACTAAACTTCGTGAAGCGCATCCTAGCATGCTTGGCGACAAAACCATGTGCTACCTGATGATGATAAGTTTCCAATCTCTTTGTCATGTTATTCTTGATTTGTATACCATACTTAGCTTCTGTTTTCTTTTGTAGGCGAACACTTTGACTCACTCCCTATTCAGACAATCTGAAAGGCATCCAGCGAGAGTTGAATTAATCAAGGCGACAACGAATGAGTATCAGTCTTAGGTTGAATGGACCATTCCATTCATTGACGAGATGAAAAACAAGTTGATCGCAAAGCAAAACCAGATTGGTGAGTTGGAGCTTCATGTCGAGAAGCTCAACCAAGAGCTGTAGTAGAAGGAATCTCTCTTCACTGAGCATAGGGCATAGCTCCTTGATGAGGTCTAGGCTTCTAGGGTTCTAGTTGTCAAGGAGTTCAAGACTTAACCAACTTCCTGAAGGAAAGGGAGTTTGACACCGACACTTTTCGCTAAGCCTTCAAGATGTGTTGAATGCTGGTGGGGTCGATGTACCCCAAGGTCAACCTTTTCAAGATAAAGTCCTCAACTTGCATGAATGAGATGATGGATCGAGTCGATCTAGAGCTTGACTCTGAGGATGAGAAAGATGGGGTCGACAAGGGAGTTGCAACTAGTGAGAGCTATTGGGGTTGATGTTGATGCCACCAAGGTTGTTGGTGATGCGGTCGAGGAGCCCTATGATGTTTGAAGTATATTGTCTCTTTTCTTGAACCCCCCTAGTATATATAATGTGTCAAGTCTCCAACCTCGGCCTGAATTTTTTTTTTGATGATGTAACTCTTTTTCATCTTTAATGAAACTTATTTTTGTACACCTTGCATCTACTTTCTTTGAAAGATATACTTCAAAAAGTAGACTATGGGATTATAACCCGAAGTGCCTAGGTGTCAAAGCAACTAAGCATAGTAAGGGATAATGACCGAAAGTGCCTAGGTGCCGAAGTGGCTAAGTATATTGAATTGCCTACATCATCGCAAGATCAACATAGGGGGCATTTAGACTGAGAGCGACTTGGCATCCCCTTTAGATATAGTTTAGTTGACGTATTCCATAATGTAGATTGGTTCGACCAAGTCGTCAAAGCGGGTGGTGTCTTTTCTTTACACAGCGAAATTTTTTAAGTTGTGGATGCTTGAATTCAGACAAAGTATCTTATTAAGTTATCCACGTTCAATGCACGCGGTACCTGCCTCCCCTCCAATGCCTTGAGCTTGTACATTCCTTCACTGATCACCCTAAATAGGTAGGGACCTTCCTAGTTCGGTCCTAGCTTTCCAACACCAGGCTTAGGTACTAGAACTTTCTGGAGTACTAAGTCGCCGACTTGGAATTGGCGTCTCTTGACTCGAGTATTATAGTACTAAACTACTCGCTGCTGGTAGGTCACGATCCGAATATATGCCAAGTCCTAGACTTCTTCCACTAGGTCGAGGTTGGTTCGCAGCTCGTCCTCATTGGTCTCCTTATCGTATGCCTTAGACCGTAAGGTCAACACTTCGATCTCGGTAAGGATGATAACCTTCATTCCATATGCTAGATTGAAAGGAGTCTTTCCAGTTGCCGTTTTAATTGTAGTTCAATAGGCCCAAAGAACATTGGACATCCTTTGCCCTAGACTTATTAGGGTTGAACTTCATGTTACATTTTCTTAAAATTTCAAAAATAGAATTCAAATTGGAAATTAAAGAATTAGAAAACCGAGTTTTCACTATCATATCATCAACATATGCCTCTATTTTATTTTCAATTAATTTTGAGAAAATTTTGTTTCCAAGTCACTAGAAAGTTGCTTCAAACCAAAAGGCATTACTTTGTAGTAGTACAAACCTAATTCAATTATAAATAGAGTCTTTTCCTGGTCAGCTACGTGCATCTGAATTTAGTTATAGCCGGAATATGCGTCCATGAAACCAAATAACTCATTAAACTGTTTGTGAACATTGGAAAAATATCCATCCCGTAGTTTACTTGATGGCCAAATAGATGTAGTTGCCACCCATCGGAAATAATTAACGGAGTGATGGGGCTTCCGGATTTAGCTTTGGTAAAACATCTCCGAATTAATAGTGACTCTATACCCCTCTCGCTGAAATCACCTCTTTGTAATTAATTTTTTTTTATTTGATTTTGCTTGTAAAACAAAGAAATACGGCAAGTTGGTGGATTGGGATTCCATATTTTCTAGCAAATTGGAAGGGTGTTATTGAAATCGCATTCCCCTCCCTCCATCAGACCAACTCCTTTTGGACGTAGGAACCTGGCAAAAATCCCCACCTTCGGACTGAGTTGGTAAGTCTGAGGTGTGGAGAGAGCGAGACATCCTCCTTCAAATGCCAGATAATACATGATTCTCACCCAAAAAAGAAAAGCTGCAGCGAGCTGATTAAGTCAATAGCAAGGAACTGAGATAATGAAACCAAAGTTAGATTAATAGACTTAATTATTCAACCAGTAGAAAAGACTAAAAAAATAAATAATTAAATAAGGATGAGGTAGAAGATTTACCTCTTGTGGTCTGAAACAAAAAAATGCTGCAAGAGACTTTGAGAAGCTCGGCTTTCCTGGCGATCTGTTTTTAGCGGCGGAATGTCAGCTTGGGTTCGAACTGGATGGCTACGAGGATGGAGCCATCGGCGATGAGATGTAACCAGAGTAAAGAAATGAAGAAGATAAGAATCTACTCTTCCACTGAAGCTTTTGGTTAGAGGATTTATTTTCAGGAGTTGACGAAACCCTAGAGAAAGGACTGATGAGTAGAGCTTCCCTAACCCTTGTTCGCTCACTCTTTCTTCCCAAAAAAACTTTTCTCTTCTCTCTCGAAAGGTGCCTCTCTTCTCATCTCAGTCCCGTTCAATCTCCCTCACTCAGTCGAGCTTCGAGACTCCCTCTTCAAACCTCCCTCATCCGACTAGCATTCTCTCGTTTTCTCTCTCAGACGCCTTGCCTTTTCTCTCCCCGATAGCTTGCTTTAGCCCACTCGAACTCTCTCTCTTCCTTCAAAAGCTTAAGGCGGCCAGACCCCATTCTCAAGTTTCACCCCATCCACCCCTTTTCCTCTTAGGATCGGTCCCCTTTTATAATGTGAAGGACGAATTTTTCGAAATTTCTCAAAATGAAGGAGGGGTTCTAGTGGGTGAGTTAAGATTTGAAGTGGGTAAATGAATGAGGGCTTAGAGTGGTGTTTGGGCAATTCAGGTGATTTGGGTAATTTGGGTTTAGAGGACATTTTTGGAAACTTGGGGTAATTTAGGAATTAGATTAGGGGGTATTTTGGTAATTGATCTAAGGGGCATTTTGGTAATTTGGTCAAAGTTATTTTGGGAATTTGGTTTGAGGGTAATTCTGGTAATTTGGTCAAGGGTATTTTGGACATTTGGTTAGGGGTATTTTGGGAATTTGGTGCAAGGATAATTTTGGGCATTTGGTCAAGGGTATTTTGGTCATTTGGTTAAAGGTATTTTTGGGCATTTGGAGAGAAGGGGAAAATGAAGGTATTTTGGTGATTTTGAAAGAAGGGGTATGTTGGTGATTTTGGAGGGAGGAGTATTTTGGTAATCTTGGAGGGAGGGATATTTTGGTAATTTCGGAGGGAGGGGTATTTTGGGAATTAGGTCATGGGTAATTTGGGTAACTTGGTCAAGGGTATTTTGGAGGGAGGGGTATTTTGTGAATTAGGTTTGGGGTAATTTGGGAATTGGTCTGAGGGGTAATTCGGGTATCCTGGTCAAGGGTATTTTGGTCATTTTGGAAGGTGTGGTATTTTGGGAATTTGGGTAAGGGGATTTTGGTAACTTTTGGAAGAAGGGGTACTTTTGGGAATTTAGGGTATCGGGTGGGGTTCAGAATGGTTTAATTAGTGTTTGAAGGTGAGTTGGGGGTTGAGATAGAGGACTAAGCAAAAATTGGGTACTAACGCTGTCCTTTGGGCAAACTCTGTTGAGGTAGGTGTAGTCGATGCATATGTGCCATTTGCCGTTAGTTTTCTTAACGAACACTACGTTGGCAACCCAACTTGGGTACTTGACCTCTCTAACAAAGTTTGTTGTGAGAAGCTTCTTGACCTCCTCGTCTAATGTCTTCCACCTCTCCGGGGCAAGGTTCCTCTTCCTCTAGCAGATTGGTCTGAGTAAAGGGTTGACATTCAGCTTAAGAGTTATGACAAAGGGGTATATGTTGGGCATTTCTACTATTGACCAAGCAAAAATATCTAAATTATTAAGTAAAAAAGTTACCAACTCTAAGCGCAACGGTTTTGTAAGGTGAGCTCCGATCTACACCATCTTATTGGGCTCGGTGTTTGAGACCGATACTGGGAAGTTGTCTTCCATAGGATGAGCTTGCTCGTCAGTGTTCTATGGGAGTGGTTCTAGGTCGACATCATTGGCTAGCTTCCCTTTGCCTTTTAGCGTGGCCACATAGCACTTGTAGGATTCTAGTTGGTTGCCTCACACCACCCCTATGCTGTAATTTGTTGGGAATTTCATCGACAAATAGTAAGTCGACACTAATACCCGGAGTGCATGTAGGATAGGTTGACCCAAGATGGTGTTGTAGGGGGATGGGGTTGCGATCACTAGAAAATCATGCTCAAAGCGGACTGGATTCGACTCCAAGCCTGTTGTCACTAGCACTCTGGTCCGGCCTAGGGGTTGCACCACTTCTCCACCGAACTGACAAGGGGGACATCGGTCGGCTGCAATTCCATCCTCTCCAACTACATTTGCTCGAATGTGTCTAGAAATATGATATTGAACGAGTTTCGAGAGTCGATTAGAATTCGCTTTTCCTCAAAGTCGACTATGAGGGCGTCATCATGCGGATACTAGATTCTGTGAGTGTCGTCCACGATGAAGTATATTACTTCCTCCACACGAGGGCACTTTAGCGGGTTCTCGTCCTCGTGCTCGAGCTCCCAGACTGAGTTTTTCTCTGCTACCATATTGTACCCTACCACAGTCGATCCGCCCGTGATTATGTTGATCACATCGCGAATGGGCCGCTCTAGTGGTAATGGGTCCCGAGGTGGGGCTAGTCCCTGTTTTGACTCTTGCTCGACTTTGGCACTTCACTTGGCTGGTCGGCAGGTCGATTCTAGTCATCTCTCTTGATGAACTATTTCAAATAGCCTCGATGGATCATCTCTTCGATCTTGTCTTTGAGGTTGCGATAGTTCTCCAATGTCAGGGCTAATGTCGAGGTGGAAGTGGTAGTACTTATTGGGATTTTTGTTGGTTGGATCTCCTCTTGTCCTAGGTGGCCACCTGACATACTCGACAATCTTGATCTGCACCAGGATTTCTCCTCTCTTCATGTTGAAGGCGGTGTAGCTTCTGTTTTGGACGGGAGGGGTCCTCAAACGTTGGACAGACGACTTGTTGCTCTTGTATGGAGACCTGCTTCTTCTTCTGGTTGACTTGTTATGTTTGTTACGGGGAGACGTGCTTCTCTTGGGCGACTTACTCTTCCATTTCTGCTCGCTACTCCCCACCTCTTCCTATGCTTTTTTCCTCTTCCCGCTTAGCTCTAATATGGATTCGAGCACCTCTTCAGCCTTAATAAACTTGTTGGCCTAGTGGAGGAACTCCTCCATGGAAGATGGGGTTCAACTTGACTTCTCAACGCAAGTCAGGGTGTCAAATGTCGTTGACTGATGAAGTGAGTTCAACGACTAGGTTGAGTTTCGGGATCTGTAGGCTCTTTAGGTTAAACCGCTTGACGTAATCCTAGAGCATCTCATTAGGTTGTTGGATCACATTTAGGAGGCAAGTTCCCAACTTTGGAAATCTCTTATGATGGTGAAACGTGTTGTGAATAAGTTGGCGAACTTATTTTAGTTCTTGACGGAGCTCGTGGCCAGCCCCGGGTACCACATCCGAGTTGTGCCCGGAAAATGGTCGGGAAGGCCATGCAAAAGCTTGCGTCATTCTTCCCATATAGTTGCATCAGGGCCTGAAAACTATTTAGGTGGTCAACTTGGTCGGTGGCCCCGTAGTAGGACTCAAGGCTTGGGGTTTAAAGTCCTTAGGTTGTGGGGCCATAATGATCTCTGGTACTAGCGAGGAGGTGTGGGTCTGGCGAGACAAAGACCTGGCTGCCCTCCTCTTTCCTTCTTGCCTCCTTGTTATTGTTGGTGGGAGCGAGGTGGCTTCTCCCTATGTTGTGGTGCACACATCGATGACGCCTTCTCCTCCACACCTTGAAGTTTCGAGGGAAACTTCACTCCGTAAGAATCATCACAAAATCCTGCCACCGAGTTTCTATCCGATGTCTTCCAACTTCGAGACAGGGTCTCTTGAAGAGCAACAAGCCTGGTTTCTCGATTGGTAAGAATCTTGATGACAAGGTATCTTTCACATTCAGGCTCATGGCAAAGTGTCACCTTGCCTTGTTGCAGCACGAGGCGGCTGGTCAGAGAGCATGTTTTCAATCTGTGAATCCAGATTATCACGTCCCGTGTTTCTGGTTGTTGAACCTTTTGCATGATTCATGCGTGAAGAAGACCAATACCAACAAAAGATGATGAAGATCAGAAGACTGAAAATAAAGAGGGGATAAGAGGGGAAGAGGGGAAGAAGGGAGAAACGAGGGTTAGAGAAGACTCTGAAACACAGAAGACTAAGAAGGCCCGAGAGGGAGTAGAATGTTTGAATCGTTTTATTTGAACAAATTTGCATTTATGTCAGTGCATTCACTTTTTGAATTCTTACCAAACACAGTCTAATAATCGGGAGAATCTATGATGCTGGAAAGGTTTTGACCAATCAAAACCCCTGTGACCCTGTGAATTTTGATGAAAACCACCTGATTGGTTACCATTTTTTTTTATGCCAGTTCACTAATCTAATACTTTCCTGGAAGAGATCCTTAAAAGAGCTCCCACCAAAACTCTGTATTCCAAATATTGTTTTGTTTTAGAAACCATCATTTTGATAGCTTCATGAACATGAATTGTCTTTTTTTTTTGAAGCAGAATCAATTTGCTTTTGCTTCTCAAAACAAAAACATGGATCAAGAACATGTTTTTATTTATTTATTTATTTATTTTTGCAATAAACTCAATTAATTACCCATTAAGAATTGAAAACAATGCTATGAATTAGTGACAAGGATAATGTTATAAGTTATTGAATCCATTTTCTAATCTAGCTTGGAAGTCAACAGTTCAAACTATGTTTATATAAATCTTCATCTGGTTTGGAAGTTAAGAATGCATACAGAGTGGGCAAATACAAAGGCAAAGAGAAGAGCAAAGCCGACAGTTACACAGGCAACATTTGGCAGCATGTCAAGGTGAAAACCAAAATAAGTGCCTAGAAAATCCTTTAAAGGGATTTGAATTCCTTCATATGTTAATATGGTTGTTGTGATATCTCCAAATTGGGAAACCACTGTACCATATAACGTCCACGCAACAGGGTTTGCCCAGTAATACCATCTCCACCAGACAGGGATGCTCTGCAAATAGCAAGTGAGTGGTTAAATTACTTAAATAATAACACATCAAAAGAAGAGGTAAGAACTACAAATTTACTGCTCACAGCTCTGGGAATCATGAAACCAGCAAACATCATCCAAGATCCATAAATTGCTGTAGACACAATGGCTGCAATTGCGGCGTTGGGAGTCAAGGCGACGGTCATCATACCATAGTATGTGTAGTACAGGAAAGTGAAGAACGTGAAGAAGAAGAACCACAAAAATTTAGCTGCTGTCCACTGGAAGCCTAAAGCGGAGAAGATGATTACACAATATATGATGGCTTGGACGAAGTTATAAGGAAGCTCCACCATTAGCTGTATGATTCACAATTTGTACCAAATTTAAATAATCAGTTTTGATCTATTGTAGTATATATGAGATTACTTGGTCATCAAATGCTAGAGAAATAAGTTATGCAGATTCAGGTTACCTGGGCATAGGCATATGAAAGACCAGAATACATGCCTGCTGCTCTTTCTCTGTAGAAAACACTCCTCTCAATGTCTACCACTGGCTGCACGGATGCTGCATTTATGAATCCTAGGAAAACAACTGCAGTGTACATGCATCCCAAGGCATTGAAAACATCTTGTTGCTTTTCACTGGCACATCCAGTCATAAGAAACCAATATGGGGGAGAAAAATGAGTTAGTAGTTAATTGGGGATTTTCATTTCAAGTTTTTGGTGGAGGCAGATGCTTACGTTTTGCTTCCCATGTTCCAAAACAAGCTTCCAAGGAGTATAGCACCTATGAGAGTGAAGAAAAAGCGGACGGCGTTGTATTGCGGATTCCTCCAGTATGACCAATGTTGCTTCCAGAGACAGGCCTTTGCCTGAACCCACAAAGATTGTGAGAATCTGGTTTTGAAGTGTAGATCATTGGATCCAGGGACTGGTTTTTTAAGTTCTTCTATAATTGATTTGGTTTTTTGATAGAGAGTTGAGTTAAGGTAAATTTCTGCAAAATCTACTCCAAGATGATTTTCAGAAGGTATTGAAGTTACTTCCAACATCCATGTTGCTGGGTTATATCCAGGAGGTATCTCTGGGACTCCGTCAATTTCTTCAAAGTAGTTGATGAGCTCCTGTGACTGTTTTCCAAGTGGACCTGCATATATTACTTGTCCTCCCTGTTTTATAAGTAATAGCTGTTGCAGAAAACAAATTCACCAACAAATAAGGAGGCATAGTAGTTGAAAGTTGGTGTAAAATTTTGAACTTGGGTGTTTTGTTGAATGATTCATTTGCAAATCAAACCTCATCAAATGACTCAAAGATGTGGATACTTGGTTGGTGAATAGTGCAAACTACGGTTCTTCCTGTGTCTACTGTGTTGCGGACAGTTCGCATCACAATTGCTGCAGCTCGAGCATCAAGACCAGTAGTAGGTTCATCCATGAAAATAATGGAGGGGTTGGCTACAAGTTCAACAGCTATGGTAAGACGCTTTCTTTGTTCCATTGAGAGTCCAGTAACACCTGGAATGCCAATCAGGGCATCCTTCAGATTGTTTAATTCAACCAGTTCCATCACCTCCCTCACAAAAATCTGCATAACAAATTTGAAGCTTTTATTTCATTGAATAAATGGTTCATAGAAGTTGTCTAGGTCTGGCTGGTCTACTATAAAAATTTGATAGTGGTTCAATGGAGTTCACCTCTCTTGTTTGCATATCCACTTCAGCAGGTAGTCGAAGCCAAGCCGAGAAAAGAAGAGATTCATAAACAGTAAGGTTGGGAGAGTGAACGTCATTTTGTTCACAGTAACCACTGATTCTGGCAAAAGTTTCTTGCTTCTGTGGGTAGCCAGAGATGGTGATTGTGCCCTCAAAATATCCAGCAGTTTTCCGTCCAGTGAGTACATCCATTAGGGTGGTTTTCCCAGCACCAGTCACTCCCATCAAACATGTCAACACACCTGGTCTAAAGGACCCACTTACTCCACGTAGTAGCTGGAGACGGTTCCCTGGTGTCCCATGATGTTTCATTTCCTGCACCAACAGAATAAATGGGACGAATTGAAAAATATATTGCTAATTAAGAAATCTTTTTCTTGTTACATGAATCAGTATCTCTTTTTGATTTGATCTAATGGTGTTCCATTAGATAGAAAAGAGATTAGTAGGTCCTTATTAAATCTAGAATTAATGAATGATCTATTAGATAATGAACTATTGGTTCAACACATGCAAACTTACTCTGGGCATGTCAACGAAGTAATTCACATTGTCAAATTCCATGGAAAGAGGTTTAAATGGCAAAACCATGCCTTTCTTCTCAGTCTTACTCTGTTTTCCTGAAAAATGCCAATGACACATTATATACTCAAATTTAGAATATAACCTTCTATCACATATTCTAAAACAAATATTCTTTGTATAGTGGTTAGTTATTTTTACTACAATACAGATAATAGCCTACCAGAAGCTTGTATATGGCTGTTTTTCCCATTTATTGTTTCACCGGCATCAGTTATTGTTATTTGAGCCATACCAAGAGCTGAAAAGACAATAAGAGAAAATAAGTTTCAAAGAAAATTAACCAAGTTATGAAATCAGTCCAATTAAGATTGATTTTCTTCTCACGGTTTAGGTATGCCAATGCAAGAGTATAGAGGATATGGAAGAAAATGTTGTATGCCAAAAGGGCCCCATTTCCTATCCAGTACCACTTTTCTTCCGGAAATAGTCCCCTCAGCTTCAGAAGAGTCTCTCCTACCTGCAAAGTAGTGTTGATTTTATTGTCTATTCATCTTAACCTGCTTATTTGTTCCACTGAAAGCCAGGATATACCTCGCCCCATCTACTTGCTAGGAATTCATTTACGGCAACTGCATTCTGAGCATACATTAAAGGAGATACCCAGTACCCCCAGAGCCACCATTTATGTATGTTATCTGTGAATTTCATTCAGGAAAGAAGTTCTCTTGGTACACCATAGTAATTGTAATGTGAAGTTCCTTCTTTTATTTAGAATGCAGAAAGAAATGGTTTATGTACCTCGAGAGACTATAAATCCACCTAGAACAAATATTGTCAGTAGAAAAAAACCTCCAATTATGTTAACCACAATCCGATTCCGTCCCAATGCCGCAATGAAACGGAACATGGAAAGTGACATCTGCTGAAGGTTGAACATTAAAAGCAATTGGCCAAAAAATCTGACAAGTAAACAGTGATAGTATGAGTCAGAAGAGTCTGAAACAAGATGATAATCTTGAATTTTATGTTAATGAGAGAACACCTTCCAGGGTTTGGTGCCAGGTCAACTGTGTAGTAGGTAAGGATTACCCAGATGGAAGATTCAATCAGTGACACTGGAATTCTTGTGATAAATGTCGAAAGCGAGTAAACCCATGATGGAAAGAACTTGGCATCCCTCTGCTTGTAGAATACTGGCAATTTCATGACTGTTAGCTGTGCTTCGGCAACCCCATTAAACATGTTGTTTATCAATCCAAAGAAAAGGAGGCTTATGTACTTTGATCCATCTTCTAGAGATCTGTGGTCCATATTTGTCCGTAGGAAGACTGTCATTGTTACAGTGGCAACTACTGCAATCTGTGGCACAAAGAAGGAAACAAAGCATTGATTAGTTTGACAAATTTCTTCAATTTGAAGTGTAAAGAAAATACTTGGAAGGAAGATATATTTCCTCTTACTTGAATGGCTCTGAAAATGTAGATGAACGCACTCCTCTTCATTAGAAGAATTTCTCGATCCAAGCATGCTTTAAAGAGCTCTTTCCTTGGAAGCCCATAATCTTTTCTTACAAGGGCAGCCGGATGGCCTTTGGACCTGTCATAGGGAACAGAAACTTCCGCAAACAGTTCTTTTCCTATATGAAAAGACCGAAAAGCTTGAGAGAATTCCTCAACTGAAATGTAACAATATGGTTGTTCCTTCTTATACCAATACTGCTCTTGATCCTTCCTTGATATTACCTGGTTTCCATTATATTCCCTAATCAGCAATCAAGAGAACATCAAAACAATCACTCTTGGATTTCTATATATGAAGAGGGAAACAAACCTCTTGGAGAAAATCTGCTATGCCTTTCCTCTCTGGACACCTAAAGCCCATCTTCTCGAAAAATTCAATAATGGAGTGTCGGGGTCCATGGTAGACTATCTTGCCTTCACAGATGAGTATGACATCATCAAAGAGATTATATGTTTCTGGTGTGGGTTGGAGAAGGGAGATGACCATGGTATAATGAAAGGCATGGACTATATTCTGCAGACACTTGACAACCTGATAAGCTGTTGAGCTATCCAGCCCTGTGGAGATATCATCCATGAAGAGAGTAGTGGAGGGACCCACAATAATCTCTCCTGTGGTCAGACGTTTCTTCTGCCCTCCTGAAATCCCTCTCCTCATTTCATCTCCTACGATTATATCAGCACAAATATCCAGTCCAAGCAACTGTATATTCATGGTTGTTTTGCATCAGTTGACTATCTCATAACTGCGGTCTATGTTGTAACAAATTCATGGTGATAGAGTCCTCATAACAATACATGAATAAACAAAATGACTATGTCCACAAATTCATATTTAATTAATCATCTTTCATTCCTCACCTTTATGACATAATCTGTCATAATGCTGGATTTCTGGCCTTCAATAGCTGCTGCCTGAGAGAGACGAAAAAGGCTTTGATTAAGTCATTTGTTGAGAATTAACTCGTTTTTTTCTCTTCTGTTGTTGTCATTTTATTTACCTTCATAAAGAGATCTATATATGGGTCTGGTTTAATTGATTGTGTTTTCTCTCTTCTTTCAAGTTCCATTAGGACATCTGCATTGATTTGTTAAAAGAGTGAAACCCAATAATTCTTATAGCTGTTTGAAGTTGAAACCAGGAGGTTTAGAGAGAGATGGTACCTTTTCTATATCCAGCTCCTTGACATCTGACAGAGAAGTCCAAGGTTTCCCTTACAGTCATTTCTCCATTGTGCATATCATATTGACTAATGTAGGCGGATGTCCTCTGAGGGAGAAACTCTTTCATGGTGTGTCCGTTGTATGTAACACTTCCAGATACCTTACAACCAAATAAGGAAAAAAAACCCATCAAAATATGTCTAACAATGCTTGATTCTATCTACTAGTGTATTTATACACATAAAAAAATGTATGTTGGACAGTGTATGCCCTTAGAGTCCAATGTTGTAGTATACTAGATTTATTATTCAATATAATCAGTTTATGTATGTGTTTTTGTTTTTTACCCTGATTGACATTCTAAGATTATGATAACTTACCTGAGACTCTCATAATTAGTATATGATCTAAATGTTCCCAACCAGTGGGTCAATTTCTTGGGTAGTTTACCCAATTAAAGTTGGCATACTCGTATTATGTTGTGTGCAAGAGCAACTTGGGGTAGTTTGCCCAATTAAAGTTGGCATACTCGTATTATGTTGTGTGTAAGAGCAACTTGTCTCAATTGCTAGGGTAAGACCTAAAGTTTTAGTGTGTGGGCATTTATGAAATTCTGAACCGGACCACTTTTATTATATTCCTAGGCTTTGTGATTAGACAATTGTTTTGGATTGTTGCTTGCAGTCCTTTGACTTGAAAGTAGGGGTGGCAATTTTGTCACCCAACCCACTGAGCCCACCCAACCCACCTAGTATCTAACCCGCCTAAGCGGGTTGTCTGATCAACCCATCACCCAACCCGCCCATTTAAATGGTTTGGGTTGTGGATAACCATTGGGTTAACCATTACAAACATTAGTATTAATTTCTTAGCATTTTTTTTTTTAATTTATTCATTTGAATTAAATAATTTATAATTAATGCATTAAATTTTTATTATTTATTGACTAAGTTTAGTTTTGTCTTGAATCAACACACTTCACCCAACATAAATCCAAATCAATTTGACCCAAAGTCCAGACCAGTTCAACACGGTCTGACCCA
This sequence comes from Nelumbo lutea, assembly GCF_056320005.1. Taxonomy (NCBI): domain Eukaryota; kingdom Viridiplantae; phylum Streptophyta; class Magnoliopsida; order Proteales; family Nelumbonaceae; genus Nelumbo; species Nelumbo lutea. The sequence continues at coordinate 12,158,668 of NC_142690.1, forward strand.
ATCTAACATACACCAATCCGGGCCAACCTGAATCCGAAATAGACCTTGGATAGGATGGCTCGGTACTGCTTGCTTTGCCCGATTTGGATCGTCCGATCCAACCATTATTCACACAAGCCGGCTTGACCCTATACAAGCTGATCTGGACCGACCTGAATCCGGAATGGGTCAAACCAGGTGGGGTCCAAACCCTAAACCACCCTACTTGCTTTGTCCAATTTGGATCATCCAATTTGGTTCACATCCGTTCAACCCGACCCGAATCTGCCACGGTCGGATTTACTTCTTTTGACTTGCTTTGGGCCAATAGGTTCAGCCCCAAACCCATGCACAAACCTGATATGAGTCGACCCAAATCAATCCACCATTTATTGAACTGGTCCAATATGGTCTGACCGGATTGAACCGGCCCGATCAGGTTCTAGAACTACCAAACTGAACTGTACCGGTCCGATCGGGTTTTGTCCAACCGAACTGAACCGGTTTAGGTGAGGTCTCGTCCAACCGAACTGATCTGGATCTAACGGTTCAACTACTTTTGAACTTGATGTGATTACCTCGAAGACAATCCAATTAGATAGTTCAAGTTGGTCTGACCGGTTTGAACCTATGTGATTCGTCAAATCCGAAACTCAAACACAATTAAATGGCTTTTTTGCTTGTATAAAAATAACATGAATATGATTTGATTTGAACCTTCAACATTTGTGTAAATAGCAACTACTATTACCATAAAACTATGACTAACTTATTTGTTAAAAAAGGAGTTAGTTTTTTGTTTTAAGTACATAAATATAAGATTAATGGGTTTAGGCGGGTTGGATTGGGTTAAAGTGGGGTTTGGGTTGAATCCAACCCATTTAATTTTCTATAACTGGGTCATTAACGGGTTGGCGGGTTAAATGGGTTGGGTTGAAACTCAACCCAAACCAAACCCAACCCAACCCGCCCAATTGCCACCACTACTTGAAAGTGGTAGTATGTCAATTTTTTGATATCTCTACTTTTGATATGCCAACTAGTAAGGTTCTTTTAAAATCAAAGTTACTTATGTTAGAGAAGTTAGTAATGGGTTGTGATAGGTGATTATTGTGAAAAAATCTTCTATTCTATTAATTAAAAGAGAAAACTCTTTGTATATATTCTTTCTTATGGATACCTAAATCTACTGGCCATAAGATATCAAATTGGTTTGGGATTGGTGATTTCTCGGGATTCATCAGGTAGGAAACATAACATTGATATTGTACAAGTGGAAAGAGGTCTTCTCATATTCTTAGTGTTCAGTTTTAATGGAAGAAGGAATGTGAAACAAATGTTTTATTAGGCGCAAAAATTTGATCAGAATAATTCACATAGGACGAATGGGTTTAGGCTTTAAGGGTGGCAAAGTCCAAGCATAAATGTTAGACATTTATGGTCTTAATTATAGGCCCATATAGTAAGGGGCAAAGAATTCAGCCAATGTGGGTCCCACTACTACTTGCACATGTGCTTGGAGTTGGGTGAGATCGGCTTTGGTCAGGGCAAGCCCGTGCTCACACTGTCCGAACAGCCTCTTACAACCTTGTATTGGGAATATCTCTCCATGAAACAAAGCACATAAATAGGGAAATATTTCCAATGCAAAACTACAAAGGCTGCTCAAACAGGGCGTTGCCCTGAAGGAAGCTGAACTCGAGTTGGGTACTGCCATAATTGATCCTAGGTGCACTCCTATGGATCCCACGCCATACAAGTTTACTCTCCCTAAATTATTCTTCGAGCTAGAAAAGGATTCTTAGAGTTGGTTTGTTGGGAATCAAAGTTTTAGTTACACTAGAACTTATCCTAGATAATTAGTAGGAGAGTTTGGTTAGTAAACTTGGCGCATGAGTTATCCCAAATCAATTGGGATTATTCTAGGGATTTTCGGAGACCAAATAAAACAAAATAAGTCTGGGATATTCTATCCAATTGCCCTCGCCATCTTCCCTAACCATTGTTAGAAATTAGCAAACTAGTTGCTGGAAAGTAACCTTATACTAGTAAGTACGTTCAACCATTGATTGATTAAGCATCAAATCAGATGTAAACCAGCCTTCTTCATTGCTCTATAAGATACCTTGGAGGCATCCAAATCAGTTGCATATTCATCTTTCCATCAGAGAATCCATTAGAGGTCATGAACACTGGTGCACCACTTACAACATCTTGCTAGGTTGATGGGGGACTTGATGAAAATTGTGGCACACTCTCCAACAATAGAAAGCTTGGCTGTGAACACCTTAGTGATTAAATGTATAAAGCTAGGCCCAAAGTACAGGGTACTAATTGAGAATTTTTCCTAAAATAAACCACACCTGACAAAATGTGCCAATCCAATACCTGTTGTTAATCACCTGTTAAGATGCATTTGAAAAGACACAAATGCCCTTCATGTGTCATTTAATTTTTCTTTACCAATCATCTAAGTGTTGACAAAAAATGAACAATCCCCAATCCTTGTCTCTTCTATTCAAGAGAGTTGGGGTCATGTCTTAGACTCTTAATGAGCATTCCAGTGACCCCAACTTTCTTGAATAGAAGGGGCAAGGATTTGTGACTGTTCGTTTTTTGTCAACGTTTAGATGGTTGATACAAAAAATTAGATGACACTTAAAGGGTATTTGTGTATTTTTAAATGCCACTTAATGGTTGGTTAAATGAATGTATTAAATTGGCACGTTTTGAAAGTTTAGGTATTGAATTGTCACATTTTAAAGTTCGGGGACCAAAGTCAAACTAGGCCCAAAGCATAGGGTACTAATAGGGGATTTTTCTTTTATTTATTTTAGGGTAAATTACAGTACTTTGTACTTTGGGGGTAGTGATAGATAGGTTTCATTTACTTTTAATTGCAACACTTGAGTATCCTGATCTCTCAAAAATAGACACTTGGGTCCATCCATTAGTTAAACATTATATAATGCCAAAAATTCCCTTCTTGTGTATTTATAAGATCATTCTTAGGTAGTTGAACATCTCCACATGATGATTTTCTCACATGGGCAGCGAATAACATATTCAAAATTTTCGATGATGGCATTCTTTGGTGAAGATTTTGCACTGTAAAACGATCTAAAAAATACACGAGAAGGGTATTTTTGACATTATGTAATGTTTAACTAACGGAATACTAGCGGATGGACCCAAGTGTCTATTTTTAAGAGTTCAGGGTACTAAAGTGTTGCAATTGTAAGTTTAGGTACCTATCTGTCACTACCCCCGAAGTATAGGGTACCTATTTGTAATTTACCCTTTATTTTACGATTGTTTTGGGTATAATATGATGTATTAAATAGTGGTGTCAATGGACTGGTTTTGGATCCAATTCGATCCAAGCCTTATCAAATTGGATTTAGACAGTCCATTATAATTATTTGATTGGGCCAATCCAAAATAAATTGGTTCATATTCTTATAAGTCTGAATTGGACCTAAACCAAATTCCCAATAATTGATCATGAGGTCAAATCCTTGTCCAATTTGAAACCAGTCATGATGTCAAATCATTGTCCAATTTGCAAAAGTAATTATATGAAAAGTACTTTTACGAAACTACTTTCACAAAAGTACTTTTATAAAAGCACTTTAATAAAAACACTTTTACGAAAACAATTTTATAAAAGTACTTTTACGGAAGTACTTTTATGAAAGCATGTTTATAAAAGCACTTTTACGAAAGTACTTTTATGGAAGTACTTTAGTGAGAGCACTTTTAAAAGTGTTTTTTACGAGAGTACTTTTATAAAAATATTTTTACGAAAATACTTTTATAAAAGTACTTTTACGAAAAAACATTTATGAAAGCATTTTTACAAAAGTGCTTTTATTCATTCACTTTGGATTGGATTTGACGCAATCCGGTCCATTTGCATTTTTCTATATTATTTTGGTGTTTGATTCAATTTAGATTGAATTGGTCCCAATTTTGTCTATTTGCATTTTATTTGGACTAAATTAAACTTAATTTGCATGGATTTGGACTGAATTTGATATGATCCATTTGTAAATGAAGCAATATATATTGATTGAACAGGATTGTACCAAATCAGTCCAAATGACAGCCCTAGGGAAAGACCTTTCTCGTAGTGCGAAAAACATGTTTCCAAAAGCATTCGTTCAAATTTACCTTGAGATCCTTATTATCTAGCTTTCCAGCTAGAGCTAACAATAGGGTAGTCTTTCCCGAACCCGGAGGACCCAGAAGCAGTGTCATCCTGTGAAATGAATTAAACCAAATTGGTTTAATTATTCGGAGGCGAAATTACAAAAGAACAGAACAAAACGGAAACAAATGTTGTTTACTTTAGACAGTTCGTTTATTACCTTCCAGGTTTGATGATACCAGTCACATCTTTGAGAATCCTGATGGAACTTTTCTTGCTTTTGTACATGATAAAGGAGCTCAGAATACTCTGCCAAACCGAAATAATACAAATATTCAAACCCAACCCATATATCTGCGTAGTGAAGTCATCATTAATATCAGTCATTATGTATTTCTAAGCTCACCTCGATCATATTCAACGAGGCATTCACCAAAGTTGGCATTGCTCTTCGACCCACATACACCTCTGCTCCGACGTTGAGATGTTCATAGCGTACTTCAACTTCTGGCAATGTAATCCCCACTCTGTCAATCCTTTCACGCAGCTTTTGCACAAACAACTCATTATCATGATCAACGCTGTTCACAAGCCTGTCAACGAGGTTCCGTCGAGCCTCAAGATCAATTCGCCGAACATCAACCTGGTCATAGATATGGTGCCCGCTCTTGCTCTTCTCCTGCTTCAGAAGTGGGACTTTGAGCCTGTCGTAAGTGGGTAACTTCTCCGGTGCAGCCCATTTTGGCTCCTCTTCATCGTCATTGCTTCTCCGACTGCTTTTCGATGCCGTGAAAATTCTTTCTCCACGTTGAAACATCCTTTGGATTTCTCCCTGTTGGCTCACCGTCCGTCGGCTTGCTGCTCCCTGCTCCTCGATGCCTTCGGGTATTCTCATTGATCCGGACATGATCATTTATATAACCTCAATGGCAGTCTTGTGAGAGGGCTGAATGAAAATATTATACTCTGTACTTAAAGATCATTTCTGCTTATTTCGAGCTATACGCACAAAGTAGGTGAGTTCGAGCATCATCAGCAATTCAGCATCATTAGTATTGTCTCAACAACTCATCATCATTGGCCTTCGGGTACATTGATTCGCTGGATGAAAACCAAAGTTTTCAACTGTCGTTGTTTCGGAAGGTCGATCCGTTCGAACCGTCATACTGTCATCTCTTTGATCCCGGTTTTTCTCCAACCCAGAATTTGGTTGATTTACCAAAAAAAAAAATTATCATATCTGGGAAGTTGAACCGATGTCCCGTTCGACATGGTCACGGGTTGTACATAAATGTCTGAGCAAACTTTAGAGGCTTTGCCTTTGTACGTTTGGTAGGGGTGATTTTTTTTAAGGTAAATTCTGGATTAATATCTAATTTTTTGAGATTTATTCACCCAAAGGTATCTTAACCTACTATCTTTTTAAAAAACCCTTTTTTTATATATTTTAATTAATATTTTAAAAATCGGAACTGGAGACCGAACCATTTAAGAACAATGCGTTGATGTGTCATGAACCAGTTAAAAATGAAACGAAACTGGAAGGTTGAACTGTCATGGTTTTCAAAACCGGATTAGACAGGACAGTCAGATTGGAAAAACCGAAAATCGGTCATCTGAGCAGTTCTATTTTTCCCTAAAGCCGTTGATTTTAGTCATCAAACTGCTGAACCGGCCAATTAACTGTTCAAACGATTTTGACTATTTTTTGAATTTTTTATTATTTGTCAGAACAGATTGATCATTCGAATTGAACAGTCAGACCATTTAAACCGGTAACCAGACCCCTGACCGATTTGATTTTAAGATCCATGAAACCGATAACCCACAGCCTGAACACAAAAACGGGTTAGCGATCGACATTAAAAACATTGATGAAAACTGTTTCACCATTCAGATATAGTGAGTGTCATATCCATCCTTAAATTATAATCGCTTAAATGAAGAACGGATTGGCTGAATTTTGATGGCGGTTTAACGGGCTGTGGGTCCAATAATGATACCTCAAGCTAGTCATAAATGTGTGAAGTGAGAGTTTGAATTGTAGTGGGACATATGTAGTTTATGGCTGGCATGAGACGATATTTTTGGTCCATGTGCAACTACACGTGGGTGTGGTCCTATGTGGATGAAGAGTTTAGATCTGCGCCCTACAACGTCCCACAGTGCATCCCCGTCTTGTATTGAGTCCCGATGATCATTGGGTCTGATATTACCATCGAAAAATATTTCCAATACAGATGGGTGTGGCCTCAGGCCCCCAGTCCATATGAGCTGGAGATAAAATCATATGCACCGGGGTTGGCTACCTATGACGAATGAACATTGGGGTCAGGGGGTATTCATTATGGGCCCCATTGTACTGACACTGGTGTATTCACTCATGATAGGCAGCCCAGGCAGCCTGCCAATCTCCAGCCAATCTGGGATCGTGTGGCCCGTATATATGGAACATTATTGGCCATGGCTAGTTCCATGTGCACAGAAGTGTATTCATTTGTGTGGTATCATGTCTATATCACATGGTTTTTCACTTTAAATGCATTTTTTATATTATTAATTAAGTACATGCGTTGTATGAAAAAAAATTTCTTCATATTAACTATTTGAATTTTAGATATATATAGAAATTAAAAATTAATAAATGTAACAATATGATTAAAAATGAACATAAATGCTTGTACCAAATAATAATAATAATAATAACAATAATAATAATTGTGCTTCATTTATATCATAAATAAAAATAACTTTTATTTTAACAATTATTTTTATTTAATATGATGAATATATAACATTAGAAATATTATAAAATGTTTTGACAAAATTCAGTACATTTTCATTTTTGGTGTTCTATCTTTTTTTTGTAATATTTATTATCCAATTATGACATCATGGGTTTCTTAGAAAAGTTGGACCATTGACCCACCATCTAGATAAGAAAGTAGCTTTGCTTTCGGATTAATTTTCAATTAGGGAAAATTATAGTCCGAACCAGCTATACATTTAAAATTAGGTTACTAGTTAGTCTACAAATCGACAAAGCTCTAACGATTAACTCTACATTTCAAATTATAAAAACCACTGCCATGTCATTGGAGGCTTATGTGGCTATTGTCAACATAGGACTCCTAATCCATATTGGACACAACAAAAAGCTTATACTGAAATTGCCAACATGAGACTCTTAATCCATATTGGAAAATAAGAAAATGGTTTTTAGTTCTCTCTCTCTCTCTCTCTCTCTCTCTCTCTCTCTCTCTCTCTTTCTGCTCAACGATTGTATGATTTGAAAATAAATACAAATGGTTTTCGGTTTTTGTATTTATGTTCTATCAATTTCTCTCATTCTCTCTTTACCTATCGTTCTCCCTTAGTTTCTCTCACACTCCACTTGTTCTTTTTTCTTTATTTATTTATTACACACTTATATGATCTTAATCAGACCATATAAAAGAACATGAGACCAACTTGGTATAGTTCAAAATTCATTACACCAATTTGATAAAATTTCACAATAAACTCTTAACTATGAAATTTACACCAACTTGATAGAAATTTATAACTTGATTGTATAAGTAGTTTCTCCCTTTAGTTTTTTTATACGGTCTATTTAATATTATAAAAGTTTGTAAGAAAAATATAAAAAAAAAAGAATGAAATAAGTAGCGGGAGAGCGATAGAGATTGAAGGAGAAGGAGATATTAACTGAGAGGGAGAGTAAGGAAGAAGAAGAAGAAGAAGAAGAAGAAGAAGAAGAAGAAGAGAGAGAGAGAGAGAGAGAGAGAGAGAGAGAGAGAGAGAGAATGGAAGGGAAACCGGGGTTTTGATTTGACTACCTACCAAAGTTGAGAGAGTGGGAGGTCGAGAGATGGTTGCAAAAGTGAGAGAGAAAGGAGGAAGATCGAGAGACAAAGGGAGTGAGAGAGAAACTGAAAACCTATTTTCGGTATAGGCTTTTGTTTTTGTATCCAACATGGATTAAGAATCCCATGTTATCAACAACCACATAAGCCTCTAATGACATGGTGGGTGTTTTTATAATTTAAAATGTAGAGCCAGTTGTCAGATTTTTATTGGTTTATGGACCAACCTACAACCTATTTTTAAATGTATAATCGACTTTGACTATAATTTTTCCTTTAAATTATATATTTCAATTATGTTATATAAATATCTTTTTACTTATCACACTTAATTTTTGTTTGTCTATGATATCATTTGACCTAAACCACTAACCCACCACTTAAAAAGAAAAATAGTTTGATTTCCAGGTGAGCATTAAATTTTGTATTACATTTTCATCATTGAAAAAAAATTCTTATGTATAATAATTATTTTTGTTTAATATAATGGATGCATAATATTAGAGATGCACCCAATATTTTATTTTTATAAATATATAACATTAGATATGTGCCCAAAGTTTTCTCTATCTTTTTTTATTTTTATTTTTATGATTCTTTGTATTTTCTATTTTTAAAAATTTTCTTATTTGACTATGACATCATTTCATTTCTAGGTAGATTTTAAATTTGGAATTCTATTTTCATCATTAATAAAAATACTTCTTACATTTTATACTTATTTATTTTAAAAATTTTATTATTTAATTATGGAATTATTTATTAATCCTTTTGACCCCAAATGATCGAATTGTTTTCCTAGCACCGAGAGGGAAGAAAATGGCTTTGTTTTCAAATTAGTTTTCAAAATATTTATTTTTATACTATTAAAATTAGTATTATGGATTTAATTACAAGAATTTAATGATGAGAAAAATATATCTTAAGTATAGGATTTAATGAGAGAGAATAGGAAAATATTTTTATTTCCAATTGGTTTTAAAATTTACATTCAACTTCCTTCATTAATAAAAATATTTCTTATTTATCATATTTATTATTATTTAATATGTATGTTAAAAATGTTCCCAATTTTTTATTTTATCTATCTTTGAATTTTAGTATTTAATCATGGCGACATGGATTAACCCATTGGATCCAAAATTGTTTAATTTCTTATCATCACCTAGATGACAATTCTGTTTTTACTAGGTAGATTTTAGAAGTATAAGCTTTTATGTTATTGGAAATTATGAATTATTAATTTATTAAGTATGGATTTAATTAATAAAACTCAATGATAAGAAAAAACAAAAATGACTTAAATATAAGATTCATTGAAGATGAATGCAAGTTAATAAATTAAATATTGGATCTATTGAGAGGGAATTGAATGCATTGAATATCATAAAAATTACTTCTTTTCAACTCATTTAATATCAATATCTGGTTACCCTATTTTCCCTTACTTTTTATTAATAAATTTAAAATGTAGAGGGGTAAATTTTGTCCCCAAAAAAATTCCAAAAATATTCTTTAGGCCATTTGTGCTTTTTAAAGTAGTACTAGTATTTGTGTATGTGCAAATCACGTAACTAATTTTGTTATGATGATAATATATAATATATTTCTAGTTTTTTTTACAAATGTTTATATTTCTACATCTATAAAAATTATTCTTATTTATCACATTTATTATGGTTCATTAATATAAAGATATGTCCAAATAAAATTCTTGCAAAGGTAATAAGAATTAATAAAATTCTTATTATTCTTATTTTTTATTTATCATTAATAAAATTTTTATTATTCTTATTTATTATGGTTCATTAACAAAATTAATAATTTTTATCAATTACCTTCATCAGAATTTTATTTGAATTCTCGTTACCTTTGCAAGAATTAGCTTCTATATGATAAATCATAAATCCAACTTCAGCTCCTTCAACCGCTAAAAGTAACATAAATTAGCTTTAAGGTAACAGAAATTATCTTCAGCTCCTTCAACTTTGCAAGAATTCTTGTTACCTTTGCAAGAATTAGCTCTTATATCTTGCTATCAATAATGTGGGCTTTAAGGAAACCGAAATTATAAATGAACCCACCTTATGATCAAGAACTAAACCAATGAAACAAGAAAATAGTTTAAAGAATAAATTACTCATCCATTTGCAAGTAAAAAATCTCTTTGTGGTGGTTAATGTGGCCCAACATTGGCTATTGAGAATAGAAGATGTACTTTCAAGTTTTTTCTTTAATTTAAATAAATTAAAGAGAAAATTGTTAAAACCTCTTGTAAAATTTTTGATCATATTTCTAAACCCCCTTAAAGTTTGGTAAATGCAATTACTTCCCAAGAACTTTTTGACACAGTTGCAAGTAGACCCTCTATTAGAATCTTCTAACAAAAAGCACAAAAATGTCCAAAATACCCATATACTTACTTTTGACTAAAATGTTTATTTTCCTATTTTTTTCTTCATTTCAATAACTACCCCAATCCCTTCTAATCTCTTTTTCGGAATTGATGTAATTTCCAAATTTTCCCTTCATATCAATTGCACAAAGGTAAAATTGCAACTTTAAACTCTATTTTTCATATTTGTTGTTAGAGGGTTTTACAAAGGGGGTCTACTTGCAATTGTGTCAAGAAGTTTATGGGAAGTGTTTGCAATTACCAAACTTTTAGGGGAGGTTTGGGCAGGTTAAAAACTTCAAGGGAGGTTTCAACAATTACCATGGTTTGTTTTCCAACTATTGAACAAAAAGAGGGATTTTTGTATATTTTCCCTAACAAGCACTAAATGAGAATGTTAAAATAACATTTTTGTCATTGACTTGTTTTACAATTATGAACAAAAAGAATGGAGTTTTGTGTCCTTTTTGTAATAAGAATTAGATGAGAAAGAAGAATCGTTTTCTCATAAGAATTAAATGAGAAAACAAAATTACATATTTACCATTGCTAATTCTCTAATTCAAACCTTAGAAATGGGGTATTTTAGTCTAATGAAAATTCCAGAAGCCAACCACACATATTCATACTTTTATAGATAGTATAGATAGATATATTTTTAATACATTTTAGTTGACATTATTATCATGTCATCATTAAAGGTGATAGACACCATTATCAAGATAATCAAATTAATCTAATAATGATTATTAAAAATATTAATAAAAATAATTTTATTTTAAAATCATTTCATTAATTTAAAGTTCACTTAAAAGTAATAGCAATTAGTAAAATTTAGTAAAAATTGAAACAAATTTATCATAAATAGTTAATAAAATTTAAGGAATTGATAAAAATTTATAAATCTTTATGTCTATATAAATCTTCATCTGGAGTCCCAAACAAAAAAGGACATTGGTGCATAAATTTGGCTCCCAAACAAAAACAGGAATAGGACATTTATCCTCACACCATCTCCATAGCCTTTGTAGCCATGCATTCGGAGCATCTTTGTACTTGTATCTTTATATGGAGATATTCCAATGCATGATAAGGTTGTAAGGTCTGTAAGGTCTGTAAGGACAGTGTGAGGATAGATTTTGTGAGGATTAAATCCAAATTTCTTCATAAAGGTTCAAGTGGTAAAAGTGAGTTACTAAGGCTGTGTTTAGTTGTAGTTTAAATAAATTTTCACTGATGCAAATTTAAAATAGTACAAATGATTTGTGTGCAAGTTCTGATTTATTTTTTATTTTTTCAAAACTTACCTAATTTTATTTGATTGCAATACAAATGAAATAAAGTAAGACCTAAAACAGAATCAAGTAAAACCTGAAATAAAATTATACCAAAATTTGCATTCTTTTCATTTGCACTCCGATAAATTTGTACTAATGCAAATAAGATTGTAATGCAATCAAACACAGCCTAAAAGTCAAAGCATGGTTTTCAAATTATTGTTGATCTGGGTGGACTGTTCAACCTGAAAACCATCCAGACAACCAGTTCCATTTCACCCCAAACCCAGTCTTATGTCAAAAAAATACTGGTCAGCAACCTGCGGACTTGAGCAGTTGAACCATCAACCCAGTGAAAGGTTTTTGATTGCTTTTTGTTTCAATTATATATATTTTTAAATTGTGACAGGCCATCTGTCTGTCGGACTGCACAGTCAAACTGCTAACCCAGAAACCTGTGGCCAAAGAGGTTCTAGTTCCAGATTGGTTCTTAAAACATCGAGTCAAAGCATTAAGTCATTCCGTTCAGAAACTTCAGCTGGTACAACGCCGCCCATTAACCTTGTATGTATGGTATGTACTGTTCCTGAACCATGGTGGCAAGAAATAAGGTGTATTGAAGATCCGTTAGTGCTGTGTGTAAAGTTGTCCTGAATTCCTGATTCCTGAGCTGGTAGGTCTAGGCGTCTAGCAATCTTTGCAACACTAGGTCTGAACCAAATGCGAGGAGATGGCCTCATTCCCCAATCAAGCTTATCGTTCATCAATATATATCTCAATAATCCTGAGAAAAATAAGGTTATGTTCGATTTAAAGGAAAAGGTAAGAAAAGGAAGGGAAAGACAGGAAAACCAATACAAGGTTTATAAAGGTTTTCCTATCTTTCCCTTCCTTTCCCTACAATTTCCTTCAAACCAAATATAGCCTAAGAATTGGACATTGTTGGTTATTGAGGGATGTTGACTCTAATCAAGTCAGACCGCTTAAGCTGTTCATCCATCTTACAAAATGAAGATTTCAGATATTATCAAATTAAAAGGAAAATTTTGTGGGAAACTAATAAAGTTGATATTCAGAGTGGGGAATAAAAAGAGAGCACCCAAATTACCAATAGGAAAAATTGTAGATTTGCATGGGAATAACTGGTAGGTTTCCATTAGCTCTATTCTAAAAAGCATTTATTGTAGGGTCAAAGGCAGGTGTTTCAAAAGCGGAAAAAGTAAAGATTATTTTCTGTGGGGTCAATGGCATTTATTGTAGCTCTATCCTAAAAAACCATGTTGTTACATCATATTTTTGTATGTGATCGTTTTCTTGAACTTCATTCAGGGCCATGGCTGATCCAACAGGTTGCCAAACGATTGCAATAAATGTGCAATTTGTGGATTTATAATTAATTTCTAAGTAACTATTATCCACTGTTCCCACCAACTGCAATTGCGTGCTTGTGGTTGTGCCAAGTACGAGTAGAGGGAAAATGCATGATGAGCACACCCATTAAACATATATTTACAAATGTTTGTGCACTTCATGCTTTTTACAAAGACATGTTACAATAAACATAATTAATTACACTTTAAGAATTGAATAATGATACAAGGGTTCGTTTAATTTGCACTTGGAATCGAAATTTTTAAGAATTGGATTTGGAAGGAGGAGGATTGCAATCAGTAGGAATGGGATTTCATTCCCAAGGGAGGGGCAGGGAATGGCCATTACCTCAAATGGGAGAATGTCATTCCAGCAAGAATGAAAATGAGATTCTGATTCTGCTCAATCAAACAGTTGGAATTGGAATAACCCATTCTGATTCCGATTCCAGACCCCTATTCTCACGAACCAAAACAGGGCCTAAGTTAACTCTTGAATCCATTTTCTCATCTAGTTTGGGAGTCAACAGTTTTAACTAAACTATGTCCAAACAAATCTTCATCTGGTTTGAAAGTTAAGAATGAGTACAGAGTGGGCGAATACAAAGGAAAAGATTAGAGCAAAGCCAACAGTTACACAGGCAATAGTTGGCAGCATGTGTAACTGTTGGCAGCATGTGGTAGTTCATATGTTAACATGGTTGTTGTGATATCTCAAAATTGGGAAAACACTAAACCATACAACGTTCATGCAACAGGGCATGCCCAATAATACCATCTCCACCAAACAGGGATGCTCTACAAATAGCAAGTGATTGGTTAAACAACTTATATAAAAACATATTAGAGAAAAGGTAAAAACTATATGGTTTACTACTCATAGCTCTGGGGATCAGGAAACCAGCAAATATTGTCCAAAATACATAAAATGGTGTACACACAATTGCTGCAAATGGGGCATTGGGAGTTAAAGCGACTGTCATCATACCATAGTACGTGTAGTAGAGGGAAGTGAAGATGGTGAAGAAGAAGAACCACAAAAGTTTAGCTGCTGTCCACTGGAAGCCAAAAGTGGCATAGACAATTACTCCATACATGATGGATTGCACGAAGGTAGAGGGGAACTCCATCATTAGCTGTATAATTCACAATTTGTACCAAGTTTAAATAATAACTTTTGATCTATTGTAGTATGAAAATAATGAGATAACTTGGTCGTCTAATGCTAGAGAAATAAGTTATGCAGATTCAGATTACCTGGGCATAGGCATATGAAAGACCAGAGTACATGATTGCTGCTCTTTCTCTATAGAAAGCACTCCTCTCAGTGTCTACCACTGGCTGCATGGATTCTGCATTTATGAAACCAAGGAAAACAACTGAAGAATACATGGATCCCACGGCATTGAGAAAATCTTGTTGCCTTTCACCGGCGCATCCATCGTAAGAAATCAATATGGGTGAGAAAAATGAGTTAGTAGTTAATTGGGGATTTTCATTTCAAGTTTTTGATCAAGTCAGATGCTTACATTTTGCTTCCCATGTTCCGATATATGCTTCCAAGGAGTATAGCACATATGGATCACCTCCCTCACAAAAATCTGCATAATAAATTTGAAACTTTTGTTTCATTGAATAAATAGTTCATAAAAGTTGTCTAGGTCTGCTATAAAAATTTGATAGTGGTTCAATGGAGTTCACCTCTCTTGTTTGCACGTCCACTTTAGCAGGTGGTCCAAGCCAAGCTGAGAAAAGAAGAGATTCATAAACAGTAAGGTTGGGAGACTGAATGCCATTTTGTTCACAGTAACCACTGATTCGGGCAAAAGTTTCTTTCTTCTTTGGGTAGCCAGAGATGGTGATTGTGCCCACAAAATATCCAGCAGTTTTCCGTCCAGTGAGTACATCCATTAGGGTGGTTTTCCCAGCACCAGTCATTCCCATCAAACATGTCAATACACCTGGTCTAAAGGACTCACTTACCCCACGTAGTAGCTGGAGACAGTCCCCTGGTGTCCCAATAGAATAAATGGGACGAATTGAGAAATATATTAATGCCTGTACTTGCGCAACTCTCTAAAGTTGTTCGTACCGGGTCGGCGTTGGAAACTATCGAACACCGCTTCTTTCATTGCCCCATAATGGAACCAATTTGGTTCGGTGCTTCCGACGCCATTCGAATAAGCCAAACCCTCAGTCAGTTAAATAGGTCTATGCATGGCCGATTGGTTTCAATCTTCGCTGGAAGCCAATGTAGAGGTTAGTGGTACTCTCCGGTAATGTGGCATGCATGGAAATGGCGTTGCAGGAAGGTCTTCGATGCGAAAGTATTCACTCCTTGGGATGTAATTGACTCCGCTAAGGCCCAAATCGATCGACGAGTTACTTGCTCAGACTAGGCCTCGTTTGGAACCTCGACAACACTGGAACGCTATCTCAGGTAATGTGCATTGGGTACCACCCGCCTCTGATTTCCTAAAATTCAACGTCGATGAAGCTTTTTCCCACAAATAGAGCAGGAGTTGGTATCATCGTCATTAGGAATTCTCCTGGAGATTGTGTACGGGAGAGCAGGAGTGTTGCTTCCTCTACTCCAAGCGTGAAGCAAACGCAGTGACACATATAGCATTGCGAGGTTCGCGGTTAATATTCAAGGCTGTGTTACTTGTACCAACCAGATTTTTTGTTCACTCTTTAAAGTAGGAGTAATGTTAAATTTATATTTATTAAATTTAAATATAAATATCAATTTATAACGAGAAATCAGTAATATTAAATTTATATTTATTAATATTTTAAATAATTATTAAAATTTTAAGAAATATGTATTTCAAAAAATACTTTTTCAATAATTATTAGAATATGGATTGAAAGTGGTTGTAAATAACTATTCTTGTATTTCTTTAGGAATGGATTGAAAATGGTGGTAGTGGATTGTGGGCTCAACAACTTTTTTAAAAATGTCAGGTGTTTAGTTTTCTATAAAAATGAGAAAGCTAGGCCATGTGTCTGAATGGTGGAGAGCTGCAACCTAGAAGTGGATTGTGGGCTTTAACAGGAATTTCTCAGAAATTGCCACCGCTTGTTTAAATGATGGTAGTGGATTGTGGGTTTTAACAAACTTTTTAGAAAATGCCATGCGTCTAAATTTGAAAAATCCATGTATCCTAATGGTGAGAGTTGTAGCCTAAAATCCTTCCTTTATACATAGCGGGGATCGTTGCGATGCACGTGGTTTGTTAAATTAAAGATAAATAATAGAAACATGTAAGAGTATACAATTGTTTTTTATAATAATTAATACATTTATATTTTATATACTAGTTTTAATAATTTTTTTTATAATATAAAAATGACAACAATTAATTTTAAATAGAGTTGTTTATCAAACTTAAGGATGACCATTTTTCCCATTTCCAAAACCCTGTGGGGATCTACCCCAAATGGGGTAGGGATGGGGATGCTTTTCCCCTCGTGGGGATAAGGATGGGAAAATTTTCATCATCGTTGGTGAGGACGGCACAAGGACGGGGAGAGCACTCCCTGCCCCATGAGGACTTTGATCCCCGTCCCATGGGATCCCCACATACATATGTATATATATATATATGCATACGTCTATATGTTAATATTTTTAAAAATATGGTTGAATATTTTCTAATAGGATTGTAAATTTTAATTATTTTATTTTTATTTTTAAATAAACTAAAAAACAAAAACATAATGGTTGACATTATAAAGAATCACGAGGAGTGGGGATCCCCATGGATACATGGGATTGATTAAGCAAAAGCCAAATAATAGAAAGGGTCACTTACTAAAATACCCCTTATAGTTTCATGGATTTACTAAAATCTACCATATAGTTAGCATTTTACTAAAACACCACTTATAATTTGCAATGGATTTAATAATCTTCCATTAGATGACAGTGTAAAATGGCAATGTTGACCCTAATGTTCATTTAAATAAATTTAATCAAAAGAAGATAAAATTCAAAATACCATTTTTGCCCTTAATAAGACATGGGCAACCGTTCTATTGGCTATATTTGGTCAATTTTGTTTTCAGTACAAAAAAAAGTATTAAGGGTATTTTTGGAATAAAATGTCGTGGTCCTAATGAAAAAACAAACACTCCTTAATGAAAAATTGATTAAGTAAATAAGTTGTAAGATATTTTGGATGTTTTAGTAAAATGAAAACTATAAGCTAAGTTTAAGTAAAAATGCAAAACTATAAGGTGTGTTCTAGTAAATGACCCTAATAGAAACACATAAGAGTATATAATTGTTTTATATTCTCATCATTTTAAATAATTAATAATTATTCATATTTTATATACTACTTTTAATAATTTTTTATAATACAAAAATATCAATAATTAATTTCAGTGAGGTTTATCCATCAAACTAATGAAACCGACCAACCCAATCAACTTGACCCAAGTTGGACGGTTTTCTAGTATTTTAGGATAGCTTTGGTTCAAAATTTTTCCAATTTAACCAAGTATGATCAATTTCACTTTGGCCATTTGTAAATCAACCAAAATCGAACAATGTAACAATGGTCATATATTAATATTTTATATTTTAAATATAATTTTTAATATGGAAAAGTTAATTTAATTTTTAAATTTGAATCTTTTGAACCGACTAACTGAACAAAAAAATTAACCCAAACCGATACAACTTGAGTGGGTCAACTTTCACAAAAGGTCAATTGGTTTCAGCTGACCAACTCCCCAACTTGTCTAGGTCAATTTGGTTAGTCAAATAGCCTATGACCGAACCGAACCAAGTCATGAACACTCATACTTTCAACTAAATTAATAGTCTCATCTCTAATAAACAACAACGGTTTAATCTCCATTAATTATTGAAAATTTATAGCGAAATACATAATTATTGAAAATATATTGATAATGAAAAAAATACAACAATTACAATAATTACAAAAATACAATAAGTACTAAAAATATATAAATAGTATAATCTCTAGTAATAGTTTAATCTTTAATAAATATTAATCAATGAATTATAACAAAGATACAATAAATACAATAAGTATAATAAATTATATTTAAAATTTTCAACAATAATAGTTTAATCTCCAATAATTATTGAATGTTTTCTGTTAAATAACAAAACAAAATAAATTTATACATAATCATTGAAATTACATTTATCACAAAAAATAACAAATAATTACTGAAAATACAATATAATTATATAGTAAATAAAAATTAAGAGTTTAAAATTATTATTAATAAATATTAATTTTTTGGAAAGTTATTTTCTCGAATTATTACTTGATATAAGTGAAATTATTTATTTAGAATATTATGTAAAAATATTAAATTATTATTATTTTCAATATTATATTATAATTATTTTTCTACTTTTCATAATAATTTTAAATTTATTACATAATTTCTTTATTTTAACTATTTAAAATCTAGTTTTGCTAAATATTTTGTTATTTAAATACTTAAATAATATGTAAAATATTTATATTTTAAAATATTAATTATCTATTAAATTTACTTATCCAAAAAATCATAATTTATACTATTATTACATAATTTCATTATTAATTTTGTAATATATTAAATTATTATTATTTTTAATTTTATGTTATGATTATTTTTCTACTTTGAAGATTTTTTTAAATTTATTACATAATTTCATTATTTTAACTATTTAAAATCTACTTATGGTAAGTATTTAAGTAATCTATAAAATATTTAAACTTTTTGTTATTTGAATTTTATTTATTTAAAGCTATTACATATTATAAAATATTTGAACAACATTTAAATTGATAATCCGGAGAACATAATTTAAATTGTCAATACATAATTTTGTGATATATTTCGTAAGAATATATAATTATTTTTTGTATTTTCAAAGTTATTATACAATTTTGTTAGAATATTTAAATAATTCTTAAATTTTTTTATCCAAATTTTCTTTAGTTAGATATAGATAAAAAGTAAGGGAGAGGATAAATAGGAATTAGAAATAATTTAGAAGAAAAACTCTCTGCTAAATTAGAGACAATTTTGGTGAAAGTGGGAGATAGTAGGGGAGATAGTTTAGGAAAAATTTTAGGAGAAGAATTTATTTAGTTTATTTGAAAAGTGTATCTCATTGATGATTTTAAAAAATTTCTTAACTGCTTTATTTTAATATATATATACATATATATATATATATATATATATATATATATTAGATTTACTGCAATAAAGCCTTGCCTTTTCAAAAAAGAAAATAAAAAATCAAAACTATGAACAACACTAGGGTGATTAATGCCGACATTCTTTAAAGCTCATATAGAAATCACGTAGATGTTGCGAGGTTGGCTTTTGAGAGAGCCAACTGCCTCAAGCATTTAATACAATGGTGGTTATATACTTATATGTCCATTAAGAACTTAGATATCTTTGGAGGGGAAAGTACTATGTCTTTCAATACAGAATTCTGAATTACACGTAGCCCTATAAATCACATTTTGTATGTGGATTTGACATCAATCAGGTCAGGATTCATTACGATCGGATTAAACAATTCTGAGCTGGGCTGGGCTGATAAGTCATTCTCCCATCTTTGGAGTTACTCTCTCTCTCCTCGTCGCTTTTATTTAAACGCGTCTTTCCTTTGTACCAAAAAAAAAAAAAACATAAAACATTTGAGAAAATAGGGGTATTTAGAATTAAAGAACCACAAGGTTTGTTTAACATAAAACATTTGTTAATATATATTCATGAATGAAAAACAAACACTCCTTTGTTAGTGTTTGCTTCTAAGAGCGACATCCCAAACTTTTCTATGATCACATTGTAAACTTATTTTTCTGACATCCCAACTTTTAATACATTTGTTGTTTATAAAGTTTCTATTGTTTTTTGGGCAAATCTCTTAAAATTATTCCTACTCTTTAGTTAATTGACTAACTATACCTTTATTGTTTACCTATTATCTTAAATATTTCTACTCTTTCTGATAATTAACATTATCATTAATGAAAAAAATGAAAAATCAAATTCACCCTCTACTATTTCTTAAATTTTCAAAATAAAACCCAAATAAAATGTAAATCGCTACTCCATTTCAGTCTCTGTCTCCGTCTCCATCTCTGTTTTTCTTCTCTTCTCTATGCCTTCATTTCCGTTTTCCGTTTTTTTTCCCGTCTCCGTTTTTCTTCTCCTGTCTCCGTTTCCGTTTCCGTTTCCGTCGCTGGATTAATGACTCATCAATCCCACAACTACATAACCAATTGAAACTTTGTTCTGCCTTTGGCCCTATCTTACCATCAAGAATAATGCCCTTTGTAGTATTGCTGTACTGCCCTTTGTTCGTTAACTGAAACATTTCGACACATGTTTGCAGCTACAGGTAACTGATTAGTTGGCGGCTATCGGCTGGAATCTACAAAATCAATGTCAAAACTGGTTCCTTGGGCTTGTGACAGACATCACTATCATCGATGACATAGATGAGAAGAGGGGCAACTGAAGATTCTCCTACAGCGACAAGCTCGAAAATGCTGACAGTCCTCTGTTCCTACCAAATCGGGCGGCATAGTTTGCAGTTTTCATGATAGATACCGGTGATTCCAACTGATACTGTGCTTTGTGATTGAAGTTTGCAGCAGCGGCAGCGGCAACAACAACTACGGTGGAGAAACAGGATATGTGCTCCCTTGCGCTTTCGCTCTCGTATGAGCAACTCTCGCGGTCAGTGGCCCCAGTGTAGAGAGATGAATCCAGCAACGGAGAAAGCGACGTCAACGACGGGGACCCAACGTCGGGATAGAGGTTAGCTCCACAAGAAATACATCTCTTCTTCCTTCCATTACCGCTGCTCCCATCAACACCACTAGTCTTCTGGAACACCCGTGAGATCACCCATAATCCTATAGGCTCATGGGTGTCGCATGAATAATTGAATTAATTTACTAAATTTAACAAAACACAATATCCGTATGAAACAATAGAAAAGAAACAATCCTATATCTCTAAAAATCTCCCTGTCCTCGATAGAACACCAGAGTCTTCTTCATGCCCATAAATCCACGTCTTTGAACAGTAAATCTCCCTGTCCTTACCGGTGGCCTTTTAGTACCCAACTTCCATAGCTCTATTTGTTCGAAGCCCAGTCGGATACTTTTGCTCCCAGAGGCTGAAGAAGTACCATTCTTTTTCTCCCATCTTCCCTTTCACCCCAACAATTTTTTGTTTTCAGAATCAGTGTAAAGTTTTATTTATACAAGTACTAGAACTTGATGGGTAGTAGAAGATGATGTATTATACCAAGAAGCTCCCATGGCTCGCATTTGTTAAGTTCAGGAATAGCTCGACCCGTAAACCTGCTGTCCTGAACCTTATCTTGATAAGGTAATACGTCAGCAATACCACAAGCAGCCTTGCTTCGAGCAGTTAGGATTGAAGTGAGAGTCTGGATTTTTTTCCTAAATGATCCCTGGGATACGGAGTTCTCCATGTCTTGGTTGTCATGAAGTAACAACAATCAAGATGTGGTCTCTATGAGGATCGAAGAGAAGCAAGACGTGATCTTTCTGCCTTTCTCTCTCTTCCTCCTGTTCTTTTTCTCCAACAACCACTTCTACTCTCTTTGTCTATGCAACTCCTCTTCTTCTTCTTCTCTTCCTCTCTTTTTCTCCTCCTTTTCTTTCTCCTCCCACAAGTTATTTCTCGTGGATGCCCTAATCTCCAGAAGTTTGTTTTAATTTGTGCCACTGAGATTGGGTTGGCGAGTATCGCCGACGAGTGCCCAACATTGTAGGAATTGGAGCTGCATCGCTGCACGGATCTCTTGTTGTGTGGGATCATTAGCTAAGAATCAGTGGAGGCCGTAACATTCTTGTCCCGTTCATCGGTGGTGAATTTTACCTGATTTATAGAAGAGGGATGGATTGTATACATCATGTGATGTCACATGCGTACACGGATTTTCGTAGAACATTAAGGGATGCTAACGACAGTAGTAGAGGTAGTCAGTTGTTAAAAAACTTAAGGATACTCAATAGTAATTCAATGGGTATATTGGACATTTTCATGCATTTTGTTAGAAGATTTTAATAGAGGGAATCTCATTGCAACTTTATTAGAAATTTCAAGGGAGGTTTCCGTCTAAAATTTTATAGAAATTTACCATATATATTTTACCAACGATTTGGGTTTGCATTTGAAATTTCATTAATACTTTAATAGCCTAATAGGAGCCAACCAACCCATTTATTAATATTAAGCAAACAAAAAATGTAGATAATTAATGTTCAACATGTCAAATTTTAAACATTGAAAGAAAACAGAACCACTAGGAAAATTCCACTTTAGTACCCTGAATTTTGGGGGTAGTGTCAAGTTAGTATCCAAACTTTCAAACGTGTTAGTATAGTACCCAAACATTCAAAAAGTGTCTAGTTGGTCCCTGCCATTAATTGTTATTTGATCATGTTGACATGTACAAATTAAAATTTTTAAAAATATCAAACCTATCCTTCAAAAGAAAATATTGTTCATTGTCTTCCACCTTTAGATAGTAGACCCACTTCTAACCAAAGTGAGAAAGAAGAGAGAACCAGACCAGGCCAAACAACACTCTCCTCCTTCCCCACCTCAATCATGTTTCCTGTTACAGTGGTTGTTGGTTTGAGTTCATAACAAGCTCATGGACAACCAACGTAGCGCTCTTCTTGGTAGGGTTGTTCATAAGAATGCCCAACCCGACCAAACCGACCAACCCGAATCGGCTGGGTTTTCATCCGTACCGGTTAGTTTTGGGTTGGGCACATACATAAACCGATATATCGGGTCGGTTTTAGTTTTCTTGTGTGAAAACCGAAACCAACCTAACCCGAACTGAACTAGTCTTCTACTAGTTTGGTAGTTCCTACTTCCTAGTTTTAGTAGTTTCCTAATTCCTACTAGTCTTCTACTTCTAGACTTCTACTAGAACTAGAAGTCTAGAAGGCCCATTAGGAATTTACAATTAGAATTCAATTAGAAGTCATTTTTTAGTTTTTTACCTAGATTAGAATTTAGAAGGTTTCTATTTTTTATTTTATTGATCACTTTTGTCTTCTCTTAAAATCTTCTATTCTCTAACTTGGTTGGTCCGCCCCCCTCAAGCTCAACTGCTCAAGTCTCATTCTCAAAGTCTCAACTTAGTCATTCAAAGGTTAGTATTTATTTATTTAATTTTTTAATTTAATGCATGTTACAACTTGATATATTTTATTTGTGTTTTGTTTAAGTTTAAGCTTTGAAAAAAAATCCAGTTAATGATGATATATTTGCACAAAAAACTTCAGTTTTGTATGAAAACCTAATCTATTTAAAAATTTAAGTATATATTTCGGTTTTAATTAAAATATATTTTATATTTAAAACTATTAAATAAAGATTTTTCAGTTTTACATAAAAACCAAAATATCTGAAAAATTTTATATCTAAAAAATATATATTCTGAAATATATGAGATATATATTTCCAGAAAATATATATTCCAAATTTCCAATATATTTTATTTGTATGCATATTTTTGTTTATATATATATATATATATATATATATATATATTTTAAATAAATATTTTAGTTTTAAATATATTTCCATAAAATATCTTAAAAAATAAAAACTTCAGTTTTCAGTTTTTATGAAAAACCTAATCTATTTAAATATATGTTTTGGTTTTAATTTAAATATATTTTATATTTAAAACTGTTAAATAAAGATATCTCGGTTTTGCATAAAAACCGAATTATCTGAAAAAATCTATATCTAAAAAGTACATATTCTGAAATATATCAGTTATATATTTTCAGAAAATATACTTTTAAATATTATAAATAATATGTGTATTTCCAATATATATATATATATATATATATATATATATATATATATATACTATCTATTTTTATATTATTATATATTTCAGCTTTAATTGTTAAATATATTCCAGAAAATACGTTCTGAAACTAAAATATAGAAATATATTAAAAATTTAAAACTGAAATATAGTAATATATATCTGAAATATAGTATATATATATATTTATTTATTTATATATAGTATTTAAATATAGTATATATATTTATTATATCTGATATATTTCGGAATATATATTTGAAATATAGTAATAGATTTTATAGTAATTTCATAATTTGCATTTTGCACAAAAACTATGTATTTTTATTATATATTTAAATTTTAAATATATTCCAGAAAATATATTCTGAAATTTTATATAATATATATATATATATATATATATTTCTGAAATAAATAATTAAATATTATATATATGTATATAAAGCTGAAATATAGTAATATATATCTGAAATATAATATATATTATATATATTTTCATAAATATATATCTGATATATTTTGGAATATACATTTTTCATATATATATATATATATATTTGAAATATAGTAATAGATATTTATAGTAATTTCATAATTTGCACAAAAACTATATATTTTTACTGAAATATATAAGATATATATATTTTCAAAAATATATTATATATATTCTAAAACATGTTTTTATTGTTTTTTATATTTCTATTTTATTGATCTTAGATAAAAAAAATAACATATATAGTTTTTTATTATAACCAATCAGTTGCTTTTTTCTTAATTTGTTACATTAGGAATGTCACTTGAGAAACTCAATAATAATTATAAATTTATAATGATATTTTATTTTTAGATGGATCCTAAAATAAATGAAAATGTGCATGGGATTGATGGAGTTGATTCAGTAGCAATGGGCTCAAAGCAACAAGATTTAGAGGCTACAAATTCGATAAAAAATCCTCCTGTTCCTCGTAAAATTACTAGGATACAACCCATTAAGCAAAACAAAAGGCAAGGTTCTAGATTAAAATAAGAAATTTGGGACTATTTCATTAAAATGGAGGATAAGGATGAACCTAGGGTTGCATGTAATTATTGTGGTAAATACTATGCATGTGACACAAAAAATCATGGCATTAGTAACATGTAGAGTCATTCGCAATAGCAGTGCATGAAATATCCCTATAGGGTTGATAAAAGGTAAAATATATTATCTTTTGAGCCTAAAAATGAAAGAGGAGAAGATGGTCTCACTATTGGTAAGCTAAAAGCAGTGACTTTTAGTGTTGAGGAAGCTAGAAAGGAGCTTGCCAAAAATGTTATAATTGATGAATTGCCTTTTAGGATTGTGGAGGGGGAAGGATTTAAGAAATATTATCAAGCTTTGCAATCTAAATTTACGATCCCATCCCATATCACATTTTGTAGAGATTGCATGAAAATTTTTCTTGAGGAGAAGATGAAACTGCAAAAAGTTGTAAGATATGTGAGATCATCTCCATCTAGGTTTCAAACTTTCAAAAGGTGTGTTGAGAAGGAAAAAATAGAAAATAAGAATCTTGTATGCCTTGATGTTGAGATTAGGTGGAATTCTACCTATTTGATGTTGAAGGTTGCTGAAAATTTTGAAAGAGCTTTTAACCGTAGGTGAGGATGACCCAAGATATTTCTTATACTTTGAAGGCAATGATGATGATGAAAATGAAGAGAGTGGAGGTGAGAATAAGAGAGGAAAAGGGAGAGGGAATAAGCATGTCGGGCTTCCTAATTATGATGACTGGGACAATGCCAGATGTTTTGTGAAGTTTCTAAAGCTTTTCTATAATGTAACATTGCGGTTTTCAGGATCTCTTTGTGTCACATCGAATGCATTTTTTCATGAACTTGCGGCATTGCAAACTCGGTTGGTTCGTTTATGTAGAAGTGGAGACAGTCTCTTGAGTTCTATGGCAGAGCGCATGAAACAAAAGTTTGATAAATATTAGGAGAACCTTGAAAATCTGAATTTCTTGTTATATGTTGCCATTGTTTTGGATCCTTGTTATAAATTAAAATATGTGAAATTTTGTTTTGGTCAAATATATGATAGTTTGAGGGTTAGAGAAATGATTGAGAGAGTAGAGGAAACTCTTAATCATTTATATTACCATTATCATGATCATAAATGCAATTCAAATTTTAATACTGGACATGAAACATCAAGTTCAAGTAAAGCTTCTAATGAGATGGATTTCGATGATAATGAAGATGATACATTGAAATTCTTAGCATCTCAATTTGCAAAACACTTAGAAAGTGAAAAAAGTGTAGAAAGTAAATATGATGTTGCAAGGTATTTGTTAGAGAGTTGTGAAAAGCCAAGTGATTCATTTGACATTTTGATTTGGTGGAAAATGAATTGTCAAAAGTATCATATACTTTCTCAAATAGCAAGAGATGTCTTAGTCATGCCAATTTCTACAGTTGCTTCTGAATTGGCATTGAACACAAGTGAATGTTTACTTGATCCATTTAGGAGTTCACTATCTCCAAAAATAGTAGAGGCTCTTATATGTAGCCAAGATTGGTTACAGTCTAAACCAATCACAATTGATGTTCGAGAAGCTATAGATGAAGTGGAAAAATATGAAGAAATTGCATTAGGTAATATTTACTATCTTGTGAATAAACTTTATTTCATGATATTGTTTATAATTTGTATAATTTTTTGGGTTATATACTAATATTTGTTTCTTTGTTTTAGAATTGTCAGGAACAACGGAATAAGTGTAATTAAGTGGTGATGATTGGTGTTTTCATTATTTTGGTAAGACTTAATAATCTTTACAAATGTAATTATTTTTTTACAATTTACAATTTTATTTTCCAAGTAATGTGGCAATCTAAAACAAACTTTTCTTGTTTGTTTTTTGATAGTTGAGTCATTAGCATGGCCACATTTCTTCTTCAAACATGAAATTCCAAAGCCCATTAGACCACCTTTTTGAATGGTTGCAAGCAACTTTGGATTAGTGATTAATGAACAACTTTTGTAATTAATTTTTCATTTAAATTTTATCATAAAAGATGGTTGAAATGATGTTCAATTTATTATTGTTTTTATTTCTTACTTGGCACTTGTTTTTACATGAAGAATTTATTGATTTTATTCTTTACCTGAATTAAATTTAGATTTATCTTGGACTCTTGAATATCAAATTATCAACTAATTCAGATTTTGTTCGGCTTTGTACAGAAATAAAACCAAAACCGACCCAACCCAACTCAAACCGACCAGGTCGGTTTGACCTATCAGTGGATTGGTTTCGGTTCCCACTTTAGGTAACCCAACCAGCACAGGTCGGTTGGGAAAACGTGAACACCCCTACTTCTTGGCCTTAGCTAGAGTTATTTCCTACAAGGAAAGGTACAAATCTCATCTGGGTCTACTCTCTTGCATTTTGTTTAGGGGATTAATGGATTTCCTGTGTAGCATAACATAGTTTCTTGACTGGTTCCTTTTATGCGGTCCTGTCCTCTGTTTCTTTTTGGATGTTACATAGCTTAGCTTATTCTTGATGAACTGTGTTATTTTTTTGTTGTAGTTATACGAACCATGGAGGAGATGAAGCATTCTCTCTTATGCACCACTCTTGACTGACTAACAGCTAAGGAGGACATAAGGAAGAGAGAAGATTAAGTGGCCCATCTCAAAGATTTTCTATGCAGAGCCATCAGGGATATGGACGATGCCCGAGACAAATATCAGAGACGAGTTGTAGAGAATCTCTTGCTACTCTGATAGCAGCAACAACAACATTACCAACAACCCCTCTCTCTGGAGTTTCTAGCATTGAAGATGAGGCCAAAATAAGGGTAGACTCCAATACTGGCATATACTAAAGTGGAATCTTTTCAATTTAAAAAATAAGAAGATAAATTCCTTAAACTATCCTTAGTTTAGTTAATTGATTATTTGAAAATTGATTAAGTATATCTTACTATTTCTGACAGTTGATTAATTATACCCTTAACCGTTGAATATGAATGGAAAAGATAAAATGCCCATTATACCCCTATCCAAAATTACATTTTTATCTCCGTTTTTAACTAACTAAATTCCTCTTAGACAGGCTGCCATCGCCATCGTCACTGGTGACGGTCGCTGCAAATACCGAACAGTGGAGGTCCGGCGGAAATCGACTCCGGCAGACGACGAACGGCGCTGGAACCACGAACTTCCGCCGGAGGTCGGTGAATTTTTTTCTCCTCTTAATTCAAAATCGTTTCTTCCTCTAAATCTAATGTCACTCTCTGTAACGTCCCAGGAGAAGTCACATAGAACCACATGGTGGTTCCGATATCTAATCTACAGTATTAGGAGAAGTCGCATAGAACCACATGCGTGTCAGAAAAGGAAGGTCTTCGGTTATCGTGTTGGGAGCTAATAGGGCCACGTTACTGTCAACAAACGAGATCTCACACGTGTTGGGTATTAGGTTGGAGAGAGAAAACTGGTGCTGCGATGGATGGCCGAGATGCGCTCTTGTACGCATTAGAAGAACTGCGTCAGACCAACTGTACCTGTCGGAGGCTACCTGTGACATTGACAGGCAGTTGCCCGTGGTATTATGGCCCATGGAGAAGGCTCAAGGCTCCCCTTTGTTGTAAGGAAGGCCCCCTGTAAAAAGGCAACCTTCGAGATCAGATCCGACGATTTAAGTTTGTTGCTGGAGTTTCCATACCACAGGAAAATTGCCGGAAACAGCCGAGTTGGATGTTTATGGGACTTTGTCGCCGCGGGATTGCAAAAACGCAATAAGAACTGTGGCATTAACGGAGTGCGCGAGAGTTTGGTTGCTTCGGATGAGGAGTCAAATACAGAGGAAGAAATGACTTTGAACGAATAACAGAGGAGAAAAAAACTCACCGCCTCCAGCGGAAGTCAAATAATGAGAGTTTTCATGACATTTTTAATCATGCTGCTAGCAGCTTCAAAACGGCTGCGCGTTAGCGCCGCGCGTCAGTGCTCATGGAATTGCTTGTTGCTTCGGCTTTCTTCGCATGCTCTTGGGCTTTGAGCAACCTGACGCGTTGCGGTTGCTTCTCCGTTTGCAGGATGAGAAACGGTCTCCTGCTGTCCGTAGGCCTTCGATTCCATTAGGGTCTTACGGCTTCTAAGAAAGGGCCTAACTAAAGAATAATAGTGCTCTTTCTAAGTGGAGAGCTTTTTTCGGGGAAACTTGCGATTACAGTTTGGGTCGACGCGGCATCGGTAACGATGGCGATGGCAGCCTCTCGGACAGGGATTGAGTTTTAATTAAAAATAGGGATAAAAATGTAATTTCACATGAGGGTATAATTGGCATTTTACCTTTCTGTCCATATTTAACGGTTAAGGGTACAATTATTCTATTGTCAACATAGTAAGGATAGAATTAATCAATTAATTAAACCATAAGAATAGTTTAAAAAATTTACCTAAAATAAAATTGGAAAGATAGAGAAATCAAATACAATAATACTAGGCTCTTGCATCTCTTGAAAGCTGAAACATTTTATTGATTAAAAAGATGAATAAAGTAGAAATCAAATCTTTCCTCTCCTTCGGGTGTTGTGATCTTTGAAACCCTAGCCATGGTGCCTTCGAGGGATTCCTATCATTCAAGCATTTTGCATTTTTAACTGTAGAGTAGCAGCATCTACTAGTCATTATAATGACTAGAGAGCCCCTGGAAAACGAAATTGCCTCTGCTATCATGTCGTTGGCTAGGGTTTCATCACGTTCTCTGATTTTAGAGCTTTTGGAACCCCACTTTACCGGTGATATGAGAGCGAGAATTGTTTGATTGACTTGAGGAAGCGTAACTTCTGCTCTTGTTGGCGCCTCTTCTCGACGCAATAGGAGACATTTTAGTGTCGTTTGTATTGGTTTCGAGTTTTACACTATAAATTGCTATTGCTTCAGAGAGCATTTGTAGAGATATGGTTTTAGAAGCTCGTTAGCTAGCTTGATATTGGTGATGGTTATTGGTTAGAGATCGGATACCAATCATAAGAAAATTAGATGATAGGTGAAGGGCATTTTTGTCCTTTTACATGATAACGGTTTTGAACCAACTTGACACTTTTTGAAAGTTTGGGTACTGCAGTGACACATTTGAAAGTTTGGGTACTAACTTGACACTACCCCCAAAGTTCAGGGTACCAAAATATAATTTTCCCTAAAAATAAGGGTAAATTTCTGAAATATCCCTTGAAGTTTCATACCATTGATGAAAAACTCCCGTGAAGTTTGGTAATTGCAAATACATCCCCTTTAACTTTCTGACATAGTTGCAAGTAGATCCCTTCTAATAGAATATTCTAAAAATAGACATGAAAATACCTAAAATACCCATGTAATTACTTTTAACAAAAATGCTTATTTTTTAAAATTTCTTTTCATATGAATCACTACCCCAAAGCCTTATAATCTCTTTTTTGAAATTGATTTATTTTTCAAATTTGCCCTTCATATCAATCACTTAAAGGTAAAGCTACAACTTTAAATTCTCTTTGTTTTTGTTGTTCATAAAGTTCATATTGTTTTTTTTTTCTATAGAAACTAGGCCCAATTTTAACTTCATGGATATTTTGGATATTTTCATGCATTTTTTTAGAAGATTCTACTAGAGGGAATCTACTTGCAACTGTATTAGAAAGTTTAGGGGAGATAATTGCAATTTCTAAACTCCAGAGGAGATTTCAGCAATGATAAAAAACTTCAGGGGATGTTTTAGCGATTTACCCCAAAAATAAAAGGTTCGGCTAGCCATGATGCTAGAAAAATCTAAGTTGCTGGAATGAACCCAACTTCCCCTAAATTTGCACTACTTGATTCTTTATCAGTTCTATGATACCGATTGATTGATTACATGCTTATCTGGTATCATAGTCTAATCCTTAAACAAAAGGGGTCTAGATTGAAATATATAAAAATCTATACTATTATAAAAAGCACGAATAGCCTTAAGCATATTTCTAGAATTTTTTGTAGACAAAAATTACCCCTTCATATTTAAATGTATTGATAAAAAATGAGGGCAAATAGGATAAGTAAATTAATAATTCCAAAAACATAAGAACTTATACTTTTAAAATCTAACTACAAAAAAAATAGTGTTTTTATCTAAGTGGTGGTAAAAAATTAAACCATTTTGGGTCAAATGGGTTAATCTATGTTGCCATAATTAAATAATAAAATTCAAAAAATAGATAAAAATGCAAAAAATATAGAAATTATAAAAATTGGGAACACTTTTAACATCATATATTCGACATATTAAACAATAATAAGTATGATAAATAAGAAATATTTTTATTAATGATGGAAATAGATTGTAAAATTTAAAACCGATTGGAAATAAAACTATTTCTTATTCTCTCCCATTAAATCCCATATCTAAAGTATATTCTTTCATTAAATCCTATGTTTAAGATACATTTTTCTCATTATTAAATTTTACTAAGTATATCCACAACATTAATTTTAATAATATAAAAATAAATATTTTGAAAAGTATTTGAAAACAAAACCATTTTTGATGGAGCGCGATCCGGCCGGTCTTAGCTGTCTGCTGCCTTGCTTCCGAACGGGGTAGCAGGGAACCTGAAACGGAGATGGAGAAGCTCCGAGGGGGAACCCGATGTAGAGGCTCCGAAGCTCAAGTTAGAATCCTTCAAAAGCAAGGTAATACCAGATAGCGCAAAGTTTGCATACCTCTGTTGTCGGGGGGCAGGGGCTCTTATAGTCACTTCGTGCACTCGTCCCAGGGCCCTTGTCAGGTCAAGTATGATTACCCTTGTGCTTGTCAATTCGGCTGTCGTCCTTTCTGCTGAGACAGAACCGTCACTGCCTAACCGTCATCTAACTGGAGATGGCGGTGTCAGTGGCGGTGGCAGGTGGCCGTTTAGGGTGCTGCCACCAAACGTCAGATCCCAAGTCAGTCAGGTGCGGCGCCCTTGGGCACGAATTTCCTTAGTGTCAGGCGTGGTACGACTTGTTTGGTTTTGGTGCCAAGTGATGCAAAGTGCTGAGCGAGGCGGTCTTGAGCTCGGAGGTATCTATAGGGTAGGTCAGTTCGGCGAAGTGTATCCCGAGCTGTTACAAGGTGGGTCAGTTCGACGAAGTGTATCTTGAGCTGTTACAAGGTGGGTCAGTTCGGCGAAGTGTATCCCGAGCTGTTACAAGGTTAGTTTGGCGAAGTATAACCCGAGCTGTTACAAGGTGGGTTAGTTCGGCGAAGTGTATCCCGAGCTGTTACAAGGTGGGTCGGTTCAGTGAAGTGTAACCCGAACTGTTACAAGGTGGGTCAGTTCGGCGAAGTGTATCCCGAGTTGTTACAAGGTGGGTCAGTTCGACGAAGTGTATCCTGAGCTGTTACAAGGTTAGTTTGGCGAAGTATAACCCGAGCTGTTACAAGGTCGGTTCGGCGAAGTGTATCCCGAGCTGTTACAAGGTGGGTAAGTTCGGGCCCCCGGTAGGGAGTTCAGTCCGCTCGTGTCCCCTTGTTCCCGCCTAGGCTTGGCCCCTTTTGCCGAGCTGTTGTTTCTGCCACGTGTCACGTAATAGAGAGGTCGAACCAAATCTTCCTTCATCAATTTTCTTACCTCTTGGTGGTGGGTAAGCAATTCAAACATTTGTGGTCAAATGGGTTCATAAATAATGCCATAATTAAATAATAAAAGTTTAAAATAAATAAAATATATAATACAAAAAAAGAATTGGGCATATCTCTAATATTGTATATTCATTGTACTAAACAAAAACAAGTATGAAATGTAAGAATTATTTTAATTAATGATGAAAATGAAATGCCAAATTTAAAATTAACCTATAAATGAAATGATGTCATAGTCAAATAATAATTTTTTAAAAATAGAAAATAC
Organism: Nelumbo lutea; assembly: GCF_056320005.1. Lineage (NCBI taxonomy): Eukaryota > Viridiplantae > Streptophyta > Magnoliopsida > Proteales > Nelumbonaceae > Nelumbo > Nelumbo lutea. The sequence goes on from NC_142690.1 coordinate 12,191,512, forward strand.
AAAGAATCACAAAAAATGGAAAAAATTTTGGGCTCATATCTAATGTTATATATTTATAAAAAATAAAATATTGGGTACATCTCTAATATTATACATTAATTATATTGAACAAAAATAAGTATTATACATAAAAAATAATTAATTTTATAAATGATAGAAATGTAATACAATATTTAATGTTAACATAAAAAATCAAACTATTTTTCTTTTTGGGTGGTGGGTTAGGTCAAATGGATTAATCGATGATATGATAGTTAAATAACAAATCTTTAAAACATAAATAAAGTATAAGTAATCAAAATAATATATAAAAATTATATATTGATTATGGCAAAAAAATTGAGTGTGATAATTAAAAATTATTTATATAATGTAGATGCATATATAATTTAAAACTGATATCATAATTGAATAATAAATATTTAAAAATGATAGAACACAAAAATAAAAAAGTATAAAATTTTGTCAAAAAATTTGGGAACATTTCTAATGTTATATATTCATCATATTAAATAAAAATAATTATTAAAAATTATTTGTATTTATAACAGAAATGAAATTCAAATTTATTATTATTATTATTATTATTATTATTATTATTATTATTATTGTTGTTGTTGTTGTTGTTGTTATTGTAATTTAAAATTTTCATGTGCAATGCATGTGCACATTTAACTATGATATATCTAAAATTATTAATTATTGCAAAAAAAATTTCTCACGTATAATGCACATGCTTAATTACTAGTAAAAAAATAGAAATACTAAAAAGATAAAATGAAGAGGAAAAAAAGAAAGAAAAAAGGAAACATAAAAAATGAAAGGAGAAAATAATAAAATAAAAAATGACAAAAAAAAAATATCAATACAAGAAAAATAAAAAGCAGCAAAGAATACAGAAAAATATATAAAAAAAGGGGAAAAAAAGAAAAAAAGGGGATATATCAAGGAATGCATAGAAAATAGAAGACATCCTTTCTTTAAGAATGCATAAAATATACTCAAATAAAAAGGACAAAAAAATAATGAAGTAAAATAAAATAAAAGTCAAAAGGGAATTTCTCGTTAAGTATTGTAAGGACCTAGTCCATATCATGCAATGCTTTAAAAATCTACCCAGAATAGGAACAACTTTGGCCACCAGTTTCTAGGTTAGTGGTTCGATCATCCAGTTTGAATGGATGACTTGTTGCAATTAAAAAAAAAAAACTTAAAACAAAAATGGCCAAAAACCATTGTCCGGGTTAAATAGGCTAATGGTTTGACCGCCCAGGTCAGCATGTCATTGATCTATTCAATGATTTTTAGCAACAAAGAGGTAAGGGGCAAAACAGAACTAGATTCTTAGACGATTTTTGGGTCAAACGGTTTGACCATTTCAATCATGATAGTTCAGAACTATGATACCAAGTTTCACCATTTGGAGTCCCCCAAAAGTAAAATAAAATAGGACAAATTTCTTAAAGTACCCCAAAGTTTTAGAAAATTGACTTATTCATCCCTAATATTTAGAAATTGTCTTAAACTATTAATAAATTTTCTTACAATCGACGATCATTGATTACCACTAATAGAAAGATTGAGAAGACTTTTTCCCTTTAATATTGTTTAAACTTTTAAAATGGACACAACCATTGATCTATTTCTGCCTTTTCAAAATAATAGAAGGGAGAAAGACAAAGCTAACTAGCTTGACTATGCAACCTCAAATCAATATACACCTCCAAACAGTTTCCGCTACCATGTTTAGGCCCGTAATTTATCTTATTGGAACTTTAAGAAATTATTGTGGGCTTCTGCGTTCCCTCTTTCATGAAAATTAAAAGTAGAAATCTATCATTTCTCAAAACATTATTCTAGATGACTATTTTCGAAGAAAAAATAAGATATGACAACGACCAATATTTCCGAACGTGATTTCTTAGCTTCAAGCATTCTGTTGATAAGCGGAGGAACTGAACAGAACACTCCCAGTCTTGTTTCCCCGCCCAGAAAGAAGGAAAAGATAAATGGAAAACAAAGGGTGTTCTTCAGTAGTTTCAGTAGTTTTCAACCTTCAAATCAATTTTACCAGTTAATCTTTAATCTTAATCTAATGTAGGCCTTTTCAATGGAGGTAACAATATGACCTAGATCACCCAGTCAAACACGGACACACCAGCCCTTCGTTGAAATTCACAATCTTTCTATGCAATGGTCGGACTCATGAATCCTCTTATTCCATCACCCAATTAATTGATTCGTCTGAAACATTTCTTTTCAGAAGAGCTTGTCATCTTCTCCACGACGTCATTTTCTCCCTGAACCATTTTGGTTTTGGAGCTTTGTATATTTCCTAGGTCCAGGGTGATGAATGAGCATTCTCAGGTTAGAGAATAATGGGGTCTCTCCCTACTGTTGAAACAAGATTAAGCACTGCCATACTTTCAGATTTTAGGTGTTAGGGATAAAAATTTTTAAGAAAGCAAACTAGAGGACATTTAATGGTATGGGAGGATTTAGTTAATTGTTAGAAAACTTAAGGATATTTTAAAATTATTACTAATAAGTAATAAGTAAAGTTAGTAAACAGCAGTGGTAAAGTACATCAATTTCCTAAAGCTTAGGGGATTTTAAGAAAAAGGAAAAAAATTCATTCCTGAGCCCGGTCTAACCATCATCGTGACTTCGTGAGACTAGGCTTGAGTCAAGTGTGAGGAGATGAGATGATTTCATTCCTCAATCAAGGCTGGGACACTGTTGGTTATTGAGGGATGTTGACTCTAATCAATTCAGGCCACTGAAGCTGTTAATCCATCTTACGAAATGATGTTTTCAGATCTTAACAGGAAAATGCTGTGGGAAACTAATAAAATTGGTAACCAAATAAAGTAGAAATAAAAATAAGAAAGACTCAAAAAATTGTGGGCTGGCATAGGAAAAACTGGTAGATTTCCTATAACTCTGATGCATCCCAAAAAGCATTTGTTTTAGGGCTAAAGATGTTTCAAAAGGGGGAAAATAAAGAGTTTTACTGTTGGAAAAAAGAGTCACATTCATCATACTTTAAATTGATTTAGGGTCATGGCTAATCCAAGAGGCTGCCAAAAGAATGCAGCAACATAATGTGAAAGGTGTGGATTAATAGTACAATTCTAAGTAACTATTATCCATAATTACCACCAACTGCAATCTATCTGCTTCTGGTTGTGCAAAGTACGTGCCACTCCACAATAGGGATGAAAAGTTGAAAACAAAGCAAACTCAACACTAAAATGCATAATGAACAGTTACACCCCTATTGAACGTATAATTACAAAAATTTGGTACTTGATGCTTTTCAACAAAGACTTATTACAATAAGCACAATAAAAATTAAATATAATGCTATGAATTAGAGACAAGAATGATGATATATGTTAACTCTTGAATTCGTTTTCTAATCTAGTTTGGGAGCCAACAATTCAAATTTTGTATAAATGAATCTTCATCTGGTTTGGAAGTTAAGAAAGTGTATAGAGTGGGCGAATACAAAGGCAAAGAGAACTGCAAAGCCAACGGTTACACAGGCAACAATTGGCAGCATGTCATGGTGAAAACCAAAATAAGTGCTTAGAAAATTTTTTAAAGGGACTTCAATTCCTTCATATGTTAACATGGTTGTTGTGATATCTCCAAATTGGGAAGCCACTAAACCATATAGCGTCCATGCAACAGGGCATGCCCAATAATACCATCTCCACCAAACAGGGATGCTCTGTAAATTGCAAGTGATTGGTTAAACAACTTGAACAAAAACATAAAGGAAATGTAAAAAGCTATATGGTTTACCACTCACAGCTCTGGGTATCAGGAATCCAGCAAAGATCATCCAAAATCCATAAAATGCTGTAGACATAATTGCTGCAAATGGGGCATTGGGAGTCAATGCGACGGTCATCATACCATAGTATGTGTAGTAGAGGAAAGTGAAGAACATGAAGAAGAAGAACCACAAAAATTTAGCTGCTGTCCAATGGAAGCCTAAAGTGGAGTAGACAATTAGTCCATATATGACGGATTGCACAAAGGTGTAAGGGAGCTCCATCATTAGCTGTACAATTCACAATTTGTACCAAGTTTAAATAATCACTTTTGATTGACTGTAGCATGACATTTCTTGGTCATTTAATGCTAGAGAAATAAGTTTTTGCAGATTCATGTTACCTGGGAAAAGGCATATGGAAGAGCAGAATACATGCCTGCAGCTCTTTCTCTATAGAAAACACTCCTTTCAATGTCTACTACTGGCTGCACGGATGCTGCATTACTGAAACCTAGGAAAACAACTGCAGCATACATGGATCCCATGGCATTGAGAAAATCTTGTTGCTTTTCACTGGCATATTCATCATAAGAAATCAATATGGATGAGAAAAATGAGTTAGTAGTTAATTGGGATTTCCACTTGAAGTTTTTTATTGTGGATGCTTACATTTTGCTTCCCATGTTCCAAAATATGCTTCCAAGTAGTATAGCACATATGGAAGTGAAGAAAAAGCGGACAGCATTGTATTGTGGATTCCTCCAGTATGACCAGTGTTGCTTCCAGAGACAGGCCATTGCTTGAACCCAGAAGGACTGTGAGAATCTGGTTTTGAAGTGTATATCATTGGAACCAGGGACTGGTTTATTCAATTCTTTTATTATTGCTTTGTTTTTTTGATAGAGAGTGGAGTTAAGGTAAATTTCTGCAAAATCTACCCCAAGATGATTTTCAGAAGCTATTGAAGTTGCTTCCAGCATCCATGTTGCAGGATTAATTCCAGGAGATATCTTTGGGACTCCGTCAATTGCTTCAAAGTAGTTGATAAGCTCCTGTGAGTGTTTTCCAAGTGGACCTGCATATATTACTTGTCCTCCCCGTTTCATGAGTAATAGCTGTTCTAGAAAACAAATTCACCAATAAGAAAGGAGGCATATTAGTTCAAAGTTGGTGTAAAATTTTGTTCTTGGGTGTTGTGTTGAATAATTCATTTTCAAATCAAACCTCATCAAATGACTCAAAGATATCAATACTGGGTTGGTGAATAGTGCAAACTACGGTTCTTCCTGTGTCTACTGTGTTCCGGACAGTTCGCATCACAATTGCTGCAGCTCGAGCATCAAGACCTGAAGTAGGTTCATCCATGAATATAATGGAGGGGTTGGCAACAAGTTCAACAGCTATGGTGAGACGCTTTCTTTGTTCTGTCGAGAGCCCCGTAACACGTGGAATGCCAACTAGGGCATCCTTCAGATTGTTTAGTTCAACCAGATCCATGACCTCCTTCACAAACATCTGCATAATGGTTTTGAAGTTTTTTCATTGCATAAATAGTTCACGGTAGTAATTTAGCATCTTCTATAAAAATTTGAGAGTGGTTCAATGGAGTCTACCTCTCTTGTTTTCACATCCACTTTTGCAGGCAACCGAAGCCAGGCCGAGTAAAGAAGAGACTCATAAACAGAAAGGTTGGGAGAATGAATGTCATTTTGCTCACAGTAGCCACTGATTCGTGCAAAAGTTTCTTGCTTCTTTGGGTAGCCAGATATGGTGATTGAGCCCTCAAAATATCCACCAGTTTTCCGTCCAGCAAGTACATCCATTAGGGTGGTTTTCCCAGCACCACTCACTCCCATCAAACATGTCAAGACACCTGGTCTAAAAAACCCACTTACTCCACACAGTAGTTGGAGATGGTCCTCTAGTATCCCTTGCTGTTTCATTTCCTGCATCAACACAACAAATGACTTGAGAAATATATTATTGCCTGTAGACAGGATTAGCTTTGCTAATTGGGAAATCTTTCTCTTGTTAGATGAATCAAAAGTTTCATTTTATCAGGGAAAACCATCTCTTTTTTGAGCAATTTCTTTTCATTTTACCCAATAGGATAGCGTATTAGAATGAAAGATCCATTAGATAAGGAATAATTGGTTCAATTCATGAAAACTTACTCTAGGCATGTCGACGAAGTAATTCACATTGTCAAATGCCATGGAAAGTGGTTTAAATGGCAAAACCATTCCTTTCCTCAGAGTCTTACTATGTTTGCCTGAAAGTACCAATAACATTATATTCAAGTGTAGAATGCATATAACCTTCTAGGACATATTCTAAACAGATATTCTTTGTACAATGGTTAATTATTTTTACTACAATACAAATAATAGCATACCAGAATCTTGTACATCTCTGTTTTCCCCATTTATAGATTCACCAGAATCAGTTATTGATATTTGAGGCTTACCAAGAGCTGAAAAGACAATAGGAGAAAGTAAGTTTTAGAGAAACCAACCAGATTGTGAAATCAACATACAGGATTGATTTTCTACTCACGGTTTAGATATGCCAATGCGACAGTATAGAGAATGTTGAAGAAAATGTTGAATGCCAAGAGGGCCCCATTTCCTATCCAGAACCACTTTTGTTCTGGAAATAATCCCCTCAGCTTCAGAAGTATCTCCCCTCCCTGCAAAATAGGCTAGATTTTATTGACTATTATACATCTTAACCTGCTTATTTATTCCACTGAAAACCAGGATATACCTCGCCCCATCTACTTGCTAGGAATTCATTTACGGCAATCGCATTCTGAGCATACATTAAAGGAGATGCCCAGTACCCCCAGAGCCACCATTTATGTATATCCTCTGTGATTTTTAGTTAATAAAGAAATACACTTAGTACACAATAGTAATTGTAGTCTGATGTTTTTTCTTTTATCTAGTATGCAAAAAGAGAAGGTTCATGTACCTCGAGAAACCACAAATCCACCTAGAATAAATATGATCAGTAGAGCAAATGCTCCGAATGTGTTAGCCACAATCTCATTCCGTCCCAATGCCGCAATGAAACGGAATAGGGAAAGTGACATTTGATGAAGGTTGAACATTAGAAGCAATTGGCAAAAAAATCTGGGAAGCAAATAGTAATAGTATCAGACCGAAGAATCTGAAATAAGATGTAAATCTTGAAATTTAATCAAATGAGAGAACACCTTCCAGGGTTTGGTGCCAAGTCAACTGTGTAATAGGTAAGGATTACCCAGATGGAAGATTCAAATAGTGACACTGGAATTCTTGTGATAAATGTTGAAAGTGAGTAAATCCATGATGGAAAGAACATGGCATCCCTCTGCTTGTAGAATACTGGCAATTTCATTATTGTCATCTGTCCTTCTGCAAGCCCATTAAACAGGTTGTTGATCAGTCCAAAGAAAAGGAGACCCATGTACTTTGATCCATCTTGTAGAGAGCTATGATCCATTTCTGTCCGTAGGAAGACTGTCATTGTTACGGTGGCAACTACTGCAATCTATGACACAAAGAAGGAAATAAAGCATTGATTAGTTTGACAACTTTTTCAGTTTGAAGGATAAGGAAAATACTTAGATGGAAGATCATTTCCTCATACTTGCACAGCTTTGAAAATGTAGATGAACGCACTCCTCTTCATTAGAAGAATTTCTCGATCCAAGCATGCTTTAAAGAGCTCTTTTCTTGGAAGCCCATACTTTTTTCTTACAAGGGCAGCTGGGTGGCCTTTGGACCTGTCATAGGGAACGGAAATTTCTGTATACAGTTCTTTCCCTACATGAAATGACCAAAAGTCTTGAGAGAATTCCTCAACTGGGATGTAACGATATGGTTGTTCCTTCTTGTACCAATATTGCTCTTGATCCTTCTTTGATGTCACCTGGTTTTGATTATACTTCCTAATTAATTATGAATACAACAGATAAGGAGATCATTGCTATAAATACCCTTGGATTTCTATATGAAGAGGGAAACAAACCTCTTGGAGAAAATCTGCTATGCCTTTCCTCTCAGGACATGTAAATCCCATCATCTCAAAAAATTCAAGAATGGAATCTCGAGGTCCATGGTAGACTATCTTGCCTTCAGAGATGAGTATGATATCATCAAAGAGGTCAAATGTTTCTGGTGTGGGTTGAAGGAGAGAGATGACCATGGTAGAATGAAAGACATGAATTATATGCTGCAGACACTTGACAATCTGGTAAGTTGTTGAACTATCCAGCCCTGTGGAGATCTCATCCATGAAGAGAGCGGTAGAAGGACCCACAATCATCTCACCTGTGGTCACTCGTTTCTTCTGCCCTCCTGAAATCCCTCTCCTCATATCATCTCCCACAATTATGTCAGCACAGATATCCAATCCAAGCAACTGTATGTTCATGGTTACTTTGTGTCAGTTGACTATCTTATAACTGCAGTCTGTGTTAGTCCAAAATCATGGTGATCACATCCTTATAGTGATTCATTAATGAACAGAAAGCCTATGTGCACATATTCAATTTGAATTAATCATGTTTCCTCACCTTTAAAGTATAATCAGTCATAATGTTGGATCTCTGGCCTTCAACAGCTGCTGCCTGAGAGAGAAATAAAAGGATTTCATTAAGTCATTTGTTGAAAATTAATTTGTATCTTTGCATGTTTTGTTTTTGTCATTTTGTTTACCTTCATAAAGAAATCTATATCTGGGTCTGGTTTAATTGATTGTTTTTTCTCTCTTCTTGCAAGTTCAGAAAGGACATCTGCAAGATTTGTTGAAAGAGTGAAACCCAATAACCACTGCATGCATAACACAAGCATTCTTTCAGGTTTACCTTGAGACCCTTATCTAGCTTACCAGCTAGAGCCAACAAAAGGGTAGTCTTTCCGGAACCAGGGGGGCCGAGAAGCAGAGTCAACCTGTCAAATGAATGAAACTTAGTTGGTTTCTTGTGATGCTAAAATTTTGGCGCACTTACAGAGGAACAGAATAAAACGGAAACGAATTTAATTTAAACAGTTCGTTTATTACCTTCCAGGTTTGATGATGCCACTCACATCCTTGAGAATCCCAACCGACCTTTTCTTGCTCTTGTACATCATAAAGGAGCTCAGAATGCTCTGCCAAACCAAATGAATACTGATTAAACCCAACCCATTTATCTGGGTAGTGAACTCACCATTACTGCCCTTCATTATATATTCCTAAGCTCACCTCGACCATATTCAACGAGGAATTCAGTAGCGTTGGCATCGCTCTTCGACCCACATACACCTCTGCTCCGACGTTGAGATGTTCATAGCGTACTTCAACTTCTGGCAATGTAATCCCCACTCTGTCAATCCTTTCACGAAGCTTTTGCACAAACAGCTCATTATCATGATCAACAATGTTCACAAGCCTGTCAACGAGGTTTCGTCGAGCCTCAAGATCAATTCGCCGAACATCAACCTGGTCTTGGATATCGTGCCCGCTCTTGCTCTTGTCCAGCTTCAGAAGCGAGACATTGAGCCTGTCGTAAGTGGGTAACTTCTCCAGTGCAGCCCATTTAAGCTCCTCTTCATCGTCATTGCTTCTACGAATGCTTGCTGATGTCGTAAAAATGCTTTCACCACTTCGAAACATCCTCTGGCTTGCTTCCCGTAAGCTCGACGACCGTAGGCTCGCCGCCCTCAGCGCTTCGATTCCTTCCGTCTTTCTCATTGATCCCGACATGATCAATTAACAGAGCTTCAATGGCAGTCTTCTGAGAAGCCTGAGTCAAGAACTTGAACTGATCAGCATTCTGATTGCTTTTGTTAGAGAGGATTTCTTTTTTTTATATACCAGTCATGTAACACATACGCACAGACTAAATGCTTTTGGCATTTGACTACTGTGACAAACTCTTGGTACCTTTTTGCCGTTTGTTAGTTGCAACTGTTTTAGCTTTTTATCGATCTATTCCTCTTTTACAAAAAAAAAAAAAAAAAAAAAAAAACGGAATACTTTTTTTATTGGAAAATAACTCAAGCCTCCCTGCAAAGTTTCTAATTTTTTTTCCCTGTTTTTTTTCAAGAAACAGGTTTGGACTGTGGACATCTTTATCATGCGCACTTGAAGACCTCCATCCCTTAGATACCTGTGAAATAGGCTAACAGAATTTTATTAGTTCTCTTTCAGAACTAAGAGTGAAAAAGCAATGTTGACAAAAAAATGTAGTGCTAGTGTTGAGATTTATGATTTCTACAAAGAAATGATGACTGTTCCTTTATGAACAAATATAGATGTTCAAAATTTTAATTTCATTCATGTTTGACCCTAGGTGTAATACGTACTCTCAAAATACAAAGAAATGATGACTGTTCTTTTATGAACAAATATAGATGTTCAAAATTTTAATTTTATTCATGTTTGACCCTAGGTGTAATACGTACTCTCAAAATCAAATATACCATGGTATTTCCAATTTTTATAAGGGTGTTCATGGAAAATTGAAAAATAAAAAAATCGAACCAAATCGAGTAATTTCTAATTTCAACTGAAAAGGGGTTGATATTTGTTCCTCACACCGATTTAATATGCACATTTCACCATGTTTTAGAAACATCTCCCATGAAATAATAATACACTAGTAGGGAGATGTTTTCAATATGCGGTTGGGATGAATTGTGAGGTTGATATGAAGAGTAGATCCAGATTCGCTGAAAAGTCCGATTGATCGAATTGATCGATTCAGTATTTTTCAAAAATTGAAGGGATTGGTTTAGTTTTTGGTTGATCTATAATTGATTCTGTAAGTGTGGTGGTGAGGCTATATACAGAGGTTTCGTTGAAGGATATAGGAAGATCGGATGCAGGAGTTAGGCTAAAAGTTAGGACAAATGAAAATGATAGAATGATAACTTCATTATGAGATGGACCCCTATTTATAGGGAAAGATCATAAGGTCCCGAAAGAATGGAGCCAAAAGCATTTGATTCCTACTAGGAAAGGGAATATTGGATTCATCAGGGAACACTGCTAGGGTTTTGTCATGTGTCTTACGAGATATCTCAGGGACGAACTTTCCTTTCTTTTGATAATTCTCATAATCCACATAACGTCATTACTTAGCTGGCACGCTCTTATTAGGCTTACAAAACGTCTCATCACGTGCATAATTTAAAAATGCACGTGTATCTAATATTTATTCCTGGTTGTAAAATAATTTCACGTTTGCTGTGGGTCTGCAATAGCTTTGAAATCATTGTAGGTTCATACACATCCAAAACTCATCACGGGTCTGTGCATGTCTAAAACTCATCGCAAATTTATGTAGGCCAAAGTTCATTGGAACTTGTTTTGGGCATGAGTTCGTTGCAAAAATGTGATGGGTTATGAACTCTTCACACATGTACCTTTGTCATATTGTGGGAGGGGTTTTCTTGTCATTTACTTAGGGATGACATGGGTTGGGCCGGACTGGGCTTTGCACTTATGATAAGGGCTATAGCTTAGGCTCAGGCCCGGTTAGGCCTGGGGTTCTGGGCCTGAAACTTAAGCCCTAGCCTAAGTCTATACAGGCCCGGGCCTGATTTGGGCCAATGTCACTCATATATAAAACATTACATATCTATATATTAAATGACATAATATGCATATAAGCTTATTTTATACATCATATAATATAAAATATTACATATAATATAAATTATACATGTCATGTTATAATATTTATATATAAAATATATAATATAATATAAAATAATATGTATACATATGTATACATTATACACAAAATGTGTAAGTTTAAATATATACAGGTTGGGCTGGGCTTGAAGTGTTAAGTCAAGCCCGACCCTAAAATTTACAAGCCTAATGTGGGCCCGGACCCGAATTGGGCCTGAACACAAAACTCATAAGAGAATCTCTAAGGTGTTGTTATTTATTTGCATTGAATGGACCTTTTAGGTGGACTTGTTATGTTTCATTAACTTGGATTTGTTAAAGGATCCTTACGAGTTACAACATTTTTAATTGGGCAAAGCCAAACTAATTCCAACCCAAATATTATTTTTGGGTTATGTATTTTTCTAAAAACTTGTATTAATTTTTCTATTAATGTTTATTATGATTAGATAAATTATTGTTAATTTTTATTATTCTAAATTGAATTTAAAAATATTTTGTTTTATTATTTTTGTTAGTTTTTTAATATTTTGGTTAGATTTTATTTATTTTTATTTTAAGTGGAATTTAAGGTGTAACCTATAAATAATAATTTCAAATTTGATAGCTAATTTAAAATATCTAATGAAATATTACACACATATACTTACTAATACTTGTTAACTTGTTTTAGTATTATTTATTAATACTTATTTTAATATTCTTAATTTATCTTAATAATATTTTGTTTTAAATGACATCATGTGTTGGTATTATATATTATTAATTATTAATTATTTGACTACAATTACATATATAATTTTTTGATTAATTTAGGCTGTGTTTGCTTTGAAAGAAAAGGTAGGGAAAGGCAGGGAAACCTTAACAAACCTTGTATAGGTTTTCTCACATTTCCCTTCCTTACCTTTTCTTTCAAACCAAACACAGCCTTAATATAGTGACATCGTAGAATTTAATAATGACAAAGAGAAGAGCTCACGGTGGGGACCATACTTCCCATCCTTGTTCCCATTTTAGTAACCCCCCATCCTTGTCTAGGGGGAAAATGAACCCCCATCCTCAATGGGGAGGAATTCTCGATTAGGGGCCTATATTTTTAATGAAAAGTTTGCTTTGGGATTTGGGAAATTACTTACTTAAAAAAAGAAAATTCAGTAATCTAAATTGTGGGGACTTCACTCCCCATCTTCTTCCTGTCCTTGATTAGGTATCCTAATAATTCCTCATCCCCATCCTCGTCTTCACTAGAGCACCCTCCATCCCCAACCCAATCAAATTGGGGAGGCTAGATACCTAATGCATATCCAGCTAACTAAAGGCCTGTTCGTTTGTTTTGAAGTCTGACATCTGAAAATGCAATAATTATATTAAGATGTATATTGGTATTGGTGAACTTTTCTTTCCTCTGAATTCTGCATGCAAAGAATATTGTTTTGAATTTTGAAAATTATCAAATATATATTTTGACCCTATGTATGAGAGTATTTTATTATCTTTTTGGGATATCATTGGAAAACAAAAAATTGTATGATTGCACTTTAAGAAATAAGAGATAAGAGGAAACAAACACCTAATTTTCTTTTAAAATTAAAAGATTCCTCTTAAGAGATAAGAGTTAAGAGGAAATGAACAAGCCCTAGTTAAGTTGTGTTATATTTATTAGGTTAGTTTGGTTTTGTTAGTTAATTTAAGTTGGCTAAGTTAATTTAACTGATTAATTAATTTATAATGTTAGATTAATTAAGTTAAATTTAATAAGTTACTAATTTACTTAATTGACATATATTAAGTAAATTAGGTCCACTTGATATAATAATTAGGGTCTATTTGGTTTACAATCATAATTATAATCCTTTGGAATTGGAATTAGAATGGTTTATTCCCTTCACTTGTTTGGTTCAGACTAGAAACGGAATTGGAATCAGACTTGGTTGGAATGGATTCTCATTCCCAGTATAGGGCGATGAGGGAATGCCATTCCGATTTTGGACCTATATTTCCTCAAACCAAATAGATCCTTAGTTTTGAATATGTTACATTTATCAAAAGATAATTAATAGAAGAAAGTGAGGGGAGGGAAAGAGAGACTTTAGGTAGTTTGTTGGCAAGGCATGCAAAACTTGGCAATGAAATAAATGGATCTTGAAATCCACCTTTAAAAGAACTAAGGGGGTATTCTTTTTTTGGATTTTAAGGGGGGGGGGGTGGAATTGGTCAATGGAATTTTGGTTCCCATTGACCAAGAATCCATGTTCATTTTTCAGATTTATGTAGGGATTATGGAAAGTTTATTTTTCTAGGTATCACTTACCCAAATAAGTGATACCCATCTCCTAGGTGGGTACATAATTTTCCCAGGTAAGAGGAAAGTTGCTAACACTTGAATGGGACAAAAATGTTCCTTTTAATAATAGATTTTGATGGATAAAATGATTATTACCTTATTTACTTAGAAAATAAAAAAACATGGATAAATGTAATTACCCAGGTAGGTGTTTCCTAGGAAAAACATACCCAAGTAATTGCATTTACTCAGATAAATAACTTACCAAAAAGCGAGCGGGGCCTAAGAGTAAGAGGTGTTTTATAACCCTTTATTGCAAGAGTGACCTCACTCAGATTTTAATATGACATAAATGACTCTTTAATTCTTACCCGAAACCTTACTTCTCTCTTTTGCTTCTCTTTATTGAGGGGAGCGGCCAGGGTTATTAATAAACCATTTTCTTCCAAATTTCTTTTTTTTTCCTTCTTCTTTCACGTAAAAATAGCTCATAAATTCATACAGATAAATATGTAAAACAATCTCTTTTCAGATATTATGACATTTAAATATTCAAACAGTTCAACTGCATTTGCATTTTAAGGACATAAAAGCAAAAAAGAGAACTGGTTATTTAGTGTCCACAGCCACATTCAAACCATTTTTGCTTTCGCAGAGTTGAGAGTTCAGTTTTACCAAATGCCACCGAACCTATTTTTGAAAAGCCCATGGTTGACAGTCCGATTAATGGTTCTGAATCTCATCAACGATGAACTCAAATCCTCTGAAAAGTTGCATCCAACGGCTAACATTCAACATAAAAGTGGTCCAAAATTATCTATCGTATAACTTTCGTGTATGTGATAAGTAGTTCTCTAATAAACTCCATGATTCCCATTCTTATCTAACTGATTCATCCTATCAACACGAACAGAGAGAAAAAATGGTATCATTAATCCCCAAGTGATTTAGAAGTATATATCCTTTTCTTTGTTGGTTACAGAGTGGTGGTAGTGGTTCAAGTGGGTTGGCCCATTTGAAGAAAATTAATCGTGCGTTGGGCTTAATTCAGGCCTTGGTCCATTGAAAATTTAACTCCCAACCTAACCCAACCAAAATTGCACGGTAAAATATCATCTACCGTCACAAGACACCCACGTTTGAAATAAATAAAAGGGATCGTCTTGGAGTGTAAGGTTGCAAATTTGTTACAATGAACACAATCATGAATTATAACAAAAAGTACAGATGTTTCCGATGTACAGCTGTAGGATCTTGTGGTCAGCAGATCCATCCAGATTCTTTTATTAATTCTTCTAGCTAATGAAATTACAACCATGCTTTCAATGAACTTTCAAAAGGTTACTGCTGGCCCCATTATTATGTGTACTGTGGTCGCATGGTATGTTTCTACACATCATGATTTGAAATATTATAATTGTGTTAAAATGTATTAAATGAATGTTTATCGAGCGTTTTCAAGATATTGTGTGTTATGAAACATGAGATTTTGATGTATTCCAAAATCTATAGTGTGTTTAAAATGGTAGGTTTTAGTCACAAATGTGATATTTGTGTTAAAATATAGTAAATTAATAATCGTTGTCTTAAGATATGGTGTGTTCTGAAACATGAGATTTTGATGTATTAATCCAAAATTTAAATGCATTCTAGGGCATTGAATCTGCTATCCACTATTTGTTCCCACATCTCAACCCACAGGATATAACAGTTGTGAATTAGGAATACCTCTCTTTTCAATATTCACAAGGAAATGTTTCCAGCACACGTATGGATAGCAGATCTGGAGTGGCATTCTAGAACCAGTTGCAGCTGGTTCTAAAACACATGATGGGATTAAAAGGATGCATTTTTGCATGTGGCACATTATAAGACCAATTGAATCAAGCATCTACTACAGTACTAATAAGCATCCCCATATCCAAAATTTTGCCCATTTGGTTTTTATTGTAAGAGAAATTCCACCTCCACCCTCCTCAATCTCACTGCAAGCTTATGCAAGAAAAAAAATCTCTAGGGTTGGTTAATTGGATGATAGCATCATTCATGCATGGGCTTTGCCAACACAGCCCCTCAAATAAAATAAGGATTTGACAGCCTATAACCTCTTCTAGTTGCATATAATATAACCTATAGTTTTGATTTAAACAGGAGAAAACTTTGGCTGTCCAGTGTTCAGAACCTCTACAGCCATGCCTTGGACACTGTTAGCATGAACTATCGTGTGGACAGTGCAGGCTGTCAAATATTGACCACCATTTTTTATTTTCTTTAAAACAAGGCCTGTTATGAAAGGACTTGAAAACTAAAGAATGAAAAGAGATCCTCAGCTTGGTTATTAAAGACAGTAGCGATGAATCCTGTGTATGAGCGGTGATAACCCACCTTTGCTCAGAACTTTAAAATGATTATGAAGCTTTTAGGTGGTGCTGTGCTGTGCTCATGGTTGTGTTTTTGGTGTGGTGGTAGTTCAAAAATAGTACTGTGTTAGTACTATGAAAGACTCCCGATCTAATACCCACAAACAAGAATGCTACTATGCTCAATCCAGATCTCCTACCTACTATGCCCAATCCTACTCACACTTACCCATATGAACTACGGTTGTGCATTGGGTACATCTCTTCATGAATGGTACGTAATAATGTAAATATATAGGATATTCAAAATTTATGGCTGTAGTGATGTAGTTGTGGATAGGAGATCTTAACACACTTATACCTACTCACAAGACATTGCAACAGTATATGAAAACATCTCTCCATGAATGAAGATGTATAAAAAATATTCTTGATATGTGGCTGCAATGTCTTGTGGGTATGTATAAGTAGTGGATCCTTTTTTATGGTGTGGGTGTGGTTCAAAATTGAAGATGATGGTTGTTTCACTCTCTTATTTGGTCAAACTTGGTTACATAAGAGCACCTATGCACACAATCAATGCATATATTTGTATTCCATTTAAATGGTTTCAACTGAATGTGTGTGGTTTGAAAAAGAAAGGGGAGAAATATGAAAACAAATTTTTAAGGAAAGGTAAAAATCATGGTTAAATCGATGGAAATTATTGTTTGGTGGAACACGGGGGATTCAAGGTGTTGAGAATGGGGGGCATTTAGTATCTGGGGACCACAAGTTTGTAGTTGTGGTCCCATAACTACAAGTCTACAACCTGAGATTCATGAATAAAAGAAATGTTTTCGGTATTTCAAAACCAAATTAAATGAACAGCCAACCACATCACGTTTGTTTTCCAGTATTAGTGGGTTGAAAGGATTTCCGAGTGATTTATTTATTTGAGGAAGTAATACTCTGTTCAGATTAGGGTAAATTATTTATCAATGTACACCGAAAATTGTTAATACGTGATTAGATAAAATTGTCTATTCAATAATACATGGGGAATAAAAGAATATTGGTAAGTGCTTTTGTCCAGATAAATGCATTTATCCAGGTAAGTCATTTATCAAGATGTGAACGAAGCCTTTGTATTTAAAAACCACCCATACATGGATGGAAGCAATGCCTGATACATGTGAAGTGTTTCAAGGGGTGCAATTTGGGCGACTTGGGTTGTACTTTTGTCAAATTTTGAATGGGCCCTATTAAATGCCCGAGAATAAAGCAATGTAAAATTGGGGGTCCAATTCGGGTGGGCTGGTCTGGTTTTAATCTCAACCCAGGCCTAACCCTAAGAATTAGGCCTAAAGTCCAACCCCAAGGTCAAGCCTGAATATTCAATCTCGGCCCAGTCTGTACTGAAATTTGATGCACTTGGGTTAGGCTTGAACCCTGGCCAGGCTCGAATTTGAAAGTCAATCAATACTAAAATTTAATATAAATATATATATACATACATGCATGAATATGATTTATCAAAATAAAAAAAAAGCATGTTATATATATATATATATATATATATATATATATATATATATATATACACACATAAATAGGGTCATATTCTTACTACCTAAGGACTAGGCCTGAGTCCAATCCGAAAATAAAAAAGCCTGGCGTACTTTTGGGCCTAGCTCAATTTGGAGACCATAAATCCAAGCCTAACTAGTTTAAAACTGGGGATTACGTGGATCTAAGCTCGGGTTGGACCTCCCGAAATTGCACCCCATTGTAAAATGCTACTTGGATTACATGAATGGGCGCAATAGGCTAGCCCTTCTCCCAAACCCCAAAAAGCTATCAAGCACGTTTTGAGTTTCCCTCCTGCTGTCGTGTAGGTATCCCTGAACTCTTCCCATGGCAGATCCCTCCATGGCAGACAAAAACCTCCTGAACAAAATATCAGAACTTCTCTTACCACATCCTAATACTCCTATTGAAGCAAAAGAGAAAGATTCTTCTGATGGGAATGCATGGCAAAGAAGCGTGGTGTTCAAAGTTTTCATAGACAAACCAGTAAAAACCGTCAGGCTGAAAGAAATGATTTCAAAGGTTTGGAATGCTGCAAACTCTGTAATCATAAATTTCATAATAGATTCTAATGAATTAATTTTTAGTAATTTATTAATTTTTTGTGTTAAGTACCTTGTCATTTGGTCTGTTTCTAAGTGATCAATAACTCATAGGCCGAAGTAAACTTTTGCTGGATGAGGACCTGGATGCCAAGTTAACCAGACCGAATTGGGGGCAGATTAGGTGCCAAATTAACTGGGACGAGCTGGACAGGTTAGGTGCCGAATTGACTGGGCCGAGCTAGGCAGATTAAGTGAAATGCTAAACAAGTCGCTAAAATGCAAAAATGATAGCACAACGAACAAAGAACAAAGAACAGGGGAAACAATCAATAATAAAGAAGCTAAAGAATCGAGGTCAAAATTGAACCAAAATCAGCACAACTAGCAATTAAAATTAATTAAGAATAAAGGCCCAAGGTTACGTACACAAGCATAAAGAAAATATAGAAGTTTAGGAAAGAGGTAGATATATTCTGATAGTCTTTTCTTAGAAATTGAAATAACAAAAACACCTGAAAAGAAACCACAAGAAAATTGATACAAATTAGAGAATAGCTAACGAAGAAAAAAATTGGCGGTTTGTATTACGTGCTAAACGGAATAACTGGTGTTAATTAAAGCACAACTGTTGAAAAGCAAAAAGATGGGCCAGTCGGTGGCTCACCGAATTTGCAATCGGTGGCCCACCGAGCTGAGTCCACCATTTATTTGGTGGCATACCAATTAATTGGTGGTATACTATTTGTAAATGGCTGGTTATGGTTGGTTTAGCTATGAAGAAAATTTTCATAAATGCCCATTATATCCCTCAGTTCAAGTATAAATATGGGTTCCTCAGCTCAAGTATTTGGATAAAGAGGTCCCTCAGCTCAAGTATAAGTGGTGACTATTCATTGTGCTAGTCAAAACGCATTATACTTAGCAAGAAACCATGTCTTTCATGCACGGATTAAACACATTGATGTACAGTACCACTTTGTTCGTGAAGTAGTTGAAGATGGGCATATCTCAATATACAAGATCCACACTAACAACAATGTTGCTGATATACTGCCAAAGCCGATGATGAGAGAAAAGTTCATCTGGTGTAAAACTTCTTTGGGACTTGAAGCCACATAGCAAGAGATGATTTGCAACTATTCTCGAGAGGGTTTTTCATTATGAAAATTGTCTTCAAGTGGGCAAATGTTGAAAAACAAAAAAGTGGGTCAGTTGGTGGCTCACTGAATTTGCAATTGGTGGTACACCATTTGCAAACCACCGGTTGTGGTTCGCTTAGCCATGAAGAAAATTTTCATAAATGCCCATTATACCCCTCAGCTCAAGTATAAATAGGGGTCCTCCTATGTTATTTCTTATTTTTTCATTCTCCATTTTCTTTCAGCGTATAGTGTATAGAGTGTATTGAGAGGAGTATTGAATTGTGTGTATTGAGTATCGGGTACGGGTGTGATTCTGGTGAGATCATTTTGTATTTTCTCCTATTTATAATAAAAAGGAAGCTCTGAGTTACTGCCCGTAAACGTAAATAATTTGAGCAAACCACGTAAATCTGATGTTCTCTCTTTTTTATTTCTTTATTACCATCTGCTTTTGTCTATTTTTGTACACTTACACATTATGTTATTTTCGCTGTACAGTTTTAACGATTACTTCAACCTAAAGCTACAAATGAAACGAAATGAAATGAAGAAGGCTCTAATAACAATTTGAACTTACAGAACATGGTGCCTATCTCATTCCTTAGAGCTCTCACTTGCTCTCTTGTCTCTCTACCGCGCGCTGATTACCACCATTTTCGATTGGTTAAGAGGATCGAGTTTGAATCTGATTACTACCCTACTGAAATTTATATTGTCATGTATCACTAGCAGAAGTCAGAGTTTGGACACTGCACTTGATCAGAGTGGAGGAAACATCGTAATTTGTATAAGTAAAAAAGAATTAAATTCGAGCATTAGTTTACCATTAATCAAATATTATCAAAGAGTTGACTCTAAAGGGTTAATTTCGTCCCCTACCGTCTAGGAGCAAAAATGAAATAAATTCATTAAACGACAAACAGTTGGTAGGTAAATCATTAATATATAATTGTCAAGAGAAATGTTAATTCACCCATTTAAGAATATGATCGTGAAGCACATGCAATCCCGATATATATATATATATATTTTTTACTGAAAGTTGCATTTCCCAATGCTGGCCTTGGCTTCAAATCAAATCTATAAAAATTAAATTAATCATAATATTTAAGATCATATGAGGTTAATTAATAATGCGTTTGAAGGGTGGTTATCCAAATATTTTAAAACTTAGATTTAATCATTATTTAAAATATTTATAAAAATACAGTAATTTATTCTTTTATGATTAATTGCACACGCCAATTCTGTGGCATGCTATGCGAAAAAAGTAAAAAAAAGAAAAACTGTTTAGTTGGTGTTTCAGGCGGTTTTGAATGGAGATGGTGCATCACAATTTTGATTCCACATGTCATTTGTTACATGGTTGATTTATTTATTTATACTAGTAAATGTGCATGTCTAGGGATATTGTCATGATAATGATTAAAGTATGAAAAATTAAAAAGAATTAAAAAAATTTCAGCACATCCATAATATCATATTATTCACAATACATCCATTGTGAAGCAATGTTTTGGATTTATTTGGCCATTAATAGATGAGCCTCATATGTGCTACAAGAAAAGATTGAAATCTACATCAAGGAATAAACAGCTAAGTAAACAAATTAATACATTTGAATATTGTTCCTTCACGATCATCTTTCTTGGACCATGACTTCACAACCCATTGTGAAGGGGTGGAACCTACACCTCATGTCTTGTGTAGTTTCTAATCTTCAATTAAATAAAATTCATTTTCTGTTGATAAAAAATTCCAACTTGTGCAAGTTACATCAACCATTTGGACCTGGTCATATTAAATAAATGACAAAAAAAAATTCTTATAGAAAATAGATCAAACCATTCTGGTTTTAATATTTTTTCATAAAAAATATTAAAAATTGCAATTGAGGCCAAAAAAGGGTTTTTTGAAAAAATAATAGGGCAAGGTGCCATAACACATAGATCTTGAAAAGTTACCCAAAATTGATAAAAAAAAAAACACCACCTCAATATCCGACATTAGAATACAAAGTTATGACCTCCCGAAATTTGCATACACATTTAATGTACAACAAGTGACCCAGCCACTAGGTAAAAGTAACACCCTTGGCTGGACATGGGTTTGGTTTGGTGAATAATGGCAATTTCATTTTTAAATTTTTATTAATTAATTAAATTAAAATTAAATTATAGCTCCCGAAAGTCTTTCTCCTCGTCTCTCCTACTTGGATTCTTTTATTTTAATTTGTTATTATTCTTTTGAATGAAAAATAAATAAAACAAAAGAATAAAACTAAAAATAATGAAGTGGTTTTATTTAAAGAAAGCATAAATCAAATACAAATATGATACACCACACACTTCACACGTTTTATGTAACATGTTACAATTTAAGACAGAATGGCAAGAAAAAGAAAATAGAGAAAGTTTAGAGGGGTATTTTGGTTATTTAATGCCTTTCGTCATTTGACTTAACAGCCAAGGGGGTATTCATCCCAATGTAAAAGTTCAAGGAATCTTTGTTGCAAATTAAAGTATAGGGGGTTTGTGGCTGACCCTATAGTACATGGGGTCTTTGTAATTTACCCTTTTTAAATTTCTCTTTTTTTCCCTTTTTTGTTTTCAAAATTGCATAACTAGGTTGAATTGATCAAATCAGATTGGTCCAATTTGGCCTAAACTAGTAATTGAAGTTAGTGGGTGGAATGTTTTCGAGTATTCAAATTACCATGGTTTTCGAATCGTCATTGACCTGGTCGGTCAGACCGTTCAGCCCAAGAACTGTCCAGGCAATTGATTCCGTTTTACACCAAACTTGGTCCTTGGCCAAAAACTGTTAAATCAGTCAACAACCCATTGACCCGTTGAATTATTCAACGGTTTTGACAGTTTTTTATTTTTAATTATTATTTTTTTATTTTTTTGTTAGAATAGGCCATTTGTTTGAACCAGATGGTCAAACTGTCAACTAAAAATTGGTGGCCAGAATGATTCCATTTCCGGTTCGTTTTTTAAGACCATGCAAATTACTCAAACCTACTCTTTTTTTTGAAAGTTGCATAATCTGGTCAAACTAATCAAACCAAATTGTTCTAGTTCAGGTATTCAAATAACCCAACCCATAACTTCATCTTCTTGATACATAGCAATTTTTAGGCCTCTTGGCCCATTTCTTCTTTTTCTTTCTTCTAATCCTAGGAATCTAACAAAATTGGGAAACTTCTTGAAAAATTCAGTTCAATGCAATGGCACCATAAGACAAAGGGAACAATTCTTGTTCACCAAAAAGGAATTTTAGAAAAATAGTAGTGAAACTTTCACATACTTTATTAAAAAAAATAGTGAATTTCAACAGATTTTTTTTAAATATAATAGAAAAAATGTTTTATTGAAAGCAAAAGAAAAAGTATAATAGAAAAAATATGGATTTTAAAATTAATATATATACATGTACATATATTACATGTACAACATAATTATACATTATTTATTGACAAAATATATGTTTATACATACATATACATAACATATACATGTATATGCATATATGTATAAATTTGCATAGTATTGACGTGGCATGGTCTCACCTATTTGACCCGGTGACTTGTGACCCAGAGTCAAAAAACAGTTCGGCCTCCGAAGTGGTTTTTGAAACATTAATTTTCGTAGAACTTAGCCTGAGTCCTGAGTTATTACAAATTGGTTATATTAAAAGTATAAAATTCAAAATTAAAATGCCCCCAAGTATGCAAATAATCGGGCAAAGCTTTAATTTCTAGTACTGAAAATAAAAATAAATAGAAGATCACAAAATAAAAAAAAAAAAAAGGACAAGAGATCTGTTCAAATAAAAAGTTGATGAATTTTGAAATTACATAGCATGACACAAAGAAAAAAAACACCATTATTGGTCCTGTGGCTCCTGCCTCCTGGATAGCTCGATTGATCTCAAGAAAAGACTGTATAGTAGGTTTGGATGGCAGTAAGAATGATGACAAACGATGCAGCAAAGAAAGCAATTGCAGTCCAAGGGCTTCTAAAGTGTGTGCTCAACATTTCAGTCACTGAGACCCTCCACTTCTCTTTTGAGAACCTTCCAATCTCACCCCTAATAGCTGAGAACTTATTAGGGTCTGCTACATCTCTTGCCAACCCATTAATCAACTCGGCCGCTTCTTCATCGCTGCCTAGGAAGTTGACGAGTACACCATCCGATCTCAGCTCCTTCACGTCATCAGCATGATCAATGAGCGAGTCCAAGAAACAGATCCAGGATGTTATCATCAGATCATCATGGCCATGATCAAAGCATGTTTCATAGGCTATCAAGTTCAGAAACCTAGCCTTGGCTGAAATGTCGATCACTATTCGAGGAAGCAGCACGTCTCCATAAATGAGTCCTGGTCGGAATTGGGCACTCTTGTAGCTACAGGATTTGCTCATCTTGAAATTGATCCCCACTGTTCTAAGTTCCTTAGCTGAACGGATTGAGTGCAAAAGGAAGTGCTCCTTCCTACTCTGGACTGAGCAGCAATACCCAAATGAACAGAAGCAAACCAGTCGCTGAAGCATGCTATAACATGTTCCAGCTGAATGAGATCTATCTCTTGGATCATTGCTTTCCACCAGCTTCATCCAAAGAAGGTCAAGGAGATGAAGAGGTAAGTTTTCATTCCGATACCTGTAATAATCTTCTGAAACTAAACGGTTGGCTACTTCGACAAACTCGTTCAGCATTCCGTTGCCTGCATCTTGGGGGAAAACGAAACTCATCAAAGTATGGATGACTAGAAATGGAAGCTGGTTCTCCAGCAAGAACAAATCTGTTGTTACTGAAACTATAGCATCATTTCTTAAGCCCAACAGATCAGACTTCCCCTCCATCACGCAGTAGATGAAAAAAACAAGGAAACAGCCATCAACGAACATTATATCTGCAAACCTTTTACGGCTGATTGTGAAGCCCAGAGAGCCCTTTGCATAGCAAGTCATTGCTTTTCCTGCTATCTCTAGCACTTTTCTGTACAAATATTGTATATCAATCCCATCATCCGAAAGGAATGAACTAAATTTCCCCAGTACTGTTGACTTATTCTTCTCCATTTGTATGTATTGAGGTTTGCCATAGTGAAAGGGCCCGATTGAAACTACCAATGGATCATAGATCTTCTTGTTGGCTTTGACATTTCGCATTTTCCATGGAACCTTCTGTACGAGGGACATTCTGTGAGGTTTCACGGTTTGTTGTTTAATGGAGATCATCATCCGATCCGTTGTAGGAGGGTTGTTTGTCACCATACCTTGTTCACCCATTTAGATAACTGAAAGATTAACTGAATTTTTGTGTACTTTGTTGATCCCGAACGATTCTATTCACTCCTAATAAAATCATCGAGTGGTGCGGCTTAATTAGATTGGAAATGCAGTACTTATTTAATTATTCAACAATTCTGAAGTAAAGGAACTTAAAAATGATATATGTGGTCTAAGTCTAAACGTGAGAAAGGGAGATCGATATTCTGATTGATTGAGAGAAAGAGAGACTAATTAGTACTGAACCGATGTATAATTGATTTAAATCCAGAGTCCTGTTAGCCTAAAAAATGATACATAAAGCTTAACTATTCAACTTCAAGCAGGAAATGAAAGCTGCGTTTGGTGCGTTTTTCTATACAATCTTTTGACTGTTTATAAGTCGAGAAGGCTGATTTTTGGTTTATTTCCGTTTAGTGCATATAAGATCTAGCTCTTAAAAGACTGAACGCTGAAAAGATATTGTGTCAAATGAAGCTTCTTACGCATTTCGCATTTTATTCATTTGCTGAAAGACACACATCTGCTAAACGTATTTCAAACTGCTCAGATTTTCATGCAAAAGCTGAATGCATTCTTTTAACTGACAGAACTAACAGAAGATCTTCCCAAAATGAAACATTAAACGACCCCAAGCCAATAATATATAAGAAAAAGATCCAAATAACAGTAAGAACTTTAGAATATTGTGTCACGTTCCAATGGCTCTCTCTCCCGCTGGCTGATTGCCACCCTATTCATTGGCTAAGGGCTATAGAGAGAGTGCCACATATTAAGCCAGGCACACAAAACCAATTCTAGTCTAATTCGGATCAGATTCAGAGTCGTCAGAATTTCAATATTGGATTGGATTTCGGTGAATCTGATCCAAAATCACACCGAATTACAACACCCTATTCTCAAGTAGGGGTGCAATTTAAATGGATTCGGATTGGGCTATCCTATTTTTGAATTATGGAATTATCTCGCAGAGCTGCGGAACTCACGACTCTATTAAAAAGCAGAATTATCAACTTTTACACAAATTTTCAAGTGGATGAGATCGGTCGAGTCGAGTGGTCTCAGTTGGAGATGGGATTGCACGTGTTTATGGACTGAACGAGATTCAAGCAGGGGAAATGGTTGAATTTGGCAGTGGTGTGAACGAGATTTAAGCTGAACAGTTACCGGTTTTTCCGGTTCGATTGTCTGATCTGGTTCGATTTTGAAAACCAATGCATTAACAACTACCAGCATTAAGAAAAATTTATTAAACACATGGAAGTAAATGTTATTATAAGAGTAATAACAACACCAAATAAAAGTACGTGGTTGTTACATTTGAAGGGAAAAACTGTGTATACCAAAAACCAATAATATTAATATAATATAGGAAACAATTCTGCAAAATATTAGCACTATAAATAGCAGATGAAAATACCTCTACAAAGTGTTAAGAACACAACAACAAAAATGAGAATTGAAGAAGTAGAAGGAAAGAAGAAATGAGAGCATGCATTCAAAATAACCTAAGGGGATATAAATAGGAGATAAATGACATGTAAGGACAAACATTCATTAAATGAATGTAGTGTACTCTCAAGAAACAAATTATTATAATTCCACTATAAACATTGAAAAAACCCCAAAAGGCATTTATCAAGTTGGCTAGATGGCAAACATGGGTTATCCTAAAATAGAAGCATATTAAATGTTAGAAATAAGAAGGTGAAAGAAATCCTAAAATAGAAATAAGAAGGTGAAAGCAAGGTTTAAAATATCGAAAATCTCAAATGTATCAGAAAGGTAATTTTAAGAGACGTATCAAGATACGCTTTAGATACGCATGCGTATCGGAGAAAAAATAATATACACAGATATTTTTAGAAACACTATAAATACTTTAATAAATCATAAAAATATATCAACAATTGTCACATGATGGCACATTGAAAGGTATTAACGAAGGAATATTTAGACAATTGTCATAAACAATAGGGATAGAGACAGTTAATTTTCAAACAGTAGGGATATACTTAATCAATTAGTTAAATCATAGGGATAATTTAAGAAATTTATCTTAAAATTAATTATGAATCAAGATTATGTACACAAACATAAAGAAAATACAAAAAATAGGGAAGTGATGGAGATAAATTCCAATAGTCTTTTGTTAGAAATTGAAATGACAAAAACATTCAAAAAGAAATAACAAGAAAATTGATAGGGATTAGAGCACAGCTAATAAAGAAAAAAATTGGAGATCCTCTATTTAGTATTACCAGACTTGGATTACACCCGGCAATTGGACTGGTGAGACTGATAACCCTGTGAGCTTCATCGGTCCAAATAGACTCCTAGTCTTTTTATGGTTTATATTACGGACTAAACGATATAACTGGTGGTAAGTTAAACCTCAATACTTCAACCTAAATTTACAAATGAAACGAAGGAATAAGAACAAGGCTATAATAACAATTTGAACTTACAGAATATGGTGTCTATCTCGTTTCCCAAGCTCTCATTCTCTCTCTCTCTCTCGGACGGCGCTCGCTGATTACCACAATACCACCATATTCGATCGGTTAAGGTTCGAGTTTGAGGTTGATTACTACCCTACTGAAATTTATATTGTCAGTTTGGAGCAAACGAAATAAATTCAATAAATGACAAACAGCTGGTTGGAGAAACATTATTATATTATTGTAAACGAAATAATTCACTAAAAATGACAAACAGTTGGTAGGTAAATCATTATTATATTATTATAAAGAAAATGTTATACGTAAATAATTCACATGTGACTCCATTTTTTTTTTTCGTTTTACAGAAATTTACATTTTCTATACTTAGCCTTGCTTCATAAGTTCACATGCAAATTATAAAAATTAAATCAGAATATTTTAATAAAAATATATGATATTAATAATGCTTTTGAAAGATAATTATCCATATCTTTAAAAATTTAAATTAATCATTAATTGAAATATTTATAAAATATTAAAATTACTGTAAAGGGTGATGGGATTACATCATCGAATTAATGAATGAGGTGGCATACTAAACATACAAATCTATATATCCCTCTGGGGGATAAAAGAAAAAGAAGTGGCACATAAACCCAAGAATCTTGTCTTCTAAACAACAAGAAATTAAGAATGCTATATAATAAATGGGTGCATAAATCAAACCCTTGGTAGGTACTGATTAGAACACCCTTTATTATGCATTAATTCAGAAAAAAAGATACCTCTCTATGCTTGGTGTGCTAAAATGCTTTAATGTTAGGGGTGCAAGTAGGGTGATTTGGGCTGGATTTATGGTCAACTCAGGCCCAGTCTTAAAGTTTAGGCTTAGGGTGGACTAAGCCTGAGGTCAAGCCCGATTTTCCCAATTTGAGCCCAGCTTGTACTGTAATTTAATGAATTCAGGCCTGGGCCAGGCTTGGATTGGTCAATTAACCCACTAATTTTACATATATATATATGCACGTCTTGTGTAATTTCTAATCTTCAATTAAATAAATGACAAAAAAATTCCTTATGTAATTTCTAACATTTGGAATTCAGGCCTGAGCCGTTGTGAATGGGTGGAACCTACACCCCATGTCTTGTGTAATTTCTAATCTTCAATTAAATAAAATTCCTTTTCTGTTGATTAAAAATTCCAACTTGTGCAAATTACATCAACCATTTGGACCTGGTCATATTAAATAAATGACAAAAAAAAACAATTTCTTATAGAAAATAGATCAAACCATAGGATCAAATCCATATTTTTTTTCTAATATACTTATTCTTTTTCTTTCAATAAAATATTTTTTTCTATTATATTTTCAAAAAAATTCTGTTGAAATTCACTATTTTTTTAATAAATTATATGAAAGTTTCACTACTAATTTTCTAAAATTCCTTTTTGGTGAACAAGAATTGTTCCCTTTGTCTCATGGTGCCATTGCTTTGAACTGAATTTTTCAAGATTTTTGTCAATTTTGTTAGATTCCTAGGATTAGAAGAAAGAAAAAGAAGAAATGGGCCAAGAGGCCTAAAAATTGCTATGTATCAAGAAGATGAAGTTAATGGGTTGGATTATTTGAATACCTGAACTAGAACAATTTGGTTTGATTAGTTTGCCAGATTATGCAATTTTCAAAAAAATAGTAGGTTTGAGTAATTTGCATGGTCTTAAAATACGATTTGGAAAAGGAACCATTCTAGCCACCGGTTTCTAATCGATGGTTTGACTGCCCAGTTCAAACAAATGGCCCGTTCTACCAAAAATAAAAAAATAATTAAAAATAAAAAATAGTCAAAACCGTTGAATAAGTCAATGAGTCGACGGTTCGACCGCCAGGCTCAACGGGTCATTGACTGATTTAACAATTTTTGGCCATGGACCGAATTTGGGGTAAAACGGAACCGATTGCCTGGATAGTTCTTAGGCCGAACGGTCCGACCGACCAAGTCAACGATGGTTCAAAAACCATGGTAATTTGAATACTCGAAAGCATTCCACTCACTAACCTCAATTACTAGTTCATGCCATATTGGACCAATATGATTTGATCAATTCGACCTAGTTATGCAATTTTGAAAACAAAAAAGAGAAAAAAAAGAGAAATTTAAAAAGGATAAATTACAAAGCCCCATGTACTATAGGGCTAGCCACAAACCCCCTATACTTTAATTTGCAACAAAGATTCCTTGAACTTTTACATTGCGACAAATACCACCTTGGCTGTTAAATTAGATGATGAAAGGCATTAAATAACCAAAATACCCATCTAAACTTTCTCTATTTTCTTTTTCTTGCCATTCTGCCTTAAATTGTAACCTATTACATAAAACGTGTGAAGTGTGTGGTGTATCATATATGTACTTGACTTATGCTTTCTTTAAAGAAAACCACTTAGTTATTTTTAGTTTTATTCTTTTGTTTTAATTTTTTTTTTTCATTCAAAAGAATAATAACAAATTAAAATACAAGAATCCAAGTAGGAGAGATGAGGAGAAAGAATTTCGGGAGCTATAATTTAATTTAAATTTAATTAATTAATAAAATTTTAAAAATGAAATTGCCATTATTCACCAAACCAAACTCATGTCCAGCCAAGGGCATTACTTTTACCTAGTGGCTGGGTCACTTGTTATACATTAAATGTGTATGCAAATTTTGGGAGGTCATAACTTTGTATTCTAATGTCAGATATTGAGGTGATGTTTTTTTTTTTTTTTTGTCAAATTTGTGTAACTTTTCAAGATCTATGTGTTATGGCACCTTGCCCTGTTATTTATTTCAAAAAACCCTTTTCTGGCCTCAATTGCAATTTTTAATATCTTTTACAAATAAAAAATTGGAACCAGAATTTGAAATTAATATATACATGTACATATATTACATGTAGAAACTCATATACATGTACATATTCCGATACCTGTAATAATCTTCTGAAACCAAACGGTTGGCTACTTCAACAAACTCGTTCAGCATTCCGTTGCCTGCATCTTGGGGGAAAATGAAACTCATCAAAGTAGGGATGACTAGAAATGGAAGCAGGTTCTCCAGCAAGAGCAAATCTCTTGTTACTGAAACTATAGCATCACTTCTTAAGTCCAACAGATCAGACTTCCCCTCCATATGAAAAAAACAAGGAAACAGCCATCAACGAACATTACATCTGCAAACCTTTCACGGCTGATAGTGAAGCCTAGAGAGCCCTTTGCATAGTAATAGAGATACTGTATATATTTAGAAAGATATTGTGCTTATAGAATTTTAGGAAGTTAGAATATTTGCTCCTCCATTGATTAATATGTTGCTGATTTTAGTCTTGCTAATTTTAGTCTTGATGTAATTGTATATATATTGGTTGTCTCCTCCATTGATTAATTGATTAATACAAGAGTTACCATTATATTTGGGCATCGACCTTTGCAATTATTCTTTATGGTATAAGAGCCATGCGTACACCATGGCTGATAAAAACAAAGGAGAAGGAGCGGCTGGCCATGGTGTGAAACTACCAACCCTTGATCCGAAATCCCCTTATTATCTCGGTTCGCATGACAACCCTGGCTTGGTCGTGACCATGATCATTTTGAAGGCGATAATTGTGATGAATGGGCCAAAGCCATGAAGAACGCGTTTCAGGCGAAGAAGAAAATGGCTTTTCTTGAAAGAACTGTGACGAAACCTGGTGACGATCCCAACGAATTAGAAGATTGGTGTAGTGTGAATTCCATGTTGGTAGCATGGATATTCAATACCATAGAACCGGGGCTACAATCTACAATCTTCTACATGGAGACAACAAAGGAACTTTGGGAGGATCTTCGGGAATGGTTTGCTATTGGGAATGATCTGCGGATTCACCAATTAAAGAGTGACTTGGCCAATTGCAAACAAGAGGGCATGACTGTATCCGCATATTATGGGAAGATGAAGACCATGTGGGAGGAGTTGGTTGGGTATGTGAAGAACCCACAATGTACATGTGGTTGATGCAAGTGTGGAGCAGCGACCGAGCTGGCGTTGGAGTGGGAAAAGGAGAAAATTCATCAGTTCCTCATGGGTCTTGACAGTGCAGTTTATGGCACTGTTAGATCAAATATTCCGAGTATAGATCCTTTATCTTCATTGAACCGAATACATGCAATAATTGTGCAAGAAGAACGACACAAAATGATGGCTTGAGCACGTGAAGAACGAGCAGATGCTATGGGATTTGCTATGCAAACTGGAAATAGAGCCAAAGCACCAAACAAGGATGAGAAGATGTGCTCTCACTGTGGAAAAACTGGACATGAGGTGCTAGAATGCTTTCAACTTGTGGGCTACCTAGGTTGGTGGTTTGCAAGCAAAGGAGGTCGTTCTGGTGGTCGTGGGGGAAGAGGAGGTCGAGGCACAGGAACGGGAAGGGGTCGAGGAGGGTCTGGTACAGCGGCTGCCAATGCTGTCCAGACACCAGGAAGTTACGACGCCAGCACCACTGCTGCTACTGTCCGGACTAGAGATAAAGTTGGCTTTCCCGGACTTAATGATGAGAAGTGGGTAACGCTAATGGCGGTGATCAATTCACACAAGGAATCCACTTCAGAGAAATTGACGGGTAAGAAAATGTGGTTGATAGATTCGGGATGTTCTCCCAATATGACCAGGAATTTGAAGTTATTGAAGAATGTGCATAAAATCCCTCCTTGTGCTGTTGGACTTCCTGATGGAAAGAATATGATGGCGTTGCACGAAGGAGAAGTGCAACTTGGGAAATGATTGATCTTAAAACAAGTTTTATATGTTCCCAACTTGAATTGCAATTTGATATCTATGTCTCAATTTATCGATGAATTAAAATGTACAGTCACGTTTTCTGACAAAATGTGTGTAATGCAAAACCCCACTCCGATGACAGTGATTGGGGTGGGTGAGAAGCATGATGGGGTCTATCTTTGGCGTTGTGTGGCAAGGACTAGTGCATGCAGATTGGCGAAGGTGGACTCATATGAGCTGTGACATAGGCGAATGGGACACCCCTCAAAACGAGTTAGTTTGTTTCCTACTATTAAAAATAAAATTGCTAGTCAAGAAACACACGGTGAGTTATGTAATGTTTGTTTAAGAGCTAAACAAACCCGTGATGTGTTTCCTTTAAGCAATAATAAAGCTTTTGCACCTTTTGTCGTGATTCATTACGATGTTTGGAGACCAAATCGTACTCCTGCTTCATGTGGTGCTATATATATTTTTACCGTTGTTGATGATTATTCATGGGTAGCGTGGATTTATTTGATGGCAGAAAATAGTGAAGTTAGTGCTAACATTGTGAAGTTTTATACTATGGTAATTACCCAATTTGATAGTAAGGTACGGGTGATAAGGAGTGATAATGGGTTAGAATTCGTAGCCTTGAGCAATTATTGTGATACTCATGGCATTATTCACCAAACATCATGTGTTGGAACACCTCAACAAAATGGTAGGGTGGAACGCAAGCATCACCATATTCTGAATATTGCGCGTGCTCTGCGTTTTCAGGCAAATCTACCTGTAAGTTTTTGGGGTGAATGTGTGTTGACTGCATGATATCTGATTAACCATACTCCAAGTCCTCTACTTGATGGAAAGAGTTCATATAAATTGTTGTTTTGGAAGGAACCAACTTACAAACAAATTCGTATTTTTGGGTGTTTATTTCTTGCTCATTATCAAGGGCATGACAAAGATAAATTTGGTTCTCGAAGTCGAAGGTGCATTTTTGTTGGGTACCCTTTCGGTAAGAAAGGATGGAGACTCTATGACTTGAATACAAATAAGTTCTTTGTATCCCGTGATGTTGTATTCTCTGAACATATTTTTCCTTATAAGGTTGCTATCTCTAAATCTCTTAACACCGGTGTGATCGAGCGGCCACCTATCTGTAATGATGATGTACATTTTCATGAGCTGGATAGCGCAGATACTTTGAATGGTAAACCAACTCCTGAAGAAGATTTGACTCCGGAAGCAAGGGGGAGTAGTGAAGTTCTTAATGAACAGAGAGGGGATGACGTGAACTTGGAAAGGAACAGTGAAGGTGAAAAACTTGGTCGAGGATATAGGAAAAGGCGTCCTCCTGGGAAGCTAAAGGACTATGTATGCCACACAGCACAACACATCAACGACCCCCTTGTTGATCATGCCACATCATGCCACTCCTCAGGTGTGTCTTATCCTATTGCACGCTACGTGACTTATACTAATTTTTCCTTGAGACATAGACAGTTCTTAGCAGCTATAACTATAGGGAAAAATCCCACATATTTTTCAGAAGCGATTTGTGAGCCACACTAGAGACAAGCCATGAAGGAGGAGATTGAAGCTCTTGAGCGTAATGGAACCTGGACTCTTGAAATGTTGCCTCCCGGGAAGCAAAAGATCGGGTGCAAACAGGTGTACAAGACCAAGTATAACTTAGATGGAACGATTGAAAGACACAAGGCTAGATTAGTGATTTTAGGGAACAATCAGAAGACGGTGCAAACGGGTGTACAAGACCAAGTATAACTCAGATGGAACAATCGAAAGACACAAGGCTAGATTAGTGATTTTAGGGAATAATCAGAAGGTTGGGATAGATTATAATGAGACTTTTGCTCCAGTAGCAAAGATGGTGACTGTTCGGTTGTTTTTGGCTGTAGCGATAGCACAAAAGTGGGAGCTTCATCAAATGGATGTGCATAATGCCTTTTTGCATGGTGACCTGGCAGAAGAGGTGTACATGCGATTACCGCCTGGTTTTTCATCTACACATTCAGGAAAGGTATGTCGCTTGCGAAAATCTTTGTATGGATTACGACAGGCACCTTGAAACTGGTTTGCCAAATTGGGCACGACCTTGAAGATGTATGGATTTACTCAATCACACTCAGATTATTCTTTATTCACTTACTATAAGGAAGGAGCTACACTCAGTGTTTTGGTGTATGTGGATGATCTTGTTATGGGAGGAAACAATGGGGAGATGATACATCGATTCAAGCAATATCTGAGTCGATGCTTTCACATGAAGGATCTTGGGTTGTTGAAGTATTTTCTTGGCATTGAAGTCGCCAGAGGAGATGGGGGCATCTATCTCTGTCAACGAAAGTATGCACTAGATATTATTTCTGAAACAGGATTGCTAGGAGCTAAACCGGCTCATCTGCCCATCATCGGCTCGCACTGGCCGATGGGAAGTTGCTTTGATGACCCAGAAAAATATCGACATCTAGTAGGAAGATTGATCTATCTTATTATAACACAACCTGAGCTTTGCTATTCTGTGCACATATTGGCTCAATTTCTGCAACAACCACGACAAGAACATTGGGATGCAGCTCTACGGGTGGTCCAACACCTCAAAGGGAAATCATCTTAAGCGCCAACAGTGATCTCCGACTGTATGCTTATTGTGACTCCGATTGGGCTAGTTGTCCTTTGACACGACTCTTTTTGACTACATGCTTTGTGAGCTTGGACGGTCTTCTATTTCCTGGAAAATAAAAAAGCAACATACCGTCTCACGTTCATCTACAGAAGCAGAGTACAGGTCCCTGGTTGCCGCGATGTGTGAACTGAAGTGGTTGAAGAGTGTCCTATGTGACCTTGGCGTGGAACATCCTAGACCTATGAGATTGCATTGTGATAGTCGTGCCGCTATTTATATTGCAGCTAAGCCAGTGTTTCATGAGTGCACCAAACATATAGAGGTTGATTGTCACTTTGTTTGTAATGCTGTGCAAGCCCAGACTATTAAAACTGTTTATATGCGAACTTACAATCAGTTGGCAGACATTTTGACAAAGGCACTTGGCCAATGTCAGTTCGATTTTCTTCTTCCCAAGTTGGGCATACGTGACCTACATGCTCCAACTTGAGGGGGAGTAATAGAGATGCTGTACATA
Source organism: Nelumbo lutea (assembly GCF_056320005.1). Taxonomy (NCBI): domain Eukaryota; kingdom Viridiplantae; phylum Streptophyta; class Magnoliopsida; order Proteales; family Nelumbonaceae; genus Nelumbo; species Nelumbo lutea. Next base: position 12,226,561 of record NC_142690.1, read on the forward strand.
TTTAGAAAGATATTGTGCTTATAGAGTTTTAGAAAGTTAGAATATTTGCTCCTCCATTGATTAGGATGTTGCTGATTTTAGTCTTGCTAATTTTAATCTTGATGTAATTGTATATATATTGACTGTCCCCTCCATTGATTAATACAAGATTTACCATTCTTTTTGGGCATCCACCTTTGCAATTATTCTTTACATAGCAAGTCATTGGTTTTCCTGCTATATCTAGCACTTTTCTGTACAAATCTTGTATATCAATCCCACCATCCGAAAGGAATTTACCAAATTTCTCCAGTACTGTTGACATATTCTCCTCCATTTGTATGTATTGAGGTTTGCCATAGTGAAAGGGCCCGATTGAAACTACCAATGAATCATAGATCTTGTTGGCTTTGACAATTTGCATTTTCCATGGAACCTTCTATACGAGGGGCTTTCTGTGTGGCTTCACGGTTTGTTGTTTGATGGAGATCATCATCCGATCCGTTGTAGGAGGGTTGTTTGTCACCATACCTTCTTCACCCATTTAGATAACTGAAAGATTAACTGAAGTTTTGTCTACTTTGTTGATCCCGAACGATTCTATTCACTCCTAATAAAATCATCGAGTGGTGCGGCTTAATTAGATTGGAAATGCAGTACTTATTTAATTATTCAACAATTCTACAGTAAAGGAACTTAAAAATGATATATGTGGTCTAAGTCTAAACGTGAGAAAGGGAGATAGATATTCTGATTGATTGAGAGAAAGAGAGACTAATTAGTACTGAACCGATGTATAATTGATTTAAATCCAGAGTCCCGTTAGCCTAAAAAATGATGATACATAAAACTCAACTAGTTCAACTTCAAGCAGGAAATGAAAGCTGCGTTTGGTGCGTTTTTCTGTGTGATTTTTCGGCTGTTTATAAGTTGAGAGGACCGATTTTTGGTCTATTTCCGTTTGGCGCATAGAAGATCTAGTTGTCAAAAGACAGAAGGCTGAAAAGACACGAAAAACCTATTTTGGGCTGATTTCGAGAAACTCCAAATGAAGTTTTTTTTGCATATCGCATTTTATTCTTTTGTTGAAAGACGCACAGAAAGATTCGCATTTGCTAAACATACTTCAGGCTGCTCAGATCTTCATGCAAAAGGTCAATACATCTTTTGACTGACAGAGCTACCAAAAGATATTCCCAAAAAGACAGGCAAACCAATAATATATAAGAAAAAGATCCAAATAACAATAAGAACTTTAGAATATTGTGTCACGTTCCAATGGCTCCCTCTCCCGCACGCTAATTGCCACTCTATTCATTGGCTAAGGGCTATATAGAGAGTGTCACATATTAAGCCAGGCACACAAAACCAATTCTAATCTAATTCGGATCAGATTCAGAGTCGTGAGAATTTCAATATCGGATCGGATTTCGGTGAATCTGATCCAAAATCACACCGAATTGCAACACCCTATTCTCAAGTAGGGGTGCACTTTAAATGGATTCGGGTTGGACTATCCCATTTTTGAATTATAGAATTATCTCGCAGAGCTGCCGAACTCACGACTCTATTAAAAAGTAGAATTATCAACTTTTACACACATTTTCAAGTGGATGAGATCGGTCGAGTGGTCTCAGTTGGAGATGGATTGCACGTGTTTATGGACTGAACGAGATTCAAGCAGGGGAAATGGTTGAATTTGCCAGTGGTGTGAAAGGAATAGCGTTGAATCTTGAAAATGGGAATGTAGGTATTGTTGTCTTTGGAAGTGATACCGCTATTAAAGAAAGAGATCTTGTCAAGCACACTGGATCTACTGTGGATGTTCCTGCAGGAAAGCCCTGGGAAAATTTGAATGGGCCTAGCCGAAAGGCTTGAGCCCAAAGTACTGTATAATGTTAACTTGGGTCAGCCCAAGGTATGCCCCTATTCTCAAGACGGATAGATGGACCTCTGCATTACATTTTGGTGGGAGCCACATCTCAACGATCTGGCAATGCAATTTGTTTTGGCGTGGAAGTAAAAGAAACAAGAGTCAGGAGTTAAGCATAATTTCAAGATTGAAAAGTAACATTACATCAAAAGTATTAAAGAAGTCACTGAAACTAGGAAGCTAGAGTAAATTAAGATGACAATTGAACCAAAATGATCGAACACAACTAAAGGTCGAGATAAATTCTGATACAGTTTTGGATTGGACCCGGCAAGTGAACTGGTGAAGTGATGATAACCCTGTAAGCTTCATGGGTCCTAGTTTGCTATGGTTTATATTACGGGCTAAACGACATATAACTGGTGGTAAGTTGAAGCTCATCTATTTCAAACCTAAAGCTACAAATGAAATCAAATAATAAGAAGAAAGCTCTAATAACAATAAAAGAACTTACAGAACATGGTGTCTGTCTCGTTCTTCTGAGCTCTCTTTCTATTTTTCGGTCGCTGGCTGGTTACTACCCTGTTGAAATTTATAGTCATGTACCATTAGCAAAAGTCAGAATTTGGAAATTGCACATGATGAGGGTGGAGGAAACATCGTAACTTTGTATAAGTAAAAAAAAAAATTAAATTCAAGCATGCGTTAATTTATCATTAATCAGAAATAATCACAGAGTTGACCCTAACTTAGTTAATTTTCGTCCCTACAGTCTGGGAGCAAAAATGAAATATATTCACTAAACGACAAACAGTTGGTAGGTAATACATTATTATATTATTGTAAAGAGAAATGTTAGTTCACCCATTTAAGAAGATGATAATGAAACATGGTTTTTAAAATCGAACCGGTCAGGGGTCCGGTTACTGGTTCCAACGGTCCGACCATTCGACCCGAACAACCGGTCTGTTCTGGGTCAACGATTTTCTGATCAAAATCAACGGTTTTGGGGAAAAAATCAATTTTGGGAAAAAAATGGAACCGGTCAAATGACTAGTTCCCGGTTTTCCAGTCCAACCGTTCGATCCGATCTGATCCAGTTTTAAAAACCATGTCATGAAGCACACGCAATCCCGATTTTTATTTTACTGAAATTTATATTTACTTTTACTTGCCTTTGCCTTCACATCCAAGCTATAAATTTAAATTTAAATTTATGCATTAATTAAAAATATTTATAAAAATACAGCAATTTATTCCTTTAATTATCATAAATTGCATAGGTGCATTCTAATATTGTTTTAACTCACAATGTTACAACTTACAAGTTACAACGAGTGGGCTTACACTTTGACGAATCGCATTGTAGCACGTCACATAAAACATGTGAAGTGTGTGGTGTATTATTGGGTTGATTTGGAGGGTAAATTATTTGACTTTTGAATCAGCTTAAATGGGTTAATTTCAGGAATTTGGAATTAGACCCTATCCTGTGACAGATTGGATAGGGTTGATTCAAGGCCATTGAGGTGAATTTCATTTGGTTCCAAGTAAAATCTATCCATTTACTACTTCTAAATCTTACAACATTGATCAAAATGATTGACAAAAATGGCAGAAGAGGAAGTGGGAGAAATTTGAAAATTGAGACTTGAAACAAAGTAGTACATAATTAATACTAATTTAGCACTAATGCTTCTGCCTTAAACCGGAGGGAACATTGTGTAGTATGTCTGGAAGATGGTGAGAAGGATAAGCAACAGCCCAACAAAGAAAGCAATGGCAGTCCAGGGGGTACTGAAATGCGTATTCAACATTTCAGCCATCCAAGTCCTTGCCTTCCTGTTGGAAAAACTCCGAATCTCCCTCATAACTTCGAAGTACTCATTACAGTCCACCGGTTCCCCTGCCTTTTGGTTGATGAGATTAGCTGCATCTTTATCGCTACCCAGATTGTTGAGAAGCACTCCTGCTGATCTTAGTTCTTTCACGTCATCAGAATGATTAATGAGCGAATCCAGAAAACAGATGTAAGACATTACCATTGTATTTTTGAAGGGAAAGAAACATCCTTCGTAAGCTATCAAGTTTAGAAATCTAAATGACTATGGGAGGAAATATCAGCTCTCCATAGATGAGTCCTGGTCTGAAATGAACACTACTTAGACTAGGTGTTTTGCTCTTACCGAAGTTGATCCCCCACTGCCTTAAGTTCCTTGGCTGTATCGAACGATTGCCAGAGAAACTCCTTTGAGTCGTCTTCCGTCTCTTGCTCTGGCGGGCAGGATTGTTGATTGGGGTTCAGGTGAAACAGCTGCCGGAGAATTCCCAGTTGCAGCAACCGACGGCTAATTCCGAGTTGAGGCCTGTCTTTCCTACTGTTGCTTTTGAGGAGTCTGGTCCGGAGAAGGTCGAGGAGATGAAAAGGATCTTGTTCTTCATCTTCATCATAGTCATCGTCATCATCTTTAGAGATTTCCCACTTAACGAACTTGTTGATCATTGACTTCCTATCATCGCGAGGGAATGCAGAGCTCATCAATGCACGAATGACTGAAAATGGGAGCTGGTTCTCCAGCAAGAACAAGTCATTTTCTACAAAAGATACATGATCATTTCTCATTTCCAACTTCTCCAAGTTATCGTTCACCATGCAATGAATGAAATAGACAACAAAACAACCATCTGTGAACATTACACAATTGAATTCGTCGTCGGATATCTCAACCGAACCTTTCTCATAGCAGAGCTTTGCTTCTTGTGCTACATCATCAACCTTCAGGTACAGGGCTTCTGCTTTCTGTTTTGGTTCATCAACTTTTACCCCTTTTTTACGAGTGAGTAACGAAATGAACTTCCTCACCATTTTCGTTTTGTGCTTCTCCATTTGATCGTATTCGTGCTTGGAATGATGGTAGGGACCGATGGCGACCACCTTGGGATCATAGCTTTTCTCGCCTTTCTCACGGATTACACTGGGGACCTTTCCTATTCAGACGCCAGAGCCAAAAGTTTGAGCTGTTGTATCTTCTTCACTCACTAGTGAAGCCAGCCAATCTCTGCTACTGAGGTTGTTTGGATTGGAAATCGATATCTGTTTGAGCTCAACGATCACACTCTTGTTTTTCTCATCCATTAATATTTTAACAAAGCCCCGGATTTTCTGTTGTTGCAATGCTAGCTAAGAGAAAGGAGAGTTGTGCTCTTGTTTGTTCACGTACTTCACAGTAGTGTGCATTTTCATTTATAATCCACAGCTTCCGATCTAGCTTAAACTGTACTAGAATGGAGTAAATGTAAGGTACTTAGTGGAAGAATCTACTTTATTCAGAGATGCCAAGCTTGTTAATTTACACCAGAATTCAATAAACTGTACTAGAATGGAGTAAAGGTAAGGTACTTAGTGGAAGAATCTACTTTATTCAGAGATGCCAAGCTTGTTAATTTACACCAGAATTCAATAAAAAAGGTTAGATTTTGTCTCAGTGAACCAATCAGACTTGGAATGCTTCTCCAGCACAGCGGTAGTGGGTGCAAGGTTGGTTCAACGTTAATTTTCCTGTACTATATCCATCCAGTTCTGATTTACTGCTAACATTATCCTCCTCTCCTCTCTACTAACCCACTCAAATCTGACCACCTGTCCCTCTGTCCAACCTCCCAACAAAATGTCTAATAAAGTTAACCCTCCGTTAACTTTATTTTTTATGAATTAAACTTTCGGAAAAATAGAGCCCTACAGGTTGGCTAATACTTCAATGGTGAGTTGCCTTTTTTTTGTTTTTTTTTGATAAGTTCATTGGTGAGTTGATTAGTCACTAGTTCAATGAAAGAAAGCGGAGTAGAAAGACTCGATTGGTGCACAGCCTGACCTCATGATAGGGGATACGTAGACTTGACTCAGAATAAGTGATAATTCAGCGTGATCAATCCGTTGAGATCCAGTGTGGCAGCTCGCTCCAAGATGATACGCCGTTACCCCGAGCTAAGATTCTCCCGAGTAGGAAGCACCCCGAGCTAAGATTCTCCCAAGGGGAGAATGTCCCGAGCTGAAGGCACTTCGGGTTAAGCTCACCAGCTTCCTAAGTTTGAATAAATTCACCCTTGTCCAAGTTTAAGTAAGCCACCTCGAAAGCCTACCTCGGGCAGAGGCCCCTCGGCACAATATCAGCAACTCGGCACAATGTAGCTCGACACAAGAGCAACTTGGCGTATCACAGAAGTATTTGTTGCCTGACAACCGTACCCGCCAAATCTGCAAACTGCACCCACGTCTCTCGCCAGGCGGCATTGTGACTGCCAACCCTGAAGGGTGTCTCTCGTCTGACAAGGCCGTACTCTGTAGTAGTTACCTGTGCCCACCACCTCAGCTCTGGAAAATAATGGCTGCCGCAGAGAATCAAAGGCGGTTGTACCTAATTTGTCAGGACACCAATATATAAGGGCTCCAACCCCCAACGAGAGAAGGTAATTGCGTAACCCTCACTCTTACCTATAATTTCTCTGCAACTCTCTCTCTCTCTCTCTCTCAGCTCTCAACCCCCGGAATTCCTTCATCTTCTCCTTCACAGGTGTCTTGTCCACCGCCAGCTTGGAGCGCAGCCACTTCCAGCTAGGAATGACTAGGTCGCGCAACATCAAAGGTGTTTCAGAAGTTTTTGACAATCTCTTATCATTAGGTGACCAGAGAAGTAGCATTGTATGGCTGATCTTATTGTTTCTCCTATCGTCTCCCTTGCCATAGAAAAACTTGGTGAATTGCTCGTTTAAGAAGAGTTCTTCTTGTCTGACGTGAGAGATGAAGTCAAAGGGTTGCAATCTGAACTGGAATGGATGCGAGCTTCTTAAAAGATGCAGAAGCAAGGCAGCAAAAAGACGAAAGAATCTGCAACTGGGTTCGGGAAATCAGGGATGTTGCTTACGAGGTGGAGGATGTTATTGATACCTACGTGCAGGGGAGAAGGGGACGATGGAGCTTCACCCAGAATTGCTTTGGCATGGTCAACAAAGGGAAAGATCTATACAAGTTAAGAAAGCAGATAAAAAAAAAAATCCAGAAGAAGATTGGCGAAATTTCTCGTAATCATGAAACTTATGGCATCAAAGATATCAGCAAAACAAGCGCAGTGATGAGCTCTTCAATTGATATGTAGAATCTATTCAGACGGACCTATTCGCACGATGTTATTGACTTGGAGGAAGATACAGAGAAATTAGTGTCGTTGTACAATTATTGAAGATGAAGAAAATACCTGAGGGGAGAGTTGCCTTCTCTACAAGTGCATTCAACAGTATTAGCAAGCATCGCATGCTTCTGCAAAAATATTTGTTTTTTTTTTTCCTTATTATTTTTTGTGTTCGTTTTACTTTTCCTAATTTTTATTTATAGAAATAAAATATTATAAGATACAGAGGAAATAAGATAACGGAGGATTAACTTTGTTGGACATTTGTTGGAGGTTGGACAGATAGGGATAGGTGGCCTGATTTGTAGATTAGGATTATGAAAATAAATAATTTTTCACATTAGATAACGGAGGATTAACTTCTCTTTCTAATTTTATTCTATAAAAATCATCTTTCATATTAATAATTTTTATTTATTATATATTTTCACATTAGATACACATAAGTAGCACGTGCCCTTCTGCTAGTAATAATAAAAGCAGAGTGAAAATGGTTATGAGCAAAGCAGAAGATAGAATTTGAGCATTCTTGGCTGATGATGAAATCCTCGTATACATCCTCCGTCCTAAACTTCCACTAACAAGTATCCTTTCGACAAGATCAGAAGATGAGAAAACTGATGAAGTGCTTTGTCGACTGTGGAGCCTGAACATTGTGCCGTAGAAATTAAACCACACCATTAATTAACCCAATTGAGAAGTTCAGAATTTTTCAAGGGTTAATAGCTTCAGTTTGTCAAAAGTCGTATAAAATTACAGTGGTTGATCTTGTTGTTCAGATTTAGGATCAATTTGTGGGAAGTGCAAGTGGGTCCTGTAACTTGTAGTCGGTGTCAATTATGTTACCCAATTGTCGTCAATTACCTGATTTTTTCATTTAATCTTACTCCCCCTTTAAATCTATGAACTTTAAGCCGTCGCTGAAAGAATTAAATAAAGGATTACTCTTGCAGTACTTTATTTCGTTGGGTTTTATGTACGTTTTATCTTTTTTTTTTTTTAGAAAAAGAAAAGGAGAACATACAAAAATACATCAATTTAGCTCTTCTGGCCACCACAGACAGGCCACCCCTCGGGCCCAATTTAGCCCTGCTGAGCTGCAGCTAGGTCCACTCAGCAGGTTGGGATCCACACACCTCCTAACCAGTAACCACTCACTAGTCCACATTTAAGTTCAAATTTGAACTCCGCTCCTTGCCGCTTCACCGTAGGCCCTGCACCAAAAGGCAATAGCTTAGCTTCCTTCTCCGAAGCCAGCGGGATCAGCAGTAAACGTTTGCAGCTTCCTGACAGAAGCGCCGTGACGAAGTCTTCCGCCCCGATTAGCCAGAAACACCTCCGGCCCCTAATAGCCTAGAAACAGAGCCCACAGCCACCCACCTTAAAATGAAAATTTCCCCCAGCACTTCCATCGTCAGTGCTTTTGGTTTTGGAACATCACTCGGAGCGTTCGCCCACACCACCAGCCTCATCGCTTTGAACACCTCTAGACACCAAGCATGTAACGGGAGTCCAAAGCAGTGGACAGTCCATTTTTGCGCTTCCCTGAAAACGCAACGTTTCTCCAACACCGGTGACCACCGATTCAGATTAACCGTCTTCCCACACAAACGGAATGGAGACTTCTCTGCCATGCATTGGGTGGTTACTGCTAAAACTACTCAAGTTATGGCGGAAGCCACAAATCCGATTTATTTTTTCCGCACAAAATGGTCCTCATACCCAACTCACAGCATTTGCAGCAATGCATTGGGAATATATATCTATGAATAAAAACATAAAATATTCCCTATATGTAGCTGCAACGTGCAGTGAGGTAGGTGTGAGGATAATTCTGTGAGAAGGAAATTCAAACTCCCCAAAGCTGATGGTGCTTTAGGTGTCTTTTGACCAGTTTTTTTGAAAGATTTTCATGCAGATTTGACAATCAAAAGAGCTTTTGCATTAAGGCCTTCCGGAAGACTATTTAGTTAAGGCTCATCTTCACGTGCATTTTTAACAAGAAGATGCAATGAAAAAAGTCAAAAAACTCCATATGATGAAAAAAGGCATGCGTTTTCCCGTGCGCGTCATATTTTGGTGGATAGATCTTTTTACAATCACACAAAAAAAAGACCAAAATATGGATTATTAGGTTTTTAAACAACTAACAGTTTATACAAAAAGGCATGCCAAACGGGAAATTAGTCATTAGATTTGAAAAATGGTTTTACAACTTTATTGATATTAAACAAATAAAAAATCTCAAATTTCAAATTTATTAACTAAAATTCTATTGAAAAAATTTATGATACCGAAAAAACATGATACCCGAAAAAGATTTGACCAATCAAAACATCCCATGCCGGATTAATTGTAATCTGGTCGGGAGCAATGAACCTATTTGAAGTGGCTCATTTCCTACCCAAGAAGCCCATGTATGAACAAGGTAGGTCCTGGTGGAGAAGTTAATAGACACCTTTGGATTAGGCTTTGGTATCATAAATACCATCAGATTGGTATCTTTTATGATATTGATACCCGTTGGTTGGCTATAAGTATTCTCAGTATCATGTCTTTCCGGAACCCAATTCTGTTTTACCCTATTATATATCTTTCCTTCGAACGCAAAGTTAGAATACAAAATGTGTGAATTAATTAAAGGAATCAATTAGCTAATTGGATCAGCTTTATTTCAAATACAAAGAAAAGAATGGAAAAGGAAAAATAATAGATTAGATATCCACACGACACTGCTCATGGAGTGAAGTGCAAAATTAATTAATAGACTAGACTGAGAGAGAAGACAAAATAAATAAATAAACACTGCTCATGGAGTGTACTAGCTTGATGAATGGTCTAACATATATTCCTCAAACTATTGCTTTCGAGGAGCAAATGTCAAGTAAGTTTGAATGGCAGTAAGGAACAAGACTAATATTGCACCAAATAGAGCCAAGGCCGTCCAAGGGTTTCTGAAGTGTTTGCTCAACATTTCAGCTGTCGACGTCCTCATCTTGTTTCTGCAGTAACGTTGAATCTTCTCCTTAACATCTATAAATCTATCAGGAGCAACCAATCCTCTTGCCAACTCGTTGATGAGGTTGGCAGCTTCTTCATCAGTGCCAAGATAGTTGAAGAGTACACCATCTGATCTCAGCTCTTTGACATCATCACCATGATCAATGAGTGAATCCAGAAAACAAATGTATGATGTTAACAAATTTGCGTCGTCAACCTCCTTCTCACCCTTGCCAAAGCATCTATCATAGGCTACCAAGTTCAGAAACCTAACCTCGGTTGAGCGATCAATAACTAGTCCAGGAATGTAAACATATCCTTGGATGTAGCCAAGTCGGAAATGAACACTTTTGAAGCTATATGATTTGCTCATCCTGAATCTGATTCCCATTTCTTTTAGTTCCTTAGCTGAACGGAATGAATGCCAGATGAATCGCTCCCGCCAGTTGGGTTTGCAGACATACTTGAAAGGAAAAAGTCTGGATGGCTTCTGGAACGAAGAACAACAGTCTGTCCCTTGTCGATGAGATCCATGCGCTTTATCATTTCTGAACAAGGGCAGACATTTATTATTTACTGAAAAACATGGGCGAAGCAGCCTGTCGTATGGGAAGCAACTCCATTTTTTCTCTTTCGATTCATCGCTTTTTTCAGTGAGTTTGCTACGCAGAAGGTCCAGCAGATGAGAAGGCCTTTCGGAACTTACTTTTCTCTGAGGCTTACCACCCATACCATCCTTAGCGAGTAAGATGTTGGTTGCCTCCACAAACCTGTTGACCATTTCCATATAATCTATTCCCGACTGGAATGCTGCCTTCATCAGTTCTTCGATGACTATAAATGGGATCTGGTTCTCCACCTTGAACAAGTCAGTCCCTGTGAGAAAAATATCATCATTTTTCATCTCCATATCCTCCAGCCTTTGCTTCTCCACGCAGCAAATGAAATAAACAATGAAACAACCATCCAGGAACATTAGACGCTTGAAGAATTCATTCTGGTTACGCTTGTCGGGGACCATTTCATTAAACTTGTTGATTATTTCATCAGTGTAGCTTTTCCTCGCTTCTTCTATTGTGTTTTCATTATTTTCAATGGCTTTGTGGTAGAGATCCTGTACTTCAAGATTGGCTAATGAAGCCAATTTATTTGCTATTTTTGGCTTGTGATTCTCAATTTCCTTGAGATTTTCTTCGCCATGGTGACAGGGACCGATCGAGACCACCTGGGGATCATAGATTTTCTCGTGTCCTTTACGCATCATACTCGGAACCTTTTGTATTTGATGTTTCTGAGGTTGATTAATTCCTGCCCTACTTTTCCATTGTTCAACACTGAGCAACCATTGAGCAGCTGTTCCCATGTCCCGTCCAAGGGAGCTTGAGATTGTTTGCTGTTCCTTTTTCATGGTATTAGGCTCATTGCTCGCCATATCTGTCGATGCAATCTTGTTGGCTACCATATCCACTCTTCAGTGACTTAAGACCTAACTTCTTTAATTTCCTTCCTGTATTATTACAGGTACCAGATATGAGTTGATGGCTATATATGGATGCCAATTGTAACCATAACTATGGTTTAAATGAAAATAAAAAATAAAATAAATGTAACCATGGTATTTCCTTCTAAAGTGACTCACATATAACCTGGTCAGGTAAAAAGTAATATAAACAATTATACTTGAATAATCCCAATTAAACTGGCCTGATTTTGGTTTAGTGAGATCAAATTGCCTGTATGACATTTACATGATGAAAAAAATGCTCCACAACACTAAACCAAACACCACCTAGCTCTTTTGTGTTCCTTTCACCATTCCCACACCTGAGCCCCTACTATATGATCATTGGGTTAGCAATCCAATCAGAGGTATCGTTTCTCTAACCCTTGTAGTGATTAGTGATACTACAAATTAAAAGAAAATTAAAAGGACTTTTGACAACAGCAAAAAACTATTGCTAATGGTAGAAAAATTGTTTATAAATGTTTTACTTACAACTAAACTAACTGATGCTAATTGAGCCATGGTTAAATATATTTGGCAATAACCCAGAGTTGCAAAATACATTCTTTAGCAACAATTGTACAAATGAATGAAACTGTTGGTAGCAATAATATTTTGCAACAACCAATTGCAATTGTTGCCAAAAAATAGCGTCTTTGGCAGTAACCAATTGCAATTGTTACCAATAAATCGGTGTCATAAAACCATGTTTTTAACCAAACAAGAACCAACCCAATTATTAGTTTGGACTACCTAATCTGCTTAACCCACTTATAGGCCCTATGAACAATGTTCCAAATCTGTGGTTATTATGCACATGGTAACGGTACAAAACAAGTATGGCATGCATGGAAAATTCATGTATGGTACAGTTATAAAAAATGCCATACCCAATGTTGGTCACAATTATATGGGTGTAAGGTATCAGTTCTCCTTCTAGGCACATCTCTAATTTCATATATCATCATATATAATACATAAAATTATTTTTTATGTAAATAGAAAAAAAAATTAAGTCATCCAAAAATAAAATCATTTTTTCTTTTGAGTCAAATGGGTCAATTCATGATATCAATAATTATATAATAAAAACTCACAAAAATAAATAGAAATAAAATGTTATATAAAAATACAAAAGAAAACTGTAGAAAAAATTGTGAATATCTCTAATATTACATAACTATTATATTAAACAAAAGTGAATGTGATAAATAAGAAATACTTCTATTAAGAATGAAAATGAAATATTAAAAAAAAATTAAATCCACAATAACACTATAATTTGATTATTTATCTTTTACATGGATTTGATAAGAAAACTCAAAACACGTAGAAATTTGCTAGTGTAGAAAAAACATCATTTGGGAGATCATGGATTTATTTAAAAACAATTCATCATGATTCAGGCACACGGCACATCATATTTTCGTAACTCCTAATTAAAAGTTAAAAAATTATGATTCTTGAAAGACAACCTACCCTATTTATTGATGATTTGCATCGTTACAAACAGAGATTCAAGATCCATTACATGCACGGCTTAAACCAATCAGCTGAGGAGCTAGTAAAATAGATGGGTGGAAGAACACTTACGGATAGGGCCGCGCAGTTGCTTTAATTGTTACAGAGAATGAAAGAGAACACCTAGTTTATTCAACATTAGTTATAACACGCGTACAAGAGAGAGAGAGAGAGGAGGAGGAGAAAGGTTATAATACATACATATATCCATCTATCTATCTATCTATATATATAGATAAAAGCATAATTGAGTGAGAAATGATAAAGTTGAAAATGCTCCAAAGCTTCATTTTTAGACTTAAAACATAAAAGGAAAAGAAAAGAGAAAAAAATAAAGAAATTTAAAGGCTGAACGGGTGCAGTGGAATGGATCATCATCCCAAACCTAACCGGAAGAAATAAAGTCCCTGGGTACAACATTTACCTACGAAGTAAGAATGTTGCTATTGTTGCAGATGGGGCGGGCTGATCTAATTTGGACCTGAGCTCACCCTGCTAGGCCTTGAATTAACGAAGATCCATTACCAAAAAAAAAAAAAAGAAAGAATTAATGAAGACCCGACATAAAAATTGAATAGGGTTGGTTGTAGAATATAATTAGGACTTTTGGATTGAGTGAAAATAATACCAAAGAATTTGGATTGAGTGAAACCAGTAAAAGAAGAACTTACCTTTGAACAAAGTAGTTTCTTTTTTCTTTTTCTTTTTATTTTTTCTTTCACAAGTAAGAGAATCAAGTTTGGGATTTATAAGAACTAATGCAGTGGTAACGGGGAACATCGTTCTTATATAATACCTCATTTTGTTGGAAAAAATGAAGCCTACCTAATTAACAATTATCTCCTTCTTTTCATTAAATTATTTATATAATACTTCAGATTGTAGGAAAAATTATAAAAATAGCCTTTGCTAAAAACATCATTCTTTTCAAGAACCTGAACGTACGTGCTGTCTTTCACTTCTGATGATTATCATGAATCTTGTAGACATTATTTTTTTGTCAAATTTTCTAAAAAAAAGAAAAAGAAAAACTGTAGTTCTCTCTTGTAGTGTCACGTGTGCATATATACCTTGGTTCAATCCAAATATAAAATTTGACTTCACTAGGAAGTTAGAGAAACAAAGAGAAGTGAGATAATCAAGAGGTGAGGGAGAGGCGAACGGAGAGAAAAATAAGAAGAGGGAGAAGAAACAAAGGAAAGAGGAGGAAAGAAACATAGAAGAGAAAGGAATGAGAAGAAAGACGCATGTAGGAGAAAAGGGAGATGCATGAATGGGAGAAAAAGGAAAGAGAGAGGGAAGAGGAAAAGGAAAGGGGAGAAAAAATAGAGACTATGAAAGAGAAAAGAAAAATTGAGATGAAAGAGAAAATAAAAATCATGAGAGAAATTACATACTTCTGTCATGCAATTGTCCCAAATGGATACCACAACCCAATCTCGATCCCTCATTCTAGATTAGACCCATGGTTATCCAAACCCATATCAAACTCTCATTCTGTCTCTCTCTCTCTCTCTCTCTCTCTCTGCATGCGTGTATAAATTTTAAATTTTTTTGTGTCATTGTAATTATTAAAGCTAAATTTGGAAGGAGTACAAATACAAATATGTAGGGTGTAAACCTTATATTTTGTATTATTTTATATGTATTTGCACTGTATATATTTGTATTTGTACTCCTTCCAAACTGAGCCTAAATGGTAAAATATTAAATAATTTTCTGGGAAATTTCAATTCGAGTGCCATTAATTTTATTCTCTATGTAATTCACCTGGGTGGCCAGTGCCACATGCATTTGCTCATTCAATTTTATTTTGTTTAGTTTTATTTTTCTTTTTGGTTTTTCTGTATTTTCTGTAAGTTCCTATTTTTTCCTTTTTTTTGTTGTATTTATCAATTTTTTACATAATGGTCTAATAAAATGATAGGAGTTTGGGGTTTTAACACAGATGAAAGTTACATCAGAATCTTTTTTGAAATTAATTGATTGAATGCTAACATCAGGGTAAAGTGCTAGAATTTGGAATTTCAAGGTGGGTTGTGGGGAGATAAAAGTTTGGAGGGTTAAATTAATGTCACTACCCCCTAAGTACAGGATGGGAGTCTGTTATTTCAACCAACTAAGCTAGTTTTGATTTTCATGGCAATTATTTTCAATTGTGTGACGCCAATTTCTTCATGTTCATTTTATTTTGATCTCAATTTAACAAGTTTAATGAAGCAATTGCAAATGAAAGAGCTAAGGCTCTCTCAAGTTTTTAATGCTAGCATAAATAAATATCATTGAAACAACAAACCAAGGCACTATTTTTACTAAGCTAAACTTAATTAAAAATTTAATTGAAGTGTTACAAAGTTCTTTTCAATCTGATTAAACAAGATAATTAATTTCATATCAAACAAAAACTTATACAAAACATAGTTTGGAATTACAAGCCTTGACAATTGGATACTTTTTTTTACAAAATTCTATTTTAGAATTTACATTTCTTCCATAAAGTTAATTTATAGAAAAAAAGTTATTTGATAATTTTGGTTATGGTTTAGTAGGTACTATTGTGCATCATCAACTGTCATAATTTTTTAAAACCCAAACATCAATAGGCCTGAGGCTTTTTTAATTTTAACCCAAAAGCTTTACTCCAGGGTCTTGGAACACTTTATAGTTTATACATTAGCTGAAGTGCCAATGTTGGTCACAGCTATATGTATCTAGGGTCTTGTGAGGAATAGATTAGATATATATGGTCCTAACATTTGGCACCCTGTGTTATGCTGTGAAATTCTAAACATTGATTTCATGTATTTTTCTTAATGAGTGCCCTCAAGGGTGATTTTTGGACTGGTGTCATTGTCTACTTGGGATTTTTTATATTATATTATATATTCCATAATCAATAGGGGCCCTAATATATATGAATGACTGAATGGCCATGTTTCTATCGACAGAAATTAAGGATCTTATTAATATCATCATAAATCGCATCCAATAACACCAAATTTGAAAACAGAAAGAATTCTAGTCCAAATATTGAAAAGAAATATTAATCCCATTTGATGCCCTCATTGATACGGTTAGGACCTATACTTCCACCCATTTAAAGAGACTTTTCAAACTGTAAGGCTCAACGACATTAGGATTTCCATTCCACATTTGCTCTGCAATCAGCTGGTAGACCCGTTCAGAGGGATGAAAAGAATCCCACCAGACATACTCACTGACCTTGTCACACAACTCATATCTTTTCACTCCTCTTCTTCCTCCACAACTATATATTCCCCTGAATTGTCCCGAGCCGCAGCATGCAGTTATCCCTTCCTTGAATCCTTCGAGACAAATTACAAACAAACAAACTATTAGTTCTTGTTAATTTGTTCTCTTCAAATATAAGGCTGATTTTGGAAGGAGTACAAATATATAAAGGGATGTTTAGAATCGTGGCCATTTTAAAAAAAAAAGGTGCCACATCGGATCTACATAGGTGTTTCAACAAATGCCTATGTATCTCATTGTTTGGTTCAGCCGATTATTAAAAAATTGGGCATGCTTTGAAAATCAGGACCCCACCAATGCATGAAATATCATTGGTGAATCGTTTCCCTCAACGGTTGACTGATGTATATCCTATGTGGTGCTTACCTATCAGCACATACATAAAAAACGGTGATGAAATTCAGTTTACCAAACAGCATAGTATTGCTCACTGCCTATGTGGTAGAAGCGGTTTTTTTTTTTTTTTTGTAAAAAACAGGTCTTGGAAACATGGGCATTTTTTCTTGAAAATTGGTCACAAAAAGCGCCCACGCTTTCAAACAACATGTAAAGTGTAAAACCTTATATTTTGTATTATTTTGTATGTATTTATATTTATATATATTTGTATTTGTACTTTTTTCGTACTAAGCCCAAATGTCAAAAGAAAAATAAAACATATTGTTCAAATGATTATATTCCTTTTTCTTTTCTTTTTCCTTTTCTTTTCTTAGACTCAAACCCGAATTCTCATGCTTGTCAGACGCAAATAATGGCTCCTAACATTGCTATTTGGTTGCGGTGCATATCTTAACTGAGTCCAATTTTTTTTTTTTTTTTTGTCTCTTTTGCACTCATTGAAATGAGTGCAAATTTTTCATCCCAGAAACTGATACAAAATTTGCATCACCTTCCTCCTACCTCATTTCTCATATAAAGTTGCGACCAAATTAATCATCATGCATCCTAACTTAATTACTCCTATATATACAGATAACCCTCATCCTACCTCCACATATTCTCTTTCTCTTTCATTTAAAGTAGAGGTGACTTCATTTTACTTTTTATAAAGAATAAGACAAAGTCAAATCTAATGTAGAAGTAAACCAGAATTTACACTCAACCCTTTTGCACTCTTTATGTATTTGCACCAGTGCAAATGGAATTTGTACTGCAACCAAACTTAACCTAAGGGGGAAAAAGTTGAGAGTCCAAGCGTATTGACATACCATAGTTTGTGGGATGTTCCATTATTTGGCTAATGTAACTGTAGAGGTTGATGTTTGAGTATTTGAACCCATCCAACTGACTCTCCAGTTTTATGAGGAGTTTGGAGAAGGCCGCATTGTGCAGTTTTGCTAGATGTGAGGCATCTTTTAGGCAACCACCCTTTCTTCCTGGTGCAAGTGCTCTCATGCCTGGTAAGCATCCCAAAGGTCCCATATTAAGGAAGGCAAATTTCCTTCCTCCTCTATCATGTATTTCCTGCCAAATTAAATGACAACAAGGAAGAAGAAATTAACATCCACATCAATTAATAGACTTTAAGTTGCTGGTCTAATACAATGCAATGATGACATGTTGGGCTCTTGGCTTGGACAGGACCTATCCAAACCCAGACCAACTCAAGTTTAGGCCCTGAATATTAGCCCATACAAGCCCTTAACATGGTTGTAGATAGGGCGGAATCATTGGTAACTTGGCATATTTGGCTGAAATTAGATTCAAATTAATAGGACAAGAGTGAACTAATATTCTGTTAATACATGATTTTGCTGGGACAACGAGTCAACGACTATGAGACAAGTCTCTATGTATAGTATTTTGTACCGGGGGCCAATTGGGATAGATCTAGAAGTGTATATTTGGTACTCAGGCCTTTTTTTCCTGCAATGCAAATTTCATATATCAGCACTAAATACATGGGAGTGCAAATGGGTTAATTGAGTGTAAATTCTCGTTTGCTTCATATTTGGCTTTATCTTAGTTGTTGTGGGAAGTAAAATGAGAAGTAAAAATTAGGTTATTGATTTGTTTGTGAGCAAGGTAGGAAGATGATATGACCCTATTTTATATGAGAGAGAATTGAAGTAGGAAAAAGGTGGTGGAAATTTTGCACAAGTTTTTAGGATGCAAAATTTGCACTGCCAATAAGTGCAAATAAGACGATTTATGCAAATTTTAGATCAGGTAACTAGCTAGGAGTGTGAATCATATTAATAAACAAATAGAAGCAATACTGAACTGGGTGCAAAATTTGTTTCCAATTCAGGTTTGACTGCACTGCGAACAGATTACAGAGCCTAGCTAAATATCAAATTTTACTTGAGGTTTGCATTTTGCATCTTAATTAATTAGGCAATCTGTCGAGGATTTGGGCTTTCTAGCAATCAGTACTGGGGGATATGGGTGGAGTTAAATGGCCAGCTCAGGTTAATCGGATAAGTGGCTCGTTCTTGTTTAGCCGAGTCAGAAATTAAGGGAGAAAACAAAAAAGAAGAGCTGAACTCGTGTATCTTACCAATGAAATCTGAGATGAGACGACCATCACTACATCTCCCAGTAGGATATTCGAAGAACGTCTCTCCATATGGCCAGAAATTTGCCTGGTGCTGAGTAGTAGTGTTTATGTAGTTGTTGTTCCCAGGATCCAAGATTGAATCACCGAAGATGAAGAAGGGGGCAGGCGTTTCCGGCAGCCGGAGGTGACCAGAACAGCTACTGGGGACGAGAAGGATTCCATGCAGAGCCAAGATGCAGAACGGGAAACTTAGCTTTGCCATTTCCATGTAGAGTATAGTTGATCACTTGATCTCCTTTCAACAAACTTCCAAAGCCTCACCTCATAATATAGCCACCATAAGGTCTAATTATCATTGACCTTCTGCTATTAGCTTGATTTCCACGCAGTTTCTCATATGTGTTTGGTATAGAGTATTTTGAAACATACTCCGTGTCCTCACCCACTTTTGTGAAAAAACTTGTTGAGTTGTGTTTTAATTCTTTTGTAGAACATACTCCGTGTCCTCACCCACTTTTGTGAAAAAACATCCGAAGATAAAATTTTTAGTGGTTTTTATAGTGGAAGAAGAGGACTTCTAAGAGCAAATCTGTGAATGATCAGCTCCGATGTATTGGGGTTTAGGGTTTTCCATAAGAGTGAGATAATATAACACTTCATTGCCGTTTTCTATAGTGGGTTTTTTTTCCCTCTTCCGGTAGATGGATGTAAGCTATGAGATCACATCCTCTGTCCCTTGGTACAGAAAATTTTCTGTACCCGACGAATAGCAATCCACCATATCATTTAAAAAGAAAAAAAAAATCACTTTGATTTTGAAATAGGGAAAACCGGCTAGTGTGTGAAATTGCTATTGATCAGGTACAGAAAATTTTGAAACAGACAATGTGAATTTCGTAAGCTATAAGCCAAACCAACAATCTTTGGGTTTATTTTTTTCTCTACTTGCCACTCGATTTCGGTCTTATTGGTTGTTTTATTGCAATACAACCTGTTTTCACAAAACAGTTTTTTGTGTTTCTTTTTTATTGTCTTAATCTGAAAAAGGATAAAACATAATAGACCCAAGGCCCACAATTATATTTGATTTGCCAATAAATACCATATTATCTTGAGGACAACTTGCGACTATGGACCCGGGCGGCCATATTGAAGTCAATTTTGATCGCTTTGTCGTTGAATACTTGGGCTTTGGGATAATACTGTTAGGAAGCGTGGGCTCAAAGGAATGTTGACTTCCTTTATCGTAAGATATATGATGAGAAGTAGGGGAGAAAATATATATCACCCAGGATACAGACGATAGTTGTTGGTTATACTGCCATTGCTGTAAAGACAGAACAGTTCAATGGGTTAAACCAGATGAACCAGTAAACTCTACCCATAACCAGATGAACCGGAGAAACTCTTTGTGATAATTAAGTCGGTTTGGCTCGTAAATAGAATTGCAAAACTGTCTGGTGTAACCTGGAAAAAGTCACTTAAGGATGCATTTAATTCATGTAGAAGGGGCAGAAAATAATGTTTTGGCAGTAAAAAAAAATGCTTAAATATAACTGAAGTTTATAAAATTATCTACAACAAAAATGCTTGAAATATATAACTGGGGAACGTACAGATTAAAAATGTTTCTGCCTTTTATATTCTGCACTGAAGCAATGTGGTCCAAGATTGTTTGGATTGGAGGTAAAGAAGTTGAAATATGGGAGGTAAAATCAAAAGGTTGGGTGTACGCAAATTATATTCTGTAAATGCATGAGAATGCAAATAGGCTGGGTGTACGCAAATTCTGATTTACTTTTGCTTCAATTTGATCTTGTCTTGTTTGTGAAAAAGTAATGTACGGAAGTAGAATAATGGACCGGGATCTGCCCCCTCACACATGGGGCGCTTCATAGGCACATCCACCATGCATTGGGAACATCTCCCATGAATAATAACTTATAAATATGGAAGATGTTCCCAATGCATGATAGGATGTATGTGTGAGGCTAATGTGAGGCGTCCTGTGTGAGGAATAAATCCGGTCTCTAGAATAATATATGGATGTACTCCACCTAGGGGGTGGAAAATTTTCACCCAACCCACCCAGTATCTAATTTGCCCATTTAAATGGGTTGAGTAGGGTTGGGTTGTGGATAACCGTTGGGTTAACCATTACACACATTAGCACTAATTCCCTAGCCTTTTTTTTTTATTCTCTTCATTTGAATTAAATAATTTATAATTAATGCATTAATTTTCTATTAATTATTGAGTAAATTTAGTTGTCTTGAATCAACACACTTCACCCAACATAAATCCAAATCAATTTGACCCAAGTCTGGACCAGTTCAATGCGATCTAACCCGATCCAACATATACCGATTCAGGTCCTCAGACAGGATGGCTCAGTACCACTTGCTTTGTCTAGTTTGAGTCATTCGGTCCAACCATTATTCACACAACCCGGCTTGACCTAGAACAAGATTATTCTAGTTGACCCAAATCCGAAACAGGTCGGACTGGGTGGGGTCCAAACCCTAAACTGTCCTGCTTGCTTTGCCCAGTTTGGATCGTCCAGTTTGGTTCATATCCGTACAACCCGACCCAAATCCGGTTCTTTTGACCCGCTTTGGGCCAATCAGGGTTTTGTCCAACCGGACTAAACCAGGTCGGGTTGGGTCTAGTCCGACCAAACTGATTTGGATCTAAACAGTTCAATCACCCTTGAACTTGATGTGATTACCTCGAAGACAATTCAATTAGATAGTTCAAATTGGTCTGACCGGTTTGAACCTATGTGGTTTGTCAAATCCGAAACACGAACATAGTTAAATGGCTTTGCTGCTTGTATAAAAATAACATGCATATAATGTGATGAACCTTCACCACTTATGTAAATAGCAAATACTATTACCACTAAGCTATGACTAACTTATTTGTTAAAAATGAATTAGTCTTTTGTTTGAAGTAGATAAATATAAAATTAATGGATTTGGATGGATTGGATTAGGTTAAAGCGGGTTTGGATTGAACCCAATCCATATAATTTTATATAACTAGGTCATTAATGGATTGACGGGTTAAATGGGCCCAATTGCCACCACTAACTCCACCTTATATGCGGTGCAAGAGAATTGAGGTAGGAGGATTATTGTTTAAGAGTGAGGAAGGGAGCAAGATTATGTGGCCACCACTTTATATGTGAGAGAATTGAGCTGTAGTAAAGTGGTACATGTTTTGTATTGGTTTTTGTGATGTAAAATTTACATTGATAATAATGAGCCAAATGAGAAAAAAAAAATTACAAATTTTATACAAGATAAGAGTGCAAATCATAATTATAAACAAATAGATGCAAAACTGAAGTGGGTACAAGGTTAATTTGTTTGATCTGGTTCAGTTTGCACTCCACCAACACAGCTAAAGGAACCAAAAAATGAAATAATTTAATTGGCTACCCGTGCACATTCTAGCATCTATTTTTCTCCCTCCTTTTGAGTGTTTGTGTTTCTTGTTTGAGCCAAACAGCTCAAACTTATGTCATGAATATTTTTTAGTTAGCTGGACATTTCCAACTCAACCTCAATTTGAACAGAGCCTAAACTCCATATTGGTTTGCAGTGTTAATCTAAACCAGATACAAAATTTGCATCTAGTTCATATTTGCATGTATTATTTGCAACTACAATCTGCATCCTTGATGTAAAATTCGTCTTTTATCTCTTTTGCATTTATCAGTCGGGAAGATTTTACAAATAAAAATGGAGTTTTGGATCTAACAAACCCTAAACTTTGTGAAAGGGCCAACTTCAACCCTAAAGAATTTAAAGGACATTTTTTTTACACCACATTTTGGAGAAAAATTCAATCGTAGGCAAAAACTGATGACGTTTGAAAGAACTTTGACAGATCCATTAGAGAACATTATGTGGCACTGTTAAAGTTTGAAAAAGGCCACTTTTGACCCTAGAGTTTGAAAGTGGGCCAATTTAATAAATTTAATTAAGTAAATTACTTCAGGCCAGGTCTAAATACATGACCCTAAACTATTTATTTTATTTAACTAAGTTAACTAATTAAATTAAATAAACTATACTAAGTAAAGTAATTAAGTACATTAATCAATTATGTTAGTAAATTCAATTAATTAAGGAAACAAGGTTAATTAAATAGATTAATTGAAATATAAAAATATAAATTCAATTAATTAAGGAAACAAGGTTAATTAAATAGATTAATTGAAATATAAAAATAAAAATATAATATAATATAATTAAAATAATAAAATAAAATTATAATTAAAATGGATCAACACATGACATCTTAAAACATGAAAAATAAAATATAATTAAAATAAAAATTAATTCAAAGGCCCATTTACTAGAATTGACCACTTGGGTATAAAATAGAACTAGACAATTGACCAATTATTGGGTCAAACAGTTTGACCGCCCAAAATTTTTAACTTGGTCAACAAACTACTGGCCCAAATGGATGAACCACTAAACTGTTTGATCCGATAAATGATTTTTGGGTCATTTTCTATTTGATAAGATTTATTTATTTATTTTAATTAATTTTGTTTCATTAATTAATTTAGTTTACTGATTCAATTGCTTATTTTACTTAATTATCTAATTTGTATAGTTTATTTAATTTAATTAAATAATTTAAATACTTTAGGGTCATTTAGTTAATGAATTTTATTAATTAATTAAGTAAATTAAAACTTAATTATACTTTAGGGTCATTTGATTAGACCCTGAAGTAATTTACTTAATTAACTCTAGGGTCAAAAGTGACCTTTCTTCATACTTTAGCAACGGATCTATCAATGCTGATTCAAATGTCGTCTGTTTTTGCCTACAATGACCTTTTCTCCAAAGTCTAGGGTAGAAAATGACCCTTTAATTTTTTTAGGGTCAAAATTGTCCTTTTCACAAAATTCAAGGGTTTTCGAGCCAAAAATCCAAATAAAAACTGATGCAAAATGTCCTCCACTACCTTCTTTCTACTTTCATTTTCTCTCATAGGGTGGGGATCATATCATTTTACTCCCAATGATAATCCGTCCTTCCTCCAACCTTCATTTTCTCTCTTATTATATATGTGGAGACTACATTATTTTACTAGCTTCTTACGTTATTCCTCAGAAAAGAAAAAAAAAAATTGTAAAACTTGAAGCAGAAGTAAACTAGAATGTGCAGTCAGCCTATATGCATTCCCATGCATTTTAACTACTGTTAATGAAATTTGCACCATAAACAAACAAAAGGTTACTTTGGATTCATTGTTCCTCTTATTTTCAATGCAAATTCATTTGTATCAATACAAATGCATGAAAGTGCAAATAATGTTGGTTCACTTTTATTTCAGATTTCACTACTCTTTACTTCAGGTATTATTTTACCTCATCCATAATTGAAAAAAACAAAATAAAGATAAAATTGAAACAAGAATAAATCAAAATTGGCAATCAAAGCATTTGCAATTCCACATTTTTGCATTAATGCAAATGAAATTGCACTATAAATAAACCTGGTCTTAGGCTTGTACTAACTTGTAAACTGGAGTGGACAGTGAATTTGAGAAATTTAGACCAACTTGGGCTGAAACTTTGTCCCTTGCATAGAGCATGGAATATACGCATATTGACCATAGCTATTTGGGCGGCCACCTAATTAATTAATTAAACTGCAGCAAGATTAAGACATCCATCCATGGAATATCAACATCGTATATATCTCTTTGCCATACGATCGCCGCCTAGCAGAGCTCCATCCTCCTTATCTTAATTACGTTTCAAACATGGACAAGTTGTTGAGCCTGCTTGGTGAGCACAAAAGTCAATAACAATCAATTTTGGTTTCAGACAAATCCACCGTATATAATGTTAGTTTTTTGTTGTTGTTGGTGGTGGGTGGGGGTGGGGATGGGGGAGGGGAGTTATTTTGTTTGGAATTCTGAGAATATGAAAGTAGCAATTGGGCGATGCCAAGCCTGGTATAGGCCTTTGGAAACGATGTGAATAAGTGTGAATCTAAATATATAGTGTGTAAAATGGTTTATATAAATTTTAAAATTGGATTAGTTTGGAATTGATAAATTTATTTTCTTATCAAACAGATGTTAAGCTGTAATGGATGTAAATATGAATTTTAATAAAGATTATGTTTTTATTTTTATCAAAAGCCCATTCGAATGCAAATTTACTTCTTTTTTATTAATGTATTTTTATATCTTATTATCAATGTAAATATGCATTGATTTGTCATTTGTCAATGTATAAATGTAATGTTGTCAAGCACAGGCAAAAATGAACCAGAGTGCAAATTTATCCTGAACCGGGATTTATACTCCATTTGCATCGTTACCAAATGCAGCCAAAGGTACAAACCTGGAGTTCGGGTCTGGACCAATTACAGTTAAGGCCAAGTTTATTAACCCTGGCCCAACAGCACAATTAGGACTGATTTGTGTTTGGGTTGCGTCAGCTCAGGTTTTGTTGAGCTTGGGTAGATTGATCGGGCTCAAAAATTATGAATATATATTTTATACGATCAGTTTTTTTATGGGATTTATAGTGTAATTGAGGAGTAGAATTGATTGAAAATATATACAAAATTTTGTTTCCAAATGTCAATATACGTATTTGTCAAGCGGGTTCAGGTTGAGTTGTGCCCAGTTTAGGTTGGTCCAGTCTCAACTAATCGGGCTCAGGCTAATCAAGGCCTCAATCCAAATTTAAGTTAGCCCATCTGGTCAATATCCAGCCCAAAGCCCAAAAAATCAGGCTGAACCCGGTGGAAAAGCTCATATTGAATTGGATCAGCTTTAAGTTGAGCCCACCTTATTATAAAGCTAAGGGATTTTTAGACAGCACTCCACCTTAGAATTCATATTTGAATTACAGACCTACAACAATTTAAATTTATGAACACCTCCACCTATAATACTTATATCCATCCTTAAATTGCATCAATTCTAAGCTGGCACCTACCCCCAACTGTACAATGAAACTAAGATTTCAGAAGTGGATTGAACTGTAAAAACCCCTAAAACTAAAAGCTACTGCATATATAAAAGGCCTCCCAAATGGGCACCGAACAAGTTATTGCTTTCTCTTTTAATGAATGGAGTGACCTTTTGATTATGCCCATCTAATGGTTGAAGCTGAAATTGGCTATTTTATACATTAAGAAACAAGTCCATAAGTCGTTCAATTTAACCACAAAATAAATTAGCAAACAATAAGAATATTGAGTAATTTATGTTTTTTGTTTTCATGATCTCTTATTCAAAAAAAAAATCCACATGCTGACATGTTGGAATTTGCACTTTGCAAATAGGAAGCAGTACATTGCTTATGTAGAAAAGAAAAAAGTATTTATGCATTTATATATATATATATGTTGAAATGGTTAGGGCCTACGCTCCAACCCACTCAAAATTGGTTGAACCATTTAGATTCGGATCAATCCGGTCAGACTAGACCCTGCTCGAATCGGTTCAGTCCGATCGGACAAAACCTGATCGAACTGGTTCAGTCCGGTCGGATCAGACTTGATCTGGGTTCATTCAATTCGATCGGACCAGGCTGGACCGGTTCAGTCAATGGTGGATTGACTTGGGTTGATTCATATCAGGTTTGTACACGGGCTTGGGGCCAAATCGATTGGCCCGAAGCGGGTCAAAAGAAGTAAATCGGTTTGGGTCGGGTTGTACAAATATGAACCAAACTGGATGATCCAAACGAGACAAAGCAAGCAGGTGGTTTAAGGTTCGGATCCCACCCAGTTTGACCCATTTCGGATTCAAGTCGACCGTATCAGATTGTACCAAGTCTAGCTGAGTTGTTTGAATAATTGTTGGACCGAATGACCCAAACCAGGCAAAGCAAGCAGTACCAAGCCATCCTGTCCGAAGTCCATTTCAGATTCAAGTCGACCCGAATCAGTATATGTTGGACCGGGTCAGACCACGTTGAACTAGGTCGGACTTGGGTTAAATTGGTTTGAACTTATGTTGGGTGAAGTGTGTTGATTCAAGACAAAACTAAATTTAGTCAATAATTAATAGAAAATTATTGCATTAATTATAAATTATTTAATTCAAATGAAGAAAATAAATAAAAAAGGCTAAGGATTTAATACTAATGTCTATAATGGTTAACCCAATGGTTATCCACAACCCAACCCATTTAAATGGACGGGTTGGATGACAGGTTGATCACACAACCCACCAAGTAAATGGATGGGTTGGGCGGGTTAGATACTAGGTGGATTGGGTGGGTTCAGCGGGTTGGGTGAAAATTTGCCACCCCTAATTATGCCAAGTAAAAATGAAATACGACCCCTATGGGGATAAGGGGGAAAAGGCAATGATTCAACACCCAAAAAAAAAATATTATAGTAGGCTTTTGGGCCAAAATCTATTCCATAATTCAAAGGTGAGAAGAGAAACATGGGGACTCCAGTGCAGTCCCAAACTGGGGGCATTCTACAACATGAATTGTTTTTCTTGTTGTCAGTTTCAAAAATAAATCAAAACAATCTAGTTGAAAAGACATTGTTTCTCAAAACAAAAAAACACAAAAAAAAAAACATGTTTTTGGTTGTGTCGTATGTGTTTTTTATTTTCAAAACTGAAACCAAAAATATGTTCTTGAATTCTTTGTATCAAAACATGTTTTTTATCTAGTTTTTTCCATAAAGCAAAAAAGTTCTATACTATAAAATTTGTTTTCATATTAAAAAACATTGTTTTGATGGTTCCAACCACATGTATTGTTTTTTGAAACAAAACCAACTTGTTTTCTTCTTTGAAAACAGAAACAGAGTTCAAGAGCATGTTTTTGCCTTTTGCTGATGTGGTGATTCCAAAACCAAATGAAAACAAAAGCATTCATGTTGTAGAACGTCCCCTAAGTTATCATTTATTTGATATTATGGTACTGGATCTGCTAATCTGGTTATTTAGCATCTGTTTGGCATCGATGACGTTGCTCCAGAAAACGGTGACACATCAACACCACCTCAGAAAAATGGGGCTCCAAGAAACATCAATACGTTTGGAACCATTTTTTCATAAAAAATGGTGCTCCAAGCCATGCCTTGAAAATCGAGAAGATATTGTTTGAAGCAACGACAAATTTAACGTTTTCTCGGATTGGAACTCATTGCTGCCAACGAGGACATGATGTGGCAGTGATGTAGACTTCTTATAATGGGTATCAGTGCTGAAAGTGTTGTTGTTGCTAAACTTGTCTTTGAAACCAGATTCAAGAACATGATCTTGGTTTCAATTTTGAAAACAGAAAAACACACACACACACAACTGAGAATATATTTTTGTGTTTTTGTTTTAAGAAACAATATGTTTTCAAACAAGATGGTTTTGATTTGTTTTTTGAACCAACAACAAGAAAAACAATTCACATTGTCCACAACCTAAATGTTTTTTGCTTTCATTTGTTTTTGGAATCACCATTTTAGGGAAAAAACAAACCCATGTTTTTGAACTCTATTTTTTGTTTTCATAGGGAAAAGCAAGTTGATTTTGTTTCAGAAAAACAATACATATTTGTGGAACCAACAAAATATTAGTTTTCAAAACAAGAACAGTTTTTTTAGTAGAAATTATATGATTTATAGAACCTGATGATGTGGAATAATCAAATGAAAACATGTTTCTTAAACCAAATTCAAGAACATATTTTTGGTTTCATTTTAAAAAAAACACACACACGACCAAGAACATTTTTCTTGCATTTTTGTTTTAAGAAACAATCTGTTTTTAAACAAAATAGTTTTGATTTGTTTTTGGAACCGTCAAAAGGGGTGTTCTACAGAATTATTTTATTTAAATAAACACATTTTTGAAACTATCAAAATAATAGTCTTTAAAACAAAAACAATTTTTGAATAGAAATTGTATGATTTATGAAACATGATATTAAATATTGTAAAGGCCAGGCTGAAATGAACAGAGAAGTAGCATAGGTGGCCATTCCCAAGGGTCCTCTACTTGGTGGATGCGGCTCAGATTGGCCACATCATCCCTCCATGTGGATGAAATATGGCCAACTGTGAGGGAAGCTCCCTATTTACTGGGCTGTAGAACCTCTATAAGCATTGTGTAACCAATAATAACACCCCGCATTACTCATGCTGTCGTGCATGCAAGTTAAAGGTTGAACAACTGTGGATGGACCTTTTTACGGGCCTGACTATAGGCTCGGCCCATGAGCATGAGTCCATTCAAATTTTGTCAAAACTTCAAATAGAGCCCAACCCATGAACATGTCTTGTGGGACATATACAGTTGATAGATGAAGCCCATTCAAATTCTGTCAAAACTTCAAACTGAGCCCAACTCATGAACATGTCTTATGGACATATACACTTGATAGATGTGGTGGGATGTTGCCATTGGCTAAAACAGCCCCTATCACAGCCATCAAGCCATCAAGTGCATCACATCCGGAGTCACTAATTTTACTCTCAAGTATATCAGACATACCATATTTAGAGGGATTGTTCATTAATTCGCTAAGATAGCTGTAGATGTTGGTGTTCGAGTATTTAAACCCTTGCAACTGGACTTGTAGTTCATGAGGAGTTTGGAGACCGCTGCATTGTGCAGTTCTGCTAATTGTAGCGGAAAACAGCCCATGGGGGCCAAGCTAAGTAAGGCAAATTTCCTACCTCCTCTTTTATATATCTCCTGTCAAAACAAATACACAAGCATTATTATAGTGATTTTTTGTGTAAAAATAAAATAAAAATCCTTTAAAATCAGAATCAGAATGATCTATTTCTATAATCCGTTTAGTTCAGACAGGAATCGAAATGGGGATTGAAGTTGGCTGGAATGGGATTTCATTTCCAAGAGAGGGAGAGGAAATGAGAGGGAATGGCCATTCCACCAAGAATGAAAATGAGATTCCGATTCTATCCAACCAAACAGTTGGAATCGAATTCCTATTTCAGACCCCTATTCCAGTGAACCAAACAGGACCTTACTTTGTCAATTATCTTCCATCTTACATGAAAGAAAATTGAGGTAGGAGGAGGTTATTTGTTTGTGAATGAGTAGAAAGCATGATGATGTACAAATAATAGATAAAGTACAAGTTTTGTATCAGGTTTGAGTCCCAATCATATTAGAAAAAATAAATAGATAAAATGCAAAATTTTCGGATTTTCACTGCAAACAGAGCCCTAGATGACAATGAAGCACTTACTTTAAGGACAACTGTTAAGTTTCCAATCACCTTCTCAACCAATTCCATTTAGAAAGATAATTCCATTGTGGAGGTCGCTGAGGGATGCATGGCTCCCGTAGTCGTTGGTTCCAATGCTAAAAAGGTATACAGCACTTGACAGCAGGTTCTTGGTTTCATTATCACCCAGCGTCTGCCCCAGCATAGTCTCCACCTGCTTAAAGTAACGTAGCTGGCTTTTGAGGTCGATTACCTGAAAAGAAAATACAGAAAGCAAAGGTAGGGATTGGTTTTAATCCGCAGAGGTTTTAGAATTTTAGTTAATTTCCTATATACCTTCCCTTGATGGGTTTCAACAAGGGCACCTGCACCAGAAGATGCAAAGTTGGCTCCGTATGTAAATTAAACTCCAGGCTGTAGATATGCTGGAATCATCGCTAACTTGGCATATTCAGCAGCAGGGATAACGGGATATGCATAAAATTATTGATGTAGCGTGATCCGAACACTCCTACTGATTGTCGACTAGCTCCTTGTTGACAACGAACGGCACCTGAGAAGATGAAAGGAATGATTCCCGGGGGTTTACCCGGTGGGAATACTCTGAAACTTAAGTTAGTATTGTGTCTAGAAAGTAGAGAGAAAATAAAGGCTAAGAGTGGAGGTCACGCTTATCACTATGTTCGAGCGAGTAGAGGTTTTTTTTCCATAAGAAGTTTCTCCTCTGCCCTGAGGGCTTTTATAGAGGCGCTTTTGTGAGATCGGGCACAACTGCCACTGGGCCCCTGCCACAACCGTTACCTGCTAGGGCTGCGCAGGTGGCCGTTGTGACGTGCTCCTTGCTCGGGTACGTGACACGTCCCCAAAGTGACAGGCACGCCTTCGCCTGTTGAAAGACATGGGTGCAGACTACCAAAAGGACAGGAACTGCACCGTCAATAAGGGACTTGGCACAATCTGATTGGTACGGCCTGTTGGACAGAAGCATCCTGAGGAATGCTCGTGCGGCTCATTCGTGAGCTACTCTTTAGCGAGCTCGGAGTACTTCAGGAGTGCCCTTAGTAGAATTGATCCTCGGGATGACTTGTCTGCTTGAGAGCTCGGGCGAGCTGGTTTTCGTAGCTTGCAAGTTAAGGTTGCCTCGGAATATCCCTTTGGAGGCAGCTCAGGGAACCCGGAGCTCGTGTTGTGGCGAGCTCCTCCTTTTGCATGCTACAATGTAGCGGGCTGCTTTATGGGCCCGTTACTTAGTCGTACTGGACCGTAATGCTGAGCTGTCGCCTACGTCAAGTCTATGTCCACGTGTCGCCATTTCATAGATCGGGTTAAATCATCCTTCATCAATTGCCCCCCACTCCTCAGGCTAAGAGTATCGCCTTAGCGTGGGGAGTTTATGAAGCGCGATGGACTGATTTGACCGAAATTCAAACTTGATTGGCTACCCCATTAAATGCATTTGCGGGAATCAAGAGATCTTTTGACTTCCCTGACTTTTCGGATTCCGAAAACGTGCTGAGGTGGCTTTTAATTCCGAACGTTGTGCGGCTGCGACTACCTTAATTGTGGAAGATGTGCCGCCAATCGCCTTCAGTTTTCAGAAGGCGTGTGGTCAGGGTGTCTGCGGACCGTTGGATCTGCTTTGATTCGGGCTGTCAGTTTGAAAGGACAGGGGCTATAAATAGGAGGCCCCCTCGGGCCCTATCTTCTTCCACGCCATCTTTTGGATTCTGAGGTCGCGCACTTTGCCTACCCTACTCGAGTTCCTCAGTCTACTCCGTTCTGTTTACTCTGGTGAGTCCTAATCGCCGTCAGCCATGTCTGGGTACCCATGCCATACCTATCACAGGGGCGATAGCCAGGATGATGATGCTCCCTCGAGCTCGGGAGGAGCCTGGGAGCATGTCCTGGAGGCTCGGGAGGCCTCTAATGACATGGCGTCTACTTCTAGGGGGAGGGAGCCTGATACCTTTGGCCCCTCCTTAATGATAGCAGAGAGACTCAGGTCTTTGATCAGCTACTTTCGCCTTCCTAGGGACCTGGTTTACAGCCTCCCTACTGGCAACTTCCCCTGGGAGCATGGTCCTAATGATATAGTAATCTTTCAAGAACAACTCGAGGCTAGCTTGCGCCTCCCCCTGCACCCCCTGATAGTGGAGATGCTGAATCACTTCAACGTCACTATTGACCAGCTTCATCCCAATGTTGTTCGAAACATGGTTGGGACCATATCCCTGTGTCACGAGTATTGTCTTCCTTTGGACCTTGACATTTTCATCTCTATCCTTTGTATAAAGAACACTGCTCCTGGGGTTCCTCCGGAGAGGCACTTTTATTACCTCTCTCCCCATCGTGGCTATAAGCTCTTGTACGAGCTGCCGAATAAGATTCCCACCTGAAAGCGATACTACTCTGTGGTCTGTAACCCCGAGGGGTGGCCCTTTCCCACTGCTTGGAGGGGCACCATCCGGGACCCCGGGACCGAGCTGGACCTTGAGATTCGGAAAACGATGCTGTCCTGGGCGTCGGTAGGCTTCCTTTGCTCAGACTACTTGGCCGAGGAGAAGCTCATGTAGGCAGGCTTGAGCCCGGGTAGGTCGGTCTTTTAGGTCGCGTAGTGCCTTGTGACTATTGTGTACACATGTATTTTGTTTATTGTTGAACTAATACCTTGTGGTCTTGTGGCAACCATCATGTCTAGTGCTGATTCGCGTCGCCTTCTCTCGGGTAGCCAGAGACGTCAGGTGAGAGGACGCGCCCCGACCAGACCCCTCCTTCAGGAAGCACTAAGTTCGGATCTGCCGAGCCAGTCCCTCAGCCGGGAGAGGTACCCTGTAACCCCCTTCAGCCCCATCCTTACCCCTGATTCCCAATGGGAAACTGGGAAGGGGTAAATGATTATCTGGTAACTCACCAGAGGAGTCGGAAGGCAATCAACAACGACGAGATCACTCAGTGGGAAAACATGGAACCCGGGGATCTCTCCGCGTTCGCCTCTGCCCACTGCATGGTGGTAAGTGGCATTTTTCCCTTTTTCTCTCTTGTTCTGCCCTTTCCCACCGTATTTTGATATTCTTTTTCGCCGATAGGTAAATTCCGCCATCCATGCCATGGCTCTCCAGACGCGCATCCAGCGCGTCAACGCCCTCGACCAGTGGGCTGCCAACCAGAAGCTCCAGGTTGAGCTCGATCGGATCCGGGGCGAGCTTCATCACACCCGCAATGGGAGCGAGTCTCAGGAAATGCTCGTCCACGACCAGGAAGCTCAAATCGCTCGGCTTACTGAAGAGAGCACCCGTTATAGGGAGGAATCATTGAGGATGGCGGGGGAGAGAGAGCTCCTCAGGCAGCAAATGCGGGATTTGGAGTCCACTCTACTGAATCGGACCTGAAACTTTGATCAGATGGTGGAGGCTGAGCGAGAGAAAGCGGTCTGGGATTTCAAAGACTCCCAGGAATTTCATCACTTCCAGGCAGAGTATGGTTCGGGTTCGTACCGCTCAGGGTTTAAGCTCTGCCGGTGGCTGGTTCGGAAGAAGTTCTCCGGGCTTAACCTCAACGGCATTACTATGAAGGGTCTGTCCCCTAAGACAGCAAACCAAGCGGATGAAGAGGAGCCTGACTCTCCGGAGGATGAGGAGGCAGATCCTTGAGGTGGCGTTTCTCTGGGCTTCTGTGGCTTCCGGGTGCCGTAAACCCGGTCTTTCACAAGTTTTTGGTTGGGCAGTTGTGCCCCATGATGATCAAACCTTTCCCAAGATGTTTAGCTCGACCACTGCACTTGTTATTTTCTTTATTGTTTTTTCTTCGCCATTTTTTTTTTACAATGAAAGTTTCTTCCTTCTGAGTATGATGAACTCCCTTTATTTTTGCTAAGGCAACCTCATCATTTGAGCCATTAAAGTTACATACCCGAAGTAGGACTCTTTGATAGGCGTTATCTCGATTTGTCATGTTTAATGCCTGTGGTATACCGCAAAGTGACTACTACATATGTCCGAACTAAGCATTGGTTGGTTATTCCTCAGTTTGACCAATGTATCGAGATGAGCTATGCTTCATAGGGTTTGAACCCGA
Organism: Nelumbo lutea; assembly: GCF_056320005.1. NCBI lineage: Eukaryota > Viridiplantae > Streptophyta > Magnoliopsida > Proteales > Nelumbonaceae > Nelumbo > Nelumbo lutea. Next base: position 12,260,680 of record NC_142690.1, read on the forward strand.
GCTGCTTACGCATTTGATATTTCATACCTCGCCTTCGCCACTGAAGTGGCTGTCTTTCTTCATGCCGAGGTCTTTGTTAACTCGGTGTTTTGGCCCCTTGGGCTGAAGGAGTGGCTCGTGGCCCACTAGCGGAGTTTGCCCATGCCATAGAGGCGATTGGGTCCTGTTGTGTTGAGGTCATATTAGCTCGGTATTCTGGCCCTTAGGCTTTGGGAGGGACTCGTAGTCCGCTCCTAGATTTCTCCCAGGTCGAAGTGGCAACTGGGGTCTTCTTGTGCCGATGTCATGTTAGCTCGGTATTCTGGCCCTTAGGCTTTGGGAGGGACCCGTAGTCCACTCCTAGATTTCTCCTAGGCCGAAGTGACAACTAGGGTCTTCTTATGCCGAGGTCATGTTAGCTCGGTCTTTAGGCCCTTAGGCTTTGGGAGGGACCCGTAGTCCGCTCGATTTTTACAGATAATATTGCCTCAGGTTGACAATATTCCATGCTCGACGTACTTGTTTCCCTTCAAGGGTCTCGAGCTCGTATGTTACTTCCCCGAGCACTCGTTTCACTCGGTAAGGACCCTCTCAGTTAGACCTGAGCTTGCCAGTGCCGGGCTCAAGCACTATAATTTTACGAAGGGCCAGGTCGCTAACATAGAGGTTTCGCCTCTTGACCCTGACGTTATAGTACCGAGCTACTCTCTGCTGGTAGGCTGCGGTCCTAATGTATGCGAGGTCCCTTACTTCGTCAAGTAGGTTGAGGTTGGTACGTAGCTCATCTTCGTTTGTTTGATCACTGTATGCTTCTAGGCGCAACGTAGGTTCTTCAATCTCTACAGGGATCACTGCTTCGGTGTTGTAGGTGAGATTGAAGGGTGTTTCTCCTGTGGCGGTCTTCTCCGTGGTTCGGTAGGCCCATAAGACACTGGGTAGTTCGTCTGCCCACAATCCTTTAGCTCAGTCCAGTCGTGCCTTTAGTCCGCAGAGGATGGCTCTGTTCGTGACTTCTGCCTAGCCGTTTGCTTGAGGGTGCGCGACTGAAGTAAAGTTCTGTTGGATCCCCATGTCTCGGCACCAATCTTGAAATTTGATGTCCTCGAATTGTTTGTTGTTGTCGGAAATCAATACTCGAGGTAATCCAAAGTGGCATACGATGTTCTTCTAAAAGAAGTTTTGGACATTTCAGGCTGTGATTGTCATGAGGGGCTCGGCTTCTACCCACTTGGTAAAATAGTCCACCGCCACTACTAAGAACTTTCTTCCACCCATTGCTGGCGGGAATGGCCCGAGTAGATCGATGCCCCACTACGCAAATGGCCACGGGCTGGTGAGATACTTGAGGTCAGCAGCGGGTTGGTGGTAAATATTGGTATGTCTCTGACATTTGTCACATTTTTTAACGATTTCATTAGCGTCTGCCTTCATTGTTGGCCAATAATACCTTTGCCGAAGCGCTTTCTAGGCATGGGCCCTGCCCCCCAAGTGTCCGCCGCACAGGCCCTCATGAGTGTTGCGGAGTACAAGCTCGGCTTCAGTAGGTTGCAAGCAACGCAGGTAGGGGAGCATGTAGAATCTCCTATATAGCCGCTCGTCTATCATGATGTATTTAGCTGCCTAGCATTGCACCCTTCTGAATGCATTGCGATCTGCGGGGAGGGTCCCGTGTAACAAGAAGCTCATGAGTGAGTCAATCCAGCTTGGCTCTACTCGAACGACGGGAGTGACCTCCTCTACCCCCCCCGAGAATGCTAGGCCGAGATAGGTCCTTTATGTACACAGTTCTCGTGGTGATGTCGCTAGTGCTGGCTAACTTGGACAGGGCATTGGCCTTGGCGTTCTCCGACCTAGGGATCTGTTTGATGAAGTGTGACTGGAAGTTGAGCAGGGCCACTCTAACTTTGGCTAAGTAGGCGACCATGGTCGGCTCACGAGCTTCATACTCGCCCGTGACCTGGTTGACCACGAGCTGGGAGTCGCTGCAGATAACGATGTGCTTGCCTTTTACTTATCTGGCTAAGGCTAGTCTGGCTATCAACGCCTCGTATTCTGCTTCATTGTTAGATGCCTCGAACTCGATGCATAGCACGTACTCCAGTTTCATGCCGCTTGGGCCGTATAGAACTATTTCAGCACCGCTACCCTATTGGTTCGAGGAGCCATCTACGTGAAGGATCCAGGGCTCCTCATCCTAGCTCGCGGTTGGCCGAGCTAGGAGAGGTGCCACACTGGCTACTACTTCACGGGGTTCAAACTCGACCAACCCGAGAGCTTCGGGCTCACCCGAGGTGGGAGCCTCGCGCTCAATCGGCCTGGGAACTTCGGAGCTGAATGTGCATTCGGCTATGAACCCCGTGTACTGGAGGTCGTACTCGCTGAATGTGGGAGCCTCGCGACTTGTACTGGAGGTCGTACTCGCTGAGCTCAATGGCCCACTTCATCAACCGACCGGAGACCTCAGGCTTAAGCAATACTTGCCTCAGAGGTTTGTCAGTAAGGACGATAACAGTATGAGCCTGGAAGTATGGGCGGAGTTTCCGAGCTGCAATTATCAATGCGTATGCTAGCTTTTCCATCTCCGGGTATCTCGTTTTTGCTCTTTGCAATACTTTACTAACATAATAGATGGGTCGTTGGACCCGATCTACTTCCTTTCTTAGTACCGAACTGACCACCTCGTCGCTTGTCGAGAGGTAGAGTTCTAAAATATCGCCCTCATCTGGTCGGGTTAAGGTCGGCACGCTAGTAAGGTATTTTTTGAGCTCGTCGAAGGCGAGCTGGCAATCTTGGGTCCATTCAAACCCTTTGCTCTTTGTTGCCTTAAAGAACGGCAGATAGCGGTCCACCGATTTAGACATGAAACGGCTTAGGGCGGCTATGCGTTCATTCAACCTCTGAACTTCCTTGAGCTTCAGGGGTGGTTTCATGTCCAAGATGGCCTTAACCTTATCCGGGTTGGCTTCAATGCCGCGTCGGTTAACGATGTATCCTAGGAACTTACTCGAGGTTACACCGAACACACACTTGTTTGGATTCAATCTCATATTAAACTTATGCAAATTTTCAAAAACAGAATGCAAGTCTTGTATTAATTCATGTGAGAATTGAGTTTTGACGATCATATTGTCCACATAGCATTCTACTTTTCTACCGATCAACGACGCAAACAATTTATTTACAAGCCTCTAAAAGGTTGCCCCTGCGTTTTTTAACCCGAAGGGCATAACCTTGTAACGGTATAGGCCAAACTCCGTGATGAAGGCAGTCTTTTCTTCGTCTGTCGGGTCCATCTTGATCTGGTTATAGCCCGAATAGGCATCCAAGAAACTTAGCAACTCATGCCCTGAGGTCATGTCCACCAGACAATCGATTCGGGGGAGTGGGAAGCAGTCTTTCGGGCAAGCCCCGGTTCAGGTCGGTGTAGTCGACGCACATGCGCCACTTGCCATTGGCCTTCTTTACCAGGATGGGGTTGGCTATCCAACTCGGGTATTGGACTTCTCTTATGAAGTCCGCTGCGAAGAGCTTCTCGACTTCCTTGTCGATCGCTTTCCACCGTTCCGGGGCTAGGTTGCGTTTCTTCTGTCTAACGGGCCTAACTACGGGATCAGTGTTTAGCTTGTGAGTTATGAGTCCGGGGTCTATACCGAGCATTTCTGCCGCGGACCATGCAAAAATATCTAAGTTTTGAAGTAAAAAACTTAGTTCAGATCGTAGGGGCTCCTGGACGGAAGCATCGATTTGAAGCGTCCGAGCTGGGTCTGTTGTCGAGGTCGGGACCGCGACTATTTCTTCTGTGGGCGCGGCTCACTCTTTGCCTTGCTCCGTGGGTCGTTCCAGTTCAAGGTCATCGTCTGCTTTAGGGCGGCAACATAGCACTTGTGGGACTCGAGCTAGTCGCCCCGCGCTACTCCCACACCGAAGTCTGTTGGGAACTTCATAGCCAAGTGGTAAGTGGAGACCACCACCCGTAGGACATGGGTGATCGGTCGACCTACTATGGCATTGTAGGGAGAGGAGGTCGCTACCACCAGGAAGTCGTGTTCGAATCTGACCACACAAGGCCATGTGCCGATCTTTACAGGTACTATTATTTTCCCAAGGACCGGACTTCTTCTCTGCTGAAGCCTACCAAAGGAGTATCTGCGGGCTTCAGGTTGCTTCTCTACAATTGGAGCTGGTCAAACGCATCTTTGAAAAGTATGTCGGCCGAGCTGCCTGAGTCGACGAGTATGCGCCTGACATCGAAGTTGTTGATTCTCAACTTTATTATGAGCGCATTGTCATGGGGGTAATGGACCCCTCGTGCATCGTCTTCTGTGAAGAAAATTGGCTCTTCCATTCTCGGCCACTTCGGGGGGTTTTGCTCCTCCTGGGTGACCTCACGAACCGATGTCTAAGCTGCTGCTGAAGTGCAACCTGCAACGATTGAACCTCCCACTATCATGTGGACAGTCCCCCGAACTGGCCTCTCCTCTGGAGGCTGCCTCTGCGGTTGTTCAACCTGCCTGTTGCTGGACTCGGGGGCGTCTTTACAGTGCTCCCCTTGCTGACCTGTTCTTTATTATTATTATTATTATTATTATTATTATTATTATTATTATTATTATTTTGTACAAAGTTTCTCAAATATCCGTGACGGATGAGCTCCTCTATCTCGTCACGGAGGTTTTTACAACTCTCGGTACTGTGACCATGGTCTTTGTGAAAACTACAATACAGACTCTTATTTCTCTCATTGGGGTTTCCCCTCAGACGGGGTGGCCACTTCACGTACGGGGCGTCCTTGATCGCCATCAGAATTTCGGCCCACTTCGCGTTTAGTGGAGTGTAATCAGCTCGGTCCGGAGCAGGAGCTTGAAACAACTGACCCGACTTTGCACCCCAAGTTGTTTCCTTTTTTCTTCTGGTATCCTCTTGACTGGAAGGCTCTCCTTCTCTCTTTCTTTTTTTGGGTGTGCCTTCACCCTTCTGGTTGATATCCTCTTCGGTGGCTATGAACTTATCTGCAAGATTCAGAAACTCGGTTATGGTTGCGGGTTGGTTGACGACCATGTGCCACTTGAACTCTTTGTGCTTCACGCCCTTCTTGGTTGCTGCAAGGCGTACGGCGGGATCCAGGCGCGGTATCTGCATACAAGCGTTGTTGAACCGCTTGATATAGCTCTTGATGGACTCTCCCTCTCTTTGTGCTACGTTGAAGATGCTTTCTTCAGTTCGCGGGCACCGCTTGCTAGTGACAAAGTGGGACGTGAAGGCTCATGCGAACTGCGCCCAACTTCTTATCGACCCAGGTACCAAGTTCCGGTACCATGTGCGGGCTACTCCCTTGAACGTAGTGGAGAAGGCCACACACATGCATGACTCACTGGCTCGCGCCAGGTGCATCTGTGACTGAAAGGCATCTACATGATCATTCGGATCGAATGAACCGTCATACTTGTCAAGAGGGGGGACGGAACCGAGAGGAGGGGAGCTTTGGTTTCGGCCGAGCCTACCTCTTCTTTGCCCACGAGCTCGGGCAAATCACGGGTGACAGATCGGCGAGCTCGACGGCGGCGTCTCTGCTTCTTGACGGGCTCGGCGTTCGTGCTGCTCACCTCCGCGCTATCCAGAATGGTTTACGCCGGGGGTAGCCCGGTCAGCTGGTGATGGCTACGGACAGAAGGGGCCTGCTTGGAGTCTGTTGCTAGGATCTCGAACTGGTTCTCAAGGATCGGGGTTCCAAACTTCAACTGTCGATGCAACGTTGACCTGTCGAGCCGGGGTCCTCCCGACCTACCCGCCCGCGGCGAGATTGGGGTAGTCGATCTCTCCCGTCTGCCATGGGGGGAGGCTTGGTTTTTTGGGAGATTTTGGGGGGCCTCTCCTCGGCCGGAGTGTTCACTCTAGCGACGAAACTTGGCTTGCTGCGAGGCCAGGTACTGAGGCTAGAGCTGAGGCTAGGGCAGCTAAGGGAACTGCTGCTGATACTAGTAGTGGGAGACCTGGTGCAGCACGTGTTGTTGATAAAGCTGAAGTTGTTGGAACTATTGCATTTGGGCCTGCATGTCTCTCATGCACTGCATCAGGTCCTCTAGTTGGTTCGAGCTAGCCACTGGTGGCACGATCGAAGGTTCGATGAACATCGTTCCGACTGTAGCAGGGAGTAGGGCGATGACAGGTGCCATTGTGAGAGGCACGTTCAAGCTAGGATTGCTCCCTGGAGTTATCCATTTCCACGCTTTGTCCGACGTTGCTAGAGGAAGCCATGAGCATTGGATTGTTACAAGGAAGAAGAAGGAACTGAAAGAGTTTAGAGAGAAAGGCATTTTTAAGCGTTTCCCACAAATGGCGCCAAATGATGTAGCACGATCCGGACACTCCTAGCTGACTGCTGAATGGCTCCTTGTTGGCAACGAACAACACCTGAGAAGATGAAAGGAAGGATTCCCGGGGGTTTACCCAATGGGAATACTCCAAAGCTTAAGTTAGTATTGTGTCTGGGAAGTAGAGAGAAAACGAAGGCTAAGAGTGGAGGTCACGCTTATCACTATGTTCAAGCGAGTAGAGGTTTTTTTTTTCCAGAAGAAGTTTCTCCTCTGCCCTGAAGGTTTTTATAGAGGTGCTTTTGTGAGATCGGGCACAACCGCCACTGGGCCCCTGCCACAGCCGTTACCTGCCAAGGCTGCGTAGGTAGCCGTTGTGATGTGCTCCTTGCCCGGGTAAGTGACACGTCCCCAAAGTGACAGGCACGCCTCCTCCTACTGAGAGACGTGGGTGCAGACTACCGAAAGGACAGGGAGTGCACCGTCAATATAGGACTTTGCGCAATCTAATTGGTACGACCTGTTGGATAGAAGCTTCCTGAGGAATGCTCGTGTGGCTCATTCGTGAGCTACTCTTCAGCGAGCTCGGAGTACTTCAGGAGTGCCCTTAGTAGAATTGGTCCTCGGGATGACTTGTTTGCTTGGGAGCTCGGGCGAGCTAGTTTCCTTAGCTTGCGAGCTAAGGTTGCCTCGGAATATCCCTTTGGAGGCAGCTCGGGGAACCCGGAGCTCGCATCATGGCGAGCTCCTCTTTTTGCAACTCTACGATTTAGCGGGCTGCTTTATGGGCCTGTTACTTAGATGTAGTTGTTGTTTCCAGGATCAAACCCTAAATCACCAAAGATGAACAAGGCAAAAGGTTTTTCCGGTGACTGACTATGGCCTTGACATGTACTTGGGATGAGAATGGCTGCAAGCATAACTAAAATGTACAACAGGAAGCTCCCCATATTCCCCATGTGAAGGCCTCGATCACCCTCGTTTCTCACCAAGAGTTCCACAACCATTGGCTATATATATATATATATAGATAGATAGATTGATTGATAGATAAAGCCGGCTGGGTGCAGCAGTTTTTCTATCTTTTTGATGAATTGATTTCATTATAAGAGGACGGATAAGAAAGAGCAAAAGACACCCAAATATTACACTTGATTTTCTAAGATTGCACATGACATTTATCTTGCTTTTTTTAATCCTGGTGATATATATATATATATATATATGAACATTTCAAGTCAAAGTTGTAGGCTCTAAACAGTATTATAAGACAGACCGAATTGAATGGTTGAACCAATGGCTGAGTGATCCAGTGATTCTCTGGGTTCGCAGATTAAATGAGCTCGGATTTCCTCCTTAGAGAATCCTCTCCTCATCCTCTTCACAGAATGCTTTTCATACCCACCTCGCAGCACTTGCATCCGTGCAGAGGAGCATTCTGTGAGGAAATCTGAATTTGGTTTAAATAATGGTTTTCAATTTTCATGATTTGAATGAACCAACTGTCGGATAAACCGATAAAACAATGACCGAGTGAGCATTCCTGTTACGAGTCGGGATTTGCTCCTTACAATATATTTGAATTGCATTGAGAATATCTCCTATACTTGTATATCCTTGTATGTTTATATGTTTATGTAACTAACTAACTGTGAGGTCGGTATAAGGAGCGCGTGCACGTAATTACCCCTTTAGAGGGTTCTTCAGGCTCAGGCTTCTGCTTTTCGGTTTTGCTGCGAGTAATGCCTAGTGAAAAATCCGAAAATCCAAACTGACCATTGTTTATTTTCCATTTATATAGTTTTTAGGGAGATTCTTTTATTGACTTCTCTAAAGCGGGTACGCATCTGCCCCCCACACAGACTTGTCCCCCAAAAACGTCCCACCAAACCTAGGCGTGACGCATGTCATGACACACATGCACTAGGATGACTTGTGCGGTCTTTATTTCTCGCCGTTGTTATCACGTCTGTTAATTCCTTCTTGCCCAAAAGTGTTTATTCTCCCATTCTGGGTATTCTTTCTCCTATTCTACTGTGAACCGAAACCCCTGGCGCTCCCTTTCATAACCCACCCACCGGAGTTAAACTCTTTCGAGTTACGTTCCGTCGACCGACGCCGACGGCCATACAAACGGAGAGAGAAAGAGTATTAAGAATCATTGTTGTAAAATCAATAATAATTTGATAATTTCACAGTAGAAGCAATTCAAAGTAGATGATTTAATAGATACAAAAGAAATTTAAGAAAAAAAATTACAGATGATGAATACGAACAAAATTAATGAACCCAAGAGATTAATTTCTTTTATTTTTTTCCTGGGTCTTAATCTTTATTTTCGTAAGTTTGAATTAAACCCTCAACTCCACGAATACGGAGTGGTGGTCGCAGGTCGCCACCTTAATCAGCACGCTTTGAGAATGGCCTCTGCATGTTCCTACACTACCTGCCATGCCTAGTTCACATGGCGGTCCTCCGTAAGGCTTGCACCAACAGCGAACCTGATCATGTAAACACCCCCAACCACCGCATGCGTCATGTATATGCGCCCAGCCGAATTGATCGACTCCAGCAACTTATGGTTGATCTCATTTGCACATTCCAACTCCGTCGATTGCCTCAGCGTCTCATCCTCATGATCCTTCACCAGCGGCGGTAGCAGCCAGAAGCATACCATCGCGAAATTCCTCGGCACCAAAGTCTCAAACCTCTTGTCCATGGTTACCTTCTCTTCGAAGTGCTTAGCCATTTTCACGTGGGTCCGAAGGAAATTTCTTAGGTTGGCCACACCATAGCTCCGAAGCACCATCCAAAGCTTCATGGCTCGGAATCAACGACTGAGGGCTATTTGCCAGTCTTTGTAGTCTATCACTTGCTCGGAATCAACGACTGGTTGACAGGGCCTTAACAAGGGCACTAGGGTCCTTGACCCAAAGGTAGCAGCAATCGAGAGTGGTGAAGAACCTCTTGTGTGCATTGGAAGTGAACGAGTCTGCATCCTCTACCCCATCGATGAAGTGTCTGAACTCAGGACATATGCATGCACTTCCAGCGTATGCTAAGTTGATGTGAAGTTGATGTGAACCCAAACTCCATACTCTTTGGCCACTGCGCATAGAGGAGCAATTGGGTCGATGGCTGTCAACGATGTAATACTGACAGTAGCAAAGAGGAATAATGGGATGAGCCCAGCTTGTATATCTGCTTGGATTGCAGAACGAAGAGACTCGGGGGCCAGCCCATATGAAGTGGCCTTACTCGTTGCAACGGCACGGAAGTTGTTTGGAAAGATCCCTACAATCTAGACAGCTTTCTGGAGTGCACAATGGGTTTGATCTGATCCATAAACCACCAACTTCCCTATGTTCTCCCTACCAATTCTGGAGTGCACAATGGGTCTGATCTGGATTGCAAAGCCAATCCATGACTATGCACTCCAGTTCTGTGGCCGCCGCCGACGACATCCAATTGAACCCAACGACATTAAATCCAGTTCTAAGCATTTCGCCGAGAAAACCAGCGACGCTACCACTGGAAGGGAAGTAAGCGTAGTAGTTAGAGGGTGCCGAGAAAACCAGCGACGCTTACTTCCCTCCATTACAGAATACTTACCTTCCCGTCGTTTGTATGGCCATCGGCGTCGGCCGGCGGAACTCGAAAGATTTTATCTTCGATGGGTGGGTTACGAAAGGGGGGGCCAAGTGTTTCAGTTTACAGTAGAATAGGAGAAAGAATACCCAGGGAGTAGAAACCCTTTTGGGTGAGAAGGAATTGGCGGACATGATACAAAGGGCGTGAAATAGAGACCGCACGAGTCATCCTAGTGCGCGTGTGTCATGACACGTATCGCGCCTAGGTTTCGTGGGACGTTTTGGGGGGAAGTCTGTGGGGGTCAGATGCGAACCCCTCTAAAGCAGTTTAGTTTAGCCAATGGAACCTCTTCTTTTTGTGTATTGGAATCGTTTTGTAGTCTGTTAAGGGTTCATGGGCCCTATGGAATTGGACTTCATGCACCTTTTCAATGTGACAGCAGCCCAAGACCAAGAGAATAAAATTGCAAATGTTTTAGCAATTTAGGAAGAATACGAACTTGGAGACAAAGATAAGACATTTATGCTGAAAGTCTAAATGGATAGAACAAGGGTTTGATACATGAACTTGGAACCAAATTCGAGATCATGGATTTGGAAGTTAACCCTTATAATATTTAAAATGTTTTCTAGAGTGGAAATTGGCAAGGATCTAGCTCCAGTGGGTGAGCAAACATGTATTTGCTCTTCTAATCATCCCTCAAATCCACCGACGACGGTGCTTTCATTTGAAAACCAGAAGTTTTCATTTGAATTCTAATAATATAGGGCCGTTTGGCAAGTTTCATTGAGCTTTTGCATGAAAATCTAAGCAGCCCGAATCTAGTTTGATAGATACATATATTTTCGTTCGTCTTTCTATGTCTTTCTCCGCGAGAATAAACGTGAAAGACGCAAAAAGTTTCATTTGTAGTTTTCCAAAATCAGCCCAAAATGAGCTTCTCGCGTCTTTTTGGTGCTCCGGATTTTGGTGGCGGGATCTTCTGCGAACCAAACAGGAATAGACCAAAAATCGATCTTCTCGGCTTGTAAACAGCCGAAAGACCGCACAGAAAGATGTACCAAACAGGCCCTTAGTATCCATTTATTGGCTCAGGCCCATCTCCAGTGATAATTGGTTGTTCTCTAAAGAGTAAATTGAGTCAGATGGACCTCTCTTTGTGAATGATTATGTGTTATATAACTTATATTAGAAAAATATAAAAGGTGCAAGAGATTTATATATATACAAGGATTGGCCCATTAAGGTTAAATTCCTTATTTTAAGAAATTATTTTCTTTTTGTAGTTAAAGTGCACCTATTAATGTTGTTCGATCCGAGGTGTTCTAAATCGAGGATACAATTAGATAATCCTACCAACTGGACAAGACCGAGCTGGAATGACGAAACCACACACTGAAATCTGCAACCAAGAGAAAGGTCAAAGGCTTAAGGAGTTATTCCCTAGGTAGGTACTTTGACACTCAAGTTAGTTGGGTAGAAAAAGAGGTAACCGGGCTAAGAATGTTGAAATAATGTTAGTCCAGGCCAAAGAAATGTTCAAAGTGCGTTCTTCCAAAAGTCTCTTACCTCCAGCAGAGGATACCTATTTATAGTTGGGTGTACGTTTTCTATAAGGATAGGGCTTTCGGGGTTGGGATGAGGTTGTCCGTCGAAGTCTTTGGGAGGTTTCCTCTTCTCGACGAAGTTTGCTTCCTTGTCCATGCAGGACACTCCTTCTTAGTCATGCTCTTCCATCACATGTGATGCTGACATGGCTAGAGAGAGAGGATGTTCGTGAAGGTTACCATGTGACATCCTTGGCCAGCTCAACCATCACCCGAACACCACTCCCCTAGTTCTGAAGTCGAGGAGTGTAGTGCTTGGCCGCAACTAGGCGTGGAAGAGTTTTGCAGTCTTGGGTTAAGGAACTTTAATTTCTTCGAGTTGACTGGCTCAAAGTAAAGCCAATTTACTAGGCGAAATAGCCGATTCAACACTCGTGACATTTCTAAAATGGGTCGGCATGCGCAACGTTTCATCTTCCCGAGGTTACGCACGTGCAGAGTGCGGCATTGAATTGGCGTCGTTGATCTGAACCATTGGTTACCTTTAGAACTGCAGTAAATGAATAATCAGAAACAAACCTATCTTTCATTGCAGGGAATAGAGCAGGGTGCATGTGAGTGAGACCCACTGGCCATGTCATAGAAATCATATGGTTCCACAAGTTTGATTATGTACTTATTGTTGGATTTTAATCTCATAAGAGAATAAATCCAATGGGTTTGATTGGTCAATTACATGAGAAATTGCACCTGCACACTTGGTTGAAAAATCAATTTTCTCTTATAAAAAAAAAAAACCCAAGTTTTGAACTTGTCCCACATTGGATAATTACAATGTTTGTTTTCAGTATTTTAATAGGAGTTGATTTATACTCTTTAAATTAGTAGAGGAGAGTATGGGATTCGATACCGTGCAATGCACGCGCAGGCGTGTGCGCGTGTGTGTGTAGCGCAGTGAGGCGCTTTAGAGGCGCACTTTACTCGCACCCGCGTGGCTCGCGATGGGCGGCTCTGGTTTTGGTGCGTTGATGACTGTTGATCACCGTTGATGATATCAACAGTCACGATTCGATCGGGTGTGATCAATAGGCACAATTCAAAGTTAACAGTCACCAACTGTTAACAACTTTTTAAACAGTCACAATGTTTGAAATTGTGACTGTTCAATGTGTCTTTTCTAAACTAGCACCTAACTTTTCCTCATACATCTTCACAAATTATTTAAGGAGCATGAATCAGATTCCAAAACACACAATTTCGAAATTCACTATCTCTCTCTCTCTCAGTCCGGTCTGCTACAGTCTCATAAAAGGTTTCTTTGGAGACTCTTCAACTTTGCTTGTTGCAGATTCTCGCCCAAGGCTCTGTTGTATCCTGTGAACGAATTTGCCTATAACCCAACAGCAAACTTAGTAAAACTGAGTGGGGGCAAATAACGTTCTAAAGACAGTGTCTTCATACACGCCTCAGAGTTTCTCCTCCAAAGTTACAGTGACCCCATCTTCTCCAACACTTATTTTAGATGGATGTCCAGTGACCATCTCAACCATTGGGTAAGGATCTGCTACCAACAAAGCCCTCCCAACAGTCCACTGCATCAACCCAGGTTCCACAAGTTTGTCGTAGCCCATTCCCCAACCCAGGTCTCCACTATGCTTGAATTAGAGTTGTTGAGCCTGAACTCTCTAATAGGCACAAAACTTATAGTATATCACCCTTCATAAAGTTAAACAAAATAAGCTAATTTTCCAAGTAAGGTAAAGGTACCCTACACTTTGAGAGTACTACACTTAAAGGGCCTCAAATTTCGCTTGCAACAATAAGGTACCCTGCACTTTCAGAAATCAACACTCGAGTCCTGTTAATCGACGCTATGGTGAATGATAAATTTACTGAAATGCCCATTCCTGGTTTGCGTTGTTGAAAAAATTAAATTGCAAAATGATTGAAATGGGCATGGTTAATTACAGATCACCATGTTGTTTTCGAGCATGGTTAATTACAGATCACCATGTGGTTAATTACGAGCATGGTTTTAGAGACTCGATAAAGTAGAGGGCGGAGTGGTTTCAAATAAATATGTCAAGGGTAATTTTGGGGTTTTCTAAAAGAAAAGGTTACAAACCATGGTTTTAGAGATTCAATACAGTAGAGACAAAGTGGTTAAAATAATATCCAAAGGGTATTTTTGGAAATTTTGAATGTTTCAAGGTGCACATGACATCACATGCTCCAGATAATGCTAAAGGCTGGACTTTAGTGTTGATTTCTAAAAGTATTGTTGTCCCAAGTGAAAATTGAGGCCCTTAAGTGTCACTACATATTGGAGTCATTTGGCTGTGTAAGCTTTTCGGGTCTCCATTTGTAATGGATTTTATGAGTTAAACATAACTACTTATTGATCAAATTATTTTACTAATGACCCATCCTTCAAGATTTGCAAATCCATTTCAGTTTTGATAAAAGCTGACTCAGGCTCCAAAATTCTTCTGTGGTGTGTCTGGTTTAAAAGAAAAGGTAGCGAAACCTATACAACAAGAATGATGTGGCCATCTGGTTCAAACGGACAATTAGTTTTGATTTAAAAAATAAAAAATGGCCAAAACCATTATTTAGATCGATATGTCAATGGTTTGACTGCTCGGGTCAATGGATTATTGACCAAATCAATGATTTTTAACCTAAAAACTGTTTTAGGGTGAAACAGAATCTATTGCCTAAATGGTTCTTGAGTCAATTGGTCTGAGCATCTAGTCCGGTCTAGTTTTCAAAACCATGATCTATGATAGCTCACTCAATTGAAGAGTGGGTGATGTATTGGCTGTAATTTATAAATTTAAAAATTTTGAAATTTGAAAATATGTTACAAACAGATATGTACAGGAGACAGATTCGTAATAGACTCCTGGAAAAGTTGATAAGGTTCCGAGAGTTTTGATTGTTCAAGTATTTTGGGTGGGTACATAGGATGAATCCTTGCCACGAGTTTTGTAGGCCAGACTGTGGGCCTGAGCATTGGTGTAATTTTCTTCAACAGCCCCAACTCATTCACGTTCTTGAATTTAATCAATCTTAGTTGCACAACATGGAGTAACTCTCACCACAATGAAAAGAATTTACAAACTTGAAAAGTTTATAATACATGGACAATGTAATAGACTAAAATAGGTAATAATTACTGAGAGATTAATTGGCCTAATTTTGAACTTACTTTAACTGAATATTTTGCAAAACCTAGTAAAATAATTATCCCAGAAATACGATGTGAAAATTTTGTTTAAAACTCGGGACTCTCTTATTCTAAGTCTTGTTTATATGCTTCTTTATAGTTGTCTTCTGCTTGTTTTGTCGGTTTTGTATCTAGTTCTCAGTTTTGTTTTTTCTGCTGCTTAGTAGTTTTCTTCTAAATGTTTTTTTTTTCTTATTCTCTAGTATTGTCGATTTTGTATCTAGTACTCGATGATTAATTTGTATTTGGCCTGTATGTTTGGATCAGGAAGAGTGCAAATACAAATATGTTTTAATGCAAAACTTTGTATTAATCATTCCTAAACCTCATATATATTTGAAGTGTATTCTTCTCAAACAGAGCCTTAATCAAGGTATGAGCACCAAGTGAAAAAAAAATTAAAAAAGAAAACATTGTTGACTAAAGAAATCCATATGGAATGGAACCACTTTGGTTTGAATCAATGTTCAAAATTTTGCTATGTACCAGTTCATGTATCAGCTAATATGTATCGTATCTTTAAGGGGTTAGCATGCGAAATGCTACAAAATCTTTTGCATCATATCTTTTCATTGTGCCGACCTAGTATCGTGACTATATCGGGATGTATGGGGGCCATATCAGGGGTGTATGGGGGAACATCAAGGTGTATCAATTGATACAATATGACTTTTCTATGGGTGATAAACAAATTAAAAACGTTTGAGAAAAAAGGCTTCTAACTCTCTCTAAAAGCCTTATTTTTCTCCTAAACTCACCAAATCATCCCTACGCATTCTTTGGTTGCAAGATCTTTAAAAAAAAATCCAAAAACAACCTCCAAAATATAAGATTTTTGAAGTTTTTTCAACTTTTTTTCAGAAATTGCAAAAATAGGTTTTTTTTCAATTTATTTGATAATACGTTGCAATATTTTGTATTTGTTTTGGGGTAAATCTCTTAAACTTCCCCTACTGTTTAGTTAATTGACACATGGTACCCCTACTGTTTAGCTATTGTCTTGCGGTACCCTTAAGTTTTTTGACAACTGACTAGCTTTGCCCCTGCCATTAATATCCATTAATGTTCCATTGACCCCACATGTGACCCCACGTGATGTATAATTTTTTTCAAAACCCAATTTTGCTCTTCGTTCCTCTCCCTTCTTCTTCACCATCCCTCCATTCTCAGAGGTGGTGGTGGAGGCTATGGCGGTGGCGATGCTGGTGGAGGCTATGGATCTAGCAGTGGCAGAAACTATGGAACTGGTGGTGGTAGTGACTATGCAGGTATTGCTAGCGGGGGCTATGGAGGTAGCAATGGGGGCGGGGGTCACAAAGGCAGCGGTGGCAATGGTGGAGATTATGGAGGAAGTGGTGGTGGAGGTTATGGGAGTGGCAATAGGGGTAGTGGAAATTATGGAGGCAGAGGTGGCGATGGGGGTGGAAATTATGGCTTTCACAAGATGGTGGTGGGGATTGTAGCAAAATGCACTCAAGAATAGAGAGGAGCACCGTCACTGTTGGATTTTAACATCATAAGAGATTAAATCCAATGGATTTGATTGGTCAATTACATGAGAAATCACACCTACACACTTAATTGAAAAATTAACTTTTCTCTTACAAAACACAGTTTTGAACGTGCCCCACATTGGAAAATTATAAGTTTTGTTTTCAGTATTTTAATAGGAGTTGATTTACTCCTTAGAAATAGTAGAGGAGAGTATGGGGGTTTGATACCGCGCAATGCATGTGCATGTGTGTGCGTGCATGTGTGTGGCGCAATGAGACACTTTAGAGGCGCACTTTGCTCGCACCTGCGTGGCTCGCAAAGGGCAGCTTTGGTTTTGGTGCGACGCTGACTGTTGATCGCCGTTGATGAGATCAACGGACATGATTCAATTGGGTGTGATCAAGAGGCACAATTCAAAGTTAATAGTCATTAACTGTTAACTATTTTTTAAACAGTCACAATGTTTGAAATTGTGACTGTTTAAGGTGCCTTCTCTAAACCAGCACCTACATTTTCTTCATACATCTTCATAAACTATTTAAGGAGCATGAATCAGACTTCAAAAACACACATTTTTGAAATTCACTTTCTCTCTCTCTCTGTCCGGTCTACTACAGTCTCACAGAAGGTTTGTCTAGAGATTCTTCAACTTTGCTGGTTATAGATTCTCGTCCAAGGCTCTGTTGTATCCTAAGAATGGATTTGCCTGTAACCCAACATCAAACTCAGTGAAACTGAGTGGGGGCAAATAACATTCTAAATATAGTATCTTCAGATGCGCATCAGAGCTTCTCCTCCAAAGTTACAATGACCCCATTTTTCCAACAGTCACCTCCATCAGCGATGCTTGTCGTTGCAATTTCCATATGGCAATGCGACAGTGAGAAAAAGGTTGGAGATCTCAAATCTACAAGGAGAACCCAGATCTGAGATCTGGCCCATCATTCGCCGCTTCAATGTAGGTACTCACCATCCATCTGAGATCTACAAGGAGAATCCAGATCTCAAATTTGTAAGGAGAACCCAGATCTCAGATCTGGCCCATCGTCACTTTAATGTAGGTACTCACCGTCTATCTGAGATATGCAAGGAGAACCCAGATCTCAAACAAGGAGAACCTAGATCTGAGATCTGGCCCATTGTCCACCTTTTCAATGTAGGTACTCACCGTCCATCTGAGATCTGCAAGGAGAACCCAGATCTCAAATCTTCAAGGAGAACCCAAAAAGTACTCACCGCTTCAATGTAAGTACTCACCGCTTCAATGTAGGTTCTCCGGCAGCACTACGGCGTTGGTGCTGAGTATACAACATCATCGGTTTTGATTTTATACCCGTATCTCCGTTGTTTGTCAATGTCGGCACCGTCATTGGTGCCGACGCACCCCCCACCCCACCCCTCGGCCCGCATGCCCAACCAGTATCTTTGTTATTCAAAAACAGACTTTTCTCTCTCATCTAAGAGAGAAAAGGGAGGCAAGAGAGCAGAGAGTTATAGAGCTTTATTTGCAGCCCTTTCTTGGTGTTTTTCATTTACGTATATCCATGAGTATGTCTTCCTGTATTCTGGTGGCCCATCGTTTGTTAACTTAGGAGCTCAACGAAGTGACGAGAGTTTAACTGTTCACCAACTTTGTTAGCTCAGGAGATCAACGAAGGGTTGATCTTGATAAAAGTGTTAATTTGGAAACTGATTTGGTGTTAACGGAGAAGAATATCTCTTTGTTAGCTTAGGAGCTTAACGAAGGATTGAAAGAATGTCTACGACAATGCTAATGGTAGTTCTTTGTTCATCATTGAGAAGATGATGAACAGAGATGAAGATGGATGAAGGATAAACAGAGGAAGGAGAAAGAGAATAAGAAGGGATGAAATTTAAGGGTACCGCAAGACCATAGCTAAATAGTTGGGATACAACTAGCTAAACAGTAGGGATAGTTTTAGAGATTTACCCTTTGTTTTTTTGTTTCGATGCTTGAAAATGCTTCTATATGGATTGATATATATATCAATTGAAATTTCTTATAATATATTCATTTTTTATTTTTTGTAATTTTTAAAATAAAAATAATTATTTTTTTGTAAAACAAAAAATATTTATTTGTTAAAACTTTTTGTAACTTTAGAATAAAAATATGTACCTTTTCTAATTTTGCTATTTCATAGATCTATTGATATTTCTTGTGAAATATTTATTTCTTTTTTATTTTTTAATTTTTAGAATACGAAATGTTTATTTTTTTATAATTTTTGGTATGATCTAACCATAATATTTACCATGTTGTAAATCTATGGATGATACATCACATCCATATAGTTATTTTTTGTTACATTTTTTTAATTTTTGTTATAATTTTTGAAATAAAAAATAAAATAATTATTTGAATAAGAAATAAATAATTGTTTAAAAAATTATAGAAAATTTTTCCTTATAAAATTATTAGTTTTATATTTTGTAGCTATAAGCTTATTAGAGAATACCCTTATGTTCCCATATGTTGATTATGATATATTTTTTCATAAAAATCACTAGAGGATGTGATTTTCATGTATGTATAACTCATTTAGGCTTTATTTTAATGTTACTAATATAAAGCATATCCCAATACATCTCTTAAGGGAAAATTCCCAAGGTTCCCTATACTTTAGGCCGAGAGTAAGTTTAGTCTCCGAACTTTAAAATGTGACAATTTAATACATATATCACATAACCTTAGATTTAAAAATTTTGAAAATATCAAAATTACCCTTAGAAAATACACTTTTCATCATCTTTTTCTCTCTATACATGTCGAATTCATCATCTGCAATGAAACTCCACCACTCCATCTCCTCTCTCACATATTATTGCAAAGTGGTTTCCTTGAGATATGGTGTAAGCCAGACCAACCCAACCCGCGTCCGCCTTTCACTTCGTCATGTGTTAGTTGCCTTCGGTTCATCTGATTCACCTGCGATAAGCCCTCCAGAGCTATCGTCGAGGCCAACTCCGGAGCCATCCTCTTTTCCACCGGAGGTGGCTGCAACTCGTACAGCTTCGAATATCGAAACCGCGCCGCCGCCTGAAGTAGGGATCCCCAATCCTCCTCCTGCTCGTCCATCTCAAATACCGCTAAGGTCTAATCCTGGGCCAGAATTTCCAGGACCCCCAATTCCATCTCCGAGCATTCCTGACATTCCGATACCAAAGCCGCCGAATGTAGTGCCACCTCAACCGCCGGATCAAATACCGCCTAGGCCTCCGAGTATCGACCCACCACCGTCAATGCCTCCCGATAACATACCACCCACGGGGCCATTTGCAGTTTTTCTGCAAATAGTTGGTGAATTGTGAGGATTTTTCTTTAATTAAGTTTGATATATATAACGTGCTTTTTTACAGTGTACATAAAAGGATTATATTTCTCATTGGTGAGCATTATGTTCGCTTTTATTTATTTATAGTTTTTCAAAGAAAAAAGTTTCCATCGGAAGAATCGCAGAACAGGGATCAAATCATAAATAGAAGGTCAAAACAGTGGCGGGGGAATAGTGGCTGTGAACAGTATGATGCGAAAACCATGGTTCGGACTGGAATAGTGGCAGTGAACAATGTTCATTGACTGGAACAGTGGCGGTGAACTTTTGTTTAGTTCTGACTCTATGAATACTGGTTTTCTTTCTCTAGTTTTCTCTTCTGTGGCGTAGAGCAGTGGGGTGTTCAACGAAGAAGATGATGAATAGTGACGGTGAACAGTAAAAATTTAGATAAAACTTAAGGGGCATTTATGTCTTTTCTCATGACACTTAACGGTGAGTTAATGATAAGTACTAGATTGTCGTAAAATGAAAGTTCGAACTCTAGATTGTCACATTTTAAATTTCAAGTACTAAATTGACACTCGACCTAAAGTATAGGGTATCTATGGGGAATTTTCCCTTTTAAATTTGTCTTTGTGATACACTTAATGTTTTTAATACTTTGAACCTTGGGTTGAACTCTCTACGTATTACATCCAGTGGTGAGGTTAATGTAATGTAATGTACTAAGACACAAATTAAAACTACTATGTACCAAATATTGGTCTCAACTATTTACGTCATGGGAGGGGTGCAGGGAAATCTATTAAATTACCCCTAAGTTTTAGGAAATGGATTTATACATATGAGTGTAACTTGGGCAGACCCAACTTGAGCCCAAACCAAACTAGCCTGAAATTTTGCATGAATTGGGATTGAATTTTCAGTCCTCAGGCTGGGCTTGGGCCCAAGAATTTAGGAATTTTTATTTTTTGGGCTAGGCCCGGGCTTAGCCCTTAGGTGGTCTAAAATCAGGTTGAGCCCAGTCCAACTTCGTCCCAATCCAAGCCCGGCCTAGGCTCAAATCCAACTCGAATTCATCAGATTACAATGCAAAATAGGCTGGAGTTGAAAAAATCGGATTTGACCTTAGGCTCAGGACTTACCCTTAAGTTTTCTAACAATTAACTAACTCTACCACATTAACTCTACCACATTATTAATATGCCATCACATTCTATTTGTATATGATAGCACATGACTATTAAAACATTTGTGCTTGGCCTTTGACTATTAAAACATTTCTGAAACCCAAATTTGTGTTTGGCCTTTGACCATGCCCCCGGTAAACTAGTTCCTCTCTCTCTCTCTTAGCACAGGGCCAAAAATATCATTAACCATAGCCATCAAAATCATAAAATAAAATAAAATAAAACTTCAATTGGAGTGCAAAACCAATGGGATCAAGCGATCCCTTGGAAATTGATATTTTGACAATGTTTTGTTAGGTGGGTTTGATCGATCTATGGCCCCACCTATTACTAAAAAACCAATAAAAACCAACGATATATAGTTTCAAAGGTTCCCCTTATAAGTTCACTAAAATCATTTTTAATTTAATTTCCCTTGTTCTTTACTAAAATGACCAATTTCACTCGTTCCATTCTTCCAACCATCACAAATTTGATTTTGCTCATCAGTTTTTTTTAATTTGCAACTCGCATGAACTCTATTACCTTGATGAGCACTAATAATGACTCTTTACATTTTTCTCACTAGAGAGAAGGATCCTATTCATCAATGGTTGGCGATGAAGCTCTATTACTGTCATGTATCATTCCACATTGTTTATTTAAATGGTTCCCTTTTGAAATTTAAAGCAGAATGAAGGGTAAAAATCCCTTTTAAGGGATTTTTTTAAATAGTAGGGATATATTAGTCAATTTCCTAAAACTTAGGAATGGTTTAAGAGATTTCCCTATAGATACAAATAAAGTTGCAACTTGGTCCTAGTTTGCCCAATTATGTGTTGTGAAAATTGGGTGGGGTTGAATCAGGCTAGAGTTAAAAAATGTGAACTTGATTTCACTTTGTTTTTTTATTTTTTGGCAAAAGGATACAAATAAAATATCATTTACATGCTACGTAAGTGATGAGGGGTGATTTGGCCCAACCTGATATGTAAGGGACACGTGGACGCGGCTTGCTAGCCAAATGACAAATTAGCACATAGCGCCATGTCAGCAAATCGAGGGACCTCAGGTGCTCGGCCACTTCGAACCCAGAGCACCTCGGTACCCACTTGCACCGAGGTGCCATGTAACTAGACCTAGGAGCTTGACAGTCATCTCTGAACTTCTCGGGATCATGCCGCGTAACTGTAGGTCTCATCCTTACCCCGCCTGAATTAGGGGGAAATGGTAAGCCTCATTAATTGGTACGCTACCCCCCTTCCAAAGAGAAATGGATCGCTATGTCATAGGCCAAGGGTTTTGGGAGCGTTTCGCGAGACCTACGACACCTAAGCTATATAAGGGAATCAACCCCCAATACTCAGTTATGCGCGATTACTTGCTCACTAGCATTCTAGCATTCAAGCTTTCAGTTCGTAGCCAGAATAAATACTGGTTTAAGTATTGGAGCGACTTTGTCGGGTTAGCCACCCCGGGTTATTTGATCCTTTGCCTTGCAGCTTGGTCCAACTCGCTACGCAACTAGCATCCAGGCAATCTTCCAGATGGCACACCATCAATAAGCTAAGATATGAGTAACTTTGTTTCTGGTTCTATTTACATGAACAAAATAAGACATATTCGAAGAGGTTCAGAAGCCATTGTATGCGATTCCAGTGTAGCTTCTCTGTCCTCTCCATAGGATTACCTTTGATATTGCCTTGAGTGGTTGCTGGTTAGAAGTTGAGTCAAAACCTCCATACCTATTATGAATAAGTATGATGAGAATGGTTCACCTTGTCTCAAGCCTCTTTTGAGATGGAAGTGTTCATAGTCTTCTCCTATTTTGATTGAATATGTGGGAGTGGAGATACATTGGAAAATCAAGTTGCACCACTTTGAAAGGAAGTTCATTTTTGTCATGGTTTTTTTTTTTAAGAGCCTCCAATCCATTCTTTCAAAGGCCCTTGACATGTCTACTTTCATAGCAATATAGCCTTTACCTTTTCATTGGGACTTCATTTGGTGTGATTTGCCTGTTTTTTAACAATCTACTTGGAATTGGGAAATGACCTCTTGCACCATAGGCTGCATTCTTTATACTAGTCATTTGGAATGAATTTTGTATAGTTCATTACAAAGGCTGATGGGCCTATAGTGTGAGACCTCCATTAATTGGAAAGTTGCATTTTGGCAGAAAAATCAAACTTGTATTAAAAACTCTGATAACATTTCTGTGATCTCCTGTCAAAGGATGCTCTAATACTATTGGTAGAAATAGGTCATGAATCCATTCGGGTCTAGAGCTTTATGGGGGTTCATTTGATTTATTATGCCTTGAATTTCTTCTTGATCAAGAGGCCACAACAGAGAAGCTATGTGATGCTGCTATAATTGAGGGAGTGAGAGGTCATCAAGGCAAGGGGAATCAATTTTTCCTGGATGCCACCAATGTTCCATACACCTTGAAAGGCTTTAGCAACCTCCATTTTATTTGAAGTTCATTTCCCTTGTGCATTTTTAATCCAACAATTGGTGCTTTTGTTGAATTTTTATTTGGGTATTTAGTTAAAAAAAATTGGTTTTTTATTCCTTCTTTTAGCTAAATTTCTCTAGATTTCAGTCTCTAAAGTTTGTTCTTTAGCAACCAATAATGATATTGCCGCTTGAGGCTTTGAATTGCTCTATCACTAACAACTGAGTTAGCTTCCATTTGGAGTGAGGTAAGTTTCTATGAAATCTTATTGAGATGATCATGAATATGCTCAAAACTGTTCTTGTTCCACTGTTTGAGTAAATTTTTGCACAATCTTAATTTTTTGTTAACCTTGAACCATGGTTGGCATTGGGTAGGCATGCACTAGCTGAAGGGATAGAAAATCCATCACATGGACGCCCAAAGATTGCTATATAAGGGGGCGAATTTCAAAAATTTTTTCTCTCCCTTCAATTGAGAATCGAATTCCCTATTTAGAAAATCATATTTTCAATGATCATTCTTGAACCATAAACTGAACCAAATCTGAACCAACAGGAGTAAGGAGAGATAATACCTGATATAGAGAAATAATATCTCTCAATAGAGGTGTTCACGTCCAAGGTAGGATCCAAAATCTGCTCCCACTGAAGATGGCACAGTACATGGTGGAGCAGAATCAGTAGTGTTCTTCTAAAAGAACTTGATACTTCTCAAGAATCACCTGGACGACTTGTGAATACAACTCCCACCAATCTTTTCTCCAAAAGATTGGAATCAAGATCCAATCTTGATTTCTCCCAAGGAATGGAGATCGAACTGTTGTAGGTGGCGGCTACAGAAAGAAGGAGGCTAGAGAGTATTTGCAGGGAGCATAATTCTCTCTTCTGTGATTTCAGCTCTGAAGACAAGACTATCTGTTGTCGATGATTCTGTGTCTAAAGGCTGTCGTCCCCTCTTCCTTTTATAGACTTAAAGGGATCAGCTCCTAATCCCATTAGGAGTTGCTAACCCAAATCATATTTGGATTAAAAGTCCCTTTAAGATAAGGGATAACCCTTTATCATATCTGTAGATTAGATCAGCCATCTCCTAATCTAATTAGGAAGTTTTCAAATCTAAATCTCCTTTAGATCTTGGACTCTCTGAGTGGATAGGGTGCAGGCCCAATCCTATCAGCTGATCTTATCTCAGAATTTGCCCCTTAAAGACTAATCAAATTAGCCCAGTTCAAAATAGGCTTAAGGCCCATTTAGGGTTATGTATTCATTTAGCCTTCAAAACTGTTGCCCAGTTGGGCTTTCTTGTATGGTGTGGGACCCAAACATTGATCTACACATCAGCCACATGGGTTCAGCCCAACCTTTGTTACAAGGCCTAGTCGAATACACTGTTATGGACAGTGCACCCCCTGAAACCCATCAGATGGGCTCTATGGGCCCAACATTTACCCTAAGTGGTCTCTGGGCCAAGCCACCTTATAGCACCCAGGGACTGTGGGCAGATGCAAGATTAGCCCATCAGGTATTATCCTTAATGGTCTTACACTTAACCTCTCAGCCCATAATGATCATACACTGCCCGACAAGAGAGAACCTCTCCCTCGGCTGCAAGGAACAGTATTGCACTCTCTCAAGTATGGATCCTGGGAATTAAAACCTTTTGCAAAACATTTCGAAACCATAATTTATATACTTTTACATCTCATATAAAATATATTTTGCAAAACAAATCTCAACGATTGAAATCGACTGCCGACAGTCTTGGTTTCCATTAGTGAGAGTGCATCCCCGATCATTACCTTTGTCTGACAAAGGGGCTGATCCTGTCACTATGATCACCCACTCAGATGAATTCTCAGACTGTCCCAACATACCTAGGTTTTGACCCCTGTTAAGGATCTCACTGATTGGTACATCAAAGATAGCCCAATCCGACACCTAGTGCAGTATCATAATTGAGTCTAGGAGTCGGGTGTAACTTTCCAATTTTGCCCATCAATCTCCAAGGTCCAGGGCAATACTAGAAATCTGGTCTAGTTCAAAGATTCAATTAATCCTACACTATATGTGCCTAGGGTCTCATCCCGGCAGCTGAGGCAAGCCACCCCAACCGACTTGGTGGCACCACAGTGTCAGCCTTGTCAGGATAGGTCTCCCCAAACTGACCCACTGGCTGTGAACATTCTAAACTAACACGAGTATCATTAAGTGTCCAGTTTAAGGGTATTGCACAGAAACATACCAAGGGAACATAAATCAAATATACACTTTTATTCATTTACAATAAAATCATAAAGTACCTCATTTTGATTGAAGCTAAAGGCATACAAAACTGTCTAACACTAGGCTTCTTCAATCACTTGTTTGCAACCTAGGTGTTCTATCAAGAAGGGTAGAAAATGAAAATATAATTTGGTGGGCTTTGATTGTGCATTTATTTTTATGGGTCCTGGTTTGAAATTATAATGTCAAAGTGGGTGAGGGTTGTTTTTGGGAACTTCGCAACTCAAGTAACTTATCATTGTTTCATATTTGTACATCTGTACTAAAGGTTAAATAGTTAAGTCCCGTTTGAACACCCTTCAAACAGTCTTTTCAGTCTTGTACGGGAATATCTTCCTAATTATGCACCTTGTTTCATGGGGAAAATTTTCCAATGCAAAGCCTAAAGGCTGTTCGAACGGGTCTTGCACTGACTGAAGCAGAATTCAATAGTTATATATAACCTTAACAACATTTGAGAAAATAGTCAATCCAACCAAGCCCAATCCAAACTCTTAACTTAGTTTAGAGTTTGGGTTGAGGTTACGTAGCTCCAGTTGGTTATGGTTGATTTCAAACCGACCTAATTCAGCTTGACTTAGGGATAGTTTCTGTTTTTCCCATTACATTGAGCCAATGTAAAGCTGCAATCCAATCGCGCTCTAATCAAATAATTTAGGTTCAAATTCGATTAGGCTCGATTCGACTTCAAACCTTGGGGAAAGCCCAATTAATTATTTGAATTCGAGTTCAATCAATAAAAAGTTTTGTTCGAAAACTCATAAATTTGGTTCATACATACATAAATATTATGCAAAAATATATTTTATAATATATTATAAAAAATCATATTTATAAATAAAAATATACAAATATGTATATTTTCAAGCTGAAATCGAGATCATTCAATATATCGGGGAAAAGCCCCCGATATGTGATAATGAATGACCCGCTCCACGTCTTGATCGATTCTTTCGATACACAGTATTATGGTACTCCAAAAGACGTAACAATTTCTATTTATTCATTCGCAAGTCGTAATTAGAAATTAGTAACTAGTAGGTGAAAACTGCCGAGTCCCGACTCCCGAGTGCCGACCTACGAAACAACTGGGCGTCTGCGGATTCGAATGCAAAAAATCAACAAAATTTATGTTACGAGTTTAATTGTAGGATTATTATGTTTTGAGTTTCGTAGGAGTTAATTACTTAAAACCCAAGTTTTAACTTATCGCCCTTGTCACATTTCTCTGGCTGGCCAAGACCAAGCGATACAAAACCTATAGATTGAAAGTGGATGAAAATTTCTGAAAAAATTCCTTTGTGCGGTTGAAGCTTTGTTGTTGTTGTTCTTCTCCTTCATTATCTTCGTTTTCGTTTTATTGCGGTAGCCATGGATGCTAAGATCGGCAAATTCTTTGAGTCCGTTGGAGCATTTTTCAGTGGTGGAGACAACATTCCTTGGTGCGATAGGGATGTCATCGTGGTGAGTTTTTGTTGTCATTTTATAAGGATCCGATATTTTTTTTTTGTTTGCTGGGTGGAATTAGGGCTTCTCTAATTTCTACTATTTTAGCTTTCATCATTTATTAATACTCCTAATTGAATTAAAAATGCCTTTTCTCATGTTCTAATTCTATTACTGTATATTGTGTAATTTGGTATTTTCTCTTATTAATTTGGGTGTTCAAGATTCATTTTCATTTTGAGCTGTGAGAATATTCGTTATCTATTCATATTATTTATTTATTTATTGCGCGTGCTTCCCTTTCTATCTTTTTGCCCAACACTTTGCTCTGTACAATATCATAGCTGGCCTTACAATTGTTTTATAGAATTTTCCTTTTAATCTAATCTAAGTGGTATTCTTTAATCACACAAAAGTCCAGATGCACCCCTCAAATTTGCCTAACCTACTCTAATTATTTAACTAAGGTATCAGAAATGGTCACATTATCTCTTAGTCTCCAATCCTAAGTGTATCCTGATTTACACTCCTATTATTACTAAATTTTAGCCCTACTTATTTTAAAACCTCTTGTTTCTAGGACATTTGTCTATAAGCTTAATTTTGCATTTAATCCTTCATTAGTTCCATCAATTAAAACAATGTCATCCGCAAACTACATGCACCATGGAACTTCTTAAATATGTTTAGTCAATTCATCTATGATCAGTGCAAATAGATAAGGGCTAAGTGTTGAACCTTGGTAAAGACCCATCGTCATTGCAAAATCTAAAGTCTCTCCCATTCGTGTTCTAATATTGGTTGTTGCCCCCTCATACATATCCTTCATTAGATCTACATTACCTATTTTAAACCCCTTTCTTTTCCAAGACCCACCATATTATCTCTCTAGGAACTCTATTATAATCCTTTTTTATATCATTGAACACCATATGAAGAAATATTAGCTTTCATGGTTGATCTCCTTGGCATAAAGCCAAATTGGTTATTTGATACACTTGTTTCAAGTTGTAATCTTTGTTTAATTATTCTCTCCCGAAGTTTCATAGTGTAGCTTATGAGTTTAATCCCTTGAGAGTTATTACGGCTTTGTATATTACTGTTCTTACATATATGCACCATACTACTAGTTCTCCAATCATCAATCACCTTCTTTTCTTTTATCATCTTATTAAATAGCTTAGTTAGCCATGTCAAGCCTACCCCTCCTGTATCTTTCCACACTTTTATTGGAATCCCATAAGGTCCTAATGCCTTTCCCTTCTTCATCTTATTTAGTGCCTCTTTTACTTCAGTAGGTCTAACTCTACGGATGTACATATTATTTTTAACACTACTGGTATTGGTAGTTTCTCCTCCATTAGCACCCTTTCTTGTTGATCGTTTAATAAATTTTCAAAATAGTTTTTTCATCTTTGTTTGATTTCTTCATCTTTTATCAAGGCTCTTTGATCTTCATCTTTAATGCATCTAACTAAATGCCTACCTTTACTTTCTCTTAGCTTTGCTAGTTTATACATTCCTTTTTTTTTCCATTTTTAATGCCTAATTTATGTTAAGTCTCATCATAAGCCCTACATTTAGCTTCATTCACTTTTTTTTTTTATAAACTTCCTTTCTTATGGTTTTATATTTTTTTTCCAATTTTCTGTATTTTTAACTTTTTCCATTCTTTGTAACATGTGCGTTTTAATCTGAAATTTTAATGAACTTTTACATATAAAAAAACCCCTCTTCATTCCACCACCAAGTTTCTTTAGTATTTTTCTTTAAATTCTCCAAAGACATCCTTTGCTACTTTCTTTATGTTGTTTTCCATTTTAAGCCAAATATCATTAATCTTTCTATTTAAATTCCAATTCCCTTTTATTATCAACTTGTTTCCAAATTGAGCTAACTTATTCTCTTTTTAGGTTTTCCCACCAAATTCTTGAACACCTATTTTCTTCCCTATTTTTCTTCCGTTCCCTATGTGCATATCTACCTCCACTAATCTATGTTGTGTTATTAATCTTTCTTTTGGAATAACCTTGCAATCTTTACACTCCATTTGTTCTATTCTTCTAGTATGGAAAAAATCTATTTGACTTATGTTTGATCCATTTTTAAATGTTATAAAGTGTTCTTCCTTCCTTTGGAAAAAGGTGTCAAGGGAAGAATTTTTTTTTTGTAAATTTACTTATAACCCTAATTACCTAACCCTGCCCCAAACACTTTCTCTTGGGGTTTTTGAAGCCTAAAATGCAGAGACATTGCCAGCTTCTGTAAATACCATTAGCAATTGGCTGAGTTACTGAACAACAACTATTGTTCACTAAATTGTGTTTTAAGATTTCAATCACCACTCAGATATTTCTTCAATCTGTCCTCTTTTTCTCTTTACTGTGCCCGTGAAGAGAGGCAATGGAGTTAGAGAGCCAGTTCTCTGTGACAAACAGCAATTCCAGTGTAAGCACCACCAGAATATCAGCCAATTCTAACTCAAAACATCGGCACACAAATCCAAAATGACAAAAGAAAAATAAGAGAACTTATGTCATTCTGCAGTTGCAACCATATATTGTAAGATACTCCTATTTTCTAAGAGGCAACAGTCTCAACTGGCTCTTTTCTAAATTTCTAAGGTCCAGTTTTCTGGTAGTCTCTTTCTGGAACCATTCAAGCTCCAAAAAAGAAAATGGGTGAGAAGAGTGACTAGCAAAACAAAGAACATGTAGTGATGGGAGTTGAAGAAATAACCAGTTCTCCCTTATTCTTGAGGTACAACACAAAATAATCACTTGTAAGCAATGTTTTAAAATGTGGAGGCGTGACTCGAGGCGTTCCACTACCTAGAGGCGTGAGGCGTAGTTTAGAACGCAAGAGGCATAAGCCTCCTGAACACAAGGAGGTGTAAATCTCCTGAACACAAGGAGGCGTAAGCCTCCTTAAGAGGAAAGGGGTTAGGAGGAGGAAGGGGAGGAGCATGAAGAGGAAGGGGGATCTCATTTTTTCTTTATTTTTAATAAAAATCTTTTATATTAAGAAGAATAAAGATGCATAACATTAGTTGAAAGGGAGGGTCTTGTCGAAGTGGAGGTGAGCGAGCGAATTGCTTCAGAAATATGATAAAAGATGAAATGTGATTTGAGGTGGCAGATTTCACATCTTAAGGTGTGAACTTTTAGGGGTTTGAACCTCTAAAATTGAGTCGTGAAGCATTTTCCTTGAATGCTGCCTTACACTCCAGGTGAGCTTCAGGAAAATGGACCTTATGATGTGATTGATAGATGAAGTAGTTCAAGTAATAAAAAGATAGAGATTAAGAACATGATTGAAGGAGAAGTTCAAGTGGGGAAGAATCTAGGTCTGCTTGTTCTTGGTAGGGCTGCAACATGAATGGGCTGGGTTGAGCGTTTGTTTAAATTTGGATGGACCTGGTCCAAAGTCCCGAGTCTGATTCTGTGTAAATTCAAGTCAGTTGCCTGACTTGTATCCCTATTTCTTGGAGTAGAACATGCAAGGAAAATATTTAGAGAGTTAGAAGAAAGACAAAATTAAGTTGGGAATAGTGGTTTAGCTCCTGGAGTTGTCTTGGGAAGGATTTAGCTGAAGGATATGAGAACTATATTGTTTTTATCCTTGGGATATTGTTGGGGTTATGACCTGGTTGATTGCAGAGTACTGTATAAGGGGGAGTATTAGAATCATGGTTCAGTGGGCATTCAATTGTTGGTTTTTTCCTTTATTTTGTTTTTTACCAGTGACAGTTAAAACTTTTATTAATAAGACAATTATTTACTGGCATGTCTCAAATGAAAGGCCTTAAAAAGTAGGCAAGTTTGCACTACCTACTCCATACACTATGAAAATTTACATCTGGTCCCCAAATGGGATTCCCTCATGATCCCCAAAAAGAAAAAGGTTGAGTGCTTGTTACCCCTTGTTTGGCCATTGTATCTGCCAACCATGAGCAAGGTTCAAAATTTTGACATGATATGCCCCATATTGACCATATCAGATTGTATTGGGCTGTATTGATACTTTGAACCTTGACTATGAGCTTGTGTTGCATTCTGCTCAACTACCAATTTACTGTTCCTCGACAAGTTCTGTATTTTCAAGTTCCACTGTGTATTTTTCTAAACTAGCACACCATTACTTTAGAATCCCCTTCAACTAGGATATTTCTGTAGCTGAGTGCTTTACTAATTTATAACCCTTGTAATACCACCAGAAGTTTGGCCCTTGTGGAATCACCATACTAAATTGGGTCTGAAAACAGGGCTACTTTTACTTCCAATAGAGCTCTTAAATACTTCCTTAGTGCCATAGTGTTTAGTTGATTGGGGAGGTTTTGATAGTTATTGGGTGGGTGGTTTTAAATTTTATGGTTTGGGTGATTTTGTTGGGGAATGGTTTGTTAGAAGTTCTTCTTGGGTAGGGATGAGTTCTGTTATCTTTACTTGATAATTTCTTCATTTGTTATAAAAAAGTCTTATTGTTCTCCTTTTTTTTAGCATTTCTATCTTTTTAGCAGTCTATCTTTTTACCTGATACTGCCTTATTGTTCTCCTTTTTTTTTTCCAATTTTTTTTGGCTAATACTGCCTTTTTACTCCTTTTCTGGCTTTTATGTATCAGATGCTGCAAATAGAGTCATGCTTTCTTTTCTCATGTAATTCTGCTACCTTTGTGATGTATGTTATGCTGTCTTTTTATTTTTTCTGCTATTTTGCTACCATAGTCATAGCTTTAATTCATTACAGGGTTGTGAGAGAGAAGTTTCTCAAGCTGATGGTGTCTCAGAAGAAGCTATGAATGAGAGCATCATGCGGTTGTCATGGGCCCTTGTTCACTCAAGGCAACCAGAAGATGTGCAACGTGGGATAGCCATGCTTGAAGGTGGTTCAAATAAAGCCAATTAGGCCATTCCTCTTTATTTTCCCAATTTTTGTTCTGTCTGTTCATGTCCTTACTGTTGCTGAACTTGTACCCAAGAATTTTTTCACCTGCCTGATACCATTCCTTTCTTGTGGGGTTATTGGCATGAGGTGAATTAATGAACTTCTCTTTTCAGCTTCTTTGTCCAGTACAAGCAGCCCTCTACAAAGGAGAGAGAAGATTTATCTTCTGGCTGTAGGACATTACAGAAGTGGTGATTATTCGAGGAGCAGGCAGCTTGTGGAACGATGTTTGGAGGTTTGATTTCTGTTTCCTGCTTTAATTTTCCAAGTATTTATTATCAGTTAATTTTATCTACAGTTGCTATTTTGGGTCATATGTTAAAACGCATGTACATGTCAATTTGCAATGGCCCACTAAGCCTAGATGTTCATGTTGTGAAATAACTTCAGTGATGGGATAGAAGCATTTCAAACTTATCATAGATAACATATTAGAATGTTTTATTGAAGTTTGTTCTTAAAAGATTGCAGTACTTGGAAAAAGAACCATGCACACAGAAATATTTTGGTTTGTTTGCTCATAGTAGGACTAGTTTTCCCCTTCAGTCTGGATGATTAATACAAATTTATTGTATTATAAAAGAGAAAATAGTGTAACATGACGTACAAGATGGCGACTAAGAGTCAAGGAGCCTCCTGACTGCCTAAGCTATATGTCCATGCAAAAGGCATTGCATAGGGAAGGACAACCCACTATTCATGTCCACTCTCAAAATTCTAGGTTCTACTGAAGAATTTACCACAGCATCAAATTTTGCTTCACCATGCAAGTACAACTAGTCTGAGTAACTAGTGAAGATAATCTCCAAGAAACCAAGATCCCCTTCCCCCATTTAACAGTGTTAGCCAAATCCTTTTAATCAACAAAAAGCTTAAGAGCTGCCTCTGAAAGTGCACCCCCCAGGGAAATAAATAAAATAAGAATGTAAAAGAAAAACAAAATCTTAACTTTCTGAGCGACCAAATGATATCTCCCTCTCTTACCTGAAATGGAAATCGTAATTAGATGGACCTTGTCTCCTGGAGCATGTTTCAACAAATTCAACAAAACATTAAGAAGATTGAACATTCTCAATCATGTGAATCACACCTTATTCCCGAAGCATGAGGGGATATTATTACAACTCTTGTTGTGTATGCCAATTATATTGTGGTGAGAAGGAATTGCCTCTCTAAATTCAACATTTCAAGGCTCTACTACATTGTGAATTTGAGATCAAAGACTTGGGAGACCTTAAATATTTTCTTGGTATTGAGGTAGCTTGATCAAAGCAAGGTATATTTATCTTGCAGAGGAACTTTTTGTTATATTATTAATTATTATATGTTACAGAAAACTGGGGATCTAAAGCTGTTTGAACTCCTATAGATCCTAACCACAAATTGAATGCTCAAGGGGAATTGTTGTCTGACAACAGGAAATTTTAGAGATTGGTAGGTTGTGTTCTTAGATTACCTTTAACTAGACTAGACATATTTTATCTTTTGGGGGTGATCAAGTAATATATGCATTCTCCTATAGTCGAATAGTTTGCTCCATGAATGAGAAAAATGCTTGCATAATAAAGTTTCTTCTAATTAACAAATAGATATCATCCTTTCTTAGTCTAGAAAGGGTGATACCTACCTCTTAGTTTAGAAATCACATGCATTTTTCTAATTAACTAGATAGCTATCATCCTTTTCTAAAGGAAAGTTGGGTCTTGCTCCGCTTCAGCTTGCTCGCTTTGCTTGCTCAACTCCGCTTCAACAAGTCCCCTCCTTTCAACTAGTGCCATGCATCTTCTTTCTTCTCAATATAAAAGATTTTTATTAAAAATAATCTTAAATGAGATCCTTCTTCCTCTTCTTCCTCCTCATTCCCCTCCTCTCAAAGCCTCCTTGTGTTCGGGAGGCTTACGCCTCTTACGTTCTGAACTACGCCTCATGCCTCTAGGTAGTGGAACACCTCACGTCACACCTCCGTGTTTTAAAACATTGATTGCAACATTCATATATCTGTTACTCATTTTCTTTGGTCATGTTATTTCTTGATTGCCAATACTCTGCTCATACAATATTGCTGCCTCATAACTCTTTTACATGTTACCACAATAATGCTGGTGACCATTTATCTAACTCCTGGTGAAGGCTCCTACTTTAAAGAGGCTATGTCATAAACTACTTCTCACCATATGGAGTTTCTTGTCCATGGAATTAACATCCTCTTCAGGTGGAGCAACTACCTATTAAACTCAGAGGATGGGCTGAATCGGTTGATAACAAAATAGATACATAGAACAAAAGGCCTGGTAAAGACACTCCCCCAAATAGATGAAGATAAGAAACATGGAAAAGCTTGTTCAACACTGTTAGGATCCCCCACTCTCCTCCTAGCCGGGTTGAGCCAGCCAATGAACCTACAATGGAATGAGGCCTCCCATCAAAAAGGTGTACATCTCCAAGCCACAACAGCCCAACGGACCTCATAATTAGTTATGCGGATCAGAGGCAGTTTTACTTTTGGAATATTCTAGTTGTATTTCTAACAATCTGTTAGGACCTGTGTCAGTCCTCTCTATATATTTCCATGAATTACTAATGGAAGGAGATATCGAATTATCCTTGCAATCTCTCTCTTTTCCCTTCTCCCTTCTCCGGAGGATTGAGCTTCCCTTGAAGAGAGCTCCTGTATTGGGCAGTAACCCAATAATTGGTATCAGAGCCCAAGCAAGATGACGAACAACAGAGCATCCACTGTAGATGAAAGGGTCGATCAAATAGAAGTTGATGTTCACAAGGTTTCAATAGACATTAAAGAAATTAAAGAAACTCCAGCCCTGGTTCTACAACAAGAGAAGGCGGCAGGGAGGGATAGTGAAGCAGAGGATTCAAGTCAGTAGTGAAAGTAGGGGTGGGGAGGTATTCATAAAAAAAAAAAAAGTAGGGGTGGGGAGGTACTTCGAGTACGTCGAAGAAGACCCAATACCCTGGATCTACAAGGCGGAGAGGTACTTCGAGTACCATGAAACACTAGGACATCAGAGGTTAACTATTGCCTCCTTCCATCTTGAAGATGAGGCTATCCTCTGGTTTCAGTGGTACTGAAGGAACCACCCCCAACTCACTTGGCAAGACTTCATGGACACTCTATATCAGATTTGAACCTACATGGTTCAAAGACTTTGACGAGGACTTATCCAAGCTCAAGAAGGTCGGTTTAGTTCGTGACTATCAGATGGAGCTTGAACGTCTAGCGAACAGAGTCTATGGGTGGTTGGAGAAGGCTTTGGTGGGTTGTTTCATTGGTGGACTAAGGGAGGACATCAGGATCAAAGTGAAAGCCCAGTGACTGGTGAAGGTAATCTTAGTAGTAGGGATGGCTCGACTCCAAGAAGAGAGGCTGAATCAAGGGAAGAAGACTGCCAGACCCCTGGGTCCCCTTCTCAAAAACCCACCTGTGAGAGGAGAGGCATCAGCACCACGCACAGGCAGAGCTCCCTCCCAACCGGTCGTTCCCTTTAAATGACTGACCTGGGCAGAGATGCAGACGAGACAAGAGAAAGGATTGTGCTACAACTATGGTAACAAGTTCGCCCTTGGTCACCGTAACGAGCTTTTCTGCTTTAGTTTGAAGAACCAGAGGAAAAAATGACTGGACCAAGTGCTGGAGGCGACGGTGAAGGTGAGTTCCCTCTTGAGGAAACCCATGAAATTTCTTTACATGCTTTAATGGGCTTGGATTCCGCCAATACAATGAGAGTGGACAGACGGCTTTTGGACTGAAGGGTCTTCATTTTGATAGACAATGGGAGTACCCTTAATTTTATTAACCAGACCCTAACCAAACAACTAGGGTTGGCGATAGAACATCAGCCATATTTTTCAGTATTAGTTGTGGACGGGAACTGACTGGTATGTCGGGGAATGTGTGAAGGGTTGACCATTGCCATTCAGGGCTACAAGTTTCATCTGGACCTATACCCCTTGGAGTTCAAGGGAGCTGACATTGTTTTGGGGGTTCAATGGCTCAAACAGCTGGGCTCAGTGATGTGTAATTGGGCCTAAATGACCATGGGCTTCGAATTGAATGGGAGCACATGCCACTTCAGTGGGGTCAAACCCAACCCACCGCAAGCTATCAGGCTAAACTTTTTGCTTAAGGAGAATCAACTGGTCTTCTCACAATTGGGATGGGACTCTTCTGGACCAGTCTTGCGCCATGGGCCAGACTTTCAGTTGAATGGCTCTCAGTCCCGAGAGCTTCAGCAACTCTTGAAGCAATACAAAGATGTGTTCCTTGAGCCCCCTGGGTTACCCCCAACCCGATCCCAAGACCACAAAATCCCCATTGTACCAGGAGTAGCCTCCACAAAAACATGACCCTACAGGTATCCTCGTTTTCAGAAACTGGAAATCGAGAGGATCGTTGAAGAGCTGCTGTCTAAAGAGCTGATACAGACCAGCACCAGCCCTTATTTGTCCCTGTCCTCTTAGTGAAGAAAAAGGACGGTGGTTGGCACTTCTCTGTTGATTACTGGGCATTAAACAATATAACCATTAAGGATAAATTCCCCATTCCCATTGTGGACAAGCTATTGGATGAATTGCATGGGGCTACAATGTTTTCTAAGTTGGAGTGCACCTCGAAGATGTACCAAAAACTGCTTTTCGCACTCATGAGGGACATTACGAATTCCTCGTAATGCCTTTTGGACTCACTAATGCTCCCTCTACATTTCAGGCCGTCATGAATGAAGTTTTTAAATCTTACTTAAGGAGGTTCGTATTGGTGTTCTTTGATGATATACTGGTGTACAGCCCAGATTGAACTTCCCACCTAGCCCATTTAACTTCCACATTGGAGCTCCTGCGGAGACATAAGTTGTATGCTAAGGCAAGAAAGTGTACATTCGGCCAGAATCCGGTTCAGTACCTAGGCCATGTGGTTTCAGCAGGGCAGGTAGCAGCAGACCCGGATAAGTTGAAAAGCATGACAAATTGATCCCAACCCACTTCTGCTAAAACTCTTCATGGGTTCCTAGGGCTGACTGGTTACTATCGGAGGTTTATCAGAAATTACAGGAATATTGTGTTCCCGTTAACCCAACTTTTAAAGAAAGATGGTTTTGAATGGGGGGCGGAGGCGCAAATCGCATTTGAGACTCAAAGCCGCAGTAACATCACCCCCCACATTAGCACTGCCTGACTTCTCCAAAAATCTTGTAGTGGAGCAGGAATTGGGGCTGTTCTAATGCAGGAAGGTCATCCCATAGCCTTTTTCAGCAGGGCCCTTTCAGCCCAGGCCCGGCTAAAGTCCACCTACGAGAAGGAGCTCATGGCCTTTGTCATGGCGATCAAAAAATGGAGGCACTATCTATTGGGCCGTAGGTTCATAGTAAGAACAGACCAAAGAAGAAGCCATGAAGGACCTGGAACTACTCAACTGTGAACAGCAGAAATGGGTGTCAATTATTGGGCTTCGATTACTAATGAAAGGAGATATCGAAATATCCTTGCAATCTCTCTCTTTTCCCTTCTCCCTTCTCAGGAGGATTGAGCTTCCCTTGAAGAGAGCTCCTGTGTTGGGCAGTAACCCAACAAACACTCAAATGTAGACCTGGACCACTTATTATAATATGGCTTCCATTGATGCATAAAATGTATTTCGTTTGCATAATTGGGTTTTTGGTCACTTGCAGATTCACGACTGATGTTAGTTATTGGCAATAGAATGCTCAAGTGTTTGCAGGACTTTGGGTTCTTTAATTTTCTTTTCTTTGTTTCTTTGGATAAGTAGCTGATAATTTTATTAAGAATCAAACAGAGAAATCAAATGAACAACACTATCACCAGAACAAAAAGCTCCTGGCCAAAGGAGCTCCAATACAGGAAAAGAAATAAGAAACAAAAAATAAAACTGGTAGTAATTATAAATTACAACCCGTCCCTGGACATCTCCATTTCAACTGGTCCCTTAATACTCCTGCTTTTGCCAATGCATCTGCCAACAAATTGGCACTTCTAGGAATCCAATTGAATTAGGTATTCACAGAAGCCCCTAGAAATAGTGTCTGCCTTAGCATCGGTCTAAACCTCCAATGTAGATCGTCTTGATTCTTCAACCAGCTGACAACCTCCATATCTCTGAAACCCTTTAAATTTAAAAGTTTCAGGCCTTGAATAACTGTCATCAATTCTGCCCTTACAGAATTACTGTACCCAACTGGGCCTGAAAAACTCACAGGTATATTACCATTCTCATTTCTCACTACCCCCCCCCCCCCACGTGACTCCCCTGGATTTCCAATGCAGCACCCATCAAAATTAAACTTAACCCTTCTGGCTGTTGGTGGGGACCACTCCACCAGTCTTTTTGTCTTGTAGCTTGAAAGCCAGCTACAGCCTGCCATCCTCTCAATATTCACAGAAGCATCCGTCTTTAATTTTCTTTTCTCATGTACTAGAAGTATCAATTTTCTCTGGATAATTCCTCTCTTCAATATTTCAATCAGTTTCTGATTTTATTCTATTTTTGTTTGCTGTTAAGTATTCTTTGCTATTCATACCCCACAATTTCAATGGTTTATTTCAGAACCAATAAGTCCCTATTTGAAGACATTTAACCATTTGCTACCGAGTTTTGGAAGCTTTGCTTCCTTTCAAACTCTGCAGCAGTCATGAATGTACTTGATGTATACAACATTATTTCTGATGGACATGTTTTGTAGATTGCATCGGATTGGAGGCAGGCCCTTACCCTGAAGAAGGTGATTGAAGATAAAATTGCTAAAGGTAAATGACAAATGCTTGTTTATTAATTGTTTCACTCTCTAGCACTCATTTGGCTGCTAAGAAATATTACTTCTGTTGAAATGCAGATGGTGTTATCGGCATAGGCATTGCTGCAACTGCCGTGGGACTTCTGGCAGGTGGGGTTGCTGCAGCATTAGCGCGTAGGAATTGATCAAACCTCAGGCAACATATGTTCATAAACCACTGAATCCTTTTGCCTGTCCAAATTTGCCCAACCATTAAATCATGTTTCATCAAACATCCCCTTCTGTCTTGTAAGGATGTTGAAAATTTCATGATACGGAGTTCCTAATAATGTGTAAGATAACATGAGACAATAATGGCTAAAGTTTTTCGTGGTTTTCTTATTATTTATATTAATCAGATTGGTAGTTATTTTCCTTTCTCTCCACATGTATGAATGAAAGTATTTAGATTTTGTATGTAGTCATCGCACATTCGCACCTGATGGTTCATTTCTTCAGGCTTTGCATCTATTTGTTGATGTGTTTTTTTTTTTTGAAATAGGTAAGGTATAATTTATCAGAAATGAAGAAAAGCAGTGTACAATGTAGGGCTAGGGGTGTCCACGGTTCGGTTTACCGAACCATAGCCATTTTTTTCAAACCGAATTGATCCTACTGGTTTTTTGATTTCTCCAAATCAGTAGCATGGTTAATCGGTGGAATGGTTTCGTTTTTTTATATTTGTAATATATATATATATATATTATATATATATAAATATGTCTAATAATAATATTAAATTATAAATAATAAATGATATATAATATATGTATATATAATGTATATATATTTATATTTATATATAATATATAGAGAAAATACGTGACATTAAAAATATGTATGTAAAAATATATACCGATTGGTTCAGTTAACAGTCGTTTTTTTTCTAGGTTTACCGAAAATTGAACTGGTCTTTTGAAATACTGAACCAAAATCGAACTAAGTGATTTGGTTAATCACATTTTTGGTTTGGTTTTCTCAGTTTGGTTCAGTTTTGATTTTTCAATAAAATACTGGCCTAACAAAGAAAACGGGAAATCACTATCAGTCTCTACCTCACTTCCTTAGTTGATGCTCAAAGAAAATTGAATGAGGATGATTTGACCTGATTCATTGAGACGATGACACATGACACCTCATGCCAACTAAGTGCAACCTCTTGACAACTAAGTAGCTCACCACCAGGGAGTTCGTCACCGGATATCTCACCACCAGGGAGTTCGTCACCAGGTATCTCACCACTAGGGCCACCAAGTAGCTCACCACCAGGTAGTTCGCAACTAGGGAGCTCCATCATCCTCTGAGTCACAGACCACCTAGAAGCAGGTCAAATGACGAAGTACTTAGCCAAAAATTGATACATCACGAAAAAAAAATGGTATGTGACCAGAAACGGTTACATCAAGGAGCCAGCATCAAGGAGCCAGTCAGCTGTGTCATTGTCGATTCGGGCAGCTCAACAGACATCCTCTTCAAAGCG
The DNA here is from genome assembly GCF_056320005.1 of Nelumbo lutea. NCBI lineage: Eukaryota > Viridiplantae > Streptophyta > Magnoliopsida > Proteales > Nelumbonaceae > Nelumbo > Nelumbo lutea. The sequence continues at coordinate 12,300,713 of NC_142690.1, forward strand.
GCATTCGACTAACTCTAGCTTCAAGAGTGCGACCTAAAGCCCGTGAACACTCCCCTGGTAGGCTTCAGCGGAGAGGAAATTTGGCCCCTGGGAAGGGTAACAGTACCTGTGGAAGTCGGCACCTGGCCTAACATAGTGAGGTTCAACCACGATTTCTTAATGGTCATAACCCCCTCCCCATACAACGCCATAGTAGGTCGGCTGATTACCCATGCCTTACGGGCTATGGTGTCCACCTACTACTTGGCCACGAAGTTCTCCACGGACTTCGGCATCAGGGTAGTGCAAGGTGATCAGCTTGAGTCTCGCAAATGCTACGTTGCCGCCCTCAAGGGAAAAGCCAAGGTGGTCGATGACCTCGAGTTGGAGCAACCTACGGAGCAAAGCGAGGAGCGAGCTGCACCCACGGAAGAGACCGTCTCTATCCTGGCCTTGGCGAATGACCCTGCCCGAATGCTTCAGATTGGTGCTTCCATCGAGGAGCCTCTGCGATCCAAGCTGGTACGCTTTCTACTTGAGAATTTAGATATTTGTGCATGGTTCACGGCAGAAATGCCTAGCATAGACCCTAGCATCATAACTCATAAGCTTAATATTGATCCTATAGTTGGGCCTGTTAGATAGAAGAAACGCAACCTAGCCCCAGAGCAACAAAGGGCAGTCGACGAGGAAGTCGGGAAGTTCCTTGCAGCCGATTTTATCAGGGAAGTCCATTACCCGAGCTGGGTTGCCAACCCCGTTCTGGTGAAAAAGGCTAACGGTAAATGGCGCATGTGCGTCGACTACACCGACCTGAACCGAGTTTGCCCAAATGACTGCTTCCCACTTCCCAGGATCGAACGTCTGGTGGACGCGACCTCGGGGCATGAGTTGCTGAGCTTTCTAGACGCCTACTCGGGCTACAATCAGATCAGGATGGACCCTGCTGATGAAGAGAAAACTGCGTTTATAACCGAGCTCGACCGATACTGCTACAAGGTCGTGCCCTTTGGGCTAAAAAATGCCGCGGCGACCTTTCAAAGACTTGTAAACAAATTGTTTGAGCCATTGATTGTCCAAAAAGTAGAATGTTATGTAGATGACATGGTCGTCAAAACCCAGTTCTCATGTGATTTAATACAAAACTTGAATTTAGTTTTTGAAATTCTACGCAGATTCAATATGAAGCTAAACCCAAATAAGTGTGTCTTTGGTGTCACATCGGGTAAATTTCTGGGATACAGTGTAAACCGACGCGGCATTGAAGCCAACCCGGACAAAATAAAGGGCATCTTAGATATGAGACCGCCCCGAAAAATGAAGGAGGTTCAGAGGCTAAATGGCCGAATAGCCGCCCTGAGCTGCTTCATGTCCAAATCAGCAGATCGTTGCCTACCTTTCTTTAAAGCAATTAAAAGCAAAGGGTTTGAATGGACCCAAGATTGTCAGCTCGCGTTTGACGAGCTCAAAAAATACCTTGCTGGCATACCGGTCTTAATCAGGCCCGAAGAGGGCAATGTTTTGGAGCTGTACCTCTCGGCAAGTGACGAAGTGGTAAGTTCGGTACTAATAAAAGAAGTAGATCGGGTCCAATGACCTATCTACTATGTTAGTAAAGTGTTGTAGGGAGCAGAAACGAGATATTCAAAGATAGAAAAACTGGCGTATGCACTACTTATTGCAGCCTGAAAGCTCCGTCCATACTTTCAAGCTCACATTGTTATCGTCCTCACCAACAAACCTCTAAGGCAAGTCCTATTCAAGCCCGATGTCTCTAGTCGACTGACGAAGTGGACCATTGAGCTCAGTGAGTATGACCTCCAATACAAGTCACGAACTGCTATCAAGGCCCAAGCCTTAGCAAACTTCGTCGCGGAGTGCACTTTCAGCTCTGAAGTCCCTAGGCCAGTTGAGCACGAGGCCCCCAATTCGGGCGAGCCCAGAACTCCCAGGTCGGTTGAGTCCGAGCATTGTGAGGTAGCAGCCAGTGTGGCATCTCTCTTAGTTAGGCCAAGCACGAACTGGGATGAGGAGCCCTAGATCCTTTATGTAGATGGCTCATCGAACCAATAGGGCAACGAAGCCGGAATAGTTCTACACAACCCAAGTGGCACGAAACTGGAATACGCACTACGCTTTGAGTACGCGGCATCCAATAATGAAGAAGAGTACGAAGAATTGATAGCCGGGCTAGCTCTATCCAAAGAAATGAAAGCCAAGCACATTATCATCTGCAGCGATTTCTAGCTCGTGGTCAATCAAGTCACAGGAGAATTCGAAGCTCACGAATCGACTATGATTGCCTACCTAGCCAAAGTAAGAGAGGCTCTGCCCAACTTCCAGTCACACTTCATCAGGTAAGTTTCGATGTCTGAGAACGCTGAGGCCGACACCCTGTCCTGGTTAGCCAGCACCAGTGATAACACCATGAGAACCATGTACATAGAGAACTTGCCTCGGCCTAGCATTCTCGGGGGGGCAGAGGAGGTCGCTCATATCGTTCAAATAGAGCTGAGCTAGATTGACCCGCTCGCGAGCTTCTTGCTACATGGGACCCTCCCTGCAGATCGCAATGCCGCCAAAAGGGTAGAGCGTCAGGTGGCCAAATACGTCATGATAGACAAACGGCTGTACCGAAGATCCTACACACTCCCCTACCTGCGCTGCTTGCGACCTTTCGAAGCCGAGCTCGTACTCCGCGACACTCATGAGGGCCTGTGCGGTGGACACTTGGGGGGCAGGGCCCTCGCCCAAAAAGCACTACGACAGGGATACTACTAGCCAATAATGAAAGCATACGCTATTGATCTCGTCAGAAAGTGTGGCAAGTGCCAGAAGCATGCCAATATCCACTATCAACCCGCAGCCGATCTCAAGTATCTCACCAGCCCATGGCCTTTCATGCAATGGGGCTTCGATATACCTGGACCGTTTCCACCAGCAACAGGCCAGAGGAAGTTTCTAGTGGTAGCAGTGGATTATTTCACAAAGTGGGTAGAAGTTGAACCTCTTATAACGATCACAACCCGAAACGTTCAGAACTTCTTTTGAAAGAACATAGTGTGTCGCTTCACGCTACCTCGGGTATTGATTTCTGATAACAGCAAGCAGTTCGAGGACATAAAATTCCAATACTGGTGCCAAGACATGGGGATCCGGCAGAACTTCACTTCAGTCGCATACCCTCAAGCAAACGGTCAGGCAGAGGTCATGAACAGAGCTATTCTCCGCAAACTAAAGGCACACCTAGACCGAGGTAAAGGACTGTGGGCAGACGAGCTACCCATTGTCCTATGGGCTTATCGAATCACATAGAAGACTGCCACAGGAGAGACTCCCTTCAACCTCACCTACGACACCAAAGCAGTCATCCCAACTGAGATCGAAGTTCCCTCGCTACGACTGGAAGCATATGACGACAAGGCAAATGAAAACAAGCTACGTACCAACCTTGAATTACTCGACGAAGTAAGGGACCTCGCATATATCAGGGCCGCGGCTTACCAGCAAAGAGTAGCTCGGTACTATAATGCTAGGGTCAAGAAGCGGAACCTCCGCGTCGGCGACCTGGTCCTTTGTAAAGTTATGGTACTTGAGCCCGGCGTTGGCAAGCTCGGACCAAATTGGGAAGGACCTTACCGAGTGAAACGAGTTCTCAGGGAAGGAACATACGAGCTCGAAACCCTTGAAGGGAAACAAGTACCTTGGGCATGGAATATTGTCAACTTAAGGCAATATTACCTATAACTACTGAGTAAATCACGAGTCACTCTCAGAGCCTAAGGGCCAGAATGCCGAGCTAACACGACCTCGGTGCAACAAGACCTAGTCGCCTCTATGGCATGGGCAAGCTACTAAGTAAGTAGACCATGAGTCACTCCTAGAGCCTAAGGGCCAAAACGCCGAGCTAGCACGACCTCAGTGCAATAAGACCCAGTCGCCTCTATGGCATGGGCAAACTTCAAGGGCAGACTATAAGTCACCCCCTCAGCCTAAGGGCTAAAACACCGAGCTAACTAAGACCTCGACATCAAGAAAGACTTAACCACTTCAGTGGTGAAGGAAAAATATGAAGTATCAGAGGCGTAAGCATCTCGGGTTTGAACCCTACGAACCATAGCTCGTCTCAGTACATCGGTTGGACCAAGGTACAACCTACAAACATGGTAATCACTTCGAGGTATACCATAGAGATGCCTTAAATGCTAAGGGATAGCCCGGGATAACGATTACCAAAAAATCCTACTTCGGGTATGCAACTCTAATAGCTCGAGTGATGAGATCGCTTTGGAAAAAAATAAAAGAGCACAGCATACTTATAAGAAAAGAGAAATTTCATTGTCGTGCTAAAAAAAAGGGCACCCAGGAGCCACCAGGAGCCACCTAAGAAAAGAGAAAACCGAGCTAAACAGCTCGAGAAAGTTCATCAAGAGATAAAAAAGGGCACAACCGCCCAAGAAGATCTTTTCAAGACCGGGTTCTGGCACCCAGGAGCCACCAGTAATCAGAAGAATAGAAAAACAGAGCCGCCAGCCTCAGGGGTCCACCTCCTCCACCTCGTCCTCGTCCTTCGGGGAGTCAGGCTCTTCCTCCTCCGCCTGGTCCACCGTCTCGGGAGCCAGGCCCTTCATGGTAATGCCGTCAAGGTTGAGCCCAGAGAACTTCTTTTAGACCAACCAATGACAGAACTTGAATCCAGAGCGATACGAGCTCGAGCCATACTCCACTTGGAGGTCGTGATACTCCTAGGAGTCCTTGAAGTCCCAGACTGCCTTCTCCCGCTCGGCCTCCACCATGGTGTCGAAGTTCCGAGTTCGGTCCAAAAGTGTGGACTCCAAGTCTTGAACCTATTGGCGAAGGAGCTCCCTCTCCGCTGCCACCCTCGATGACTCCTCCCTGTAGCGCGCGCTCTCCTCGGAAAGCCTGGTGATCTACGCCTCCTGGTCATGGACGAGCAGCTCCTAGGCCTCGCTCCCCTTGCGAGTGTGAAGGAGCTCGCCCCGGGTCTGGTAGAGATCGCCCTAGAGCTTCTGAATGATGACCCTCTGATTGCGAGCGTCGCCGGAGTGGATGTTCGTCTGGAGGACCATGGCGTGGATGGCGGAGTTCACCTGCCAACAAAGAGACTAAGGTCAGAAGACAACAAAAGAAAGCAAAAAACGAGATGAGGGGAAGTACCACTTACCACCATACATTGAGAGGCAGCGAGCTCCTGGGCTCCATCTCCCCCCACTTAGAGATCTCGTTGCAGATCGCCCTTCGGCTCTTCCGCCTGGCCACAACATAATCATTAACACCCTCCCAGTTCCCCATTGGGAGTCGTGGGTAGGGAAATGGACAGGAAGGACCAGGGGGAACCACCCCTTGCGACGGGAGCTCACCCTCCTCTAGGCTACCTTTGCCAGCACCTCCTTCAGATGGAGGCAGTAGAACTTCAGGCGGTGGAGAAGTAAAGTCTGGCTCAGCTGACTCGAACTCAGTGCCCCCAGAGGTGAGAGTCCGGTCAGGATGCAACCTCTTCACCTTGCGCTTTTGGTTGCTCGAGAGAACGCGGCGCGCGTCAACACTAGACATGATGGCTGCCAAAAAACCACAAGGTATTAGTCCAGTAAAAAAAGGAAATATGCGTATATACATATGATATATTTTTAAAAGGCACTACACGACCTAAAAAGGCAACCTACCCGGACTCAGGCCAGCCTGTGCGAGCTTTTCCTCGATCAAGTAGTCCGAACAGAGGAAGCCTACCAATGCCCAGGACAACATTGTTTTCTGAATTTCAGGGTCCAACTTGGTCCCGGGGTCCTGGATGGCGCCCCTCCAGGAAGTTGGGAAGGGCCACTCCTCGGGGTTACGGACCACAAAATAGTTTCGCTTCCAGGCAGGAATCTTGTTCGGTAGCTCGTATAGGAGCTTATAGCCATGGCGGGGAGAGAGGTAGTAAAAATGCCTTTCCGGAGGGGATCCGGGTGTGGCATTCTCGATGCAGAGAATAGAAGTGAAAATATTAAGGTCAAGGGGAAGACAGTACTCATAGCACAAAGAAATGGTCCCAACCATGTTCTAAATGGCGTTGGAATGGAGCTGGTTGATGGTGACGTTGAAATGGTTTAACACCTTCACTATTAGGGGGTGCAGGGGAAGACGTAGGTCAGCCTCGAGCTGTTCCTAGAAAATTACTATATCGTTGGGATCATGTTCCCAAGGAAAGTTACCAATGGGGATACTGTAGAGGAGGTCCTCGGGAAGATGAAAGTATCGGATTAGAGACCTGAGTCTCTCCACCGTCATGGAGGAGGGGCTGAAGGTGTCGGGCTCCCTCCTCGAGAAGTAGAGGCCACATCACCAGAGGTCTCCCGAGCCTCCGGAACCTGCTCCCAAGCTCCCCCTGAGCTCGAGGGGGTGTTGTCGTCCTGGTTACCGCCCCGGGAATAAACATGGTATGGATACCCATACATGATTGACATAATGATTAAGACTCACCGAGAAAAAACGAAACGGTGTGAACGGAAGAGATCGGGTAGACTAGATGGATGCGTGACCTCAGAATCCGAAATGTGATTGACTGCACGTCTCCCATGATTGAGGTAATGGCGGCTGCACGACATCTAGAGTTAAGAGCCGCTTCAATGCGTTTTTCGATATTCGAAAAGTCAGAAATCCCCTGATTCCCACGCACACATTTAATATGAGCAGTCAATCAAGTTTGAACTTCGGTCAAATCAATCCATCACACTTCATGAACTCATCATGCTAAGGTAGCACTCTTAGCCCGAGGAGTGGGGGGCAATTGATGGAGGACGATTTGACCCGACCCATTGAGACAATGACACTTGGCACCTCATGCCAAATAAGTGCAACCTCCTGACAACTAAGTAGCTCACCACCAGGGAGCTCATCACCAGGTAGCTCACCACTAGGGAGCTTGTCACCAATTAGCTCACCACCAGGGAGCTCGTCACCAGGTAGCTCACCACTAGGGAGCTCGTCACCAGGTAGCTCACCACCAGGGAGCTCATCACCAAGTAGGTCACCACTAGGGAGCTTGTCCAAGTAGTTCACCACCAGGCAGTTCGCCACCAGGGAGCTCCATCATCCTCTGAGTCACAGGCCACCTGGAAGTAGGTCAAATGACGAAGTACTTAGCCAAAAATTGATACATCACAAAAAAAAATTGGTACATGACCAGAAACGGTTACATCAAAGATGCTGGGGTTTAAATTCTGAGGTTTCCTTAAAACTCATCCACTCATGTACTCGAGATTCTTGACCTTCAACAAGAGACACATCGAGAAAACTTCCAAAAGCCAACCAATGATTTACGTTCTCCACCACATTGTTGATCTGGGAAGGGGGGACTCGTTGGGGCTGTGCATCTTCATTGTCCAAAACCGGGTCTTCAACTGTTATCAATGAATCAAGGTTCTAAATATCGATGCATTAGATATGGTGGTAGGGGTATATCGGGCAGTATTGGTATTATTTTTTATTTATTTATTTACTTTTTTTTCAAATCCAGTTCATGGGGCTGGTTTAAGATTCCTCCACCCGCTAAACTGGTCAAAACCCCAATACACCCTGTGTAGAGGCGCATGGGGGTGCTTTTGACACAATATGTTTTGGCCGATACTAACCGATGCATAATGATTTTTTGAACCTTGCAATGAATGACATGTGGAAAATTGTAGCATGTATAAGATTCCACGAGTTGGCATCTATATTGTAGTTGGTTTGTTGGTAGCATTTTAGAATATAATGCAATCTGCCTTGTTCTTTCTTTTCTACAACGAGCAGCATGTATTAGGAAGGGGGTGATGGCAATGCATATGGCGTTTTTTGGGAAAACAAGAACAAATAGCCACATCAGTAAAATGCCCTTTACAATATTTTGTGTAACAATGAGATGCAATTTATATTGGAAATAAATACTTTACTACTGCCCTTTATTATAATCTATATATATATATATATATATTAAATTAAAGAAGTAACTCTTTTATTAACCAAGTCCAGTTCTACAAAAGGTTTTATTAATGAATATATATATATATATATATATATATATATATATATATATATATATATATATTAAATTAAAGAAGTAACTCTTTTATTAACCAAGTCCAGTTCTACAAAAGGTTTTATTAATGAACTTCTGAAAAATTTTAAATCTTATATATATATATATATATATATATATATATATTAAATTAAAGAAGTAACTCTTTTATTAACCAAGTCCAGTTCTACAAAAGGTTTTATTAATGAACTTCTGAAAAATTTTAAATCTTATCTAAGCACTCTTTTCCGACTGAGGCCAGGCTGAGCTTTACCATAAGCTCAAGTTCAAAATTTTTTGGGTTCATTGAGTAGACGTGCACTGCTCTATTGTATCACCATTTAACAACTACTTGCTCTCTAACCCCCCAGTCCCCACCTATAATTCATTTAAGTGGCAGATGCCACTGCTGCCTTCAGGTAGGAGTTAACCCTCCAATTACACCAAATTTTACAACCAAACACCTGGAGGGTTAATTCTTATATGACTAGTGAAGGGGGCCCTACGTTGCAGGGGCTCATTCATAAACTATCAGACTAGAGCTCGATTCAAATTAGAGATTTGAGCTCAATTTGAGCTTAGCTCGAGTCAAAAGCTCAGAAGTTTGAACTCAACTAAAGGTCTCAAAAGCAGCCGATGTGCCCAGCCGAGATTCCGAGCCAAGGTCTCCCTCAATTGCCGAGGTGTCAAATCGAGGTCTCCCTCAGCTGTTGTACTGTTGAGTTGAGGTTTCCCTAACAGACAAAGTGTCGAGCTAAGGTCTCCCTTAGTTGACAAGGTGCCGAGCTGAGGTCTACCTCAGTGGTTGAGGTGTCACATAGCTCGAGCTCGATTCAAATTAGAGACTTGAGCTTGAGCTTAGCTCAGTTCGAACTCGACTATTTTTTATTGTAGGTCCCCTAGCAGCCGAGATGCCGAGCTGAGGTCTCCCTCAGCTAGAGAGAGAGTGGCATTCTTGTAATTTATAAGGAGAGAGAGAGAAATAACATTCTTGTAATTTATAAGAGAGAGAGTTCTTGTAATTTCAAAGAAAAAAAAGCAAAAGAGAGAGAGAGAGAGAGAGAGAGAGAGAAAGTTCGTAGAGAATGGCATTCTTGTAATTTCTATGAAAAAGACAAAAAACACTATTAGATTCCATTTCCCTCATCCTCATGCCTTATTACATACACATTTCAACTTAATATATTTATATAGATATAAATAGTTTTTCATATAAATGGTAAATGAATGTTCATATGAAATGATAGTTTTTGTAGGTTTGTAAACTATAATGGCAAATGGAAGTTCATATCAAACAGCAAGGTGCTGTTTGACAAGGTTTTTTAGGAAGATCTTTTGACATTTTAGGTGGCCAAAAGACATTAAATTTTTTGGGTTTTGTCTTTAAAGATTAAGACTATTTGATAAGCTGTGGTCAATTTGGCTGTCATGAAAGATTTTAGGTGTGGAAAGATAGGTAGCTCTTACTGATTTTGAATCATTTTGTGCTTCCACAAGCTTTCTACGATATGGTCTTTCCAGCTTCCCATTTTTTATTGCCAAATGGAGAAAAACCATTTTTTTGGTCTAGATGTCTTTAACAAGCCCAAAAGTTTTTGTAAAAAGACTTGAGCATAATCTTATTGCACGTAGGTGGTGTTTGATAATGCTGAAGTTTAAAGTCTAAAATTAAAAAAAAAGAACTATTATTTTTCTTTAGGGGATCTGAAAAGTGGGGTTGTTTGGATTGATATCAGTCTTCCAATATCTGAACGGTGCTTATTCACTATGTTACGCTTTGGAAACATATGGTTTGTTATGTTTTGAACCAAAATAACAATGTTTTATATATTTTTTATGAAAATAAATTATAAGGGTTCGACTATGATATGGAAAAGATATGATAACTGAAAAACAACCAACAGAATCTTAAACGTGGTTAAGAATATGGTGTGATTTATCAAAATTTATGGGTGGGTTTTGATTGGTCAAAACTCCTTTTATACCATATCTTTTTCATATCATAAATTTTCCCAAATTATAAACCAATAAAATATTATTGATAAAAAATAAAAATAATAAATAATTATTAAATACTATTAATAAATTCTAATATGGCAAAATTACATTAAAATGTGAGAAAAATACATAAGACTTGGATAACACATGACAAAGTTCGGGTAAATTATAAAGGTCTCCTATACTATAGGATCCGTGATAAAAGCCCCCTTTACTATAATCATAAGACAAAGACCCCCTTTTGTTGGTCTTTCCTCCAAAAATGCCGTTGCAACATTTTTTAATTCCCATGCTACCTTTAACAAGAAAAATACTGTTTTTTCTGACTCACGATACACGAACATTACCGATCGTAATCCACATATGGGAATGGGATCGTGAGGCTGGCAAAAGTAGAGCACCTCACTGGTGAAACAGCTCGAACTTTAATCCAGCAAACAGAAGTTTGAGCTAGAGATCTTAGAGAGAAAAAAAATAAAAAAGAGAAGCAGAGAAACAGAGATCGAATTGTGTTCGGCTCACCTGCTTAGGACGATAAGCATACGACGAGTCCCAGGTAGACAAGATACAGAGCATACGGTGGCTGTTGTCGGACGGAGAGTGGAGCGATAGATGGTTCCCGGGGTGATTGCCGGCGAGAGACCGGAGGCTGTTGCAGGCGTCGACGGTGACGCCGGATGTTACGGTGGCTTCTGATGGGAGTGGGAATTATAAGACTGTGTCGGCGGTAGTGGCTGCGGCGCCGAATAATAGTAATAAGAGGTATATTAAGGATTAAGGCAGGAGTTTATAGGGAGAATGTGGATGTGTCGAAGAAGAAGAAGGATATAATGTTTTTGGGAGATGGGAGGAAGAACACTATCATTACAGGAGCCGGAATGTTGTAGATGGGAACACTACCTTCCACTCTACTACTGTCGGTCAGTAGAAGAGTGGAAGGTACACATGTTCTTGACCCTTTAACAAAGCGTTCCTTACTTCCTTGTCAGCCTGGTCATGCGAGAAGCCATCAATGGAGGTCTCTTGATTGGTCATGGCGGCACTGAGGAGCATCTTGAGGTCCTCTGCGTGTTGGGCTAAGGACTTCTTGTTGGGGTACTGTTTGAGGTCCTCGGCTGTCTCGTGCAGCTCGTTGTGGGTCTCGTTGACCATCTCGAGACAAGTCATGGAGGGTTGTCTTTTCACGTTAGGTCAGTTTCTCGTGAGTGAGGAGCTTTTTTACGGTGAAGTGGTTGTGCTCAACGGCTGTGGTGGTAATGTTCAGAGAGATCTCAATTACGTCTTTTTGGATTGATAGGTTGTCAGTTGCACCGGGGACAGTGGCGATGGCTGAGTAGCAAAGGTCTGGGTATAAGGTACTGCTGCACGAGGATTTAAGGATGGCATGGGCTGAGGAGGGTATTTTGCTGGAGTTTTTTCGTGATGCGACACCGGCGACGATGCCGATAACGGAGGCAACGAGGAGAAAGGAAGCGAGGAGAAAGAGGAAGACTGGAAGAGTTTCTTGTTCTTGTTTGAGATGGAAATACGGCTGCCAGAATCTGAAATTCCGGGAAGTGAAGTGAAGTGAAGATGCAAAGGTTGGCTATATGGGTTCTTAATAAATCTTAACAGCTGGGACTGGTCGTATGCTTATCGTTAAGCCCTTTATCGTCGTCACCTGTGAGAAGGTTGGATGAGAATTCGCAGATGTCTCTAAGCTCCCAGATGAAGAAGCCATGAGAGAGAGGATGAAATGTGAGATGGGCGGTGAAACACCCTGTTGAAAGGAGAGTAAAAAGAAGTGCAAAATAGTCACGTCCCCAAGGTCCGAAGCATTTTCTGAGAAGCTAAGAGGAGTTGCTGTTCGTGAAGGAATCTAAGGTAGAAGGGATTACCTGGCTGAGGTCGGGGAAGATGAACAGTATTTTTCTCTCAATTGTCCATTACAAGCTGTAACAATGGATTTCAACGAAAAACTAACTGAAGGGTCTCTGTCTCAAGGTCATGGTACAGGGGGATCTTTATAGTTTATCCAAAATTTTAACAGGTTGGTTAAATATCATTAAAGATAAATAAATATAATAAATAATTACTTAAAAATTAATATATAGAAACAATATTGAAACATACCTATTTCTATCAGTGGCGATGATTCTAAGGCTCTAATTGCTGCAAAAATAAAAAATAGGGAAGATGGATGAAGCTAATGACATAATAAAATGGATAGAATGAAGAACGAATTATACATAGAATAGACTCCCAAACAGCGGTGAAAATCTCACTTGTTTGTGTTGTTGGTGACGATGAGAAGTGGTGATAATAGGATAATGCAAGGCTGTAGAGGCTGTTGAATCATGTCTGTGTTTCGTGATGAGTCACTAACATGAACATATTCCAACCCTCTACCATCTTAATCTAAGGCTGCACATCTCACAATGAGACTGGAACCCGATGTAAAAGTGGGACCTGTCGTGTATGAGATATGCGGTCGAAGATCATGTTGGTAGAGAGTTAGAATGTGTTTTGTTGGCAGGTGATCCGGATTCTACCAACGTAACAAAAGGATTTGAATTTTTGATTAAGATCTTGTATTAAGGTGGCATGTCAAATGAATTCAGACTTCAATCCCCGATTCAGCATTATCAAACTTATCAAACGCCACCTTATATGGAGTGATCATGGGCAGGGCTGGGTTTAGCACTCTATAAGGGTTAAAGTCCAGGCCCAGGCCTGGCCCAACCAAGGACTAGATCTAGGGCCTGGGCTGGGCTTAGGGCCTCTGGCATCAAGTAATGAAAATATAATTATTTATACAATTTTGAATTATTTGATGCATAGTCCATGAGAAAAAAAATACGTAAGCCCAAACTAGGCTGGGTTTGGCTTGGCTTTAGAACTATCACACAAAAAATAGGGTTTTGCTTCATTATAATTCCTAGGCTTGGTTTGGCTTGTTTATCTACTTATGAATGAAGGCAAGGCCTTAGCTAGGAGGATAATTCTTACATGTAAGATGATCATCTTCACTCATGAAAATGTACAATATAAGTTAAATTTTTTATACAAAATATTTAATATAAAATAAAATAAAATACATTTGTTATGTACATAACTATATATCATATAAATATAATATATAGTATTAAATATATTTATTGTATTATATATAATATAATATGTCATGTAAGCATATTATACACATAGACACACATATGTATGATAAATTTTGGCTGGAACTAGAGTGTTGGGCCGAAGCCTGGATTGAATTTTGTGGGCCTGGGCCTAAAAATTTTGTGGTTTTAAAATGGATTGAGGAAGATGAATACGACAAATCCTCTGCACCGTAATTTTCTAGATGGTGTGGCAAATTGTTATTGGTGTTGCACAAAATCTTCTGCAGCAACAGTGCAAAGGATGTGAGCTCAAGACGAGGAGGTTTCCTCGGGGGTTGTTTTGTTTTTTCATCTGGCTTTAATTAATCAGGTCATTTGAATTTGCCCCAGAGGATTGTAAAGCGTAAGAGATATATGACAAGGCGTCATCCCTGAATGGGCGGAACAGGAATGGCAATGGGGCGGGGATTATAACAGTATTTTAAAAAAATAAATTTATTTAAAATAAATAAAAAATTAAATTATAAATAATATTTTAAATATGTCTTGACATATATATATATAATTGGGGTTGGGGCAGAGTGGGGACCTCAATCCCCATCCTGACCTTGACCCCGATTGGGGATTCTTATTAATCTCTGTCCCCGTCCTTGCCCTGCCAAAACAATCCCCATCTTCGATCCTACGGGTCGAGGAAATCGAGAATGTGGAAAATTGTGATCCCTAGGGCGGACAATTAAGAGGTACATATAAGTGTACATGGGTTCTCATCGGTGATGCAAGTTCTTTGTCCAGTTGTTGAGCTTTCCCCAATGTCTTCTAGAAAGAGTTGTGGAGTATTAAAGACTTACCACTGCGGTTCTTACCTACCTTGTTATGGAGATGCTTAACTTCTTGTTTGCCAACTACGTGCTGACATGGCAAGACATGCATTATCCTAAAACTGATGACACTTATGTGATATGTGATAAAGATGTACGTAGAAACAGTGGAGCATTAGTTTCTTTGTATATGTTTGGCATCGATTCTGCAGTTGCAGCACCGGTGCTGTCATGTGTGGCTTAGAGCACTGTTTTTTCAGAAAATAATGTCTTTACTTTTGTTTAGAATTGTTGTTATCAGGAATGACGTTTCTGAAACACCAACAACTTTTTCTATTTGGTACTATTGTTCCAGTAAACATTTTCAGTACTTATACCCATTATCCAGTGCCAGATTACTGCCCTATTGGCAGCAACAAGCTGCGGCCGTAAGGATTGATGTAGAGCAAGTCGGATCTCTCTCCAAGACTGGCTTTCTGTGTTGTGAAAAATTAATAGAGGAACTTCGTTTAAAATGTGTTATTATATATTATGTGGCATTCATGGATGGCCAAATGCAAGATGTTAATGAAAGGTGAAGTCTTTAGCTCTATATATAGACAGCTGGAGGGTATGAATGTTCAAACCTCGTCCAGCTTGGGATCATCCTAGATCGTGGTCTCCATCGCTGGCCATTCACATTAAACTGAATGTAGAGGGGGGCTTCTAATGATTTTTAGTTTGGACTCGGAATTGTGTTACGCAACTATAGAGGGGAGTTTTGTTTGGGTCACACATCCTTGAGTATCAAGGAGTGGAATTTTAGGTTTATTCTTGTCAGGTCGTGGATATGAAGGAGAACGATCCTTTGCCATCCTTGGCTGCAACATTAACTGTCATAACAGAGGAACCAACAAGAAATTTAGAGTTGTCTAACCTGATTTCATGATTGAAAAGCAATGCTTGTACTTCATTGAATGTGTATTCAGATGCACGTACTGTGATTGTAGTGGTTAGGGCCTCATAATCAGGTCCAAGATCTTTCAAAACAATAAGAACCAGATCTATTTCAGACATGGGTTGATCAGTTGCTACAAGTGCATCAGCTATATTCCTCACCTGCAAGAGATATTCAGGCATAGTCATTGATTGCTTTTGTATGTATAATAATTCATACCTGAGTTGTAGCACTCTTGCACTAGATTTGGAGGCAAGAATATAAGCTAATGAATCCCAGCATTCCTTTGAACTGATTGCTCTTGCTACTTGGGCAAGTATCCCTTTGGTGAGAGATGCCAAAAACCAACCGAGGATCAATTGATCCTGTTGCTGCCACTCTAAGTATGCTGGGTTGACAATCTGCTCTTCACGGTCAGAATCTGATGCATACTTAGCTGGACAGGGGAAGGTTCCCGTTACATAACCAAATAACTTGGCACCACGCATTGCAGCAGTCATTTGAGAACGCAACGGTATGTAATTATTCCGATCCAACTTAACAGAAACGAATTGATTGATGTCAAACGGGAGATTAACACTGAGACCAACAGAGGAGGATGACATAATTCGACCAGAAGCCATAAGCTCTGATACGATGAAAGAACTTGAACAAACTTGACAGGAACTTGAAATTGAAACAGAAATGAACAGTAGAGATTAAAAGAAGATAACTCCACACTCGATTGATTAACAGTGGAGCCGTATTGTATTATATATAGTCATCTGTACAATCAGTTTCATTAGTGCACACATAACATTAAAATAATGTATAAGAGATGGTGTCCCTTATCACGAACTCTATCTTCAGAGATAGTGGAGGTCTTCACGTGTCTAGGGGCAATGATATCCCTAACAATAGAGGAACCTAAGATGGGTATCCACCTCGTTTCTGGTATCCTATAAGTTGAGATCATCTATTGAACATAGAATTGAAATAAATAAATAGAAGAGGTCACGGCCATGGCCAATTAGACTATGCAACATCTCTAAAATCATAGCTAAACTTCTCTGACCCCGCGTTTTCTCTTTGATCTCGTTTTAAGACTCAGCATTTTAAATAGAGAAACTTACATATTACTTTGAAACTATGTTAGAGAGGTCCCCCTTCTCCATTTTCTGCACTAAAACAAATCCCACCAAAAGAAAAGAGGGTAACTTTATAAAGTTCTTTCTCATTGTCTAAGATCAACATCTCATTGCAACTCTATTAGAATTCAGTGTAACAAAGAAAAAAATACCCAGTTGGTTTTGTTGTTTTTATCTCGTGTTTTCCAATCAAAATCTCTCATTTTTCTTTTCATTCCATAACGTGATTCAGAACTCAGGAGAAACCTAATTGGGACTTTGTGCTTGTTTTATCTCTGTTCACCTTTTTCTTAATTGGACTTGTCTGGGTTTCTGTAGGAGCAGTGGTGCAGGTCTTAGAGCGTTTGGAGGGGCGAGTTTTCCCTCTCCACCTTCTCCACTCTCCCTCTTAGAATGGGAGGCTCCACTCCGTAGCGATCCAAAGCTGAAAGGAAGGACTCACATCGTCTGCATCCAGTTTTTCTTCCATCTACCAATAAGAAGAGAACACGTCGTATAAAGTTGTTAGATGCATTTCAACTAACGGAGTCCAGATTTTAACGGGCGTCTGACTCCAAAAAACTTTTAAATTTTGTTAAACCCGCCCAATCTCCTTTTGACCGGACTCTCGACCTGTTCCCCTCTTTCTTTCTCTCGCTCTCTCCCAACCTCTGTTCTTCAACCTCATGAGTTTCCACCGTCACTGGTTGCATCACTGATGTTCGATCTCCCCTAGTTTTCCTTTGTACTCTCTCTCTCTCTCTCTCTCTCTCACACACACACATTTCTTCTTCTTCTCTCTAGCTCCGAATAAGCAACCCAATCCTTCAATCGGTGTCGCTGCTTCAATCTTCACCGCCACTTCAACTGATGATTGAACCGCACCATTGCTGCCACCGATCATTCTCAAAGCACATGACAAAAATTGAACTCTCCCCCTAGATTCCATTTGTATCTGACTACTCTCTGTTGTTGAATGAAATTCACTAACTTAACAAAAAAATATCACAAATGGATCCACACAAGTCACAAGCCACAAATCACTATTGTAGCAGAAATGAACTCTCAATAGCAGCATTGATATCAAGTATCATTCAATCAGAATTGATGAAGTTGCCAAGAGATCTGTTTTAAGCCAAATACTAGTGATTAATTTTTGTTGCTTTGTGATTTACGGGTCAGCAAGATTTTGCCACCTCATGTGGCTATTATCGATTAAGATGATGTAGTAATTCGATGTAGCTGAAATATTTCATTTTCTCCTAGAGCTGCATCTGTTTGAGGTGTAAATTCAAATTTTAGATCATGAAAAAAATGAACTGATTTAGTGATCGATGGAAATTAAAACCAGCTGACTTTGAAAACTTACACCTACCTTCAAGGTGTAAATTCGATGAGATGATGCAATGGAGGAGAAAATGATCTACAGAGGAGGAGGGAAGTAGGGGAAGAAGAAGAAGAGAAGGAGGTGGAGGAGGAGGAGAAGAGAGAACGAAAGAGGACGAAGAAGAAGAGAAAAGGGGTTGATTGGACTCCCTTGTTTTGGGTCCTCTCCAGCTCTCTCTTTGGAGGTGGGTTCAGATTTGCTGCTGCAAGTGGTTGCACTTGTAGCGGTAGTGACGAAAAGAGAAAAAAAGGGGAGGGGGAAGAGGAAGAAGAGAGAGAGAGATCACTTGCAATGGAGCCAGCCGCAGCCGGAGGGGCCAGCTGGACTAGCGCTTTTTCTTCCTTCTGGGTCCTCTCCGGCCTCCCTTCGGAGGTGGGTTCAGATCTATTGCGGCAACGGCGTTGGTGGAAAGAGAAAAAAAAGGGAAAAAAGAAGAAAAAGAAGAGAGAGAGAGGGGAAGAAAAAGCGTGGTTAATTTTACATCCATAATTTCAATGTATATATTACATCGATTATCGATGTAAAATAAAATTCAAAATGAAATTTTACAATGATTTTCAGTATAAAATTACATGTTCACCAAACGCTAGTAAAATCGATCCGGGGTTTTAAACTTATCCCAATTTGACTTTCCACCTCAAACAAACATGGCCTAGAAGAAAAAGAGTAATAGGATGTAGCCGAAATATTTCATTTCTCAAGAAAAAATGTTTGAATTGAAACGAAAATACTGATAAAAGCATGCTTTTCTATAAATAAATAAATAAATAATTTTGCTCAATCTTCAAGCTAGCCTTTTCTTCTTTCTCGGTTGGTAGATTCAAGTCTACCTTGTTAGTTTACTGATATAATCACCTCCCCACCTTTAGGGATTTGAAGTTATTTCTATTTGTTCAATGGAATCCTGCTTGTCATTAAAGAATTGGAATGAATGTCCTTGTAACATTGAATCCACAAGATATATTGATAAAAGAAATAGTTGAAACTGAGTTGCAATATATATATATATATATATATATATATATATATATATATATATATATATATATATATATATATATATATATATATATTAAGAATTGTCACAAGCATGGCTCAAAGTATCATGCCTCTGTGTATCGTCAGAGGCATATCGCTACTTAGATATAATTAATTATATTTTTAATTTTTTTTTCAAATTTTGATTTTTGGGAAATTAAAATACAGGATGTTTGGGGACCCAAAAAAGTACGATACAATATACCCAATACAGGACGTATCATATCGATTTTTTGAACCTTAGTAAAAAATTAGTACCAGGACTTCAAAATATGCCATTATAGTAGTAAGCTCCCAAAAACTATCAATTTAATACCCACTGTTAGCAATCCATCGGTAGAAGACATTGCTCAATTTCTTCCTTGAAACTAAACCAGCCAAAGCAACGATGAACAGTCCCAAATCAGTAGTTTGGGAGTTCTCTCAATCTGGTCTGGTTTTTAAAACCATACTTCCATGACTAGGCAAGATAGAAGGCAACAAACCTTATTTCCTTGGGATGAATCTCAAAATACTAATATAGAGAGATGCAACCGAAAGGAGGTAGAAAAGTTTCAGTGTAGAACATAAGAAATGGGACCTATATAGTAGGGATGAACATTAAGTTTAAATGGTTAAAAACTGATCTTAAATCGAATTTTAGGAAAATTGAAATTTTTGGTTTGGTTATATGTATTATGAAACCAAATTTCATTATAATATATCATATATATGTATATATAAATTATATATAAATATATTACAATATATACTATATATTACATCATTTGGTTTTTTGGTTAACTGAACCAAATTAAGCAAAACCCAAAAATACTAACCAAACAGAAACCAAAATTTTTTATTTTAACCTAATAATGCTCACCCCTATATACAGGTATTAAATGGCAAATTCTTTACTAATGGTCAAATGTTTCACTTGCAAGAGCAACTTTCTCTAACTTATAGATCCTCTCTGTTTTCCTTAATTGCCATAGTTGTAAGGTTGTGTTTGGAAAAGATGCAAATAAGTATGAATGTAAATATGTTGAGTGTAAAAGGGTTCATATAAATTACAAAATTGAGTTAGTTTTGCACTGACAAATTTATCTTCTTACCAAATAGACTTTTAGTTGTAATAGATGCAAACATGAATTCCAATAAAGCATATATATATTTCTTTTATCAGAATGTAAACTTATTTCTTTTTTATTTATATACTTTTACATCTTATTATGAATACAATTATACATTGATCTGCCATTTGTCAATACATAAATATAATATTGCCAAACATAAGCAAAAGTGTATCAAAATACAAATTTACCCTAAACTAGAATTTATACTCTATTTGCATCGTTTTCAAACACAGCCTTACCGATTAGATAACAAACTGTAGAAGACATAAATCGTTGAGCTGATGGGGAGAAAAATGAAGGACAGGTGTCTCCCGTTGCATGGGAGATACTGAGATGAGACGGGCAGACTGGAAGACAAAAAGGAACCCGTCTACTCACATATTAATTATATTCCGCCCTCTAATACAACCTGGCCTCCTCCTCCTCCTCTCTCTCTCTCTCTCACTCTATAAACGGGGTGTTTGTTCTCTCTCACTATATATTCACAGCTGCAAAGTACCCTACCTAGTAAGTCTTCTTCTCTGCTTCTATTCTAACGGTTCCTTAGATGATTGTGTAAGTCTTGTATATCCCACTTTTCATAAATTCAATATAGTGGTATTAAAAAGACAAAACCCTATAAAAGTCAATAAATAGGAGTATGTGTGTACATTTTACAAAACCCACCACGTATGAGTTTTTTTTTTTTTTTGGTTGCGTCTTGGGGAGGGGGAGGGAGAAATGGATTACCACCAATCTCCTGATGACCAACCAAGATGAAAGAAGGATTTGATCCTGGTCTCCGTGACTGGCTTATTATCTTTTCTTATTTATAAATACCTTCTTTTTTTTTTCAAATGCATGTTTGATGCGCATTAATTGTACGTTGAAGCGTTTTAAGGGATTTTTTTATAAGCCAAGCGTTTCAAGGGTTAATTAACAAGGAAAACGACAAAATAAGGGCAAAATTGGGGTTTTGAAATTTTAAACGGATCACACGATATCACATGTACATAGATTCTAATGGTCGACTAAAGCTTAGGGTGCTTTTAAGTTGAAATTCTTTTAAGTAGGTTTTTGAATTTCAGGATACTTTTTAGGCCATTTTCACTTTTCAGCAAATTATTTATATAGGTAAATGTACTTAATTGCATAAGTATTTCTTAGGAAATACTTAGCAAGTGCATTTATCATGTTATTTTATTTTTCTAAGATAATGATCGTTTTAGGCATAAAAATTCATTATTAAAATGGACAATTTTGTTACATTCAAGTATTATCAACTTTTTCCACAGGTGGAAAAGTTATTTATCCACATGGAGATGGGTATTCAGGGATGACAATCAGCACGTTTGGAGAGGATTTTGTAAATTATAGACTATCCATAATTCTAAACCTCCCAACCCATACCTGTCCCAAAACCCATAACAGGTTGGATTTTGAGAACCCAAACCCTTAATTTGCACATAAAAATGAAAAACACTCCCTACATTTAAGGTTAGGGGTGGGTTGGATTTAAAATCCATATTTAATTTACCATTATTCTTGTTATTTATAAGTGATAAATAAATAAAATAACAAAAGCAAACAACAAATTTTTGAATTATTTGATGAAGACATGTAAAACAACATATTATTTCCACCACTTCACCTTGCATCGGCGAAAGGGCACGTTGACATCGTAAAAGAGTTGATATCAGTCAGGCCCGATGTCTGCTTTGCTCGTGATCGATATGGGAAAACTATGGAGGTCCTGAGAGAATTAGTTGGGGCGAGACCCGAAGCAACTCAGGTGCTAACTGATGATGGAGAGGACCATTCTGCACCTCTGTGTTAAGCATGACCAATTGGAGGCACGTCTGAAGCTGCTGCTGAGCTTAACGGGTGATGATGACGAAACGTTTATCAACTCCAAAGATGAAAATGGCAATACCATCCTCCATCTCGCAGTGGCTGATAAGCAGGTTGAGGTAATTAATTAATTTAATTACGCATGCACCTTACTTACTAGATCTGAGCTTTAATTTCTAGTTCATGATGATGGAGAACATATATTTAATTGTTCGAATGATATAATTTGCAGACAGTAAGATTTTTGCTTGAACAAAGAGCAGCAGTGAAGGTGAACTTGTTGAATGCCAACATGTTCACGGCCTTGGATGTTGTAAACACAGTGTCCCAGAGATCTGAAGAGCGTGGAAATCGGAGAGGCGCTTCGAAATGCCGGAGCATTAAGAGCCAGGGCTAGCTATATCCCAGGTAGAGGCAGCAGCAGAAACAAAAGCAGATACGCCCGAAGTAGCCCAGGATCAATTCCCGGTGGCAGAAGAATCACATAAATCATCATCGCCATGGAAGAAACTTATTAATAAACTAATAATAGAAAAAGGAATAGGAATCATTCCAATATTTCCGATAATAAAGAAACGTGGATGGATGAGATGCGGGGGTCGTTAATGGTGGTGGCTTCACAGACTGCAGCCATTGCTTATCAAGCTGGAGTGAATCCTCCTGGTGGTGTGTGGCAAGAGGACGACAAAAGTATAATACGTGATGGTTGGAAGCTTAATTCGACAGCAGGGTATGCAGTCATGGCCTATAACTACCCATACAAAATGATAACTTACTACTTCTTGAACTCAATAAGCATGCTAGCCTCACTAGCCATAATCATATTGCTTGTGAGCGGATTACCAGTACTGAGGCAGAGGTTTCATACTTGGGTGCTGATGGCAGCCACGTGGGTGACCATTTGAACTGTGGGAATAACGTATTCCCTTTCGGTATGGATGTTGTTCCCAGAATTTGATTCGCAAGTTTATAAGAATTCAAAGTATGAACGGGTTGGAAAAATGGATGACGTTGTTAGCACTTCAACCGTCGTGTGCTTCGGCGTGATAGCCCTTCCGTTCCTGGGCAACACCATTCGCTTGCTTCTGCGGGGACTGCGCAAGTCGTGGAGGTGGCTGAGACAACAGAAGAGATCGCCTATGGTTATGCTTATGGGCAGGAAAGACAGCTTCAAATTGTGTTTGGACTTTGATTTGTAAGTAAAGGATGGGAAAGGACAGGAGGAAGGGCTTTCGTCCTTAATCTACTTAATTTCTCACTAGTGGGGACTGGGGAATAAGAAAAAATGAGGAAGAAGATTTATCACATTTCCATTGAAACGGTGTTCATCTAAGTCTAATTAATTATGCATTTTTTTTTTTTGTGTTATGTCTAGTACTCTAGTTTATTCTATCAAAATTGAAAATGCATTTTAGTGAGAGTGGTTAATTTCCTATGCTCTAAATCGATATATATTATTTTTTTATATTTTAATATTATTTTTTATTACTTTTTTAATTTTATGGTTTGTAATTATTTTTGTATTTTTTTAGCTATATTTTTTTACCAAAATATATTTTTTGCTTTGTATTATTTATGAATAAAGTTGGTTAAGGCTAAATTTGGTATTTACAGAAAATAAATGCATTACATCAATATTTTCTATTTCGAATGATAGAAGAAAAGTATCTGCACCTTTTTTCAAAACAGCATGTGAGGTTTTTATTGAGGTCAAAAGATATGTAGGGGAGGATCCTAGGATTGTTAGAAAACCCAATGAGGTTTTTATAATTTTTCCCATTTTCAAATTGAATTTAAGTTGATTTTGAATTAATTAAGCTATATTTAAGGTTAATAATTAATTTTTTATTAACTTTTATTTTTATTAATCCTTATTAAATTTTTATTTTTCAATGGAATTTAAGTTTGTTAGTAAAAAAAATCATAAAACTAATAATTGTTAGATAATTTTGTATTAGTTTCACATTAATTTTAAATAGATATTAGTTTGTAGTTTATCTTATTACTTTTTATTTATTTTTTGTTTTTATTATTTTAATAAAAATATTTTTATTAATGACAGTAATTAATAATTATTTTTATCTTGTTTAACTATTTTAATAAGTTATTTTTACTATGGTTCATTTATCTTTATTATTTCAAATGAATATAAATAGATTCTAATCTTAATGAAGTTTTATTCAATGTTTTCAACTCGTTGTTGACTTAGACAATTAAACCATTCGAACCATCACTTGACCCTATTTTTAATTCTGGATTTCCTAAAACCTACTATTTTGTCAAAAACCGTCAAAATGGTCAAAATTCGTTCAACCTAGGCAGTTGAACCATTGGGTGATGGATTACAATATACAATATGTTGAAAACTTTTAGAGGACTTAACTTTGTGCTTAGTTATCTTATTGGGCTGGTTTTATTTGTTGAGTGAATTAAATAATGTTTATTTTAAAATATAACTTAATTAATTAATTAAAAATCAATTATCTTTTAAATTTAAGTATATTATTTAGCCTAATAATATATCATTGAATATCTCCATTTCAATATAGTTATTTTTTTGGTAGAAAAATTATAGTTAAATTGAATTGGATAAAGATGTAGATAAGATTAAAGAATTTGAGTCATTTTAAAGAAGTAATGAAAAGGAGAGAGAAACAATGGCATGAATTATTGAATGAGAGAGTTAATGACATAATTAGTGAGAAGTTAAAGAATTTAATGAGAAAGAGGAGATGAGTTAATGAGAGGAGATAAAAGTATTAAAACTCATTGGCCAATTTTTGTTCAATTTTAAAATAAAAAAACGAATAAAAAGATAAATACTTCTAAAAAACAATCAAAAGATAAATACGTCCCAAAAATAACTAGAAAGTAGGAAAGTGCCAACTTGGCACATTCCACTTTATTATAATTCCCTTTCTTTCAAATCAAGCACAACATAATAACGGAAATTATTCATACTACATGAGAAACTGGGTTGGAAGTAGATTTGGCAAAGATGTTATGGAAGAAGCCGACGTGCAGAATGTGACGGTTAAAACAGTCCACAATTCGGACATGGGAAACTGGATTGGGAGCCCGTCCACAATTTGGACATTACCTGCTGCTTCACGTCGTTGCAGACGGATTCTAGCGCCTAGGATCCCTGAGTGCCTTTTTCCAGTGCTCCTGCTCTGCCGGAGAAGCACCAGAAATGTCCACAGATTATGGTTTGAAGCACCCTCTATTACGATTTGAAGCCGCTGCTGCACCATCTCTTGGTTGAAGAACATCGATGGTTGAGATTGGTCCGTGGCTCTCGAAGGATTAGTTGCAGTAGTAGTCGTGGAAGCAAAAGCCCAAGGCGCCTTCAAAAACTGAGAGAGATCAAAAGCCATAAATCATTCCATCATCCGTTGTCGTCCGTCCACAGATTCATCGTCCCGTAATATGTCATTCCACAAGTCAAAAAATAAGATTGTTTGGAATGCTTAGAATGACAACATAGTTTACTGGTTTACTGGAATCAAGACTTATAGGGAAGTAGTTTTATTTAAATTTGGCCCATCTGTCATTTCACTTATTCGCCAACGTCAATGGATAGGGACCTATTAGATACATTTGAAAGTTTGGGTACTGTAGAGACACGTCTTGAAGTTTAGGGACTGACTTGAAACAACCCCTAAGCCTATGTTGGGTTTAAAGAAAAATGTAGGGTAAGGAAGGTAAAGGTAGGAAAACCTTTACAAACCTTGAATGGGTTTCCCAACCTTTCCTTTCCTTTCCCTACTTTTTCCTTCAAACCAAACACAGCCTAAAGTCCAAGGTACTGATCAGGAATTTTCCCTTTTTATTAAGATATTGTATCAAGGTGGCATTACAAATGAGTTTGGAGTCTGAAAAGCAACTTTTTCCAGACCTAACAATTGGGTTGGGTGGGTCAAGATACTTCGAGTTGGTTTTGGGTCTGGTTGAACGTTGGGTTGGTTGTCAAATGCTTGATCCTAACACTACATGTTTGGGTTAGGGTTGACCCAAGGGTCAATTCGGGTCATCCCAAAAAATAATTGAAACTCTAAAAAATACATGAAAATGCCAAAATTAAAGGAATTAACCTTAAAATTCTAAAAAAAAATAAAATAACTTGAACATTTAACAATTCAAAGAGTAAAGACTAAATAGTAAAAATTAAAAGTGGAAACTTCTAGCAATGCATAAATAATCCCAATTAGACCTAACAATCGGGTCAGCGGGTTGATCCGTGACCCAACTCAACCCAACCCAGTTTTCTCCAGGTTGGGTTGGGTGAGGTCATTCTCAAATTCAGGTAGCTAAATATGAGACCCTAACCCTTTTTTTTTGTGGGGGGGGGGGGGTGGATTGGGTCGGGTTTATGGATTGGGTCAACTTTTTGCCAGGTCTAATTTTTTCATACTTCAGAGCCTGAATCATTGTTATCAAATGCTTTTTTTTATTTTCGGGGGAGGGTGGGGGGTGGGGGGTTGGATTGGGTCGGGTTTATGGATTGGGTCAACTTTTTGCCAATCTAATTTTTTCATACTTCAGAGCCTGAATCAATGTTATCAAATGCTACCTTAAGTGGAGTGATCATGGGCCGGGCTGGGTTTAGCACTTATGGTAAGGGTTAAAGTCTAGTTCCAGGTCTGGCCCAATTTGGATCTCAGTCATAAAATATAGGGAGAATGACCAATCAGCCCAGATCAGAATTTTATAGCCCCAAAGTACAGGGGAAATGCATCCTGAATGTGAATTGATGTCAAATTCATGGACAGGATGTGGTTTATAGGGGGGAAAGGGCTAGTAGTAGCGGGGGGGGGGGGGGGGTATCCGTACTTGTCCGTAAAATATAAGCCTAGGCCCATGTTTGTGTGGTACTGGGCTGGGTTGGGCCTCTAGCATCAAATAATGAAAATATAATTATTTATACAATTTTAAATGAATTGGTATATATATATATATATATATATGAAGGCAATGCTGTGTCAAGAGGACAATTCTTATAGGTAAGTTGATCATGTTGACTAATGATAATATATAATATAAATTAAATTTTTTATATAAAAAATATATTTTTATGTATATACTATATATAATATATAATATTAAATATATATAGTTTATTATATAATATGTTATATAAGCATATTATACACAGGCACACATATATAATCATATTAGGCCCAAGCCTAGATTGGAATTTTGTTGGTCTAATGTGGTCTCAGGCCTAAAAGTTTGTGGTCTACGGTTTCTTGGGTGGTCCAAGAATGATCACCCCTACTCATAAGCGAGGTTGTAATCGGATTGTATGTATGTTGGATGCAGCTACGTCCACATCCAACCCAGACTCGAACCTGATTCAAATCTGATGTCGAATTTGAATTTAATCCGCATCCTCCTAATGTTTTAAAAATGATAAAAAAAATTAAAAAATGTTTTAAAAAACTACTTTTAACCAAGGTTTTAAGTATTGATACGATACAAAATTGTATCGGCATTTAGAAATGACCGATATATACTTCTTTTTTTAGTTTTTTTCTCAAAGTTTAATTTTTTGGGAAGCTTATAAGATATTTTTTATTATTAAAAAAAATTGGGAGTCCAAAACACCTAGAAATAGGTATTTCGAACCGTATAATTTTCAAAAGATACGATACGATATATCCCATATCAAACGTACTGTATTAATACTTTGAACCATACTTTTAACTTATAACAAATGTTTATCAATCTAAAATATTAAATTTATTAATCATAAACATACAGTTGCATATCCAATGGGTTAAACCTGCATCTAATTCATTATTAATCAAATGCAATTGTGCAAGTTTTAACATCCAAATTTAAGAATTTGCTTGGAAGGACTTTAACTTTGATGGAGTTGCATTGACTGAGGAGGCTTCAATGGAAATGTATTTGGACTTTCCAAATTTTTAGTCAAATATAATTTCTAAACTTTTCATGTAGAGTACTCCTTACAAAATCAGAAGGCACTGAATCTAAGCCCTCTCAAAGGAAACGATCACTGAGTTAATCGGATTGGATGTAGAATCGGATTTTGGACCTTGATCTAATGATAGTTCCACTCATAAGTGGATTACCTTTAAATAAAAGATTCTTATGTGGATTCGGTCGGGGTGGCCATCTCTTCCATGAAGTTGCTGTTAATATCACCATATCAAATAATGAAAACATTGACATTGTATAATCATGCATAAAATGGAACTATTGAAAGTAATTTGACTTATAATAAATACATAACATTTAAACCAATTATAAGTTGATTAAATTTGGACTGTCCTTTTATAGAATTGGATTTGAATTAAAAAAAAAATTAAAAAGATACTAGTAGGGACCCGTGCGATGAT
Organism: Nelumbo lutea; assembly: GCF_056320005.1. Lineage (NCBI taxonomy): Eukaryota > Viridiplantae > Streptophyta > Magnoliopsida > Proteales > Nelumbonaceae > Nelumbo > Nelumbo lutea. The sequence goes on from NC_142690.1 coordinate 12,328,443, forward strand.
GTACGGAATTTCTTAAACAAAAACAAAATAATAGAAATGGTCATTTACTAAAACACACTTTATTGTTTTATGAATTTATTAAAATCTATCCTATAGTTTGTATTTTACTAAAACACCACTTATAATTTGCAATGGATTTATATCAATTTTCCATTAGATAACAGTGGAAAATGATAGTGTTGACCATAATGTTCATTTAAATAAATTTAATAAAAAGAAAATAAAAAGATGCCATTTTTGCCCCTAATAAGACACAAACAATCACTCTATTGACTATCTTTGGTCAATTTTGTTTTCTGTACAAAAAATTGTTAAGGGTATTTTTGAAATAAAAAATCATAGGCCTAATGGAAAAACAAACACTCTTTAATGAAATGTTGATTAAGTAAATAAGTTGTAAAATATATGGGATATTTTACTAAAATGAAAGCTATAAGTTAGGTTTAAATAAATTTGTAAAACTATAAGGTATGTTCTAGTAAATGACCCTAATAGAAACACATAAGAGTATACAATTGTTTTATATTTTCAACTTTTTAAATAATTAATAATTATTCATATTTTATATACTACTTTTAATAATTTTTTTATAATACAAAAACAACAAAAATTAATTTCAGTTAGGTTTATTCATCAAACTGATGAAACCTACCAAACTAATCAACTCGACCCGAGTTGGTTGATTTTCTAATATTTTAGGTCGGCTTTGGTTAAAAAATTTCCCAACTCGACCAAGTTGAATTAGTTTCGCTTTGGCCATTTGTAAACTGATGTTGCGTGATTTGGCTGCTCCCTGCTGGAGGATGATCTGGCTTCCAGTTGGACGACAAGCTAGGTGAATTTGCAAGACAAGATCAGAGAACCCGAGGTGGCTAACCCGGCGAGGTCACTCCGATGCTTAAGTTAGTAATCTGATGGGAGTTGAAGAGCTTTGAGAATGTAGAGAGCTAGAGAGCTAGAGAGCAGAAAAATCATGCATACCTTGTGCCCTCGAGGTTGGAGCCTTTATATAGTTGAGTCCTCGCAGGTCTTGCGGATCGGTTCCATGATCTTCGTCATGATGGGATCCGTTTCCGCTTTAATTGGGGGATAACGCTATCAACTGATAAAGCTTATCAATTTTGTCCGAACCGGGCAGAGAGGAGATAAGGCTTACCGTTACGCGGCGTGATATCACGAGGTTCGAGGTCTTTTGGAGAGATTTCTAGGGTCGTCACGTAGTGGTCTGGGTCGGTATCTCCGAATTGATACTTTTTAGTTTCTGAACTGGATTGAATGCCGAAGTGCCTTGGGGCCGGGGTGACCATGTGCCGAGGTGGTTGAATATCCAAGCTCATCTCTTGTGAACTAGGCATGTCAGGCTGAGCTGTCATCTCTTAGTCAGGTCATGTCCACGTGTCCCCTTTTTATTAGGTCAGGCCAAATCACAAAAATTAATTTTTTTATAATACAAAAATAACAAAAGTTAATTTCAATTAGGTTTATTCATCAAACTAATGAAACCAACCAACCTTATCAACTCGACCTGAGTTGGTCGATTTTCTAATATTTTAGGTCGGCTTTGATTAAAAAATTTCTCAACTCGACCAAGTTGAATTAGTTTTGCTTTGGTCATTTGTAAATCATTCAAAATCGGATGACCTGCCTATTGATATATATTAATATTTTATATTTAAAATATAATTTTTAATATGGACAAGTGGAAAATTTTCCCATGTTTCTTAGTCTAAAATTTTTTATATCATAAATTTATTTTTTAATAATTGCACTTTAATTTTTAAAATTTAAATTGAATTTTTTAGTTTAAATCTTTTGAACCGACTAACCAAACCAAAAAGTCAACATAAACCGATACAACGTGAGTGGGCCAGTTTCACAAATGGTTTGAACCAACTCATGAATACTCATAATTTTAACTAAATCAATAGCCTGATCTCTAATAAATAACAATAGTTTAATCTCTAATAATTATTGAAAATTTATAGAAAAAATACACAATTATTGAAAAATATATTAATAATGAAAAAAATACAATAATTAATAAAAAAAATTAAATTAGTCATTAAATAGTATAATTACAAATAATATTTTAATCTCTAATAAATATTAATCAATAAGTTATAACAAAAATACAATAAATACAATAAGTACAATAAACAAAATTTAAAAATTTCAATAATAGTAGTTTAAACCCAATAATTATTGAAAATTTTCCATTAAATAACAAAAATAAAATAAAATTATACATAATTATTGAAAATACGCATCACAAAAACAATAAATAATTACTGAAATGCAATATATATTAATATTATAATATATAATTATATAATAAATATATATTAAGAGTTTAAAATTATTATTAATAAATATTAATTTTTATGAAAGTTATTTTATCAAATTATAAATAGATACAAGTGAAATTAGTTATTTACAATATTATGTAAAAATATTAAATTATTATTAACTTCATTATTATGTTTTCTACTTTTCAGAATTTTTTTATAAACTTATTACATAACTTCTATATTTTAACTAATTTAAAATATAGTTATGTTAAATATTTTTTATTTAAAAATATTTTGTTCTTTAAATACTTAAGTAATATGTAAATTATTAATTATTTATTGAATTTAATAATCCATAAAATTAAAATTTATACTATTATTACATAATTTCATTATTACTTTTGTAATGTATTAAATTATTGTTAATATGAATATTATGTTATAATTATTTTTCTACTTTTAAGAATTTTTTTTAAATTCATTACATAATTTCATTATTTTAACTATTTAAAATCTAGTTATGTTAAATATTTAGTTATTTGAATATTTAAATAATATGTAAAATATTTAAGTTTTTTGTTATTTATTGAATTTAATAATCCATAAAATTATAATTTATACTATTAATACATAATTCCATTAGTAATTTTTAAGATATTCAATTATCATTAATTTCAATATTATTCTATAATTTATTTTATACTTTTACGATTTTTTTAAATTTATTACATATTTTCGTTATGTTAACTATTTAAAATCTAGTTATGGTAAATATTTAAATAATACGTAAAATATTTAAAAATTTTGTTATTTTAATTTTATTTATTTAAAGCTATTACATATTACTAAATATTTTGATATATAATTATTTATATGTTTATAATATTTTGTTATTTAAGATATTTATTTTTTGAACTATTTAAATAATATTTTATTTCTTAATGTTAAATTTTTATTATTTTAATAACATTAAGATATAGATAAAAAGTGGGGGAGAGGATAAATATGAATTAGAGATAACTTAGGAGAGAAACTCTCTACTAAATTAGAAATAATTTTGGAGATAAATAAAAGTTAGAGATAATTTAGAAGATAAATAGGAATTAGAGATAATTTAGGAGAAAGTGGGGGAGATAGTTTAGGAGAAGAGATTATTGAGATTATTTAGATTATTGAGAAATTGCATCTCATTGGTTGTTTCAAAAAAGACATGGAATTAAAAAAATAAAAAATTTAAAAAATGACATGGAACAACCAGGGCTGTTCTTGGCAGAACCTGTGTGCTGCAATTAAACCTAGGCCAGGCCAGGCCTAATGGTTCAGGCCATAGGCCAACACGGCCTACAACTATACTTTTGTACCCGACCAGGCCTTACCTAAATGTAGCCTTCTACCTAGGTCATCTTGATTGCCAATTATCTTAGTCAGTCCACCTCTAAAAGTGTTAGACCACATAAAGATTGACACTGATGCCAAGTGAATGCTGCAAATCCACCAAACCATATGGTATATGTTTGGTTCCGTTTATGTTTATTCAGCAAATGTCTCATTAAAAGCAAACTTCAATTTCTGTGCGTCTCTCCCGTTTCAGGAAGCTTCACTTTGGAGCTTCCTAAAATGGGTAGACGTTTATTGGTATTTTGCTGATGTAATGCCAAATGGTGCCTATGTGTCATAAGCGCCCTCATTAAATGTGTTTCTCGGTTTTGCTGTCACACAAGTACAAAACATTTACTGAATAAATGTAAACAGAACCAAATACCCTGATAATTATTGTTGATTTTGTAAACATTTGACCATAATGTAAATCTCTGTCTCTTCATATTTTTTAGATCAGCTTGGTCAGGGCAAGCCTGTGCTAACACCATAGGAACAGCTTCTTACAATCTTGCATTGGGAATATCTCCCAATGAAATCAAGTATACAAATATGAAAATATTCTCAATGCAAGGCTGTAAAGACTGACTGAAGCTGAACTCTCATGTTTTAGGGTGAGATTTTCACAGAGCTGTGCTTTTGTTGCTTATTCATGAATCCTGTTTTGCTATTTGTTCTGTTTGGTCAAATTACAGATGTTCACACCCTCATCACATTTCTTAGTGCTTCCACCCAGATTCTTTTTGTGTCTGTCCTGAGTTTCTATAGTCCCTACAACTTGTAACGTGAACAGCATAACCGAATTCATATTGGTGCCCCACAGCACACCCAACACACCCTACAACACATTCCAACCATGGATTGGGAACATCTCCCCAATGATAAAGTATGGAAAATGTTTAGAATGCACGGTGAAATGTATATACGGGGTATGTATGAGGAACCACTATCAACTCTACATAACCATCCTCATCCTCTATGAAGTTCCCGCACATTTCTAAGTGGCGAATTAACCTTTATTACTTTTTCATTAATAATTTGTCACCCTGCGAGTGAAAGCCAATGAAAAGACAACTGAAAAATAAAAGGGATAATTTGAGTTCAGTCTACCTCAGAATTTATAATGCTATAATACAGTTTGGGGCAGTGTGCGGAGGGAGGGGAGAGATTCCCTGTTTACGGGGTGATAAATACATTTGGGAAATTAACTTACCAATTCTGAGGTGGAGTAGACTGTAAAAACGCCAAAAATAAAAAGGGTAAATTGATAAAACCTCTCCTGAAATTTATAGCCCTTGTTGAAATCTTTCTTGAAGTTTGATAACAAGAGAGGGTCTAACACAGTTACAAGTAGACCCTCCCTTGTTAGAATCCTCTAACAAGAGCCACGAAAATGTCCAAAATGCCTATATAATTACTTTTGACCAAAATGTTTATTTTCCAAATTTACAGGTAAATCTTCAAATTATAAAATCTCTTGTTTTTTCTGTTCATAAAGTTTGTATCATTTTTTTTTTTTCTATAGAAACCAAGCTGCTCTTGGTGTGAGCATCAAAGCATTTATCGGAGGGGTTTTATGGATATGCGGTTTTTATTTCTGTTGATGGATGGTTAGTTTGGTTCAGTTTGGAAGGAGTATAAATGCAAATATGTAGAGTGTAAAATTATGTATTTTATATTATGTTGTATGTATTTGTGTTGTACATATTTGTATTTATACTCCTTTCAAATTGAGCTTAAGGTGGTAGAATTGGCATTGGCACACGGGCTGTAAATGAATCGGATCTGATTCGGTAAGGGTATATTCTATCCGGTCCGTTAAGAAATTTTGATTGATCCGAATCTGATAAGAATCCGCTGAATTTTCAATAGCATGATTCCAATTTGAATTCCAATATATTATCAAATATCCAATTCGATTAGAGTTGTAATAATAGAACTTGATGATGTAATGTAAATAATATATTTTTATATTATTTATATAATATAATAATATATTAAAATATATAATATATAATATTTGATAATTAATGGATCAGATCGGTCTATATTTGAATCCAATCCGTTAAATCAATGTATTAGCTTTCTGATCCAATCCGATTTGTTAGGATCAAGAGGGATATCTGAAAATTCATCTCTTATTGGATCGAATCGGATCTGATCCAACTTATTTACAGCTATAATTGGTGCCTCACATAGTGCACGCATCCTGCACATGCACTACAGTTCGTTCCAGCCGTATATTAAGAATATCTCCCTGTAATAAGTATGAAGATGTTCTCAATGCATGCTGAGATTGTGCATGTGAGGATGTGGGGTGCCAATCTGAACTAAGGTGGTGGCTTCTGAGATTGATAATTCGGATCTTGATCAGTCTGATATTAAAAGAGTCATGCTTGTTGAAATTGATCTCTGTTGAAAGCTATTGGTTCTTCTTTTTGGCGTCTCTTGACTTTAGAATCATCTGCAGAGGTTTCTCAATTTTTTCTTGTTCGATGCTCATGGTTATCTTTTATTGTTCAACAATTTAATTGGTTCTATGTTATTGTATTTTTGACTTTTATTGTTGATTCTACTACTTGGATTTGTAATCCGAGTATTTGTTAAAAATATATTTTGCTGAAAAACAGTGTAAGAGGAAAATGCCGTGTATTTACATGAGACAAACCAATAGAAATTGATGAAGAAAGATTTGGTCCGATCTCATAGTTATGCGACACGTGGCAGAAACAACAGCTCGGCAAAAGGGCCAAGCTTAAGGCATGAATAAGGGGACACCAGCGAACCGAACACCCTACGGGGGACCCAAACTCACCCTTGGCCTAAAACCAGAGTAATCCGTACTGGCCGACCTTGTAACAGCTCGGGATATACCTCGTCGAACTGCCTTGTAACAGCTCGGGATATACCTCGTCGAACTGGCCAACCTTGAAACAACTCGGGATATACCTCGCCGAACTGGCCAACCTTGTAACAGCTCGGGATATACCTCGCCGAACTGGCCAATCTTGTAACAGCTCGGGATATACCTCGCCGAACTAGCCAACCTTGTAACAATTCGGGATACACCTCGCCGAACTGACCTGCCCTATAGATACCTCTGAACTCAAGACTTCGCCTCGCTCACCACTCCGCATCACCTTCTGGGCACCAAAACCGAACAAGTTGTACCATGCCTAACACTGAGGAAGTCCGTGCCCGAGGGCGCCGCACCTGACTGACTTGGGATCTGACGCTTGGCGGCCGCACTCTAAACGGCTACCTGCCACCGCCACTGACACCGCCATCTCCAGTTAGAGAGACGGTTAGGCAGTGACGGTTCTGTCCCAGCAGAAAGGACGACGGCCGAATTGACAAGCGCAAGGGTAATCGTACCCGACCTGACAAGGGCCTCGGAGCGAGTGCGCGAAGTGATTATAAGAGCCCCCTGCCCCCCAACAAAGAAGGTATGCAAACTTTGCGCTATCTGGTGTTATCTTGCTTTTGAAGGATTCTAACTTGAGCTTCGGAGCCGCTACACCGGGTTCCCCCCCGGAGCTTCCTCATCTCCTCCGTTTCAGGTTCCCTGCTACCCCATTCAGAAGCAAGGTCGTTGACAGCTAAGACCGGCCAGATCGCGCTTCATCATAAATCTCTACTATTTTTTCTAACTTTTCTTATGCAAAAAATGTGGTGGAAGCGCTTCATTAATTCTCAACCAATTTCTTTACCTTGGAAGTTCAGTACTTTGTTAGACCAACAATATTTTCTGTCAAAAGAGAAACAAGTGGGTCCATATAGATGATTCTCTCTAGAATTTGTACATGTTTTAAATTAAGTCTCGTCCTTGCTTTTGGTTCCTTTCTAAAATAAAACTTTGCTTCTTCTCCTTTATAAACTAGTTGAAAGAACTATGGTTTTCAAAATCGAAGTAGACCAGATGGTCGGACTGAAAAAACTGATAATGGGTGACTGGTTCCATTTTACCCCAGAACTATTATTTTGCTAAAAACTATTGATTTGGTGACCTAGGCATTTGAACCATCCAATGGTTTGGTTATTTTTTATCTATTTTATTAAAACGGAAATATCTGTTCGACATTCAATTCTAGAACCGGACCCTGACCGATTCATTATCCGATTCGATTTTAAAAACCTTAGAACAAAACACAACACCGATCAAAAAACTTGCCGCAAAAGCCCTACCGACCAGTCTCTCCTTTTCCTCTACCGCTAGTACTGCAGTCTGCAAAGACGTCTACCCCTGAATTGTGTGCCTACACCTTTCATCTGATCAATTTGGTAAAACGACAAAGATAAATTATGAAATGTTTATGAAAATTCAAGTGATTCAATTATTTAGTTGTTATGCCATAAAATCAAACAATATACACCCAAAAATCTATCTACATATTTCTCTTAACCCAAAAATATCTCTTAGTAATCAAAATAAAACACCTAATGAGTTATTCCACATCCCAATCTACTATAAACATTAAGGTGCCATCTCTTCACCCTAACACGTGGTAGGACCCACCAATCTTTAGACAAAAATTAGCACCAATAAAAAGAAGTTATTTATAATGAAAGTTATTCACTTGAGTGGGTGTGAGCAGGATTTTGTGAGAACTGAATCTGAACAACACTAAATTTAAAGCAAAGGTAAATCAAAATTTACATTTAAGTGGGTCATTTACTGGGTTGGTGGGTTAGATGGATGGATTGAAAGTCAACCAAACCCCATCCCACCCAATTGCCACTACCAACGTACATTGTAAGAGCATATATATATATGCAAACTGAATCGACCAGATCCAACACCAAACGAGTTACTAAACAATAATCCAAGACTAGTGTAAGAATAAGTCAGTGGTACAGCTGGCAACTTTATCTCATGTGGCAACACAGATTCTAGAAATATCTTTTAAGAAGAAAAGTATAAATAGCTCACGTCCTTGAATCAAAAGATCGGTTCTGTCTCACTAGCTAGCATTTGGACAGTCGCTTTCTCCCCTTCTTTCTCTCTCTTTTTCCCTCTTCTTTCTGATCATTAACATTAAACAAAGAACTATGGCTGCGTAAACAAATGGAAAATTGTCAAAGGGAATCTTCTATTTCCAATAGTTTCCACGTATAACCACAGTAGTCTACTTCACTGTCAGCCATGGATAGTAGAAGTGATGCAAGTTCCATAAATCGTTCAAATCATTCAAGCTTTATACAAATTTAACAAGCAAAATCACAAGCTAAGTGATTGGACATGATTAGGGGTGTTCATTATATAATGGTTTAAATCGTAAAACCAAACAGAATTAAACTGAATTTGTGATTTGGTTTAGTTTACACCTAAAAATGGTTTGGTTCAGTTTGATGGTTTTTTAAATTACCGTTTACAGTTTCAGTTTGGTTTATTGGCTTTTATAAATCAAATCAAACCGTAAATAAAAATTATATATAATGTAAATGTATAAATATTATATATAATATAATATATCTAATTTGAATGCATAAAATTATAAATGTATGATAAACTCTTTATTTTATAATAAAATAATAAAACAAAAATTTTAAGTTTTAATTTTTAGGGATTCTAACTGGATTAAGTCCAATAGAATCATAGAATGGTCCAAATCCCCAAATCATATTAGAAACTGTATCAATTTATAATATAACGGTTTGGTCTGAATTGGTTTTTATACCAAAACGATTTAGTTCAATTTAGAAATTTCTTAAACCGTAATTTACCGATTTAGTCTAAGACATTCTCCAAACGTCACCAAACCGAACTGTGAATACCCTTAGATATGATACTATTAGGTTATTCACAAATTGCATCCATATTGTCCTTCCATTTTATTTCAAAGAGAACTGAAGTTGATCAGGATCAACCGATAATATCACTAACATTAATCAGTTTGGAATAGGTAAAGAAATGCATCACAGTCTTGTTCCAAGAAGGGTCGTCAAGAAATCCTTGTAGTCTCCTGACGTGTCGCCAACGATTGCATCGTCGAGGCTAATTTTGTGCATGTTGAAGTACTCTTCTTTGATCTTCATCAGGTCAACTTCAGCCCGAGTAACAATGGCTCTGGTTAGTGAATCCTCTTCTGTTCCAAGCCCAACAACTGAAGCTCTTAAAACCTGTTTAATTTATTATCAGCCAACCAAAAAAAAATATACTCTTCAGCAGAGCGATCTTAATGAATCACTGATAACAAAATAAATATACTTTACACATCATTATCTTTTTCACCTTTGAGAAGTATTTCTCCGGCGAATCAATACACCAAATAACCATTTGCAAGACAGATTCCAAGTTGCCGGTGCCACAACACTTAATGCCCTTTCATGGAGAACAAATAAATGGATAGATGATACAGACTTCAATAGGTTTGGGAGTATTTATTTGAAAAAAAAAATATGTGCTTATCAAATAGGGATAATATAGGTATTTTCAAAATAACATGGTGGGCCAAGACATGTCAGAAAGGAAATGAGAATTTATTGAATTTGTATTTATTTTTGAAAAATTATTTAAAATTCACCACAATTTTTCAACATTTCTCTTAAATTCATCATAACTTTTTAAAACATTCAAAGAACCCTACATCAATGAGTTTTTATTTTCCAAAACTCATCAACAGTTACATCACCCTAGTGTACATTGACAGAAGTTGTCCACAGCCTTATTAAACATAGTTTTGACAATTTATTATGAATTTAAGAGGAATGATGAAGAGTCTGGTGAGTTTTAGACACTTTCCTTTTATTTGTAAATAAACACTTATTTGGACATATTTTCCAAACACAAATAAATGCTTTTTAATGTGGTTCCGGCCCCAAATAAATGATTATTCAAATAAATACTTATTTGTAAACACTTCCAGACTTGGGTAGCATTTGGCATTTCCTATCATAAGGATTTATCTCCTTTTTTGCTGTTCAAATTAATACCTGTGAATAGATCTTTTAACTGCAAAAAAAAAAGAGTTAAGTGCTTAAAATAAGAAATGCCAAATAGCATTGAATGGCCTGAGGAAATATATATACCTGATCGATGGGATTCCCATATGTTTGCCTGTAACACTCAAATGTTGCTCTGAGTTGAAACACGTTCCTTGTACAGAGTATCCACACCACATCATCATCATCCAGCTGCTTCATTTCAATGGCATCCCGAAGCTTTGCTGCTTCCGATTTCGCAACAATCTCGTCCACAACTTCTTTATCATATCTATAGGAGGACACTAAGCCCACAAGAAGCTGTATGACATATATATATATATATATCCATGTATTAACTTCAGTCCGAAAGCTGAGAGCAAGAGCAACTCATCCACCACTCAATACGACAGCTCTAAGCGATTTAGTTACAGTGATTTCATGTCCAGTCGAGTGAATTGACTCGGTTCCACCACCTGGTTGGTTGTGGGAGGTGAGTTTGGACTTTGGATTACCTTACCTGTCTAAGAGGTGGTGTTACGCGGCATGCGATATCTTCCTCGAGGGAGCAATCGTACATGGAGCAATAAGCTTCCCTCACAGCCATCAGATGATGTGGGGACGTGGTGCACGCTATCTCGATGATCACTTTAAGATGATCTATGCCCTTGTCCTTACTCTGCAGAGCTTCGTTAGCCATTTTCGCATCTCTTTCCGGAGGATCCATTGTCCATAGTATCACTGCTTTCTGTTCTCATCGTAAAGTTAAATGTTACGTGAAATGACGCTTTATCTAGACTTCAAATTTTGCTTTGGTGCTTGTATTTTTGGCTTCACTATGTTTTCAAAGAAATTCTTGACAATGGCTAGCTCAAACCACTTTCTGCCTCAATTTTGGTTTTCATATAGAGGCTTAATTTGCATTTATCTAACGCCATCCAATCCAGCTCTATGATTGATATCCGAGACAAATGGATAATAGCAAGGTTTTTAAAACCGTCCCGGACACTGAACCGGTTAGGGATCCGGTTCCCGGTTGAACGGTCCAACTGTTCAAACTGAATGATTGACCCGTTCTGACAAAAAATAAAAAATGGTCAAAATCATTGAACAGTTCAAATGGTTCAATGCCCGGGTCAATGATTTGCTGACCGAATTAACATTTTTTGACAAAAATCCGGTTTTGGAGAAAAATAGAACCGGTTCCCGATTTTTCAGATCCAACCATCTGATCCGGTCCGGTTTTGAAAACCATGGATAATAGTGTTAGTTTCAAACATACATAGACAGTTAAGCATGAGGAAAGCAACAATCTTCTGGTGTTTCGTACAATGACATGGTGTTACCCTTGGTTTATCGATACAAATTTGTGATAAAAATGTATTGCCACATCTTACATAAAGGCTGTGTTTGGTTGCAATGCAAACTTATTTACAATAGTACAAATGTATGGAAGTGTAAATGTAAAAAATGTAAAATCTTGTTTAATTTTATTTTGGATTTTACTTTATTGATGTCTTAACTTACTTCATTTGTACTGGAATCAAACAAAATAAGTTAAAATTTTAAACAAAAATAGGTCACAATTTACACTCAAATCATTTGCACTAACATGCTTGGTTTTGCATTAATACAAGTTTATTTGCATTGCAACTAAACATGGCCTAAGTGTCATGTCAATTAGAAAACTGCATATGTAAGAAACATTATATTTGATTACTTTAAGTAAAAATAGTAATTTATATTGATTAACTCAAAACGTTTTCAAAACATCTAAGTAGAAAAAACCTTTTTCATATAAAATGTGTATGGATCAACCTAAAATACAATGGCAAGACAAGTGTAACAAATACCACCCCCCCCCCCCCCCCACCTGGGTAGCCCATTTCCCAAACTCATAACCCCTCAACCTTGGTATAGGTGGGATTTTGATATCATAAGTTTCGGCTACAACATGTGGGAGAAAGGATTATCTAAACACAATAGCTGTTCAGATGATAATTCTCCATGCTAGTATTTAAATACATGGAGCCACACCTCTCACTATGGGACCTATGAATTTATTACTGGCTTGGAGTGTTATCATTGGTTTCACATCCTGCCAACCATTTTGTTTTTGCTAGAAAGCAAGAATGTTTTAGCATAATTTGAGTATTTTGTTATTCAAAAATCAAAACTAGGATTGTAATCAAATCTAATCCACCATCTACATTTGAGGAAAAAAAAAAAAACTTACAATATATCATGTATGAATAATACTTTTTTTGTATATATTAAATTAGATTAAATGTGCGTGTAATCCAATTATTTAGGTGGCATTTGGTAGTGCATAAATATCGTGGATGGGACCATTTTGGTCATATCCATGACAAGATATGGTATTCTGCTATGTGGACGGTCCCCGTCCACAAAATAGCGTAGACAGGGACGGGCCACACCCCAATTTATTGTCCACTATATTTTCTTGTGGATAAATTGTGAGAAGGTTTCAGTGCTAACGCACTTGCGTCACATTAGTCCAATTACTCTCATTTTATTTAATCTTTTAATAATTTTTAAATTTTTTATTTTTAATATTTTATCAATAAAATAATAATTTTTAATGTTAATTCTAGCACAAGTCCGACAATTCTCCTTTTCAACTTTTTTTCATTATTTAAATATTAATTTTTTAATATTTTTATTAATAAAATAATATTTTAAATATTATTTTTTATTTTTTAAATATTTAAAATAATATTTTTTTAATTATTTAAAAAATGCAATTTATTGCCTACATATTGATGCCTTTTTTTTTAATCTATTTATTATATAAAATACAAAAATTGAACATCTATAATCGACTATGTAGATCTCTCATAAAATATATATATAATATAGAATAAAAAAGGGTCACACACCACACTTACAAAATGCCACCGTAGGTATAGAATAATCCAATCCACATAATTTATCCACGTATCAGAACAGTTTTAAACTGAATTGTGGTGTGAATTAGTTTCTATCACAAGGTGTGAATTGGTCCCAATCCACACCCACACCCACACCCACAAATTTATCACCCTATGCAGCCCTAATCATTAAGGGCATAGTAACCCAACCAAGAAACCAGCCAATAGATGGAACTCAAACCGGCGAATTTTGGTAACTGGGTCATGGGTCAAACAGAACGTGGGCCTTATCTGGCCCAACTCCCAAGGTTGCATGATGGCAAAAGTCTACCCGACAACGACGTCGTAGCTTAAGCCGCGGGATGGCCAATAAAATCGGATACGCATATAAACACCATTTTCAGTCTGCAACTCTGCATGTTTATGGTCTGTATGCGACGCGGTTCATTTTGATTGGTAATGGCTGATTAAGCTGTGATTTGGTCGTAGTCAGACTCCCATACCAGAGTGAAAATCAAAAGCCTTGTTGCCAATACTATCAAAAAATTTCCCAAAATGGAAGCCTTTGCACTACTAAAAACCAAAGAAAAAGAGAGAAAATGAGCAGTGAACAGGCAAAAGATTTACATACTCCTGATAATTGATATGGTTGCTATCTTGTAATTGAAATGGAAATTTGAATAAAAAAACAGAGAAGAAATGGTGTGAAAAAGAGAACCTTGAAATCGCCGGAGAGTTCGGATTTGAGACGATCGATGAGAGACTCGTTGTAGAGTTCTTGATAAGTGTATCTGATCTTCTTCCGCTGGCTTGCGTTCCTGTGACCCAGTATCCAAATGATCGCCTTCTCGTCCGTCCCCAGTCCTGCACTCATTCATCATCATCGTTTTCCTCGTCATCATCACAAAATAGAGATGATAGGATAGAGAGAGAGAGAGAGAGAGAGAGAGAACCATGGAAAGCTTTTTTCAGTTTTTCACTGTCTTGGGTTGGAGAAGGAACCGTATCTGGTACTTTCAGAGTGGCCATTTTGTGGCAGGTTCCTTTCTGAAACGAGAAGAAAGATAATAGGGTATCTTGCATTCATTAAATGAGGAGAAATTAAATGTTGGATTGGATCACGGGAACAGTTTTTCTTCTCTTCAGTCGTTTTTTTCTTTCTACACGTGTCTCCATATATCGCCGAGATAAAAGAATCCAAGCTTTCTCTTGATTTTTGGCGATATACCCTTGTCTATCTTCAAATTCGTAGGTGTTCCCTTTTACATGCGATTTTTTCACTTGTGCCCTTGTACTTTCAGTTATTTGTGTTTGTATCCTTGTGCTTTTCTATACTTATTCCACTATATGCAAATAAAGAGAATTAATGATCAAAATGAATTCAACAGTTTTGGTTAATTATTATTAATTTTTTGTAATGAATCTTTGCTAGTTTGTTGGTGCTGCAATTTTATTTGCACTGACATGTCTCAGCTTCTCTTTTATTTTCTTTATTTGTATTGCAGATAGAATAAAAATGTAAGATAAAAACAGAAGCAAAGTAAGACAAAAGCCAATTCAAAAGTGAATCAAAATTTGCATTTGTATTTGTGCAAGTGGAGCCTAGATAGGATCTACCGTGAAAGGAGAAACTAAAGCCACATTGGACGTAATAAAGATTAAACAAATCGCATTAGGTATCAAATAGAGATATCTATTTATATAGTGAAGTTAAATGCAAAAGGTGAAAGTAGGGGAAAAAACTCCACATCTGATCTTGCATCACTCTTATTTTTTACAATATTTCGTCCTTCAATTTTCAAGAATTAATTATTAGATATAATTAGAGAACATGTACTATTCTTCACTCAGCTCTTATCATGAGTAAAAAAATGTTTATGTATGTATGTATAAATGTATTTATTTCTCTAACAAAGTAAAAATTTGTTTATATATACAAAATAAAACAGAAAAACTGACTCCAAAAAGCAATAAATAAAGAGATACCCTTGATAGATGGAGGATCAATTGAGTTGAAAATAGAACCTTAACCAAATGGGCTATTGGTTAAGGCAGCATTTACTTTATTTACATAGATAATAATCAAGAGAAATAAACTATATAGCATTACAAAATAAGGTTGTATTTGTATAAGCTTGAGAATTTGTGCTTCTAAATCCCAAAAGAACAAAACCCCGATTTTAAGCTTGTGTTTGATTTCAAAAAATAGAGTTTTTAAAAGCAATTTTTACCAAACACTCAAAACACATTTCTTACCTCAAATTTTGTATTTTTCACAGCCCAAATTAAGCTCCAAAGCAAAAGCTTATCTAAAATGCCTATAAGACCACTAACAACAACAATCGTTTTCAACTCTAGCTAATTTATATGATCAATCAAGTTTCAAATATGTATGGCTCTTGGAGTTGCCACGTGGACAATTGATCATATACACGTGTCCAAAAATGCCGGCCACTTCTATGAGGTGATCTCTATAGGCATGCAGTTCAGGCTTGAGTTCTAGACATGATTCAAACTAAAAATTTCAATAACGAGCATCTAAAGCTTACTATACCAATCTTTCATTCTCTTAGTTTTTCAGTCTGATTGGCTCTAATATTTAAACATATAGAAATTAACCCCTTAAATCTTACTATATGGTGTTTGCCGAAAATCGATTAATGTATATTATTCAAATATGATATGATACGCATGGATACTTTGAACCATGGTTTTTGATATATAGGATGAAAGTATGATGTGCTAAAAAAGTGTATGTGATTCCTTATTTCCACTTTTCTTCGTGAAATTCCTCAACATGGGGAGAAATTCTCCATCACTAATCAGAGACCTGCAATTACAGGTGTCAATGGATCGGTTTTGGGTTAGATTCTGTTCAAATCAAAATTCATTTGGACGAATTAGACGAACCAATAAGACATATTGAATTTGAGCAGATTGAACGGATCAATATGACATATTGGATTGGACCTTATCCGTCCATAATGAATTTATATTGGATTTAACCAATATCTGGTCCATTGATAGAAGATAAGAACATAGGTATCAATGGATCAGATTTGAGTTGAAACCAATCTAAATTAACAGGAATTTAAACAGATTGGACAATTTCTAGACCGGTCCAAAATATTCATTGGACTGAATTGAACCAGGTCCAATTGTAATGGACTCACATTTGACCGGACAGGATTGGACCAAATCCAGTCCAATTAACAGCCCTACCCGCAATTGATGACAATCATAAAAGGCTTATCCAAATTCATGAAGTGATGAATAATGGCCCACCCAAGTAATAATAATGCATGGGAGATGAGTTGTATTGTCACTTATTCTTGGACTATATCAATAAAGTGTGTAGGCCCTTCACTCTACCAACAAAAGTGATTGCAAAATCGCCTTTGTGTGATAATCATGTAAATACAAAGAGAAAAAAGGAGAAAGAAGGAAATTAAAAGAAAAAAAAATAATTACATAATAGCATAAGTTAAAGCAATTTCTTGAGAACCAGACCAGATAAAAATGGTTCAGGTTAGAACTCCAACCATCCTGTACTAACAAAAACAAAATCCCTAATGTATCAATGTTTGGCTTACTTATAATTATTTTCTTACTTGTAAAATCTTTTTTTCTACTTATACTTTTCATATTTTTACTAATATACTTACGACCTCATTCAGCATGATAACAGGTCAAACCGCTTGAACCAGACCATTGAACCACTAAATTACGAGGTGCCCATTCAACGATTTTATGGTCAGTTGCTTAGCAATTAAAAATATGGGCAGGGTTTTTTTACAAAATAATCCACCCCTCATATCAACACAACCAAACCTTTTGGTTATTTTTGTTCTTAGTGGAGGGGGAAATTCAGCAACTTGTGAAGTTAGGGGGGTTATATCTAAGCAGAGTTCTGAAAATGGTATTAGTTTTAATTAGAACATTGCTGTTATTCAGTGTTTTATCTATTATAACGTTTTCATAGACTCTTTCTAAAACAAAATTTAAACGTTTAGAATTTAAATGGTTTAAATTCTATATATTAAAATTAATTAATTAATTATATATATATATATATATATATATATATATATATATATATATAATGGTATGGGATAGTATGGGATACAAGGCAGTTATCAAATGTTATTAATGATGATCTTACCTGCACAAAAAAGCAATCACATGCATGGTTCAAAATGTAATGTTAAGGATATGGACGTAATAATAATAATAATAATTCAATTTTAAATCAATTCAGCGGTCTGACCCAGTCCAGTGTCCCATTCAAGTCTAACTTCTAAACCCTTCTAAAGGCCCAAAACCCTGCCTGGCCTGTTATCCAACATCCCCTCGGTGAAATGTTCTAAACTGAAACCAAATTGAATCAATCGGTTAACCAGTTGATTGATTTAGTTTTTGGTTGATTCAATTCTGTCGTATTTTAGATTTATAATATGAATTATAAAAAAATGTATATATCAATCAATTTGATTAATTGCATTTTTTGTTTAAATTCTCGGTTTCAGTAGCACCCCTATAATGCGAGGGGCTTTCCCTACAAAACGGAAATGAAAATCTGAGGCACGAGGTAATTTGATATCATACTGAGGATGTAATAAATAATAATATTAAAATGCAAGGATTCAAATATACACTTGGCTGGGTACTTGGGTTACTTTTCTCATATCTTCAGCTCGTTTAACACGAGGACTTCAAAATTTTATTATCAAACGTTATAACAACTTTCAATACAGAAATTATTTGTGGGGACCCACTGGTCATTTTTCCCTTTATATTGAAGGCCTAATTAAGAATACAAGGACATCCAGTTTGCATTATTAATTGCTTAACAAAAAAAAAAAAAAAAAACAAGAAAAGAAAACTTCTCGCTAATATAAGGAAGAAAAATATATATTTAAGTCGATATTATCATATAATGACCATAATGCCCATTGACTTTAAAATGACAAAATTGCCCTTAGATTTTTATATATAACAACATCAACATGCAGAGAAGAGATCGCCTTCCTTATCGCTGCCTTGCTCAACTGTTGGAAGAAAGAAGACAAAATGGCTTTCCCTCAAGATATTGATGCACTCACAAAGGCTTTCTCAGGTTCTAGGGTTTTTTTTCTTAATTTAATTTTTCCTCCTTTTTTATTTCTTCTCTTCAGTCGTCATTGTTTTACAGAAAATTTCCTTTTGTAATATAATATTTAGTTTTCACTATTCTACAATCCTTCTAATGAATTATTTCTATTGGTAGGTTCTATTTTCTCTGCTATTGGGTTGCTTTCCTGTAGGGAATTTGTTTTAAGTATTTACATCGGAATTGCAATTCCGCTCTTCTGTAGGATTTGGAGTGGACGAGAATGCAATAATATGGATATTGGGCAAATGGTATCCAGAGCAAAGGAGATCCTTCAGGAAGGGATGCTCCCAATTCTTCTGGGAAGACGAACGTCTCTTCGAGAGGTGGGATGGTAACCATATCGCCTTCCTCGAACGTGAATTCTTGCGTTTTAAGGTAATATATTCTGGTGATCATCATCTATTCTTTCTTCTTTATCTCTTTCTCTCTTTCTTGTTTCATCTTTTTTTTTTTTTTTTAATATTAGTAAGGACATGTTTGGGAAATCTGCATCTCCTGTATACAAAAATTTTTACATCGAGAATGTTTACATGTATGTTAAATTAATCTTAAAGAAGATATTGCCGATGTCTGACGAGATAAATCTACTTTTAGAGTGTGTACAGAATTTTTGTTCGTAGGAGATCATGTGATAGGTTTAGGAGAATGCTTTTTGGTTTAAATGGGCTTTTTGAAAAAAAAAAAAACCGTTTTTTCTAGTTTTTTTGTCAAACGACTTTTTAACTGATTTTTGGCTTCTCTAATGTAAAAATTGAAAAAAAAATCATTAGAAAAGTACTCATCATTTGTTTAATTTTATATTATACTTTTTATGTAGTAAGATATTTTTCTACCTCATGGAATATGCAATAATTCTCAATGATTTAGGGGTTGTATTATGGTGTGGAGAGTGCATACAGTTAACATCTTGTTTTCAAGTAAATTCTGAGCTGATCAAGTTCAATGGCCACACCACATGCATTTGATGGTAGAGTTTTCACTTTTCAGTGGGGTTTTGGTGGAGCCAAATTCCTTTTTTTTTTTTTAATCCTCTCTTATGTATAATGGACCAATGAACATGAGGATGGGAGGATGGCAGCCTCAAATTCATCTATATATTTATTTTCTTCTGACTTTTTCCCTCGGATCTATCATCTTTTTGTGCGCT
This sequence comes from Nelumbo lutea, assembly GCF_056320005.1. Classification (NCBI taxonomy): domain Eukaryota; kingdom Viridiplantae; phylum Streptophyta; class Magnoliopsida; order Proteales; family Nelumbonaceae; genus Nelumbo; species Nelumbo lutea. The sequence goes on from NC_142690.1 coordinate 12,348,219, forward strand.
TGTTTTGTGGGCCCCAGAATAATGATCTTTGCTGTTCTTTTTTATCCGTTGTGGGCCCGTTGATACCCGCTGATCTGTTTTACCCACAGAATGCTATGGTGTTGTGGATATTACATCCTTGGGAAAGAGATGCTCGTATGGCAAAAGAAGCATTGAAAAACAGGGAATACGATATTCTCATTGAGATCGCCTGTACCCGATCATCTGAAGAGCTCCTCGGGACACGGAGGGCCTACCACTCCCTATTCGACCACTCAATTGAGGAAGACGTTGCATACAGTGTCCATGACAACAACCGCAATGTGAGTTGTATAGAGTACACCCACTAGTAGACCTGTTCGTGGGCCGGGTGGCCCCCGGCCCGACCCCTGGATGGGCTTGAACATGTTTTTTGGCCCACGGGTTTAACCTCGGGCCAAAAAGCCCGGGTCACATAAAATTCGAGCCAGGTTTGGGCTTTGCTAAAATAGCCCGGCCCAATCTATAGTTAAACCTAATTTAAAATACTATGTGATATCTATTTGAATAATTTTTTTGATTTGAGAAGGTCATTGATTCACTTGTAGGCTCATTGTTCATTTAAATAGGGAAAAAAACATCTAAATTAAAATAAAAAATGTCCATTTGAATAGGAAAAATTTTGAATTTCTTTTATTAGGTTGGCTCGGACCCAAGTTTTCTATTAATAAAAAGTCAAAACCCGGCCCGAGCCCGGCCGGGCCCAGCCATGAACAGGTCTACCCATCAGTGTCTGTTGCCCTTTCACGTCATCGAATTGGTGGGCCTCCATTTGAATGGGCTAGTAATCCATGTTGCGACCATAACTTCACCCCATACTTCAGGCATTATAAATTATAGACCAGGTCCCCCTACCAAGAACTCATTGGACCTTTAAAGCCTACTAGGCTTAAGCAAAATTTCATCCTTGTCAACGATAATTGGACCATTAAGGCTGTGTTTGGTTTGATAGGAAATAAGACAAACAGAAAGTTGAGGGAAAGTTCTCAAGGAATCTCACATAACCTGTTAAGAACTTTCCCTAACTTTCTGTTTGTCTCTATGTTTTTGTCAAACCAAACATTGCCCAAGCCATTCCCTGAATACCTCAAAATCGATTATTTCTCAGAAAGTTATTTGGAGAAGTACATTTCTCCTACCAAACAACCACTTAGGTGGCATTTGGCAGACTTTTGTTTTTTTATAAACAGTGATTACAAAAATAACTTGCTCAAATAAGCTGATCTGGTACATGTATTTGGTGCTACTCAAACACCAAATTAAAGCTACACTTCTTGCCAAAGAAAAATTAAAGCTACACCCAACTGGATAATGTATTCTCAATGGAATCGTTTCAAGAATGCCATGTCAGCATGAGACTTTCACTAACGTGATTTAACAGGAGTTGTATCAAAAATCAATTTTCAAAATGGTGGTGTGATCCTAATTTGTGGAAATTGATTGCACAGAAGTTGGAAGCCATGCCAAACACCACCTAGCCCTAATCTCAAAATAGCATATATTAATGCTTTTATCAGGATCTGGAAGAAGACTCAAGCTTAAAAGATGCAATTCAGTGTCTTTCCTCTCCTAAGGCATATTTCAGCAGGGTAAAGAAGGACCTGTCAAACAAGATGTTCGGTTCTATGTTTTTAGTTTATTTTTCTCATTATTATTTCTGGTTTTCAGATATTGGATATAGCAATGATGGGTGGAGCAGATGAGAAACATAAAGAAGCTCTGACTCGAATAATTGTAACTCAAGCTGATGCCTACATGAAGGAGATAGCAGAGGAGTACCTTCAGCAATATGGGGTTTCCCTCTCACAGAAAATTGAAGAAACAACTAAGGGGAACTACAAGGATTTCTTGCTTACCTTGGTTTCTCGAGGGGCCTAGTAATCCTTTCACAAGAAGCAGTTGAACTTGTATCCTGATATTTTTCTTTCTATTTCATATCTAAGTTCCATTAGATTAAATTGGTTCTCATATGTAGTTTTGTGTGATTTTTTTTTCTGTTTCATGCATCATTACCATGTTGTTGGCCAAAAATGAACATTTCTCCTTTATAGAGATTTTCACCATGCAGTTTGTCTCTATGAATAATAAATTTTAGTTGTCCCTGTGAATCAAAAGCATACCACATAATACGTCATTTATTATTATCAATTCAATTTTTTTCATAAAAAATCATCAATACAATTGGAGTTCTTTAATTTCTCGCATCTTTTGTAATAATTCTGAGATTGGTGAACTTATATCCGATATTACAGGATGAACCAAGGTGAAATACCACTAACTAAAGAAATATGGTAGAGAAGTCCCTACATTTTGACTACAAAATGTGAAAGAAAATCAACTGGCTTGTTAACTTCTCTCTGAAGACAAACTATTTCTCATCCATGGAAACCAGGAATTCAAGGTCTTGTACAGTTGGTGCATGCTTTTGCGCGAAAATTGTTAAAGGATAACTGAAAATGCCTCATGTTTGAAGAACCAATATGGATATAGAAACTCTTAAAACCAGTCACAGTCCAAGTAATCATCTCCTAGAATATAATCCGCTTGAGAATACAAAGGAAACCTTCCAATAAGAAATCTTCACAAACCCTTAGTCATTATCCATCCCTGATAAAGAACACCATACTTCAAAACATGGATGATAAAAAGAAGACAAGAAATAGATTATCCAAGCATTAAGATAAGTAAAATAATGTGTCTTGTGCTGACTGAGAAACCTTCAGTTGGCTCATGGCTCAACCATATAATGAAACTATGCCTATGAATATGACCTGAATTAAATAATTCCATTCAACAAATTCTCTGTTTCTTCATATTATTTCAATTCCGAGATGGTTTTAGTGCAAAAACATCATTTGCAATTTGTATCCATAGCATGATCATAACTGGAGGACCTTAACTTGGTTGAAGAAAAGAATCAATTCCGGTTGCAGAAGGTAGCTCAATGAAGGAACCATTGACTGTCCAAATGCATCTACTAACTTCCATAATAACAGAGCAATCAAGTCATATCTAATCCAATCACTAAAATTGTTGAATGGGTCTCAACAGGATCCCAAGCACCCATCGAGCTAATCTTTGTTTACCATTTCTCTTTCTGTGCTTTAACTCCTAGACAATCTTCTCGCAACAGATGAAACCAAATGGAGGCCAAAGAATTTGTCAATAATAATACCTAATCCATGCCAAAAAAATGATGCAGATCCCAATTTTAGGAATGAAGATGATCATTGAAAATTATAAATATTTTCTATACAATAGCATTGGGCATGAAAATAGAGAAAATACAGAACCAACTACCATAGCAATGAAAACAAAACAAATAGAGTTGGAATGCCTTTGTGCAACCTTCCATTTCCTCTGAATTCCCAACCAAGAAGATGGGAGTAAGAAATGCATGATTCAACTCCACAAAATCCCTTTTCCCTATATCTTGTGGTAGCCACACTCATTTTCTTGGCATTCCAGGATGACAATGTCATCACCATGTATGAAAAGATTTATGGAGGAGATTTCAAGTTCCTGCCTTTTCTACTAATCATAAAGCTATTGGACCCAAACCCCCATACTTGGATCACCAAATCTAAGATCATGGAGATGTTCTAATTCAAGAAATCTGTTATGAGCCTCAACCTATTATTGGGAAAGTGAGGCCACCCGTACCCCAAGCTATAGTGCCACGGACCACTCAGGGGAAAGCAGAGAAGTAAAAGAAATTTTAGGCAAAAGAGTGAAAGACAACAAGCTTTATTAATACGCAGTGGTCTATATAAGTTGATGGGTATCTATATGGACTTAGATTGGTTTTGCTCCTTCAATCAGTGTGATAGCATGGTTCAGGGAGAGGACATGGGGGTGGTATTTCAATTGGTTCCTGAAATACATCATTAAATTAATCCACTACTGACTGAGTCCTCGCATCAGTCTGGCACTCTGGCCAAAGCTAGTAAAGTCCCATACTGACTCTTTTGGCTTTCAATGTATAGACTCTAAAAACTAAGCACCCTCTAGAATGTGACTACCACTGTCATCACTGTATTGCAGGGTCATATCAACGAAATTCTATGTCATTAGCCCCAAGGTTCGGAGTCATTGGACTCCAAGAATAGCATCATATCTTTGGAGTCTCAGTAAGTAAAAATCAGCTTTTAGCATACTCCCCTAAGTTGAGATTTTAACTTCAGAACACTTACTTCTGCCCAAGAGCCTATTTCAATTTGTCACCATGACTTTGAACTGACTATTAGCTGTTAATGGCAGATTGCTTCATTCAGCAACATTGGGGTTCAAGAAGTAGTTGAGCACGAACTGATCAACATAGTAAGGGGTTGGCCTGCCTAATATAGTCCCAAGTACGTGCATTGTGGTGAACTTCCTCCTACCATTGTAACAAGATCTCCGAAGGCTCTCCTTCATTATGAGCATGGGCTTGTTCTGTCTCCACAGTGGGTAGTTCTTCCATTTCTTCTTCTAGAGCCATCAATCGGGGCTTTGCATTTTGGGCTCTGCGAGTGAGTCTTCTGATTTCCAACACAGGTTTGGCTAGAGAAGTTACTGGGGTGGTTGGTTGTGGTTTCAGAAGCTCTAATCGCATAGCACGCCTACGAGCTGCTACCTCCTCTTCCTCCAATTGGGCCAGCCGAAATGCTCTGGCAAGGGTAATGGCTTCAAACAACCAGATGCTCCTCCATCAACAGATACTCCATTGGAAAGACGTTGGAACTCCTCTTGGTATTCAATGACAGTGGTAGTTTGCACAATCGTCCAGCATAGTTCATCCCTCTTGCGGGCCGTTGAAACGTTTAAGGCCACTACGTATTTGATTCTAAGTCGACTGAGGGTGGTAATCCCTGAACCAACGGAACCATTAGATTATTTTTCCTTAACCCCATACTGGAGAATCGAACCCATTGCTCTTCTGGAATTTCACTGAGGTCGAAGTATTGCCACACCAGTAATTACCATCCATCAAGGTGGGTGTCGTTAAAGCTCGGTATATCGAGTTTAACCCACAGCTACTGATGACCCTAGTTGGAACCTTCAGTTCTTCTTGAGCCTGAACCCACCATGGAAAGACGCCTCTTACCATCTTCCTTAGATTTCCAACAAACACCAAAGCCTGGTTAAGTCTGTCGATGATCTCAATCAGTGAGTCTGGCTTGAAGTTATTCCAGACTCTTTTTGATGTAGCTCAATTGTTCTTCCAACCCCACCATTCTTGGTTTCCAAAAGATGGAAAGTCTGGTATCAGAATGTTATAAGCCTCATCCCATTGCTGAGAAGTGAGGCCACCACCCTTATCCCAAGGTATAGTGTCGACCAACGCTCACACGAAAAACAGAGAACAGCAGAAGAAATTTTAGGCAAAAGACCATGAGTTTTATTTATTAATACGCGGGCGATGGTTTATATAAGGTGGTCCAGTAGTTACACGTACAATGATTCACCGAATGACTTTTGATGAAGGAAGATTTGGCCCGAACTCACACTTATGCGATACATGGTAAAGGCAACAGCTCGGCACAAAAGTAAGCCTAAGGCGCGAGCATCAAGTAGATAAATCAGCGGTCCGAACTCCTTACTAGGGGCCCGAATTCACCCTTGGCCCCAAACCAAAAAGTAATCCAAACTGGCCTGCATGCAATAGTTCGGGACATACTTCGCCGAACTGGCCTATCTTGTAACACTTCGGGATACACCTCGCCAAACTGGCCTGCCTTATAACAGCTCGGGATACACCTCGCCAAACTGGCTTGCCCTATAGCAATACAGAACATACCTCCGAACTCAAGACTTCGCCTCGCTCACCACTCCACCACATCGCCTTTAGGGCACCAAAACCAAACAAACCGTACTATGCCTGACACCGAGGAAGTCCGTACCCGAGGACGGCGCACCTGACTAACTTGGGATCTGATGCTTGACAATCGCACTCCAAACGGCCACCTACCACCGCCTCCTGACACCGCCATCTCCAGTTAGAGTGACGGTTCCGACAACAGGCAGTGATGGTTCTGCCCCAATAGGAAGGATGACACCCGAAGTGATAGATGCAAGGGTAATCATACCCGACCTGACAAGGGCTTCGGAGTGAGTGTGCGAAGTGATTATAAAAGGCCCCCTACCCCCAACAACAAGGTATGTGAACTTTGCGTTATCTGGTCTATACTTTTCCTTTGAGAGATTACTAACTTGAGCTTCGGAGTTATCACACCGAGTTCCCCCCAGAGTTTCCTCATCTTTCCCGTTTCAGGCTCCCCGTCGCTCCAGCTCAGAGGCAAAATCATTGACAGCTAAGACCGGCCATATTGCGCTCCATCAATTGGCGCCGTCTGTGGGGACGCTTCTAAAAACCTCCCTCTAAATCTCTTACCTACCCTTCTTTCAAAAACTCCAACACCAAAATGGCCTCCTCCAACAGTGTCAGACGTGGAACAGATCACTACCGGAGAGCAACTCCATGTTCCAGCAGTGTGCATTGGACAGTTCACCATCCCCCTTTCAGTGGTGGGATCCCAAGTTTGAATGTGCCATAGGCGGTGGCACCTCTGAACACTCCTTCGTTGACTCCCCAATGAAACAAACTTCGCCGAACCAACTGCTGTCCCACTAGCAGCCCACCAAAACCAACTAGATGATCTAGTGCAATGCATGCGGGCGATGCAGGCCCAAATGCAGCAATTCTAGCACCACCAAGTGTTGTACCACCTCTCCCAACACCATTATCAGCAACAGTTCCCTCAGCTACCCTTGAACCAGCCACTGCTCCCCCCCGGCACCTTGTTTCAAAGTCGGTCAAGGCCTCCCCTCAAGGTGGACGACCTCACCAAGGAGAGGCTTCCCGACCACAGAACCCCCCTAATAGTCAGGCCTCATCCCCGGGCCGAAAGCAAAGAAAGATCACCCCCGCCTCACAGCTCGCGGGTGGGTCAGGAACCTCGCCCACGAAGTCACCCCGGCACTCCAAGCCCGAGTTTCCACTCACGGAGAACCGCTTCAGCGCCTTAGCAGCAGGCCAGCATTCCGGGCCCATCAAGCTCGGCAACACAGAGGCCAGCAGCGCCAGCACTAGGCCCACTCAAAGAAGGCGCCAGCGAAGTCGCTGAACTGCTACCCGCGTGCTACCTGAGGTCAGAGGCAAGGAAAAAACGAGCTCGGGTGAGGTAAAAAACCGTCCCCATTCTCTCAGTTCCTTCCCCCCTTTCAGCAGAACTTCTAGCAGTCCCCTTGCCTAGAGATTTCAAACTCCCATCTCTGAACAAGTATGATGGGTCCTTTGACCCCAACGACCACGTCGACGCGTTCCAGTCACAAATGCACCTCGCCAGGACGAGCGAGTCATGCATGTGCATGGCCTTCACCACCACCTTCAAAGGGGTGGTCCGCACCTGGTACCGGAACCTTGCTTCCGGGTCAATAAGAAGCTGGGCCCAGTTTGTGCAGATCTTCACCGCGCACTTTGTTACCAGCAAGAGGTGCCCCAGAACCAAGGAAAGTATCTTTGGGATAATCCAAAGAGAGGGAGAACCGATTCGGAGCTACATCAAGCGGTTCAATGAAGCATGCTCGCCGCGGCCAAAAGAGGGGTGATGCACAAGAATTCAAATGGCACATGGTGGCCAGCCAGCCCGCAACCGTAGCCGACTTCCTCAAGCTCACGGACAAGTTTATGAGAACAGAGGAAGAGATCAACCAGAGAGCCGAAGGTGGGGTTGAAAAAAGAAAAAGAGAAGGCAAGCCATCCAACCCCGGCGACAGAATAAGCCAGAACCGAGAGGCGAAGCCAAGCCAGCCGTCCCGAGCTCCCTTAGCAGTTCGGACGGATTACACGCCGTTGAACATAAGGCGGACCGAGATCCTGATGATGATCAAGGACGCCCCTTACGTAAAGTGGCTACCTCGCCTGAAGAGCAACCCCAACGAGATGAACAAAAATTTATATTGTAGTTTTCATAAAGATCACGGTCATAGCACTGAGCAATGTAATAATCTCCACAACGAGATAGAGGGACTTATCCGTCGCGGGTACTTCAGAAATTTTGTACATTATGACAATAGTAATAAAGCGGGTCGGCAAGGGGAACATGGGAAGGATGTCCCCGAGCCGAGCAGCAAACCGGCCAAAGCCTTGCAGCGACCTCCCCCAGAAGAGAGGCCAGTCCGGGGAACCATCCACGTGATAGTGGGCAGTTCAGTGGTGGCAAGATGCACTATGGCAGCAGCACGGATGTCAGTTTGCAAAGCAGCCCGAGAGGAGTAGAACCCTCCCAAGAGGCCAAAGACAAAAGAACCGATCTTTTTTTACAGAAGACGACGCGCGAGGTGTTCACTACCCCCACGACGAAATGCTCGTCATAAAGCTAAGGATCAGCGACTTCAAAGTCCGGCGCGTTCTGGTGGACTCAGGCAGTTCGGCAAACATTTTATTCAAATCGACGTTCGACCAATTACAGTTGCAGAAAAGCGAGTGGAAACCTGCTCACACTCCTTTGGTAGGCTTTAGCGGAGAGGAAGTCAGGCCCCTGGGGAAAATAACAGTACCTGTGGAAGTCAGCACATGGCTATGCGCGGTAAGACTCAACCACGATTTCTTGGTGGTTGCAACCCCCTCCCCATACAATGCCATAATAGGGCGACCAATTACGCATATTCTGCGTGCAGTGGTCTCCATTTATTATCTGGCAATGAACTTCCCCACGGACTTCGATGTGGGGGTAGTGCGGGGCGACCAACTTGAGTCCCACAAATGCTATGTTGCCACCCTAAAGGGAAAAAACAAGACAGCCGACGACCTCGAACTAGAGCGACCTACGGAGCATGGCGAGGAACGAGCTTCGTCCACTGAGGAAATAGTCGCAGTCCTGACCTCGGCTACAGATCCGGCGCGAACACTACAGATCGGTGTTTCCGTCACGGAGCCTTTGTGAACTGAAGTGGTGAGTTTCTTACTTCAAAATTTAGATATTTTTGCATGGTCCGCAGTAGATATGCCCGGTATTGACCCCAGCCTTATAACTCACAAACTTAACACTGACCCTGTAGTCAGACCTATTAGACAGAAGAAACGCAACTTAGCCCTGGAGCGTTGGAGGGCGGTCGATGAAGAAGTCGAAAAGCTCCTCGCAGCGGACTTCATAAGGGAAGTTCATTACCCGAACTGGGTAGCCAACCCAGTGCTGGTGAAAAAAGCGAACGGCAAGTGGCGCATGTGCGTCGACTACATCGACCTGAACCGAGCCTGCCCAAAAGACTACTTCCCCCTGCCCCGAATCGACCGCCTATTGGACGCGACCTTGGGACATGAGCTGCTAAGCTTCCTGGACGCCTACTCAGGCTACAACCAGATCAAGATGGACCCGTCCGACGAGGAAAAAACCAGCTTCATAACCGAGTTCGACTTGTACTGTTACAAGGTCATGCCCTTCGGACTAAAGAATGTTGGTGCGACCTTCCAAAGACTTGTAAATAAATTTTTTCGGCCTTTAATTGGCACGAAAATCGAATGTTATGTAGACGACATGGTCGTCAAAACACAGTTCTCCTAGGAATTAATAAAAGACTTGGATTATGTTTTCCAAATTCTGCGTCAGTATAAAATGAGACTAAACCCAAACAAGTGTGTCTTCGATGCCACTTCGACTAAGTTTCTAAGGTACATTGTCAATCGGCACGGTATTGAGGCCAACCCAGACAAAATAAAGGTCACCCTTGATATGATACCACCTCGGAAAGTAAAAGAAGTTCAAAGGCTAAACGGCCACATAGTCGCTCTGAGCCGCTTCATGTCCAAATCGGCAGACCGCTGCCTGCCTTTCTTTAAGGCAATCAAAGGCAAAGGGTTCGAATGGACCCAAGATTGCCAGCTCGCGTTCGATGAGCTAAAGACCTACCTCGCCACAATGCCAACCTTAGCCAGACCTGAGGAGGGTGAGGTTTTAGAACTGTACCTCTCGGCGAGCGACGAGGTGGTCAGTTCGGTATTAGTAAAGGAAGTAGATCGGGTCCAGCGGCCTGTATATTATGTTAGTAAAATTATGTAGGGAGCAGAAACGAGGTACACGCAGATAGAAAAAATAGCCTACGCACTAATGATATCAGCTCAGAAACTCCGCCCGTACTTCCAAGCTCACACCGTCGTCGTCTTAACCAACAAACCCCTAAGACAAGTCTTGCTGAAGCCCGAGGTCTCCGGTAGGCTGACGAAGTGGGCCATCAAATTCAGCGAGTATAATCTTCAGTACAAACCACGGACCACAATTAAAGCCCAAGCATTCGCAGATTTTATCGTTGAGTGCACTTTCAGCGTCAAAGCCCCTCAACAGGTTGAGCCCGAGGTCCCCAGTTTGGGCGAACCCGGAGCTCCCAAGCCAATAGAGTCTGAACCCCGTAAAGTAGAAGCCAGTGTGGCATCTCTCCTGGTCAGGCAAAACGCGAACTGGGATGAGGAGCCTTGGATCCTTCACATAGATGGTTCCTCGAACCAGCAAGGCAACGAGGCTGGAATAGTCTTATGCGGCCCAGGTGGCACGAAATTGGAATACGCACTACACTTTGATTTCGCAGAATCTAACAACGAGGCAGAATACGAAGCACTGATAGCCGGGCTGAACCTAGTGCAAAAGGTAAGAGCAAAGCACTTGGTCATCTGCAGTGATTCCCAGCTCGTGGTTAACCAAGTTATGGGCGAGTACGAAGCACGCGAGCTCTCCATGATTGCTATTTGGCGAAAGTAAAAGAGGCCCTGCTCAACTTCCATTCACACTTCATCAGGCAAATCCTGAGATCAGAGAACACTGAGGCCGACGCTCTGTCCCGGTTAGCCAGCACAAGCCACAACAACATGAGAACCGTGTGCATAGAGAACTTACCTCAAACTAGTATTCTCGGTGGGGCAGAGGAGGTCGCTCCCATCCTCGGAGCAGAGCCGAGCTAGATCGACCCACTCGCGAGCTTCTTGCTAGACGGAACCCTCCCTACAAAACGCAATGGTGCAGCACCAGGCAGCCAAATACATCATAATTGACGAACGGTTGTACCGGCGATCCTACATGCTCCCCTACTTGCGTTGCCTGCGACCTGCCGAAGCCGAGTTCGTACTCCGCGACACTCATGAAGGTCTATGCGGCGGACACCTGGGTGGTAGAGAACTCGCCCAAAAAGCACTTCGACATGGATACTACTGGCCAACGATGAAGGCAGAAGCAATCGAGCTCGTCAGAAAACGCGACAAGTGTCAGAAGCACGCCAATATCCACCATCAGCCTGCTTCCGACCTCAAATACCTCGCCAGCCCGTGGCCCTTTACACAATGGGGCATCGACCTCCTGGGGCCATTCCCACCAGCAACAGGTGGGAGAAAATTCCTAGTTGTGGCAGTGGATTACTTCATGAAGTGGATAGAAGCCGAACCTCTGGCAACAGTTACAGCTCGAAACATACAGAATTCTTTTGGAAGAACATAGTATGTCACTTCGAGTTACTTCGGGTACTAATCTCTGATAACGGCAAATGGTTCGAGGATATCAAGTTCCAAGAGTGGCGCCAGAACATGGGGATTCGGCAGAACTTCACATCAGTCGTGCACCCGCAAGCAAACGGTCAGACAGAAGTAATGAATAGAGCCATCCTGCGCGGACTGAAAGCACGTCTAGATCGAGCTAAGGGATTGTGGGCAGAAGAGCTACCAAGTGTTTTATGGGCTCACCGAACTACAGAAAAATCCTCCATGGAGAAACCCCCTTCAACCTCACCTACGGCACTGAAGTAGTGATCCCGACGGAAATCGAAGTACCAACATTGCGACTAGAAACATACGACGATCGGACAAACGGAGATGAGTTAAGTACCAACCTTGACCTACTAGACAAGGTAAGAGACTTCGCGCACATCCGGATAGCGGCCTACCAGTAGTAGGTAGCTCGCTACTACAATGCCAGAGTAAAGCAATGAAGCATCCGAGTCGGCGACCTGGTCCTTCGTAAGATTATGGTGCCTGAACCCGGCGTAGGCAAACTTGGACCAAACTGGGAAGGGCCCTATAAAGTAAAGAGAGCGCTCGGGGGGCATACAAGCTCGAAACCTTAGAAGGCAAACAAGTACCCCGAGCGTGGAACATTGTGAACTTAAGGCGATACTACCTATAAACCACCAAGTGAAGCGGACGAAATCGCTACAAGGGCCTAAGGGCCATGATGCAGAGCCAACAAGAGGAACCTCAGCGTAAGCAAGCAAAGAAAAGTCGGGCATATTATCAGCTCGGCAAAAAATCAGTTCGCTACAAAAGCCTTAGCACCGAAATAGGTCGCATAAGTACAATAACCCGGACAAGAAACAGTGGCATATTATCAATTCGACAAAGAATCAGTTCGGCATAAAGAACACTTAGGCAAAAAGATTGTGTATTATGTTGCAAGAAACAGGAGTACATTGGCCATCAGAAGGCACTTCCAAAAAAAAAAAGAATACTTTTACATGCCCGGAGCTACTTGTTCGCCATCAGAAGGCACTTCAACAACACCCGAAGGCCCTACCTCTCCTTCAAAATCCGGCTCGCCATCGGCAGCATTGGCCATCTCCTGAGTTATACGCAAAGTGGATATGGCACTAACATCGAGGTCGGGGTACGTGTTCCGGATCATCCACCGGCTCAGCTTGAATCCCCTTCTATAAGAATCCACCATCAGGTCATCTAAACACAGAGAGGCAATATAGTCTTCAACGGCCTTCTTCTTGGCGTCTTCAATACCTTGGGAAAAAATTTGCGTTTTCTCCCTGATGTCCTCTTGAAGATATTCGACTTGATGCTGCAGGTCCAACTTCAAGTCCACCATGTGCTTGACGACTACCCCCATGGCCTCGGCATCACGCTGAGACATCGCCTGCCTGGCCATGGCGACGCGAGCAGCCTCTTCAACAGCATAAGCGGCCGCCTCAGCAGCTCGGGTATTCGCCTCGACGGCACGGAAAGCCTCTTCGGCAGCATGAGTGGTTGCCTCAGCAGCTCGCGTCTGTCGCGAGCTCCTCTCCACCTGGGCTGCTAAGGTGTGAATAGAAGAATTCACCCACCAAAAGAAACAAGTAAGTGACAACAGCAAGAAGGATAGAAAATGAAGAAGGCAGACGAAATTTGACTTACCACCATAGCATGTGTTACCGCATGGCAAGCGACCTGATTTAAAGGAAGATCGGTCCACGCCGCGATCTCCTTGGGGAAAGTAGCCTCCCTACTCTTCTGAAGAGCATAGTTCAGCATCAACACGCTCCTGAACTCCCCTTGAGCTCCCGAACCCAAGGGCCCAGCCCGCGTATGAGCGGACCCAGAGTGAGCAGGAGCACTGGAGTATAAAGGAGCACCCGTATGAGTGGTCTCAGCGTAAGGCGCCCCGGCAGCTTCATGCATCGGTGGAGTCACTTCAGGCTCCCAGGGCAGATCCTCCGGCGTGTGGCCTGGAACTTGAGGCTCCTCATCCGGGGGCAGCTCGGTACGAGTTCGCTTGGCGACCCGCTTCCTCCTCTTCATGCCTTGGAACATGCGCCCCCCACGAGTCCTCTCTGCGTCCATCACACCTACAAAAAAGAGTTCGACATCAGAAAAAATGAAGGAACAGAGCAAACAAGAAACCTCTGAGCTAGAAACCTACCCGAACTCAGGCCAACCGCAATAAGCTTGGCCTCCATTAAGTACTGATGGCACTTTAAACATTGCCATGCCCATTGCCGGAGGCCCTTCACCGTCTCTTTGTCGAAAGTGATGCCAGAATCAAGAGTGGCCTCACTCCACCCGGTCTGAAAGGGCCATCCTTGTGCACTTCGCACACCAAAGTAGTCCCGCTTCCACACCGGGACCTTATTGGGAAGTTCGTGCAGAAGCTTAAAGTCGGGGCGAGGAGACAAGTAATACGCCCGTCTTCCCCAGGAAGAGAACTTGCTTGTTTCTTAAGCATTAAGATGGAGGAGAATATCTCCAAGTCTAAAGGGAAATTTTGCTCGCAAAAAAGGGAAACTGTCCCCACTAGATTCCGAATAGAGTTCGGATGAAGCTGGCCAATGGTAACACCGAAGTGGTTTATAACTTCGATGTGAAGGGGGTGGAAAGGCAGTCGCAACTCCGCAGCAAGTTGCTCTCGAAAAATCACGATCTCATCAGGACCGTGTTCCCAAGGAAAGCTACCCGAATGAATGAAATATGTATACCCCCCAGGCAGATTGTAAGACATAAGTATAGATTGGAGCCCCTTGGGCGTCATGGTCGAGGGACCAAACCTGTCTAGCATCCAACCTCGGCGAGAGGTAGACGCCAAACTGCCCGAAGCAGCTCGGCCTACGGGTTCATAGTCATCCTCAAGTTCCACCTCAGGATCACTAAGGCAGTCGGGGGATACGGCTCAGTTTGTAGAACCTACATCAGTCCTATTTGAAGAGTCGTTTGAGCTATCAAAGCTAGACATCGAGGAAAAGAGGTGGATTCAGGAAGGTACTCACCGGAAGAAAGTTTTGAAGGCTCTGGAGATGGGAACAAGCCAAAAACCTTGAAGGCTAAGTAACCAGCCTAGACGCGAGCTGAAAAGTTGGACGCGAGCTCAAGAGGCAAACCGCAGAAGTGACAAATCGACTGGGGTCCCCCACTATTTATAGCTACAGTAACCAAGAACCGACAGTGCAGATCAAAGACAATCTAACGGCCCGCATTCGCGCTGACCACACGTTCCCTGAGATCGAGACGTGATTGGCGCACATCTTTCCGAAAAGAGCAAAACGTCAGCGCACGTCCTTTTGAAACCGATGTCGCACCGGCGCTCGTCTTTCTGAAACTGACAACGCGCCGCATCCCTACAACTGACAAAACCGCCAACGCACGTCCCTTCAGAACGGCAATGGCACGCTTTTTTCAAAAATTGAATGACCCGCTGTCACGTCCCAACGGCGCGAATTTTTGAAATTTAAAATAAATGTGCCCTGCCACGTCCGTCAACATTTATGAGCAGTAGGCACGTCTCCTGCCTTCTCGGACACTCCAGAAAACTGAAGAACCCTGGCAAAAGCAACTCGCGCAGTCAAGATTCGAAGAATAGGACAAATCCACCTACCACCTCGCAAAACTCCCCGCACCAGGGCAAGACCCTTAGCATGAGGAGTGGGGGACAACTGATGAAGGAAGATTTGGCCCGACCTCACAATTATGTGACACGTGGCAAAGGCAACAGCTCGGCACAAAAGCAAGCCTAAGGCGCGAGCACTAAGGGGAGAAACCAACGGTCCGAACTCCCTACTAGGGGCCCGAACTCACCCTTGGCCCCAAACCAGAAGGTAATTCGAACTGGCCTACATGCAACAGTTCGGGACATACTTCGCCGAACTGGCCTGCTTTTAACAGTTCAGGATACACCTCGTCAAACTAGTCTGCCTTGTAACAGCTCGGGATACACCTCGCCGAACTGGCCTACCCTATATCAATACAGGACATACCTCCGAACTCAGGAATTCGCCTCGCTCACCACTCCACCACATCGCCTTCAGGGCACCAAAACCAAACAAACCGTACTATGCCTGACACCGAGAAAGTCCGTACCCGAGGACGGCGCACCTGACTGACTTGGGATCTGACGCTTGATGGCCGCACTCCAAATGGCCACCTACCACCGCCTCCTGACACCGCCATCTCTAGTTAGAGTGACAGTTCCGACAACAGGCAGTAACGGTTCTGCCCCAACAGGAAGGACGACACCTGAAGTGACAGATGCAAGGGTAATCATACCCGACCTGACAAGGGCTTCGGAGCGAGTGCGCGAAGTGATTATAAAATGCCCCCTACCCCCAACAACAAGGTATGTGAACTTTGCGCTATCTGGTCTATACTTTGCCTTTGAGAGATTACTAACTTGAGCTTCGGAGTTATCACACTAGGTTCCCCCGGAGTTCCCTCATCTTTTCTGTTTCAGGCTCTCCGTCGCTCCAGCTCAGAGGCGAAATCGTTGACAGCTAAGACCGGCCGGATTGCATTCCATCAACATCCCATGAATACATAATTGGGTATAAGGGTATGCCAGACGATATCAGCCTTTAATGCAAAAGATTTCATAGTGCCACATCATTCGAGCTCGATCGTTGGATGATCTACTGTACCTCAGGTGCGTATCAAAATTGTTGCCGTGGACGAAGGAAGAGAGGGAATTCTGGAGTTTCGACCGAAATGAAATTTATGCTATGTGAAAACGAACAGACACTTGACACTTCTCACATAACATCGTTGTTGAACCCATTTGATCTGCTACCCATGTTCGAGGAGAAAGGGAAGAAAAGGAGTTGGGTTTCATGATGACAAAAACTCGTTAGTAGCATGATATCGAAGTTGGAGGAGGTAGCGAAGGCAATGAAATTCAGTGTGAATTAGAGTCAATAGTGAAGTTGCAGGGATAAGAGGAGGGAAGGAAAGACGTTGATCACTGAGGTGCATGCTAAAAGCTGATTTTTTTGAAAGTGCTAACTTAACGTTGAAGTTATGGTAAGAGCTGATTTTTACTTACTGAGGGTATAAGTATTTTACCCTATTACTAAATATAGAGATTAATTTTGGTTCCCATACATTAAAGCTAGCTATGCAACATTTTTCATACTCGCAGTTGAAGTTATGGTGAAATCTAATGTTTAAAGATCCAATAGCGTTTGCGGCAGTCATTCTGGTCTCATCCAGCAGGCATGATTGGAGTTGACAATCCCCAACTTCGCCGTACAGAACGTCGGGTTGTGGGCCGCCGACGAGATCAATGCCGGCATCCCTTCCATCTTGTAGACCAGAGTCCCCTTGCCATTGCAATCTATAGTTGGGTGGTAACTTTCAGATCTATAAGATTAGAAATCGAAATTTAGAAGTTTCCTAAATTTGGAAAGCAATTCCCATGTTTAGGTCCCATAGCCAGACAAATCATTCATAGGAAGGCAGACCTCCAACCGCTGTTACCACCACCACTTCCCCATTCTTCGGGAGTACATGGGACCGTATAAGGATGGAATAGTGTCTATTTTGTTTTAGTCTTAAGGTAGAAGACAATGAACACTGCCTTTATTAAAGGGTAATTTTGATTTTTTCAAAAGTTTCAAGTAGCACATGTCATCACATGATAGGATAACTAACTGATGGACCATTAAGGACAAGGACTAAAGTGATACTAGGACCAAAGTAAATCGTATTAATCTGAAAATTTCCCCTTTTTTTTTCTATACATTGCAAACAAGCAAGTCAAAGTAATTTAAAACAAAAAATAAGGGTAAAATTACAAATAGCTACTTAAATCTATTTATTGTTTAATTTTAACAGGTTAATCATGTTGATTTTGTGTTAATCCGGGACATATGTGTCATTTATTATAGATTTAAATAGGCTATCAAGACTGTCATGTCAACAAAAAAAATGACCTGTTTAAATAAATATGCAGGTCATGTCATGTCACCTATGTAATAAATAGGTTGTCTTCATGTTTGAAAATGTCACATCATTAATTAGTTGTGTTGTGTATTCATGTCAACCCATGTATCCAAAATACCCTCGTCTTGACACAATATAAGAACATGAATTGCCATCCCTATTCAAGAGATAGTACCCTACCGCTTTGTGTATTGATCTAAGATAGTGGATCCACACTTAACTACTAGGGTCATTATGACCCCAAGGCTTTAAGTGTGGTTCTGCCAAAAAGAATTTGGAATCATTAAATGAAAATACGGAATTCCCATGAGATGGAAATCAAAAGTTTGATCATAATGATGAGGTAGTAGGTATTTCATAAGTTTAGATAGAACCATTGTCCAAGGAAATCATTACACTAATCATTGTATGCACCAAGGAACACCTCAAGGCAAGGCATTCTTAAAATGCTTCAAGGCACTCATGTCATGTTAGTCAAACACTTTGTGGTTTAAAGCATATATGATGTATATGGTTTTGGACAAAGCTTACAAAGAAACCTATGGAAATAAGACCTTTCAGAAATCACACATAAAACACGAAAATATTATGGTTTCAAAAGTTTCTATAGATTAAGAGTAGGCTTATTTGAGATTGGGCCAAACAAGAAGGTGAAGAAAATAAAGAAGATGTAAATCAGTGCTCAAATATTAGGTGTAAATTTGAAGATTAGAAGAAGGAAGAAGAGAAGTAAGAGTAGCAACACAAGAGAAAGTTAAAAACAACCCTCTTGAAGTATAGAACTGCTTGAGATTAGATGCAAAACCAGAAAACAAACAAGAGAAGGCCCATTACAAAGGAATGAGAGGTTCGAACTAAACCTCCCTCTAACACTCTAAAACATTTTATTAAGTTAATCTTTGAATTATTACAGAGAGGCCCTTGGGTGGACAAGAAATTACAAAAACAGAGTATATAAGAGTATGGGCCCAGAATAAGGCCCATTACAAAGAAAATCATAAACATAACATAGAATGATAGCCTACGGGCCATTCAACCCATCTCATCTCCTCTACACTCCCCCTCAAGTTGAGCATAGATGTTAATCATGCCCAGCTTGCCAGTGTCATGTTGAAGCCTTGCCTTGGAAATACCCTTGGTGAGGAAATCTGCCAATTGTCCTTCAGAAGTAATGAATGAAAGACACATTTCACCGGAAGAGACTCTTTCTCGAATAAAGTGTCTATCAACCTCAATATGTTTGGTTCTATCATGTTGTACTGGGTTGTGAGCAATGTTGATAGCAGCTTGACTATCACAGTAAAACATCATGGGTTTGTCATGATCAATCCCAAGTTCCTCCATTAAGGACCTTAGCCAAAACAATTCAGAGACTCCATGTGCCATAGCTCTATACTCTGCTTCTACGGAGGATCAGGCCACAACTTATTGTTTCTTACTCCTCCAAGAGACAACATTACCAACCACCAAACTGCAATACCCTGAAGTAGATCTTCTATCATCAATATTCCCAGCCCAATCAGCATCAGTATAGGCTTCAAGTTTCAGATGACCATGCTTGGTAAATAGAATTCTGTTGGACAGTTTTGTATGCCCTTAGATTCAATCAGAATGATGTGCATTATGAGTTTATTATAAATGAATAAAAGTACATATTTGATTCATGTTCTCTTGGTATGTTTCTATGTAATACCCTTAAACTGGACACTTAATGAGACCCATGTTAGTTTAGAATGTCCACAGCAAGTGGGTCGGTTTGGGGAGACCTATGTTGATAAGGCTGACACTGTTGTGCCACCAAGTTGTTTGGGGTGGCCTGTCTCAGCTGCCAGGGTGAGACCCTAGGCACATATAGTGTAGGATTAATTAAATCTTTGAACTTGACCAGATTTCCAACAGACGGTCCCCTTTAAATTTTAGAATCCAACACTTTTCCCCCAACCCACTAACAGGGCAGGTGGCAAAAGTAAAATTACTAAGTTATCCATTCAATATTCTATGCCCCGAGAGCAACAAATATCAAAATGATAAAAATAACCATTCAAAAGCATTTATAAAATCTAGAAGTTCAAGGGGATAATTTCCATAAAACAAAGTTCAGGAAGCTAAGTGTCATTATCCCCTGAGTATAGGATGGCTACCTATGATATGAGTTTCTCCAAACTGTTGGGATTTATATATGGTAGTCTAAGAGAATACCACATTGGAAGGAAATGAAAGATGTAAAGGACTAATACAAGAATGGCCCATAACCCAATGATTTAAGCTTTTGGGTTGTATATAGTCTTCCTCTCTTGTGTGTAAGTCCTACGTGCATGTACATGTACGAACCCCAACTTTGATGAGCCCCTTAATTCATAACACAAACATAAAGGCCGTAGATCTTTCTGTCAAATCCCCTTAAGCAACTTTGGTATACCATAGGACTATCATGCATGGATGACCTTTAATGGAGGCAATTTGGTCGGAACCTAACGATGCACAATCTGACGGCTCTCACGTGGCAGGTGATTCGGACACCAAATCGGAAGTTTACTATGTTGGTGACCGAGATGAGTTTGGCCGAGCTATATGATTCTACAAGAGAAAAAGTTAGAGTGCCCGGGTTGCTTTTACCTGGGGTGGCCACTCTGATGCTTAAGTCAGCGAAGAGTTCTTAGAAATTTTTAAGAGATTAGAGAGTGTGGGAGCTTTATCGCGAGTACCTCTTGAGGTAGAAATGATATCCTTATATAGATGTGAGTGATCAAAGACCTCTCGTAGAGCAATTTCCATTAAGTCGGCAGAGTAATGAAGTCGGTTATATAATCTATGTAGATGGCTGAGGTCGGCCTAATGGTCAACTCATTAATATTTCGAAGAACTTGGTTTGGCAATGGATCTATGTGATAAGTCAGTGAATCTACCCTGTAGGTCACCAATAGTGACTCTCTTAGCCCAGCCAGCCCTTGAGGTAGGGCGCTCCTGATTCAGAAGTCCTTTAGGTCGATCAGGCCGAGGTACCTTAGGTCGGCTCTGGCGGGGAGCTACCAGCTGACTTGCCGAGGTGTTCTGCTTACTTAGCGCCGATGTATCACTTGGAAGCCATATGTCATGATGTAATTCAGATGACCAAATTGCCCCTCATCATGTTGCATATTGTTGAACCTTCTTTACTTGATAGAAAGAGCATGAAAAAATATGCTTGAAAAACAAGTTTATTTCTTTGAATCACTCTTTTGTGATTATAATATAAATAGCATTACCTTCTCAATTGCATTTTTTTGGTCAGTTAGTTAATCTAATCAATGTCTTAAAAACCAACTCAGAAGCAGAACTGCTTTCCGGCTTAGTGGTTCAATTGTTTGGTCCGAATGAATCATCCTATGACACTTTTAAAATTAAAAAAAAAAAAAGATTAAAATAAAAAATTAGCTCAAAAACCATTGTCAGGGTCAAATAAGTCAACAGTTTGACCATCATCGCTGACCAATTCAACGATTTTTCAGAAAGTAATGGTTTAAGGCTGAAACGGAAACCGTACCCTGGCCTGTTTCCAGGCCAAATGGTTTTAAAACTCTAAATCTAAAATTAGCTAATGCCATTATATAACATGAATGTTGAGAGACATCAATATTAGAAAAAGTTTCTTAGAAAGTAGAGTACCAACTAGTGAAACAAAGAAAAAGAAACTCAGTTCACTGAGCCACACACAAACTAAGAAAAACAGGGGAGAAGTTGGGATTGATAGGATGGTTTGCACTCAAAGTTTAAACACTCATCACCATTAACAGCCAAATGTCAAAAGGCCCATTTTCTGATCAAAACTAACCTAGAAACTCAGCCCTACAAACCAGACACACTAGATTTTAACCACTAAACCCAGATTTATGCACCTGCTTTTCACATTTAGAACAACTGAGCTACAGTTCTTCATTTGTTTTTAAAATCATTAATCAGCAAAAGAATTAAACACATTCTTGAAGTAGTATGTGTTTATTTTGAGAAGCAAAAATAAGTTGGTTTTGTTTCAAACTATCAAAAAATATTGAGTACAGATATTATAAGATCAATGAAACATTAAATCAATCACCAGATTAAAACATGTTCTTTAAGCAAGAAATTCAATTCTCCATTTAAAAAAAAAAAACAATTCATTTTCAAACCAGATGGTTCTGGTTTTCTTATGGAGCTCACAACAAGAAAAAAAAATTCACATTGGAGAAAACTCCTTAAATATTCGGTAATTTGATACCTTGGTAATGGAAGTACCATGTGCATCCCTGTAGCAGTTGAAGGTTGCATTCAGCTGTGACTTACTCCTTGTGCTTAAGATTCTGATTATCTCTTCATGACTAAAGGCCTTCCCCTTGATTACCTCATGAAGAAGCTTAGCCTCAGACTCTGCTAGGCTCACATTTATCTCATCACCATCATACCTGAATGTGCTTACTAAGGCAACCAGAAGCTGTAACACAAACCACCACCCACAAAGGCATTAGGGAATTAACACAAACAGTTGGTTCTACCCTGCAAACAGTATCATCAACATGTCTAAGTTCATTGCCTTGCGGAAGTCGCCTGTAGTATGAGAGGAGACATCTTCATCCAGGGAATGCTTGTAACGCAAATGGTAGGCTCGTTTCACTGCCAAGAGCTCCTCAGAGGATCGAACACATGCAATTTCAATGATCGTCTGGTAGTCGAGCATGCTATCCTTCACTGCAACATGAGCCAAGACTGCATCTCGTTCTGCAGGATCTAGTAACCAACGATATACTGCTTTCTATACAATCAAGTGAACTAAGCTGGTTATTTAGTCACTAATGATATACACATCTATTGAGAAACAGATAGCAGAAAAAAAAATACAACAAAATAAACCTCAAAGTCCCCAGAAAGCTCTGATTCAAGTCGCTTAATAAGATTTTCTTGATAAAGCTCCTCATAAGCCTTCCTAATTTGATTCCTCTGAACTGCATTTCTGTGCCCAAGTATTTGAATTATGACCTTCTCATCAGTCCCCCATCCTAAAAGATAGCCAGAGATCAAATTTCTTTTATGCAAGGCAGATTAAACAAATCCTTGCTATATACCATTCAAACAAAGTGCAGCAACTTAGAATTAAAGTTTCTTAATAGATTTGTTATTACTCTGTCATAAACTAATTAGATAATACTGTATATTGCAATCTTAACACATTCACAGAGAAAAATGGCAGCAAAGGAAAGAAAAGGACTCCAAATGAAACCCAGAAACAGATATTTTCTGAAGATGACAAGGATATCACTTACAATGTGATAGGAAGAGATGAACCCATGTATGACTAATTCATGGAATAAGAACAAAAAGAATTAAATCAGGAAATGATCAAGAGATGAACCCATGAATCACACCTTGGCAAGCCTTTCTGAGGCTCTCGGCGTCTTGAACAGGAGAAGGGTGGTCAGGAACAACAAGGGTAGCCATTGTTGAGTACTCACTCATAGCCTTTGTTCAGCTCTAGCTTTGCTCTTCCTTTTATAATCCCAGCAATTTAATTCCAGGAGTCCTAGTTTCGATGGTAACGCTAACACCTGCTTATACCATATTTTTGTTTCCTTCAGTTTAATCCTTCAACTGAAAGAGAGTATTCAATTTGTCTATATTTCGCCTACAGTTTTTCTGATTTTGTTAAGGTCTTATTAGTTATTAATGGCAGTAATTTAGGCATAATCTAGTTTTGCAAATGGATCCGGACAAGGTCGACCAGACCCAGTTTAAATAGATTCCTCTTTCAATATGCTTTTCTATTTTGGTGAAAATTGGAACGATCATGCCCCACTATTGGACGGCTGCGATCTCAAAGTATATAGGTTCAGAAGAATCTCATTGGCATTAGCACCACCATGTATTTTCATGAATGATAAGGGAAATATTCCCAATGCGCAATTCGCAGCTATAATGTCTCGTGGGTAGAGATGTGAGACAGCTCGCGGGCAACAGATCCGAGTCCAATCAGCATGGAGAATTATTTAAAGCAGCAAAAGGAAACGGTGGGACGATGGGCGTTTTCCAAAGCTGATGATGGTCGTTAAATTCAACAAACGTTGCGACTCGTGTGCGTTATTCAGGCTTTTCACTACGCGACACTTCGGTTTCACGATAGTGCTGTGGTGGTCCACACAGCTTAATGAATCTGCTCGGTGCTTGGCTAATATTAACACCGCACGATTGGTGTGAGCCCTGTGATACAGCGAATGTGTAGTGGTTGGTAGGCAGTTGTATTTACAGCATGGAAAAGCATGATTCTGTGGGCTTATCTCTTCCGGCCGGCATTAGGATGGATTCGAGAGAGGGGGGGGGGGTATATTTTTAGGGATGTCAATGGGTCGAATTAAATTGGTAAATATGGCTTGATAGGGTTGGGTTATGGTTAATATATTTGGTTATAAGGTCAGGTTAAGGTTTTGATTATTCAATCTGAATTGGGTTTAGGTTTTGGCTGATCTTTCCCGTCGGTTCATGATACTTTGCATATATATAAAGTATTTGTGTAATTTTTTAACTTCTAATTCTATAACTTTAAAGTTTAAGATTTATTTATATATTAGTTTTGATTCTTTTTTCTTTTTTTTTAATAGGAAAAGTGATATCTTAGATTTTATAAAACAATTTCTTAATTTAAATTAATGGATTTTAGATCTTAAAAACGTGTTAAAAAAATACAATTGAAATGCTACAGGTCAGGTCGGGTCGGTATCAGGTTAGACCCTATAGGATCAGTCGGGTTCAAAAATTATGTATTTTAAGGCGGGTCAAGTCAAGTTCGGGTTGAGACACTGTAGGATCGGGTTCAGGTTGAGGTAAACCCATGCCAAACCTGACCCATTGACATCCCTAGCCATTTTGGTGTTCGGCCTTTGGTGTAGTGGACCCCATATTCATATTTTGGTTGGGCCAGATTGATCCCCTATCAAAAGCCCCGCCAACCAATCCATCCACCCAATTTGGTTGGACCAGATTGGAGTGGGGGAGGGGCTATATGAGGAAGATGACCATTTTGGTGGAGATCGGATCTCCAATCCATGAAGTACTACAGCTGTACGTTGAGAACATCTTGTCTATATACATGTTACCATTCTTTAGATGTTCCCAATCTACACCTGTAGTGTCATATGGGTAGGTGTGGGTAAGACTCTTGTGAGTAGGAGATCCGGATTGATTTTGGAGTTGGATCCATCATTGCAGTGGACCCATATTTATATTTTGACTGGACCAGATTTATTCCAAATCAAGAGCCCCACCAATCTATCCACCCACTTTGATTGGGACAGATTGGAGGGGGAGGCAGGGAGGGGCTATTTGAGGAAGATGGCCATTTTGAAGTTGGACCCCATATTCATATTTTGGCTAGGCCAGATGGATCCCAAGTCAAGAGCCCCACTAAAGTACAATATTTGGGTTGGAGTAGAAAAGAAGTACAAAACATCTAGTGGCTAAGGCATCAAATGGCGTGAGCTGCTCTGATTCGACCTATATAGATCCATGTATAGTGTGTGTGTGCACATGTGTGAAGATATAATGGTTTTTGATATTTGGGGAAAATAATGTTGATATCTTAGACTCCCATTGGCAAGAACCCTAAATCTAAACAAGAGAACAAATTATTGCTTGTAAACCAAATTAATGAAAAGGAAAATTAATTAGATCATTGTTTTATTTCTTATATTAGTCACAAATCAAAACTTATCTTGCCCAAATTTATCTTGAAAATGCCATTTTCATGTGTTGCTTTCTCTATTAATGTAAGGTTGTAACTTGAAACTTAGAAGCATATTTAAAATCTGATTTTCATATTTAAAAAAATAAAATAAACTGAAGAATCTATAATTCAGTGGCATGTACTGTTGTCTATTTGTTTCATAGTTTTAGTTGTATGATAATCCATTACGATAAGCGTCTATTATTCCATATTATTTACAAAGGTTTTGTTGACATCATTATTTTCCAAGTTTTAATGAATACTTTTAAAGACTTTTAGTTGATTCTCTCTCTCTCTTTCAAGTCTCCACAAAAGATACAATTTCCAATTAGAGGAAACTGACAATTCATCAAAAATATTTTTTCTATATATCAATATACCTTGGTTTGAGATATAAACATGAATGAGAATTAAGAAGAAGTTACAAGAAATTATGCATTTCAAAAAATCAAATAAAAAAAAAAGAATATTTACAACTTCGACATTTTAACCAAGCAGCCAACTCCCTGACCAGAATAGAATAAAAAACCGATTATCTGAGCGACTGGGCCCCACATTTAGCCGGGTTTTCAGGGGTCTGAAGCTGGTCCAACCCAAATTGCACTACAAAGAATATGATAGCCATGATCCATGAAGCCCATTTCCAGCGGACAACGGAATAAAAGTAAAATTCATATAAATCGACTCCACTGGGGATCGAACCCAGAATCTCTGGTTCCGTAGACCAGCGCCTTATCCATTGGGCCATGGAGTCTTTTTGATGCTAAGAATAATTATAAGTATTCACCTTAAGATCAATTTATTTTTTTATTTGTTTAGCCCATCAGAAAGCCAACCCAAATTGCTCTTCAATGATCTAATATCCAATCCAAAACCTCCAAATGGCATGAACTGCTCTTGTCAAATGGAGAAAAGGAAGTTCTTCTAAAATCATTAATAGCTGCCATTTCAAATTACACCATGTCTTGTTTTCTGATTCCCAAGTCTTTCTGTGATGGCATGGCAAAAGCTCAAAGAAAGTTTTGGTGGGGCTCCCAAGAAAAAAAGAAAATCAATTGGGTCACTTGGAAAACAATTAGCATAAACAAAAATGATGGTGAGCTAGGATTTTAAGATCCCCTTTGTTTCAACAAGGCTTTCCTAACCAAGCAGGCATGAAGACTTTGTAATGGGGCCTAATCCAGGATCTGGAGTGATCCTTGGCTAAAGGACTTGCCAGAATTCTGATTAATGGGGCCTAATCTAGGAAGCAATGGCCCCTTTGGGTCAAAGATCTAAAAGATCATGAAAGAAGATGCTGGAACTCTTCCATTTTAAAGTCCAACTTCACAAAAAAAAATAGTATGTCAAATTAAAAAAATCCCCCTAGCATCAGGTAACTAGGACAATAGGCTAATTTCGAAAGAAAGTAGGGAAAGATTTGAATGCCCCCCCCCCCCCCCCTCCCCGCCTACAAGTCAACAATCAAACAATGGCCACACTCAAAATAGAGAATTTTGGAAGGAGTTGTGAAAAAAGAAAAAAAAAAACAAACCCTAAAATTAAACACTTCATTTGGAGATGTTTATGGAATTCAATTGCTATCAGAGTGAATTTAGCCAACAGGAAAATATCCCAATCCAGATCCTGTCCTATCTGTGCAAAAGAGCCATAATCAATTATGCACGCTCGTTTTAAATGTGACCATGCCAAGTTCCTTTGGTTTGGATCTAGTCTTGGCTACATATCAAAGAATGCTCCAAATGACTTCTTCTTTTGGTTCTCGGAATGGACCAAACAATGTAATCAGTGGAAGGATAGAAAAGAAGAGCTGCTAAGCTATTCGACTCTTTTGTTGTGGACTATCTGGAAATGTAGGAATAGATTTGTCTTTGATAATGAAATGCCTAACCCCCACAAGAATCTTCTTTGCTTAAACAGGGCCTGGAAGGAGACGAATAAGATTTTGCTAAAAAAATGGCTAAGTACTTTGCAAGTGCTAGAAGCTGTGGAGCCTACTTTTTGAAGATAAATGTGGATGGAGATTTCTTGCGTGAATGGAAGGCAGGTTTTGATGTGGCAGCTAGAAATCATTTGGGTCTTTTGGAAGTCATCTCTTTTGGCCAGTCAGGTGCAACCTCTCCCCTCTAGGCAAAAGCATATGCCTGCCTTCAAGGAGTAAATCTAGGGAAATTTGTTAACAAGGGTTCTTTTGTGATAGAAAGTGATAGCAAATCCCTGATATCGAAGAAGCCAAATGATGTTCCTAAAGCTTTCTTTTTTTGTAAAGATATTATGGAAGAATGTAAGACTAGAACTGTTCTTTTTCTTATGCTAGATGGGAGACCAATTTGCTAGCCCACAACCTTGCAAAATAGGGGCTGTCAAATTTTAGTTTTTATACAAATGCAATACCCTTGTGGCTAGCAACTTGGATGACCCCTCTGCCCTCTTTGTAATTATCTTTCTTTCTAAGTATTATATTCCTGTTTTTCTACCAAAAAAACTACCATTACCACAAAGCTATAACCAACTTATTCATAAAAAAGGAGTTAGTTTTTAGTTTTAATTACATAAAGATAAGACTAGTGGGTTGGACGGGTTGGACTAGAAGGCGGGTTTATGTTGAACCCAGTGCATTTAATTTTATATAATTAAGTCATTAATGGATTGGTGGGTTAGATGGATTGGGTTGAAGCTCAAACCCAAACCAAACCAAACCCAACCCAACCTGCCCAATTGCCACCACTAAGTACAGATACAAATATGTAAAATGCAAAACCTTATATTTTGTATTATTTTGTATCCATTTGTAATGTACATATTTGTATTCATAATCTTTCCAAGCTGAGCCTATATTTCTACATATTTGGGTTTTTCTTTTCAAATATAGATGCACGGTTCTTTTTTATTTGAAAACTAAAGGCACTCTTAGAAACAACCACTACTAAGAGGGTGTTTTAGGCTGGGTTTAGATAGGCTTTTATAAAGTACTTCCATATATCGTATTTGTATTGTATACTTTGTGCTTCTATTTTCATACTTTTTAAAAGTATGAAAACCCCCAAAACCATGAAATCGGCTTTTTATACTTCGTGCTTTTGGCAAAATAATACTTCCGTTTTTGTGAGAACGGATGGTCACATGTAAACACCCTCCGATGTACTTTTACCAAATAGGAAATAGTTACAGAAATCATACTTTACAAAAAAATTTTACCTAAATGATTTTCAAAATAAAAATACCAAAGTAAAAGCATTTTTTGTACTTTATACTTTAGTACTATTAAAAATACAAAAGTATAAATCTATCCAAATAATGCATTAGTGATATAGCGGTTGTTTTTGTTTTGAAAACGAAAGAAAACATACATATTGTTGAGGTATGAGCACTCCAAATTCTTTATCTATCATTTACCTTATTGGCAACAGTTGCTTTTTCAGTTCCCTCACTTGCCGTTTCCATCACAATTCGCTTTCGTTCTTATCTCAACCCATTGCTGCCCATGTCTCCCTATATTTTTGGATGGAAAATGGAAAATCACACTTTTTCTATAACATTAATAGGAGCTCGGATCTCCTGCCCACAAAAGTCCTATACACGTATACCCATATAACACTACGCTGTACATTGGAACATCTCCATCTTCAGTATTTACATGTTACCGTAGTGTTCTGTGGGTAGATGTGTAGAGCAGTAGAGGATTATTGTGGGCAGGAGATTCGGAGTCCATTAATAGATATGAAAACGAATGCATGCGAAGGGGGAAAATAAATTGGCCCTAGCTTACAAGCATTCTTCTACCCCTTGGAGTCCCTTTCCCAATGGAGGCAAGTCTCAGTTTGCACGCACAACAATGTCAAGTCCTCACATCAGCCCCCCACAAGGGGGTGCCCCACAACATCCCACAGCACATCTTGGGAATATCTCCTGATCATGCCTCATCATTTTTTGTACTATTATTGGGAGATATTCTTAATACACAGCTGGGATGTGCTGTGGGACATTATGGGGCGCCTGATTTGAATTCCTGCAATAGTGTAGTTGGACCAGGCTTGGATTGGGCTAAAGTTGGGTTTTGGTTCAGGCCAAGTTTGGGCTACCTAAGGGTTAAGCCCAAATTTAACATCCAAGCCCAGTCCATATAAAAGTATAAATTTGGTCAATTCATTTTCAAATTGAATTAATACAAGTTGCATGTATGTTTTGACTAGGATGTAGGATTTTGCATTGTCCTACACTAAATAATATTAAGGCCCCCTTTGGTTCATGGGAATAGGGGTCTGGAATTGGAATTAGGATGGGTTATTCTGTTTCTAATTGTTTGGTTGGATGGAATCGAAATCCCATTCCTGCTGCAATGGCACCCCTGTTCCATCTTTGGGAATGAAATTCCATTCTTGCTAATTTCAATTCCCATTCCCATTCCTGTTTGAATCAAATAGACTATAAGAATGGACTATTCCAATTCCGATTCTGAAGGATTTCGATTCCGATTCCAACTATAAACCAAACAGATCCTAAGATTTTTAGAGAATCAAATTTGGCCATGTAAATCATCTTTGTGCCACATGTCTTAGCATGATATGAGATGCTAAAACTTCCAACGGCAAGCTTTGATGTAAATGTTATATCGTCATATGCATGTTGACTTGGACTTTCAACTTCTTGCATTAATTATGGTGCAATAGGAAGCTATTTGCAAAATAAGTTATTTTATTTTATTTTTTCACATTTGAGGCCACAAATTTGTCTATCAAATGGGTTGAATTTATATCTCAAATAATAAATGAATCCATTTCTAAGGAATTTTTTTCTTCACAAATTTTCTTAGAACTCCACCCCCCCCCCCCCCCACCCCTCTCTTTTGCCATCCATTTTATATGAGTTCAAAGTTCAAAACATAAATTACATAATATATATAATGACAGTATGACAAATTAAAGCTCATGTAGAAATCGCACAAAAAAATTAAGAATAATATTAAGAACTTGATCAAACAAATGCGATACCCTAAAAGCTCAACAAAATACATTTGTGTTATACATTTACATTTAAAAATTCAAAGACAAATTTTGGATTATTTAACATATTTTGACCCCACTTTCTAAAAATCCATATTATTGATGTTATGCCAAATATTTTCCTTGCATTCAACAACAATCCTGTTTCCCCCCCCCCCCCTTTTTTTTTAATTTTGGTATATGTCAAACTTCTTTCTTGTCCAGAACTCTAGAAATTTTATTTCAAATACTCTCTTACATGGATGCAATAATTTCTAATTATCTTAATAATGCTACTTCTCAAATTGAGGTGATTCAACCAATTAAGCAAGTTGGACTATAGCAATGAAAATTAGTTTTTTGGTTAGCTTTGAAGGTATGTGCATGAGGGAGGAAGAAGTAGCAACAAGTGAACCCATGCAGGATTTTTTAATGGAATAATCAACTTAATGTCATGTGGGGGGATGTGGAAAGAATTTGTAGGAAGGAGATCCGAGCTATATTTTAAATGGTCTCTTTGGTTGGTTGGTGGACAACCTTCCATTTGTTGCATACACAAACATGGTTATTTTGAAGAAATGGAACTCCAAAATTAAATACCCATAGATATCAGTATTTATTTTGATGAAACAATAATTCTGAGTTTCAAGAGCCTTTTTCATATTAAAATAAACTCAAAACAATAATCTGAGTTCCTTAACAGCCATTTTCAGATGAAGAAATTAAAATTATTTTAATATAGAACTCAATTTCGTTGACCATAATAATTAAAGAGGCCATAGCCAATGAGCTCTAGTACCACCAGAAGGAAAAAAGAATTGATTAACTATTAATTTCATTGGTGAAAGGTGGCATTATACACATATTGGAGGTGGCGGTGGGGTTGGAGTAGGTGGGATTTATAAAAGCTTATATCGCCATCTCAAACGTGTGGTCGGCAGACTTTCTGGTTTTTATCCACATTTTCTTTTATCAATTAGTTTTTTTCACAGCCTCTTTCACAAAAATTAGCCCAATCAGTGTCAAGAGTAGACCAGACCTTCATTTGAAGATGTCAAACTCTTGGCCCATTCACCCTGTGACAGGTTTTCCATTTCAGATGCTATGCTTATAACGAATTGGGATCCGTCCTTCACACCTACCTCACAGTCGCATCCCATCCTAGAGATATCTATAAATAATAAATATAAATATAGAAAATGTTTTTTATGTACGGCCAGAACACACTGTGAGGTCAGTGTCAAGTGTGCTATGTGAAGAGACTCGGTTAAATCCCAGGGTCCACTGTACAGTACAGTAGGTTATTATCCTAATTCTTATGCATTGGATGTTTGTCACTTTGATGATAAGACAGGATGTTAGTGCTTACATGCTGGAAACCTTGTTTAATGGCCAAAGTGGCCTTGATCAATGCTTTGTAAAAACGTTGGGATTCAAATATTATGTTTAGTAATTAGTACAGAAAATGGATCGGATTTTGTCTTATTAGAATTCAAGTTCAATTTGTTTAAGTTTGATTTGGATAACCCTTTGGCCAAAGTTCGATTGAAAAAAATATATATGACTTACTTATTAATTGAATTGATCCAAGTATGTGTATGTAAAAGGTCATTATTTTGGCATTTAGTATAAGGTTCAGGATTTGGGATTTAGATAAATCTATTTTTCATTTAGACTATGTCTGGTTTGAAGGAAAATGTAGAGAAAGGAAAGGAAAGGAAAAGTAGGAAGATTTTTACAAAACTTGTATTGGTTTTCCTGTCTTTCTCTTCCTTTCTCTATCTTTTCCTTCAAACCAAACATAGCTTTAAAGTATGCATTTTTTGGTGAAACAAGAATCCTTAGCCGGCCCCTTATACAAGATGATGATGAATTCAAATGGACTCCTCACGAAGTAAACCCCACACCCCTTCCCTTAATGCATTGGGAATATCTCCCGTACTTATGATGGGGAGATGTTTCTAAATCACAGTGGGGATGGGTTATGGCTTGTAGCTAGCTGGTAAGTTCTATGATAGTTGTAGTAGAGACTTGTGATCAAATCCTATTGACCAATGCTGGGGGGATATGGGTATGGGGACAATAAAAGTGTAAATGGTATTGGACTATCTAAATCTTAATTCGACGAATTTGATTCCATTAAGGGCAATTCGAATTTGATATAAGTGGACCAAATATGGTTCCACCATTGTCCTATTCGATAAAATTAGATTCAATTCAATTTAAATATACGTGTTAATATATACATAAATTTATATTTTATCTATTACTAACATTGATTAAGATGTTTTGTTCTTACTAAATTTTCTAGGCTGAATTTTTATATAAGTAACTAGCGGGGACCCGTGCGATGCACGGGATTTATTAAGCGAAAGCTAAATAATAGAAATGGTCATTTACTAAAATACCCCTTATAGTTTCATGGATTTAATAAAATCTACCATATATTTCAAATTTTACTAAAACACCACTTATAATTTGCAATGGATTTAATCAATCTTCCATTAGATGTCAGTGGAAAATGATACTGTTGACCCTGATGTTCATTTAAATAAATTTAATCAAAAGAAAATAAAAATAAAAATACCATTTTTGTCATTTATAAGACACAGACAACCACTCTATTGGCTATATTTGGTTAATTTTGTTTTCTATACAAAAAAAAAAGTGTTAACAGTATTTTTGGAATAAAAAAACATGGGCCAAATGGAAAAACAAACACTCCTTAATGAAAGGTTGATTAAGTAAATAAGTTGTAAAATATATGGGATGTTTTAATAAAATGAAAACTATAAAGTAGGTTTAAGTATATATATATAAATCTATAAGATGTGTTCTAGTAAATGAACCTAATAGAATCACATGAGAGTATACAATTGTTTTATATTTTCAACTTTTTAAATAATTAATAATTATTCATATTATATATACTACTTTTAATATTTTGTTATAATACAAAATAACAATTGATGTAACCGTTTCTGGTCATGTACCAATTTTTTTTGTTATGTACCAATTTTTTGGCTAAGTACCTCGTCATTTGACCTGCTCCCAGGTGGCCTGTGACTCAGAGGATGATGGAGCTCTCTGGTGGCGAACTGCCTGGTGATAAGCTACCTGGTGACGAGCTCCCTCGTGGAGAGCTACCTGGTGATGAGCTCCCTAGTGGTGAGCTACTTGGTGACGAGCTCCCTGGTGGAGAGCTCCCTGGTGGAGAGCTACTTGGTGATGAGCTCCCTGGTGACGAGTTGCCTAGTGTAGCGCAACCCGACTGCCCTCTGCATGAGGTGATCTTCTCTCCTTTGCAGGCGGCGGGAGCTGAGGGACCAGCGAGAACTAAATCAGAGGACTCGGGGGTATTTTCCCGGTGGGGACTCTCCGATGCCTAAGTTAGCATTCTGATTGTAGGGAGCTTGGAGAGAAATGAGAGAGCTAGAGAGCAAGGATTACCTCCATTTTTTCATTCTCTCCCCCTTGTCTTTGGGGGTCGGAGTCTTTATATAGTGGTGTCCTGTCAAATCAGGCATAACAATCTCTGTCAAGTAAGGCGTAATCGCCTCTGTCGCATTCGTTACTACCACAGCTGAGATGGCGGGTGCAGGCGGCTGCTACAGAGTACGGCCCTGCCAGTCAAGGGACAACTCTCAGGACTGGCAGGCACGGTGCCGCCTAGCGAGAGACGTGGGCACAGGTCTCTGGATCTGTCAGTTACGAATGTCAAGTAGGAGATCTTCCTGCGATACGCCGAGCTGCCCCTAAGTGGCGAGCTACCTGTAAGTGTCGAGCTGCCCCTAAGTGGCGAGCTCTTCGTAAGATGCCTGGCTGCCTGCGGAGTGGCCAGCTGCCTGTGGAGAGCTACCTGTAAGTGTCGAGCTATCCCTCAGTGGCGAGCTCTTCGTAAGATGCCAAGCTACTTGCGGAGTGGCCAGCTGCCTATGCCGAGCTGCCCCTAGCTATACCAAACTCCCCAAGCTATGTCGAGCTGCTTATGGCGAGCTCTGCCGAGCTGGCTATGGCGAGCCATGCCGAGTTGTCTATAAGTGGCAAGCTATGGCAAGCTCTGTCGAGCTGCCCGAGCTACCTAGTTGTCAAGAGGCTGCACTTGGTTTGCATAAGGTGCCAGGTGTCACAATTTCACTGGAGGGCCAAATCCGCCCTCATCAACAATAATTAATTTTAGTTAGGTTTATTAATCAAACTGATGAAACCGATTGACTCAGCCTGAATTGGTCAGTTTCCTAGTATTTTAGGTCGGCTTTGGTTCAAAATTTTCCCAATTCAACCAAATTGGATCAATTTCACTTTGGTCATTTGTAAACCAACTGATGAGGGCAGATTTGGCCCTCCAGTGAAATTGTGACACTTGGCATCTCATGCAAACCAAGTGCAGCCTCTTGACGACTGGGCAGCTCGGCATAGGCAGCTCGGTACAGCTCGGGCAGCTCGGTATAGCTAGGGCAGCTCGGCATAGGCAGCGGGCCACTCTGCAGTCAGCCTGGCATCTTACGAAGAGCTCGCCACTTAGGGGCAGCTTGGCACCACCAAGTAGCTCATCACCAGGCAGTTCGCCACCAGGGAGCTCCATCATCCTCTGAGTCACAGGCCACCTGGGAGCAGGTCAAATGACGAGGTACTTAACCAAAAAATTGGTACATCACAAAAAAAATTGGTACGTGACAAAAAACGGTTATATCAATTGGCGCCGTCTGTGGGAACATGCTACAGAAAACTAAGTTCTCATCCTACAAAAGCTAAGTTCTCATCCTACAAAAGCTAAGTTCTCATCTTACAAAAGCTAAGTCCTCTTCTCCCAGAAAGCTAAGTCCTCACTTTTTAGAAATTAAAGCTCTCGCTCTATAGTTTACATTTTTTATGAACTTAAAGACTATGCAGGGAGCTAACAAACTAAGTAACTTTACTTTCAATTCGGATAAAGCCTCATCAGTCCTCTCCGCAAGGTCCCCCCTACAAAGATGAGCTCTTTCTGACTTCCGCGGGAGTTGGCGGCCAACGGACTACATAGGCGCCCTTACCGGTCGAGCCTTCCAAGGCTCCCGTGTGAGCTGGTGACCTAAAGTTAGTAGTGCTGCCCCCCAACGTCAAGCTCCTAGTAGCTTCTTGTAGGAGTGGGTGACCGAAATTACAAAGCTGGTGCAGCGCAATCATAGCTCTAAGGCACCCACCTGGTCGGTTCGGCACCTTACTGGTAGTTTGGCACCTGGTCATCTTGGCACCTCGCAAGTAGCTCGGCACCTAGTCAGCTCGGCACCTCGTAGGCAACTCAACACCTGGTCAGTTCAGCACCTCACAGGCAAAGCCTACGGGCCACGTTACTACTTAAGACCCAGTCGCCTCTTCGACACAGGCAAAGTCAAAGAAGAGTGGACTACGAGTCGCTCCCAAAGCATATGGGCCACATTACCACTTAAGACCTAGTCGCCTCTTCGACATGGGAAAAGTCAAGAAGAGTGGACTACGAGTTGCTCCCAAAGCCTACGAGCCACACTATTGCTAAATACCCAGTCGCTTCCTCAGCATGAGCAAAATCAACAAAAGTGAACTATAAGTTGCCCCTAGAGCCTAAGGGCTACACTACTGAACTGGCGAAGACCTCCTCACCTTACAGGCAGCTCACCATTGGTAGGCAGCTCCCAAAGCCTAAGGAATTGGATCAACACTTACTAGCTCATCGGCTTTCGGGCCAAAAGAAAAAATCTACTCCCTTCGCTGAGTTACTCTCAGCTCGGGAGTGGGGGGCAAATGATGAGGGCGGATTTGGCCCTCCAGTGAAATTGTGACACCTGGCACCTCATGCAAACCAAGTGTAGCCTCTTGACGACTGGGCAGCTCAGGCAGCTCGACATAGGCAGCTCGGTACAGCTCGGATAGCTCAACATAGGCAGCTGGCCACTCCGCAGTCAGCCTGGCATCTTACGAAGAGCTCGCCACTTAGGGGTAGCTCGGCATAGGCAGCTCGCCACAGGTAGCTGGCCACTCTACAAGTAGCCTGGCATCTTACGAAGAGCTCGCCACTTAGGGGCAGCTTGGCACTTACAGGCAGTTCGACACTTAGGGGCAGTTCGGCATATCACAGGAAGATCTCCTGCTTGACAACTGTACCTGACAGATCCAGAGACCTACGCCCACGTCTCTTGCTAGGCAGAGCCATGCCTGCCAGTCCTGAGAGCTATCCCTTGACTGGAAGAGTCGTACTCTGCAGCAGCCGCCTGCACCCGCCACCTCAGCTTTGACAGTAACGGCTACGGTAGAGAGACAGAGGCGGTTACGCTTGACTTGACAGAGGCTGTTACGCCTGGTTTGACAGGACACCACTATATAAAGACTCCGATCCCCAAAGACAAGGGGGAGAGAATGAAAAAATGGAGGTATCTTGCTCTCTAGCTCTCTCATTTCTCTCCAAGCTCCCTACAATCAAAATGCTAACTTAGGCATCGGAGAGTCCTCGTCGAGAAAATACCCCCGGGTCCTCTGATTCTGTTCTTGCAAGTCCCTCAACTCCCGCCGCCTACAAAGGAGAGAAGATCACCTCATGTAGAGGGAATCGGGTTGTGCTACTCCAGGCAGCTCGTCACCAGGTAGCTCTCTACTAGGGAGCTCGTCACAAGGTATCTCTCCACCAGGGAGCTCGTCACCAAGTAGCTCACCACCAAGGAGCTCATCACCAGGTATCTCTCCACCAGGGAGCTCGTCACCAAGTAGCTCACCACCAGGGAGCTCGTCACCAGGTAGCTCTCCACCAGTGAGCTCGTCACCAAGTAACTCACCACCAGGGAACTCGTCACCAAGTAGCTCACCACCAGGGAGCTCATCACCAGGTAGCTCACCACCAGGGAGCTCGTCACCAGGTAGCTCTCCATGAGGGAGGTCGTCACCAGGTAGCTCACCACCAGAGAGTTCACCACCAAGTAGCTCATCACTAGGCAGTTCGCCACCAGGGAGCTCCATCATCCTCTAAGTCACAGGCCACCTGGGAGCAGGTCAAATGACAAGGTACTTAGCCAAAAAATTGGTACATCACAAAAAAAATTGGTACGTGACCAGAAACGGTTATATCACCAACCAAAATCAAACGACCTAACCATAGATATGTATTAATATTTTGTATTTTAAATATAATTTTTAATATGGAAAAGTTGAAAATTTCCCATATTTCTTAGTCTAAAATGTTTTATATCATAAATCTAATTTTTTAAATTTATTTTTTAATAATTTCACTATAATTTTTAAAATTAAATTAAAATTTTAAGTTTAAATCTTTTGAACCGACTGACCAAACCAAAAAATCAACCCAAATCGATAAAACTTGAGTGGATCAGTTTTCACGAAAGGTCAGCCGATTTTGACTGACCAACTACCCAACCTGACTAAGTGAATTTGGTTGGCCAAATAGCTTGCAACCGAGCCGAACCAACTCATGAACACTCATAAATTTATATAAATTAATAGTCTCATCCCTGATAAATAACAATAGTTTAATCTCCAATATTTATTGAAAATTTATAGCAAAAATACATAATTATTGAAAATATATTGATAATAAAAAAACACAATAATTACAAAAATACAATAATTACTAAAAATATATTAACTTAGTCAATAAATAGTATAATCTCAAATAATAGTTTAATCTCTAATAAATATTAATCAATAAGTTATAACAAAACTATAATAACTATAATAAATACAATGAATACAATAAATTAAATTTAAAAAATTCACTAATAGTAGTTTAATCTCTAATAATTATTGAAAGTTTTCCATTAAATAACAAAACAAAATAAATTTATACATAATCATTGAAAATATATTTATCACAAAAACAATAAATAATTACTGAAATACAATAAATATGAATTTTAGTATATATAATTATATAATAAATACAGATTAAGAGTTTAAAATTATTATTAATAATAATTATTACTTGATATAAGCGGAATTAGTTATTTACAATATTATCTAAAAATATTAAATTATTATTAATTTCAATATTATGTTATAATTATTTTTTAACATTTTAGAAATTTTTAAATTTATTACATAATTTATTTATTTTAACTATTTAAAATCTAGTTATGTTAAATATTCAGTTATTTAAATACTTAAATAATATGTAAAATATTTAAATTTTAAAATATTAGTTATTATTGAATTTAATTATCCATAAAATCATAATTTATGCTATTATTAATTAATTTCATTATTAATTTTTTAATATATTAAATTATTATAATTTCAATATTATGTTATAATTATTTTTCTGCTTTTAAAAAAATAAATTTATTACATAATTCTGTTATTTTAACTATTTCAAATCTAGTTATGATAAATATGTAGTTATTTAAATATTTAAATAATCTATAAAATAGTTAAAATGTTTTTTATTTGAATTTTATTTATTTAAAGCTATTACATATTGTTAAATGTTTGAAAAACATTTAAATCGATGATCTGGAAAAATATAATTTAACTTGTTAGTACATAATTTTGTGATATATTTTGCAAAAATATAAAATTATTTATTAGATAATTTCGTTATTTTAACTATTTAAAATATGGTAATGATAAATATTTAGTTATTTAAATAATCTATAAAATATTTAAATTTTTTTGTTATTTGAATTTTATTTATTTAAAGCTATTACATATTATTAAATATTTAAAAATCATTTAAATTGATAACTTCGAAAAACATATTTTAAATTGTTAGTACATAATTTCATGATATATTTTGTAAAAATATAA
Source organism: Nelumbo lutea (assembly GCF_056320005.1). Classification (NCBI taxonomy): domain Eukaryota; kingdom Viridiplantae; phylum Streptophyta; class Magnoliopsida; order Proteales; family Nelumbonaceae; genus Nelumbo; species Nelumbo lutea. The sequence continues at coordinate 12,387,130 of NC_142690.1, forward strand.
AGTTATTTTTTTATGTTTTTAATAAATATTTTAGTTATTATATATATATTTATAATATTTAAATAATTCTTAAAATTTTTAATCCAAACTTTCTTTAGATAGATATGGATAAAAAGTATGAGAGAGGATAAATAGGAATTAGGGATAATTGTGGAGAAAGTGGGGGAGGTAGTTTAGGATAAATTTTAGGAGAAGAGATTATTTAGGTTATTGGGAAAGTGCATGTCATTGGCTGTTTCAAAAATGACATGGAATAAAAAAATAAAAAATTCAAAAAAAAGGAGAAAATTTTGTTGACCGCTTAGTTTCTATATATATATATATGTATGTATGTATCTCTGTATATAATATTAAAGTTATTTTTAGTTCACTTTGGTGTTTTTTTTTTTTTTTTTTTTGAAAATCACTTTGTGTTGTTTGTCAAGTCTTTTATGAAGATCTTCCAATAGCTTAGGTGGCCAAAAGATGTGATGAGCTTTTGTGGGTATTTTCTTTAAAGATCTATATCATTTGGTAAGTATGCTTATCTACCATGGTCTACAAAGTTGTTACATGAAATACTTTAGATGTAGAAAGATTAAAAAAAAAAACCTGATTTTAAGCTTCTAGATATTTGACCATTTTGGACTTTTATGAGCTTTTTGGGGCAGAGGTCTATTTGGCTTCTTATTTTTCATTGTCAAATGGAGAAAGATCAAATTTTGGTCTTCCAAGCTTTAAAAAGCCCAAAAGACCACATGAAAAGACTTGCCAAATGTCCCAGAGCTTTGAGGTCTAAAAAGACAAGAAGTTCCATTTGAAAATTCCAAAATTTTGGCCATTTTAGACTTTCATGAGCTTTTTAGGGCATAGGCCTTTATGACTTCCCTTTTTCCATTGCTGAAGAAAGTCCAAAATTTTAGTCTTACAAGCTTTGAAAAGCCCAAACAACCACATGAAAAGACTTGTAAAATGCCTCCTTTATTAACTATATTATATTCTGATCAATAAAATGCCCAATCAAACCCGATTTGATTCGAATTTGACATAAATGAGATGGGAAATCTACTATACCGAATAGAAATGGTATAGCCTTGGGGTGTAAGAGAGCCAAGCCTACTCACGAGCAACTTGGGCTCGACTAACTAAGAACGGACCATTTTGATTTTGATTTCAAAGAATTTCGATTCCGGTTCGGACTACGAATCAAACGGACCCTTTGTAGTAATTTATTTATAATCAACTCAAGTCAAGCTGTTCCAGTCGCTCACAAGATTTATATTAAAACGGATTCGGTTACGACTGTGTCCAAGTTCTGCTAGACCCGTTTACATCCCCTACAGATGCCGAGCAATACCGCTTGATTGTCAGATTGTCAGATTGTCAGATTTTGGTGTGTTAGGTCCCTCTGTCAATTTGGCAAAGCAAGATAAGAGCTATCACGTGGAATTCGCCGAACCTAGACAGAGACAGCGACCAGCAAAACAACGCCAACCACCAACTTCTAACTTTTCAGTGTTCCACCCGGCATTCCAAATGAGAATTCCAAATGAAGTCCAAATGCCCACTAAATTCACTCCAAATGAAATTCAAATCCAAGTCCAGCCAATCAGGTGGCAGTAATAGATCGACTATTTTAAACCACAACATGAGATATGCCACTCCACGTGGCATATGGAATTACCATTATTTCTACCCAATCTCTTCTGCCCACTTCTGCCACGTGGCACTGCCTTCAACTCGATCCACACCCCCTCTCTCACAACTCTAAGCTTCTCTGGAAACCTCTGTTAACAGTTCTACCGTGCAAATCGAAAAAAAAAACCTACTGCGTTCTGTGTTCCTGCGCCTGTTCATGTTTTTATTTGTGAATTCTGTGTCCAAATTCGGCCGTTTTAGTTTCTGGATCGAGAAGAAGAAGATTGGTTTCTGTTAATATCTGTGGGTTCGGCGATGTTCGAGTCGGATTGCGAAGGTGCTGTGGTACTGGATTTTGGCAAAGAGATTTGGTACGTCTTCTTCAGAAATGTTTGAGTGGAACGAGGAAGAGGTAATTCTACTACCTTCCTTTATTTTTTCATTTATTTCCTTTTGAATTTTAGATGAACAAGAAACAGAACAACACAGAGAACCAAAAAAAGAAAAAATGAACACAAAAACCACTACAGAAAAATATAGATGAAATTACTAAAGTAGTTTTGAGTTAGCTCCATTTTGGTTTCCATTTTCCTTTTTTTTAATGTTCTTGATATTTTAGATCTTATTATCGTCGCAGTCGTCGTTGTTGTTGTTGATTTATGTTAATCTCTGGGGCATTTCTTTGTTGAATTTTGGGGCGACCAAATATCTGGGTGTTTTGTTATTGACGGGTGATCGTGAATTTGCTATTGGTAATGAAAATATCAGACACAAGTGGTAATGTTTCAAGGGATCTTGTGTTTTTTTGTGGTTGCCAAAACATGACAAACTGTCTAATGGGAAACCAAAGTGGACAAACTGAAGAGGAAAACAAGAAAGGTGATATGGACGCGTTTATTGGGAAGAAATATCGCCGCCGACAGAAGCAGTGATTTGGTGTTCTCATCGGATTCTAGCTAGTACAGTCCATCTTATCTTATCTGTTTTCTATAAGGATTAGTAGGAAGTCTGATCTATCTTAGGGAGTCTTATCTATCTTAAGTAGGGAGTCTTATCTATCTTATCTGTAAGTGGTATAGATTAGCAGGGGGTCTTCCTATAAGGAGGACTCTTATCTCTTGTAATCTCCTATTTAAGGAGCTGAGAATATTGAATAAAATCATCGAAAATTTCAGTCAAGAAAGAGCAAGGAGAGTTGATGATCTCTTGAACAAATCATCATTAAGGCACCAAGATAGGTTCCTCAAGAAAAGGGAGGAACAAGGGAAAACAAGAGGTTTTCCCGTGGACCGACCCATGACGAGATCCTATTCGTGGGCCCTTAACAATTTGGTATCAGAGCCAAACGTCATGGGCGATCTGGAGCAATTGACGTCCAGGGTCCACGAACAGGAGCACAGGCTCGTGGAGAACAACACGGAGGTACTCAAGATCAAGGACGATGTCCGAGAGTTATGACGCTTGATGGAGTTGTATTTCTCTAACAAGGAAAGGAATCCGGAACCACAAACAGCCGCCGACCAGACTTGACGGAGTTATTCGACGAACAACAGGTCGTCGCACCGGTAGCCGCGGTCGTTCCCAAGTACAGCAGACTAGAGTTCCCTACTTACAACGGCACCGGAGACCCTTTGGGGTGGCTTTACCGATGTGAACAATTTTTTCGCAACCAGCGGACGAAGGACAGAGACAAGGTTAGCCTAGCTGCATTCCACTTGACGGAAGAGGCGCAACTCTGGTTCTATCGATTGGAACAGGAGGAACCCGGGCTTAGTTGGACCCAATTCAAATCTTACTGCCTCCTCAGTGCCCAACCTTTCTACCTTGTTTGTTTCATATGATTTACTTCCTAGACGTGACAAAATCACCCTAGCCGATGGTTCTCTTGCCTCTATCTCTAGCAAGGGAACCATCAAGGCTACAGATTCCTTGTTCCTACCTTCTGCTCTTCATGTACCTAGACTAAATACAAACTTGTTATCTATAAGTAGTCTAACTAAGTCATTAAACTGTTGTGTAACCTTCTTCCCTTCCTATTGTGTTTTTCAGGATATGGAGTCTCAGAAGGTGATTGGGAGTGACCATGAGGCGAATGGAATATACCTGATTGATACTCCCGGACAGTGCCCTGAACAACCTGGAAAAGCTGCTTTTGGGTCTATATCTACAGAGTCTATCAGTCGAGTCATGTTATGTCATTTTCATTTGGGTCATCTTTCTTTTTCTGCATTGAGTCATTTATTCCCTGAACTGTTTAAGGGAATTAGTTTTTCCAGTCTTCATTGTGAGTCTTGTGAGCTGTCAAAGCATTGTAGAAACAGTTATCCCTTAAGTAATAAAAGATCTTCTTCTCCTTTTAATATTGTGCACTCTGATGTGTGGGGGGCTTACCACTTACCCTCTATGGGTGGCTACAAATATTTTTTCTTGTTCATTGATGACTTTTCTTGGTTTACTTGGATATTCTTGATGAAATCCCGTGATGAAGTTCCCAGACTTGTGAGGCAATTCCATGAATTTGTCCTAACCTAGTTTGATACCAGGATTAAAATTTTCAGATCTGACAATGCAAAAGAATATTTTGAGAAGAACTCGTCCTGCTATCTCTCTGACTTAGGGGTTATTCATCAAAGCTCCTATGTTAGGACCCTAGAACAGAATGGAGTTGCTGAAAGAAAAAAATAGACATATTGTTGAAGTTGCAAGAAGTATCTTGTTTGCCTCACATGTTCCTACAAAGTTTTGAGGTGATGCTGTTCTCACTGCTACCTACCTTATATGCCATCTAGGGTTTTTGGGTTTAAGTCTCCTTTCAGTCTCGTTCATCCGGACAAGGAGTTTTTTTCTATTCCTCTTCGTGTCCTTGATTGCACCTGTTATGTACATATTCCTAGTGTCCAAAGACATAAATTTGAACCAAAAGCCCACAAGTGTATCTTCCTTGGTTATTCCCCCACACAGAAGGGTTATTGTTGCTTTGGTCCAAAAACTATTACTCGATATGTCACAATGGATGTCACCTTTGATGAGCTTTCTTCCTTTTATGGTTCCTCTATGGAGGGACATTGTCCAAAGGGGGAGGATCAAGGGAGGATCAATCATTCCACTCTTTCTGTCCAAGTGTTCCTCCCCCTTTACCTCCTCGTCCTCTCTTTAATCCCAGGATATATCAAAGGCAAAGATATAGAAATGAGCAGGTTGTTTCCCCTACAACACATGAGCCTCATGCACTTCCAGTTACAGATGAGACAACAGGTATTGTTTCAGCCCCTTTGGAGCCATCCTTCCCAAACCTTGATATCCCCATTGTTATTAGGAAAGGAAAAAGGAAGCGTATTGCACATTGCATTTCCAAACACCTTCTTATAGTTTGCTTTCTCCTTCATATTGTGCCTACCTTTCTTCTGTTGCCTCTAACTCAATTCTCAGGTCTGTGTCAGAAGCTCTTAATATTCCAGAATGGAGGGATGCTATGAGATTCGAAATTGATGCCCTGCACAAGAATGACACTTGGGAAGTGGTTGATTTGCTTGAAGGGAAGCATCCAGTTGGCTGTAAGTGGGTCTTTACTATCAAATATCATGCTGATGGCACCATTGAGAGGTACAAGGCTAAGATGGTTGCAAAATGTTATACACAGACATATGAGATTGATTATCTGGAGACCTTTGCCCCTGTTGCCAAGATGACTTATGTGAGAGTTCTTCTATCTTTGGGTGCTCACTCTAACTGGCCACTTTATCGATTGGATGTAAAGAATGCATTTCTGAATGGAGAATTACATGAGGAGGTTTATATGTCTCTTCCTCCAGGGATGTATGAAACAGATATGAAAGGAAAGGTATGCAAGCTGAAGAGATCTCTTTATGGACTAAAACAGTCCCCTAGAGCATGGTTTGAGAGGTTTAGGACTGCCCTTGTTAACTTTGGCTATGTACAGACACAGTCTGATCATACTCTCTTTATGAAGAGGAGAGGGTTCCTAGCAGTTTACTTGATTGTGAATGTTGATGATATTGTTGTGACTGATAATGATGTTTCAGGAATTAATGATCTCAAATCTTTCCTTCATATAGAGTTTGAGATCAAAGATCTGGGGTAATTGAGATACTTCCTTGGAATAGAAGTTGCTAGATCCAAAGATGGGATTCTTATCTCTCAGAGGAAATATGTTATTGATTTGCTCTCTGAAACAGGGAAGATGGGTGCTAGACCAGTTGCTACTTCTATTGATATGAGTCATAAACTCTTTGCTTCAGATGGAATATTGTTAGAAGACAAAGGAGTCTTCTAGATTCCTTGGAAAAATTCTTTATCTATGCATGGCTCGGTCAGACATTGCATATGCTATCAGTTGCATCAGCCAATTCATGCATGCTCCCCGGGATACTCATATGGCAGCAGCAAAGTGAATCCTGTGTTATTTGAAGGGCTCCCTTGGAAAGGGAATTCTGTTTGCCAAGCATGGCCATATGAAACTTGAAGCCTATACTGATGCTGACTGGGCTGGAAACATTGATGACAGAAGATCTACTTCTGGGTACTGCAGCTTGGTGGCTGGTAATATCGTCTCTTGGAGAAGCAAGAAACAATCTGTTGTTGCTCGATCTTCAGTAGAAGCAGAATACAGAGTCATGGCACATGGAGTTTATGAACTATTGTGGTTAAAATCATTGATGGAGGAATTGGTGATGGAGCATGATAAGCCAATGATGTTATACTGTGATAATCAGGCCGCCATCAACATTGCTCACAACCCAGTACAACATGACAAAACTAAACATATTGAAGTTGACAGACACTTCATTTGAGAAAGAGTGGCTTTTGGTGAAGTATGTCTACCTTTCATCACCTCTGAAGGACAGTTAGCAGATTTTCTCACCAAGGGCATTCCCAAGGCTAAGCTTCAGCATGATACTGGCAAGCTTGGCATGATTGACATCTATGCTCAGCTTGAGGGGGAGTGTAGAGAAGATGGGCCGAATGGCCCATAGGCTGTTTATCCTTTCTTATCTTTTATGTTCTTTGTTGTAATGGGCCTTATTCTGGGCCTATTCTTTTTATGTTATGTTCTTTTAATTTCTTGCCCAACTAAGGGCCTCTTTGTAAATTGTTAAAGTTTAACTTAATAAAATAGTGTTAGGGGTGTAAGAGTGGAGATTAAGGTTCGAAACTCTCTTACTCTGAACCCTTATTGCCGCCATCTTCTTCTTCATCTTCTCTTCCTTAGAAGAATGATTTCTATTATTTTATTTTGATTTCTGCATCTGTTCTAAACAGTCCTTTATTCTCAAAAGACTGTTTTTCTTCCAAGTCTTCCAAGAACAACAAGGGCTTCCTCCAGAGAGAGTTCAGGACCATTGGATTCCCATCGTACCGGGCGCAGCACTGAAAAATGTCCGGCCCTACTGGTACCCATACTATCAGTGCCAAGAAATGAGCGCTTAGTGCAAGACCTCCTACAAAAGGGCTTCATACAACCCAGTAACAACCCGTATTCTTCCCCAGTTATACTAGTGAAAAAGAACAGTTCATGGCAGTTTTGCGTGGATTACCGGGCATTGAATTCCATTACAGTTAAGGACCGGTTCCCCATTCCCTTGATTGATGAGATGTTAGACGAATTGCGGAAGGCCCGGGTTTTCTCAAAACTGGATCTCAGGTCAGGGTATCATCAGATCCGAGTCCACAGTGGTGATGTGCATAAAAAGGCTTTTAGGACTCACGATGGCCATTACGAGTTCTTAGTCATGCCATTCCGTTTGTCCAACGCACCATCAACCTTCCAATCACTCATGAATGTCATTTTCAGGCCCTATCTCCGTAAGTTCATTTTAGTATTTTTTGATGACATTCTTATCTATAGCTCTGATTGAGAGCAACATCTCCTACATTTGTCGTTAACCCTGGATGTGCTAAGGCAAAATCAGCTTTTGGCCAAGCTCTCCAAATGTGTCTTTTTGGGCAGGGGAGAGTGCATTATCTTGGTCATGTGGCGGAGGAAGGGGAGGTGAAGCCTGATCCTGAGAAGGTAGCTAGTATAAAACATTGGGCCCGGCCCACTTCAGTTAGACAGCTGCGGGCCTTCCTAGGCCTAACCGGGTACTACAGAAGATATATCAGGAACTATGGGCTGATGGCAGCACCACTGACCCAACTTCTCTGGAAGGAAGCCTTCTACTGGACGTCGGAGGCACAACAAGCCTTCAACTCCTTGAAGACAGCAGTTTCCACTCCGCCTACATTGGTCCTACCAGATTTTGAGCAGCCTTTCGTGGTGGAATGCGACACATCTGGCGCCGACATTGGAGTTGTTTTGATGCGAGAGGGTAAACCCCTGGCTTAATTCAGCAAAGTTCTCTCCCCTCGCGCCAAGGCCCAATGCACCTATGTTAAGGAGCTAATGGCTGTCGTCCTATCAGTCCTTAAATGGTGCCACTACCTTCTTGGATGATGCTTCATCATCAGAACTGATCAACAGAGCCTCAAATATCTGCTGGAACAGCATCTCCTTATGGAAGAACAACAAAAATGGGTGTCTAGGTTGCTGGGGTTTGATTATTTGATAGAATACAAAGCTAGAGCTTCTAATCGGGTAGCAGATGCCCTGTCAAGGCAAAATGAGTTACAGTTGATGGCGGAATCTAGACTCGTCTACCTGCTACTGGAGGTTCTTAAGCAGGAGATATTGAACAATGAAGATCTGGGGGCTATCAAAAGGAAGTGGGCCGAGGATCCAGCCAAAATGTCGGGCTACACTGTGAGAGACTCCCTCTTGTACTATAAAGGAAGACTGGTTCTACCCTCATCATCTCCTCACATAACGGAGCTTCTACAGCTGTTCCATTCCTCCGTTGAAGGCGACCATTCAGGGGTACTAGGGACCTATCGTCGCATTGCAGCACACTACTACTGGAGGGGAATTAGGAGGGTGGCCAGCTGCCCAACCTGTCAGTAGCAGAAATTTGATACTCAACAACCAGCTGGGCTCCTTCAACCCCTCAAAATACCAAACCAAGTCTGGGACGATGTCACCATGGATTTCATCACAGGTTTACTGCCCTCCCAAGGCAAGACAGTGATCATGGTGATAGTGGACAGACTTAGCAAATATGCCCACTTCTCAGCCTTGTCGCACCCATTCACAGCAGCACAGGTAGCAGATCTGTTCGTGAGAGACATCACAAAACCGCATGGAACACCAGCCTCCATCGCCTTTGACCAGGATCCTCTATTTATGGGAAGATTTTGTCAGGAGTACTTTAAAATCCAAGGAACACACCTGGCTCACTCCACGAGCTATCATCCCCAATCTAATGGGCAGACAGAGGTAGTTAACAGATGCATCAAGACCTACTTGAGGTGCTTCGCTGGGCAGAGACCAAAATAGTGGTTGAAATGGTTATCCTGGGCAGAGCTATGGTATAATTCCACCTTTCATGTGAATACCGGGATGACACCCTTCAAGGCCTTGTATGGGAGAGACCCCCCTGCCATACTCCCCTACGAGGCAGGCTCCACAACAGTAGCTACAGTAGATGAGTACCTCACCAGCCGAGATTTAATCTTGCAAGAGCTTAAGAACAATATGCAACGGGCCCAGCAGGTCATGAAGGGTACCTATGAAAGCAAACACCGCCCCTCGGAATTCCAGCATGATGACATGGTTTACTTGAAGCTTCAACCCTACCGACAGACCTCAGTAGCCAAGCGAGCATGGCAGAAATTGGCTCCCAAATATTATGGACCCTTCAAAGTCCTTGAAAGGGTTGGATCAGTTGCCTACAAGCTAGAACTACCACCGTCCTCCAAACTCCACCCTGTCTTTCATGTATCCCTACTCAAGAAGCAAGTGGGTCAAGAGCACAAAACTCAGACAACCCTTCCAGCTTTCACTGAGGAAGAAGTCATGATCATGGAGCCCCACAAGCTGATAGACTTCCGTTGGGTATGCAAAGGAAAGTACTACATAGAAGAGGCCCTAGTTGTGTGGAGCAACCTGCTGGAAGAAGAAGCCACCTGGGAGGAATACTCTCGATTGCAGCAGGAATTTCCCCAAGTCAACCTTGAGGACAAGGTCGGTCTCAAGGTGGGGGGATTTGATAGGCACACAACTAGGCCCATTACCACTAATTGGCCCAGCAGCATGATACCCATACAACCTTACCCTAAGACCTATGTGAGGGGACCACATCAGCTAGTTAGTTACAACTGAGAGCATATCCCATGTGATGTAAGGGGCTACAAGTAACAGAATCGCAATAAAGAAAATCACCTTTTTGAGCACCAAAAATCATTTTCTCTTCTCTTTCTTCTGTAGGAGGCCTGAGCTCCCTCGAAGAAGCTTCTGAGGTAGGCAGAACCCTACTATCTTCTCTGATTTGAACTGAGTTGACATGGTATCAGAGCAGGTTTTTTTAACCTGTTCTTGATTGAAATCTGTTTAGGCCTGTGAGATCGACCCATCTATTTCAACTTTGGATCTCTTAGGTTGTTGTATTGATCAACACAACTCTGTTGTTCTTTCTCTGGAAGATCGCCATCAGTAATAGGGTTTCTTCTCTTTCTCTCAATTGGCTACTTCAAACACTGTGAAACTTAAGATCTGAAGTTTCCCAGGTCAGATTTATATAGATCTTATAATTTATTTCTGGTTCAGATTACATTTGAAGGGTGTTTTTCCCTTCTTCTTGTTCGACACTCCAGGAAACTTACCTTTTTTGCACCGTTATCAGTTCGAAAACTGTGACTGTTTTTTTAATTGGATTTTGCTTCCTCCTTGTGCTGTGTGATTGGACACACATATTCCATCAAGTTTTGGTTTCTTGTGGACCTTTGGCTGCTCTACTTTCTTAGGTTTTTGTTTATTCATTGCTGAAATGGCCATGGAGAAAAGGGATATTCTACCAGTAAAGTTCAATGGGACAAACTATGCCTTCTGGAAATTCCATTTCCAGTTCTATGTTAAGGGAAATGGCCTATGGGGATTTGTGGATGGTTCCACATGTTAGAGTCGACAGTACAGGGGTATTTTGGTCTTTTGGTCTATCTAATTAGAAGTGAAAGGTCTGCTTTATTCAAGTTTAAGTTATGTGTCCCATCTCTTGTAAGGGACAATACTGTCTTTTGTAATTCAACTTATTCATTATAAATACAAAGTGGGTCGATTGGGAAGAGTGACTTTTTCTCTTCTGGCCGAACCCTTTTTCTCTTTCTCTTTCTCTTCTTCTTCTTCTTCTTGTTCTGGAACTGAATAGGATTAATCTACCTATTTTACATGGTATCAGAGCAATAAAAAACCAGTTGGTAGGATTAAATCTCATCGCCCTTCGTCTTTCTGGGATTGTTGCCGACCATATCATTTTTTTTAAATATTTCCTAGACAGATTGGAAGTTCGGTAAGGGGCCAAAAAAGGAGTAGTCGTTTTTTGTTCTTGGAGGTAAATATGCCTCCAGTTGCTGTGGTGGTGGTCATTGTGATGGTATACTAGAAACCCTCCATTCGATGGTACGAAGAGGGCTGGTTGTGGACAGGTGTGAACAGAAATCCTTATTCAGCTAGTAGTGGACTGTGGCTGCTTCCTTTTAGTCTGGATTTCATCTATGTAGTAGTATGAATTGATAGGTATGCATATGAGCCTCTTTTCCTTCTGTTTATACCTGGATATGTGAGTTGAAAGTAGGGTTTTCGAATTCTGAGTTCATGACAGCAGCAGTGTGGTTGTAATTATATTTTGTTGAGTAGTGTGTAGTGTGGTGCTGAATAGTAGAAGGTGACTACTTTGTTTATAATAGTGATTTCTTGGTGAAGTGAGGTGAACCGGTTAAGATGGAATCAACTGGAGATGGGAGTGATAATAAAACAGGTGTTATGATTTCTCCAGATTACTTAAATGTTCAAATGACATCTATTAGGTTGAATGGTGAGAACTATGTATTGTGGGCCAAATCTGTGGAGGTGTTTTTAAAAGCTACAAAACATGTGAGAAAGGGCAAACCCCTCTTTGATTCTCCAGGGTTTAATGATTGGGAACAGGAGGATGCACAGATTATGACATGGTTGTGGAATAGCATTGAACTTAAAATCAGTGTGAATTTTATGTTCCTAAATACAATTAAGGAAATTTGGGACCATGCTAAGAAACTTTATTTAGGCCAAGATAATACCACTAGAGTATATCATCTTTACCAAGAGTACTTCAATCTGAAGTAGGGTAACCAAAACTTGGAGGAATACTATGCAAGTATGAGGAATATTTGTAATGAGCTTAATGTATATCATATTTTGATACCAGATGTTCAGGTTCAGCAACAATAGTGAGAGCAACTTGATGTGACAAGGTTTCTAGTGGGTCTGAAGGCTGAATATGAACTTGTTAGAGCACAAATACTTGGGGGGTCTGTTCTCCCCTCTCTGGAGGAAGTGTTTGCCTGTCTTCGAAGGATATCTATTGATTCTACAGAGCCTTATTCTCTCTTAGACAGATCTAGCTTTGTGGTGACTAGAGGGGGAGGTTTTGGAAATAGTGATGGTGGAAGTGGTGGCTGTGGGTTTCCAGGAAACCGAGGTGGCCCTACGTTTAATCGTTCTGGTGGTCGCGGTGGAGGTCGAGAGTCAGGGGGAGGTCATGGCAGGGGAAGAAGTAATGGAACTAGAAAATGCACATACTGTGGATTAGAGAGGCACATTGTTAATTTCTGCTATGATTTACATGGTCCACCCAACACTTGGGCTAACCATGTTGTGACTAGTGGCAGTGGTACAGTTAGTGAAAATCAACAAACTGATCAGACTCCATCCACATCTACTGGTTCTTCTGGGAAAGAGATGGTGAGTGTACCACGTGAGGTATACGAGAAGTTCCTTCAAACATCCTCTCAGCAGAACACAACTACTCTTGCCCATTTAGGAATGGTTTGCTTGGCTTCCAAACCTTCACACTGGATCATTGACTCTAGAGCCTCGGATCATATGTCTGGGACTCCAAATGTGTTTTCTTCACTTTCTCAGTCTTCTACATCTCAAACAGTTATCCTTGCTAACTGATCTACCTCTCCCATTTGTGGTGTTGGTGATGTTGATCTTACCTCCTTATCTTTATCCTCTGTTTTATATGTCCCCAAGTTCCCTTTTAACCTTATGTTTGTTAGTAGATTAACCAAGTCACTTAATTGTTCTATAACCTTTTATCCCTCTTCTTGTGTGTTTCAGGATCTCAAGACGGGGATGAAGATTGGTGGAGGGCATGAGGCAGGTGGATTGTATTACCTTGATGGTGGTGGCCCGCCAGTAGCATTTCATTCATCTTTTACTCCTCTTAAATGGTACTGCATACTTGGTCATCCATTTCTCAAGTCATCTTCCATCATTGGATTGTGAGTCATATTAGCTTGGGAAACACCATGGAGTCTCTTTTAGCCCAATAGTGATAGTCGTGTCTTAAGTCATTTTTCTTTAGTTCATTCAGATGTTTGGGAAAATAAAGTGGTGTCATACAATGGTTGTAAGTATTTTGTAATTTTTGTTGATGACTTTTCAAGGATGACATGGCTTTATCTTATGAAAGATCGCGGTGAATTGTTCTCTATCTTTCAAAAATTGTATGCTGAAATACATACCCAATTTGGAATTCATATTAAAATTCTTCACTCTGATAATGCAAAAGAGTACACCTCAACACTATTTCAGCAATACTTAGAGCACCATGGGATAATTCATCAAACTTCTTGTTCCTACACCCCACAACAGAACGATGTGGCTGAACAGAAAAACCGACACTTACTTGAAACTGCTCGGTCCATTGTGCTTAATATGAATGTCCCAAAGTGTTTTTGGAGTGATGTTGTCCTAACATCATGTTTCCTCATCAACCGGATGCCCATGTCCATCCTTGGAAGTCAATCCCCTTTCTCAGTATTGTTTCCCACTCTGTCTCTGTTTCCTCTTACCTCGAGAGTCTTTGGATGTGTTTGTTTTGTTCAAAATTTGGGGCCTGGTTTAGACAAGTTAGATGCACGTGCTACTAAATGCATCTTCCTTGGATACTCCAGAACTCAAAAAGGGCATCAATGCTATAACCTTAACTCTCGTAAGTCATTTGTGTGTTCGGATGTCACTTTCTTTGAGTCAGTCCCATTTTTCTCGAGTACTAAGGTCCCTTCTCCTTCCCCCATGGTTCCACTTCCTATTCCAGACTTCCAGTTGAGGTCCCTCTTCCTGTGGTTCCTGTTCCGTTTGCGGATCCCCCTCCTATGGTTCCTGTTCTATCTCCTCCCTCTTCCGTGCAGGTTTTTACTGAGAGGCCACCAACTCGACAAGTGTATACTCACAGAAGAGCACTGGCCCCTCCTCCAGTTCAGTCCTCGTTGACAGATCCTGCAGTTGCACCTCCTCCTTCAAACCTTGATCTTCCTCTAATACCATGATTTCCTCCTACATAGGTACAGTATCCACTTGTGGATTTTCTATCATCCACAACACCTGCCTAGTCAGCATCTGTGTAGACTTCCACCTTCAGATGATTGTGTTTGTTGAATAGTAACCATGTTCCTAGATACTTTTTCAAATACCTAAGAATCCTCTCTGCTACCTTCATGTGTGGTCCTTTAAGGGAATGCATGAATTGGCTTAGGACCCCAACTGAGTAAGCATGTTAGGGCGTGCCGTGGACAAATAAAGCAATCTTCCTACTAATCGTTGAAACCGTTTCACATCTTTTAGTGGTTCACCATCACAATTTCCCAGTTTGTAGTCAACATCCATAGGGGTGTTGGCTGGTTTTGCACCTAATGAGAGGCTAGGAATTCCTTCAACTTTTGTATTTCTGTGCTCCAGTTTCCTGTAATGATGATATCATCTACGTACACTATTAATACAACCACTTGTTCTTGACATCTCTTCACAAAGAGAGTGTGACCAGACTGACATTGCTTGAACCCCACTTGTTGAACCGCCATATGAAATTTACTGAACCACGCTCGAGGTGATTGTTTTAGACCATTAGAGAGACTTTCTTAGTTTACACACCTTACTTTCACTTCCATCGGCACAAAAACTAGGGGGTTGAACCATGTACACCTCCTTCAGATCACCATTTAAAAAGGCATTCTTTATATCTAGTTGGTGCAATTTCTAGTCAAGGTTTGTAGCCAATGATAGAAGAACCCGTATTGAATTCATCTTAGCTACTGGAGCATATGTCTCATCATAGCCAACACTATAAACTTGGGTGTGCCCTTTAGCTACTAGCCTTGCTTTGTACCTTTCAATTGTCCCGTCTACCTTGTGTTTCACTATAAACACCCACTTACACCCCACCAGGACTTTCCCTATTGGAATATCGACCAAATCCCATGTTTAATTCTTATGGAGGGCATTGATCTCCTCCTTTATAGCATCTATCCATTCAGGGTATTTTAAAGCCTTTGCCACATTTCTGGGTATGGGAATAGTATCAATTGCAGATAGGAAGGCACGGTGAGAGGGGGAAATGTGGTCTTAGAACACATACTAGGTAATGGGGTGTTTGGTAGTGCATGACCTAACCCCCTTTCTATGAGCAATAGGAATGTCAATGTCATCCACAACCAAAATGGGGGCTATGGGATTGACAGGTGTTGGACTTACCTCCTGGGAATCAGACAGTGTTGGTTGCTTAGTGTTTGGTGGCTCCACATCTTTGCCACATTGCTGATATCTACCGCGTTTGACATTGGAAGACACGAAAAGGAGTGAGATCCAGAATAGAAGGAAGGGAGACTTGACGAACTTGGGCTTGCTTCTCCTCTTCCACATTACTCTCCCTCTGAGGAGAAGCAAGGAAGAATGATTTAGACTTAAAAAAAAAGAGACATCCATGGAGACAAAGAACTTATGACTAACGAGACCAAAGCATCGATAACCTTTTTGCGAGGAAGGATACCCCAGAAAGACACATGGAATAGACCGAGGATCCAACTTATCATGGGACGGGGACAAGTCATGGACAAAAGCACGATAACCAAACACCCTCATGAGAATGGAAAATAAAGGAGATTGAGGAAACAATAACTGATGAGTGGCCTTGTAGTTTAACTCTTTGGAGGGCTTGCGATTTATGACATAAGCAACAACAAGTACAACATCAACCCAAAATCGTTTGGGAACATTCTTATGTAACATCATCCCTCGGGCTACCTCAAGGAGGTGTCTGTTCTTTCTTTTTGCAACACCATTTTGTTGTGGTGTTCTTGCACATGAGCTTCTATGAATGGATCCATGGGAAGCAAATAACTCATTTAGCTCACCATAGAAATATTCCTTCGCATTGTCGGATTGAAAAATCTGAACTTTAACATGGAACTGTGTAAACATCATCCTTTGGAAATATCTTACGATCTTTGGGACTTCGTCGCTGCTACGCATGGGAAAAACCCATGTATAGTAGGAGAAATCATCAATCAATGTAATAAAGTACTTATACCCGCCCTCCAAAGTTATGGTAGTAGGCCCCCACACATCAGAATACACAATATGGAAAGGGAAACTTGATCTTTTATTACTTGAAGAAAATATTGTTCTACATTGCTTTCTCAACTGACACATTTGACAAAGGAAATCTAACACTGAACATGACTTAAATAAAAAAGGAAACAAAGACTTTATTATTTCAAAAGACACATGACCTAACTGATTATGCCACAAAAAAATTTGTCTGACTATGAGACGCTGGAGATGACACCGAGAAACCAGCCTTGTTGTCGAGAGTGTAGAGACCATCCACTAAGCTTCCTCTACCAATCGTCCTCCTAGAAGTTAGGTCTTGAAAAATACATGAATCAGGAAAAAAGGTTACACTGCAGTTTAATGAATTTGTGATACTACTAATAGAAAGAAGGTTGATAGGAAGCTGAGGGATATGCAAACATTATTCAGGTTAAGTCCTTGAGGAAGGGATATTGATCCTTGGCTTGCAATGGAGGAAAATGATCCATCTTCAAGTCTCACCTTATCCCTTCCTGACAAAAGGTTATAAGAACTGAATAGGTTTGGCTTACCGGTCATGTGATTAGAAGCCCCTGAGTCAATGATCCAAGGGGAATCAGTGGCTGTGGAGACATGGAAGGCAAAAGCTGCATTACCTGATGCAGACACAAATGAAGTAGAAGGGTTACCAGTAGTTGATCTGTCCATCTGGCGCAAGGCCCTACCATATGATTCCAAGTGACTATGGAAGGAGTTTATAATGTCTTCCTTGGGGTCAGAACCAATGAAGTTCTCTCAAGTAGTATTAGTTGGCACCCCAACAAATTGAGTTTCTTGGGTTACCACATTTGCTGCATTGTGTGTTGTATTAGTCTTCTTCTGACTCTATACCTTACCCTGTTCTTGGTTCTTTACAGCCCACTTTGGTCTCCCATGGAGCTTCCAACATGTGTCACGTGTATGTCTTGAACGACGGTAGTGGGTGCAGAACAACTTATCCTTATCATCAGCTTTCTTGGAATCATTTTTCTTTCCCATATTATTTCCACCCATTGCAGCTAATGCTACCTGTCACTCTCTCTCAGTTGTAATCATCACACTTCGCCTACTTTCCTCAGATTGAACAAGGGCATACACCTCTTGAACCAAAGGCAACTCTTTACTTCCTAAAATCTGAACCCTAAGGGGTTCATATATTGGGTTTAGACCCAACAAGAAGGCGAAAACCGCTGCTGAGAAACCATCTTCTTTTAGGCTCTAGCATCATCCTCTTGTTTCCATTCTATATCCTGATAATGGTCCAATTCCTTCCAAACTGAGGTAAGGGCTGAATAATAGGCTGGTAAGCTACGGTTTCCCTGTTTACAAGTTGAGGATTCAACTTGAACCTGGTAGATCTTAGCGTAGTGCTTTTGCTCAGAATAGGTGGTTTTGGCCTGTCCCCATATCTCATTTGCAGTATCTGCCCACATAAAGTTCTTTTTCACATCAGATTCCATGGCTGCAAGAAGCTAGGGCATCACCATACCGTTTTCACATCAGATTCCATGGCTGCAAGAGGCAGAATCATCATTCGCCATTTTCAAAGGCAGGTCTACAAGTCAAAAACAAAACTGCAGTTGCACAAGACCAGTCCTCACACCAGTACTACTTCTAACTGTCACAATTAGGGCAAAACTCCACACACTGCTTCTGAAAACATGTACACACTACTAAAGGGCTACTTGCAGCAAATAAGTCCAGAAACAGTCCAGAAAGAAGAAGTATACTGCTGTAATCTCTACACTTCACACACCAATTTAAACACAGCACATACCTGGACAAAGGGGATCACACACCCCTGTACAGCACCTGTACGAAGGTGCAAAAAACACAACTAGGCCTTCACAATATCAGCCAAAGGTAAAAAAGGAAGCTTCACAGCATCGGCCTCCTCCAACTATGGTTACCTTGGTGCTACGACCAAGGAAGAACCCAGAAGAAGCAACAAAAGGTATTTCTGATCAGTCCGATTAGATTCTTTTTTGTCTTCACAGTCCAAGAAATCTGGCGCCTGGGTTGAATGGATACTTCTCAGCGGAAAACACAACTCCTATTGCCCAGAGTTGTGCTCTGATACCAATAGCATGTTATCTTACAAGAAAAGAGGAAGAAGAGAGAGGAGAGAAGAAAGGAGAAGAGAAGAGGAAGAAAAAAATATGTGAGAGTCAAAAGAACAGTGCTGGTGACGCCCAGCATCTATTTTATCTTAATGTGTTATAACAAAATAAAGAATAAAGAAATTACAAGTAGGTCCCTGGTGGTACACCCTAAAAATAAAGAAAACAGCCAAATTACAAGTAGGTCCCTGGAACCCCACACTAACACCCTGTTCTGCTCACAACAACCAACCCGAATCTGTCAAGGCCAGAAGAAAAGAAAAACAACCTGGCTGAGAATCACCCTTCACTATTCCTGATCAAAACTTGCACTCCTTTACTTTGCCAACCACTCTAGGGTGTGAGAATAGGGAGAGAACGGATCTGTACACACAGATCAGAATAAACACTAGAAACAAGAGAAGGAGGATGCACAAAACATGTCACTCGGGCATCCCATGACTTGCTGGAACACTCCACAATGGTGAACACCACCTGCGGGTCATGAACAGAGAAGAAACCTTACTAAGAAGGTTTACATGGTCCATGAACAAGAACTGGAAGCATCTCCTTTGATTCTATGACCAAGGACAAAGAGAAAAGTGAAGAGAATGAAAGGTTGCTTCGATCAGAATCATCAGATCAGGCTATAATGCTGTTGTTCCATGTATGATGAAGAAATCCAAGAAGAATGAACAGTGCATAGTAGAAAAAAGAGTCCAATCAATCAAATCTGGTGCTCTAATACCATATTTTCAGCAGCAGAATCTTTAAGAAAAGGGAAGAAAAGAAGAAATAGAGGGAAAGTATTTGGAGTTAAAACGAAAAATGGAACAGCAGCCCTTCTTAATATTTATACTAAGACAACCATAAAAGAGGGAAAAAAGACAGATCTGCCCTTGACACTAAAAACATGGCTTAAATTTACATAAACAACAATTATCTTATTAAATAACTTAGACATAATGAGCCTATCTCCCCAATACCTTCCCACACCTCTATTAGAATACCATCTGGTCCTAACGCTTTTCCCTTCATCCTATTTAGCGCTTCTTTCACTCAAGCAACTCTGATTTTACGAAAGTATATGTTATTTCCAACACTATTAGTATGACTAATCCCTCCTTTGGTAGTGCCTCTACATGTTGTTCATTTTATAATTTTTCAAAATAATTTATCTATCTTTCCTTAATTTCTCCATCTATTATCAAATCACTTTGATCTTCCTCTTTAATACACTTAACATGGTTTAAATCTTTGTCTTTCCTTTCTCTCATTGTTGTTAGCTTATAATTTCCCTTTTCTCCTTTCTTACCACCTAGTTTATGACAGAGTTCATCCTTCATCGTGTGCCTTTAATTTACCTTTCTTTTTAAATTCCTTTCTTATGGTTCTATATTTTTTCAAAGTTTTCTCTATTTTTAGATTTTTGTTAATCTTTATAACATGCTCGTTTAAACTTGATTATATTTTGAACCTTTTCATTCCATCATCAATTTTCTTTAGCACTTTTCCATTTCCCTTAGATAGTAGCTGTGAAACACACTTGCAATAATTCAGAAATAGAGAAAAGAGAAGAAAAGAAAAGAGGAGAAGTTTCAACAGAAGTTTGAAGGAGATGAGAGAAAAGAAGAGTTCAATCTCTTTCTCTTTAACCCTATAGGTCTCTTTTACTTCTTTTAATTCTAATCTAAGTACAATTTCATGAGTGCCCTTAATTGGGCGGTCAACACTAAAGAAACAATAAAAACAAGTAAAAGGCCCATAACTAAGGTCCACTACTTAAAGAACATAAACAAAAAACACGACTTAAATAAAACAAAGAAACTAAGGTGTAAAAAGACTGGGCCAAATGGGTCCTAGTATCTTCTCTTGTAATATTTTTTCTATTTTCCTGTTAGCTAATGGGCCTCTCTTAATGGGCCTGTTATTTCTTTTTGTTTGATCTCTTTATGTTACTGCCTAGCTGGCCGCCCACTTAAGGGCATACTTGTAATTATTTTAACATTAATTTTTAGTAAAAGGGATTAGAGAAGGGAGGGAAGGATTATTCGAACCTTACTTTTTCTTCCTCCACTCTTCCCATCTTCTTCTCTTGTACTGCTGTTCTTATTTTTCTTCCTCTCTTTTCTCTCTAATTTTTCAAGTTTACACCTATTTTTGAGGACTGGTTTACATCTTAAGGCCCATTCGACTCATTCTCACTACACTCCCCCTCGAGCTGAGCATAGATATCAATGCCCTACTTGCTTACATAGTGTTGAAGCTTTGCTTTTGTAACTCCCTTAGTCGGAAAATCTGCTACCTGCTCTTATGATGCTATAAAAGGAAGGCACACCTCCCCTAAAGCCACTCTCTCATATTAAGTGTATGTCTACTTCAATGTGTTTAGTTCTATCATGCTGAACCAAGTTGTGAGCAATGATAATAGTTGCTTGGTTGTCACAGTATAACATCAGTGGCTTATCACACAAGATATCCATCTCATCAAGGAAATATTTAAGCCATAACAACTAAAAAACCCCATGGGCCATAGCCATGTACTTTGCTTCAGCTGAAGATCTAGAAACCACTGATGGCTTTTTACTTCTCCAAGAAACAATATTCCTAGCTACCATAGCACGATAGTCTGATGTGGACCACCTGTCATATATATTACTTGCCTAATCAACATTTGTATATGCTTTTACTTTCATATGGTCATGTTTAACAAATAGTATACCCTTCCTGGGAGTTCACTTTAGATAGCATAATACCCTTTTGCAATAGCCATATGTGTATCTCTAGGGGCATGCATGAACTGGTTTATTACACTTACAACATATGAAATGTTTGGGCAAGTCATACATAAGTATAGAAGTTTCCCCAATAATCTCTGAAATACTTCCTTATCATGTAAAAGTGTCACCGACCTAATTCGTACAAGAGAAATCACAAGAGAACATAGTAGAATTCTGGGGTGCCTAACTAAATGAGTTGACCCCCACCCCAAAGAGCCTAAATATATATTAATTATATGTATTTACAAAGGAGCCCTTGAAGGGCTAAAGGAGAAAAAGAATAATTACAAAAAAGGGCCCATGGAGGGCTGAAAGATAAAAGAAGACAAAGGCTATAGTACGACTATAGTACATCAAGTGCCTCCACACTCCCCCTCAAATTGATGCTGAGACATAAGCATCAGTTTTCTCACACGATATAGATGTCTAGATCTCATCATAGGCTTCGTAAGTATATCAACAATTTGCAAGTCAGAAGCTATATGTGGAAGAAAGATAGAGCCAACAAGAAATAGATCCCTAATAAAGTGACAATCCATCTCAATGTGCTTGGTTCTCTCATGGAACACTGGATTAGATGCAATCTTGATAGCACTTGTGTTATTAGCATAGAGAGTAATAGGAAAATGGAGGTGAACACCAAGATCAACAAGGAGGGAGTGAAGCCAAACAATTTCACTGCACATTGATGACATAGCCCTGTATTCGGCTTCTGTAGATCACATAGAAATTGTTTGGCTTCATTCCCTCCTTGTTGATCTTCGTGTTCACCTCCAAGATCAACAAGGAGGGAAGGAAGCCAAACAATTTCATTGCACACTGATGACATAGCCCTGTATTCGGCTTCTGTAGTTGACTTAGAAATTGTTTGTTGTTTCTTGCATTTCTAGGAGATAAGGGAGTCACCCAAAAAGACACACCACCTTGTAGTAGACCGTTTGGTGTTAGGGCCACCTGCTCAATCTACATCAGCATAAGTCCTCAACTGAATAGGAGAGGAAGAAAAAAAGAGTAGTCCCTGAGATAAAGTGCCACGAACATAATAGATAATTCGGTGGACAATAATCATGTGGGGTTGACATGGGGGTGAAACAAACTGACTAACTACCTAAACTGCATGAGAGATGTCTGGGCGAGTCGTGGTGAGATAGATGTGGGACCCAACCAATTGTCGATATAGAGTAGCATCAAGCAAGGTCCCATCAGATTTAGACAACTTGACATTGAGTTCCAAAGGTGTATTAACTTATTTGGTGTCTATAAGGCCAGCAAGCTTAACAAGATCAGATGCATACTTGTGCTGACAAACAAAGTAACCTCGGTTACTACAATGTACTTCCATCCCCAAGAAATAAGTAAGAGAACCCAAGTCTTCTATATGAAAGGAATTGTGAAGAAGAGACTTGAGTTCTTGAATTCCATCCTTATCATCCCTTGTCAACAACATTTCATCTACATACAACAACAAGATAGTAATGCCTTGAGACCTTTGATGGAAGAAGAGAGAATGATCAGAGGCACTCTGATGATAGCCAACAACAACTATGACATCTCAGAATTTCTCAAACTAGGCCCAGGGAGCTTGTTTGAGACCATAAAAGGATTTTTTAACTGATAACCAAGGGAGGGATCACTACTATATCTAAGAGGAGGCTTCATGTATACTGTCTCCTTCAGATCACCATGAAGAAAAGCATTCTTCACAGCTAATTGATAAATGGCCCATGAATGCACAACAGATAAAGCTAGAAGGATACAAACTTGATTGTATAAACCCAACGACTTCTAATGACTAAAGCATCTGAGGGAGAATTACCAAATCCCAAGTGTCATTCTCCTGTAAGGCATGAATTTCTACATCCATAGCATCTCACCTATGAGGACTGGTGGTGGCTTGTTGATATGAGCGGGGAATATTTGTGACAATAATACAATAGACAAGGAGCTATTGTTTGAAGGAAAACCATAGTGGTTAGGAGGTCTAGAGATCTGAGAGGAACGATGAAAATATGTGGTAGGAATAACAACAGAATTTGAAGGAACATCACTTATAGGAGCATTAGTGGGAGGATGATCTAGGTCGGGAGGAAGTGGGGTTGTAGGCGTGGGATCTAGGGCACATAACCTTTTGCGAGAGAAGACAAGGAAGTCCTTCACATCAGCAGGAGGAGAAGTATCCCGCGAGTTAAAATTCTGCAAAATAGAAATAGATGGAGCAGATAGCTTTGCAACAATAGCAAAAAAGGAGATATGCTGAAGGAAAACAACATTCCAAAAAACCCGAATATGACGAGTAGAGGGATCATAACAAAGAAATCCTTTATGATCTGGACTATATCCCACAAAGGCACACATAACAAACTGAGTAGATAACTTGGAACGCTCACGAGACAGGAGATGAACAAAGCAAAGACATCCAAAAACATTGAGGCTAGATAAATCTGGTGGACGGCCAAACAATTTCTGGAAAGGGGACATAATAGCAAGAGTGGATGAGGGAACACAATTAATCAAGCAAACAACAGTACTAGCGGCCTCTACCCAAAATGAAGGAGCATGGGATTCTTGCAATAGGGTTCCCGTAACACTGAGCACATGGCCACTCTTACGCTCAGCCACTCCATTTTGTTGAGGTGTATCTGGACAACTTCGTTGAACTTGTATTCCATGACTTCTCAAGTAGGATAAGAAGTCTCTATCAGTGTATGTTGCCCCTGAATCTGAATGGAGAATACATATATGAGACTGAAACCGGACTCATATCATAGCATGCCAAAGCTAAAATGTAGGATATACTTCTGATTTATATCTCAGAAAGTAAATCCATGTATACCTGGTACAATCATCAATAAACAAGACAAAGTACTTGTACCCAAGTCGAGAAACAATAGATGAAGTCCAAACATCACCATGTATAATTTCAAATGGTGAGGTGGCATGCTTAGATGTGTGAGGAAAAGATAAAGTGCGGCTTTTACTCAAATGATAAGAAACACATGAAGTACCAAAAGTATTTAAAGATGGAAATTTATTTTTAATAGAACCAGAGTCAAACAAAAAGTTCAACTTTTCAAAATGAGGATGTCCTAAATGTTTATGCCATAAGTCCCAAACATTATTCCTTTGCCCAATAAAAGATTCAGAAGTAGATGAACTAAAATATGCTAATGATGTTGGTGCTTTAGAATTCTCGAACTCCAATGCAAATAAACAGCTCAACCTACACCCCTTCCCTTTTACCTTCCCAGTATACTGGTCCTAAATCAAACAACAATCATGAGAAAATGTAAGAGTATATCCTCCATCAATAAGTTCACCAACAGAAATCTGACTTGTAGTGAGGTTAGGAACAATAAAAGTTTTGGTAAGAGGTAAACAGGCTATAGATTACAGCTTAAGGGATAGGTCATTGCTACCAATGATATTCAGTTTTTCACCATTGGAAGTAATGATTTGTTTATGATGGTTTATGATGGGTTTTAGAAATGATATATGGGGGTTTAGGGAAAGCCCCTGTCGTGTGATTAGTTGCTCTGGAATCAATGATCCAAATGTGAGATTGAGAAGAACAGTAACTAGAAAACTCACTAGATAGACCAATAGCAAAAAATGTAGAGGAAATAGAAGAGGATACCAGTTGCTGAATTCTCTCCTTATCCATAGATGTAGATGTAGAAGCCTCACCCTTGGAAGAGGAAGTATCAATGGTTTGACCTATTGACCCTTAGTCACCTGATATGCATGCACCCTTAGTCACCTGATATCCGGTTGTTGAACACTAGAACCTAAGGGTTGACCATTTCGATAATTATGCCCTATGGTAGACTCTTGAGCATATTTCCTCGTCTTCAATAGGATGCTTTCCCATGGATACAGATATTTGTTTCATTTATTCAGTCATAGAATCTTTAAGGGCATTTATATCTGAACTAAGGGTTTGTATCTTCTCTTCAAAAATTGCTTTTGTTTCTTCTTGGGCTTTGGTTAAAGCTTCTTGGTTCTTAGACAAGGTTTCTACCCTAGCAGAAGGTTCAGCATTGCTAACCATGATGATTGGGTATTAATGAAATGTTAATGGGATGAAAGTAAAAGGATGCAATGCCAATACAGACAAAATATCACAAATAAGTAATCAAAATTCTAAACTAATGCAAGGCACTCTTAGAAAATCTAAAATTCCAAAAAGAAACTAAACTAGGCTCATGCAAGAACCTTCCTTGGGCTTCAACTAGGGATGAAAAGACTCCATAAAGCCTCTCCGAAAACCCTCCCACTGGACTTCATAAGCTGCTAACTAATCATATGATCAGTTCTCCATACACACTGTGTATGGGCCAAGAAAGGAGAAAAAAAATGTTGAAGGTGAGAGCCTGCTCTGATACCAAGTTGTGGAACACACCTATAATAATCCAGAAAATAGAGAAAAGAGAAGAAAAGAAAAGAAGAAAAGAAGTTTCAGCAGAAGTTTGAAGAAGGAGATGAGCGAAAAGTAGAAGGGAAGAGAAAAGCGAAGAGTTCGATCTCTTTCTCTCTAGCCCCATAGGTCTCTTTTATTTCTTTTAATTCTAATCTAAGTACAATTCCATGAGTGCCCTTAATAGGGCGGCCAGCACTAAAGAAACAATAAAAACAAGTAACAGGCCCATAACTAAGGCTCACTACTTAAAGAACATAAACAAAAGACATAACTTAAATAAAATAAAGAAACTAAGGCCCATTCAGCCCATTCTCGGTACAATAGTTAAGAACATAATCGTTTTCTGCCAAGGATGTGTTATATAAAAGTTTTTCTAGGAAGTTCTAATACAAATTTTGCAATCTTGCTTTATGTTAATTGCATTTGGAATCCAGAGTTCCTACTTTTTAGGTAAAAAGTGTAGAGATATGGGGCTCTGGTTGTACTTTAGTTTTATTCAGGAAAAAATATCGAAAAGTATTATTTGAGTATGAATCTGGTTGGTTGGATCAATTATATGGTTTTCTATCTGGGTTTGATGTAATATCTAGCCAAGTTAAATAATATCGCATATGGGTCATAGAATCTGGGTTAACATGGGTTGTTTGACTTTGGTTTGTGTATGGTCTTCTATTCTCTTTGAGTATGTGGTGAGTGAGAGGGAGTAAGGGGTTTCATTTTGTCTTCCTCTATTTGCTGAACTAGTAGATTTGTTCAGCTCTCTCCTGTCAATGTAGGCCATCAAGCAAAACCATGTTAAATTTTTTCCTCATTTCTTTTTTATTTTTTTCTCCTCTAAAGGCCTATGCTTATATTTTTCTTTGAAGTTGTTTTGATTTTTTTGTACTTCATTTTTTGTCTTGTTTCCTCTATAAATTCAATCCAACAGTGCCTCACTTGTTAGGTTAAGTGTTTCCAATTATATTGATACATAATGCACTTCTGTTAACCATTCAGCTTGCAGACATAATATGGGGTGACGCCAGTGAGGATGGTAACCAAATTGTGCCCTATCCCAAGGAAAGTGAAGAGAAATCAGTGGTTACGTTTGGAGATGACAATAAACAACAGAATGAGGATTATAGCACTATTAAGCCTGCAGAGCAAAACATATCAGAAAATAAAAATGTTGTTCCTGACTCTAAGCAGGGAAGCAGTTCTGACTTTGAGAAAAGTGGCCTATCAGCTCCTGGGTTGGACATTGATTCTTGGCCTGATTTACCTTTATCAATTGGTGTGTGCAATAAAGCGTATTCAGGCATAGATGCTCAGGAGTCAATCGGTGAAATTGCAAATAATTCAGAAAGAGGTAATACGATTCAACAGTTCTTTATATTGTTTAATTGGAATGCTTTGGAATTAAGTTAAATTTGTCTGAAAATATTTGTTCTCTCTCTCTCTCTCTCTACAGCTGATGCATCTCAAGTTGATAATGAACCCGAACTGTTTGGGACTAATGAAGATAAAGAGAAGAATAGCTTTCTTGGTTATGGTTGGGATAACATTGGCAGCTTCGATGATCTTGATAGAATCTTTAGGTAATAGATTTCTATATGCTTTTTTCTGAGCTTTGAATGAGTTGTCTCATATTCATGGCATACATTTTGCTTGTTAGTACTTTGACTGAAAGACAGAGTAACAATAGTTTTATTCTTCTTTTGCACAGTCAAATGGCATATGTCTGACCCATTATTCTCACAAGTGATGATTTTGCAGAAACGATGACTCAATATTTGGCCGTGGAAGTCTTGTTAATGCAGATGAGCTGTGGCCATCTTCTACAGATTTAATTAGAAGCCCAGGAAAATCTTTTCCCCTCTCTGCAGGATCCCCAAGTTCAGGGTTGGGAGCATCGAGGAACACGCCAGAACAGTATGGAATTAATATAGAAGTTTTGCCACACATTATTGAGTCTCTTACCCATGGAAATGAGAAGATAAGTGATCCTGTGGCCTGTGGTTTACAAAATGTACATCCAAGTGAGGATGGCATTCCTGAGAAACAGCACAACTCATCTGCTGATGCAATAGTTGAATCTGCTGGAGGAAAAAGGAAACTTTCATTGAAGGATAAGGTTTGGAATTTCATTGCAAATCATGATAAATCAAAATTTGCATATTCTGTGATTCAAATGTTCTGGACAAAGCATAGGAAATTCTTACTTATTTGCTTTGACAGACAACTCCTGTAGCAACTGGGGAAACAGCAGCATCTAGCTCTCAGCTTGCTAGTGAAAATAGTGCAGCGCAGAATGATTTTGCAGACAAGGTACTCTCTTGACTAACTAATCAAAAATAGAAAATGGTACCCTCTTGAGCCTTGAATAAAAGTACAGAACCCACAATCTGGCTTGGTTATTTGTTCAAGTCAGTATTTATGCTCCTCAAGGACAGTGGGGACTCTTGGTTTTTTGCTATTTGAATAAATAAAATTTTATCTATAATCAGAACTCTTGAATACAAAATCTGCTCATGTGCTAGCCCAAAAGGAATTTTTTTTTTATGATGTGCCATTGGTGGAATAGTCCATCTGACTAGATGGAAAAATATATTTGTAATCTTTTTGCTTGTTTAGTAATATTTCATTTATCAAAAAAAAAAAAAAGACATTGGGTACTCTGCCTAGATGGGAGTTCATATTATACAAGTACTGTAGGACAACTGAAACTTGGTGAATCTTGCACTTGACTCATATTTGCAACACTAGACATAGGATCTCTTTATGTCTCTATGCTCTTATCTACCTTTAATCTTGGAATATTTTCTTCGTGGAAAACATATGAATATATAATATGTTTATTTTATGCCTGTTCACATATTTTTATTAAGGAAAGGTACCTTGTATAGTACTTGTCAAATATACCACAAAGTACTTGTAATTGTCAAGAAAATAAAATATGCTGAAAATGTTGATTTAAAATGACATGATGTAAGAGATATGTATTCTAATTTAATTATTTATAAGTACATGACTATTTATCTGTGTTTTCATTTTAAGTAGTGTGAAGAATCCTGATGTTCTACCTTATTTCTATAGTCCTTGTCGTATACTATCATGTATTCTTTCTTTCTTATTTTCTCTTCTTTGCCCTGCAAGGGCGTTTCTGTAAATACTATATATATTCTGACTCTCTAGGGTGGGGTTGACAGATTCCTATTTTCACCCTAAACTGGTTGTGTGGCATGGTATCAGAGCAGGTTACTCCATAGACTGTTTGTTCCATGTTCACTCATTAACCTCTCAAACCTTGCTGGTTTCTGGACTCATTGACTGAAGCTAGGGCTGTTTCAGTCAACTCTAATCCTGGTTACTCTGTTCTGTGATTTCAGCAAGGGAAATCTTCATAGAACTCCTTGGAGAAGCATCTGTTCAAAGTGAAACTTTAACTGGTGTGTTGCCTAGACCTGGTTTACCTACTCAGAAAATCTCATCATGATTGGACCAAGTATTTGGGTTCTGATCTCTCCTCTCTTGGATGGAAGTTTCTGTAAATCTGCATATCAGGTTGGTCAATCCATCCTATCTGCTCAATAGGATATCCTTTGTTTCTGAGAGCCCTAGTTTTAGTGTTGCCCCAGGGTACTCTCACTCCATAAACCACTCAGTTGTATTTCAGATTCAGTTCTGGAGAGTATTTTCTCCCTCCAGTTCAACAGTCCTGAAACTCTGCTGGCTTGGACAGTTATCACTTAGAACTATCAGATTGGATCTGTTTTGGCATTTTCTTCGAAGGATTTTGGTTCCTTCATAGCTTGGCATATCTCTGTGGATTGCATTACTGAGGTGAATGACCATATATACCTGCTGAACCTGATCTCTCTGCTATTTCTCAACTTGTGGGCAGAACATGAATTAATTCACATTGAGCCATCTGATTCAGTGGAGTGTGTTAAGTATCTACAGAAGCACTCTGAGAGGAGGAAGGTGAACCATTTCCTCATGAGACTGAGACCTGAATACGAGATTATTCAGTCCAATATTCTAAGTTGGGGTACATTACCAGATTTAGATTCCGTGATGGGAGAGTTGCTGAGAGAAGAGACTAAACTTATGACTGCTACAAATCTGCAAGGAAAGCAATTTGAATTTGAGGCTGAAACAGTTTTTATTACACAAGGGAGTAAGAAATCTGGTGGAAAGGATATGTTTAAAACCCAATGTTATGAATGTAAAGGTTTGAACATATTGCTTCACACTGCAGGAAGAAAAATGTTTGCAGATATTGTAAGCAACATGGTCATGTCATTCCAGATTGTCTTGTTCATCTCTCCAAAGGTAGTATGAAGAAGAATCAGACACAGGCTTACCAGGTATCTGAAGGACAGATGGCTGATGCACCCAGTGCACCTAGTGTCAAAGGTGAATCTTCTGCTCCTATGAACAGGGAAGAGATACGGGAACTTGTATCCTTTGCTATCCCATCTGCATTTTCTGCTATTGTCCTATTTGGTGAGTTCTTTGGTTATTATTCCTCTTCCTCACATGTTTGGATAATTGATTCTGGGGCTACCAATCATATGATTGGAACCTACCCCAAACCTTCAAATAAATCTTTGGAGACCCATCATAATCATATTGTTATTGCCAATGGTGAGAAATTGAATATCAATGGGCGTAATGACTTGTGTTTGAAGCTCTCACCCTCGTCTTCCCTCTCCCTTACCAAAACCTTCATTGTTCCCAAACTTATTACTAACCTTATTTCATTTGGTCAATTGGATGATGAAGGTCACATTCTAACCTTTTCTTCTAATGGTTGTTTGATTCAAGACCGGTGCACTAGGATGGTGAAAGGGAAGGGGCATAGACTGGGCCACTTGTTTGCACTGGACTTCGAGGGATCTCAATCAGCATAACCGTATGCTTATTTTAGTTCTTCTTCATTTAATTCTGGTTTGGGTCAAAGAAATAACATTTGGGATCTATGGCATAAATGTTTGGGTCACCCAAACTTTGAAAAACTTAAAATTTTGTTTGACTCTGGTTTCATTAGAAGTAAAATTCCCTCTTTGCAAACTTTTGATACATCTTGTGTTACTTGTTTCAGTAAGAGTCATACTTTACCATTTCCTCACAAAGCTAAACATGCTACCTTACCTTTTGAAATTATACACAATGATGTATAGACTTCCTTTGTTGTTTTACATTTGGGGTAAAAGTATTTTGTATTGTTTATTGATGACTACACCAGGTACACTTGGGCTCTACTTCCTCAGACACAAGTCAAAAGTTTTTCCAACCTATCGGTTGTTTCACAAGGTTTTTAAAACCGACTGGACAACGAACTGGTCAAGGGTCTGGTTCCCGGGTCGAACAGTCGGCTCGTTCTGACAAAAAATAAAAAAATTTCAAAACCGTTGAGCGGTTCTAATGGTTTAACTGCCCGGGTCAGCGGTTTGCTTACCAATTCAACGTTTTTGGCAAAAATCCGGTTTTGGGGAAAAACAGAACCGGTCAGGTGACCCGTTCCCGGTTTTTCTGGTTTGACTGTCCGGTCTGGCCCGGTTTTGAAAACCATGTTGTTTCATGCTATGGTTCGAGTTCGGATTCAATCTAGTTTTCATATCCTACCCTCAGACTTAGGGGGAGAATACAATGATGGTGAATTTTTTTCCTACCTAAGAAATCTTGGGATACGAGTTCAACAGAGTTGTCTAGACACTCCTCAGCAAAACGGTGTGGTAGAATGCAAGAATGGGCATATTCTCAGTGTTGTGAGAACTCTTCTTCAGGGGTCTCATGCACCATCTTTGTTTTGGGTGGAAGCAGCTAGCACGGTTGTGTATCTAATTAATTGTGTACCTTCATCTGTTCTAGCTAACATGTTTCCTCATCAAAAACTATTTGGTTCTCCTCTCAATCTCTCTAACCTTCTTGTTTTTGGATGCTTATGTTTTGTACTTCTTCCCTCTTGGAAACATTCCAAACTCTCAGCTTAGTTAGTTATATGTGCCTTTGTGGGGTATAGTCTCAGCCACAAAGGATTTCTTTGTTATGATCCTTCTGCTCATCGCATCCATATCTCTTGGAATGTCATTTTTCATGAGCATATTTCTTTTTTTAAGGAGTAACCAAGTTATTTACACCTTCTGTCTCTGTTTTGTATGACTTTGACTCACTAGATGCTCCGTCTTCAATGGCTTTGAAGGATCTCCTCGTCTTCTATCGCAAGCAAGTTCGGATCCAACACCTACGCCTACAACCCTCCTTCCACCTGGTCCAGATCCCCATTCTATTATGGACACACTGCCCGGCAGCGCATTGCGGCGCAGTCATAGGCAGCAGCACGCACAGCAGGTCGCACAGCAGCAGGCACCGCCCGGTAGCGCTACACAGCAGCACGCACCGCCTGGCAGTGCGCAGCATGCACTAGGCAGCAGCACGCACCACACGGCAGCAGCACTAGACAGCAGCACGCACCGCACGGCAGCAGCACGCACCTCACGGCAGCAGCACTGCGAGACGCGTGCACCGCCCGACAACAGCAGTAGGGCGGGTTCCACATGATAGCTCATCAGGGTGGGTCCACACTTATCTTACCACATCAGCTCTGCCCGCCAACTCGCCGCCAGCTACACCATTCCTCATCCCTTATCCTTATCCTTATCTTATCTTATCTTAAGTAAGAGTTGTGTTACCTTTAGGAGTAGGTAATTAGGAGTTTGAGTTTAAGTTGGATTACCCTAGCCTAGCCGAATCCAACAAGGAACCCCCTTTCGTAATCTCCTATTTAAGGAGCTATGAGTTGAAATAAAGGGATTCAGTTTTCCAGTCAAGAGAAGAGTGAGGAGAGTTCGGGTGGTCTCTTGGACAAATCACCCATTCGGAGAGTTCGGGTGGTCTCTTGGACAAATCACCCATTCAGTTTCTACAATAGGGTCTGCACGCAAGGGAAGGCGCAATGGAAAGTAGGGCTTTCTCCCCGTGGACCGACCCGTGACGAGATCCTACGCGCGTTCCCATAACACATTCTTCCACTGATAACCCCGCAAGTGATACCTCTATTCCTTTACGACATTCTAATCATGTTTCTAGACCCCTTGATTACTATGGTTTCCCTTCAAACCATAGTTCAATTGTTGTTGTCTTGCCTTCAATAGATATTCCTCGTTCTTACTAGTAGCCATTAGCAGTCCCCACTGGGGAGATGCCATGGATGCAGAGATTCAAGCCTTGCATGAGAATGACACTTCCGACTTTGTTCTAGCTCCTAATGGCTCTATTATTGGGAGCAAGTGGGTATATTCTATCAAGTTGAAATCTGATGGCTCCTTAGATCGATACAAAGCCTGTCTTATGGCTTAGGGTTATATACAAGAGTATGGCATTGATTACGAGGAGACATTTGTTCCCATGGCCAAGATCACTACAGTTCATGTCCTTTTAGCTCTCTCTACTGTGCACTCTTGGTCTATCTATCAATTAGATGTGAAAATGCCTTTCTACATGGACATTTAAAGGAAACTGTTTACATGAAACCCCCTCCTAGGTACTGTAGGGATCCGTCTCTTGTCTGTCGCTTGAAGAAATCTCTCTATGGGCTGAAGCAGGCTCATCGGGCATGGTTTGTGAAGTTAAAAGACACTTTGGATCCGAGTATAGTCAGAGTGATTCTGATCATTCTCTCTTTGTTAAGAAAAGGCCTCAAGGTATTACAATTCTCCTCTTGCATGTGGATGACATGTTGTTGACTAGAGATGATGTAGAAGGAATTCAAGACCTCAAGTTTCTTCTTCATAGATCATTTCACATGAAGGACTTGGGATCTTGTCAAAGAAATCATTGAGGCTATTTCATTTGACAACACAAATATGCTTCGGATCTTGTCAAGTTAGCCGGTCTTACTTATAATGAGCAGGTTGATACACCCCTGGAGTTGAATGTTAAATTATCCAAGTCAAAAAGACCCTCGCTCACCGATGCCTCTGTCTAACGTCAATTGGTGAGGTTCCTTATATATCTCACTATGACTCGACCTGACATCTATTGTGCGGTTCAGGTTGTCAGTCAGTTTGTATCTACTCCTCATTAACCCTGTTTGACTGTTGCCCGTCGAATTATTCGTTATGTTCATGGCACTTTATCACAAGGACTATTCTTCTCCTCATCCTCTCCTATCCGTTTTGAAGGCCTATGCTGGTGCTGATTGGGCAGGTTGTCCCGATACTCATCGCTCCACTACTAGGTGATGTGTTTTCATGGGTGCTTCTCTTATCTCATGGAAATGCAAGAAACAACAGACTGTCTCCAAGTCCTCCATAGAAGCTGAATACAAGACAATGCCGTCGGTGTGCCGTGACATTGTGTGGCTTAAATTCCTTCTTATTGACCTTGGTCATCCTATCTCTACACCTATCCCTTTGTTGCAGACAACCCAGTGCTATAAAGGTTGCTTCCAACCTTGCCTTTCATGAAAGGGCGAGGCACGTTGAGATGGATTGTCACTTTATTCAAGACTTGTTTCTTGCTGGCTCTATCTCCCTTACTTATGTGGCCTCAGATATGTAGATTGCTGACATCTTCACCAAGGCCATGACGACATTGACGAGATCCAGACATCTATTTCTTGTGGGCAAACTAATGCTATAGCACTTGCATCAGTTTGAGGGGGAGTGTGAAGAATCTTGATGTTGTACCTTATTTCTATAGTCCTTGTTTTATACTATCATGTATTCTTTCTTTCTTATTTTCTTTTCTTTGCCCCACAAGGCCCTTTCTGTAAATACTATACATACATATATATATATATTCTGACTCTCTAGGGTGGGGTTGACATATTTCTCTTTTCACCCTAAACTAGTTGTGCTCTCTTGTTCAAACTGGTTGTGTGACAAATAGTATACATGCAAATTTATAAAGGAAAAAATAGGTGCTCACCTAGGAAACAAAATTTTATGAAGGAAAAAATAGCAATGCTCTTTACTTACAACATCAGTTTTTTCTTAAAACATGGAAAATCATCATATCTAAATGATAATAGCATTTTAAGTGATTAATTTTAATATTTCAAACACAACATTATGATATTTCATCATCATCATCCAAGCCTTATCCCAACTATATGGGGTTGGCTACATGAATATTGTCTCTCTATTCTGTTATGCCATATCCATTGTTAAACTATGGGTGCTTAAATCGTTTCTTACTAATTTGACCCGTGTCCTTTTTGATCTACCCTAGCCCTTCTACCCCCTTCAACCTACAACAAATTACTTGTTCTTACAATTTTTGTTGGTGGTTTTCTATGCACATGACCAAACCATCTTAGCCTACTTTCTATCATTTTGTTACCTGTTGGGGTTACTTCTAGGTTCCTTCAAATGACCTCATTTCTAATCCTATCCTTCCTTATTTTTCCACTTATCCGTCTCAGCACAAGAATTTTTTCTACACTCATTTTTTGGACATTATTGTTTCTTGACTATTCAACACTTTGCTCCACACAGCATAGCTGGCTTTGCAACCGTTTTATAGAACCTTCCTTTTAATCTAAGTGATATTTGCCTCACATAAAATTCTAGATGCAACCCTCAATTTTTTGCATCATACTTTAATTCTATGGGCGACATCCTCATCAATCTCTCCTTTGTTATGAATCATTGAACCAAGGTATTGAAAAAGGTTTATCTTTTGGCCTCCAATCCTAAGTGTACCTTGATTTTTGCTCCTATTATTATTAAAATGACATATCATATTTCCTTTTTAATCCTACTTATTTTAACACCTCTTGTTGCATGTTAGAAAATAACTGTTGTTAACAATGCGAGGGCATTTTTGTCCTTTTATGTATATTTGTATTTGGGCACCTATTCAAGGGAACCTTTGTAATTTTGCTTGTGAAGTAAAATGAAAAGTCTCTTGGTGTGAACAGTAACACACTAAGCATTCTCGATACTTTCTTCTTCTTCTCTTTTCAACATCTCTAAACCTTCCAACTTGGTATCAGAGCATCACACGATCAAGGAAACTATTTGTTGTTGGTCATGACTCACAGACAAACCTACTAACGTCAGCACACCGCCAGTTGACGTCAGCAATCCATACAGTCGGTGGCATCCTTATGGGTTTTTGATGGTCGTTGATTCACCCTGATTTTAGGGGAATTTTGGTATAAGTTTCATGGTGGTTTGAAGTTGTTTTGGATTTTTCTTGGATTTTTCGGATGAAACTTGGCAAAAAATCCAGATCTGGAGTTTAGGGCTTGCATGCTCGTATGATGGGTTAGTTGCTACTGAAACCTCTTGTGTTTGAGTCGTGGTAGACCCCTAGGACTACATGTAGTCCTGAATTTTTTGGAGCCCTAAAACATTTTTGGGAAATTTCTTTCCATGTTTTGCCGCTAGTACCAACTTTTCCTAGTTTTTTAGATGTAACTCATGTCTAACCTTGTGGGAAAGGTGTTTGGGAGTTCAACTAGTCTTGGAATACTATGGTGCTGGTGAGAAATAATTTTTTTTGGAGGGGCTGTGATTGATGGACTGACACAAAGACGTCTGCATACCTACCTATGTTCTCCTAGGAAGCAATGACAATGTTGGAGGGCAGATTACTACTGTAAAACTTGATGGAACAAATTTTCTTAAATGGTCTCAATTAGCCAAGCTTACAATTGGTGGAAGAGGTAAGCTTGGATTTATTACCCGTAAGGAAGCTAAGTTGAAGCCTGGAGATCCGAACTTGTCCAAATGGGAGCAGGATAATTTGTTGGTTATGTCTTGGCTTGTATGCTTTATGTAGCCACACATTGCCCGTAACTATATGTTCCTTCCAACAACTAAAGATATTTGGGACAGACCAACTACAACTTATTCTCAAGCGAAAAACACTGCTAGAATCTATCAGTTGCGAAGAGAAACATGTAATATGCAACAGGGGGAGAAATCAGTGGCCATGTATTTCTCCTTCTTACAATCAATTTGGGAAGAAATTGATCATCTTGAGGCTTTGGAGTGGAAGGATCCTGTTGATGCCGAACAGTATAAGAAGTACATTGAAAAAAAACTGAGTTTTTTATTTTCTTGTTGGGCTGAATGCTAGTTATGACTTCACCAGGAAACACATCCTTAGTGCTGATATTTTGCCACTCTCCACAACATATTCTCTTGTGCAAAATGAAAGGAGTAGGAGGATTGCTATGATGCAAGTGTCTATAGGTGAGCACCTTGCTCTTGTGTCCACAAAGCCTAAGCAAAGTTTTGGTAAACCTTAAGAGGTATTTTGTGAATACTGTAAGAAGCCGAAGCATACCAAGGATAGATGTTGGAAACTAAATCGCCACCTAAAACCTGAAAAGTTTAAAACTGGAAAGAAAGTGTAATGCTCATGTTGTTACTACAAGTCATGATTCTCAAACTCACATGCTTAAGGGAAATCCTCTTGCTTCAACATCTACTCATGACACCTCTGATGTGATGGAAAAATTAAGAGGCATCTTACTCCAGTTTGAAAAGAGCGGGTTGCCTACATCTACCGGGTCAAATGCTTTTTCTAGTGCCTTTGCAAAATCATGTACTGCACTTGTGTGCCATGCCCCACCCTCTAGCTCTTGGACAATTGACATGGGAGCCAATGGTCATATGATCGGTATGCCTTCCTACTTTACCACCTATAGGCTTTTTTCAGGGAAAGGTAAGATTACCGTTGCTGATGAGTCCCAGACCCCAATATCGGGTTTGGGTGAAGTTAAACTTACCAATAACCTTTCTTTGAACTTTGTACTCCATGTTCTACAATTGCATAGAAATCTCTTATTTGTTAGTTCTCTTACAGTCTCATAATTACTCTATAACATTCTTTCAATCTCATTGTGTCTTTCAAGGCCTGAGTACAAAGAAGACGAATGGTAGTGGACATGAAGCCAATGGAATTTTATCTTCTTGATCAGTCTCCAATTTTTGGGTTGTTGTGTTAGTTTGAGTCTTGTCATGATGAGAAACCAAGTCAATTGAAATTGTGGCATCACCGTCTTAGGCATGTGTCTTTTGGTTCCTTGAAGTTTTTGTTTCCTAGTTTGTTTGAGTCCTTATCTAGTTTTGGTCTGCAATGTGAAGTTTGTAAACTATCAAAACAATGTAGAACCTCCTTTTTTGCAAGTAAGAAAATAAATAATGTTACTTTTCATTTAATACATGCTGATGTTTGGGGATCTTATTCTATTCCATGTATAGGTGGCTATAAATATTTCCTTCTCTTTGTTGATGACTACTCGCAGTATACTTGGTTGTATTTGATGAAGAGCCGAGATAAAATTCCTTTAATTGTGAAAGGCTTCTTTAGTATGGTGGGGACTCAATTTGAGAAGAAGATCAATATTATTAGATTTGACAACGCCGAGGACTACCTTGAGAAACACTTACAAACATTCCTTGAAGAAAAAGGAGTGATTCCATATGCATGTTCCAAATCGGAGAGGAAAAACAAACATGTGATTGAAGTTGCTAGAGACTTGTAATTCCTTATGCATGTTCCAAATCGGTTTTGGGGGGATGTTGCTCAAACAGTTGTATATCTTATTAATAGACTTCCTTCATGGGCCTTGCATCTTCGGTCTTCTCATTAGCTTCTTTTTCCTGATAAGGATACATTCCATTTTCCTTCCAAGGTTTTTGGGTGTGTCTGTTTCGTCCATGACACGAGTCCTTCTAGGTTGAAATTTGATCCAAAGTCTATCAAGTGTATCTTCTTGGGATATTCTTCAGTCCAAAAGGGGTATCATTGTTATGACCCTTGTTCTAGAAAAAGGTATGTATCCAAAGATGTCACATTCTTTAAGTCTACTCCCTTCTCTGTCTCTCGTCCTTCTCTTCAAGGGGAAAATGCTAGTAAAGATCGGACTCCCTTTTGTATGCTTATTCCTGCAACTGATGTTGTCAATCCTTCTCCTCTTCCTCCTTGTGGTGGCAATAGTCCTCCTCTTGTTGCCTCCTCCTATTCCTCGGTCTTGGCATCAGTGGTTCGTCAGACGAGAAAAGATGATGACTCCAAAGATTGAATGTCCATTACAATTTGACCTCCCGGACTCAGTAATTTGGATTTTGAACTTCTTCCTATTTTCGATGCCTGTGTTGAATCTGTTGTTGAGCCTCCTATTGTAGATTTTGACCTCAACCTTCCTATTGCAATTCGTAAAGCAAGACGGACATGTGCTAAGTATCTTATCTCAAATTATATCTCTTATGATACTTTATCACCCTCTTATTGTGCCTATATCTCTTCTATTGCTTCTATTTTTATCCCTCACAATGTTACTGAGGCAGTGCGGTTCCCTCATTGGAAGGATGCTATGAACCAAGAAATGGAGGCACTTGAAAAAAAATAGACATGGGGAATTGTTTCTCTTTTAGAAGGCAAAGTTCATGTTGGATGCAAGTGGGTTTACACAGTGAAGCGTAAAGTTGATGGCTCAATTGAAAGGTACAAAGCTCGACTTTTGGCAAAAGGGTACACTCATTCTTATGATATTGATTACCAGGAAACGTTTGCTCCAGTAGCCAAGATGAATTCAATCCGAGTTATCATGTCTCTTGCTACCCACTATTCTTGGCCCTTATATCAAATGGATGTTAAGAACGCCTTCCTTAATGGAGACCTTTAGGAAGAAGTTTACATGGAACTTCCTCTAGAAGTGAACATCCCTGGGAGTGAAGGAAAGGTTTTCCGTTTGAAGAAATCCCTTTACGGCCTTAAATTGTCCCCTAGAGCATGGTTTGACAGATTCAGGAAAGTTGTCTTAAAAATTGGTTTGACAGTCCCCTGTTTATTTGGAGAGCAAATGGAAAAATAACTATGTTGATGATATTGTTAGCACAGGGGATGATATCTCTGGGATTGCTGAACTGAAGTCTTTCCTTGGTATTGAATTTTAAATTAAGGATTTTGGAAATCTCCGATATTTCCTAGGGATTGAAGTCACAAGGTCAAAGAGGGGCATTTATATTTTGTAGAGATAGCTGATAAGCTATTAGTGTGTGTGGGGTTCCAACTGCACATTTTATACCTGCTGTTTATTTTATTTTTTATTTAGAATAGTTGGGCCGGCTGGGCCTTGTTTGTCGTTCTTTTATTTGTTTTAAGTAAGGGTATTAGGGTAACTAGTCATTGTAATATATTACAATATAAATACAACTTAGTGGGTGGCTAGAAACATAATTCTGCTGAACCCTTTCTTTCCTTCTCCTTCTTCTCTTCCTCTCTCTC
Organism: Nelumbo lutea; assembly: GCF_056320005.1. Lineage (NCBI taxonomy): Eukaryota > Viridiplantae > Streptophyta > Magnoliopsida > Proteales > Nelumbonaceae > Nelumbo > Nelumbo lutea. The sequence goes on from NC_142690.1 coordinate 12,426,781, forward strand.
TTCCCTCTTCTATTCATGACCGTTCTTTCTCTTTCTTTTCTACTGATTTAAATCAGAAAACAACTATTTGTGGGTTTAATTTATTCAAGTTGGTATCAGAGCCAAAACTAGAGCAGTTTAGGGTTCTCATGTGAGCCTAATCCAGTCGGCAGCATGAGAAATTATTGAATCTGATGTTTTGCATCTTCGCCTGATTCTTGGAGGATCACTGGAGTTTCGAATTGTGCCAAAGGGGTTACACAACCTTTGGAGAGTGCTCGGTGACCAGGAAGGGTCAGAGAAGGTAAGTCAAAGATTAGGGCTTAATCTAAAGGTTAAAGGTGACGATCAATTTCTTTCTGAGAAAGAACTCATCTTTATTGAGATCGACCTTAAATGGAGCAGTTTTTAACCTTTTGGAAGCAGTGGTTAATAGAATTGTCTCCCTTTCCATTTCTTTAGGATTTCTTGACAGAGATCGACCTTAAAAGGAGTAGTTTTGACAGTTTTTTGACAGTTCTGATTTAAGTCAATTATTGCTGTTAGTTTTCTGGCAGAGATCGACCTTAATCCAGCAGTTTTCTGATATATCTGCTAGTTTCTCTGAGTTTTTTGTGAAATCCCACTGTCAACTATTGCTCCCACTTTTTTCTGTGACTGTGACTGGTTCTTTGGCAATTACAGTAATCTGATTTTTGATTTCTGGGTGTTTCTTGTTGACTGAGGAGTGTTTCTTGGAAGTTATTAATAATCTGAAATTGATTTCTGGGTAATTCTTCCTGACTGAGGAGTGTTTCTTTGTGGTGATTCTCGGCTGCGAGTTTCCTTTTTTTTTTCCGATTCAGCAGAGACCTTTTTTTTACATAAAAGAGGCTTCTTTGATCAAAGTACTGACTGTTAACATCCTCTTTAAAATGGAAAAGGTTGGAAGTGAATTCAAGACTCCAGGGGAAGGTATTTTAGGGGCTAGAAGTATGACTGAAAGTTCTTTCCAAATTATAACTGTTAGGTTCAATGGAACAAATTACTTGGAGTGGGCACAATCAGCTTTGATGACTATTGGAGGTTGAGGTAAATTAGGCTATGTAACGGGGGATATAAAGAAACCAGCTAAAGAAGACACATCACTTGCCAAATGGGTTCAAGAGAACTATTTGGTGATGGTATGGCTATGCAATTCAATGCAACCCCACATTAGCCAAAATTATTTATGGGCTAAAACGGCTAAGGAAATCTGGGATAATATGAAAGAGACCATTCCCAACCCCTTAATGTTGCTAGGGCTTATGAACTGAAGTGTGAAGTGAAAAATCTCAAGTAGGGGGAGAAGCCAGTCTCTGTTTACTTTGCTACTTTGAAATCTCTGTGGCATGAAATTGACCATTGAATGGGAGAGTTAGAGAGATGCAACTACCTGAAGCAAGCTTGTTGAAACAAATAGAGTTTTTGAATTCCTAGCAGGTCTGAATTCAGAATTTGACATAGTAAGACAACAACTACTTACCAGGGATGGTGTGACCTTGTCTCAGGCTTCTTCACTAGTGCACAGTGAAGAGAGTAGAAGAAAAGTGATGTTACAGGTTCAGCCCATGAAATCAGCCCTAGCAGCAACAAAACAGAAATTTGGGAGAGATCAGGAAAAGGAAATAAAGAAGGAAGATAAAAAGGAGATGTTTTGTGATTATTGTAAGAAGCTCAAGCATACTAGGGATACTTGTTGGAAGTTGCATCCCCATCTTGTTCTAGCTAGATTCAGAAATAAGAAAGGAAGTGCTAATATGGCAGTCAACACTGACAATGCATCGTCTTCCAATAAAAGAACCACATCTCTAGATGCCTTAGTTGCTGTCCGGGCCGCCTTGACACAATTAGAGAATGAAGCTAGTATTTCTGGGTCATCATCTCAGTCTTCAGCTGCCACTCCTGTCATTCCTACTTTAGCTTTTGCTTCCTTAGGTACAAGAGCTACAGCATATCACACTTCAGCCCCAGGTAACACTAGACCCTTCTGGGCAATAGATTTAGGTGCTTCTGACCATATGACTAGTTTATCCACTTTGTTTACCACCTACTGTTTATCCTCTAGCAGAGACAAAGTGTCTATTGTTGATGGATCTCTTGTTCCTATTTCTGGCAAGGGAGACATCAGACTGTCGGATGCCATCTCCTTGTCCTCAGTTTTGCATGTCCCTAAGCTTAGTGCTAACTTGCTTTCAATTAGTAGTATTACTAAGAACCAAAACTGTTCAGTGACTTATTTTTCTCAATCTTTGTCTTTTTTAGGATCTGGAAACAAGGAAGATGATTGGGATTGGATATGAGACAAATGGAGTCTACTTGCTTGAGCATCCACAGGGGAAGGAAAATGAAGTTGGGAGATTGTGCATACTGATGTTTGGGGGCCATATCATACTCCTGCCATGGGGGGGGGGGTACAAATACTTCTTGTTATTTATTGATGATTATACCCATTTCTCATGGATTTACCTTATGCACTCTCGAGATGGGGTTCCTTCACTGACCCAAGCTTTCCATCAGATGGTATTGACCAAATTTGAAATCAAGATCAAAATTCTTAGATCTGATAATGCCAAGGAGTATTTTGCAAAACCCCTGGCATCATATCTTCTAGACCATGGAGTTATTCATCAGAGCACTTGTCCTTGTACACCTCAGTAGAATGGGGTTGTTGAGAGAAAAAATAGACATATTTTGGAAGCAGCCAAAAGCATTATTCTCAACTCTAATGTTCCTATACGCTTATGGGGCGATGCAATCCATACTGCTGTTTACCTTATTAACCGAATTCCTTCACGGGTTTTAGACATAACACTATTCAACCTTCTGTATCCAAACAAGGACTTGTTCACTATTCCCCTTAAAACCTTTGGGTGTACTTGCTTTGTTCAAATCCTAGGACCTCATTGCTTCAAATTTGATCCCAAAGCTGCTAAATGTATTTTCCTTGGGTATGCACAAAATCAAAAGGGGTATTGTTGTTATGGTCCTGTTTCGGGAAGGCCTTATGTGTCCATGGACGTCACCTTTTTTGAGGATATGCCCTACTATCATAGGGCTTCTCCTTAGGGGGAGAGTCGTGAGGAAGGGATTTCAGCCCCGGAAGTTCCATTACCTATCCCAACTGTTGAGGGGGAGTGTCGTGAAGAGGGTTGTCAGAAGTGCAGGGAGTTGAGAGTGTATCACAGACAGTGGTGGAGGCAGGTTGATTCTCGTTCATAGCAGTCCAAGTCGATCCCAACACCTACAACTTCAGATCCAGGCATTACACCCATTGTTGAGCCCACTATTGCAGATGCTTTGCTTAACACTGTTGAGCCTCAGCCTCTTCCTTCAGATGACCTTGATCTCCCAATTGCAATTCGTAAAGGGAAGTGTCATTGTACTTCATCCACTACTCATTGTATCTTCCAGTTTTTCTCTTATGGTTGTCTCTCAAAATCCTACAGATCATTTCTAGCATTTATTGCTACCATTTCTATACCCAGAATAGTGCAAGAGGCCCTTCTGATATCTGAATAGAAGGAAGCAATGCAAATAGAGATGGATGCACTTGTTAAGAACAACACTTGGGAACTAGTTGACCAGTCTGAGAGGAAGAAACCTGTTGGATGCTGTAAAGAGACTGAGCCGAATGAGCCCTAACAACCTCTCTTGTAATGTCTTTTATTTTATGTTGATGGGCCACACTTAATGGGCCTGTTATTTATTCTTGTTTATTTTCTTTATGTAACTGCCAAGCTGGCCGTCCACTTAAGGGCATTCTTGTCATCATTAAATTTTAGATTTTAATAAAACAGGGTTAGAGGAGAATGGAGAATGATTCGACTCCTTCTCTTACCTCTTCTCTTCACCATCTTCTTCTCTTATACAGTTATTCAGACCTGTTTTATTCAGCTAACCACTAAGTTTAAACTTGATATTAGAAGACTTATTTACATCTTGGTATCATAGCAGGTTTAGTTCCTCCTCCTTTTTCTTCATTCCTTTACACTCTAAAATCAAGAGTGTATGGAGAGATAGGTTCTCTATAGTATAGAGAATCACTTGCCTAGTTGGTAGAAGGGTTTGGAGAGTTTAGTTTTGACTAGATTTTGTCAAGAAGTATTGTTGTTCTACTGCCGCCCGAAACCCCAGCCGACTAGAGATTTTTGAGGTTACCAGGAAAGGTGAAGCTCGAGTGTGGCGCTCTGTGCTTGGAAGGTGTCTTGTGACTGCTAAAGGAGGGCGGTTCAGGTTTGGAAGAGTTCGGGTTAGTCTGGTGGGTGCGGCAGCATCTTCTCTCTTCCTCCCATCTGCTGGACGGAGTAAAACCCTAGTTTTTCAAGCACCCAAGTTCTGGTTTGGCTTAAAGTAAGTTTACATAGTCAAAATTTCTGTTCTTTGATTTCCGTTTGATTAATGGAGACATACGGAAGTGAGTTCAAGCAGGTGTCGGTTTCTGGACCTACCTCAGTAGATTCCGTTTTGACTGGTGTTACCACAATTAAGCTAGATGGGATGAACTATCTTGCTTGGGCACAGTCTATAAAAATCTATGTTTGTAGTAGAGGAAAATCCGGGTATCTCACAGGCAGTAAGGTGAAACCGGAAGAGACAGACCCTGAATTTGAAAAATGGATGCAAGAGAACTACACTGTTATAGGATGGTTAGTTAACTCTATGCAACCCCATATAAGCCAGCACTTTCTCTGGATGTCTTCAGCTAAGGAGATATGGGACAGTGTAACTAAGACCTACTCACAGAAACTAAATGTAGCCAGAGCATACAAATTGAAAAGTGATGTGAAAAACCTGAGATAGGGGGAGAAGAGTGTAGCAATCTACTACTCTATACTAAAATCCCTATGGCAGGAAATTAATGTTATGGAGACAGTGGTATGGGAGAGTAAAAAGGATGCTGAAATGTATAGAAAGCTGGTGGAGAGAAATAGGGTGTTTGAGTTTCTCACTGGACTCAACCCTGAGTTTGATATTATCAGACAAAATATTTTGGCCAGGGATGAGATTACTCTTTCACAAGCATATGCTATGATAAATAGTGAGGAGAGTAGGCGGCAGGTTCAGTTACAGAGTCCACCTACAGAACATTTTTCACATGCGGAAATGAAACCAAAGGGCCCTACTGAGAAGAGAGAGCAGGTGTGTGAATATTGCAAGAAACCACGGCATACGAAGGACACCTACTGGAAGCTTCATCCTAGACTTCTCCCTGATAGGTTTAAGTACAATAATAACCCTAAGAAGGGCAGTCAGGTGGGAAAACCCAAGACTGCTAATGCTGCTACAGTACCTGAAGGAGGAAGTAAGGAGAGTGAAGAGAAATCAACCATTGAACAGTTGGCTGCAATGAAGCTGGATTTTGAGAACTATGGGAAGCTCCTAAATCACCTGGAAGCTATAGTTTCTTCAGCTCACTCTTCCAACAGTACATCATCTTCATCGCCTTTTGCTCACTCAGGTACTCGTGCTTCTGCAAATCATGTTTCAGCTTCTAGTAATCATAAAATCCCTTGGATTATCGATTCCGGTGCATCAGACCATATGACCAGTCTATCTAACCTTTTTTGCTCATATCACCTTCTCTCTGGGAAAGAGAAAATATCCCTTGCCCCCATCTCTGGTAAAGGTGATATAAAGACCTCTGACACCCTATTCTTATCTTCTGTTCTTCATGTCCCTAAGCTTAACACAAACATCTTATCTGTTAGTAGCTTAACAAAGTCCATGAATTGCAGCATAACTTTCTTTCCCACTCATTGTGTTTTTCAGGATCTACAGTCTCAGAGGATGATTGGGAGTGGCCATGAGGCGAACGGAATATACTTGCTGGACACACTGGATCAAGCTTTGGGACCACCTCATGGAGTTGCCTTAGAGTCAGTCGTGTCAGAGTCTGTTAACAATATTTTATTATGTCATTTTCGGTTTAGTCACTTGTCTTTTTCTGCTTTGAGTCATCTATTCCCATATATGTTTAAAGGAGTGTCTTTATCAGGTCTTCATTGTGAATCATGTGAGCTGGCAAAGCATTGTAGACATTCCTATTCAATTAGCAATAAAAGATCACTGTCTCCTTTCCATATTGTTCACTCTGATGTGTGGGGGCCATATCACATGCCAACCATGGGGGGTTATAGGTACTTTATCCTTTTTATTGATGATTATTCACGTTACACTTGGATTTATCTCATGAAATCCAGGGATGAAGTACCAGCTATTGTGAAAATTTTTCATGAACTCATCCTCACCCAGTTTAATACTCGTATCAAAATATTCCGCTCTAACAATGCTAAGGAGTATTTTGAGAGAACCCTCTCCACTTATCTTGAAACTTTTGGGGTTATTCATCAAAGTTCTTGTTCCTACACTCCACAACAAAACGGGGTGGCGGAAAAAAAGAACAGGCATGTGGTTGAGGTTGCCAGATCCCTCTTGTTTGCATCCCATGTTTCTGTAAAGTTTTGGGGAGATGTTGTTCTTACTGCTACCTTTCTGATCAACCGTATGCCCTCCCGGGTCCTTAGCTTTAAAATTCCTTTTAGTCTTCTCTTCCCGGATGAGGATCTCTTTTCTCTTCCTCTTCGTGTTTTTGAGTGTACCTGCTATGTGCATATTCATAGTCAACAAAGGCACAAGTTTGAACCTAAGGCTCATAAGTGTGTATTTCTTGGATATGCTTCCACACAGAAGGGGTATTGCTGTTTTGATCCAGTTCGTGGCACTTGCTTTGTATCTCGGGATGTCACATTTGCCAAGTTGACTCCCTTCTTTAGTATTCCTCATGAGGGGGAGAAATCGGATGAGCCCTTTGCTGTGTCTCCTGCTGTTCCTCTTCCCATCCCTTATGAGTCCGATCATGGGGTGTCCACCTCTTCCACTAGACCTACCGCTCCTCCTCCTTCTGCTCCTGCTCTCCAAAGGTGGTACCAAAGGCAGAGATTCAGACATGTGTAGGTTGTTTCCACTCCTTCAGAAGAGCATCTTGCCACTCCCATCATTCCTGAGGAAACAGGTCAGCCCTCTACTGACCCATCTTTGACTGTCCTAGACCTTGACCTCTCTTCGCAAGGGCGAGCGAAAGTGTACAGCCCATTGTATCTCCAAACACTTATCTTACAGACTTTTCTCCCCTTCCTACTACTCCTTTCTTGCCTCTGTGTCTTCCCATGTGATACCCAGGTCTGTACCGGAAGCATTATCTTAAGCTGAATGGAGGGATGCTATGATGACTGAACTTGATGCATTGCATAAGAACCATACCTGGGATATTGTGGACTTGTCGGAAGAGAAGGAAGCAGTGGGTTGTAAGTGGGTGTTTACCATTAAGTATCACTCTGATGGTTCTATTGAGAGGTTTAAGGCTCGGTTGGTTGCTAAGGGTTACACCCAAATGTATGGCATTGACTATCTTGAGACATTTGCTCCTGTTGCTAAGATGACTTCAGTCAGGGTTTTACTTTCTCTAGCAGCTACTTTTGACTGGTCCCTACATCAGTTTGATGTTAAAAATTCCTTCCTGAATGTAGACCTGCATGAAGAGGTCTATATGTCTCTACCTCCAGGAGTGTATGGGAAAGAAATGAAAGGCAAAGTGTGTAAACTACACAAATCTATTTATGGTCTCAAACAATCTCCTCGGGCTTGGTTTGAGAGATTTTGGGCTGCTCTTGTCTCCTTTGGCTACATTCGAACACAATCTGATCATACACTATTCTTGAAGAAAAATGACTCTCTGGTGACCTTCTTGATTGTTTATGTTGATGATATTGTGGTCATAGGTAATGACATTGAAGAGGCCAGCAAACTGAAAGGATTTCTCAACTCTGAATTTGAAATCAAAGACTTGGGAGATCTTCGGTATTTCTTGGGCATTGAAGTTGCTCGATCTAAGGATGGTATCTTCATATCTCAGCGCAAATATGTCCTTGATCTCCTTGCTGAAACTGGTAAACTTGGAGCTAAACCCATCTTCACTCCCATTGATCCTAATCATAAGCTTTCTTCCACAAATGGTGAACATTTATCTGATAAGGGAGTGTTTCAGAGACTGCTTGGGAAATTGTTATACCTTTGCATAACTCGGCCAGATATTTCCTATGCAGTTAAGTGTTATTGGTCAGTTTATGCATTCTCCCAGAGATACTCATCTAGCTACTGCAGAAAGGGTTCTATGCTACTTGAAAGGTACTCCAGGGAAAGGTATTCTGTTTGCTAAGCATGGTCACATGAAGTTGGAAGCCTTTACTGATGCAGATTGGGCAGGATGTATTGATGACAGAAGGTCCACCTCTGGTTATTGTGCTCTGGTTGCTGGGAATATTGTGTCTTGGAGGAGTAAGAAACAATCAGTAGTTGCTAGATCCTCAGCTGAAGTAGAATACAGGGCAATGGCTCATGGTGTGTCAGAATTACTATGGCTACGATCCCTTCTAGAGGAATTGGGAGTGGACTACGAGAAACCAATGATGCTCTATTGTGGCAACCAAGCTACTATCAACATTGCACATAATCCCTTTCAACATGACAGAACTAAGCACATTGAGGTTGGTAGGCATTTCATAAGAGAAAGAGTCTCTTCAGGAGAAGTTTGTTTACCATTCATCACATCAGAAGATCAACTGACTAATATCTTGACCAAGGGAGTTCCAAGGGGGAAATTGACACACTATATAAGCAAGCTGGGCATGATTGACATCTATGCTCAGCTTGAGGGGGAGTGTAAAGAGACTGGGCCGAATGAGCCCTAACAGCCTCTCTTGTAATATCTTTTATTTTATGTTGATGGGCCACACTTAATGGGCCTGTTATTTATTCTTGTTTATGTAACTGCCAAGCTGGCCGCCCACTTAAGGGCATTCTTGTCATCATTAAATTTTAGATCTTAATAAAATAGGGTTAGAGGAGAATGGAGAATGATTCAAATCCTTCTTCTCTTACCTCTTCTCTTCATCATCTTCTTCTCTTATATAGTTATTCAGACTTGTTTTATTCTGCTCACCACTAAGTTTAAACTTGATATTAGAGGACTGATTTACATCTGATGCAGATGGGTGTTTACAGTGAAATACAGTGTTGATGGCTCTGTAGAGAGATACAATGCCAGATTGGTTGCAAAGGGCTTCATGCAAACTTATGGCATAGACTATATGGAAACCTTTGCACCAGTTGCAAAGATGAACACAACTAGAGTCCTACTATCTATGGCTGCAAACTTCTCTTGGCCACTATTTCAAATGGACGTCAAGAATGCTTTTCTAAACGGAGATTTGTAGGAGGAGGTGTACATGGAGTTACCTCCTGGCTTTTACAATACAAAAGCAGGAAAGAAAGTTTGTTGACTAAAGAAGACTTTATACGGGCTGAAACAGTCTCTGAGAGCTTGGTTTGACAGGTTTAGATTGGCATTGGAAAAGTTTGGCTACATGTAGGCTCAATCAGATCACACTCTCTTCTTTAAGAAGACAGACTCCTCTTTGACCTTACTTGCTGTCTATGTGGATGATATTGTGGTGACCGGAAGCGATATTAATGAGATAGATGCTCTTAAGCAGAATCTTCACAAAGACTTTGAAGTAAAGGACTTGGGAGAGCTGCACTATTTCCTGGGAATTAAGGTAGCTCGATCTTAGCATGGCATTTTCATCTCTCAAAGAAAGTATGTCCTTGACTTATTGGAAGAAACTAGAAAGTTAGGAGTAAAGCCTGTTGACACACCCATTGAGTTGAACCATAAATTAAGTGCAGAAGGTGGAGAGCCTCTTAAGGACAGGGTTATGTATCAAAGGTTGGTTGGGAAACTTCTTTATCTCTGCCTAACACGACCAGACATTTCATATGCTTTCAGTGTTGTCAGTCAGTAAATGCATTCTCCTAGGACCACTCACCTTGCGGTGGAAAGGGTACTTGCTTACTTGAAGAGATGCCCAGGGAGAGGCTTACTTTTCAAGAACAATAGACACATGAAGATAGAGGTGTATACAGATGCTGATTGGGTTGGATTCATTGATGACAGAAGATCTACCTCTGGGTATTATGCATTTGTAGGGGGGAACCTTATTTCCTAGAGAAGTAAGAAACAAAATGTTGCTGCTCGCTCTAGTGCTGAAGCTGAATACAAGTCCATGGCTAATGATGTTGCAGAAGTGTTATGGCTGAAATCTTTGCTGGATGAACTTGGAATTGACTATGAGAAACCTTTGATTTTGTATTGTGATAATCAAGCAGCAATTAACATTGCACATAACCCAATACAGCATGACAGGACTAAACATATCAAGGTGGACCAGACATTTTATCCGAGAGGGGTTTGCATCTCAAGAAGTATCTCTTCCCTCTGTTACCTCCGACATATAGCTAGCTGATCTCTTTACTAAAGCAGTCACAAAATTCAGGTTGGAGACACATTTACGCAAGTTGGGTATGACAAATATCTACTCCCAACTTGAGGGGGAGTGCAGAGATAGCTGATAAGCTATTAGTGTGTGTGGGGTTCCAACCCCACATTTTATACCTCTTGTTTATTTTATTTTTTATTTAAAATAGTTGGGCCGGCTGGGCCTTGTTTGTCTTTCTTTTATTTGTTTTAAGTAAGGGTATTATGGTAACTAGTCATTGTAATAGATTACAATAAATACAACTTAGTGGGCGGCTAGAAACATAATTCTGCCAAACCCCTTCTTTCCTTCTTCTTCTCTTCCTCTCTCTCTTCCCTCTTCTATTCGTGACCCTTCTTTCTCTTTCTTTTCTGTTGATTTAAATTAGAAAACAACTATTTGTTGGTTTAATTTATTCAAGTTATTTCTCAGAGGAAATATGTCCTTGATTTGCTTCAGGAGGTAGGAAAATTGGATTTTAAACCAGCTGAAACTCCAATTGATCCTAAACATAAGTTGGGAGTTGATGATAGAGATGTCCTTCCTGACAAGGTGTGTATTAGAGACTTATCGGTTGCCTTCTCTACTTATGTCTGGCTAGACCAGATATATCATATGCTATAAGTGTGGTCTGCCAATACATGCAAAAGCCTAGATCATCTCATATGCAAGCAGTGAATAGAATACTTGCATATTTGAAGGGATGTCTAGGAAAGGGGATGTTGTATTCCAATCATGGGCATCTAAAGGTAGAGGCCTATTCTAATGTTGACTGGGCAAGTTCTATTGATAATAGGCGGTCTACTTCTGGTTATTGTACCTTAGTGAGTGGTAATGTTGTATCTTGGAGAAGTAAGAAGCAATCATTTGTGGCTCGATCTAGTGCAGAGGTAGAGTACTGAGCTATGGCACATGGAGTCTAAGAATTGTTGTGGCTGAAGAATTTGTTGACAGAAATGGGAGTGCAGATTAATACTCCAATGATATTATATCATGACAATCAAGCTGCCACAAACATAGCCCAAACCCTGTACAACATGATCGTCCAAAACATATAGAGGTTGATCGACATTTCATTAGAGAAAGAGTTGCCAGTGGAGAGATCTGTCTACTTTATGTGAGGTTAGAAGACTAGTTGGTTGATTATCTTACTAAAGGTGTTCCCAAATCAAAGCTCAACAACAATATGAACAAGTTGGGCATGATAAATATCTATGAACAGTAACACACCAAGCATTCTCGAAACTTTCTTCTTTTATTTTCTTTTCAACATCTCTAAAGCTTCCAACTACAGGGGCGAGCAAAAAAACAAGTAGAAGGTCACCATGGTGGTTGCTCTATATAAACCTCCTCAAGAAGGTTACCATGTAAAAAGGCATTGTATCTAGGGATATCAAAACGTAGACTGAGCCAATCTTAGCAATAAGAGAGGTCTCTGTGTAGTCAATCCATATAACTATGAATAACCTTTTGCAAGCAACCGAGCTTTTAACCGCTCTACACTACCATTCGGTAAATAGTTGACAATGTTTACCCACTTACAACCTACAACATTCTTGCTAGGTGGGAGAGTGGTGAGAATCCCATGTATGATTATGAGCTAGAGAAGAGAGTTCTTCCATTGCGTGGCACCACCTTGGAGAGGTAAGAGCTTTTTGAACATTCTTAGGAACAAAAACAGAAGATAGTAGAGAAACAAACTGTCAATGAAAGGTAGAAAGATGAGATACAAAAACAATAATTAGAAATGGAATGAAGAGTGTTATTGTGTTTACCTTTCCACAAGGCAATAAGAAGGTCAAGGTCAGATAGAGAGGGTGAGGTGGTCGTTCAACTGGAAGCTACATCGAAGGCGAAAGCTTGGTCACAACTAGAACAAGAGGAATGGACCCCTCAATAGGAAGTAGAAGTGGAGGTGGAGAAAGAGGAGATACATTTGACACGGAGAAAAACAAAAGACTCAACAAGCGTAACATCGGGACAAACAAAAGAATGTTGGGAACTAGGGTTATGACATTTATACCCTTTCTGGGTCCTATAATAGCCAAGAAAGACACGCTTAGTAGATCGTGCATCTAACTTATCCATTCTAGGCCCAAGATTATGAACAAAACACACACCCAAAAACCCTCAGAGTGATAGGAAAAGGAGACAAGGTGGGGAACAAAATAAAGAAGGGAGAAGGACTTTTAAGGATAGACATGGGCATCCGATTAATAAGGAAGAAAGATGTAAGCACATCATCACTCCAAAAACATTTGCATACATTCATATGGTGCAAAAGGGACCGAGTAGTCTCTAAGAGATGGCAGTTCTTTTTCTTATCCACTCCATTTTGCCGAGGAGTGTAAGTACATGAGGTTTGATGGATAATGCCATGTCGTTCTAAATATTCCCGAAACAGTGTATAGAAGTATTTCTGACCGTTCTTAGAATGAAGAATCTTAATGTATATACCAAACTGAGTGTGAATTTTAGCATTCAACTTTTGGAAAATAGAAAACAATTCACTCATTTCTTTCATAAGATAAATCCATGTCATCCTTGAATAATCATCAACAAAAATTACAAAGTACTCGTAACCATTGTATGCCATTATTTTATTTAGACCCCAAATGTCTGAATGGACCAAAGAAAAATGATTCAACATACGACTATCAACCCTAGGACTAATGGGAACACGATCGTGTTTCCCATACTGACATGACTCACATTCCAAAGTAGAAAGATGACTCAACGATGGAATAGGTTAAGTGCCTTAATAGATAAATAATTAAGCTTGCAATTCCACTTGAGAGGAGAAATGGACGATTGAAGAGTTGTTGACAAACCACCACCATCAAGATAATACAGTCCACTAGCTTCATGCCCTCCACCAATCTTCATCTCCATCTTGAGATCCTAAAAAACACATGAAAAAGGGTAAAAGGTGATAAAGAAATTAAGGAACTTGGTCAATTTTCTAACATAAGGTTAAAAGGGAATTTGGGAGCATACAAAACTGAAGACAAGGATAATGAATCTATGTCAAAATTACCAATACTACAGATGGAAGATGTGGAGCCATTAGCAAGAGTAACAGTGTGTGATGTAGAGGACTAAGAAAGAGAAGAAAACACATTTGGAGTCCCAGTCATATGATTGGAAGCTTCATATTCGATAATACAATAGGAGGGTTTTGGTGCCAAATAAGCCATACCTGAGTGGGCAACGGTAGTTGTATTCTACTGAGAGGTAGCCTAGAGGAACCGCTCATAATCATCACGTGAGACACTCATCATCTCTTTTTCGGAGACAATTGTTGATGTAGAAGGTATCTGATCAACTTGCTGAATTTCATCTCTCGTACCACCACCACCACTAGCCACAACATGATTTGCCCAAGTTGAGGATGGGCCATGTAGATCATAAGAAAAGTTGATAATATGTCCCTCCATTCCACAATTACACTTCCTCGGACCATTACTATATCCTTTACCACGAGGTTCCCTTGAATCTCAACCTCCAATGCTCCCACCACCACGATTGTACATGGGACCACTACCACCACCACGACCTAGCTGAACTCCCCTTGCTCCTCCTCTACCTCCATGACCTCCCCCTCTTTTCACTGCAAAAGCAAACCTATCAGAGATGGCAGACCCACCTAGTATATGTGTTCTCACCGGTTCATGTTCAAACATCAAACTGCTCTCTCTGTTGTTGCTGATTTTGGCATTAGATGTAAGGGGATGATGCACATTCAACTCATTTTAAAGATTCCTCATGCTAGAATGGTTCCAAATCTCCTTGGCTATATCTAAGTTCACACAACCCTTGATAATCAACTGGGGGTTTTTCTTCTTTTACATGCTTCACATTCTTCTTAGCCCTAAGAAAAACTTCTACAGACTTAGCCCAAGGCACATAATTCTCATCATTTAGTTTAATAGAAGTCATCTACACATTCAAGTAATTAGGGGGAATCATAACACTAGATTATGTTCACTGCTTTCTCCTATAGCTGCCACGATAAAAAGAACCTTTCACTTACTAGTATGCCACATCACCTCACTTATTAGCCACCACACTGCACACTAATGGCTAGTTATTGCTGTAAACATCTGTTGTCACATTTTTCTGCAATAATAGTCACTGCTGTTCTTCACTTTCAACATCATAAAACCACCTGAATACACCCCACACACATGGCACTAGGTCTGCAACCAATCAATACCTCACACTGTAACACCCATGCAACCCACCTATTTGAACCACACAAATCTGTCCTGCACTAGTCTGTCCACTACACTGCTGCACCACTAACTGGAGGCATGAAAACCTCCAGAAGAAGAAAATGATCACTCCTTCCCATTCTAAGTAATTAGTTCAATCAAACTTGATAGTAGTGATATGAAAGGTGTTGTTTGGCAAACTTCCAGCCCCTAGTACAAATCCTTCGTCTTTGACATTTGATTCACTCTTAGTTGTCTCCATGATAGATGCTAAGGTAGTTTTTTCCCAACCGATCAACTATTAACAATTGTTGAGATTTTAGTAGTTTATGATTTTATTTTTTTAATTTAGTGTTATTGGGCCCAAGGTCCAATATTTAATGTTTCTTTAAGTTCTGTTTATGTTATTGACAGCAGCCAACCTATTAAGGACGACATTATCTTTTTTTAATCAGTGAATATATAAACTAATGAGTGGGGCGGCTAGACTGATTATTGGCTTCTCTCATCTCTTTTTCTCATTCTTCTGTTCTCTTTTCTCTAAGAAACCTTTCTTCTTCTTTTCCTTTTATTTCTGTTACAAATCAGTTTATTTTTCTTATCTCTATACTTGGTATTAGAGCTTTTCCTAAGGATTCTTGAGATTCTCCCATGCATCCCTGGATGGGGAGATAGAGAGCTGATCGAAGACTTCAAAAGGGCCCAAATCTTGGAGTTTTTCGTGGACCTAGAACCTTATGTGTTTGATCTTGGGTTGATCATTAAAGTCAGGAAGAACTAGAGGACGAAGAATCTTGATTGTAGTAAGATTCTTTGTTTTTTATCTAGGAAGAGGCGCTTAATTTTTTTTTGATTCCTTGAAGTTTTTTGCAGGGGAAGATTCAATTTATGGAATTTTCTGAGTAGACAGAAATATCTTTGGGTAAAGGGTTTTAGTTGTCAATTTTTTTTTTTTTTGAGGTTTCCAAAGGGGATCAATCTATTTCTAGAGGTGTTTTCTTGTTTACAATTGAAGTTTTAAGCTGTTTTGGGAACTATGACATTGTTGGACAATATGTTCTTTCCCATGGTAGTGTAACTCTTTCCAAGGCATATGCTCTTGTGTTTGGAGAAGAGAGTAGGAGTGTTATGATGAGGAATCTAATCATTGAGTAGCCGGCTATAGTTAGCATAGTAAAACCTAAGCCTGGTCGGGATAAGGGTGATAGTGAAAGTAAAAAAGAGGACAAGAAGGATTTGATTTGTGACTATTATAAGAAGCCTAAGCATACTAGAGACATTTGTTTGAAGCTTCACCCACATCTTATACCAGTTCGGCTTAAAAATAAGAAAGGGAATCTTATACTAGTTTGGCTTAAAAATAATAAGGGGAATGATAATATGGCAGTAATTGAAGACTCATCTGGACCTCGTACACTAGCCTTAGAGTAAATTGTATTAGCCGCAGCCAGGGGTGAGTTGGAGAGATATTGGTAGCATTTGAGTCAAAAAGATATAGCTAGTTTCAGTTCTTCACCTGGTGGGCAGCAAGGTACAAGTAGCTCAAGAGCTGGTCATACTACTTCATTTGCTCATATAGGTACTTCATATGCTACTACAAATTATGTCTCCACTACAAGTAAGGGGTGACCTCCCTGGGTTATAGGCTCAAGAGCCTCTAAACATATGACCAACATTTCCATGCTTTTTTCTTCATATTCCTAGACTACATACTAATCTTTTACCTGTGAGTAGTTTAACTAAAATTTTGAATTGTTCAGTAATATTTCTTCCTGGTTATTGTGTTTTGCGAAGTCTAGAGTCAAAGAGGATGATTAGGAGCGGTCGTGGGGTGAATGTAACCTACCTACTCAATGTGCTTCCTTGTTACCAAAATAATCAGTGGGTCAAACTATGCTTTGGCATAATTGGTTTGGGAATCTCTCTTTTGGTTCTTTACGTTTTTTCTTTTGTTTTGAAAGTTATTTGTTTGTTAAGTTGTCCAGTTTAGATTGTGAGGGCTACCAACTTGGAAAGCATTTCAACATTCTTTTCAATCAAGTAATAAAAGTTCTTCAATTTTTTATATTGTTCACACTATTTGGGGACCATACCATGTTTCTTTATGGGTGGATATGGTTATTTTATTTTATTTATGGATGATCATTTTCGATATTCATGAGTATACTTGATGAGATCTCGTGATGAGGTGACCATTTTAGTGCGACAGTTTCATTAGACGGTTCTTACGTAGTTTGGTGTGCAGATCAAGGTGTTCAGATCAGATAATGCTAGGGAATACTTTGAAAAAAACCTAGCATTATATTTAATAGAGCATGGAGTGATTCAATTAGAGCAGTTTTTTGTATACTCCCCAATACTTAAAAAAAAAAAAAACCTAGTTTGTTTTCTGGTTTGACTTCAGATCAGCCGCTGTTTTTTCTATTCCTTTTTCCCTTCTTCTTTCCATTTGCTGAGTTGTCTAATGCCCTAGTCCTGGTCATGGTTTATTGAGTTTATCCTAGGTTTTTCCCTTGGGAGAAGGTCCCGGGGGACCCAAAACAGATTTGGATATGCTTTACTAGAGTAAGATAGAGATGGAGTTGTCATTGGACTAGTAGAGTGACTTGTAGAAGGCAGATCAAGGTTTGTAGACTGCAAGAAGGCACAATATGGAGGATTTCTCAGACCACACAAGTGGAAGTTTTTGGGTTTCAGCATAGAAGGCTACTGAACCAAAGCTAGGAGGTTATTGTTAGTGTTCCTATGCAAGCTACAACATAACCAAAGTTGAAACACTTATTAAAATCATTTCTTTGATTCCAGTGTGAAGTATAGTGCTGGTTTCTTTTACAGCTGAGTTTTTGGAAGGTCAAATGTCATCCTCAAACTCAACTGAAGTAAACTAAAAAGAAAACAGATCGAGTGAGGGTTTCCTGAACATGGAAAACCCAAGATTCCCTAGTCTTTCAAATCATGAAATTGGATGAATATACATTACAACTTCAAGGATTGGTCCATTTCTGCAAATGTCCATATTAGAAGTCGTGGTTTGTTGGGATACATGAATGGAAGGGTTAAGGAACTAAAGATGGAAGACCCTACATATGGGAGTTGGGCTTAGAAAAATGCCTTGGTGCCATGGTGGTTGTCCTCCTTGAAACCAAAGATTGCAAGGACAGTTCAGCACTATCCTACAGCCCATTAATTTTGGGGGAAGCTATCTAATACTTATGGGCAACGAGAAAACAATTCAAGGAATTATAGGTTGACACAAGATATTGTAGTTTTGAATTAACTTACTAGTTGATACTTTGCTACCCTTGAAGGGCTTTGGGAAGAACTTGACCATCATCTCATCATTTATTGGAAATTTTCCGAAGATAGGGATGATATGAATCTCATCATCTCAGCATATGATGGTATTTAGTCTCAAATTTTGCGAAGAGATAAACTCCCTAGCCTGCAGCATGTGTTCTAACTAATAAAAGATGAGGAAATTAGGAAGAATGAGATGAATGTGGACATTTCCACTTCCCACACAATAAGTTGAGTACTTAGATCTTGCTCTAGCTACTTAAAAGAGTGGGAAAGGGAGAAACAAGAAAATTTTAAAGTGTTCTCACTTTGGTGGGAAGAAATACACCAAAGATACATGCTGGATTCTGCTCCTCCCATCTAAAACCAAAAACTCTAAGAAAGGATAAGAAGCCAAGTAAAAAGTTCAAATTCCCATGGACATGTAGCAAGTTTAAATATGGCGGATGGATGCATAAAACTGGAACCATTAGTGCTTCTTCTAGTATGGGACAGACCACTACACCTTCAAATAGCTTTCCCGAGTTCATAGCCGAAGAGGTAGACATGCTCAATTAGGCTATAGCTTGGTTGAAACAGTCCTCTATTTCTTCCTCTATTTTGAAGATAGGTATTTCTTTTGCACATTCTGTTATTAAGTCTTGTCCACCTAACTCATGGGTCATTTACTTAGGAGCTTCTGAACACATGAACAACAATTCTTTTTTATTTTCATCTTATCATCTCATTTCTGTACAAGACAAAGTGAAGGTTGTTGATGGCTCTCTCTCTCTCTCTCTCTCTCTCTTTATTATTCTTGGGAAAGAAGATATCCAACTTCGAAAAGCTTTTTCTCTTAAGTCTACCTTGTGTCTTCCTAATTTTATTGCAAACTTGCTTTCAGTGTATAGAACAACAAAAACTTTGGATTATATTGTAATCATTTTCCCATTCATTGTGTTTTCTAGGACCAGTTGACGAAGCAAATGATTGGGAGTGGTCGTGAGTCTAGAGGTCTCTACTATCTCAATTAAGACATTAGGTCAGCTCTTAAGGCATCATCTACTCATATTAGTGAGTGCAACGAGTCTAGTACATTGGTCTATCTTTGGCATGCCAAATTGTGTTATTTGTCTTTTTTGTTGTTAAAGAGTCTTGTTTCCAAAGTTGATTAAAAAAGTGTCTTTTGAAAGCCTTTTTTGTGACGCCTGTCAAATGTCTAAACATTGTAAAACAAACTAGCAAAGTTCAATTAGTGAAGTCAATGCTCCTCTTGATTTAATTCATTTAGATGTGCGGGGTCCTTCACCCATTACTTCCATCGATGGCTATTGGTATTTCATTAGTTTTATTGATCATTTTACAAGATGTACTTGGATTTACCCAATAAAAGAATGAAAGAAAGTACCTAGAATCACTATGTTTTTGTGCAAGATGATTGAGACACAATTTGCAAAGAAGATTAAACAGTTTCGTTCAAATAATGCAGTTGAATATTTCAAGAATTCTCTAAGGCTATATTTGGTTTGAAAGAAAAGGAAGGGAAAGGTAGTGAAACCTATACAAGGTTTGTAAAGGTTTCCCTACCTTTCCCTTTGCCCTACTTTTTCCTTCAAACCAAACATACCCTAAATGTGTTCTTTGAAGATGAAGGGACCTTACATTAGTCATCTTGTACTTACACTCCACAATAAAAAAGAGTTTTAGAAAGGAAGAATATACATTTACTTGAAACTACTTGTGCTCTACTATTTCAAAGCAAGGTTTCAAAGAAGTTTTGGTCTCATGCGGTACTTACAACTTTTTTTCTCATCAACCAACTCCATCCAGGGTTTTAGGGATGAGAACTCCTTTCTCTGTCCTCTGTCTAAAGCAACATGTGTTCTCTTTGCCTTCTAAGGTCTTTGGTTCTGTGTTTTCATCCATGTTAAGGATCCTGAAAGGCTGAAAGGACGTAGCCAGATCCTAAGGCAATCCGTGGGGTGTTCTTGGGTTATTCTCCTACACAAAAGGGATACAAGTGTCTTGATCTAGCTACTGGAAGGAAGTTTTTCACCAAAGATGTTACCTCTTGTGAGTCACATCTTTCTTTGAGCCTCCCCATAATCCTCTTTAATGGGAGACTAGTGCAGTGGAAGAGATTTTCTCTAAGGTTAACCCTTTTGTCTCATCTCCTGCTTCTTTTCAACATCTCCCTCTGATTCACTCTCAAAACTCTCCCCCTATTGAGTCCACTTGTCCAATTGAGACTATTGGTGATGAAAATCCTCGTGGTACTACTCCTTGTATTGAGGCAACTCCCCCTGACCTTGATGATGAAAGGTAGCTAAGTGTTTATCAATGGAAGAGAAAGAGAGACCTACCAGTTAATGACTAAAACGAATTGGGAGCTTCAGATTTCGACTAAGGTATTGCTCCTCCTCCTACCTCCAACAGTCCTAATTCAGATCTTCCTATTTCTTTGTGAAAACCTATTCGTTCATGCACCCTTCATCTTATAAATAAATTTGTTTCCTACTGTCATTTGTTTCCTGCCTATTGCTCTTTTTTCTCTTCCTTGTCCTCTTTGTCAACTCCTTCCAAGTACTTAGAGGTTATTGTTGATCCCAAATGGAGAGAAGCTATGGATGAGGAATGAAAGCTTTATTGAAGGCAAATACTTGGGAGACAATGGATCTACCAGTTGGAAAGAGCATTGTGGGGTGCAAGTGGGTGTATACAATCAAACACAAGGTTGATGGTTCTATCAAGAGGTACAAAACGAGATTAGTTGCAAAGGGATCTACCCAAAAGAAAGGTATTGATTATAAGGAGACCTTTGCTCCTATTAGAGAATAAAACCTACTCAAGGACCTCACTTAATAGCTTAAGCTTTTAGGTTGAATGGTTATTTGAGATGGTATCAGAGCCACTTTTACCAAGTGATCTATTGTTCGGTTCTCGTCACCCCTATTATAATTAATTAAGTTTCAGCACAAGGTATGGGTGGGCTTGTGTTGTCCACACTTCAAGCCCAATGGGCTTTCGTGTGAGGGGGCATGTTAGAGAATAAAACCTATTCAAGGACCTCGCTTAACAGCTTAAGATTTTAGGTTGAATGGTTCTTTGAGAGCTCCAATTGCCAAATTTAATACTATATGGGTGTCACTTTCTCTTGCAACCAACTTTTTCTAGGAACTGCATTAGTTGGATGTCAAGAATGCGTTTTTAAATAGAGATTTTCAAGAAGTCTACATTGGATCCTCCTCTACGGTATGACATGGGAGGAAAGATGTGCAAGCTAAGAAGGACTGTATACAGCCTTAAATAATCTCCAAGGGCTTGGTTCGAAAGATTATACAAGGTAATGAAGGTTGTTGGGTAAGCAAATCAGTGCTTATCACACTTTGTTCTATAAAAGAAATAAAGGAAAACTAACAAAATTGATTATGTGTGTTGATGATATTAGTGGTTATTAGGAATGATTCAGATGAGATTTAGAAGTTGAAAGGTTTCTCAGTGTGGTTTGTCTTGTGAAATTTGGTAAATGAGAGGATAAAAGATAGGAAAGCAAGAGAAATAACAGAAGGATTGGAAGCAATGGAAGATTGGGTTAGTTCTCTCATGAAAGACTGAAATAGAAGCAATATGAGTGGAAGCTTGGTTATCACAAAACAGCCTAATTCAAAAGTTGTATGTGCCATAGCTCCATATTCTGCTTCAACATTGGTTCTAGCTACCACACTATATTTCTTACTTTTCCAAGTATAATAACCTATGGTAGATCTCCTGTCCATTGAAGATCCTACCCAATTAGCATCTGTGTACCCTTCCAGGGTTAATTCCAGTCTGATCATACCCTATGTGTTAAGAGGAGAGATTCCTTGGTGACCCTTATGATTGTCTATATTGATGACATTGTGGTTACTAGTAATGATACTCAGGAAGTGATTCAGCTCAAAAGGTGTCTTAACACTAAGTTTGAGATTGAAGACTTGGATGAACTCAGATATTTCATGGGAATTAAAGTTGCTAGGTTTAAGGATGGTATCTTCATTTCTCAACATAAGTATGTCCTTCATCTACTTGTAGAGACCGGTTAACTGGGTGCTAAACCAGCATCCACTCCTATAGACCTCAATCACAAGCTCTTAGTTATTGATTATGAATTGTTGGCTGATAGGGGGGTGTTCCAGAGACTACTTGGGAAGTTGTTATAACTTTGCATGACTCGTCCAGATATTTCCTATGCAGTTAGTGTTATTAGTCAATTCATGCATTCTCCTAGAGATACACATTTAGCAGCTGTAGAGAGGGTTTTGTGTTACCTGAAAGGGACTCCAGGAAAGGGTATCTTGTTTACTAAGCATGGACACATGAAGTTGGAAGCATACATTGATGCTAAACTAGGCTAGATGTATTAACGATATGAGATCCACTTCAGGGTGGCAAGGAAAATTGTGTCATGAAGGAGTAAGAAGCTGTTTGTAGTGGACCTAGTGGCTAGATGGAATTTCAGAACTTTTGTGGTTGAGATCACTTTTAGGAGAATTGGGCATTGACTGTGAGAAGCCGATGATGCTATATTGTGACAACTAGGCCGCTATCAACATTGCTCATAATCTTGTTCAACATGACAGAACTAAGCACATAGAGGTTGATAGGCATTTTATATGGGAGAGAATTGCTTCAGGAGAAGTCTGCCTGCCATTTATCGCTTCTAGAGAACAATTGACTGATGTTTTGACAAAAGGTGTTCCTAAAGGAAATCTGATTCACTATATAAACAAGCTGGGCATGATTGATATCTACACTTAGCTTGAGGGGGAGTGTACAGAGACTAGGCCGAATGGGCCCTAGCCCATTACTATCTTATTGTTAGTTCTTCCTAGTTGTTTTGTTTGCTAATGGGCCTTCAATTCTTTTCTATGCTTTCTTTATGTATGATGAGCTGGACACCCACTTATGGGCAGACTTGTAATTTGTTCAATGTTAGTAAGATTAATAAAAGATAAGAGAGGTGGAAGAGGAGACCATCAAACTCTTCTTCTTTTTATTGGACTGAATCACATCTAAGGGTGTAATGGTTGCATAGGATCGGACTATGGAAGCAAACAATGTTGGGGGAGGATCCTCAGGGGGTCAGAGCCACCACAATCTCTCAACTCATCTCAAATTAAGTATTCAGATTAAC
This sequence comes from Nelumbo lutea, assembly GCF_056320005.1. Classification (NCBI taxonomy): domain Eukaryota; kingdom Viridiplantae; phylum Streptophyta; class Magnoliopsida; order Proteales; family Nelumbonaceae; genus Nelumbo; species Nelumbo lutea. The sequence goes on from NC_142690.1 coordinate 12,449,817, forward strand.
TAAGTACAAGCATGTAGAACTACAAGAAACACTGTTTTGGAAGTATCAATCCTTGTTAATTGGGTTGCAATGATTCATTATTGAAATTATGATACAGTTCAACATAACTTAATAATATGGTTATCAATGGTAGGTCTTCCAGGCTAGTTATCATGGTGTTGGTTTGAGGATGAGAATATCTTTTGTACTTTGTGCGATTTTGGCTTCCTAGTCATGGTTTATGACCCTTTGGCTTGGGAGGTCCTGCATTTTCTATGTACCTTCATCTTTGGTCATTGATAAATTTTCTATTTATGATAAAAGAAAAGGATACCCAGTGTGCAAATTGGCATATCATATTGGTATAGACCAAAGCTGATATGTATCAGATATATGTATTTATTGATATTCAGTTAGAATCCAACCTGCACATTAAACTTTCAGGATGAAGATGAATCTGACCGTTTCATCCAGGGCCATAATTTAGGCTGCAAGAATATGCTGTCATTACTAGTGATGATACATTTGAATGGGATGGACTTGTAACACTGATACTTTATAGCAGTCATATTCATCATTGCAACTATCTCAATTTCCATTAAATGAATAAAGATATATGGGTGTTGAAGGATTGCATGATACTAATAATGAGATTTCTCAGGTCTTATATTGTACTAAATCCTGCTTGTTTTATGTAATGAAACATTTTATATTATTCTGTAATTATGAGATTTTTTGAGTCATATTATTTCCACATATATACAGGCAAATAGGCAAAAGAGACTTTTGAAATGTCAGGTAAAGTCAGAAGAAACAAATGGAGGAGGATTAACACAAGATTTGTACAGTGCCTGGTCTCCTTCCTCAAATCAGTATCCGCAATTTGGAAACCCATTTGCAACCTCTTCTATACAAACAATTCCATCTTCAGTTCTCAGTCCACAACGCCTGCTTGGAGAGCCCGAGTCTTTGAGATACATGCACAACTCCAGTTCTTGTTTTGCCCCTGGGTACGGATATTCTGCACAGTATTATCCTGTAATGCCATTGTCACAGCAAGTTCACACTGAAGGAGATAAGCACCAACCAGTCCTTGTCAGCTATGAATATTCTCCCAGAGCATCTAAGCAAGTAAATTCTTTAAAGAAGTCAGTAGATGTCACTGCCAATACTTCAACCATGACACCTCAGGAAAAAATTGAGAAGTTAAGACGACGGCAGCAGATGCAAGCAATGCTTGCCATTCAGAAACAACAGCAGCAGATTAGTCATCAGGTCAGTTGTACCAACCACTCAATTGCCCAATCTTGCCTACAAGAGGAACAAAGCGAAGATTCGGTGGCAACTAACATTGTTGATGAAAACATAAAAAATTCTTTGTCCCTGGAACCAAGTTCACCTGTAGAACAAGATGATTCCAATACAGTCCCTATGATAATTAATGAGTGTTCACTGGAGGAAACAATACTTGAGCAATTTCAAGATGTTATTGGAAAGGTATATGTGATTTGCATGTATAACCAGTCTATTGTGAATTCAATTACATTATGTTAGAGTAATGCTCTTACTTTTCTCCATTTTGCAGTTGGATATTAGAATAAGGCTTTGTATTCGGGATAGTTTGTCCCGTTTATCTCAAAGTGCAACACAAAGGCATGGTGCTAGTGATACAAGCAGTACCAACAAAAGCAGCAATGATGAAAATGAGGTTACTGAAAAAGAAGAAATAAACAACCAGAGCAGGTATCTTATCTATAAGGCAATTCTGATGTAAACGATTGATAGAAGTTCACCTAAAAGGTTAATTGTGTTGTCTGTTTGTGTGTGTTGTATTCATCTCCATTACATCTAATGTTGGTTTGCTTTAGAGGCCAATTACATAAATGGCCTGCCCATTAATTCAAAATGCTTTATAAATATTTCGAATAATAGAAATTCACTCAAGAAATTTTAACAGATAAGTTATCGTTAAAAATGGATTTAATTTGGTAAAAATAATTTTATTTGCTAATTTTTAATTATCTAATTACAATAAAAAATGAAAATCAAAATAATTTAGGGTAATTTTTATATGAAGCACTTGTGCAATTTGTCATGTTCGGTGGTTACATATACAATGAGAAAATATCTTACCAAAAAAAACAAGAAAGGAAAAAGACAATGACCTAAAATTAATTTGATGAACCATTTGACTAATAAAAAACAAGAGATGTTATGTCAATATTTCCCTCAAATGTAATCACCAATAAACTGAAAAGGGAATGGTACTAAATATTTTTTTTGCCTTTCTTACTTCTGAAAGGCAAGCATAGTGAAAACTTTTAGGATGAATAGACCCACTATAACAGCTTCCTAAGTAGTGAAAATTTGAAATACCACTAAAAAACAAAAAACTACAACCTTGAATGAGATTAATAATCATCTCATATCTTCATTTTTGTTGTAAATGAAAATTGTTGTAAAGGTTAAGCATCTTGTACTGGGCCTTCTTTTATTTTGTTATGTTACTTAAGCTGTATTAGTGGGCCTGGGCCTGTTTTTTATTTGGTTCTTGCTTAGTTGTTTTAGTGCTGGCATCCTACTAAGAGATACACTAAGCTGCACTCACCCCCATTTTACTCGGTCTTCTTCTTCCCTTCTTGCAATGTACAAAAATAAACTCAACCAAGCCTTCTCCTAACTATATGGGTTGGCTTCTCGTGGTATTGTCGTTCTTTTTTTTTTTGAAGAAGAAGAATCAAATAAAAAATCATTAAGAAAAGATGAAGTACAGAAGGAGGTGATAAGACATCACCAGAATCAAGAAGCACCCACAGAAAACCCAAAAAGGATCCTAAAAAATCACACCTTGTACAAAAGATCACCCAAACAACTCTGATAAAAGATCACAAGACAGACCCAATACAAAAACCACAAAAAAGCTAGAAGCCACCCCCAATCTAATCAAGAACAAAAACCCTTCCAGATTCCCACATCAGTCTTCATCTGTGAACTCATCCTCTTGATTCGAGAGTTCCTCATCCCATTTCATGTTCCTTTCCATCTGTGCTTTTTTCTTCAAATTCTCTTCCTCTTTTTTTCTTTCAAGTTCTCCGAAAGCCTTCCTAGAAAATTTCTCTTCCTTGTTCCTTTCTTCAATTTCTCAGACCCAAGCTTTTCCCAACTGTGACCTCTCTATCCACCAATTTTTGTATGTCTACCTTACCTGAAACTTCATCAACATCATTTTCCTGCCTCAGCTGTATCGAACCAGATTCAGGGTCAACATCATTCACCTTGTTTTCCTGTTGTTCCTTAAACGAAAGGGGGTCCTGTGACTTAGCTTGCACTGTTACCTCTCTATGATCATTACCACTTGTCCTGTTACCTGTCACCCTTTTCCTTCTGTACACCCATTTATATTGTTTTGTAGGTCCTGTCCCTGCCAAGCTGAATTTTAGTCTTGAAAAGATCTTTGTCACATGCACTATATTACGGGTCTCACATTCCATGATTTCTTGCTGTTTAACCCACTAGACTGATCCTTCTCCTCTGTTTTGCTCCTTCGACCCATATCAACACCCAGTTTTCCAATTTCAACCTCCTCAAAAATCATGCCATCTTCGACCTGACTTTCAGCCTGTCCATCACAGGACTCACCCATGTCCTTTTTAATGAGTTCAGTGCTTTGTTCAGATTTGTAAAGTGCTATATCAATTGTTAATTATGGCCCCTCAAATCATTTCTCACTACAACCCATGTCCTTTTTAACCTGCATCTTAATCCTCTACTCTTCAAGTGATTAATAGTCAAAATGCTACCCAAGAGAACCACTCTTTTTTTTATTTTGAAAAGGTAAGGTAAAATTATATTAATAAAAAGGATAAAAGCAAGCAAAACTGCTCACTGTACAAGATTTTGTACAACTGAAAACAGCTTTAAGATCCCTCAAAAAAATTTACAGCCACACAAGAAGCCAGAACATCCCCCTTGAAAAGCAAATTGGAACTCAGCCACCCTCTGAGGTCATCTACAATTAAATTTATCACACTTTCAACCTGAAGCTGTTTATGGTCGAAAATCCTCCTATTTCTTTCCTTCCAAATTGACCACAGCACTGCTAGAGGAATTGCTTTCCACAGAATCCTGCCTTTTCTGCTCATGCCCCCAACTTTCTAGAAGGGTCTTTACCAAGACAGGCAAGCAAGAAGAGCACTGAATAGCTTTTAGAAAGTGGGCCCAGATTTTTTAAGAAAAATCAGTGGAGAAACAGGTGGTTTGAAGATTCTTCCTCCTTCCCACATAAAGCACAGATTACATCTGATAGCACTACTCCTTTTTCTAATCAGCATTACCTTCGTCAAACACTTTTCTTCAGCAGCCACCCAAACAAAAAAACTTCACTTTAGATGGGGCCACACTACCCCACACTAAATGACTGGAGAAAGAGCTAAGGGAAGCAGGCACCAAGCCGGAATAAAAGGATTTCACTGAAAAGGCTTCAGCCTTTGACTAACACCAAAGCACTGATCTGGAACCAAAGAGTTTATCTTGACGCCCTGCAGCCTTCTTAACAGATCTATAACCTGAAGAATTTCCTGAAACATCGAAACCTCAGCCACCAAATCTTCTTTATCAGTCTCCAGCTGAAATAGATCAGGAAACAATTCTTTCAAAGAGAAATCAGTGCACCAAGGATCAGACCAGAAATTCATCCTGGAACCATTCCCTACCTTATAATTAATACCTTCCAGAAACTGTGGGTAGGCTTTGTAAATCGCTTTCCACACCAACACCCATAAGAGAGGTTGGACTCAGGCGGATCCCACCCATTACTGTGGAATCCATATTTCTGCACTATAAATTGTCTCCATAGTTCGTTAGGCTCCTGGAGGAACCTCCAAAACCATTTCCCAAGAAGATCCAAGTTGAAGTGCTTCAACTTTCTGATTCCCATACCACCACAGTTGACTGGTTTACAAATCCGATCCCAACTTACCAGGTGAAATTTGTTGGAGTCTTTCCACCTCACCCAAAGAAAGTTTTGCATGATTTTCTCCAATTTTGAAGCTACCTCCGCAGGCAATGGAAACAAAGACATGAAATACAAAGGGATACTGGCCAGCACACTCTTTAACAGCACTAACTTACCTCCCTTAGACAATACCTTGCCTTCCACGTTGCTAACTTGCTTTTCAATTTCTCCACCACCGGGGACCAAATGCTTTTGGAGTTGCACTTTGTCCCTAAAGCTGCCCCATATAGGAGGAAGGTAAAGCACCCACCCTGCAACCCAACAATTCAGCCAGGGACTACAGATTAACGACCTCTCCAACAGCCACCATTTCACTCTTTGCCAGATTAACCTTTAAAATTGAAACCACTTCAAACCAACATAGAATGTTCCTTAGGGACAAAACCTGCTCAGCTTTAGCACCACAGAAAAATAGGGTGTCATCTGCAAATCGGAGAAGAGGTATTTCTTCCCCATTTGGAGATATTTCAAAGCTTGCTAAACAGCTACTCTCCACTGCTCTAGCAGTCATCCTACTTAATTAAACCCTCCATAACACAAAGGAACAAAAGAGGGGAGAGGGGATCTCCTTGACAAAGACCCCTAGAGCTTTTAAAATTACCCCTTGTCAGATCATTTAAAAAGATTGACAATCTAGGAGTAGTCACACACACCTTCATCCAGTTCCTCCACTTTTACCCAAAGTGAATCCTTTTCGGCATGTAGTCTAAGAAAGCCCAGTTAACATGGTCATAGGCTTTCTCTAAATTGATTTTGCACACCAGACCCTTCTTACCACTCCTTTTTCTTGAGTCAATTAATTTGTTAGCTTTGAGTACACCATCTTGGATATGTTTATTATGAATTGTAGTGATACAGTGGACCAGACCTGATATATTTACTTGTGGTCCCATGCATTCAGTTATCTTGTTGCTTATTTTTTGCTTTCTTCTTGTTTTCTTGTACTATTATAAGCATCAGGGCACTTCTGTCTTTTTACTTCATGTTATGTTAAAAACATATAAATAATACTGTTTAGGGCGGCATCAACATAACATTCTGCCCCCATTTCTCTTCTTCTTCTTCTTCTTTCTGGATTATTTTTTCACCTGAAAACAATTCTTCTAACTGCAGTAACTTCAAGTTGGTATCAGAGCAGGTTTAGGTCTGCTCCTGAATCTCATTTAAGCTCTTCCCAGCCGGCTGCACGAGATTTTATTAGGGCTGGAGATTTAGCTCTCTTAGTGGCCTGATTCTTAGAGATTGGTAGAGTTCGAAGCTTTCCAACAATTCTGTTCTTGGAGATTGCCCAGCAGTTAGGAAGAATCAGAGAAATTACGTTCGAGTGAGATTTAAAGCTTAAATCTCATATTGAAGGTACCGCCCAGAAATTTCTGGGTAGTTTTTCAACTTTCCTGAAGACTTGTAACAGGAGGTAGGGTTCTTGGAATCTCTGTAAGGAGCGGTTGCTCTTTTTTAATTTTCTCCAAGACTGTTCCTAGGGTTTTTCTCTTAAAACAATAAATCTACTGGATTGTTGTTCCTATTCTCAGTTTTGGACGAACTTTTGTATTCAAAAGGGGGAGCCTACTGTGTTCTTTTTCTTCGCTGTGTTGAATCTGCAGAGAAAATGGTTGACCAGCTTGTGGTCCTCACTTGTTCATATGTTTTTACTTTGATTACAGTGCTGTTAGAATACTCTTTTTCTGTTGTTTCTAGTGGCAGGGGTATTCCTGTCATTGTACCCCTTATTATTGAAGACCTATTTTAAATATCACTTGGGGTGGCAGACTGAGCCAGACCGAACCCCTCTTTTCTCTTCTATTCTCTCTTCCTCCTCTCTTCTTCCTTTCTCTTTTCTTTATTCTCTTCATCTCTGTTTTCTTTTCTGTTTACTAAACAGGTCTGAACCTCCTTGGTTTCAGACAACTGAATCCAGTATGGAGTTCTTTGGGAGTGAACAGAAATCTGCTGGAGAAGGTGCTGAAGGGGCTGTTAGTATGACTGATAACAACCTTTTTCAGATTACCATAATGGATGGTTCAAACTACTTGGAGTGGGCTCAATCTGCTATGATGGCCATTGAAGGAAGGGGAAAGTTGGGCTATGTGACTGGAGACACTAAGAAACCAGCCAGGGAAGACACTACTTATGCAAAATGGGTTCAAGAGAATTATCTTGTGATGACATGGTTGTGCAACTCAATGCAACCCCATATTAGCAGAAATTACCTTTGGCCAAATACAACCAAGGATATTTGGAATAATATGAAAGAGATTTAATCATAGCCACTTGATGTGGATAGGGCTTATGAGTTGAAAACTAAAGTGAACAATCTAAAATAGGAGGAGAAATCTGCATCGATTTATTTCTCTTCTCTGAAATCCTTATGGCATGAGATAGATCACCTTGAAACAATTGAGTGGAAAAGCAATAAGGATGCAGCAACTTATAACAAGTTGATTGAAAGAAACAAAGTTTTTGAGTTTCTTGCGGGTCTGAATTCTAATTTTGACATTGTTAGGCAACGACTTCTCACTAGGGAAAGTGTTACCTTGTCCCAAGCCTACTCCCTAGTGCATAGTGAAGAGAGTAGGAGGAAGGTTATGTTGCAAAATTCTCAAATAGAGGTAGCATTAGTAGCTGCAAGACAAAAGCATGGTGGTGATAGGGATAAAGAGATGAAGAATGAAGGAAAAAGGGTGTTTTGTGAGTACTACAAGAAACCTAGGCACACAAAAGACACCTGTTGGAAGCTTCACCCTAATCTTGTACTAGAAAGACTCAAGAATAAGAAGGGAAATGCAAATGCAGCTATTACATCAAATAGTTCTTCCCTTCCTAGACCTCGATCTAATTCTTTGGAGGCCTTAACTATAGTCAAGGCAATTATGACACAGTTAGAGAATGAAGCTGGATTTGCAGGATCATCTCAATTTACCTCTACCACCACTTTTCCTCCTTCCTCTACTTCATCTTTTTCCCACTCAGGTACAAGAGCCATTGCTTTTCATGCCTCAACTCCAGGTAACACTAACCCTACTTGGATTATAACTCCAGTGCATAAGATCATATGACCAGCTTGTCTTCATTATTCACTTCATATAATTTGTCTTTAGGCAGAGGTAAAGTATCTATAGCTGATGGCCTATTTCTAGCAAGGGAAACATCAGAGTTTTTTATGCCATTACCTTATCCTCAATTTTGCATGTACCTAAACATATCACTAATTTACTTTCAATTAGTAGCATTACAAGAAGCCAGAATTGCTCAGTAACTTTCTTTCCTGACCATTGTATTTTCTAGGATCTGGTGACAAGGGAGGTGATTAGGACTAGCCATGAGATGTGTGAATAGATCGATTAACCCTAGTTTAGTTCTAGGTCTAAAGTCTGTAAGAAGAAAAGAAGAAGGAGAAAGAGAGAAAGAGGAGAAGAAAGGGTTCAGTCAAGGAGAACAAAAGTCACATCTCCCAACCGACCCACTTTGTATTTATATTCTATGTGTTGGATTACAAAAGACAATGTTGTCCCTCATTATGGGACACACAACTTAAACTAGTTGTAGAAACTAGGGTTTCAAGAAAGAAAGAAAGAATAGAAGAGAAGAGAAGAAGAAGAAGAAGAAGAAGAGAGCAGTGTGTCGAGAGGTGTGTGATGTTCATGGTTCACACCCTCAAAAATAAACATTATAATTTAGAAAAATAATAATTACAAGAAGGCCCCTATCTGGGTGTCCAAATGCTAAGAGAATATAAGAAAAGAGAAAGACTAGAAACACCCCTATCTAACCATTTTCAACACTCCCCCTCAAGCTGAGCATATATGTCAATCACGCCTAGCTTGGCAAGGTTCTTAGCAGCAAACTTTGGTTGGTGAACACCTTTAGTGAGGCAATTAGCTAGTTGGTCTTCTGACCTTACAAAAGGAAGGCAAATCTCTCTACTAGCAATTCTTTCTCTAATAAAGTGTCTATCCACCTCAACATGCTCTATACGATCATGTTATCATGTTGGGCAGGATTGTGAACAATATTTATGGCTGCTTGATTGTCACAATATAGTCTCATTGGAACATCTACTTGGATGCCCATATCAGTCAATAAGGTCTTCAATCAGAGTAGTTTAGACACTTCATGAGCCATTGCCCTGTACTTTGCCTCAGCACTAGAACGAGCAACCACAGATTGCTTCTTACTTCTCTAGGAAACCACATTGCCTCTAGTTGAGGCACAATAACCGGATGTAGATCTTCTATCATCGATGGATCCTGCCCATGTAAGCCTCAATCTTTAGATGGTCGTGGTTGGAATATGTTGTCGTATGAAACTACTAATAGCCCAAGTTGTGGTGTATAATCAACAGGAAATTAAGAGGATGAGAGGAGAGAATGAGAGGAGAAAGAGAGAAGAAGAAAAGAAGATTTCGAAGGAAGGGTTTCAGAAAAGAAGAGGATGCTTAATTTGCTGCCCCCCTCTATCTATTTATATTAATTCTGAAGTAAGGATAAGACTGCTTACATGGCAAAACTAAAATCCTAATAAAAGACAATTAAAATCCTAATAAAAGACTAACAACTAATTGTGGACTGACTTAAATAACTAATAGTTGTATACGAGTACAATAGAAAGAGGTGGGGACCACATCAGTGGTGTCTACACTCCCCTCAAGTTGGGAATAGATGTTTGTCATTCCCAACTTGCATAGATCTGCTTCTAACTTCTTCTTTGAAACTACCTTGGCGAGAAGATCAGCAAGTTGCATGTTGGAGCTGATATATGGAAGACTGACTTCTTGAGATGCAACCCTTTCCCTAATAAAATGTCGATCTACTTCAATGTGCTTGGTTCTGTCATGTTGTACTAGGTAATGAGCTATATTAATAGTATCTTGATTATCACCGTACAACATTATAGGTTTTTCATAGGTAATATCCAATTCATCAAACAATGATTTCAACCATAGTATTTCAGCCACACCATTTTCCATGGACCGATATTTGGCTTCAGCATTGGAATGAGAAACAACATTTTGTTTCTCACTCCTCCAAGAAACAAGGTTACCTCCTACAAAGGTACAATATTTAGAGGTAGACCTTCTATCATCAACACAACTGGCCCAATCTGAATCTGTGTAAACTTCTATCTTCATGTGATTATTATCCTTAAATAGTACACCTCTACCTGGATACCTCTTTAAATATGCCAATATCCTCTCAACAGCAGGTAGGTGGGTAGTTCTAGTAGAGTGCATATACTGACTAACAACACTGACTGCATAACTGATGTCTGGTCATGTAAGACAAAGATAGAGTAGTTTAACAACTAATCTTTGGAACATAGCTTTATATTCAGGAGGCTCTCCACCTTCTGCACTAATCTTGTGATTCTGTTCAATAGGTGTATCAGCTAGCTTAACACCCAACTTTCATATTTCTTCTAACAAATCAAGGACATACTTCCTTTGAGAAACAAAGATTCCATGCTTGGACCGAGCTACCTCAATACCCAAGAAATACCGTAGCTCTCCCAGGTCTTTTACCTCAAATTCTTGATGGAGAAGTTTCTTAAGAGACTCAATTTCACTGTTATCACTCCCTGTTACTACAATGTCATCCACATATACAACGAGTAGAGTCAAGGAAGTATCCACTTTCTTAATAAACAAAGTGTAATCTGATTGAGCCCGCACATAGCCAAACTTTTCAAGGACTTGTCTGAATCTATCAAACCAAGCTCTAGGGGACTATTTTAGTCCATATAAAGCTTTATTCAACCGACAAACCCTCTTACCTGTCTCTGTACTATAAAAACTAGGAGGTAGTTGCATGTACACTTCTTCTTGCAAGTCTCCATTGAGGAAGGCATTTTTAGTATCCATTTGGCCAAGAGTAACTGGCTGCAAGAGATAATAACACTCTGATAGTGGTCATTTTTGCTATTGGTGCAAAAGTCTCCAACTAATCTATACCATAAGTCTGAGTAAATCCTTTTGCAACTAACCAAGCCTTATACCTTTCAATGGAACCATCAACATTATGTTTCACAGTAAACACCCATCTACATCCAACTGGTTTCTTCCCTTTGGGTTGATCAACTAGCTCTGAGGTATTGTTTCTCAGAAGGGCATCCATTTCTACCTTCATTGCATCCTTCCACTCAAGAATGGTCAGGGCTTCCTGTACTGTTCTGGGAATGGGAATATCAGCAATGGATGTAAGAAAGGACTTGTAAGAGGGAGACAGGTGATCATAGGACAAGAATTTGTGAGATACAGTGGACTGTGGATGAGGTGCAATGGCGTTTGCCTTTATGGACTGCAATGGGAAGGTCAAGGTCATTCAATGGAAGTGAGGGCTCAAAAGATGGAGAAGGCTCAACAGCAAAAGGTTCATCTGCAATGGGAGCTGGAAGAGATGTGGTACCTGAATCTGGATCCTTAGAAGGAATCGGGGATGGTCTGGACTGCTGATGACCGAAATCAACCTGCCTTCATCGTCTGTAATAAACTCTCAAATCCCGACATTTTAGACAACCCTCCCCATTACACCCATCTTCACTCAATGGAGCAAGTAAAGGAACTTCCGATGTGTTAACCTCAACCGTACTACTCTCCCCCTAAGAAGAAACCCTACGGTAATAAGGTACATCCTCAAAGAAAGTAACATCCATGGATACAAATCTCTTTCCTGAAGTAGGTTCATAGCAGCAGTATCCCTTTTGAGTTTGTCCATAGCCAAGGAAAATACATTTTGAGGCTTTAGGGTCAAATTTGGAACAGTGTGGGCCAAGAGTTTGCATGAAGCATGTACAACCAAAGGTTTTAAGAGGGACAAAAAACAATTCTTTATTAGTATATAAAAGAGTGAATTGAGGTTTCATTTCTAGAACCCGTGAAGGAATTCGGTTGATGAGATACACAGCTGTGAGAATGGCATCTCCCCAGAAATGTATAGGCACACTGGAGTTAAATATGATACTTCTAGCTACTTTGAATATGTGCCTATTCTTTCTCTCAGCCACCCCATTCTGCTGAGGGGTATGAGGGCAGGTACTCTAATGGATAATCCCATGGTCAAGAAAATAAGAGGCTAGTGATGTTCTAAAGTATTTTCTCGCATTATCAGATTTGAAAATTTTGATTTTTACCCCAAACTAGGTTAAAATCATCTGATGAAAGGTTGGATCAGGGTAGGGACCTCATCTCGAGAACGCATCAGGTAGACCCAAGAAAACCGGGTGTAGTCATCGACAAACAGCAAGAAGTATCTGTAGCCCCCCATAGCAGTGATGTGATATGGTCCCCAAACATCAGTATGCACAAGGTCAAAAGGAACACTACTTCTCTTATTACTTAATGAATAGGTTGTTCTACAATGCTTTGCAAGCTCACAACTTTCACACTTTAAACTGGGCATCTGGATAGATTCAAATAAACTAGGAAACAAGCTTTTCAAAGACCTAAAGTATAAATGACCCAATCGGTTATGCCAAAGCATGACTTGACCAATAGATTGAGAAACAAAAGACCCTCTAATTTCATTACCTTCCCACTGTGAACTTCCTCCAAGCAGATAAATTCCATTTGTCTCACGGCCAGTCCCAATCACCTTCCTTGTCTCCAAGTCCTGAAAAACACATCGATCAGGAAAAAAGGTTACTGAGCAATTCTGGTTTTTAGTAATGCTGCTAACTGAAAGTAAATTGGTGCTAAGTTTAGGAACATGCAGAATAGAAGATAGGGAAATGGCACTAGACAACTTGATGTCTCCCTTGCCGAAAATGGGAACAAGTAATCCATCAACAATAGACACGTTGTCTTTACCAGAGGATAAGTGATAGGTAGTAAATAGTCAAGGTAAACCAATCATATGATCAGATGCACCTAAGTCTATTACCCAACAATGTTCAGTGTTACCTAGAGCTAAAGCATGATAAGTTGAGGCTCGTGTACCTGAATGAGCAAATGCTGAGGTGGGAGGAGTTGATGTTGTGACTGGCTGAGATGATGATGTTGAATTACCAACCTCCTTTTCCAACTGAGTCAAGGCAGCTCGGACAGTAGCTAGAGTGTCTAGTGGTGCTGCTCTTGTGCCTGATGAGGTTGCACAATCAGTAGTAACAGCTGTATTAGCATTCCCTTTTTGTTCCTGAGTTTTGCTAGAACTAGATGAGGATGTAGCTTCCAACAGGTTTCTTTGGTATGCTTAGGTTTCTTGCAATGTTCACATATTAGGTCCTTCTTGTCTTCCTTCTTCATACCTCTCTCCTTATCCCCCCCAAACTTAGGTTTAGTTGCTGCCAAGGCTGATTCAAGTGGCGAATGCTGTAACATAAATTTCCTTCTACTTTCTTCACTGTGCACTAGAGAGTAAGCTTGTGATAGGGCCACACTGCCTCTTGTTAGAAGCAATTGTCTCAGAATGTCATACTCAGAATTCAGACCAGCTAGAAACTCAAATACCCTATTAGTTTCAACCTGCTTTCTGTAGGTCTGTGCATCCTTCTAGCTTTCCCACAATTATTTCTAAGTGATCAATCTCATGCCACAAGGATTTCAAGGTGGAAAAATAAACTGAGACTGGCTTCTCTCCTTGCTTAAGGTTATTTACCTTACATTTTAGCTTGTAGGCCCTAGCAACATTGAGGGGTTAGGAGTAGGTTTCTTTCATGATATCCCAAATTTCTTTAGCTGTTTTTGCCCATAAATAATTTCAGCTGATATGTGGCTGCATGGAGTGACACAACCATGTCATAACCAAATAGTTCTCCTGAACCCATTTGGTATATATATTTGGTCCTCCTTGTCTGGTTCCTTGACATCTCCCAGTAAATAACTTAGCTTTCCTCTACCCCCAATAGCCATCATGGCTGATTGGGCCCACTCTAGGTAGTTTGACCCATCAAATTTTACAGTGGCAATCTGAAAACTGTTCTCAGGTATGCTACCAGCATCACCAGCCCCTAAGCGGTTTTCCCCTTGGCTCTTAAACTCCATTCTTTGTCAAGAAAAGATTAACGAATGCCTTTTGTATAACTGAGACTAGGTAATTACACCCAGAATTTGCTTTCATCCGAACCTACTTTATCCTTATAGGATGGCAATCCACCCAAAATGGTAACCTTCCAAAAACAACTTAGAGTGCAGGGCTGAGAGTGCAAGGCTGAAACTAACTGCAGCCCTAGAATTGGCGACAATCAAGAAACTAGAATCTTGAACCTAGAACCAGTCAAAGGGCTGTTATGTTGTGGGGTCCTGGGACAAGTACTCAAATGAATGGTACCATGCTAGGAGAAAACTGATTCTCATCTTCTCAAGTATTCTTTGTTGATTCAGCAGGTTTAGTGTTTATGTTAGTCATATTTGTGTCTTAAGTTCTTAGTTATTGGGCCTAAACTTGCTTAATTTTTTATTTGTCTAGGTGTCCCATCACTAATCAGGGGCATTCTAGTCCATTCATGTAACATTACTTGGCTGAAGTGAGTAAGCCGCCATTCTCAAATCTTCTTCTTCTTCTTCGGTTGTTGTTTTCCAGCAAACATGATATCAGAGCACTAATCTGTCTGTCTGGTTACAGCCGCCTCTTTTCTCCTCTTCTCTATTCCTTTTCTCTCTCTCTCTCTCTCCTATCTTGGCTGCTGTGAAGAAACCCTAGGGCTGACCGTAGAACACAGCAAGGTCTGTATCTAGGGTTTCCCTTGGTTGTAGGGCCCCAGGGAGTTTGTTCCAGAAGCTAATGCCCTACTAGACACCCTGCAACAGGTAGTAGCCATTCGGCTGCTAAGAGAGATCTGTGTGGAACAGATCTAGGTGGAAGGACTGAATGAGACAGTCCTAGTACAGATCGTAAGGGTGGTCATAGTCTACGACAGCAGAAGTCAAAGCCTAGCCTAGTCCAGAAGAGTTCAGCACAGTACAGAGGTGGATTGTTCTTAGTTTTAGACCTGTTACGAGGGGTTCTCAGACTTGTAACAGCTTTGGTAAGTCTGAAATCGTGTTCTTTGTACTGAGTTTTCAATTGTGATCACTGTAAGAGGAAGGAGATGTCCTCAATATCGGGAGAAGTGTCTTCTAGGGATAATAGAACTGGTGGGAGGTCTTCTAATCTGGAAAACCCAAATCTGCACAGCTTGCAGATCACCAGTGTATTGTTGGATGAATATAACTTCAGAGAATGGTCTGTTTCAGCCATGCTCTTCATTACTTCCCGGGAACTTACGGGTTATTTAGATGGACAAAAGAAGGAACCTGAAGTGGGTAGTGTGGAGTACGCAATATGGCGTAAGGAAAATGCTACTGTTATGTCCTGGCTGCTTGCTTCGATGACTCCAAGAGTGGCATGGCATTTTGTAAAATGGCGTAAGGAACCTGAACCATGGCATTTTGTAAAATGATTTAAACTCAATTTGACAAGAAGATTAAGCAATTCCGTTCAGACAATGCTGCTGAATATTTTGAAAGATCCTTGAACCTGTTCATGGAGGATGCAGGCATGCTACACCAATCATCTTGTGCTAGTACCCCTCAACAGAATGGGGTTGCTGAGCGCAAAAATAGACACTTATTGGAGACTACTCGAGCTTTACTATTTCAGCACAAGGTTCCCAAGCACTATTGGTCTCAAGCAGTCCTTACCGCATCATATCTGATAAATCGGATGCCATCCAAGGTGTTGGGTATGAAAACTCCTTTCTCTGTCCTTTGTCCTAATCTTCCAGACTTTCCTCTTCCACCTAGAGTCTTTGGTTGTGTATGTTTTATACATGTAAAGGATCCAAAGAAGACTGTTGAGCAGGAGACCAAGAAGAAGAAGAAAAGAAGGAGAAAAGAAGAAGGAGAAGAGGAAGAAGAATAAGAGGCAACTGAGTTAGGGCCTCAACAAAACCTACCTTCAGTCGAGTGAAGCTTTCTATTTATACTGTTATGGCCGAACATAACAATATGTCTACATAATTACAAAAATACCCCTATGGGTACTAAGTATGTGTACAGTGCATATAATACACCTGTTAACACTCCCCCTCAAGTTGGGGCATAGATATCAATCATGCCCAACTTGTCACAGAGACCTTGATGTCTGGAATAGTTTAGCCCTTTTGTAAATAAGTCTGCAAGTTGGTCTTCAGAGCTGATGTATGGAGTGCATACTTCGCCTGTGATGATTTTCTCTCTGATAAAATGCTTGTCAACTTCAATGTGCTTTGTTCTATCATGTAGTACCGGGTTGGCAGCAATACTGATAGTTGCCTTGTTGTCACAGAGTAGAGTCATGGGTTTACCAACTGGAAAACCCAACTCTCCCAATAGATTCTTTATCCACATACCTTTGGCTACTCCATGTGCCATTGCACGGTACTCAGCTTCAGCACTAGATCTAGCTACCACGGTTTGCTTCTTACTCCTCCAAGTAACAAGGTTCCCTCCTACAAAGGTGCAGTAACCACTAGTACTCTCTTTGCTGCTTCAAGATGGGTGGGCCTAAGTGCATGCATGAACTGACTGAGGACACCAACAGCATATGCTATGTCTAGAGAGTCATAGAGAGGTACAACAATCTCCCTACAAGCCTATGAAATTGCTTCACATCCTTAAGTGATTCACCTTGACTGTCACTTAACTTATGGTTGGGATCAATGGGAGAGTCAGTTGGTTTAACCCCAATCTTTCCAGTGTCCTTAAGCAAATCTATGGCATATTTCCTTTGAGAGATGAAGATACCCCTTTTTGATCGGGCAACCTCAATCCCAAGGAAGTATTTGGCGGGACCTAGATCTTTCACCTCGAACTGGGTGGCAAGGAAGCCCTTCAAACTTTGAATTTCATCCTTCCAGTCACCAATAACAATTATGTCATCCACGTATACTATTAGGGCAGCCATTTTACCTTCTACTCTTTTTACAAACAATGTGTGATATGACTGACATTGCTTGTATCCCCTCTTCTGGACTGCAGTATGAAATCTGCTAAACCAAGCCCTTGGTGTTCACTTCCTTGAGCCAAAAAACCGGGGGGTTGAACCATATAAACTTCCTCTTCAAGGTCACCATTCAAGAAGGCATTCTTGATGTCGAGCTGATGTAGATCCCAATTCAGATTGGCAGCAAGAGAGAAAAGGACTCTAATAGAGTTCATTTTGGCAACAGGTGCAAAGGTTTCTGCATAATCAACCCTATATACTTGAGTGAAACCCTTTGCCACTAAACGAGCTTTATACCTCTCCATGGTTCCATTAGCCCCATGCTTAACAGTGAACACCCATTTACATCCAACTGGATCCTTTCCCTCAGGGAGATCAACAAGTTCCCATGTGCCATTCCTATGAAGAGCATCAATTTCTTCCTTCATGGCCTTCATCCATTCTGGTACTGAGAGAGCTTCTGCCACATTCTTGGGAATAGGGATACTGTCAATGGAGGTAAGAAAAGCACGAAATGAAGGTGAGATGTTCTCATAGGAAACAAAGTTGGAAATGGGGTGTTTAGTGGTGCACGACCTAACACCTTTCCTGTGGGCAATGGGAAGATCAAGATCATTAGCAACAGGGAGGTTGGGAGTCAAGTTACCTGAGTGAGTATGATCTTCCCCCAAGGAATCTGATGGCATTTGAGGTATGGCTTCTAGATTCTCCTCAGCTCTTGAACCTGATTAGCCTTTACGACGACGAGAAAAGACACGGAAAGGTGGAGGATCAGAAGGAGAAAGGGGAGAAGGAGAAGGAGTAGGAAGAGGAGGAAGTTGAACCAATTTCTCCTCATACCTACACTCCCCCTGAGGAGAAACAGGAAAGAAGGTAACATCCATGGAGACATAGAATTTCCGTGAAACAGGATCAAAGCAACGATACCCTTTCTGAGAGAATGAGTAGCTAAGAAATATGCACAGGATAGCACGAGAGTACAATTTTCCCCGGGTGGGGGAAAGGTTTTGGACAAAGCACCGACAACCAAAAACACAAGGAGGAATAGAAAGAAGAGGGGCCTTAGGAAAGAGAAGGTGATGTGGAGCTTTGTACTCTAATCAACGAGGGGGCATCCGGTTAATGAGGTATGTAGAATAAAGGACGGCCTCAAGCCAAAAACGTTTGGGAACATTCATGTGGAGTAGTAAACCCCGTGCCACTTCAAGAAGGTGACGGTTCTTCCGTTTAGCCACACCATTTTGTCGTGGCGTGCGGGCACAAGAGCTCCGGTGAAGTGAGCCATGTGAAGCAAAGAACTCCGTGAGGCCACTATGAAAAAACTCTTTTGCATTGTCTGATTGAATTATTTGAATTTCGGTCTGAAATTGGGTGAAGACCATCCGCTGAAAATCTTGGATAATTTTTCGTACTTCCTCACGGGTTCACATTGGATATGCCCAAGTGTATCTGGAATAATCGTTAATGAAGGTAATAAAGTACTTGTAGCCACTCTCAGAAGGTAAAGTAATAGGGCCCCACACATCCGAATGCACAATGTGAAAAGGAAACTCAGATTTACTATTTCTTTGAGGAAATTGAGTTCTACAATGCTTGCTTAACTGACACGTTTGACAAGAAAAATTGGAAACAAACACGGACTTACACAGTTCTGGGAAAACAACTTTCAACGACTGAAAAGACAAGTGACCCATACGAAAATGCCATAAATACATTTTACTCTTTCTGAACTGACTCATAGACTCGGTAACAAGAAGGCCAGTCGTATTCTCCAACATATAGAGTCCATCAACCATACGACCCCTACCAATTGTCCTCCTCGAGGCCAGATCCTGAATCACACAATAGGAAGGGAAAAAAGTCATGAAACAATTTAAGGAATTTGTAACACTATTGACTGAAAACAAATTCATAGGAAATTTAGGAACATGAAGAACATTAGAAAGAGTAAGGCCAAGGGGAAGAGAGAGAGTTCCTTGACCAGCTATGGGAGAGTATGATCCATCGGCTAGTCTCACTTTATCTCTTCCGGAAAGAGGGTGATAAGTTTGGAAGAAAGAGGACATACCAGTCATGTGTTTTGACGCTCCAGAATCAATGATCCATGGAGAGTGAAGGTCGTGAGAAGTAACATGGAAAGTTGTGGCAGGATTACCTGATGTGGATGCAAAAGAGGTGGTGGGAGGAGAATCCATTTGGCGAATTGTTCTACCATAAAGCTCCAAATGGTCACAGAAGGAGTTGACAATATCCTCACTTGGGTCGGATCCAGAGTACTTATGTTGGCCATGTGGTGGTTGAGTCACAATGGAGGTGGAGGGCTGATTCTCCCGAGTAACCATATTGGCCATGTGGTGTTTCTTGGTACCTTACTGCCCGGGTCTTCTAATACCATCTGAGCCTTGCTTCTTAGGTAAATCCTGAGCCCACTTCGGTTTCCCATGGAGATCCCAACAAGTATCTTTGGTGTGTCGGGGCTTCTGACAATTAGTGCACCACAATTTTTCCTTGTCTTCTGCTTTCTTCTGGAGATCCCCTCTCTTGAAAGAAGGTCCACCACTAGTAGAGGGACCCCCCTTTGCCGCCAACACAATTGCATCCCCTCCGGTGTTGTTCATCAAGTTTCTTCTGCTCTCTTCAGACTGGACAAGAGCATAGACCTCCTGAATTGAAGGAAGATCCTTAGAACTTAGAATTTGTACTCTGATGGGTTCATAGATAGGATTGAGACCATGTAAAAAGGCAAACACCCTCTGCTGTGAGACAAGTTTCTTATACAATTTTGCATCTTCCTCACACTTCCACTCAATGTTCTGGTAATGGTCCAGCTCCTTCCAAACAGTTGTCGGGTCAAAGTAATAAATTGATAAACTCCTCTCCCCCTGTTTTCAAGTAGATGAAGCTACTTGCAGTTGATAAATTTTGGCATAGTGTCGAAGTTCAGAATATGTGGAATTTGCCTGATCCCATATCTCATTTGTAGTTTCAGCCCACATGAAGTTCTTCCTTATTTGCGGTTGCATGGAGATCAAAAGCCATGACATAACCATACTGTTCTCCTGATCCCACTTATCATGTTCTGCATTTCCAGAAGGTGGTTCTTCGATTCTTCCATTTATGTAGCCTACTTTTCCCCTTGCAGTTATGTATAGTTTGATCCCCCTTGACCACTCTAGGTTGTTTAACCCGCCAAGAGGAACAACAGCCATAGGGAAGGATAGATCACTGTTCCCACTCATTCCATTCAGCATTGTGGAGATTCTGGATGTAGCTGAATCTTCACTACTCATGATTCTCAGTTCAGAAATACACAAAAACAAAGCACAGTCTTACAGAGCTGCAACAGTCCACAACTAGACACTTGCTGATTTTCGGCCCCACAGAGAACCAAGCACAAACGCTGCAACTGCAGTACTAGGGTTTATCACCTACACTGTGTAGGAGTCCACAGAACAATATACGAACTGCACATGCAGTGTAACCAGGTCTGAAAGACCTACAGTTCACGACTTTGATACAGCTTCTCAGCCCCAAAAAAAAATACAGTAGGAGCAGCAATACAAGTGGTGATTCACCACACCTAATCGGCTGATATCCACAGCCCCTTAGAGTGCAGACTAGGGAAACATACAATCGGAGGAAGGGGAACAGTCCCTACTCAGATTCTAGAACATTAACAGTCGTGCAAGAAGCCATAAACAAGGAAAAAAAAGTTCAGTACCAGCAATAGGCAGTACAGTCATGAACTCGAACTTCCCTTCAGGTCAAAGCCTTCCTTCGAACATCTG
Organism: Nelumbo lutea; assembly: GCF_056320005.1. Classification (NCBI taxonomy): domain Eukaryota; kingdom Viridiplantae; phylum Streptophyta; class Magnoliopsida; order Proteales; family Nelumbonaceae; genus Nelumbo; species Nelumbo lutea. Next base: position 12,470,492 of record NC_142690.1, read on the forward strand.
GGATGGATTTCTACAGTCCTCTTGGCCGAAGCAACCCAGTTACCAGCAAAAACATGTAGCCGAACCCTTTTTCTGTGCTAGGAAGTTGAACAGTCAGCATACTTGTAGCAGAGCCCTACTCGACAGTGGAGACTAACCGCAGCACTAGAAACACTTCCTCTTCCTTGTCTTCAAGCATCAGTACTATAGCTCCTTCGCAGCAGAGGAGAGAGACCTCAGCTAGTTGTTTTCTAGGCCTGGACGCTCTGATACCATGTTGAGCAGGAGACCAAGAAGAAGAAGAAAAGGAGAAAAGAAGAAGAAGGAAGAAGGAGAAGAGGAAGAAGAATAAGAGGCAACTGAGTTAAGGCCTCGACAAAACTTAGCTTCAGTCGAGTGAAGCTTTCTATTTATACTGTTCTTGCCGAACATAACAATGTCTACAAAATTACAAAAATACCCCTACGGGTACTAAGTCTGTGTGCAGTACATATAATACACCTGTTAACAAAGACCAAGTTGGATCCTAGGGTTACGAAAGGAATCTTTCTAGGGTACTCTCCTACACAGAAGGGTTACAAGTGTTATGATCCTGTTACCAAGAAGAAATACGTCACAAAAGATGTGGTATTTTGTGAGTCTCAATCCTATTTTCATTCTTCCCAGAGTCCTCTTCAGGGAGAGACTAGTGGGACAGAAAAGGATTCTTCTTCCCCCCCCCCCTTTTTTGTGCCTCTTTCTGCCTCGGGCCTTCCATCTTCTCCTCCTGATCCTCCTAGTTGTAGCATCCTAGGTGAATCTAGTGAGGCTCCCATTGAACTTGTTACCACTCTTGATATTGTAGATGTAACTGAGGACACTAGTAGGCAACAAAAAGATATAAGAATCACCTACAACAAAAGGAAAAAAAACCCTCTAACTCATGGCAGCAACCAATCGGACTCGGATCAATCTGTCTCAGCAACTCCAGGTAATCTTATCACTCATACTTCTGATTTAGATCTCCCTATTGCTCTTCGTAAGTCTACCTGTTCTTATACTATCTGACACCCCATTGCTGAATTTGTTTCTTACTCACGTTTATCTCCTCGTTATTATTCCTTTGTGTCTGCTCTCTCTTCCGTGCATGTCCCTACTAAGTACTTAGAGGTTGTGTTTGACCCAAGATGGAGAGAGGCTATGAATGAAGAAATGAAAGCCTTAATGAAAGCAAGGACTTGGGAATTATACCAGAAGGGAAGAGCACTGTGGGATGCAAGTGGGTGTTCACTGTGAAGCATAGGGAGGACGGATCCATTGAAAGATACAAGGCCAGACTTGTGGCAAAGGGGTTTACTCATAAAGAAGGGATTGACTACAAAAAGACCTTTGCTCCAGTCGCGAAGCTCAACACAATCTGGGTTCTATTGTCATTAGCTGCAAACTTCTCATGGGAGCTACATCAATTGGATGTGAAGAACACTTTCCTAAATGGCGATCTACATGAAGAGGTATTCATGGATCCTCCACCAGGTTATGGCTTTGACGGGAAAGTGTGTAAACTAAGGAAAGCATTATATGGTCTTAAGCAGTCTCCTCAGGCTTGGTTTGAGAAGCTCTGTAGGGCCATGAAGAGAGTGGGATACACTCAAAGTGGTGCAGATCATACCTTGTTCATAAGGAAACAGGATAGCAGACTTATGACCCTCATTGTCTATGTGGATGATATGGTGATTACAGGGAATGATCTAGAAGAGATAAAAAGATTGAAGGAGTTCTTGGTTCTGAGTTTGAGATCAAAGACTTGGGCCATGTGAGATAATTCCTTGGAATTGAAGTTGCTAGGTCACAAGAGGGCATCTATATATGTCAACGGAAGTATGTCCTTGATCTTCTAGAGGAGACAGGTATGATGGGGAGTAGACCAGCAGATACTCTAATAGAACAGAACCATGGTCTACAGGAAAAGGAATTATGTTCAAAAAACACAATAAAATTGAAATTGAAACGTATACTGATGCATATTGGGCTGATTCTGTTGGAGACAGGAAGCCTACTTCTGGGTATTGCACGTTCGTTGGAGGGAATTTGGTTACATGGCGAAGTAAAATGCAGAATGTGGTTGCTAGATCAAGTGCAGAGGTCGAATATCGAGCTATGGCTCATGGTGTTGCTAAACTATTGTGGCTCATGGTGTTGCATCTATATATGTCAACGGAAGTATGTCCTTGATCTTCTAGAGGAGACAGGTATGATGGAGAGTAGACCAACACATGCTCTAATAGAACAGAACCATGGTCTACAGGAATCAGTAGGAGAGGACTACCTTGATAAAGAGAGATACCAAAAACTGGTAGGGAAGTTGATATATTTCTCTCTCACTCAACCATATATTGCTTATGGTGTACATGTTGTTAGCCAGTTTATGCACTCTCCAAAGATTCCTCATATGAGAGCAGTGGAAAGGATTCTTAGGTACTTGAAGACTTGCCCAGGAAAAGGAATTCTGTTCAGAAAACACAATAAAATTGAAATTGAAGCATATATTGATGCAGATTGGGCCGATTCTGTTGGAGACAGGAAGCCTACTTCTGTGTATTGCACGTTTGTTGGAGGGAATTTGGTTACATGGCGAAGTAAAAAGCAGAATGTGGTTGCTAGCTAGATCAAGTGTAGAGGCTGAATATCGAGCTATGGCTCATGGTGTTGCTAAACTATTGTGACTTAGGACACTTCTTAGTGAGCTCGGGATAAAGGTCGAGTGTCCTCTCAGGCTGTACTGTGACAACAAGGCTGCCATCAACATTGCAAATAACCCAGTACAACATGATAGGACGAACCATATTGAGATTGACTGACACTTCGTTAGAAAAAGGATAGTCTCAGGGGAACTCTGCATTCCTTATACTCCTTTTGAGATGCAGATTGCAGATGTGCTAACAAAAGGACTAGCTTCAACGAAATTCTTAGACTTACTTGGCAAGCTAAACATGACTGACATCCATGCTTAGCTTGAGGGGGAGTGTTGGTTTGGCTGGCTTAGTGTTTATGTTAGCCATATTTGTGTCTTAAGTTCTTAGCTATTGGGCCTAAACTTGCTTAATTTTTTATTTGTCTAGGTGTCCCATCACTAATCAAGGGCATTCTAGTCCATTCATGTAACATTACTTGACAAGCTAAACATGACTGACATCCATGCTTAGCTTGAGGGGGAGTGTTGGTTTGGCTGGTTTAGTGTTTATGTTAGTCATATTTGTGTCTTAAGTTCTTAGTTATTGGGCCTAAATTTGCTTAATTTTTTATTTGTCTAGGTGTCCCATCACTAATCAAGGGCATTCTAGTCCATTCATGTAACATTACTTTGTAAACATCTATATAAGATTGTAGGGCCGGCTGAAGTGAGTAAGTTGCCATTCTCAAATCTTCTTCTCTTCTTCTTCTTCTTCTTCGGCTGTTGTTTTCCAGCAAACATTCTTGAGCATCATCAAAATGAAATTTTTGTTCTTCCACATGAAACTAAGTGAATACCATTGTTTGGAAATCTTGTATTACTTTTGAACTTCATCTTGTGAACAAAGTAAATAATTCCAAGTGTGTCTTGAGAAGTCATCAATGAAACTAATGAAATATCTATAACATCCAACAACAACAATAGTAATAGGGCCCCATACATCAGAGTAAACAATTTGAAATGGAAATTCAACAATTTTATTTCTTGGAGGAAAACTTGTTCTACACAGTTTACTTAAATGACAAGTCGGACACTAAAGTGAAGACTCAGACATTGACTTAAATAATGTTGGAAACAAGACTCTCAAAGATGGAACAAACAAATGACCCAAGCAGTAATGCCACAATAAAATCTATACTTTATTACAAGGACACTCAAACTGATTAACAAGACTTGTATTACTTGACTCTAGAATGGCAACATCATCCAAAATGTAGAGACCATCAACCACATAACCCTTACAAATCATTCTCCCAGAAGTCAAATCTATACTACCTTAAAAAGCACAAATAGCTTTAGTAATATTTCTGGAATTTTTTTAGGACAAAATTTACCCTCCATATTTAAATTTGTTGATAAAAAATGAGGGCAAAAGGGTAATAAATTATTAATATTAAATGAGTTGAAAAGAGGCAATTATAAGGAATTCAATGCATTCAATTTCCTCTAATTAAATCTAACACTTAGGGCCTGTTCGTTTCCTCTTAACTCTTACCTCTTAAGAGGAATCTTTTAACTTTAAGAGAAAATTTGTTGCTTGTTTCCTCTTATCTCTTATCTCTTAAAGTGCAATTATACAACTTTTTGTTTTCCAATGATACCCCCAAAAGACAAACAAAAACTCTCATATATGGGGTTAAAATGGGCATTTGATAATTTTCATAATTCAAAACAACATTCTCTGTATTCAGAGTTCAGAGAAAAGAAAAGTTCACCAATACCAATATACCTCTTAATGTAATTATTGCACTTTTAGATGTTAGACTTTAGAGCACCTTAAGGTATTAATTTGCATTCACCTTCATTGAATCATACATTTAAGGAATTTTTATTTCTTCTCATCATTAAATTCTATTAATTAAATCCATACATAATAAATTAAAACATACTTTTAAACCTTTAAATCCATACATAAAAACATACTTTTAAAATCTACCTGAAAAAAAAAATAGTGTTTTCATCTAGACAGTGGTAAGAAATTAAACCATTTTGAGTCAAATGGGCCAATCATGTTGTCACAATTAAATAATAAAATTGAAAAATAGATAAAATGCAAAAAATATAAAATTAAAAAAAAAATTGGGAACATTTTTAACATTATATATTCAACATATTAAACATTAATAAGTATGATAAATAAGAAATGTTTTTATTAGTGATGGAAATGGAATTTAAAATTTAAAACCAATTATAAATAAAACTATTTTCCTATTCTCTCTCATTAAATCTCATATTAAGGTATATTCTCTTATTAAATCCAGAAAATTATTTTTAATATTCTAAAAATAAATATTTTGAAAAAAAAAACTATTTTCTTCCCTCCCAATGGTGAGTAAGCAATTCAACCATCTTGGGTCAAATGGGTTAATAAATAATGTCATAATTAAATAATAAAAAATATAAGTATATAATATAATACAAAAATAAAAAGGATTGGACATATATCTAATATTTCATATTCATTATACTAAACAAAAATGTGCATCAAATGTAAGAAGTAATTTTATTAATGATGAAAATGAAATGCCAAAGTTAAAATCAACTTATAAATGAAGTGATGTCATAGTCAAATAATAAAATTTTAAAAATAGAAATACAAATAATAATAAAAATAAAAAATTTGGGCACATATCTAATGTTATATATTCATAAAAATAAATATTGGGTACATCTCTAATAATATACATTCATTATCAATGATGGAAATGTAATATAAGATTTAGTGTCAACCTAGAAATCAAATTATTTTCCTTTTTTGGGTTGTGGATTAGTGGCTTGGGTCAAATGCATTAACCAATTATATGATAGTTAAATAATAAATTTTTAAAAAATAAAAAAGTACAAATAATCAAAAGAATATATAAAAAATTATATATTAATTATGCCAAACAAAAATTAAGTATGATAAGTAAAAATTATTTATATAATGTAGATGATATATAATTTAAAACAAATCTGAAAGTAAAGCTATTTTCTTATCTAGATGGTGGATCAATGATCCAACTTTTCATAGAAACTCATGATGTCATAATTGAATAATAAATATTTAATAAGTTGAGGTGGCAGGCTCTTCTGCAAACACCAAACAGGGGTCTTTTATCAAGACCAGACAGCTTAGTAGGAAAATTAAAAATGGACATAAAAATAAATAAATCTTGCATTGCTACTATATTTACTTCCTCTTTTTATAATGGTTTGTGGTTATTGAACATGATTAGTTTATAGTCAGCATTTGTATATATTGTAGTATCTTAGACAGTACTCTTTTTTGCTTGAAGATGTCACATGCACCCAGAATCTTTGTTTACAATGCTACTAGATTTCCTTAATCTTTTCTATAATGTTTTATGGTTTCAATTTTGAGTTATAATTTGTATATATCATAATATCCTAGAATACTCCCACTGATAAAGATGTCACTAATGCTCCTAGAACTTAATCTTCATTTATTGTGGAAGAATCTCCCTTACTCCCATCATAAGATCCACCTTCTCATTTTATTGAAAGATTTTCCTCTACCTAAGGATATTCTTCCATGTTGGCCTAAGCCAGTCAAAATTTGTTCTGTTTTGCCATGGAAAACATTACTCCCTTAAGAATCCCTGCTCAAAGGCCAGGCTACCGTTATAGTTTTACATTTCTGCAGTTACAAATAGTTCCTAAAACTAACCCAATTGGATTTTTTTTTTCTTTTGGTAGAATAACCCAATTGGATTTATGTTATATTCAGGCCTACAAGAGTAGCAGATGCAGAAACAGAGACGAACCCCATAGACAGAACTGTTGCTCATTTGCTATTTCACAGGCCCTTGGAAATACCTGCAAAGCATGCCCAGGATGGTGAAGTGCTTAAATCACCCGTTTCTACTAAGCTTCCATCTGGACCAAAAATAGATGATCTAGTGAACCTGCCCGTGGGATCCCTATCAGAGAGTTCAACAGAAAAACTAAGTATCTCTCACCAAGGACCTAATTCATCTTGTGCATTGGCTAAGCCCCAGCGTGGGGATCAATTTATAAGCAGACCCTGCATGAACACTCCCGAGATTGCACCCAGCAGTGAACCAGAAAGTGGTAAAGCTTTGGAGGCTGAAGCCTCAAAAGAAGGAAAATGAACTGATCTATGGGTAATTCCTTCCTTTATCTCTTCCATACATATTGGTTTCCTTTTATTCATCATTATACGGATTTGCTGGTAATGAGGAATTTTTCTTTCATTGTCAGCGAACTGTATCTTGGTAGATTATGGATTTTGGAGGCGCAAACATCACCTACCTCAACAAGGGAAGCGTTCAACTTTATGCATGCAGGAAATGATTCCTTGGCATGTATTTCATCATGTCTGTTGTCTTCTATCCAAAAGATTGGCATGTATGTGTGTGAAAATAACTCTGTTGCTGATTACACTTCGTAGTGAATTCGATATTTAGTATATCCAAGGATGTAAACAGGGGAGAACATCAACTTAATAAGGATTTAGTGTGTTTTGTGTAATAGTATGAGCTACTTTTTGGACTAAGCTTTTGTCTGTATGCAAGCTGATTATGCAATGCATCTAATCAAAATAATTCTCTTAGTAGTAGTGTAATTGATTGATCAAGAGATCCCTATGCAGTTTTAGAAAGTAAAAAACCTATCCCTCATTCTTACATTTTGTGCACTTTAGATTACCTTCTCTTCAACAAAACATGGAATCATGGATTGCTAAAATAATTATAACAACACGTCTAATATACTCATTATAGTTTAAGTTAATTATATATTATGTTCATAATTGTTTTCTTTAGTTTTCATAATAAACAAATAAACATAAACACTATGTAAAAACTATAGTTCAACCTGAGTCGGGCCCATGAATGAGTGCGAACCAAATGAAGCCTTTGTTTAATGGGAAAGGTTCTTTACCACACATAAGGCCAAAGATAACCGTATGAAAGTTGACTTGGCAAGAGTCTTTCTCTAACAACCTGCATCTCTACGTGTAATTTAACTAAATATAAATGCTGTGTATCAGGCTAATGTTTCACAACAAGCAGAGAATCGGAATCCCATTAATTTGGTAAAACGTAGGGGTTAGTACCCCAAACCTATACTTTTCTTTCAAACCAAACACCACCTTAATTTTTCTGTCAAGCCAAAGCCCATGATTGGCCCATACCCAATTACCCTCCCAAGTTGCACCTAGCCAAGTAAAATCTTTATTTTGTGATGAAGACCCCACTAAAACATTTCATCGGTAATCATGGAGTGTTTAAAGGCAAAAGCCCCACCAAATCCTGTGAAGTTTGAGGTTTCAGACTTTCAGCACTGTACTTAGAGTTCCATTCTGCTGACCAGAAGACATTATTGGCCACGTTCACTCAACTGTACATAGGGAACATCGGTTGCACTTGAAGGTGGCCAGAAAGGTGTTGTGGTCAGCAGATCCAAACTCTTTGTTTAGTATTCCATCATTACTCCATAGTCATGGAATATTTTTTTAAACAATTCTAAAACTTCAAATTATTATGATACCATTTTTGTCCTTTTAAATTTATAACTCCTAATTCTCACATGTTTATCTCAACATTTTTTTTTTCAATAAAATCATCTTGATAACAAGACAGATCTCTTCAGGAAAAGCTGGCACACACACTACTGGGAATATCTTCCTATAAATTTAAGGGTTAAATACTTAAAAGTACCCCTATCATTTAGCAAATGGGCAAAAACTTATCCTACTGTTTGAAAAAATTGCTTTAGGTACCATTAAGTTTTTTGACAATAGACATCGCCGGTAAGTATTGATAGAAAATAGTGAAATGTCAAATTTGTCCTTCATTATTTTTCAAATTTCCAAAATAAAATCCAACTGATAAAAAAATCAAGAACTGTAAGAGAGTCTAAAACCCGTCTAATATGTCATCATTCACTAGAGAATCCCCACCTACCCAAATGGCTTCCTCCAAGCTTAGAAGTTCTTCCTCCTTTCCCAATCTCCTCCTATCATCCCTCAGTTTCATTCTGTTCATCCTATCAATAACCTCATTCCCTCCCATTTTTCTGCTGAAAAATCCCCCTTCTTCGCTCGGTTGGGCAATGGGTGAAAATTGATTTTGAAGGCTAACGTAAATTTATAACAAGGTGTGGCTATGTGATTTGGTATTCCTTCATTTGGGAGTCACTATGGGGCAGCCATGGGAGAAGGTTTCGAAGTACAAGTACTTTTTGTACATTTTTTGGTAATACTTGTATTCAAGTATATGAAGCTAGTGCTTTATGGCTTTCCATATGCTAATGTAAAGCTTGAGTTGTGTGTGTTGTTGATGTGTGATGAAATTCGTATCTTTGTTTTTTCTTCAACTTACTCTCACGGGTTCTGTGATCTATAATTGCCACTCTTCAGTTATGTTTAATTTGTTGGTTCAAATGTAGCCACTATTTGAGAATACATTGCAGTTGGGTTTTATTTTGAAAATTTAAAGAATAATAAAGGGCAAAATCGACCATAAAAAGGATAATTTTGGAACTAAAAAAATTATATGAATCACATGACACCATAGGCAAATGGATTATAACAGTGCACTAACGGTAAGGAGGATTTTCTCCATTCTGAAAAAACTTAAGGGTCTTTGGGTAAGTTTTTTGTCCATTTGTTAAATCATATGGGTACTTTAAGTATTTAACCCTAAATTTAATATACATATACAAGAGAAATTCTTAATGTGTGGTGGGATGCCATGTGTACATTGTCTTTACTTGCAAAAAATCCAGGCTGCTGGAGAGCACTTCCAAAATGATCAATTCATTTTAAGACCTTAAATACGATTCATGCTTTAAAATAATTATTGCCGAATTTGCATGCGCACCCCACAGCACATTCAAATCGTGTATTGGGAACATCTTTTATACCACAGGATGTGCATTGGGTAAGGGTGTCAATGGACCAGTTCTAGATTGGACCCCATCCAGTCCAAAATCAATTTAAACAGATTGGATAGACCAATAAGACACAGTGGATTGAACCAATCCAGCCCATATTTATTAGATTGGACTAGACCTGGTCCGTCCGTAATAAATTTATATTGGATTGGGTTGGATTAAGGCAATATCTGGTCCATTGATATAAGATAAGAGTATAGGTGTCAATGGACCGGTTTTGGGTTGAAACCAATCTAAAGTAAAATGAATTTGAACAAATTGGACAGTCCAGACATTAAATTGGACTGGTCCAAAATGGTCCAAAATATTCATTGGATTGGATTGGACCTGGTCCATTTGTGATGGACTCACATTGGACTAGATTGAATTGCACTAAATCCGGTCCAATTGACACCCCTAGCATTGGGAATTTGGTGATGTTCCCAATGCATGCTAAGATGTGCATATGGGGCGTTGTGGGGGCCAATGTAAACTCATTATTGCCCACTAATTTTTTTTAAACAAACAACAAACATCAACTTTTCATTACTAGACTTAAACTTTGTACAGGTATTCCCTGCTCAAGTATTGAACATATATGTTGATGAAGGAAGATTTGGCCCGACCTCACAGTTATGCAACATGTGGCAAAGGCAACAGCTCGGCACAAAAGCATGCCTAAGGTGCGAGCACCAAGGAGAGAAACTAGCGGTCCGAATTCACCCTTAGCCCCAAACTAGACAGTAACCCGAACTGGCCTGCATGTAACAGTTCGGGACACACCTCACCGAGCTGGCTTGCCTTATAACAGTTCGGGACATATCTTGCCGAACTGGCCTGGTAACAGTTCGAGATACACTTCACCGAACTAGCTTGCCTTATAAACAGTTTGGGATACACCTCGCCGAACTGGCCTGCCCCTTAGCAGTACAGGACATATCTCGAACTCAAGACTTCGCCTCGCTCACCACTCCGCATCGCCATCAGGGCACCAAAACCAAACAAACCGTACTATGCCTGACACCAAGGAAGTCTGTACCCAAGGGCAGCGCACTTGACTGACTTGGGATCTGACGCTTGACGGCCGCACTCCAAACGGCCACCTGACACCGCCATCTCCAGTTAGAGAGACGGTTCCGACAAAAGGCAGTGACGGTTCTGTCTCAGCAGAAAGGACGACACCCGAACTAACAGATGCAAGGGTAATCATACCCAACCTGACAAGGGCTTCGGAGTGAGTGCGTGAAGTGGTTATAAAATGCCCCTACCCCCAACAACAAGGTATGTGAACTTTGCGCCATCTGGTTTATACTTTGCCTTTGAAAGATTATTAACTTGAGCTTCGGAGTTATCTCACCGGGTTCCCCCCGGAGTTCCCTCATCTTTCCCATTTCAGACTCCCCGTCGCTCCAGCTCAAAGGCAAAATCGTTGACAGCTAAGACCAGCCGGATCGCACTCCATCATATGCCTTTCTTTCTTTTTACAAGCTGGGAAAGCAAGTTGATGTGCCATAATATTTTCATTCCTATTTACATAGACTATACGACATATATCAAAAAAAGAAAGTTCAAAACATTCTTTTAATATCCTTTAGACCATTGACACTCCAATTGAGGTTGGTTAATTTGCATGATAACGATTTCAGCATCAGAAAACACAACAGTCCCGAGCAAACTTCAGAGCTCGTACAACTGCCCACCATTTAGTCTCACCATTACTCTTTGCACAACAATGATAGTCAGAGGCAAAAACAACATTATTGTTATTAGCATAGTTTTAAAAATCGAATTGGAAATGGAATTGCTTTGGCCATCGGTTTCTAGGTCAGTGGTTTGACCGCCCAGGTCAACTGGTTCAAATATTTTAAGAGTAAATCACATCCTATCCTTTAGATTGGACTATTAGGGTATGATGAATATAAATATTATGAGAAAGGAGATAAGAGTGATAGTGAGAGGAGGGTCTGTTGGATGAGAGAAGAAGAAGAGAGGAGGAAGTAGAGGTATAGCCGTGTGGGTGACCTATAGCGGCAACGGCGACGGCGACAGCGACTTCGACTTGCAGCAGTGATGGCGACAGTGTCTTGCAGTGACAACGGGTCTCTCTCTCAAATCGCTCTTGCAGATCTGTAATCTGAGATCGCTTACAGATCTCATATCTAAACTAATCTCTCATATATCCCCCCCCCTCCCTTAGATCTTAGAGATCAATCTGTTTCTTTGTTTTTTCTCTGCTTTTTGTTATTTATCTTTTTGAAATTTTTAAATAAAGTGTATTGGATTGCAAACCATTTCCTGGGTGAACAGATCAAAGGTCTGACAATTCGGGTCAATGGTTTGTTGACCAATTCAATGTTTTTTTGATAAATTAACGGATTAGCATGAAAACAAAAACAATGTCTTAATCGGTTTCCAGGCTGAAGGGTCTGACTGTCCAAGTCAACGACAGTTTTAAAACCATGGTTATTAGCATTTTAGATCATCAATGTCGTTGCAGCATATCTTATTTCTGGTTCATACAAACCATCAACACAAAAGTACAATTATTGTTATTATTTCGGATGAGCTTTTTGCAAGGAATTCTCCCAATCACTTGACAAGATTGCTGCAACAACTTGTTTTGAGTTTGGTTTTTAATTATGAAATAGAACTCTATTACTCGCATCCCATATGGAGCACAAAACTGTCTGGAACAGACCCATTAGTTTAGCTTCTCCTCTTCGTTAGTCGTTAAGAGTCATTAATTTTTGCTGTACACCCATTTATCTTCCCCTATTTCCCCTAGGTTGAGACCTATTTGTAAGGGCAACCAAATTGCTCAAGTGAAAAACAAATGATTGAAATTCATTGCCATCTGTATCTTCTTCTTCCAAGAATGTTAAGGACTCCTTCCCCAAACTCCCAAGCACTTTCCACATGAACATTTGACATCTATATACAATAATAGTCTTCCATATTTCATTCCAACTTACTACTTGTTTACAAGTGGATGGGTATTTGCTTATCAAAATCCTATAAGCAAAATTAAGAGTATTTCCCTTCCACAAAATCTAAATCTTGGTTCAGCCTTGCATGCAAAATATGTTTAACAGATTCCTCCTATTCAAAATACAGCAATCGTGTATTCCACCACCACCAAGTCCTTTACCTTATCATTGGATTTTGTTGATGACAGGAACTCCTCCATGCAAAGTGGGAACCCACAGGTCAGTTTGTAGGAAAATCTGTTCTTCATTTTTAATTTAACAAAATAGACTTATTTTGAGTTCATCCATGATCCAACACTTAACTTTGCTTCCACCAAATAGAATCCGATGAAATCTTTGTGAGTGAAAAAATTGACTTATTCTTAAAATATTTCTGTCTAATGACCCGAACCCAAACAAACTCCAAACATATCTTTGTTCATTTCAGCCATCACCTGTCCATCACAAATTAGTTGTTTGTACTTAGTTTCCATGTAGTTAAAACCAGGGAGGCAGGGAGAGGGATCAAAATGAGATTGAGACGGTTGTTGATTTCGAGTTCGGAGATTTACACTTGTCCAAGAGCAAATCTTTCTCCTTTGACAAATGGCAAGTGCTAAGTGGGCGTTTTCAAATGTCAATAACCGGGCTATCCAAAAACCATTTTGACTGCCGGTTCTCGGTTCGATCCGACTCCGATAACATTGGATGAAAAATTGAAAATTGAAAAACAAAGACTTCTTTTCAGTTTTCACATTTCAGGGTTTGAGCGAACAGCGAAGCAGCCATGGCCGATGATGCTACGGATACGGAGCACAAAATTATTGCAGTTGAAGGTGTTGATGCTGGAGATGTGGAGGTGGAGCCGGAGAATGTTCGTTCGAGTGGAGAAGTCTCATCTAGTGGCGAGGCGGTGCGGGAAGTAGGAACAGGCGGAGAAATTCTGACCAGAGTGGAGCTTGATTTGGCATATTCGTCTGAGAAGTTGGTGAACTTGGACATGCTTTTGATGCACGTCGCCGCTAGGGAAGGCGATTTCGAGGCTTTTTCTGTAGAGAATGATGATATTGAAGCTGACTCTGCTAAGAAGGCCTTGGAGTTTCATCTCTTGTCCGGAATTTTAGATTCAGAGGTTAGAGAATTGGATGGTTTCATGGATTCTCTTCAGTTGGAGATTGTGGATGCTCGTCGGAGAATATCTTCGTGCGAGCACCCAGGAGAATTTTTTCTTGAAATGGAGGCGAAGTTGCACGACTCTGAAGAATCTTTGAAGCAGTCAAAAGATCAGGTGCGTGAGATGATTGAGCAATCTGCGAAGTTCCAAAGGGAATTATCAGCTTTTGGTGAGCAAGAAAATTGTAAGTTTGATAACTTAACTTTCGAGAGAATTGCTGGAATTCAAGCATCAGATGAAGATATTGATAAGGAAAGTTTAGTTTCTGATTTTCCTCTTGTTGATTACTGTTGACAGTGAATGATGGCAAGGGTGCAGATTTTCCTGAAAGTGGTCAACTTTCGGACATGAATGCAGAGTTAAAAATGCAGACTGCCGAACAACAAAGGCATATCCTTAGAATGCTGGAGAGATCTTTGGCGAGAGAGCTAGACCTTGAAAAGAAGCTAGCCGAGTCAAGACAAAATGAAGAAGAGATGAGATTAAAACTGCATTCTACAGAACAAGAACTACTATGCATGGAAGAAGCAGAAAAAATTACTTCTTGGAGGTTATTTGAGGCAGAAAATGACACCGAGGTATTAAAGGGAATCACGAAAGAACTTATGGGTCGACTTCAAGTTGTTCAATTCAATCTGAATGGTTCGATTCAACGAGAAGGTGAAGTCAGATCTAAGCTTCAAGACTGCATAGAACAGCTGAAGGCCAAGGAAAGTGTTTTGCAGAAGCTTGAGACCAGCAATGCAGAGCTTGACAGTTTCCTACTCACAGAAACAAACCGCTTAAAAGCCATTCTGAAGGAGGCTGAAAATAGATATATTTCTGTCAATTCTGAAGCCTTTACCTTGAGAGAAAAGGCAAGTGTGCTAGAGGAGCAGCTAAAAGAATCTGAAATCCAACTACACATCGCAAAGGCTGAAATTGAAGCAAGTCAGGAGCAGCATGATGCTTTATGTTCTGAACTCAGTGAAATGGATAACACAATTGAAGACCTGAAAAAAAATCTTTCTAAGGCTGTGAACAGAGCTGAGAGTGCAGAAGCCAAGTGTAAATTGTTAACAGAAACTAACTTGGAACTTAATGAAGAGTTGGGATTTCTTAAGAGTGGTGGTAATAACATGGAGAAGATGAACTTAATTGAGAGGCAGTTGAGAGAATATGAAGTTGAACTACAAAATGCAAAAGCATCTGCTGAAGCAAGTCAGAAGCAGCAGAATATGCTGTATTCTATGGAAAATTTAATCAAGGATCTGAAGTCCAAGGTGTCAAAAGCTGAAAGCCAAACTGAGAGTGCAGAAGCTAAGTGTAATCTATTATCTGAAACTAACATGGAACTTAATGACGAGATTAGTTTTCTGAGGAACAGAATGGAATGTTTGGAGTTGTCTTTGCATCAGGCTGATAATACTAAAATAGCAACAGCGAAGGACATTAGCATTAGAACCAAAGTAATAGTGGATTTGGTCATGCAACTAGCCTTGGAAAGAGAACGTGTCCAGAAGCAGGTATTGCATTTCTCTTTCATAGTTTTTAACTCTCTATAACTTGCCACAGTCCCCTTTTTCCTGCCTTGCATCTTTTATGTGTTGTGATGTACTGATCTCTTACTTTATGATATTTCATTTGAAAGAAATACATTTAAAGGGATACAAATTGAAAAGCCAATTAGAATTGGCTTAGAAAAATATTAAGGTAATAATCAAGTCAGGACTTGGTAAAGCAGCCAAATGAAAGAGGAGAGCCAATTCAGATTAGAGAAGTGGAAGGAAAGGCAAAAATCGTATGAATTACCATCTTTGTTGTACATCATTTTCTGGCCTACACCTTTAAGCTTGTGAAGGATGACATGCTGCTGGTTAGTGGTTTTATGCTGGAGATGGGTAGTCATGTGGAATTTACTTTATTATTGAAAAAAAAAAAGACTTTTGAGTTATGATTTTCACCCAACTAGTCTTATTGTAGTGCATACAAAATTATTAAAAAGGTAAGTCTCTCATGCTGATTTGTAATGGGTTGACTCTAGATTGAAGTGTGAGGAACCAAGTGTGAGGAACCAAGTCTGATTTGTAATGGGTTGACTCTAGATTGAAGTGTGAGGAACCAAGTGTGAGGAACCAAGTCTTATTAAGAAGAATGAAAAATCTTGGATGGTATTTTTATAGAAAGCAAATGGGTTGACTCTAGATTGAAGTGTGAGGAACCAAGTCTGATTTGTAAAATTTATCTTGAGAAGGCATGCAATCACATTGAGTGGGGATATTTTCAAAGAAGCTCTATGCATAATGGGTTTTGGAGAAGAGTGGAATTGGACATTCTCATGTGTTTCTTCAGTTTTATTCTAACTTTTGTAAATGGGTCATTTAATGAATTCCTTTGAACATCTAGAGGCATTCACCAAGGTGATCCTCTATCTCCTTTTTTTATTCGTTTTGGTGATTGAGATTCTTAGTGGAAAATCAAGTTAGGGGAGAAATTGGACCATTGAAGAATTTAAGCTGGGTACAGATAGTCCAATTATTTCTCATCTGTAGTATGCTGATGATTCACTGGAGTAAGCTTTGAAAGTCTAACAGGTCTTAAGGTGAACTTGGGCAAGAGTGTCATGTTAGGAATGGAAGATATTGATGATTATATTTTTGAACATTTTTCTGTTGTGTTGATGATGTAGGATAAATAACCAACATTCCTAAAATCACATGGTGAATGTTGAAAATAGAGTGTTGTAAAAAGGAGGAAAAAGAAGACAACTAGGATGATGATTGGACTTGTGCATAGGAAGATTTGGGGATAGGTCTAAATAGCTGAAGATTGGTGAAGGAGACTAGGATTTCATGGAGGGAGAGGAAATATTCTAAAATCCCACATATTCAGAATTTTAAAGAGTGAGACAGAAGGATTTTTGATGTCTTAAGAAAACAGGATGGTTTAAAAAAGTAGGCTAAATGGAGTTTGTGAATGGGTGAGAGATACTTGGGGAGTTAAGACACTTCAGCTCCCCTCCTTTGTTAGCTTATTCCTATTTAATGAAATTTGCTGTATTGATAAAAAAGGGTGAGAGATAGATGGGGTTGGCATGTAGAGTGGTTTTGATGGAACCTTTCTAAGGTCTCATCCCAACACTTACATCAATTACTTTTTATATCAATAACAGAAACTCATATTATTAAAAAACATGACTACATACAGCACTCCGGGGAAAGATAAAATGACTTAACTCTCCCCAAGAGAACAAGAAAAAGAGATTACAAATTAGCCCAAATCATTTGATCCCTTCACACCCCCTTCTTTGCCAAAGTATCTGCAAAGGCATTTGCAGTTCTCTTCACCCAATGAAACTGAACTTGCAATCCCCTGGATAACCACTTAACCTCCCTCCTCTCATTGGCATATTTCCAGAGTCCATTGTCGTTCCCTAACCAGTTTAGAACCAGCTTTGAGTCTCCTTCAACAACTAGCTTTTGAATATTCAGCTCCTTTGCCTTCCTTAATCCTTCCATTAAAGCATACATCTCAGCTCTAAGAGAGTCACCGACCTGACCCCAATGGGACCTGCGTACACTGCAACCACCTTTCCATTTACATCTTTGAAAACACCTCTTACTCCTGAAGGTCCTGGGTTTCCCTCACTACTACCATCAAAGTTTAACATTATAAAACAAGAGGCCGGTGGTGACCACAGAGGGCACGCAATTGAATGAGCTGGTGCAGAATTTACCACCTCCTTCCCACTGCTAAGCAGCATACTCGTGGAGACATCAGCAAACAGATCCAAAGATTTTAGCCATTGCACCATCCTAACTGTTACAACTTCAATTATGTCTTCTTACTTTCCTTTTCAGAAAAGGTCCTTGAATTCCTTTCCTCCCATAGAGTCCAACATATGGCATCTCACACACATCTCAATTATAATTTATTATTTTATGCATTTTGTTGAAACTCAGATTTACCAAAATACTAAGCATGCAATGGTCTAGATTGCCCATCCCCGAATTGCTCTACCAACAAATCTGGACTGCTGGACTTGAAGCTGAGGCTTTGTTTTGTTTTAATTTTTTTTTTTTTTACTTTATTCCCAACAAGCAATATGTAGATCAAGTAAAATAAGTGATCACAAATCAAAGTCTAACATTTCAAAAAGTTCTACTTCTACATATGTCTCGATCTAACACGTATGTCCAACACACATGGTCCTCTGTGTAGATACACTAGGACTAGTGTTCTCCATAATTGCAAAATTAGATATCTAGGACTAACATTGGGTGATAACTTCTTTTATTTTCATCAAAGAATTTGAAATGCAAACACAAGGTTATACTTTCTTCTATCTGCAATAACTTCATTCTTCCATGCTTTTTTTTTTTATTTTGAAAAAATTATGAATAGATTTCTTATATGATTTTTGTTTTGTTGTAATAAATTACAGCTTTGAGAATAAAGAAATTAACTATTGCATTTGCATTTTCCTGGGGTTTTTTGAGTGTCTAAGTTAATGTTTATAACTAAAATATGAAGTATCCATTATATGCAGTTAACTTCATTGATGGAGGAGAACAGAATTTTGGCACAGAAATTACAGTATAGAAAGAAGGATGTGGCTAAGGCTATGAGCTATGATGTGAATGGAAATGATAGAAAAATTCTATTTTGCAAGGATAGTTTGGTTACAGATACTTCTACAAAATCACCCAAGGAAGTAATAATAGAGTCTTCAGCTGCTAGTTTCCAGGTAGGTACTTCTGTGGATCTCTTATAACTTTGTGGTGAAGCTACAAATCCAGTTTTTTCTTCTTTTTTTCTTTCTTTTTTTAACGAGTGGTGCAAAACTATAGTACCATGTTGCAGAAATGACAACCTCAAGAGGTACATCAAACTTTACGTGGTTGATGATTTAGAATGATGTGTATTTTACATGTATATCCATATTAATGAAGAATCGAAAATTATATTTTCACATCTCTTCCTTAAGTGGTTGTGGGATAATCCTTCAAAATTTTTAGGAACTATGCCCAACAAACTGGCATTATCTTGGTCCTCTCAATCAAAATAACAGAGCCCTTTTACCTTTAAAATTTCAGTTGTTTCTCTCTTTCCATATGCACTGATACAAGGTGAAAGGAAAATGGTTCCCCCTTCACTGAAGCCCTTAGCCATGAGGCAATCAGAATAGGAATGAATGGCACCACTGAAAGATCAGTGTTTACCAATATACCTTTGGCAGACTAGAAATCTGACCTTCATCAATACTTAGGAAAATTCCTTCTCAATTCCAATAGATAAAATATGAAAATATAAGATGGAAGTTTTGTATTATTATACCATAAAAAGGATATTAATCATGGTTTCAAATGTCGTGAAATTTTGCTAATGTCGCCTGACATATGTCGGTGTCGAGGCTCACCGACATGAAAATGGATGGTAATATAAAAATTACATTATTTCAGTCGACATTTCCTATATTTCGGAAATGTCAACCAAATCGGTCCAAATAACCAAAAAAAAGACAGTTTTTCCTATTATGTCGATAGGATGTTGACTAATGTACACTAATAATATAATATATTAGTATATTATATTAATATAAATTATTCCATTAATAATTTATTTATAAAAAAGAATTCACAAAAAATAAAAACAAAAGAATAGATTAATTACTTTATGATATAAAACATAAAATATTTTTCAAGTAATAAAATATTAACTAGTTAGTATTCTTAAAATATTTATTAAAATCAGAAAATGTTTATTAAATTTTATAATAAATCATATTCTAAATTAAATATAAAAAATGAGAATAAATTTATTAAAGTTTATGCTAAAACATAATTTATTCTAAATTTAGTATTAAAAATCATAATAAATTCATTAAGTTTTATAAGAAATCAGAATTTAGCATAATCTTAATACTACGAAAAGGAGAATCAGTGTATTAAATTTATAATAAAACATAATGTATTATAGCTTTAATATTTAAAAAATCAGAATAAATGTATTTCTATTTACTAGTGTGAAATAAATATATTAGAATTTATAATAAATCATAATTAAAAATAAGAAAAGAAAATATTGGATAACCTTGTAAAAACATCAAAATGCATAATAAATCAGTAAATCGTCATTTACTAATTTGTTATTGATCTTAGTTTCCTAGCTTTATATAATGGTTGGGAATAAGATAATAGTCTAGAAATATGCATGAATGCTTCTTTTATCATTTTACAAAATATGATTGCATATTTCCACAATGTCTCTAATTTTTACAATATTTCCCCTCGACATTTCCAACATATGCCCTATATTTTGGTAAGCGACATTTCCATTGACATCGACATTTTAAACCTTGATATTAATCTGAATTTGTATTGTTATGTAAGCTATCTTTGAGCTAGCTACATGTACATTATGTAGAGGTGGGGCCACTACTCGTGAGTTTAGGAGATCAAGGTGGGATGTAGAACTGATTTTGGGCTTGCCAAATTTGAGCCAATTTGGGTGTATTAGCATGATGATGTAGGACAAGTAGTCCTATGGGAGCTAGGTAGACTGAAGAATTAAAGGAATGACTCTATAAGGTAAATTTCTGCTTTAGGAGAGCTTATGAGAATTACATAAGATGTATAATTAGACCCATAAAGATTTCTGGATCAAATTTGACAATTTATTGGACCCTGGAGTAATGGAATCTGCAAAAAACCAAGAAAGTAGGTCTGGAAATGGAAATTTTCTATGAAATTTTGCATGCAGATTTAGGATATTAGAAATATAAATGAATCCATCAATGATCTTTTAAACTCATTGATCTAACAACAATTTAACGGGTCTTGTAGTGAACTCTCAAACATTATTTTATGTATTATTATTAGTAAAATTATTGCATGATATGTTCTAGACTCCCAGTATTGTGGATTGTAATGTATCTCTTCATATAAACCATGAAGGTTTGCATTTCTTATGTGTTTATACCTTATCCATAGTTATTTCAACTTTAGATTTATCATTACTAACGTATTTGTGGGATTTGTAAGAGTTTCCTCAATGTATCTAACATATACAAAACATATTGCTATTATCCATATCCAAGCTTATTGATATGATACACAATATGTCAATACCAATACTTATAATTTGAACCTTGCTATAGGGTTGGTACAAACATTTAACCACCGTACAAGGGGTGTCTCAGCTAGCTGGGCCTAGGTGAGAATGGCCCTTGGGCCAGATATATTAGATATAGATCCTACCTAGTGACCTAGCCTGTTAGCAACTATTGCGTTGTACAGAACATTCTTTTAGATTCCTAGGGCTGAAGATTTGAGACAATCCCAGAAGCATAATATTAGTTGATCACTTGATCACTTGTTATGTGCAGCTACAACCCTTCAGAACTGTATATATACATTCTGCAGTCTTAGGGTTAAGATTTCTCCAAGATCCACAAGCAAGAAAAATAACATCTGGATATTTAACATATCAAACCCAGTCTTTTCCCAAGATAAAGATAAAACATAATCTAATGTAACTTGTTAGGTTTGACAAAACATTATCATTGTTTGTATCATGTATAATCTGTTTTGAACATGGATTTCCTTTAATTGCTTTTGTTTGAGCTATTACCGTTCATTTCTGAAGTTGGTTTCAGACACTGAATGAATTGACAAGTGGTAGGCAAATGGACTATACAACAGGGAGTAGCCTTCCCCAAGACCCCTATACCCCCACCCTGATGAATGCGGGACTCAATCCCAACTTGTTGAGACACAAATAAAGGGAATACAAGTGTACAAGAAAAGGCCACGCCAGCCTTTAAAGAATGTAACTAACAGCCAACCACTAGAACAAATTAACTAACAAACTGGACAAGTGGAGAGGCGGGTATAACAAAATTGTAACAGCAGTATATAAATAAGGAAAGGAAGCTAGGAGGGGATTATCGATTTGGGAATACAATCTCTCTTTCTTTCTCTCTCACTCTCTCTCTCTCTCTCTCTCTCTCATTCAAGAGGCAGACTCTCTCGAAAGAGTCCCTGAGTTAGACAGTTCCTAACAAGTTGGTATCAGAGCCAAGATGCCAAGCACAAGGCCATTCGCAATGGAGATCATAGTCGACAACATGGAAGGAGAAATGCAAAGAATATCGGCTAACGTCAAAGAAATCAAAGAAAGCTTCGCATCCTTGCTTGAACGACTGGCACAGGCACCACCTGCGCTGAATCAGGAAGAGTACAGTGACACCAGTCATTGAAGCGGATCAAGAACAGCAAGAATCGAGTTTACCATCTTCGCAGGGGGAGATCCCACATCTTGGCTTCTGCGAACAGAAAGATACTTCGATTACCACGACACATAGGGACCTGATTGTGTCCCATTAGCTTCTGCACACCTGGAAGGGGAGGCGATCGTCTGGTACCAGTGGTACCGGCGATGGCACCCAAGAGCCACATGGGCAGACTTCACCAGCGCCTTAACCATGCGATTTGGAGTCTCGGTCTTTGAGAACTATGATGAAAGCCTTGCTAAGCTACGACAGACCGGCTCCGTCCAAGATTATCAGATGGCATTCGAAAGATTAGCTGTGCGCGTGCAAGGCTGGCCAGAAAACACGCTTGCCGGCAGTTTTGTTGGTGGACTCAGGGAAGAATTGTGGCTGGAGGTAAAAGCCATGCAGCCCACCACCGTTCTTGAAACAGCACCATTAGCTCGACTACATGAAGACAAACTGAATCGGGCAAGAAGGATTAATCAACCTCTGGGAGCTGTGATTATACCAGGTATACCGAACCCAGAACCAGGTATCTTGGGTAAACCGGAGCCCAGATCAGGAGTAGGAATCACAGGCAATGATGCAAACTCTGGTTCATGCCCTGGCTTAGCCAAGAGGTTAACTTGGGTTGAGATGCAAGCCCGACGGGAAAAGGGCCTTTGTTATGCATGTGGAGACAAATTCGGGCCGGGCCATCGCTGTAAGATCCCTCAAGTTTTCTTCCTTCAACCTGAAACCGAATATGTCGAGCAATCAACAGACACTGAAGAGCCAAGGGAGAACCAAGAATGGGGGCAATGGACAAAGGAATACTCGAAAGTATCCCTGCAAGCCTTGACCGGTCTTGCTCCTTCTCAAACTATGAGAGTAACCGAACCGGTACAAGGACACCATGTGTCAGTTCTGATAGAAAGTGGCAGCACTCTCAACTTCATTACCCAAACATTGGTCAGACAACTAGGGATTCCAGTCCAACCGTGTACAGCCTTCCGGGTGCACGTAGCTAATGGGAGCAACCTGGTGTGCGACAGTACGTGCACAGATTTAAAGATGAAGATACAAGGACATGAGTTCGAGGTAGATCTGCACCCCCTGGAAGTCTGTGGAGCAGATGTAGTTCTCGGAATCCAATGGCTAAGGCAACTAGGGCCCGTGATATGTGATTGGGCACGTCTCACCATGGATTTTCAAGTGGGCAGCTCACAGGTGCATATTCAAGGGCAGCTGTCCAAGGGTCCAGGACCTATTAGTCTCGCCTCCCTAAGGAAACAGGCAGCTGACCCAGCCCACATCGTTTTAATGCAGATAGACTCCCACGGGAACAGCTCCATTCTAGCCCAAGGAAGCAGATCCGAAGAAGGCCGCACACAACTACAGCAGCTACTTTAGAAGTTCTCAGTGGTCTTCCAAGAACCTAAGGAACAGATTTCAGGTGGATACACAAAGGGAATCACATCGAACCAGAGGCATTGGTGGTATGGTCAGGTCTCTCAATTGAGGATGCAACTTGGGAACCTTACTTGGATTTACAGAATAGATTTCCACATCTTGACCTTGAGAGCAAGGTCGCTTTCAAGGGAGGAGGGACTGTTGAGACACAAATAAAGGGAATACAAAGTGTACAAGAAAAGGCCACGCCAGCCTTTAAAGAATGTAACTAACAGCCAACCACTAGAATAAACTAACTAACAAACTGGACAAGTGGAGAGGTGGGTATAAGTAACAGCAGTATATAAATAAGGAAAGGAAGCTAGGAGGGGATTATCGATTTGGGAATACAATCTCTCTCTCTCTCTCTCATTCAGGAGGCAGGCTCCCTCAAAAGAGTCCCTGAGTTAGGCAGTTCCTAACACAACTCTCCAGCTAGAATTTACTAGCAATGGCATCTTGCCACAAGCCTATTCTTTCTGATCTATGACCAGGGTTGCTTGGTATTGATGACAAAACCCCTGCCTGACAATCTTATGCCAACTTTTGAATTCTGATTAGCTAATTTACTGTAAGGTGCTTGGTTTCAAGCAACTTTTTGCAAGTAATTATGCTGGAATCAACTTAACCATTGTATTTGGGAGAGAGCAAGCAGGCAACTGTTGAATTATCTTGAACTTGGTTTTACTTTTTTCAAGATTTCCCCATTATCCTGGGTAAAATCATCAAAAAGGGGACTGCAACACTCTGCACAATTATAATGCTACTTCTCATTAGCCTAAATTTCCAAAATGGAACAACTTAAGAAACTAGGCAACGTGATGATTTGACTTTCCAGGAAGGCATGAAGTAGGTAGGTGGTCAGTGGCATTTTTGGTCCAAGGGTGTTGACAGTTTTCAAATATTCATACCACCTTATCTGATTCAAAAGAAAAAAAAAATTATATTTACTCCAACTTGTGCTCTTTCAGGTGGAGAAGCCAGCAAAAGCAACATCTGTAAATGAGACTGAAGTGGACCCTGCCTGTTCCACAGGGAATGCCACTAATGAAGCATCCAAGGTCGACACTGTGAGAACAATAGAGGCAGGGCAGCTCAATTTCAAGTATGTTTTCATGGCAGTTTTCATCTTACTAATTTCAGTACTAGCTGTATATCTGTTCCAACAAGATAGCTGCCCATTTTCACAACTCAAGAACAAATAATCTTTGCTTAAACATGCGAGACTGTGGCAATAGATGCAATATCTACATATTCCAGTTAGAGACATCAGTTGTGACCTTGTGACTTACACAGTTTTTTATTCTATTAAATTTCATTCCTTTTCATGATTTTGTCGTTATACTGTAGATTGCCAAAATATCAAGTGGGCATTTACAAGCCATATGGAACTAAAAATGTCAGAATTTTTAGAAGCGGGCATTTTATTAAGTCATTTCACTACTGACTACCCCTTGGCATTTGATCATCCAAAAATGTCAGAATGTTAATGTAACATAGAAACGATTTCGTTTTTTGAGATCCTAAAGCACCTTCATTGAACTTTCTTTCAATTTTATTTTTATCGGGGAAATGAACCACGTTGGTTCTTACAGTTTCAAATGTTTCAGATAACTGAAATGATTTCATTCCTCGGGTTTCCAATTGCCCCATAAAACAATAGATTTTTAACTTTTGTAAAAGGTAGCGATCTCTTTTCTGCCAAATAAAGAAACTTATTAAACAATAGGGAAAAGTAAAAAGTTGACAAAGAGAAGCAGTGAAGCATGTGGGGATATTATTCATAAACCGTTTTACTTAGTGCCCATTTGGGAGGGCATTTTACGCAGCGGCTTCTGGCATCATGAGCTGAGAAACCCGGAATGCCCGTAAAGTCATGTTCCATAAAAAGACTAGAAAGCTGAAAATGTACTTACATGAGCTGTAAAGTCGATTTTCCAAGCGGCTTATCAACACAGCTCGAACAATGCAGTGCAGATTATTATAAGTTAATGAAGCTCCGAGAAGTTGTTTTTCTCTGGATCTCAAGTGGTTTGCCTAAATGTGACCCAGATAAAAGAGGACGACAATCCTATTAATTTGAGACTATGGCTTGGCTATAAGCTTCAACACAATTCCTTTTTTTTTATTTGTTTTATAAATCCAAAAAAGGGCTACACAAGACCCGGGGGGGGTGTAACTATGTATATTACACGTTTCATGAATGAAATCACGCCTGCTTCTTCCCGCTCCACTCTGTCATGGTATCAGAGCCACAAGCTCTGTAAATCTTTCTTTCTTTCAAGATTTCTTGAAGCTTGTCAATTGCGGAAATGATCTGAAATCACCGTATTTTCTCCATACTTCTGACAACCCAGGTGCCATCCTTGTTTCAGCACCGTGAACCGGCGAAAGCTACTCAATTTGGTGGTGCTATGCAAAATGCTCTTCAGGAAAAATTAAATTTGCCTTTATTGACGGATGGTGATCTCATGGTTGTTCAACTCTTTGGCTTCTGGAAGGATCTTGAGGATTGTTTCTTTCAAGCAAACGTCCCAAGAATACACCAGCTGAAGCGTGACATCGCCATTCTGAATCAAGGTTCACTAACTGTCTCAGCCTATTTTACATTGAAAGGGCTCTAGGACTACCTCTCTGTTCTGTCTTCTATCCCTATTTACAGCTGTGGTGTGGCCAAAGAATTCATGGCCAAACAAGAATGTGAGAAACTACATCAGTTCCTCCTCATGGGATTAAATGGCAACTTCAACACGATCAGACCCAACATATTGAGTACTGAGCCTATACCTGGTATTAATCGAACGTATGCCTTGAGCGTTCAAGAGAAATGCCATTTGTTACTCATTTTAGAACCGGGACTCCAATATCTTGATGCTGCTGCAATGTTCGTTCATAGAGATCAAGCCCACCTCTGATCCAAATTCACGAGCAAAGATATCATTGTGACCACTGCAAGAACACCCACGCCAAAGACCGTTTCTTCAAATTGGTTGGATACCCAGCCAATTGGGACAAAGGACGTTGATCCAAGAAACACATGTTGCTCCGACTCCAAACACTAATGATCAAGTTGTTTCGTGTCTAACAACTCTCCAATTCCAAGATTTACGTGATCAATACAAACAATTACTGTCCCTCCTAAATGGTGACAAGCCAACTCTCAACACAACCAACATTGCTGAATTGTTGTTGCTTCTCTTATTTTTAATTCACATACATGTTGGATTGTTGACAGCGGGGCATCAGATCGTTCTTGACTCATTTACTAAAGACTATTTGATTACCCAATGGGATGCTTAATCTTTATTATGCATAATGGCTACGTGAAACACACTAAATATCACTGTAGATCAGTTCTTTATATTCCAGATTTCCTTCTTTCTCGGACATTGTATCTTACATTACCTTTCCTTGAAGAAACAAATTGGCCAAGGTTGAATGGAGCATGGTGTATACATCCTCAACCCAACTCCCACGTCCATCGTCCACGCCTCTTTTGTTCCTCTTCCCTCATTTGATTACATGCTATGTACCAGCGTCTGAAACATGCTTCCCCCAATGCATTTCTTCTATCTCATTTCTCTTTGGGCCAATGCAACAGTTCTATTTGACTCATGAGTCATGGTATTTCATGAAAGATCATGTCTTGAAACTCCGCAACAAAATGGAATTGCTGACCTTAAACATAGACATTTGTTGGAAATTGCTCTTACCCTTCGATTTCAAGTTGCTCTTCCCATTACATTTTAGGGTGTGTGTATTAACTACAACTTATCTTATAGGGGTGTTCACATTAAATGTTAAACTGACCAAACTGGCCCAACCCAACTCAAGTTGGTTGGTTTTTAAAAACCACCAGTCGGTTTCAATTTGTATAAGAAAATAAACCGACAACTCGATTTGGTTTCGGTTTTCATAAATCAAACCAAACTGAACTGATCCTATATGCTTAAGTAATTAGTAATTAATCCCTACCTTATATGTTAAATATTGACATATTTTATTTGTGTTTTATTTGAACTTTGAAAAAAATGGTTATTTATGATAAAAACTAAAAACGCAAAACCAATACAAATATAACACAATAGTATAATATTTAATTCAGTTTTGTATAAATTTAAATATATATATATATATATATTGGTTTTGCATAAAAAAAGAAATAAACTTAAATATAAATAGATATTTAGATATAGATATTTTAGTTTAAAATATATATAAAACCGACTAAACCGATAAACTGACCCTTCCTGTTTGGGTCGGTTTTGCTTTAGGGTTGGTTGGCTTCAGTTTAATCAATAAGTAAACTGAATAGTTCAACCCAATCCATCAACACCCCTATTATCTTATCAATTACATGTCTACATCAATTTTAACAGGCAAAGTGCCTATTGAGGTATTATTGTAGAAACTTCCATCTTATTCGTATCTCGGAATATTTGATTGTCAATGCTTTGCCCGAAATACCTCACCTTCTCGGGACAAATTCATGTCACACGCACACAAATGCATATTTGTGGGTTATCCATATGCGCATAAAGGTTTCAAGGTGTACGACCGTTACCTCAGCTAAATGATGAGTTCCATTTCCCCTTCCAATCCCAAGCCCATCAGCCCCAATTAGAACCCGTAATACCATTACCTTAGCTAAATGATGACCATTAACCCACAACTACGCCCACATCTAGAGTTCAAACAATAAACTATGACAATAACGCACCATGTGAACCAAAGAATTTTGCAAAAACAGCATGTAATCCTAGGCTGACGGACTGGTGTATTTACCTTCCACCAAGAAAATGGGCCATTGGCTGTATTTACAAAGTCAAATACAAGGCTGACAGAATGATGTTTATTGATACATATACTCCTATGGCCAAAATACCTTCATGAAAAAGTTTGCATGCACATATCGCAAGGATTTGAAAAAGTCTCTTCCTATAAAATTTGTTGGTTGTGCTTATATGGCCTTAAACAGGCCTCTCTATGTGATTTGAAAAATTCACAATTGAACTCAAGGAGCACAGTTTCCAACAGCCCACAGATGACTATTCTTTGTTCACAGATTATGGGAATAGACCATCCGACTCTGATTCCAATTGCCAACCAAACGGACCCTAAATGGATCACGATGTCGATTGTTTTTTCAATTGTAATGATTGAATATTGATTCAATACAAACAAATACATAATTGATACTGCTGGGTATTGGCCGATTCCCATGGATACACGTGGAATGATACCAATGACAGGGCCGAAGACCTCATTCGAGACCAACCTCACAACTTACCCAAAAACCTTACTTGAAAGTTGAAACCCAGCAGATGGACTTAACCCGTGGACTTGATCTTCCACAACTTCCTCAAAAACGTCACTCGAAACTAACCTCTTGTCTAGAGATTCTTCAGATTTTACTTCTGCATCTTGTTGTCTTGAATCTCAACTCCTTTATCAATAACTTGAAATTCTAGGAGATCAAGCTCCTTGACCTTAGAAAAATTACTTCAGACTTCTTAATAGGTGAAGAAATCTAAGAGAGCTGGATCATCAAGATTTAAGTCCACGATTCTGTGAAAGTCGATCAAGCTCTTTGACCTTAGAAAAATTACTTCAGACTTCTTAATAGGTGAAGAAATCTAGGAGAGCTGAATCATCAAGATTTAAGTCCACGGTTCTGTTAAAGTCTACTGTTGTTCCAGCCTTGGGAGGAGTCAATACTTCCATTCTGCTCAACATTCTTGGACAGGAAATACTGAAAGAAAGATTCCAGTTACTTGCAAGCAAATGAAGATCAAAGACCCTGGAACACCAACAACATCAAAGAAAAAAATTGATTAATAATGGAGATGCTATGTATAAAATTCCTTTTTTGAAAATTAAAAAAAAATCCTGTTTGATTAATTTTAGCAATATCATTTTTTTCTGATAAGTATGTTTTGCAATATCATTATAACTTTTAAGAAGCAAAAAGCCCTTCGAAGAAAATTTCCAAGAAAGATAACTTTCGAATGATTTGCTTTATTGGATTTTTTATTTTTAATTTCTTGTTTGTTAATGTGTTATTTAGATTCCATGTTGTTCATTAATACATAGAAGGTAGATTTCCATACTCAACTGCAAGCAGCAATTGCACAATCATATTTAAATTAGCCTACATGATCTCCTAGGTGAAACCTATTTGATGGTAGATCTTGTTCCTCAATTATATGTAATAATCTACAATTCAGAACTCCAGATATATTACTAATTAAAACTACACATTAGAAATCAAAATGATTAGCAAACTTGGGAAGGAAATATGATTGAAACAGCGAAAACTGTCGACTTTTTGACAACAATGTACCAGGCATTTGGTATATCATTCAAGGTAAACAGTCTCCTAGTAACATATTAAAGAAAGGAACCTAGCTCTTCTTGGAAATTGGTTGTGGAGGTTCCCCTTGGAGATGGAAGCGTTGCAGACAAAAATCATCAAGAGCAAGCACGGAAGACATGCCAATGGTTGTGTATGACCTCTTTATTGATTTTGTAAGATACCAGGTGGGAAATGGGAATAGAACCAAATTCTGGATTGATTTCTGGTGGGGAGAGGACACCCTTGCAAACCCCTACCCTAGAATTTTTAACCTGTCCTGCTCCAAAGAAGCCACGGTAGCCTATAGCCTCAGCCACTCTCCCTCAAGAACCGATTGGAATCTGAACCTTAGAAGGCCTTTAAGTGAGATAGAGCTTGCTGAAATAGCAAACTTGCTAAACTCTCTGAGTGAGGCTTAAATCTCTCCGGCCTCCCCTGACCAAAGGATCTAGAAACTTAATCCTGCCGGCAAGTTCTCAACTAATTCCCTTTTTAAGGCTCTAGTTTCAGAAGATCAGATCACTCCCTTCCTGGTTAAGAACGTTTGGTGTTCACATGTTCCCTCTAGAGTTTCCTTCTTTGTCTGGGAAGCCTGCTTAAAGAAAATAAATACTTGTGACTTGATACAGAAAAAACTTAGAGGAAGGTTATGTACTCCCCTCATGTTTGTCCTCTTTGCCTTGGTGATGGTGAGACAGCTAATCACATTCTTCTCCACTGTCCTGTCACTAGGAAGGTTTGGTGTTTCTTCCTAAACTAAGTTGGTTACAGCCGGGTTTTCCCTGAGAAGGTGGTGGACCTCCTGTGGCAGTGGAAAGGCAAAGGTCTAGGAAAAAGAGGAAGGGTATATTGGAGTACACTGACGCATGCAGTTCTTTGGGGTATTTGGGAAGAAAGGAATAACAGAACCTTTAAAAACAAATTCAGAAATGTGGAAGATCTAATCTCCTACATAACTTTCCTCTGTAACCTTTGGGTGGTTAATTCTGAATCTTTCAAAGGCCTCTCTCTAAATGACCTCCAAAGTAACCTTCCAGCCATCCTGCAGTCCTCTCCTAGATCTGAATCGACCATGAGAAGCCTTGTTAGGGAAGATGGTGGGATGACCCTAATCTTTGATAGCAGTGCCCAAGGATCTACCAGCCAAGCAGGAATTGGTGGTGTCTTCCGTGGGGAGAGGGGGATCAGCTGGGCTTATAGTGGTCCAATTGGGAAGGCTGATGCTACAAAAGCAGAGGTCTTGTCAGCACTTATCAAGAATTCGGCTTGCTAAACAGCTAGGCTTTTGCTCCTTAATTATAAAAGGGGACTTTGCAAATACTATAGCCTGGCTAAGGGAGAAGGAAGGAGGGCCTTGGAGACTTGCACATCTGCTAGCTGAAGCTCGAGATATCTTAGAGTCATTGAATGTAAATCTGGTCTGGATTCCTAGGGAGCAAAGCACTGTTGCAGACAGAGTTGCAAAATCAGGGGTTTTTAGGGAAAGCTTGTATAGTGACTTCTGCTTACCTCTATAGTTCTGCCTCAGCTGCTTTAGCTTTCAGTACATTCACTCATGTACTTTTTCCTGTTTATTCAATCAAAGTTACCTTTGCTCAAAAAAAAAAAAAATCATCATATTAGACATCCTTAAAAGGGTCAACACATTATCAAAAAAAGAAACTATTGTTAACCAAGCCACATAATAAAGTTTGCACAGGATCAACAATTATTTTTTAGCACAACAAAAAAAATAAACAGAATGCATCTAATGTTCTTTCTATGTACCCACATTTTGTTATTAATAAAAGAGAAAAATCACAATCTCAACAGAAAGATATTTAACATTTGTTACTCAAACCACATAGTATTCAACCATTCATGTTGGGCAGACAAAAGCTTTAAAGAAAATCTACATGGAAATATTAAAAGGCTGAGATCTGCCAAGACTTCTTGAAATGAAAAGCCAATATATAAAGAAATAAAAAATACAAGTGGGAAAGAAGATGATACCAAAGAACTCACTATGGCTGCCAAACCAGTGATGATATCCTTACAAATAGTTCTAGAGTCCATGAGAACACTTCTGGTCTTCTTCAACCAAACAGAAAGAGAGCACAGCAGAAAGGAAACTACTTTTATTTACCAGACACCATCCTTCTGCCTTCCTTACCAGCAATAAGAAGTAAGAAATGCAGAAACCTTACCTTGCCCTTGTCAACAGGGATGAAGTGTTGATTGTACCAACAAAGATGAACATGTTATTGACCTCTCTTACATATTTTCCTCTCTAGCTTTGATTTCCCCTTTCTCCAATTTCTCTCTCCTCTTTCCTCTCAGGAAAGTTAAGTTTCCTTGGCAGAGATGTACTTACCAAGAATTATCAAGACTTTCTTGTGTGACGAACTATACTCACAAGATCTGAGATTCTGAGTTGACAGTGTTGACACTGGAAAACATGTGAGACAGTTAGGAGTGGTGTGACCTGCACATACATGTATAATAATGTGAGCGACCAACTGAATACCACACACATCTATACTATTTACAGACAAACTGAGCAACCATGTCACCCACCTTCCAGGAAAACCAAGTGGCCATGTCGCCCACTCATTTACTATAAGATTATATATAAGATAACAACACAATTTTCAGTACTCTGGACAGTTTCACATAGGAACCATTTGTACGTTTCCACATCAGCGGAAAACTTCAAGAGTTCATAAACATCTCAGTCACAGATCATCTCATATTTCTCACTTTCCACTTAACACCTCAGAACAGTTCATGGATGCACGACATATTGTTTTCTGTTTTTCTGTTTTACTTTTATTCTTAATGTCCTATAGTTAGGTCCTGACCAATTTAGTTTTCTTTTTTTTTTATCAATAACATTAAGCTTTATTCAAGATAGACCAATTTAGTTTTCTAGTGTATGATTCTCTGTAAACTTGGATAGGACCAAAGGAAAGGAAACAGAAAAATTGAGCCCAAAACCATTTTGAATTTCTCTCCCTTTCTGAAAAACAATATCTCTCCTCATTGTTCCACTCGTCATCTTTTGTACAAAGTTTGAGGGTACTAAGGTCTGAATGCTGATTTCTTATTTCTTGATCAGAGGCCTCTTAAATTGTAGTAAGCTTTCTTACAACAGGTGGTATTTTTCCTACCATGAACAAAACTTTATGTTTTCCTTTTTTTTTTTTTTTTGAAAAGATAAAATTTATAGTGTTCAACTAGTAAACTTCAAGATATTCCATTGGTCTGCCATACAAGAACCAGAAGCTCAGGTCAACAACAGCTTCATTTAAAGATATATTCAACTTAAAACAAAATGAAAAAAGGAAGAAAAAAATAAAAACTGATTCGTATCATGTTGTTCCAATAAAAACAATGTTTGAATTTCATAAGCAGTCAAAATATTTCTACAATTAAATAATATTACAGTTTATCATCACTTTTTCCTTCCTTAAAATGCCAAAGCAACACAACCAAGAGCAATGAGACCAAAAGAAAATGCAACATATTACAAGAATGGATAAAAATAACACTTTGTAGTTTTTGAGCTTTTAGAATGCTTACATCTTGAGGTTCATACTTGCAAATATAATCACAAAGCCCACATCTTGAGGCCCCTTAAATCAGGAATGTACATCTCATATAATAATAAAGAAGATACATCAATCAAAATATTTTCTTACCTCTCTTTTTTTAGCATTAGTTTCTTATTACCCATCAGAAAAGTATTAACCAAAGTAGTTTATCATTATGAGATTGAACTTGACATAGAAAATATGCTGAAACTTGTAATGCAAATTGGATTAGACATATGCCTGATTGCAGTTCCAAAAAGTAAGGGAGAGAGAGAATTAAAGGAAAGCAGAATACAAAAGATGGAGCCAAAATGTAGGGCTTATCTGAACCTCACCTAGAAAGAGAAGGCATAACATTTCTTAGAGTCGATGAAAATTTCTCTAATTGCATCCATATTTAGCAATTCAAGATATGGCAAAAATCAGGTGAAGCAAAAGTTAATCTTTAATTCCACTATTTATCAAAAAAAAAAAAGATTCAATATAAATCAGTTACCTAGAAACAGTTAAACGCATTTTAATATTAAAAATCTTAGATCCACCATGTATTTTTTTATGCACATGGACTGTCATAATTTACTTGGCACTTCTTTTTAAACCCTTGATATATTATCAAATCTTTTTCTTCTGGTCCCATCAGTATAAGTAACAATTTTGCCCATATAGGATTGAGAACAAAGTTCAGGAAAATCCAATAAGGAGAACATACAAGAAAAAGCCTCCCCAGAGACATCCTCTCTAAATCATATTGCATAAGAATAATTACACTCCTGCCAAATGCTTTTAAGAATATGTATTTGGTGAGCAACAGCAATCCAAAGAGCTTTATCAAATGCAGAAAATAGTAGATATCCTACATCCAAGAGGATGACTATGAGAAAACAATACAAATAATTACCACATGAACAGTGCTATTAATATATCAAAATCTTGCAAAAATCTGAAACTGATAACATCATGAAGAAATCAGATCACACACTCACCCTTTTTCTGGTAGAAGCATTATCCACTTTCCTGTGCCACTGATGCAGCTGTTACTATTGCTCTTATTTCTGGAATGCTCACGAATTCCTTGTTTGGAAAACTTATGCTTCTCATCCCCTCTTTATTGAGAAAACTCAACAACTTCAGAATGGAAGAATGGTTTATTCTCATCCCACCTGAATTAATATGAGCAACATCTTCATTCTTGTTATTGGCTTTCTCCAAACAATTGGCTAAACTATCAAACAGCATCATGGCATTTGAGACAGCCCAACTGGCCAAAACTGTAGCTGCAAAGTCCTGGAAAATACCATTAGGCAATGAAATCATTGTGCCAACAAGCTCAGGTGTTGGAGCACAACAACTACATAGCATGAGAAGGCCTCCTGCTGCAATGGAATGTACTTTTGGATCTAAGACACCTGAAGAGAAAAAGTCCAAAACAACTTTATTGACCTGCAGCTTGGAGACTGCAAATTCTGATCTCATCAAAAGCCAAAGTTTCTGCTGTTCCACAAATCCCCAACTTAGAGAGCTCTTGACAAGGTGAGATATAATATTACTGTCCAGTCCAAACATAAAGAATTTCTTCAATCCAAGATCAAATTGCATGCCAACTACATCAACATGATCCAACTGCTCCACAAGTAATTGAATGATATCTTCCTCAGCAGTAGATAAATCAGAAAGATATGAAAACGTACTGCAGAAAAGGGATTTTAATCGTTTCCTTATCCACCCACAACAGGTTTTTAAGTCAGAAAAAAGGAGTTTACCTAGAGCTCCATCTTCTTCTTTATGTAAAATGTTTTGCGAAAACACAAGGAAACATCTGTATGCAGAAAAAGCATCTTCTACCAAACTAGTAACTAATCCACCATTCACTGTAGAGATAGAAACAGGGGCATCAAGAGAGCCTTTTTGTACACTGCTCCTAAAAGAAACATACTCATCAACATGACATTTCAATAAAGATATCTCTGGACCACTTAAATCAACAGAATTATTTGTATCTATTGGATCCATTGTGCAACCCATCAAGTTCACCTCATAAGCAAGTCTTGATGCATAAGATAGTAAGCGTGCCCCCACAGGGCAATCATTTTCTAACCAAAACAAAATCATTTTTTGCATCCTTTCATTCTGAGAAAATATATAGTTACGAATAACTACTGCTGTTGCAGATTCGATTTCATCATCGAAATTGGAATCAATTGATGGAGAATCAAGAGGAGAAAACATTTTATAATTCTGCAGTTTGAATGCATCAGTTATTCGACATGCTAATGCTTCCACAGTAAGAACAGAATCACACCTGAAGGCAATATCAAGCATTTCACTACCAAGATTTGCAAATAAAACAAGTATCTTATCCAGAGTTTGAAGGCCAACTTTGTATGACTGTTTAATGGACTCCCCAAGATTCTGAACCAAGTTAAATATGATGTCATCCTGACTTTCACTACTTTTAACAACTGTGCTGCAATTTGAAAGTGGACTATCTAAAACACAACTGTAAGTGTCAATAACTTTGTTCTTCAATCCTTCTTCTCTAGTGGATGCAGGTGTCTTCAGCTCCTTTGACAATGATAGCTGGCTTCTTGTGTTAGGTGGGCTTGGCAAAGTCAAGGGAGAAAGGGAACAATGAGGAAGGCAAGCTGGATTTAATACTTTAGAAGCCCCCAATTTAGAACTAGGGAAGATACTTACAAGCATCTCTTTGAGAAGGGGAGAAAGTGCATTGCAAGAGATTAAAGTATCCAAAGAGTGGACAACACCTTTCCTGATAAGTGTACCAAAAGCTATTGAGACACCACGAACTATGACATCCTTCCGTGCAACATCATAGTTATCCACAAGCAGGAACAGAAATTCAAGAAGGGTGTGAGTCATGTCAACGTATTTGGGTATAGAGTTTACCATCAATAGGATCCCTGGTTCAATATTCATAATATTATCTACTCTCTCATCAAAGAACAGCCAGTCAAAGAACAAAGCCAACTTAGCATTCGCTTCCACATGATTCTTCCTACAACATTTTAGTAGCCAACCAATGATGGCCCATCTTTGAATGATATTTGATTGGATAATTTCATTAGGAGGGTGGTGGGCACAACATATAAACCGAATAAGGTCAGGTATAAGAGTCTCTCTCTCAGGCCCACAGAAGAACTTTCTGGCAAACCATGCCTGGTACCGCTTCTGACTCCCCCATCTCACATGTGTTAGTAAGAACCGTAGTTGGATCTCCATCTCTGGTGTGATCCGGAGTAAAAGATACCTACTTTTAGTCCTTAAGTGGTACAGGTGAGTGATATCCGAAAATCCTGGAACCCTAAATTCATCTGGATTCAACAATAAGTCCTTCCATATTGACCGGAACTCAGGAATATTAAACAAGTCCTGCAGAAGACGAATCAAATCCCTTCCAATCTGTAAGCACAAATTGAAGTGTTCCCTCAAAACTTTAACACAAAAATCAATCTCCATACGCTTCAATTTCTCTAATTTTGGATGACCCGACAACCTATAATGATCAGCTAGTAATCGAAGATATGTAAACAAGGCACTCGTTAAAAGTAATGGTTCACCCAGTAACCAATCCCAATGCCCCAACAAAACCTTAAGCATCTCCATAGCCAACCACAGGTTTACGTCACTAAAATCCCCACCAACTATCTGTCTCAACAGGGAGATTAACAAATTATCAACCCCAGTCGCCGAAACATCAACCAACTTCGAAGTAACCCATATCAACTGAACCCTGACGGGTTCGAGAAGTTTCGGATAGGACTCAGTTACCAGCTTCAGAACCAAGCTAACGAAAAAGCCATACCCATCAGTGACAATGGCATGTAAATGAGTAGAATGGGTTTTCGCGAGTTGGGGCTCAGTTAGCAGTCCAAAAAGAATTGCCCGATTGAGCTGCAAATACTCTTCTGGAGAAGGGATTGTTAGAGGGAATGGGGGTTTCAGCTTATGCTTTAGAAGCTCGAAGTCTTCCCGTAGTGAGACTTCGGTTAGGTTTTCGGCTTCATGGGCAGCAATTCGAAGTAGTTTAGATGACATTATTGGATCACCAACAATTAGGGAAGCAAACCAGAAGAATCGATGTACAGCCGAGGCAAGAAAGAATGAACGACGACAATTTACAATTGTAACTTACATAAGCAAACAACTAAATGGAGTGAAAATGCGGAGAAGGGTACCGCTGAGTCCGAAACGTTTGCCGGGAAATTCAAACCTTGCTAGGTCGCTGCGACGTGACCTCTTGTTTTGGAGAGTCTAGAAGCGAGAAGCTACAATGAAGGGCCTTGACCCGGGAGTCCGTAACCGTGAGTTAACATACCAGGTCCTTGTTTATAGACTTAAATTACGGCCTACCAACTTACCCAGTTTGTAGTGACCTTTCCTCAACTTCAAAAGAAGCTCCTTTGCGGTGAAGAGTCAAGCATCGCGCACCATCGCCCTTAATTTTTTTGTTTTCTTCAAGCCAACCAGCCCAAATTGCACACCTAATGCTCATCTTGAAACATATATCATCGATTTTCTAATACTCTTTTCTTTAACAATGTGTAAGAAGATCCAGAAAATGTTTTGGCTGTGATAAAACAAAAGTGAACCAAAAAAAGGTTGAGTCTTTGGTTACAGGTGTTGCTTGTCAAAGCAATATAAAGCCAAAACATTTTCAAACGCATAGCACAAATCCTTCAACTTATTCAAACTTGTATTTTCCATCAGGATGGGGAATTCTTAAATTTTCTCTATTCTAATATAATTACTTAAAAATTATCTATTTTGTGAATAATTTATATATAAAATATAAGAATTTTAGGGTATTTTAGGAATTGAATTAAAATACTTTAGAGGTACTTAAAAGTAGAATTATGAGATTCTAGTATTTTAATAATTTAGGGAAAACTTAGAGATATTTTAAATACTAATATTAAACCTAAAGATGTTTTGCTAATTTACCACGAGTTCAAGGAATTATATACAAAAACCATCCCCGCCCTCATCCCCAATTCGAAGAAAAATATTTTTATGGTGCTCCCTGCTGGTAGACAGCTTGGACGTCGGACTAAGTAGGTTGTGTGGCCGAACTGCAAAAAGACAAATATCAAAGTGTTCGGGTAGCTTGACCTAGGGTGGGAACTCTGATGCTTAAGTCAACGAACTGGTAATTGTTTGCAATAAAGCAAGAGAACTGGAGTGCTTAAAAAGCTAAATCGCATGTACCTTGTGAGGTTGGAAGTGAGGCCCTTATATAGGGTAGCTACCATGAGCCTCCCAAAATGCGTCTAGGATCTTTGGCATGTCTGGTTCGGAGGTGCTTTCAAGCCTGGAGGTGGACTCCGCTTAAATAACCCTGCCCTTCCGACGTGGCATCCTGATCCTAGGGAATTCGGAGGTGATAGCCCACTTAAGGGGGAGGTTGCTCGGCACGTTAGGTAGGTCGCTAACTAGAGTCGGGTCAGACCGGTGGAAGCAAGTCACCTCTTATGCCGACCTGAGGTCTTGCCTGGCTGTTTCACAATTTGGCCTATCGGAGTGGTGCCAACGCTGTTGAGACGGTTGTGAAGTGTCTAAAGTGCTCTTGGGGTCTGCTTACATGGTGTCGAGGTGTCACTCTACTATTCTGTAATGTCACATGTTATGATATCATTTAAGGACCAAGTTACCTCTCATCAAAGGGTATGTTTGGTTTATGGTCAAAATTGGAATCAAAATCTGTTCGAATCAAAATCAAAATCTATTCCTCCTACTTGTTTGGTTTAGATGGGGATTGGAATCATAATTGGAGTAGGAATCGACTGGAATGTAATTTTCATTCCACAGGAGGGAGAGGGAATGACCAATGACCATTCCCTTAAATGGGAGAATGTCACTGCACCAAGATTGAGAATCATATTCCTATTCTATCTAACCAAATACTTGGAATCGGAATAGACCATTCTGATTGCAATTCCAAACCTCTATTCCCATGAATCAACCAGCTGAGGGGTGGCTCAGTTGGTATGTTTGCTTGTTCACTCCAACATAAACACAGATTCAAATCCTACAACCACCAAATTTGGGGAGGGGAGTTATTAGAGGTGTGTATCACCAAATACCAAAAAAATCCCTTGAACCAAACAAACCCTAATAAATTTGAGGGTTTTTTTTTAATATAAATGTGGTTTACAGGTGTTGAGAAGAAGTCTTTATTTTTGCCCTTTTGGTAAAAGTTCTTGAAAAGGATTCTCAAGATCGATAAGCTTGATTTGTCTCTTAGGTACTTTGGCCTTTGTTTTGGAAGAAAAGCCAAGATTTATCTCACACCTTATTGTTGTAAATTACTTCAAATCATTGTATCTCTATTGTTTAATTCTCTGGAAAAGGTTTTACAATCACCTAATTTAGATTTTTTTTGGGGGGGGATCAAAAGGTGCAAATATACATAGTTTCGAAAATGCAAAATTGGTTTAGTTTTGCATTGATATATTCTGTATTCTTACTAAATGGTTTTGTTGTGATGGGTACAAATTATGGTTTAAAATGTCCCTAATTTTCCTATTTCCATGACACATTTCCATTTTCATGAGTAGCAACACAAAATTTTACCAGAATCAGCACATTCTCCAATGAACATTACCAGTGCTATGTGGAGTACAAGAGATATCTTTGACAACATATTTCTATCTTTATTTTCATAAGTAGTGACATTAAATTTTACTAGAATTGACATATTCCTCAACAAACACTGCTAGCAATATGCCGAGTGTAAGAGATAATACTATAACATAGGTTGGTGACAATTTTATAGATATTTGGAGTAACAATGTTATTGTCTGCCTATCTTACATGATTACCACTTTGAGTTAGCTCAATATTCATTTTAAACATAAAGCATGAAGTTAAATATTAGTTTTTTTGTGTAATAGATTATTTGATTGATCTATTACAACCATTTACATTTTCTATGAATTCAAATTTTGTTAACTCATTCTATCATGAAACTTTGAATCTTAAGGTTTATAGGACAACTTTAGAATGTATTCTTTTTCCTATAACCTTAGTTTCTTAGCTTTGTTTAATGATTTGGAACAAGATAATAATTTAAAAGGATGCATTTATGCTTCTTTTATCATTTTATATTTTACATATTTATATTATTTCCATCATGACTATAATTTTTACAATATTTTTGACATGTTTCCCATATTTGGATAACTGACATTTCCACAGATACCAACATTTTAAACCTTGGTACAAACATGAATTCTAAGATTGAAATCCACCTTTTAACATTAATCAACTTTGAGTGCAAAATTTGCATTCAACTTTATTCTCATTTTGAATATAAATATGTCTTAAAATATGTGATTATTGTCATTTTCAGTACACAAATGCCTATAAAACTGAACCAGAGCACATATATTTATCCACTAGTGTTTGCATGTATATGTATCAATAATTTAGCTTGTTAACTTTCTATGAACTCAAACCTCGACATATGGAGCTTGCCTTGGATGGAAACTGGTATGTTTCTCCTATATGGCTTTCATCACTGGCCCAAAAGCATCTCAAGTTGGGAATTTAATTGATCAATAATTTGATGATGAGATGAAAAGTTCACTTTCAAGAAACTCATGATTTTAATTTCAAAGACTAGGAAAAAATATTCAATTATATGGTTGGGTACTCAGTTTGGAAAATTTTTTATGAAGTAATTTGTTTTTAAAATTCGGTGGAATAGAAGGCAAAAGTTACACCCTTGTTTAGTGAAATGTTTCAGAATCATTCGAAAATTGAAGGTTTCAACATAATTATAGTCTTTTTCTTGTGAAGAATTTGCAGAGATTTTGTGTGTACAAAGGAGAATATTGCTGCTAGGGGAGTGTCTATAGAGTAGAATTGTGTTCTTTGTGAGACTCATAGTGAGTCACCAATTCTACTATAGAGTAGAATTTTGTCTTTGCCCTTTTGCTAAAGTTGTTTTATTTGCTGGTCCTTGAGAATAGGAATTCAGAATTGTTCACATCACTCGTTTTTAAGGGTTTATTTGGTTCACAATTGGAATTGGAATTGAAATCTTTCGGAATTAGAATCACAATGGTCTATTCCCATAGTCTATTTGGTTCAGACAGGAATCAGAATGAAAATTGGAATAGGATTTTGATGAGGGATAATTTGGTTGACTTGTCACGGAGCGATACGTGGCACATCCAAACTGCCCAGAAGCACATCAGCATCATGTACCACGTGTAACCCGACCTAAGGAAACCAATGGGACAACAAGGCAACACACACTACCTCAGTAAAGAAGGCTGACAAGGCCCGATGTCCCTGGATGTTTCAGACACAGGATTCAGACTTCGACGCCTATATAAAGGACTCAACTCTCCTTCACAAAGGTATGTGCAATTAAGTGCAAACTAGCTCCCACTCTCTTGCTCTCTACTCTCAATTAGCTCGGCTGATTTAAGCATCGAATTGCTCACCCCGTGTCTAAACCCTCAGACACTCTGATCTAATTCTACTTTTACAGATTGGCACACCGATCTCAGCACGTTTTGTCTGAGTTGTTCTCCAACAGGGAAGCAGGCAAATCTGCACGTCATCAGATTTCATTCCCATAGGAGGGAGGGGGAATAATGGTCATTCCCTTAAATGGGGGAATGCCATTCCACTAGAAATGAGAATGGAATTCCGATCTGCCCAACCAAACTGTTGGATTCATAATGGCCCATTCTGATTCCAATTTCATATCCCTATTCCTATGAACCAAATGGGTCCTATTTGGTCTATAGAAAATTTTATGAATAAAATAATTGAGAGATTCTTTTGGTCACAATTGGCCTTATATCTTGTTTGAAAGGTGTGTTGATAAAATTTTCAAGGATTGAAATAAGTCTATTTTGTTGGTATTTTCAAATCAGGTTTGTTTTAACTTGTGCTCAGGTTCCTACTAACACCAATTTTAGTATTCAGAATCTTTCTTATAGTCTTCGTTCTTCCTGTGGAATGAATAGGCAGGTCAATATAGTCAATCTATCGAAATTATATGTGAAAAAGAAGTGAAGGGAAGAAAAGGCAAATGAAAATCTTGTTCCCTGGAAAATCTAACATAGTCAATGACTGTCTTGGGACGATCCATTTAAAATACATGGAGCAGCATGTTCTTTAAATTAGATATCTTTTTCACTGAAAATGCTATTTGTTTTTTATGTTTCATTCCCTTTGCTCAAAAAATAGAATGCCTGGCTCAATTGATAAAGCTAATCATATTGGTTGTAGTGGATATGTGAGATTAAATATTGAATTTACATTTGTTGGGAGTGATGTAAGGATTATTTCAAGTTTTTTTTTTCCTTTTTTTGTGCTTATTTTGTTTATGTATTTGATAATGTTTTAAAAACTGACTCAGAAACTGATTTGTTAGGTCATGGTTCAACTATTTAGATCAAATAGATCAACTGTGGTCTTATGATTCTTGAACTAGTATTATCATGACCAGGTAGCGTGTCAAATGGTCTGAACAGACACATCAACAATGGGTTGGAAACACTCGTGTATAGTAATGTAGCTTT
Source organism: Nelumbo lutea (assembly GCF_056320005.1). NCBI lineage: Eukaryota > Viridiplantae > Streptophyta > Magnoliopsida > Proteales > Nelumbonaceae > Nelumbo > Nelumbo lutea. Next base: position 12,513,390 of record NC_142690.1, read on the forward strand.
GGGCCTATAGGGGTGAGGTGCTGTTATACACTAAACTTTGGATAGTGAAAGTAAGGTAGCATTAGGGATGGGTCAGGTTGGGTTGAAGTTAACCCTAATCCCTAACCCTAAAACTTGGGCAGGCTGGGTTTGGATTAATTAGTCTCAGGTTGGCTTGACTTCGCTATTTTTCATGTTAATTCAATATTTGCATTTTTATGTGTACATGGCAACTTGCCTTTAGACTAAAAATTGTTAACATATAATTAATATACATGCACACATACATGATATATATGTATATTCCTTCAATGAAAAAAATATATAAAATATAGATATATACATATATGGATGCATAGTTGCATGTACTTAAATGAATAAATACATATTTATATGATATTTATACATGTAAATATGAAGTTAAGTTGAGTCTGGGTTAGTCAATGCCTCAACCCTAACCTAACCCAAAGTTAAGTTAAGTTCATACTTTTCAACCTTAACCCAATCCAACCCCTACTTTTTCATGGATTCAGACTAACCTGGCCCAAGTTGCAACCCTATGTAGCAAGAAAACATACAAAGCCAATTTTCTTAGTTTTGAGCCTATGCCTCTTCATGAGTGAGGGATGCCTACTGGCCACCTAAACTATACACTCATTGTTGGGTTACCCCAGGGGTGCAAGTTGGATACTTGATTTGATATCAGCCTAAGTAATGTGTCCATTCAAATTTTAACAAATATTCAACCCCAGCTCACCAAGTTGCATATTGCACTTCTAGCTACCCCAATATTTGCAATCCATTTGACTAGCAAAGAAAACATCGATTGTTGCTTTGAGTAAAAATTAGCTTTGCCTAAAAAATATAATCGAATTTTGATCATCTGATTTATTTATTTAATTTGTATAAATTCTTTGAGATAAGAAGGCTACAAAAATTATTGATCTAATCTCACATTGTATCTACAAGACAATCCCTAATTAACAACTTTCTAGAGTTCCTATTCCATTAACTGTATGGGCATTAACTAATCCAATTTGAAATTTGGTGGGTCTAAGCAAGGTTTTTAAAATCGAACCGGACAATGAACCGTTCAGTGGTCTGGTTCTTAGGTCAAACGATCTGACTGTTCGAATCAAACGGATGACCCGTTTTGACAAAAAAATAAAAAATGGCAAAAAACTGTTGAACGGTTTGGATAGTTCAACCGCTCGAGTCAACGGTTTATTGACCAAATCAATGATTTTTGGCCAAAAAACGGCTTTAGGGTAAAATGGAACTGGTCAGGTGATCGGTTCCTAATTTTTCCGATCCAACCATCCGATCCGGTCCAGTTTTGAAAACATTGGGTCTAACCATACCCAACTTGCAGCCCTAATTCTTATACCATGTCGTGGTAACTTGTTTGATGGCAGTCCTCTTCTACTTTTTCTTTATACCATGTCCTGGGGCTTTTTTGTTTCAGATCGTATAATTATTATGGTGATGACTCTTCCATTCTTTTGAGATTTTGACTCTTTGTGATAGATTCAGCCTCTAGTTAGAGATTTTCTTAGTAAGATTGCTTTTTCTTGGAAAGTGAAACATGTCTTGCGTCAAACAAAAAGAATGGTCTCTGCTAGGAATATCTTTTTTTTTCCCATACTAGCAACTCTTTTTTAGGTAAAATGATTCACTAAAAACATCAAGGATACAAAAGTAACCCCTTTCTACAGAAAGTCTGATGAGCAGATAAGGGGGTATCTTAGTAGCAGAAAACGTATCTCTCGTTACAGCCACCTTCTTAATTAGTTAGGCAATGAGCAATATTTACATCTTTTCTATTTACATAAAGTATATTTATATTAACAAAAAGAGTAAGAAGGAGTTGTGCTTGATCCAATAGAGCTTGTTCATTCCATCTGGTGTTTTCAGTGCTTCCTTTTAGTTTCTCTAAAATTTCTTTCACATCAGAAATGAGAACTGCCTTCTGGATACCTAGAATGAGGAGCCTTCTTAGACCACGGATGACAGCCCAGAGTTCAACTTTTGTGGAATTAGTTACCTGGCTTGGTTTTCCTTCTGCAATGCAAACATTATGGGTAGAGACCATACTAGCAACTTGGAGCTTGAACTTTTCTAGTAGCTATTGCTTTTGGTCTTGAAATTATTCAAAAATTTTCAGCTTCCATATGCCATGTTTTAAGATATTTTGGGATCAATGATGTTAAAATCTATATTTTGGTAAATCAGGACTTCATGATGAATACATTATTCACAACTCATATTTATGCCTTCTAGATGGACTAAAAACTGAAATTATCATTAGGAAAATTTGCTAACTTTTACAAATTTAGTTAATTAAATATTTTCAATGTCTCTAAGGTAATATATATCATATTAGTTCACCTCTATTTTAATGATTTACTTCTTTTAATTGCTTGCCATCCAAAGAAACAGAGGACAAACCTTCAGATTCCTCAATGGCACTCTTTTCTGCTCATTCCATTTATGTTTCTCAGACCATCCTGCCCCTTAGAATATGACTTCTGGTCAAAATCCAATGTTTGAAAGTAAGCCTAACAGAAGATCCGTTACACTGAAATACTACAATTAATTTTTAGAAATTCATGCTGGAAACTGGAATAGTTAAAACTTCATAAGGAAACTAATTTTTAGAAACAAGACTTTACATTTTTAGCATTTAAAGATTTTTTTTTTCTAGTTGTTGGAGATAGGAAGAGAGAAATCAGAGGTTTTTTTTTTTTTTTTTTTGATTTCTCTAAATAACTGATGTAGTAACAGTCACCAATATTCAAGCTTCTGGTGTTTACGGATTCACCCTATATCTCATTCCTAAGTTTTTGAAAGATTATAGTTGACATGTTTCTTGAACCAAAACTTCTGATAATTTTGTTCTTCATTTGAGATCGGTCTCATTCTTTTACCTGGTTATTATTATTCTTATTACCATTTTGTTCTTCATTTGAGATCAGTCCAATATGAGAATTTTGGTTATTGGAGGAGCTGGGTTCATTGGTTCTGTTTCCTACAATATCTTGAGTTAGACACATAACCTGTTCCTTTTGTACTCCTTTGGGTTTTGTTTGCACTGTTGTTTATCTTAATTGGCACACTGAACATGTTAGGACTTTCCAAGCGAGTTGGAGCAAGGTTTAATTAATTCTGACCCCTCGCAATTATTTTGATTTATGCCATAGTTACAGTGCATATTTTCACTCCATGTTTGACAATCTTCCAACAGGGTTTTGTTGACCTTAACTTCAGAGGTTTATAGGGACCCCCTTCAACATCCTCAGACTGAAACATACTGGGGCAATGTGAACCCTATTGGTATATTCATGTCTTATTTGTACCAAATAGTACTTCAATATTAGATATAATACATAGATGTCTTTACATGACAACCATTTCAAGGTAATTAATTTGGGATATATCTACCTTTTCAAAAAGAAAGCAGAAGAAAATCTTTTAATTCCATTATTCGATTCCTCTAAGCAAAACACAGTAATCTTTTAGCATTTCTTTTATAAAGTTTTCTTTGAGGGGGAAAACTACTACATTCTTTTCTATTTTTTTTATATATGTTTATTTTCTTAGTTTATGAAATATCATTTTGCATATTCCAGGGTTTTGAATAGCAAGAAATTTTAAACAAGTCATTGACTGGATGTGTTTTGAATACCAAGTTCTCTGAAAGTAATATATATTTGCATCCAGATACTGGATGCTGGAACTTTAAATTTCAAGTTCTCTTTTGCCAGAACTCAGAGCTTTCATTAATTGTTTCTTTTTTCATTTTTATCATTTAAGCAATTTAGTGCTTACAACAATTGCTTGATATATATCTGCTAGGATGAGAAGATCATCTATTCTACTTTGACAGGGTGTTCTGTTAGGAGTCTGAGCAATCAGATGTGTATGAATTGATCTTATGACGATCCCTCAAATGGATTCCTCTTTTGCACTCTTGGCTTTCATGGGGATTGAACACACTCAGAGACACTATGGCATTAGGCGGTTGCTACTCACTCAAGAAGATCACTCATAACCACATTGTGACTAAATGGGACCATTGTCGACGTCTTTCTCATCTCCTTGTTAGTTCAGCTATACATACCAGCCCACAAAACTAAAGTTCCAAATGCTGTCAAAAAAAAAAAAAAAGAAACTAAGTTATTTTGTATTTAATTTTAATTTGGATGAATGGGGAGAATAAAATTTTTGTATTTAATTTTTAATTTTTAATTTGGATGAATGAATGAAACAAATTACAAGTTTATTTAATAGCTGAGACTTACAACAAATTACAATCAAATTATTAATTATTTATAACAAACTCCAGTTATTTTGGCAGGTAAAAAAATTAGAGATTGCTTGGTTGCCACTATAAACATCTAGTGGCAGTCGGTGCACCCCTTTTGCGGGTAAAACCGCCGCTGAGAAATTGCCCTTTGGTGGCAGCTTTTAACTGCATCTTGATTTCTAGCAGCAGTTATTAATGTGTTTAGCGGCAGCTTGGCGATAGCCGGTAATACCTTTAGTGGCAGTTTTTAGGACTTTTAGCGGAATTGATAAAAGTCATTTTGCTGTAGTGAATTGATAATGACTATAAATTCGAATCCCAGCCTTACACACTCGATAAGTTAGTTATCGCCAGAATTAAACTTTGAGACCCTAAATGATAATCCATTCATGCAGCCTCTGATTATTAGTTACATGTATTGTGTTAAACAACAAAAACCAATATTTGTGGAAGTCATGGATAGCATAGACCCTAGGTCCAGTTATTAAAAAAGAATATTTATTACCATGTTCAATGAGAGGTGGTTTTACTTTTACGCCTTCAAGCTCCTATCGGCAATCTCTCAGCCACGAGAACAAGATCCATCTATAAAATGGCAAAATTGCATGCCACACAGACTCTAATATTTATTTGAACCCAATCCTCTGATCCAAAGAAATTAGTTTTTTTACCGATATCAACCCAACTAATCAAGCAACTTCTCACCAAAGCATGAACATATCAACATAAGTATGTTTTTTTGAACTGTATCACATTTGACATATCCATCAAAAACTATTCAATTGTAGGCTCTAATTTAACTAGATTAAAGTGATTCCTAAGTTTTTCAAGAAGTTTCAAGCAACAAAAAAGCAAAAACAATGTGTTCTTTACACATGGTCCCTCTCTTTTGTTCATTTACAGCATTTGTGCATTCAAATGGTAACTACATCAACTCATAATTATCGGTCCTCATCTGCAAGCAACAAGTATAAAGTAAATTGAAAAAACATTAGAAAAAAATTAAAATATAAAATGATCATAAAAGGAAAGAAATAAAAAACAGTGATGGAAGCGGAATGGGATTGATAATTTGGCATAAGTGGGGGCGAAATAAGTGAGGAATTCCTCTCTTCTTGTTGCTCTAGAAAATGAGCTCCTCACTTGGGGTTTTGACAACCTATGGTTGGTTTTGGTGGCATGGCTATGCTATTTCCGGTATATAAGATGCTGAACCATTTCCTAATGCTGGAGCCTTAATTATCTTATTGGAAGTATAGAAGCTTGTAAGGAAAGTGTTGAAGATCAGAAGTCAGAAGAAGCATGGCACCCAACCATTTGATCAGAAAATCTTATATATTCCAAAAAAGAAAAACATTTGATTAACATATTGATGAACTCCCGAACTTGTGGGTGAGTTGCAACAAGTGGACAGCTGCCCAATACACTTGTCCAATTTCATGCAATCTGAGCCTATAACATGTGTCTCAAATGTTAGATCTCAATCTCATTGATTGAAATAACAAATTAAATAAGGGGTAGAATTGGAAAAAAGTCAAGATTTGTCGACCAAAACTAAGAGAAACATGCTCATTTTTATTAAAAAATATAAAAAATTAATAAAATGGTTATGGATTCTTAGAAAAGGAAACATCTGACTATCAAAGACTTACAAAAGTCTCCCCGGTGATCTTATGAATGTACTTAGAGAATACTATCAAAGACTTCCTGTTTTAGTGTCTTTGTATTGGTTAATGGTCTTTTCTCTTTGTTTGGATGTATTATTTATTTTTAATTTGTTTTGTAAGGTGGATTGAGATGGTGAGATTGTGTGATTTTTACTTAGGGTCCATTTGATTTGCAGTCAGAATCAGAATCAAAATTGAAATCCTTTAGAATTAGAATCTGAATGGTTTGTTCCCATAGTATGTTTGATTCAGATAGGAATAAGAATGAGAATTGGAATTATTAAGAATGCAATTTTATTCCTGAGAGGCAGAGAATGACCACCCAACCAAACAAAATTGAAATAGCCCATTCCAATTCCGATTCCAGATCCCTATTCCTGTAAATCAAACGGGGCTTTAGATTTTTGACTTTTTGCAGGAAGTTGTCCCTTTCTGCACCATTTGGGAGGGCTTGTAGTAGCTTTTAGTGTTATATGAGCTGAGAAACCTGACTCATGATGCCATATGTTTGGTAAGAAAACCCAGAAAATTAAAAATAGGTTTCCATGAGTCAAAAAAATTCGACTTTCCCGGTGAAGCAATCTTTCCTTTTTTGGTAAGGAAGATAATTCATTAACACAAAGAATAACCACAAGCTGGAAATAGACCACACAGCAAGAGGAAAAAAACAACACAGCAACAAAGAAAAAGAGAAAATAGAAATAGAAACTGACAGACCAACAAAGTACTACAGTAGATCATTTCTAACTTTTCTTTAGACCAAATTTAGCCAACATATGGGCTACTTTGTTTGAATCTCCTGAACACCAAGTTACCAACTGAAACTAACAGACCTTCCAGAGTATTCTTCACCCACACCAGATAAAATTAACTGATAATTGTTTGACTCAAAAACGACCTTATCCAAACTGAAACGCACAACAAATAAAACAGCTTCAAGAAGAGCTTTTGCTTCAACTTCAAGGGGGGAGGAAGCACAAGAGAAGCCACACCCAGCTCCCGGTGAAGCTATCTCACATAGCTTCTCTGAAACTGAAACAGTTCAGTCTTTGCAGACCAAACGGGCTCTTAGGGGTTACAACTTAACAGTGTCGGTCTCCAAAAGGCCCGAAACGTCAAAAGGTATCGTATCGTCATTTTGTATGCCATATACGCGTTAAAACTTAACAGTTAAACTTCCGTTCCGCGTGAATTTCACCCGGAAAATGAGAAGTAAACCCAAGCCCAAGGAAACCTCCTGCACTTAAAATATGTTAATGGAGCAGAACTCGAAAAAGTGGTACCGTCCCCTCTCCTCCTCCATATCCTTTCTCTTTCGTCATTTTTTTTTAAATTAAATTTTTGATCGCAAAAGTGGTTCAACTTTCCCTATCTCTCTCTGTATCCGGTTTCATCATCAATTAAAGTAAGTGGGTCGTCCGTCCCTCGCTGGAAGAGTCTCGTTCTCGGCTCCCTTCGCTGTACGTTCTCTCGAGATCCCTGCCGATCACAACCTACATACAGCCAGGTCAGATATCTTATTCACCGCCCCTCCCTTTTCGATTCTTATTTCTTTGCGCTTTTGCTTTTCGTCCGATATCTTCTTTACTTTTCTGGATCTGTTTTTGCTGTGTCTTTGAGGTTCTTTGATACCCATTTTCTTTCTTTTTCGAACACCCTTTGCAGCATTGATTATAATTTGAGTCCTTTCTCCCGTCTTCCCCATCTGGGTATGTCTGTCTTGGCCTGATTTGCAGACCTTTTTCTAGATAAGCAGGACATACGAGTAGATGAACCGTCTTTTGAGTGGGTTCTTATCGAATAATTCATGAAAGCAGGGATTTTGATATGTTCTTGTTTTACTTGGTGAGAGTGGTTTGGGTCCCCAACTGTCATTGACTCTGATTTTTAATTTTACTGTTTAGGAAATGGCTGACGACGCCAAAGAGGGTCGAGCTTCTGGGGAAAACAATGCAGTGTCCAATGATACAAAGAAAGGGGGAGAGACTATCAAGAAGCAACGAAGAGGAATACTTTCTCGGGTTTGGGGTGGAATTTTTAGAATACGAGGGGAGGATTTTGAGAAGAGATTGGAACATATATCCAAAGAAGAAGCTTCTGTCCTTGCAAGGATGAAGAGGAGATCTCATAGTTGGCGGAGGACGGCGAGAAATATTATCGTCTTCTCTGTGGTTCTTGAGGTAAGACTTTTTGGCGCCTTATGTGCCTAATTCTGTAAGGATGGCATATTTTGTCAAGTTAATGGATCTGTGATGCTATTCCTGATCATGATATTTCACCATGACAGAACACCCCTTACTATCTTTTAACTTTGTATATAGTTTGACATTTTGTTGACTTGATGTAGATGGGGAATGGGATATAATGGACTGCAGTAAAATTTTACTTGTTCTTTCTTGTACCTGCTCAGAAGACATATATGAAAGAGGAAGATGATAAAAGAACTGGATAAGGGCAATCCGTTTTGTCAGAAGTACAAATAAATCCTTTTATTGTAGATTTTGGAAACTATGTGGCTGCAGGTAGCAGCCATGTTCTGTAATATGAATTAAAATGGAGAAAGTTAACCACTTATGAACTACAATTTGGAAGTAGTAGTGCAGGAAATTGATTGAAAGACATCATCCTTAGTTATGATATGTTGATGATATAGATGTGACTTACAAGATTTGTCAGGGACTTGAGGTGTTAGATATGGAAAAAGTCTAGAAATGTGGACAAGGCCATGCATATGCATAGACAAATAATCAGTCAGACTTGTAGTTAGGTTTATCTGTTACATTAGTGCTTTTGAATTTTATGTTTCCAAATCTAAAAGAAAAATAATCCCAATATGAATTGCATAGTATGTTGTTATGTACATTTGAGAAAGATAGACACATCTATCTATGTTTGACCTTGTTTCCAACATGTGGAATGTGCTAAGTTTTACCAAAAAAAAGGAATGTGTGTTAAGTGGCAGTATATCTCTGTCAAAGGCAACATTCTAGTAGGAAGAAACTTAAAGATTGTGGACCTTTTGTTTGATGTATATCTGTTAGTTAAGGAAAAATAAAGATCATGGAACTCCTAACCAAGGTCTATATACAACTTTTTAACTGTAGTTGCAATTTTTTATTTTTTAAGCAATATGAATGCTGAATCAGGGCTCCAGATTTACTTTTATTCAAACATTAGAGCTATTGTTAAGATCATTACAAGGGTAGAAAATATTATTTTTTGAATATAAAATGGTAGAAAATATCATTAGGAATAAGGTGGGAGCTAGGTGGCACAAAATGAACCACCCAAGCAATTGATATACGAAAGTAAAGAGAAAGCAAATATAACATAAGGAAGATGGCAGATGGGAGCACCTTCCATCACGGAAGAGAATTTTTTGTGGAAAAATAGAGATTATATGTTCACTTATCAAGGGCAGAGGAAGACTGAGCCTGAATGCTTGAGACACAGGGAAGCTTTCAAGTTTTCTCTCTCCTGCCCATGGAAACCATTGATGCTATTCTCCTCTGTTCTCTGTTTCTCTCGGTTCATTATATTGGATGTGGTGTTTTCTCTAGAATAAGATTTTGGTAAGACCTTTTTTATTTGGGGGGGTGGGGAATTCATTCGCTTTGTGCACTTCGTCTATCTGAATCTCCTCCCCTTCTCGAATGAACTCTTCCTCTGAATCCTTGCTCTCTTATCCACCAGCCTCATTGTTGCTATTCTCGTCCAAACTCATACTCATAGTTTTCAAGGTGCCAAGGTGAGGCTAGGTTACAGGGGGGTGCCTTGTTGCTTAGCCACACAAGCGATGGATCTTATTAAATAAAACAAATGAATCCCAAGGTAATTCCCTAGGTTCCATGGCAACCACTGACCATCTTTCACCAGTAATTATTCAATAAAAACCATGAATCCTAGGGTAATTCCATATGTTTCATAGACAAGATGGATGGTTCAGATGTTTTATGTTTCTAGGAGAGGAAAGATTCATGCAACTAAAGAACTCACTGCATCAAACTGCTTTATTAGCAGCAGATTGCAAATATTCTGCAACCGTTGGTATAGAAGGAAACTCTAACTTCTCTTGATCCTCAGGTTCCATCAAGTCTAGTCTTTGAGAATTGCAAGAATAGCTTCCTATTTGGATGGAGGAAGCACAACCATTGCAGGAGGTATTACTGACTCCATTGAGCCTTCAACTCCTTGGTTTGGTGAAGAAGCAAAGCAACACTTGAGGAATTAAAGCTCTCTTGTTACCTTTTCTTCTATCTACCTTAAATCCCCAACCTCGAAATTCCTTTTAATCTGAAAACCTCAATGTTCTGCTTGATTCAACTATTCTAGGTCTACACCATGCATGAAGAGTTACCCCAAACTCATCTGATAGGGATTGCACAGCAGACATCAAGATTTAAAGAAGAAAAACAGAAGTGCCAATAATTCTACGGCTTAAGAAATGGTGGTGTTAGAAGTGTTTTAGGAGAGTGTTGTACAGCAAGGTTGTTTAGTTGCATAGCTGTTAGGAGTCATTGTTTTCTGTTTTCAGTTGGTATTCCTAAGTGAAGTAAGAGTAGGCTTCCTAGTTGGAGAACCATTTGCTTTTTTATGTTATAAATATTGGTCTATTGGTTGTTTCTCAAGACAGAGTGAATAAATTTTTTCTTTTGATAAAAGGTAAGGTAAAACTTTATTCAAATGAGCCTGAAATGGCAGATTACAACCAAGGCCCCCAAGACAAGGAGCCAAACACAATTTAACATCTACAACCAAGGCCCCTAAGGTAAAATACAGAAGTTTGTTTCTTTGTGTAGATGTGTGATGCTTCCTATGTTAGGGTGAGGCCTAAACCCGCTATGAGTGATTCCTAGATTTCTTTCTCTTTAAAGTTTTCTGCTGTGCTACATCACCATCATTTTGATTTTTTCATATTTATTGTGATGCTTGATGGCTTCCACAAATGAACCTCATCTTCTGAGTTGAAGTATAACATCATTTTAGCACCTTCAATATGGCTGAAAATCTCCAGAGCCTCAACTTCTAAAGAAATGATGAAAAGAAAATTGGAAGGATAAGTAGAAAGTGGAGGCATGGTTCAAAGTATCAATACGCCTCTGTGTATCGGCAGAGGCGTATCGGTACTTAGATACACGGATTTTTTTTTTAGTTTTTTATTCAAAATTTGGTTTTTGGGGAGTTAAAAAAAGAGTATTTTTTATTAGAAAAGAGTGGGGTCCCGAAACACCTGTAAATGGGCGTATTGGGACCCAAAAGATATGATACGATACGCCCGATACAGGGCGTATTGTATCGATTTTTTGAACCTTGAGTGGAGGTTAATATTCTCATGATTTATGAAATAATGAATTAATAATTTTATGAGAACGGTTTGCTTGGATTGTTGAAATTAATGGTTTAATATGCTATTGTCTTATAGGTTTATGTCTTGGTGTTCCTTGATATGTTAATATCATTATTTTTTTTATAAAGTCCATTGCTATTTCTTCATGTTTGTACTTGCTCATTTCTATCTCAACTAGGAGAACAACCTAGAAATGTAGATTTTTAGTCATTCAGATTCATAACCTAGATAATGCCTAGGGTATGAGGCGTCTACTCCACCTTGTTACCACTACAACAATGTTTTGGTCTTAGATTTACAATATTTGGAAATTGTTCATCTGTATCACTTAGTGTCTGTTTTAATGAGACAATTTTCTTCCTAACGGTGAGCACAGTAGAATTTTGTGCATGGAGTCCTAATGGGTTCCCCCCTCCCCCACAATACACACACAAAAGAAAAGAAAAAAAAAAGAAAAACTTGCCCATGAAGAAATGATTCATAAGAAGATTAGCACCTCTGGCATGAATTAGAGGAGAGACCAATTGTTAAATCACTCTTATTCTTGCATCTAGATTTGCCAAATAGGGACTTTATAAGTGTCTTTTTATATATTGCCATGTCTTCTGTTTTTTGGCTCCTTGCTTATGGCATGGTTTACTCAGAATTGTGGCTTCCCTTGGAAATTGATGTAGAAAGCTTTCTTTGAAGCATTTGGCAAGAAAGGGAGATCTTACAGACGGATCTACTCTCATTCCATCTTGGAGATTGTTGATCTTATTGATGTCGGAATTGCACATTAGAGGGATCACAGTTGATTCTATAATGTGGTATTGGATATATATATCACTAGATACTAAGTTTTTGTTGGTCTTTAGTATTTGCTTTTTAGGAAGTCAATGAATGTTTGCCATAAAACATGGGTCGTTCTGACACTACTGGTACTGTCAAGAATACTGGTGGAGTTTCTCATACTGTTAGATCATTTTGTAGTATCCTGGTCTAATTGGTATTGGGGTCTCAACTTTCAAGTTCATCTATGTTAACAGGGTGGATAAGGGAGCATCTCCAGTGGGTCCTGGGTTCTCATGAGTGTAATATCATCTTGTAGTATTCTGGTCCAATTGCCATTGGAGTTTCAATTAGATCTTTGATGATGCCCCTTGTTCAAGGATTCAACTTTCAAGTTTATCCATGCCAACAGGGTGGAAACTCTCTTGGTAGACTGCAGCTGATGGGTGGCCCTTGAATGGATAAGGGAGATCTTCAGTCAGTCTTGGGTTCTCCATTGCATTTGAGAGGGTCCTTTATTGGTGTTCATGTTGGATAGCTTGTTATCCCCCAGGATAGTCCTGGCTTGTGGATGCCCCAGGGCAGTTCATTTTTCATCCTTGGGATAATCATATTGTATACTCTGGGCTTCTTTATTCTGTACTTTCTTTTGATCTTCAAATATATTTGTTCATTGTTGATCGGAAAAATGAGACTGGATCTCTTGAAAGATAGCACACTGTAAATACTCTGAAAGCATGGCATCCAGTTACACATCGGAAACATATCCTCACAAATTTAACATACATGATATGTGTATGGGAGATATTCCTGATGTCTGGTTGGATGCCGTGCTCTGAGATTTTTTCTTTTGGGAGATCCAGTCTTGAAAAAGAAGAGCCATCGCACTTAGGGGATACATTGGATAAACCCTTGGGCTCTTTTCATTTATCTTTATTTGACCTTTAGAGTCTATTCTTGCTTGAGGACACCTATGATGCCTTAGTAAATACATATTTTGTGTAGAAATTTTAATTTACTTGGGAGCAGTCTACTTACTACAGTTGCATTTTGCAGGTTGTTGCAGTGAGTTATGCCATCATGACAACTAGAGCACTTGATTTAAACTGGAAGATGAGGGCACTTCGGGTTTTGCCGATGTTTCTTTTGCCTGCTTTATCTTTTCTTGTTTATTCAACACTTGTAAACTTCACAAGAATGCGTAAATATCTTATTCTCTACACCTTACATGGTTTTGTCTTTTTATGATTAGATTTTTTTTTCAGTTGTAGCTCATTTTCTTCTGTAAACTGATTTATTAAATCTGTTTCAAATGATCCACATACTTTTAGTTTTTCCTTGTAATTTGTTATTATTATTACTTAATATGGATAGTAGTTCTGTCATACCTTTTAGAATACTCAATGGTTAGCTTTTTGATTTCGATGCTTATAACTTTTGTTTCTTTTAGGAGCATTTTGATTTTGTTTTGATTAGTAACTTCTTTGTTTCTTTCTTAGGTGAAAAGCATGAACATTGCAGTTTTTGAACCATTGGCTGTTCTTTGGAAAGATATTCTGCATTTGGTGATTAAATGCATCTAGTTTCTCTTGGATAGTAGTATATTGTGGTGCTTTTGAAAGATTTGTGCATCTCATTACCAATCATCTACAATTTTTTTGGGTAAATTGCTGAAACCTCCCCTGAAGTTTAGTAATTGAAATCACCTCCCTTCAATTTTCTCATATTGTTGCAAGTAGAAATTCTCTATTAAAATCCTCTAATAAGAGGCATTGAAATGTCCAAAATACCCATGCAGTTACTATTGAGGCTGATTTCTACAGGAAAGCAATACAAACTTTATGAACAACAAAAAAAGAGAATTTAAAGTTGTAGTTTTGCCTTTGAGCGATTGATATGTAGGGCAAACTTGGAAAATTCTAACAGAGGGGGTTTTGCAACTATATGAGAAATTTCAGGGAGGTGATTACAATTACTAAACTTCAGGGGAGGTTTCAACAATTTATCCTTTTTTTCCACAAAATTATTGGCTTTCCATGGAGGCATAGATACAAATTACTTTTTGTATGGATTCCTGGTTTCGACAGCACACCTAGAACCTTATATTTCATACTATGCATATCTGCAGTTGATAGGAAGGACCAGAAAACCCTTGAAAGGCTGCGTGCTGAAAGACAAGCAAAAATTGATGAACTTAAAGAGAGGACAAACTACTATACAACACAACAGCTCATTCAGGTGATGAAAAGAAGCATCATCTCTACATAACCACTGCAGTCTCTATTTTAATATTATGCTTATGCTAGTATCTTTTCAAATTATCTAGTATTTTGGAAATGCATAAATGTGTCTTCTGTATGGGGTGTTTACCGAAAGCCATTGTCAGTGCAGAGATATGACCCTGACCCAGCAGCAAAAGCAGCAGCTGCTACAGTTCTTGCGTCGAAGTTGGGTGCAGATTCAGGCTTGAAGTTATATGTTGGGGATAGTGAGTCCAAGATCAATGTTGCATCAGTATCCAGCAACGATATTGAACTTGTGCAATCTAGTGGGCTTCGAAATCGGAAAAAACCTCAAGTGAGATCTGGCAGTGCAGTAAGCACGATGATGAATCAACCCATTGATGAAACACAGCATGACTTGGGGGTTGCTGGTGCTGAGAGTCCCATGCAGAATCAAATGGTTGTTCAACACCACCCAAGATCAACCATGCAAGATGGAGGATGGATTGCTCGAATTGCGGCCTTGCTTGTGGGAGAGGATTCAACACAGTCTTACGCACTTATATGTGGTAACTGCCATATGCACAATGGTGAGTTGCTGGCATCCTTTGGTCTCAGTTTCTCCACTTGTTCTCCTTTTCTAGTACTTGGGTTCAGTCTAACAGGGGTCCCCTTACACTTGTGTAAATAATACCCATAAATATCAGAATACACATGTGATGTGAGGACGCCTTTCAGATACTGAATAGAAAATGTAGGAGATCTGGATCCCCCTTCCTTGTCAGGACACTTGGGACTGTTTCTTAGATGAAAAATATTATTTGACAGTTATTTGAATGATCCATATCCATTTACTGCAGGGCTGGCCAGGAAAGAAGATTTCCCATACATAACTTATTACTGTCCGCATTGCCATGCATTAAATAGGTCAGCAGAACAGAAAGAGCATGATAATGGCTCCAGCTCCACCAACATAAGCTCCCCAACAACCCCAACTAGTGGTGATGTAGTTAAGAGTGTCAACAGTGCCACAACAGAAAGCAAACTCATGACGAGCGAGCAAACAGTCGCTGTACCGACAGCTGAAGGGAGTGAAACCAAAGCACATGGGGATGAAGTTAATTAAAGACAGTTTTGTATGTTTGCACTTTGAAAAAACTTGCCTTTGCCTTTTCCCTTTCTTCTTTTTGCTAGATATTAGACTAGTATGATATGTTAGGTCTAGTACTTTCCTTTCTTGTTTGTGTCACTTAAAGTCACTTGACATTTTATACGATATGAGCCATATACATTACACAGTGTTCACTTGTAAGTAACTTCTCGTTTGCAAGAGTGGGGAGTTAATTTTGTAGGAGGAATTAGACTTTTTCTTCTCTGTTTTTTATTGTTTATTTTTTGAAAAATTACCTGAAAAGAATGATGGTGCCAAATGTAACTTTTAAGATTAATTTTCCTATTGTCTTGCTTTTAAGGGTTTACCCAATACGGCAGTATCCATTCTCTTCTGATATACTTGTCGTCTCAAAATCCTCCAATCCTTTTTCCTCCACTCCGTCGGCTATGGATACGATACTGATACTTGTCAAGTCAATAAATTTACGGAGGAATACAGGCAGGCCCATTGCAGAATTCTGATTTCTACTGCAAATCTACAACATTTGTAAATGTCAATTATCCTTACCCTATGCACTAATTCCTGTCGTTGAATTAGCATCAATTCCAAACTGGCACCTACCTCAACTGCACTTTGTGCCTATGAGTTCCAATCCTGGGCTGAACTGTCATTCTCCCATAAATTTATCCTTTAGGCTGAACGGCACAGTACACCAAACTAAGACACTCTGACATTCAACTTGATTGTTTCCCTTAGTTGATCCTAAACATGGTTGTTCAAAGTATCAATATGCACAATGAACAAACATTGGATATTTCTTCTACCAAGGATCAAAATTCCACTATGTATCGGTCGATATATGTATCATGTTGGAGCCTTCTCGATATGCCCCTATAAGGGGTGTTTCAGGTTGGCAAGTGGTTCAGAGGGTAGACTGGCCTTAAATCGGCCCTTCTAAACCAGTTTTGAAAAGAATAAAAAAAAAAAAACAATACTGATAAACAATATCGATGCCGGCACATTAGCCTGCATTGATATTTTGAACCCGTTAGTATCTTAGGTTTGTTCTTTGAGAAGAATCTAGGCATACAAATGTATAATTTGGTTGAAATTGGACCAAATCTGGATGAAAAAAATGGATTCATTATTTTTCTTTCGATTTTGAGGAATATGAAGTAAAGGCACTTGGCAAGCCCGATTCAGCCCACATTCTCCAAATCATTCCCTATCCCGATGTCCCTCTCGTAATTTATTTCCACAGCAGAGGTTTCATCCTCCTCAACAGTGCATCTCTACCATTCTTGCACTCATGTCCTCACGTAGCCACTAGTTCGGTGGCTTGGAGAAAGTGTAGTAGTGGAGTTGGTTGTTGAGACTGATGTCAAACAAATGGAAGAGAGAGAGGAAGAAGAAGAGAAAGGGTGTTGTCATTAGAGCTATGTTTTAGTCACTGCCTTTGCTCGGATCACTTGCATTTAAACGAGATGACGATGGTAAGTAGCGGCACTTGTAGGCTTATAGCAACGGAGAGAGAGATGCTTACCTGTATGGAATAAGCGAGAAGAGGTCGAGGAATTTCAAATAGAGTTTGGCCCCAAAATGTTGACATTTTGGTTCGTAATTTGCTTGGAAACATGTAGACCTAAAATACAATAACAATTACAAAATTGTAGCGAGGGTTACAACACCCGGTTAGAACTTGAAAAGTAAACATGTAAATTGTTGATACATCCAAGTAAAACTGGCATATTTATCCATAATTGGCTGCACTAGTATCTTTTACACATTGTTTCTAGTATTATATCATATATATAAATATTATAATATTATGCATTATATATATATTAAATACAACAATTATTTTATACATATATTAAATATTATATTTATATAATATAATATGTTTAATGTCATAAGATTGAAACCCCTCCCTCAAAAAAAAAAAAAAAAGAAAAAAACAAGATCGAAACCCAACCTGCCATTGGACTGGGCCCGGGCCCGGGCCAGAGCCCTTAGCAAGTTTAGCAATAGATATGCTAATTCTAAGCCAGCCCCAGTCCGGCCTATCAAAATTGGATCTAATTAAGGGTAGTGCTGACGTAATCATAGACACTACCGTTAGAAGTTAGAACCCAATCGGAGAGAAATATATCTCACATTATAAAATTCACAACCATGTGAGCTCATTGATGCAGCCGCCGGAGATGCACTCCCATAAAGCCCCAGGCCCAACTTTCTTCTACCAATAATACTAGAGCACAATAGGTCTACAGCATGGTGTGCCATTTCTTCAATTATGAGCTTTTACCAAAGGAGATAAATAATACTAACTTGGTTTTTGTTCCAAAGAACACCCAACCAATGGATGCAACTAGTTATAGGCCGATTAGCCTTTGCAACGTGCTCTACAAGATCATTTCCAAATAGATAGTCATGAGATTACAACCAGTGTTACAGGAGATTATCTCACCATTTCAGACAAGTTTCTAAACTCTAAAGGAGCGGCAAATTATCGACAACATTCTTGTAGTAAGGGAAGTTGCTCATATGATGAAAGCTCAGAAAAGAGGTAAAGGATACATAACCCTCAAGATTGACATGTCGAAAGCTTTTGATAGAATGGGGTGGGAATTTTTACAAATCATAAAATGAATTTTCCTAGTAAATGGTGCAATCTAATACATGAATGCATCTTCACTCCCTCTTTTTCCATCAAATTAGGAGGTGAAGCACATGACCACTTTCATCTCAAAAGGGGCCTTCATCAAGGAGACTCACTCTCCCCTTATTTATTTATTATTGGCATAAAGGTTCTCTCCCAATTGTTAAACAGTGCAGCTACTTCAGGTCTCATAAAAGGTATCAAATTATGTCGTAATGGCACACCTATCACACATCTTTTCTTTGATAATGACTGCATACTTTTCTGTAAAGTTGATCTACCGCAAATCAAGGCCCTCACAGAAATACTTCATAATTTTGAGAAGATATCAGGACAGAGAATCAATTATGGGAAATCAAACTTGATGTTTAGCAGAAATGTACCGCATCAGCATCAAAAGTTCTAGTCAAAAGTTCTCAAGGTGAGTAAATCCGTGTCCGTCACTAAATATTTAGGTTCTAGAGTGGAACTAAATGCCAAAAATCAGCTTTCCAATAAAGAATTCCTGGGCTGCATACACTCTAGAATTAATTCATGGAGCTCAAAGCTACTCTCTCAAGCGGGAAGAACCACACTAGTGAAATCAGTCATACAATCCATTCGAAACTATTCAATGGCATCTATGATTCTTCCTAATACATTTCATACCCAATATGATAAGCTCATAAGGGACTTTTGGTGGCAAGCTGAATCACATAGTGTTAAACACACTATCTTATGGCAAAAATTATGTCTTACTAAAGCAACTGGAGGATTAGGTTTAGGAAGAGTCTTCTAATGAATAGAGCTATGTTCAGCAAACAGATATGGAGGTTGTTCACACAACAGAGTAGTATATGGTGCAAATTAGTTAAGGAAAAATATTTTTCTAAATGCAATCCCTTCATGGCAAAGAAAGGGCAGCAAAGCTCTAAATGGTGGAAACAAGCTCACAGTTTATTAGCTGATTTAAAGCCAAATCTACTATGGATTGTAATGGATGGCTCATCCATATCAGCTTTTAATGATCCTTGGGTATCAATTATTCCAAGTGGAATACCGACACCAAGTCCTACACAAATAAGACTTCAAATAGATCTAGAAAGGGACCAATTGATTTGGAAAAGAACCAATTCTGGGCTTTTTGCAGTCAAATCTGTGTATAAAAGTTTTCTCTCTTTATTGCCTTCTCCTTCAGCCCCTGGAATCTGCTTTGGAAGCTTAAGATCCCTTGTAGATGCCAAGTTTTTGTCTGGAAAGCGTTATGGGGTGGTGTATTAACAAAGGACAAGTGTGCTAAATGGCTATCTCCACATGATCAAATTTGCTGTTTTTGCTTACAACAGCAAGAAACTTTTCATCATCTCTTCTTCACATGTCCTTATGCTAGGGCTGTTTGGTGTGAAGCACAGATTGGGATCAATCTAGACGCAATGGTGACGCAACCTCTGCAAAATTCTGTGTAGTGGTTTACATAATATGGCAAGCACGCAACAAGAAAATATTTGATGGAGTTGAGATGATGCCTTCTGATATAATAAGCAAAGCCAAATACTATCTCTTCGGTGATAACAATCAATTGGCAAGGGGTATGCAAGCACAACGCATTAACATGATTGGAGTAGGGAATTGTGCTACTCTTCACATAGATGGCTCATTTGACCCAAACACAAGTGCTGCAGGATAAGCTTTCGTTCTTCAAGACACCGGTAGAAACCTCACAATAGCAGAAGGCAGAAGTTGTTGGGCCGTAGAAAGTTATGATGCGGAGCTTCGTGCCTTAACTAGTGGTCTAGAAGCAGCCTCAACAGCCAATGTGATATAACAATATACTCTGATTGCCAAAAACTGGTTAATCTCTTCACAATTCACACCAGACCAAGTTCATGGGTAGAATAGATGCACTGGGCTCACATCCGGAAGCTACTGCTTAGTTTCCAATGGCCCATCTTTTTGCTTATTTTGCTTGTAAGGGTAAAGTCCATATCATTCTACTACCCAAAACCATGCAAAAAAAAAAACCCAATTAGCAATTTCCATTCCTACAATCTCTCTCTCTCGGCTTTTACTGTCACTTCAGTCTCTGTTGCTACCTCCGCAAGTCGATCTTTTGGTGCTGAAGGCTTGTTCAACCCGAATAGAGCATTCAATTTGATAATCTGAATACCTGTGAGTCCATTTTCTTTTTCTTTTTTCCTTCCTGTTATTTATGATTATTATTTTTGTAGTTCTGATTAATTTTGGTGAAAACCTCTAAGTTAGTATAATGTAATAAAAGTTGTGTTTTCGTTCTTGCATTAAAGCTTCCTTTGTGTCTCCAACCTCGAACAAATTTAGGGCTTTTAGTTTTGGTTGCCGCACTAGTCAAAGAAGAGGCCCAGAACCAAGAAACTTAGTTGTCTTCACCTTTCCATTTTTTTGCTTCTTTATTCATCAAATCTTTTTGGTTTTTGAGTTCTGTGGTCATCGTAAAGAACTCTTGGGTTTGGAGATGGGAATCTAAGATCTGGAGGAAACGTCTATATGGATTTCCAAGAGATTTTCAATTTCGAAGCAGATTTCAAGCTGGTGAAGACATTGTTGCAGAGGCTTAGCAACTAGCGGGGCGCCCTCATTGAGTTAAATTTCTTTTCGGGTTTCAGATTCGGACATTTAGTCTCACCATAAAGTATGAAATTCTGTAAGAAAATTAATTTTAGATGTTGGGTTTTAGAGATGCAGAGATTTCATTGGTCTTGATGGGGCTTTTCTTTCTGACAAGTGACGAGTAGATAGAGGATTTTGCAATTTCTGATTTGGGTTAGAGAAAATGTTGAAAATAGCAATTTGAGGCTTTATTAATGATACCAATATTCTTTTCCAGTGATGTTATTGGTTTTGAGATTTATTTTGTAGTTGGCTCCTTTTGTCTGAGACTCTGAGTTGAGATATAACCAATGCTCTGATAGTGTTTAGGAGTAGCTGGTAAGGATGATTTATAACGAAGGATTTATAGAGAATTGAATTGCCAAAGTGGTGGGTTTAGAAATTGAAAATTTTATTGATTGTTCTTTTTTTTTTTTTTTTTTTGAGTGTGTGTTTGTCTGTTCGAAAATGTTGGGGTGGATGCTAGTAGGTCGTGGATTGATGAGGTACAGTCAGCCATATGTTTCTAGTACAGATGAACTCGAGGGTGGTACATGCTTAAAAAAACCATCTTCAATTTCAAGGGCTTATATGTGGATTATTTGTTATGGAGAATGTTTATTGAACCTCCTATGGCTGTTTGATATAGCTGTTTATTTGTTTATTTGTTATGGAGAATGTTTATTTGTTTGCTTTGGTGATTGGCAATGCAATTTGATATAGCTGTTTAGGAGGATGCCCTTGTACCTTGGGATGGTGGGTATTATTTAGAATTCTGTGATTTTCTTTCAGGAGGATTTTTAGTATTTGATGATTCAAGATTCCATCATGTGAAGTGGCTATATGATGACTGTTATCATAAAAAAGTACTAAAAGGGCAGCCCAGTGCATGAGGCTGTTTCCAAGATTTGAACCCTGGTGACCCAAGTCGCAATGAAGTAGCCTAACCATTGCACCATGGCCCACCCTCGGCTAACATAAAAAAGTACTATCTTTATATTATTTAAACAGTTTCTCCAATTGCAACTCTTACTCAAAGAGAGAATCTGATTTGATCATATGATACAAAGCATATCAGTCTTCCTCTGCTCCTCATCTTTTCTTCTTTGCAATTGACTTCTACTGAAATCTCTATTTAATGTAGTGTGATTTAATGTAACTAGGATTTAAGTTCTTGCATCAATATTTCTTTTGTACTTCCAATCTTAAAATCAGGGTTATTAGTTGTTTTTTTTTAGGTTATAACTTTTATACAAGAGTTTCTTTGTATTGACTTGCCTAATAATTTAGTTCTTTCTATTAGATTTTTTTTGATAGGTAACCTCAATTCATTTCATTAATATAAACAATCATGTACAATAAGGATCCAAGAAAAGGGGTAAAAAACCCCCTAGAAAACAACAATTACAGATTAAGGAAAGACTTCATTTCCTAAAATTCCAGCTGCATATATGGGTATTGATTTCATGTTATATGCTTATATCGGGGTTCTATATCTAGATTTTGAAGTAAAATATCATTTCTCAAGACTTATTTATTGCGGAATTTAATTAATATCTTAAACCTACAGTTTTTTTTTTTTTTTGTTTTTTTAGTATAATCTGTTAAAACATACCATTTTGTATGTTTTAAAAGTTTTAATTATAGAGTACATCTAGAAAGAGTCCAGATTTAGTGCTTTTGAAATTGAAGGGGTTTTCCTTTGAACTCAAATGATTTAATGACATGTAAAAAGTATGAACCACTTGACCTGCTGCTGAGGTGCTTTTCCATTTCACTTAAAGCTTCTTATCATTTAAAAATTAACAAGTA
Source organism: Nelumbo lutea (assembly GCF_056320005.1). Taxonomy (NCBI): domain Eukaryota; kingdom Viridiplantae; phylum Streptophyta; class Magnoliopsida; order Proteales; family Nelumbonaceae; genus Nelumbo; species Nelumbo lutea. The sequence continues at coordinate 12,535,874 of NC_142690.1, forward strand.
TATCGTTTCGTCTTTTCAAGATGGAACTCAACTGAAATCTGAAATGTAAAACCTTTGCTACCCTCTTTTGGAAACAATACCCAAAATAGAGCCAATGTATGGCAAGTCCACACCAAACCAGTAGCTCTTGAACCAACAAACCAAAACTGATTTCCTCTTGTTTATCAGTGGAGCTAAAATTTCTGAGGTAGGTTTCAGTGAGGTTTTCCCTTGATTTTAACACCTCAGGCAGAAACCGGTCAAGTTATCTTGAATTGTGGTTATTGTCAAAGACTGTAAGCCTGTAACTCTTGAAGAATTTTAAATTCCATAACCACACAAATACAACATTATCAAGTCATCAACAGAAGCCATGGAAAAAGTTCATTAATGGAAGTTCAGCAATCACAAAAGTCAAATTTCAGAATTGAAGCCACATGAGTTCATGTAGGATTTCAGAAAAGGAGAGTCACTTCTCCTACATTGTGCAGGCATTTACTTACAAGTTTTTCTTTCTTTGTTGCTTACAATCTTTTTTTCTTTTTTGTTTCTGCATTCTTTCACCATTTGTCATTATGTTTGGTTCTGGTTTGCTGGTTTTCATAGCAAAGGTTTCAATATAGTTACTTTGAAAAGAAGATATGTGAGAATGGAGAGAGTACTTCAACAAGGTGGGAGCTACCACAAAAATTTATTCTCTGTTTTTCTATTCCATGTCACAAATCTTATTGGCCTCCTCTCTGCATTGCTTGTACTCTCTTGTCCTTAATGTGTATACCTCTTCCAGGTGACAACCTCTCCTGATTTCTCCTCTATTGTCTCCTTACCTAGGAAGCTTGAAGAAGTTGGTTTTAGCTAGGATGGGCTCCTGACTAGAAGTTTAGATACTCATTGAAATAGATGATGGTGGTGGTGGTTTTGGAGAATATGGAGCGAAATTTAAAGGCTCTAAAAAGAGTTAGAACTGGTTATCTGACTTTATTTGATGCTTTCTATTTTTAATAGCAGAAAGTAAAATAGGGAAGAGAAAACAAGAAGTATAGGAGAAGAGACAGTTGCTGGTTAATCACTTTTGACATGGCAGCATTTGAACTGGACTTGAAGAAAAATCACTTATTCTGATGCACTGGATCCGGAGTTGATATATAAGTGATCATGCAATATATTGTGTTGTATCTAGTAAGTATTCTGTTTGACATTGGTATGGTAGGCATATACTAGGGGTCCAACATGGGTACCCAAATTGAAGATTTTACACTGCCTTGGGCTTGGGTCCATTAAAAATGTAACTTTGCATATATTGCATGGTCACTTATATAGGCTTCAAACTTATCATATACAAATATGAGAGCAGGATGGACAAGATAGAAGGGTGCATATGGAGTCTTATGTGATAAGGAGAATACCACTTTGATTAAAAGGAAAATTTTGTAAAATGAGCAATGTTGTATGGAGCAATGTTGGGAAGTCAAGACAACATGTTCAAAAATGAGTGTGGTGGGAATGTAAACATTGAGATGGATAAGTGGGAAAACTAGAAAATATAAGGTTAGAAACGAGCCTTTTTTAATGAATCTTGGAGTAGTTTCAATAGGTAATAAAATGAGGGAAAGTAGAATAGGAAGGTTTGTTATGTGCAAAGAAGACCATCTACAGAATCAGTAAGAAGAAGTGATTTGTTACAAGTTCTTGGGGCTTAGAAGAGCTAGGGATGAAGACATGGGTTGAATCAGTAAGAAGAAGGTTTGTTAATTTTTTAAGATGTTCAAGAACATTTGCTTATTGAGAATTTGATAAGCATGATAGATCCATCTTTTTAATTAGTGTGGAATTCAATAATTGAGTGATTTTATAATGGTTTTCTTAACAATTTAATAGGAAGTTAAATGAACATATAATAAACCTAACTGTCAATACATATCAATAAGCGCATATCAATGAAAATATAATAATTTTTTTGGATTGGACTAGCGACCCAACTTACATCAACACAACTTCAATCAATAAGAGCATTCACAACTAAAATATCTTCAATATATCCAACGATTTCATATCAGAGCATGTAATAAACTTAACTGTCAAATTGCAAATTCATTTGAGTTGTCCACTTGGTTAATTGGTCAAGGTTTGCTTAACCATTTTGTTATTATTAAAATTTGAATTCATAAAAGACTTATGGTTATGCTTATGCATTACAATACACTAATGACCCACTAGCTATAGATCAAATTTCATTGGAAGTCTCTGATTCAAGGTTGTGTTTGGTTTGTGGGAAGATTTTGATTAGATGGGAAAGGGAAAATGGGTGGAAATTTTTCATGTTCCATTGTTTGGTTGCAAAAGGGAAAATAGTGAGAAAATTATCCCTAGTAACAATTATTAATTAATTAATTAGTAATGCATTTATTATTTTATATTTTATTATTATTAATTATAAACATTTTAATGAAATACGTTTATAATTAATTAATATTGATAATTATCTAATTAATTATTCTTTAAGAATTAATATTGTAAAATTTATTTTATTAATATTTATTATGAATTAATTAGTAATATTATTTTTATTTATTTTTATTTTTAATTATTTTTGTTGAATCACTAATTAGATAAATAATAAAATCCTTATTTCTTTATTCATTGTTCACTTAGTTAATTAATTATTAACTAGTTTTTGAAACGTTTAATTAGTTAATAATACTTTTTTTATTATTTATTATTAATTAGATATTAATTATTGGAAATTCATAATTAAGTAGTTAATGGTTTGAATTAATTAAAATTTTACATTTTATTAGCTTATAAGTTATTAATAATATTATATTTTTTAATAACCATGACTTAATTAATAATTTCATATTTTAATATTAATTATTCATATATTATTAAATTAGTTTTCATCAATAAATTATTTATTTTAATTTATTTTAATGATATTATTAATTATCAAATAATTATTTAATTATTAAATACGAATTAATACTTTTTTTATTAATTTGATATTAATTGTTGATTAATCATTAACATTAATTAATATGCTACTTTTTATTAGTCTATTTTTTGTTTTTAATATTTTATTTATCAATAGTTATGACTTAATTAATTAATTAATAATTGTTATTAGGGTTAATTTTCGCACTTTTCCCTTTTGCAACGAAACAATGGAACATGAAAAATTTCCACGTATTTTCCTTTTTCCATCCCATCCTATCCTTTCCTATCCCACCAAAATCTTCCCACAAACCAAACACAACCTTAAATTAGAGACTTTCAATGAAATTTGATTTGTAGTTGGTGGGCCATTAGGGTATTGCAATACATACCTATAAGTCATTTATGATTTCAAATTTTTATTAATAACAAAATGGTTAATCAAACTTTGACCAGTTAACCAAATGAACAACTTGAATTAATTTGCAATTTGGCAGTTAAGTTTATTACATGCTTTGGTATGAAATCGTTGGATTTACTGAAAATGTTTTAGTTGTGAATGGTCTTATTGATAAGTATTGAAGTTGTGTTGATGTAAGTTCGGTCGTTAGTTCAATCCAAAAAGTTTATTATATGTTCGTTGATATGCTCTTATTGATATGTATTGACAGTTAAGTTTATTATATACTCATTTAACTTTCTATTAAATTGTGAAGAGACATTGTAAAATCTTCCAATTATTGTATTCCACACTAATTGAAAAGCAAGGATTTGTCATGCTTATCAAATTCCCAATAAGCAAAGATTCCTGAACATCTTAAAAAATTAGGCCCTTGTAGTTAGCAGCTCATCGAAATTTTAGGTATTTACTATTTGGATTCAGCAAAGGTTCTAGTATTAAATATGTTTGGATCAACTTTATTGACCTTGTTGTCGGAGATCTTTGGTGTTTATGGTGATGGAGAGTTCAAGTGGTGCTCATTATAACTAATTATTTGTGGCTTGAATTGTTTTCATTTGTTTTTAAGATTGTCTTGTGAAAAAGTAAAGAAGAGAAGCATCAATTTTCACTTCTACATCCCTTTGTCTGGCACGCCCTAGGTTGGGTAGCAGCCCTCGAGATTGGATAAGAGAGCTACCATCTCCTTCAACTCCCAGTTTTGTAAGTTCAACCTTGGATAAGAGGGCTGCTATCTCCTTCAACTCTCTGTCTGAGGTTGGATAGTAGCCTTAGAAACCTATAGACTATGCTCCAGGAGAAATCACACCCATGGCCTGTTGAATATGTTGAAACATGATGAAAGTTTTTCACTGGTCCAATTGTATTGGTGCTTCCAGAGATGTCATATTGGACTGAGTTGTGTATGGATACAATTACTAATTGCCATTCTTCTGAAAAGAAAATTTTGAAGTTTCGAGTTATATTACTCAAGTATGGTGGTCTTGGAGAATTATAAGAATGACATGTTGTGCTCCTGGGGTCCTTTTTCAATCCAGCATTCTTGCCAACTATATATTACTCATCTCAACTTAACTCAAGAGATCTTTGTCCCACCTATATAGATTGGCTACATGAATCCTGTTTCGCATTCTTCTCTTTCTGTCTTTGTATGTGCCTGTTTGCATGATTTGGTGGGTGAGTGTTACTTTAAGTATCAAAGCTTAGTCTGTATTGGAAGTGTTGATAAGTGGTTTTTAATCTTTGAATCATGCAAATTATGATAAACTGATGAAAAATTTCAGTTAACATAGATTCCATTTTTATCGTCACTGAAGTTATACTCTTTCATCACCCAAAAACAGCATCAGTCTCAAACCTTTCTAAGGTAAACTAAGCTCCTGCATAATTATTGGTAGTTAATCCTTATATTGATTACGTGCTGCAGAATCTGTTGAGTGACAATAAAGCGAAACCATTAGTGATGGCAAGCACACAGGCTCAAAGGCAGTTGATCCTTCAAGATGAAAATCTGGGCATTGCCATAAAGGTATTACAGCATTTTCATTATTGGTTTCATTTTGTGCTGTCAACAAGATTAATTTGGTTATTCATAACCAGATTGAAAATTTCTTTTCTAGGGCCTGATGTTGATGGAAGGAACATAAGTTCTAAAGCAACCATCAAGAAAGGCAAAGGGGGCCTTGGCAACATTACCAAAGGAGTTCAATATAGTCAAAGAAGCATTTCTACATGACCCCAGAAAATGCATAGAGAAGCAAGCAACGGCAATGGACCATTATTTTTTGGACATATTTCTTTCAGATCATGGTCATTACATGACTCTGACATGTTAGTATTTATGGAGGAGTGCTAGTTAATGAGTTTGTGCAACTGCTGTTAGTAGGGTGAAGATCAGGAGCATGGTTCAAAGTATTGATGTGCTCAAGTTTCTAAAATGATCAATTCTCTTTTCTTTTTTGTTTTTTTAGTTTCAATCAGTGCCCATCTTATCACCTTAAATGCACACCTAGTATTATTATTTAACCCTGAAAGCCGATATATATATATATATACAATCAGTATGATACGTATTTGATGCTTTCAACCATGATTGGGAGTTGACAATGATGGACATGCTTTTTCATGGGTCCCACTTTATCTTTTGGGTGAAGATGACTGAAGAGTTGCACAAACTTGCTTACTCGCATTTCTCTTATCAGAATAGCATATCTTTCGGTGTTTCCACATGAACAAGTCTTTGACTGTGTAAGCTATTCACTTGCAGATTTAATTTCTCCTGCTATATCCATGAAGCCTAAACAAGCAGCAGAGGTTTAGTATCCTTAAGTGGATTCTGGAAGTTTTTACTTTTGTTCTTTTTTTTTTTTTCAATATTCTCTACTTTTATATTTCTAAGCTCCATGCCAAGTAATATGCTTTTTGTTGCAGACTATGCTGAAGAGTCCTTGGAGCCAGAGCCAGAACTGCCATGGCCTGTATTAACTGTCTGGTTGGATTCTCCAATTCAATGGGACACTCCTCCTTCCTCCCCTTCGCAATTTGATCCAGTCGAATTTAGCCTAAAGCCAGATGATGATATCAGTGTTGGTTCCTAGGTTGCTCCAAGGATATCTGCTTGGCATGCCATAGTGGTCTCTCAATCATGAATGGCTATGAAATCAGCTCCTTGTTCAAATTTCAGCCCCAGCAACTGCAGATACTAACTGAACAATCTCTTTTGCCTTGCCATGAACCGCGCATTTTGAGTAGAAGCCAATATTATGTTGCAAACTTGTGATTTTTGAAGCTTCATTAGATCCATAGAATCATGATAAGATTTTGATAGAGGTGCATTTTGAAACGTGAGTAAAAATGTGATCGGTCAATTTATCTCATTGGTTATTTGTAAATTCCCTGGAAATTATACAAAGAGACCTTTTGTATTTCATACCCAGATGGGACATAATGCAGATGTTGCTTTGTATGAAGGCTTTGTTGAGCCCCCACCCCACTTTTTCTTTCCCTACAGCAATGAGTCCGAGTTAGTAGATAACAGTTACTTTTGTTTCCATTTTAATATTTTTAAAACGGCTCAATGGACATGGATCAAAGCATTAGTAAATAATTTAAGCACTCATAATTTAACAATGGATATGGAATTAAACAGAATGGAATAACAAAACAGGATTCATGTACCTGGGATAAGGCTTGGATAATGATTATGAAATGTGGCCAATTTCTTTATACATGAGAATGGGCAAGTTGTGGGATCTTAGACCAATCTGAGGTCCTGTTCCTGTAAACCATATTCAGCAAGACTACATTCGCTTGACTGATGATCCTGTTTTCATTTTCCCCATTTCTCCTTTTACTGTTCGGTCCAAATTACACTCAAGCTATTCCTCTACCATGAATATTTTGTATCTCAAGTCATAAATCATACTCTATGTACACTTTGCCAATGACAAACATATGCTTTCCAAATGTTAACATCATATGAAGTATCTCTCAATATAGGAACAGGGCTCAGCATGGAACTGCTGAGAATTGTCAACTGTGATACCCCTGATATGAGGTACTCTTTAATAAAATGTAGGAAACATGACAAATTTTCCCTACCGACTGTAGAAAATTGATTCCATCCAAAAAACTACCGACTCGGATGAGTTGAAGAAATAGTACAGACAATACACTCAACTAAGTTCTACTTGAATCTGTAACAATAAGATCATCTAAATTAAATGCTGTTATTCCTGGGACTCAAATTTCTGTATAGTGTGCACCTTTTGTTTCCCTGATGAAGCTGGTATGATAGGATTGCTCAAGAAGGGGAAGAAGAAAGGATAGCTCAATCCAAAACCCGCATAAAGATTTCAGTTGTAGGGAGTTGAGGTGATTCCATATCTGCCATATATCCAGTGGTGATCCAAACACCAGCATAAAAGAGTGGATATTTGTTAAAAGTTTCAAAAAAGAGATAGGAACAATCAAGCGTTGCTGATAGTCCAGGCATTACTAGAGAGATCAATCAGATTAATTTCCCACATAATGTATTTATGTGCCAAATCAACAAGTAAACGTGAATAATGGCTAATTCCCATTTCCCAACCATAATTGATACATACTGTACAATACGCTATGATAGACACATCATATTTTGAACCTTTGGTCCTAAAAACCAAGATAAACTGGCAATGTATTATTATATTTATTTTACACAAGATCTCAATATTTATACCGTAATTTTATATTGTATCCCAATGCCTCTTAAAATTGTTTTTCCAAAATTTGGTAAAACTTGATCATATCACATGTTGCTTTAGAATCTGGATTTCTGCCTGTTAAAACTTCAAACCTCCTATTGTACAAGTAATAGTTTTGTTGCTGTTGTTGCATCAACGGTTTTCGAACCACCGCCGGTTGTAAGAAATGGCCAACAGAGAGGATTCTTGTCATGCATGAGGTCTATTTACATCAAGAGTTATTGTCTTGTCATAGCTTTGATTTCTCTCCAAAAATGACCCGAGAATTTTCCAGCTGGCAATCTGATTTGGAACCCAAAATGACACCAAATGTTTCTCAATTCATTCTTGAATCCCCTTCCTAGCAGATGTTCAGGTGGGTCCTACACCGCTGGGAAAAACAAGAAATATCACCATTAGTTGACGAGCTCCGGTAGAACCAATATTTCAATATGTTCACCCCGTGCAAGGCATAAAGTGCAAATAACTGATACATGCTCTATTAAGATAAATATAGTAAAAAATCTCTGTCAATGGTATGAACAGAAATTAATTAAGACAGCTTGCTAAACAACAATATGTAGGAAAAATGACATTCATCATGTAAATTGGCTGTTAACTTGTCTGAAATGAGCATGGGAAAAAAGCGAAATGCTAATAGATGTATGCCGTAGAGCTATTTTTGTAATTTTACTTTTCCTTTTTCTATATCTCTCATGTATATTAATGGCAGATCTGCCCTTTTACAACTTAATATAAATATTTCTTTTAGGGTGTCGACTGACATAAGTAGTCACACCCACCATTCGGCTGTGTTGTCTCCCTCTCTCTTTCTCTTTCCTAGTTTTTCGATCTGACTCTGACATGGTATCAGAGCAGGTCACGATTTGATTTGCGAGTGACTACTTCCTCACCTCTTTCTTATTTGTTATCTAGAGTATTCCCTAACAGTACTTGGGAGGCTCTTGAGTGTTCTTAAATCCGATTTCTGAAGCTGTTTTTAATCAGAACTCGACAGACTCTGTTCCTGGACTATTGTGTCACCAGATTTCTCTTTCGGATTGGATCTCCCTCTAGAAGCAACGGATCAGGCTGAAACTTTAGATCTAGTGTCGCCCAAGGCAGATCTACTGTTTCCATTGGTTTGGTTTGAATCAAATTTGATCTAGAAGGGTTTTGGGCCACTTCAGAGTTCGACAGGCCCTTACAGTTTCCTTTTTTAGACATTGATTGAAAGGTACTTCATTATTCTACTGTTTTTGAACATTTCTCTTTGTGGTTTTTCTTGCTCTCGTGATTCAATGGCATCAGAAAGAATGGAAGTTCTCCCCATCAAATTTAATGGTACGAACTATACACTTTGGAAATTCAATTTCCAATTTCATGTGGAGGTGAAAGGTCTCTAGGGATATTTGGATGGATCAGTAGTTAAACCTAATGATTCGGACATCAAGGGTCTTAATCAGCGGAGAATTGATAATGCAAAAAGTGCACCTTGGATCTTAGGATCCATTGAAATTGACATTACAATTCCTATGAGAGGATACATGACTGCCTGTGAGATGTATGAGTATCTCAAAAGAGTTTATCAGCAAGCAAACACCTCAAGACAGTACTAGATAGAGGTTGACATCTTCTCCTATTATCAAGGAGAAAGAAAGGTCCAAGAGTACTATGGGTTTATTAACCTTTGAACCGAATATGAGCTTGTTCACATGGGGAATGGTCTTTTAGAATGTTGTGTGAAGTATATGAAAGAACATTTTGATAGAAGAATGATTATGCACTTCCTAATGCATCTCAAACCTAAATTCGATGTTGTTAGATCTAGTATCCCGAGTTGAGGAACACTTCCTGACTTGGATACTATTCTCGGTGAAATTCCGAGGGCCGAAACCAGATTTGTCACACAAAGTACTTTGGATGGAAGGAAGGAGTCTAACATTGATATGGTCTTTCTAGCAATAAAACCGAAATGAAAGAATGACTTTTCTAAAATACAATGCTATGAATGTAAGGAGTTTGAACATGTTGTTTCTCACTGCAAGAAAGAATACATGCACCTACTGTAAACAGGTTGGCCATATTATCACTGAATGCCCCACTCGACCTCATAAAAGAAGTGGATCAAATTAGAAGAAAGGAAGCTACAAGGCTTATCAGACAGGTGTAGATGGATCAGATGCAACATCCTCCATTACTTCCATGACTGGGCAGAATGATACCTCAAGTAGCATGTCTGAAGAATGAATTTGACAACTCATGTCCCCTGTTATTTCTTTAGCCTTCTCTTCTATGGGCCTATCTGGTAAGTCCCCTACCTACTATCCCTCACCGAACCATCTATGGTACATTGACTCAGGAGCCTCTAACCATATGACAGGGGCCACTCTTAGACAATGTCCTAAACCCCATCTCCCCAATAAACACATTGTTACTACTAATGGTGAGAAATTAGATATACTTGGATGTGATGATCTATATTTATCTACTTCTAAGTCATCTCCATTTCATTTGTCCAAAACCTTATTTGTACCTAAGCTTACCACCAATTTAATTTTTCTTAGCTAATTCATAGAGGAAGGTAACAATGTCTTATTTATTTCTGATGGTTGTTTGATACAGGACTGACAAATTGGGGAGGTGAAGGGGAAGCGGCCTACACTGGGAAGACTCTTTGCTCTAGAATTTGAGAAGAATAAAACTGTGTCTGCTTCTACTTCATGTTTGATTTCTACTACTTCTAGTTTTGAATATGTTAATTGTAATAAAGATTGACAGTTGTGGCATAAACGACTGGGCCATCCTTTTTCTAAGAAATTTGATCAATTGTTTTCCTCTAGTAGTTTGCCTGTTTCTAATGTTTCTCTTAAAAATGTGAATAAAGACTGCATTACTTGTGGCTTATGTAAGAGTTATATTTTGCCTTTTCCTTCTCATTCTGAACATGCAACAATCTCTTTTTATTTAATACATAGTGATGTTTGGTCGTCTCTAGTTGTCTCACGGATGGGTTTTAAATATTTTGTGACCTTTATTAATGACTGCACTCATTTCACTTGGGCCTATTTTCTTCGAAAGAAATATAAAGGTACTTTGTATTTCAACACTTTCAGACTTATGTTGCCACTCAGTTTAATGCTCGAATTTGTGTGCTACAAACGGATTCAGGAGGAGAGTATATTGATAGAGATTTCCAAAACTACTTAAAACAACATGGAATTCAAACCCAAAAGTCTTGTCCAGGCACCCCACAACAAAACAGGGTTGCAGAAAGGAAAAATGGGCATATCTTGAGTGTAGTCAGAACCCTTTTGCAGGATTCCCATGTACCCTCTTGGTTTGGGGTGGAGGCGGCCAACACTGCTGTGTATCTCATAAATCGTCTTCCGTTATCAGTTTTGAACAACACCTCTCCTTTTCAATCCCTTTTTCACAAATCCCCAGACCTATCAATGCTTAAAGTATTTGGATGTGCTTGTTTTGTCCACCTTCCACCCCATGAACACACAAAGTTAACTACACAAGCAGCTTTGTGCTTCTTTATTGGGTATAGCTCTGAACATAAAGGGTATCTTTGCTATGACCCTTTGGTTCGTCGTCTTTGAATTTCTTGTAATGTAGTTTTTCTTGAAAGTGTCATTTTTTGAACATATTGTGAAGTTCCCAGCTCCTTCTGTTTTTTTGCTGCATAGTTTTGATTTTACAAGTACATTGGATACTCCATTATCACCTCCGCAGCAACTTCAAACCTGCTTCAGGAAACAACGACCTTCTTTAGTCTCCATCCACCCCTCTGCTCCGCATCCAGTTGATGATCCGATCACTCCAGCTACCTCAATAAGTGTTCAAGACCTTCCCTCTGAACCTATTGCTCCTACTTTACGTTGTTCCTCTAGAATTTCTCGTCCATCTAACCGTTATGGTTATTCACCAGACCATAGCTCCTTTTTTTCCATTTTATCTACCATAGACATTCATAGATCTTATCAGCAGGCTGTAGCAGAACCACACTGGAAAGATGCAATGGATTCAGAGATTCAGGCTCTTCAGGAGAATGACACCTGGGACCTAGTCAAAGCTCCACCTGAGACATCTCTCATAGGAAGCAGATGGGTCTATTCTGTGAAACTAAAATCTGATGGAAGCCTAGACAAATACAAAGCTAGGCTTGTTGCACAGGGTTACAAACAGGAATATGGGATAGACTATGAGGAGACGTTTGCTCCTGTAGCTAAGATGACCACTGTACGACTTTTGATGGCTGTCTGTAGTCAAACAGTGGACAATTCATCAAATGGATGTCAAGAATGCTTTTCTCTATGGGGAATTGAAAGGGACAATTTACATAAAGCCTCCTCCGGGATATTGTACAGATCCACAGATTGTTTGTCGTTTGAAAAAGTCACTTTATGGCCTAAAGCAAGCTCCTAGGGCCTAGTTTGAGAAGTTCAGATCTGTCATCACTAACGTTGGCTTTGTTCAGAGTTCTTCTGATTACTCCTTGTTCATCCTAAGGCAGAAGCAAGGAGTAACGATATTACTCCTTTATGTTGATGATATACTCATTATAAGGGATGACATAGAATGAATTTATAGGCTACAATAGTTACTTAGTGAATCCTTCAAGATGAAGGACTTGGGACCGCTGACATATTTCTTGGGCCTTGAGATGAACAGAAATTCTCAAGGCTACTTTGTTAATCAACAGGAGTATGTGGCTGATCTGGTTAAACTGGCAAATCTTAGTGATTCTAAGATTGTTGACACTCCACTAGAACTGAATCTGAAACTCAGCAAAGATGATGGATCTCTCATTAAAGATCCTACCCTTTATCATCAGATAGTGGGCAGTTTAATCTATCTCACCATGACTCGGCCGGACATATCTTATGTAATTCATATAGTAAGTTAGTTTGTGTCTTCTCCGAGACAACCACACTTATCTGCAGCTCATCAGATTATAAGATATGTATGGGGCACACTATCACATGGGTTATTCTTCTCCTCATCAATCTCCCATTCATCTTATGGCCTATGTAGGTGCTGATTGGGCTGGATGCCCTGACACCCAACGGTCCACAATTGGCTGGTGTGTCTTCCTAGGAAACTCCCTTATCTCATGGAAGTGCAAGAAATAAGCTACTATGTCCAAATCTTCCACTAAAACTGAATACAGGGATATGTCTTCCGTGTGTAGTGAGATCATATGGCTTCGAGCTCTTCTATTTGAAATACTAAGTGAGCCACTATTGTCTGTTCCTCTTTATGCAGACAACATCAGTGCAATCAAAATTGCATCCAACCCCGTCTTCCATGAGCGCACCAAAAACATAGAAGTTGATTGCCACTTCATTTGCGACCTCCTTCTTGAGGGTACCATATCTCTTCTTCATGTCTCCTCTGGGCTCCAACTGGAAGACTTGTTAACTAAAGCAATGACACGAGCTCGTCATCTATTTCTCATGGACAAACTAATGCTTATTCCTAGGCATCAATTTGAGGGGGAGTGTAGTGATAGTGAAATCTAGCCATAGGGCTATTTTTGTACTTTTATTTTTCCTTTTTGTATATCTCTCATATATACTAAGGGCAGATCTTTCCTTTTACAACTTAATATAAATATTTCTTTTAGGGTGTCGATTGACACAAGTAGTCACACCCACCATTCGGCTGTATTGTCTCTCTCTCTCTCTTTCTCTTTCTCAGTTTTTCGATTTGACTCTGACATTATGTAACACTATTTTCATGTGAACATGAGAAATCCATAATCCCTAATTGAGAGGAATAAGAAATGAAACCCTTTTACATTGTTAGTCCTCTCTTTTACTTTCCCGGGGTAGGAAACTACCCTTGATGTTATCTGTACCTAATGTTTCTTTATCAAGTTCATCATTTGCCTATCATAGGGTCCACAAATCAACTTCAACTTAGCATAATCCTACATAATCAAAGATACACAGCCCATGTCTAGAGCCATAGGGAATGCTCCAAAAGCCACTGGAGACATCCAATGATGTTTAGAAAGCAAACAAAATTTTCAAATTTTAAAATTTTTTTAGAAACTTGAGGACCTCAATTTAGGTTTAAATCAGCAAGGCCTCAAAAATAACAATGTCATATCATTTAGTGGGATTGCGTTTTAGCAGACATTAGAAACTATAATTTAGAAAATAAGAAAAAATATCTGCTACTAATAGATCACCTCTATGGTTACCTGCAGCAATGGCTAAAACGCTGTAACCTCTATTAGGGGCGGAGCCAGGTTTTTTTTTTTTTTTTTGTTGGGCAGGGGAGGGGGGGAACAATAAGGACTATTAATCTATTATATTAATAATATAGGTGGGGAACTTTGAGTCATAAGAGGGGACCAAGTCCCCTTCCCCCACCCTTTTTTTACCCCTAACCTCTATAGTGCTTTATTCTTTCCCAAAGAAAACGTGCTCTGTTTCTTTCCCTTTAGTCATGATGCTCTATGTAAGACAAAGAAGAATATAAATGTAAACAGAGGAATTTTACCCTCAAAGCTTGTTCATGATATGACCAATGCTCATAGAAACAAGAAGTATAAAAAAAAAGAAAGAAAGATAACTTGAAACAGATAATACACTCATCATCATTGTCATCATGTAAGCCTTGTTCCACCTATATGGGGTCAACTACACGAATCCTCTTTTTACATTCCATTCTATTCAGTGCCATATCCATCATTAAATTACGGGTGTGTAAATAATTTTTTATTTCACCGAAGTCCTTTTTGGTCTGCCCTTAGCTCTTTTAGCTCCTTCAACTTGTAACAGATCACTTTTACTGGGTTCTGCAGATGGTCTTCCATGCATGTGACAAAACCACCTTAGTCTACTTTCTCTCATTTATCACCTATTGGAGCTACCCATGGGTTCCTTATTATGACTTCATTTCTAACCCTGCCCTTTTTAGTTTCACCAGTCATCAATCTAAGCAGCAACAGATAATAATACACTATGGAATCAATAAATTTCATAAGAATAAGAAATTAGGAACCTCAGACAAATATCTTATGTCAAAAACATAGGTGGACAACAAACAATTTTAAATAAAACAATATAAGGAAATCCATATTTTAGCATAACTTCCTTTCTAGAAACTTTCCAAATGAAAACTAATTGATTATATTGTATTATAACTCATACAGAATATACATGCAATTGCAATGTAAAGAACACCTGAACTTAATTTGTGAATGCACTTGAACTTCACCTACAGGAAATTGATTCAAATTTCTGAAATCCATTTGTTTGGAATATGAGCTATCTTAGGACAATCTTCCCTGCCTTCTTGACATCGTTTCTTTAGTAAGTCACATTTGGCATATGTAAATTATTAAGTGTGGCAGGAAGACTCTCCTCTGGAAGGGGTGATAGTTGATGGCATGCTTCAATTTGCAAATGTTTAAGAGAGGTTATAAGCCCATGTAACCCCACTAGAAGTGTCTTGGGATTTGCACAGGTGGATATTTTCAGGTGTTAAGTGTCACTGGTAGCTTCTCACCAGGAAAGGGTGAAAGTTGAGGACAGTTGCAAATGTTCAATTCTTCAAGAGATGAAAGGTTTTGTATCCCCTGGCAGGGAATTCAGATTACCACATACTTGGACAGAAAAGTGTTTTAGTGTTGAAGGCAGTTGATCTGTCAAAGACATGATTTTGGCACAGCACAAAATTTCCAAATGATGGAGAGATATGAGCTCTTGTATACCCACATCCTGCAATGTCATGAGATGGTAGCAGTGAGCCAATGATGGATTTCAGTTCCTTGAGTGCACCTAGAGGATGTAACAAGCCCTCCGGTAGGGATTTCAGCTTTCGGAAGTTTGAGATTTTCAATGAGAGAGAGGTGAAGTAAGGAAATGAGTTCAATATCCTCTCATTGCATTCATCCAACACTAATCTATGGAGAGATGGAAATTTTGGAAGGGTAGTCATCTGGGGGCAATTTATAATCATAAGCTCACTAAGGCAAGGAAATTGTCCAACTCCTATCCCATGCCATTCCTTCAAAATTTTCATGTCTTCAAGTTTTAGTGTCTCCAATGATGGGAAGCCTGTTACCTTTCCATCACCACAGAACTCATGACCAACATGCTCAAGTTCATACATGGCATCTATATACTTAAAACGTTTGAGGATTGGTAGCTGACCAAGAGATGGGAGGATTTTGCAATCGATACATTGGGAGAGATCAATCATTTCTAAATGAGAGAGTGAAATGTTTGGTGATGAATCGCCTATCCAGTTTGGGAATTTAGAGCCTTTGAGGTTTTCATGAGGTTGGAGGCCTTTGAGCACCCTTATCATCAATTTGATCCTGTGAATACAATCTACCTACATTGCAATTCTAATTAGTGAATATATGGCTTGATCTTAAGATTTTCTTCCTTCACATTGGTAATGTTGACTGAACCCTCTAGCCTATCAATAGAAAGTGTGCCTTGGAGATGCAACATGTCCTTTAGTTCTCCTATCCCACATCCATTCTCCTTACCATCAATGAACCTAGGCAATGTCTGTACACAAGTTAATCTTCCAATTTCAGGTGGCATAGAAATAAGCTGCCAAGATCCAGTTAAATCTAGATATTGTAGGTTAACTAGGTTTCATGTACCTTTGGCGGTGATTCAAGAAGTTGGTTACAATTTTTGAGAATCAGTGTTTGTAAATTGTAGACGCCACAAATTGATTCTGGTAGCCCCTTAATGTATGTACTATAAACATCAAGATTTTTTTATTTTATTTTTTTTTCTGAAGAGTAAGAAGAAAATTTCATTAAAATAAAAAGAAAACCTTAGTACAATCATCAGAGGGGGGTGATGAGACAGCACCCAGATTTTCAAAATCCAACACAACAAAGAGATAACATCATGAAAGAAAGAGATGGAAAATACTACATAGGCGTCAAAAGAAAACAATTAAAACTCCACAAAAACACGCAAACAGATGCTCGACTCAAATTTCCAAATTGACTCTAACTCTGGTAACTCAGTCATAGCAATACGCGATTCAAATCCAAGACACGTAGATACTTAAAGGTTAAGATCAAACTGTGAAGGACCTGCACATTGAGGATTTCACGTGAGAGTTTATTATGTAGTCGTAGAAATGTGCATAAAATAATGGATGCACTTAGACATCAAATGTACGTACTTGAATTGAATGTATCAAGTAGCGGTGGCACATGCTGAGCCTTTACTAAGATTCAAAATGGTTTATCTCCCTCCACTATAAAGCACATTTCCCATGAAACAAATTGTACCAAGTCATGGATCAAATCATACATAACAAATTGAGTCTTGTTAATCTTGGAAAGTTGAATGAAGGACCTCAGTATCAAATCATCAAAATACTCAGAACCTACATTTCCTTGTGTTGAGGATGAACAAAGCCTTATGCAATCCACAATGGCTCTAGTTTTTCCTTTTTAAATTCATAGCCATTGGCCCTTGGGAAATATAGAGCAATAGGCAAAACACTGTTTAATATGTGTAGGAAGATGATTATAGCTTAGTCTTAGATCTGGCAAAATTTCATTTTCATCTTCTTTTAAGTCCCATGTATATTTCAAGATCATTTAATTTCCCATTCATACTCGTCAACTTTAGCATGTAAGATTCCTCTAAGTGTTTTTGCTGCTAAAGGAAAACCTTGGAATTTCATCAGAATTTCCTTACCAATTGCTATCAGATTTGGATATGCATCTGAGTTCGAATGAACAATTGTTCTTTGCTTGAACAATGCCCAACAATCATCACTTGATAAAAGCCTCCAATCTATGCGCGGTTGTGGTGCCCATGATTGAAGAAACTTTTTCACTCTTGATAGTGACAATAATTTTGCTTCCCTTTGCTCCAGCTCTCAAAGGAAGCCTAAGAACTTAATTCTCGATCACTGTTTCTTTCATTCCATACATCATCTAATACAAATAGAAACCTCCCCCCAGCAGACTCCATGATTGATTTTGTGAGCCTTCTTACATTGAAATGATTTTGCACCTTCTGATCATTGTACACAAGCTGATATTTCCAAGGCCCCCATGCCAATTATGGAAATAATAGAAACATCATTTCCATTATATTCATCTCCTACCCTACCAAAAACACAAGATTCATCCATCAGAGAACTTGTCTGTAGTCACTCCCTCACTTCAACTGGCCTAGCCCAAATTCCCTCCCTCACTTTAACTGACCAAGTACATCCCTTTCTTTGCAATTTCCTCTAATCTTTCAGTGATATCCTTTATTTTAGGTTCTAGCCCAAGTTTAAATAGGAAATATTTCAACAAGGTAAACAATTTTTGTACTTGATTCTCTTGGCTAAATCTCAGAGGTTCTGTGCCGACCTCGTCTAGCATATCATCTACATCATTGGCGATGTCTTTAAGGTCACTTAGCCACATCTTTACTGCCATGTCGCTTAATTATCTGCCTCTCTTCAGCATCGTTGAGCAAAAACTGGATCTTTGACAAAGTTCTCAGAAGCTTCTTGAGGTCCTTACCCACCCCCAACCACAAGCCAAACTCTCGTAAGATGGGAGAGGTCAACTTTTCAAGAGCCACCTGAAAGAGCAGCAAATATAAGTGCCTACCCAACAACTTTTCAAGAGCCTAGTAACAATTCCCAAAGAAAGAAGAGGTCGTTTCTGTTGTTGGAGCAAATGGAACTCACCGCTTCAAGTGTTCCAAAAGATGAGACACCCCAACAGTCTAAAGGAAGCTCTCTCTCTCTCTCTCTACAACTAACAAGGAAAGCCCGAAAAAGCAAATGGTAGTGGTCTTTATTTTATTTTATTTTATTTTTTTGTTTTTTGAGGAAAGCCCTTCACCTATCAACTTTTCAAGCTTGAATTATTGTTCTTAGGTGACGTGCGTGACACATCCACAATCGCAAATCTTATGTAGGTTTTCTTTCCCTTCATTCGCTCAATTGTTATGTGTAGAAGGTTTTGAGCATTGAGGACAGAGTCATATTAAAAAGATAATTTTAAGAGATTTTTTGGGATAAGTTTTGATATGTATGGATACAGATAAAACCAAGTGTGAGATCGATGACAGGATACAGAAGAAAATTTATGGAAGAACTAAAATATGTATTAATTTTTAGAAAATCAATATAATAATAATAATTATTATTATTATTTATATAAATTTTAATAATCAATTTTAGTATTAATTAATGGGCATCCATTAACAATAAAAAAATTATGGTGGTGTGTTTGGTCATTTCAAACAATGAATAGGGTTCAATTCTTCTTATGTCCTATTTATAGTTTACTTAAATGTATCAATTAATAGATAAACAATTATTATATGGCTAATTTAGGAGAAGGAATAACTTTATAGTTGTTAGAGTCAATCGTATAAGGGTAGTTTGGTCATTTATCTTTTAATGAGTGACAGAGCTGCCCTTTGTATTCTAATGCAAAGACTATAAATATAAGATGGGTGGGATGAGAGTGATTGATTTCTTCTTTTTTTATCTGGATGAACCCTTTCTTTCTCCCCTCTATTCTTCTTCTTCTTCTTCTTCTTCTTTCAGACCTAGGACTGAACTAGTGTTAATCGAATCCTGGTATAAAAGCACTAGAAAATCAGTCTAGAATTCAGTTTTTGTCCTATCCTTCTTTTCTCCTTGGATCACCATATTAGACCTGGTTTTTGAAATAACTCACAAACCAATTGGAGGTTTGATAAGAGGCCAAAAAGGAGTGGCCGTGTTTCCTTCTAGGAGGTCACTATGCCTCCAGTTGCTGTGGTGATGTTTGTCTTGCTGGTTTGTTAGAAACCCTCTAACCGATGACTCTAAGATGATTAGCTTATGGACAGGTGTGAACAGAACCCTATAATCAGCTAATAGTATGGTGTGTTCTACCACTTTTGGACTGGATTTCAACTATGTAGCAGTTCTGATTGGTAGGTACGCGTATGGACTGTTTATCTCCCTATTTATGTCTGAATGTGTGTGACAACAGGAAGGTTTTTGGTGCTGAACCCTATGATAGTAGTAGCGTCTCAGCAACAGTTGTTTAATTGGTGTGATGTGTGGTACCTTTTTCTACTCTGTCTCCCTAACTCTTGCTCTCTCACTCGTCCCGTAATGGGCTCATGAAGTGCGTCTTAACCATTATTCCCGATGCTGCCTTCAAGAAAATGTCCTCTCATGCGGCTGCCTCTCTCTTATCGCTCGTCCGCGACAATGATAGATATGGTAAGCTCATAATCGATGAAGGTGGAGTGGTGCCCCTTCTGAAATTGGCTAAAGAAGGCAAATCAGAAGGTTAAGAGAATGCTACTTGGGCAATTAAGGGTCTTCTTGGTCTTGACCCGCTTCGCGTTCTGCATTCCCTTTGGCTTCTTCCTTCTGCTCAATTGACAATGGTATCCTCTACGAAGCCCTACGAAAACCCTAGAAATGGATGGTGATGGCGATGGCAGGAAAACTGTCTTCGTTATTACCAATTCTACGGCGAACCGTGGCTCTTTGGCCCTTAAGACTCTGGTTAGTGAAGTTCGAAAACCCTAGATGGCGGTGGTGGCTTTGTTGGGCGAAGGAGGTGGAGAGAGAGAGAGACGAGAGAGAACCCCATTAGGGGAATCTCTTTATTAGCATGGGAGCTCAATGGAGGGTTGATCTTGATAAGAATGTTGATTTGGGAACCGATCTTGTGTTGACGGAGATGGTGGAAGGAAGATAAAAGGAAGAGAGAGGTTAGAGGAGGAAGGGGACGAGGGTAATAGTGGGTTTTAAAAAAAATTGAACTCACGTGATGTTACATGTGTGCAAGTTTTGATGAAAGATTAACCGATGCTAATGATAAGAGTAGAGTTGATAATTGTTATATACAGTAAAAGTAGCGTTAGTCAATTTTTAAACATAAAGGTATATTTAATCAATTAATTAAATTTAAGAAATTTATCCTTAATAAAATTATAAATAAGAATAATTTTATCAATTTTAGAAGGGCATTTTGCAAAACAAATGACCAAGTTTGGTCAATTAGAAAATTATTCTATGTTTTGAAAATAACGACAAAACCGGTGAGTGGGAGAAAACATAAGCTTTTAAGACCAAAATACCAGTTTTTTTAGAAACCACACTCAAAAAACATTTTATACTAAGGCTAAAAACATCCTTCTCCAGGTTCAAGTGATTTGGGGATTTATTCTCCATCTCTCGTATCTAATTGATTGAGCATCGATACATCACTCATGATGTTGTAATAGCGCCTTGTCTTAGTTCTTGGTGTCATCCACCATTTCCATTCAGCTTTGAAAGCTTAGTATAGAAGCCTCCATCGACTTAGAGTCATTCACTTGGAGGTCGGCAACATCAACTCCATCAAGGCAATATTAGAAAATATAAATTTGTCCCCATCGTCTGTTTTCTCGTGTTTACTGTTGTCTTCCATGCTAGAATAGATGAGTGAGGATCATGACAAATGAAGCTCTCTTGTGCTCAGTTTTTTGCTTGTTTAATTTTAGTTTCATGCTTAAGTCGATTGTATGCTAAGAATTGAGCTTAATTGAGGACTCGAATGATGCAAAACAACTGAAACCTGCTTAGTTAATGAAATGTCCAAGGGAGAAAACTTTGGTTGTTGAGGGAGGGCCAACAACCTAAGTTGTTGGGAATGTTTGTGAGCATGGTATTTTAACCCATTCAATCCCTTTATAAGATTCTCAATAGCCAATAGCCCAATAACTAGAGTTTTTCCCTCTGAAGCATAAGCTTTCCTTTAGTTTTGGCTGATGGAATATTGGTTTTTCACCTTCTATATAGACATAGACTTTGTTTATTCGTTCCATCAATCCATAACTTTTGCATGCATAAGCAATTGACAATCTTAAAATTTTCATATTTAGAACGCCTAAGGAATTCCACAATACTTATACCACCACCACTCAAACAATGTATATTACCTTTTAAACATAGAGAGATTATTTATGAAAAATCTGTTATCATTCATAATGAGATTCATAGTAGTGAAGGCAATACTTATCTTGTTGAAAGTTCTAATTGCATATTTTCATTCATACTTAATTGGGTCCATATCAAAAAGCTATATTTATAAAATTCAAAATGGTTATTAAGGTGTTTAATTATGTGAAACACAAGAAACATGTTTGTACAATCAACAGAACTAATAAGAAAATACAAATTGGCATTGGAGGTTTACAACATTAATTTCCTAGTAATAAAAGGTTGGTAATAGAGAAGTGTAGTAATAACATGGAAATGATATGTGGTGCCAAAATCAAGGCTATGGCACAAGAGTTTTAAACTTACTGTGGTTTACATTCTTTTAGGAGGATTAGAGTGAATGTTAGTAGGTCAATGAAGTTTTACTATGACAATCAAATGCAATCAACATAATACATAACCCTATCCATCAGTTGGTTATTCACCAAATGTGTAGTCAAATCAAAACTTATGAATAATTGAGTCAAGCTGAACTTAAAAGTATTTATTCTTAGTTTGAGGGGTAGTATAAATAAGTGTAATTGTTTTGCAAGATGCTTGGCGTTCTAAGTAACACTTTGTTTTTCCTTTTAAATATGGATTGTACTTATCCTTTATCTATGTGTATTTTCAATTCTATACTTCTATAGGATGATTTATACTAGTAGCACCTTTTTCAAGAAAGTATACTAAAAACCATCCGGCTTGTTCAATGTTGAGTGTTTTTAAGGTTGTAAAACACCATTCGGGCTGTCCTATATCAGATGGTTTGTACACATATGAGAATCATACAAAACCATGTGGTTATGGGTTCTAGTTACATTTGATGGTGTTACTACAAGTAGATCATAGAGATAGATGTTTACATTATAATTGATGTTTCAAAATTGTAAGCAATTATCTGGTCTATTTAATGCCAAATTGTTTCTAAGTCTATAAAACACCATATATTCTCCACTATACTGGATGGTCTATGCACTTGTGAGAATCATATAGAATCATGTGGTTTATTGGGTTCTAGGTGCATTTGATGGTGTAACTACAATTAGATCATTTGGGGGATAAATCATCGAGATAGATGTTTATATTATAGTTGATGTATCAAAATTGTAAGCAATCATCCGATCTATTTAATGCTAGATAGCTTCTAAGTCTATAAATTAAACACCATCCGTTCTCCACTATACTGGATGGTTTCTAAGTCTATAGAACCATGTGGTTTATTGGGTTCTAGGTGCATTTAATGGTGTAACTACAATTAGATCATTTGGGGGATAGATATTTGCAATTATAATTGATGTTTCAAAATTGCAAACAATCATCCAATCTTTTTAATGTTGGATGATTTTTAAGTCTATAATATACTATTTGGTCTTCCATTATATTAGATGGTCTGTACACTTGTGAGAATCATATAAAACCTTGTGGTTTGTTTTGTTTTAAATAATTTGAGAGTGTAAACACTATTTTATCATCTAAAACCTTGTTGGGTCTTAGATGAATCATATGCCTAAATCTGTTGAACACCATCTGGTCTATTTCATACCGGATGATCTAAGCACCTATGAGAATCATATACACATTTGTGGTCTATTCGGTTTTAGATGCATTTGAGGGTGTAAATACTATGCGATCACTTGGTTGATCAATGTTTGCTACTATCTAATAATTGAAATTTTCAAACTTTCTTGTTAGCTTCCCTATCTCAGATGCAAGAGCTTTATATGTTTTGTTTAATTTTTCATTCATTAATTTATTAGTAATAACAAACCCGTTAGTATGATAAAAAGCTTTTGTTGTTTGATTTAATACTACTAGAAGTATCTATAGGTTTTTCTTTGAGAAAAATCTAGGCCTAGGATGAAATTGGACCAATTCTGGATGAACGAATGGATTCATTATTTTTCTTTTGATTTTGAGGAATAGCAGTGAAGGCGTTTGGAAAACCCGATGCAGCCCACATTCTCCAAATCATTCCCTGCCCCAACGTCCCTCTAATAATTTATTTCCATTGCAGATGTTTCATCCTCTTCAGTAGTGCAACCCTACCGTTCCATCACTCATGTGCTCACGTGTCCTTTGGTTTGGTGATTTGGGGAAAGTGTAGCAGTGGAATTGGTTGTTGGCTTGGTGAAGTGTAGCAATGGAGTTGGTTGCTACCATTGATGCCAAAGAAATGGGAGAGAGAGAGAGAGATGAGAAGAAGAAGGGTATTGTCATTGGTGCTATGTTTTGGTCATTGCCTCTGCTTCAGTCACTTGAATTCGAATTGGATAACGAATGGAAAGTAGCAGTAGTTGTAGGCTTGTAGCAATGAGGAGAGAGAGAGAGACGCTTACCTGTATGAAATAAGCTTAAGACGATGAGGATAGTGAGAAGAGGTAGAAGAATTTCGTCTAGTGGGAGAGAGAATAAAATTTGGGTAGGCTTTTTAAGAAAGGACTTTTTGGTCCTAAAATGTTGAACTTTTTAAAACATAACTGAATTTGCCAATTTGCTAAACTTTATTAACTTTTATGCAAAAAGCCCATTTCAGAATATATATTTTTGAAAGGTAAAGCAAATACTTCTATTTAGGCTCAGTTTGGAAAGAGTACAAATACAAATATGTATTGTGCAAATACGTATAAAATACAAGGTTTTGCACTCACATATATATATATATATATATATATTTGGACTCCTTCGAAACTGAGCCTAGACTGTGTTTGGTTGCAGTGCAATTTTATTTGCACAGCACAAATGCATGGGGTGCAAATGAAAAAAAATGCAAATTTTCATTTAATTTTGTTTTGGGTTTTACTTTATTTTGCTTCATGTGTACTACTATCAAACAAGATAAACTAAAATTTGAAACAAAAATAGGTTAAATTTACACATAAATCATTTGCATTGCCATACTTTTGCATCAGTGCAAATTTATTTGCATTGCAACTAAACACAACATTAAGGACATAATTTAGTTGAAAACTTTTACGGTTTGAACTAAGTTAACAAATATATAGAGCTGTCAATGGGTCAAATTTGGGTTGGGATAGGGTGTCCGAGTCACAAATGATTACAAATTTGGACAAAATCATAGACCCAAACCTCTTAATTAATAATCGGGTTTGACCCAATAGACCAAATTATACTGATAGTTATAATTATGTGTAAATAATAACATAAAACTTGACTTTTGATAATTTAACCTTTAAAAATGACAGTGAAATAGTAAATTATTTATATGTTAATAAATAAAGTGTTCTTAACTAAATTTATCTTATATATTATCTATCAAATTTACCATGTGAGACATAAAATGTAATAACAATTACAAAAAAAAATTGAAATTTTTTATAATAATATTAAAAAATGATCGATTTGAATCTAAACCAATTCGCAACAACCAAGAACCAGAACCCAATTATTAATTGAAATAAAATCAAATAGCCAGAACCAATGTAATTGGTTTGGTTTGATTTGATAAATCAGGTAGAACCGACCCATTGGCAGTCATATTTATATTCTTTCAATTTTTAATTTTTAAGTTGTAATAACTAGCGATGAATGAAAATGCAACAATGATCTTTAGCGGATCTTCATCTCTAATGGATTTTCCAATCTATATGATTTTGAGGACTTCTAAAGTCGCATCGGGCGATAGATAAAAGTATAACAAATCCGTAAAAAACTTCCTTTGATTTGATCCTGATGGCAGTACAAAACTCATGGCCGTCAATAGTTGAATTCTTCCAAAGATCGAGGACTCTAGAGAGTGCCTACTAGAAACAAAATTGTAACGAGTGATACAACACCCAATGAAATTTGAAAAGTAAACATGTAAATTGTTGATATACCCACATATAACTGACATGTTTATACATGCCCACGATAACTCTACCCACGTGTACTCACAACACACACTAGGAGGATAAAATGTTCTTCATGTGTGGCTGTGATGTTATATGTGGGTAAACGTAAACAGAGTTTGTGTGAGTAGGATATCCGGACTCGTATGTTTTACACATTTTGTAATAATCATACCATTCGATCCGGGTCTGGTTCCTAGGTCGAACGGTCCAACTGTCCACTTCAAACAAATGGCCTACTTTGACAAAAAAATAAAAAAAAAAAGAAGCAAAAAATAACCAAAAACCGTTGTCAAGGTTGATAGTTTGACGGCCCAGGTTAGCGGTCCACTAACCAAATCAATGGTTATTGGCAAGGATTAAGGTATCAATACAACTCCTGATACAGGGCGTACTATGACTAGATATGTATCTTACGAACAAGGTTCAAGTTATCGTTACATATCAGCCTGTATCGGCCAATACGTATCATTGTAGGACCCTTTTGATATGCCCCTACAGTGGGTGTTTCGGGGGTCTAATCGGTTCAGGGGATAGAGGGGTCCTAGATCGGCTCCCTTGAACCAGTTTTGAAAAAAATAATAAAAAAAGGTAAAAAAACGAGTATCGATTTTGAACCTTGCCTACAAGTCATGCGTATCGATACGATATGCCTTCGTATCAGGCCGTATTGCATCGTATCGGTGGATACAATCCGATACACCGATATGGAGGCATATTTGTGTCTAGTTTGACAAAATTGTACACTGAGTACTTTTGGATTGTTTTTCATCTTTAATACTAGCTAAAAAATAGTATTATGAAAATTGAAATAAATAATTTAAGATTTAATTTTTCCAAAAAATTAATAAAAACTAAAAATTATAAAAATAATATATTTCATCTACCTTAGATGATTTATATATTTTATTTTACACATAATTATATGTTAAAAATGAAAGCATAGTTATTATATAAGAATACTAAATAAATAAAAATTTCCAACAAAATTAATGGAAAACAGAAAATTATAATTATAAAAACTGAAACGAATAATTTAAGATTTAAGTTTGCCAAAAGATTTATTAAAAACTGAAAATTAAATATAGTTTATTTTATCTACCTTAAATGATTTATTTGTTTTATTTTATAATTATGTGTAAAATGAAAACATATTTTATTATTTAAAAAACAGTTGTTATTTAAATAAATTTATAAATTAATAAATATTCCCAAAACTTAATAAAAATTGAAAATTATAATTATAAAATTGAAAGAATGATAATTATTGTACAATGTTTGAATGTTCTAGAGTCATAGTATTGTTTATTGTTATATTTCTCTTCATATAACCTATTGAAGTATGCATTTCTCATGTCTTTGTATCTTATTCATAGATAATTCAGCTTTTGGTTTAATATTATTAATGTATTTATGTGATTTGTATGCATTTCACTAGCATATCCAAACATTTCTATATCTTTCTTCCGTATCCATGCATTTCAAAGGCGAATCCGTATCCGTATTTAAATTATTTGATACGATACTCAATACAAATACTTTGATCCTTGGTTATTGGCCAAAAAATGATTTTTAAGTAAAATTAAACGATCAAGTGACCATTCCCGGTTTTTCTGGTCCTGTTGTTGTCTGGTCCAGAGCCCTTAGCAAGTAAGTATAGTCGTATAGATGCTAAGCCAGCCCCGGCCCGGCCTATCAAAATTGGATCTAATTCATTTAACTCGCAAGCATAATAGTTAATTAAGAGTAGTGCTGACGTAATCATAGAGACTACCGTTAGTTAGATGTTGGAATCGAATCGGAGAGAAATATATCTCCCACTAAAATTCAAAACCCAATTACCATTTCCATTCCTACGATAATCTCTCTCTCTCTCTTCTCGGCTTTTACTGTCATTTCAGTCTCTGTTGCTACCTCCGTCAGTCGATCTTTTGGTGCTGAAGGCTTGTTCAACCCGAAGAGAGTATTCAACTTGATAATCTGAAAACCTGTTAGTCCTTTTCTTTTTTCCTTTTTGTTATTCATGATTATTATTTTTTTGTAGTTCTGGTTAATTTTGGTGAAAACATCTAAGTTAGTATAGCGTAATAAAAGTTATATTTTCGTTCTTGCATTAAAGTTTCTTCTGTGTCTCCAACCTCGAACAAATTTAGGGTTTTGGGTTTTGGTTGCGGCACTAGTCGAAGCAGAGGCACAAAACCAAAAAACTTAGTTGTCTTCGCCTTTCCTTTTTTTTTTCTTCTTTATTCATAAAATCTTGTTGGTTTTTGAGTTTTCTGTGGTCATCGTAAAGATTTCTTGGGTTTGGAGATGGGAATCTAAGATCTGGAGGAAACGTCTATATGGATTTCCAAGAGAGTTTCAATTTCAAAGTAGATTTCAAGCGAGCGAAGACATTGTTGCAGAGGCTTAACAACTAGCGGGGCGCCCTCGTTGAGTTAAATTTCTGTTTGGGTTTCAGATTCGGACATTTAGTCTCACCATAACGTATGAAATTCTCTAAGAAGATTAATATTAGATGTTGGGTTTTGGAGATGCAGAGATCTCATTGGTCTTGATGGGGTTTTTCTTTCTGACAAGTGACGACTAGACAGAGGATTTTGTAATTTCTAATTTGGGTTAGAGAAAAGGTTGAAAATAACAATTTGAGGCTTGTATTTATGAAACCGATATTCATTTCCAGTGATGTTATTGGTTTTGAGATTTATTTTGTAGTTGGCTCCTTTTGTCTGAGATTGAGTTGAGATATAACCAATGCTTTGATAGTGTTTAGGAGTAGCTGGTAAGGAATGACTTATAACTAAGGATTTATAGAGAATTGAATTGCCAAAGTGGGTTTAGAAATTGGAAAATTTTGTTGATTGTTCTATTTGTTTTGTGTGTGTGTGTGTGTTTGAAAATGTTAGCGTGGACGCTATTGAATCGTGGATTGATGAGGTACAGTCAGCCATATGTTTCTAGTGCAGATGACCTCGAGGATAGTACATGCTTAAGAAAATCATCTTCAATTTCAAGGGCTTATATGTGGATTATTTGTTATGGAGAAAGTTTCTTGAACCTCCTATGGCTGTTTCTGTTTGCTTTGGTGATTGGCAATGCAATTTGAATATAGCTGTTTAGTGCCCTTGTACCTTGGGATGGTGGGTATTATTTCGAATTCTGTGGTTTTTTTTTACAAACGTTTTTAGTATGGGAGGAAAATGTAATTGGAAATGGGAAGTGTTGACTCCTTATGCTGCTCCCAATTGTTGCCACTCTTGGGCTTCTCTTCCTTTGTTTTGTTTTGTTTTATTTTATTTTTATTTATTTTTTTTGTTTTTTGTCAGTGTGTGTGTGTGTTTTTACCTTCAGGAGGACTTTTATTATTTGATGATTCAATATTCCATCCAATGTTGCAGCTAGTGATGATGACTGTGAAGTGGCTATATGATTACTATTATCATAAAAAAAGTACTAAAAGGGCAGCTCAGTGCATGAGTCTGTTTCCAAGATTTGGACCCTGGTCACCCAAGTCGCAATGGAGCAGCCTAACCATTGCACCAAGGCCCACCCTCGCTAACATAAAAAAGTACTATCTTTATATCATTTAAACAATTTCTCCAATTGCAACATCTTACTCAGAGAGAATCTGATTTGATCAAATGATACGAAGCATATCAGTCTTCCTCTGCTCTTCATCTTTTCTTCTTTGCAATTGATTTCTACTGAAATCTCTATTTAATGTAGTGTGATTTGATGTAGCTAGGATTTAGGTTCTGGCATCAATATTTCTTTTGTACTTCCAAACTTAAAATCATGGTTGTTAGTTGTTTTCTTGAGGTTATAACTTTTGTAGTTCTTAGTATTGACTTGCCTAATAATTTAGTTCTTTCTATTGGATTTTGTTTTTGATAGGTAACCTCAATTCATTTCATTAATATAAACAAATATGTACAATAAGGATCCAAGAAAAGGGGTAAAAAACCCCCTAGAAAACAGAAATTACAAACTGAGCCCAGTAGAATTGCCCCTTATTTACCCCTTGCTTAGGTAAAGAATTAGCCAGTCCATTTGCATCCCTTGGAGCCCATTGAAATAGTATTGTCATTTTTTTTTCTTTTTTTGATAGGTAACTTTAGAAAAAATTTATTATGAAACAGAGAATATATATACATACAACCATCCCAAAGAGAGATACAACTAAACAGAGAATATATATACACATCCCACCACTTGAGTGGAATTTAGATAGTGGGATCTGCTAAATATCTTTTTTTTTTTTCTTTCTTTTCCCGTATACTTTTATTGGATCTTGGTGGCTTTAAGATGGGACTGAACTGAAATCTGAAATGTAAAACCTTCGTTACCCTCTTTTGGAAACAATACCCAATATAGAGCCAATGAATGGCAAGTCCACACCAAACCAATAACTCTTGAAGAATTTTAAATTCCATTACCACACAAATACAGCATCATCAACAGAAGCCATGGAAAAAGTTCATTAATGGAAGTTCAGCAATCACAAAAGTCAAATTTCAGAATTAAGCTGCATGAGTTCATGTAGGATTTCAGTAAAAGGAGACTCATTTCTCCTACATAGTGCAGTTATTTACTTATGATCTTTTCTTTCATTTTTTTTAATTGTCCATACCTTCACCATTTGTCATTATCTTTGGTTCATTCTGGTTCATTCTCCATATTCACCATTCTGGTTTTCGTAGCAAAGGTTTCAATACAGTCATTTTGAACAGAATGTGGGAATGGGGAGAGTACTTCAACAAAGTGGGAGGTAGCACAAAAGTTTCTTCTCTGTTTTTCTATTCCATGTCACAAATCTCATTGGTCTCCTCTAGTTTCTCACTTTCTCCTCTGCAATGCTTGTACTTTCTTGTCCTTAATGTGTATATCTCTTCCAGGTGACAACATCTCCTGATTTCTCCTCTGTTGTCTCCTTACCTAGGAAGCTTGAAGGAGTTGGTTTCAGCTAGGATGGCTCCTGACTAGAAGTCTTTACACACATTGAAATAGATGATGGTGTGGTGTTTTGGAGAATATAGTGGGAAATTTTTTTTGATCGATAATATAGTGGGGAATTTAAAGGTTCTAAAAAGATTGAGAACTGGTTATCTGACTTTATTTGATGCTTTCTCCTTTTAACAGCGGAAGTACATAGGGAAGAGAAACAAGAAGCATAGGAGAAGAGACGGTTGCTGGTTAATCACTTTTGACATGACAGCATTTGAACTGGACTTGAAGAAAAATCATTTATTCAAATGCACTGGATCCGGAGTGATATATAAGTGATCATGCAATATATTGTGTTGTATCTAGTAAGTATTCTGTTTGAACTTGGTATGGTAGGGATACTAGGGGTGCAACTTGGGTACCCAAACTGAAGATTTTACAGTTTACATTGCCTTGGGCTTGGGTCCATTCAAAATGTAACTTAGCATATATTGCATAGTCACTTATATAAGTTTCAAACTTATCATATACAAATATGAGAGCAGGATGGACAAGATAGAGGGGTGCATATACAAATGTGATAGGAGTGTACCACGTTGATTAAAAAAAAATTTGTAAAATGAGCAATGTTGTATGGAGCAACGTTGGCAAATCAAGACAACATATACAAAAATGAGTGTGGTGGGAATGTAAACATTGAGATGGATAAGTGGGAAAACTAGAAAATATAAGGTTCGAAATGAGCTTTTCTGAATGAATCTAGGATTAGTTTCAATAGTTAATAAAATGCAGGAAACTAGAATAAGAAGGTTTATTATGTGCAAAGAAGACCATCTACAGAATCAGTAAGAAGAAGTGATTTGTTACAAGTTCTTGGGGCTAGAAGAGCTAGGGATGAAGACATGGGTTGAAGTTGTGAGAAATCATTTAAGGGCCCATAATTTATCAATGGATATTGCATTGAACAAAATGTAATGGCAGCACAGGATTCACGTAGCTGACTCCAATAGGAATTCTTTTTTTTTTGTTTTGGTATGAAATGTGTATTCCTTGGTAGGATATTGACATTGAAAAAAATAATAAAACAACTCTAGAAGTTTATCAATGTGTATTCCTTTGATGCTCACTAGTAATTGTCTATATACACAACTTAGTCCAATATGACATCTTTGGAAGCACCAACACAATTGGACCAACGAAAAGCTTTCATCATGTTTCAACATATTCAATAGACCCTGGGTGTGATTTCTTCTAGAGGATTGTCTCTAGGTTACCAAGGCTACTGCCTAATCTTGGACTGGGAGTTGAAGGAGATAGCAGCCCTTTTATCGAAGGTTGAACTTACAAGATTGGAAGTTGAAGGAGATAACAAATCTCTTATCCAATCTCCAAGGCTGCTGCCCAACCTTGGGTGTGCTAGACCAAAGGATTTGGAAGTGGAAAATTGATGCTTCTCTTATCTACTTTTTCACAACACAGTCTTAAAAACAAATGAAAACTATTGAAGTCGTAGTTGTTAGTTATAACGAACCCCACTTGAAATGAACACTCCACCACCTTAAACACCAAAGATCTTTAACAAGGCCAAGAAAGTTGAGCCAAACATATTTAATATTGGAACCTTTGCTGAATCCAAACAATAAATACCCAAAAATTGACTTGATGAGCTACTAACTACAATGGCCTAATTTTTTAAGATTTTCAAGAATATTTACTTATTGGGAATTTGATAAGTATGATAGATCCATGTTTTTAATTAGTGTGGAATTCAATAATTAGAAGATTTTATAATAGTTCTCTTAATAATTTAATAGCAAGTTCAATGAACATATAATAAACTTAACTGCCAATACATATCAATAAGAGCATATCAATGAACATATAATAAACCTTTTGGATTGTATTAGCGACCCAACTTACATCACCACAACTTCAATCAATAAGAGCATTCACAACTAAAAATCTTCAATATATCCATCTATTTTATAACAGAGCATGTAATAAACTTAACTGCCTAATTGCAAATTCATTTGAGTTGTTCACTTGGTTATCTGGTCAAGGTTTGACTAGCCATTTTGTTATTATTAACATTTGAAATCATGAAAGACATATAGGTATGTATTGCAATACCTTAATGGCCTACCAACTACAGATCAAATTTCATTGGAAGTCTTTGACTTAAGACTGTGTCTGATTTATGGAAAAATTTTTGTGGGATGGGGAAGGGTGAGATGGATCATGGGAAAGTGAAAATAGGTGGAAAATTTTCGTGTTCCATTGTTTGGTTGCAAAAGGGAAAGTAGTAGGAGAATCAACCTTAGTAATAATTATTAATTGATTAATTTGTAATGTTTTTATCATTTTTTATTTTACTATTATTAATTATAAATATTTTAATGAAATATTTTTAATTAATTAATATTGATAATTAGCTTATTAATTTTTCATTAAGAATTAATATTGTAAAATTTATTTTATTAATTTTTACTATGACTTAATTTGTAATATTATTTTTAATTATTTAATGTTTTTATTGAATCACTAATTAGATTAATAATAAAATACTTTTTCTTTATTCATTATTTACATAACTAACTAATTATTAATTAGTGAATAATACTTTTTTTATCATTTAGTATTTCATTATTAATTAGATATTAATTATTTAAAATCCATAATTAGTTAGTTAGTTATTATTAATTAATATTTTACATTTTATTAGTTTATAAGTTACTATTAATATTATATTTTATTAATAACCATGACTTAATTAATAATTTTAATATTTTAATATTAATTATTCATAAATTATTAAATTAGTTTTCATTGATAAGTTATTTATGATAATTGATTTTAATGAAATTATTAATTATAAAATAATTATTAAATATTTTTCTGTTCATACTTATTTAATTAATAATATTTTTATGAATTAATATTTTATTTTTAGTTATTAATTTTATATTAATTGTAACATTAATAAATATTTTAAGTTTTATTATTAATATTTTATTTTATTAATACTTATGACTTAATTAATAATTAATTAATTAATTAAATTATTATTAGGGTTGATTTTTCCATTGTTTTCCCTTTTGCAACCAAACAATGGGATATGAAAATTTTCCATTCATCCTATCATTTCCCATCCCACCAAAATCTTCCCACAAACCAAACACAACCTTAAATTAGAGACTTCCAATGAAATTTGATCTGTAGTTGGTAGGCCATTAGGGTATTGCAATACATACCTATATGTCTTTCATGATTTCAAATGTTAATAATAACAAAATGGCTAGTCAAACCTTGACCAGATAACCAAGTGAACAACTCAAATGAATTTGCAATTAGGCAGTTAAGTTTATTACATGCTCTGTTATAAAATAGATGGATATATTGAAGATTTTTAGTTGTGAATGCTCTTATTGATATATATTGAAGTTGTATTGATATAAGTTGGGTCATTAGTCCAATCCAAAAAGTTTATTATATGTTCATTGATATATGCTCTTGTTGATATGTATTGACAGTTAAGTTTATTATATGTTCATTGAACTTGCTATTAAATTGTTACGAGAATCATTATAATATCTTCCAATTATTGTATTGCACACTAATTGAAAAGCATGGATCTTTCATGTTTATCAAATTGCCAATAAGCAAAGAATCTTGAACATCTTAAAAAATTAGGCCCTGGTAGCTAGCAGCTCATCAAGTCAGTTTTGGGTATTTAATGTTTGGATTCAGAAAAGGTTCTAGTATTAAATATGTTTAGCTCAACTTTCTTGGCCTTGTTGTTGGAGATCTTTGGTGTTTATGGTGATGGAGAGTTCAAGTGGTGTTTATTATAACTAACTACTATTGGTTTCGTTTGTTTTTAAGACTATCTTGTGGAAAAAGTAGAGAAGAGAAACATCAATTTTCCACTTCCAGATCCTTTTCTCTGGCACACCCAATGTTGGGCAGCAGCATTGGAGATTGGATAAGAGAGCTACTATCTCCTTCAATTCCCAGTTTTGTAAGTTCAACCTTGGATAAGAGGGTTGTTATCTCCTTCAACTCCTAGTTTGAGGTTGGACAGCAGCCTTAGAAACCTATCTTCTAGAAGAAATCATGCCATACTGTTGAATATGTTGAAACATGATGAAAGCTTTTCATTGGTCCAATTGTATTTGCGCTTCCAGAGATGTCATATTGGACTGAGTCGTGTATGGAGACAATTACGAGCATCAAAGGGACCCTTGGACATGTATGTGTGAACAGTGAATATGTATTGGACAATGATTTAAACGTAATAGAGTAACAATGTAGCTTGAGTCATCTAGAGAATTCATTCCAAGAATTGGTTGCTGCCGAACATATGGCTGTGCCAGAAACATTTGGCAATTTTTTGGACGAAAATTCTTAGAAACCATTCTTTTCTGAAATGATTCTGAGAATGAGAATTCCCATAATTGATGCCAAGGACCTTTGTCTCTTGGACATGAAGCTAGATTTATACTTAGCCTTTTTGTGTCAATTGAATTTGAATTTGTACAAAGGGTAGCTAGTTTTGTAGCTGACTTGTTATATTGTAGAGTCTTGTAGGGGATTATGGTGTAGAAGGAAAATCCTTTAGTGATCTAGTTGATTTTTTGCATAATGTTGCTACTATGCTAAGGGAAATAGATACCCAAGGATGTAAAGCTTATTTTTTATTTTTCCTTTCGTAATAAAAATTTCTTTTCTTTCCAAGAAAAAGGATTGATTAGTTTATTATTGACTTGCATGATATTTATGTGAAATATCCTTTTATAGTTTGTTTTTATTTTAATGTTTTTAGGGTCATTATCTATGTGATAACAAAGAACAACATGTTGAAAGAGGAAAGGAGAAGGCGAAAACAAAGAGTATGATCATTTGTACAAA
This sequence comes from Nelumbo lutea, assembly GCF_056320005.1. Classification (NCBI taxonomy): domain Eukaryota; kingdom Viridiplantae; phylum Streptophyta; class Magnoliopsida; order Proteales; family Nelumbonaceae; genus Nelumbo; species Nelumbo lutea. The sequence goes on from NC_142690.1 coordinate 12,571,159, forward strand.
TATGGACAAAAGATTTTGAAGAAGATGACTCTTGAAAAAGTCAAGATTTTCTTGTATGCAACTAATAGTCCAGATTACTTGTTCCTGATGGTATAAATCTTTGGTGCTTCAGCTGACTGTAAGGGCCATTCTTGATCTAGACAAAATGGAAACCTTTTTATGGATGTTCTGTTGGAAATTCAGGTTCATCTAGGGTGTAGGACATATTGTTGTAAGAGAGTCTTGTGGCTTATTCTGGTCCTAGTTGGTCTTACAAATTATGAAGCTTTTCGCCTTTTCCCTTCCTACTGTAGCCTAGATTGTTTTAGATGCATGAATGAGAAAAGGCTGGTTGAATGTGACTCCTTGGTGCTCTAAAATTTTGTGAAGGGAATCAAAGTGGGAACGTGGAATTTGTCTCATGACGTAACGAGTGCAAGTTACTGCTCTCTATTTGTCTCTGTAGTTTTAGTGTTTGAGTGAAGTGAGTTTAGTCAGGTCCTCTTCGGCATTTCTTTATGGAGTCTGTTAAATTCAAATCCTGTTAAGGCTGTAAGAGATGTAGACTCATGAGTTACAGTGAACTCCTTAGACATGTCAGACTCAAGACTCTGATGTATCAAGGAAGAACCTGTTTCCTTTCTGGAAAGGTAGATGGGTTGGGTGGGGAAGGAACAGATGATTAATATGGAAGAGATGATAAATCTCATAGCATAGTATAGTATTGCAATGACAGAGTGTCATAGATTTTGCTACTAAGAATTTCTTATTTAAAAGTCTATTTGGATGGACAAGAGGTAGCAAAACACTTGTCAGAAGCCTAGTATTAAACTTGTCCACGTAGAGACCAGTGGGGAAGAAGTGACATGAAGAATCATTTGGAGGGATGCAAGATACAAGATTCTCTCTAGGGATGATTTTAAACTTGCCCTTTAGACAAAGGTAGAGAACAGCCATAAATTCTGTAAAGAAAAATCTTAAGTTTTATGTTATATTACTCAAGTTTGGTGATCTCTAGCTGTTCAATCCAGAATGCTTTTGGAGATTTATAAGAATGTCATGTTGTGTTCTAGGGATCCTTTTTCAATCCAGAATTCTTGCCAACTATATATTACTCATGTCAACTGAACTCAAGAGATCTTTGTCCCAACTATATAGAATTGGCTACATGAATCCTTTTTCATCATTTTTCTGTGTGTTCCTGTTTGCATGATTTGGTGTGTGAGTGTGACCTTATTTATCTAAGTTTAGTCTGTATTGGAAGTGTTGATAAGTGGTTCTTAATCTATGAATCATGTCATGCATAATATGCTAAACTGAGGAAAATTTTCAGTTAACATAGAGATTCCATTTTCATCTTCACTGAAGTTTTACTCTTTCATCTGTTGAATGACAATAAAAGCGAAACCATTAGTGATGTCAAGCACATGGGCTCAAAGGCAGTTGATCCTTCAAGATGAAAATCTGGGCATTTTCCATAAAGGTATTACAGCATGTTCATTATTGGTTGCATTTTATGTTGTCAACATGATGAATTTGGTTATCCATAACCAGATTGAAAATTTCTTTTCTAGGGCCTGCTGTTGATGGGAGGAACATAAGTTCTAAAGTAACTATCAAGAAAGGCAAAGGGGGCTTTGGCAACCGGAAAGCTCTTGGCGACATTACCAACATATCATGTCCTCAACAGGAGACACCATCAAAGAAGAAGAATCATCCAAAGGATGAGTTCAATATAGCCGAGGAAGCATTTCTACATGACCACAGAAAATGCACAGAGAAGCAAGAAGCAGCAATGGACCATTATTTTTTGGACGCATTTCTTTTAGATCATGGTCATTACATGACTCTGACAATCATTTCTCTTTGTTTTTGATGCACTGAAGTGTCTAAAACAATCATTTCTCTTTGTTTTTGTAGTTTTGATCAGTGCCCATCTTATCACTGTTAATGCACACCTAGTATTATTATTTAACCCTGAAAGCTGATATATAGCATACAATACAGTATGATACGCATTTTATGCTTTCAACCATGATTGGGGGGAGTTGACACGACAATGTTGGACATGCTTTTTCATGGGTCCCACCTTATCTCTGGGGTGAAGATGACTAAGAGTTGCATAAACTTGCTTACTAGCATTTCTCTTGTTAGAATAGCATATATTTTGGTGTTTCCACATTTCTCTTGACTGTGTAAGCTATTCACTTGCAGATTTAATTTCTCCTGCTATATCCATGAAACCTAAACAAGCAGAGGTTTAGTATCCTTGAACGGATTCTGCAAATTTTTATTTTTGGTCTTTCTTTCAATATTCTCTACTTTTATATTTAATCTTCATGCTAAGTAATATACTTTGTTTTTTGTTGCAGACTATGTTGAAGAGTCCTCCTAGGTTACTGGAATTGGAGCTGGAGCCAGAACTGCCAGTGCCTGCATTACCTGTCTGGTTGGATTCTCCAATTCAATGGGACACTCCTCCTTCCTCCCCTTTGCATTTTGAGCCAGTCGAATTTAGACTAAAGCCAGATGATGATATCAGTATTGGTTCCTAGGTTTGCTCTAAGAATTTCTGCTTGGCATGCCATAGTGGTCTCTCAGTCATGAATGGCTATGAGCTCAGCTATCTCTTCAAATTTAAGCCCCAGCAACTGCAGATACTAACTTAACAATCTCTTTTGCCTTCATGAACCGTGCATGGCACTTTAGCATTTTGAGTAGAAGCCAATATTACATTTCAAACTTGTGATCTTTGAACCTTCATTAGATCCATAGAATCATGATAAGATTGATAGGGTCCATTTAGAAACGTGAGTAAAAATGTCATCGGTCAATTTTTCTTATTTGTGATTTCCTGGAAATTATACAAAGAGACCTTTTGTATTTCATACCTAGATGGGACATAATGCAGATGTTGCTTTGTATGAAGGCTTTTTTCAGCACCCCACCCCACTTTTTCTTTCTCTACAGCAATGAGTCTAAGCTAATAGACAGCAGTTCCTTTTGTTGCCATTTTAATATTTTTAAAATGGCTCAATGGACGTGGATCAATGTATTAATAAATAATTTAGCACTCATAAATTAACATCGGATATGGAATTAAACAGAATAGAATGGAATAACAAAACTGGAAGAGTGGAACTAAGATGGAAAGTTGTATATTGAGAACAATACATGCTTGAGAGTGACGGAGCCATAAACGTGGGGGGTGAGTTTGTCTTTGAGTTGAAATTCTCCATTTTCGGGGAGTCGTGGAGTTTTCCACCGGACTTGTAAAAACCAAGCCTTTTCTCATTAATTGAATCACTTGAATTTAGTTACTTAATTCTTTTAAAAACCAAGCCTTTTCCAAAGTATTTTCAAGCAACGTTCAAAATATTGATATGCCTGATACACCGGTATGGGTGTATTGGGCGAATCAATACTATTTTTTTTAGTTTTTTTTTTTTTTTTTCTGAAACCGGTTCAGGGGGGCCGGTTTAGGTCTCCTCCATCCCCTGAACTGGTCAGACCCCCGACACATCCACTATAGGGGTGTATTGGTGGGGTCCCAGAACGATACGTATCGGCCAATACGGGCCGATATGTGATACTTTGAACATTGCTTTCAAGATTGATGTTACTTATGAATTATGATCCATTTATTAATCAAATGTATCTTGTTCGAATTTTCTAGCAACTAAAACACTAGAAAATGAACTCACATTTGGTCTCAGCAATCAAATGCAGGATGCAAAATTGTGAAAATAAATTTTCATTTCTCATCATCCTTTTTCGTCCCATCCTTTAGAGTGAAGAAGACCCAAACACGTCCAATATTAGAAAATCCCATTTCTGTTTTCTTTCACATACTAGAATACAAGTTCATTATTAGTAAATAGTAAGGGAGCGGATTGGGGTTGGTTCTACTTCTCCAAGAAAGAAAATGAATTTCAACTTAATTAGTGAACAACAAGAAACGATTACATTTTATATGATAAAGCGTGAGTTCACGGGTGTTCAGTGGAAGCAAGAGTTTAAACTCCAGATAATTAAACTTATCTAGGGAAGACACCCATCTGATTAGAGCATGGTTTTTAAAAACGAACGGGTGACCAAACCGGTCAGGGTCCGGTTACCGGTCGAATGGCCAGTCCATTCTGACAAAAAAATAAAAAAATTTAAAAATTGGAAAACGGTCAAAAACGTTCGAATGGTTAACCGGCTGGTTCAGCGGTTTACTGACCAAAATCAACAGTTTTGAGGGAAAAAGCAGTTTTGGAGAAAAATGAAACCGGTCAGGTGACTGGTTTCCGGTTTTTCCGGTCCGGTCCGGTTTTGAAAACAGTGGATTAGAGTGTTTGCTACGGAACAAGACAAGCAAAAGCATCACTCTTCTACAGGCTCCATGACCAGCCTCCATCATGTCGGTGACTCGGTGGTGCTCCTATGCTTTGCAGCATGGGCAGCTCTGATGAAGAGACCAGATATGAACACCTTCAGAGGTGTTGGTATCCTCACCTTTCAACTTCATCGCATAAAATCACAGAGTTAATGGATTCAATTCGTGTAAATGATGCCAAAGACGCCTTCATCAGTTGATTAATTATTAGGATTATAATCCACATAAGAACATGGGTGTAGAATCCCGCTATGAATCTCAAGACCAACTGAGAAGAGTTATGAAGGAGTTGATGCGGCCATATGACCTGCACAGATATACACAGGCACAGGCTTTTTAAAAGGGAGCTCATATTGACTTCTCTTTTTCTCCTTGATCTTCTATGGACCTAGGACATGGTGGCATGAGTTAGGGGATTTACATCCATAGTAAATGTTGCTTTGTATGAAAGCTTTTTTAAGCCCCGCACCCTACTTTAATATTTTTTAAATGGTTCAATAGACATGGATCAAAGTATTAATAAATAATTTAAGCACTCATAATTTAACAATGAATATGGAATTAAACAAAATGGAATACCAAAACGGAATTCATGTGCCTGGAATAAGGCTTGGATTATGATGACGAAAGGTGGTCCAAGTTCTTTAGACATGAGAATGGGCAAGTTGTGGGATCTCAAACCAATCTGAGTCCTGTTCCTGTAAACCATATTTAGCAAGACCACATTCCTCTACCATGCATATTTTGTATCTCAAGTCAAATCATGTTTTATGTCACTTTGCCAACGACAACCATATAGCATTTGCCTTCCAAATGTTAACGTCATTTTTAGTATCCCTCAACATAGGAACAGGGCTCAGCATTGAACTGCTGAGAATTGTCTACCGTGCTACCCCTGATATGAGGTACTTTGAAATGAAATGTAGGAAACAGGGCAATTTTTCCCTACCGACTGTAAAAAATTGATTCCATCCAAAAAAAACTACCGACTCTGATGAGTTGAGTAAATAGTACAGCCAATACACTCAACTAAATGCTACTTGAATCTGTAACATTAAGATCATCTAAATTAAATGCTGTTGTTCCTGGGACTCAAATTTCTGTATACTGTGAACTATGTCCTTAACTTTTTCAGATAAGTGGTGAGTGTGTTCTTCAATATCTTTCAAAACCATGTCCAGATGTTCCCGATATACTGTGCACTTTTTGTTTGCCCGATGAAGCTGGTATGATAGTTCACGGATTTTCTTTGCATCCTCCTATATAACAAGAGAGATACAATAAGAGTTAGTCTACATGATGAGAATGACTGGTCATATGGTTCATTAACTGGAGCATGTCAGGTCTCAAGAAGGGGAAGAAGAAAGGATAGCTCAATCCAAAACCAGCCTAAAGAGTTCAGTTGTAGGGAGCAGAGGTGATTTCATATCTGCAATATATCCAGTGGTGATCCAAACACCAGCATAAAAGAGTGGATATTTGTTAAAAGTTTCAAAAAAGAGATAGGAACAATCAAGAGTTGCTGATAGTCCTGGCGTTACTAGAGAGATCAATCAGATAAACCTTCTTTTATTCATAAAACCAATCAGATAAACCTTCCACATAATGTATTATGTGCCAAAATGTGAATAATGGCTAATTCCCATTTCCCAACCATATAATTGTTTGACGAGGACATGTCTTTGTTGTGTTGTAGCATATTTGGTCATTATGACCAGATTTGATGTATAAATTAATAATGGGTCAATAAGTTAGTCATGACACTATTTTCTTCAATTAATTCTTCCTTTTCTTTTTCCTTTTTGTGGAACTCTAATGATTAAATTGCAAGATGTAAAGACCAACTTCCAATCATGTAGTAACTTCTGGGAAGAAATAAATGCATCTCCTATGATCTATCATGACACAATGACATACAACTTTCATACATCAAAAGATAAGCTGCAGATTCAATGGACCAAATCTTCCAAGCAATACGATATGATGCTTTAAGGCTATTGTGGCTTTGCTCAAATGCTAAAGAAGAGTGAGGAAGATAAATGAAGACTCAAGTCTTAATAGGTCCAAGTGAACATTGTGGTCCAAAAGCCCATGCATAACTTGTTGAATCTGTTTTCATCTCAAAGATAACACGAATCAGGTGGTAGGAAGATTATTTTTTGTGAGCAATAAATCTTTTTATTAAAATAATAAAGGAGAAAAAATATACAAGAAGTCTACTGGCTTTGTCAGCCGGACTACATACCCCAAAACATCATTACTCTGAAAACCTGAATTGGCAGCCACTGAAAATATGCCGTCTTCCAAAATGTGGATAGAAGAAATATACGATCAGCCCAAAAAGTTCAATCTTAACACTAACACCCCAAACCCATTATATCTAACTAATCAAAACTCTTTTACACTCCAATTCCCTAGACTACCTTTCAAAAATAACCCAAAATTTCCAAAGAAAACCATTGCCTGGAGCCCTGGACTCTTAACTCAGCAAATCATCAATAAAATTATTTCCACAATGAAAACTGGAATCCACAAAAGTCTTACTAGAATTTTTAAAGTGCTTCCTTTTTTCAGTTTCATAAAGATTTTCATGGCAAATTTCTTTCCACCCAGAATGAAACAGATCCAGACTCTTGCCAACTTGTACTTCATTATCAACCACCCTATTCAAATTTCAAATCCTTGGTTTTTACCTTAAAAACATCATCCATCAGAGAAACAAGATCAGCACCTTGTATGTCCCTCGTATCCTCAATTTTTTTCCAGTTAACATCAACCTTTACTAGCTTAAAATTGAAAGAATGGACTATGTGCAAGCATGAAAACCCAAGATAGCCAGCTCACCACCACCACAGCATCACATTCAACCATAATATTTCTTAGATTTAACAACTTGCCAATTCTTAACCCTTATAATAATGCTAAAAGTTCTGCTTTTGAAGAGTTTCCTTGACCAACCAGACCCAAATATAGTGCTACTATAGTACCATTTTGATCCCCTTAAACACTCCACCAATACCTGACAGTCCCAGGTCCAATGCAGCCATCTAAGTTCAGTTTTATGTAGTTATTGCTAGGTGGTTCCCATTGTGTCTGAATCACAACCCTTGAAGTCAGAGGAATACCACCCTCTGAAGAGTTCATCCATAGAAAATGGTGAAAAAATGTCCAATGCCCTTGCCCAATATACACTTTGACTGTGATACTTTCAATAATATCTTACTTTATAATGCATCTTCTCCTTGCCACAAGGCCCAAAGCACTGCCATTATTGCACACCTCCACAAGATTTCCCCCTTCATCGAGGCACCAAGATGTCAGGTTAAACAAGATAATAACATCCATTGGAAGATCCCACCTACAACCAAAAAGAAAAAGAAACCATCTCCAAAAACTAGAAACAAACAAGTAGGAGATTAGTAAGTAGAATAATAGTTAATCACTTACATTACAAAGAAAACACCTTCCAACAGTGTGGAGATATGCACCGGTTTAATCTTCTTTAGCACATCAAAAGTGTTGGTTTTCTCATGAAACACCTTCCAACAGAAAGCTCTTATCTTAGGAGGCACCAGTCTACTCCAAATTTCTTTCACCAAAAAATGTTGAGGAACAGGAGAAAAAAAAACAGGAGTGGAATAAGAAAGGACTGAAAAAAAAAAAAAAGATGCATATGGGTACAGCCCCAAGGAACTGGTTTTCCAAATCCTACAATCCAGTTTAGACACAATAAAGAAAAAACTCTATTCAGAGACTCCAAGTTGAGGGCATCAGGTATCTTAAAATCCCTAGGGCCTCTCTGGAGCCCAAAGTCACAATTGATCCCCTGAGTAGCATATTTAGAAGTTGAGTGACAGGTTTGGATTTTTTTTTATTTTTTTGAAAAAAGGTAAGGTAATTTTATTTAGAAACAATATAACATAAAGCAGGGAGGGAAACAAAGCCATCCCTCCCAGGAAAAAGATCAAATCTCCCACAGGTTTGGATTTATAAGATGATAAAGAATGGAGGGTTGGGATTGGTCTTTCAAGTGTCTATCAACCACCCACACGTCCTCCCAAAATTCTCTTATTCCTCCACCAGTAAGAATTGTAGCAGATTTGATTAAGGAATTTGGACCAAGAAGTGGAAGAGTGTATTCTGTTATTGGAAAAGTTAAAAGAGACAAACATTTCTAGAGCTACAGCAGATGGATTATGGTGGAAAGAATGCAGAGAAGGAAGATTCTCAGTTAAATCCTTCTACAAGGCTTTACTGAGAGATGGTAGGGATTCAGAGTTCAGACCAGGTAAAAGGAGTGTGGGGTAACCCAGCACCCACAAGGGTAGAAACTTTTGCTTGGCTGGTGGCGCAACACAGTATTTTAACCTATGATCACTTGAAATCCAGAGGCTTGCAGCTAACAAACTATTGCTATATGTGTAACCAGGAGGAAGAAACAGCCATCTATTTATTCTTCTCTTGTAGTGTGGCAAACTTCATGTATAAGTGTTTCTCCTTTATGTTTGGGGAGAATGTCTTTCATCCTTTGGTCCCAGCAGTGTCATTCTCCGAGTGGCCAAAAATCAGAGGAAGCAAGAAGGCCAAAATCCTGTGGAGCTGTATTCCATTCGCAGTATGCTGGTCCATCTGGAAAGAGAGAAAAAGAAGGGTCTTTGAGGACAAGGCAAAGAATGTTGAATATTTGTTAGCAGGAGTGAGCAACTCGATTGCAGCTTGGGCTATCAGTCTTCCAAGGTTCGACCAAGTAAATAAGTCTGATCTGCTAGAGAATTTCTGGAGCACTCTGGAGTTGAATCCTTGTAATTTTGAGTCTTTTACAGTGTAATTTCTGATTAGTAGTTGGTTTGTCAATTAGACAACCATCTTTCTGAGATGTACTGCTTTTTTTTCAGTTTTGATGAAATTTCTTTTTTATCCTTAAAAAGAAGTTTTCAGCATTGCAACTTTTTTTTGAAGAGGATAAAGGTAATTTTATTAAAAATGAAAAAGAAAAAAGTATACAAGATGTATATGGAGGGGCCCCTACACTCAAGACAAGGGAGCTCTCTCAACCAAAACAAACCATGAACAAAACAACCAAACCCAACAAGCATAAAACACCTATAACACCAAGACCAAACACTACATTTAAAACCAAATAAAGCCTAGCCAAGGCCCATGAATAGGTAAGGCAACCCGAGAAACCCATTCAACTAGTTCTGAGAAGACAAAACAGTGAAGCCACCGACAAGGGGAAGACAGAAGGCCCAAGAAAATTACATCAAGGCTACAGATCTTCCTCTACCCTTAATGCTACGCTCCTTTCCAGCCCTAATTCTGATACTGCCGTACTGGAATGCTTTACTACCTTTATGTCATAAAAATGCTCGATAAGTTTCAACTTCCTACAGCCTGGAAGGTAATCCAAGCTGCCAGAAGACCATTCTGATCCACAGCTCTCAGATTTAGGCTCGTCTTCGGAGACCGAACTACAGTCCACATCTGAAGGGATTGTAGGGACCAAACCGAGTTCTTTTTATTATCAATAACTCTGAAAAGATTTCATTAATTAGAAGAGCAGGCTCAGGAGTGGATTAAGGCAAGAGAACTCATTTTGGTTTTGGCACACTTTTAATTCTGGACCAAAACGAGTTCTCTTGCCTTAATCCACTCCCGAACCTGCTCTTCTTGACCCATGGCAAAAGACACCCCCAGCAACTTCCCAAAGCTCATTGTATCCTCAACACAGTTATCAACTCCTTTAAGGATCGATTACTCAACTGCCGGGTCTAACCTCGTGCATGCACCATCACTAACTGAACCAGGCACTGGGAGCGGACTGAGAGAGAGTACACTTGATGCATCCCCCAAGCTAGATCGATTTGAGGGAAGGTCAGGAGAGGACGTATTGGTAGCTGGCCCTAGAATGGGCTTCAGCCTATGCCAAATGGTTCCCAATGGAACCAAAGCTTGTGACTCCACACAAGGGGGGTCCAGTAGTGTTGGTGAGAGTGGGCCAGCACCCTGAGAATGGGCCCCCACATAATACCATGAAGAGCTCCAAAACAGTAGGCCAATTGACCCTGAATCCCTGGGTGGGCTCGAGACCACACACAAAGGCCCACCTTCCAGATTCACAAGAGTCTTCTTCCCAAAACACACCCGCTCATGTTCGAATTTAAAAATCCTGCCAAAAACGCAGCTGCCGAAGGAGGAGCTATTGACAGTGGAACGATCTGAAGATTCACCGCTGATAGAGAGTTTGAACGCCCGGCGGGAGAAGGAACAGCCTCTGCACCACCATTGGAGGTAGTCCGTGGCGATACTCGACCGTGACGCCACATTGTCACGGGTGACTCCTTCATCGCGCCATCAAGCACCTACAGTGAGCCATCCGAGTGCCAGCCACGTGCTTTCATGGTGCCAACATGTGTGTCATGGGCGGGCTTTGCTTGTATTTTGTAAGGGGAACCGCCAATGGCGTAATTGTAATTACTTAGTATGCTTTTCCATTATTTTGATGTTTCATATTGTCACTCCCCCAAAAGCTTAACGTACTCTTTGAGGGGAGGTAGGTAGTCGAGTGAGCTCATAAGCGTGTAAAGGTTAAGCACGAGATCCCCTCGACACTGTACTGTGTGCTTGTGCTTACCACTGATTAATGCAATACAAGTAGCCTTTTGCTAATTCGTGTGCCTTCTTGTTGCCTTTCTGTGTGTGTTTGCTTTGTTTCGTAGGCTTACACGCCCATTTCGAGTGCCGCACGGGGCCCCAAAGATTACCCCCGTGACAACATGACGTTTTCTGCATCGTCGTTTGGAGCCGATGGTGTCTATAGAAGCGGGGGTTTCTTTATGCATGGCAGAACTCACCGCCGTCACTTGTTGAGGAACCCGGCCTTCACCTGTGCCTGCATCCTGGTATGCTTGTTCTTGGGTGACAGTGGCTCCCCTATTTAACTCACTATGGTTCAAACAAGGTAAAACAGAGCACCACTCCCCTACTTCAAAAACACAATCTTCCACCACTAAATGAAACAAGTAACTGCTGTTCAAGACGTCTAAAACAAAAAATTTTGGGATGTCTTGAACCGATCTGCTCCAAATCATTATCCGCAAAGAGTTGATCTTGCTCCAGTTTAGGTTGTTTGAATCTGCTTCAATAAAACCGCCGCAAGCATTGCCTATCTCTTTAAACACTGAGGGGCAACATACATGGAGAGGTGCCCCAAAAACTCTAACCCACCAGCGCCCATAACCAATAGCTTGCCTTTCACTGCAACCAAATGAACTCCATTTGGACAGAGCTATGTGAGAGTCGTTGAACCAGGACTTACCAGAGTGCAAAGCTCCGATCGCTTCCAACTCTGTAGGAAATAGTAGGAGCGCTTTATTTCCTTCAAACTGTCTTGCATGCATCTTTCCCGGTATCCCCCACAACCAAGAGGCCCAGTTCTCCACCTCCTTGGGTGAAGGACAGAGCCCTGGAAAGCCAGCTATTAGACATTGCCGAGGCGGTGGGTGCTCTCAGCAGTGGATGAAGAAGAACAGTTGAAGAAGAAATATACTTTGCTCTTAAACCTATCAATTATTATACTTTTTAGTAGGAAATATGACTAAGGCCTGAGGCTTTAGTGCAAATACAAGGGAAGTATGAATCTAATGCTAGTGCAAATACAAGGGATTTTAATTTTAAAGATGAATGAAAATTGGAAGATCTTATAAGAAAGCATAAGGCTTTAGACACTGCTGATGTTTATGTGCTAAAGGGCACATAAAAAAATAGATGCCTATGTGCTAAAGGGCAAAAAGGTCATCAGCAATAAATCTTGAATGAAGTGTGGAAGAAAGGAGATAAAGAAAAAGTTTGCCAATGTATCATGTAGTTTTCTATACAAATGTATTATCATTTGATCTTGTGAAAAGTCCTTTTTTCTGTTCAAATGGCCAACATTAGTCCATTTGAGCTGGAACTTAAACTATCAGGTCATCATGAAATAAGAAGTACTCTTCTTAAGAAGGAGCTGGATATTGTTATAAAATGATTAAAAGGTGTAAGTAGTGGAGGAAGGTTGGATGCACAGTTACGGTGGACGGATGGACTAGTGGGTGTAGAAGGTCCATTACGAACTTCTTAATGAACAACCCAAATGGAACTATATTTTTAACATCTATGAGCACTTTACTGTTCAAGTTGTTCAAGTTGCTTGAATCAGTTGTAATTCTCTATTTATTGGGCATAGGGGCAGTAGAGTGAGGTGCCACCATAATCAACTGGTTCTTTCTCTCTTCTAATCAGCTATCTTTCCTCTTTCTTTACCTTCTACTCTTCACACCCAACCATGTTATCTGTCATATATCAGATTCCTCCTCCTCATTCTTCTATTCTTCTTCTTTATTGTTTTATTTTTTGGAAAGATTATAATTAGATCTTCTTCCTGGACTGATTGCATGTCCAGGTCTTATTTCTCTTAATTTTTTCTTGGTCATAAGTCCAAGAAATTTTCTTTAGTAGATTATTTTTTGATAAGTAAAATAAAAATTCATTAAAATAAAAGAAGAATATGAATTGTTAGTGATAAGGCATCACCTGCTTACATGATAAAGAAAAAAAAAGAAGATGCCCAGATTCAATGGCTCTACAATGTTTTCCTCATGAAAACTTCAGATTGCAAGGTATAAAGATGAATTTTGCAGCATTGGTCGATGAAAGGAATGAATCTAGGGCAATCAGAGTAGTTACAGCCATGGTTTGTAATATTGGTGATATTTGGCAAAATTTCCCCGAAATATCCCCATTTTGCTAGGTGGTAATACAAAATTTTCCAGGAAACTTATTTTTTTTCAAATATTTTCCAATATTTTGCCGATATGTTGGCGATATATTTCATTAATAGACTATATTTTTAAGGTTTAAAATTTCAGAATATCATTGAATTTTTTTTTTATATTTCATTAAAATCATCATCTTTTTTTAAAATGTCTTAAAATAACAAATAGGGAATTGGTGATTGGATAGTTGGATTACTATTTTTGAAACAAATCATTACTAAGTCATTATGATTCAAAAGAAAAGAAAAATGCATATATCTATAAAAGAGTATTCTCAATCTAATCAAAACATGTTGTAACAAAAAAGAGAAAAGTCAAAATGGAAAGGAAGTGACATAATTAATGGAGAAAATATGGCTAAAAAATGAAAAGGGAGACTGAGAAATATACCTATTAAAATCTCTTATTTTCCCCTATTTGATTTATATGGTCTTTTGTCGTGGTTTTTTAGGTCTTAAATGTGCAATTATACTTCTAATGATCCCTTGAAGGTTTATTAACTAATTCCATGTTTCTAGAAAACTTTTTTTGACTTTTTTAGATTTTCTCAAATATCTTAGAGAAATTAGTGAAATATCCTTGATCTCTCCATCTCTACATGGTGAAATGTCCATCAATATCAGAATTGCAAACCATGGTTACAACATGTCCCCAGTGTAGTCTAATGGAATCAGCATTGGAAGTGGACTAGAATTGATGACTGCAAGCAATCCATGGGCCTGGGGATGGTCCATCTCCACTGATGAATTTATACATTTAAGGCACTTTGCAATATAAATACAAACCACACCTTACCTTTTCAAAAATGAAAAATACAGCCACTGAATTTGAAATTTCTCTTTGAGGTAAGAAAACATTAAATTCATAGCTTCAGCTTGTTCGATACATATAGCATTGGAGTAGAATCCATTATTTCTGTGTCAATACTAGGTTGCCTTTACAGATTAAAAGAGAGTTTACTAAAGTCAAATTTCTACATTAAGTACTATAATAAAAACACAAAGATAAAAGAACTCACCACAGATCGATTCTGAAGAGAACCACGACGAACCTTTGAAGAAATTAGTAGTGGATGATTATGGTCCTTCTCAAATTTTGAGATAATCCATTTCCCAGGTTTTTCTCGTTTTAGGTTGACCATTGCCTTGCAGCCTTCCCTCGTCACTGCAAGTGGCCTCTTAATTTTCCCTTTCTTAAAACCTTCTTTATTACATACAAGTCTCCGTGAAATAACAGCCCCATCAATCTTTGAACGACAGTATGTGCTTACTCGAGTGACAAATCCAACACGCCTGGCATAGGCCTCATAGAATGCCTTGGCAGTCTCTTCTGACTCAAATGCCATACCCTCATAAGGTTCCATATTTTCATCTCTTTCATGTGCAACTGGCCCAGTTCCTGCGGGATTTTCTATCACTTCGCCATCCTCACCCACATGAGGATGCCTTATGATGGAGGTCTCTATCATCTCTCCTTCATGAAGATCCCTTCCCAGGGAATTCTCTATCATCTCATCATTGTCACTCATAGGAGATCCAAGGTCCACTACCAAAAAAATATAATAGCAACCATTATATTTCAAAAGCAGATATAATACTCTTTCAACGTTAAATGTTCTGGAGGTTACCCAAAAAAATGTAAAATATTTCGAAACAACAACAAATTTTATCAAACAGCTGGTATGTGCACTGATGCAGACATGAATGCGCAGGAAATCAATTTTTTTTTTTTTTTTAAATCCCGCAATCGACTAATTGGGTGCTTATCATAGCTAGAAAGAATTTAAAAGATTTTTATTTTGGCTTTCACTGAATTGAAATGCATGAGTTCATCATCTAACATGGAATCATTTTACAGGAACGACACTTCAAATTCAAATGAGCCCATTTGGGGACTTCAAGAAGTGAACCCTTTTGTACCTTCCATTAGCTTTCCGGTGATTTCTCGACACTAGATGATCAACCCATGTTTCCAAATAATATAAAAAGACGAAAATGCAATGGTTTAAGTCCACTTGGCTTCGAAAAACACACTTGAAGAATGACAGGTGATTAAATGCGAAACTGCAGAATGTGATATTCAATCGCTTACACTAGGTACCTTGAACTATATTAGTATTATTCTGCTTCATACAAGAGTTAGAATCGATTGCAGAAATGGATTAAGAAGTTATTAAAATTTTTAAATTTCTTATCCCCCTATCTCAAAAACGAGTTAGCTTTTTCCCGGTAACAGATGAAGAGAAGATAACTAAAACTTACTTGATTTCTTCTAATTGGTGGTTCTTTGTTGACTGGTTTTTCCCCTTAAATGGAGCCAGAGAAAGAGATTCTTAGGGTTTGGGATTAATAGGAAACGCCGAAACGGAGTGTGCATTACGAAGGCTACAGGTGAACTGGTGAGAAATTACCAAGGCTATACGTGACACGTAGAAGGAATGGTTCTTTTCCCGGGAGGATGTTTGGATTTTCTCCCTTCTTTCCTTTTCCTTTATCTTCTTTTCCTCTTTCTCTTCCTTTACTTTCTTTTTCTTTTCTTTTCTTTTCCTTCCTGGTTCTGATTTTCCCAACCCAAAAATTCTAGGCTTGAGCATGGATTTTGTGTTCAACCTTGGCCCGGATCTACATAAAGCCACAAATTTTAGGGCCAGGCCCTGGCCTAATATTTCAAACCTGGCCTGATCCACATATATTTAAGCATACACATTTTTATGTATAATTTATATATATACACATGTTATTTTAATTACTGTATATTTTATATATAAATATTACAATATGACACTTATCATTTATATTATATATAATATTTTGTATTATATAATGTATAAATATGATTATATGCATGTTATATGTCATTTAATATAAAATATTATATATATGTAATATTTCATATGTGAAAGACATAGATCTGGAATCAAGCCCACCTAGGCCCAGGCTTAGGTTAGCCCTTATCATATGTGCAAAGCCCAGCCTAAGCCCAACCCAGTTCACATTCACCCCTAGGTTAAGGAGGCTCTAATACCATTTCAAGGAACCATTTATCTTAAAAGCTTAAGTTGTTAGGTGATGTTTTTGAATAGGCTTTTTGTTCTCTAACAAACTGGACTAAATGGGGTTAAATCTGCTTCTGATCCAATTATTAATTGATGCAAGTTCTAGCATCCGAATTTGACATAATTGGATTTAGGGTTAAATACGATATCTGACTTTCAGAGTCCATTGATAGCCCTATTGGGATGAAGTCTTCTTTGTTTTTAGTGAGTCTCAGTGATAGTCATGTTGAGACTTAAGTTTATTCTTACTTGTCAATTAACCTAGCATTGTAAAACATTGTTTTCTAATGAAGATTTATTTTTTCATTTCATATTGTGCATTTTGATGCATGGGGTCCATGCTTTTATTTTAGTTGATGGTGAACATTGGTACTTAATGACTTTTATTGATAATACTATTCTTAATACACGGATATATTTACTTTAATTCACTTGAAGAATTTACACAAGGAAATAAAAACTTCTCTTATATGATCTATACTCAATTTTACGTGGATGTTTACATTTTCCAATTAGATAATGTGAAACAGTTTATCAAAGGATAAACATATATCATAATTCTTATTGTAAGACACCTCAATAAAATGGTATAGCTAAATGGAAGAATAGACATTTTGTTGGAAATGGCTTAAAGCCTACTATTGCAAATGCTTGGCAAGATCCTCCAATACAATGTCTTTTATAAGCTTTTTTATCCTAAAGCTCTTCTCTTTTGCTGTTGCTCTTTTGGTCTTTGGGTGCAATTGTTTTGTTTATGACTTGTCTCCTTCATGGGATAAACTTGAATACAAGTTTATTTATTGTGTTTTCTTAGGCACCCTTTGTCTCAAAAGGGGTATAAACATTATCGCATTGAGTGATTTAAGTTTTATGTTTCGTTATATAAACCCCAATCTTATTTTTCTATTTCTCTTTAGGGAGAGATTTGTGGTGATGATAGATGAGTTTAATTTCCTAGATCTAGTTTGGTTTCTACTCCTTTTGTCCTTAGTTCTCATTCTCATACCAGTTTGTCTTATGTAGACTTATTCACAGCATGGGCTTCAAGCTCGACCTATGGACGTTTTACACTATTTTAGGCTTGGGCTTCGGGCCAAGCCCATTTAAATTTTGGCATAATCTAACCTCAAATTTGGACCACAAACAAGTCTACTCTCATCCTCAGTAGGTCATTTAATTTATCCTCTTCATGTTTTTTCTCATTCTCATCATCATTAGGTCCAATATGCATTTAAGGTGTAAAGCAACCAGAAGCTATGCAGTCAATGCCAATGGGCTGACCCTTAGGAGGCAAATCCACATTTTAATCCATCTTCTTCTAAACTAATATAATTCCTTTGCCTTCACCTCTTGTCATTGACGACCTTGATGTTCTTATTGCCCAATACAAGGGTGTCATATCATATATAACTAAGTGCGCTATATTAGAAAAGATTAATGCCATATGCAATAGCATGTTGAAACTAATTGATTTTCTAGATTAATGCCATATGCAAGAGCATGTTGAAACTAATTGATTTTCTTGAAGGAAAAGAGCCTATTAAGTTAAGTGGGTCTATACTATAAGGGAAAATTCCCGATAGGTACCCTGCACTTTAGGTCAAGTGTCCATTTAGTATCCGAACTTAAAAATGTGACAATTTAGTACCCAATTTTCGAAATGCAATAATCTAGTACCTCCTGTTAGCTAGTCATTAAGTGTCATGGAAAAAGACATAAATGCCCTTCAAGTGTCATCTAATTTTCTTTATCAACCTTTTATTAATAAAACAACAACGATCTCAACTTCCCACTAACCAAACCAAGACTGGATTTCCTACACTCGTTTGGTATGTGCCGAAGTGCACTTCTAATGAGATTGGAACACGTTGATGTTCCATTTCTTCTTCCCTCTCGTTTGTTCCTCCCCTCCTCCCTCCTCTGTGTTACAGAGAAATGAAAACAGAGAGTTTTCTGCGTGGGCTATGGGCTCATTAGAAATACATATAAATAGTCAAACTGAGAAATGTATTTCTATTTCTAATGAACCTCCCCCATAGCCCACAACCCACGAAGAAAACTCAGGACATCAACTGAGGGGCGTTTGACTAACTGCGTCAAGAAGAAAACTGCAGTTTGTATTTCTAATAGCTTGCCTTTGACTAACTGTGTCAACTGAGGGGCGGCTCTGATGAAGCGCCTTGATGTCCTGAGAGGCGGTTGTATTTCTCTCTCTTGATCAGGAGCGTCAAGCATGGGCCATGGTTGCAGCTACGGAGGTGAACTGAGAACACCACCCCTCCCATTGGCCTTGGTGGTGGTTAGTGGTGAACCTTGGCTCTTGTGTTTTCATCATGAAATGATGATCTGAACTGTTGAGAGCTTGGTTTGGGCTTTGTTTCATATTTTTAAGAAAGAAGATGATGAACGGTGTGTTTTATTTTCAAGGGTAATTTTAGTATTTTCAAAAGTTTTAAATTGCACATGAAGTCACGTGATATACATAATTGACGGTCAAGTAACAGTAAGTACTAGATTGTTGCATTTCAAAAGCTCGAGTACTAGATTGTCACATTTTAAAGTTCGGGTACTAAATTGACACTTGGCCTAAAGTACATGGTACCTATCGGGAATTTTCCCTTACTATAAAGCATAAAACTGATACAAGGCTTGTAGCTTAAGGCTTTACATATTGTATAGTGTACATTATACAGAGACCTTTGCTTCTATTGCAAAGATGAATATATGGTTTTTATATCTTTGGTAGCCAACTTTAGATGTCTATTGCAAAGATGAATATATGGTTTTTATATCTTTGGTAGCCAACTTTAGATGTATAAGTTGATGTGAAGAATGTCTTTTTGAATGAAAACTTAAAAGAAGTGTATATGATACAATCTCTAGGTTTTCAATTAAAGGGTAGTTAAGGGAATGTTTGTCGCCTTAAGAAGTCTTCTGTATAGGTTGAAGCAATCACAAAATCACAATGTACTTGATTTGGATTATTTAACCAAGCAATTTAACAAATAGGGTTTAAGCAGTGTTAGACTATACTATGTTTGTGAATAGGGAACACAAAAAAATAATTGTCCTTTTGTTTATGTGGGTGATATTGTCATCATAGGTGATTGGGAGATAAAGATTTATAAGTTGAAGTAGTTTCTTTCCTCTCACTTGGTGAAGGAAAGACATCTTCATTTTCCAAAGGAAATATGTCTTAGATCTCTAATGTAAGTAAGTTTGGATATAAACTGGTTGAGACTCCTATTGAGCCCATTCACATGTTAGGAGATTGTGGGGGATATTGTTGTTGATGCTAGAAAGTTCCTAAGACTTGTTGGTTGGTTGTTGTAAATCTCCATGACCCCACCAAACATTTCTTATATTGTTCTTGTACTCAATCAACATATGCATTTTCTAAAGTAATAACATGTTTTAGTCACATAAAGGTACTAACATATTTAAGCATCCATGAGACATTTTATTTGTTCACAATGACCACATGAAGGTTAAAGCTTATACAAATGCAAATTGGGAACTCTACATGAAGGAGTAAGAAATAACCAGTGGTGGTACGAACATGCTTCTTGAATTAGGTCTATTTTGTGACAAGTCCTATGGCCTTGTACTATGATAACAACATTGTTATTAATATTGCTTACAACTTTATTCTTCACATAAGACAAAACATATCGAAATGGACAAGCACTTTATTAGGAAAAAGTCTGAGATAAGTGACATTTATACTTTTTATATCACTTACATAGATCAGTTAGTAATATTCTCATCGAGGGAGTAATTTCCCCTACCATATTGGACTTTTTTACAAGTTGAGAATGATTGATATTTATGATCAAACTCATAAATTGATATTTATGAACCTACTAGAAGTAAAAATAAATTGTATTGTCCTAAAACATGATATATATTAGAGACCAGATTTTTTTTGGTAAAAAGAGATGACTTTATTTGCACCAATAAAAAGGATCAAGGAGATACAGATTTTCAAAACAGAGATGTTCAAATGGGTTGAACCACAATGAGAAATGGTTGGTCGCCATAAAGTAATTTCCAGGCAAAATAGCCGCCTTGGCTAGGTGGTGGGCCAGCTTGTTTGTGTCGCGCTTACAGTGCTGAAAGGTGAAAACTCAAAGTGGAGAAACGCCTTGCAAAGGCTACTGATATCCAACCAGATGTTCTTCAGGGGAGAGAACCCCGGATTTTGCTTGTTTAAAATATAATGAATCACCGACAGTGAGTCTAACTCGATTAGGATGTTATCTAAACCAGCATTTAGAGCTTCGTAGCAGCCAAGTCTTATTGCTCCGGCTTCTGCATCTAGAATTGACTGGCATCTAACTCTTTCCTCTTTAGCACTCAACACTAGACCAGTGTTACTTCTAGCGACACAAGCTAAACCAGCCCAACCGAGATCTTATCAAAACTTGCATAACAATTTACCTTAATCCAATTTGAAGGAGGGGGCATCCGGCCACAGTCTGTAACGTGGTTCACATGCGGATCTGTAGGTTGAGAGGCTGCAACCTGGGGACAGAGCTCACCCCACAGGGCTAAACTTTTCCGAACCACTACCACTGGGCTTCTGTCTATTCCTTTGAAACACTAATCATTTCTTGCCAACATATAACCGATTGGAGGGCTGCCCAGTCTGCATGATCTCCTTCTAGGTAGCTTCTACTGTCAAACCAAGTAGTTATCCACTCCAAAATGTGGTTACTATTACTCTGATCAGATCTTAATGCTAACGGGGAGTGGATCGACACAGTTCGTGCATAGGGGTAGTAGAGCAGGAGGTGTTGGACGTCCTCTGTTTCTCCACACCCCTGACATTCCGGGCTTATGTTCAATTTCCTTTGAAACGGAGAAGAGTTGGTAGCCTGATTTGAACCTTCCAATAGATATCGGCAAGCTACTTGGTAGCCTGATTTTACAGTGCATCTCCCATCACCTGAGAAATGCCAAATTAGAGAGTCCTCTTCATCAATCGAGCCTAGTGGAATAGGCATAATGTCTTTAACCTCTTCTTGGTTGAATAGTCTTGTGAGCACTACTAGGTTCCGGCGACGAGGATTTTGAAGCATGAGATCCTGAACCTTAGTGTAGTGGCAGTCTGGGGGCCGTGGGGAGTGTACTTTAAGCTCAATAGAGCGAGGGAGCCAAGGGTCCTCCCAAATGTTCACCTCACCTCAGCACCTGTACCAATTCTCCAAATAAGGCCTTTATTGAGAAGAGACAACCCATATATTAGACTTTGCCATAACCAAGAGCAATTAGTTTGGTTACCCGCTTCAATCAAAGGCCTATTTGGATGGTATAAGGCTGCAAGAAGTCGTCCCCAGAGTGTGTTTTTACTATGGATTAATCTCCAGGCAACCTTGCCCAGGAGCGCCCAGTTGAAAGCTCTCAGGTCTCGGAAACCCATCCCACCAACTGCCTTTACAAGAGAAAGCTTTGACCAGCTGATCAAATGGATCCTTTGCTCATCTCTTCTTTGACCCCAGAGGAAATCAACAAATTGGCTATTCAGTTCTTTACACATGCCTAATGGAGGCTTGAAATGGCTCATGTGGTGGAGTGGAGAAGCAGTGGCCACTGTTTTGATGAGGACTTCACGACTTTCTGGGGAAAGGAGTTTTTGTTTCCAGCCTTGAATTTTCTCTCAGGCTCTTTCTTTTATAGATTCAAAAACCTTTCTTTTACCAAATTCTCTATTTTTATGTATTGCATTTGTAAAACTTCCAAGGAAATTTGGTTTGCATTGAATGGGTAAGTTGTATATTATGACCCTTTATTTTGGGTGTAGTGACACTTAGCCTATTAAACTTTCATTTGCAACAAATACTCTATGAACTTTAGGTGAGGAAATGGGCAAGGAAAAGTATATTATCTCTTTCTCGCTCACTTTGGGTGTGAAACAAAAAGAAAGAAACATACATAAAGGGTTTATATGAATATATAAGAGAAAAGGGAAAAATTGTCACAAAAATTAAGGAAAGGGAGGTTTTTGAGAATTTAGAAATATTTAACAAGAACAGATAGACATGAGAATCAGTTTTGAAGTTTATTGATAATGCTAGCAGAGGGGGCAAAATGTTTATTGTCAATTATTTAGGGGGTCATTGTCACAAAGGAATTTTTAAGGGTCTAACTATCAGGAGTTGGATAATTAAAGTCACATAATGGAAGTGCCTTAAGGGATTATTGAAACCAAATGAGAATAATCAGTCCATTTCACAAAACCTAAGGGTACTTAAAGTACTTTGTTCTTTAAAAATATAATGGCCACATGGTACAAACAAATCTTAACGGAAAAGAGGTCTTTGTCCCGTGATGTTACCTAACAGGGGAGGGGAGGTCTTAGACCAATTGAAAAAGAGAGGGAACCTTTCAATATTTTGGAGAAACATGAGGGGGGTTAAGTTGTTTTACCTAATAATTGACCGATAAAAACAGAAATTTTTTACTTTGGTTCAATTTGGTAGGAGTATAAATATAAATATATACTGTGCAAATACATACAAAATAATACAAAATACAACGTTTTGCACTCTATAAATTTGTATTTATAATCCTTCCAAAAATGTACCGTAGAGGTTACACAAAAAATAAAAAAACAGAATTTATTAGGAGAATGATGAAGAAACATAGTGGATATAATAAGTTGAAGTGAAAAACCTTAACACCCAATTTAGAAGAAGCAAGCAAGACCATTGAAGTGAAAAACCCCACTGTCCAAAAGAAGAAATGGTGTCCACACACCAACAATTTAATTGGCAAATAATAGAATTAGGTGAAAAGTATAAGTTGTAAACCAGTTTCACAAAGTGGAGATAACTAGGAAGTAGAAAATGAAGGCTTTTCATAGAGTGGACTAGTTAAATCCGTTTCGCCCGTGCTAAATAAGCTCGTTGAAGAGCACAATTATCGGTTATACCATAAAAATACAAGGATAAATAGTTCCATAATACAATACAAGGGCATTATGGAGTTTTAGAAATTATCCAACATTCAAAAATAACAAAGTCGACCCCATAAAGTTGAGAACTTGGGATAAGGCTTGGGTAATGATAATGATGATGCATTGACCATAGAAAGTTAGAAACATAAAATTAATAAATTAGCTGATTTTCAAGATTATAACATCATCATTTCCTAGTTTAGATGTTTGTCTATCTCCTCTTTTTTCTTAACAATGATCCTGCACGCAAGAATATCTTGTCAACCTCATCAAGGTCTGGCAATCTTTCATCCTTCCCCAATGAATAATCTTTCCTGGAGTTCAAAGAAATTTGACGCAGGTGATCCTCAAAATCCTCTGGTTCTCCATTGCTTTCTATCGGAAATTTATCAAATTCATCCAAGTATAGAGGATGTTCTGCCTCCTCATCCGCCTGTTCGTCCGAATCAGTCTCAAAAATATCTGACAAAGCTTCAGAGTCTGACATTTTATCAGATTCCATCATGGAATCATCCTCAGAGATGTCATCATTTTCATCCATTAATTCTCTCAATTTATCTGACCTCTCCGGCTGCCAGTCTGAAGTGGGTTCATGGTTATTTTTGTCAATCACGGTCCCAATGCTTTCATTTACAACATCGGTTCCATTCTCATGATTCATTCTGGCCTTTACTTGAAGTAACTCCAGGTCTTGTTGAAGCCTTGGGATGAACTTTCCAACTGCACGGAGACCATCTCTATATTTGGACTTGTCCAAAGCCTGCAGATTGTAGGACAAGAAAAGCATTAGACCAAAATAATCAGTGCTGAAAAATTCATGCTTACCATCAATAAGACATTTAGTTTTCCACTCCATGGTTCAAATTAACTTAAGAAGATTTTGGTGGAAATAGTAAGTGGAACCACTCCACCATTCACATTTACCTCTTACAATTATACATATCATCCAATGCATATCTAAGCACTCAAATTTCTAACAAAGGACATGCCATCATAGAATGGAATGGTAAAATTGATTCATAACCAAATGGTTGGGACAAGACTTTGTCGAGTTCAGTAGAATTTGGTGCATAATCTGAAATGTTTTTAACTTCAAGTAATTTATATCTAATAATGCATTCAAATTCCTCAAAGAACATGCAACCCATTAATTTAAATTGCAGGCTTGCAGCCTAACTAGTAAGGATGAAATTAATACCTTCTTCCGAGAGAGAGTGATCCTAGGTGACATTATCTCGGTTGGTGGCTGTGAGTAGTTCTTCCCTCTATACATGATTATTGTGTTCTCTTCGTGTATGTCAAGAACAATTCATCCACTTAATCTTGCCAGCTCAGCTGCAATCTCTTTCACCTCCTCTGGTGTAAATGTCATCACTATCACTTTCAGAGTCTGGTGCTTTTTCCAATGTAAATGCATGTTAAGGATTACACCCTGGAAGATTCCACGCTTTCCAATGGGTACATAATTCTTGCATTTAAGATCCATCTTTAAGAAATAGAAGTGTTCCTCTGGTGTTAATATTTCTGGATCATGGGTTGCTTCCGATGACTCTTGGGGTTCGATCTTTTTTAGAGCTTCCATGAGTCTAGCCTCTTTCTTTTGAGCCTAGTACCATTACCCCAGTCAAAAGATCATATATATGTTACAAGAAAAGCAATATCATAAGAAATTATTACTCGACTTGTAAGTAAATACCAAATACTGCTACAAACATTTTATATGGGAAAGTTATGCCTATAGAAGTATGTCTTCCTTTTTTACATTTGAAGAACACCTTGCAGATGCACTCATAATTCACCAAGCAGTTTTGTGAGGTGTTTTTACATTTTAGTGGCTGTATTCATTTCTTATTGGCATCAGGGGTATAATTGTATATTTTTCTGCACTTTTCAGCATTACAAATAAATAGAAAAGGACTGCACATGCACCCAAAGTTGGTTCTTCTGCCACCATTTTTCTTCCTTCTCTCTTTTTATCTCATTCTATTTTCTCTTATTCAATCATTGAACTTCTGTTTTAGTCTCTGGTTTTATTTATGGACTATACAAGTACAGACAATGATGTTGGACTGTAAATTCAAGTGGCAATTAATAATGTTCACAATAAAAGACAATAATATCCATTAAGACCTTAATTACATGACATAATTGAAAAGTATAATATCCCTAAATACTCAACAAGAGGAATTGTTGGCAGGTTTACAAGTGTGTAATAGAGAGTAGGATAATTCTTTTATTACTATTTCTTTATGCATTGGCAGATTGGAATTCAGGGATATATTTGTAATGTGCGCCATGGTTGCAATTATCCCTCAATTCTCTTTTCTATTCTTCCTTAAGAACTAGTTAATGTCCAATTGTATGATTTCTGGAATGGGGCCTGGGCTCCATCTGATATGAGGACTTCTAAGGGATGGGGCTTTTACACCTATGTGCCAATCATAACCAGACATGGATACAGATACTGACACATACAAGAATAAAACACGCAATTCTCCAAGTTGGCATGTCCTAAACTGACAGAAACAGATATAGGTATGGAATCCCATTTAATATGCTTGTATCATGCTTTTTCTATCTGGTTTTAAAGCTAAATGTCACTTCTCAAGACTAATATCTTGAAAAATAAATTAAATACCAAACATTTACATATTTTTATAGTATAATTTGTTAAACGTAACACTTTATATATTTTAAAAGTATTAATGCTACAGAGTACATCTAAAACTGTTTATATAGTATCCAGTGTCATGTCTGATATTGGGTATGCTAGGCATGTACAGGTATCTTCGGGGTATCATAGCTGTGTATGCCACATCAATCCTGCCATTGATAGGATGTAACTTCTATAACCTACCCAATTGGTACTTTAGATTTTCTCTTTATCCAAATTATGAAAAGAATTATGGGACTGAAATCTCACCTTTCTCAATTTATACATAATCTTTTCTTCTGCTGTCATTCGTTCATATTCTTTCTTTTTCTTCCATCTGAAGTATTTGAGCCATCTTACAACTGCTCTTTTTCCATTCATTTTTTTCCTCTTCACTTTTGCATTACTATTACCATCAACAATTGCCCCAGTTTCACAATGCTCTTTAGGCCCTATAATTTCTTTATCCATGTTCAGCTTACCTGAATGAATCCAACGATGTCCAACACGGGAAAATCTTCTGTTCTCATAGGATGACCAAAGACCATGAGATTCTCTTTGTTTCTGTACATTAATTTTGAAAAATAAAACTAAAATAATAAAAAAAAAAAAAGAAAAGAAGAATTCCAGAAACATATAAATAAACTTTTCAAACCCAAATCTTATTATAACTAAAAGAGGATGAGAATATGAAACTTAGAGAAAAACAAAGATATAAAAGTTTACCAAAATTAAACAAATTTGATAAAGAGGAATGCACATCGCATGCACACATGCATCTTCATTAGTTGATCTAGAATATTATCATTAACTTCAACAATTAGTAAGCCACGTCAGATCCATGTGGAATCCACACAATATTCCAAAACAACTGCCCAAGACCAAAATACGAAAATACATAATGGGCATAGGAGGAAATCCACGTAATAAGCATATCAGTCCAAGACTACCTCAAATAGTACGGTTTAAATCAAATAGATATCTTGTTGTTGAAAATTCACAATATACAGTTAGAAGGATTTTGGTTGACACCTTCAAGAAGAAATTACATGTAAAAATTTTACAGTTAGAGAGCGATTCTGTAACAACAATTAAAAAAGAAACACGATGTGTCATGGCATAAAAGATCTTCGTAGCAATAATGTGAATATCTCTCATGTTCCTCCTCTTCGTTTAATGAATTCTGGTTAAAATTTCTCAAAAAAAAAAAAGTGAAAATCTAGAAACCCAGTTCAGAGTTCAGACCACCAGGTACCAAAATCACAGAGAGAGAGATTTACCTCCCAATAACTTTTGCTGGGGGTTGAACATAGGTCTCGACCATCACTTCAGGAGTAGGTTTGGAATCATTGGGCAACTCCGTGGTGATAAGCCAATGATTGCAATAGCAACCCTCGAACAGAGTCGTGTCTGGACGAGAGAGACGATGGTGCCTGAAAAGAGACGATGAGAAGAATAATGATCCACGAAGCCGGAGGGACAATAGAGCCATTACTGGTATCTGGACGAGAGAGGTAGAGTTTACTGGGGTTTTAGAAACCACACGAGTCATGGGGTTCAGGAAGGTAGTTTGCCATTTGAGCGCCTCTGGAGTCTGGATTGATAAGCGGCGGGGCGGAAATTTTTGTTTTTTGGTGAATTCCGTGGAGTTCGGATTCAGTCCAGGCAACGTTCGTGCATTCGGAGGATGCGCCACGTGTCTCCGAATCGTGTGAAGGGTAAAGCGTGCGAGAAACTCACGCTCCTCTCCTCTCTTCATCTCACGCTCTCACGCTCTCTCTCCCCATCCGCCCTGCGGCGACTGTACAACCATCACTGCCTGGACTGAAGCCGAACTCAAAGGCGAGTTTTGTTCCTCTCCTCTCCTCTCTATCGCAGATAAACCTCACGCTTTCTCTCCATCCACTCAGCGGTGATACGACAAACAATTATCATCGGCGGGGGGATCAACTTCAGGTTTTGATCGCAAGAGAAGGCTTATGGAAGGGGGAAGCTGATTCTTAGTATATCTTTTTCAGGTGTTTCAAGGCAGATCTGAATCGGAACTGAACCATTTCAGGAAGAAAAGATAAATCCGACAAATCGGTTTTTCAGAGTGAAAACGTGGAAAAGCAGATTCCTAAGTTTTTTTGCATGTGGTGAGAGGCAAACCCGAGACTTTTTAGAGTAGTCGATGATCCTTATATCTCGTTGAGATTTAACCAGTTTATGTTATCGATCATCCCCACTCGACTGAAGAAAAACAGATGCCAATGGAGTCCGAAGGAGAGGCAGCGGTTAGAATCGACAGCTGGTTTTGAAGCGGGTCGTGACTCCGCGTTAGAAAACTCGGTTCTCTGCAATCCGGCCATCGACTCGGTTTTCTTTAACTGGATTGGTTTGGATGGTAGCTTAGCCTTAGCGTCGAGTTCTTCCACCGTGTGAAAGGATTGGCTCTTGCGTGGGGGAGGTTTCGTGCCTCCGGTGTTGTGTTCCACCCCGGCCTTGGGGGACATGCAATGAAATTCATTGGGTGCAGTTTTCAGCGGTCGGTATTCGCACGCTTCAGCCCTTCACATGATTCAGAGACACGTGGGGCGTCCTTTAACTGCGCGAATGTTGCCTGGACGCAACGTGCCTGTACCCGCGCCACTGCCTGTCACCCCACAAACGCTCCACACTACCTCGTGATGGGGCGTTTCCGCATGCGGGGCTAATGAGACGGCCGTTAGCCCAAAACGATCTCATATTTCCTTTCTCATGTAAGTTTTAAAAAACAACTTGGAAACCCAAAGAAGACGTGGATGACTCATTATGATAAATAAATTAAAAAAATAAAAAATGGTAAAAAATCATTGAATGGGTCGATGGTTCGACCATTTGGGTCAATTAGTTGTTGATTTTTTCAATGATTTTTGGCCAAATATCGGGTTTGGGATAAAACAGAATCTGTTGTTTGGACAATTCCCAGGGTGACCAGTCTGACCATCCGGGTCAACAGCAGTTCGAAAACCTTGCTCCCATATTCCTACCCCCTTAACCTCAAATCTTGTTTGACCCTGTTCTACTCTCCTTCGCTCGAGCTCCGATCCAACTCCATCTCTGGCACCGATTGTCGCCCCACACAATGTGCGACTACCACATGTCCAGTCGCATGTAGTGGGGCGTTCCATAAGCCCCAAAACGAGCCCAAACCTCCTCTCTCTCATATTCCCACCCTCTCAACCTCAAATCAATGTTTTAAAAAACGACCCAAAAATGAAACTGTTTTGGCCATCGTTTTTCGGGTCCATAGTCCGATCGTCCAGTTCAAACGGATGGGTCGTTCTAACAAATAAATTAAAAACAAATAATTAAAAATAAAAAATGGTCAAAAACCATTGAACTAGTTGATCGTTCAGCCCAGACGGTTGAACCGTTGAGGTTGAGGGGGTGGAAATATGGGAGCAAGGTTTTCAAACCACCGTTGACCTGGACAGTCAGACTGTTCAGCCCAGGAACCATCAAGGTAACAGGTTCCGTTTTACTCCAAACTCGATATTTGATAAAAAACCGTTGAAAAAGTCAACAACCCATTGACCCAGGTGGTCGAACCGTCGATCCATTCAATGATTTTTGACCATTTTTATTTTTAATTGATTTTCATAATGGCCATCCGTTCGAACCAAACTGTTGGACTGTCGACCCAAAAACTGGTGGCCAAAACGATTCCTTTTTCGGGTAGTTTTTTAAAACATTGTATGGGAGAAAGGAAGTTTGAGCTCTTTTTGGGGCTAACGAGACAAGCTAACGACCGTCACATTATCCCCGTGCACGAAAACACCCCATTGCATGCAACTGGACATGTGGCAGTCCGACATTGTGTGGGGCATTTGTGGGAAAATAAATGATGGGGCGGAGATGCAAACTCGCATAATACTATACAAGAGAGGTGAGATGTTCTCTATGTGTGGCTGCGATGTTATATAGGTAGACGTGGGCTGAGTTTGAGTGGGCAAGAGATCCAAACTCTTTGCATAGCACTATACGACCCCACATTACCATATACCAATAACTTCTGGCAATAGTATTGACTGCCTCCATTATGGATATAAATCCCTTTGTAAAACTCCTGTAAACAGAGATAATTTTGAATACATTTGAGTTATCTCTTTCAAGATAAAGAACTTACCATTGAGATTATTCAAATGGGTTCCTGATTTTGAGCCAGGATGGGAGCCTTCAATCCTTTCAGATGTGGATTAACTTCCCTTTTCTCCTATAAATTTCTATGTTGAAGGGTTATTTTGTTCTATCGTACAAACTATGGTTATTTTGTTCTATCGTACAAACTGTAGGCGCTGTTTTAAAGTAAGGCATGATGAAATTTCTTGCAATAATAATAAGGTAAATAAAACATCAAACAACGTTGTGGATCAAAAGATAATCGGGATAGATCGTAAGGCACAAGATCCAGCTTCAAAAACCTGGAAATATAGTGATTTCGAATAGAGAGGTCGCCCCTACAAAAGGAGACTCAGGTGGATGTGGTGGTTGTAGATCCTAAATATGTAGTACTTTAAATGATATAACATATGGACCCCATTGAACAAGGGGATCCGGATGGGAAAGATGAAAATGTTGAAGTAGATTCTCCTGGTCCTGTTGAGGAGGAGGTACAGGAGGAAGGGGAAGATGGTATTCGACGAAATTACTCTAAGGATTCTGATGTACAAAACAAAGAAGCTATTATGGAAGGTGACATTGTGCCTCATCAGGTGCAAGGAAATGCTGGAATCAATGTGATCTTAAATGTAATTAATGGAAGTTGATACTTGATACTGCTATCCAGAAGGAGCCTTTCAATTAGGAATCAAGAAACAAAAACTCAAGTTTTATTTGGGAAGTGTCTTCAGCTATTTCAATACAGTCTCATCAATCAAAACCACCCCTATGAATAAACTTGGCATAAGCGTTAAATTTAGGAGATCTGGACTGTACCTGTTCCTAAATTTGAAATATTTGGAATAATTTGGTTTAACATATTCCAACAATGTTTAGAAAGTAACAATCTTCAAAATCCTGATTGTGCACAAATATCTGTTTAATTATTGTCATCTTATGACTTGAAATTTCCATGATTGACTGGGGTTGTGATGTTATCATTGTTCTTACGAGTGTAGTTAAACTTATCCAAATATATTTATAGCAGGAGACTGGAGTTCAACCTCTTCAACAAAATATTAGTTTGATCATGGTTAAACTTTTGTTTGTAACATATCCTAACTCGATTGCTATGGGCTGTGGTATATTAATACTCATGACTCAGTGCCGTGTTTCCAATACTAAATAAAATCATGACAACTGTTGTTTATACTTGAATAGTACTAAAGAGTCTGATAATCAAAATCAGGGATTTGCAGTAGTAAAATATGGTTTTCAGGCTACTCGATTCTTAAGATATTGATATGGAAAAGTTTAGTTGTCAAGCAACTGGGAGAGCAGCACTGATAAACATTTAAAAGTTATCATATACAGAGAAAACATTAATTAATATATTCAGCTTAATTACATGTACTATTTGCATTATGCACATCATGACAACGATAAATAATAACTTGCAAAAAGAAAGAAAAAAAGTGAAGATTTGAGTAGGTGTAAATATAAAACAGAGCAATAAGTTTGTAGTTAAGCAGCATGATTCAAAGCAGCATCTTTTCCCCAATTTGAAGGATTTATAACAATACACATTCATCGACGGCGACTTTTTTTCTGGGATGTGTACCTGTTGCTTCTCATCTTCAACATTTTATGAACAATTTTATCGACCAAACGGAAGTAAGCATCACTCCATGACTTTCTCATTGCCATGACAAGATAAGGTACCAAAACACCTGCTGCAAAACCCAAACCCATGCTCAAATAAAACGATGTTTCCGTGAGTAGTTGTTCACTGCCACCCTCATGCTCGATGTTCTCTTGTCTGTTTGGACCCTCATTTTGGCATTTTATAGCAAGTGGAAGTCCACAAAGACCTGGGTTTCCATGGTAGAAGGACTCGTTAAAAGTTGCCAGCTGCCCAAAAAATGGGATTTGACCTGAGAAGTTGTTGTATGATAAATTGAGATAACCCAAAGAAGACATGGATGACATGCTAGAAGGAATGGCTCCCCCCAGATCATTATTTGAAACATCCAGGGAAGACAATTCATGCATGCTTGCAATTCTTGCAGGAATTTCTCCACTGATATGATTTTCTGAAACGCTTAATACCACTAAACCAGACAGATTTGTAATCTCCTTGGGCAACTCTCCATAGAAATTATTTCTGGAAAGATCTATGCAAGTTACAAGGGAAAGAGTTTTGGTGTATGTGAGTTCAAGGCCTTTAATTGAAACAGTCAAACTCTCATCGTAATATTGTCCCCGTGGCCCATTATAGAGTATGTAATGGTTTACATTTTGCACATGAGCCATTGCCTCAAGACTGCCTAAGCTGGCAGGAATGTCGCCAGTAAAATTGTTATCCGCGAGATCCAAGACCTGCAGGGATCTTAGATTGGAAAGGTGAGAAGGAATTTCACCTGAAAATGAATTTGACCTCAACCGAAGAATCCTAAGAGCAGAGAGTCTTTCTCCAATCCAAGATGGAATGCCACCAAACAGTTTGTTATTTCCAAGATCTAGAGTTTCCAAGCTTGTGCAACCCTGCAAGGTTAATGGGAGCTCCCCCGATATCTGATTATCGCTAAGGTGCAAACTCTGAAGCTGTTTCAAATGACCCAATGACAAGGGGATCAACCCAGATAGTTTATTCTGTCTAAGATCCAAGACAACTAGTTTTGAACAGTTCCCTATGCTTGAAGGGATGCTACCCATCAAATTATTTCTTGAAAGACTGAGTAATTGCAGAAATGGCATCTTTCCAATGGAGGTGGGGATTTCACCTGTTATATGGTTACTTGAAAGGAATAGGGCTTGCAAATCAGGCAGTAATTCACCAATTTCAGAGGGAATAGGACCAGAGAATTGATTATTGGAAAGACGTAATGATTTAATGTCAGATGTTGGAAGAGGTATGGGTCCTTTCAAGTGGTTGGAGCTGAAATCAACATAGGCTAAAGATGCAACCTTAAGTGGGTTTGGCAACTGACCTTCTAATTCATTGAATGAAACATTTAATACAGTCAAACTGGAAGAAAGGTCCCAAAACCAGTGGGGTATTGTGCCTGAAATGCTAGCATTGGAGATATCCAAATGTATGAGTTCAGTTTGGGTTTGAAGCCAAGCAGGAAAAGAAGGGTCCATTTTGCAAGATCCCATACCAAGAATTTCAACGTTGAATGGAGGAACCCAGTTGGAGCTAACATTCAAAGCTAAAGAATTGGAAGAAAAGTATAAGACCACCAAATTACCTAGGCTTGAAAAATGAGCTTCAGACATTGTACCTGTCAAATAGTTCGAAGATACATCCAAAGCCACCAATTCTGGAAGCCGTCCTAAAGTATCAGCAAGGAGACTTCCATTAAATTCATTTTGTCGAAGCCACAACTCACTTAGGAGAGACAATCTCCCTAAAGATGCAGGGATAGGACCTTGGAGTAAGTTATATTCCAAAGAAAGCACCTCTAGATTCTCCAGCTGGAACAACCAATCTGGTAAAGTACCGTGTAATTTATTGTGACCCAAATCCAGGTACCTCAAACCAGACAGAGCACCTTTAGATGTGCAATGAACAAATTCTGGTAAGCTACCACTCGAGTTATTATTATGATATAAATTTGATTTTTTTAAGTTGCATGGGGTTGCCATGGAACTTGGGATTCTTCCTCTGATATTATTTCCTCTCAAATCCAGTTGTACCAAAGATGTCATATTTCCGATGGAATCAGGGAGCTTCCCATGTATTCTATTGAAACTTAACATTAGAACTTCAATTTTTCTCCAACTTCCCTTGAATAATTGTGAACAGATGGCAGAAAGATTAAAATTTTCAGAAAGATCCAAGTATTGCAAATTGGGAAGCTCAGAAACGCCAAGTGGAATCCTTCCATGCAAACCTGTGTTGTGCATTTCAATATGTACAAGGCTGGTTATATTCATGATCCAATCGGGTACTTTTGAATTGAAATCATTATGACTGAGATCAATAATGGCAAGTGAAGTAAAATTAACAGATTGAAGAGATGGAATGACGCCAGAGAGGCCACAACCGGATAAATGCAACTCGGTCAATGATGATAGCATATTTGGCACTTGGATCCATTTGGATCCTACCAGTGAGAGGTCCACTCCATTCAATGCAAGGTGTGTTAAGAAGCCAAGACCACCTATCCATTCAAAATCAACCATCCATTGAGTAAAATCTTGTGTCTGTTGATCAAGATCTGAAGAGATATCGAGATACCTAAGGCTAGAAAGATTACCCAAGCTGGAAGGAATTGAACCACTAAACCCTGCTTTTGATAGGTTTAGATATTGCAATCTCTTCAAAGAACCCAAGAATTCAGGAACTGGGGTGCCTTGAAATGTGTTGCCACTTAAGTCTAAATGTTTCAAGGACTTGAGCCTTAACAAAGCAGGATCAATCCGTCCACTTAAGTTCCAGAACCCATACCTGTTGTTGGAAGAGTCATCATAATAAGGGTCATATGGATATGGATTGTGAAGGTCGATTGCAATTACAGCTCCAGTATGGTTGTTGCAGCTCACCCCCCTCCATTGACAACAATTGCTTCCTGCTTGCCACGACGAGAGTCGATTTTCTGGATCTACAAGAGCATTTTTGAAGTTGATAAGAGCTTCCCTATCAAACTTTGAACAAAATGTTGTATCACCATTAGAGACAAATTCCCTCGACAGAAAGCAGAGAATTAGTAAAATATGAATAACAAAAGAAATCATTCTCATTTCCTCGAGCAGTTGCAACAGCTCACACACTTACTGAATTACTGTGAACTACGAAGATTGTTACTCTACCTTTTTTTTTTAATTATTGTGAGAAGTTTCAACGATGTTTAATAGATTATTTCAGGCTATGTCTTGGTCAAGGTCAATGATTTTGTTCTTCTGTTGGGTCGCAAATCAAACAGGTGGATTGACTAAGAAGTGTTGTGTGGTGCCATGTAGTCCAGCCCTGAGTCCCCCAAGACTAGATAGTATACATTTTCTCCCCATACACCACACGGCACGAGTTTTGGTGACAGATGGTGATATGAGCCGACATGGGTGGGGCTGGGGGCAGAGTACTCCATATCTGCTACAACCAAGACGTATACCATGGGGTTTACCCGCTTATTTTACACGTTTGGATGCAGGGATTGCTAACGTGTGTTAGAGTTTTTGTTGCCCGTTGTATATGCTCTAATCTTGACTCTTCTATGGAAGGCGGCATAGTATGACTCACTGCTCTGTTTCCAACGCTTCCAAAAGATCTGACCAACAAAATCAGGAGTTGGCAATAACTTGGGAAAGATAGCAATTCAACACCCATAAGCTCTGTAACCGATAAGGCAAAATGAAACTTATTATCAGTTTTGGTTGAGGTATGCCATATCAAATAAGCTGTTTTCATAGGCAATGTGGGATAGGGAGTTTTTCATTTAAGAGAAAAATCAAGAAAAATACAAATACATTTTTCTTAATAAAATAAAAAAAGAAATCTATACAAATGATCAGACTTCAAGTAATTTACGAAATAAAAAGGAAAAAAGAAAGTTATATTTTACTTTTGATCAAAGCAAATAAATTTGAAATGATGCAAATGGAGTGTAAACTTGTCAATGCAAAACTAACCCAATTTTACAATTTATGTGAATTATTTTATATTCTACATATTTGCATTGTTTCTAAATACAGCCAAAATGTTTGAATTTTTTAAGTATAATTTAAAAAATTTAAGTTTCTCAACAAATTGTTGTGGACGGGTCTTGCTCTTTATGTGGTGAAGCCGAGGAAAACATTGAACACTTGTTACTGTATTGCCCATATGGTCGGCCCTGAACCTGCGTGCTGATTGATTATCACTGTACGAGGAAAGTTGGCGACTGGCTAGCTGGTTGGTGGCATCGTTATGCAGAATTGAAGGCTTCTGGTTCGTCTCTTTTTCGTGGAATAGTGCTGTTCCGGTTTATATGGTGGGCCTGGGCCCCCAATAAACGCATTTTTGAGCTTGCTCAATTTCATCCATTTACTATCATTACTCCGGCACAAGCCCATATGCCTTCCATTACTCTAGTCTGCGTTTGTTTGCGGTGCAAAACTATATCGATGGAGTTCAACATTGATGGTTTAAAATCTATCAATCGTTGTTTTTTGAAAAATGTGGTTATTTTTGTTAATGTAGTATTTACGTCAATTATTGATGTAAAACTCTATTGTAAATGGGTTTTTATATTCATTTAGGATGTAAAATTGTACTCCATCCAAATTGATGAGACATAATTTGGTTCTCTGAATTACATTATGGTACATGGCCTTCAGATGATACCATGGCGCTAAGTAAGAGAAGCAGCTTGACAAGTCAGCCTAAAACACCTTGCCCAGGCCAACCTCTTCTACTTTGGTCGGGCCGGGCTAATAGGTCTCCCAGCATATGGCGACCTACCTCAGAGACTGGCCGAGCTGTAAGAACCTGTGGCAACCTACAAGGCAAGCCCGCTAACTTGTCTCAGAGATACATTACCAGCCCGAGATCTCCGGAGCGCTAATACATCAACCGTTAGGTCGGCCTCCCGCATCGCATGCATCAGAGTTAAACGGACGGACCATAACCCCCGCGCAGATTATATAACCAATGTAATTACTCTCCCAACTGAGCGAAAATGGCTCCATGAGAACATGAGACCTGTTGTGAGAAGACCTATGTCACTCACATCCATATAAATCCCTCATTCTTAGTAGTGAAGGTATGCACGATTAAGCTCTTAAATACTCTTGTCTACTAAAGAACTCTCAAGCAACTCTCTGATTTAAGAATCAGAGTGCCCACCCCCGGGTAAAAACAACCTGGGCACTCTAATTCTGTCTCCCTTGCATAACAAAACAGCTCAGCCATCTACAGCTTGGCCCCTGACAAGGTAATCATCCGAATCAGCGTTCAAATCACCTGACATGCGAAAGTAGTTAGATTGCGCTACATCACAAATGTTAACAAATCTGAACTGGAAGTGAAATTTTACATCGATCTTGATTTACACTACAAAAAAAATGCAAACAATGCAATCTTGGGGATTGAACCTTCTTCATAAGCCCATTGGGATAGTGGAAAGTGGAAATTTACTCCTTTGAGATGGACCAAATCGACCCATAAAATTGTCAAGATTAATTTTGAGGCAGCTGTTAGTGAGAAAAGTTCTAGAGCTAGTTAGGCATTTGGTAATTTTAGGGGTGGATTGAAGTTGAGCCGAATATTTGGCTATTCAAGCTTGGCATTTCAGAAAGCTATGAAGCTCAAGCTTGATTCGAGCTCGATTGTGAGCTAAATTTCCTATAAAAATAAAAAATTACATATAAAAATTAAGAATTCTCAAAAATTAGTTATTATTATATATATAAAAAATAAAAAGATTGATGAAGCATTTTTTGGCATCACCTTGTTATTCCGACTACTTCCTAATGTCCAATGACTCAGAGGTCGAGCTGGAGTATTTCTGCTAGATAAAGGCTTGGATGCCAAACTGATTGGATTGAATTAGGAGGCTGCTCGAGTGCCGAGCTGGGTAATTCTTCGAAGAGACCTACAAGGAAACGGTGTCAAAGGACTCGGGGCGGCTAACCCGACGAGGTCGCTCCGATGCTTAAGTTAGTACTCTTATAGTAGATCGTGAGCTAAAAAATCAGAAAGTATGAGAGCTAGAATGTACTTAATCGCATCTCTCCCTTGTGTCATTGGGGTTGGCGCCTTTATATAGGCATTGTTTGGTGTGGGCTTCACGCACTACATCCGAGGTTTCTGAGAGGTCGTGCCTAACCGGTCTGAGATCCTCGGAGGTAACTACCATGCACGTTGACCATCCTTTGGAATATTCGGTACGTGGGCCAACTTCCGAGAAACCTGGGAGCGTCGGGATATGCATGCCGAATTTTTCGGCGAGCACATCTCGCAGGTCAACGCCTGGTCCCCAGTCAAGTCGGCAAGCCCTCGAGGGAGGTCGCTCCTCGCGTCGAGGTCACTTCGACTAGTGACGAGGTGCTACAGGCTGACCCTGGACAAGGTGCTATAAGCCGACCTAAGTTGTGGTCGGCATAAAGGCAGGTTGCCAGGTCGAGGTAAAGACGAGCCGCAATCTGAGACTCCAAATCATCACTTAGGTGGTGCCTAGGTGTCATCTAACTATTCTAAGATGCCATGTGTCATAATGTCATTGGAAGGCCAAATCTGCCCCCACTCCCGAGCTGAAAGTAGCTCAGTGAAGGGAGTAGATTGCTCCTTTTGGCCCAGAATGACTGATTTGATAAGCTCGTAGTCGTAAGCGTTGGTCCAATTTGCTTCTCAGGTCGGAAGAGTCCAAGTGTTTGCAGCCTTACGTAGGACCTCACTGTCTTGATTATCGGGGCATGAGAGCGAATTCATCTGCTCGAGGAGAAGTGGAGTAGGTACCCCGAGGGCATCTACCTTATTAGGGACGCGACCATCAAGGGGTTCTACAATCCAACTAAGTACCTCAAGAGCGAAGCTTATCATGCCGTCCTCAAGAAGGGGTTCTGTGTGGTTGTTTTATCAGGTTGCTCCACCTAGGTAGACTTCGACGTAGTGTTTCTCGAGCTGGTTCTCAAAAGAGTAGTCGACGAGTTCGATGCGGAGGTAGAAACCGAGGTGGAGGTCGACCGTGAAGAGATCGGCCAAGTTTGCATCCGTTATGATGCTGAAAGCGAACTAGTCTTTCCTTTGTTTTCTTTCTTGTGCCGAATTAATCTTCCTTTCGTCGTTTCTTTTTCTCTCTTTCTTTTTCTCCAAAAAATATTCTAAGTGTGGATTCACCCGAGGTGCCGAATTGGTGGGCTGGGCATAGTTAGGAATAATCCGAGGGGCACGAACATTGTAGGGAATGTATTCGACATGTTTGCACACCAATGAATGCAAACAACTTTTTTATTTCGCCCATGCTGGAGAGGCGACTGGGGTTTAGGTTACCCCTGCCGAAGCGACTAGGGTTTAGGTTGCCCATGCCGAAGCGACTGGGTCTTGTGTGGTGTCGAGTTCTTCTGTCAACTCGCCACCATAACCCTTAGGCGTAGGGAGCGACTCGTAGTCCACTCTCCTTATTCTTGACATTGCCCATGCCGAAGGGGCGACTGGGTCTCAGGTTGTGCCAAGGTCTTTATCAGCTTGGCACCTTAGCCCTTAGGCTCTGGGAGCGACTTCGTAGTCCACTCTCCTTAATATTATTTGGCCGATGTGCGGCATGACCTTTCCACCTACGTAGGTGGTCATTCTGTAGTAACTTCTCATATGGCTGCTTCTATGTCATCCCGTGGGATTATCTTCCTGGATGAGTGCTTGCGAAACCACGACGTACATGTTCTGCCCCCCCTTGCTAGGGCATAATGTTGTTGGTGGTGTGAGCCGGTAGTTTAGGGCCACGGCTGCACTGCATCAGCCTTGTAATGACGCCGGTCATCCACTCCCACAAGAAGCCACAGGGAGCTCGACCTGCGGAAACAACTATACTAACTGTAGGTCGTCAACTCGCTCGAGAACTTTGAGGGGCTCGACCTGCAAGGACATTCGCATAGTTCGTAGGCCGCTAACTCTCGCAGGATCCACAAAAAATTCAATCTTTAAGGGAATTTACGTCACTTTGACAGAACATGAGTAACAAAAACAGTTGTAGCTCATACACTCGTAGAATTACTGTGAACCACCACGAAGATTGTTACTCTGTTTTCTTAAATTATTGTGAGAAGCTTTCAACGATGTTTAATAG
Organism: Nelumbo lutea; assembly: GCF_056320005.1. Taxonomy (NCBI): domain Eukaryota; kingdom Viridiplantae; phylum Streptophyta; class Magnoliopsida; order Proteales; family Nelumbonaceae; genus Nelumbo; species Nelumbo lutea. Next base: position 12,610,884 of record NC_142690.1, read on the forward strand.
ATTTTAGGCTGTATCTTGGTGAAGGTCAATGTTGTTATTGGTCTTATTGGGTTGCAAATGAAATAGGTGGATTAACTCCAAAGTCTTGTGTGGTGCTATCTAGTCTACACCTCCACCACCAAGATGCTTCACATTTTCTCCCGGGTTGCCTCTTACACCACACGGCACGATTGGGTTGCACATGACATTGACATGGGCTGACATTCCTCTTCCTCTAGGCCAATGCTTGGGTCTGAGGCTGGGAGTTTGAATCCTACTTGTATAATTGAACATAGATTTTAGGTAGGACAATATACATTCGGACATGAGTCAATGCCGCGTTTGAAAATTATTATGACTTACCCACCTGGGCCGGGGCAGACTCCAACATCTGTTACACGTTTAGAATGGGTTTACTCCAACATCTGTTTTCATGTTTTCATCTATGGATTGTTATTGAAAATCATGACTCTTGCCGTGGTTTCAAATTAAACTCATGATAAGTGTTTGTCAATAGGAGCACTGTAATGCGGGCCCAATCAGAGCCCGGACCAATCCAACCCGCAATTTTGCACTTTTGGATTTTTGGTCCTTGGGTCAGTTCAAAAATTTGGGCTTTGTATTTTTTGAGATGGGCTCGGCTTTAGGTAAATCAAGCCTGATCTGACCCTATCCCAATTTGAGTCCAATCTGACTATTTACATATATATACACATTTTACATACATCTATGTATCTGTAGCCTTGTCCAACTTTATTCTAATTTGAGTTCAGTTCAACCGTTCCCAAAATTGCACGTTTACATATATGCATACATACAGATTTTCACACTTGCATACATATACAATTAGAATGGGCTGATTGAATAATCCAAGCCCGACCCCAATTAAGCACGTGAAATTTTAGTGTAGGCTGGACTAAGGTTGGACAGATTGGGCATGAGCTTGGGCTTAAGCCTTAGGCCCTAGGTTGAGCTTAAACCTAATTCATTTTGTTCAATTTGTACCCCTAAATCTATATTATATATAAAAGTGTGAATGCAATGTAAAATCTTTTCTGGACTAAAATTACCCTCTACTTCTTTATTTAAGAAATGGTACAAATGAAATTTTATTACAGCTTTAATGCCTTGATGACTACTAAAATGCCCATAATTGTGTATTTAGTCCATCTCTAATGGTAAGGGTTGAAAATGTAACTTCAATTATTACTTTCCACCTCATATAATCATCACTCATTAAGCCTTATACTTAGGTATTAATTCCCATTTCCTCTTACTAGATCCTATATTTAAGTTATTTTCACTAATAAATGCTATTAATTAGCATGATTTTCAAAATTAGACTAGACCGAATGGTTGGATCGGAAAAATCGGGAATCGGTTCAATTTCACCCCAAAATTGCTTTCTGGAAAAAAACCATTGATTTGGTTAGCAAACTGTTAACCTAGGCTGTCAAACCGTCAACCTGAGCAACTGTTTTTTGGCCTTTTGTTTTTTATTATTTTTTATTTTTTTTGTTAGAACAGGTTATCCATTCGAACCATTCGACCCAAGAACCAACCCCTAAAACGGTTCCCTATCTGGTTTGGTTTTAAAAACCTTGCTAATTAGTCTATACCAATATTTTTAACAATATAAACCATGCATTTTAAAATTAACTAAAAAACAAAAAAACATTCTTTATTCAAGTGGTGGATAAGCAATTCAACCATCCAAATCAAAGTGATCAACTTATGAAGTCATAGTTAGGTAATAAAATTTTTAAGATAAAAATAAATATTGAAAATTAAAAAATATAGAAAACTTAGACACATTATGATATTTTTATTAATCAATTTTAAAAAGTGTAATAAACAATAGTTACTTTTATTGATAATGAAAATCAAATACATAATTTAGAACTAACAGAAAATGAAATTATTTTACAATTTGGCAAAGATCAATGGTTCAACTTTTGGGTCAAATGTGTTAACTTGGATAAAGAATGATTTTGTTATGGGTTATATCATTAAAAGTACTGGACATAGATCTAATTAATAGCATTTATTGGTGAGAAATAACTTAAATATGGATTTAATAAGAAAGAATGGAAGTTAATATCTTAATTACAAGAGTTAATGAGAGGGTATTAAATGAGGTGAAAGGTATTAATTGAAATTACATTTTCAACCCTCATAATTAAAGATGGACTAAATAACAAATGTGGGCATTTTAGGTGGCGATCAATAGTGTGAAAATATCGTGGCTGGGACCATTTTGGTCTTGTCCACGGTAGAATGTGGTGTTCTACTAGGTGTGGACGGTCCCCGTTCATAAAATAGCATGGACAAGGACGAGCCACACTCCAATTTATTGTCCACAGTATTTTCTCGTGGGTGGGCCACACTATAGTGTGGACAGTTTGTGGGAAAGATTCGGTGTAACACACCTGTATTACTTTGGTTCGACTACTTTTATTTTATCTAATCTTTTAATATATTATAATTTATATAGAAATTATTTTTTAAATTATTTATTGCTAAAGATAATATTATAATGACAAATATATTTATTAATAATTACATATTAGTATTTTATTTTATTTGCTATTATTTTAAATTATTTTTGGCTTAAATTATGGTTCTTTTTCATTAATGATCGTACGGGTGCAAATGGATCATATCCAAAATCCGATCCTATTTTTGTCATATTTGGATAACCACCCGACATATTGTTGGATTGGATGGATCTGATTCGGATCACCCCTATCTGATCTGACATGATCAATTGTGTAAAATTTTCTCACAAGTTGTACATGAGATGTAAATAGGTGTGGTGCGAACCAGTCCACATTACACCTGCAGAACACTCTTGTGGGTGTAAACAGTTTCTGTCTACATAATTTGGTCCAAAGTTCAAAACAACTGTAAATTGTAGTGTGATATGGATTAATCACTGCCATAGAGTGTGGTGTGAATTCACACCCACCAATTTCTCATCCATGTTACAAAACATCTCCTCAGTCAAGAAAAGTTTCACACCCCCATTCGTACTTTTTATAATACTATGGATTGTAAATGACTACAGTGTGGCCCACCCATGTTACAAAACATCTCATCCATGTATATGTTTCAGATATGCACTAGAAATTCATACTACACAGGATCCTGGGGAAATTTCTAAGAAACATTTCCTTTTATACCTTATGTGACACAAATAAACAACTAATATACATGATGAATGTCGTTTTCTTTGTATTAGACACCACTTATTAATAAAGGCATGCGGCATTATATAGGTATATTCGATAGACGTATCCATGGGTCCATGTATGGGATTCTAGCTCTTGAAATTAGATCTTGTACATGTAACTCATGTTATATCCTCATCCATGGAACACTGGTACTGAGATTGTTTGTACATATGTTAATGTCATTGATATGTAATAGGTTTAATGGACGATGTATGTGTTTCAGATATGCACTAGAATTTCATACTACACAGGATCCTGAGGAAATTTCTAAGAAACATTTCCTTTTATACCTTATGTGACACAAATAAACAACTAATGTACATGATGAATGCCATTTTCTTTGTATTAGACACCACTTATTGGCACTACTTTTATTTTGTAACCCCATCGAATTATATTTTTGAAAAGATTCATCCATATTTTTCTCTTTTCTTTTCGACCCAATTATGTCGTCAAGCAACTAACCAAAATGAAGTTATTTCATTCCAGAGAACGTCTAAACTTTAAAGGTTGTTTAATAGATGAACTCTTTTAGAAAACATTAATAGTTCACATCATCTACATCATTACTCTGACATATATAGCCAAAAATATAAATACTTTAGCTTGGTAAGGTTGGAGAAATGAGCTTCAGACACGGTGCCTGTCAAATGGTTGGAAGACACACTAAAAGAATCCAATTCAGAAAGGCGACCTAATGTTTGAGGGAGACTTCCATTAAATTTATTGCCACTAAGATACAACGTTCTCAGTAATGGTAATCTCTCTAGAGCGGCAAGAATGGGGCCTTTGAATAAGTTACCGTCCAAATAAAGCACCTGTAAATTCTTCAGTTGAACCAACCAATCAGGTAAGGTACCAACAAATTTATTAGCTCAACTTGCAAAGGTTTGCAATGGACCTTGGGATTCTTCCACTGATGTTATTAAGAAACAATTCGAGATGCACCAAAGACGTCATATTTCCAATGGAGGCAGGAAGTTTCCCATGTATTCTAATGCCATTTTCTCCAGCTTCCCCTGAATAGTTGTGAACAGCTCGCAGAAAGATTATCGTTATAAGAAAGATCCAAGTATTTCAAATTGGGAAGCTCCGAGATACCAAGGGGAATCCTTCCATGCAATCTGTTGCGGCTCAAATCCACAAGGACAAGGCTGGTCAAATTAAAGACCCAGTCTAGTATGTTTGAATTGAATTTATTTAAACTGAGATCAATAACTGCAAGTGATGTAAAATTAATTACAGATTGAGGATGAAGAGATGGTATGACACCTGCAGAGAGGCTACACTGTGATAAATGCAACTCAGTCAATGACGATAGCATATTTGGCAGTTGGATCCATTTCGATCCTACCAGTGAAAGGTTCACTCCATTCAACGCCAAGTGTCTCAAGAAACGAAGACCACTTATCCATTCAATATCAGCTAGCCTTTGCGTAAAATGAACTGTTGGTAGCAGTAGCCGATATGGATGGAACTCAAAAGAGATATCAAGATACCTCAAACTTGATAGATTGCCCAAGTTAGCAGGAATTACACCTCTAAAACCTGCTGTGGACAAGTTTAGATATCGCAATCCCTTCAAAGAACCCAAGAATTCAGGAATTGGGATGCCTTGAAATGTGTTGCCACTCAAGTCTAAATGTTTCAATGACTTATTGAGCCTTAACAAAGCAGGATCAATATGCCCACTTAAGTTCCAGAACCCATACCTGTGAATGTCTGTGTCATATGGATATGGATTGTGGAGATCGATTCCAATTACGGCTCCAGTATGGTTGTTGCAGCTCACCCCCCTCCATTGACAGCAATTGCTTCCTTCCCACGATGAAAGCCGATTCTCAGGATCTATGAGTGCTTTTTTGAAGTCGACAAGTGCTTTCCAATCGGATTCCAAGCAATAAGGGATGCCATCAACATTAATACAGATTGATTCTCTTGACAACATGCACAGAATAAACAAAATCCCAGTAACAAGAGAAGATATTCCCATCATGTTGCTGGGTGGTTTTTACCTCAATTGCTAATTAACAACACTCGATCGATTTCTTGATCAACTTGGGTGCCAGACTTTAATGGTCTTATATATAGATTTATTTAAGAGTAGTGTTTCTTAGTCAACTTCAATTTGTATATATTTCGTTAAAAATATGTATAAAATACAAAATTACAAATTCCACTCCTTTTTTTGATACAAGTTTTTTTATAACTACTATAATTAAATAAAAGATACATTTTAAATTTAAAACATAAATTATGAAACGCGTTATAAAGACCAATCACGCACTCCCATGATTCTTTTTATTTTCTTAATCCAAAATTAAATAAACTGGAAAAACGAAGGAATCATACCAGACGAGATTCGACTCATCACAACCCCTTGTCAATTTTGGTGAATACCAAGGGATCATTGGTTATAAATTCTTTATGATGCCTTTTTGATGAATACCATCCCCCAACCCCACCCTGGTCGCAGTAGGGTTCGATCCCTGATCTCTACTCCAACGACTCAGAAATCCTACCAACTCAGTCACCATCAGTTGATACCTTTTCAGTAATATAGTTAGTTGAACTCTACTTGTTTTATCAAAAGTTATATAAAATAAAAAAAAAACGAAGACCCGTTTGGATATATAGTCTGTAATTTGTTTTACTTGTTTTTATTTGTTTTCTCTTTCACAACTTTTTTTTTCGATCTCCCGTTATACTTTACTTAGATTTTTAATTTCTTTGATGAAATACCAAGAAGTTTCTCTTTCCAAAAATAAATTCAATAAACAATTCAATAGTGGGTGGGGTGAGACACATTACCTTGAAAATGTATGTCTGATACAACAAGCTCGACCACTAAATATGATTTTGGACGGAAAAATCAATCCTCACAAGTCATCCATGAGCAAACACCGCGCGCGTGTTCCATCTTGGAGAGTAATCTAGAAAAGTCAAGGTTCCCAGCGGATAAACCTATAATTTTGTTAAGATGTAAAAAATAGTAATGGCCACCTATACTCGTGCATCCGTTGCTTGCAACCAAATAAGTTTATCCCAACTATAGCAGGCGAAGGTAGGCCACTTAACGGGATGTTTGGAATCGTGGTCATTTTTCAGAAAAACAGTGTTACATCTGATCCATATAGGCATTTTAACAAATGTTCATGTATCTCATTGTTTGGTTCAGTCGATTATTAAAAAATATGGTATGCTGGGACCCACCAATGCATGAAACATCAAATTTGGTGAACTGTTTTTCTCAACGGTTGCTGATGTGTATCTTATTTCATGCTTACCTGTCAGTACATACATGAAAAAACGGTGCTTACCAAATAGCATAGTATTGCTCACTGCCTACGTGGCAGAAGCGTTTTTTTGTGAAAAACGCATGGGTATTTTTTTCTTGAAAATCGGTCCCATAAGTGCCCATGTTTCTAAACACCATGCAAGTCATTGCAGAGTCCCATCGCTCCCATTTCTATTGATTCTCTCCTCAAAAGTATTACAATGGGGCCTTTTTTTTTTCACTCTATGAACACCATAATTCTTATGGAAAAGGACAATGCAATCCACTATAGAGGTTCAAAATCAGTCCACTACATAAGTGTGACAAACACCATAATTCTTATGGAAAAGGACAAGGAACCGGTCAAGATACCTTAACAGTTGACGAAGTCCAAAATAGTACCTCGGCCACCTTTTCCAACAAGGCCTCCCGAACTTAGTTAACAAAATACTGGGTCCAGGACTGATTATTGCCAAGAAATGCCATCCCTATGGCGAACTATCGGTCGATGTTGGCTATCGATATTCCAGGTCAGCTAGTAGACGATGAGCAGTCATGGGCTTGTGATCCTAAGGGTAAGAGGAGCGCGGTACAGCTTGACAGGATCCACCGGAAGTCCCCTTAACTTAACACTCCCTCACTTGAAATTTCTTGGTGGCCTGCGAACCTCGGGTGCCTTTGACTGGACACTTTGGTGTTGGCCCCGTCTTGGTCGTACCTTGCCTTCTTCTGGGCCGCCTTGGTCTTGGCCCCCGTCTTGGTCATACCTTCCTCCGGTTTCCTCCAAGGTGTACTTTCAGCCACACGCTTTTTCGCACTCTTCTTCCACGCGGCTGCCTCCACTAGCAGCATTGCCTTCAAGTCACCCTCCATCTTCGCAAGAATGAACCGACAACATTATAGAAAACAGCACCAAGGCTCGACCAAAGCCATACTTAGCAAGTAACAAGAGTGTCCCTACCAAAGGGGGGCAGGACTAAGGCCAACCATCACCAAGGATTCCTCCCTTACCATGGGTTTGGCATGAATTATCCCGCCCAGCTGAAGTCGATTCATCGTTGCCTTCTCTCATCACTGCTACGTGGCGCGATCCTCTCGGCCAATGTATCTAGGCTCCCCAAACCGGTTCAGAAGGACCATCCATCAAGACAACTTACAAAGAAAATTTTCTTCATCTAGTTGTGCACATACAATGGGTTGTCCACCACTTTTCACTATCAAGGTGCTTTCTCAAGGCAAATAGGCTCCAAAATATGTTCATAATTATTGAGACACCTCGAAGATGAACCATCACCAAGACAACCACTATCTTCCGGACAACATTGGGAGCAAGTTGTCTAAGGGTTAATTTGTAATGGTTCAACAATCTGGGGACTAAAGGGTGCAAAGGAAAGCACAACCCAAAATGAAGATAATTCTTGTGAACACACACTTCCCCTATAGGGCAGCACCATGATCTATTGCTGACACAAGGAACTCTAATCATATAATCCCCTAGAATAAAATACTTCTCAGACAAGGCCCTAATTTGATCCTCGCCGAGGATACTATCTAGGTTAAAACGTGGATAACACTCTAGTCTCAAGCCTCAGCCTCCTCCTTAATTGCCGGCCCCTCGGCCTCTTCGACATCTACAATCTTGGGAAATGCTAACGTATTTCCTGGGGCATCTCCTTTCGGAGGCTTGACAAATGGACGCACAAGGATGCTAATCCTTGGCCTCGTAGACCCAATACTCTCATTAAAAGACTCCATACTTTATTGGTCATGCTTGGCCCCATGAGACAAGAACCACTCCCGAAGGACCTCCACATCAAATGTCCGAGAGGTGCCCCTAGAACTACTACTATCACTCCCACTACTAATTGAAGTAGGGGAACTACAGGGATCACTCCAATTAGGAAGGGAATAGGCCTCATGATTGGAATCGGAAGTAGACATTGCAGAAGACGAGACCTTACCAAGAAAATATTTGGTTGGAAAAAGGTCTAAGAAAAATATACTGGAGATAAGATAATCTAAGAAACTTTGGGTGAGTGCATTGTGAGCAAATGGTGAAGCCTCTCCTTTCTCTACCCCATCTTTTAAAGGAAAATGAACAATAGAGATTCGCTCCATCCGACAGCCGTAAGCTAAGCGCCTCACTCATCCACACTGATAGCCTCCACGTGGCATTGACCTCAAGAGACGAAACAACACTGAGGCCCAAAGTCAATCTACCCATAGTCTCCGACTCATCCTATGCCGAATCGGCGTGACCATTCAGCCATCCGTCCCAGACGACTCCTAAAATATTGAAGCCGAGCTTGTCTCGGGCATGACTCTTCAATCGATGAATCGAATGTCCGTCTTAGATATGGCTGTCAGGCACAGGAAACGAGCACCCATATAAGGCATGGTGACTCAACTAGGATCACATTAATCAGTTCCACTCGCGGTCTACGAATAGTGAAGCTTAGTAAAGCTATCGACTACTCTCATTGATCGAAGTCCAGGCCTCATCATGAATCACTTGTAGCCCTCAACCTCAGCCTCTAGAGTGGGGGGGCAAGTAATGTAGATACGCATACTATTGCTTACACTATTGTGGTGGCTTTTGCTTCCTTTGAGCCTTTGGCTAATTTGACTATCGCAATCTTCGCCCCTGAGAACACTCTCTGGGCCTCTGATGCCTTTTCGCTCTTAGCAAACAAGACACACAACCCTCGGACCTCAGAAATTATTCCGCTGCCGATGGCTCCAAATTTGACAGCATCAAAGTCAAATTAGACAACTTCTATTCTATTGTAAAAAGAAATTGACGAATTTCTGAAAAAAAAAAAAATGCCATGTAAAACTTTAATAAATATGTTAATGACTTGGACCGCTTCAACGAAAAAACTTCTAATTCCATGCAAGTTTCAACTTTCAGGTGGTGCCCACCATATTATTCACTCTGTTGTGGCAAAAAAGAAATATTGAGTGATTGCAAATGTGAAAATAGAAAGGGATTACAAGTATGACAATGAATCGCCAAATTCTATATATGAAATTGAAAACACAAATTAGGTGGATCCCACGGATGAATAAGTCGTGATTGGAAAGTTGGAATCACAATGCAAGGACAAATAAGTGATGCCATGGAAATTGGAATCATAAATCAGTCCAAGTCTGCGTGCTATCCTATTTTCTTAATGTCAAATTAAGTTTGTGTAACCCGAAGATAATAGTAGGGACTAAGGGGTATTTCAGTAGAACAGAAATCCCAGAGAAATTTCCATTGACGTAATATCCACTCACACTCCATATATGTTTTCAATACCATGTAGTTGTAGTTGGAAACTAATAGCTAGAAAGGGATGGATAGTTGGATACGGATACGACTATATTGGAATGCAACAAATACTAACAAAATACAGGAATTAGTAAATGGATCTCACACGGACAAGAAGGTGGATTCCGCCATGAAAGAGGAAATCTCTTGAAGAATGGATTCTTATTGCCTCAATGGTTTTAAGGCTGAGCGATCCAACTTTCCAGGTCAACAACGGTTGAAAACAATTAATAAATCTAAAAGATCGTAGCAAAGGACAAATTGACGACAATGTAGTCTGTGGAGTGTGGATGGGTTGGGATAAAGTAACCTGAGGAAGTAGGGAAAGCGTCCACGACAACTGAGAGCCTTGAAAAATAAGATGTAAAGAAATCCAATTCGTATTTTTTTCTCCCTCACTTCTTTTCTCAAATTAAATAAAATGGACAAAGGAAAACCCTATATCGATCGAGGCCCACCATAAGAAAAAGATATAAGAGGTGTACAATCCTTCCCAACAATGTTAGTTTAGATTTGACAATACAACCAGCCATTTTAAATCCATTTAAATGGTTTATATATATTCAATGGAAATTAAATTTTGTATCAATAAAACAAATAAATATTTAGCAATATAGTACCGTTTACTATATTGGTTATAGAATTAAGCTTAGAAAATTAATTAATAAATCCATTTAACTTGTTATATATCTTTGTCTTCGTGTCTCCCTCTTTCTCTTTCTCCCCTTTCCTCTCTCCCTCTCTTGCTTTCTCTTCGTTTTTTATTTTCCCTCTCTCCATCTCTCTACGTTTTTTCTTAGTTAATGTTTTCAGTCTATATTTTTTCTCTCCCTTCGTTTTTCATTCCATTCTCTTCTTTATTTTCCCAACCCTTCCACAGAAAATCTCTCTGCAACTGATAGAACCCAGATTCAGCCATCTCACATTCAGGGTATTCAGCCAAATAGCCTACCGAAAATATCTCATGTAAGATAGTAGGAAGAATTGAGATAGTTTGGGGGGGCACCAGACCCAAAGGCTTCTCCAACAGGGTTGATTTGGGGTATCAATATGCTATTATATGCACGAGTATAGGGATTACACCTACCTGCATGTCAGCATTTGGGACATCAATGTGTCACCTTATGCACATCAATTTGACATTGACTTGATCTAGATGTTTGAATTGATTTGGGTGTTTTAGTAATTAATGTATCGTTTAATTGCATTAGTATACTTGGCTATGTCTTATGTAACTATATCTATATATATATTCTTCTAATTGCATTAGTATCATTTTCTTTGATCCTTGGCTTACAGACTTAATAGTTCCCTCGAGTAAACTCCAAGATTGGCCAATGACAGCTGATTCGCTAGAAAGGAAAAAACAGTGAGAAGAGCAGCTTTAAAAAGAGTCTTTGATCCTTGTCAAAGATTAAATAAATACCTCTTAACATGCTAAAAAATATAAGAATTGGGTTCTAACCAATTCATCTACCTCATCTATCATCATTTCCAATAAAGCTCAAACAGAATTAGCAATTTGGCAACGCAGAGCAATCATTTATTAAATAACTAATAGTACATGGACAAATATAACCAGAAAGCTAAACCAGTTCTATTCAAGATTCTATGGTTTATGATGGAATTAAGCAGCCACTCAAAGCTTAGTTGATTGAGCCCCTTAGCAACCGAAAGCCACACATATATTTCTGATACAACACTCTTCTATTTCTTTAGCTTAATTATTTCACTTTTATTTTTATCATGGCATTTAGATGGAGCCACCAGAAGCGGGAAACAAAACTGCACCGGAGAAAGGGGTGATTAGTATCTTCAACTTCCTGACCACACAAACAACAGCTCTGACCAGATCCAGGTCTATATGTAGACCAAAGCTGCAAACCGTCAACCTGTGAGCAAAGGATTTAATAGTAAAGAGGCTATATGTAGACCAGATCCAGATCTAACCATCCTCCAAGCTGGTGTCCACCTCCTGACCCAACAGCAGGAGTAATTTAGCAAAGCTTTCAAACTCCCAGTCCTGAAAGTTGCTCCGAATACAAAGGTACTAATGTCCATCCATCTAATCCAATTCTAAGCATGTGTGAAGTATTGTATGATATTGCTGAAACTATTCAAAAAAAATTATACATCAACCACCATACAATGATGGCACGTACATTGGCCCATATACAAAAAGAATATCCACCAACTGAAAATGGCCCAGCTTTCAAAAAAAAAAAAAAAATTAGCTGGACACCTTGAAACATTCTTTCTACACCACCCCTTCCAAGAGCTAGTTGTGTTACAGACTGAAGAAAAAAAAATTATGATGGCCAAAACAAGAAGCTGCCATCTACCAAAGTGGTATGAATTCTTGTAGTGAAAGGCCTTATTCAACATCATCTTTGTTTCTATGTTCAGAGCTTATATTAGCTCCTCTACTACCAGCAATTGCTTGTATAGGGACCCCTGACTCATCAACCTCTATTGCAGGTTCATCGGATCTATTCCAACTAAAGTCATCACTACCCAACAACACATTATCTATCAAGTTGTTATCATTGTACGGCACATCTGGTATGTCCATCTCAACATAGTCTGCACCAATAACTCCACGCATGTCATATATATCTCTAGGTTTTGTCTTGGAAACAACATACCATTCTGTATAAGTGGGATCTTGAACATAGAATACTTGTTCTGCTTAAGATGCTAATACAAATAGCTCATCTGTATGTAAGCGGCCTTTGAAATTTACCAGTGTAAATCCTAATTCATCGACCCTCATTCCTCTACCTTGAGTAACATCAAACTAGTCACACTTGAATAACAATATCTTGAAGTGTTCAAAATAATTTAACTCAATTATATCGGTGAACATGCCATAATATTCAATGTCACCCAAAACCGGGTTCTTATCTCGGGTACTAGAAAAACTGTGTCTTCACAATCACAACAATGCCACTAATTTGAGTCCTTTTGTCTTCATCATGCTCCTTGGTATGAAACCTGTAGCCATTTATGCTAACCCCATTGTATCTCTTTGCTACTAGATAAGGGCCATTAGCCAAATGTACTAAACTATTTGGCGCATGTTCAATCCCTTTGGCGCGCAGTGCCATTATCTGAATAGCATTTAAAGGACCCTATTAGAAGGAGTTCAAAAGATTATCACTCAAAACTTGTACAAAGGAAACTTAAAATGTGTTTTACTAACATGGTTCCTAAACCATTCGGAAAACTCCTTGTTGTGAGTCCTCTGCACTACATGTGGTCGTGCTCTAGGTTGTTCTCGATGTATCTTTTCCAAGTGCTTCCTACATTTGGGTAAACTAGAAGCATAAGATATTATAATAACCAAAATCATTCAACCACAAACCACAAAATATACATGACTTACTGAATGTACAGGCCAACTACACCATAATTGGTTAGAATATATAAATGTGCATTCATCATCGTCTCCTTATCTAGGCACAAATGAGAGGGACTTCCAATACCACAACCCTTGTTTGCGAATATTGCAAATCCTTCTTCCGTTTCATGAGGCCTATCTTCTTTATTTCTTAATGGCCGATTCAACCTCATTTCCACACCCATTCCTCAGCTAGCTATCCCTCTGCTATGCACCCCTCTAGCCTGCTTTTGTTTTGTACATATGATTTCAATGTGCGAAGATACCTACCCATAGATAAAAAGGAATTCATTGTCTTAACTAACAGAATAACGCAACCATTAACTTGTAAGCTTGATGAAAGTTAACATACCTCTCTATTGGATACATCCAGCGGTATCAAATAGGTCCAACTAACCTAGCCTCCTCGGCTAAATGGAAGGGAAAATGTACCATAATATCAAAAAAGGCAGGTGGGAAGATCCTTTCTAATCGGCAAAGAATTATTGCAAGTCCCTAAAGAACTTACACAGGTCAATCAAAACTGAACTAACATTTTTTGGCAACACTCTTTGTATGGGTATGGGAAGCAATTGCTGCATTAGTACATGGCAATCATGGCTTTTTAATCCCACAAGCTTGCGATTATTGACTTGCACCAATCGAGAGATGTTGGATGCATACCCATCAAGGACCTTCACACTTTGAAGCACCTAGCAAAAAGTAGTTTTCTCTTTCCTATTCAATGTATAGCATGTCGCACCCATAGCTTGCAAGTCACGATGATCTTTCAAATTATCCTTTGTCTTGCGTTCAATATTTAATAATGTCCCTAATAAACTGCCGCACACATTCTTCTCTATGTGCATCACATCCAAATTATGCCTTACCAAAAGATCCTTCCAACATGACAAATCAAAAAATATGCTTCTTTTCTTCCAATTATAGAAATTCTTTTTGTCAGTCCCATGTTGTCCTCCCTCAACATTGGATTGGATTCCCTTTCCAAGTGTGAAATATAGTCCTTCCAACTGCTCCAATGCATTCTTCCCAGTCAATGGAATAGGTGCTAACCTCCACTCCCATTCCCATCAAATGATGTTTCATCAGAATGAAACCTATAACCTTCGTCTAAGAACCAATGATGGCCCATATAACAATACTTCTGCCCATTGTCAAACCACAATGAGCATGTATCCTTGTTACACGAGGGACATGCCAAGGCACCTTTAATACTCCACTCTGACAAATTGGCATAACCAGGGAAGTCACTGATTGTCCATAAAACAGCCACATGCAATAAGAACCTTTCTTTCCTTGATGCATCATATGTTAACACACCATTTTCCCATAAGTCAGTTAAATCTTCTATCAATGGCTACAAATATACATCAATATCATTCCCTGGTTTACATGGTCCAGGAATCAATAAGCACAACATGATGTATGGTTGCTTCATACACTCCCAAGGGGGTAAATTATAAGAGAAAAAAAAACAACAGGCCATGTGCTATGAGTACTAGATAGTATCCCAAATGGACAAAAACCATCAGTTGCTAACCCTAGCCTGACATTGCGTGGTTCTGATACAAATGATGGGTGTGTGTTTTCAAAAATTTTCTAAGTTGGAGAATCAGTAGGATGCCTTAATGCCCCATCTTTCTTACGCCCCTCCTCATGCCATCTCATTAACAAAGCAGTTTTGGACGACATAAAAAGCCTCTGTATCCTTGGTTTTAAGAGGAAGTAACGCAAAACCTTTCATAGAATCTTGCTCTTGCGTTTGGATGGAGTTCCCTTCCTTTTATCTTTCGACATGGAAGTGGGTTCCCACCAAGATTCACCATAGGCTTTGCAAGTGTCCCTAGGGTAGCTAAACCATTTTCTTTCTCTCACACACACAGGGAATTCTTTTTTCTGAAAAAAAAAAAAAATCAATGTTTTGGTGGCACATGACATGTAACTAATACGCTTCTGCCTATATGACAATGCTTGGGTATGACATGGGGATACGGGTGCAATGGACTGGTTTTGGGTTGGTTTCCGTTCAAATCAAAATGTATTTGAATGGATTCGACGGACCAATAAGACATGTTGAATTTGGATGGACTGGACAGACCAATAAGAGATATTGGATTGGACCTGGTCCGCCCATAATGAATTTATATTGGATTGAGCTAATATCTGGTCCACTGACATATAGAAGATAAGAACATAGGTGCCAATGGACCAGATTTGAGTTAAAATCAATCTAAATTAATAGAAATTAATTTGAACAAATTGAACAATTTCTAGACCGGTCCAAAATGGTCTAAAATATTCATTGGACTAGATTGGACCAAGCCCATTTGTAATCGACTCACATTGGACTGGACTGGATTGGATCAAATCCAGTCCAATTGGCACCCCTACATGGGGAGACATGATTTGTTGTAAACTTTGGCAGGTACCACAAGCTTATATTTGGATAAGCTTTTGTTTTATATCTCTGAGTTGTGATTAAATAAAAATGTGAATAGCTTTGTATGCGTTTGCTAACTGTTTCTTCTAAGATCATAGGGCCCATTTGGGAAGATTAAACTAGAGTTTCAGCTAATTAAGCTAGCTCAATTGCTTTGAAGCACTCCAATTAAATATGTTGAAGCAAACAGCCCTTCAAATGATTGGGAGAATGACGGTTAAGCCTAGGATCATAATTTGTAGGTTCAAAGTACATTTGGAGTAGGTGCTAGCTCAGAATTGATGACAATTCACGGGCAGGTATGGATGCATAGGGTGTGGTTTTTTGACGTTTTGAATGTTTATATCTGTGCAATGGAAATCAGATTTATACATTAAATCTGTCCGTACTTCTCCCTAAATGATTTGGGGTCTCTGTTTTTTTTCACCAAAATATGACTTATAAATTGTCGGTGTCGGTTCACCTTGAAAATCCCAAAGCAACTCTTCTTCAGTTCCCCAACAACTGAACATTGAACATTGAAAACATTTTCTGTATGTATTTATATATTGTCATTGGCTAGTTGGGGAATTTTGTTCTCATATACTAATTGCACCATCATCTTCACCATAACACCAATAGATAATGATTTGCAAATATAAAAAGGGGAATCTTCATTTATTCTCACCTTAACAAATTTTTACTTTATCATGCAATTGGGAACAATGACACCAGGGGGAATTGATGCAATATAAGGGGAATATGGTGTCCCAAGTAAAAGTGTGGGAGTTTTAAATTGTTATGTGTATACCGTGAGGTAGATTTCACTTTGTATAAGTGTGGATACAAAGTGAAATTTTTTTTTGAACTAAAATTATCTTCTATTTCTATGTTTGAAAAAGGGTATAAAAGTAATTTTATAATAATTTTAATTGTCATCTTTAAATGGCTACTAAATAGAAGTCATAATTAGGTAATAAAAATTTTAAAATAGAAATAAATTTATATAAAATTACAAAAATGTAGAAAAATTAGGCACATTTATGATATTTTTATTAATCAAATTAAAAAAAGTGTAATAAAGAAGATTTATTTTTATTAATAATGAAAATGAAATACATAATTTAGAACTTACCAAAAATAAAATTATTTAATCAATAGTTCAAATTTTGGGTCAAATGTGTTAACATTTAATGTCGTAAATAAATAATAAAAATTAATAAAATATATATAAAAATACAAAATAAAAAATACATAAAATTTGAAAAAAAACATTTAAGTACATGTATAATATCATATAATTATCATATTAAACAAAAAATAAGTGTTGCATATCAAAATTATTTTTACACACAAAAAATACAATAAAAATATAGAAAAATAGAACATGTATGTAATTCTATATTTACACTACTATTAAAAATATGAACAAGATTATAGAACTTTCTTTTGGCTAAAATACTCATTTTTGAATTTAGTCCATATTTAATTGTGAGGTTTAAATTGTAAATTAAACTACTATTTCTCACTATATTCAATTCCCTCTATTTAAATCTTACAATTATTTAAGAAATGAACAAAAAAAAAAGAAGATATACCAAGAAGATAAAACATTACAAAAGAAGAATCTAGCCAAGCAGATAAGCCTGCCAAAGATATTTGAAACTTAACAACTCAATCTGATTATCACATATTTGGATGAGGTATTTATATAATCATATTTAGATTTTGCAATCTATATCTGATTAATAATAAAAAACAAAAATAAATAAAAAATATTTATAAAAATTTTTAGATGTATTGATCGAGCTTGAATAACCAGGTATTCATCTCAAATCAGTTTGGATCCACCGCTACTGTTGGCTGAGAAGGAAAGAAAGAAATGAGGAGGATGAGGTAGAAGGAGGAGGAGAAGAAAGATGTGACGTTCACTAGCAATGACGATGGTGGCGATGACAGTGGTAACATTTCTCCCCTATCCTTTTTGGATCTCTCTCTCTTTCACCTAGATCCGAGACCTTGCTTATCTCTCAATTTCTGTCTAATCCCCATTCTCTCTCTCTCCAATCTTAGATCTGAGATCTTGTCTCCCTCCCCCATCCCCCAGTGGTCTCCTCTTTGTTTTCATTGCTAATGCCTCCTTAAAAGAAATTAAATAATTTTTTATTCAACTATGAACCTCTAGCTACCTGGGTCAAACGATTGAGCGCAGTTCAACCACACTAGTCACCGGTTTTCTAACCAATTCAATACTTTTTTTTCTCTAAACAGTGATCCAATCCAAAAACCGGATCCAGAAACCTAATTGGTTCCTAAGTCAAACGGCCTAACCATCTGATCCAATCATTGTAATCTTTTTTCTCATCCTTATATTTTCTCTCTCTATCCTCTGAT
This sequence comes from Nelumbo lutea, assembly GCF_056320005.1. Classification (NCBI taxonomy): domain Eukaryota; kingdom Viridiplantae; phylum Streptophyta; class Magnoliopsida; order Proteales; family Nelumbonaceae; genus Nelumbo; species Nelumbo lutea. The sequence goes on from NC_142690.1 coordinate 12,628,899, forward strand.
CTTGTACATCAAACATATTTTGTTGTATTTTCATTCTCCATGTTCAGCCGACGTTCTTGACAATACAATACATTTCCATTATTTATTTATTTTTTTTTTGGAAAATGGTAAGGTAAAATTTATTCAAAAAGAAAGAAAAAATACAAGAGGTTTACAAAAATAAAACCCCAAAGAAGCCCAAAACGAACCAGCTACAACCCAAGCCCAGAGCTCAAGGGCCACAAAACAACACAATAAGCACCAGCGAGGAGATCTGAAACCAAAATCCTCAACCTAGCCTAAAAACTCCCTGCCTAATAGACCTCCGAATAAAGAAAGAGCATACAGACACTCAATTAACAGCCCAAGCTATTTCTTCTTCTACCTCTTCTACCCCTTTCTCTAATGCAACGGGCTCCTCGAGGAGGAGGGGTAACAACCGGTAGATCATAACAATCCCTTAATAGTTTGGACTTCCTATTTCCGACCGGCAGAACTGACGGTGTAGAAGACACGTCTGACCAAGAACTTTCTGTCTCCAAATTTGACTCCGGCTCCGAGCTCCTTACAGACCGAGGATTATGAACCTTTACATCACAGATGAAAGAGGAACTAATCCAATCTGCAACTGAGGCTCTTGCTCCGCAGATATGGATACCCCCAGAAACTTCCCCAAATTCAAAAATTTCTCCACTTAACTTTCACTGATTCCCATCGCTTACCCATCACTTCATGACTACTATTTGGTTCCTCATCGTCATCTTGGCATTTTATAAGCAGTGGAGGTCCACAAAGACCTGGATTTCCGTTGAATGAGACTCGTCAAGTGTCATGAGCTGACCGGAAAATGGGATTGAACCAGAGAAGTTGTTGTTTGATAAGTTGAGAGAGTTCAGAAATGTCATGGACGCCATGCTAAAAGGAATGGCACCAGATTACTCATTATTTGAGACATTGAAAGTTTGCAAATTTCTCCACTGATATGGTTTCTAGACAAATTTAAAGAAATAAAACCGGACAAGGGAACTCTCCATTTAACTCATTGTTAGAAAGGTCGATGAAAGTTACAAGGGAGAGTGTCTTGGTGAATGTGAGAAATAGGCCCTTCATGGAGACAGATAAGCTTTCTTCATAATATTGTGCTACCCCATAGTGTATATGATGGTTTACTTTATGCACATGACCCATTGCTTTAAGACTTCCTAGGCTGATAGGAATGTTGCCAATCAAACTGTTGTGGGCAAGATCCAATACAGAATGCTTAGATTGGAAAGATGAGAGGGAATTCGACCTGAAAATGAATTTGATCTCAACCGCAGAATCCTAAGAAGAGCTAGGCGTTCGCCAATCCAAGATGGAATTTCACCAGAGAAATTGTTGTTTCCAAGATCTAGAGTTTCCAATTCCGTGCAATTCTGCGAGGACAATGGGAGCTCCCCCATTAACTTATTGTCGCTGAGGTGCAGACTCTGAAGCTGCTTCAAATGACCCACTGACCCGGGCATCAACACAAAAAGCAAATTCTGTCTGAGGTCCACCACAATTAGATTAGAACAGTTCCCTATGGTGGAAGGGATGTTGCCCGTCAAATTGTTTCTTGAAAGATTAAGTAGCTCCAGAGATGACATATTTCCAATGGAGGGTGGGATCTCCCCTGTTATATTGTTATTTGAAAGAATAAGGTAGAGCAAATTGGATAGTACTTGGCCGATGTTGGACGGTATGGTTCCTTGTAAGAGGTTGGAGCTAATAAAATCAACAGAAGAAGCTAATGACACTACCTTAAGTGGGTTGGCAATTCACCTTCCAATTTATTGAAAGAAATGTTTAACAAAATCAAATTGGAAGACAAGTCCCAAAACCAGTGGGGTATTGAGACCGAAATGCTTGCGTTGGGGATATCTAATACTGTGAGATCAGTTTGGGTTTGAAGCCAAGCAGGAAAAGCAGGGCCCAACATGCAAGATCCCATCTCTAGAGAGTGGAGCTTAAATGGAGGGACCCACTTGGAGCTAACATTCAAAGTTAAGGAATTGGAAGATATGTCCAATTCCTCCAATTTAGTAAGGTTTGAGAAATGAGCTTCAGACACGGTACCTGTCAAGAATGGGCCTTTGAATAAGTTATAGTCCAAATAAAGCACCTGTAAATTCTTCAGTTGAACCAACAAATCAGGTAAGGTACCAACAAATTTATTCCAACCCAAATCTAAGAAGCTCAAATTAGAGAGAGGACTTGTGGAGGTACAATTAATGGGGCCACCCTTCAAGTTGCTGCTGCAAGGGTTTGCAATAGACCTTGGGATTCTTCCACTGATGTTATTATGATACAAACCGACATGTACCAAAGATGTCATGTTCCTAATGGAGGCAGGGAGTTTCCCATGTATTCTATTGCCATTTAACTTCAGAAATTCAATTTTTCTCCAGCTTCCCCTGAATAGTTGTGAGCAACTGGCCGAAAGATTTTCATTTACAGAAAGGTCCAAATATTTCAAATTGGGAAGCTCCGAGATACCAAGGGGAATCCTTCCATGCAATCTGTTGTCGCTCATATCCACATGGACAAGGCTGCTCACATTCAAGATCCAATCTAGTATGTTTGAATTAAAGTTATTAAAACTGAGATCAATAACTGCAAGTGATGTAAAATTAACAACAGATTGATGATGAAGGGATGGAATGACACCCGAGAGACCACAATCTGATGAATGCAATTCAGTCAATGAAGATAGCATATTTGGCAGTTGGATCCATTTGGATCCTACCAGTGAGAGGTCCACTCCGTTCAACGCCAAGTGTCTCAAGAAACGAAGACCACTTATCCATTCAATATCAGCTAGCCTTTGAGTAAACTTAACAGTTGGTAGCAATAGCAGATATGGATGGAACACAGAAGAAGAGATATCAAGAACCCAAGAATTCAGGAATTGGGATGCCTTGAAATGTGTTGCCACTCAAGTCTAAATGTGTTTCAATGACTTAAGTCTTAACAAAGCAGGATCAATCTGCCCACTTAAGTTCCAGAACCCATACCTGTTGTTGGAAGAGTCATCATAATAAGGGTCATATGGATATGGATTGTGGAAGTCGATTCCAATTACGGCTCCAGTATGGTTGTTGCAGATCACCCCCTTCCATTGACAACAGTTGCTTCCTTGCCATGAGGAGAGCCGATTTTCAGGGTTACGAGTGCATTTTTGAAGTCCATAAGAGCTTCTTTATCAGATTCTAAGCAATGGATGCCATCAACTCTATAGATTGATTCTCCTGACAAGAAGCACAAAATAAATAAAATCCAAGTAACAATAGAAAATATTCCCATCATCTTGATGAACAGCAACTCTCAACTCACAAACTCAATTGCTATGAACACTTGATTGTGTATAATTCTCTTACTGCAGTTCATTTGGTTTTGAGTATTTATCAGCACTCCTCTATATCCATAAGTTGCTTTTCTAAAAGAAAATCTGTAATCATATATAATTCATCAAAACCAGAAATAAAACTACACTTTTCCCTCTCTTTGAGCAACTTCTTTTTTAAAAGAAAGGAAAAAAATAAATCTGAAGTCGTATTTCGTTCAAAATATGTATAGAAAACAATTTCCTCTTTCTCTCCCTCATTATAACTACCAAAAATACAGTCTACAGAACGAGTTCTCTGTGAGATATACACAATTCATTGAGGATTGGAATAGACGCTAACGGCGGGAATCTCTGTTAAAGGTTGTCTCTTTTATTGTTGGTGAGGGGAGAAAGACGCAAAATAAAGGGCAAAATTAAGTCTTCATAAACATTTAATCCCGCATGATGGATGGAGTACTAACAAAGGGGAGGTGTGTGTTTGCTGACTAGACCTAGCAAAAAGTCAATCAAATCCACGATCCCGACCCGATCCAGTCTCCTATGCAGTGACCCAAACTAGAGGTTGACATGACCTGGCCCAACCCAAAAAAGTCCGAGTTGGATTGGGTTGGGTCATGGGTCATCGCTCGGTTGCCTATTTTCATACCAACATATTCGAGCTGGTGTTGAGTAGGTTGTGTTTGGTATCATTCTCATTCCATGCTAAAATGTTTTGGGTAGTGTGGGTGGTGCAAGTTTTAATGGTTAGAAGAGAAATCTGTTTGGTTAATACTTAATGTTTATGGTAGATATGTATTTGGTATGTCCTATTTCACGTTGAAGCGTTTATGTCAATCTAATGGACAAGAATTTTCCAAATCTAGGATTTCATCAAATTATATTTTTCTCCAATGTACCGGCGAGTTATGTCTGTAAATGTGCTATCATGAGCTTGTAGCTACTTCGAGAAGAAGAAGAGGTTGAAGCTTATATAATGAAAAAGATTGAGGTTATATAGCTTTGCTCAAAGTGTTGTATGATATGTGATGCATCGTATCATATCAGCTAAAACATTGTGAGATGCAATGGTCCTTCAATACCCCCTGTTTCTATTTTCAAATAAAACGCTTTTTGACTGTTTTCAGTTAAAACAGTCTCAACCAATAAAAAATTCCCATTGCAATTCAAAATGCCTAGGTGGCATTGATGTAGCAGGGTTTCGGCTGGAAAATGGTTATGGTACCAAATATATCCTTAGTAGGTGCTTGGCATCAATGTCATCATTTCTTCAAAAAATAGCATCACATCAAAATCAACAGAAATTCATTTTTTGAGAAAACATATGTTGTTTGGTTAGTCTTTTTTTTTTTTTTGAAAAACGTTTTCACCAACCATGCATTAGAAATTGAGAAATGTGATGACTTGGGAAAACATCCTTTTATACTATCACTAACAACAATATGTTGACATGACATTGAAAAACACCTATGTGACAACAACAGCAATGGTACTAAATAGAAAACCTAAGAAAACAACATGCTTATGAAATATCGTTTTTTGAAAAAATGACTCAAGAAACAACATTGGTTCAAAACACTATCCTAAACAGTGAATCATTCAGACCATTTGAACTGAACAATTCAACCTATATTTTTTACAACTTGTTCAAAAACCAACTGACCCAAGTAATCAAACCATTGACCCATTTGACCCATGGATTACCCGTAACCCTAGTATTTAGGGTTAGTGTCTAGCATTTGCTGAGCTGATTCAAAAGCACCTTAAGTCCTTAACCCAACCCAATTATCAGGTCTATTGATTATGTCACCGAGAGATCTAAGTCCCACAAAACAATAAATGGGATTAATCTAATTATCTAATTAAATTCTACAAATCAGTGAATTCTATGACAGACTTATGGTGTATCCATGTCACTATAGTTGTTCGGGTTGACCATCGCATTATGGCTTATCTGGGTTATTTTAGACCCTATTTTACATCCTTTGCCCATATTCTAATGGATGTTGAAATCACCTCATCCAACACCAAAAAAATCTTTACTAGCGAAAGTAGCAATGAATTTTGCGTTTCAAAAGGAGAGTATAAAAGTGATAATACATACTTTTTAAAAGGAGCATTTTATTTTTGTGGTCAAAAAGTCTGGAGTTCAGGGTGGATTCGAGCTGAGTCAAGCCGAATAGTATTAGGCTCGAGCTCGACTTGAGACTATTCTATAAGGCTTGAGTTCGAACTCAAATTCGATTCGAGCCAGAACCTTGAATTCGAGTTCGGCTCGAGTCAAGAATTCATAAGCTCGAACTCGGCTTGATTCAACTCACTTTATATTTTATAAAAAAAATTATATATACTTTTTTTTATTTTATTTAAAAAATTAAAAATTATACTAATTAATAATTATAATATTTTTATTATATATATATTCGAGCCGACTTGTGAACTTCACCAAAGATAATAAAAAAAAAAGACAAAAATAAGGTTTACTGAATTCGAATTTTGTGAGGACAAAAACCGTCCCCATAAAGAAATAAAAAGAATTAAACAGCAGGCTATGTATGTCATAAGTATTGGGTAGAGATGGAGAGAAGGGAGGAGTTTAGGGATTAGAATGGGATGAATACAAGTTAATTGGCTCAGCTAAGATAATTATCCATTCGATGGATAAGAGTTTATCCACGTAACAAATAATGCATGGCGCATGCATGATGGATCCCATGTTAATATCTTATCATTTTCCTCCCACATAGCTGTAACAACATTCAAAGAATTATTTTAAAAGTTTGTTGTCAGCATGTCCTGAATTATTGATCCCCTTGCTTGACACGTTAATTGATAATAATTCTACGCAACAAGAGAAAATTTTGGCTGCCCGAATTTGACATCCTTGGCTATCAATAGGGTTATGGCTGCATGCCACATTATTTCATTATTCACCCACCCATGACCCATACGTCTAGCATGTATGTCCATCACCTAGCAACATCATCTGATACCACACATCTCATACATTGTGGGTTCCATTTGATGGGCCTCAATTTTATACTAAAATATGCAGTGTCAGAAACAAGTTGGTAGCTAGGGCATTGGAACTTGTTTTATTGCCAAGAAATCCCAACTAGCCTAATATATCTGGCACCCTCTATGTGAACTTGACATTTCATGTAGGGGAGAGCCCTATTTTATAACCAGGGTTTATTTTATTTGGATAGACAAGGTTTTCAATGATAGGCATAGATGATGATTAGTATAAAGCTGGATTGTCAATGACTAAGGTATAACTAGAAAGAAATGCATACTTTAATAAATAATACAGAGATAAATATTATAGTCAACAATATCGGGACCCTAGAACATATACATATCATATAATAATTATTACTCTATTTCAATTTTTATTAAGATTTTTGGAAATTTATTTATTTAATATCTTTAAATAAATAATAATTTTATTTTTTTCAAATAATAAATATATTTTCATTTTTAACACATAGTTGTTTTGATTTACATATAATTGTAAAATAAAACATATAAGGTAGGTAAAATAAATTGTTTTTATTATTTTTAGTTTTTATTATATTTATGGGGAAAATTAAATCTTAAATTATACATTTAGGTTTTTATAATTATAATTTTATTTCAATTTTATAATTATTAAAGTTCAAAAACATTCCAAAAGAAGTCAATAGATAGTTTTTATCAAACTAGCCAGCAATACACTTTTATATCAATGCGTGTTGAACCATAACCACCAATCCGATGTGATATGGCCCGAAATGGAGGCATATTGTGCCAGTACACATGAATCATGATATATATACCCTATCTTGGTGTATCCTGTATCCATGGCCATGGATATGGATAGAATGGACCCATATAAGAGCATCCTATCAATACATTAAACCTTAACTAGTTTAAAGAAACAACGCAATGACCTAACTTCTAGCTCTGAGTTGGCATCATATGTGGTAATGTAGGGACATATTTTTGGGGTATCGTTTACTAACAAAGATGTAAATGCACCAACAAATACCAAGAAACCCTACCTCCAAAACAAAGGTTCTTTTCTTGGTTATATGCCTTTAGAGCCATTAGATCATTACCTAGATGTTAATGTATGTGTAATAATGAGTCGATCATCAGAAAATATTTAAATTTGATCACAGAATGAGAGTCAATATTGTTAGGACTATGGACCGGATATGATTCATTGACAATGATTCACAATAAGATGCTCAACTTCTAGAAAAACTCTCCATACCTTTAGGGCTGTAAATGGATCGGATTCAGATCAGGTTCAGCAAAACTCAAATCTAATCCAGTTATTGAAATGATATTTCTTCTTATGTATGTCTCTTTTTCCCAACAAATCATATCATATATTCATCTTTGATGGTTTGATCATCTAGAACCAAGGTTCAAAATGATCAGATGTCCTAATTAGGAAGGGATGAAGGGTATTAGCCTTTAAAAGAAATCAGATGTCGTAACTCCCTATATTCAGTGATTAGTGACCCCAAGATAGATACGATAAGCTCAATTTTACATTTTCAATTAAACCCTACACCCCCCCCCCCCCCCAAAAAAAAAAAACAAAAAACAAAAAACAAAAAAGAGAGGCCATTGCTTGAAAAGAGAATTTCACATGTGGTCCAACTGATTGATACCAGTCCAATATGTGGGTCGGATATCTTTTATTAGTGCAATAGACTTGTTTTTGTTTTCTCTGAATGAATCTATACTATCTATATTATATATATAAAGCAAGGTTGTCAAGGCAGCTATCCTCTCCTTTCTCCTTTTCCCCTTTCCCTTCTCCTTAACTTTCTCTCCTTTTCCCCTTTCCCTTATCCTTAACTTTCTCTACTTTTCCTTCCTACCACTCCCATTAAGCCAAATTAGCATATTCACTATTATGATCTCTCTCTCTCTCTCTCTCTCTCTCTCTCTCTCTCTCTCTCTCACACACACACACACACATACACATATATAGAGCATAAAACCAAGAATTAAAGTATCAATACGATATTCCCAATACAAGGCATATTGTATCCGCATCCATGGTCATAGATATAGGATATGCCACGACTGGGTACATATCTCACAAGTTGTGTGTATCGGCACGATACACTACCGTATGAAGTTGTATCACATCGTATCAGTGGATGCGGTCTATTCGATATGCACGGATACGAAAGTGTATCCGTGCCTAGTTTGACAAAACTGTATATTAACTACTTTTGGATTGTTTTTCATCTTTATTAAAAAAATAAAAAATAATTATAAAAACTGAAATAAGTAATTTAAGATTTAAATTTTCTAAAAAATAAGTTATAAAAATTATATATTTCATCTACTTAAAATTATTTATGTATTTTATTTTACACATAATTATATGTTAAAAATGAAACATAGTTATTATGTGAAAAAATAGAATAATTTCCCCAAAAAATAGAAAACTATAATTATAAAAATTGAAATGAATAATTTAAGATTTAATTTCCCAAAAAAATAATAAAAATTGAAAATTATAAATAATTTATTTTTTCTACCTTAAATGATTTATGTGTATTATATGTTAAAAATGAAAACATCGTTATATTTAAAAAAGAGGTATTTTTTATATAAAAATACTAAATTAATAAATATTCCCAAAAAATAATAAAAATTAAAAATTATAATTATAAAAATTGAAATAGAGTGATAATTATTGTTTGATGTTTGAACGCTCTAGAGTTCCGATATTGTTGATTGTAATGTTTCTCTTCATATGATCTATTGAACTATGCATTTCTTATGTGTTTATACATTATTCATTAATAACTCAGTTTTTTATTTAGTATCATTAATGTATTTATGTGATTTGTATGCATTTTCCTATTGTATTCAAGTGTTTCTATATCTTTCGTTACGCTTCCAAAGCGTATACATATCCGTATTGGTATCCGACTTGTCCGATACAATACCCAATACTGATAGTTTGATCCTTGTGCAAAACCTTGTATTTTGTATTATTTTGCATGTATTTACATTATACATATATTTGTATTTGTACTCCTTCGAAACTGAACCTAAGAAACAAATAATCACCCTACTTCAATATTGTGATCACATTATAATTTGAAAAAAGGAAGAAAGAAAAAAAAACAGTAAATATCTAAATATATAGATGAAATACAAGCAAGAAGTTTATAGGAGTTAAAAAGATAAACTGGAACAAAAGAATTTGAGAATAATAATGTCAATGGTTTTGGAGGCCATCAGATGTATGATATTGATATTTACATATGAGCATAGTTCTACAGATGTTAGGAGCATGTACAAATAAGTTCAGTTACAACAAGATTAGGATAATAGGGTGGGGATTATCCTAATAGAATAGGAATTCTAAGAGGATAGTCATGGATCAGTTCTAATCTTGGATGTGTGATGCATTGGGTTGTGCATCATTATCCTCAATACACCCCTACAAGCGAAACAACTTCGAGAAGATGTGAAGCTTGCACCGAAGATGAAGTAAACGTAGTGTTGGAAGAGACTTTGTCGTGATGTCGGCTATTTGCTCCTTTGATGAGATGAACTTGACTTACAACTTTTATTTGAGAATTAGATCTCATAGGAAGTGAAAATCAACTTCCACATGTTTGATACATACTTGAAACACCGGGTGAGCAGCTAAGTGTGTGGCTCCCACATTGTCGCACCAAGCAAACTAGAGGAGTTGTAGATGGGAAACCCAAATCAGTTAGGAGTGACTAAATCTATAGTAATTCTGTCACTGAATTTGCAAGTGCTCAGAACTCTGATTTTGTGCTTGAACGAGCTATTGTTGCTTGTTTCTAAATACACACAGTATCCCCTAGTGGAATTACGACCGTCAGGACATCCGACCCAATCAGTGTCACTGAATGCATGCAACTGAAGAGAAGTTCACTTAGTGAACTGAAGACCAACATCCAACATTCTTTTTTTTTTTTTTTTTGGCAAAAAATAGGGAGGGATGATCATGTTATCCATATTGTGCATTTGTACCTAATTTTTAAGAGCAAAAGTTTTTTTTGCTCTTTTGTTGTCAAAAAGTCTTGAATTAAGGCTATGTTTGCTTTGAAGGCAAAGGTAGGGAAAGAAAGGGAAAGATATCAAAACCTATACAAGGTATGCATAAATTTCTTTGATTTTCCTTTCCTTTCCCTACTTTTTCCTTCAAACAAAATGAACAGCCCTTTCTATCAAAAAATAATGAAATAATAAAAAAAAAACAGTAAAAAGCTGCCAATAACTGATGTCCAGATCAACAGGTCGACAGTTTGATTGGTCGGTCAGTGGTTTACTGACCAAATCAATGGTTTTTGGCCAAAAAGTCGTTCTAGGCCAAAAAGTGTCATTTCAATGTTGCATAGGTATTGCCTTAAAACATCACTTAGTAATAAAGGCATGCAGCATTTGTTTACGTAGGTGTATATAAAGATGAAAATTTAAAAATATATTTATATATTCCTAGTTCTTTACATATAAAATAGTGAAAAAATAATTTTTCTTATTTTAGTTATTAAGCTTCAAACTTATTTCTTTTTACATAGCTTATATATTATGAGAATTACATAAATCAACTATTTAGCATAAGAGCCACTATTGAGGCTAAATCCCATTGCCACCGGGGCGGGGGGAGGTTAAAGGTTTAGGGGATGAGCTACCCTAGAACCACCCATGTTGTGTTACCCTAAAAAATAAAAAATAAAAATGTGCTTAGCATGAGATGAATAACCCAATACAAGGCAAATTATATTGGTTTAATACATAATCAGCACGAGATATTCTACAACTGGTGGTATATTCTACTAGTTGTGTGTATTAGACTAATACGGGTGTGTATCAGTTCGTTTCGTTGTATCGATCGATACACATCGATACCAATCAATATACAACTATGTGTTCATGTATCTTTCTACTAAAAAAGAAGATGGGGTAATATGCACCCAAATCAAGTAATACAATAGCAATTAGTGTTTAAGCTCCTAATCCATTAAGCCCTTTAGCCTTTCGTGACATAAGTGAAATAAAAAATTAAAAAAAAAAACTTTTTATTAACATCATTATTTAAATGCAATCCAAACAAACAATACATATTTATGTTTAACAACTCCAACTGAAAATTAAAAAAAAAAAAAACAGTATTCAAAATTAATATTTTATAAAATAATGAAAAATAGTCTATCAAATTCACATTTATATCAAAAGATTAATTGAATCTCAATAAATTCATAAAAATAAAAAATTAAAAATAAAATAACTGTTTTAGTACTTAAAATTTATAAATTGACACATGGTATTTATCTTAAATTTTTTATATTTTTAAAGTTATTAATTAATATTTTAATTTACCTTAAACGACAACAAATTTATTATTTACAAAATATTCAAGAATATAATATTAAATCGAATCTATTGAATATACTAATCTAAATTTTATCAAAAATGAATTTTAACTATAGAAGAAATATAAAAATAAAAACATTAATAATAGAATAATCATTTTAGTAATAAAAAATTATGAATTTTCATATGATATGTATCTTAGAAAATTTAATACATATGATATATTTTAAGTTGAGATTATATATATTTATAAATTATTAATTGATATTTTAATTTACATTTGAGAATTTAATATTTGGTTGACTTTTTGGTTAATGTAAAAATGTAAAAACAGAAATTTAAAAAATAATTGATATAATAATTAAAATATAATAGGTGCATATTTTTTGTGTTTTTGACTATTGATTAATATATTATAAATAAAGTTGTATGATATATACGCATCTTGTTTATTAATTGTAATATATTTTTTATATATAGCATTAAAATATACATTTTTATGTATTTATACATTATTTGTGTTTATGGGCATTTGAATTTAAACTTAGTATTATTAATATATTTACAAAATTTGTATGTGTTTCCATAGCATATACAAGTGTTTTCATATTTTTAATTTGTATTTATGTGTTTCCAAAATGTATTCATATCCAATATGTCCAATACGATATTTGATACTGATACTTTAATCGTTAGAATAACCAAGATAAAAAACAATTTTGAAATTGTTTTATTTTCAATTTACACTGGGCATTGTATTTATTTTGTGAATTTACAGCACCCATCTGGACCTTGATTTCTAATACCTTTGCAATCCGAAACAATGGAATTAAGCTGCACTTCTATCTGCCTCTGTGAAAGAAATTTTCGGAAGTTTGAAGTCGCTTAATGCCAAGGAATATGGATTAATAACGAGTGTTAACGAGGAAGCGGAAAAGCTGGAAGACATCTTATTGACGATTGAAGCCGTGCTCCAAGACGCAGAGCCGAGGAGCAGCAACTAAACAATAATGCAATATGAGATTGGCTTTGGAAGCTTAAAGACGCTGCCCATGATGTATTAGACGAGTTCTGGATAGAAGTTGTTTATTGGAAAGAAAAGAGCGAGACGCATTGCCACAAGATTAAAACTGTTATGAAGAGATTAGATGTGATTGCTGCTGAAAGGTCCAAAATCCATTTGAGAAAGATCAAGGAAGAGAAGCTGTAAAACAAAAGATGATAGACTTATTTTCAGTCATTCCCATTGTTGGCCTGGGAGGCCTTGGCAAGACAATGCTTGCTCAGTTGGCTTACAATTATCAGAATGTGGATTTGCGTCTCTCAAGATTTTAACGTGGCAAAGATTACTGGATAAATTATTGAATCTGCCACGAGGCGAGGAACCATGTATGATGTCTCAAATTTCGACCTTTTAATTTGCAGCATCGCCTACAAGAGGTATTAAGTGGGAGGCGATTTTTACTAGTTCTAGATGATGCATGGAACAAGGATTTAAACAAGTGGGACGAATTGAAGAACGCCTTAATGAAAGGAGCAAGAGAGCAAAATTAATGTAGTAACCACTCGTTATGCCCAAGTGGAAATCTGATACGGATCCCTCCTTTAGACGAAAGCCCGTATAGGAGAGGCCCAGCCCATTAGTTCATGATCTGGTAGAAGGTTCACGCAGGTTGCATGAACCTTCTCACCGAACTCTTTACTTTTTTCGACGGTTATTATTATAACCAATCATTGGTTAGCTTCCAATTATTTGTATCTGTGACGTGGCAGTGACCCACATGGTTGTAACCGTAAGGATTGCCTATAAAGTCCTTATGGAAGCATGAATAAAGCGTAGGGAATTAAGCTAATTATTTTCCAATACACCGAGCCTTCTAGATTTCTCCTGAGCAGTGCCGGTAGCACCATATCTGGGAGAGGTAGGAAGCGCTCTTCTCGGAGGAGCCGAGAAAAGGTCGATACCATTTTGGTATCAGAGCCAACTGATCCTGAGGAAGCAGCGATGGAGGATGTGCATAGATTACAGGGCTCTTAATAGAGCCACAGTGAGGTATAGGCTTCCAATACCTATCATTGATGAGTTGCTCAATGAGCTGTATGGGGTGAACAGTTTTTCCAAATTGGATCTCAGATCCGGATATCACCAAATTCAGATAGACAAGAGATGAACACAAGACGATATTTCATACTTATGAGGGGCACTATCAATTTTTTGTTATGCCCTTTGGTTTAACCAATGCTCTTTCTTCTTTTCAGGCCCTGATGAACGAAGTGCTCAAGGATTATTTGCGGAAGTTTGTACTAGTCTTTTTCAATGATATATTGGTGTATAGTAGCAGCCTTATGGAAACCCTGAAACATCACTGGCTGTTCGTAAAGAGGAATAAGTGCAAATTTGTGAAAGAGTACAGAGTCATAGCACAACCGCTGACCCAGCTACTGAAGAATGGAAGGTGGGAGTGGTCTGAGAAGGCCGATGCAGCATTCAAACAACTCAAAGAAGCCATGACCCTCCACCCCTGTTCTGGCGCTTCCTAACTTCTCAAGACCGTTTGTTGTAGAAACGGATGCTAATGGAATGGGTGTGGGAGCAGTGCTGTCTAAAAGGAGGGATCCGTATCACAGACATTATGCGGACAGTGGATTCGTATAATTTGACAGGTTTGTTAGAAGATGATTGCTGGGAATTGTTTAGAGAAGAGCATTTGGGGTGCATGGAAGGAGAGGTTCCAAATTTAGTCACCATTGGAAGGGAGATTGTGAAGAAGTGCGGTGGGTTCAATAGAAAAGAAACGGAATGGTTGTCTAAGCTAAGAGATCATGGGAATTTACTTGAAGATGGAACTGGAATTTTACCTGTCCTGAAGTTGAGTTATGTTCATCTTTAACCACATTTGATGAAGCAATGTTTTGGGTATTGTATGTGCATTATTCCCTCGAGATTATAGAATAAAAAAGGAGACTACTCTGATTCGATTTTGGATTGCAGAAGGTTTTATTCAATCATCAAGAAGAGGTGAGGATCGATGTAGAGGATGTTGGTAATGAGTGTTTCAATTCAAGATGTTGAGAAAGATGAGTTTGGAGACATTCTATGGTGCAAGATGCATGACCTCCACAGAAATTATGTTACAATAACATTAATAGGGTACGCCATTTTTATCATTTCTCTGAGGTAAGTAACTGCAAGAAAGTAATTCTTCCTAAGCCTTTCCATGATTCAGAGAACCTACGAACCTGCTTTAGCATTGCAAAAAATGGCGAGGTTCTAATTATATAGATTCATGTTACACATAATTTGAATTTGAGTTGCTTTGTACTTGATTTACATGGTATGCAGATAAAAAAGCTACCTTATTCCATTCCATTAATCAGCTTAAGCACCTACAATTTTGACCTCTCTAGCACTAGAATTAAGAAACTTCTAGCATCCTTTGTAAATTTGCGGACTTGTGAATTAGCAGAGCTTCCAAGACACTTGAGCAAAATGATAAGCATCTTGAATTCAATGAATCTTACTGCTGGCCTTTCCTATCATAGGATTGCAGGATTTCCGCAGTTATGTACTGTCCCCATCAGATGGGTTGCTTGAAAGCAAAACCATTGTTGCGGAAAACCCAAGAAAAGCCTATTTGAATAACACCCAAAATGAAAGTAAAACAGAGATAATTAATAAAAAAAAAAAAAGCAAGCACAGAGAACACACACCATTATGAAGAGCTCGCTTTTCTGCCAGTGGAACTAAACAACCTCACATCTCTTCAGGTCTTTGATATTATGGGATGCCCAAAACCAATTTGTATACCTAAAAAGGGAATCCATGATGTCGTTTGGAAATACACTACAACATCTCGTAGCCCTTGACTCCTTGTACATCAATGATGAACCTGAGATGATTTGTTTGTCAGAGAGCATGCACTGTTAGTCGGTCAAGGTGTCACGGATTTGAGTGTCAGTCCCCATTTACAGTGAATAAATCATAATGGATAGAATTAATCTGTAAACTAAAACATACATATCTGAATCGATTCATTCAAAACTAGTTTAGTGCATACCTCCAGACGCCATAACCACTGTAGTTGATGTCCTACTACAATTCGATGTGTATTCGATTTAGCCTTTGATCCTCGAAAACAAAGTCCAGTTGCGTACACGTTGCCTTTTTATTCAAACCAATGTAGCCGAATTCAATATAGTAGTCTTTCACCAATACGATGATCAGTGTTGCGAGGACGGAACTATTCTCTTGTGCCACAAAACAATCTCTCTCTGTGTTCTTTCTATCTCAGTCAATCAGTGCTGATAGTAATGGAGCTTGGAAATGAGATTAGCAGTGAGAGATTTCATATCATACGCCCAGGGAAGAGGGGTCCTCTCTTTTGTCTTACTAGGCAGCCTTCCTATCAAAGAGCTTTCCTAATTAAGGAGATTTTAATTCCCTTAATTTTCTCCAATTAAGAGTTTCCATTATTTCCAAATTAATGAAACATTTCAAATTTAAATTGGATTTTCAAATCTTTTAATTAAGGGGCTGTATTAAGAAGATGTTTAAGTCCTAACACTCACATAATGAGCTCTAATTTGAGTGTTTGGATTTGGATCAATCAATCTGAATCGTAGCCACTATGATGGGCCACAATCCGGGTCCTACCCTGATGGGTATTTTCTAACATGCATCACCTCACCAAACTTGACACCCTGGGAATTTCTCAATGCCCCAAACTGGAGTGTTTGCCAAAGTGGATCGATAACTTGGTATCACTTCGGCAGCTCAAACTTTCACAAAATCCAAACCTGAGGAATCTGCCAGCGGCAATACAACATCTCCATTCACTTCAAAGATTAGAAATCTATGAATGTACGTACCCAATTGGAGAGACAGTGCAACAAGGACCCAGGTGAGAATTACGAAAATATTAACAAGGCAAAAGAATAGAATTGAAAGAGGTAATTGAGTGGTGAGTCAAGCACCAGCTCGTGACTCGTGAGGTATTTATATTGTATTTAGTTACATGCGAAATAGAGTTCTACAAGAAGTGAGAAAGTACAGATAACGAAGGTAACTGATAATGTGATATACATGCCTCTAATACGTGTTTAACAAAGTTACGTATCTTTATCATTATCCTCAATACGCCCCCTCAAACGAAACGGCTTCGAGAAGACTTGAAGCTTGGATTGGAGATGAAGAAATCATGAACTCGGTAAGGCTTTTGTGAAAATATCAGCTATTTGATCTTTGGATGAGATGAATTTTACTAAAAGCTTTTTTTTTTTTAAATTAAATCACGTAAGAAGTAAAAATCAACTTCTACATATTTGGTGTGTGCTCAAAACAATGTATGAACAGCCAAGTGTGTCGGGCCGACATTGTCAGACCAAGTGACCTTGGAGGGAAATCCTAGATTAGTCAAGAGGGATTGAATCCATACCAGTTCTGTTACCAAGTTGGCTAGTGCTTTGAATTCGGCTTCAGTGCTGGAGCAAGTTATAATAGCTTGTTTCTTCGCACTCCTTGAGATGAGGTTGGGTCCCAAGTACACACAGTACCCACAGTACATTTATGATCGTCTAGACATCCGGCCCAGTCGGCATCACTGAAAGCATGTGGCTGAAGAGATGACAATGGAGTAAAATGAAGACCAACATCCAATGTACACTTGAGATAGCGAAGGATCCGTTTCATAGATGACCATTGAGCATCAATGGGAGCATAAAGAAAACGGCAAACCTTGTTGATGGAGAAGGAAATTTCCGGCCTAGTAAGTGTAACATATTGCAATGCTCCAACTATGCTCCTATACTCTGCTAGGTTCAGAAGTGATGACAACTTGCAGGATGTTGACATAGGAGAAGATATGGGTTTTGCACCAGCCACCCCACTGCACCATAGGAGATCTAAAATATAACGGCGCTGAGATAACATCAATCTGGTAGATGTATGATAAGTTTCGATGCCCAGAAACAAGTGTAGGTGACCCAAATCTTTTAGGGCAAAGGTGTGTGAAAGTGATGCAATGACTTGAGAAACAACTTGAGAAGAGGACCCAGTGATTAAGATGTCATCAACATAAACAAGAATAAATATGGTTACCTGACCCCGTTGATAGATAAACAGAGAGGGATCAGCTTGAGAGCACCAGAAACCAAGATTGGTAAATGCTTCACTTAACCGAGGGAACCATGCATGTGGAGTTTAGCGTAAACCATACAACACCTTGCATAGTTTACAAACATGTGTAGGCTTGGATGGGTCTTCGAACCCTCTGGGTTATCTCACATAAATGTCTTCATCCACAAAGCCATTTAAAAATGTATTGCTGATATCAAGTTGGCATATATCCCAGCCGTGTGAGATTGCTAAAGCAATGATTGTACGCACCGTGACCAATTTAACCACCGAACTGAAAGTATCAGAAAAATCATGTCTCGATACTTGATTGAAACCTTGAGTTACAAGATGTGCCTTGTGGCGTCCCGATACTTGATTGAAACCAAGCACGATATGCTTGGTGCATAGCATGCTGCCATAGAGGATTCTTGGCTACAATAGAGTATGTGGTTGGTTCACATTGATATGGATTGACATTGGCAAGGAGAACAGCTGGAATGGAGTACCGAGAAGTCATATTTTCAAGGGAGGCTGCAGAAGTCATTGACCTTGTGACCATGGTGTGGGTGCATAGTGGAGCAAGAGCTGGAACGGCTGGAGTAGAGTCAAGTAACTCTTGAACTAGTCTGGTGCATTGTGGTGGGCCTGAAGTGGACGATGGACTAGAAGTGGATTTTGTAGCAGTGGAATTAGGTGGGTGAATCGGAGAGTCTGATGGTGACATATCAGCCTCGGCAACTGTAGAGGTGACTGAAGGAGGAGATACAACATTCATCATGGAATTGGACAGAGTACCGATGTGGAGCCTGTAAATGGGCCAGCAGCTACTCCACCTATGGAAGAAGAGACACCATTAGTATTCTCACGAGAAATAGAGGATTGGGAGATATCGGGAAAATAGGTCTCATCGAAAATACATGTCGGCTGGTGTGCTACTCCTTGCCACTAGCAACATGAAAGCACATGTAACCCTTATGAGTGGCACTGTATCCTAGAAAAATACATTGTTGAGACCGAAATTCAAATTTATGACGATTGTATGGCCATAGTAATGAATAACATGTACACCCAAAAGTCATGATAAAGTTGTAGTCTGGAGGTCGGTGGAATAACAATTCATATGGAGATCGACATTGGAGGACAGATGGGGATAGTCTGTTGATCAAGTATATGGTAGTTTATGCAGCATCAGTCCATAAGGAAAACGGGAGAGAGGACGAGGCCAGTAGAGATAGCGTAGATTCAATAATATGCATGTGTTTCCGTTCAACTATCCCATTTTGTTCATGAGTGTGTGGGTATGCCAGTCGATGTGAAATACCTTCAGAATCTAGGAACAGAGAGAGTGTGTGAAACTCCTCTCCCCAAACTGAAAGCTTTTGATTTTAGTAGCAAACAATAGCTCCACATGTCGTTTAAAATGCAAAAAGGCAACTTCAGATTTCTTAACAAGAGGATACAACCAAGTAAATTTGGAATAATCATCAATGAAAATGACATAATACCGGAAGCCTTTATTAGATAAAGGTGGGGTTGGTTCCCACACATCTAAATAAATAAGATCTAATGGTTGCATTGAACAAAATGAAGAAACTGGAAGATGTTGCCTATGAGTTTTATCCTTGTGACATGATTGACATATTGTCTTACTAATACGCCCCACACATGGTAAACCAAACTTAGAAATAACGTGACTCACTACATTGAATGTAGCATGACCTAGTCATTGATGCTATCCTGAGAAGGTTGTGTGCTTTCCAACAAAGGAAGTTGCTTTATTGTTGACTTGAGTATCTCCCGGAAACTAGTAAAGGCCATCTTTACTAGTTCCTCTAGGTAGGACTCTCCCCGTATAATCCTTCACAAGAAAGAAGTCCCATTGAAACTCAAAATAAATATCATTGTCCTTAGTGAATTTACTTAGAGAAATTAAATTCTTTGTGATTTGAAGCACATGATAAATATTATGTAAAGCAAAAGTATGATGATTAAGTTACAAGGATGATGATCCCAAATGTAAAATCCTCAAACCTAATCCAATATCAACAGTAACTTGATCTTGTCCCGTGTAGTTTGATCAATTCAGCAAATATTCTATATCTAGAGTGAGATGATATGTGGCACCTAAGTCCAGGTACCATGTGGAATCAGGTTCTGACCCCATACTCGTATTATATGTTGTTGGACCTGGTGGACTCTATTGTTCGCCTTGATATGCTAAATCATATCGTCTTCGACAGGTGAGTGCTCTATGTCCAAGCTTGCTGCAAACCTGACATATGATTAGTGAAAATTTTCTTTTGCCTCATCCACCATTGTTACCTCTTCCACTGGGGAACTGATTTGGATATCCCCTTTGGTTGTGACCTCCACAACCCCTGCCATTGTAAGAAGAGTATCCACCACGTTCACAGTGTTTTTGGAGTTCCAATTATTCTTATTTTTCCCCTGTGTAGTTAGATTTGCTAAAGGGGGAGAATTATCATAGATACATTGGTTGTGTTGTTCCAACCAAGCTTCATAATTTAACAACAACCCCATTACATCATTAATGGTAAGTCTATCAAAATCAAGCCTATTAGTAATCACAGTAACTATGGATTCATACTCAGGTCCCAATCCAGAAATAATATAAAGAATAATATCATCCTTGCCTACAGGTTCAAAGATTGTGGCCAAACCGTCAGTTATTTCCTTGGCTTTCTTGACATATTTAGTTATGGACTGAGACCCCTTCTTGATGCTCTATAATTGTCATTTTAGATGGGGCACTCTCGATCTAGATATAGTAGAATAAGTTGTAGAGGGTGCTTTCCATACCTCGACTGAAGTGGTCAGTCCAATTATTTCTGTCACCACACTTTTAGTGAGTGATGAAATAATCCATAGGTCCATCTGAGTAAAGAGTGTGACATTGCACTTTGCAGCCATGGGAAAGGTCATTGACTGTCAGGTAGTATTTGATCATTATGAGTTGAGAGGTTAAGTGTAAGAGACCATTAAGGATTAATTACCTAATGGACTTTATCTGACTTAAGTCCATTATCCTTGGGCCTTCATATAATGGCTGAATTCAATGATCATTTAAGTGTAAATGTTGGGCCCATATTGAACCCATAGTGATGTGCTCAGGGGTTTAGTGCATTTAGTAGTGAATTCGACCAAGTCTTTTCACAGAAGTTGGGTTGAACTCATGTGAACTTATGTGAGGTCATTGTGGGGTCTCACACCATAGAAATCAGGCCTAAGTTGGTCATGCAACACCCTTGGGTCGTAAGCCTTATAGATGATGGGCCTAAGGCACATAATTAATATGATTAATTAAGTTGTTGTCCTGTGACATGGGGCAAATCTGGGTATAGAGCACCTAATCTTATAAGAAGATAAGGTATATCTCTAATTAGAGTTTGAATCTAATTTAGATTTGGATTATATTAGGAGATAGCTCCATAAGAGATTATAAAAGAGGAGGGGGTGGACTAGTCCAAGACAACTTCATATTTTTATAGTTTTTTGTTCTCTCTACACCCTTTTGTCTTCCAGTTTTTTCCCAATTCGACATCAGCTATCAAGGGCTGGTAGAGATAAGTTTTCTTTTGATTTTTTCAAAAAAAAATTCAAAGGAATTTCAAGCTTAACTTCCTTAGTTTGATCGAAGTAGTTTGGTTGTAGTTTTGTTGAAAACTGTGTTGCTGAATCAACTTCACCTATATACTACGCTATTTTCAGTAGAGGCTGGTTTTAGGACTAATTTGGGCGTGAACTTTCCACATTGGGATCTGCGTTTATGGTACGTGTATCAGGTATACATCTCCCTCTTTGTTTAGTTTCAAATCTAGCCCAGTTCAATGCAAAGATTGATCCGAAAAAATATAGTTTTTCAAAACATAGGGAATTCAATTCCTAGAAGATTTAGGAAATTTTTGAAATTTCGCCCAACCATCTAATATGGTTTGACTATCCATATGATGGATCCTAACCCTTCCAACAAAAGGTTCGAAAGGGAATCTTGGTTTGACGAAAGGGTAAACAAAGAGATCTTAGGTTGAAATTTCAAGTTTAGGTAGTTTAGGAGGTCTTGGGTCTAATGGTGATGTTCATGGGTTTTTAGGCGCTTCAAAGGGATTATAATGGTTTATTTGGGTGTTTGAGGTAAATTAGGGGTTTTGACAACAAACCGAACAAAAATCGGGTGTTGATAGTAGGGCTTCTAAAGATATTGGTCTCTTGGATCATTTGGTGGGGTTTGATTGGTCTATAAATGGTATGATCAAGGGCATACAAGAAATGGATATCTTGACCAATGAGATAGCCTATATTGAAATCTTAGTCTGATGAAGGGTTAAATGAGTGATATTTGTGATGAAAAATTGTGGTAAGGTGTTTATAGGTATAAGGGGTTCTTTAAAAGCCCATTAACTCTATTTTACAATTTAGTTAGAAAATCCCATGCACCACACAGTACCTAGCATATAAATTCTATTATGCAGAAAAACATGGTATGGAAAGAGTTTTGACTAATCAAAACTCAGCCATGAATTTTGATAAATAACACCTGATTGCTAAGTTGATTGGTAAGAGGTTTTTCAGAATATATATATATATATATATTTGTATATAAAAAATTGAAAAATAAAAAACTGAACCGATACTGATAATCTGAACCTAAAAAATCCAGTTAATCTATTAAAAAAGTCACAGTTAACAAAGTTAAATGTTATAAAAATAAAAATCCGAAAAATCAAAGCAATTTTGGGTATTTTTCAAAGATCAAGGACCGGTTCAGTTTCAAATGTGAGCCCAATGTTTGGTTAATAGAATCGTGAACACTCCTACAGTCCCTTTCATATTATCTATTTTTTGTTCTATTCTCTATTTTTTTAAATCCTTAAGATAAATTCCTTTAGTATAAATAAAAATTAAGAAGTTTGATATTTATTTGATTATCTTAACTCATAACTAATTAAAAACCTCCTCTTGGGGAGTAAATTCCCAAGTACAAGTTATTGGCGAACATCCCCCAAATGAGCAATGTTGTTGAGAAGTGAAGCTTTCTATTATTTTAAACATCTTAATTTCCCAACCAGTCACTTGCAGATTCGAAATTGAGCATCCCGAGACCAAAAAACTCTTAAACTGATCCTTTTGAAACCTATTTTAACCTTTTTTTTTTCAAATTATCTTTGTGACTCTGTCTACTTGCAATTGCAGATTTGAAATTGTACCATCCGAAGACTTCTGTTGACCTGCCGGTGCAAATGAAATCGCCATTGTCGTGGACTTCGGACTTCCCCAATTTAAAATTCAAAATCGGACAACGCCCTCATTTTCTTAAACGTTTGCCCAACCCAACATCAACAACGAGAGGACTTCAACCCAGGCACTCAGAACAGAGACCCTGAAAAGGCTGAGACGGTGGCCAATACAATATTTAATGGCTTTCACAGTTCACACTTGGCAGTATTTTCCGGGCCCTGTTCCTGACCCCATCTCTCTGCACTGCTTCCAGATCACCAACTTGTTTTTTGGCGCTTCTTTCATTTGATTTCGTCTTCACATCTCTCTCTATCTCCCAAATTCAAACAACCCATCTCCGTACGCGTTCAATTTTACCCTATTTATTATCTATCAGATTCTTTCTTTTAGAATGACGAGAAGAGAGAGAGAGGGGGGTGGAGGGAGACATCAGACCTCGCGTCCACGGCTCCCTTTTGGGTATTCCCAAGAGGTCGCTGTCATTTACGCTCCCTTTCTCACCTCCCTCACTGGCTTTAATTCGAATTTTCTCTCCTGATCGGAGCCTTGCTTGGGAAGTGACTATTTAGACAATTGTTTACCAACGAATTCCCTCTTACGGCTATGGTGGTTCTTGGCTCATGGGCTTCTGAGTTCTGATCAAGACGGTTCATCAAGGTAATGTGCAAAAGAATCTGATCTTTTCCCTTATTCTGTTGGGATTTGATTCTTTTTTTGATCGGTCGATTGGATTTATTTCTTTGGACGGTTGTTTTGTTTCTCTGAACTACTTTTTTTTTTTCGGGCTAAAGATCTAACTTTTTTATTGTTTTTTCAAATGATCCTTTTGGGATCTGTTGGTTTTTTCTCCCTGGTTTGAATGCATATGTGTATATGTTGTTTTCTCTGAGTTCGTATCAAATGTGAATGGCTCTGTTCATGATTTTGCTGATAATTGGGTTGCTTTGATGTTTGCCATCAAGGGCTTTTGCCAATAGACAGGGGGTTTGGACCCTCTTTAGACTACTTGGTTTGATGTGCTCAAGGAATTGTTTTGATGATTCGTATCTATTTCCATGGATATTTGTCATGCTCTGACATTGCCGGGAAGAAAGAAAACTGAAAAGGAAAGAAAGAAAGGAAACCTCTGGATCGCGATCTAGCAAAGAAAAATAGATGTTGTGTTACCTTTTCCTATCGATGTTAATAACAAGCTCTGGCATTTCCAAGTAAAATGTAAAATAAAACAACTAATGTTCTGAATCAAGATCTAGTAAGAGGTATAGATGTTGAGTTCTTTAACGAGGAACAGTGGATGGGAGATAACCATGATTTGTCTAATTAGCTTTCATTTCTATACAGGATCTTGTAATGTCAATGCTGTGGCTTTGGGTTTTACTGGTCACAACGTCAATTCAATTCTGAAAGGAAATGCACTGTGGCTATAGTCTTTTATGTCAACTGCTTTATAAACAATATTTCACCTTCCATACCGGATCCTAGTACCTTTGCATTGCTTAATGAATATTACTAAAATGTGTGAATAACCTTCAAAGCAAATATGCTTTTTCACATGAAAACAGTTTAGGTGAGCACATGATTCAGTTGCACCTAGTGAAGAAAAAAAAAAACCGGCCTTCCTGTTAAGATGTAACCAATGATACATGTTGCTTACAATCAATGTAAAAGGCATCCCATTACTCGCTATGACAATTGATATTGGAGCTTTGATGATTTACAACACTTATTGGAAACTGGGTATAAATATCTCAGAACTAAGGTGAGGTCCTTTTTTTCGTTTTGTTATGGGAAGTGCATGATGTGTTTGCCGTGTATGTGTAAGGGTGAGTATATAGAAAAAAAGGATGGCAGGCTTGGATCCTTTTTTATGCTGGGCTCCTTGCTTGTTTTCTCATTTCCTTTTTCACCCCATTTGTTGGTTTGTGGCTTTTTCAGATAGTTTTAGCAACTAATGTGGGTTCCAGTAGACATGGACTGGAATCAATTGTCAGTTAATTGAAGATTTAAGTTATTTATTATACAAGGAGGTCATAGACATCTAAAATAATCATTGTCGAAGCTTGGAAGGTAGGGGTGCAACTTGGACAAGCCCAGCCCGATCCTAGACTGACCTGATCCAGTCCATAATTTTACTTTTGGCGGCCTGGAAGGGCCTGGATTTTTGGTCTTCAAGCTGGGCCCGGGCCACCCAAAATTTTGGGCTTTTTAATTTTTCAGGTTGGGCCCAGGCCTAGTCCTTAGGTAGCCTGAGCCTGGCGCCTTGGACTGACCTTACCCCAATCCAATTATACACACACACACACATACATATATACATATATAGGTACATGTTTGCATACATACATACATGCATAATTATTGAAAGGTAGATACTTGAACAGATATGGGGAGGTTTTAAGCATTTATAGAAATCTATACTAGTATAATATAAAGCAAATTCAGCTGATTAGCTTTATGCAATCCCTTGTTTTGTTTTAGTTTCTAATTGGAATTTTACCCACTCATCTCTATGCATTCTCTAATCTCTACCATGCATATAATTATTCTTACAAAAGTTTTATGTTTGCAGTTGTTATGACTCAATAGAAGAAAAGAACATAAACTGACTTGGTTTGTTCATATTGTTAAGGAGTAGTCAGCTAGCCTTATTGTTTGGCAATGTCATCTGGGAATACCTTTATTGATGATATGAGGGCCAAGTCTGAGGTTGTTGATCCTCCCCAAAATGAAGCTATGCTGGATGTCGGTGAACATGTGAATGATGCTCCACAACATTCTCTAAAACCTAATGGGACAGTTGCTAGCGGCATTCGTGAACTATTGGAGTGTCCAGTATGCTTGAATGCTATGTATCCTCCAATCCATCAGGTGTGGTTTTATCTTGTTCTTAGTAGCTAATAGAACTTTATGCAATGTTGTGACCTCACCAAAATTAGAAAATAAGAAAAGAACTTCAATGTGAGTTTTCATATTTAGTACATGCTTTCCTACGCCTAATCCTAAAATTTGTAATTAGCATGGCTTCACTGAACAGTTTGAATCCTGTCTAAGGTTTTATGCTTTTTTAGATTTTATAGGTAATGAGATTCATTAACCATTGGAAAAGGGAGAAGATACATAAATGATAGAAGAAAGAACACGAAAGAGGGGATGGGTTAGGAGCAAATGTAAAATAAATGTATCCTGTGCTATAAAGGTACCCAAATGGTGAATAAAGATCCAATACCATTAGGACTGAGCCACTCAAAGGACTCCTATCCAACCTGAACTCGCCCCACCTTGCAAGAACCCTAAAGCCTCAGAAATAAACCTGTCAAAAATTTATTCCTGCATTTGTGCCTTGTTGAATTTGATGATGCTGTATCTTCTATTTGTTACTTTAGATCATTTTTGTTGCATCTTCTATGACATATTTAGTTCGTTTGTGCATCTAATAATGTTTTCAGGAATGCCTACTAGTACACAATTATTTGTGGGGCTTCCCTAGTAGGGGTTCAACTTAGGTGGGCTTGGGTTGGGCTTTTCTCAAATTTTGAATGGGCCTGACCCAAAAGCCCAAGCCTGAAGCAGTGTAAATTGCTAACTCGGGCCAACCTGGGTTGCATTCATATTCTCTGGAAGTGTGTGACTGACTGAACTTTAAATGTTAGAACTTATCATAAGTTTCCATTTCTTACAATTTTTACTCTAAAATTTATGTCTTGCCGTTTTCCTTTCACATCAATGGCAATTTAGAGAGGAGGGAGGGAGGAGATAATGGCATTTTTATGACCAATCCAGAGGATCCTCTATAAGGTGGATTATCTTGATTGTTACATCATCATTTTAAAAGCAGCACTGCCGATAGTCAAAAAATCCTGATAATTGTGATTATGAATTCTTGAATTTAGTCTGTTAAAAAAGAAATCTCTCTCTCTCTTGTTGTTTTGTAGTGCATATATTTCTAATCTCTTTATACTTATAATCCATTTTATAGGGTTATTGACCATGCCTTTTTCAAACAATACTTGGCTAATCTCTTCAAGAGCTTTGAATCCCACTGTATCATCTTTCATTGTCTAGCCACCATATGGTTAAGGACTCATGGTCACTTTACCGAAGTTTTTCTACTAAAAAATCTACTTGTGTCTAGTATCATTACCAGATGGCTTTCGGTTGGTTCTTAGTAATTATTAGAGGCTATTGTGATGCTTATTATAGTCTTTCTTGTGTATTATTTCTTTTTCATCATTAAATTTGTCTTGACTGTTAAAAATGCATGAAGCCTTTTAGTCCAATCATTCATTATTGATAATATTCATAAACAAAAGTGATATATTGCATTTGGCGGTTTAGGCTTCACTTAAAACATCCTTTAGCTTAGAATTTAGATTAAACCTATTTGATGTATCCTTTATTTATCATTTGATCTTGTTATTTGCAGTGTTCAAATGGCCACACATTATGTTCTGGTTGCAAGCCTAGGGTGCACAACCGGTGCCCCACTTGCAGGCATGAACTTGGCAACATAAGATGTCTTGCATTGGAGAAGGTGGCAGCTTCACTTGAACTTCCATGCAAATATCATGATTTTGGGTGTGTGGGCATATACCCATATTACAGCAAGCTAAAACATGAATCTCAGTGTGCATTCAGACCCTATAACTGTCCCTATGCTGGTTCAGAGTGCACTGTTATTGGTGATATCCCTTCTCTGGTGGCCCATCTGAAAGATGATCACAAAGTAGACATGCACAATGGAAGTACTTTCAACCATCGCTATGTTAAATCAAATCCACATGAGGTTGAGAATGCCACATGGATGTTAACGGTAATGCCTACTTCTGTTGTTGTTAGTCATATCATTTAAGTTTTTCTTTTCTTTTTAATAAATGGTTTTGCACTCTTACTTTGTTAAATGGAGAATGGTCTTCTGGTTCTGGGTAGTTATCCAGCATTATGTTGAAAAATGCCCATTTTCTAGTCATATATGGGTTAAAATCATTCATATGCTTTGGAACTGAGAAAATTTTCTCGTGGAGGGGGTGATATTTGGCTCTACATGTAAATGACCTAGAGCCATGTTAAATCGATAGTATTGTTATTGACTGTTTGTAGGCATGTTTTGGTATGTGTAGGTTTTCAGTTGCTTTGGACAGTACTTCTGTCTGCATTTTGAGGCCTTCCAGTTGGGGATGGCACCTGTGTATATAGCATTTTTGCGGTTTATGGGCGATGATAATGAAGCCAAAAACTACAACTACAGTCTAGAGGTGGGAGGAAATGGTAGGAAAATGATTTGGCAAGGAGTCCCCAGAAGTATAAGGGACAGTCATAGGAAGGTGCGTGATAGTTTTGATGGTCTCATCATCCAACGTAATATGGCTCTTTTCTTCTCAGGTGGAGACAGGAAGGAATTGAAACTAAGGGTAACTGGGAGGATCTGGAAGGAACAGTGAGGATCTCTCTTTTAACTCTTTTCCCCTTCCCAATCTTGATTTTGTCTTCCGAGTAGTCCTTTGATAGTTCTTTGTCTTCTGTTCATGTATTTCTTGGATAGTAGAAGGCAAGCTCTCTTTGCTTCACCTTGCATCAAATACATGAGAGGAAAGACCATCATCTATGTATTGGAAATCATGTATAAATTTATTTCAGAGGTATTATGTGCACCCTGCATATATGCATGCCATTTCTCTACATCATCATCTTTTTTTTTTTTTTGGTTTTTGAAGAATATGCGTCAGCTAAGCCCCGTGCATTGAGAACATCTCCCATGCATAACACCATCTAAGGGCGTGAAATGTTTTCCATGTATGGTTGCGGTCTCATGTGGGTAGATGTGGACAGAGTTTGACGTGGGTAGGATATCCAAGCTCTGCTTTCAAGTATCAAGGGAGAGTTCACATTTCCACCCCACAAACGCCCCACAACACATCCCCGTGTATTGTGAACTTCTCCCGATGATGACATCATTGGAATTAAGACTATCATCAGGAGATGTTCACAATACACGGGGATGTGCTGTGGGGCGGAGATGTGATCTCATCAAGGTGCCCTGTGTCAGGGTCATGCCATGATTACCCAGATCGGTGGTCATCTGATATGGGTTTGCATATTGCACTGCAGTTCATAATTAATTATTGAAAGAACTGGATTGGTTAGGAGCAAGCTTCAAAATATTGATATGTCCGATATGCCAGTAGAGGCGTATCAGGCAGTATGTTTTTTTTTTTTTTTTTAAATCTGGTTCATAGGGGTCGGTTTAAGGTCCATTTGCCCCCCGAACCGATCAAAACCCTGATACACCCTCTGTAGGGTATATCGGGAAGTTCTTGATACGTATCGATATTTTGAACCTTGGTTAGGATATATTGGATTTCGTCCTCATAAGACTCTTCTCACAGTGCTTTGCAACTGTGCATAGGGAATATCTCCCCATGAAAGTAAACACAACTATGGAGATGTTCTCGATGCATGGATGTAAAAGGATGTGGGGACAATCTGAGAATGGTTCTGTGATGATTGAATATGAACTCTGTTGTAACTTGGATATTTTACCCACAAAATGTTCCCACATCTCTACCAACAAAACACCATGGCTGTGTGTTGGAACATCTCCTTAACAAAAAGGGAGATATTCCCAATGTGCAATTATAATGTCCCATGAGTAGAGATGTAGGCTCAGTTCGGAAAGAGTACAAATACAAATATGTACAGTATAAATACATACAAAATATAATGTTTTGCAGTTTACATATTTGCATTTGTATTCTTTCCAAACTAAGCCATAGGAAGTAGGAACAATTTGTGGGTAGCAGATCCGAGCTTGTCTGTTTCACCCACGTGAGAATTTGTTGTCAAATAGGAATCGACCCAAGAGGGCAATTTTTTTTTTGAAAGATAAAATAACTATATTAGAAAGAAAGAATATTTACAAAGTCTTCAACCCTAGGGATCCCAATAGGATAATCATTTAAGACAAAAAACGATCGGGAGTGAGTTTTCGCCATCTAGGATACCTTATGGGTAGGATAGTTAAAGCTTCTATTTACATGACAAAATCTAACATTAACAGAGTTCAAAATTAAAGTCCTGGTTCTAGACAAAAGCCATTGATAGGACCAAAGGAGATCAACATTCTTCTTTAAGGCCTTCACCATTTGTTGAGCATCTGAACATATATATATTTCTTCGTGATTCCAATTTTGAAGCTCCATTAAAGCCTACATAACCGCAGACAATTCATCTTGATCAATAGAGGTAGCTTGGTTAGTCCGGTCTCCAATAATCTCTGCATCAGTAAAGATAATTAAATCAGTAGCATTAGATATAAAGAGCTGCATTCTATGATTCTAGGAGAAAATATTAGATACTGTAGGTTCATTCCAGAAATCCATGGTTTGTTGAACTGTTTGGTTAATAATATTGATGATTGTTTGTGAAAAAAATTGTCTATTCCTAAAACATTTCTCATTTTGAGCATACCAAATATAATATCCGGCAATAGCTATCCACCCTAATATTCTTAGAAAGAGTTGATTACCAGAGAGGGAAAATCGGAAAAGATATGGTATGGAAAAAGTTTTGACCAATCAAAACCCAACCCATGAATTTTGAGAAATAACACCTTATTTGCTATCTTGTTTATGATTCCAATTTATTGGTCAATTGTTTTTCAAATATCATATATTTTCCATATCATAATCGAACCCTATCAGAAATTAGATTATATAAATTATTTATACACAAGATCCAGGACCCTTGAAATATGTTATGCAAGTGTAAGTTCCAAGGATTTTCAGAGAGAATAGCCTGAGAAAATTGACAATTAATAAAGAGGTGAGTTGAAGATTCCACATCATCGTTGTAGAGAACACAGTTTGTCTGAAATTTTCACGAAGAGTAGATCCTTTATTGGAAGAAAAGCATTAACCACTCTCCAGAAAAATAATTGATAACGCGGAGGAATAGAAAGTTTCCAAATTTTAGATAGGTGGAACTTGATATCAGAGGAAATAGAGAACGGATTTATGACTTGTCCAGACCCAAGAAATTTCATTGTTTGAAGAAAAGATAGGTGCTCTCAAAATCTTTAAAGCTTCCTTTGTTGAGAATAGAGAACGGATTAGGTTGATATTCCAATGGTCTAAGGTAAAAAGATGTAAAATATTCATGTTCCTCAACTCTGGAGCTAAGGGAAAGGAAATCCAAAAGAATTCATTATTGGATTGGATCCAGGGAACCTGATGCACAAGGAAATAAGAATTTTTTATTAGATAACCACATTCTGAGGCCAGTTCAATGAGCTTTGGGCAAATAGCTTTCCAGTTGAGGAAGCCATTGAATAAGGTATATGACTCTGATGTTTGAGGTATTTTGATTTCTAAATCTAAGCCCATAACTTATATTGTTTATTTAGTGGGATATCGAATAGGAATGCACCTTCGATCCTGTATACAACTGCCATGTGAATATAAGATGCACGTTGGGATCTGCTGGTATGCACCTTCAACATGGGTTGGGTTGAGTTGGGTTGGGAATGCCAAATTTCCAATGGTCCCAAACCCTAACGTTCCTGAGATCCCGAGCCCAATGTGATTGGAATTCTTCGTCCCAATTTTGGCTAAGATTAGTGCAAATATAAGTATGTTTATTATGTTCAATTTACAAAAATGCCAACGTGATTTTGCATTGATGAATGTATTATTGTATTTAGTTATGATGGTTAGGGATGTCCTATCAATAAAATGCTCCTAACACTGTTCCAACAGACATTCATGGGAGATATTTCTGATGTATGGATGTAATGGCTGGTTGGGGTGTTACTGGTACTGTGTTAGTAGCTTGTTTCCTTGTACCCCTTACAGATGCACCATCCACCACACCGACATAGCTGGGTTCCACACAAAATATTCCAGATGTGTGGTGTAAGATGGATTCCAGAGAGAATATCTATTTTCAGCATTTTTCGGCAAATTTACTCAAAATCTCTCATCATCTGTACCTCTTTGAAGGAGAAGGAAGAAGGGGTAGACATGGCAAGCTCGGCTTCGGTCAGTGCAAGCCCGTGCTCATACTATTCAAACAACCTCTTGCAATCTTGCATTGAGAATATCTCCCCATAAAATAAAGTACATAAGTACGGAGATATTCCCAATGCAAAGCTGTAAAGGCTGCTCGAACGGGTGTTGCATTGACCCAAGCCAAACTCGGGCATGGCTGGTAAGAAGCTAGCTTCGACCATGGTGTTTACTTGTTGATGCTGGTCGGACTAAGTGACTGTTACCTCTCTCTCTCTCTCTCTCTCTCCTTATTCTTTTGCTTCATGGGACTACACAATAGGGGTAGTCCATCCCCCAACCCATAACTCCACAATCCTGAGGCTGGTGCAGGCGGGATTCGATCTCAAGTCTTTATTACAACTAGCCAGTTGGCACCTTGCACTATGTTTCTTCTTTTTCTTTCTTTCTCTTCACTTTGGGACAGAAAATTAATGGCCATCGGGGCCTAACCCATTCCACATTACCTTAAGGAATACATTGGCCAAGTGCAGTTATAAGCTTGGCAAAAAAACTGGTTTTTGAAGTCTGTTTTAGATCTGTTTCAGGTATAAACCGGAAACCAAAGAGGTATATTACTCTCCATGTAAGCCCAATGGCCCATGGTTTTGTCTATATGTTATTCCTGGAACCCATTATGTATTTAATCATACATATGCTTAACTTTTCTGTCAGTATTCATTCAGCTCATGATTCTCTCTATGATCATTCAGAAGAAGTCCATGTAGTTATTAGGGAGATTTACAGTTCAGCCCAGGGTCAGAATTTTTAAGCTCAAAGTACAATTAGGGTAGATAGGTACCAGCTCAGAATTAATGTCATCTCATGGGCAGGCACTAGTGTATAAAATGGGGGTTTTGAACGTTTTGAATGTTTATAGGTTTGCAATGGAATTCAAATATCTGCGTTGGGCCTATCCGTATCTTTCCCATAATTATTATTAAGATTCTATTCTTTTCTTTCTGAATGGAATGGTTATAATGATTCTTGTTGGATCTGATCAAAGGATTCTATATGTTTCAATGCATTCTCTCAGTCTATTTTGGGATTTTAACTTGTTTGCCTTCTAGCTTCATGGTGTTAAATGCTAATTGATTATTGATCTATGCTCATTATAGAGCCTATTAGGTGAATGAAAAAAAAAAAAAAAACAAAGGAGTGAAGAATAAACTGACTGATGATCAATCCTAAGCATGAATATTTCCACCAAAAAAAATCCTAAGCTTGAACATTGGTGTAAAAAATACAGTTGAGGGAAGATAATTCAACCCCAATGGGGGACTTTCTGATGACCTTATCCATTTCCATTGATGAAAGGCTTTTCTGATGATTTGAGGTACATAAAGTAGACAAATAAAAGGAAAAAAGAAGGGTTAGGGTTTAACAATGGGCCCCTCACCATGAATGAGTGCTTTTAGCTAGTGGACCGATGTCAGAGGCCACTTATCTCATTACAAGGGGATGTATGATGGTCAAGTAGCTTTCAGCCTGACCAGAAGAAAAGCACCTATTCATGTTTAGGGCCCCTTCTTCAGTGAATATGGTGGGACTGTTAAAAGTCAGTCCATGATAGAAATAGAGTGGTCTCAATAAGCTTTACACAGAAACGCGAACACAGAGAGAGAGGCCAAAAGAAAAGCACCTATTCATGCTTAGGGACCCTACTCAGGTCAAATATGATAGGACAATCGGCAGAGGTGTCAAGAAGCTTCATAAGAAAAGAGAGACATTAAAAATGGAAGAGCCATCAACCATATAATAAGAGATTAACCAGAAGCTCATTCATGCTTAGGGTAAGGGACCCTCTTCAGGTTGAATATGGTTGGAATTTTTTTTTTCCTTTTTTTTGGTTCCATTCCCCCAACCCTAATGTGGGATTACATTCTAAGTCTCCGATACAAACAGCCAGAGACCTTATTAATTGAACCAGTTGGTAAGTTCAAATCTACACCACCCACAAGGCACTGTAGTCGCATATCATCATAAACATCTCAATTGTGATTCATGAACCAACTAGGGTCATGCATCTTTGTAATTGACAATTTATTCTAACTTATTTTATTTGAAAACCATTATTAATTTATGTTTTTTAATTTGATTTAAAATATTAAATGAGATCTTATTTGTAAACAATAATCTATTTTATTTGGTATTTACTATTTACTATTTATATAATAAATCTATTTTGAGTTATTTATTTTTAAAAGTTAAATTAGGTTACTTTCTAAAAGTTAAATCAAGTTTGTAATTAATAAAGTATTTTCTTTTTAGAAAAAAATATTTTAAAACAAACATAGGTTTATGGTAATCTTTTAATGGGTCCCACCATTTGTATTTAATAGACTATGGATAAACATGTGTTAAGATAATAAATAATTGTTTATTGTGAATGTTTAAGAGTGAAACTATCCATTTTTTAAATCTTATTTCTTGAATTAATAGGATGCAACATGTCTGAATGGTGGTAATGGGTTGTAGGTTTTAGCAACTTCTCAGAAAAATGTCATGTGTCTAGTTTTCTAGAAAAATGAAAAGGCCACATATTTAAATGGTGGGGGGCTATAGCGTGGTGGTGGGCTGTGGGCTTTAGCAAGAATTTCTCATAAATTGTCATTTGTCTAATTTTTTAGAAAATGAGAAAGCCACTTATCTGAATGGTGGTAGTGGGTTGTAGGCTTTAATAACAACTTCTCAAAAACTGTCATGTGTCTAGAATTCCAAAAAAATGAGAATGCCATGTGTCTGAATGTTGGGGGATATATATATATTAGGTGTGTAGCTGTAGTGTCTTGCGAATATGTGTGGGTAGCAAACCTAGACTCCTAGTTGGCACGTTCTAGTATAATTGAGATGTTAAGTCAGTTGTTGATACAGAGTCGGGATCTCCTGCCAACAAAAATCCTTTCCAACACATTCCAACTTGATTTGTATCTGCACATCATGTGTAGGATCCATTACAAGATTAAGACCCACCATCCATGTAAATGTTATGAGGATGGTGTGAGGACCAATTTTGTGAGGAAGAAATCTGAGTTCTACATAAATCATGTCGGAATGTGTTGAAAGAAAATTTTGTTGGCTGAATTCATTAATATAGGGGAGACAGGACCTGCTCCTCACTCATGGCACCTCACACCGACCTCATAGGTACATCCCATTGTACATTGGGAACATCTCCCATACTTGTATGTTACTATTTATAGGAGATGTTCCCAATGCACGGCAGGATGTGCCTATGAGGTCATTGTGAGGTGCCTTGTGTGAGGAGTAGATCCCAATTCAATATAGGGGGTGTTTGACAACATGTTTGATTTTGTTTTTTAAAACAAAACAAAATATCATATCAACGAGAGGGGGAATTTGGCTCTCCAGTAAAATTATGCCACGTGGCATGTCAAATCATTTTTTAACACATTGATGTCAAGTAGGCAATAACTTGCTTTTGCCTAGATCAAACTCCATCTCAGAAGCATCTCAGGTGCACCTCAAACACCTTGTGGCGCACAATAAGAGAATGCATAGATGTGGATTGAGTAAATCACATCGGATACTTTTCTTACAATTCGGCTAGTGCCAAAGAGTCCCGATTTCCTCTCCACATAATACTACTCACAGACGAGTCTGGATTTCCTACCCACAACTTCCTACCCACGTTCCTGGCCACGCCATAAATTTTGGACACATCCATTAACATGTGCAAAATTGCATGTGAAGTCAAAAGGATGTAATGGGAGGACGTTAAATCCATCCCGTCAGAACTCAGAATTCAGCCATTACCCCAATTAATTTTTTAACCTAAAAATAATTACTTTCCCCTTCCCAAGAACCCTAATAATATTTTGTTCTCTCCATTCATTCTCTACTGCATATTGTTCCAAAAATTTTCACGGGCAACCGGCAACTTATTTTCTCAATACTATAATTAACCTTTTCTTCTCTTCTCCACAACGTCCTATTCCAAGAGATTCCACTGACATCCGGCAACCGGCAATCGAGGACGTGCTCACTGATACACCGGTGGTTAAGTAACCTCAACCATTACAGAAAATATTTACTATATATACTCATCACTCAGAAGTCAGAACCACTGATTGATTCTGTTTTATTTTCTTGCCGGCAGCCATCTCGTGTAAAGATCAACGATGTTCATTTCAACAATATCACAGGCACCTCGGCATCAAAGGTTGTAGTCAATATCGCGTGCAGCAAACAGGTACCCTGTGAAGGACGTTCAACTGTTCGACATCAATTTGAAATACAACAGCACCAAACCCGATTGATTTGGCTCCCTTGGCCTTGTGTTCTAATCCTCAACCAAACTTTGGGGGAACCTAGATGCCATCTCCTTGCAGATAAATTGACCTCTCTATGTGATCAATTGTATTAATTAACTAATTAATTAAATCCTCTCTTCCCTTGGTTGAGGCTACTTAACTACTGGTGTATCGGTGAGCACGTCCTCAATTGCCGGTTGTCGGATGTCGGTAGAACCTCTTGGAACAGGACATTGTGGAGAGTAGAAGAAGAAGTTTAACTGATGGAGTACGGAAAGAATAAGTTGTCGATGAACATGTTGCTGGTTGTTGGTTGTTCACGAAGTTTCTAGGAACAATACGCAGTAGAGAATGAACGGAGAGAACGAAATACTATTAGGGTTCTTGAGAAGGAAAAAGTAATTATTTTTAAGTTAAAAATTAATTGGGGTAATGGGTGAATTCTGAGTTCTGACAGCCATTACATCCTTTTGACCTCACATGCAATTTCGCATATGTAAAGAAGGGGCACATGCTAATGAATATGTGTCCAAAATTTATGCAATGGGCAGGGACATGGGTAGGAAGCTGTGGGCAGGAGATCAGACTCCTTACAAACCGACTGCATATTGATATGTTTTTTACTCATGGAGAGATGGTCCCAATGCACAGCTGCAAATGCTGTGAAGAGGAGAGGAAAAAATCCGGATTCATCAAGAGAGAGATTTGGTAACTTTTAACTTAGAATAGAGACATGTTTTCCAAATAAAAAACCGAGATGAGATGTTTAACGTCTTTGGTAGTTTGATAATAATCATAAACTCATAATATGCTACTCACTTCTCCGCTAAGCATTCTCTATAAGAATAATAAATCAATCTCAATCAAGGTTGCTCTGCTGTAGGTTGTAGAAGCTGCATCACACGACCTAATTCTACACCACCTTCCCTTCCATCTGCCTTAATTGAGATTCCCCACCAGACTGATTTTAAATAGTTTAGATACAATATTCAAAAGAAAAAAAGAAAAAAGAAAAAAGAAAAAACGTGAGTGGTGGCTGGGACCCACTAAACTTACTAAGTTATTCCAATCCAGTGGCCGTCAGGGTCCACGTCACACGAGATCCCAGTTTCATTGAATCATGTTCGGTATTGTCTCGTTGGCTCACTGAAAGTTCGATAAATGGGCCAAAATAGATAATCTATGGATCGAATGGTTGATGTCCATCCAGTGGTGGGCCCATTCAGATGGACTCTTGTTCAGAAAAGGGGAAGAAGGATCGGATCAATAATGTTGCCAGAGACAACGACCCGACCTTGATTACCCACCAAAGGGTTGTGATATGGTGCATGATCCTTGCTTCCAACAAACCATGGCTGCATGACGAGTCTCAAATGGATTCCAATCTGACGGCAAAATTTTAAACCTTTAACCGTATTGGTTGGTTCCCTTGTCGAAACATTAAAAAAGGAGACAGTGACCCACTGACCCGACCCGACACAACCCCACCTTTTGCCAGTAATCAACTTTGTCCTCCACTGGGGTAGTACCGTAGTAGGCCCGAGGCTGAATTTCTCTCGGTGGTCCCTCGGGTTATCAAATTGTCCATTTCGCTTTGTCTGCAAAAAGGTGTAAAATCAATGCGGCTATTCACCCACCATGAGTCCATGACACCGTAGGCGTAGCTGCTCCATCCGAGTCTCGACTCATCCATATTACAATATACAAACCCGGCAATCCTGTTCATCACCATCATGGATTCCAATCCAACGAAGGAGAGCAGTTCAGAGATCCCAACAAACAAAAGCGGACCCACTTGTTCTCGTGTTGCCAACCGTCCCAGTCCGAGCAAGAGACAGTTCATCAGATCAGACATCAGACTTCAGACTGGAGCTGGACTCCATTTTAATTTTGCTTGAAACAAGCAAATCTTCTTTTCCCAGATTATCTGCACACACTTGAAAACGGAATTAACTAACCCACGTGCCCCCGTATCCCCAAACCCAATAAAAACAAGGGAACCCCAGCGTGCTAATCAAAGGCACAGTCCCTACCTCCCTAACTTATCCATCACACGGCACGTGTCACTATGGAGCCCACATAACTGTACAGTACAATGAGGTCGCCCCTATTGGGTCGCTGCCCACAATAAATGAAGGCCCATCCCAATCCCATCAAAACCCAAACCACCAATCGCATCTCTTTCTCTCTCCTATTTACTCTCTCTCTCTAGACTCTTTTTCTCTCCTCTCGGACACGACCCCCTTTTTTTATTGTTTTTTCTCTCTCCAGCCGTCCAGCGCTCTAGCCTTTTTTATTGTGTAGCTCCTCCCTTGCTTTCCACCCACGCTTGGGCTGTGCAGTCCCAAACTAGAAAGCACACACAATTCCAAGCCTAGAGAGAGAGAGAGAGAGAGGAACCCGGGAACCAACTTGAAAAAGAAAGAAAAGACCCTGAAAGCAAAGCACGCCAAGGAAAAAGCAGAAAAGCAAAACTAATCATCATATCCATTCATGGGCTGCTCTGTTTCGAGACCTGAAGGCCGCGTTTTCAACAAATCAGCCACCGTCGAGACCTCTGCCACCGGTGCTACTCCGCCGATCTCACGAGCCCTCTCCCTGCCGACTCCCCTTGTCCACCACCCGCCCCTCAAGAAAGGCGACACCCACCACCTTGTTTCCCTCACTTCCACCACCTACGGTTCGCTCCTCCTCCTCGACTCCGATCACAACCACTCAAACCCTAAATTCAACGGTCAAGATCAGGATCTAGATCGCCTCCCTGCTTCCTTTCCGCAGTATAAAGCCCTAGCCGACCAAGAGACCCCGTCGCCTGATTCTGTGATCAACGCTTGGGAACTCATGGCTGGACTCGATGACTTCGATTACTCCGCTAAATCCGTTTCTGCTTCCTCCGTTCGTGATTCCCCCAAGAAACCCTATCCGTGTCCAGTTCAAGAAGGATTCGTGAAGAAAATGTGCAGTTCATTTGAATCAGCCAGGTCGTCGCCAGCGAAAAAGAATTCGGTGTTGGTCGATCCGAAGGTGAAGAAATTGCAGTGTAATTCATTCAATTCTTTTGATTCTTCGGCAATGGCGGTTCCGGAAATGGAGATACCAAGTTCTCCGTCGAAGCCGCTTTGGAAGCACTTGTCTGAGGAATCGCTGCTTGCGGATTTGGATCCGAATGTCGCTTCTAGTTTCAGGCGAGCTTTGTCTGCTAAGCAACTAG
The DNA here is from genome assembly GCF_056320005.1 of Nelumbo lutea. NCBI lineage: Eukaryota > Viridiplantae > Streptophyta > Magnoliopsida > Proteales > Nelumbonaceae > Nelumbo > Nelumbo lutea. The sequence goes on from NC_142690.1 coordinate 12,668,509, forward strand.
GGTATAATCAGTCGAGAGCAGTGAGGCCAGTTGGGTCTGGAGCTAAGGTTTCGCCTTTGTTTGATAATCGGATTCGGTTGCCAGGAACCGAGGATAGGATCGTGCTGTATTTCACCAGTTTGCGGGGAATTCGGAGGACTTACGAGGATTGTTGTACCGTTCGAACTATCTTCAAGGGGTTTAGAGTTCCGGTCGACGAGCGGGACATTTCGATGGATTCGGCGTACCGGAAAGAGCTGCAGAGTGTGCTCGGAGAGAAGACTGTAATCTTGCCCAAGGTTTTTATCAGGGGGAAGTACATTGGAGGGGCTGATGAAATTCGGCAGCTTCATGAGGTCGGTGAACTGGCAAAGCTTCTTAAAGGGTTCCCTGTTCGAGAACCTGGGTTTGTCTGTGGGAGCTGTGGTGATGCAAGGTTTGTTCCTTGCTTGAATTGCAATGGCAGTCGCAAGGTGTTCGACGAAGAGGAAGAGCAATTGCGGCGCTGCCCGGAGTGCAATGAGAACGGATTGATCCGGTGCCCTGATTGCAGTTCTTGATTGCTATGGGTGATCGATTGCAAGTATATATAATTCGCTACGTGTGGTGAGGATTGCATAAAAAACGAAAAAACGAAAGAAACTCATAGTAATGCTATGGATTTCTATCAATTTAGGGTTTGATTTGAAAGTCTTGCTGGGTTACTCTGCTTTCACTCTATGTAAATTGATCATCACTTGGGTATTCTTGTTCATCATCTCTCTTTTTTTTGATGAATTTGTTCATCATCTCTCTTGACAATACAAAAAAAAATAATAATAATAAAAGTACATTTTTTGTTGCTGTCTTATTAACCATTATATAGAAATTTATGAAGCTTTACTTCGTTTCTTTTTATTTTTTTTTTTCAATCAGTTGCTTGACTCCGAACTCATTTGTTCAGCGAACTCAACTAGTATATTGGGATTATTCTACTTGTCAAACTACCAAGATAGGCTAAGACAATGTTCTTTGGTTCTCTTTTTATATTCTTCAGCCTAAATGTAAGACTTTTTTCTACCAGTGTTAGAATCTAAACAAAGGGTAGTGCATGATACAGGCAAATATCTGACAGAACACAGTTGCAGGGCTAAATTTTCCTCCCCAACGCATTAGTTCAGATGAACTTGGAAATTTAGCTTCACAGGCTTAAGGTGAGAGATGGATAGCCAGTTCTAGACCCATCCTTTGCTTTCTCTGAAGGCATTTCTTTTCACCCATCAGTTACTGGCTGAGAGGAACACATTCTAGCTCGATTTCTAACACTCCCCGTTCAACATTCTGCAGCCGCAGTGTGATTTCTTGCTTTACCTTCCCATGTGTCAGGGTGATAACACTGTCTTTTACTAAGGTGTTGTCATTGGTTGCTAGCCATTTTCCTAGCTGAATGGTCTCTGTGGTTTTGGAGTTTTCATAGGCTTGGGCAGCGTAAACCAGGGGTTGGATATCAATCTCAGCCTCTCCCATGTGATCATCCGGTGTAAATGTATCCTTGTCATAAACAAGCTGCAAAAGAGGAAACAGATTGTGAATATATTCAGTTTAAATAAGCAAATTTGAATGCACATGTTCAGATACCTGAATCTGAAACCAAACAGCTACCACTATATTTATTGGCAATGTCAAAATTATGAATAATTGAGTTTAATATGCACAGACCACTAGCTTTAGCATCTCTCTATCAATAGGGGTGCTTAAAAGGTGAAAAGAAGCTAGAATGAAGAAGGCCTTCTGCAACAAGATGTACTGAAAATAACATCAAGATAAAGTGGGTAATCCACATCATGAAGGGGCAAGATATTGGTCCCGGAGCCTAAATCCTTTTTAAGTTCTTGCGTGCTTCTCCAATATATATATACCTGGCAAGCTGGAGAAGGAATCCTAACTATCTTCTTTAGTTTATCTTTTCTTGTAGTATTTTGAAAGAAGTGGGACTGTGGAAGAACATTAATGGCTGCCCAGAACATTGGAGCATCTGATTAACAAGATCATGTACTAACTTTGTTTTCATCATCAGTGAAGTCCATCCTGGCTTCCATGCAGGTGTAAGTCAAGACTTATCTATCCTCTAATAACCTGACGGTCCACCTCCCTGAAGAGAACATCTAGGTCTATGTAAAAGAGCTAAAGGCTCAGCATGAATGGAAACATGGAATTAATTTCACTAGTAGGACATAAAAACTTAGGACGATTTCCCTCTCCTGATTCTTGAAAGCTCCTCTTACCACAGGTGGCCTCAGGTACCCACAAAAGTAGCAATCAAGATTTAATTTGATTGCATCATGGGTGGGGGAATGTTTCTTTGAATAGTGCTCTGTCTGAGTTGGAGAGCCTGCCAAACAACAACATCCTCTTAACCATACTGTCAATTAAAAAAAAATCCTGGAACTACACTGGTTTTCATCTTTCCTCGTTAGGATGGAGAGAAGATTAATCCTCTTTTTAGAGCCATATAATTTGGCATACCTTTTCACTGAAGCTTCCTTCCCTATAACCTTTGTAACATTGGCTTACTCAGGATTTCTAATATGGCGATCATTAAATTTAACACACCAGCTGATCAACAGTATAAAGCATAATTGATGGCATGCCATGCAATATTCCGGAACAAAGAATTCCTGTCAACTTGCTTCATTGAGATGGAGCTCATTTGATCTTTGTTATGCATGAAAAATGTTTCCCTAGCTATATCTTCTTTTAAATTAGCTCAACTTTAGAAAAGAAAAAGAAGCAGCAGAAGTAAATTACTCATCTGAAAGAAGGAAAAATAACTCTGATTAATTCGAAAAAAGATATGACAAACATCAAGGCATCAAAAGAAAAAGGTGTTGGCTGAATGGATGCTTCAAAGAGTTCGCTTCATATTTAATATGCCATCAAAGAAATGTATGAAACTGAAAGATATATCAGCTTACCACTTTTAGAGGCGGGACAGTATCTGGAATTGATAACATTAACCTTTCATTCCATACTGGGTTAAGATTGTTCTTTATCACACGTGTCTTCATTGACTGTGTAGTTCAAAAAAAAAAAATAGAACACTTTCATTTATTAATACAGTTGTTTAAGTCCTGGATTGGAAACAATAATGTCAAGGAGTTGTTGATCAGGGGGAAAGGGTTACTTGCTGTCCCAATGAAAGGATGACGTAAGGATCACTAGTGATCATATCTCGAACAGCTAGGTTGGTGCCTCTCACAATATTGACCTTTATCAAACCAATAAATTCGACCATACCCGGCTATAAACAGTTGATGCATAGTATGAGATTCTGTTATCCATGGAAAACTGAAAATCTAAATACTAAAATATTTCAGTAGAAACATGTAAGCTGCAAAATAGCAGACTCCACAAATAGTGGCCTTATCATATTGATAGTCATACCGCTGAGTTGGAATTCTTTGCGCTCTTGTGCTCAGTTTCTTTTTTTTTCCTGCTACTGTGAAATGCATGCCCAAATGCATGAATGCGGTGGCCAGTAGATTGTTTCTCACAGTTTTTCTTGTCTGGAGGTGGAGCAGTGCTAGGACAGGACAATGAACTCAAAGTAGTTGATGGATGGGATGAAGAAACCTTTTCATTAGGGTTGAAAAATTGCATATGCTCATATTTTCTCCTAAATATTCAAGACATTGTGTTCTGATTCAGAATGATACAGGTTTCTATCAAACAGTTTGAACAAGTGCACTTTTTATTTTTACCTAATGAAATCAGAGCGCTCCTCTATGGAGGAATCTGGTCTTGGTTTTTTAATATCTTGAAGAAAAGCTTCATATTTCATGTTTACTGTAGTGTTTCCGCCCAATGCAACCATTAAATCAACTTGATCATCTGTCCATAAATCTAGCTTCACTGATAGCACCTGAGACATACAACAAAGAATAAATAGGAAATTGAGGCATATGCAATTGATAGATAAATTCATCTGCCATATATAAGACCACAAAAAGTGCCATGTGACCATCATCCAGTTAATTGTTCTCACCGTGCCAACTGCATAATTAGATTGTCTAGCTCAACCATATTTGGTCTTGCCATGATACATTTACATCTCCATTACTAGGTTTTTCATAAAGTAATAAACAAGTCACCCAATTTTCAATTTTCTTAGCATTCTCGTTCCTTCTCATATTCTAACTACAATAGGTTGTCAAACTTTTTTTACTTGATGGTAACAGGACTATATTAAATGAGAGAACGGCATATAAGATACAAAAGGAGAAGAGGGAATGAAGAAAAAGTAAAAAAGAACCCTTTCACCCAAAATCTAAGAAAAGGCTTATACACCCTGGATAAATAAAAGCACTCAAAAATTTAAGTTATAATAGCAAACAAAAACAGGGCCATGCCCAGCAACAGAAAACCCGCAGCCCAACCACCCTTCAGCCTAAACACATGGAACAGACCTCCACCCCAAGTATGGATAACTAGCACTCAAAGGAAATTATTAAGCCTTGGGCATCCCCCCTTCCCCTATTTAGACTCTTTCCTCTGCTCATAGTCCCCTAATAATAGTGTCCTCCAAATTTCTCCCATTGAGATAAGGTGAAAAAATCTCATTGTTGTCTTCCTGTCCCATCCCTGTATTTTGGTCTTTTGCTCACTCTTCAAGGATTATCTACCTTTCATATTTCGTATCCTTCTCTTCTGTCTCAATAAATTCAGTATTTATGGAAAAATTATACACTTACCATTGAACAGTGAATGTACTTGCTCGTGGAAAAATGGTGGATTGAACACACTGGTGAAGAGAATTCAGCATAACCAACTCCAAGTAATCTGGATGAGTCTGGTGACATCGTACAAATTAAGGGTTCTTTTTATAGTTACAAGAACTTATTTTTATCTTTTTCCAAGTAAAGAAAAAATGTGCACAGAAATTTCTATTCCAGTTAAAAGTACCATTTTTTGTTTTAAGGAAAACCTACCTTTTTGTCAACTGGAATATACAAATCTCTAACAATGTTTTAAAACCCAGCCTGGAGGCTGAACCAATCTTCCCTTTGGGTAGACGGGTCACTGGTTCAATCATCTGAGTCAACAGACTAGTCCATGTCATCATAACAATGAAAAAAAAAACAGAATAATACAAAAATCCAGTAACCCAGCGAATCAACAGGTCGAATGGGTCACTGGTCACCCATCTAGGTCAACTGATAATCGACCAAGTCAACAGTTTTTCAAAATATGGCAGGTTAGAGGTTGACCAGAACCAGAATTGTGACCAGGTCACCAGTTCCACTGGCCAGGTCAATAAATGGTTAAAAACATCGATTTCTAATTGTATACCTAACTAAAATAATTGGAACAAATGGTTCCGAATATTTTTGAAGTATGATTTGAGGGTCCATAACTTAACAATGGATATTGCAATGAACAGAGTGAAATGGATTCATGTAGCCGACCCCATATAGTTAGAACAACGCTTATTTGAATTGAGCTGAGTGGTTCCAAATGTTTTCCCACTTTGGAGAGTTTCAAAGCAAATTATACCTTAAAGAAATAAAGGGAATGAGGAAAAGATTTTCCCTTTCCGGTTTCTAAATTTATCTATTTGAGAGAAATCTTATGTTCTCAAGAATGGAAAGGCTGAAATGAGGAGTAGAGAGGACAAGAACAAGAGTTTTTTTTTGGGTAAGCTAGATGGAATTCCCATCATTGTAGATAAGAGGGCAATAAAAATGTAATCCGGATCCCCTCCACATGTAGTTGTTTGTATTGTAATTTATAAAGATTTTGCTGTTATCATCTGTCCTTTGCACTCTTTCTTCTAATTGTTTCCCTTCCACATTCCAGCATCATCAGATCAAATCATACATTTACAAATTCTTGCCAACCACTTATATATATATATATATGTATACATACATAGACAACAGAAGATTATAGCTAAAGTTGTTATAAGGTATACTACTCATACTTTCCCTAAACAATGTACCATCACAACAATAGCCACCATATGCATATTTTCAGTAAATTGATTCAAAATGAAAATGTTAAATTTAATACCTTTGATATGTGAGCTCCAAGACTTCTATGAACACCAGAGCACTTGATACAAATAAATATTCCATGGTTTAAAGACCTGGTCTCCACCAATTGATCTCATTAGCCAATGCACTGATGGTGGTGAAACAAGGTTTAAATAATGAAGTTCATTATTTAATAAAACCTAGATGATAATCACTGGATCCATGACTAATATGATCCTGATCTCAAGATAGTGCAGATGTGTACAGGAATGAATGGTCAGTTAAATAGGAAATCAACTGCCAGCATATAACAAAAGTGAAACACTGGGAAAGTGACAAGCTAAAGGATCATTAGAATAACATTTTCAACACCCCACACACACACACACACACACACACACACACACATATATATATATATATATATAAATGTATGTATGTATATGTATATGTATATGTATATGTATATGTATATGTATATGTATATGTATATGTATATGTATGTGTATGTACATGTATATGTATATGTATATGTATGTGTATGTACATGTATGTATGTATAAATACATGTGCATGTGTTTATGTCGTGTGTCTATATAATATATACTAGTTGAGTGGTATCCGCAAGAGAGGGGAGAGAGAAAGAGAGTTTTGGCGTGAGGACAAGACAAGGCAAGTATTGGAATTATTAATACACACAGGTATAGGGTGTTTGTGTGTGTGTTTAAATCTATACTCACATTCTCCCTACAAAGCATATGGTTGATCTGTTTGTTTATGTTTATATCTAAATAGACACAGGTATATGATTGATCTGTCACATTGTCCCTACAAAGCAGCTGGTTTTCCTGTTTTGATCAGATAGTGTCCTGCTTCAGAGCTGAGGGTATTAAAGAGAGGCCTGGAGGAACTCAGGTGCCTTTAGTGATGAGAGAGTAATTCTTTGTGCGCACAGAGAGTCATGTTTTTGCATGATTAACCAATATATGTTTCTCATTGTAGCATTACTGTTCTCCCAAGTCGTCCTAAAACCAAAAAATCCCCCATCCCTTGGTTTATATGCTTCAGCTATGGTACATTGTCTATGGACCAATTTTACACTTCTCCAGAAAAAATCTCTTAATATGTTTTCGAGATGAATATTATGGAATTTGACATTAGGATTATGGGAAAATGAGAATTACCCATATGAAGGGTCCCTTATTGACTTATTTGAGAAGATGGTAATAGAAAACAGATCTAATAATGTTAGCTACAGGAGTAAGGTTTTCAAGAATGTTATAAGAAAAAGGGAAATGCCAAATTTCAAAGGAGATGATGACCCACAATTATTCTTTGATTGAATTGCTGAACTAGAAGAATATTTTCATTGGCATGATTTGTCTAACAAACAAAGGATTAGATTTGCATGCATGAATCTCACAGGTCATGCTAAAGTATGGTAGAGAACTCTTAAGCAATGGCCCAAAAGAAGAGGTGATGATCCTATTGCTAAATGGGCAGAGATGAAGAGGTGCTCGCAAGAAAAAGTACTGTTGTTAGTGTTATTCTTTATCTCTGCTGTTAGTGTGCTGTCAGCTTGTTCTACTCTTCTTTTAATTAGATTATTTTTAGGGTTTGCCACTAGGGGTATAAGTGTAATCTTCTTTCTTTTATTTTATGTTATGTTGTTATAAATGAGAAGCTGGGCGCCGCTAGCAATACATTTTGACTCTCAAAACTGTTTTCTCTCTCTCATCTTCTCTTCTCTCTCCTCACTCTTTTCTAGAAAGAAAACATGGTATCAGAGCAAGGCTCTGGGCGATAGGAGTCCTTTTTCTCCTCTGAATCACACTCATCCACCCAGTTTTCTGATTTTTTCAACAAGTGAAGGCAAGAAACTCTAATCGGACAGTATAGAACCACCTGTTTCTGTTTCTTCTGGGTTCTTCCTTGTCGTAGCACCAAGGTAACCCTAGTAAGAGAAGGCTGATGCTGTGAAGACCCTGTTTTTTCTTTGGCCGATGCTGTGAAGGCTTGTTTTTGGATTTGCACCTTCGAACAGGTGCTGTACATAACAGGGGTGTGTGATCCCCTTTGTCACAGGTATGTGCTGTGATTGGTTGGTGTGTGTAGTGTGTAGCCCAAAGGGGATTGAGACTTAAATCTCTGGACTGTCCTTGACTGTTGGATTTCTGCCAGTGAATTTCAGCAGTGTTTTATTTTCTTTCTGGACTGTTTGATTGTTCCCGAACTGCCTAGTTGCTACTGTCAATTTCAGCAGTGATTTGTTTGGTGTTTAGTGCCCGGACTGAGACTTTGAGAGGTACTAGTTCAGTGGGGACTGGTTGTGTGCATCTGTAGATCGGGCTTTGTTTTGTAGTTTGTGTTGTTCTCAATGGCAAATGATGATTGTGCCTCATCCGATGTTACATCAACCCATGGTTCAACTGGTATGGGAGGTGAAAATATGATGTTAGTCTTTTGAAAGGGCTGAGGCGCAAGGCGCATCAGGCGCACACCTAAGCGCACCAGGCGTGTGCCTTCTGAAAGGGCTGCGCCTAGGACCTAGGCGAGGCACATACCCTGAAATGTGCCTCACCTGTGTGCCTAGGCACGCCTCAGGCGCGCCTTTTAAATAACTGGTTCAAGAGGTATATGCCCTTGTTCAATCTGGGGAAAGTAAGTGAAGTATGATGGTTACAACTGAGGGGGAGCAACAGGTGGCATTAGCTGCAATGGGTAGTAACAATATGGGAAAGAAGAGTGACTCCAATAAGGTTAATGATAAGGACAAGTTGTTTTGTACCCACTACCAACTTTCAAGACATACATGTGACACATGCTGGGAGATCCATGGGAGGTCAAAGTGGGTTGTAAAGAACCAAAAACAGGGTAAAGTGCAGGGTCAGAAGAAGCCTAATACAGCACATAATGCAGAAAATGTGACAACCCAAGGTACTCAGTCTACTGGTACTACTCAAGACCACTTCATTGGTTCTAACCCCAAGGAAGATATCAAGAACTCCTTCCGTAATCATTTGGAATCATATGGTAGGGCCTTGCATCAGATGGACAGTTTAGTTACTGGTATTCCTTCTACTTCATTTGTGTCTACATCAGGTAAAGCGGCCTCTACCTTCCATGTCACCACTACCACTGATTCCCTTTGGATCATTGACTCAAGGGCCTCTAACCACATGATCAGTAAGCCACGTCTTTTTCAGACTTATAGCCTTTTGTTAGGAAGGGATAAAGTGAGGCTTGCAGATGGATCATTCTTCTCCATTGCAGTCCGGGATCAATACCCCTTCCTCATGGACTTAACCTAAATAGTGTGTTGCATGTCCCTCTACTTCCCATCAATTTGCTTTCCATTAGTAGTATCACAAGCTCTTCAAACTACAACATAACATTTTTTATTGGTTCATGTGTTTTTCAAGATCTAACCTCTAGGAGGACGATTGATAGAGGAAGCTTAGTGTATGGCCTCTACACTCTCGACAAAAAAGGTTGGTCTCTCGGTGTCATCTTCAAAGTCATATATATTTAGTCAAATAAAAGTCAATTTTTTTTGTGGCATAGTTAGTTAGGTCATGTTTCCTTTGAAATACTGAAGTCATTGTTTCCTTTTTTATTTAAGTCATGTTCATGTCAAACATGTTAGTTGAGCAAGCAATGCAGAACAACTTTTCATTCAAGTAATAAAAGATCAAGTTTTCCTTTCCATATTGTGTATTCTGATGTGTGGGGGCCTACTACTGTAACTTCTGAGGGCGGGTATAAGTACTTTATCACATTGATTGATGATTTCTCCCATTGTACATGGGTATTTCCCATGCATAGCAAAGACGAAGTTCCTAAAATTGTGAAAGATTTCCAAAGGATGGTGTTTACACTGTTTCATGTTGAAGTCCAAATCTTTTAATCCGATAATGCAAAAGAATATTTCCATGGTGAGCTCAATGAGTTCTTTGCTTCTTATGAATCTATTCACAGGAGCTCATGTGTAAGAACACCACAACAAAATGGTGTTGCAGAAAGAATAGGCACCTTCTTGAGGTAGCATGAGGGATGATGTTACGCATAAATGTACCAAAAAGATTTTGGATGGATGCTATACTTGATGCTTCTTATGTCATCAATCACATGCCCTCCAGAGTGTTGAACTACATGGCCCCTCATCAGTTGTTGTTCCCTTAATCTCCTTTATTTTCCATTCCCATGAAAGTGTTTGGTTGCCATGCCTTTGTCCATGATTTATCTCAATCTCGTGGTAAGTTAGACCCTCGGTCTATTCCATGTATCTTTTTGGTTATCCCTCCTCTTAAAAGGGTTACCGGTGCTTTGATCTCATTGGTCATAAGTTTTATTGTCTCTATGGATGTTTCCTTTTTTGAGTTTGAACCATTCTTCCCTACTTCTCCTCAGGAGGAGAGTAGCGTGGAAGAGGAAAAGCATGCCCGTCAAGTCTCTCTTCTTTCTATTCTAGATCCTACTCCCTTTCATGTCTTCCAATGTAAGCATCGTAGAGATCAACAATGTGGCAAAGATGTGGAGCCACCAAACATTGAGCAACCAACACCTTTAGACCCCTAGAAGGTAAGTCCAAATGAACTAGGCATTCATATTGCACTTATTGATACCCCTGCTCCCATTTTGGTTGTGGATGACCTTGACATTCCTATTGCTCAAAGAAAGGGAGTTAGGTCATGCACTACCAAACACCTCATTACACATTTCCCCCTTGTACTGGGCCTTCCTATCTACAGTTGATTGCATCCCCATACTTAGAAGTATTGAAAAGGCCTTAAAATACCTTGAATGGACAGATGTTATAAAGGAGGAGATTAATGTCCTCCATAAGAATAAGGCTTGGGTGTTGGTGGATCTTCCAAGAGGGAAAGACCCAATGGGGTGTAAGTGGGTGTTTACAGTGAAACACAAGGCAGATGGGACAATTGAAAGGTACAAAGCAAGGTTGGTAGAAAAATGGTACACTCGAGTCTATAGTGTTAAATATGATGAGACGTTTGCTCCAGTAGATAAACTAGGTGATTGTGATGGCGAACCTCTAAAAGATGTGAAACAGTTTCAAATGTTAGTGGGAAGGTTTCTTTATTTGTCCATGGCCTATCCAAACATTGCTTATTCAGTTGAGGTCTTGAGCCAATTCATGCATTCCCCTAAGAGACCACACATGGAGGCTGCAGAGAGAATTCTTAGGTATTTGAAAAAGTATCCAGGAATAGGTCTGCTATTTAGTAAAAAAAATCATCTGAAAGTGGAATTCTATACAAATGTTGATTGGGTAGGTTTTGTGGATGATAGAAAGTTCACAAGTGGGTATTGCACATTTGTGGGAGGAAATCTAGTGTCATGGAGAAGTAAAAAATAAAGTGTGGTAGCAAGGTCAAGTGTTGAAGCGGAGTATAGGGCTATGGCACATGGGTTGGCTGAAGTACTTTGGCTAAAATATCTTCTAGAGGAACTGGGAGTTACTGTTCACAATCCTATGTCTCTTTACTGTGACAATAAAGCAACCATAAACATTGCTAGCAATCCTATCCTACATGAGAGGACCAAGCACATTGAAGTGGACAAACACTTCATAAGAGAAAAATTGGAAAAAGGAGAAATTTGTATTCCTTATGTCAACTCCAAGGAACAAGTAGCTGATGTTCTCACAAAAGGGCTTCCATACTTGTGGCACAATGAGTTATGTGACAAGTTGGGCATGATAGACATATTCAGCCCAACTTGAGGGGGAGTGTTGTTAGTGTTATTCTTTATCTCTGTTGTTAGTGTGTTGTCAGCTTGTTCTTTTCTTCTCTTAATTAGATTATTAGGGTGTGACGCCAGGGGTGTAAGTGTAATCTTCTTTCTTTATTTTATGTTATGTTATTATAAATGAGAAGCTGGGTGCCGCCAGCAATACTTTTTGAGTCTCAAACTGTTTTCCCTCTCTCGTCTTCTCTTCTCTTCTCTCTTCTCTCTTCTCTCCTCTATTCTCTCTCCTCACTCTTTTCTAGGAAGAAAACAAGTATATTCCACTAGACTTCCATGATTATCTGTATATGGAATTGACTAATCTCAAGCATGGTATGGCATCTGTATTTCATTATATGCATAAGGTTGATAAATTGTCTATTTAGTGTGATACTATAGAAAGTGAAAGGTACATTCTATCTTATTTCAAGAGTGGACTAAGAGTTGACAACAAGAAGGAATTGTCTACAATTCAAATTTATGACTTAGATTATGCTTTTGAACTAGCTCTCAAGGTAGTAAGAGAAGCAGCAAGTTACAACAAAAAATTTGAAACCAATGGAAAAAGTACGAAGTTAAAGATAAAGTAGATGATTTATTGCATCTTAGTGGCTATCCTAGAGCAAAAGTTGAAAATGAAGTTAAAGAACCAGAACTTCAACCTATAAAAGTACTAGGAATTGAAGATCAAGAGGAGTGCGGGCCAAGAAAAGATAAAAATAGTTGAAGGAGTTAGCAGCACTCATGATCAACTTGAGGTTAATGATCATGAAGAGATAGAGGTGGAGAAAGTTGGAGAAATTCAAGTGCATACAAATATGCTAGTTGTAATAGATCTTATTAAGGAAGTAAGCCATGACCTTAACTTACAATTTTAATTGGAAGTTTGGAATCAATCCAAGCATTACAAGCTGACATAGCACAAGTCCACCAACATCCATGATGGAAGAAATCTTAGAGTTTGTTGAAGAGCCAAGGGTAGCTGAACACACAGAAATGGTAACTCCTAAACTAGAAATTGAAGGAAAGGTTCCAAATGTTGCAGTTGAGATTTTGGACACGAAAGTTCATAGTGATAAGCAAGGGGAAGATTCACCACAAGATAGGCAGATTGATAAAGTGTTCAAAAATCTAATGTTACTGATGATTTAACAAAGACAGTTATGGAAAGCAGTGTTTCAGATATAAATTGCTTTCAAGATCCTTTTCTAGCTATGTTTTTGGTATCAACTTTACGGTCCAAGTGAGTTGAAGTAACCATTGGAACTCCTACTCCTTTTGCCATTGGGGCATATCAACCTTTCCTCAAGTTCTTTCAAACTCGAGGACAAGTTCTTATGAACCAGGGGAGAGTGATGCAGGAGCTGAAGAGTCGAATTGGACTTTTCTGAAATTTTATGTATTTATGCATTTTTGGATAGTAGGAGTATTTTCATCATTTTACAATTTTTCTATGGGGTCCAATGATATGGTCTGATTTTTCTAATTATGGTTTGTTTATGTTTAAAGTTTCAAAATCATTAAATAAGTAGGATTAGAGTTACATAGTCTTCTTTGAATTGAAATAGGATAATGGCAGTAAGTTTTGAGTCCTACTATGTTTCTTATGAGTCTAATAGTTTGACTCCTAGGATTCTTATGAGTCTAGACTTTAAAGTCTATAAATATGTATGGGCCTTTTAGGTACCCTGTGAGTGATTCCAGGTATTCTGTCTCTTCTTTCTCTCCCTATTTTCTTTCTTATTCCTTTAAGAAATTATAGCCATCAACAGCCATAGACTTATGATCAAGGAAGACCATTCAACATACTGAAATTTAGCTGGTCCTGCATCAATAAACTTTAATGTACCAAGACCATTCCCCAGATATCACATGCAATCTTCAGATCATAATATCACTGTACATCTTTATGAAGTTTATGACTAATGATTTAAACTTTTTTTATGGGGCCACAGGTGTTATTTTCCTCTCTCACTCAGGACTGTTTATTTCAGATGATGGAACAAACATGTCAGGCAACTCATAGATTGATGTTGACCCCCAGGTTGTGATCAGAGTGGCAAGAATTTCCATCAAGAATAGAATGCATAAAGTTCATATATTTTCTGATCTGGAACTGGCATTGCAACATATTTTGCCAAGCAACATGAATGAAATCTACACAAGATCTTGTTTATTATATTCTTTTTGTAATTGCAATGCTGTTGTACATAAATATATCTTATATTGAAAGGAACAAAATTTGCTAGCTCATACTGTAGCAGTAAAAGCAAAAATGGAAGTAGATCTTTTGTTTATTGGGGATATACAAGCTTCCAGCAGCCTCTTCTCTCTGAATCCTCTTCATGGTCTGTTCCTTTGTATTTCTTTTAGTGATTACTTGTCTTACAGAAGGCATCTATGTCTACAATAAGTTGGTAGGTAGCAGTGTTTTAAAAGATTCACATCAAACCATATGAGATAAATCTAAGGACAAAAGAACTATTATAGTAAAAAATAAAAGCACCATAATATGAGATAAGCAGCTACAATAATTTCAGTTTCTTCATATAGGTTATTTGGACAGCTATAAATCTAGCCCTTCTTAATACTCATATCAGATACTTACACCCATTTAGGTTCTGGAGAGCCACAATCTGCACATATCCTATTGCCTGGTTGATTCATCAGCTCTTCCAGTCTTTCTAGTGGACCTGATATTTTGAAACATTGGAGTCACAATTAAAAAAGAAATATTACATTGACCCACCAAGAACATACACCAAAACAAGTCTTGGGTGGTCATGTTGATGAAAAAGAATGAAAACTGAAAGTTCCCCTCATAACAGATACAAAGAGGAAGCTTTTCTTTCTTCCATTCCCTTTGTTTCTAGCCATGGAAGAAGGTAACAATCTTTCTTGGTCCTCATGCCTTTGATTTCACAAAACTGTATAATTCTCATTATTTTCTGTATTTCCATCTGATTGCTCCTCATCAGCTCCCTGCTCATAGGGTTTTACTTTAGGTATTGCAATTGGAATTTTTTTAATACATTAGTTATCTAATTTATATTATTACTAAGAAATTCTAGTAGTCAATTTCTTTTGTAATTTCATTCACTTAATTGTTCAAGTTAATAAATTCCAACCACATTGACTGGAAAAATCAAGAAATATAGAGTAGTATTTGTAAGAGAGAATAGCATAGAACAAATCCAAATCAAGTGGCTGAGGAACAGGGATATAAAAAGATTATTCTAAAGTTACCTGCAGATGATCTTTGATCATCCTCTCTGCAACTCCAATTTTCTGAGGGGTCTGAGCCTAAGAGGTCAATTAAACAAGACTCAGATCCTACAGTACAACTAAAAAGAATGTTAAAAGAACTACTTGCATTCTGGGCCTAAAGTTTTGGTACTGAAACAATTTTGTGAAATCATTAGAATCTTTAAAGGTGCATCAGAGCCAAATTAGTAGAACCATTAACAAGGAAAACATTGAATAGTAGGATTTCATGAATGCAAAAAGACTGAAACTTCATAGACCAAATGAATTAATTTAAAATAGCATCAGATTCCTTTTTCACGATTAGAAAAGAAGCTACTATTATAATAGATGGTTCAAAAGTCTTAAGGAAAGCTGATAGAGTAGCAATAGACAAATGGAATCTTAACTACTAAGCAAAATAATACACATCATAAGCATCAGTCTCTTATAGGGATATAATTCAAAGTTCCCAATGATCATAGATTGATATTCAAACTTTCATCTTAAGGAAATGACAGCTTGTTCTGTCTTCTATAGAAATTTCATCATTCTGGTTATCAAAGAATTGTTAAAAGTTATAATAAATACTTAGGCCTAAAGCAAGGTTTTAGGGTTTATTTTTGTGGGATTAGACACACTTAAATTCAGACTTCCACATTTGCAAGTAACCAGACTCATTCCATATCTGAGAAAACCTAACCCTAGACAGAGAGGTCATCTAAGGAAAAATATCTAGCCAATAAAATGATGTTGAGCACAAAATACAATATAAAAAGACAAAACTAAAGAAAAAAATGTGAAAATCAAGGTGCTCCAAATTTGCCTCTAGAAACTAGAATTTTAGTTGCAAGGTGCTGAAAGCCTCCGCATAGGAATCATTGCCAAGGTGCTCCAATTTTGCCTCTATTACTCATGAAAGCACCAAGGAATAGTATAGTGTAGCTTGATAGTCACATATTCCCTTCTAAATGAAGTTATAACATCTCTTAGATATAACGGACAAAGTCAACTCCTGGGATCCCTTTTATCAACTATTAGCGGAACAGGTATGGGAAAATGTAATTATATGTTTGTTAAACTACTGAAGCCTACAAAGTAAACCTCCTTGTACCATGCAAACAACCCAGCGGAACACCATCCCCTTTCAATGTCTAACCTTTTAATTTTTTCTTTCTTTCAGACTAACTTCGACTGCAGTCATTTTTTCCAACATTGTATTCATTTCGAGCAATACCAAAACAATCAGAAATCACTTCCCCCTACCAAGATCAACTTCGAACTTCTATCTTGATACTAAAGACTGTTATCATCAGAATGAGGAATCTGTTCAAGCTATCATTAGACCTTAGCAAGTCTTCATCCCAATGATTAAAGTACCACCAAGCAGAGTGTCAATATCAGGCAGCTTTTCACAGTTTGCAAGTTTGAGATTTACTTTTAATTTTAGTTGTAGGATGGAAATTCCAAATTTTCTCTATTGCTTTTTTTTTTGGGTAGAGCAAATAACGAGTACAATAACAGCCAGATATTAAACACGAAGCCCAATTAATCATAGACAAGGAATAACTGGCTCCCTATCCCCAAGATATATAGACCATAAACAATAGGTCCAACAAATATTACTCACGATAGACCAAAACTTAGCCATGCCAGGAACTTATTTGTGGTCTCATTTTATGTTTCTACTCCCAAGATCAAAACTGCAAAAAACAATCTCCTCCCAACACCTCCCGCCCACCAAAAAAAAAAAAAAAAAAACAGAACCACAAAATAAAAACTATCGCTGAGGAAATGCCACATTCCTCTCAAGAATTCTCAACTTACCAGATAACTAGAATTCCATGATAAACCTTTTTTTTTCTCAGAGTTGTTCTCCTAATAGCAGACCCTTTAACCCAACTTTATTAATCCTTTTCCATAATTTCATTTCTAGAATTTAAGGTTCGCCATTAAATGAAGGAGAAATAACATAACTCGAATTCCATCTTAAAGAATTAAAACTCATGAAGGAACAAAAAGTAATGAACAGGAGGGGGAAAAAACCGTACTTGAACGATTTCTGGGATCAGGTTTTTCTGTGGGGGTAGTCATTTAGAATACCCAGACGTTCAGATCCAGATCATGAAACACCACTGCAACCTGAAAGAAAGCATCTCACCTCCGCCCTTACTGCATCAACAAACATGAGATAATTCGATAAACAATGCCAGGCCCATTTATTAGCTCAAGAAGCAGATGAAAACCAACATAAAAACAACATGGGAATTAACAGATTTAACAAGCAGAATTAAAACCCAAAAAAGGTTCTAAACAAACAGAGAAAGAAATGGTAAAGACAGAAATAATGCAGAGCAGGAAAATGGGAACTGTACCTGGAGAAAGGGGTTGGATTAATGGAAGATTCTAACTTATAGAAAAGCCTCAAAAGTCAAAAAGAGAAAAAAACAGGTTGGATTCATGAAAAGAATCTGTATTCGGCTTTTTCATGAAAAAAAAAAAAGATTTTTATTTTTCATTACTTTTGCATTCGTTGAATGTGTGCCAAATCAAAGAAAATTCAAAGCGGAAATTCGGAATGATTGAATGAAGAGGGTCTGGTTGCGGTTTTTTTTTTTTTTTTTTGGTTAGAAGTCCGGTTGCGGTTGGTGTTAACTAATTTGAATGCGCGCGTAAGCTAACTGTTGTCCATGGCCATGGTGGCGTCCTTCGTTCTCCCCTCGTAAATCTTACCATACCCTCCAATTCAGATTTCCTACCCATGACACTACAGCGGTACATTGAGAACATCTCCCAAATGTACCGATGAAATTGTGTAAAATTTCAGCATTTCTCTTAAATTCGAAATGCCGCCCAACAATATCTCACAACACATCTCCGCCATGTATATGGAACATCTCTCCATGATGACATCATCGGTTTTGGTATTATTATCGGGAGATGTATTATGGGGAGATATGTACTCCTTAAATTCACCATAACTTTTCAAAATATCTAAGATTCACCATGTCATCAGGTTGACGTTAAAAAGACTAACGGGTATTAATATATTACCATTTTAATTTTAATAGAAATATATAAAATATATACAAAATAAATTAGCGAGTGTTAATATGTTACCATTTTAATATTTAGACATGCAAAAGAAAAAGTTCAAAAAAAAAAAATTTCTAATATAAAGTACATTAAAACATAGAAATTATAAAAATATTATAGAAATTGCAAACAAAATAAACAATTATTTTCAAATTATAGAAACTATAGAAATTGAAAAAAAAAATCAGAAAATAAAATTTGTTGAAAAAAAACCAAAGATTATAGAAAAATACAGAAATGGTAAATAAATAACAAAAATATGGGAAAATTTATAGATTGTAGAAAAGAGAAAAATGTAAAAAACAGAAATTATAAAAAAATATTGGAAATTATAACAAAGCACTAAAAATGCAAAAAAAAAAAAACAATAAAATTGAAAACTAAAAAATACCAATTTTCCTCTTACTCACCATTCAAGAGTAATTTGGTCATGAAAATTGTTATTTATGTTAACATGGACACCTTTGTTAAGAAGCATTAAAAGTGCACTAACAAAAGGTGAATTTTGGAAAATAAAAACTTACTAACATGATGAGTTTTAGACATTTTGAAAAATTGTGGTGAGTTTAAGAGAAATGTTGAAAACTCATAGTAAGTTTTAGACAATTTCCCTTAAAACTTTAAATGGGACTGAACGATTGACCCAAGAACAGATAAGGTAATCGATTTTGTTTCACCCTAAAATCGTTCTTGGGCAAAAATTTGTGATTTAGTCAGCGACATGCTGATCTAAGTGGTCGAACTATCAATTCAAACAATAATTTTTGGCCTTTTTGTTTTGTTTATTTAAAAAAGTATATTTAAATTAAAATGAACCATCCATTCGAACTAGACGGTCAAACCATCGATTCAAACAATCATTTTTTGCCATTTTCATCATTTGACTTGAAAACCAATGGTCATGATGGTTTTGTGTTCGGTCCGATTTTTAAAACCTTGGATGTATCGCTCTAGTGAGGCATGAGTAAGTGTGGGTAGGACAGTAGGATGTGCGTGTGAGGTGCCAGATCCAGTATCCCTTGCCAAACACACACCACACGTGCCCCACAAGCACATTCAGACATTCTCCGTGCATTTGCAGCAATCTTGTTATGATGAGTGCAGGGGTGCCAATGGCTCGGGTTCAACTGTAAAACCCAGATTCAGGTTGCCAAGTAGGGTCCGATTATCATGTTAGGTTTTGGGTCTTCAGATTTAATCCGTAATTATCCTATTATATAAATAAAAAATGACCAAAAAATTAAAAACAATTAAAAGATCTAATTATTTTTAATCTATATGTATAATAAATGTATATAAATATAAATATTAAATTTATTAAATAAAACTTTATAATTATATATACAATATAAATAATTATATTATTTATATAAATAAAATAATAATTTTTTATTAGACTCAAAAATTTAATTGGATCTGATTGGGATAAATCCACATTCAATCCAATTAATTAGAATCAAGCTCTAACATCCAAATATGGGATAATCAACTTCAAAGTTAATCAAGTATTAGCCTTTCAGAGTACATTAACAGCCCTAGGGCCAAATTTATCCAAGTATAGACCCTGTAGAATCCGCATTCTGTGCACCGGTGGGTTTAGTGGACGCGTGAACCCACCAATCTTAATCGACCACATCGTCCAGGCCCAAAACTCTTTTAACATTAATGCGTCTTTCACTGTTAGCATGCGCTAGCCGGTTGAACCAGTTACAGAGGGACAAAATATAACTCAAAAAAACCCAGCCCGCATTTCTATTTCATTCTCCTTCCCATTTTGTCTGGTTTTCGTTGTTTTTCCTCCATCGAACCCTATCTGCACACCGGCGACCATACCACAGCGGATGGTGACCCGAACCAATGGCCATCGGCGGCGAGGGCCAAAGGCATACCAATGAACGAGGAGATGCATACCAATGACTAACTCAACTGTCATAGTCTAAAAGGCATACCAGTGAACGAGGAGATGCACAGCTACGGAGTAATAAGTGGTCCATCTCAGCTATTGAAGTCACTGATCTTGGTGGCATTGCAGACCTCGTCTTCTTCCTTATAAGCGTTTGGTTATTGTTAGAAGTTAACGCGACTCATTACATTTTGCATCCAAGCCTCTAAGACATGTCATGTTAGATTGTTAGTTAAAGAAGCTAGAATGTGGTCCCAACATCCTTGTTTCTAGTATTCTCCAGTGTCATACTTGTATTCAAGGTTCAAAGTTATGTATAGTTTCAGGAGATTTTTGATATATTTTCGGGGTTTTGATCGGTTCAGGGGGTGGAGGAGCCTTAAACCTGCTTTCTTGTATCAGTTAAAAAAAATAAAAATAAAAAAGGTACGGATACATCCCTACCAGCTTATCAATATTTTGAGCCTTGCTTGTATCTGTTTTCTGCCCCTTATCAAATGAAAAACCACTATTTGGTGTAATAATCTGCTCCAGTGATAGGTTGTGTTTTGTTTTTGTAGGTTTGTCTACCAATGATAAAAAACAAGTGACATTTGGTGCCATGAAAGTTCCCATTTTTTTTTCTACAACTATCCTTTAAAGCCTTTCCTTCTCGGCTTCCCCTCGCACTATTATTTTTGTATTTCTTTTGAAGGGATACACAATGGGAATAACCCATTCCCCAACCAGGTACAGGCGGGATTCAATCTCAAGTTTTCACTATGACTAACAGGAGACCTTACCATTCTAGCACTATAAAAAAACATGTTATATAGCCAATGGACAATAACAAGCGGCATAATCTATCAAACTACCATGCTATCAAAGTGAAGAAAAAAAAAAAAAAAAAAAAACTATGCCAGCAGACATGACCATCTATAAAGTTTCTAGTATATGGTCATGACCGCCGGTGGCTATCTAAATTTAACCTATGACCGCCGACATAAGGTTATTACTACAGTCATTGATTGGGATAAATAAATTTCAATTAAAAAATATATTTTCCCATCAAACACTCACCACATCTAATTCCAATTAAATGAATTTGAAGCAATTATTTTTAAAATAATGTTTCATTTCTATAAAAAATTACACTGCTAAAGAATTAGATTTTGAAACCTTATTATACATTAATTTATACATAACAAATTAGAAAATTGATTTATCTACTTCTTTGACCTGAGAACCGGTGGCTAAAACAGTTTCATTTTCAGTCCGGTTTTGAAAATCATGCTGCAGTTTTTTACATGCATCCAAACTATCTAAAAAGTCAAAATTAAAATCCTAGTTAATTCTGATTCTAACTTCTAGATGAACCAAACAGCATCAATTGGAATCCGATTCCAATTCCCATTATTCCAATTCTCATTTGAAGCAAAAGGCAGTGGGAATAGGCGATTCCAATTCCAATTCCAATTCCAATAATGAATCAAAATCTGATATCGACTTTTACAAAATTTCAATTGACAGAAAATTATTGGGTGACATGGCTAATAGAAGTAATCAATTAAGTTTGAGGGATAGTTTGTCATATGATCAAATTTGTTGGCCACATTGGTCAAATATAGGTGATGGACCTTTAGTACACTCAATTTTCATTTAGCAGCAGACCCTTCACTTGACATTTACATGCATCAAAGGTAAGCAACAGTGAATATTTTGGTCCATTTGATTCAAAGTTGAATAGGGTTAGTATTAAAATTTTAACAAAACTTTAGGCTATGTTTGGTTTTTAGGAAAAGGTAGGGAAAGGAAGGAAAAGACAGGAAACTATATAATGTTTATAAAGGTTTTCATACCTTTCCCTGCATTTTCCATCAAACCAAACATAACCTTAATGTTACATTTGATCACAAGTTGATACAACAATGGAAAACTGAAGGATGTTTTTGTCGTAGGATATAAATCAATATGGGAAGTTAGTGTCATTAAAAAAGGTTCATATGATGTTTCAAATTCATAGGTAAAATTACTAAAAAAATGTCCTAATTAGGTTCTCAAGGTATTCTTGATGAGGCTTTTGCTAGTAGGGGAAAACCCACACCCAAACAAGAGTTTATTATTTTACAGCTAAACCTTAAATATAAAATTATAAATCACTTAAAATTAGTGTTATAACCACTCATGTGCTAGCTATTAAAAGAATAACAGGAATGTGGATATGAGGCATTGAGGCCCCCGTGGCAAAACTAAAATACAAAAATTACAGTATGCAGAGAATTTTTTTTCTTTAATCTTCTACATCTCGTTAAATCAACAAATGATCCCTTTTTTCTTCAAAATTAGATTTTACCAAAAGCAAGAAAATATGATGTATCACTCTACCTCTTAATTGGTTTAATAGAAAATAAAAGAGAAAAGGTTGAGTACTTAAAATATTTTGAAATTCTTTAAAGATTTTTTAAATTTTTATTTTATTTATGTCAAACCAAACGCATTCTAATGTGATGCACTAAGACATATAAAATGGGATGAGACCTGAAATAAAGTTTCTGACACAATGGAAAATCAACGTTGAATGTTAAGTGGGAGATATGAAGAGTCGTTTTGCCAAAAAAAAAACTTTACAAACCAGATAGTTATTTGTATTTTACCCTTTTCTTGGTAAAATTGACAACGGGAGCAAATTGTTGAAATTCGGGAAACTAATTGTCACTCTACCCCCTTTTCTCTACCTTTTCCTTCAAACAAACATAGCCTTATTGTATTTTACACCCTGGTAGAAAAATTTCATGATTCATGACTAGGAACTGGGCCAAGATGCAGAACTACTGTTTTTTCTGGTGCAAAATCAGGGGTGCAACAATGAAGCATGAACACAAGTAGCATTCTGGTTTCTTTTCAGTAAGAATTTCTACATAAGCTTAGTAGGCAATGAGAGGGGCTCTTTCCCTTATAAGGCTTGTTTGGTGTAATATGGCACCCACAAAGGTCTTTTTTTCTTGTCTCTGTGTTGGGGGTAGTAATTTTGGATATATAGTTGATGGAGGAAACCTAGTTAGGCAAGGTTTTGGCAGAATTTGGTTTCATTACGATTGAGTGGCGTGCTCAAGGCATTAACCATATGGCATGACCGCATGAGTAATTTTGGACAAAAGGCAGATCAGCTTGGTCTTAAGTTCAAGGGTCTTTTGATTCTAAGGAAAGTCCCATTGAGGTTGTGATGAACTTTTTTTTTTTTTTTAATTTCGTAGGGCCTAGCTCTCCATTCATAGAGGTTCTTTGTAGAGAGTTAGGCCAATCTTTTTCCTTTATTTCTTTTTTTTTTTTTTGTCTATAGGCTTGTTTGGGAGTTATTAATAGCCGTATGCTTGATGTAAAGATTCTACTTGTTAGGATCAATTACACTCTACCATCCTGTACTTTTGAGTGTAATGACACTTAGCTCTTCATATTTTCATTTTGTGACAAAAATTCTATTTGAGTTATGGTTGAGCTGGTCCCAGGTGCCACATGGAAATCTCCGTGGCCATTTTATCTCTTTGGCCACATCGACACCATATAAGATGGATAAGCACGATTAAGAATGAGTCCCGTATGGGTAAGGAGGACAACTCCGTTGAGGAAGATGATTTATCCTGAAAACCTCGACAGATAATCTCATCCTGACAACCCTAGAAGTCTCATCCGAATAAGACATGGATCTTTAGCTATAAATAGGTAACCCTCGCTCAAGGTAAGAGACTTTTGATTCTTCAGATTTCATACTATTACTCTTTTATGCTCAGACCGGCATTATTTTCAACTACTCGGCCTGACCACCCATCTCTTCCATTACTGATTTGAGCATCGGAGTGCCTACTTGAGGAACAATTCCCTGAGCTTCCGATTCTCTTTATTGGTTTTAGATCTTGATCTTGGTGTGCAATTTTGTCCTTTCACTTTGGCTTCACCAATGACAGGACTATTTAACTATGACCTTAATTCGAGACACGTCAGATCAAACAACATCAAATTCATCCTGAACTTATAAAATCAAATTAGTTGAATTCGATATTTGGTTCAGTGGTTGGCATACCAGCCATAAATGCAAGTGAGACATTACGTGATTGTGGATCATATGCATTTTATTGGTGGTGTGGAGTAAAATGATTTATCCCACACCATCTATGGAATTCAACTAATCCTTTTTTGAACTTTCAAATTCCAGTATTTTGCCCCCTTCATTAGCATTCCATTTAACTTAAGAAAATATTCTCATATTATTGCAACGTGTGTGTTTACACATTTCAAAAATCTAAAACTGTCTTTATATCATTTTATGAGACCATTTTATAGAAATTTGATAAAATACAACATAAATAACCAAAAATAAAAATAGGAAAATGTGGAAAATACAAGAAATACAACAAAAATGAAGAAATTTTGGAAAATACAATAAAATACAAAAAGCAGAAAATACATCAAAGGAAAGGAGAAAAATACAAAAATAGGAAATGCAGAAAAAGAGTCAATCTAAAAATTGCTAAAAAAGACTGCACTTTAACATGCATATTTTCGTTATTTCATATTTTTTCAGTCCATCAAACTTTGAATGGACATTTTAGGATTTTTACCTTTTCAATTAGTCCACTAACAAACTTAGGGACAAAGTGCTGAAATCTAAAAATTCAGGGTGCGTCTTTGTCACAAATAATTTTTTGGAGAGATATATGCTAAGTGTCATGACTATTGTGAAATTACAGAGTGGTAGTTTGTAATTTAGCCAAATTGCTATTGATTGACAAGCTTTGTATGATTTTGAAGATAATTTGATTATGGGATGAAACTATTTGTTTATCATTATGGGTCCCAAAACCTGAGTCAAACCCTAGACGTGAGCATAGAGAAGACTTCAAAAAAGAATCATGCTTGATTAATTATGAAAAAAAAAGGTTGATTCCAAATATCACTTTATTAGCTATAGATTAGAATAGAAATGTAGGTATGAACATCAAGGTTTTAAAAACCAATTTGAAATTGAATCTGTTCTGACCACTGGTTTCTGGGTTGATTATTCGACATTCTGTTTAAATGGATGATTTATTTTAATTTAAGAAATAGAAAAAAAATAATTAAAATAAAAAATGATATAAACTATTGAATGGATTGACAATTTAACTGTCCAGATCAATGAATTATTAATCAAATTAACGATATTTTACCAAAGATTGGATTAAGAGTGAAACGGAACCAATTACCTGAAGGCCAGACAGTCTAATTGTCCAGTTCAACGGTGGTTCAAAAAACAATGGTGAAGACATCTTTAACTTTAGCTTAGACTGTGAACATGTCTGGTTAGTGGGACTTAAGCTATCATCCATCAAGAGAAAAGAAGAATAGGAAAAGATTGACAAAATGAACTGGAGTTAAAGGGAAACATAAGCATGGGAAAAGGCCTTTTATACGAGTAAAAGCATTTGTTGGGGTCAGTAAAGTAACCATGTGGAGGAATTTATCAAAGTAATTTTCTTTTTCTTTTTGGCTAGTAATCGTTAAGGCTGTCAGTTTTTAGTGTTGTTGTGTATTTGCTTTTTTACTTAAAAATTAAGTAATTCTATGCGGGTTTAAAATTTTATCATCGTTGTACTATATATAAAATGAATAAACTAATGAGCGAAATTACTTCACTGAAATATAAAGCTCATAATATACAAATAATGGAACCCAGCAAAAACAGTCAAACAAAAGTCCAAATGTGAATTAGGTTTTAAAATCTGATCCGGAAATGGAATCGCTGTGGCCACTGGTTTTTGGATCAGCGGTTTGACCATCCAGGTAGAACATTTCGGATGGTTTATATTATTAAGGCAAATGTTGGTATTAGTTTTTTAGACTTTTAGTTTTTATGAGAAAGAGGCTGTGGTTGTCAGCTGAGAAATAAAGAAAGAAGAAGAAAAAAACGAAAGAAAGAAAGAAAGAACAGAAAAGAAAAAAAAGAAGGAAATGAATGAGAGAAATTAAGGAATGAAAGAATGAATGAGGGAAAAAGGAGGAAAGAAGAAGGAAGAGGAGGAGGAGGAGGAGGGTTCGACTTTCATCGGCAAAGATGATGGCGATGGCAACAACAACTACAACTACAACTGCGGCGACAATAGAAACACGAATATGAGATCTGAAATCTGATTTCTCTCCAGTCTCCAACCTCTACAATCTTCTTCTCTTTACTGTACCTGGGCCTCAGATCTGATATCGTTCTTGTCTTAGATCTGAGATATTCTTCTCTTTTTCTTCTGTACCCACGAAATGCTGTTTGGATCGAGCAGGTTGATAGTTCAACCGCCCGGGTCAGCGGTTCTCTGACCAAATCAATAGGTTTTGGCCCAGGAATGAGTTAAGGGTGAAATAGAACCAATTGCCTGGGCGGTTTCTGGGATGAACGGTCAGACCATCCGGGTCAACGACGATTCAAAAACACTGAATGTTAACATAAACAAGACACAAGCCATATTGTTGCATTAGTAAAGCAAGTAAAATCTAACCATTAGGAAAGAACAAACTAGTGAAACCTCTGCAAACGACGCAAAATGACTTGAAACCCCAATAAAGGAATTTAATATTATAAATGTTGAACATCGTGCAAATGCACCTTTGAATTTATTGCAGCATGAGCAATTTAGTATTGTAACTGCTGCCCCAAACCAAGGTTCAAATCAGTTCATATCAGAAGCTTTCTAATACGTCCCTACAGAGTGTATCGGGGTTTTGACCGGTTCAGGGGTGAATAGACCTTAAACAGAACCCTCTGAACTGGATTTAAAAAGAAAAAAAAAACCTAAAAGAACTACTAATATGCTTCTACCAACGTATTGATATTTTGAGCCTAACCTTACAATATAAGCTTCATTTACATTGCTGTAAGACTATAAGTGCATGGGAGTTAATAGGTTGAAAGTAAATTCTGGTTTAGTTTTGCTTCAAATTTAACTTTGTCCTATTTGTTTGTGAGAAGTAAAAACAGTGTGATTTTCACCTCATATGCAAGAAAATGGAGGTGGGGAGAAAGATTATTTATTTAAGAGAAGTAAAAAGCAAAATGATGTATTCCCACTTTATATAGTTAGAAAAAAATTATGTAGAATAAGGTGGTACAACTTTTCCATCAGTTTTTAGAATGCAAAATTTGTACTACCAATCAATGCAAATGAAAGAAAAACATAAATTCGATGTTTGGTAAGAGAGCAAATCATAATTACAAATAAACAGATGTAAAATTGAGTAGGGTATAAAATTTGTATACTGTTCAGGTTTGAATTGCAAACAAAACAAAACTATAGATGCAACACTATAGATCTCAAATTGCAAAAATTCAACATTAATGCACATATCATGAGAAGAGTATTGCCATACTAGTGTTTCTGAACCGACCGTATTATTTACATTAAAAGTTATGCTCAATATTGTGATTATAACTCATGTAAGTGTTGATAGTCCACTTTTTAATCAATATATCTTTTCAATAGATTTTCCTTTCTTAGATACTCCTAAACAAATAATTGGCGTATCAATAGTTGCTATATAGGATTCAAAAAAATGTGTTAACAAACATGTTTCTTGACATGCGAATGTGACAAACGCATAGAACTAATGGTTATAAAACAGAACCATGACAAACACCACCTAAACGAACAAAATCACTTAATCCTCTCTCTCCCCCCGAAAATAAGGGACTCGACCCATCAACTCAAGAGCCCCAAAAGAGGGCTTTGAACAACCTTGGTGTCACACAGTAAAAGTGAAAAAACAAAAAAATACAAGAACCAAAGTCATGCCTTCATTTTCTTTTCTTAAGGCCAGTTTGTTTGTAGTGCAAATTTTATTTGTATTAGTGTGCATGTTACTGCAAATAAGTTGAGTGTAAATTCTGGTTTATTCGTGAGAAGAAAAACGATGTAATATCTATGTTAAGGTTTTTAAAACTGGATAGGACAAGGAACCATTATAGGGTCCAATTCTCGGGTTAAACGGTCCGATCGTCTGATCCGAATAGATGGCCCACTCTAATAAAAAATAAAAAATTTAAAAAACCCTAAAAAGGTCAAACACCATTCCCAGGTCAAATGGTTCGACTGCCCGGGTCAGTAGTTGTTGACCAAATCAAGGGTTTTTGGCCAAACAGCGATTTTGAGGTAAAACAGAACCAATCAAGTGACCAGTTCCTAGTTTTTTCTGGTTCAGCCATCCAGTCTGGTCCGATTTTGAAAATATTGCCCTACACTATGTAAAAGATAACTTTATTTGCTTGAAAGTGAGGTAAAAAGCAAGATGATAAAAGAATTAAGGTAGAAGGAATGTGGTGCAAATTTTACACAGTTTTTGAGATGCAAAAATTGCACCACCAATGAATGCAAAACTTAACCAAATACAAAATTTGTATTTGATTCAAACTTACATTGTAAATTAACAGAGAGGTAAAGTGCCAAAGAGATGATAATTGACAATAAGCGATGCCGATTCATACGACAACAAAAGTTTCAGGAATGGTCAGTACTGATTGCAAAGCTTTTGCAAAACGGAAAAAGTATAAACATTCACCGATGGCCCCCGTGAATTGACATCAATTTCGGATTGCCACCCACCCTAACTGTATTTTGAGCCTAAAAATTCTAACCTTGAGCTAAACAGTCATTCTCCCCTTGCAAAAGAAGCCGTTGATTACCGTAAGCATTTCCTTGTACCATCTATTAATGATATTTGATTGTGGGACCCGGGGGGGTGGTCAGTCGTGGCTTTTTTTCTTTTACGAGTGGTGGTGGCGGCTATCATCTCTCCAGACTCCACATAAAAATCTAAAAGGTTAGAGGAATGTGATGATTACATAAGACAAGGATTTTCTAGGTCCAAGGGGTTGGGATTTCCTGCTTACGATAATTCTGTCAACGCCAATCCACAATAAATCATTCTCGTAAATTGAGAATATTTCTTCTGCATAATACCATATCATACAGACGATGAGATGTTATTCATGTATAATTGCGATAAATGTGGATGGAGTTTTCGTGAATAAGACTTTAAGAAATCCAGACTCCACCTTGACGGGATTCAAATGAGCATTTGTCAAACCCGATGCAATCAGTGTTGTAAGATTTTGGTTGGACCAGACGGTCAGACCGTGAAAACCAGGAACTGGTTTCCATTATGGATATCGGTTAAATGATGATTCTTAACTTCTTACCAATTGAACAAATCAATCACCCAGTTAACTGAAAAAGCCGTAACCCATAGAGTATTCGGGTTTTTAATCCGGTTCGACTCTTACAATATTGGATGCAATTAGAAAAACGTTCAGCTCAGTATCCAACTTGCACCTTTCTTCGTAAGGGCAGGTTTCTCACCGTTAATGTTGCCTTCCCCCTTTATCCTCCATATTTAGGGGTTGCAAACGGTATCTAATTATCCAAATTTGAAATTGAGATCAATCTTACAAAGGGTGATCCATCGAATATGGATCCTTCCATTTAGATGTGTAAAGTGGGCTGTGCAGTGTTGGCTTGCGGGCCGTTATGGGCCATGCCGCCCTTCCTAGTGAAAATTTTGAGGGTCGGCCTGGCATGGCCCACAGCCCAAGCACGTGCAGGCCCGTGCCATGTTGGGTAGTGTTGCGAGCCGGGCTGGTCCATGGGCCAAGCCTTGGCTCAAGTCAGGCTATGAATCAAGTCAAAGCTATTTTTGTCTATTTATTTAACAAAATTGAAAAAAAACTAAATTTTTAATTTTATATAAATTTTGATGTATACAATTGCTTATATATACATTAATTAAATAAATTAGTATAATAAATTGAAAACAATTGTTTATTTTATTAATATATTATATACTATATATTATTATATAATTATAATTTATATAATATATAAATAGTATATATGGGTCATGCTGGTCCAGGTCGTGGGCGGCATAGCCTGCTTGGTTGTATTGTGTCGTGTCGGCCTGTGGACTTTGAACCCCAAGCCTAGTACGGTATAAACCATTGTGTCGGGCCTGGCATGGGCCGTTGGCTTTCGTGCCGTATTGTGCTGGACCAGTCTAAAGTCATGCCGGGCAGTAAGTGGCGTAGCTCGATTTACACATCTACTTCTATTCAATATGATATAATCTGATTCAATTTGATTAAAAATATTGCATTTTCATTAAATTGTCATAAGTTCAAATTTCATATAAATAATTATTAATTCATTATGTCCACAAGATATAATATTAACTAAAGTCATTTTATTTCATTATATTAACAATGTATACCATTTTGATAAGTTTTAGCATAATTTATTTATACTATTTAATATAATTGGGAACTCATTTTAATAGGGTGATAACTCACTCTTTTAAAAGCATTTACTATGGTTGTTACACATTATTGATTTATTATCAAAATTCACTCATTAACCTTCATTGTAGGAATCCAACACAACTTCTTTTACTCAAATATCGTATTCACAAAATTTAATAATAGCTTTCTCATTTCTTAGCTAGAAGTAATGTTTTCAAGTTATCCTTGATTCAGATGATCAGACCGTTTGGTTCAAGAATCATTCAAGCAATTGGCTTTGTTTCACCCTTAATCTAGTCTTTGGTAAAAAATTATTGATTTGATAAACAACCCATTGACCTGAGTGGTCATCGAAGATGGGCACATCAAAGAGTTGCACATACCCATCGGAACTTTCACAAGTGTATTGAAAAAAAAAAACTCTTTGGGGCGTTCTTTTTTTTTTTTTTGGATTTTGAGAGGGGGGAAAGTTTGCTAATGGGATTTTGTTTCCCATTGACCAAGAACCCCATGTTATTTTTTTTAGATTTATGTGTAGAGTAGGAAAAGTTTATTTTCCTAAGTATCATTTGCCTGAGTAAGTGATACCCATCTCTTAGGTGGATAAGTAACTTTTCCACATGAGGGAAAGTCACTAACACTTGAATGGGACAAAAATGCTCCTTTTAATCATGAATTTTTATGGCTAAAATGGTCATCACCTTATTTACTTGAGAAATAAAAGAACATCGGTAAATGCACTTACCTAGGTAATTTTTTCTTAAGAAACACTTACCTGAGTAAGTGCATTTACCAGAGTAACTAATTTACCGAAAAGCAAACAAGGCCTTTGTGTTAACCTCCCATTAGGAAAATGGAGTGAAAATGATGATGTTTGAATCTTGTAACCTATTAAATTTACTGAAAATACCCAAGATACCCTTATAGATGTATTTTTCTCATCTTCTTAAAAAAGGGTTTGCTTTCTACTATGCTTCTTTTGTTTATAAAAGCTTTTCATTTTGGGAAAAATTCCCGATTAGAACCCTTTTTACTTTAAACCTAGTGTTACTTTAGTCCCCGAACTTTAAAATGTAATAATTTAGTACCTGAACTTTTAAAATGTGTCAATCCAATACCTGTTGTTGATCAGTCCATTGACCAATAGGTAAGTGGCACTTGAAAATGCACAAATGCTCTGATTTATAAGTTTTAAAAAATAATAAAAATTTAAAATAAATTAATAAAAAAAAAACTAAAATTTTATTATTTATAAGTTTTTCACGACCCAATTCTTTGTGCTGTACCGGCCCATGGGCCTCAAAACCCTTACTTTGACGGGACACGATGGTTGGGGCTAGGCCTGGCATGGCATGGCGTGTTTGCTAATTGCTATGGTGACCGGGCCGTGCCATACGGGGGGTGGTCCGGTCCACTTTAGTGCTCTGATTTTTTTCCGGATGTGAAACAAACAAACACGGATAATCTGATCATTTTACATTTACCGTTGATGGCTGACGCCGTTTAATTTATAAAATTTGGAGGGGGCGGTATTTACAACTTCTGATAGTTCTTTAGGTATTAAACTGATAAAATACTGTAGTATAGGCGGGTTTCTGAAATTTTCCCAGTTGCATTAACAAAGAAAACGTTCAAGTACGAATTCCGAACCGCATGAACAAACGAAAACGTTCGCGCGTTACCCTCAAGACACTTTATAAAAGAGAAAGAGAGCCACTGAGGGTGAGGGTCTACCGAGTGAGAGGCAGAGTGAGAGAGGCAGAGTGAGAGAGGTCCGAATCATCGACAATGGAGTCTTTGGTTCTGCAACTCCACGAAATCGAAGCAGTGAAGTTCGGTAACTTCAAGCTCAAATCCGGCATCTCTTCCCCAATCTACATCGACCTTCGTCTCATCGTCTCCTATCCATCTCTCCTCCAACAAATCTCTTCCCTCCTCCTCTCCGCCGTCTCTTCCACCACCTTCGACCTTGTATGCGGCGTCCCTTACACCGCTCTCCCCATCGCTACATGCGTCTCTATCTCCAACAACATCCCCATGGTCATGCGTCGCAAGGAAATCAAGGACTACGGCACCTCCAAGGCCATCGAGGGTGCGTTCAAGGAGAACCAAATCTGTCTCATCGTCGAAGACCTCGTCACCAGCGGTGCTTCCGTGCTTGAAACCGCCGCCCCGCTTAAGGCGGTCGGATTGAAGGTTACGGATGCTGTGGTGCTTATCGATCGGGAGCAGGGAGGGAGGGAGAACCTCGCTGAGAATGGAATCCGACTGCATTCCATTATTAAGCTGAAGGAAATGATTGAGATATTGAGGAAGAATGGTAAGGTGTCGGAGGAGATGGAAAAGCAGGTTAAGACTTTCTTGGAAGAGAATCGCGCGGTTTCCGTTCCGGTGGTGGCGCCGCCGGAGAAGGCCAGGGTTAAGTTGTCGTATTCGGAGAGAGCAAAGATGAGTAAAAATCCAACAGGGAAAAAGCTTTTTGAGGTAATGGTTGCCAAAGAGAGTAACCTCTGTTTAGCTGCTGATGTTTCAACTGCTGCAGAGCTACTTGTCCTTGCAGACAAGGTATATTCTACCCTTTGTTCTTCATCTTTACCTTCTGATTGTTGCGTACCCAGTTGTGATAATATGTCCTCTGTAGATTGTTCCTTTTCTTGGTTACGCATATTTTCAATTTTTTTTTCTCATTTGAGTGTATAAAAAACGTTTTTTTGCTGATAAAAAACGTTTTCTCTATATTTTTCTTTGCTATCAGAAAAAAAAAAAAAGAATAGCTATAAGAATGTCGTTCATTGTTCATTATGGTTCTATACAGTTGGTTTTTACTTGCTAGCAATTGATGAATATATCGTAGGACAGTGTTAAAGCTGTTAAAATTCCTTGTTTGAACATCGCGGCGGCTGTTTTCATAGTTTAGAACCGTGGTTGTATTTAAGCGATCAGAATACTGTCACCACCATCATCGCCTCGTCCCAACTATATGCGATCGGTTGCAAGGGGGGAGGGGGTTGACTCATAGCCTGTCAAGCCTGAGTAATCTATAGATGAAACTCCAAACCGTTCGTTTTTTTTTCTCCTTTTGATTGACAACGGAAGAGAACCATTGGTTTTGCACAGCCTTAAGATGAATCAGTAATGAAAACATGAAATACTTCTCATTTGCTTAACCGTAAGTGACAGTTTTATAAAAATAAGATTAATTGCTATAACTGAAGTCCATTAATCAGATGGGTGCCGTTACTAGGATATCTCATTGATGGAAACTTTGCAAGGATTCTGTATGAAAAACCATAATTTATAGAAACGTATCATCTGTCTATTATAAATCCCTTAAGTACTGAGTTCTCCCCATTCAAATTCTAGTTCCTTTAAGCAAAATTATTTATATGTGAAAGACAGTTTGATGTAATGCAGTTTGATTAGTGCGTTTGTCTCCTTGTCTTTGGGGGTGGGGGGGGGGGGCTCTGTTGTAATTTGTTGTTCTATTAATAAAATTTTACCTTACCTTTCTCAAAAAAAAAAAAAAAAAAAAGACAGTTTGATAGCATCAGTCACTTTGAGTCGTTTCTCTAGTGCATATAGAATTCTTTCAGTTTTTTTCCTGAACCTATGGTGCCGAAGAAGGATAAGGGTGGAAACTATGTTTTATACACAGGTTCTGATGTGGATATGTAGCTTTAGCTGATTGAACACTTTGATTTACTTTCTAGCAATTCTGCACGGGAATTTGTCTGATGCATGTTCTGTTTGTGTAGATTTATCTTTGTTCCAAGTAGATGGTGATCATTCATTTTATTTTTTCTATTTGGGAGGGCAGCACTTTATAGGTGCCAATAACATGTGCATTAATTAAGTATAATCTTAGAGATGCTGATCTCTTTGCCCTCTATTATTTATCATTTTTGTGGGGTCACATTTCCAAGCTTCTAAGATAACCTGAAACCTGGTCTTGATTACTTGTTCTAATGATGGTGGTATTGGTTTCATTTACTGAAAAGGAGAAGATGGACTGTTTTCTTTTATATTTTGATAAGTATGAAGTTGTGTTCATTTATGCTTTTCAAAATAATTCTTACATCATTTGGTCATTGATTCTGTTCTGGGTATGCATGCAGGTTGGACCAGAGATTTGCTTATTGAAAACCCATGTGGACATATTGCCAGATTTTACCACTGAGTTTGGCTCCAAGCTTCGCTCAGTATGTCAATTTGCTTTCCTACTTTATTTTGGCATATCTTTTTGTTTTCTCGTCGTTGCTTTTTGTCTTCCATAGAGTGCTTTATTTTCTTTACCAAGCAAAAGATGAAGAATGTACCTTTATGTTTTGGGCAGTTCATTACTTTTTCATAAGGTAAAAATATCATTGAATAATTAGGACTGTTTTCAAAGCTCAATTTTGATGGAAGGCTCAAAGCCTTGATACCAGTTGAACCAGGCTGGATTTTTTCTGGTCCTTGTTGTAAAAGGATATTTTAGGTCCTATTTGAGATGGATTTCAATGAAGTGTAACCTAGAATCCTTCAAGGATTATTAATATTTAAAGGGATTCCTTGGTTACTTTGGTGATTGATGATGATTCAGCCAAATGCCATCTGCATAGTGAAGAATAAGAAGATTAGATTGTGAAGATCAACAAGTTACTTGGACAATGTTATTGATTTTGGTCGAGGATGATCTTATCATTTCCTCTAATTCCTTCAGAATGCAGATGAAAGTGTATTATTAACCAACATTTATGTAATGACTTCCGTAAATGGCCGCATTTCATGTCAAGCACATATTGGATTCTGACACTCCACACACTCTGGTTGTGACCGTTTCTATATTTTGTTCTTTTCTTACTTGCACAAGAAGTACTAAAGTTCACCATACATATTGCACATTGTCTTTTCCTGTAGAAAGCTTCCAGGCATGGTTCTAAGTATTGATATGATATGCCCTGTATCGGGTGTATCCAGTGATTTAAAAGCACACGTGAGGCACATTTTAAGATACACACCTTGCCTAGGACCCAGGTTCAGCATTTTCCAAAGGTCTGCACCTTGCCTAAGGCTGCAGTCCATACTAAAGGGCCACTTTTGTAGGCACTCTAATCCCACAACTTTTTTTTTTTTTTTTTTGGGGGGGGGGGGGAACGGGCCACTGAAACTGAAGTGCTGCATCATGGACAACAGAGTAAGTGCCTTTTCTATCTCACTTCCAAATTCTGCTATCCTCTTCAGGGGCAATCGGCTGGAACTGCTGCAGCTGAAGTAATAATCTTTCCAGCTCATCTATTTCCTAGTCAAAAAAGACTCCTGGGGATTTTGAATAAACAATATCCCTTGTCCATAGACATCTGATACAATTTAAAAAGATATTTGATTGCTTTTGAAGTATATGAGGAATGAGGATATATCCTTATTTCAGGGTTATGGCAATGTAGTAGGTTAAATGAATCAGCTGTTCTTCCTTTACCCTGTTGGGATGGTTTCTTTCAATATTTTTTACTGGGTCAGGTCAAGTCATGTTTTGTTTCCAAAACAATGGAGTGTGTCTGGTTCAGGCAGAGGTTAAGTTCCACCAAACCTGAAAGCTTGAGTCATTTGCCTAGTGTTTTTTAAGGCTCTCTTCACTGTATGGTATTATTAAGGGTAGAAACCTGAGGATCCTTTGCCCTTTGGATGCATTTTTGTACCTGTAAACTCATGCAATTTGAAAATCAGTCACTATGGCTTCACCCTCTCAGTATATCCAACCCTAAATAGCATTTGAATGAGTCGTCCTTCTGTTTCTCTCCAACATGGCTTAACCTTTTTCTTTTATAATTATTTAGTTATGAAATTTGAAATTTGGTCGGTCTATACCTTTCAAGTGATGCACTACCATCCTTGATTTGGCTTCTTATGCAGTAGTGGCAACGATTTCTGGTTAATATTTGCTTAAATTAATTGTTTTATGGATAATTGAAAGAAATGTTTAAATTGGTTGCTTTTATCATGAGGATCTAGTTTATTGGTTGGTATTTGCTTTCTGCTTGCTTTTATTTATTTTTATTTTGGGACTGGTTAACCATGGCTTCTGTCATGGTCTGAAGAATAAATTTGTATCTAATTTTCTGTAGGGACTAGGTACCATATATTGGAAGTTCAGTTGTAGGTGCCTGCCTAAGCGCTGGTACCCATCCAACATGTAACATGCTTATTGGGTTTTAAAGGCATGTCTGCTTGGACCTTCACCATTGTGTTGTGTTGGAATTTCCTGTCATCCACATTCTCTATATTTTGACATTCTCCTTTTTTTCCATACTCAGAATCCTTGATTGGTAATAATATTGACAAGGAAGGGATAAAAAACATAGCTTGATTCAGCAATTAACCAATGTTCATTGACTCTTGTGCATTAGTCTGTCCTAAGTATCCAGGTGGGCCAGGTTTTTATGCATAGACATTGCCTCTGCATGTGATAAAATGTGATCAACTAAAGGCTAAGCAAAGCAAAGATAGGAATGATTAGTTTGGAAGAAATAACATCCAACTTTCTCTTGGATCATTCTCTGATAGGGAGCATTGTGTTGTGGTAGAATGTTGCTACCAGAATAGCCCCTTCTAGGCTGATTTTGGAACTGGTTTTATCCATTCTTAATGGTATTTCATGAATCATATTTTTTGATTGTAGGTATTTTATTGATGAAGTTTTGCAAAGCATTCCCTCCCTTTTCCTCTGTCAGAACATGATTTAAAAAATAAAAGGACATTAATGGTTTGCCATTTGAACTTGAAAAGCAGTTATTGTCTGCTATATTGTGTAGTTTAAACTCAATGTCATTTCATAAAGGCGTACTTTGCTGACTGAAATGCACTAACCATAATTAAGCATGGCTACTTAGCATCTTTCTTGACCAGTAACTATACAAGGTCACAGTTATTCTTATCTTAGCATTTGGAAAGTTATCCACTTAATATTGAATGCAATTGCCTAGTTTTCTTTTAGTTAATTTATGCATTTTTTATTAATTAAAATTATTGCTAGGTTTGTAGCTGATTGGCTTTATTTCTATTGAAGGTCGCAGATAAACACAACTTCTTAATCTTTGAGGATCGTAAGTTTGCTGACATTGGAAATACTGTGACTATGCAGTATGAAGGGTGGGATTCAACTTCTGTCCTGGATCTTTGTCCCTTATCTCAATTTTTTTATTTCATTAGTTTTTGCTTACATTTTTTTTATCTAAGCTTGAAGGCTCTTATTTTATTGTTTTCAGAGGTGTGTTCTGCATTTTGGATTGGGCAGATATAGTTAATGCTCACATAATCTCGGGTCCAGGAATTGTGGATGGTCTAAAGTTGAAGGTCTGGCTTTGGCAGAAGTACTAACATTTCATATCCAATAATTGCTGTTTGGGATTGATTTTTCATGATATATCAGAAATCTAGAACTTTATTTGGTTTTACATATGTACTATATTGAGTTGATACTTGATAGTAATGCCCAATCTATGACTTTCAAAATTCTGGAATGAAGGGCTTGCCCCGTGGCAGAGGCCTACTACTGCTTGCAGAAATGAGCTCATCGGGAAACCTTGCCAAAGGAGACTATACAGCTGCAGCTGTGAAAATTGCTGAAACCCATTCAGATTTTGTCATTGGCTTCATCTCAGTCAACCCAGCATCATGGCAAGGTGGACCAGTAAATCCAGCACTTATCCATGCAACCCCTGGAGTTCAAATGGTTGCTGGAGGTGACACACTGGGCCAGCAATACAACACTCCTTATTCTGTAAGTTACTTTTGCCATTGATTGCACATTCTCTGATTTGGTATTGCTTCTTTAGAGTAATCTTTCTTCTTAGCTCTTGCTCTCTTTTGCCAATTTATTTATTCAAAGTTTCAAATAAATGCGAAGTTATACTAGGAGTAGAGTTCGGGGTTAACATGTGTTACCTGTCCACCAAATACAGATTTTTTTTTTCATTGGTTAGTCCTGGGTCCACATATTGACATGGGGCTTTTCCATTTTGCGTTCTTTTAAACTTGTACATATTTATGCTTCTTATTGATGTCAAAAGAAAGGTAGGGAAAGGAGAAAAATTAGGCTGCTGGAGTTGATAAGAATAAGGTTTAGTTAGGTTCAGAGATCAGCAAATTGCCTGGCTGATGCTTTGACTAGAGAATTCATTGGAAATGTCGATTATTCAAGGTGAAAAGGGTTGGGTGAAGCCAGTCTATATATATATATATATATAAGGGGTACCAGGCACAGGTGTGTACTTGTACAGAAATCTTTTCTTTAATCAATAAATTTGATTGTTACCCATTAAAAAAATTCAGGCTCCCTGCCCCCATTTCTGTGTCGGAGTGGGTAATCAAGCTGGCATTTGCAAGAATCATGCTAAAGAATTTAATAATGAAATGGCTGTAGATAGATATAAGTTAGAAAAAAGAAGTTGAAATGAGTGAAGCTGAGTAAACAACAGTTTTCCATGCATATGAAACTAAAAGAAAATGCAAGATCTTTTGATGGTGCAAGGGAGATTTTTATCTGAATCAACTAAAAGAAATTACATCGTACTGGTCTTTACAGAAAGTCTAGAGGTCGTTTTGATTGGGATCTGAGGGGAGCAGGGACAAAAGAAACCTAAAACTTGTACAGCAATACTTTGCTTTCCCAACTCTTTCATAGTAATTTAAATAATGTAAAGCTTGTTCTTGTTGTATCAGTTTTTTGTTGTCAAACTGTTTCTTTTGCATTGGTTAATGTCTAAACAAAGGAGCCTAAGGTAGAAGATTCAGATTTTTGTTTTTCGGACAAGTCCTCAGGCTGGTTCACGTATAAGATCCTGAATTATTCATGCTGGGGTTCCTTCCATCAATTATGGGAAAAGTAAGCATGTGAAGTTGCCTGTTCATCATTTTAAATTTTCTTGACTCCATTTTGTCTTCCTGCTTCTCATTGATGATCATTTCCCAGAAGATTGGGGGATGCTGTTATAGCATGTTTTTTTTTTCCAAGATAGATGCTCTGATACCCAAATGGTCAAATACTGATATCCTGTTGACTTTTGAATATTTCCTATATTTGTCAATAATCAATATGCTTGTATATCATAGTACTCATAAAGGGGTTCATGAAATTAGAAGTTTAGTTGAATTCCACATGATGGAAAACCATTGAAGAGATCCTGCTAAAGTATGTAGGTGCCAAAATATTAGAAGCATGAACAATTGAATGGAAAAAATAAAAAAACAGAAGCTACTCAACCTGGTAGATCTTCAACATAAGATACAAGGATAAGGAGCAATATTAGTTATATCCGGATCTACCCAATGCATTATTTGATCTATAGTCTGTACATCATCTAATATAATACCTGTTTCTTTCTCTTGTTGTTTCAAGAACCGATTTTTGTCTCATCAATCGTCCATTTCAATTTTCTGATGCCCAATTATTTTAACAGTATATAATAGAAAAAACCAAATAGGCAAGTTTTTGAAGTTCTACTTGCAAGCTTATTATCGATTTTAGATCAATTCGTATTTTCCATGGGTCTAATTTTAACGGTGTTTTCAGGTTGTTTATGACAGAGGAAGTGACATCATAATTGTTGGACGTGGGATTATTAAGGCCGAAAACCCCGCTGAGGTTGCTAGAGATTACCGTCTTCAAGGATGGGATGCATATATGGCCAGATGCACTTAAGAATCCTTGGTCTGAAACCAACGTATTCTAACTTGCATGATTTTGCCAAGGAATAATTGAATTGAAGCCATTGCATGTACACCAATACCCATTTGGGTGTTGGAACTCTCGCATTCAATTCATAATGAATCCCAGATATGGTGAGAAATCAAATGTAGGCTCAGACTTCACCCTTTATCGTGTCACATATTTTACTAAAGCCCACCCTATAGTTTGTGCTTACTAAAACACCCCCTATACTTTGCAACTGATTTATTTAATCAACCTTCCATTTGTTGGAAGTGGAAAATGATGGTTTGATCCCCTTGTTAGTAGTTCAAACAAATTAATTAATTAAAATAAAATAAAATAGAAATGATAAAATAACATTTTTTTTTACTTGGTAAAATGTGGACAACCACTTTGTTTAGTCGATTTTGTTCGAGTTCGTGTTCTGTACACCCGTGAACCCACCAATAGGATGCAACCACGTCGGCAATTTGAATTTGGGCTTTAGTTAACGGACTTCTTACCATTAAATCCGGTTGAATCGGACACAAAAGATTTCATTCGAATTCCCTCTTCCTCCTCTCCTCCACCAAACCTTGACCCAAAAACATCCCACATCCCACTGGAAATCTTGCTGTACACCGATGTTTGTGGACGTCAAGTTCACCGGCGGCAGTCCGATGCTAAACGGGGAATTCTGCTGCCGCCTAAACATTTCAACAAACAGAAAGAAAATAAATAAGTTTCCACGGAAACAGGAGAATAAAGTTAAAAGGTAATCAAGAGGTTAAAGGTAAACGACCAAATTAAACAACAAAAGTGAATTGCGTATTCTTCATTTCTCACAAACAGTTATATATGCCGATAATGCATCCAAATTTACAGTCATATGCAGTAAAAACATGACCATGAAGTTTTTCGGCGCATACGCCATTTCCGGGAACACTTTGCAAGCTCTTTTAAACTCGCCCCTTCTGGGTAGGATGGATGGCTTCCTCTAGGAGAGATGGTTAGAGGACACTTTCTCTGCTCATCTCAAAACTCAGACATCATTTCCTCAATAATTTGCCCAAAAAAAGCATTCTTAAAACTCTCTCCTCATCTCCAATAATTAATGTTTATGTTACATTTTCCCTCCCCATTAAATCTATTATTTCCACTTAAAATATAAATTAGATAGACTGGATCAAGTTAAGAACCAACCCAAAACTAACCCTAGACATGATCCTGACCTAGACCCAAAATGAAATCGATCAAATCCCAAAATTATCAACCCAAAACCAAATTTCTATTCAACACCATGCATTGCATGGGTTTACTTGCTAATATCCATTTCAATTAGAATAGAATCTGGATTTTCAGAAACTATCAACATAGGTAGTAGGTACCATATATGTATGTGTATATGTATTGAACATCCCCCAAGTGGATATGTCAAAGGGCAATAGACTAATGGGCCGGAAAGCTATATACATGTATTTATGTATGTATGCGTATATGTGTGTATATGTACATTTGTATGTATGATATGCATGATTAAAATAAATATGACCAATCATGCATGGTCTAATTGGAAGAGGAACATATCTACCTGAGATATAAAAAAAATGAAAGAGATAAAATAACTATTCATTAGAAATTCTGAATGTGTTTTTCCAAGATGTGTGAATCTAGTTTTTAAAACAAAAGCACGCTACAATGGCAAAAACAATAGTGGAGAACAGTCGCTTGTTTTTGTTTTGAAATAAAAAATCGTGCATATTAGATACTGGTCCCTAATTTGTGAAGTTTTACTCCTGAACTCAATTCGAAGTAACTCTAACCCTAACCTGACTTGATCCAACTAAAATAAAAATTGGATGCAGAACCCATCAGCCCCGCCCCATATGTAGCAAATATAACATACGTGCGTACATGCATACATACCTATATTATATTTTAAAATGCAGTTGTCCATAGCAACTTTCTCTCTTTTGATTTTCAACCCTTTTAAAGTTGGTTTTTTTTTTTTTTGGGGGGGGGGGTGCGGGTTACTAATAGACTAGGATGGGACTGCAAATTCAATTTCTGAGGGGGATTGCAGTCCAAAAAACCCTTTAAAGTTTTGTGGAATTTTTGTTTAAAAGAAATAAAAAAAATTAACAAGAGTTAACTAAATCAAATTTCCTTTTGCATTAAAATTGAATTTGAGTACACCAGAAAAGAGTTATTTCCAGTCATCCATTAATACCAATCCATCTGTACTCAACATTTGGTTGGCATTGCACTCAGCGACGTAATGAAGAATTCTTTTTCTTTTTTTCCCGTGGGGTCATTCAATAAATTGTATCAAAAATATTTTCATACATTAAGTGATTTGACTAAAAGTAACACAAATAATTTAACATCTTTAAAATACAAAAATAAGGAAAAGACTGTAATACCTTAATCACACTATTTCAATAAAAAATAATGTCATCTTTATCTTAAAACAAAAAATCTAGATGTAAGTACAAAAGCAATGTAAAAAACACAATTCAGAAGGAAAAAATTAAAAGCATAAAAATATAGATAACTCATACTCCATCTTTTTCAAATTTAATTTCATAACAAGTCTTGCATCAAAAAAATTACATTAGAAATTTATATGTATATGATATATGAGAGGACTATTCGATTAGAATGGTAAATTTCTTTTAAAGCTTTGTCTTTTGTTTTCTTGTTTTTTATAGTTAAAATCCAAGTGATGCTTCCAAATTCTTTTGATGTATGGTTTGCTTCTTGAGTTGACAGATGCGGTCAGATTAAAAGTAGAAAGGATGAGTTGTTGAATTACACAGCTATTCTACTATGGATGATATGAGAGTACGAAGGAATGTGTTCTTGAAAATGTGATCCCTGATTCTAATCTGTCCTTATCTATGTATAACAGGGCTTGGAAGGAGTGGTAGATGATTTTACTAAAAAAACGACAAGATTCTTCGCAAATTCCTGAGGGTGATTAACAAAGTTTTTTTTGGTGGCAGCCACCTCAAATGAATGTTCTTAAAATCAATGTAGATGATAGTTTTATCAAGTGGATGAATGGAGTAGTTATCAGAAATCATTTTGGATTTTGCGAAGCAGTTCTTTTTGGTCCCTGCTCTGTGTCCTCTTCATGGAATTCAGCTAGCAAAACAATTCTCCCATGGTCCTTTTGTAGTGGAAAATGATAATAGGTCCTTAATCCAGGCTTTATCACCAGGAGATTTCTTTGCTGCTCAGGATGCTTTCTTGTTTTTTCTTTTAAGTATATTCATTCTGTGACTGTATCCTTTTATTTTGTTAAAAGAGAATGAAACTCCCTGGCCCATAGGCTAGCCAACAAAGGTTTAAAGGAGTCAAGTGTATATATAGACAACGAGAAGTCTTTACTGATGTTGGGTGATTTGGCCCGACCTAATAATAGGGGGACATGTGGATGCGACCTGACTATCAGGATAATAACTCATCTCGATGTGTCAAGTCCGCGACAGATGAGCTCATACAATCAGACCACCTAAGGAGAAATCCACCTCAGGACGAATCTACCTTGGTGCAAGGTCACATCAAGACCACCTCGGTCCCAAGGCACTTCAGCATTCATATCGGGTCAGATTTAAAGGACACGAGCTCAAGCAATGCTAACCGACCATTGCATGGAAACTCCAAGGATCTCACCACCATACCCCGTGCCTTATGGGATCGTACCTTGTAACAACTAGTATTATCTCCCCACTCCCTGATTTAGGCAAAAATGGCCAACCTTACCGGTTAGTAGCATTATCCCCAATTAACACGAAAACAGATCCTATTGCAATGAGAATCCCAAAACTACTCCATGGAACCCACGAGGACTCCAGTATATAAAGACCTCACCCCCCCAGGGGCGGACGATATGCGTAATATCTACTCTTTGGTCCTCTTACAATCTAAGTTTATTTTTAGCTTGCAACCAAGTGCTAACTTAAGCATCGGAGCGACCACACCGGGTAATCACCCTTGGGTTCTCT
The DNA here is from genome assembly GCF_056320005.1 of Nelumbo lutea. NCBI lineage: Eukaryota > Viridiplantae > Streptophyta > Magnoliopsida > Proteales > Nelumbonaceae > Nelumbo > Nelumbo lutea. Next base: position 12,712,451 of record NC_142690.1, read on the forward strand.
GATTCACCTCTTGCAGATTCTTCAAGCCCGTCGTTGCTGGTATCCAGATCACCTCCAGTTAGGAGCAGTTAGATTGCGCTACATCATTTGGCGCCGTTTGTGGGAATCGCTTCAAAAAGCCTCTTTCCACTAAGCATCCCAAACTCAATGTCGATGGCATCCTCCAACAACGCCAGACAGAACAATGAAATGAATGTCTTCAGGGGTTAACCTTAAGTCCCAACCGTGTGCATTAGTCAGTTCACCGTGCCTCTCTCTACAAGTGGGGTTCCCACATTGAACATACCTCAAGTCACAGTGCCGGTGAATGCCCCATTCCCTCCTATGGTGGGTGCAACCTTCATTGAACCCTCTATGGTTCCCCTTGCAGTTGCACAAAATCAACTAAACGACTTGTTACACTGCTTGCAGGCTATTTAGGTCCGAATGCGATAGGTCTAGCAGTTCCAACATTACCAACAGCAGGTCCTGCACCACTTTTACCAGCAGCAATATTAGCAGCAGTTCCCTCTGCTGCCACAAAATCAACAACATGTTCCACCTCAGAATCTGGCCCCACAACAAAGCAAATCCCATCATCAGAACACTCGCCCTCCTCACTAGGGGCAGAATCCCTAGGTTCTACATCCCCTTGGGAGCCAAGTCTCGTCTTGTGATAGGAGAGACAGACAAATTACTCCTATTTTGGACAACAACAAATAGGGAAACACTCAGCTTGCCAGGGCTGTTTCACCCAGGCCATCGTGTCAAGAAGGTCCGCTCATGGGGAATTGGTTTGGGGTTCTAGCCGTGGACTCCAGACGAGGCCAGTCCATCCATAGTAGCCAACACCAGTAGTCCGAATTAGCCCGTGACTGCACCGTACTCGATCACACTAAAGTTAGCACCACAAATGTACAACCTATCAAGAAGCAGCAGAAGTGGCATCGTAAGACACACTGAGCTATAGCTCCAAGCCAGCTCGTCACTCCTAGTTAGATTGAGCAACCGAAAGGTAAAGAGGAGGCGAGCTCAAAAGCTACAAAGACCGCTCCCCTCCTCTCCGGGTCATCTCCACTGTCTTTCGAACTCCTGGCGACCCCAATGCCAAAAGACTTCAAAATGCCTCCATTGGATAAATATGATGGGTCATTCGACCCAAATGATCATGTAGACTCTTTCCAGTCCTAGATGCACTTACCTGGGGCTGATGAATCTTGCATGTGCGGTGCTTTCTCTATGACCTTCAAAGGAGTAGCTCGCACGTGGTACAAGAACCTCACACCCGGGACGATCAAGAGTTGGGCGTAGTTCGTACAGATATTCACCTCGCACTTCATCACCAGCAAGAAGTGTCTGAGATCACAAGAAAGCCTCTTCAACATAGTCCAGAGAGAAGGGGAATCAATTTGGAGCTACATCAAATGCTTCAATGACAATTGTCTACAAATTCCCGATCTAGATCCCGATTAGACCTATTCATGGGCCGGGCTGGGCTTTTACTGTGTATTAACAAATTTTTTTAAGGCCCGAGCCTGAGCCCGACCCGACCATTGGGCCTACAACTTGGGCCCGAGCCCGGCCTTCATAAAAAGCCCAAAGCCCGAGCCTGGGCCCGGGCCTGAAATTTAGCCTATACTATTATTATTATTAATGTTGAAGCAGCTGAATAGGGAGAGAGAGAGAGAGATATTGAAATTATAAAGAAAAGAATAAAATATATATATTAAATTATAAATATATATTTTAATAAATATTATATTATTTATATATTTTATATAATATATAAAATACATATTATATATTTTATAAAATATATAATACTGAGTCGGGCCGGGCGGGGCTCAGGCTGGGCTTTTTTGACAAATCCCGAGCCTGGCCCGAAACACAGTCGGGCTTACTGTGTTAAGCCCGAGGTCAGGCCCGCGGGCCTAATTATATGACCAAGCCCGGCCAGAGTGCGGACTGGGCTGGGCCGGGCCGTCGGGCTACCCAGCCCATGAACAGGTTTAATCCTGATGTAATACTAACGGCAGCGAAGAGAGGTATCACTCAAAGGGAGTTTAAATGGCACATGGTAGCAAACAAGCCTAAGGATATTATTGAGTTTCTCAAGATTGCCGATCAACTTATTGGGACAGAAGAGGAGATGAACCAGAAAAATGAGAATCCAATGGAGAAGAGGAAATGAGAAGGTGATACCTCGAACAATGGGGACAATAAGCGAAGAAAGAGCAAGTCACCAACTAGAGGAGGGAACAAGTCAGATCAACATTCCCGAACTCCTCTAGTCGAAAGGATGAACTACACGCCCCTCAATGCGAAGTGAGGAGAGATTCTCATGGCGATTAAGGACACCTCTTATGTGAAGTGGCCACCCGGTTGAGGGGAGATCCCGCCACTAGAAATAAAAATGTATTTTGTCATTTCCATAGATATCACGGTCATAGTATTGAAAATTGTAAAAACCTTCGTGACAAGATTGAAGAACTCATCCATCGTGGATACTTGAAAAATTTTGTACAAAAAGATAATAAAAACCAGATAGATCGATAGGGGGAGCAGAGGAGAGATGCTCTAGAGTCCAGCAACTGACAAAATGAATAGAGACAACTACCCGAAGAAAGACCGATCTGCGGAGTAATCAACATGATTACTGGCAGGTCTATTGTTGCGGGCTGCACCTCAGCAGCGGGGAAGACCTCGGTTCGTGAACTAGAACGAGAAGAACAGAATCCTCCAAAGCACTCAAGGCTCAAGGACCCCATATTCTTCATAGAAGACGACACGCATGGGATTCAATACCCCCATGATGACGCACTAGTCATAAAGATGAGGATCAACGATTTTTAAGTTAAACACGTCCTAGTGGATTCAGGAAGCTTGGCTGACATCTTATTCAAGGACGCCTTCGACAAGTTTCAGATCCAAGAAAGCAACATCAAGCCCACAAGTACTCCTCTGGTAGGCTTCAACGGAGAAGAAGTCAGGCCCCTAGGGCAGATTTTAGTACCTGTGGAGGTCAACACGTGGCCCAATATCGCGAGGTTCGAGCACACCTTCTTGGTGGTTGCGACTCCCTCCCCATATAATGCCATTGTAGGTCGCCCATCACCCACACACTTCGTGCGGTAGTGTCCACCTACTATTTGGCTATGAAGTTCCTCACGTACTTCGGAGTAAGGGTAGCGCGAGGCGACCAGTTCGAGTGTCACAAATTCTATGTCGCCACCCTTAGAGGGAAAGCCAAGCTAGTGGGGTACGTCAAGCTAAAGCGGCCGACAGAGTACACTGAGGAGCGGGCTACACTGACGAAAGAGACGGTCCACGTCCCTGTTTCGACAGAAGATCCAGATAGAACTCTCTAGATCGGTGCATCAGTCGTGGAACCTCTTCGTTCACAGCTGATAAGTTTTTTAATTAATAATTTAGATGTATTCACATAGTCTGTGGCAGAAATGCCCAGTATAGATGCAAAGATAATAATGCACAAATTAAATACTGATCCTGCAGTCAATCCCGTTAAACAGAAGAAATGCAACCTCACCCCGAAGCGCTGGAGGATAGTCAACGAGGAGGTCAGGAAACTCCTGGTAGCCGATTTCATCAGGGAGGTCCATTACCCGAGCTGGGTGGTCAACCCAGTACTGGTGAAAAAGGCCAACAGTAAATGGCGCATGTGCATCGATTATACCGACCTGAACTGAGCTTGCCCAAAGATTGTTTCCCACTCCCTAAGATCGACCGTCTAGTGGATACGACCTCAGGGCATGAGTTGCTAAGCTTCTTGGACGCTTACTCAGGATACAATCAAATCCGAGTGGACCCAGATGACGAGGAAAAAATGACATTCACAACCGAACTAGGACTATACTATTACAATGTCATGCCCTTTGGGCTAAAAAATGCTAGGGCTACCTTCCAAAGACTTCAAATCAGACTGTTTGAGCCGTTGATTGACAGTAAAGTTGAATGCTATGTAGACGATATGGTCGTTAATGCTCGATTTTCAAACTATCTAATAAATGACTTACAATGTGTTTTTAAAATTCTGCACAAGTACAATATGAAGCTAAACCCCAACAAGTGTGTCTTCCGTGTCACCTCAGGTAAGTTCTTATGTTACATAGTTAACCGACGTGGCATCGAAGCCAACCCCAAAATAATAAAGGCCATCTTAGATATGAGGCCACCCCATAAATTGAAGGAGGTTCAGAAGCTAAATGGTTGTATAGCTGCTCTGAGCCGCTTCATGTCTAAATCGGCAGATCGCTGCCTACCTTTTTTCAAGGCGATCAAGAAAAGTAAGGACTTTGAGTGGACTGAAGAATGCCAGCTCACCTTCGATGAGCTGAAGAAATGCTTAGCTTGCATCCCGGTTCTGACTTGACCTGAGGACGGAGATGTTTTAAAGTTGTACCTCTCCGCGAGTGATGAGGTAGTTAGCTCGGTACTGATAAAAAGTAGATCAGGTCCAACAACATATCTAGTCTGTCAGTAAAGTTTTGCAGGACGTTGAAAGCAGGTATTCGGAGATTGAGAAACTGGCATACACACTAGTCATGGGAGCTCGGAAGCTTCGTCTGTACTTCAAAGCCCACACAATCATCGTCCTCACCAACAAACCTCTGAGGCAAATCTTACTCAAGCCCAATGTATCTGGTAGACTGACAAAGTGGGCCATCGAACTCAGTGAGTATGACATCCGGTATGAGCCTTGGATGATGATTAAGGCCCAAGCCTCGGCCGACTTCGTTGGAGAATGCACCTTTGACACTGCAGTTCCCGAATTGATTAAGCTCGAGCACAGAAAGGAAGCTTTAACCAGTGTGGCATCGGTCTCGGTTAGAGCAAAGCCAACCTGGGACAAGGAGCCTTGGATCGTCCATATAGACGACTCATCCAATCAACAAGGAAGCAGAGCTGGCATTATTCTATATGGGCCAAGCGGGGTGAAGCTGGAGTATGCACTTCAGTTCGAGTTCATGGCATCTAATAACGAAGTGGAGTACAAAGCATTGATAGTCGGCCTCACTCTAGCGAACGAGGTACAAGTGAAGCACATTGTCATTTGCAATGACTCCCAGCTTGTGGTCAACCAGGTCATCGGCGATTACGAAGCTCGCGACCCCACCATGGCTACTTATCTAGCCAAGGTCAAGGAAGTTCTACGCAGCTTTTAGTCATACTTCATCAAGCAGATTCCAAGGTCCAAGAACGCTGAGACCGATGCCTTATCCCCGTTATCCAGCACGAGCAACAATACCGTGAGAATCATGTATATAGAGAACCTACCTCGGCCCAGTCGGGGGTGGGGGGTGGGGGAGGGCAAAAGAGGTTGCTCCTATTGCACAAGTAGAACCAAGCTAGATTGACCCACTCGCGAGCTACCTACTTCACGGGACCCTCCTTGTAGATCACAACACGGCCAGGAGGGTAGAGCGATAGGCAGCCAAGTACGTCATGATAGACGGTTGGTGTACCGAAGATCCTATACACTCCCCTACTTGCGCTACTTGCGACTCTCAGAGGCTAAGCTCATTCTCCACGACACTCATGAAGGCCTGTATGGTGGACACTTGGGAGGTAGGGCTCTCGCCTAGAAAGCACTATGACAAGGATATTATTGGCCTACGATGAAGGCAGATGGACTCGAACTTGTCAAGAAGTGCGATAAGTGCTAGAGGCACGCCAACATCCGTTACCAACCTGCTGCCGACCTGAAGTACCTCACTAGCCCATGGCCCTTCGCAAAGTGGGGAATCGACATTCTTGGACCATTCCTGCCAACGACAGGACAGAGGAAATTCCTAGTGGTAGCAGTGGATTACTTAAAGAAGTGGGTGGAGGCAGAGCCCCTAACAACAATCACAACACAAAGCTTACTAAACTTCTTTTGGAAGAATATAGTATGCCGCTTCGGCCTACCTCGAGTGCTTATTTCTAACAATGGTAAGCAGTTTGAAGATATCAAATTTCAGAACTGGTGTTTCTAGATGGGGGTACAACAGAAATTCACATCAGTGGCACACCCTCAAGCAAATGGGCAGGCGGAAGTCACGAACAAAGCCATAATTTGTGGGCTAAAAGCCCGTTTAGCACGAGCTAAGGGACTTTGGGTAGACGAGCTACCCAGTGTACTATGGGCTTACCGGACCATCGTCAAGACCACTATAAATAAAACCCCCTTCAACCTCACCTATGGCACATAAGCGATAATCCAATCCAAGATCGAGGTACCTACACTATGTCTGGAAGCATATGACAAAGAGGCGAATGATGACGAGCTTCGTACGAACCTCAACCTGGTGGAAGAAGTGCGGGACCTCGCGTATATTCAGACCTTAACCTACCAGCAAAGAGTGGCTCGGTACTATAATGCTCGGGTCAAGAAGCGATACTTTCGCGTCAAAGACCTGGTCCTTTGGAAAGTTATGGTGCCTGAGCCTGGTGTCGGTAAGCTTGGACCAAACTGGGAAAGCTCCTATCGAGTAAAGCAAGTACTCGGGGAGGGTACGTACAAGCTCGAAACCTTAGAAGGGAAACATGTACCTCAAGCTTGGAACATCAACAATTTAAGGCAATACTACCTATGATCATCAAATTGGAGAGCGGACTGCGAGTCGCTCCCAGAAGTCCAAGAACTAAAATGCCGAGTTGATAGAAGACCCCAACATCCTATAAGTCCCAGTCGCCTCTTTGGCATGGGCGAATAAGTCCTAGTCGCCTCTTTGGCATGGGCAGATAAGCCCTAGTCGCCTCTTTGGCATAGGCAAATTACTGCTAACGCCTAAGGCATAGAGAACTCAGGTATAAACCCTACGATGTCAAATCCACTTCAGCATATAGCAACTGGTTGGACCTAGTAGGGACAACCAATACTTAAATGAGTAGCCCGTGCACAGACATGCCGGGCATATACCCCGCAATGTCACCCACTTCAGCATACATTACGTGGAGTTGCCCCTACCATTAGTCGTAGTAGACAGTTCGGGTGACAACCACTTGGAAAAATTTTACTTCGGTTACCCTTGTTTTCTAGCTCAGTAGCTTGACAGTTTGGGATAACCCATACATCTGTTACTTGTGTTCAGTTAGAAAAGTTAATTAAACAGCATTTAGCAAAAAGTGTATTTCAATGATAAGGAGCTAATTACAATATGGGGGAGAACAAAAGAAAAAAAGATATTGAGCTCGCAGGCTCGGAGTACATAACTCGGAAGACCTACTCGTTTGGGTGCCCTTCACCCTTGCCCGAAGCCTCAGCGGAAGAACCAGCGTTGTCATCAGTGCCGGCCTCTTCGATGTTGAGCAGCTTGTCGTCACTCTCTGCTTTAGAGTCCGGGTCTTCGATGGCTTCAAGGGCCATCTCTTTTGTAATTCGCGAGGTGGTAATGGCACTCAGATCAAGCTACGGAAACTCGCGCCTGGTTAGCCACCTACTAAGCTTGAAGCCTTTGTGGTAGCCCTCCGTCCTGGCCTCAATAAGCTCTCCTCCGAACTCCTCCAAGCTCTTGTACTCTTCAACGGCTTTGACCTTGGCTTCCTTCATCGCCTTATAGAGTATCTTAGTTCACTCCTTGATGAGGGCCTTGAGATTCTCCACTTCGTGCTTCAGCATCGCCTTCTCTAACATCAACACCGAAATGAGCTCTTTTTGAGCTCGTGGATCATTCCCCAGTTGATTGATCTTGTTACGAGCTAGATTTAGCTCAGTATGAGCTTCGCGAGACGAGCACTCAGCTGCTAGAGCCCACTTCAAATGCAGCTCAGACTGGTACGTCAGGGTGTGCACGATGGAGTTTACCTGTCAAAAAGAACATTTAGTACAACAGAGCTACAAACACAAAACTGAAGAAGTAAAACAAGACTTACCACCATGCAATGGATAGTCGTCCGAGCTCCAAGCTAAACGACCGATAATTCAGCCTAGCTCGTAACCTCCTCGGCGTACACCACACCTTTACTCTTGAGGAGGCTATATTTCAGAGTTAGAATACTCCAAACCGCTTCCTTACTGCCTGAAGAACCAACTGTTGTAGGAGTGGGCTCTGAAGACGCCTTAGGCGCGCATGGTGGGGTCTTTCCTGATTCCTCCTTGATCAAATCAATTACTAGAGGCGTAGCAAAGGGCTGTTCGGACTCAGGCATGGCGGGCTGCGGTGACTCAGTGTGAGCTCTTTTGGAAGCTCGCTTCTTCTTTCCCTTCATCCGCCCAAAAAGTTTGTCTGCATCGAGTCTCATGGGAGCTGCAACGAAAGCATGGCGTTAGCAACATTATAAAAAATGAAGTGCCAACACTAAACCAAGATGACCTACCAGGACTCAAGCCAGCCTGCATGAGCTTGTCTTTGACAATGTAGTCTGTGAAGTTGAGGCCGACCTCCGTCCAAGACTGGAGTGTCTCCCTTGTCTTCAGGTCCAGTCTAACACCGAAATCCTGATTGGCTGCCCTGTTATGGGTTGGAAAAGGCCACCCCTCAGGACTGCGGACCACGAAGTAACTCCGCTTCCAGGCAGGGATCCTATTGGGTAGTTCATGCAAAAGCTTGTAGCCCGGACTAGGTGACAGATAGTAGGTCCGCCTATGCCCGTGAAGGACACAAGCAGTGTTCTTCTTGATGGACAAGATTGAAGAAAAGGTATCGAGGTCGAGGGGCAGGTTATAATCGTGAAAAAGCGAAATGGTCCCTACTACATTACGGATGGAGTTCGGGTGTAGCTGGTCTATGGTAATGTTGAAAAATTTCAAGACTTCTACTATTAAAGGGTGCAAAGGAAAATGAAAACCAGCCATGAGTAGCTCTTCAAAAATCATGATCTCGTTGTGATCGTGCTCCCAAGGGACGTTGCCTATGGGGAGGCTATAGGTAAGATCGTTTGGAAGGTTATACTAGTACACTAAGGCCTGGAGCCTATCCACAATCATTGTCGAGGGGCCAAAGTTGTCTAGCACTCAACCTCAATACGAAGTGGATACCGGATTATTTGAGGCCTCTCGCACCTCCCGAGGTGACTGCACCTCAGGAGGGCCATGTACTACCTCTGAACCCGAAGTAGCCTCGTTACGGCTATCGACCTGGGCCGAGGCACCTCCCTCAGCCTCATCTAAAAGGCTATCAAAGCTAAAGCTAGACATGAAAACGAACCGTACTAAATTGAAAAGAAGAGTTAGGGAAGACTCACCAAGGAGAATGATTGAACAGAAAAGAAATGGCAAATTGGAAAACCCGAGCTAAAGAGGCTAAGAGCGGCCTCAGATCGAAGGCTAGTAAGCTTATGGCGAAGAAAATGAGTCTCGGGTGCCCCCTATTTATAGCCACTGTACCGAAGAATCAACGGTCAAGATTAAAGTGATCTGACGGTTCCTAGGAAAATCAGTTGCATGACCCCCGAGGTCGAAATTGGTTTAGTGCGCCTTTTGGCGTCCGTAGAATTTATAGATCGCGCGACATCTGCGTGTAAACCACACGTGACCTAGGTTATCATTGGTTGAGCCGAGCAGCCGAACTGGTCCGACCGATGATCTATCTGACAAAATGGCCTGAATTTCGAATCAAATCCACTTGTCACATTGTGAACTCCCCACAGGTCAGGACGCCTGGTTCGAGGAGTGGGGGGCAATTGATGTAGGGTGATTTGGCCCGATCTAATAATAGAGGGACACGTGGACATGACTTAACTATCAGGATAACAACTCAGCTCGACGTGCCAAGTCCGCAATGGATGAGCTCGGACAACTGACAACCAGACCACCTCGGGAGAAATCCACCTCGGGACGAGTCTACCTTGGTGCAAGGTCACATCAAGACCACCTCGGCCCAAGGCACTTTGGCATTCATATCGGGTCAGATTTAAAGGGCACCAGCTCAGGCAATGCTGACCGACCATTGCAAGGCAACTCCAAGGATCTCACCACCATACCCGGCGCCTTACGGGATCGTACCTTGTAACGGCTAGTAATATCTCCCCACTCCCCGATTCAGGCGGAAATGGCCAACCTTACCTGTTGGTAGCATTATCCACAATTAACACGGAAACGGATCATATCACAGTAAGAATCCTAGAACTACTCTGCGAAACCTATGAGGACCCCAATATATAAAAGTCTCAGCCCCCAGGGGTAGACGGTACGCATAATATCTATTCTCTGGTCCTCTTACAATCTAAGTTTATTTTCAGCTCGCAACCAAATACCAATAATCACCCCCGAGTTCTTTGATTCACCTCTGCCCGTCGTTAGTGGTACCCAGATTTATAACCCATTTGCTACATCATTTACGTTTGCCCAGTATTAATTTCTTCTTCTTTTCCTTGTTGATCGTCACCATCTTGTTCTTCTCACCATTGACCGACTCCACAGCAATAACATAAGTCAAAGATCTTCAGCAATGCACTACGTACGATGGAAACCACATCTAAACAACCCATTTGCTTATGTGAACTAGATTGGGTAATGACTTTTTTAAAGTATGATCTATAAAATTTTAGACGATTTTTTTTTAACAATGGTTTCAGAAAAGATGTCTACTTGGTCCATTAACTAGGTTTTGCAAAAATAAGCATCAGGTGTCTTGGGTTGTGTATCATACATTTTTTCCGAGGAGATGTACGTCGTGTTGTCCAGGAATCCATGTCCTGTAGGTGTGGGGAGATATGTACCAAGTCAGATAGGCGATCGAGCCACTTCAGTTCATCAGGAGAACTCGGGTTTAATTTATCAACCCAATATGTTGAACCCAACTACGAAACTTGGTGTGTTGAATCATTCTCATTCAAATTGATCTCCTTGTATGGTCACTGGCTGGTCGTAATGGAGGGATCAGATCCCACCGATCCCATCAGGGGTCCAGTTATCAGGTCAAACAGTCAGTCCGTTTTAACAAAAAAAATAAAAAATGGTCAAAACCACTTGAACAATTAACCGTCAATATCAGCGGTTTGTTAACCAAAATCAATGATTTTTGAAGAAAATCTACCTTTAGGGAAAATTGAAACAGATCACCTGACCGGTTCCTGGATATTCGGTCCGACCATCCGGTCCAGTCTGATTTTGAAAACCATGATTTGAACTCTAATTGAACCCAGCCAAATATATATAATTTTACTTGTAAGAATAATAAAAATACATTCACTTTTTGGTTACTTTTCAATAAAGAAAACAAACCTATACATATATATATACCTTCAAATTATCAGCGATTGACTATGGTACGTAGGGGACACACAACAAACATTTTCCTTCAATTTTATTCGATCGAAGAACAATGATCGATATTATAAATATAACTTCCCATCTTCAACAAAGTCATAAGATTCATAACAAGATCATTGCAACAAACACACATAAGCATTAAAACAACTACTCCCGATCCTTCATGGACAACTTGAGATAACCACACGTCAATGGCCTAAAGACATCAGCAGCCTCAGCCTCCAAGAACTCCAGCTGCCCTTTCGGCATGTGCATATAGACAACCCAATCACGATTCCCTCTTGAACTGGGCATGGGCATAACGTACCCAGCCTCACCTTGCCATGGAAAATGGTAGGACCCAAATATGGGGCTGCCCCACCCGAAATCCACCATCCCTACAGGGAACCGCTGCCCAGAGGACACCACAAACGTCGGTCCATCCATATTACGTCTGCTACAATATATCTTGGCTAATGCTGGCTCTGGCCGATGATCTTCCACCCAATCAATCAAACCCAGGAAATGCTCCTTAGTGACTGCATCTTTCAAGTAGTTATGCACCACGCCTGCCACCCAATTCAGTGGCCTTGTCTTAAGCTCACTAACACTCTTATCACCGAAAGGAATGGAAAGGACATTGCCGAAGTAGGTATCCATTGAGCATGTTGTTTTGCCTTCACCATCCATGCTTAATCTCCTCCGCCCATCAACCACAATACCCATTTTGCATCTCTTGGCATCGTCATTGGAGCTTTTGGCAACCATCTTCCACAAGAATGCACTAAACGACTCTATTTTGCTTCTCTTTTTAGGGCCATTAGAGTTAGCCTGCGACTGAAGCCAGTCAATATCCTGAGCTGTGACATAGTAGATGCGACTTATGAGATGATCATCATGAACTCCAAGTTCAGCAACTGTAGGAGGGGGAGGCAACATTGATATGGGTATGTACATTTCATCAAGGGATGGATCATAACATCCTGCAGGTTTTCTAGGATTTAGTAGGGACCGACGGAAAGATGGAGTGATGGATATCGGTTTTGCTTGAGCAATCTCCGCCCATGACACAAAAAACATGTTGGCGGAATAGGCATCTGCTACTCGGTGATCAAATGTGCATGCCACCACAAGACCTCCGCATTTGAGCTCCGTTGCCTGTTCATACAAATTAACGAGCTTAATTATCAGCATATCACAAAGTAATACAAATATTAATTTCGTAACCAAATTCAATTCTAAGCAAGTTTCTATCTTTCAAACCTTTTCTACTCCTAGGGTACTCAGTGTTTTATGACTTATACTTTGTTAAGTGGAATTGGTGGAAACAAGGTTACTAACTATTGAGCAAAACTCATCAAATACAAGTTTGGTATGAACCAGGCTTATATGGATTGCAAGAATAGAAGCATAGTGGTTACTATCAAATGGGATGACAGATATATGTACTTTCAAATTGGGAACAAATGGGGTTGAAGCTCTGACCAAAGGAACAAATATTGATAATTTGTATATATTAATTTGCAAATTAATGCTGCAAGATATAAAACAAATAATCGAATTCATTTAAGGAAATGGAGCTGCTTTTGCCACTTCCTTTTTAATTTGCTCAGGCCACTCTTCTTCAACTTCTTAGAAAGACCCATTGACTTAAAATTAGGGGTATAAATGGATCGAATTCGAATCGAATCAACAAATATCCAAATTCAGATTTGATGATTATATATTTTAGATAATTAATATATAATATAAATGTTTTATTTATATAATTTAAATATTATATATCTTAACTAAAATAATTAAATATTTTATATTATATTATATAAATTATATAATCGGTTGAATTGAGATATTTATCAAATCAAATCAGATCATAGCCAAATTCAATTCAATCATGTCAAATCTGGAATTTGAAATGTAATTGTGGGATACCGTTGTCACTCCCAACTAAAATGGCCCGTAGAAGTTCTCTTTTAATTAAGTTGTTCTGGTAGAAAAAAAAAAAAAAAAAAAAAAAAAGGCATGTGACTTGAGAATTCTATATTTATAGTTTGATAGAAAGAACACCCTCCTCTTTACAATTAATGATGACGTACCGAAAGGAAATAATAACCTTTTTTTTTACTTCAAAAAATAATAACCTTGTCTCACGCAGAGACCAAAGAGAGGATTAGATAAAACAAAAGATTCACACGATTATAGGACTTCAGCAATATGATTTAGGAGTAATTTTGTGACATGAACAGCTTTCTTTGTTGTGATTAATTTCAAGAAAACTAGCCCTTACAAATTAGGGATGCATGGCATGCAATTTTCCCTATTTTCTCGATTTCTATCGGGATCCGCCCTGATTGGACTGGGGATGGGGATAATTTTCCCACGTAGGGACACAGGGATGGGGAAATTTTCATCCCTGTTAGTGGGGATGGGGCAGGGACAGAAAGAGCACTCCCCGCCTCACAGGGACCCCGATCCCCACTCGGTGGGATCTCCACTAATATTTAATATTTATGCATATATGTATGCATATGTTATATATGTATATATGTATACATACATCTATATATTAATATTTTTAAAAATATGGTTGAATATGTTTGAATCTTTTTTAATAGGATTGTAAATTTTTATTTTTTTAAAATAAAATAAAAAAAAAACAAAAACAAAATTGTTAACATTATAAAAACTCACAGGGAATGGGGATCCCCATGGAAACGGGGATGGGGATAACTTTGTCCCTGTTAGCGGGAACGGGGATGGAGATGGGGAAAGGTTCCCTATCCCCGCCCCACCCTGTTTCCATTCCTATTACAAATGGTTTAAAGTGCATTATTTTCTTAAAGCAAAAAATTGGCCCTTACATAAACTGTTTAATTAACGTGCACTCCTTTGAATTGTGATAAATACTGGTTGATTGTTCAACTCTTTTATGATACTCTTGATTGGATTGGATGCAAGTTTTTCTAATATCATATCTTTCTGATATAATAGTCAAACCCATTTCCAATATCTTTGGTTTTGAGTTTATATGGACAGTGAGATTGGACATAGAGTACATGTCAACACCCCACAGGGTGCGCCCCACATGCACACCTCAGCAAGCATGGTCAGTAGATCCTAATTGTTGAACAGGAGGCCAGCTCAATATAGTCATGGTCTGCCATATGTGGATTAATTTGATAGATCAAATAAGAGAGAAACTAAGTTGAAGGAAAGTGGTCGAAAAATTTCACAACCCCACACCATAGATGGGGTTGTATGCGTAAGGAAAAATTCCCTACTTCCCTCTAGCTAGGAAGTCTTTTTAATATTTTTGGTGCCATGGAACGTTATAGGGTTTAATTTGTCTCACACCCAGAGAATTTAGGGATGTCAATTTTGGGACAAGGACGGGCTTTGGGAATGGGGTGGGAACGGTCTTGAACTTAAAGAATATTTGAGTTTTATGTAAACAAAAACAGTATATCTTAGTTAGAATATGGTAAAAAAGTTGTGCGCACGAACCCAAACTGCAATACTGCACGATGTTGAGGCTGCTGCTGAGACAGAGATCAGTCTGTACCCAAAAATAAGAAAAACAAAAACAAAAGGAAAAAGAAGAAGCACCTGAACACAAAGCACACCTTGCTTCTTATGGGGAACAAGCTTTGCAATACTAGAGTCTGGATCATAGAACTGGACATCTTGAAGGTGGATGTCCGCATAAGCTTCCATGAAATCCACCCCTCGATTGTTGCAGAGGAGCTCCGGCTCGCCGACGGAGTTGGTGACAACCTCACCCGCAAACGCATAGTACGACACGAGGGCTTCAGCCAGTGCTCTCTTGAGAATGCTAACCATCGATCTAAAGGTGAGGTTGTTTACTTTAGTTGCTGATGATCTCTGATAACAGAAGAAAACTCCCACATCAACGGGTGGCAGCAGTAAGTCCAGGTTCGAGAGGGGCAGCCAGTGTTCCTGCATGGGCAACACCGCTGCCACCACCTCTTTGCTCTTCAAACTTACTGAAAAATCGCTACTACTCATGACGGTACCAGAGAGAGAGAAAGAAATATGCTGTGGACTTTTCATGTGATAATTGGAAATTTATAACAACAGGAAGAGCTAATAATATAATTTATAAGGCAAGTTGAACTTATTGAGCTGGTACATGCACCATCACTCCAACAACCGGCAGTTGAATATTCAGCTCTGGACTATAGAATGAGAGAAGATCTATTAGTCACCAGCCAACATCGTTCAGTCATATCAAATGTTAATATTGATAACCACCACACAAGCGATGTTCCATATATTCAGCAGGTTTGAATTAGAAGGAGAAGTCGAAAGAATTATTAATAAGTCTTTGTCTTATGTTTTAATTTCCTGAACAGCATATATATGATTAATTCAATATCGATGAAGACAATACAACCGATGCTCCATATCTTCAGCACATTTGAATTCCTAGAACGAAACAAATAGGGAAGGAGAACAAGAAAGAATTATTGGTAAGTCATAATATTATATTCAATACCATGCACTGCATGGGTTTACTTGCTAATATCCATTTGAATTAGAATAGAATCTGGATTTTCAGAAACTATCGACATAGGTAGCAGGTACCATATATGTATGTGTATATGTATTGATCATCCCCCAAGTGGATATGTCAAAGGGCAATAGGCTGATCTCGAAAGCTATATATATATATATATATATATTTATATGTATGTGTGTATGTACATATGTATGTATGATATGCATGATTAAAATAAATATGACCAATCATGCATGGTCTAATTGAAAGAGGAATATATCCACTTGAGATTTTAAAAAAATGAAAGAGATCAAATAATTACTCATTAGAAATTCTGAATGTGTTTTTCCAAGATGCGTGAATTTAGTTTTTAAAACAAAAACACGCTACAATGGCAAAAACAATAGTGGAGAACAGTCGCTTGTTTTTGTTTTGAAATACAAAATCGTGCATATTAGATACTGGTCCCTAATTTGTGAAGTTTTACTCCTGAACTCAATTGGAAGTAACTCCAACCCTAACCTGACTTGATCCAACTAAAGTAAAGATTGGATGCAGAACCCATTACTCACCTAACCAGTTCCTGGATTTTCGGTCCAACCGTCCGGTCCAGTCCGATTTGAAAAACCATGATTTAAACTCTAATTGAACCCAACAAAAAGATATATATAATTTAGCTTGTAAGAATAATAAAAATACATTCTCTTTTTAATTACTTTTCAACAAAGAACACAATAACTATACACGTATATATATACCTTCAATTTATTAGCCATTGAGTATAGTACGTAGGGGACACACAGCAAACATTTTCCTTTAATTTTATTCGATCAAGGACTATGAATATATATATATATATATATATATATATATATATAACTTCCCATCTTCAACAAAGTCATATGATTCATAACTAGATCATTGCAACAAACACACATAAGTATTAAAACAACTACTCCTAATCCTTCATGGACAACTTGAGATAACCACGCGTCAATGGCCTAAAGACATCAGCAGCCTCAGCCTCCAAGAACTCCAGCTGCCCTTTCGGCATGTGCATATAGACAACCCAGTCACCATTCCCTCTTGAACTGGGCATGGACATAACGTACCCAGCCTCACCTTGCCATGGAAAATGGTGGGACCCAAATATGGGTCTGCCCCACCCGAAATCCACCATCCCTACAGGGAACCGCTGCCCAGAGGACACCACAAACGTCGGTCCATCAATATTACTTCTGCTACAATATATCTTGGCTAATGCTGGCTCTGGCCGATGATCTTCCACCCAATCAATCAAACCCAGGAAATGCTCCTTAGTGACTGCATCTTTCAAGTAGTTATGCACCGCGCCTGCCACCCAATTCAGTGGCCTTGTCTTAAGCTCACTAACACTCTTATCACCGAAAGGAATGGAAAGGACATTGCCGAAGTAGGTATCCATTGAGCATGTTGTTTTGCCTTCACCATCCATGCTTAATCTCCTCCGCCCATAAACCACTATACCCATTTTGCATCTCTTGGCATCGCCATTGGAGCTTTTGGCAACCATCTTCCACAAGAATGCACTAAACGACTCTATTTTGCTTCTCTTTTTAGGGCCATTAGAGTTAGCCTGCGACTGAAGCCAGTCAGTATCCTGAGCTGTGACATAGTAGATGCGACTTATGAGATGATCATCATGAACTCCAAGTTCAGCAACTGTAGGAGGAGGAGGCAACATTGATATGGGTATGTACATTTCATCAAGGGATGGATCATAACATCCTGCAGGTTTTCTAGGATTTAGTAGGGACCGACGGAAAGATGAGTGATGGATATCGGTTTTGCTTGAGCAATCTCCGCCCATGACACAAAAAACATGTTGGCGGAATAGGCATCTGCTACTCGGTGATCAAATGTGCATGCCACCAGAACACCTCCACATTTGAGCTCCGTTGCCTGTTCATACAAATTAACCTTAATTTTCAGCATATCACAAATTAATACAAATATTATTTTCGTAACCAAATTCAATTCTAAGCAAGTTTCTATCTTTCAAACCTTTTCTACTCCTAGGGTACTCAGTGTTTTATGAGTTATACTTTGTTAAGTGGAATTGGTGGAAACAAGGTTACTAACTATTCAGCAAAACTTATCAAATAAAAGTTTGGTATGAACCAGGCTTACGTGGATTGCAAGAATAGAAAAGCACAGTGGTTACTATCAAATGGGATGACAGATATATGTACTTTCAAATTGGGAACAAATGGGGTTGAAGCTCTGACCAAAGGAACAAATATTGATAATTTGTATATATTAATTTGTAAATTAATGCGGCAAGATATAAAACAAATAATCGAATTCATTTAAGGAAATGGAGCTGCTTTTGCCACTTCCTTTCTAATTTGCTCAGGCCACTCTTCTTCAACTTCTTAGAAAGACCCATTGACTTAAAATTAGGGGTATAAATGGATCGAATTCGAATCGAATCAACAAATATCTAAATTCAAATTTGATGATTAATTATTTTAGATAATTAATATATAATATAAATGTTTTATTTATATAAAACATATAAATTATTTATATAATTTAAATATTATATATCTTAACTAAAATAATTAAATATTTTATATTATATTATATAAATTATTAGCCATTGAGTATAGTACGTAGGGGACACACAACAAACATTTTCCTTCAATTTGTCGGATACCGTTGTCATTCCCAACTAAAATGGCCCGTAGAAGTTCTCTTTTAATTAAGCTGTTCAGGTAGAAACTTTCCAAAAAAAGGCATGTGACTTGAGAATTCCATATTTATAGTTTGATAGAAAGAAATTAGGGATTATAAAAATTAACCCTTACAATCTGATTTAGGAGTAATTTTGTGACATGAACAGCTTTCTTTGTTGTGATTAATTTCAGGAAAACTAACCCTTACAAATTAGGGATGCATGGCATGCAATTTTCCCCATTTTTCCGATTTCCCTCAGGATCCGCCTTGATTGGGCCGGAGATGGGGATAATTTTCCCACGTAGGGACAATGGGATGGGAAAATTTTCATCCCCGTTAGTGGGGATGGGGCAGGGGCAGGGAGAGCACTCCCCGCCTCACAGGAACCCCGATCCCCACTCGGTGGGATCTCCACTAATATTTATGTATATATGTATGCAAACGTTATACATGTATATATGTATACATATATCTATATATTAATATTTTTAAAAGTATGGTCGAATATGTTTGAATCTTTTCTAATAGGATTGTAAATTATAATTTTTTAAATAAAATAAAAAAATAAAAACAAAATTGTTAACATTATAAAAACTCATGGGGAATGAGGATCCCCATGAAAACGGGGATGGGGATAACTTTTATCCCTGTTAGTGGGGACGGGGACAAAAACGGGGATGGGGATGGGGAGCCGCCCCACCCCGTTGCCATGCCTATTACAAATGGTTTAAAGTGCATTATTTTTTTAAAACAAAAAATTGGCCCTTACATAAACTGTTTAATTAACGTGCGGTCCTGTGAATTGTGATAAACACCAGCTGATTGTTCAACTCTTCTATGATACTCTTGATTGGATTGGATGCAAGTTTTTCTAATATCATATCTTTCTGATATAATAGTGAAACCCATTTCCAATATCTTTGGTTTTGAGTTTATATGGACAGTGAGATTGGACATAGAGTACATGTCAACACCCCACAGGGTGCGCCCCACATGCACACCTCAGCAAGCATGGTCAGTAGATCCTAACTGTTCGGCCAACTCAATATATTCATGGTCAGCCATATGTGGATTAATTAATTTGATAGATCAAATAAGAGAGAACTTTATAGGGTTTAATTTGTCTCACACCCACGAATTTGGGGATGCCAATTTTTACCTTACACGATATCGGGCAGGTTTTTACTTAAAAAACAATTTCGAGACAATGACGGGCTTTGGGAATGGGTGGGAACGGGTCTTGAGCTGGTACTCCAACAATCAGCAGTTGAATATTCAGCTCTGGAATATAGAATGAGAGTCGATCTATTAATCACCAGCCAACATCATTCAGTCATATGAAATATCAATATCGATAACCACAACCCAAGCGATGTTCCATATATTCAGCAGATTTGAATTACTGTAACAAACAAATAGGGAAGGAGAAGACGAAAGAATTATTAATAAGTCATTATATTATGTTTTAATTTCCTGAACAGCATATATATGACTAATTCAATATCGATGAACACAATACAACCGATGTTCCATATCTTCAGCAGATTTGAATTCCTAGAACGAAACAAATAGGGAAGGAGAAAACCAAAGAATTATTGGTAAGTCATAATATTATATTCTAATTTCCCGAACAGCATAGGAGGTACCAATGTCCACATATATGACCAAGTCAAAAGGGCAATGGGCCGAAAATCCACTTACCACCTACTCTGATTATATAATGTCAAAGCAAAGCCTTCATATAAGACCTCACTAGTATTTGTTAATGAGTTTGTATATTTTAATTTGTTAATGAGTATATGTATGTATCTTTATATAATAACGTTTCTCTTTCAAATGCTTGACTTACCTCATACATTTTGTCAAATCTGACTAAAAATGGAGTTGAAGGCCATCTTATCTGTGATGTGGAATCAGAAATTGCACCTCTAGCATGTACTTCCTTGATTTTGTTAACCTAATTTATTATTATTTTGTTTAGCGTCAAACCTTCAATTGATGCCACTAGAATTTTTTTGGTAAGGTCACACGCACCGCCCGGCAACAACACTATGAGATGCGCGCCGCCTGGCGGCAGTGGTAAGGCGGGACCCACATGACAGCTCATCAGGGTGGGCCCACACTTATTTTGCCACATCAGCTCTGCTTGCTAATTCGCCGCCAGCTACACCAAATCTTATCCTTATCCTCCTTATCTTATCTTATCTTATCCTATCTTAAATAAGAGTTGTGTTACTATTAAGAGTAGGTAATTAGGAGTTTGAGTTTAATTAGGAATTCCCCTCTGTAATCTACTATTTAAGGAGCCACGAATTGAAGAAAAGGCATTGAATTCTTGATCAAGAAAATAGCTTAGGAGAGTTAGGGTGATCTCTTGGACAAATCACCCCCTAGTTCGCCACAATAGGGTCAGCATGCAAAGGGAAGGGCAAGGGAAAGCTAGGAGTTTTCCCCATGGACCGTCCCGTGATGAGATCCTAGCATGGGTCCATAACATTTTGGTATCAAAGCCTAATGTCATGGGCGACATGGAGCAGCTATCATCCAAGGTCCACGAATTGGAACACCGACTCGTGGAAAACCACGCAGAAGTAAGAGAGGTCAAGGAGGATGTCAGGGAGCTTCGATGCCTACTAGAGTTATACTTCGCCACCAGAGAAAGAAGTCATGAAGAGGCGGCCACCAACCACAGCCGCCACCCAGATCGGGCCGAAGGCTCCGATGAATGACAGGACGCCACCCCAGCTGCAGCGGTCATACCCAAATACAGTCGTCTGGAGTTTCCCTCATACAGCGGTAGCGGTGACACACTGGAATGGTTGTACCGATGTTCCATATCTTCAACAGATTTGAATTCCTAGAAAGAAACAAATAGGGAAGGAGAAGACCAAAGAATTATTGGTAAGTCATAATATTATATTCTAATTTCCCGTACAACATGGGAGGTACCAATGTCCACATATATGACCAAGTCAAAAGGGCAATGGGCCGCCAATGTCCACATATATGGCAAAGTCAAAATGGCAATGGGCCGGAAATCCACTTACCACCTACTCTGATTATATATTATCAAAGCAAAGCCTTCATATAAGACCTCACTAGTATTTGTTAATGAGTTTGTATATTTTAATTTGTTAATGAGTATATGTATGTATCTTTGTATATTTTAATTTGTCAAAGCAAAGCCTTCATACATTTTGTCAAATCTGACTAAAAATGGAGTTGAAGGCCATCTTATCTGTGATGTGAAATCAGAAATTGCACCTCTATCATGTACTTCCTTGATTTTGTTAACCTAATTTATTATTTATTTATTATTATTTTGTTTAGCGTCAAACCTTCAATTAATGCCACTAGAATTTTTTTGGTAAGGTCACACGCACCGCGCGATAGTGGCACACACCGCCCGACAATAGCACTATGAGATGTGCGCCGCCTGGCAGCAGTGGTAAGGCAGGACCCACATGACAGCTCATCAGGGTGGGCCTACACTTATTTTGCCACATCAGCTCTGCTCGCCAATTCGCCGCCAGCTACACCAAATCTTATCCTTATCCTTATCCTCCTTATCTTATCTTATCTTATCTTATCCTATCTTAAGTAAGAGTTGTGTTACTATTAAGAGTAGGTAATTAGGAGTTTGAGTTTAATTAGGAATTCTCTTCTGTAATCTACTATTTAAGGAGCCACGAATTGAAGAAAAGGCATTGAATTTTCGATCAAGAAAAGAACTTAGGAGTGTTAGGGTGATCTCTTGGACAAATCACCCCCTAGTTCGCCACAATAGGGTCAGCACGCAAAGGGAAGGGCAAGGGAAAGCTAGGAGTTTTCCCCATGGACCGCCCCGTGATGAGATCCTAATGCGGGCCCATAACATTTTGGTATCAAAGCCTAATGTCATGGGCGACATGGAGCAGCTATCATCCAAGGTCCATGAACTGGAACACCGACTCGTGGAAAACCACGCAGAAGTAAGAGAGGTCAAGGAGGATGTCAGGGAGCTTCGACGCCTACTAGAGTTATACTTCGCCACCAGAGAAAGAAGTCATGAAGAGGCGGCCACCAACCACAGCCGCCACCCAGATCGGGTCGAAGGCTCCGATGAACGACAGGACGCCACCCCAGCTGCAGCGGTCATACCCAAATACAATTGTTTGGAGTTTCCCTCATACAGCGGTAGCGGTGACCCACTGGGATGGTTGTACCGATGTGAGCAATTCGAAAAATTTCACAACCCCACACCATAGATGGGGTTGTATGCGTAAGGAAAAATTCCCTACTTCCCTCTAGCTAGGAAGTCTTTTTAATATTTTTGGTGCCATGGAACGTTATAGGGTTTAATTTGTCTCACACCCAGAGAATTTAGGGATGTCAATTTTGGGACAAGGACGGGCTTTGGGAATGGGGTGGGAACGGTCTTGAACTTAAAGAATATTTGAGTTTTATGTAAACAAAAACAGTATATCTTAGTTAGAATATGGTAAAAAAGTTGTGCGCACGAACCCAAACTGCAATACTGCACGATGTTGAGGCTGCTGCTGAGACAGAGATCAGTCTGTACCCAAAAATAAGAAAAACAAAAACAAAAGGAAAAAGAAGAAGCACCTGAACACAAAGCACACCTTGCTTCTTATGGGGAACAAGCTTTGCAATACTAGAGTCTGGATCATAGAACTGGACATCTTGAAGGTGGATGTCCGCATAAGCTTCCATGAAATCCACCCCTCGATTGTTGCAGAGGAGCTCCGGCTCGCCGACGGAGTTGGTGACAACCTCACCCGCAAACGCATAGTACGACACGAGGGCTTCAGCCAGTGCTCTCTTGAGAATGCTAACCATCGATCTAAAGGTGAGGTTGTTTACTTTAGTTGCTGATGATCTCTGATAACAGAAGAAAACTCCCACATCAACGGGTGGCAGCAGTAAGTCCAGGTTCGAGAGGGGCAGCCAGTGTTCCTGCATGGGCAACACCGCTGCCACCACCTCTTTGCTCTTCAAACTTACTGAAAAATCGCCACTACTCATGACGGTACCAGAGAGAGAGAAAGAAATATGCTGTGGACTTTTCATGTGATAATTGGAAATTTATAACAACAGGAAGAGCTAATAATATAATTTATAAGGCAAGTTGAACTTATTAATTATTGAGTTATTATATATTGAGCTGGTACAGGCACCATCACTCCAACAACCAGCAGTTGAATTTCAGCTCTTGAATCAGAAAGTTTTTGTGTAGTGGATTCGTGGAATCAGAAATGGCACCTCTAGGATGTACCTCCTTGATTTTGTTAACCTAATTTGTTATTTATAATTTATTTATTATTATTTTTTTAGGTGGGGTGGGGGGTGGGATACAAAGAGAATAGCCCGTTGCTTAGCTTCAAATCTTCAATTGATACCACTTGAATTTGTTTAAGATGTTTTTGGTAAGGTCATATTTAATTTTGCTAGAACGTAACAGAATAGAATTAGGATCTGTTCCTCAAGAGTGCACCTGACACTAATCTCAGCCACATCTCACCCTGTGTTGGGAATATCTCCCCGTGCATATTAAATACAAGCGCAGGAGATACTGTGCGAGATTGATGTGAGTTGCACTCTGTCAAGAGCATCTGACTCAACAGAATAGATCACAGGGTAGTTGCCCAAAAATCTAAACTTTTTAATGGAGTAGTGGTTGGGAATTCATTGTAATTTCAGTCAACCAATTCTCTATAGCCTCGAAAGAACTTTTAGATAATATAAAATAATTGATTTTTATCCATCAAATTAGAGCAAATATGGTTAAGTTCGCTAACTCAACCCAACTTATCAAATGTATAAATCCCAAACAAAATGATGTATGTTTACCCGTACCAACAACTACAGGGACTGGTAATTATCTTCAAGATGTATAATACGTTCTAACATGATCTGTGGACGTATATCTCACCGTGAGATTGGGCCCACCATTTACGTGACACGCGAACACAGATGATGTTAGAACGTATTAGACAGCTTTTTGTTGTGAGAACATCAGGACCTGATTCTTGCAGTTCAAATTGAAATTAAAATAATATAGTGTGAAAATTAAAAAAAAAAAATCTTATTGGGATCATTTTTCCTACACAACCTACGATATCTCTGCCATGTAAAGAGATGATATGGCCCATGCATACATACAATCCACTGCATAGGAGGAGCCAATGGGTTGATCTGTGTTCATTTTTTGCAATCTACATCCATCAGCCACGCCCTGTTTGGTGATTTCCCAATTAATGGTAGCAATTCAAAGTTGTAATTTTTTTCTGCTAGAAAATTGGCACACGCAGAGGGTCTTTTTTTGTACATGTAGCAAGTATTTCAGGGCTGAGACTTGCCCCAAGAATAGAAACCGATTAGGAATAAGCTTGGATCTCTTACTCACAGGACATTATAACTGTACATTGTAAATATCTTTCATATTTATAAATTATTATTCATGGGGAAATGTTCTTCATCTAAGTGAGTAGGATTTATTCATTAGAAACATGAAGAGCCCTCTTGGCACCCTAAAATTACTTTTCCGCTTTGGGCCATTCAGAAAAGTTAATCAATTAAACAACATTTTCTTAACCCAAAAGAATCCCCGGTAGTGGGGTGGCCAACGTTAAGTTTTATTAATATTTTCAAAAAAAGAAAGAAACTAGGATGGGTACATAAAAACCTTATCCTTCATAATTAGCTGAAGAAGTAAAAGGTTAAGCTCAAACATACGGAACCAAATCCAATATATCAAAAAACGGTACCTGTTGTTAATTTAGTACCAATGCTTTAAGTCGTGACAATTTAATACCCAAATTTTCAATTTGGGACAATTTGGTACCTGTTGTTAGCCATCAGTTAGAGGATAAAATGTCTAAAATACCCCTAATGTTATTTCGACCTATTAATCCCAAATTATTAAAATAATCCATTGGTCAATGCAAGTACGAACCACTGTTCATGCTTGCATTTACAGAAAATTAACGCTGGTGGTGTTAACCGACTGTGCCACCGAGAAAGTTGATTTCGACATCAGAAAACTATCGCGCTGCCAAAAATCCGAGAAGCAGTGCCTTTTTTTCATTTATAGAGAATCAGCTCCCTCACGCTAGTGGTGTCAGGCAACTGTATCGTCGGGAAAGTTGATTTCAACGTCAGAAAACTATTACGTCCCCGAGCGTTTTCGGAGGATGACTCCTATTGCCCATCGCTGGAACATTCTTGCACCCACTGTTTACTCAGTCATTGTCAAAGAAGACGAATTGTTGCCGGAGCCAAAGAAACAACCAGGGTATGTTTATTTGCTATTTTTTTATCATTTTTTATGTGTTTTTAACATCGACTTCTCCTTGATTTCTCTACAAGTGGGCTACTGAGATTTTAATCCAAGATTTTTTAGGGTTTTGACTTTTTTAGTGTTTTTCATGGTTAGATATGTTTTGATTTAAACATTGACTTCTCCTTGCATTAGTTGTGGACACCTGGTTTTGATACATACGAGAATGTTGTGCACGGGGAATGTTTCCCTTTCTTTAACCGGTCATTGTTAATTGTGGTTCCCCACCTTGTCTGCCAGACATGCATTTGTCTTCATAGATAGAAAGTAAGGCACCATTTTGTGTGTCTTTTTGTATGGTCTTTCGGCTATTTACAAGTTGGGAAGACAAAAAATTGGTCTATTCCCATTTGGCACGCGGAAGATCTAGCCGCCAAAAGACACGGTTCTGAAAAGACGCGCGAAGCCCATTTTGGGATGATTTTAGGAAGCTCCAAATGAAGCTTCTCGTGTCTTTCACATTTTAACCTCGCACAAAATGACCCAAAATGACACACAGAAAGACGTGTGTCTGCCAAATGGTCTTCGAGCTGCCCAGATCTTATGGCAAATGTTCAATGTGTCTATTGACTGTTAGAGCTACGAGAAGATCTTCTAAAAATGACTTACCGAATGGGCCCTAAATGTAATTACTGTATATGTAAAGTGGTTCCCCACTTTGTTTACTTGTTCTTATCTGCCCAATCCTTGATAAGTGAGACACACAAGCCCTAACCTGTGGTTCAAATCATGGTCCAAACCATGGTTCAAACTTATGGTGCAAACCATGGTTCAACCATATGGTTTAGAAACATTGGGCTGAAGTGTGCTTGAGACAATGGTCCAAACCTATGGTTTTATAGGTAATATTGGAATTTATAGTGTATTATATCTTTTATTGTATTGCATATGTATACTGCTTTCATCCATCTGGAGGATAATGAGGCCTGCTCCTCAAGTCCTAGGGCAGATGAGTATGATGACATCAACATCCCATTGGATGGAGCTGATATCGGTGGTGATTAAGAATACAACAATGATCATGATGACCATTCCACACCACTAGAGGATGATGTTCTTGGGCCGGAATTGTTGAATGATTATCATCAGCTAGAAGAGTTGCTTAGTCCACATGCATCGGATGACGAGAGAGGTGCACAATATGAGTCATTTATACCTGAGAGGCAGATGGATTCACCCAACTTATTGGTGGGGATGAGATTTACCAATCCATCCAAGTATATTTAAGGAAGCACCGGTTAACTTTGCAATCATACATGGCATACAATATTATTATGTGAAGAATAATAAAGATAAGGTCACAACATCTTGCAAGCGGAAGTGTAGTTAGAAGATTCATGCATCTTGGATGCAAGACCGGGAATCTTTCCAAATTATAACTTTCAGTCTTAAGTGTGAGTATGCTCGGGCATTGAGGAATGACAAAATGTCATCAACATGGCTAACCAATAAATACAACAACAAATTTATGGATGATCCTGGTTGGAAAGCCCTTGCTTTACGCAATGAGACTCTAAGAGATTTTAGAGTTGATATTAGTAAGCAATTGGCTTACATAACTAAGAGAAAGCCAATTTTCTAGATTGAGAGGATACATAGTGAACAGTTCAAAAAGTTGGTCGATTACTGTCATGTCTTGCTGAATTCAAATCTAGGTAGCATTGTGAAGATTGTTTTCAAGGAGGGGGTTCTTGGACAATTTGAGAAGATG
The DNA here is from genome assembly GCF_056320005.1 of Nelumbo lutea. Taxonomy (NCBI): domain Eukaryota; kingdom Viridiplantae; phylum Streptophyta; class Magnoliopsida; order Proteales; family Nelumbonaceae; genus Nelumbo; species Nelumbo lutea. Next base: position 12,739,911 of record NC_142690.1, read on the forward strand.
TTTATTTGTTCCAATGCAATGAAAGTTGGCTTTTTGGAGGGTTGTCGCCCATTCATAGGGCTTGATGGCTCCCACATGAAGCCACCTAACTTTAGCCATATCCTCCCGATTGTTGCTTTGGATGGGAATAACTGCATATTCCCAATTGCATTTGCTATAGTTGAGTTTGAGTGTAGGGAGTCGTGGACTTGGTTTTTTACTTTGTTGTTTGACGCAATTGGAGGACCAGATGATCATGGTTGGACCTATATTTCTAAAAGGTAGAAGATAATATACTAGTGCATTTATGTATTTTACATTTTATATGTGCATATATACATTCATATTAACATTCTTACTTAGGTTATGTTGTAGGGACTTGTTGAAACTTTTGAGAGGTTGTTGTCGAGTACAAAGCACCGCTTTTGTGTAAGGCATATGTATGCCAATTTTAAGCTTCTTTTCAAGGGGAATGATCAGAGAGATTGTTTATGGGGGGCTGCTAGTGCATACACATCTGTCGAGTTTGACAGGTACATGGATAAAATGAAAGAATTGAACAAAGATGCTCATGACTGGTTGAGAAGGGTGCCCCCAACAATGTGGTCTATGTCAACCTTTGGACTAAGAGCCCTCAATGATGACATTTGTAATAACATCTCGGAGCCATTCTACAAATGGATATTAGATGCTCATGACAAGCCTATTATTACATTAGTGGATACTATCGGAAGGCAATTGATGTCCTTAGTCAAAAGAAGACATCAACAACTTACAAATGACAATGAACCCGTTTGCCCCAATGTTAGAAGAAGATACAGTGGCTTGAAGAACATGCCTGGAACTGTTTTCTTGTATATGCTGGAATGTCTACAATTGAGGTGACATATTTCAATAGGAGAGCAGTTGTAAATCTTGAGAGGAGAACTTGTTCATGTCGGCGGTGGACACTCGTAGGGATACCATGTGCACATGCAATTTCTTGCATAAAGATGCAGAAGGAGTGTGTATACAATTATATTGATCCCATTTACACCAATCAAAGATGTATTCAGGCCTATAGCAACATAATTGTCCCAATCTTGGATGAGTCTCAATGGCCCATTGTACATCAACCAATGCCTATCACCCCACCCTCCATTAGGCCACAACCAAGAAGGCCAAAGAAATTAAGGAGGAAGGGGCCCGATGAATTGATAAGTGGGCACAGTGTAACACGGAGGAGCAGGCCTATGACATGTTCTAGATGTGGACAGACGGGACACAACAATAGATGTTGCAGGGGCCAACATCAGGGAAATTATGAGAATAGGTTTGATGATGTAGGCCCATCACAAATATCATCATCATTGAGGGCACAAAGACAATCTCGTGACAGAACCACTAGTACGAGGGGTAGATCATCGACATGTAAAGGTGGGTCATCAAATCAGAGGGGTGGATACTTTACTCTCATTACCATTTATGCCAATTCAGAGACAAGAGTTTGGACACATATTAACTAACCTTAGTGGATGAACATTGTTGCTGGAGAGCTTTAACATGGATGGTGATCCTCCTACACAATAATATGCATGGCTCTTGATGGTGAGATGAAATTCTAACTTGGGTCTTAACTTCCAACTTTGATTACTTTTGCTTCACATCTGCCTGTGTTTTGTTTGTTTGTAAGGATGACGTGGTTCCAATCTATATGAAAGAGAGTAAATCCACAAATCAGATATAGGAAGGGGAAGAGGAGAGAGAGAGAGAGAGAGAGAGAGAGAGGAAGAGTTAGAGGGGGGAATCTGATAAGCTAATCAGAAATCTGATAGGATGATCAGATTTTAGGAAGGGGAGGAGAGAGGAGAGAGGAAAGAGATTTCAGGGGGAAATTTGCTTAGCTGATAAGATTTTAGGGAGCAGAGGAAAGAGGTAGAGAGAGGAGAGAGAGAGGGAGAGAGAGAGAGAGAAAGAGAGGAGAGAGAGCTAGAGGGAGGGGGAATCTGATTAATTGACTAGATTTCTAATCTGATCAACTGGTCATATTTCAGGGAGGGGAGAGAGGAGTGAGAGAAGAGAGAGGAAGGAGAGAGAGGAGAGAGAGAGAAAAAGAGAGACGGAGGGGGAATTTGATCAGTTGATTAGATTTCAGGGAGGGGAGGAGAGAGGAGAGAGGAAAGAGAGAGAGAGAGAGGAGAAAGAGAGAGGGATGGGGAATATGAAGAAAGAGAGAAAGAAAAAGACAAAGAAAAGATAACGGTATGCTTTGAAAATTTTATGGACAATTAAGGACATTTTAATCCTTTATAATTTGTTAGACTTCGTGCTTGAAAGGTATAAGGTATATGCAAATAGTTTTTAAAAAATATCTATCATCTATCTATCTATTTATCTATCTATCTATCCATGTTTTATTTTGGTAAGCAAATGGGTTATACAATAGGGTTGCTTGCAGCAAAAAAGGTAAGGGAATGGCGGGTGGGCCATAGGGGTATCCCTCATTGAACCCCTACACCTAGGTGTTCAACTCAAAATGGCCTAAATTAGCATTTTGCATTGCTTTGGGCTTGAACCTTCATGTTGGTTCCGTTCAAATTTTAACAAAAAACCCAACCCTGGGCATTTTGTTCTGGCAAGCAAATGGGTTACACAACAGGGTTGCTTGCAGCAAAAAAAGTAAGGGGTGGCGGGTGGGCGGGTAGGCTGTAGGGGTAACCCTCATTGAACCCCAAACAAGATTGTTATCCATGAATTTATTTCATAGAATCTTTTAATCTAATTGTTTGTACAAGATAAATCACCAACTTTTTGTCTTCAGTCTTCATCTTACTTTTAATATTTCAATATACAAGGTTTTACACTACATATTTGTATTTATATTCCTCCCAAACGGAGTCTTACGTGCTTTGTTTGTATGAGGGTGAGTTTGTTATTATCAAAACATGGAATGGATGTCTCCCTACTATAAAGGATAACGCCATGTCCTTTAAAACAAAGGGTGGAGATTTCTTGTTTGAACTAGCCATGAACTTTCCAAAGTTCACAACAAACACCCAACATATGGAGCTTTATAGCCACAAGCAGGCTTTTTCATGGACCTGGTCGGGCTGAGTCGGGCTTAGTCTCTATATTAATAGAACACATCCAGGCCCGAACTTGAGCCCAACCTGACATTGGGCCTAGATTTTGTGCCCAAGCCCAACTAGGAAAAAGACTATTTCTTTTTTATTCAATAAAAACTATTTTATTTATATTAAAACACCTCAAAACCCAAACATAATGAAAAATCTTAGTATGAATTGAAAAAGGGAAAATTCCCGATAGGTATCCTGTACTTTAGGTCGAGTGCCAATTTAGTACCCGAACTTTCGAAACGTGACAATCTAGTACCTGTTGTTAACCAGTCATTAAGTATCATGGAAAAAGACATAAATACCCTTCAAGTGTTATCTAATTTTCCTTATCTAATAAAGCAACAACTATCCCAACTTCTCATTAACCAAACCAAGACTGGATTTCCTGCACTCGTTCGGTATGTGCCAAGGTACACTTCTAATGAGATTGGAACATGTTGATGTTCCATTTCTTCTTCCCTCTCCTTTGTTACTCCCCTCCTCCCTCCTCCCTCCTCTGAGTTACAGAGAAATGAAAACAGAGAGCCTATGGGGGCGGTTCATTAGAAATACAAATAGTCAAACTGCAAGCCATTAAAAATACAAATAGAAAACTCAGGTTCTGACGAAGAAGAAAACTCAGCACATCAAATGAGGGGCGTTTGACTAATTGCGTCAAGAAGAAAACTGCAGTTTGTATTTCTAATTGCTTGCGTTTGGCTAACTGCGTCACCTGCGTCAACTGAGGGGCGGTTCTGATAAAGCGCCTTGATGTCCTAAGGGGCGGTTCATTACAGAGAGTTTTCTTCTTCGTCAACTGCAAGCCCTTTATGCTGCCTTGATGTCTTGCTTCCTTGACATCATGCATCAAGTGTAGGACAACTGAACGCCTTGATGTCCTACTTCCTTCGAGTTGTGTTCGTGGTTCTCCCAAACCTCCATCTTCTTCCTCGTCTGCATTCTCTTCCGCCTCATCTGCTACTTCCAGATTCTCAGGATTCAAGATTTTGCTCAAGTGTTCCTTTGTTCCATTTCATGGTCAACGAGTTCCCTTTTTTCTCTCTATACTCTTCCACAGTTCCTGTTTCGCCTCCACCGTAGTTCTCTTTCTCTCTCTTGATCAGGAGCGTTTAGCATGGGCCATGGTGGCATTTACGGTGGTGAACTGAGAAACCACCCCTCCCGCTGGCCATGGTGGTGGTCAACGGCAAACCTTGGCCCTTGTGTAAGTGTGTTTTATTTTCAAGGGTAATTTTGACATTTTCAAAAGTCTTAAATCACACATGAGATCATGTAATATACATAACTGACGGTCCATTAACATATTAAATTGTGTTCAAAAGTTTGGATACTAAATTAACACTTGGTCTAAAGTACAGGGTACCTATTAGGAATTTTCCCCTTGAAAAAAGAGAATAGTAACAGTGAAAATAACATACACACAAACTATATATATATTATATATTATCAAGTCAGGCCTGGATTTGAGTTAAGTTTTTTTGAGAAAGCCTGAACTGGCCTAGAAAAATCAGGCCTGCTGTTTTGGCCTAAGCCTGAGCCAACGGGCCTAAAGTAATGTCCAACCCCAACTTAAAATGGGCAGGACTGGTTTGGCCCATCGGGCTACCTGGCCATGAACAAAATAGCTGCTCTCATGATATATCAAAGTTGCTGATCACAACCCTAAAATCTTAGAACTGCTCAAATGGAAGAATTAAAAGGTCTTTGTATAAGAAAGATTCATATAATTAATAGAGATAAAAAAAAAATCCTTCCATGAATCAATCTTTAACTGGATCTTACAGGTGTTTATCCAAAAATAAATCCAGATATGGTAGTATGGAGTCTCATCTCATTCCATCTTATGGAAATTATCCATGACCTAATACTAAAGTGAGTGGTCTAATAGCTAACTCTTAATTAGGATATTTTAAGTCTAACGAAACTGGACCATCCAAATCTCCCATGCATCATGATTAGTCTCACCCATCATTTGGATGCTCTATAATATTGTCCATGGAGTTAGAAAGTATAATTTCTATTAACAAAGAGAATAATAAAACAAGTACATCTGCTTTGAATGAACAGATAGAATTCCCATGTACAACATCTTATTAAAATGATTCCTAATCCTTCATCTACACTTTCAAATAATCATAAGTCAATGGCCTAAACACATCACCAGCCTCAACCTCCAAGAACTCTAGCTGCCCTTTCAGCATGTGCATATACACAATCCAATCACCATTCTTGCTTGAACCCGGCATGGGCATAACATATCCAGCCTCACCTTGCCAAGAAAAATGGTAGGACCCAAATATAGGGCTACCCCACCCAAAGTCCACCTTTGATATAGGGAACCGTTGTCCAGAGGACACCACAAATGTAGGTCCATCGTTGCTTTTGCTACAATATATCTTTGCTAGGGCAGACTCAGGCCAATGATCTTCCACCCAAGAAATGCTCCTTAGTGACTGCATTTTTCAAGCAGTCATGCACCTCATCTGCTACCCAACTCAATGGCGTCGTTTTAAGGTCATTGACACTTTTATCGCCAAAAGGACATTGCAAAAGTAGGTATCCATTGAGCAAGTTGTTTTGCCTTCATCATCCATGCTTGGTCTCCTCCGCCCATCAACCACAAGACCCATTTTGCATCTCTTGGCATCATCACCAACACTTTTTGCGACCATCTTCCACAAAAATGCACTGAAGGACTCTATTTTGCCTCTCTTTTTGTAGCTATTCGAGTTGGCCTTGGATTGAAGCCAGTCAGTATGTTGAGCTGTGACATGTATAGTAGATGCGGCTTATGAGATGATCAGCTCTAGGTTTGGGAATAAGTACTGTAGGAGGAGGCAACATTGATATTGGAACATACATGTCGTTAAGGGATGGATCATAACATCCTGGATTTCTAGGATCTAATAAGTAACGAAGGAAAGATGGGAAGGTAGATATGGGTTTTGCTTGAGCAATCTCTGCCCATGACACAAAGAACATGTTGGCAGAATAGGCATCTGCTATTCGGTGATCAAATGTGCATGCCACCAGAATAGGCCCACATCTGAGCTCCGTTGCCTGTTCATACAAACGATGTTTTAAATAAGTAAATACAGATATTTCTTAACCAGATCCTAAGCCAGCTTTTATCTAATTTCAAACCAATTTTACTTCTTATTTCTTGTGAACTCATTTTTGTGATCTAGACATTCCATACAAGGGTATCGTAGTGAGAAAAATAACAAAAGAGAGGATCCCGATAAAAGAAAACAGCTAGCATGATTATAGGATTTCAACCGTCTAATTTACGGGGTATTTTGCCAATATGAACGGTTTTTTCCTTTGTTATTGTGATTTCTAGAAAACTAGCCCCTACAAATGGTTTAAAGAGCATCTATATACTTGCATTAGATTCTTGTGAAGGCCATAATTAAAAGGGCAATCGCCCAAATGTTTTAATCCTTAAATCCAGCCAATGAGATAACACATTTAAAGTAATATTGTAAAAAAATTTGAAATTTGATATATATATATATATAATGCAACCAAAAACATATTCATTTCCACAAAGACCCACCATGAATCAGACTTTAACCCATGTTGTTAGCATATGTGCATTTAAATATGTCTAAAACTCTAAACTTCCTTTATATTATTTTATACAAAATTAACAAAATATAATAAAAACTAAAATAAAAGGAAAAGAATGAAATTGTAAGGAAACGTAGGAAATACAAGAAGAAATGAAAACAAAAATAAAACAGAAAATAGAACAAAAAAAAATGAGTAAATAAAAAATAGTAATTGCAAACAAAAGATCGAAACAGAAACTAACAAAAAAAAATAGAACTTCGAATAGACACTTACGTAATTTTATCTTTACCATCAAAGCCGATTAACAAGTTAGCAGGCGAAGTGATAGAATCTGAAAACTAAAGATGAACCTTTGTCGCAAATCAAAGTTTGAGGGCTAAATGTTACTATCCAAATAACACAGTGTCAATCTGTAATTTACTCTTTAAATTGTTTGTACTTTAGACCCAAGTCCATTTAAATACGGACTGGTATGATTAAAAGGTTTATTACTGTATTAAATACGGGTGATCATTGGCTGGGATTTGGGCCTATGACATTAAACATTAAATATAAAAATATTAGATATTTACAATATTTTATATCTAAATATATAAAATTCATTTTATACATGACATACTATAGTATTATATATAAACATACCACCCTTAGTATTAAAGCAGCATTGGTAAGAGCGTTTATAGTAGGGGTGATCATATTTCTGACCCGGTCGGCCCACAAATCTTTGGATTTGGGCTGGGGTTCAGTAGCGGCTTGGGCTACAGCCCTTGTCATGGGTGGGGATCATATTCCGATTTTGAAATTAATCCTCATCCCCATCCCTGATCTCCACCAAGGATAAAATTTGTCCTCCATCCCTAATCCCCGATGGAGATGGGATCTTTGTGGGGACCCGAATCTCTAAAATGTTTTCAAATAATAGTAATTTTAATAAATTTATTTAAAATAAATAAAAATTATAAATTATAAATAATATTTTAAATATATTTTAATATATAATATAATATAAATAATATTATATTATATTTAATATATATATATAATCGGAGTCGGGGCAGGGTGGGAACCTCAATCCCCATCCTCAACCCTGGCCCCGATTGGAGATTCCTATTAATCTCTGCCCCCATCCCCGATCCCATAGGATCGAGGAAGTCGGGTCGCCATCAAGGATGGGCAAAATTGCCATCCCTTGGATGTCGGCATAAGCTTCCATGAAATCCACCCCTCCATTGTTTCAGAGGAGCTCCAGCTCGCTAACGGAGTTGGTGACAATCTCACCTACAAACACAAAAGTGAGGTTGGGAAAGGTAGGGTAACCTATACAACCTTTCCCGACTTTTTCCTTCAAACCAAATACAACCTTAATTGCTGATAATGTCCGATAGCAAAAGAAAACTCCCACGTCAACAGGTGGCAAAAATAATTCCAGATTTGAGAGGGGCATCCGCCAGTGTTCTTGCTGAAGAGGCAACACCGCTGCCACTACCTTCTTTGCTTTTCAAACTTACTGCAAAATCGCCACCACCCATGACTCAGGGAGAGAGAGATATGTTGCAGGCTTTGCAATTTTGCATGGAATTTATGTAAATTTATAGCAACAGGAGAAATCACGAAATGAATGTGAATAATTTAAACCATATGTTTGAAAACAACCCACCCGGGACCCTTCCCATATGGCGAACTGGCCATTTCGTGTCGTACTTGACTAAATAAAAGTAATTATAAAAGAAAGAAAGTTGGAATAGTTGGTCATTTTCTTTGCTTACTCTTGGGGATGCAAATGGATTGGATTGGATTCGAATTAGGGTATATTTGAATCTGATTGGATAGCAGAATTTGAGATGGATCTCATCTCATAAATGGTAATTTGAATCTGAATCCTTTAAGGATGTCAGATATCCAAATATTTGAATTAAAAGAAAAAAAGTACATAAAAGTTTATACAAAGAAAAACAAAAAACATAAATATTTTTATCATATATTAATATATATGCATGTCCTTTTATAAAAAGTTTAGCAATATAAATAAATATATTAATGTATATACATGTATTTTTATAAATAAATATATACATATATAGACCGGATTGAATCAGATCCTATCCAATAAGATAAGGCTGATCCGAATCTAACAAAATAGGGTCAGATTGGGATACGATCCGATCCATTTGCACCCCTACTTACACATTCATCCACTCGATCATCAATATATTTTTGAGTGTATGACATGAATGGTGAGGACCACCTGAAATAAAGTTTGTCCTGTCCCTATCCTCTTTTCATATGGTTCACATTTTTCTTTGACAATATCACAATCGGTGCCACTTCATCATCAGATAAAATTCTGATGAGAACATTCAACGTCAGCTTGATCGATTTTTTTTTTTTTTTTGAATTTGGAGAAGTAAAAGGCTTTCATTCATCTCATCAGTTGATCATAACCAGAAGATACAATATGTTGCTGTCAATATTAAAAAGTTGCACACGGAGCAGCTAGTTATAGAATTAACACACCACGGTGGCATTAAAGAATTAATGGAAATGTACGAACAAGTTTAATACAGATTTTTGAATTCCACCGCAGAATTATAAACATTCAAAATGTCAATAATTCCCACTTTATACATCAATGCCCGCGTGAATTGGTATCAATTCTGAGATGGCACCCACTCCAACTGTACTTTAGACCTAAAAAATCAGACCTTGGGCTAAACCGTCATTCACCCAATAATTAATCCACCAATACTGTACAGTCATTGTCTTGATCAAAATATTACTCTGATATGATATTGAAGACTCATGACATGGTTACTCACTTTAAGGCCAGTATCACTTGTCCCAGCTTGAAGATTCGGGTGGGAGAATGCAGCTCTTGTCAACACTACTCAATATCCTCTAATGCATCGATGACATTTCTAAATCGGCCCAAATCTTATTCTGAGGAAAGGTTTTTAAAATTGAATCGGATAATGAATCATTTAGGGTCTGGTTCTCAAGTCGAATGATTTGATTGTTCAAACCAAATGGATGGCCAGTTCTAACAAAAAAAATTTAAAAATTAAAAAATAGCCAAAAATCGTTGTTTGGGTCGACATTTCGAACAGTTCGACCGTCTAGATTGGCGATTCACTGACCAAATCAATGGTTTTGGCCAAAAAATGATTCGAGGGTGAAACAAAGGTGACCGATTCTCAATTTTTCCGATTTGATCCGGTTTTGAAAGCATTGCTCTGAATAAGCTCTCAAACACCCCAAGTAATGTGTTATAGAGGCTGAAATCATTGTGTTGCATGGCTTCTGCAATTGTCTCCTCCAGGTCATAATGTTGTTAGCTATCAGTGGGTTTTTCGCTTGAAATGCAAAGAGGATGTCTTCATTGGTCGTTATAAAGTTCATATAGTTGGTTGTGGCTTTATGCAATATGAAGGGTGGATTTTTATAAAACTTTCAGTCCTGTCATCAAAGCCATTATTATTCTCATGGTTCTTTCTCATGCTCTCTCTAATTGTTGGCATATTCAATGTCTTGATCTACAAAATGCTTTCTTCTATGGTGATATTCAGGAAGAGATATATATGAATCAGCCCCTATTGACTTGTCATGCCCTCATTCACTATACGGTTTGGAACAAGCACCTCACACTTGCTTCTCTTTTTTACTCCTTGTGTTGACTTGAAGGTTAATAGATCCATATATTCATTCGTGATCCCTTTTCATCTATAGTTTATTTGTTGGTTAATTTTCATCCAACCAAGTTGTTGTCGTTTAGACCAAGAATGATATTGAGAAGTAAACCACTTGAGGGAGCAATATAGCACTGGAGATATGGCAAGGTTTTTAAAATTGAATCGGACAATGAATTGGTCAGGGGTTTGGTTCTCAAGTCGAACGGTTTGACCTTGAAAAATGCATATGGGCCCTACATACATGTCCACTAATTGAATGTTAGCCCCACATACATGTCCACACATGGACCCCACATGCATGTCCACTAATAGTATGTTAGACCCACCTTGTAAAATGTATATGGGCCCCACATACATATTCACACATGGACCCCACATGCATCATGTATGTCCACCAATGGTATGTTGGGCCCACCTTGTAAAATGTATGTGGACCCCACATACATGTCCACCAATGGTGTGTGGGGCCCACCTTGAAAAATGTATTTGGGCCCTACATACATATCCACACATGGACCCCACATGCATGCCCACCAATGATATTTGGACGGTTCAAATGATTTAACTACCCAAGTCAACAATTTACTAACCAAATCAATGGTTTTTAGCAAAATAACATTTTTGGGGTAAAACGGAACTAGACACCTGATCAATTCCCAGTTTTTCCAGTCTGACTATCCAGTCCAATCCGGTTTTGAAAACCATGAGTTATGGTGTTTATGTTTATTAAGAAGAAATCACACACCATCTGTGATTTCAAGATGATGGCCTCTTGATTGAACTCCTTTTTCTCAAAGATGGCATTTTGATGCTTCAAGCTTCATATATAAAGGTAAGCCAAGTGATTGTAATCTTGCTCCATCTCCCACCAAGTGGATAATCAATCGACCATGTTACAATGTGAGCAATATATACTCAATTCTTAAGGCTGAGTTTGGAAGGAGTATAAATGCAAACATATAGATTGCAAAATCTTATATTTTGTATTATTTTGTTTGTATTTACGCTTTACATATTTGCATTTATACTCTTTCCAAACTGAGCCTAAGGTTCAACATTGACCAACACCACACAGGTTGAACCACTAGCTGGGCAATAAAATAGGATGTGTTCAATACTTTCCTCACTTTCTCCACATAAATGACAAAGGGTATCATGACAGTAGAGGCACGCCTTTGTGGGTATAATTCTTTGGATACAACGGCATAAGAAGACCATAACTCTTTGAGAGATTTTTTTTTTTTTTGTAATTCTAAAATATACTCCACGTCAAATTAGTTAATATATATTCAACACTAGTGAATGACCCGTACTAAGTACGGGGAATCAGTAATGTTAAATTTACATAATGGAATCAATAATGTTAAATTTATATTTATAAATATTTTAAATAATTATTAAAATTTTAATAAATATTTATTTTAAAAAATAAATTTTCAATAATTATTAAAATATGGATACTTTTCTTTTGTTATGATACGTAAAGGATTTATGATTAACTCAGATTGATAGAACGTAGGCAGAAGTAGTTGTGGATAACCACTTTTGTATTTTTTGCATTTTTTAGGAATAGATTGAAAATTGTGGTAGTGGGTTGTGGGCTTTAGCAGTAACTTCTCAGAAAATGCCACGTATTTAGCTTTCTAGAAAAATGAGAAGGCCATGTGTCGGAATGGTGGGGGGTTGTAGCCTATTAGTGGGTTGTGGGCTTTAGTAGGAATTTCTCAGAAATAGCCACGTGCCTAGGTTTCTAGAAAATGAGAATGCCACTTGTCTAAGGTGGCGTTTGATAAATTTGAAAATTCAGATATGAAAAGTTAAAAAGATATTAAATGTATCTAAAATTTGAAAAAAGGCATAGTTGCCTTTCTACTTTTTAGAGGATCAGAAATTCTAAATCCATAAGTTTGTGTTGGATCAACCCTTTACCATATGAAATTTACTGATTTTACTATTTTAACCCTATAGCATACAATTTGAAAATGTTGAATTCAATTTACATTATCTCATAAAAATAATTTTCAACCTCAAAATAATATTGAAATAATATAAATAAAAAATAAAAAATTAATAATTACTAATTAATAAATGAAACAATTAAAATTTAAAAATAATTAATGATTATAAAAATACTAAAATAAATAATAATTTACACAAATAAAAATAATTAATAAATAATAAATTACACAAGTAAATTTAATAAAAATAATTAATGTTTAATAAAAGATATAAAAATAATTAATAAAAAGTAATTTATAATTAATAATTAATAAAAGCATATTATTATTCACTGAACTACCACTGCTACTTGTTGCAATGGTGGTGGGAGTGGTGGGAAGATAGGGGAGGGAGGGAGAGAGAGAGAGAGAGAGAGAGAGAGAGAGAGAGAGAAAGAGAGTTGCCACTGCAAGTTGCAGTGGTGGTGGGGAGAATACAGGGCAAAGAGAGCGAGAAAAGACAGGGAGAGAGAGAGAGAGAAGACAATGGGAGAGAGAGAACCGACGCTACAAGTTGCAACAGTGGTGGCGGGAATACAGGGTAGAGAGAGAGAGAGAGAAGACAGGGGGAGAGAGGCTATCGTTGCAACTTACAATGGTGATGGTAGGAAGACAGGGCGGAGAGAAAGAGATCGAGAGAGAGCCAGAGAGAGGTCAAATGTTTAGGTTTTCTGGGTTTGGGGGTATCAGGGGTAACTCGGGTAATTTATGAAAAATTGTAAGGATGTTTTGGACATTGGGTTGGCTTTGAAACACGTTAAGAGTCGGCTCAAGGTCTCTGATTTTCATATATGAAAATCAGTTTCAGACCCAATTTAAGAGGTACAACCAAACAAGAGGTGAGGTCTAAAAAGTAACATTTTTCAGATTCGGACCTCTAAAAAGTGCAATCAAACGGCACCTGAATGGTGGTAGTGGACTGTAGACTTTAACAGAAACTTCTCAGAAAATGCTACGTGTCTAAATTTGAAAAAGCCATGCATCTGGTGGGGTTGTAGCCCTAAAGCCTTCCTTTAATATATATATATATATATATATACCGGATTCTAGTATAGATGGAGCAACAATAGTTAAAAATCAGTAGTGTTGTCAAATTCTATAATGAGGGTAAAATTGGAAAATTACATGAGATTAGTTGAAGGTCCCACATTTAGACACAAAAAGATGTTAGAGGCCCCGTGGTCATGGGATGAACACACTCCAACAATCAAGCCTAGGTGAATAGGAAAAATCGAGGTGTGACAGGGTGGGAGAGAGTGCCGATGAGCAGGTAAGGGTGTGCGAGAGAGTGTCAGCTTCATCTACATAACGAGCTACATACCCATTTTTAAGGTAGCCCATCATGGGTGCTAGTAGATTACTATTTTACCCTTTATTGTATTTGACCTATTTTTTAATATATCAGAAATACCCTTATTATTATTTGACCCAAAACCCTTTTTTCAGCTTCTTTGCAATGCATTCAAGCAGCACAACAAAAGCAAAATGTCTTTCAACAAGTATAAATCTTATATGTATAGGGCAATTGGGCACGTAAAGGCATTTTAGTCATAAAAATATGTTTAATAAGGCTGTCTTGCCATTGGGAGGAACTTTGGTCATGAAAATTGCATTTATGCTGATGTGAACAATTCCTATCAATTTACACTAAGATGCTCTAGCGGATGGTGAATTTTAGAAAATAAAAGCACACTATACATGGGGTTCCTTGAACGTTTTGAAAAGTTATGGTAAGTTTAAGAGAAATAATTAAAAGTTATAGTAAATTTTAGACAATTTCCCTTTATTATTTAATTTCTACTATGCTTTTGATTTACTCACTTAACTATTAGTATCTGTGCTTACTAGTCCAGTTAATTTTTTTGGTTATGGCTTGAGCTGGCCCATGAGATGCATATCTAGGAAGCAAGATGTATGGTACTTGGCCTTAAATAAATAAACACGAGCCACTTTTCTTTCATTTAGGCTCAATTTGGAAAGAGTACAAATGCAAATATGTTAGTACAAATACATACAAAAAAGAAGGTTTTTCTCTCTACATATTTGCATTTATACTCCTTCCAAATCGAGTCTAACGAAAAAATAACTAGATTGAATTTGGATGTAGAATCAGCTTTGTTCTTTTCGGTTTAAACAAACAGCCATCTTTCTCTGTGATAAGCAATGCCCCTTGTTATGGTGTTATATTTGATTGTCATTTTCTGATCTTGATGGCTTAGTTTATGATTATTATGATTATTATTATACTCATTATACTATAATTAATATAAAAGTATCAATAAAGAAAAATATGGTAACTTAAAATTTCCTTTGGTCTTTAAGCTTAGAGAAATTTCTATTTTTAATAAGAAATTTAAATACAAATCTTCTGTTTTGCATGAAGCTTTATGCCATCAACCCTTTGAGTTTTCTACTATTGCTGCTAATTTAACTCTCACAATATCCATCTATTAAGGTCAAGCACATATTCTTTGTCTCGTTGATCTTAAAGCACATCTTCTAATGTCACTAACAAAGAAAAGACATTAATTTATAAATCATACATAACGTTTAAGGTTGTGTTTGGTTTGAAGGAAAAGGTAGGGAAATGAAGGAAAATGTAGGGAAACCTTTACAAACCTTGTATAGGTTTCCTTATGTTTTCCTTCCTTTTCCTACCTTTTCCTTCAAACCAAACATAACCTTAAGGTAGAAAATTTTGTTGAATGATGGCATGATATTACTTTATTATAACTCTACTTCATCTTTGTTTTCTTTCATCTCTACCTTATAGAAGTTGTAATAAGTTGCACACACTCTACAAGTATGAGAATCCAACTGATGGAGGGTGATTTGACCTGACCTCGTAGCACGGGGATACGTAGGTACAACCTAGCATAAGTGACAACTCAGCGTGGCAGCTTGGCCATAACTCGGCGTAATGAACTCATCGGAGCCCGATGAGACAACTCGGTGGACGTGGCAATTCGTCGAGAAGTAACATCCAACTTACCCCGAATTCTCCTTAAGGGAACACCCCGAGATCCTCTTAAGACCCGAGCTCCTCCCAATGGGCCCCGAACTCTTAAGGGAACACCCCAACCTACGGATAAGTATCTTGAAGTGGAAACACTTCAGGACAGCCCCATTAACACTCCTGCCCATACTTGCCTAAGGCTTGCCTCAAGCATAAGCACCTCGGTGTACCCCTAGCACCCCCACATAAGGTAGCTCGGACCAAGGTAGCTCGGTGCAAAGTAGTTTGGCAACCTGCAGGAAAGATCTACATATCAATAGTACCTACCAAATCTGGAGGTTGTGTCCACGTCTCTTGTCAGGCGGCGTCATGCCTACCACTTCTACCAGATGTGGCATGCCTAGCAGGTCCATACCCTGCAACGGTTGCCTGCATCCGCCACCTCAGCTCTGGCAGTAATGGTTGTGGCAGAGGCAGTTACGCCTGATTTGAGAGATCTTCAGTATAAAAAGACCCCGACCCCCAAGGAGCCAAGGTATTGAACTTGCGCCATCTACACTCTTAGCTCTCTCTTTGTATTCTCTTCAGTTCTCCTAGAATTCTAACTTAAGCATCGGAGTGTTCTCGTCGGGCGACCTCCCTGGGAATTCTTCACCTTCCTCTTCGTCTCATGTGCCGTCCGCCACCCAGCTAGGAGTGCCCGGATCGCGCTGCATCACCAACCATATTTTAGGTATATCTCCTCATGAATTTAACATATATGTATAAGGAATGTTTTCAACTTGTGATGGGATATTCCCTCAAGCAAAAACTCTGCATATGTACTCTACCGGCATGGGAATCCATCCACACATTGGGTACATCTCCTAATAAATTTAACATACATGCACAGGAGATATTCCAAATTTGTGATTGGATGCTATGTGCACATAATTATTTCTTACAAGGGTGGAGTCAAGAAATTTCTCTTTAAGAGAGGGATTTATATGTGTTGTTGTACTCATATATACATGCTAGATGTGAATACGTACAGAAAAAACATACATGTGTCGGGCATTGGATTTACCCAATTGTCTATTCCCATAGTCTGTTTGATTCAGACAGGAATGAGAATGAGAATCGGAAATCAGGAATGAGATTTCATTCCCAAGGGAGGGGCAAGGAATGGTCATTCCCTCAAATGGGGAATACCATTCCAGCAGGAATGGGAATGTGATTATGATTCTGCCCAACCAAATAGTTGGAATCGGAATAGCCCATTCTGATTCCAATTCTAGACCCCTATTCCTACGAACCAAATGTGGCCTGATATATTTTTAAATTAAGATTATGTATTTAATAACGTATTTATTATTTACAAAAAAATATTTACAAAATTACTTAATTTATATTAGTAATTTTGGAGAAGTTATATAATCACTAACTAGCATACTAAGAGTTTAATATTGAATTTATTTATTTATTTGTTAATATACAAAAGTAAAAATAACAAAACAAGTGATCTATTATTATTATTTTTTTAAGCCTGGGTGGTATTCAACTCAACGCAACAACACACAACCAGCCTCAACCCATTTAGGTTAGTAGAGATAAAATGTCTTAAACTATAGAGCTAAAGTTAATAATGCGCCTTATACTCCTTATGGAGTACAAATACAAATTATATGTACAATATAAATACATACAAACTAATACAAAATACAAGGTTTTGTGCTTATACTCCTTATGGAGCCTAAGTGTTCTCAAACAGGGGTTAAAATACCCCTAGTTTTGTAATAATTAATTGGACAAATATATGCTTCCCATCCATTAATTCTCTCTCACATTATTCCATTCACATATGACATCAAGTGATTATTATAATATTTTAAAACTTAAATTTACCTTCACTTTCTACTTCACCATCTCTAACCACTAAAACCTGACCACCTATCCACTAAAACCAGTTGGTCTCATCATAGATCAAATTATAATAACAAAACAAAAATTAGGGTCCTATTTGTTCTGTGGACAAGATCAAAATCAGAATCCCCAGGAATCAAAATCAAAATCACCTATTCCTAATACCTGTTTGGTTGAATCAGGAATTGGAATTGAATTCCGATTATTGTTATTTGATTTATTTGGAATTGGAATCCGAATCAACTGAAAATTTTTAAATTTGTATTAGTCTATTTATTATTTTATTATTACTTTATTAATATTTTATGAATATATAATTGTTATTTTATTAGTACTTAATAATTAATATCTCGAAATTTCTCATTAATTTATAAATATTTTATTAATATATCATTATTTTATTATTACATTAATAATAATTTTATTATATTTTATTAATAAATTATTATTTCTTATTAATTCATTAATATTCTAATATTTTTATTAATTTAAATTACTTTATTATTATTTAATAATTAAAATGTTAATATTTAATTATCACTTTAATTATATTTTATTAATATTTTATTATAATACTATTATATTATTAATAATTTAATAATATTTTACTAACATTAGGATTTGGGGTTTTTTGTCATGATCATGAGTTCTTTAGGGGGAGGGGGGATGGAATGAGTCGAATGACTATTAAATCCCTCATATGGGAAAACCCATTCCTCCAAAAATGAGAATCAGAATTGAGTCGGAATGGATCGTTCTGATTCCGATTCCAAGAAACCAAACTGATCCTCAATTAGAAATTTTAAAGATGACAAACCTGCAACTCAAATTCCAAGCAAGGAATCCATCGCATGCGAAAAAGGTAATAATCAACTTCCTTAGCCAATGATTCAGGAGAGAGTGATGGGAGATACAGAGAGAGTCTCAAATTTATCCTTTTCCCATTTGGGGCCAACACCTGCACTCAACCACACATCAAGTAAAACCGAGCAAAACGATGGTGATTAATTGATCTCTGCCACGTTAATTTTCCTCGTGATGGCATCGCATTTGAACCAAATTGGAATAATTAACTTGCTAATTTTCCACCAGAATTTCTTCTTTATGCTTGTTTTTTATTTTCTTCATTCTTTATTATTTGGACGTCGGAGGGAGGGGGATATCACGGTTAGTTTGAAGTAGAAGAAATCACTGACGAAGCCATTTTTCTGCTTCTTTCTTCCTCTTCTTTGGTTCTACTGTTCTACAGTTCTACTATTTCTGCTGTGTAATTTGTTATGACTGACTTTGTTTCGAAGCTTTGGTCGATTTTTTTTTTTTTTTTTCTGAGCCTTGAGTGGGAATTTCCTTATGACAGGCCGTGTTAAGTATCAGACTGCAGTCCAGATTTCTTGTATCAAAGTGTGGCATGAGCTTCGATTTAAAGAGACTAAAAACGTTGGATTTGTCGTGAAAGAGGAGTTGGTTATTGACGTTTTCAGGTGTCTAGATGAAGGGTCCGACTATGATATGGAAAATCCCTTGCAATACCACGTTTACAGCAATTACTGGTAATTAATTGTTTGTTTTTTCGGTCAGCTCTCAATCAGCCTGGTACGAAATATGAAACTTCCGATAATTACAGTAAAAAAAATATGAATTTTTTTTTCAACACCTCCCCCCACCTTAGCGAAACAGTAATAATATTATACCGTTATATCCTTCAGTGTTATTCAAAACAAGAGAAGAAGAGTCTATGTTCTGTGCACTGAACGAACGAATGCACCCACGAATCACAATCGACCACGCCGAGTAGGTGGGAGAACGCATAACGTTCACGGTAAAAGGCCCGTTAACACGAATTCGGTGGTTCAATCAGACACAAATAACATTTCTCAAACGCTCCCATCTCTTGGCCATGAGGCTTCTTCCATAGTCAAAGAAGTCTTGTCTGCAACCATCAGAATTCTCCTTAACACGAATTCGGTGATCATCCTACATGACCAGTGCTTCTGGAGATGGTGACCCAGTATGGCCAGGGCTTTTGGAGACAGTGAATAGCACGTGATCATGATCTTCCGGAGTTGTAATCGGTGTATATTGAGGCCAATAGTATGCCAGGTCATGAATGAACTTCCCTCCGCTCCGGTTAATTACCATTGCCCGAATAAACCCATCTGGATTATTTGGGGAGGTTATGAACTCTATGTAAGGTTGATCGCCTTTGTACGTGTATGCATCATCGGCCCATCTATAGAACCGGGACTTTAAGAAATCGGTGACTGCCAGGTAAGAATGCAAGGAAGAAGCAATTCAACACAATTAATTAACAAATTGATGAACCAATGAACATTAGTAAATTAAGGCCAAAACTTTTTTTCTTTATTTTTATTTTTTAAATTTCTTTGGCCATAGAAACTTTATAAGCACTTGATAACATGATGGTCTACACGTATATACCACTAATTTTATTCCCTCAAGGTACTAATCCACCATTAATTAACCTGAACTAGAAAGAGAGAGTCTGTATGGAAACAAAGGAGCATGAGACAAGGTCACTAACTAACGTTTAATAAAGTCCCAAGACAAACAGTGCTGAAGAAGAAGAATTGTAAGTAAGTATTGAACAATTCTAATGGCTTGATTCAAATCTCAACAACAATATCATCAGATGGGTCATTCTCGTGCAAACAAGTCTGCTAGTTATCTATAAACAAATGATACGTGCCGTGAATTCACAACTAATGTATAGAGTGAGATTGTGAGAAAGATCACCGAATATTATGGAATGGTTGAAACGACGTTGATTAGCTCTGCTGAATCGGGAGATGATAAAGCATAGAGCACTGCCTAAAAGAGTTGTGTTGAACCGGTACCAACCACGATGTAACAACCTTTTGTTTCACTGTTGGCCACCAAATGATGCAAGCGTCTGATCTCTTCCGCTAATTGCGGCTCCAGAAACCAGCACAAGTTTGTAATGTTGGAGAAGTAGCTTAGCGATTGCCAGATGGAGATCACCACCGTGCACTTGTCTCCCATCTTCTGCCAATATGGCTCGAACATTTTTGGATCACCACTGTTAAAGTCAAATAAAAAATATTGTTAGGTGCCAGTCCGAGAATATGAAATTACTGTATCCTGGGATGATCTACATATCGAAAACCCAACTTCAACTATAGGTGAAAATGATGGAAGCAAATAAAGCACAAGCTTTGAATTGGAAACTTAATTATTGCTCAAGGTTAATAACGGAGTCAGAGGGGAGCTTCTTGGTCATGCCGTTTTGTTTTGCTTGGAAAGCAACAGAAGAAGGGGAAGAGTGGCCGTTTCACCCCTTTGATGACAGAGATCATATCCAGAAAACAACACTGTTTCTCGATCACATACGGCTGCTTACCTCTTGCTCCCAAGTCTTTGATTGTCAGAGGCCTCCTGTACTAGCCGTTTCACCCCTTTGATTATCTGAGGCCCCCTGTACTAGACGTCCGAAGCAGCCGTTCTTCAGCATCGGAAGTGAGCTTTCCTAGTCATCGTGCACCCCCATTCGCCGGAGCAGCTTCTGGGTGACGTACGTTTAACGGTGAAGGCTTTAACGTCTTTCTTATCTTGAAATGAATTTCTTTTGTGAAATATGAGTTAAATGGTTGTTTTTGAAACTGGTATTCACTGAAACAGAGAAGTGGAATGTTGATTGGTCCATGTCATCCGATATGATATGGAAAAGATACTTTTTCCATATCATAATTTTCTCCAACATTGGAAGGTGTACAAATACAGATTTGTAGAGTGTAAATTATTGTATTAAATATATATAAAATAATACAAAATATAAGGTTTTACACTCTCCATATTTGCATTTGTACTCTTTCCAAACTGAGCCTATAAAGTTTCACCTCACAGAGATTGTCTTTCAGGTAGTGTTGGAAGAATAAAGCAAAGCTTTGCACTGGCTAGCTAGAGTATAAAACTTTCAAGTGTACGCTGGTTGGTTTAAGTGAAACTTTCATAGTTTTCATCGTGAGAAGGTAAAATAGCCTTTATTTTCACATTAGGATAAGAAGAATATACATACATTCTTCTGGGTTTGACAAAACTTGTTTTATCAATCCGGGTGAAAAAGATGATTTAAGCGGGTCACTTAGACCAAATTCTAAAAACACCATACACAACATATGGGTTTGAATTTTATATGGTAACTCATCTTGTGGAGTTGTGGTGAACCGTGTGCTGTATGGGTTCCTAATATAACTAATTATTGGGCAAATTGCATATTAGTATCATACTTTTAGGTTATGTTTGTTTTGAAAGAAAAAGTAGGGAAAGAAAAGGAAAGATAGGAAAACCTATACAAGATTTGAAAAGTTTAGGTTTCCTTACCTTTTCCTTTCCTTACATTGTTCCTTCCAACCAAACACATCCTTAGGCTTAGTCTCATTGAATTTCAAAATGTGTTAATTCCTTAAAGTAAAGAATGTCAAATGCAGTCTTAATTTAGTCCAAAAGCATTAACCGCCATTAAGTGGTATGTGAAAGGATACAAATGCACTTCCAGTGTTATCTAATTTTCTTTATCAGCCATCCAAGTGCATAAATTTCCTTGGAACATTGGTGGTGGGTTTGAGGTTATTCACCATTGTTTTGGTTCAATCTTGATTCTTGAGGAAGAAAATGATGAACAATGCCTTATTTTGAATAGACCTATTCATGGGCTGGGCTCAGGCTTGACTTTTGCCAAAATTTGAATGGGCCCAACCAAAAGCTCGTGCCCAACTTGAGCTATTGAACTCCCAATTCTAACCCTAACTCAGACCTACAACTTTGAATTGGATAGACATTGGGTTGGGTTTGGGTTGGCCAAATTCACTTAATTCAACTTCAGCATTATTATGTGTAAAACAACATATATGATATATAGTCAGGTTTTCCCAACAAATTCACTTAAGGGGCGTTCTATTTTTGGGTTTTGAGATGGGCAAAAGTTGGTTAATGTGAATTTAATACTCACTGACCAAGAAACCCATGTTATTTTTTCATATTTATGTGGGAACTAAGGAAAGTTTATCTCACATAAATAACTTTCCCACTTGGGGGAAAATTAACAACATTTGAATGGAACAAAAATATCTCTTTTAATAATTGAATTTTATGACTAAAATAGTCATTGCCCTATTTACATGGCAAGACAAATTTGATTCCAATGTCGGTTCTCCTATGAATTGGGGTATAGGATAAATCCCTGAACCTTCAACCAGCCCAAATGGGGGTGTTAAAATTGGACCTTAGCTGATAACATATTGGATAGAGTTGGTTCGAGGTGATTTAGAAGTACAGTTGGTCAATTTTACAAAAGTAGTTGAAGTATTTTACCCCTTTTCTTTCACTAATAAAACTCAAATTCGTTTTGGGACTCGTTTAGGACATCGTGGTCTCTGAAATCCTGTATATAAATCGCAGTTACATTTCTTCCCGCCTCGTCTCCTCCCAAAACGGCTAAAATGCTTTGCTCTAAAGGATTTCCTCCACTCTAGGCTTAGGTTCTCGTTCTCGCTTCCATTGTAGGTTAAGTTGGATTTTCGATTTCTTCCCCAAGGAAGATGATGTACGCTGATCAACCACTCCAGCAACCGCCACAGGGCGGTGATTTTCCCAGAGGACCACCGATGCGGCAGCCCTCAGCTTCTTCGAGTACAATCCCGTCGGATTATCATCACGCCTCCACTCCTGCTCTGCCTCCTCCTTACGACAGTAAGCAAATTTCTCTCCGGTTTATTGTTCTTTACAGATGATGTTGAGATTGCTGATTTTAAAGTTCTAGGGTTTCAAACAATGTAGGGCTCCTTTTGTTTTCGTTTTTGTCTTTCTAATGGTTTATTGTAGTTGTAGCAGTGGCATTGTACTGTAATTATATGAGAGGAGTATGTCGTAACATACTGGTAGTTTTTTTGCCCGTTTTTACAAGCTATTTTGAACAGTGATAATCTGATAATAAAGCTTGGTAGGTTCTCTGACTCGTCGAAGTAGAGACCTGGGATCAAATCCCGCTGCTACCAGGGTGGGGTGGGGGTTAAGGGAAAGGGGATGGGCTACCCCCTGTTGTGTAGCCCCATGAGGCGAAAAAAAAAACTGATAATAAAGCCAAAAAGGGTAGTCCTCTTCTAGGTGGATCTCCTCTTACGTCTCAAATCGGGTAGCCAAATCTTCATTAACCATGCACGTATATACATCAGTAGCTTCCACCTACATCATTCCACTCACTCCGTTTTCTAGGAAATTGACCCACTAATCCTACGACTTCTCAGCCATGATTCAAACGGACTCCTAAGACTGAATACCATAGTATCTTTTGGTTAAGGCTATTACTAACGTTAAACACCTTTACTGACCCCTATACTCGTGGCCTTATGCACGTTGAGAAAACCATATCAATCCTCTTCCATTAGGTCCGTCTTGTTCTCAAGGTCGAAGCTGGGATAGCCTTCTGTGACTTTCAAGTGGCATCTCGTAAAGATGCCCCACACCACTGTACTAAATTCAGTCTCAGCGAAACTTGCAACCAGATCATTGTAAGGAATTGTTGCAACCCCTCATTGTGAATTGCTCTAAACTTGGGAGATGTGATGGTATTGGCTTGAAGGAGGTTAGGAATAACGTATGATGCTAGTTCGTTCATCAGAAAAAAAAAAAAAAAAGAAAAAAGAAAAAAGAAAAATTTATGATGCCAGAATCTACACTGAGAACTGGAATTATGATTAGGTTCAATATGCACAGCCACAATACTTTTATACCTTAGATGCACACTGTTTGTTGAATGGCACTATGACACTGGTGCAATTGCAAATACATGCATTAGTTAGGAGATACATGAAATCCACATGAAGAATAAGACAGGACATGGGCATCCCATATCCATTTCCAAGGAACAAATCCGAAGAAGTCACTTGGAGGGGTCATTCCGAATTTACTGTGAATTTCATTAAGATCAACCTTCCAAAATTGTTCAGTTTTCTCTACACAATAACCGACTGACTAGGAAAGGATTAGCTGTGTTTTGATAGCTGTTTTACTGGCTGTGGGACCTATAATTTTGCTTCACACCAGCTATAAATGCGAGTGGGAGATCGAGTGGTTGCAGGCAATATGCACTTTATGGATGATGTGGAGCAAAATGGTTGGTCCCGCAGCCAGTAAAACAGCTATCAAATTCAGCTAATCCTTTCTCAGATGTTCCAATAGCTGAACCAAACTGTCCACTTCCAAAATCCCATTTTTAGTGAATGGAAATAGTGGCCAATAATAAAGACGTCATATTCTGCGAGATGTGTTACTGAAACAAAACTTTCTCTAGAGTGACCAAAATCCCTTGGGTTAACTACATATGTTAAAAAGGTTGTTCTCTACAGTCAGTCATTCATAAAAAAATGTCGTTCTCTGTAAAAAGGAGTTTCTTATGCTTGGTTGTGGCCTTAAAATTTGCATGTAGACAAGTATCTATTTATTCCTTGTTGTCAATTTAACAGAGCACCTGTGAAAAGAGAAAACCTGGAACCAGAAATAAAGAGATTTTTAATCTCACATGAAGAAGAAGGGGAAGGTTATTTTATCTTTTACTGGAATCTCACGTGTGCTCTTAAGAATTGTTTTTTGCTTTGAACTGGGAAAATGTTCTGTCTCTATTTCATCTTGCCTCTTTGAGTTAGGGCTTTATATAAGGTTCTTTTTTATTAATTTTCTGATGTAAGCATTGCAAACTTTTATGAGTATTGAGATATTAGTAATTTTGGTTTTATTTAAGTGAATTTTTGTCTGTTGTCAATTTGTCATATGACATTTTTGTTTTTTCACCTTTTTTAGAAAGGTCATTGGTATTGGTGAACAAGGGTTGCCCATGATTGCTGCTATATCTTATTTCAATTCTTCATTCCTTTTCAGCTCATGGGGAGAGTTTTGCAGCCAGAAGGATTCGAAAACTTGTCCAGCGGAGAGCAGTTGATTATACTAGCACTGTTGTGCGATATGTGCAGGTGGATGTTTATAATAAGATACTAATAGTTTTTTAACATATGTGTTGTATTTAGAATTTAACCATGGTGGACAATTTATTTGTGGAATCCTAATTATTCAACCAACAGGTTTGAGTAACAACTACAATAGTTGGGATGCCATTCTCATCCAATGCTACTTTTTTAATTCTAACGCCAAAACCCTCCTTCCTAGTCTCAAGGTTGGGAACCTTTGTTCTAGCTACAGGTCTATCAGTGTCATGGTTAGCTTATGATGTTTGTTGCTATTTGGTTATTCTAACACTTTTATACAGTGTATGTGGATGGACATTTGTAATGTTGTGCTAAATTACTAATATTTTTGCAGTTCACACACATAATTGTAGGTATATGTATAATTCCTGCCAAATGAACTTAACATTTGGTTGATTTGTATTGAGGGTATTGGAATATCTTCCTTTAGTACATGCCTAGGTCTTTTTGAAGACCCTAGGTGGTGTATCAGCAACCCAAATAAAGGACAACCACGAAACAGCACATGCCTCCCTTGCCTTTGTTATGCTCAGCATTTCATATCACCTTTTCTGTTTCTTTTGATCAGCAAGTTGTCAATTTTTTTATTAATCTTTAAAATCAAGAACGATGTATATAGTGGCTGTATCACAGTGATGATCTTGGGGTTAAGCATTTGCTGATGGTATATAGAGCTTCCCAAGAGGCTGTCTTTTATCTTCCTAGTGTCAACTTCCCCCTTGTAAAGTCACCCCCAGTAAAATTGATTCCTATTTCTTCTCTTTGTGTCATGGCAGCCATACTGTCAGCTGATCTCTGTGTTTTGTTGTTTCTTGTTCAATCTCTTCCTCTTTAAACACATGATTCCAGTATATCCCAATCCAGAAGCTGAGGAACCTGTATGGAGATGCTTTCAAATTTATGACCATTGGCAATTTCAGTCCTTTTCGGCCTCCTCAAAGTTGTAGGATCAAATCCCATTCAAGTTTTTAAGTATCATTTTAATCAACCATGCATTTCTTTTGTTTTCTTTTTTTTTTGAAAAGGTATTGTATATAAAAAAGAGCCCTTTGTACAACAAGTGGCTGTACAAATTGGAACGTACAAAGTTTATAAGTATTTCACCATATCATCATTCCTTGGCTGTGCGCAAAAAGATTCTCATAACAAAAAATAATCAAAACCATCATGTATTTCTCAATGTTGTAGTTTCACCTGTTTTTGTTTTGAATGTGTTCAGTACAGTAAAATTGCAGACTTGTAACTTAAAATACTTACTGAGGACCGACTTTAAAGAGAAATGACAAGTGATTATTCATAGTCATTGTGCAGATGCATAGGTTTTGTTTCCCTTTTGATTTTTGTTGTTTTTTTAATCTTCTTTGGGAATGCCTTCTCATTTTGTATATATTTCCTTCTCACTCTTTTGGACTTTGTTACTGTTCATATACTAATAAACCAGCTAATTATCTTAAAAGTCTATTAATTTCCATTCGGTGGTTGAATAATTTGTATATGATGCAGACTCGTATGTGGCAGCAGGACTCAAGGGACAGGACTGTGTTACAATGTACACCAGCTGCGGCGATTGATGTTAGTTAATATTTTCATAAAGTGTATATTTTGGGTTGTAAATTGTATTAGTGTTTGGTATGTTGAGTAAAACCATGATATGATATCTCATAACATGGTTTTTGACTCTCTATTATGTTCAGTCTTTTGTCTATCATTTTTTGGCACCCTTTATGACAGATTCTTTATGAACAATGAGGTCCATTTTTTTCGTACAACTATATAATTGAAGGTTACTGGCTTGACTTTCCAAAGTTGTTCGTTAATTTTGTTCACTGATCATGGTTGTGTTATCATACCAATTGCTTCACTAGTTAGTCAGTCGGTATTCATGATTCGGTTGCTTGGGACTACCAAGCGTCAGCTAGGTCAATTAGTTATCTAATGACTAGTTAACGTAGTCAAACATAAAATTATTTTAAACTTAATTCCTTTGTTTTGTTTATCTTTAATTGTTTAAAATATTATAGTATATGCTTTTATTTGATGGATTCAAGCTAGTGCAGTAAGCATTTGGTGATTGTTCATGATTGGTTCATGGTATATAACTAGAAATAAGACATAATAACAAATGATAATAAATTTTCTTCCAAACAGAGTTATGTTGGTATGGAGTTGCCATAGACAAAAGGGCAACTGAATAATTAAGGTTGCACTCTTTCTTTGAAAACATCCTAGCCTATCCAGCCTTCATTTTCTATGTTTTCTAAAAAGATTGCAAACTAAATGTCCTACATTATTTTATTGCATATTTGTTGTCTATATATGAGATCAGATCAATATCATCTATTTAAGACACATTCTTTTGTTATCTACTGGCCACTGCCCAGGCACCAACTAGCCATAACATTGACTAGGGAGGCCAAAAGGATTGCCTCACCACATTAATAACATTAGATCACAGAGCCTGCTGATCAAAAAGAAAAAAAAAAGATTACAGAGCCTGGTAATAACTAGGTGGATATGTTCATTCTGTGTAACTTTTAGCATGTTGGTTTGTGCAGATGCTGCCTACAGTTGCCTATGCAGACAATCCATCCACAAGCTTTGCTGCAAAATTTGTCCATGCATCTACTAACAAAAACAAGTGTCCAATCAACAGAGTCTTGGTAAGGTTTCTACTATTTCAATGTCTCTTAAATAATGATGCATTCTGTTCAAGGGTAGTACTACCTTGCTTGTCTAATTTCTTTTAGGTGGTTAAACATTGACATGAACACATTTCTATTTTCTGCCTGTATATTTTAGTTGACTACATCGTAAAATGTAGCCCTTCAAATATCCATTTCTGTTCAATTTAAGCCTTTTTTTTCTTGGTTATTAATAAGGTTGCTTCACATACATTGTGAAGTTGAAGTAGGGTGGCTGACTGATAAGGAGGTAGTGTGGAAATATAGATATGACCTAAGAGAGCTACAAAGACTAATAGAAAGAGCTATTGCAAAGTTGAAACGGGTATCACTTACTGCTATTGTTTTGGAAGATGGGTTGACAAAACAAGGGACATCGAGGGATCAACTGTATTGGGGCCAAGTAGCTTAAGGGGGAATGCAATTGTATATGTAAGGAGGTTAGGCAAGGCTAACTTCGCATCTACTGATTGTTTGATAAAATGCATTATTGTTTTTCATCAAAAAGTGTAAAAAGAGATCTCCAGTTATGTAGGAGGGACCAAGGCAGGCAGTTTGTAGGTACTTTGCCCATGTTGGAACAACTTCATAGGGTATGGTTTTAATTGTTTCCAAACAGAAAGGTTTTGGTTTTAGTGGGATAGCATCCAAAACCAGATTGATTTGGCCAGGAAGCTTGGAGGATTAGATCATACCACCACAAGTTTTGATTTCCTATGATAATCTCAATAGAAGCATAGACCAAAGCCATTTTCCTAGTTTTTCCATATCTAATTCCCCTCCTAATTCTTGATGCCATCTTTTTCCTGTTTTTAAACACTGCCCCAATTGACGGGATGGCCTTTCCTTCTATATATGAGCTCCCATAAAAAATCTTCAATGATTTGCTGCTCTCTTTTTATCATCATTATTCGTTATGTGAGCTTTAACCTGAGATGAAAATAGACTGGTTAATTGAAATGGTTAGATGGTAGCAACATGACGGTGATGGTGAACGGTTACATGGCAGCAACTGCTGCTGGAGCCTCCTCCTTGCACTTTGAAGCTAGAAAAAATGGCACAGAGATTGCTCTCTTGCACTTTGCAGATGATACTCTCTTCTTCTGTATGCATCCTTGGAGCAGGTGCATAGTTTAAAATTCTTACCTTATTGGTTTGAGGTGGTATTGGGATTGAAGGTCAACCTAGCTAAGAGCCTAAGAGGGAAATGAAGGTTAGCTGATGTATTGGGCTGTAAGCAAGGTTCAAAGATTTGATACGTATTGGGCCGTATCGGTCGATACGTATTGTATTGGGGGAGGGGGCTTCCTGATATGCCCCTACAGTGGGTGTTTTGGGTCAGACCATGGTTCAAAGGGTAGATGAGCCTTAAACTGATCCCTCTGAACCAGATTTGAAAAAAAAATTAAAAAAATACAGAAGCGAGCCTCGATATCGAGTTGTATTGATATTTTGAACCTTGGATGTAAGATGGGTAACCTTCCCACCAAATACTTGGATCTGCCTCATTGGGCCAAGTTCACTTCAAAATCCATTCGGAACCTTATTCTAGAAAGGATAGATTTGAAACTGGCTTCTTGAAAGGCCTGTTACCTCTCCAAAGGAAGGAGGCAAGGTGATTTTAATTAATAGTGTCTTGGCCAGTCTCACAGCCTACTATATGTCCATTTTTTCGATCCCAACTGAAGTGACAGGTAAAATGGAGCAGAAAATGAGAATCTTCCTTTGGACTGATTGGAAAGATTCAACCAAATGTCATCTGCTAAACTGAAATCAGGTTTGCAGACGAATATCCCATGAAAGTTTGGGAATCGGGAAGGTTAAGCAGTTCAAGGTGGCTCTGCTGGATTGGTCTTGGAGATTCTCTACAGAACCCACTAATCTGTGGAAAAAAATAATAGAAGAAAAGTATGGTCTAAGAAGCAAATGTTGGAGGTTGGGATGAAGATAAGTCTCAAATGTCCTATTGATGCAGTGTATGGAAGGGTATTTCTAAAGTTTTCAACAATTTCATTGAAAGAAAAAAGCTCAAGGCAGGAGAAGGGAGGAGGCTGCGCTTCTCTGGATCCTTGGTGTGGTGAGGAAAGAGCTTTAAAAGACATGTTTCCGAATCTATTTAATGTGGCTGAAAACAGAATGACTAGGATTGTTGATTCATATGCTGCTGAAGAGAGGTCTCAATGTCACTGATGGCCTTTGTGCAGTGTTTTAAAAGCAGGGGCATTTGTGCCCGAGGCATGAGGTGTGTGCCTTTTTGAAGCAAGGTGCAAAAATGCAAAAAAAAAAAGATTAAAAATTCAAAAAAAAGCAAAAATTAAAAAATATTAAACAGAATATTAATTGAAAATATAAACTAAAGTTTTAAAATAAATGTTTTAAAAAAACCTATTATCTCAAATTTAAATACATAAACATACCATGTAAAACATATTTAAAATGGAAATTTAAAAATAAAATCAAGCATAACATATAAAAGCATACCTGGGCTGAAGCGCAAGGCGCACTGGGCGTGTGCCTTTTGAAAGTGCTGTGCCTGGGACCCAGGCGAGGTGTATACCCTAAAATACGCCTCTAGACACACCTTTTAAATCACTGTGTTTGTGTGTCTCTTACATGGGATGAGACATTGAGTCGCCTGTTTTTACACTGCACACATAGTGCTTCAGGTTGGAATCATTTCTTCAAATCTGTAACCCTACACTTGTGCTGCCTCAGATCAGCGAAGGGGATGTTAGAGGGATTATGGGCATGTCTGGGAAGGGGAAGGTGTGTTCAGCAATTGTCCCAGCAATGATTTTGTGGGCCATATGGCATGGGAAGAATAGCAGAATATTTAATCAGAAGTCAAGTTTTGAAACAGAGGTTAACAATGTGGTAGTAGAGGATCTAAAGAATTGGTTGTGTGTACACAGTGCCCTTAAGGATGATAGGTTTTCATCTTCTATTTTGAGGCTGGACTTTTTGGGGTCCCTAATTGGCTTATACATGTATATAATCTCACTGTACAGAGGACCATACGCCTTCTGATATTAATATAATACATTAAATTGCTCAGTATTATACCCTTTAGCTTTTTATTGTTAATTCGCTTGGGTTGTCTTTGGTAGCACTGCTGTGATATCTGAACTCTAAAATTTTTGCTTTTCAGTGGTAGTCATCTGTTGCCAGGGTTTTATCCTTCCTATGGCTGACCAGCCTATTGTTTTCTATTGAAGTGGTATCCTACAGGGAGGAGGCTCATCACGGGCTCACAAAGTGGTGAATTTACTCTTTGGAATGGGCAATCATTTAATTTTGAAATGATTCTTCAGGTATGGGTTATTTATTTAGTATTTCTTGTTGAGCTTGTTATTAAGGAAAAAAGCTTGATTGTGCTTTAACACTTGTTTGTGTGCAGGCTCATGATCAGGCAATTAGGTCCATGGTGTGGAGTCATAATGAGAATTGGATGGTCACTGGTGATGATGGGGGTTCTATAAAGTAGGGCATTCATTATCATTTGATAGTGCTGCTTTGAGATTTTGTATTTGGTCTGGATCTTTAATTTATGTACTTATTTTGTATGAAATGTGTTATGGACATGGCACCATTTTTCAGATATTGGCAAAATAACATGAATAATGTGAAGGCAAATAAATCCGCTCACAAGGAATCTGTTCGTGACTTGAGGTATGTGCTTTGTGATCTTTCATTTTCTCCACTGACAAGTTAAATATGTTCATAGAAAATAAAGAGAAGTCAAACTAGGAGGTTTCAGAGATTAATGCTTCCAAAGAATGACAAAGAGCAAGATATGGAAGAAAAAGGTAAAAAGAAGTGAAGAATGACAGGTAGGGTAGGTGTTAGATTTCCACTAAATGCCCTTTCAACTGGATATAAGGGAATAAAAAGAAAATAGAGAATAAAAAGGAGAGTAAGGGGCAGAACCCTTGTTTTTGTCTAAGAAAATGAAGAAAAGAAAGGGTTATTCTTCTTTGTTGATCAGATAAAATTTTCAAGTTCTTCTGTTCGTGTGTTGATCAATGTTTAGAGAACTGGACTGGACATCGACCTGGAAAAAGGAGAGGTTCATGGATCAAAGGTTCAACTGGGGTAGAACCGGAGGTCAAACCATGATTACATAATATACATACATACAACATATTATAAGTATATTCTGCTATAACATTTTTTATTTTATTTTATATTATAGTGTAATGTAATATT
Organism: Nelumbo lutea; assembly: GCF_056320005.1. NCBI lineage: Eukaryota > Viridiplantae > Streptophyta > Magnoliopsida > Proteales > Nelumbonaceae > Nelumbo > Nelumbo lutea. The sequence continues at coordinate 12,772,025 of NC_142690.1, forward strand.
ATATAATATATACTAATATATATATATATATATTTATATAATATACACAATTTTATGATATATAATTATATTCTTCTATATATATATTATTGAGAAACCTGGAAGCAATTTTAGACCATATCCTCCCAAGGGAGATTCATTGGGTTAAGACCTTGGATCTGTTTTCTCCATTTTCCTTTGAGAGCATAAAAATGAATTGGAGGGAAGTGGCCTTTCCATTTACAAAAAAGACTATAAGAGTCAGCTTTTGGAACCACCATCAGAAACCTTTGTAAAACTTAATTTTTATGGAAGCTGTTTCGGCAGGCCATGAGGCATAGGAGGGGTATTCAGGGATAAAGATGGAACTATCTTAGCAATATTTTCAGGTCCTATTGCCCAAGGAGATTCAACTAAGGCTGAATTGTCTACTGTATTGTCTGCATCTAACAATGCACATATGTTCCCATGTTTATTGAAATTTCTCTTCATGATAAATTTCATATGGCAGAATATTGACAAAGTAGTATCAAACATTACTAAATAACAGAGGCAAGGAGTTTGTGGCTATGGATGGGTTTGTGGCTGCAGGACGATGGAGGAGAATGCTGAAGGTTGAAGCCAAGGAGTTTCTGCTTGAAGAGCTGAAAAACAAAGGAGTGGCAAGCTTGAAGATTAGGGAAGGGAAGAAGGCCACAGTGCTGTTGCAAGGTATGGAAGTGATTAAATGGTTCAGGGAGTATGTTAATGAAGCATGTCTCAAAGGTAAACAAAGAAACTGGAAGGAATTGAGTACTCAAAAAGGGAAGAGGTATGTTGTAGAATGCAGAAGAAACAATAAAGGGGGTTATTTAGCTTTTTCTGAATATTTTGGGAAAGGAAGGAGGCAACTAGTCTGCTTTCCTGAGGGAAGACAAGGAGTTGGATGGAAGAAAATCAATGGAATACTGGAAGATTTTATCCAACACTTGGAAACCTTGCATATGGATATATTGAAGGAGAATGGAAAAACCAACAATCTTTTAACTGAAGATGAAGACCAGGTCCAAGAGCTACTAGCCCTGGCGAAAAGTAACAGACAGAACAGGCTGGTTGGCTATTCCAGGAAAGAAGAGTGGGAAGATAGATATGTGGTTCAAGCTAAGAATCCGGTTAGCAACTGGAGGAGAATTACAGACCTGCTCGTATTACAGCTGAAGTTAAAAGGGATGTTTATTCTAACACCTTTTGAGAATAGTAAAGTGGTGCTTGATCTGACTGAAGATAAATTAGAGCTCTCAGCTATCAGTCTTCAATCTGAATATGTTGTGATTACAATCTTTAAGTGGAACCCTTCATCTAACTCTAAGGAGTTCTTCACTGAGGATGGGGTGGTGGTACGAGTTCTAGGTTTGCCCTTTCATTTGTGGAAACAGGAAGTGGCTGCATCTATTGCACTTTTATGCGGTGGTAACCTTGCCAGAGCCTTTTGGGGGGACCTTTGATCAGTAGCTCTTCTAATAAATGGAGTGAAACCAGAAGTCATACCCAGGGAAAGTGGAGATAAACGTGGAAGGTTGCTTCTACTCAGTTTGGCTGGCCTCCTCCATAGAAGCTACACTGTGGAGGGAGTCTCACAAGGAAGGGGACGAGAAGGTAGAAGAAGAGGCTCTATGTGGAACAAGGAGATTGGCAATCTCAAAGGTTGATAGATCTTTCACCGATTTGGGTAAACCAAATTTGGAGACTATAAAAGAGCAGGGGCAGATGGGGTGGTCAACTACGTGGAGTGCAAACTATCAGAAGGGATGGCAGTAAATCTTATGCTCAGATGGTTAAAGGCGGCAAGAATCATGTTTTAAATTCAAGTTACGAAGGGAGGTTAAAGGATTCAGACCAGTTCGAACCAAAAATTGGTGAACCTGAGCCGGGTCTCCTGGGCACTGAGTGTGACATTGTAAAGTCTCACGTGCCAATGCAAGTTAGCCTGAGTGGGCCTCTAAAAATTGTTGGGCCTGCTAAGAAACCAAGGGTAGGCTGTGTTCTCAACTTAAGTCGGCCCAAACCAAGTTTCAAGTAAAGGGGGCACGTGAATCACTTAAGTTACACGTGACTGGAAAGGGGGAGGCTCCAATAGATGGTAAGTATCATCTATTTTCTTCTTCGAGCTCCTCCTTTCATGTCCACGCGCGAGATGCAGGTTCGGCCACTTCGTCACTGCAATGGGTTCCGACCAAGAAGGTAAATCATCTCTTCCTGGATAGGCGGAATCCCAGAAGCATAAAACGACGGGATCTAGACCTTGTTACAGACATCGATTACTTAGATGAAGAAGGTAGCGGTGATGAAGACACAACTGATACAGAGAGTTTGGGAAGTTTTGACCAATAAGAAAACTTGCACATGCTACAGGAAGGAAGTTTCAACACAGATTCTTTATTTAGAAGGAAGCTGTCAAGGGGAAGACGTGGAGGTGAGGAGGATTGAAAGTACAGCTTCGGAAGCTAGGCTTATCACCCCCCCTCCCCCTCCATGAGGGAGCAACTCCAACCTCTCAGACCATAAACGAAATTAGTACAAAGGCATGAGACTCTTTGATGATCTGTGAAGATAGGCCAGGAAGGAAGGAAAAGGAGCAGGCTTCTCCGGTGGTAAGAATAGTCAAAGGTGAAACTTTAACCTTGACCACTTCACTGCAATTGCCAACTAAAGGGATGGACGGGGCACTACCACCAGTAATGTCTCAGCCGCAATCCTCGTTTGTTCCTCATTCTCCTACTCTGCAATCAGGCATGGGTGTCCATTCGGTTTTTACTACTGATCCGTGTGTTCAACCTATTGCAGATACTCTAATATCCCACCTTGAAGGAGCAGATTTGGTGTCTAAAGGAGGTGGTGAAGGTGCTGGTGGTAATCATGAACTTAAGGAGAAGGAAGAGTTAGCTCTTTGTGAGGGTGTGGGGGAAGAGGTGGAGAGAATTTGGAAGCTGATTTGTACAGAAGTTGAAGCAATCAGAATGAAGGAAGGTTGCTTGAAAGTGAATCATCAGAAAAAGGGTCTGCCTAGTGAGGAAGGAGAGAGTGGTGAAATAGAAAATGTTGAGGGGACAGAACCGAATCCTAAAACAGGAAGTTGTTATCGAGAGGTTGACCTAGGGGTGGGGAAAGACATAGTTAAAACATACCATAGGAAACCTAAGGAAAAAAAAGAGGAGAAAAATGAGTATAAAAAGAAGAAAAGAACTGAGGTGCAAAGGCTAATATCTGACATTGAGGCTGATCTTGAGTTTAGCGGAAGGGGAGAGAGGAGGAAGAACTATAGGTGAGGAGTCGAGTTCAGGAGGGACTATATTGCAAGTATATCCATGACAATTATCAGTTGGAACGTGAGAGGATTGGGAAGTGATAGGAAAAGGAGGGTAATAAAGGATTTTATTCACAGGAGAGAAGCCTGATATTGTGATGGTGCAAGAGACGAAGCTCTCTGAGCTGGATGGAAGGTGGATAAGAAGCTTTTGGAGGACTAGGGGTGTTAGTTGGTCCTCGGCTCCATCTTGGGGAGCCTCTGGAGGAATTGTCACTGTTTGGAAGAATGAGGTAGTGGAAGCGGTGGAAGAGCTAGTAGGTAGATACTCTGTCTCCATTAAATTCAAGAATATGGAGGATGGATTTTGTTGGGTGCTTACCAATGTTTATGGTCCTAATACCTACAGAGAAAGGAATGACTTGTGGGAGGAATTGTATGCAATTTGAGGTTTATGGGATGGGCCTTGGTGTTTGGGAGGGGATTTTAATGTCACAAGGTACTTAGAGGAATCTAGTAATCATGTACAGTCAATCACAACAAGCATGAGGAAATTTAACGGATTTATAGAAGATTGTGAGTTAAAAGAAGTTCCCTTAATGCAAGCTAGATTCACTTGGTCCAATTTTCAAGATAATCCTTTCTACTCAAAGCTGGATAGGTTTCTATTCAACCTAGAATGGGAAAACTACTGGGGAAATCTATTTTCTAGAGCCTTGCCTAGGGTTACATCAGACCACTGCCCCATCAAAATTGGTGTGGAATCCCTAATTAGTGGACCAAAACCATTTAGGTTTGAGAATATGTGGTTAGCTCATCCAGAATTTGGAAACATAGTGAAGGATTGCTGGAATAGGGAGTTAAGGGGAATAAAGTGGAAAGGAATCAAATTCCATCAGAAGCTGAAGAGGCTGGGAGTCAAGTTGAAGGAGTGGAATAAAGATCACTTTGGTAGGGTATAGGAACAAAAACTTAACTTATTCACACAAATTGAAAAGTTGGATGAGAGGGAAGCCCAAGGATTGTTGAGTGGGTAGGATAGAGAATCAAGAAGGCAATTGAAAAAGGATCTAGAAGAGGTTCTACTTAGAGAAGAGATTTGTTGGAGGCAGAAGTCAAGGCATAAGTGGATTAAGGAGGGGGATGGGAATATTAGATTCTTTCATGAGTTGGAAAATGGTAGGAGGAAGAACTTAGTGGATAGATTAGAGTTAGAAGGGCAGGTAATTACCAATTAGGAGGAGATAGCTAAGACCCTTGTAGACCATTTTAAAGGTGTCTTTAGAAGGACATTGAATGAGAGGGTGCCTATGGAAGGATTGGAACGGCCGAGGTTAGATGGAGAAAAAGCAAGGTGGTTAGAAAGGAACATTGAAGAAGAGGAGATCAGGTGGGCAATGTTCATGATGGATAGATCTTAGGCACTAGGTCCGGATGGTTTTACTATGTCTTTCTACCAAGATTGTTGGGACATTTTGAAAGAGGATTTATGTGATGTTGCTAAGGAATTTGCCGAGAATCATATAGTAAGCCCGAGAGTCAAGGCCACATTTTTGGCCTTAGTCCCTAAGAAACAAGATGCTATCCAACCTAAGGGCTACAGGCCAATTAGTTTGGCAACTACCACTTACAAAATCTTGGCTAAGGTGTTGTCTTTGAGGCTGAAAGTAGTTCTCCCATCCCTAATAAGCCAAGCCCAAGGGGCATTTGTTCAAGGGAGACAAATAGTAGATCAGATCCTAATTGCTAGTGAGTGTGTGGAGAATATGAGAAAATCGAAAAGAAAAGGCTTTGTTTGTAAGTTGGATCCAGAGAAGACCTATGACTTGGTGGACTGGCACTTCTTGGTACAAGTGATGAGAATTTGTGGCTTTGGGAATAAGTGGTGCAGTTGAATATTTGGATGTGTGAGTTCATGCCATTACTCTGCCCTAGTTAATGGAGTGGTGAAGGACTTCTTCCCAACTTGTAGAGGTATCAGGTAAGGGGACCGTCTATCACCATTCCTCTTCACTCTAATAGTAGAGGTGCTTAGTAGAATGATCTCAAAGGTTGACAAAGAAGAAGTGATTAAAGGGTGGAGGATAGGTAGGGATGGTATTCTGGTCACCCATCTCTAATTTGCAGATGATATTTTGATTTTCTGTGACGAGGACAATATTGAGCAAGTGAGAAATCTTAAAGATCTAGCTAGGAATTTTGAGATGGTGTCAAATCTAAGTGTCAACTTTGGGAAGAGTTGTGTAGCCAGGGTTAACTTGGAGGACAATCAGATGGAGGCTATAGCAAGAAGCTTAGGGTGTTCCATCTCGTCCTAGCTTATGACCTACTTGGGGCTTCCGTTAGGGGCAAACCCTAGGGAAAGTAGCTTTTGGTGTCCAGTGGTGGAGAGGTTTCAAAAGAAGTTGACTTCTTGGGGGGAAGAATCACGTTAATAAGAGCCACATTAGCTAACCTACCAACTTATTTCCTATCTGTGTTTAGGATACCACATAGAGAAGCTAAGAAGCTAGAGAAGGCGATGAGAGATTTCCTCTGGGAGTCAGGAGAAAGTAAGAAGGATTACTTGATAAAATGGGAGGTGGTATGCCAAAATAAAGAGGAGGGGGAACTGGGGTTAGGGAATTTAATTAAAAAAATAAAGCACTACTGGGGAAGTGGCTGTGGAGATGGCCAATCGAGAGAGAGAGGCTCTGGCATGAGGTGGTGGGTAGTATTCATGGTCGCTCTAATAATGGGTGGGATGCTAGAGTATCATGGTGGGCAACCTTGGCAACACCTTGGAAAGCTATTCATGGCATCCTTCCTCAATTTCTCAATTTTGCCAGGTATGATGTTTGTAATGGTAACTCTGTCCTTTTTTGGGATAATACTTGGGTTGGAGAGGCTCCATTGAAGGACCTCTTCCCTTTGTTCTCTGTTTCAAGGTACAAAAAAGAGTTTGTGTCAAAGTTTTGCTCCTTTACAAATAATCCATTAACACCAAATTGGGATTTTGGGTTTTGTAGAGGTCTAAGGGAAGAGGAAATTGTATCCTTAACAAATCTGTTAAGTCTACTTGATACAGTGTGTTTGGACCCTTCTGAACCCGATAAACGGATCTGGACACCCAAGCCGAATGGATCCTTCTCTTCCACTTCTTTCTTTTAATCTATTACTCAATCTAACCCCATTCAGCCTTTCCCTTTTAAGGAAATCTGGTGTAGGCTTGTTCCCCCTAAGGTTATGGCTTTTTGCTAGGAAGTGCATTATGGGAAAATAATACACTTTAGACATTCTACAAAGGAGAAGACCTTATCTTTGTCTCTCACCTTCTTGGTGTATCCTTTGCAAGTCACATGGTGAGGACTATAACCATCTACTAATTTCATGTTCATTTACTGCAGACTTATGGGAGTGGCTCTTCTCATTGTTTGGGTGCAGGTTGGTTAGGCTAGGGGATGCAAGTTTGATCTTTGATCCTGTTTTCTTCCCTTGGCAGCACAGAAGAGGAAGAATTATGTCGAGGTGTGCAAGAACAACATTGATCTGGTCCGTGTGGGAAGAAAGGAATACCAGAACTTTCCAAGAGAAGGAGAGAAACCTAGAAGAGATGGACTACATTCTAAATAGGGTGATCGTATGGTTAAAATCACTGGACCTATTCCATCAATTCTCATTTAATGATATTTGGAGGAATTGGTTAGCAGTGGCTAATTGTTCATCTAGAAAAGCTAAAGTGAGTTTGACTTGGGAACCCCCTCCTGAAAGCTTTTTGAAGCTGAACTTTGATGAAATTAGTCTTGGTAATCCAGGTCCGTCAAGGGTGGGAGGGGTACTGAGGAATGAGGTTGGGAACGTGGTTCTTATTTACTCGGGGCCCGTAGGAGTTGGAAACAACTCTACTAGGGTGGAACTTGCAGCCGCTATCCAAGGAGTACAGCTAGCTGTGCAGATAGGTGTGGAACATCTGATAATAGAAGGGGACTCCAAGGTGGTAGTGGGATTGCTACAAAACCTAGACTCCATAGTGTGGTTTTTAAGAATGAAATTAAAAAATTCTACTGCATGACAAGGAGCTTAACAGTAAGAATGCAATGGGTGGGGAGATCAACAAACTCTATGGCCGATGGTCTTGCAAAGCAAGGGGTAAACATGGAAAGCTTATATTGGGCTCAATTGTAGATTGAATCTGTTTCCTGTTTCCTGATTTTTGTTATCTGTTTTCTTTTTGTCTTTCTTCCTGCTGTTAGGAGTCCATGGGAAGCTTGTAATTGCATTAATTCTCTATTAATGAAACTTATCTTATTACTTATCAAAAAACATATATTTTTTTTATTTTAGTTTCAATTTTTTATTTTAAAAATTAAGATTTGTGGCAAAAAAGGCATTTTTAGCAAAAATAGTGGGTCAAGGTGCCTTTGGCTCCATGGTAACATGTAGTTCCCGAAAAGTTACCCAAAATAAAAAAAGATCACGCTTATCAAACATCCAAGCACAAAGTTATGGCCTTTAGAAGTTTGCATTTATGTGGTAAAAAAATTTCACAAAACCAGCTGGTTTTCTAAAACTGGGACTGGTCACTTGTTTTCCAGTTTGACCATCTGGGTCAGCGGTTTTGGGTATATGACTGGACATACTAGGGGCCTGGTTCATGGTTCAACCGGTTGGTCTGGTCTGGTTTGTTAAACATTGGTGTTGATTGGACAAAATTTTCAAGTTCTTGCTTATAGTTGAGGTTTTCCGGTCTTTAAGAGTTCAAAGCAGTGTCCACTGACTTGTATGTTGATTGAACCCTAACAAACAAGAAAATAATGAGTAGAAACTAGTAAATGAATTATGAATGTATTATAAACCCACAAAATGAATAATTCAGTGTAACAATATCTATTGTAATATTTGAACTAACAAAATAACTAATATAACAAGTATAGAATATCCTAAGTTTCCTTGAACAAAAATAACTAGGTTTTTAGGCAAGGTGATCCTCTATAGGTGCGTAGTTGCTTAGGCATTGACTTTGACAACTATGATTTGTTCAGGTGTTCTTAGTAAATGATGCTTGAAGACATATTTCTATTCATAATTCATTAATCATGGTCACAAAACACGCACACACACACACATACATACACAAAAACTGTCACACCCTGCCAAAACAACAAATGCCATTTGGAGAACCCTGGAATTGTAATATCAACCTGTCAATAGATCTGGTTCACAAAAGCTCCCCAACTGCTAAAAGTACCCAACACCCAAAAAGAGATGGTGACTCAGGTACATTGTTATTGGTGATGGAAAAGCATTATTGTCTGAATTGGAATCTTTCCAACAACCCTGAAAGTATAGTCCAAAACCCACCACCCACAAAAAAATCTCCACACGACTTGGTCCAACCAAGTCTGCTACTTAACAGGCTTTGTTCCCTTGCCAGCCCTTCCCTTGGTACGGCACTTATCTTTGTAATTTTCTCTGTGTATATATATAGGTATAGTGGTTAAGTTGTTTGAAGGTTACTTTGTTTAAACAGCTTTTGTAGGACAGATTTGAAGTTCTGTTCATGCTCTGATGATACAACTGTTAAAGTTTGGGACTTTGCAAGATGTCAAGAAGAACGCTCATTATCCGGTAATGTGCTTCAGTCACTTATGACATTTTAAGTTGAGTTTATTTGCTTCTTCAGGAAACCAATTAGGGAAAGCCTATTAAATCAGTTTGATTAATTGGGTTCTCATCATCTCTCATCCTTATTGTACCTTTTTTGGTTGAGTAAACCTTCTAGTACCTTGGTTTTGATTTAAGCCTTGAAGCTTTAAACACTCTAAAAGAAACTCTATAAAACACGTGGTTGATTTAAGCCTTGTCTTTCTTTGGTTGTATAGAACCCGTGGTCTCTTGGCCGTTTTATGACCAGTAGTGGTGTCTTGGCTGTTTCTGATATATTTTTTTGAGAAAAGATAACAGAGATTCCATAAAAGAAAGAAGCAAAGGACCTTTTAAGCTTCGACCCTTCAATATGGTAGGGCTCACATTCAAGAAGTAAAGGACACTTTCTTTTCTTAAAGGGGAAACAAATTACTTTGGCCCACTGCAAGAACGCATGCTTCATATTCATCTAACCTCAATCCAGGTTACACATGAACCCTGCTAATAACACTTCAGCTAGGCCATTACAAGCTCTATGTGCATACCTTGCCTCATGACTGCACCTAGGCATGTGCTTCACTTGCCTACATTTACCATGATTTGTGTTTCTTTTTTGTTTGCTTGTATAATTGTTTTGTTATCGGTAGAAGTAAACCTTTTTCTATATAATGAGAAATTACCCATTTTTTCTGTATGTGCAATCCCTTTCTGCTTCATAGAGAATAGAAGAGAAAGATCTTTTCTTTAGTGTTTCTATGTCATTACAGTTTGTGCTTAGGGTGTGCAGGAAATAACTTAAGAGTCTTGTCTATGCACTTTGAACTCAGGCAGGCCATGGTTGGGATGTTAAGAGTGTTGATTGGCACCCAACAAAGTCATTACTTGTGTCAGGTATGCAATATAAATTCCTACAAACATGTTCATTCAATTTTTTGTACTATTACTACCATGCTTACATCGATTTATTTCTTTAAAATTTTAGGTGGGAAAGACAACCTCGTAAAACTTTGGGATGCAAAAAGTGGGAGAGAGCTTTGTTCATTGTAAGTGTGGTCTTATAATGATCAAGACCATAGTTTTGTTTATCCATGCTTTTGGTTAGTCATGTCCATGTTTTGCAGCCATGGTCACAAAAATACCGTGCTTTGTGTCAAATGGAATCAGAATGGTAATTGGGTGCTAACTGCTTCAAAGGATCAAATCATCAAGGTGAGCGGACTTTGCTAATTCTTTGAAGTGATCATCCAAGCATATGACAACAGTGTGATATTATAGATTTTGATGTGTAGTTAAGATTTGAGAATTTAATGTTCTAACTTAATTAAGAAAATGGACTAATGCAACCAGATGAGCAATTATGCAATTGAGGTCGATTACTTGACTGCTTAATTGATAATTTTTTTTGGTTTCTTTTCTATTTTTGCATTTTTTTTCCGGAAACCTTCTCTGTTACTTTGTTTCTTGAAATCTTATCATATGCTACTCTATGTACCTTGAAGCATGATTAAGAGGTTGCTAGTTTCGTCAAGTTAGTATAGTTAAGTGGCTTATATGTTCTGATTTTATTTCCACGTACAAATGGCAAAGGTTAGGATTATATCAAGTCCACCCTCCCAAGACCCCAGATAGCTGGGACCAATTTTGGGTAATGGCCTTTGGCCTTTTTTAATTATGCAACTGTTGTTTATGCCTTGCATGATCTAATCCATGTGTCTTTCTGAAACCTACCCTGTACTTTATCTTCTTTATGCAGAATAACCTTGCTTGTATTGTTTTCTCTCTCTCTCTCTCTCTCTCTGCATATCTTTATATTCTTCCTCCTTTAACTAGTTTCCGGTTTCCAAAATAAAAGAGCATTTTATTATATGCCCTAAAATCATTTTCCTCATCAAATCTCAGCTCTATGATATACGTGCCATGAAAGAGCTTGAATCTTTTCGTGGACATCGGAAGGATGTGACTGGTTAGTGAAATCTCTTTCCCTGATCTTGTTTCTCCTATATTTTTCTTTTGCAATTCCACTCCATTTTTTGATGAAGAATGTACAAACAAGTGTTCATTTTGAATATTGTACATGAGGAAATATGCATACGTTGGTATATCATTTGATGCAAGAGCGCCCAACTACTGGTATCTGACACATGTTGGTTATTAATATTTTCAACTTTGCTCCAATGTCTTTATACTAGTTGAAACTTGAAAACTAACATCCTTAAATTTTCCAGGATTATATAGTTACTGATTTTCTGAAAATGTTGGACGATAGACCTTTTATTTATTCTTTATTGGCTCTGTGCATTACTTAGGAAGAGAGAACATACAATACTGCACCTTTCAGGGCATATAAAATCAAGGCTAATGCCATATTGCTGAGAACTATGCCATTGAACTAATTGCAATAACTCAAAAGCATTGGATGGGACAATGATGTCATAAAAATCATATGCTATGCTTATCTGCTGATTCAATGCCTTTGAAATTGTTAGTAGGAGTATTATTTTTGCTATGAAATATTTTCTCTACAGGCTAAAACTCACCTTTGCATGTAATTTGCACTAGCCATATAAAATATGCAATGTTTCCTTGATTAGCTGAAGTCATATAAGATACGTTTTTCAATAAAAACATTTTCATTTACTGTTAAAAAATTCCTTAAGCCCTGCTTATTCTAGTTTGTGTTACTCATCATTACATTTACCAGAGAGATTCACCTGTGAAGCTCAGATAGAAAACAAAAATGAGATCCTCATAGTTCTTTTCCAGAATATTATGGCCCTATATTTATCTCAACTTTTTACTGTAGGTGAATGAAGCATTAAAACATCACTTACCTTGATATGTTAGAATATATAACGGATATTTCATCATCTGGTTCAAGGTGTTTTTTTTTTTTTGGTAAACACGGTTTAAGGGTAATTTGGGTATCTCTGTAAGCATTCTCCTCCAAATAGATCTGTCTTGCATGGAATTTCTTTTTTCCCCCTGAAATGATAGCTTTTGCTTACAGTGTAATGCATTTGTTATTCGTAATGGAACAAAGAAAGCACCCTGCAATGTTTTTCTGTGATGTTATAATGTTTATATGGAATCAAGCTCATACTCTATTTTGCTTTGCTCCATGAAATATGATTCCTCATGTAAATTATTCATGGTACATAAGCAATATGTGATAACATTTTCTGCAGCCAAAATCCCTGGCACAATTAGGTCTTTGCTTATGTTTTTGATTTCCTTGATCATGTATTCATGATTACTGTCTTATTCTGTTTTTCTAGCTTTGGCATGGCATCCATTCCATGAAGAATATTTTGTGAGTGGGAGTTTTGATGGATCCATCTTCCATTGGCTTGTCGGGTATGTTGGAATAGTAACATCCATTTCCTCTTTTCTTCTTTCCTTTTCCCTCTGTGCTTGTGTGCGTGTATGTTGGGGGGCGGGGGGGGGGGGGTTCCTGGTCTCTTGCTATGGCCTTTGAAACCTGCAGCGCGAGCTTTCTCTGGATGAGTCTTATGTATATTGACCTTGTTTCCAGTTCCATACTGGATGGTTTATTGCATATAGTAATAAAAAATGGTTGCAATTTTTTCTCTCCTCCCAAAGTTTTACCGATCAAAAAAATGTTAACTCTCCTCCCATATAGCAGAAGATTTGGATGTTAGCTTACCCTGTAGAAAGATTATGGTGGAAAAACACAAATATTTTATGCTGTAACCTCTGTAACCACGTTTAGAGAACCTTTGTACAAGGAACAAAGCTAGCATTGTCTGTGCAGTAAGATTACCTGGTCTTTTTTGTGCTTCTTATTCATTTTTTGGAAGGTAACTTGCAGGGTTGCACTTTTGTTAAGAAAATTAAGAAATGTTTACAATAAAACTACAACAGTAGAGGCTAGCAGCAGTGCTACCTCAACCTTTCCCCTTGTGGAAGTCTCATACCGTTTTTTGCTTTTTATTTCTCAATATTTTACATACTACCTAGTCCTTCCCATAATTTTCCATTTTTCCTGTTTTACAAACTAGGTTGATCCTGAATGTGTCCTAAAAAATATGCTTAATTTATCTTGCCAGTCGATGCAATGCTGTTTGGATGGTTATTTATTTGCACTTGACCTCATTGTCACTAATAGTTATCTTCATGATGATGATGATGAATAGGCATGAAACTCCTCAGGTGGAAATGCCCAATGCTCATGAAAACAGTGTCTGGGACCTTGCTTGGCATCCTATTGGCTATATTCTGTGCAGGTATCCTGATCTTGTGTACAATATGCAGTTGTTGTATGTTGTTTATTTCATTTACTTTGTTTTTTATATGTATATTTTTTTTTATCAGTAATTTTTTTATATTTGTGTTTTACATTCAGGTTTTCATTACAATCATTCATGTATTCTAGGTCTATGTGCTATCATTAGTTTTCTGCTGCTATATCCACTTCAAGTTACATGCGTCTAGAACAATTCTGGTTTTCTAGTTATATTTTTCTGTACGTTCAGTGTAATTGTAATGAGACTATCACAAGGGCATATCTTATCTGAGCATATTGTTATAAGTCTTCATGTTGTCTCAATTCTGCTACATGACTATATGCAAATTGCAAGATATGTCCATTGGCAACTAAAAGAATTGATTGGAAGAAAGTATTGAACATGTAAAAAGATAGGCTGATTAAGGGTGTAAGAGTGTAGATATGCCTACTGCCATGGTACTACTATTGGGGCACATTGCAATTCTCAGGCCCATAGGTGGAGAGCTCACATACTAACTTCCATGAGACATGTAAAAAGCCAGCGAGTCTGTAAAATTGCGAATCCCACAGATAAACTCGCTGAAATCTGGGTCTATGAGATTTGTAAAGGTGTGATTCCCATGTTTCCCATGTCCATATGACCCAGTTCTTTATTAGTTACAAGCATAACCCCAGATAGTGACAGGTGGTGATGAGATCATATAGGAGGTGGGGAAAACCATGCAGGCCAGTATCTGGTCCTCTCCTTGCACATGTCCTCACCTCACCCGAAGTAGCCTAGGATCTACAGTCATAACCAATAACTTCCTGAGAGAATATCTGGAATGTTCTGGAATATCGATCCAAAGCCATGCATGTGCATGGCCAGCTTCTCCTATAAATAGGAGATCTGGTATCCTTGTAGGGAACTCTCTCTGTCTGTCTGTCTCTCTCTCTCTCTCTCTCTCCCATCCTCTTCTGCATCTTTGGCACCCTCAGCCATTCTTCTCTGATCATTTTTTTGGCTTGTTAGCTGAAACCCTAGCTCCACTGCCTCATTCTTCCAGCATGTGTCAGACTTTCAGAGATTTACAGGCCATTATCGTCCGATCTGCTTACAAAGGAAGTGTTCTTTTCATGGTTGTTTTTATGTTTCGTTTGGTTCAGGAACACAGCCAGCGTTTTGAAGGAAATTTTCATGGTTGTTTTTTTGAGTTGAAGTGGCTAGAAGCACTAGGGTTAGACCAAAAAGAACATAGGTTGAAGTAGTAAGAAATGAATTAAGCACTAATAATTTAACAATGGATGTGTCACATAACAGATTGGAATGGTGAAACAGGATTCATTTATCTGACCCCATGCAGTTGAGACAAGGCTTATATGATAATGATTTACATTTGTAAAAACCTTGAAAGGAAATGGAATTGGAGGTGTTGAAACTTGTAATTGAAGGAGATTAAAAAATAGTAGTAAGCTGGTTGAGGTAGAATGATAGTGCATTATGGATAGATAGGAGTGAGATTAAAATCAGGTGGCTTTCAAGAAACATGCAGCTAACAAATACAGTGGGTTCAAAGATCTGCCAATGGTTTGGCCGATTGTCTCGCTGAACAAGGGGTAACCAGGAGACAGCTTTTCTGGGCTCAATTGTAAAAGAAAAATGTAGTGGGGAGAGAGAGCTGGGAGCCATACTTTGGGGGTGGAAAGGCAATGAAGCATAATTTCTATGATGTGTACTTTCTGTTCTTATGAATAAATCTTAATGTTTTCTTGTTGCTGATCAAAAAGACATTTGTAAATACATAAGTGCAACCAGAACATACCTCCTAACACAAAGGAACATCATAAGGTGCTTGACCATGTTTTGACAAGAAAAACTAAGGATGAAGGTAACATCACAAGTTGGTAACTTACAAAACAATCTTAGTCAATCTATTATAGACATTATGTTCCATTCGTTTTCTTGCCATTTTCTTACAGTTGATTAGTTCCTACCCTATTGTCGCATAAATTTGATGCAAAAATTTTGCTGCTAGCAGCTAGCGTAATATAGAAAGAAATGGGTGCTAAGATGACGATTTGTTGCCTTAAAATGACTTGCAATTTAGTTCATTGACATCATTTATTGATTATGGTGTTGTTTGGTCATCTGTTCCCTGGTAAGTTATCTTGTTATGGTTTAGTATCGATACTCTTGGTATGCAAATTTTATGTATTGAGAGTTTATATTAAGCAAAACTCTTATGTTTTTTCTTAAAATTTTCTTTTTGTAATCTGATTGGGGCCCTGCCACATCATTGATTACTGTCTTAAATAATTGAAATCATGTAAATGCTCAATAAGCACTTATTGAAAAAGGGCTTAAAAATAAGCCAAAAATAACTACTTATTGGTGTAGTACCTATAATAGCACGGTTTTTTCCCAAATGCACATAAATGCTTATTGGTGTAGTGCCTAAAATATCTGCTTAAAAATAAGCACGCTCAAATGGGGGCAAAATATAGCTAGCTAAACTGTGTAATGGTGATGTTGAAACTACCTGGAGATTTTTTTTTTTAATATCTCAACATATTGTCTCAGATCTCTCTATAGACTCCAATTCATCATCTTCATCATCATCTATGCCTTATCCCAACTATACGGGGTTGGCTACATGAATCCTGTTTCACCAATCCATTCTACTTAAAGCCATATCCCCTGTTAAATTATTAGTTCTTAAATCATTTATTACTACTACCCATGTCCTTTTTGGTCTACCCTGAGCTCTTCTAGGCCCTTCAATGTGTAACGAATCATTTCTTCTAACTGCTGCAGTTGGTGATCTCTCTCTGTAGAACTCCAATTCCGACTTGAAAATTGACCCGAAATAACTCCTAATTACATTAGGTCCAAAGTTAACTCAATGTATTTGTAAAGGCACTCTAAATGGCCATAACTTTACCAAAACACATTGGATTTACATGTTTGATGGTCTTTTTGGTAGGTAATTGAAAGACCTATATAATGGCACCAAAATCAAGCCATACAAATGGTTGACCTTTAAACTTGACTGTGAGAAAAAGTGCAATTTTGTAAGCTACTTTGATCCATTAAGATTATTAATTCCGTTGCTTACAACACCAATAAACTAGAAAATAACTTTGGAAAACAAAAATTGACCAAAACTAGACTCACATGGAAAGTATGAAAGTGCTACTGGTATTTATAAGTTTGGTTTGTTTTTCCCTTGGCCCATGGAGAATAACTCGTGTCCTCAAATGGTTGACCTTTAAACTTGACTGTGAGAAAAAGTGCAATTTTGTAAGCTACTTTGATCCATTAAGATTATTAAATCCGTTGCTTACAACACCAATAAACTAGAAAATAACTTTGGAAAACAAAAATTGACCAAAACTAGACTCACATGGAAAGTATGAAAGTGCTACTGGTATTTATAAGTTTGGTTTGTTTTTCCCTTGGCCCATGGAGAATAACTCGTGTCCTCGCTTCAACTCATTTTTTATATGATGTACAATAGACTTCATTTTCTTTTGTTTATTGTTAGCAAGTTTTTATACCGAGGTGATGCCATCACATTCTGTTGTTTTCTTTTAATTTGATTTATTGTCTCTTCTATTCATTCTTTTGCACTGTGTTAGATGCATGAAATTTATGGGTTTTGATTTGTTATACAATGACTATGAAGGTTAGTGTTCTTTCTAGAATTTGGGTGCTTATGCATTTGAGATTTTTCTCGTTTGGTTCAAACATGTCTTCAATGATTTGACTCAATTCTGTTTCTTGTTCAGTGGTAGCAATGATTACACAACAAGGTTTTGGTGTAGAAATAGGCCAGGAGACCCCCCTCGTGATAGATTCAGCATGGGGTACATGCAAGGTTTGTTCTTATTCTGTTGCTTTAGTTATCTTTAGATGATTGTTTTGTCATCGCTATTGAAGCTATCTATTCATCTTGCAACGAGAACTGAAATGGAATCTGGCAAAGTGTGTTTTGAGTTCATGTCTTGATGTTTCATTTTCCAGGTTTTGGGGAGCAAAACATTCCTCTTGCTGGCCGTGCAGTTGGTAATTTCCCAGTACCTGAAGCACCAGCTACTCCAGGGCCATTTGCCACAGGATTGCCTCGAAATGAGGGAACAATTCCTGGTGTTGGGGTTGCAATGCCATTATCCATCCCATCCCTTGACACAACTGAACAGGGAGAGCAGAAGCAGCCTCTTCCAGTTTCTCTGCCTGTTGGAGCCCCTCCACTCCCACCAGGTCCACATCCATCTCTTCTAGCCTCGAGTCAGCAATCATATCAGCAAATTCCTCAGCAGATGCCTCCACAGCAAATGTCATCTCTACCACTGCCACCTCCAAATTTGCACCAGCTGCAGCCCCCATCGCATTTACCCCTACTTCCACATCCTCATTTACCTCGCCCCCCTCCACCCCAATTACCACCACTTGGCATGCCTTCGGCCATTCCATCTTCAGTGCCGGCATCTTTGCCATTGCCGCCACCACCTGGTCCAATGGTAACTACTATTCTTAGTTGTCTCTTGAGAGAAAACAAGAGAGCAGCAGCTGACCAGAGTTTTCTATGGCTATTTTAGGGTATGCAAGGTTCAGCAAATCAGATGGTTCCTCCATTGCCACAAGGCCACATCATGGGCTTGAATCCAATGCACTCTGGTTCAATACCTGCTAATAGCATTCCACCCCCAATTGGTGGTTTTGCAAGCGGGATGTCAAATATGCAGGTCCCTTCAAGTGCAAGTGGAGCCCAAATGTACCCAATGGGTGGTCAGTTCAATCGGACACAAGGTGGACAGATGCCTCTGGTTCCGGGACTGGGCACATACCAGGTAAGTGAAGGCTGCTTCATTGTCTTGCATTTTTTTTTCATCTTCAAGTGAGCGCTTTGTATTCTCATTTGTTTTTATGTTTTCATTCAGTCTGGGAGTCCAAGCTCAACTGGTATGGGATCGTTGGGACCGAATATTGGTCATTCTGGTCTACCGCCCCCACCACCACAGTCTGCACATGGTTCTGCACCTCAGTAGGCTATTCGTTTATATTTATGTAGAAATGAAAGTAATCAGATTGTGCTGAACGAAGGAAAGACTCTGCCCAGGACATGCAAAATATAAACACCTGCAAATATTCTTGGTTCATTTTTCATTTGGACCATTGGATTTCAGGGTTGTAACACAATTGGAACATTGAACCGGGATTTCTGTACAATGAGTTTGTGGACGAAGTTAGTAGAACGTTCACTCGGTTCATCATTTAAAAATGACCTGACCTTTTTGTTTCCCTTTCTCCTCACTCATCTTGCTTTTCCTTTTTGTTGAAATATACAGTTTCTTTACTGATATTAGTCTTTTTCCATGGACATACTGCAGTTGTATTAGTTAGGTGTCATAAGCATCCTAAAAAATGTTGCGTTCCTTTCTATTTTATTTTATTTTATTATTTTTCTGGTTGCGAAGAAATTTACAACCAATTTTCATTTGAATGTGTTCTTTATTGGTTGATCCCATCCCACCTCGACTTAAGACTCAGTTTGGAAGGAGTGTAAATACAAATATGTTGAGTGTAAAACCTTGTATTTTGTATGTATTTATACTACGTATTTGTATTTCTACTTCTTCCAAACTGATCCTAAAAAGAAAGAAAATGATCTTTCTTCACACGGTTAAAATTTTCAACACGATACACTCCTTATTTTGCGAATTGAATTATATTGGCACGTTACTCGTACCTGATTTTTAAGGCTGTTGGGGTCAACTGAAAATCCATTTTAAGGGGTAAGCATGCCTTAGACGAACCCCATGAACAGCAGAACAGGTTTCGGGAAAAAAAGTGAGGTTCAAAATTGATATGCCTTTTCCGTGGTATCGTGATTTATTGATACTTTGAACCTTGCTTTTTCATGAAAATATGTTTTCAAGTAAAGCTTAAAAGAAAAGGCATGGGATGTCGAGTTAGGCCATTGGAGTTCCATTTTAGTTAGACGGTGGAGCGTGGAGAGTGTAGGCAATCTTCAAGAAGATGGATTAAAGCTGAGTTTATCTAAGGTACTCCGGTCAGTCGGTGGCAATCAATTTTGGTGACTTTGCCTTTGAAGGAGAATGTAGGCAATCCTTTTCAGGCCTATCCCCATCAAACTTGAATAAAAGGTGCCAATACAATGGTTGATGCTGGACCATATCTTTCTTGTAAGAAGGGTTTCTTAGGACAGCAAGTGGAAGAATGTCTCGAGTATGGGGCCCTCACATGTTGGATACGCACCAAGAATCAAAGTGATAAGCACCTGATCTGGTTTCCTTTCTGTTCAAATGGTTGAATAACCTTTATCTACCAACCATATATTTGCCGATGGAGGCATCGGGTGCAGGATCAAGCCAAATGTTTGCCATAAAGGCATAGTTACTGCAATTTGTCCCAGTTAATCTGATATTCTCCATGGTGGAACGGTGGTTCATACTTCATACTTCATACTTCATACTTCATAGTGAGCACGTCAAGTTATACGGTGGTTCATGCCAAGTTATAGGTCTTGTATTCCCAACTCAACATAATACCAGCTACCTGGGCCTGGGGTGCCCAGAAGCTAATTACATCCTGTATTTAATCTAAAGATTTTCCAATAGCCTCTAAAAATACAAACTTCGGATAAATGATAGAATAATATCTCACGCTATTGATTTAGCAAATCTTAACAATCCGATTGACATAAACGGGGAAAGGAAATTACACTGTGAACTATGAACTATAAAATTCCTCAATCGGGGATACCAAAATTACACTTAACCATGAACTATAAAATGTCATTGCCCTCTCGGACCCAACTTGGTAATCAGCATTGCTGTGTAGATGGTTTAGTATGTATTCCATGTCTGCGTTTGACAAATTACAATTTTACAAAGACACTTGCATCTTTTGGGGTTGGCTGAGCCTCAGATGAGTTTCAGAACCTGATGGATAGACAGCTTTGTACTGTAAGGTAATGTCGGTTCTAGTTGGATACGGACTTGGATAGCCTGGTAGCTCTGCTAGTCTCCCTTGATGGTGTTTTCCTAAACCCTGCTAAGAAAGACACCAGATTTTGAACCCTTTTCTAGCTCTGGTACATTTTCTTGTGCTTCTTTCTTTGAAACTTTAACTCAGCCTCCTACCCCCCTAGGATTGTCCTTTTCAGTTAAGAAAATTTGGAGCAGACCTATTCCTCCTTGGGTGGGGTTTTTTTGTTGGAAAATTTTCCTGGAAAGAATCAACACCTTAGACTTACTCCAAAGAAAGAGACCCAACTATTGTCTACTTCCTAATAGATGTGCTCTTTATAAAGCTGATGGGGAATCTGGCTTCCACCTCATGGTCTCTTGTAAGGTTGCTAAATCTGTTTGGGAGTGGGTTTTCTCCCGTTTTGGGTGTTCTTGGTATCTTCCGGAGACTGTCCAAGGTTTGTTTTTCTCATCTTTTTTCAATTGGCCTAAGAAGCGAGGGAAGACTATGTGGAGGTGTATTTGGACAGCGGTTTGCTTGCCTTTGTGGGAAGAAAGAAACCCATGCATATTTTCTAACAAGGAAAAAACTTTGAAAGATTTGTTAGATCAAATTCTTATAAGAGCGGTCCACCGGCTAAAATCTTTGGAGTTGTTTTTAGATTGTCCTATGGATGATTTGCTAAGAAACTGGAAAGAAATTGCTTTCACTGCAAGATGCAAGAGGACTCTTTGTCCGTTCTGGTCCCCTCCCCCCTCGGGCTTTTTAAAACTGAATTTTAATGGCAACAGTGTAAAGAATCCAGGGCCCTCTGGGATTGTAGGAGTCTTCAAGAATGAGGAAGGGATTGTTACTGCTTTATTCTTTGGCCCTATTGGAGAATGTGACTCTCTTAGGGCTGAGATCCTTGCAACGCTTGAAGGAATTCGAAGAGCAAAAGATCTAAATATTAGCCATTTGATTCTGGAAGGTGACTCGAAGGTGGTTGTTAATTGGTTGAAGACAAGGGACAGTGGTTTGTGAAACTTTAACAATGAAAAAAAACAATTCTTATGACTGGGTAGGGACATAGAAATTTAGTACAGCTGGGTGAAGATGAGTGCCAACTCATTTGAAGATGGGTTGGCCAAGCAAGGAGTGAATAGGGAGACTATTTTCTGGGCTAGTTTTTAATTTTCTTTGCTTTCCCTGAGTTTTCTGATTTTTGGGGAGCTTAGTTATTTTGTCTCCCTTTGTATTCCTTTCCCTCTATTCTCTTAATTTAATGAAATTGATGTTATTGATAAAAAAAAAATGTCAGTTCTAGTTCACCAGCATATCATAAAACCGAGACAATTAATTAAGGTAATGGTATCTGTACAAAAAAAGATGCTGCTAATTACAACACGGTTATGCACGAATTGAAGGGGGCAACTACATTCCTTTTGTATGTATATCATGTAATCATGGTGGGCGTAAAAAAAATATTACACTGTTCAAAATCTTCTTACTGTTTCAGTGCATTCAACCTGCACAATAGATTAGTAGCTAACTTGAAGGAAAGAGAGAAACAATTTCATTCACAAGAATTCACACTTCTACCACTTTAGGGGGCCAGCAGCACATTCAAAGATGGATTCGCCATTTTACTCCAGTCCCTGCAGATAGAAAAAGACGTGATTGCATGAGGTCCAACTGGATCCTGTCATGCAACTGAGTAAACACAACATAAGCTAGAATAACGATATGCGTTGTTAGTGAGTTAGTCTCCATCTAAGCATTTCTCAAGGTTCAAAAGAATTTACTATGAAAATAATGATGGGCAATCAAATCAGTGAGATCTGAATGATTTTCTTTTAAAGTTTAACCTGAAATGAAGCTCAATCGGTTGCATGTTGCTGGAAGAGATAGTATGCACAAGGATGATGATGAACCTTCCATTGCTTATTCTACCAACAAGGCTGAAGATAGAACCATCCATCTTGCAGACCTGGTTTCCTATGAAACCAGATGCAAAATCATGGCTATGGGAGCCATGCAGCACTAAGATTTGATTTTGAATGAATTAATGCTTTGTTATAGCACTAGAAAATTCTCTAGTTGAGCTTTCCAGCGGTCCATCCAACCAATCATGTAATACAATGACGGTCTTTATATTCCGTGGTGATGCTGAAAAATTGCCATCATAAAACTGGGGCTTTCAATATACGAATGCTGTGCCTTAATAATTAACAAGAAGAACAAATGTTTGAGAAGCATGTTGTTGATCTACATAAATCAAAATGACACCACATCCACAAAGTAGCACAAGTATGTACAATTTTTAATAACTAAACCTTACTAAGTAGCGTAGAACTGGGGCTTTTAATTGGAAGCCCCAGTGCCATCATACAACTGGGCCTTTCAATATGTACAAGTTTTTAATAACTAAACCTCATTACAAGTAGAAAAAATAGCAATAGCCTTTCAAGACTCATACATAATGATCTTAGACAAACTCAACTACTTAAATTTCTATTCAAACTATTTAACAAGGTATTTGGGGAATGATGGTGCACACTCTAATAATACTTCTCAACAAGGATAGGTGTTGAGCTCTTCATGGGAAAACCTAAAAATGTGTGATCACAATAGTCACCATTTTGTATGCTAATAACATACCACAAAGGTATTCATCAAAAAAAAAAAAAAAAAAAAAACATACCACAAAGGTCATGCAGATATTTCAACCTTCTCATGTAAACTTGGAGAGATAACAGGATCACTTCATCCTATGGACCATGCAAAGGCCAGGAGGATTTCTCCTTCAAAAACATGGCAAGGGCTCCATGTGTTATCCTATATCCTTTAATGATAAATCAAATCTTAGTTTCCTAGCTCACAAAAAACCCAGCACGAAGGCTTTCAAAAAGTCACAATGGTGTGGGTCCCATTTTTTTAGACAAAGTGGGTTGTTTAATTAGAAATCAAATCTAATTTAGTCTCCCATGTCAAATAAAAACCCAGCTTTAATGCTTCAAGACTTACTGCATGGATAGTGGGTCCTAAATAAATACATATGGTTTCCCTGTACTCACCATATATCATTAACCTTTTTTTTGCCATTAACGAATTCATGAATTCAACCAGAAGTACTCAAATGAGGGAAACGATAAAGACACATTTGGAAGCCCCATAGTTGACAATAACTTTTGACTTAAACATCAGTTCTCTCCATTTGGCCTGTCAGTGCCTTGACATAGAAGTGTCTTGGTCAGTTTGGAGACTATGGTTTCAAAACTAAAAAAAGGTTACCTTAATCTCTGTGACATATACCAATCTGTTAGGTAAGAGTTGTCAATTGCAGACACTTGTTAGCCCGGTGAATCTCATTTCATACAAGGTCCCATATGCTCCATCAATCTATTGAAGGGAAACTCAAACTTCAGAAGAATGAAATTCTACTCATTTCAAACAACCCCATTTTGGATTCTCACTATAGCCAAGTAAAAACTTCAATGAATGCATGCCTCATCCAAGCCTACCATTTTAACCATTGTTTGCATCCATCTTCGTGTTGATCAAATAGAGATTTTTCACTTAAATTACATTTTTTAACACTGAACTGAGCTATGAATTTTTACTCCTCTTCAGTGCAGTCCTATTATATAGAAACAAATGAAGATATGCATGGATTAAACATTAAGTATCAATTATCTAAATTCTAAAAAGCATAATCCTTGCATTACTTAGTCAAATTAACCATATCATCAATAGACAAAACCTCAATATCACAGATCAATAGGAATCATCAGCATTACAAGCCATGTTCCAACTATATGAGTTGGCTACACGAATGTTGTTCCACCATTCCACTCTGTTCAGTGACATTCCTTGGACTCAAAGCACTGTAATAAACACTCATATCTACTAAGCTTCCCATATATCAAGGCATTATTGGCACAAAATTAGGGGGTATTGATCCATCTAAACTAAAGACCAAAATCTTCTGCCATGGATCTTTTATGTTGTGCTTGTTTGAAAGAAAAAGTAGGGAAACCTATACCAGGCTTGTATATGTTTCCCCAGAGAGTGATAGAGAAATGGAGAGATAGATAGTCAGGGAGCAGATTTTAACCCTTGTAAATGTATTTGGCTACATTACAAAAAATCCTTGGTTGTATTAACAGCTAACATGAATAGTTATACTTATCAGCCTCGGTGAAGCATTGGAGTGGTACATAAATCACCTCCAAGGTAAAAATTTTATGCATCTTTCCGATTTGAAAGGAATAAAAGGAAATCATCCCTATTGGAGTGGTACATAAATCACCTCAAAGGGAGGTGTTTGCTCATCCCTATTATGGGACAGAACTTTAACTGATATTTTGAAAAAAAAAAAAAAAAGCCTTGAGGCCCACTCTCAGTAAGCTTTCTACACAAAGAATTGAAAATCATCTTCTTATTTAGATCAGACATTTGTAGCATTGACTATGTGATAATAGTTTAATGTATTATTTATGTGGTGTTCCCAACAACGATTTAAAAATAGACATACCAAAATAAGAAAACAAGGATTTGAAGTTAAGACAACGTTACAAGGTAGAATTTTCACATAAAACAGAAAATAACAACTACAACATGACCAAATATCAAGGAAAAACAAGCAATTTTCAACAAACACAATTGATAATGTTATGTGACATTTCTTGCAACAGGATAAGGAAAATCATATTGTCTTGGACTGAAAATGGCTCATCTTTACTTTAAGGTTTAAGAATTAGTAGTGGCAAATGGATTTAGTAGGTTACTTGTCCACACAAGTGGCTAACCTAACAAGTATGCAAAAGAAAGCCCTCTAGGGCACGGTTTAATTAACATTTTGAAATCTCAGTATCTAGCATTAGCAGGGGAAGATTGCAGGTGGTATAGAGTTGGCCTTGATTGTCCATATCACCATCTGGATGAAAGAAATAATAAAAACAACATATCTAGAAGGCTAGAACATCCATCTAGGAAACATTTTCCTTTTATTATTAATATTGAATATTACAAATATATTACACAAAAAGTTCAATTCAAAAGAAGATAAAAAATGCTAACAAAAGAATGCAAGATTCCTTTCCTTCCTTTCATTGTACGGTAAAATCAGAAACCAATTATAGCTTAGACCTAGAGAAAGGTAAAAACTGATTCATAAAACTGAATCCAAAAAATGAGAGAGGAAGAAGAAAAGTAAGGGGTGGGGGTGAAACAATAAATTACTCCTTAAAAGCAATACAATCCACCAATCTAATATGATTTAAAGTTTGTCATTTTCACCAGAACGTGCATAAGAAATATCAAGTTATCAAAGAATTGGAAAAGAAAGCAAGTTCAGAAGATGCAACCAAAGTTTACAAATATATTTTCTTTTTTTGATCAATAACAAATTCATTAACTCATCATTAAAATAATTACAAAGAGGAAGACAAACACTCTTATCTTCCAAATACAACTTAAGCCTTCAAAAGAAAAGAAAAGGAAAGGAAGAAACAATAAAGTTACAATTTAGCCCAAAACATTGAGTCCCTTTCTACCCCTTGTTTAGCTAATCCATCAGCTAAAGAATTAGTTGATCTTTTAACCCAATTCATCTTCACTTCCATCTCCTGCACCAACCACTTAAATTTTCTCCTCTCATTGTTGTAATTCCATAAGCCATTGTTATCTTTATTCAGCCACCTTATCACCACCTCTGAGTCCCCTTCAATTATAAGCTTTCTGATATTCATCTCCTTAGCTTTCTGGATTCCTTCCATAACTACAAAGATCTCAGCTCTAAGAGAGTCACCCACTCCAGTTGGGCCTAAGAACAAGGCAGAAATGACCTCATTCTCATCCCCAAAGACACACCCAATCCCTGACTATCTGGGATTCCCCCTATTACTCCCATCAAAGTTTAATTTTATGAATCCAGCAGGTGGTGGGGTCCAGGGCACACTCATTACTGATATGGCCTGTGTACAGTTTGCAATCTCACCCCACTTCCTCAACATGTTATCCACTGTGTAATCTGTAAATAGCTCTAAGGATTTCAGCCATTGGACAGCCCTAATATGGATTATAGCCCTCAGTTCTTCAGCCCCTCTCTCCACTTCTGAGAAGATCCTGGAATTTCTTTCTTCCCATAATGACCAACATACTGCAGACCTCAATCCCCTCCACATAGTCCTTCCCTTTTTCATACACCACCTAAAAAAAGAAGGGGAGAAAAGACACTGCATGTCTGATGGAGGGTCCCAGCTACACCCAAAAAGAGAAGGCCCACTCCCAAATAGACTTTGCAAATTGGCAAGACACCAGTAAGTGGAAATTAATCTCCCCCTCCGCTTTGCAAAGAACACACCAATGAGGTAACAAGCAAGTATTGGGTCTCTTCCTTTGGAGCAGATCACCAGTGTTTATTCTTTCCAGAAAGGCTTCCCAACAAAAACTACCAACCCCGGGAGGAGTTGGTCTGCACCAAACCTCATTAACAAGGAAGGGGGGGGGGGGGGGGTAACAGGACTGGTAGATTGGCTTAAGACTTTAAAGAAGGAAGCACAAGAAAAAGAGCCACTAGGGGTAGGGGTCCAAATTCTAGAGTTCTCCTTAGTGGGGTCTAAGAAGACATTATCAAGAAGTTCAAGGAGACCCGAAATACTCTCAAGGTTTGAGTCCCTCACCGCCCTTCTCAGACCCAGGTCCCACCCCAGCCCAAAAATAGAAGAGGAAGGGGTGATGAAAGAATATACTGGCTCATTTTTAGAATCAGATAGAGCATACAATGAAGGAAACTGGTCTTTTAAGGGAGCAATCCCCACCCAAGTTTGTTCCAAAAACTTTATGGAGTTACCTGAATTCAAATCATACCCAATAAAAGGGGTGAAAAATACCAAAGTTTACAAATATAATGACGATCTAATGACATATCACTTAACTAACCCTTCTACCAAGTCACAAATTATTGCCACAATGCCACATCCATCAGTCTTCTATGTAGACAAAACCATATTGTCCACAGAATGATAGAAACCAAAGCAAATTCCCTATTTCTTCCTGTAACTGCTCAAATAAGAAAGAAGATCTCCTTAGGAAAGACCCTCAAGTTTGAACTGCACATCCACCCTTATCATCCACACAAAATATAGCAGGTAATAGGAAGCACCAAACACAAACAGGCATTGCTTCATAAAAATATATACCAAGAAATACGAAACACTTCTTCAGGTTGGCAAAGCAAGTGTCTTTTCCCTCCTAAAGTAGGGCAATTCAAAGACTAGGAAAAATAAGAGCTAATCAAAAGAATCCCCTATAGAAAAATAATTGGCATTACTCTGCAAAGTTGAACTCAATCAAATTAGTCGAAGAATAAAAGAAGAATCAAGCAGAATACAGAAGGAATGATGGAAGAAGACAGCATAGAACATGACCAAAAAAATTCTACCAAATTGGTCATCAAACAAATTAAAAGATACAATTCAATAAACAAACTGTACCAGGAAAGCAAACAGGAAGCAACTTCGGTCAAAACCAAAAGGGTATCCAGTCACTCACAAACCTGAACAAATTAATGAAAACACAGGTTCATCACCCAACATTGAAAGGGCTGACATCACCGCTTCTGAGAGCCCTCGCAATCTCATCAGCGACCATCAAGCACGAGGAGACCCAGCTACACAAAGCCACCCACACCATCTTGGCCAACCAGAGAGACATGCTCCACGGCATTGCCATGGTTCTTCCCCCAAATCTGCAACAGTTCTCCCTCAGATTGAAAAAAGCATCAAACCCCAACTTCCCTCTACACAATGAAAGCCCATTCGAGCAGCAACAAATATAAAATTAATCAGATCAAGAACTGAGGAGGGTAGTGGGTATCGAACTGCATGCATTAAAAAAAAATACAAAGGGTCAAAACGAAAAAAACATATATTTCGTAAGAAGAATGATTGAGGTCGAACTAGAATTTGGAGGTTGGAGGCTTGGAGCAGTGGATTTTGGCTAAAAAGAAAGAATAATAGCTCTTGAATCTCTCACTTTCTTAACTATTGTACAGAATTCCATTGCTGACACTTTCAGCTCTTGGATGGGTCGTTAATTCCAGGTGTCAACGAAACACAAAAGAATAGGAATTGTCGGCACGAACTTCGATGCTTCAAGTAACGGCGGCTTTCAAAAGGTACAGTTGACTTTTGTTCCTCTTCTGGTAATTCTGAATTCTGATCCACCTCCATATTTCGACACTTTAACAGGAGAGTTGGCAAATAGGCCAAAGTAACCCTAAAGATAAAACTTAGAAGATTCAATTGAAGGATTCCACAGGTTTTCAATTCCACGCTTTTTACGGATTTGAAATTATTGCAAAGGTTAGTAGGTAGTAATTATATATGCATAGATTGCCAATTTAGTTGGAAAAGAGATATTTACTTCAAGTAAAATTTTCGATTAGTATATGTAATTTGGGCCTAGTGCCATTTTGGACCCGGAACTTTAAAATGTGATAATTTAGTATTTGAAAATATTGACAAAAAATGAAATCTTAAATCCTTGCCTCATTTATTCAAGAAAGTTGGGGTTATATTTGACCGGGTATTATGGTGACTCTAACTTTATTGAATAGAAGAGACAATGATTTGAGATCGTTAGTTTTTTGTTAATATTTAGATAAAGAAAATTAGATGACACTCCAAGAGCATTTGCATCTTTTTCAAATGCCACTTAGCAGCTAATTAATAGTTACTTAACAACAAGTACTATGTTGTCACAATTTGAAAGTTTGGATATTGAATTGTCGCATTTTAAAATTTGGGGGCCAAAGTAACACTAAGCCCAAAGTACAAGATACTAATCGAGAATTTTCCCTTTAATTTAGTAATACTCTATCATCTTATACAAACATTAAAATAGTTAGTTAAACATTGATTTCTCTGGGGCAATTTTTTATATGAAGAGAATACGAGAGTTTACAGCATTACAAGAATTAAAAGCACAAGTTAATCCTAACTTTGCTGCAGCGTGGGCAGCACCATTCTTCTTCCTTGAGCACCAGGCAAACCTATAACTTCTCTTCTCAGCCAAGGCTTTAATATCATAAAAGAAAAAAAAAAAAAAAAAAGATCTAAAGAAGGGTCGGCACGCCACTCATCAAAAACTTTTATCAAGCTGAAATTGTCTGATTCAAAAACAACATTTGAAATTTCCATCTTATCAGCAAATTAGACAGCTTCCCATAAGTGGTGACACTACTTTCAAAGTATCGTAGCTGGCACCCAAGCACACACCCCAACGATCTCACAAAATGAAGCCAAGAAACTTTATTGGAGTTCACAAAATCTGCATCACGATTCAACTTCATGCTTCCAAAGGTCAGGGGGCTTACACAAAAAAAAAAAAAAAAAAAAAAAAGAAAAAGAAAAAAGAAAAAAAAAAAAAACATCATCCATCTTCTTAGAGTTGGAAGAGTCTTTAATTTGACCTGCGGATGTTAGAAATCACAATAAAAGGGTCTCAAAGTAGAACTTATTTCTATCTTTCCAAATTTCCCATGAACAATAAGTTGGTTAACAAACCTACACCCCCAAGAAAGGATAAAATGCTTCTAAACCAATCCTTAAAGGAAGAGAAGCCTCTTGCAAATTCCGGGTTTATACCTAACCCAGAGTCAATCCAAATGCATCTTGCTTTTTCACAAAGCACTAATGCATGCAGTAAGGTTTGAAGCTCCTTTTCACATCTTTCACAATCGTCATCCTCAGTCAAACCCCTATAAAAAGATTCTTTTTAATTGCTACACCACCAATGCAACAGCTTCAAAGGAAATGCTTTAGTTTAGGTTCTAAAGGCAGGCCCCAGATCAAGTTCCACATTCTTCTTTCATCATTATGGGCATTCACACTTGGTGGATCATTTTTTTGATGCATTTCGCTAAAAAATAAGTTGACCTAACCGAGAATTTGCTATTTTCACTTCCTATCCAAATTAATTTACCGGTTTAAGGGTTAGTCAAGAGATCTAAATCCAAAATCTTCTAAGCTATAGGTTGCATAAACAAGGAATTGATTATGGAAACATCCCAAGATTTGTTATTTTGGTCGATTAAGTCAACCATTCTCAAGCTTTGAGAGTACTCAATTCTAGGCTCCATTTACTTGCAGCCTTGGATCCCCGGAATCCACGGATCATCCTATAGATTCACATCAATTCCCCTACCAATCTTCCAATAGATACCTCTTTCAATAACTGCTCTTCTAGCCAGGATACTTCTCCAACCCTAAGAAGGTTTGTTTTCATGGTAGCTTGGAAAAAATGAGAATTCAGGTAGTACTTTGCTTTTAGGAGCCTATCCCATAGACTGGATGAGTTAGAGCATAGCCTCCAAGACAACTTAGCTAGCAAGGTTAAGTTGAAAGCATGAGGGTCTCTAAAACCCAAGCCTCCATTGGATTTATTTTTACTTATTTGGTTCCAACTAATCCACCTTACTTTTTTCCTATCCTCACTATATTCTCACCAAAAGGCTTTTTTACTTTTAGCCATGGAGTTGCAAACTTCATAGGGATTAAAAAACAAGACATGCAGTAAGCTGGAGTTGCCATTAGGACAAATTTGATAAGCACCTCCTTACCTGCTTGTGATAATAGAGAACCCCTACAATTCTTAGCTCTATTAGAAACCCTCTCAGCTAAACGATTGAAAGCTTGAGATTTCTTCCGTCCAAAATAAGGGTGAGCACCAAGGTAAATGGAGGGGTTATCCACTTTTTTAACATGCAAGCAATTATGGAGAGCAGTTTTTTTTTTTTTATTTTTTATTTTTTTGAATTTTGGGTCCAAGTTCTTACTAAAAAACACCTCATATTTTTGATAGTTCACCTATTGACCTGAAGCTCTTTTATACAGCAAGATGGCCCCTCTGAGGGAAGATTTTTCTAGAGAGGGAGCCACTCACCAAAATTTGATAAGAGACCGTTGATACACAAGTCATGACCTAAGAGACCCATTCATCCCCCACAACCCAGCTTTTCTAGGGTTACTTTCAAAAAATTTCATTCCACCCTATCATAAGCTTTGCTCATGTCTAATTTGATTGTCATGTAACCACTTTTTGCTTTGGTGTTAGACATGAAGTGCAATAACTCATGGGCTATCAAAATATTGTCAAAGATGGCTCTATTTGGGAGGAAGGCACTCTGGTTTTTTGAAAGTAACTTTTCCAAAATTGGTTTCAGACGATTAGCCAAGATTTCTTCTATTATTTTATAAACTGTGTTACACAGGCTAATTGGCCTAAACTGGGAAGCTTCTTCAAGGTTCTTTACCTTTGGAATTAGAGCAATAAAAGTATAATTCAAAGTCCTATTAAGGCTCCCTTCATTAAAAAAATAAAGACACTTTTCTCACCACACCCTCTTTAGTGGCATCCCAGAATTTCTAAAAAACAAATTGGAGAAGCCATCAAGGCCTAGAGCTTTTCTGGGTGCCATTTGAAAAAGAGCATCCTTTATCTCCTCCGTAACCTGTCTTTGTAGCTCTTCATTATTTTCCTTGGTTATTTAACTCTCAATTCCTTTCAAGGCCAAAGGAATACCGTAGGGGGAAGAGGTGGAAAAGATATTATTAAAATGATTAACCAGAATGCCTTTAATTTTTTCTTGCCCTTCCTTTTATTCTTCATTCCCATTTTTTTAATTTTAGAATCCTATTTTTTGCTCTTCTTCTAATGGTAGAGTTATGAAAAAAATTTGTATTTATGTCCCCATATCTTAACCAATTTACCCTAGATTTCTGAACCCACATGATTTCTTCTCTCTTAAGCTAGCTATCTAACTCCACCTCAATCTCTTCCACTTTTTTCTAGCTATAGCTTGGCCCTTTTTTTTTTCATTTATGTTCCTAGCTCAAGTTTTAGCCTCTCAATCCACTCTTAGACTTTACCGAAGTCCTCTCCGTTCCATTTTTTTAAAGCTCTTTTTAGCCTTTCACACTTCCCTGAAATGGATAACGAAGATGAATTAGAATGCTCATTCCAAGATTTCTTTATTAAGTCAGCATAAATGGTGTGTGAGAGCCACATTTCTTTGAACCTGAAGGGCTTCCTAAGTTTGAAAGTTATAGGGTTTGTGTCAAGACAAGTAGGCAAGTGGTCTGACCCATGAGAGGGGATGACTGAATCATTTGCATCCGGGAACATAGTTTTCCACTCTAAATTACCCAGGCCTCTATCTAATTTAACCTTAATATGATTTAGATGGTCTCTTTTGTTGGTCCAAGTATATTTAGGTCTAGAGCTAGGAATCGCTTTCAACCCCCCACCCCCTCAGAAATCCCCTATTTTTCCTTATGTGCCCAGTTTTTACCTCTCTGTCCCGCACTTTATCCTCCAAGTTAAAAGTCATATTAAAACCTCCAACACAACACCAAGCCCCAACAGAAAAAGTGGCTAGCTGAATTAGCTTCTCCACAAAGAGTTTTCTTCTATTCATCTCAAGTTCCCCGTAAACAAAGGTACACCACCAGAAAGTATCCCCGTTTGCAGTCTCTATTTTTGTATGGATCAAGTTTTTGTCTATTGTCAACACTTTAAGATTCAAGCCTTTCTCCCAGAACAAGGCTAAACCTACTGCATCTACCCCCCAGCAGTTCCAATTTCAAAACTCCCTAAATTTCCCCTTATAGTTAATTAAGATGCTTTTTGTCTCACTAAAGAATACCACATCTGCTTTTAATTTTCTTAAGGCCTCTTTAGCTACACGAACTGTCAAGGGGGAGCCCAACCCTTGACAGTTCCAACAAAAGACCTTAATTTCCATAAAGGGAGTTGTATAGGGACAACTCCAGCAAACCCTTCCTGTTGAACGCAAGACATCATAGAGTCATACTTTAAAGTCGAGGACACTCCCCAAAACCTCCCTCTGTAAAACCTGAGACTACTACAACATCTTTCTTTCTCAAAACCAAAGCTGGGCTACATCTTTGCTTTCCTTTTACAATTGAACATTCCCATTCCTTTGAGATGAATATACTTCCAATTTTTTTTTTTTTTTTTTGACCCTAGAAACTTATTTGGTAACAAATAACTGACTATCATCATAAGTTTTGCCTTTAAAATAAGAATCACACTAAATGCTATTTAGTTATTATATTTGCTAATATTGTTCATATGTTCTGCTTTATATGTTTTATATTCCAATTGCATGATCACTTAGAGGACACTTTGTAAAACCCCCCAAAAGAAAAAGAAAAAAAATGTTCTTGAATTATGCTTTTATTTTGAAAGAAAAAATAAATGGGTTTTGTTTCAAATAAAATCATGTTTTAAAACCATATAAAAATCTTAGTACAGATATTATGTGAGCTATGGAAACATTACATAACAAGATGAAAGTGTGTTCTTTAAAACAAGAATCCAAGAACACGTTTTTGGTGGCTTTGGAAACAAAAAAAAGAATATATATACATATATATATATATATATATACAATCAAGAATTGTTTTAAGACTTTTAGTGGTGACTAATTGTTTTAGACTTCTTGAATCTCCTAACTAATCAGGGAAGTTCCCATAAGCTAGGTTATGTAATTGATGGGGACTAGAATGTTTGTTCTATAGCTGAAAAGACAAACATTTCTTCCCTCCAAAAGAATAAAGTCATGCTCTTAATTACTAGCATCCAACATCTATTTGAAGTCTTCTCTTCTTGGAGTTCCTTATCCTCTTAAACCTTTGAATTAGCTCATTCGGTTCATGTCTTAAATTGGGTTTTCAACACAAAATTTATCGGAAAAAAGAGGAACAACTAGGGTTTTCACCTTGGGAAAATTAAATGGAAGCTTCGAAACCTATAATTAATTCAATCATTCTAACTTCTAACATGCATCCACTACAAGTTGATGATAAAGTAATGAAGCAAAAGAAGAATAATGGAAGTTAAACCATATGGAGCAAAAAGGAGAAAGACCATGCAAAAGAAAAATTATTGGAATTTTGTACAAAGAATTGCCAAATTGAATTGGGTATTTTCTTTTCTTTCTTTTTCCAATTAATTAATGGTCATCATCATCTAAGCCTTGTCCTAATTGAATGGATGGGCTACATGAATTCTGTTTCACCATTCTGTTAATATTTAGTACCATATCCATTGTTAAGTTATGGGTGCTTAAATCATTGTTAAGTTTTGCTCATGTACAGTCCAACAAAGAAGGGAACAA
Organism: Nelumbo lutea; assembly: GCF_056320005.1. Classification (NCBI taxonomy): domain Eukaryota; kingdom Viridiplantae; phylum Streptophyta; class Magnoliopsida; order Proteales; family Nelumbonaceae; genus Nelumbo; species Nelumbo lutea. The sequence continues at coordinate 12,806,319 of NC_142690.1, forward strand.
CTTCAAAAGGGTATAAGGAAACGTATCGGATCATATTTTTACATGATTGTCTAGTTTAATATGTATCTAAGTAATTTGGAAACTGCAATATATTTTGAAGGCATGAATGTATACAAATTACACTTAAAATGTACTTTTTGGTTTTCATAATTTCACATCTTTTATCAAAACTTGTGTACAAATGGAGAAAATAGGGATTTTTTTTCAATTTAATTAAGATAATTTCATATATTTTTCTTAAAATTATTAATCTATAATGGTGGTTATATGTCAAATAAAAATGGGCTTGTATGCTGCTATAATGGACAACATAGAAGAAAGAAATTCAACTAATTTCTTTAATCACTTGTATTATTCTTTTCCTTCATTTTTTTTTTTAATCTCCCAATTACTTGATCTTGCGCCTTCCAGTTGGAGGGGTGACAAATGACCATCTTGACCAATAGGCTATCAGTTGTGGTCGAGATAAACACTAATAATGATGATGATACATAGCGTTTTTTTTTTTTTTTTTTGCCCTTTCTAAAAGCCTTTTGTGTAATTCATAGAAGGATAATTACAATGATCCGCCCTTTGTTGGGGAAAAAATATATAAGAAAAAGCTGTACTAGATCTCTTCCATTATCAAACATTCACACCTTTTCAAATCTGTGCTGTTGATGGAAGCATACTGCGAAGAAAGAACATTTCCAGTGAAATCCTTGCTAAAAATTAGAAGGAAAGAATATAGCAGTCGCCATACAAGAAAGCCTTTATGGACCTCCATGGCCAGAACATTCTTCTGAAAAATCCATCTTGTTTTTTTTTTTTTTTTGTTTCAAAAAACAAAAGTTGTATTTGATACCATTGCTATTTTTCTTTGGAACAATTTTGAATTGATCAATTCAAATCGATAAAAATGTCGTCTCATCACATATGAGAGTCCCATATTGATATTGATAGCACCTTGGTACTACATTGGTCCACTAATGACATTTACTTTAATAATCATTACTTTGTGTACTATTATATGTCACTTTGTGTACTATTACATTGAATTAAATTGGACTCGATCAAATTTAATAGACATTGTAATAAATTAGATTGGAATTTTCAATAGTGCATTAATGGCCAGACTTGAATTATTCTATTTCCTACAATGTTTGCATCATTAGAATTTAGGAGAGCAGGTGATTACTTCACAAAATCTCAAATATTTATGTTTATTCTATTTCAATATATATGTGTCATATTATTACTGATCAATATATATATATATATATATATATAAAAGTACTAATACTAAAATGCCCCATTTTTAACATTTGAATAAGAGAAGGAGCAATTGTAAGTATGTAATTTTGTTTCCTCATTTAATGTTTATTATAAAAAAAGACACAACTCCATTCTTTTTGTTCATAACTGTAAAACAATTCAATGACAAAAATGTTATTTAGCATTCCCATTTAATGCTTGTTAGGGAAAATATACAAAAGTCCCTCTTTTGTTCAATACTTAGAAAACAAACCATGGTAATTGTTGAAACCTTCCATAAAGTTTTTATTGCCCAAACCTCCCTTGAAGTTTGATAATTGCAACCACCCCTCTAAACTTCTTGACATAGTTGCAAGTAGATCCTTTTTGTAAAATCCTTTAACAAGAGGTATGAAAATGTCCAAAATACCCATATAATTATTATTGAGGCTGGTTTATACATAAAAAACAACATAAATGTTATGAGCAACAAAAAAAAAAGAGTTTAAAGTTGCAATTTTAACTTTGAGCAATTGGTATGAAGGGAAAATTTGAAAAATACATCAATTCTGAAAAAGAGATTAGAAGGGATTGGGGTAGTGATTGATATGAAGAAAAAAATCAGAAAATAAACATTTTGGTCAAAAGTAATTATATAGTTATTTTAAACATTTTTGTTCTTTTTGTTAGAAGATTCTAAGAGAGGGCCTACTTGCAATTGTGTCTAAAAGTTCATGGGAGGTGATTGCATTTACCAAACTTTAGGGGGGGTCAGCAATGGTCAAAAATTTTATGGGAGATTTTGGTAATTTATCCTTTCATTTATTTAAATTAAAAATAAAACTAAAAGTACATGTTATATTCTCAATAGCCAATGTTGGGCCACATTAACTACCATGAAGAGATTTCCAACTTGCAAATAGATAAGTAATGGTGTTTTAAAAATCTTTTTTAACCAATTTTCATTGGCTCAGTTCTTAATCATTAAGGTAGCAAATGGTTTTCTTTTCTTTATTCCCACCATATGGGGGGTTAATTTTTCATTTTCGTTACTTTAAAGCCCACATCATTGGATGGCAAGAGTAAGTGATATTTTTTATAGCAATTCATTGTAAAGTTTTCAACGGCTGAAGGAGCTAAAATTGAATTTATCATATAGAAGTTAATTCTTGCAAAGTTGACGAAAATTCAAATAAAATTCTAACAAAGGTAATTGATAAAACTTATTAATAAACCATAATAAATAAGAATAATAAGAATTTTACTAATGATAAATAAGAATAATAACAATTTTATTCATTCTCTTGACCTTTGCAAGAATTTTATTTGGATATATCTTTATATTAATGAACCATAATATATGTGAAAATAAGAATAATTTTTATAGATGTAGAAATATAAAAAATTACAAAAAAATTGGAATGTTGTGTGTGTATATATGTGTGTGTGTGTGTGTCATATAAGACAAAGCACCTTTGAGAATAAAAAAAATAAAAAAAAAATTGTTTTCATCAAAAGTTTTATAAAAATTAAGATAAAATAATTATAACCATTTTTTACTTGATGTTCAACCAAATAAGAAATTACTTAAAACACCTATATGGTGTTGATGAAGAGTTAGAAAAGTTATTTGAAACAGTTCTCACTACTCATCTTTGCTAGTAATGGATGCCCTCTTGGAAGTAGCTTGCTTCTTAGTCTAGCATGTGAGGAAGTGCTGTAATATTCAGTTCAGTGCAAGTGTATGCACCACCGCACGCATTCAAATTTCATGTCATAGATTCGAACAAACAGGGATGGTTGCCAAAAAAACAGATTCAAACAAACAAGACTATGCCAGGAAAATGCAAATCATAATTTAACCCTATAACACTAAAATGTTTTATCTGGGTTATGAATTGACGAAAGAAATAAAATATTTGACAGCCATTGGCTTTGGATTGGCCTACTGCGAGTGTGGAATCCTGCCCCAGAAGATTCTCATAGGTGGTACACAAGCACATTGAATAAAACACTTCAAATATTGACTTACAAATTAAAATCATTCCAAAGTCTTCAGATCTGATCCAATTTCAAAATTCGAGTACTTTGTCAGTTGAAAATTCTCAATTATTTTACAAGTAAAAGGTTTTCTATTTCCTCACCAAATCATACATTGTGAAAGAGTTTCATTGTACAAAGAAAAAAATAAATGATTTCTTTGGACAATGATATCTTATGGAAAAATGAGCCACATTTATAATTTCCTTAGGCTGCGTTTGGAAACAATGCAAATATGTTGAGTGTAAGGACACCAGATTTTGGGTTCCCTCCTCTTCATGTATTTTCTCTTAAACCTCATTTTTTGAAAATTTAACTCAGTCTTCTGATCTCATTGGATTGTCTTTCCCGGTTAAAGAAATTTGGAGTAGACCCATTCCCCATCGAATTGGTAGTTTTGCTGGGAAACTTTTCTGAAAAGAAATAACACAAATGACCTACTTCAGAAGAAGAGACCCAACTCTTGTTTACTTCCTAATAGATGTACTCTCTGTAAAGCTGATGGGAAAACTGGTTACCACCTTATGATTACTTGTTTGGTTGTTAAATCAGTTTGGGATGAGTCTTTTCCCTTTTTGGGTGCATTTGGATACCCCCTGGGAGTGTCCAAAGCTTGTTCTCTCCCTCTTTTTTCAGATGGCCGAAGAAGAGCGGAAAGATTATGTGGAGAAGCATCAGTTATGAGAAGAAAGAAACTCACAAATATTTTCAAATAAGGAAAAAACCATCAAAAACTTATTAGATCTAATTCTGTTAAGGGTGGCACATTGGTTGAAAACTATGGAACTATTCTCATATTATTCTGTGGCTGATTTGATGAGAAATTGGAAGGAAATAGTTTCCTCTGCCCTCTGTAAGAGGAGCTATAGTCCTTTGTGGTCCCCTCCTCCTAGGTTCATAAAACTGAATTTTGATGGTAGTTGTTTAAGGAACCCAGGGCCTTCTGGGATTGGGGGAATATTCAAGAATGAGGTGGGGGATATTATTGCTATGTTTTTAGGCCCAATTGGGGAATGAGACTCTTTTAGGGTTGAGATCCTCGCAGCCCTAGAAGGCATCCAAAGAGCAAGGGAGCTGAACATCAAATGTTTAGTCCTTGAAGGTGATTCAGAGGCGGTGATTAGGTGGTTAAAAGGGGGAGTAGCGGCTTATGGAGTTATAACAATGAGAAGAATAAATTTAAATGGTTGAATAGGAATATGGTGGTTAATTACAACTAGGTGAAGAGGACTGCTAATTCCTTTGTTAATGGATTAGCAAAGCATGGAGTGAATAGGGATTCAATTTTTTGGGCTAATTTTTTATTTTTTCCTTGTACTCTGATGGGGAGTTAAGTCTTTTTACCTCCCCTTTGTACCTAAGCTTCACATAGTTTCATATCTTTAATAAAGTTTTTCGTTATTGATCAAAAAAAGAAAAATGGATCATATAAATTGCAAAGTTGGGTTTGTTTTACACTAACTTGAGTTTTAACTATAATGGATGCAAACACGAATTCCAATAAAGCATAGGCCTTTCTTTATCAAAAACCCACTTGAATGCAAATTAGCTTCTTTTTTATTGATGCACTTTTACATCTTATTATCAATGTAAATATGCATTGGAAAATATGTTTTCTGTCATTTGTCAATGCATAAATGTAATGTTGCCAAACACAGGAAAAAGTGAACCAGAATGCAAATTTACCCTAAACCGGGATTTACACTCCTTGCATCATTTCCAAATGCAGCATTAGTGTTTGTTGAGAAATGCATTAGTGTTATATATGTCCAGAAGACCAGCCTCTATCAGATATCGAGTTACAGAATATTATAAGTAATGGCATTTTCCTACTAGTATTCACTTTGAAAATGTTCATTTTTCGCATCTATTTTATATGCAACCGAAAACTATGTAAAAGTAGTTCTGTTTTTAAGGATATCATTCGTTTTCCTTGCGTGCAACAATAGTTAGAAGAGGCCAAAACCATGATTTTGTACTCTTAAGATAAGAATCCATCCAGATACAAAATCAAAGGGCAATCATAAAATGATATATAGCACAGCCTGCCTAGCCATGAACAAAAAAGGAAGCAGAAAATTGCATTATATAAAGCTCACTTCCATGAAGTATTCCTGATCCCGAAAAGAAATATAAAGAAAAGAAAAGAAACAACCTTCCACGAAGAAAAGATCTACTCCACATATATAGCACAGCCTGCAACACCAATTCTCTAACTGATAATTTCCTCCAAAGAATATTTTACTAATTTGATACATTGGAATTCAGTAAGACTTCCCGCAATGTATCAAGCTTCCAGCTCCCAGGAAAAGACCAAAAATTGCTGCACTGCCTAGTGTGGTTTGGCCAATATACCTAATCTTCAAAAGCCCTGGGACCTGCATCATTCCAATAATAAACTTGAGATTGACAGTTAGATGTTGGAGTACACTACAATTTTTCAGTTAAACGGAACCCAAGTTTGGGAAATGACTTTGCTTGTTGGATACATATAGATAAGTGTATTGTTGCATCGTTCATCAAAAAAAAAGTGTAGTGTTGCACGCAGTAAGGCCCTTTAGGTGACCAATGGAAATATCCAGGGAAAATAACTCAAGGAAACAAGTATTAGCACTTGTAGGTGAATTACTGTTTTTTTTTTCTTTTGACAAATGATTGCTATTACTATTATTACCTTTTTCTCCCTCTTTTTATCCATAAGGCAGGGAACAGCAGGGGTGGGGTGGGGTGGGGTTTTGTACAGCTAAATCAGCTTTATAATCAGCACAAGAGGTTTCAGATTTTCAGTCAGAAACATTCAATCCTGTGTATACAGTACAAGAAAACCTGCCTTCAAGGTGCAAGAAGATCCCAACATTTCAGGGAAAAAAATGTAACCGCTCCCAATTACCCATGTATTGTGACCCCAGCATTAGGAGGATTGGGGATCCCTACTTCAGGCGGCGGCGCGGTTTCGATATTCGAAGCTGTACGAGTTGCAGCCACCTCCGGTGGAAAAGAGGATGGCTCCGGAGTTGGCCTCGACGATAGCTCTGGAGGGCTTATCGCAGGTGAATCAGATGAACCGAAGGCAACTAACACATGACGAAGTGAAAGGCGGACGCGGGTTGGGTTGGTCTGGCTTACACCATATCTCAAGGAAACCACTTTGCAATAATATGTGAGAGAGGAGATGGAGTGGTGGAGTTTCATTGCAGATGATGAATTCGACATGTATAGAGAGAAAAAGATGATGAAAAGTGTATTTTCTAAGGGTAATTTTGATATTTTCAAAATTTTTAAATCTAAGGTTATGTGATATATGTATTAAATTGTCACATTTTAAAGTTCGGAGACTAAACTTACTCTCGGCCTAAAGTATAGGGAACCTTGGGAATTTTCCCTTAAGAGATGTATTGGGATATGCTTTATATTAGTAACATTAAAATAAAGCCTAAATGAGTTATACATACATGAAAATCACATCCTCTAGTGATTTTTATGAAAAAATATATCATAATCAACATATGGGAACATAAGGGTATTCTCTAATAAGCTTATAGCTACAAAATATAAAACTAATAATTTTATAAGGAAAAATTTTCTATAATTTTTTAAACAATTATTTATTTCTTATTCAAATAATTATTTTATTTTTTATTTCAAAAATTATAACAAAAATTAAAAAAATGTAACAAAAAATAACTATATGGATGTGATGTATCATCCATAGATTTACAACATGGTAAATATTATGGTTAGATCATACCAAAAATTATAAAAAAATAAACATTTCGTATTCTAAAAATTAAAAAATAAAAAAGAAATAAATATTTCACAAGAAATATCAATAGATCTATGAAATAGAAAAATTAGAAAAGGTACATATTTTTATTCTAAAGTTACAAAAAGTTTTAACAAATAAATATTTTTTGTTTTACAAAAAAATAATTATTTTTATTTTAAAAATTACAAAAAATAAAAAATGAATATATTATAAGAAATTTCAATTGATATATATATCAATCCATATAGAAGCATTTTCAAGCATCGAAACAAAAAAACAAAGGGTAAATCTCTAAAACTATCCCTACTGTTTAGCTAGTTGTATCCCAACTATTTAGCTATGGTCTTGCGGTACCCTTAAATTTCATCCCTTCTTATTCTCTTTCTCCTTCCTCTGTTTATCCTTCATCCATCTTCATCTCTGTTCATCATCTTCTCAATGATGAACAAAGAACTACCATTAGCATTGTCGTAGACATTCTTTCAATCCTTCGTTAAGCTCCTAAGCTAACAAAGAGATATTCTTCTCCGTTAACACCAAATCAGTTTCCAAATTAACACTTTTATCAAGATCAACCCTTCGTTGATCTCCTGAGCTAACAAAGTTGGTGAACAGTTAAACTCTCGTCACTTCGTTGAGCTCCTAAGTTAACAAACGATGGGCCACCAGAATACAGGAAGACATACTCATGGATATACGTAAATGAAAAACACCAAGAAAGGGCTGCAAATAAAGCTCTATAACTCTCTGCTCTCTTGCCTCCCTTTTCTCTCTTAGATGAGAGAGAAAAGTCTGTTTTTGAATAACAAAGATACTGGTTGGGCATGCGGGCCGAGGGGTGGGGTGGGGGGTGCGTCGGCACCAATGACGGTGCCGACATTGACAAACAACGGAGATACGGGTATAAAATCAAAACCGATGATGTTGTATACTCAGCACCAACGCCGTAGTGCTGTCGGAGAACCTACATTGAAGCGGTGAGTACTTACATTGAAGCGGTGAGTACTTTTTGGGTTCTCCTTGAAGATTTGAGATCTGGGTTCTCCTTGCAGATCTCAGATGGACGGTGAGTACCTACATTGAAAAGGTGGACAATGGGCCAGATCTCAGATCTAGGTTCTCCTTGTTTGAGATCTGGGTTCTCCTTGCATATCTCAGATAGACGGTGAGTACCTACATTAAAGTGACGATGGGCCAGATCTGAGATCTGGGTTCTCCTTACAAATTTGAGATCTGGATTCTCCTTGTAGATCTCAGATGGATGGTGAGTACCTACATTGAAGCGGCGAATGATGGGCCAGATCTCAGATCTGGGTTCTCCTTGTAGATTTGAGATCTCCAACCTTTTTCTCACTGTCGCATTGCCATATGGAAATTGCAACGACAAGCATCGCTGATGGAGGTGACTGTTGGAAAAATGGGGTCATTGTAACTTTGGAGGAGAAGCTCTGATGCGCATCTGAAGATACTATATTTAGAATGTTATTTGCCCCCACTCAGTTTCACTGAGTTTGATGTTGGGTTACAGGCAAATCCATTCTTAGGATACAACAGAGCCTTGGACGAGAATCTATAACCAGCAAAGTTGAAGAATCTCTAGACAAACCTTCTGTGAGACTGTAGTAGACCGGACAGAGAGAGAGAGAAAGTGAATTTCAAAAATGTGTGTTTTTGAAGTCTGATTCATGCTCCTTAAATAGTTTATGAAGATGTATGAAGAAAATGTAGGTGCTGGTTTAGAGAAGGCACCTTAAACAGTCACAATTTCAAACATTGTGACTGTTTAAAAAATAGTTAACAGTTAATGACTATTAACTTTGAATTGTGCCTCTTGATCACACCCAATTGAATCATGTCCGTTGATCTCATCAACGGCGATCAACAGTCAGCGTCGCACCAAAACCAAAGCTGCCCTTTGCGAGCCACGCAGGTGCGAGCAAAGTGCGCCTCTAAAGTGTCTCATTGCGCCACACACATGCACGCACACACATGCACATGCATTGCGCGGTATCAAACCCCCATACTCTCCTCTACTATTTCTAAGGAGTAAATCAACTCCTATTAAAATACTGAAAACAAAACTTATAATTTTCCAATGTGGGGCACGTTCAAAACTGTGTTTTGTAAGAGAAAAGTTAATTTTTCAATTAAGTGTGTAGGTGTGATTTCTCATGTAATTGACCAATCAAATCCATTGGATTTAATCTCTTATGATGTTAAAATCCAACAGTGACGGTGCTCCTCTCTATTCTTGAGTGCATTTTGCTACAATCCCCACCACCATCTTGTGAAAGCCATAATTTCCACCCCCATCGCCACCTTTGCCTCCATAATTTCCACTACCCCTATTGCCACTCCCATAACCTCCACCACCACTTCCTCCATAATCTCCACCATTGCTAGCTGACACCTTCTGTCTAAATCCTTTTCTGCAAAAACTTTATGATTTTTGTTTGAATCCTGCAATTTGATTCATGAATCTTACAATTTATATGATTCAAATCAATTTCATTAAAAATTAGTTCTCTACTTTGTAATTTCTTTGTTTCTATTTAGTTTTGTCAAGGAAGACTTGTTTATATATTCAATTTATAATTACAATTTTGAGAATGAATATTGACAAGAAAAGGCAAAGAACATCCACAGCTAAACTAAGAAATATTGAGTTAGATCACATCAATTGCAATGTGTATTAGGAACATAGGATCACAATGTCAGAATCCCTACTCCAGATGCTTAAAATCTAAGATGGACCCTTGAAAATTTGACAACTGAAGTAGGGGGAACATACGAGTGACAGCTTACAGGATGGATGAATGTCATTCTCTATTGATGATATGAAACAGAATCATTATTGTGATTTTTTTTCTAGGGCAAACTACAAACCTTCATATACTTTGTCCATTCTTGTAGATATTTTCCGGTCTCTAAATTACTAAACCATTACCATACCTCCTAAGTATTTTGCAACATTATATTTGAAAATCCCTGGTTATACAGCAACTCTGCTTAGCTTGCCTTCTGTGTTACATGGACACGGACACGGGAGTAGGAATCCAGCACATGTCAAAAAGTCTTACTTAGCATGATGAGAAAGAAAACATGGGCTTACAGAAACATCTACAGAAAAATTTGTACCATGAACCTAAAATAAATGTTTACAATGTTGCCTGTGTTACTAAGTAACATTCTATGGGAAAAATGGCATTCATCTTGGTGGTGTTTGGGATCGATGCTGTTTCCTGAGAGGCATTTTCTCAGAAAACAGTGCTGCATAAGCATGCTGCTTTCTCAGGTTTTCTATTTGGCACCATTACTGGTGCTGCCACATAGGTGTTTTTCAATGCCACATCAGCACACTATTGCTAGCAAAAGTAGAAAAACGGGAAAACACCAAAAATGACATTTTCTCAGACAACATTTTTCCAGATTTCCAAGGTGTGGTCTGATAAAACGTTTTCTAGAAAAACAGCTAACCAAACAGCAAGCGTTATCTCAGAAAATGGATTTCTTATGTGGCACTGTTGTGGGCTGTGGCACCATTTTCTGAGGAAACAGCACTGATCCCAACACCAACCTTGTATTATTAACTGTTTATTTATGTCAAATAAACTAGGAGAGAAAGGAAATGTTAAATAAAAGCTTCCTTCAGGAAATTTTAGAGTGTCGGAATCCCACATGTGTCTGGCCTGGACACTTCATCAATGTGGGAATCCATGAAAAATTCAGATTCAGGCCTCACAGCTTTTCCCAGCCGTGCATTGGGAACATCTTTGTATTTGTATATTTTTATTCATGGAGACATATTCCCAATGTACAGCTGCAAGGGCTGTGAAAACGGTGTGAGGACGATTTTGTGAGGAATGAATCCAGTCTCATCCAGGAAACACTGCATGTCTTACACTGATGGTTCTAGGCCCAGATAAAAAGACTGTGTCAGGTTGACAACCAGCATAAAAAACTTGTGTTGTTCCAATTGTTTTAAAGGAGGACAAGAATCAGGTAACTAACTCCAAATAGTTGGGATTAAGGCTAAATAAATCTAAGTTATGCTTGAATTGATAGTGTCCTCAACCACCGGGGAACCTGGTTTTGCCTGACATCTATTTCTTGTGTCCGGTTCTGTGTATTATATATGCAGCAGAAGTAACACGGTGAAGTATTATCACAAAAAATAAAATAAAAGCTAAAAGCAAAAGCATTGTAGCAGACAAATATGGAGATGGCACAAATAGAACCACAAATTTTGACTAATCTGATGCAGAAGAATAAGGATTCAAAGAGTTTACCTTGTATCGAATTGCTTCATAAGTCCCATAAACAGCACCTACACAGAAGCCCATAAAAATATCCTTAAATACATACAATTCAAACAGAATTGCAACTGTCAGTCGAAGCTCTCGTGAGGCAAAACAACACCCAGAACTCTCAGAAGAAATCAATATGGAGGATTCTTAGTTCGAAATATTTGACAGAGCTTTATTATCGTTAAAAAATAGATTTTTAATGGTCGGATAGGTTTACAAATTCGAGCTTTGAACTTCATATCAGGAAAACAAATCAAATAACAGCCTCAACCAAAAGCAGATCAGGAAAGCAGAAGTGTGAATATGAGAATTAGAGTTTTAGGGTTTATGGAGGGAGGAGGGAAAGATAATTACCGACAGCGCCACCAACAGCACCGCCGACGACAACGCCCGTGGTGACCCGACGAAGGCAGCTATCGCTCGCCATACCACCTGGTGCCGCTGCTGCTTTATTTTCTTTCCTCTGCCTTGGTCCAACCCCAACCCAACCCTTCAAAGTGAAGACAAAACGGAGTAGTGAGTAGGACTGTAGGAGTTCAATTGCTTCTCTGAATCTCTGTTTGTTCTGTTTCAGTGGATTTTGTAGGCCGTTGAATTAGAATCCAGTTATCCAACTGAGAATGAACCATGAATCAATAGAGCTAAACTACATGCAGAGTTACCTGGTATCTGAGTTGGCGGTAAGCCGGTAAATCTGAGCTCTAATTCTTTTTAGAAAAAAAAAAATACAACTCTTACTCTCTTAGCACAAATGAGTAAATTTGCTTTTCTGCTTTTCCAGAGCCCTAAAATCTAAATGCAGTGAATAATCATTCAGACTCTCTTCGTTCTGAGTTTGCTTCTATTGTGAAAAATGCGCACAGATAATACAGCACCCCCAGATGGGCCTGCGGCCCAATGCTTGCCACATGCCCTAACGTGAATAGGATCCCACCATTGAATGGGTCTCACCTCCCAACTAAAAGCATGGATTAACCATTTGATTTGGGTAGATTAATGAATTTTCAGTAAATGTTTGTTCTTGATTTGTTTATGAAGTCGAGAAAAGCAATAATGAATCTGTTTATTGACACTGGCGTGCATATGGATGTTGAAGTGAGCGTGCATATAAATCAATGCAATAACCATTAGGCACCACATCAGTAAAACAGTGAATGGTTTGCCCTGGGGACATGGGCGTGCATATAAATCAATGCTTGCTTTTGTAAGTCTCTGTGTACATATCCATATAACGAGGGAAATGTTGAAGTGGCACCTTTGTAGCAGCGTTTACTCAATACACACCCACCGTTCCAAACACCACCATGTCCCAAGCAATGCATATGGATAGATATTTAGAGAGGAAGTTTGGGCTTTTCTTTCCTTTATTGGGTTGAGCATTCTTTGAGTATTTTAGTGTTGAAGAATGATTTGCCCTGGGGACATAACTTGCTAGGTGTCCTATGTTCAAAGAATTAGATCCTAGTATTGAATAGGTTCCAAATAAAAGCAATGGTCATCACCAAAGATCTGTTTAGCGGGATGATTTCTTAGGCATTTGGGCATCATTTCTAACTTGCTTTGGAGTTTTGATTTAGACTGACCCAACTCCCAAGCAATGCAATAGGTACTTGGAGAGGAGACCGGATCTGCTCCTCACACCTTGCGCCTCACTTGCATATCCCACCATGCATTGGGAACATCTCCCATACTTATTAGTGAATATTCACAGGAAATGTTCCCAATGCATGGTGGATGTACCTGTGAGGCGCCCATTTGTAAGGAGCAGATCCCGTCACCTTGGAGAGGAAGCTGATCTTTCTCTTAATGATATAGGCTCTACTGAACTTTGCACTAATGCAAATGTACGGGAGTGCAAATGGGTTTGGTGAAACTTCTTGTTTATTTCTGTTTAAAGTGTTATTTGATTTTAATTGCACTTTCCTTTTTGTATCTGAAAAATATGGATTAATGTTAGTAGGGATACAAGGGTGGGGGATAGGGCAAGGTGCACATTAGGCCCACCATATCATAATGTGGTAAAAATTTTTGCATCAGTTTTTGGGATGCAAAATTTATCCCAACAATGAGTGCAAATGAAACTAGTGCAGATTTTTCATCTAAGTGAGGGTGCAAATTATTTATTGCAACCAAATGCATGAAAATCTGAACTAAAGACAAATTTTGCATATGGTTTGGATTTACACAAACAAATAGAGCCACAAGTTTGCAAACTATTTGCATTTGAGCACTGAACAATGGGAGTATGGGATGGTGCAGTGCTTTGTTGGGTCTTGGGTGTGGTGGGCAGAGTCCAACATGTCTTGGAACTGAGTTGGACCTTTCTGTGGCTCCAAATCGACATGACTAAACCACTTCTACTGGTGATGTGTTCGAATCGTTTGTTTTGGTGTCTTAAAGAGGGTCTAACACAATTCTAGGAGATGATCTCAAAAGCTACTGTTTTACTTGTCTTGTATTCGTTGGGTCATGTGCAGCCAAATGCAGTTAAATCAGTTAAGTCATTCCTTCTCAAATCTGTTCCCTTAAAAAAGGTTATCTGGGTGCAGAGATGATGTTGCACACAATTACATCTTTTCTTTGATCTCCATCTTCTTCTTTACTTGGGGCTTTCCTTAGAAATTCTAAATCAAGATTTCCACACTTGATAGATGTAGAGACTAGAGGGTGGAACTTGATGAAGAGATGGAGAGGAATATTAGAGAATCCAATGCTGAAGCTGTGGGAGCAAACTGAGGACCAATCCATCATCTAAGCCAAGCCTTGTTTCAACTATATGGGGTCAGCTACATGAATACGCGAATCCTGTTTCACCATTCCGTTCTATTAAATGCTATATCCCTTGTTAAACTGAGAACCAACTGATTAGGTTACAATGGTGTCAGAAAACTACTAATTCTCCATTCCTTAATTTGTATTTGTCTGATCAGTTAGGTTTTGCTTCTAAGAAAGAGCATGACTAGAGATGACAAAGCAACTGCCTCAACTGACAAGATCATATACGCCTTTCTCCAGATTTGGTCATGCCTTCAAAGTTAGCAGATAGCAACAGACCTCATACCTTATGCACCTTGAAAAGGAAAGAACTGGGGGAAGGTGCATTCAATAGTTTATCAATTTGGGTCAACTTCCAACCGGCCCTAATTTGCCAAATACTTTGGAAGGCTTAGATTGATGTCCTACTGTCCTACTGCTACAGGCTTCAATTAGGCAATTAGTCCAGAACTATGAAAAACCTTCTTGCTTTTGAAGGATTATTTTTCAGTTGTTTGATTCTCTTTCTTTTATTATACCTTGATGCCTATACTCTAACATCACCATCTGCAACAATCATACACCTTATCACAACTCATTGATTAAAAATACTGACTCGATGTTAATCCATACCTCCTTGACGATTTTAGTTGACAGAATCAGCTATAACATTCATTCACCAGAAAAAATCTGCTATAACTTTCTGTAGTATCTTGGCCTTTTTATAGTCCACTCCCCCTCAGAATTCATTTATTAATTTCCCAAATATATTTATTCCCACCCCACCCCCCTATATGAATTCTGAGGGGGACTGAACTCAAATTACCCCTAGTATCTTTGAGCAATTGAGAGAGAGAGAGACCAATTCCAGCTCAAGCCAATCAAAATCGAATCTCTAATCCACCTACCGAGAGTTTGTTGTCAGTGAGACCCACCTAAAACCGAGTGTGGATCAAGCTAATCAAATGGTTGAGAACCTTGACTGTTCGGACTTTGGACAGAAGGAGCAATGTTGCTCTGCTCTTGTTTTCTTTCTTTCCCCTCTGATTTAAATGGATATGAAGGCACAAGATGCCCACCTAATAATTACTAGTTAATTGAAGAACATTTTAGTCATCGAATTCAAAACTGATGGTCCCCACTGCCACGGTAGGACCCACCTACCATGCAATAGGCAGATAGCATCCATGTAGCATGCATGCCACCATGGTGATACAAATTCCAGAGGATCTGGATACCAATTCCTCCATGAAATCATGCCAACGAGATTAATATTAGACTTAGTCCATCTGAACCAACCCCCAAGACAACAATGAAAAGTAGCCAAGGCATGTTACCTCCAGTTACCTATAAATTGGGCCCGGTATCTTCTGATTAACACAAATCATACACTGATAACGGAACCAGCTACAAGGTTCCAAATCTGAGTCTGGGTATTGACTCAGTTTGTCAAATCTGAGCAAGCCCAAAGATGAGTTGCTTCCAACTCGGGTTTATGATGTTACACCTAAAAGCCATCAGGACGCTTGACACTAAGCATTTTACATGACCAAGAACATGATTTATGCCAACTCGCTCCATACCTAAAAATCAGACTTTAGAAGCAAATATTTAACAGGTTCTCTTAGATCCAGGAGAAATGCCAAAGATACAGAAGCATATTAAAGGCCGGTACATCTGAACTGATGAGAAAATCTCAGGAAAGGTAAAGTGGAAGAAGAGAGTGTCTATGACCACCCAAGAACATAGTCAAGAACGTAAACAAGCACCAGGGAGAGTGGGTAGAGCAGATATGCCACTAAACATGTCCATAAAGGGAAGGTGGTGCGGAAGCTGGCAAACAGACCCATTATTGTGCAAATGATAAAAATAATAAATACTTCAGATGAGAAGTCCCACGTTAAATTCCTTATGTAAACAACTGCTAAGAATACTGCTAGAGAAAGGATGTTGCTCATGGTCACTGACCCATAAATCTGCAACAAATAACAGACATATTAGTCTCACAGTACAAGCTCTTCCAGATTTGCAGTTCCATAACTATTGTTTCATATATAGTTTGGTTTCAGTAATGCCCTTAAAAGCTTTGATATTTTGTTCCAAATAGTTCCAACTTCACATAATCCTTTAACACTTCGATATGATTTGTTGAATCATTCTCCTTACATAACAATCATTACTTATTCAAAAAAATATCCCAACAGGCGCACTAGCTGATACATAATACACACTTATAAAAGAAAAGAATTACATAGAACCTGCATTGAATTTCCTTCTTATGATCAGATTCTAAAATAAACACCACCAATAGCCAGTTGACTTCCCTCTAGGCTTCTTGGCAGGTATATGTCTGGTATATTCCCTAGCATTTCTTAATGTACATCCTATTTTACTGTTACTAAAAGGTGAGAAAGATAGAGAGTGAATATAAAAGGGGAGAGAGATAAAGAAGAGAGGGGAGAATAGAAACCAGAGGAGTTTATAAGTTTGAGAGAAAAGAAGTTGGGTCAGTCAGCCCTATTGTTCTTGTTTATACTTTATGGGTATTAGTACAAAAATAAACCCATGGGATAATATATCAACACCAGTGCAATATGTATAAAAAGGTACACAAGATGTACACCAACAAACTGACGAACTCCCAATCAAAACAAAAACAAGGATAAGACAACCATCCAAAAGCAAATCTGCACGTCTGCTTTGTACTATCTTCTTTATATAATTATATCAGTATTTGCGATATACAAGAAGTTTCACTTAATTATTTAATACAAATGCGTGGTTATTGATCAAAGAAATGTTTTGCTCCCCAAGAGAATCTGATGAACAAAGGAATATCCAAAATCCAGGCAGCACAGACCACTCAAAATACCAGCTAAAGGCCTAGCACCCATAACTTTGATGAACAGCTCCAACCGCCAGTCCTAAGACACTGAACAGCATTACAGCTGCCACTTCTTCCTCTCCCTCTCCTACGTAGACAACAATTTCCCTCCAGTCCTCCTACATCTCTGTTGGAGTGTTCAAACTATACCATGCATGAGAAAAGCGGGTATATTTTTGGGTAGAAAAGTTATAATCAGAGATCTCAATCAAGGTTCTAAGTATCGATATTCTCAATACCAAATTTTAGATCTTAATCAGAAACCTTAACATCGATAATCTTTTTTACTTTTTTGTTTTCATACTTTAATAGTGCCCTATCACATCATGTTTTAACATACAAAGCAATAAAAATAAGTAACTAACTGATGGTGGCTCAGTTGGCAAGTTCTTTGGCTAGTTGTGGTGGACACTTGTGATCAAATCCCGTTGCCACCAGGGCATGGGGAGTTTATAGGTATGGGGATGGGCTACCCTCCATTGTGTAGCTCCATGAAGCCAAAAAAACAACAAAAATAAGTAAACTCTCTATTAGTGCATTGGTGACCCAGAAAATCTATACCGTATGTTTTTTTATCAGCAGCAAATATATTTTTATTATATTAGATTTGATTAAAGAAGTGGTTATTACAACTCGGTGGCAGGAGTATCATCCCCAACTTTCAAACCCAAGTTACATAGAAGCCCAAAACAGTTGCTGCCTCAGAACCCCTTGTTTGGCAAGGGAATCAGCTAATCCATTTGCACTCTTAACCCACTTTAATTCAGCCTCTATGTCCTTTGCAATCTTTTCCACTTCCTTCATCACATGTTTAAGAGTCCAGGGAGTACGTGTGTTGCAATTTTCCCATGAAATAACTACTTTTGAATGTCCTTCCATCTCAACTAGTCTATATCCCAGCTGCTTTGCTAACTGGAGACCTTGCAGCAGAGCCAACAGTTCAGCTTCCAAAGAGTTTCCCATACCAATTGGCCCTGAAAAAACAAAAAAAAAAAATCCAATATCCTCCTCCAATCAGAATTTATGATTGCCCATCCTATTCCTTCTGTACCTGGGTTCCCAAGGGAGCTCCCATCAAACTTGACTTTGTTGCCTTCAATTGATACCATATGTTTCAATACCTTGACCCTGATCTTAATGTAATATTGGTCTCGTTAGGGTCTATTTCTTAATTTGGATATTTATAGTGTTAATATAATGCATCTCTCTCATTTGGAAGAGATAGATTTTCTGTGGTTAGTATCCCTAATTCTTGTTTCTCTTTTCTAATGTTCTCTTTCTTTCTTCTCTTTTCTCATACCATTCAAAAGATGATATCAAGCAAGTAGACTCTATGAGGATGATGAAGATCACAATGATGATCCCAAATGGACAGAATGAGTTGTTCTTTTGGTTGTTTTAAGTGGTTGTTTGAAGGAGCATGTGTTTCCTTTGGGGTGCCCTTTGTTCTTTTTTTTTTTTTTTTTTTTTTTGAGGATTTTGGCTAAACCAAGAGGATAGAATTTTAGATTTGAAGGTTAATGGACAAGAGGAGTAATTTTTTGGTTATAAACAGTAAGTGCTTGTCCAATAATTGTTGATTTGGACGTGTATATGTTAGGTGTACAATGGATGTTCAAAGAAATACATATAAGATCGTCTAACCTTTCAAATCCTGTAGCACTTCTTTGTCACTATATTTTAGCAACCTATGTTGCAATGGAGGTATTTACTGAAATTCTCAAGTGCCTTCAATAGTAAAAAGTCCCTTGGACCATGTACATGTTCGGTGAAATGGCTAAACGGACTACAGATTTTGGTTTTCAAATTATCTATATACTGTTTTGGGGGTATTTGGATGTTAAATCTCTAATTGTGTAGTGCCCTCTTCCTTTAATAGTAGTGGTTGGGGTTTGAACTCTGTTATGTTGGTAGTGTACTATTATTTCTAGGGGATATGCCAAGAGAAGTTGATGGTTGGTCATGTCTTGGGAGAGTTGTGAACCACCATGAGTAACATGTTGGTCGTGTCTTGGTATAAGAGCCATGAGCCAGCATGAATACCATCTAATTAGTTGAAAACTTGCCTTGCCATGGATGAAAGTTGTGTGTGCTGCCGTGGGTGTTTTCAAGTATTGGATCCTTATTGGTATGGTGTAAGAGATGGTTGTTTCCATACTTGGAGTCTTCAAGTTGCCTTGTTCGGGAGTTGATTTAGAAGACTAATTCATGTCGCTACCAAGGTTATGTTGTTTCACTCAAGCAAGTTAACTGGTGTTAATTTGAGAGAAAGTGTTGGCGTTCAAATTGTATCATGCATGAGGAAGGGATATTTTTGGGTAGAAAAGTTATAACCAAGGATCATAATGTAATATATGCCCCATTATTGGTTATTTTGTAATTTGGATATTTATAATGTTAGTATAAAGCATCTCTCTCATTTGAGAGAGAGATTTTTTGTGGCTAGTACCTCTAATTCTTCTTGTTCACTTCTATCATTCTCCCTCTTTATTCTCTTTTCCAATATCACTCATTACAGCAAACTCCACTTTTCTTTAGATATGTCATATAATTTCCCATGCTTTTCCAGTCAATAGAATTAAGGGAAACCTTGTTAACATAATCTTCCTTGTTAGAAACTGAACTGTCTGGCCATCTTCAATCTTTTTCTTGTCCCTTGCTTCCATCATAGAAAAGTAGTCATGCCTTGTTTTTTGTTTCTGTTTTGATGAGAAAATAACATAATTTCATTTCATTAGTATAAAGAGGTATATTTATCCACCTCCCCTAAATGCAAATATTACCATTGAGCCCAAGAAATTGTCCCTATTAACTCCTTGCTTAGATAATGAATCAACCAACCCAGTTGCAGACCTAGGAACCCACTGACTTGCTATTGTCATTGCCTTTGTTAACCATCTAATCTTTTTAATATCACCTCTGTAAGTCCAAGTTGTCTTCTTTTCATCCTTTAACCAGCCAACCACCACTTGAGAGTCCCCTTCATGACTACCCCCTCCAGGTTCAACTCTTTTGCTTTTTAAACTCCATAAAGTACAGCAAGCAGTTCAGCTCTTGTAGAGTCCAAGTAGTCATGCCTTGTTCATCTCCTATAAAGAGAAATCAATCTTCTTAATGAGTTCAACTGACTTCTCTACATTGTTAAGTTCACTGACTTCTCTATCCTCACTCTATACAATGGGGTCAATTAATAAGAGTCTATCTTGGACTTGTTGGAGTCAGGTGCCTCTCCATTCAAGCTATGCTCCTGCCCATCCTTACTCATAACAAGCTACGCCATTTTTTCACCTCAATCATCTTCTTTCTTGGAGATCTCCTCTCTTGATTTAGAGAAAGACCCTTCACCATAATAGAACCCCTTTAGATGTAAACAAATTGGGAAAGTCTGACTCAACAATTGAATCAATAATCTATGCAGTAAAATGTTCAAAGCTTTCTGGAAATTCATTGGACTCCAAACTAGGTTCAAACACTACTGTAAAATGTTCAGGAACAATGACAGCATGAAAGTATCTAAAATCACAAGACAAGACATTGACAGGGCTTATAATGCAAAAGGACAGGCTTATGTAGTTTTACATCTTGTACTTATGTGATTTAAGGGATTTCTAATGGACAGGGCATGTGACACTAGCATCTGCCAAGTTCAATATACTGGTGATAAAGTTTTAAAATTTATCCGTTACAAGGGAGAAAATTAATGTGTAGGTAGACAACTTGATGCATTGACCTTACCAGAGAAAAGGTTGTTCCTCAATATATGAACATATTAAAATCAAAAGTCTGTATAATAGCATATGCACATTAATGCCTAAGTGATCACAGAGAAAGCACAAAGCATTGGAAACAATACCATAGGTACTAATCAGATACCCAATATCCACAATATTATATTTATTGAGTGCAATTAGAGTGGAAGAAACAAACCATTGAAAATGTTAAAGAAGCAGTTTTTTGTTTCTTCCGGCTGGCAAAAATAAGTGCTGACACTGCCTCACTGGAAGTGGCCAAAGGAAGTACTATAAATGAGACAAAGAAGGCAGGAATGCTTGTAGCACTGGAGAAGTTGTCAACAGCATCTACAAGGGGATCTGCAAATGCAGCTGCTATACCAGTTCCTAGCAACAACATTAAGACTGCTTTAACAGAATCCCATTTAGGATTTTTAACACCCTCCGTGGTCTCATCACTACATCCCAGAAGATATTCTTCTTTCTTGGCTTTCTGCATGCATTTTTAAAATCCATAAAACTGTAATGATAGTCATGATAAGAAAGGACTATTATACATATTTGTGTAGAGAAAAAAAACTTACATTATGTAACTCATTTATAAATCTTACTGAATCAGAAGTTGAATTATGATGTGAAGCTACAGAATGTTTAGCTACATTAAGCCATTTTGATATTCCTTCAATAAACTCACTCTCTTCAATATATGAATCATGAGATATATCAAAATCTTTCAACATTTCTTCAACAAAACCATCCTGGTCCAAATCTACTTCATCAAATTGGATTCCCATGATCAGTGCTTTTAACTCAGGAACCGATAGACGATTATCTAAATTTTCATCAAGTTGCCTAAATACCCTGTCATTACATTCAGATAGTAACAATAAAATAAAAGAGTAGTAAAAACAAAGGTAAAAAAATCTGCAGGATGTATAGCAGAAACTAACTTGCGTATAACATCTATATCAGGCTGACCATCATCCTTTAGGAGCCTTCCTAGTGCTCGCATTTTCAGGTTTCCTAAAATTCCTGATACTACACGCTTATGCTTTGCATAAGCAAGCCTTCTTCTCTGAATCCAAGGCTGAAAGACCTGCACAAATTATATGAAAAGAAGTTTAACTATAGCACCTAAAAGAGTTGGAATAGCCCAAAATACAATTAATGAAAGGTTGGGTGCTTTATTTGATGTAGGGTCTTTCAAGATATTCCCACTTCAAAGGAAGAATAAAGCTTCAGATGACAACTTAAACTCATGTTATATGGATGTATAGATTGGCAATTCACCTATCTGGTTCAACAAGTTGATGATTTTAAAGTGTATACATTAAAGATTTTGTTACTTAAAAGAACACATAGTGTATACAAGACGATAACAGAAAAATAAAGCACGAAGTTCAAGAACAAGTAGCAACAGTAATAATAGATCTAGAAAAAATAAAGAGAAAGAAAATTAAGTAGAAGGGTGAAGAATAGACCTATTAGAGTTAGCCAAAACACACAATATTAGAGATCAAAGTATCTCCAGAAGAACATAATAAATTTTATTCAGAAAACAGTATCCATGTCATTATTTGTGTGCCACATAATTATAACATCCACTAAAATCCAGTACAACTCAAAAGAACAGATCTATAACTTCTGTTGCACCATCAAACAACTAAAGACTTAGTGTGTACTCACTGTTCAAATTCCAAAAGGAACCCCAAAAATATGTATTTCATAAATTTCCTAAGTTAGCCTAACTTCAAGAGAGAAACCTTGTAGACACAAAACCTAAGTCCAAGCTCAGAATTTCTGGGCTGGGCCAGGATGAGCAATAAATGAGCACCCCTACAGGCCACTCCATGGTTGGATGATGAGATACAAGCTCCAGAATATACACCAAATATAAAACTAGGTATGACTTAGAAAACAGTTAAATTACCACATTCTTCTTTTAATCAGGCTTTGACACCCCCCCCCCCAAAAAAAAAAAAGAAAAAAAAGAATCAAAAGCAAAATGGCAAAGAAAATGCCAGACCAACTCCACTAACAAAAGAAAGTATACCCCAACCACCTGGTAATAAAAAATAACCCACCTAAAGAACCTTTTAGTAACAAAACAATTAAAAGAGATCAAAACTCAAGCAATGGCACTCCCTCTTCTAGCCTTACCTGTATCTAGCTTTCCTACTTTACCTCTATATCCCCTCCACTTGATGCTACACAATTGATCTTGCACAATAGTCCCACCCACCTCAGCACCCCCCCCCCCCAATTTCTTTTTCACGAGGGAAGCATATCACTGTTAAGACTTCTTATGTAGTCATTTTTTAATACTATAGATAAATTTTAGGGAAATTTCCCAATTAGTACCCTGTACTTTGGGCCTAGTGCCACTTTGGTCACCGAACTTTAAAATGTGGCAATTCAGTACCCAAACTTTTAAAACGTGCCAATCCAGTACCTGTTGTTAACCAGCCCGTTAACCAACCATTAAGTGACATTTGAAAAGACACAAATGCCCTTTGAGTGTCATCTAATTTTCTTTATCAACCATCCAAATGTTGATAAAAAATGAAGTCCCAAATCCTTGCCTCTTCTATTCAACAAAGTTGGGGTTACATCTCAGTGGGCATTCTGGTGACCCCAACTTTCTTGAATAGAAGAGGCAAGGATTTGGGACAGCTCATTTTTTTGTCAACGTTTGGATGGTTAATAAAGAGAATTAGATGACACTCGAAGGGCATTTGTGTGTCTTTTCAAATGTCACTTAATGGCTGGTTAACGGCAGGTACTGAATTGGCATAAAAGTTCGGGTACTGAATTGTCGTGTTTTAAAGTTTGAGGACCAAAATGGCATTAGGCCCAAAGTACAGGGTACTAATCGGGAATTTTCCCTAAATTTTAAAAGGTATATGGGCTTTGTGCAAAGGAAAAAATGCTCAACAGGCAGAAAAAAAGGAGAAAAGGCATACCTTGCCACAAAGAAGCTCCCACCCATCCACAATGTTGACAGTATAATTAATGGGCCGTGAGCTTTATGGGCCTCAGTTTGTGTTCCTTTTATTAGTTGTGTTCTTTATTTCATTAGTTGTTGGGCCTTAGCCCACAGTTTATTTCCTTTAGTTGTGGCTGCCCTATTAAGGGCTTTGTAGTCCATGTACACATTATGATAAAGTATATAAATAATAAGAGAGGAGGTGGCTATAGAACGTTTTGCCTCTCTCATTATTTTACTTTTCTCTCTTTCTCCTTTCTTCTTCCTCTTCACAAGGACACTTTTTCTTTTTTTATCAGAAAAATAATTTCATTAAAAATTAATTCAGAAACTTGGTACAACTATTATAGCAGTCCACCCAGCCCATATTACATCATATTATAACTTTTCCCAAAAGAAAAGAGGCCTATACTCGTTGTTCTGCTAAAACATCTGCTATCTCATTAGCAATCTTTATCCAGCTTAAACTAGAATTAAACCTCTTTGCTGGAAGATTAATTTCCCTCGCTTTTTCTTTTAATTTTTCAGCAGTGTTCTTTGGATCTTGAATTTCTACTCACAAGTAGCCCGAAATAAAGAATAAAAATAAAATCAAAATAATCCAGTCCTAACGACCTACTTAGGACCATACCACCAAGGAACCTGCCAAAGAACCTACTTCTTGCTCCTACTGTCTCTTCCTCTTCCTTGGAAACTATTCATCTCATCTCTCTGTAACTTTCTTTGATCCCCCACCTCTTAAGGACCCTGGCTTTGCCATGCTTGACCTTAAATGATCATAGAGACGTTGACATCCTTAGGGAAGCAAGAATACACAAATTTTCTGGAGCTGTATACAGTTCAAAATTTGCTGAGGTTAAATAAGAGGATTTTTTAAGGGAAAAAGAAAAGATAACAAGATAAATTGCTAATATTGGACTTTTCATCATAGACCGGTTGCTAGTTCACCCAAAATTTGGAGACATTTTTCATTCTTTTAGTGCAGACTTATGGTCTATATTGGATGTAGCCATAAATCTCAATGTTTAATCTTGACTAATAGGCTATCTGTTCATGTTTTGTGACGCTGGGTTGATTGCTCAGTCAGTCCACAACTTGTGTTACTTTTCTGTCTTTTTGTTTTGACAGAATTCCTTGTTTTACTATAAAAAAACAGCCATCCATCTAGAAAAGGGTATTACCCAGTGGTGGTCTCAACTATCTTGGAAGTGGTAGGCTGCGTACGGGCCTATGGCCCTAACCTTTTTTTCCTAGGATTTCCCAGGAAAGAAGCTCCTTATGATTTTCAATCCCATTTGATGTTACATCTCTTTCCTAGCATCCGTTTCCTCTAGTCCTACACAATTATTCTTTGAAATCCTAGTTCCTTTCAATCTGCTATCTGTTTTTTACATCTTCCCCTCATGTTTGGGCTGCAATTCAATATAATTAGTTTATTCATTAGTGTTACATTACAAGTTCAACACTTGTTTAACAAACACAAAATGTAGAGAATAAAAGGATACATATTATGACTCAGTTATGACCTTGATTTGACTGGTGATATGTCTTCAATATACTTGAAAAATAAAAAATAAAAAATAAAAAATTAATTGGCCTTGATCAAACACCACAGAAGGAATTAATACCTGATAAAGGCAGTAGCCGATCAGTAATGCAATGGAAGAAATGAGTGCAATCAGGATTGCCAAATGACTTCCAGAAGATGATTGTAGAAACTGTGGTAGTTGAACAATGATAAATGGGATAACTGATATACACATGATCCTTGCAGCATAGCTGGTCCAGATATCAGTGCTAACACCAGAGCCTGCAAAGATGGAGAAATTGTATGTTATGTTGCTTCTTTCTCAGGATAACACATTGCAAAGTTGTCCATGCCATAGTTTTCAAAGGAACGCCTAGGCAACAAGACACCAATTGAAGGTCACCTCGCTTAAGTGCCTAGCTATTACATGGCACTATGAAATAATTTTATATTCTTCATTTTTCTGATTATAATAATAAAATAGACTTTTTAAACTAAATTATTCATTTTGTGGGTTATATACTAGTTTCTTTTTATTATGTTCCTATATGTTAGGGTGTAATAAATACACATGTTGGTTTATGCTATCTTGAACCCTCAAATACTTCAAAACCTGAACCAATAAGCAAGGAAGAACTTACAATTTTGTCCAATCGACATGTTTGACCCTTTATTTTCTTCTTTTCCTAGTCCTAGAAGGCTAGGATAAAAACAGGGGCTTAGCCCCTATTTTTTCTGAATTCACTTTTCTTTCTTATTTTTTTTCTCATGAGCATGTTGATTTTCTATGTTTCAATATGAAGTTTATACTTTATTTGCATAGGTTGTAGATAACTACTAGTAAAAGATTATTTCTGGTTGCTATGGAACCTAGGGAATTACCCTAGGATTCATGGTTTTTATTTGAAAAATCCATTGCACATTTAAGATTCAAAAAAACATATCAAAGAACTATATAAATCAAATAAGAGAAGATTAAGAAACTTAGGTATCTTTCTCCCCATCTCTCTTTAGTATTTTAGTCATCTTTCTTCATTACATATGTCATTTACTTGCCATTTTGACATTTAAATTAATTCTTACTATACATTTTGATTAGATCACACCTTGTTACTAAAAGGATTCTCAATCCACCAGTGTAGCCTGTCTTACATTATCAGGCCCAAGTGTCTGAGATAAAGGACAGTTGTGTAAAGTTGGTAGTTGACATTAAAACTTTTACCAAACTCTTATGGTCATGGATCCTAAATTGTCTTTTCTTGCTTATGCTAGGGCATTCTCCGGAAGTGACACGCTACACCTTAACCTGAGTATGCTGACAAATGGGCATGGCCACAAGGGTATGTTAGGGTGTTCTGGACATAGCACTAAACAAACAGAATAGTGAAATAGGATTCATGATGATGATGGCATTTTGATTGGATTGAGAATCCTCTTGTATAGTTGTTTGCCTTTTCTTATTTTTCTTTTGAATTTTAAGGAAAAAGATTTAAAAAAAAATGATGATTTAATGAAGTATCAGAAATATTTAATAATATTCTAAGATTTTAAACATTAATTTTATAGTCAAACAATAAAATCTGAAATGTTTCTAACAAATCAGAAAAATATTGAAGATATTAGGAAAAAGAGATTCTTGGAGCCACCTAGAAAAATGGGGAGATTTCAGGGAAATTTCACCAAATCTCAGTAATACTGTGAACCGTGCTTAAGATAAATACCAAGTAATATAACATTAAGAACCATTCTCAAAACCATTCTCAAAACATAGAACTTCCTAAAAAATGGATAGTTTTGTGGATAATGAGTTTCAAGGAAAAATATACGAAAAGGTACATGAAACCACAAAAATGGGGAAAGACCCAAAAATAAAGCATCCAGATAGAAAATAAAAAGATATCAAAACCTGAAACCCCAACACAAACCACTGTCAGATACAATCCACTAAATGAATCAGAAGAATATACCAGTTAAGGCAGCTATGGTTAATCCTTCTGTATCTTGTAAATCTACTGCAGTTGAACCATCAATGTCACATTTTCCAACAACAACACAAGATCCCCATAGTAATGTTAGAAGCAAGACCGTTGACCCAGAGAGTAATCCCATTCCCACCAGAATCTGACTTTGAGCAGTTTGGCTACTTCCTGAGAGTCCAGAAACTGTGGAAACAGAACAAAAATTTATGGAAATTATAAATAAAGATAAGGTACATGATTAAGAATTAAATGTACAACAACCCTACTACATTTACTTAAATAGAACAGAAGACAGGAGAAACAAGAATCAGTTCCTACAAATCATCAGTCTCTTCAATGACTTTTGAGAACATAATCAAACATTCCGAGTTGTCATTAGATTCTTTAATGTTCAGATGCATCCAAGGGTACAAGCTGGCCAAAAGGAACATGGATTATTGAAAATTTTGAGTAAAAGATGATAATCTGAAATTTAAATGAACAGTGAAAAGAAGAGGAAAAGTAAGAGAAGAAAGAGAGGAAGGATAAGAAAAATGGAAAGAGTGAATAGAGAAATGAACTCAACAGAGCAGTTCCCATGTTCTATGAGAACAGAAAAATGAAAATATCAGCTATCTATCCTTCTAAATTAAGGAAACAAAATTCTCTAGCAGTAACTTTTTGCCTAACAAGGTATCCACCATTTTTATATTGGTATCAGTTAACTTTATCAGTTTTGAATAAAATAATTCTGTATATGCATCAAATAATTTAGCAACCTTTAGCTTGGCCAAACACTGCCACCCAATACCTTCATTCACGATTATTTCTTCACTTTGATCTTATAAGTCTCCCCATTGGTAGGTTACTCTAATACAATCGGTTCCTTGCTACACCTTGGATTACTAGTGAATCAACAGAGCTGTTGGCTGAACATGGGGTCCATCTATATGTCACTCCCAATACTCTTGTAATTTCTTTGACGTCCCTTAAGTCATGCTTGTAGTGCCAAGACCCCGCCTCATCATTTAGCAGCCACATCACCACCACATGTGAATCACCTTCCACCATTAGGTTCCTATAATTCAGTCTTCTTTCCAACCTTAAACCTTGTTAATAGACTTCATCTCTGCCCCAATAGAATCTCCATACCCCGTAGGGCCAGAAAAGAGAGACAAAAAGTGACCCTCATTATCTCTGAAAACACCCGAACTCCAAAGCCACCTGGATTACTTAGGTTTTATTGGTACCTTTGCTGCTTCTACCTGAAACATTTTGGGTTGATCAATACAAATTTGCATACAACTATTATTTGAGGTTCTTATAGTTAAAACAGGCATACCTTAAAAATGCATGTGCGAGAGGCTCTTTGTAGAAATGTCAAATTGATGTTTCATAAATCTTATGATTTATGAAAATCTTACCCTTTAAATATTATATCTGAATCTTTTCTACAAAAATCTAATGATTTTTTGTTTGAATCCTATGATTCGATTCATAAATCTTATGATTTATACGATTCCTGCGATTCAAATCAATTGAATTAAGAATTTTTGTATATTTAGTTTTGTCAAGGGTAACTTTTTTAAAGATATAATTAGAAATTAATTTATTATGTTAGTTAAGATCATATATTGAGATTATTTTCCATCATATATAGCCATTGTAGGTGGATTGTTTCACTTTCAAGTCAAACTTGATTATACCATCTTAGACTTATATTGTAAAAGTGGTAAGTTCTATTACTTTAGGTACATATATGGTAGATATGGATTAAAAATAGGGTAGAATTAATTTTCCGTATATATTTAACCTCTTAGTATATCTATATTTAATTTTTTGACAAGTTTGAAAAAAAATAGAAATAATCTTACGATTTACAATATGATTCATGATTTGATTCGATTCAACTTTCTCTATGATTTACGATACGAATACGATTTTCAGAACATTGGAAATGGTACTAATCATTCTAATTGAAGTGACTCTGATATGTGATGTGACAACACAAATCTCTCACCAATTTGTATTGATCAACCCAAAACTTTTCAGGTAGAAACAGCAATAGTACCAAATCCAGCCTAAGACTGCAACCACCAAAGTTTACCCTGATCAGGTGGCACCCATTCAGCAATCAAGGTCCT
The DNA here is from genome assembly GCF_056320005.1 of Nelumbo lutea. NCBI lineage: Eukaryota > Viridiplantae > Streptophyta > Magnoliopsida > Proteales > Nelumbonaceae > Nelumbo > Nelumbo lutea. Next base: position 12,835,650 of record NC_142690.1, read on the forward strand.
TCTAGTTAGTGAGGATTTGGCAATGGCTTTCCAATTCCTGACAATAGAGTCATGTAATCAGCAAAAGCATCAAATGTCTTCATCCAGTGAACCACCTTGTTAAAGCATTCATAGCTAGCTTCTTCTCTTTAAAAGTCTAGTATTTCATTCCTCCCAAATGCTCCATAGCATGGCTGCTCTCACACGTCTCCGCAATACCTTAGCTCCCCTTGGTGGTGAGAAGAGCTGCTGAACAGACTTAGAATGTCAATAGGAGCTTCACATCTGCAACCAAAAGTGGAAAAGAAATACTCTTATATGCCAGATGCATAAGGAAAGAAGATTAGTAGGTGATGTGTAGTTTCATAACTTGCCCAACAAAGAAAGCATATACTCGATGAAGCACAAGAAAATGCCTTTCTTTTGAAGAGTCTCACAAGTATTAATCTTCATAAGGCTAGCTTCCCAACAAAAGGCCCTTATTTTAGGTGGCACCAGTCCACTGCAAACTAACGACTTGAAAAAGGAGGCCTAAATAAAAACTCCAGACGAAGTTGTAGTCCAAATTCTACTGTCCAAAAGTGAACTATCATAACAAACTCCAATGGCATCCTTGAAAACCATCACTAGCTTCTTTCACCATCAGAAAAACCTGTCTCTTGTTTTCAGATATTTAAACATAAAAATGCAAACTTGTTCCCCCAATCACCAGAAGAAGAAAGAAGATCTTAAGCCACTTTGTCCATTAACTGAAACTTCAAAGTGAGGATAGTTTTGACACCTAAGGCATGAACCATTCAAGAAGTAACGTCTTGGTTACAGCATACATTGCAGTAGCTATTGCACCAACTGTTGGAAGTAAATGGTTTGTAATTGTTTTTAAATTATTGTTTCGTAAAAGTTTTAAGACCTTTTCCATTGGTTATAACTGTGACAGTTTTATTTTTATTCAATTACAAGGATAAATTGGCATTGTCCACCTTATGCTCTGGGGTCAAACATTTAAAAGAGATAAATCTCTTAGACATATAATATACAAGTAAGTCTTGAAATATGGATTTGAGAGTCCCATATGTATAGAATGATTCAACATCAGTTTAAGCTATTATGTCAGTGAGATTAACTCATAGTATGGATGACATTGCGCATGCCTCTGAATTTAGAGAAGTCTAATTAATAATTGTAGTCTAATACATTTTCCAAACACTAAAATCCCTATATGTCTCCCTACTGCCCAGAAAGATCTCTCTGCCCCAACTATCATGTGTGTTGGACTTCATGTGCCCCACACTATAAAAAGAAGTAAAATAAACAACTAATATCAGGTCCTACTTACTCAATAGAAATCTGAACTTGCTCATGGACAAGAAGAAAAATCAAAAGTTTTAAGTTTTGAAAACTGATGAAAAAGCTAATCCTCTTCTGGGAAAAATAATTCATTTAGGGGCGTTCTTTTTTTGGATTTTGAGAGGGGTGAAAGTTGGTCAATGGGATTTTGATTCCCATTGACTAAGAAACCCATGTTCCTTTTTCAGATTTATGTGGGAACTAGGGAAAGTTTTCCTGGGTATCACTTACCCGGGTATGTGATACTCATCTCCTAGGTGGGTAAATAACTTTCCCACTTGTGGGAAAAGTTACTAACACTTGAGTGGGACAAAAATGTCCCTTTTAATAATGGATTTTTATGGATAAAATGGTCATTTCCTTATTTACTTGGGAAATAAAAGAACATGGGTAAATGCACTTACCCAGATAAGTCTTTCCTGGGAAACACTTAACCAGGTAATTGCATTTACCTGGGTAAATAACTTACCGAAGAGCGAAAGGGGCCTTAAAAAGGAAAGATGAAAGGAAAATATATCAAAACAGTTAGATTGAAATCAAGATACTTACCAAGGATGAGCATTGCATCTGGAAAAGAGCCAAGGATAGGAAGGAAAAGACCCCCAATGATACCGGGGCCAAGGATCTCAAGCAGAAGCTCACTTCCGTTGGAAAGGTTCGTCGCGGCTAGGAACATCAAGTACCCATATGCAATGATGAGGAAGATGTTTCCAACAACAGTAGTGGTGCATGGCAAGAATCCATATGTCTGTTCACATGTTCCAGATGCAACTTGTCTCTTAAGAAGGATGAGTGGAGACTCTGTTTGCACATTGTGGAACCCATCAGAAACTGTATTAGACGTCAATTTCTCTGTAATGAATGGATTTCGGCCACCATTGGCGATTCCAAGAATGGCAAAGAGGATTAATAAAATGCACATAAAACTTCTCTCCATGATAAAATTTCTGTTCTCCTTGTTGTCTGCTCACCCTTTACCTATGTATTAATTGACCTCCACTCTTAACAGTTGATAATCTGATTAATGGCTTGGATGCAGCCTTGAAGAGACTGAAAAAGATAAATGTAGGTTAAATCCCTGGCAGTACCCCGGTATTTTGAAAAGCTCAAAAAACACCCATGCAAAAAAGAGGAGCTAAGAGAAAAAGTGGCTTAAATTGATAAATAAGATGAATAAGATATGTAGAAAATATCTGAAAATGAAAAAATAGGAACAACTAGAAAGTCCATTGGTTCAACTTAATAACCTGCATTTTTCCCTTGATGAGTAACAAAAGATTTCAATATGAAAGTAGTTCCACAAAAAAAAGAAATAAAGATATACAAGGATCTATACCACCAGTGTATAACAGTGCAGTTTGTCTAATTCAGTTATTAATCTGCATTCCTCCTATGCATGCCCAGAGTAGTTGCAAAAAGCATGATTAAATTTCTTCTTCGAACTAGAGATTTTAATTTTGACTAGATGCACACTGAACCCAAAAAAAGCTAATCCCGATGAAGAAATGCATAAGTACCAAAAAGAAAAGTGGAGAAAACTAAAACATGTATATCTATACTATATATAAAAGTGTGAATGCAACGTGAGACTTTTTTTTTACTAAAATTACCCTCTGCTTCTTTGTTTGAGAAAGGGTATAAAAAGCATTTTATTACAGCTTTAATGGCTACTAAAACGCCCATAATTGTGTATTTAGTCCATCTCTAATAGTAAGGTTGAAAATGTAACTTCAATTATTACTTCCCACCTCATTTAATCCCCTCTCATTAAATCTTATACTTAAATTATTAACTTCCATTTTCTCTTGTTAAATTAGATCGGTATCAATATTTTTAACAATATAAACCCATAAATTTAAAAACTGACTCAAAAACAAAAACATTTTTAATCCAAGTGGTCGCTAAGCAATTCAACCATCCGAATCAAATTGCTCAATCTATGAAGCCATAGTTAGGTAATAAAATTTTTTAAATAGAAAGAAATATAGAAACTTACAAAAAATGTATAAAAAATTAGACACATTTATGATATTTTTATTAATCAAATTAAAAAAAAAGTCTAATAAACAAGAATTGTTTTTATTGGTAATGAAAATGAAATACATAATTTAGAACTCACCAAAAATGAAATTATTTTATTGTTTGGCAAAGATCAATAGTTCAAATTTTGGGTCAAACATGTTAATCTTTAATGCCATAAATAAATAATGAAAGTTAATAAAGTATAAAATACAAAAAAGAAAAAAAATACATAAGTTTTGCAAAAAAACATTTAGGTACATGTATAATATCATATATTTATCATATTAAACAAAAAGTAAGTGTGACATATTAGAATTATTTTTACACACAAAAATACAAAAATATTATAGAAAAATTGAACACATCTATAATTCTATATTCACTACTATTCAGAATATGAATAAGATTGTGGAACTTACTTTTTGACTAAAATACTCATTTTTGAATTTAGTCCCTAATTAATTATGAGGTTTAAATTGTAAGTTGAACTACTACTTTTCACCTCATTCAATTCCCTCTATTTAAATCATATATATTTTTTTAATAAATGAACAAAAAAATATACACTAAAAAGATTAAATATTTCAAAAAAGAAGAATTTAACCAAGCAAGTAGGCCTATCAATGATGCTTGAAACTTCACAACTTGATCCAATTATCACATATTTGGGTGAGGTGTTTATGTGCAATCCACATCCGATTAATAATAAAGACAAAAAATAAAAAATTCATAAAATTTATAGAAAAATTTAGATACATTATTACTATCATTATCATCATCTAGAATTACCACGTGAAGTTTCAAGTGGTAATTCTAGATAAAAATATGATATCAAACTATTCCAATAACAGACACTTCTAAATAAAAAAAAAAAAAAACAATCATAAACACAAACCTGGACAAACCTAGAAGCAAAGATGAAAAAAAGATGAATAACAGCAAGGTACATATGATATCAAACAAGTAAAAAAATTCAATAAAAGAAAACTGAATCCTAGACTTACCCAGAAAAACAAATAAATAAATAATACCCATATGGGCAATATATCATGAACAATACGGCACAAAAAGAGAAGAATGAGGAGAGAAATACATGATTGCAAACTAAATTCATAAATTTTAGAAATGAAGATCACCAACCTCAGTCCGGAAAAGGGAATGCTGAAGGATCATCAGAACCTCAGTGACACCATTTCCGGAGAAAGCAAATCTCGACTGGAAATGAAGAAGAGCAACTTCCTGGAAGAAACCTCTTCTCAATGGAAGAGGAATGCCCACGATATAGGAAGCAATTGACCATTTGGGTTGACGGGGAAATGAAGAAATTTTCCCTTGGAGATTATTCAAAATAAAAAATTAATAAAAGAACATAGAGTGTAGTGAGATTCTTTCTTAGTTTCTTTTGAAGCAAGCAAAACAAAGCACTGTAATAAAACGATGAAAAACAGAGTTACGAAGATAACATAGGTATTTAGCCAATCCTGCATCTACCCATGAAGGAGGTAAACGAGAGTAAAACTCCAAACTACAACTCAATACCTGAAAATCGCAGTCCAAGAAGTTGAATTTTGACTTTAAAGCATCATAAAACAGAGGGAATAGTTTCCAATCAGCAATGGACTCCATTCCGTCCATAGCTTCTAGTGCAACCTGAAATTCAGATTCTACTTCAGCAGATTGCAGAAGAAGCCACGAAGGCCTGTCTATCCACCATTAACGTTGGAACTGCTTCTCCCTCCATTGTTACAGTAATTTGACTTGTGAACCGCCACCCAACCAACGGTTTTTTATGCGACAGGTTCAGTTATAATCCCCTACGGTTATACTGGTAATAATTAGTTAGAGGCTACCCACAGTCTAGCCGCGCAGGTATGTTGACGTGGCATATCATGATTGGCCCGTATCGTCCTGTTACTGTAGAGGATAGGAACGTTAATAGAAAAGGAACTTTTGACAAAAAAAACGCTATTTTGTTGCTGATTTTTCTCGTATTTTGTTTGGCCAAGAAGAAAATAAATAATTATGTTGAAGACGACTTCTCTAAAAACCAAACTACTAGGGATGGGCTACCCCTGTTGTGTAACCCCATGAAGCAAAAAAATAACTACCAGTCAAATTGAAAGATTTATTGGTTAACATGCAGATAATAATGCTAGTAATAAACAATGATAGGCACATCACAATTTTGGGCCACATTTTCTCAAACACATGGAGTGTAATTAAACAAATGCAACATGCCGTTTGTTGAATACCTAACCCTTTGTTGAACCCCGAAAACACTCCTTTAAATGACTAAGGATTAGTTTAGTGTTTAGTGTGGTATACTTAAATGGAGTTGTTGTTGCGAAATCTAAGGCTGAGGGCAACAACGTAATTTTATGTGTCTGAGGCCTTCGGGTTCAACCTATTGAGAGAAAGAAGGTGTTAGAGGCCCCGGGAGTAATCATAGGGGCGAAGGCTCCAATGGTCAGGTTAGCCGAGTGGTGTAAGGGGTTGAACCAAGCAAGAGAGGAAAGCTAGAGCTTAAGCCTTGTCTATATAGATGCCCTTACCTCAATGTGGAATCCCCTTTTTATAGCCAGAGTTGTCTTAAGAGAGGAGCAGTTAGGAGCAATTGGAGGCAATTAATGATGGACGGCCTTGATGCATCCGATCGATGCCATGTGTCAACATCTATAGGTCAGCTAGATGTCCCTACATCACTTGCCCCCCATTCTTGAGGCCGTAGTGGCCGAGGTCGGTTGGTGAGCTATGTGGAGGCCTCGGCTTCAGCCGAAGAGAGTATGATGGAGTCATGCGGAGGCGTAAGCCACAGCAAGAGAAGGTTCTTCTCAATAGTTGTGTAGTGACTGCTCCTCTATTTGCCCTTCGTGTCAATAATAAATCACCCCAGGCCGAGGGCGAGTGGCTGTGGCCCACAAGGGTGTAGGCAGTCCGCACCCTTTGGTCATGCCCTGTATGGGTGTTGGCATCATCTAGTGCAGGCCTATATGCAAGACGGGCATCGGGGTCGACTAGTTGAGGCCGTATGCGAAACGGTAGGGGAGAGGATTCAGTTCGGCATACCCTTGAGTCATCCCCTACTCTTGGCATCGTTTCATCTCCCCAAGGTCAGTGCCATGTGGAGCCTGTCGGTTCAGGCCATCAAAACAGCGAGTCCATGGCCACTAGATTAATTAAATATGGGTCATACATTTTCCTTTAAATAGACAGATTGGTTGAGAGAGACTTCACCATTTGCTCAGAAATCTTGAGTCTTGGAGCTACTACAGAGACCTCGGCTCTTGACAATTCGATTCCCCAACCTTCTTTTTCAAACAATCCCTAGGTAAAGATATCCTGTCTCCGACATGTCAACCTTGGATTCTAGACTTGAAGCCTATGACCTTCTTGACTGGAATGAACCTAGTAGTTCTACTTCCACCTCAGATAGTAGTGGAAGTGACAGTAGTAACTCCAATAGCTCCTCTCATACGTCTAGCTTCTAGGTGTTGAGGGAGAGGATTGCCCCTTGGGGGGGCGAGTGCAACCAACAAGGCGCTGCCTTTGCTAATGAGAGCACCAACTCCACACGGCTGAGGGCCGATGCCACAGGAAACACTCTTGCACTTCCAGAAGTGGTGGATGTGGAGGAAGCCACTGAAACCAAGGCCGAGGCCAAGAGCCAAGGCGTGACGCTGGGCTGTTATCCCTGCTTTGACTTAGATAGTATTCTTGGCAAGGAGCAAATTAGGACTCTGACCGAGAAGTATCACATCTTCAAGGACTATAGGGTTAGAGTCCCATGCGTCGATGACTGGCCATGGCTCGCTCCTAAAGGGGAAGTGTGTATCCGCGAGCATTATCTCCACTTCAACCTACACTTTCCCATGCACCCTCTCATCCTTGAGATTCTAAACCACTACAAGCTCACCCTTAGCCAACTTGCTCCTAATGTCGTCAAGATGATAGTGGTAGTGTTGGTGATGACCCACCTCTGAGATGTGTTTGTGACTCTGAATATATTTCGAAGTTTGTTCACACTAAGGAAGCATCCCGACAGGGAAGGCTTGTGGTATTTCCAAGGCCGATGGGGAAATGTGGTGGACAACCCATTGTCCATCCATAGCTAGAAGAAGAAATTCTTCTTTGTTAGTTGTCCCAAAAGTTGGTCCTTTTGGTCTGGTTGGGGGGACACAAATACGTTGGTCGAGAGGATTGTGCCACACAACAGCAATGAGGAGAAGGCCATGATGAATCGGCTTCAGTTGAGCGAGACAATTCATGTCAGACCCTCAGTGAAGGAGGAGGCCTTGATGATGGCCGCAGCCTTAATCCTGCCCCCATTGGTATGGACACTCCTGTTGTCAGCTAGTTGTGATGGTATTTGATTTTTGTTGTCATTTTTTAACTTGTTTATTTTTCTTGTTGGCAGAAATGGGCGGTGACATGAAGGCTAGCCTATTGGCAAAGGCAGCTACAAAGAGTTGGAAGGGCCTGGCCAAGGGGATGCCATGAAGACTGAATGAGGCGAACCCACCTGGCCGAGGGGAGACATCGAGACCAGGAGGAGGAAAGTGGCCTTGCAGAAGCAACCAGCTGAAGGTGTTCACAACCAACGAGCAAAGAAGGTCTCAGTGAGGGACCATAGGGCTGAGGACGTCCCTGGGGGGTCTCGGCCTTCGACCACTCGTTATTCGGATCCCTTGACAATGAATTGCTAGTGGAACGCAGGATGTTCCATCCAATTTGGTACGTCCGTGAGGGGAACAACCTGAGCAATGTGGGCGTCGGCCATCAGTTGGTGGTCGGCATAATTCCTTTGGGGGATCACCAATCCTCAGATCATTCGAAACACGTTGCTAGACAAGATAACTAAGGTAAGACGAGGTCTTGTCTCTTTGGTGACATATTCTGCCTTGGTTAGACTTTTCCATATGAAATGAAGTTGTTCTTCTTTTGTAGGTGGCTTCTTGAGAGTGGACCTCTATGATAAGATGGAGGTCATGGTTCAACAATTGTGCCAAATGCAAGAAGAAAACGAACATATGAAGTGCAAGCTGGCCAAGGTGTAGGCCGGTTGAGAAGCAATCGATGGGAGGGCTCGCGAGGAGAATGAGTGCCAAAAGAAGCTTGAGGTAGACGTGGATGCGAAGAGAGAGCAACTCAGTCTACAAAGTCCATGCTGGAGTCCATGGAGCAAAGGCTCCAGGAGGTGTTGTCCTAGGCCGTGGAGGACAACAAGGCTTCGATCTAGCACAAGAAGGACTTGGCCTAGTTCGACTCCATGGCCTACTTAGAGGGGTATCAAGACTTTCGGTTCCATGTGTCGAAGTTTATCCAAGACTTCGACGTCAACCAACTAGACCCTTTGGCGAGAACCGGTAGGAGGTCGATGTCATGGATGTGACTGAGGTTCAAGGTAGCGCTCACCAAACCATCGGGCAAGAAGCGGCGATTGGGGATAATGCCGAGGTCGATGTTCAGACTAGGGATACCTAGTGAAGATTTTTGTACAAGGCCGAGGTGCCCTTGTTTTTATGTTCATTCTATGAATTTCTTTCTTTCTTCTTTTATTTTTTTTTTGTTAGGAGCCAACGCCTCCCCCATAAGAGGTATCTCTTTTTTTTTTTTTGTGAAGGCACTAGAGTTAATGGAACTTAAGTTTCTTGTGAAAAGATGTCCTGAGGCATCTTTGTAAAGAAACTTGCAATTCTTAACTTAGTCATTCGTGGAGACCTTCCGCCTTAGAGACCCTTAGGCCAAGGCCAATATCAGTTGCCAAGGTCTCAGAACATCTTGCCTTAGTGAAAAAAAGAGGGAGGTGACTACCTTAGCCAAGCACATGCCCACTCGCTCAACGTGTTCTTTCTAATAATCACATTTACATTTTTATTAATAATACATCTGGAGGTTTTTAGAGTTCCAAGTACGAGGCACCAGTCTTCCACTCATATATTCTAGTTGAAAGGTGTTGGGTCCTACTATTTTCTTGACTCTATAGGGCCCTTCTCAGGTTGGGCTGAGCTTCCCAACATAGGGCTCATGAGCCATGACCTTTCTAAGGACAAGGTTATCTTTCTTGAAGCGATGCTCTTTAACTCGGGAGTTGTAGTATCTTGCAACTCTTTGCCAGTAAGCCATGACCTTGATCTGGGCTTGCTCTCGGATGCCTTCCAACAAATCAAGGTTATTCCTTAACTCTTCATTGTTCTCAACTTCCTGGTATGCTTTGGTTTGAAGTGTTGGTTGGACAATTTTTGTTGGGATGGCAACCTTTGTCCCATATGTCAAGTTAAAGGAGTTTCACCCATAGTCGTCTGAGGTGTTGTTCGGTACTCCGATAGTACACTAAGCAGTTCATCTGTCTAAAGTCCCTTGGCTCTATCTAACCTCACTTTCAATCTATCTAGAATCGTCATATTGGTGATCTCGGATAACCCGTTAGTTTGAGGGTATCCAACCAAGGTGTACTACTACCTTATTCCCATACTTTCACACCATTCTTTGAACTTGAAGTTGTCGAACTGATGGCCGTTGTTGAGGGATGCCAAATCAACAAATTATGTTCTTCTAGAAGAAGCTTTGAATCATCTTAGCCGTAATGGTTGCCAAGGCCTTGGCTTCGACCCATTTAGTGAAGTAGTCTATTGCAACAACGAGATATCTTCTGTTTCCTATGGCCAGGGGAAAGGTCCAAGGAGGTCCATTCCCCATTTTGCAAAGGGCCAAGGGTTGTTGAGGGCCAATAGGATTGTCATAGGCCGATAGAGGATGTTGGAGTGCCTTTGGCATTGGTTGCACTTCTGTACCAACTTAATAGTGTCCTTATGAATGGTCGACCAAAAATATCCTTGTCTAAGTGCTTTATGTGCCAGGGCCTTGCTCCCTAGATGATTACCGTAGATGCCTTTGTGAATTTCTCTTAGCACGTACTCGCCCTCCTCTCGGTAGAGGCATCTGAGGTATGGCAGGGTGAAGGATCTTTTGTATAACTTGCCTTCAAGTATGGTGCAACGTGGTGACTGTTGTCGGACATTTCTTGCCATATTCCTATCGTGTGGCAACTGCTCATGTTACAAATAGGTGAGAATAGATTCCATCCAACAAGGTTCAACTTGGACGGGATACACTTGCCTCTCTTTGATTCTGGGTTGTGATAGGTTCTCAACGTGCATGGTTCAGCTGAGGGCCAATCCCAAGTAGCCCACAAGTTTTGAAAAGGCGTAGGCTTGTGCGTTCTCAACCCGAGGGACCTGGTATAGGGTGAAATTCTAGAAGTGACCAGTTAACTCTCAAACTTTAGCTAAGTACCTGGTCATATTCAGCTCCCTGGCCTCACATTCTCCATTCACTTGGTTCACTACCAACTGCAAGTCATTGAAGGCCTCAATGTGCTCATCTCCAAGGTCCTTTGTAAGCTGTAGGCCAACAAGCAAGGCCTCATACTCGGCTTCGTTGTTCTTGAGATCATAGCAATTCTTAGTGTCGTGGCCAATACCGCAGTGGTACTCATAGTACTTCTTGGGGTTCCCCCTTCTTGGGTTTCTCTTCAATCTAGTTGGCCACTTCATAAATTCCTCCTTACCTATTTGCATCAGTATGTGCGTTCGGGAGGAGCTTAGTGGCATATACCTATCAAAGGAAGGGGCTGGTGGCTTCTTCCCAATACTTTTGTTGGCAGGGTTGTCACCACGACCATCCCTTTTCTTCCTCTTCTTGTCGTTGGTACCAACTTCTAGGTTTTGGAGGCATTTGTTGGATTCGGCCTCCTCAATGGCGATGTATTTCTAAACCTTCTTCAGAAATTGGGCTTTAGTCTTGGGTGGATTCTTGGAGATTGACAAACTGAGGGGCCCCGACCGGAGCCCGTTGATGGCTGTGGCCATGGAGACAGAAGGGTTGAGGTCCCTAACCTCGAGTTCCTCCTGATTGAATATTTTCATGTATAATCGAAGGCGTTCTCCTGGCTTTTTCTTGATGGACATCAAAGAGAAGTTGATTTTCTAACATCGTCGGCTATTCATGAAGTGAGCTAGGTAGAGATCTACGAACTGCAGCTTTGAGAACCATTAATATGCTGCTCCTTTGAATGTGGCCTAGAAGGCCCAACACATGAGGGCATCAAAATATATAAAGGAGCATGAGGGCCCAAAATCTTTCTAGATGGTCTTCAGGGTCTGTACTCCCATCTTAAGGTTCTAGTACCGAAGCCTTGAAATTTGACAGAAGGGGCTCGGAGGTGATGAATCCACAAAGGCCTCCATCCGGGTAGGCGAAGTATGGAAACTGGCCTAGGTGTCACCTCGGCCCTCCTTCACCTACCGAAGCTGATCCTGAACGGAACCAATCTATGCTTGAATATCTCCTAGGTGTTGGTCGATGTGTGGCCTCAATGCTTCGGCTTGGTCCTTGCTCTCCTTTATGTGGGATGGGCCGGCCCTATTCCTAGAGTGTTCGGATGTCGACATATCTTGAGCCTTGCAGGCACAATAGTCATTAAGGAGGTTGTGGAGGTCAAAGACTAATGGGGGAGAGTTGCGGCGTTGGCTTCCTGGCCTTGGAGGGGGACTATAGTGAATTGAGCGCCCACCATCGTCCCGATTTGTTGACCCACGATGGTAATGATGGTTGTGGTCCCTGTGCTTGTGGTAGGACCCTATGGGTTTGCCCCATCAGATGGGTAGCCAAGAGGTCTTTGAACGAGGCTTACTATCCCGTTAGCTGTTGCTATCAGATTCCATAGGGTTGACCTCCTTCAGGTCGCACAAGTGTTGACTCGGCGGGGCATGGGTTGATCGCCCGCTATGTTGTCTGTGGCTTCCGATAGGACAGTCACCTTGTAGGTGGCTTCTTGTCAAGCACCCTATATCGTTCAAATGCTAGGCCAAGTGGTCTAGCCTGTCCAGGACCAGTCTGAACTGGTCGACCGTGACTAAGTTCTAAGCATTAGGAGTGGGGTCTAGCTTGTCAGCCAATTTGAAAACACTATTCGATTAAGTTTGGTTTGTTTTCTTAAGGAGAAGCCTTAAAGACGTTCCCATAGACGGTGCCAATTGTTGCTGCCAAATTTGATGTTGCGGGCAACAACGTAGTTTCAGGTGTCTAAGGCCAATGGATCCAACCTATTGAAAGAAAGAAGGCGTCAGTGGCCCTAGGAGTTATCCCAGGGGTGAAGGCTCCGACTGTCAAGTTAGCTAAGTGGTGCAAGGGGTCAGACTAAGCAAGAGAGGAAAGCTAGAGCTTAAGCCTTGTGTGTATTCATGCCCTTACCTCAATGTGGAACTCCCCCTTTTATAATTGCCAGAGTTGCCTTAAGGGAGGAGTAGTTGGAGACAGTTGATGAATGACTAGGATGCATCTGGTCTATGCCACGTGTCAACATCTGCAGGTTGGCCAGATGTCCCTACATCATGAGTTAACTTTGGCTGTTGGGAGTGTTTTTAGGCTGGACACGTTCACCAATTCATGCCCATGTCTATGATTATGGTTAAAAAGAAATAAGGAGCAATTACTATTTTACTCCTCTATGGTAACATGGCATTCCCAAAAATGTTCTCAATAGCAAAGGCTATTGGCCCCCAACAACCAAAGTTTTTCTATTTGAATGTACTAAGCCTCACTGTGTCGTGGTTAAGTTTAAGGGGTATAACTTGGGTGGATTAGGGTTGGAATTTCGTCAAATTTTCAATCAATTCAAATTGAAGCCCAAAACAGTGTAAAATATTAATTTGGGCTAAAATAAATTGCACCTCTAGATATGATTAAACCAAATTCACATCTGCACCCCCATAGCACATCCCAACCGTGTATTAGGAACATCTCCCAATGACAAGTATGGGAGATGTTCCCAATGCACGTTGAGATGTGCATGTGGGGAGTTTGTGGGGCACAAATAGGGTGTAGATGTGAACTCGATTAAACTACATGACTAAACCTATTTGGAAGAAGTACAAATACAAACATATATAATATAAATACATATAAAATAATACAAAATACATAGTTTTGCACTCCACATATTTGCATTTGTATTCCTTCCAAACTAAGCTACCATTTAGTAACCCATTGCCAAAAAATTAAAAAAAAAAGGGTAGATTGCAAAGAACCCCTATGCTATGGGGTTAGTGACAATTACCCCCCAAAATTTTGTTTGTGACAAAGACCCCCTGAACTTCCACTTTCTAGCAAATACCCCCTAGCAATTAAGTTAAACAATGGAATGTGTTAAATTACCAAAATACCCATATGAATTATCCTTATTTTTCTTTTCCTCATCTTTTTTCTCATAAAACCTAATTGACCCCAAATACATCCATTTTCTCTAAATGAAATGAGCTAAAATAACAAGAATCGTAATGACATAGAAAAATGAGTTTCTTTAAATTCTTGCTTCATTTCACTAACATGAATGCCTCTTTTCATCATAAAATATAAAACTATCCACTCCTTTACCTAATAAATCAAGAAAAGCAAACAAGACCTTAAATTTATATCCATAAGAAAGAAATTTTTACCATTTTATTTAAATATCAAATCCAACAAAAAATCTGCAAGGATTTACTAAAACAACCAAGAGGATTTTAATATTATATATTTAGAAAACTAATAGAATCATAAATCGTTTAAACAAATGAGGAAATGATAATTTGGGGACTTAAAAGTTTTAAACACTTGAATAAGAATCTTTTTCCAAGTTAATTGATGGAACTCTAATGGAGTAAATATTTATTATAAACTTCATAAGGGGTCTTTATCACAAATGAAAGTTTAGGGGATAATTATCACTAACCCCACAGTACAGCCGGTTTTTGCATATTTACTCGATAAAAAAAACCTAGCATGACATTTTGGCGGACTAAAAAATGAAAATCATAAAATCAGGCCTTGTTTGGCAATATTATGTGAAAGTGTTTCTATTGTTCTCGACATTCTTGCATAACAAAAACGCATTTGGCAGGAAAAGAAAATGAAAGAAACAAGCCATTCCCGTGTTCTTTGGGAGTGGCAAATTGACACTCAAAAAACGAGTTCTCTGGGAAGGCACATCTATGCATATAAACGAACACATGAATGTCATTCCCATATGAGAGAAAGGTTATTTTTGGTATTTCATGCAAAAATGATAAACAAACCCTAAAACAACAATTCTCATTCGTTCGACACTTACCTCATTGCTACTACACAACATAGAGGAGGAAACTTCCTTGGCTCCTACTGCATCAACAACCGGATGGCGAACAAACAGAACAAATCTCTGACAACAATTTTGGCCAGATTCACGTAAACAGATAGGTTAGGTTCATTCTAGTCATACCTAGTTTTATACTTGTCATTGCCCTGTTTTTATGCCCATTTCACACATTTCATCCAAACTTACATCTCCGGCAACACCATCTTCTCTAAGGCTATGTTTGGTTTGAAGGAAAAGGTAAGGAAAGAAAGGGAAAAATAGGGAAACCTATACAAGGTCTCTAAAGGTTTCTCTATCTTTCCCTTCCTTTCCCTACTTTTTCCTTCAAACCAACATACCTTAAAAGTTATCAAGTTTTCATGTACTTTCATCTGAACTCGTTTTCTCATATTAATTTATTTTACTTTATTGAATATCATAAAATGTGGGGTTTTTGTTCTGTTGATGGATTTGCAAAACTTATGTTAAGAAATTGTTTCATTGTCCAAATGCTATTTCTGTTTCTATAGAACAAAAATCCGCTCCCAAAAAATAATTTGCTAAACGCCTCTATTACTTTCAAGGAACTTGTTCTAGCACAAGAATTTCTAAGGCTATGATTAGTTTGAAGAAAAAGATAGAGAAAGAAAAGGAAAGATATGCGAGATTGTAAAGGTTTCCCTGCATTTATCTTCCTTTTCCTAATTTTTTCCTTCAAATCAAACACAGCATAAAGAACAGGTGAAAACATTGTCAAACAGGGCCCTACAGGGCGGATCCGAAATCGGGTTGGGCCAGCACCAGCCAAGTTGCAAACGTGGCGCAAAACAATACCAAACACTATCTAAGCTATGTTTTCCGAAGCACAAATGCATAGCTCTCTTTCTATACATGGCAGTCGGGCAGAACAGAAGGACCCGTTACACCATTATATCTCACTTTCATCCTCTCGTCGTTCCCGCCGAAATCCATTAGAGGAACTGATAGGTCGTCAGTATAGAAGCGAGGTATGAGACTTATATTTTTCTTCTTTTGCGGGATTAGGATTATTTAGGGTTTCTTCTCTAAATCGGAGTTACCATTTGAGGTTATATATTGCAACTTTAAGATATGGCATTTCAGTTCATCTCACTCACCAAAAGAGAAATGAGGAGACCGGTCTCTGGTCTTACAGTCCAAATAAAACCGTGGTTCTTCCTTGTTTTTTTCACCCGAACAAGAAAATTCTGAGTGTTGCATGATTTGGATCCTAAAATAGGTTTGACTTATCATTTTTGTCCCATTTCTGGACCATTGTCTTACCTGTTCATGAGGCCCAGGAGCAGAATATTGGGGGTTAAAAAGGATCTATTCTAGCGTTGTCTATCAATGGACAATATTTATCACCGTCGAATTGTTTTCTCGAAATCGAAAGTTCTGATATTCTTCCATAACAGGGGAAGGACAGGATGCAAAGACATCACCATCAGTATCTTTTAGAAATTACTTACAACATTTTGGTTTACAATCCATTCATGCTGTTATTTGTGTCATAATGAATGCCAGTGTTTGTATTTATGAAAAATTATATTAGTATGTACCATGGTATGCAGAAAATAGTTTTGTAAATTTGGGCTTAGCTGGAGAATAAATACTATAATATGTAATATTGAAGCTATGTGAACTTTGTCATCCCGGAGCATACTGGGATATGCGAAGTATTACTATTATCTATATCAGTTTATGGGGATACTCATAGTATAGGATTTAAATTTTGACCCAAATTTTGCAATTTCGAGATTTTGTTTTCGTTTTGACCGCTAATGAAATGAAAGAGGTATATGACACTACACATATAGAGATATTTGAGAAAAACTTGACAAGATTTCAATTTTTTTCCTTTTTTTTTTTTGTTTTGGAGCAGGTTAAAATGCGCTTCCGATTTTATCATTTCTAGTTTTCCCACTCATCCATTTCAACATTTACATTTCCACTACACTGATTTTTTTTGGACATATTGCTTCTTGACCATCCAACACTTGCTCCATACAACATTGCTGGCCTTATAAGTGTAATATAAAAATTTCTTTTTATCTTGAATCATATTCTCTTTTCACATGGTTTTTGGATACAAGCCCTCTATTTTGCTTATATTTTCTTCTTAAAACCCTTGGATCTCTCAATGATAAAATTCTTAAACAAAACATAAATAATGCACATAAGATATGATAGTGTATTGACACAAATAGTAAGTTTTTTTCTTGTGATCCTAAATTTCTAATTATTTTTTATTCTGTATTTATTCTTCTCTCTTTCTTATTCGATTGTTGTCAATTGTCATGTTGTATGATGTGTAGTATCTTTAGACACTGGATGATAGAAATGAGACATTTAATTTGATTGTTGTCTACAACTTCCACATGTTTTCAGTTTAATTAAGCATTTCCGGTTGCCAACTAAAGATGGAAATGAGATAGTTCAAGTACTGGTTTCATTTCTATATTCTTCTTTCTAGTAACAGAAAATGGCTTCTTTTGAGTTTGGACTTCTGGTGATGAGCCATTAGACATATATTTGTTGCATATTTTTCCAAAATTTTCTATAATTGAGGAATTATTCATGCTGTTCTGTACTTTTTGAATTTTAATGGTATTTGACCATTAGACATATTTGGACCATTTGACCTGTTACCCAGCAGAAATTCTGGTTATGTGTCCAGCTCGTGTCATTGTATTTAATTAAGAAGCAGAGAGAACAAGCAAGAGTGACAAAAGATAGAGGAAAGAGATGAACAAGGACAAGATATTCAAGCTTGCAAAGGGGTTTAGAGGAAGAGCCAAGAACTGCATCCGAATAGCAAGGGAGAGAGTGGAGAAGGCCTTGCAGTACTCGTACAGGGATCGGCGCAACAAGAAGAGGGACATGCGCTCCCTTTGGATCGAAAGGATCAATGCTGGCACCCGCTTGCATGGGGTAAGTTGACTCAAAGCCTTAATTGGTGCATCCTCTCCTTTTTGAAGTTCATTTGGAGTCATCGTTTCCACGTGTATACTTGTTTATGTTGATGAAAACTTAGTATATGTTCACATTTTAAAGAGTCCATTTTGCAAACTATATATAGACTTAAGTATAGATGAATGAAATCTTGATCAATGGGAACTAGATTTTAGTGTAAAGTTGTGAAAAAAGGTTGGTGCTTTAATTTATTAGTTCCTTTATCAGATGTGATTGAAATGTGAGAAAATGTAGTGCATCTACCATACTTACAGGAGTCTTCTTCATGGGGTTTTCAAGATTGTGTGCAAATTGGTGTTTATTTTCCTTTTCCCTTTTTTTACTGGAAACATCAATAGGCTTCATATATTATATTTAATATTTCATATTTAAAATTTAAAATTATAGGCCTGGAACCTGCTCCATCCTGGCCTGGCCCATGATCACTCATTCATTTCCCTCCCTCTCTGGGATATGTTTGAGTAAAACAGAGTAGGTTCAGCACTTCTATCTCAGTGAACCATACACATGTGAATCCCAATCTTCCATGGAGTTCCAGGGGCATCATCCATTAGACATCATTCTCATCTTCCATTCTATTTTTGATATTTTTAATTTCTCTATTGATTTCTGGCATGTTGGAAACAGGTTGACAGAAGCACATATCAATACCTTTTGGACAAATATAAACTTGTCCAACTTATTATGACATAAAGACATTCTTATGTAGTTTGTATTGTGTTGTCCACTATATTATTCTTCCTTTAAATTTGAGAACATATTGTGTATGCATCTGATCTTCATATAAATTTACATAATTATAAATGTAGGTTGGTATCAATTCATGGCCTTGTCCATGGTTTTAGATTTTGGGGCTTGGGGTGTCTGACACATTGTTTTGTGTCAAAATGTGGCTTTTGTTTCTTTGTGCATAGCATAGATTATAGCATTTGTTTGACGTACCAAATTTTTGCAAAAATTCCAATAGTAATCGTTGTTTGGGTTCCCAGTTTTCATCATACTATGCACGTGAGTTTTCATATTAGCTTTTTCAATTTCGTAAGGACTTGTGACTTCCATCCGTGTTCTTTCAAAAGCTATGAGAAAAATCAAAAGGCACTAATTTCACTCTTTGTACCTGCCTATATTGATGTCCATCAGGAAAGGGGGAAAACAGCCTATATTGAAATGGACAACAAATCTGTTTTCAAATTGAATTGAAATAATGTAACAATTTATTGCTTATTAAGAAAACGTAACAGTTTATTGGTTTTGAAGTTAGCCTGATCCATATAGTTGGTGAATTGGGATTAGACCTGTTCATGGGCTGGTCTGGGCCGGTTTGGGCTGGGCTTTCACTGGTTATCAATGCAATATATTGAGGCCTGAGCCTGAGCCTGACCCTCATAAAAGCCCGAGGCCCGAGCCTGAAGCCCGACATTGCAGTTGCAGATCTGAGCTCACCACAGGGTTGGCGAACTGTAGACCTGATGACTGGTTGCTGGCTTGCCAAGAGCTTGAAGAAAAGGGGACTGGTTGTTGGCTTGCCGCTGATAGAGCATAGCTCAGAGAAATGGGGACGCCATCACATTGCTGAGAGATAAGGACGGAGCTTGGAGAGATGCCGCCGCCTCACCGGTCACTGGGTTGCTGCTTGAGTGTAGATTGTAGAAGCATTACCGTCGGCTGCCGCTGTGAAGGGGATTAGTTCATTTGAAGTTCAAACAAAACAGGGACAAGTTTGAATGAAAATTTGGGCTAGGGTTAGAAATATTATATTTTTAATAATATATTATTAATTATATAAAATATTGTCAGACCGGGCTGGGCGCGGGCCATGCTTTTTTGTGAAATCCTGAGCCTGGCCCAAAATCAGGTTGGGCTTAGATAATAGGGCCTGACCCTGGGTCCATGGGCCTAATGATATGTCCAAGCCCAACCGCAGCTGGGCCGGGCCAGGCCATCGGGCTACCCAACCCATGAATAGGTCTAATTGAGAGATGGTTTTGTTAAGTTAAATTGTTTTAGGATGACTGATGTGTCTACATCAGATAAATGAATTTCCATATGCTTCTTGAATAATACTGAATTGCTTGGTAAATGAGATTAAGATCCATATCATATTCTTTTGAGGGTTCTGAAAAAAAAACTACGGTTTATTTATATGACAGCAGAAAGGGAAAATGGTTAAGATCATCCAATCAGGTTAACATTTGATGATCTCAGTTCCCTTTTTTCCTTTTTTTAGCGGGGGTAGATTTCCTTGTGGAACATATGCTAGATGTTCAATGTGTTAGTTAATGTGTTTGAGGACTGTCCCTCATCAAGCAAAGATTAGGATTGAGATATCCCTGAGAAAATAACATGTAGGCTTGATTTGGTTAAACACTCTCTTCTTCCCCCCTTTGGGGTTTTACTCCTATTTACCAATACCTGCTCAATACATATTTGCAAATATTAAACCTTGTTGTAATCAATGGTAAAGATAATGCTTCTATTCTTCATTGCATGTTAATGGGTCACCATGCCACAAAAATAAATAAATAAATAAATAAGAGGGAAAAAAGAACACTCCATGATGGAGTTTGTTTATGGTCTCAAATGATGATTTGTGATTAGCTCAAGAAACATCTGAATGTGCAAGTTTGCTTCTGTAGTTTGTATTCATATCCTTTTATTACTGTTCTGTTAGGTAAATTATGGAAACTTCATGCATGGGCTGATGAGGGAGAACATCCAACTGAATAGGAAGGTGCTGTCAGAACTGTCGATGCACGAGCCATATAGCTTCAAAGCCCTAGTGGACATTTCTCGCAATGCCTTCCCTGGAAACAAGAACGTGGTGATTCCTCCCAAAAAGGCCGGCCTGCCAATTGTTGCATGACAATCCACTATCCTCATTAAATCTTTTAAAGCTCAAAAGTTTTATCATACTTGCACAGAATTTTTTTGGCAAGCTTCCTTACAGTCCGCTAAAAAGAATCTTTTTAAGTTTTTTCTGGTTCTTCTCTTAGTAGGCCTCTTCACTCTTCATTCTATTCCAAAGGTTTAGACTTTAGAGCAGAAGAAGACTCACCTTGATACACAAACACAAGTTCCATGCCTTTACCACAATCGTAAAGATACCATTTACAATATTCTAAGGCGGACCTTTATTTGGTGTCTAAATGTATTGAACACATGAAAAGGATTGAGGGCCTCAATGTTCAAGTCTATGTGAAAGCTAGTAAGATCTGCGAACCAGCCATGAGAGAGTCATTCTTTGTCTATGCTAGATGTCAATCCTATGAGTTTTGATTTGTGACATGTTTTCCCTGTGGCATTTGTGAACCTTTTTATGGGTTTATGTTGAAACGTGGCTGGACCTATTATGCTGTTAGAGAATAAATGTCTACTTAGGTACCTAACATAATAGCTTAAAGCTTGCTTGTTGGTTGAATGATATCAAAGTTTGTTTGACCAAGTGGGAAAAAACCGCATTGACCACTGGTTCATGTTTATTTATTTATTGTATCCTGGCTGTTGTTGGATTAGCATATTAGGTCTCATTAGAAGGATCATATAAAATACTTTCTATTAGAGAAGAGTCGATGAGAAAGCGGGCTGAGAAACAAAGGGGAGGGGACGGCAGCCGTGTCCAGTTATCCACCATGGTTACGAACTTACGATCATCCTTGTCCATTTACTGGTCATTGTTGCAGCAGAGAGAACAACTGAGAAGGGAACTGTCATCGTTTTCCTTTCATTGCAAATGCCAATGGTATTTCACTATTTTGATGCCCATAGGGCTTGATCGTCTAAAGCATTTATTTTATGTTCAGAAATGTTTTGGCATTCGTGTTGTATAAGTGGTTGCTTCTACATTTCCATTGTCTGTCCAGAAGAAAATGCACTTCTGTGCGGCTGAAAAAGATGTGATTTCTGCTAACCCATTGTTGTTGGGAGGATGAGAGAGAGAGAGAGGGACGGACTCACTGATATTGGTTTGTATTTGTTGAGAGAGAAAGACGGAGGACCCACCGCCGGTTGTTGGTTGCCGGACACCGTAGGTCAGATGGTGGCTCAAGTTTGGAACTGAGAACTGAGGTCTTTAAAGCATGGTTTTCAAAACCCAATTGGACTGGAAAAACCGGAATCGGTCAGGTGATCAGTTCTGTTTTTCCCCCAAATCAGATTTTCCCCAAAACCATTGATTTTGGTCAGCGAACCGCTGAGCCGAGCGGTTAATCGTTCAAATGATTTTGACCGTTTTTTATTTTTTTGATTTTCTTGTTAGAATGGGTTAAGTGTTTAGTTTGAACGGTCGGGCCATTTGACTCGGTAACCAGATCCTTGACCAGTTTGATTTTAAAATCCATGCTGAAAAGTGAAAAAGAAAGAGGGAAGAGTTTGTTTTTTTTCCTTCTTTCCTTAAACTCTAAAACCCTAACCATATGTAGGGGTGAGCAAATGATATGTTTGGTTTAAAACCGAATTTTCAGAAACCAAACTATGAAATGTGGCAATCGAACCAAAACCAAATTTAGGTTAAACCGAACAAACTGAACCGTTTTTTTTTCGGTTTTTTCGATTAAAACCGAAAATTGTAAAAACTGATAGAAAATTGCAAAAGCTGCTCTTGTTAAGTTTAACAAAGTTTATTCCCTATACTCAGTAGAAAAATAAAGGAAAAAAAGCAGACTCTTAACAAAGTTTTTAAGAGGATTTCAATGGTTTAATCTCCTGCAAGGTGAAGGTGGGGAAGATAATAGTGCTTATCTTTGTGAGGTAGGCAGAGCACATCGATGACAGGGAAATGATACAACAGAGATGAAACAGACAAGAGAGAGAGAGCGCAAGTCTCAGTTTATCAAAAGAAAAAGAGAGATCAAGTCCTCGACCTTGGAGGATGTTCTGACGGAGAAGAGTCTCTGTACTCTGTAACTGTAAGAAAATAAAAACGGAGAAGAGTCTCTGTTCTGACGGAGAAGATTTCTGGTGTAGAATATAAAAATGAATGCTATAACCATAGAAGTCGAGACTCGATGGAGAAGAGGAAGAAGAAGGTTTGAGAGTTACCTAGCGAATGAAGAAGAAGAACTGAACTGGCGAACTGCGAACTGCCGAAGAGTACTCTGTAACTGTGAGCACCGAAGTCCGAACTGTCGATTGCTGAAGGCCCGAAGCAACGAAGCCGACTCTGTGTGGACTGTGGTCTGTGGACGTTAGTTGACTCAGGACGTGGAGTGTGGAAGAAGACGAAGAGTCAGAGTACTCTTTCCTGTTTTGTTTTAACTGTTTTCGTGACTCATAAGAAAATTTGAGTCTTTTACGTTATATCTGAAATTTGGCATATAGCCAAATTCGAGTTCCATGTATACTATATATTTATAAATAATATTAATAATATATAATAAAACTAAATCGGTTAATTCGGTTAACCGATTTAGCAAACATAGTAACCGAAACCGAAAACCAAAAAATAGAGAAATCGAATAAAAAACCGAACAACTGAATAAGTCGAACCGATTCAAACAAAATCGAAATTTTGGTTCGGTTTTTCGGTTTTAATCGCATTGTGCTCACCTCTAATCATATGTCCAAATTCGATTTGAGACTTGAATGTATTTTTTTTATTTAGTTGTAAAAAAGCAAAAAAATGAACTGCAAACCATTGCTCGGGTCAGCAGTTGTTTAACACATGGTTTTCAAAATGGGATTGGACCAAACGGTCGGATCGGGAAAACCAGAAATCAGTCAGGTGACTGATTCTGTTTTTCTTCAAAATCGACTTGGGCGGTTGAACCGTTCAAACGATTTTGACCGTTTTTTATTTTTTTAATTTTTTGTCAAAATGGGATGACTGTTCGATTTGAACGATCGGACCATTTGACTCGGGAACCAGACCCATGACTGGATCATTCTCTAGGTCGGTTTTAAAAACCTTGATTTAATAATTTCAATGCTTTTTTTTTTCAAAAATAGCAATTCAATCTAAAACTAGACCTGCCCAAATTGAAGGGTCCAACTGTCCAACTATCCAATCCAGTCCAATTTCCAAAATAGTGGTATAGTGTTCAATCCTAATTGCCCTCAAAGTATGGATAGGCTTGTAATCATCCATACTTCAAGCCCAATATGCTTTTGGGGGAGGAGGGGGACGTGTTAAAAAATAAATACCTATTGTTCAGGTACCTCACTTAACAGCTTAAGCAAATAGCTGGCCATTAGAAAGTAATGTTGAATTAATAACTGACTTGCTTTCTAATGATAGCTGGTCATATAAATCCTACCGAGTGGTATGGGGTAAACTCCACCATTTAAGCAAGATATTTTCATTCTCAGCATTTTAAACAATACATTGAGAGCACTGCTTGAGCTTGGGAAGGAAATGGATGGAATGTGTTTGATGAAAGCCCTTGTTTAATGCAGCACATTATATACTTCAAATCCGACCCTACCATGTTAATGGACTGGATATGGATCCATCCTATGGGCTATGGCTTAGGCAATTTGACCAGGATCCAAAACTACAACCAAACCCACTTTCCTATCTAGATGTGGATTGAGGATCTATTTGATTTGCAGGAATAGGAATCTGGAATCTAAATTGGAATGGGTCATTCTGATTTCAATTATTTGATTGGGTAGAATTAGAATTCCTTTTCATTCCTGGTGAAGTGGTGTTTCTTAATTTTAGGGAAAGGCCATTCCTTCCTTTGAGAATGAAATCTCACTCTAACTGTGAACCAATTCCAACTGTGAACCAAGGACCCTGAGTTTTGTTGGATCTATCTCAGATGGTAGTAGGCCTCCAAGACCTATATAGAAGAATGGAAGTGATAAAATAATTTGGATCTCTCTTGTAATTTTCCACCTGTTGACACCATTCCTTTCACCAGGTTTGTTCGCTGATTCCCAACATTTTCGGGCTGAATCTCATTTTCAACTGCTGCTTGTACCTCTGTAGAATAAGCCGATTGCATGGACTCTCTTACATGGATGGAAATTTGAAGTGTTTGTGTTGGACTTGGACCTATATGCTGCTTGATGTACTTTTAGGGGGATTTTTACATAACATTCCTTGCCATTTTTTCCTATAAAATGCTGTTAAGGCTGCCTTTGTAAATAATGTAAATGGAGTGTAAATCCCGATTCATGGTAAATTTGTATTATGATTCACTTTTGCATGTGTGTTTGGCAATATTGTATATATGCATTGACAAATGACAGAAATACATTTTCCAATGCATATTTACATTGATAATAAGATGTAAAAATGCATCAATAAAAAAGAAGTAAATTTGCATTCAAGCGAAGTTTTGATAAAAAAAATGCATATACTTTATTGGAATTCGTGTTTGCATCCATTACGGTTAAAAGTCTATTTGGGAAAGAAGTTAAATTTATCGGTGCAAAACTAACCTAACTTTGCAATTTAGACTCAGTTTGGAAGGAGTACAAATACAAATATGTACAGCATAAATACATACAAAATAATACAAAATATAAGGTTTTGCGCTTTACATATTTACATTTTTACTCTTTCCAAACTCAGCCTTTATATAAACCGTTTTACACTACATATTTGCATTCACACTTATTTGTATTGTTTCCAAACACAGCATAAGCAGCAAAATTAGTTGGTTGTCGTTTGATACCATACTGTTTTCATGTGAAACGTTTTGGATTGATAATAAAAATTTGGGTGAGATATGTGTTGTGGTCACTGGTCACAACACATTTTACATTTGAGAGTCACTTGCTAAAATCATGGTTTTCAAAACTAGACAGAAAATAGAACTATTTTAGCCACTGGTTCCCGGGTCAAATGGTCTGGCCTTCTGACCAGACCTGGACCATAATCAATTCTAAAGTCAAGTGGTCCGACCGTCCAGTCAAGTTTTCAAAACCATGGCTAAAATGATAAATAGAAAGAGTTATGAGTGGTTTTCCTAATCACTAAGAAAATGATTTGCACAATTGATTTTTGAATTCCCGCCTTTATTATAGAACAGCATTAGAAAGGATATGGACCTAATCCACCTAAAGCTTCCATGATTTGGTAACCTCGACAACCTTCTTAATAGTCCGAAGCTTGTTTTTTCATTCTTGGTGGAATCATCCTTTGAATGAATGCAGTATGTTGATCTTCTTAACCACCGACTTTAGTCCAATTTTGTCGGAACTCGGAACTCTGGAAGCATGATTTTCCATGAAGCTTCCTCATTTGTTTGGTTCTTCGTATTGGAATAATGTCATGTGCACCATGTGATTCTAGACTGCCTACTAGTGCTGATCAGGACAACTCTCAATGGAAGCCCAGGACATTCAGGACAATTCCATCTCCTTTTCTCAATGGAAGCACTGCAAAGTGGGTTACAGACAGGTAAGGGTGCAATTCGGATTGGCCATTCAGGCCTTTAGACCGGGCGTTCAACTCAAATCCACTCAAGTTATGTGTTTGTGAGAGAGAAAGAGAGAGAAGATATCTGAAAATTGTGCAAATTCTATTCATTCTCCTGATTGCTTTCAAGGAAAGGAAAGAGAATTTCTCAAATTCTCAAACAGTCAAACCCTAATTTCTTCATTTCTTGTGCAGATCCAGCAACTGGATCATCAAGATCCACTACTCCCCTTTATCACATTTCAGATATAATTTTGTGCCGGGCTAATTCCTCTGTCATATCTAACCAGGGCCCACATGTAGATAGAATTATTTAGGTCCAAGCTTGGAAATCAGAATGGAGTCATAACATATGGGCCATGTATCTCCAATCCAATCCAATTTAGGTGGCTTTTGGCTTTTAGGCTTTTTTTTGGCATGTCCATTTTTAGGGGTGCAATTTGGACAGATTCAGGTTGAGGATTTGTTAAAATATGAATAGGTTCGAGCCCTATTTTGAACCACAAAACACAGATGATATTACTATAGAACAATACATAAAGCACAAACCACAAAACGGATGATGAACGACAAAAAAGTGGTTTCTGATTCAAAACCATCTGTTTCCTAGGCTCAAGCCATGCCTGGTCTATTAATGGGTTGGGCTTGATCCATGGTGAAAATTTGCTTCCTATCTGATAACTTATGCTTGAAGAGATGGCAAAGATGAGATTTGGGGTAAGTCTGATCACATGGTTGAGAGTTGTGAGAATCTCTTGGGATTAAAATTAATGCCTCCTTTCCTTTTGATTCCTCCAACTTTTCAATTCTTGGTGAGGAAGGCAAAAAAGAAGCACAAACTCCAAAACATTGAAAAAAAAAAATGGGAATTCCAACTCATATTAGAATCTTTGCACAATAAAATAATAATGGGGTTTTCCTCAAGATGGTAGCTGCTTCAACCAGTGAAGTCTCCTGCTGTTTTGCAGTAGAAGCAAAGATTAAAGAATATGGGATCCTTTCTTTCTTTCTTTCTAGACTTTGTTTCAATTTCTTTCTTAGAAATTTTGTTGGGTTAGTCCCTTTTTTGTTGTTTCTTCTTTTATTTCAACAAATGGGAGTGAGTAAAGAAGGCTTCATTTGTTTGCACAGTAAAGAAGTTTTGTCCTTTTAAAACATAAACAATGTTATATGGTTTTGGTGACATGAATATCCACTAAACATGGTTCAGAATATACATAGATACCATAGTGTATGAAAGAAAATGAATGAATGATATTCCTGATTTCCCTTCAACTGTTTTAAGTTCAGGCTGTTTTTTAAGTGTAGACTGGAAGTTTCGGAATATGATTCATTTATTTTTATTGAATACCGTTTTACAAAAAAAAAATGAATAATTTGTTTTTCTTGATTTTACATGCAACCAAATGCAGCCCAAATTGCAAAGTTTGGTGTTTCCAAAATCTGATTTTCTCCTCAAATTACATTATAACCACACATTAAGAATATATCCCATACCTGTATGCTTTAATTCATAGAGAGAAGTTTTCAATGCAGAGTTCACATCTGCACCCCACGAGGTGCATCACAATGTCCCACAGCGCATTCCCACCATGTATTAAGAACATCTTCTGAAGATAATACCAGACCCGATAATGTCATGACCAAGAGATATTCTCAATACAAGGCGGAAATGTGCTATGAAGCGTTGTAGAGCGCCCTGTCGTGGGGCACAGATCTGAACTCTTCAATGCACGGCTGCAAGTGTTGTGAGGTGAATGTGAAGACGAATAGAAAATGCACATTGATGCACATAATTGGAACATATATCTTTTCAAGTGATGTGGGTAAAGTCCAATTGTAAAACCTGGAAGGCTTGATAGCAGCTGAGATGTGTTAACTGAGTGACTTATTGATTTTTATCTTTTAGTAAATAAATTATTAAGGAGGTTGAGAGTTTAATGCTGAAGCCTACTTTTGAGTAAATTACTATACATCCAAACATTTTGTTTCTATGAAACTTAGGGGACTGTTTTATTATTGCTGAAATTGTTGGACTGAATGATTTATTGCTCTATTTTTTAATGGATAAAATATTTAATAAAAAAGTATTAGTAATCTACTAAACTTCAGTCATTAAGTAGCTCAGCTACTTTCTTAAAAATTTGCAGTCCTTAAAAACTATGTCACAAATTGACAAAGCAAAAAAGCTTTTTGGTTCAGCTACTTTCTTAAGCCAAAAAAAAAGTAAAAGAAAAATAAAAAATCCCATGTTGTGCAAAACCCAAATAGAAGAATGATCAATTAAAGTTAAACAAAACAAAGATGGAAAAAAGTGAAAAAATATACTTTTGTTTAGTGAAAAAAGTAAAAATAAAAAAACAAAAAGCAATTTTAGAAATATAGTTGGGCAATAAGTCATTGCCATAAGGATTGAAAAACAAAAAGCAATTTTAGAAATATAGTTGGGCAATAAGTCATTCAGTGCCACTCAAGCATTTATCAAACGGCCCAGACTCATAAGTCGTTTTTGCCATAAGGATTGCACCCCTCTTCTCTCTTCGTTCGTTGCTGCAAATTTGCGGGCGTTCGAGCTCTGTAGAATGCATGGTTTTGAAACCTTATGAGCTATCGTTCTGCCATGCCCGTCTTTTAGTATCTTTACGTTAAAGGTTCTGAGAGAAGTGCGAAGGGAGTTCTCCTCTCATTCTTTTGAATTTCTTTGTGCTGTGTTAGAGAAGAAGAGAGATTGTATTCTGAAAATATCAGGGTTACAAGGTTAGAGGTTTCGAGGTTTGAAGTCTAGAGTTATTTTTCCCTTCAAAATGGGGATCTCGGAAGAGAGGGTTGTTGCTGTGATCATGGTTGGTGGACCTACTAAAGGTAGGAAATTGGAAAGAATTTTATGGAATTTTTTCTTTATCTGTTATTTGAAGTTGTTTCCTTTGGATGGAATAATGGAAATATTTCTTCTTTGTATGCCTTCTTTGGTGTTAATTTTGTTTGAATTTTGCAGGTACTCGGTTTCGGCCGCTCTCTCTAAATATCCCGAAGCCGCTTTTCCCCTTGGCAGGACAACCGATGGTTCACCACCCGATTTCAGCTTGCAAAGCGGTAGATGATTCTCAATTCCCTAGAGAAATTATACACATTTTAGAAATCACAGTTGTATTTTCTTTACCTTTCCACCAATGTGACTGAGATCATTCCTGAGGACTCCTGCAGATCCCGAACTTGGCGCACATTTATCTCATTGGCTTCTATGAGGAGCGGGAATTCGCATTGTATGTCTCTTCAATCTCTAATGAGCTGAAAGTTCCCGTAAGGTAAGTTGGGATATACTTTGTCTTCTATTGGTTATTTGTTCTTGCATCTGATATTCTTGTAGGAAGAAAACATTGTTTAAGTTCTACGACCTTAAATGGTTTTTCTGTTGTTACTCTCTCAGATACTTGAGAGAAGACAAGCCACATGGTTCAGCTGGCGGGCTTTACAACTTCAGAGATCTTATAATGGAGGACAGCCCGGTTTGGATCTTGTACTCCTTGTCACTCTTTCTTCCTTGTTTTTCTGATTATTGAGATGAAATGAGAGTTTCATCATCTGAGTGCTTCTGACTTCCCCCGTTTCTTTTCTTTTCTATTGCAGTCACATATATTTTTGCTGAATTGTGATGTTTGCTGCAGTTTCCCACTGCCCGGCATGCTTGGTAACTTTCCTTCTTGCTAACAATTTGATATTTCTAGTGCTAATTCTTGTTTTTTCAGTCTTGTGCATACTGCATAGCATTTGTAGCTCAAAAAGCAGTAGTTATTTTGATATGGAAAATTCCTCCTAAACTTTTGTTTGACTTCTCTAAATTGTAACTTCCGGTTTTCTTTCTTCGCATGTCCAGAGGCTCATAGGAGATATGGAGGGATGGGAACAATTTTAGTGATCAAGGTAGGTACCCATCATTATGTTCAAATCAACTAATTATCATTCACCATGCTCAAATTGAACCCTACTGTTTTATGCAGGTTTCTGCTGAGTCAGCCAGTCAGTTTGGCGAGTTAGTGGCTGATCCAATTACCAATGAGTTGTTGCATTACACGGAGAAGCCTGAAACTTTTGTATGTGTAAAACGAGATAATCAGCTAGTGTTAGCATATTTCAAGCCATTTGGCATTTGATGTCTCTTATATAGGAGGCCTAAACACCTTCAGTAATTTGATGTTAGATGCATGAATGACTTCTCCATGTCTTGCATAATTTAGCATAAACAGAGCATATGGCCCCTATCCTAGCCACACTCATTGTGTCTTGTAACTTTTGCATCGGAAACAATGCTTTAAATTGTTAATCCTATAGAGTGTGCTCTTATTCTACCAATATTTTCAGGTAAGTGATCGAATTAACTGTGGTGTATACATATTCACGCCAGATATTTTTACTGCCATCCAGAATGTCTCCACACAAAGAAAAGACAGAGGTTTGTAACTGGACATCTTTGACAATATGTTGAATGCATAGATTACAGACCAGTGGATTTCATATTTTTCCCTTTATGTACAACCACTTCCAGAGAATGTACAGCTTTTGAATTATATAGTTATTTTCTATGTTCTATTTTCCACTATCTTCATATTATTTCTTTTCATTTTCATGGTCATAGATTAATTATGTAAAGGCAACATCTCCTGAACATTAGATGCTCCTTCCTGTTGACATTTGTGATTCTCTATTGGCATAATTTAATGCTTTCATGATAAAACAAATATTCACCTTGTCTAAATCTAAATTTTATGTTGTCATTTGCAGCTAATCTACGGCGCATGTCCAGCTTTGAAGCCCTCCAGCCACTAACAAAGTATGGCATTTGGTGTATCTAGAAAGTTTCTCTCTTTTTTTTTTTTCTTTTTAATTTTCTGCAATGACATCATATACATAGTCACCAATTATTATTTAATATACCCTGTACAACTTCATTGTTTATTTTTCTTGACTTTATTGGGGAGTCAGAAATTCAGTCTTAACCATTTATGCAATTCTTTTTGAGCAAATCTCCTTGAAATTGTTTGTTTTTTAAATAAGAAAATCCTGAATTGAGTTCAATAAAACGACAACTGCAGTGAGGAATATACTAGTGCAGGTTGGAGTCTCTAGGAATGGCATGAAGAATGAAAAAGATGTAGACTGAGGTAGTAAGAGATGATCTAGCAAATGCCTCTTAATAGCCCGGGGTAGAGTGGAATGACAGTCATTTGTGACACCCTAACAGTTTAAATTATGCTTTGTTGACATTAGTGATGGAACATGAGATTTATGCAACTTTTCTTTCTTTTTTTTCCATTGACAAAACTGTTCAAGCTACATGAATGAAGTATCGACCAGAATGTGATTTTACAGGAAAAAGTGGAAATATTTTCTGAGTGCCCCAGATTATTCATGATGGACAGATTACACTTACATTTTCTTGTTCATCAAGGTAGCCATGTTTGATGCCTAATGCCTCCTTTGTGCTTTCAAGATAAGTGTCAAATTGTCACCAAGTGGCCAGTGAGAGAGAAATGTCCCATGAGGGGCTATGTGTTTTTTGGTTATTTTCTCTGATTGATCTTGGCTGCATTTGGCGCCAATCAGATTTCCCAACTAGTTTTGTCTGGGGCTACTAGTCCCCAAAAATTAAAGGCCAACATGGGAAAACACTGGAATGTCAGGGTTACTCATGTTACAGTCATTGCACTTGATACTTCTGGTGGAAATACCAGCAATATCTTGACCTTGTCATTGAGAGAATCACAAATTATTCCTTAAAGTCATGAGTGCAGCTAAGAGGTTGGATGTCTTTTTGCCTACAGTTTGCAAAGGCATCCATTTGGTCCAAGATTGTCTTTTATATTTTGTATGGATCATTTAATCAAAGTAAAATTTTATTCAAGGCTCATGTATTATTCAGCATGTATTGGGGACTTAAGAGCTGATTGTTAACTATTGTATCTTTTTTTACCCACTTTGAGTTATATACAGGATATCCAATTATGTGAACATTTTTCTTATCCCAAGGGTGACAGTGAAACATATTTGATTAGAAAATACCTAGTTGATTTTTTTGGCATCGAGTATTAAAGATCATTTATGATTTATTTTTTAATGCAAGGACTTATTTTCCTAACATGTAAGATCCAAACAAATCTATATCTTTTAGTTATTGTTGGGACTATTCCTCTTTTGGACCCATTAAATTTTTAATGTTAATTGAAGAATAATTTCCGATCAACATCATGCTGAAATTAGTTTAATTGCAGGGTCCTTCCTACAGATTTTGTAAGATTGGATCAAGACATCCTGTCACCTCTTGCTGGGAAGAATCAGCTATATGTATATGAAACCATGGACTTCTGGGAACAAATCAAAACTCCCGGGTAGAGCAAAATTCCTTAGTTCTCTATTTTCCTCTCTTCTTGCCTTGAATATTTGGACCAATGAAATGACCTGTTTAAACTTATATTTTAACTTATAGAATGTCTTTGAAATGTTCTGCCTTATATCTTGCCCAATTTCGGTTTACTTCTCCTCATCTTCTGGCAAGTGGAAATGGCACCAAGAGTGCTACTATCATTGGTGACGTTTATGTGCATCCATCAGCAAAGGTTCATCCAACTGCGAAGGTATTCTCGTTTTTTTTTTCTTTTTTCCTCATTTTGACTACATGGCAAATTGCATTCAAGTGTTGCTCATGGGAACTTGCATGGATCTGTCTTCTGTTTGATGATTTTGAGTAAACTTGGGGCTGTCAGAATTAGGGGGGCCTTCAAGGAAGTGACAACATAGATTCTTTTGGCTTACTGAGATCCTATTGTGTCAGGTTACTTATTCATACTGAGACAAAGCCTCTCGATAAAGGTCTCAGTTTGAAGACATTATCAACTCAGATCAGGTGGTGGTAGAGGGTGGCTTATCGTTATTGAGTGACCTAGAGATTGTTGTGACAGACCTTGGGTTCTCTGACCATCTTAGGGATCCAAGAACATCCAAAAGTGAATATCTAGTTTAGATGGATCAAGAGGTTAACCAACTATTTGACAAATAAGCTTGGCTAGAGGGGATGGGTGGGGGAGCAAAGTTGTATTGGAGAGCACCCCCTCAACATAGTTTTGTTTACTGTTGTAGCTATGAATTCTCTTCTACCTTTGCCAGACTCTTTGTGTTGGCCTTCATGATTAGAACTGATGTTTTGTATTACTTTTTTTTTTTTTTTATTCTGTAAGCTTTAGAATTGCATCCTGTTAAGTAAAATCCCTTTTGGATGTCTTTTCTACATTTTGGGTTCTTTTTCAGAATTTATAGCTAACTTAGCTCTTCTCCATTTAAAACAGATTGGTCCCAATGTCTCAATTTCTGCAAATGCTCACATAGCAGCTGGGGTAAGACTCATAAGTTGCATCATCCTGGATGATGTCAAAATCGAGGTACAAAGTTGGATTAAAGATATAGAATTCATTAGTGAATTCTTCCATGTAAGACTTATTTAGGCATGATTTGTCATCCTTCAATAGGAAAATGCAGTTGTTATACATTCAATTGTGGGGTGGAAGTCATCTATTGGTAAATGGTCACGTGTGCAGGCAAGAAGCCAAGACTCTCTCTCTCTCTCTCTCTCTCTCTGTGTGTGTGCCTAGATGACCTTTTCTTCTTTTTTTTTCCTTTTATTTCCAGTCCATAGTAATTGACCCAGATCTATCAACTGATTTTAGGGTGAAGGAGATTATAATGCCAAACTTGGAATTACCATCCTAGGTATTCATCTCCTCAATTTTTTTTTTATGAATCCATTCATTTTTTATGTTTAGTTTTCTCTTCAGGAGTGGAGACTCCACTGTACATGATTCCTAACATTATGTGAATAATGATATTTTCTAATCCAGGAGAAGCTGTGACTGTTGAAGATGAAGTCGTGGTCATTAACAGCATTGTTCTTCCAAATAAGACACTCAATGTCAGTGTGCAAGAGGAGATACTTCTATGATAGGAAGGGTGGACTGTATATGGTCCTAGCCTTTTGCACAAAGTGGGCCACTCTCAGATTTGAACCCAAGTTCTCACACTCGTCAGCCTGAGATTTTACCATTTCACCGAGCAATGACCCCTCTTGTAGGTTGAATGTTTGAAATAAATGAAAGCATCCGTTTTCCTCTTTAGTCCCCATTGAGTTTGCTAGTGTTAACCTCAGAACTGTTTTGGTGCAATTATAATTTCTATGCTACTACAAACTGATGTGGATGTGGTTCAAAGGTGAAAAAATGACACTGGGCTTGTTTTATGTGCCATTTATACAGCTTCCATTGAAGAACACCCCATCGTCATATTACAATTTGAGACCGCCCAATATAATATAGGCACGGTTCTCAGTTCAATACTCAGAACACCATAAATATGAATTTTGGTTGGGTTGCTTGCGTGTCCAAATCTTATTGGGCAGCAACATATGTGATGTCTTAGGTGTCGTACCTTTGGTCTAAATGGAACCATGAAATCTAAAGTTTAAGTTGTTTTCTGACTTAATCATGCTCTTTCAGGGGGCGTTCTACAATATGAATTGTTTTTTTTTCTTGTCAGTTTCAAAAACAAATCAAAACCATATTGTTTAAAAATAGATTGTTTCTAAAAACAAAAACACAAAAAACGTATTTTGGTTGTGTTTTCTGTTTTCAAAATTGAAACAAAAAACATCTCCTTGAATCTAGTTTCAAAAAACATGATTTCATTTGATTGTTTAATATCATGTTCCATAAATCATATAACTTCCATACTAAAAAATTTGTTTTTGTTTTAGAAACCAATATTTTGTTGGTTCCAAAAATATGCACTGTTTTTTAAAACAAAACCTACCATTTTTTTCCTTTGAAAACAAAAGACTAGGGGTGCCAATTAGACTGGATTTGGTCCAATCCAATCCAATCCTGTGTGAGTCCATTACAAATGAACCAGGTCCGATCCAATCCAATGAATATTTTGGACCGGTCCTATTCAATGTCTGGACCATCCAATCTGTTCAAAATTGTTTTAATTTAGATTAATTTTAATCCAAACCTGATCCATTGACACCTATATTCTTATCTTCTATCAATGGATCATCAGATATTGGTTTAATCCAACCCATCCAATATAATTTCATTATGGATGGACCAGGTCCAATCCAATCAAATAAATACTTGGCTTGGATGGGGTCCAATCCAAAACAGGTCAATCGACACCCCCATATAAGACCATCAGCCGTTTAATTGAAAGAAACAAGCAAGTTTAAATAGTTTGATGTATAAGTTGGCATTTAAGGTCTCACATAAATGAATTATAGAAATTAAAGCCTTTTATTGTCATTACTGATTGATCATAACCATTAGCCTAGAGAAAACCACTGAACCAACCTAAGTAAATCTCTTTTCCTAATTATTTCTTTCTTTGGTTCTTTGTTTTTTCTCTAGACCACAAGAAGCCAGACCAATCCATAAGAAGCAAACCAGACTGGCATTGGAAAACCATTTGAAGATTTTATATGGGTAGCTAGCAATCATATAATTAAAACAATGGACAAAAACTTTCTGGTTGCTTTTCAAACTCCTCATAAACAGCCAAATAAATAAAACGATTGAATTGAATCGAACCAGAAAAATCAAATTTCAAAGCTTCATACATTTGTCAAACTTATAACTTGGTCCTTAGACCATGTACAAAAAATAATAGAAGAAAAGGAAAAACTACTAATCATGTGGCCTTGGATGCATCAGGATATCAAAGTCACTGATAGTCCATTCTACAACTTGATCAGGGTTCATGAAAACCTCTGTACCAACGCCAATAGAGTCCCAAGACCTATCTATAGGCACAGTCCCTGGATCCTGATAGAAAGGTAATGTGAATGCCAATTGTCCAGCCTTTAGCTTCCACTTCCTTGAATCACCGATCCATCCATCTCCTTGCTTCTTTGGGAATCCATATGATTCCCAAACCGGATGAGGTAGTATCTTAATAATCTCCTGTGGCATTGGATTGCTGTAAGGGTCGCATAGATGGTATAGCTCTTGAAGGTGTTCAGCATTGCTAGGTGCACAGTAACTATGGTAAGCCTCATATGGAAAGTTTGCTGTGTCATTACGATATATGGGAGGGGAACCACCACGAGTAATGTGATACGGAGGACATGCTTTTAAGTTGGTAGGGCTACAGAGTGCAGTTGTGTTTGGACTGAGGATCATTCTGAAGTATCGATTTACATCAATTCTACTATTGCCTTCGCATCTAAGACCATCGTTCCGCCAACAGCTTCTCATCTCTAGCAAGTTGAATTGGCTATTTGCACCTCCTCCCTTGAGCACATTAAGTGTGAAAATCACTTCAAAGTCCGGTGAAATTGTAAGCTGCAATATCAGAACAAACCAAAAGTAGTTAAAACTCTTAACTAACTAAAAAATATCATTGCAAATTATACGATCAAATAATCAATATGATCAGAAATCAGAAATTAATTATAGAAAAAATATATATATAAAGAAAGAAACCAGCACATTGATACTTACATCCTTAGTCATTCCTCTGGTACCATAGCCAAACTTTCCACCAGCAGTATCAGATTTCAGGGTGAGCTTTAGTGATGGGTATTTGTCTGATGTCCTCAAAAAGTGATGAAAAGCCCAACTCTTGTCCTCTCCAAGCTTCTTTTCCCATGACACAGAGTAGTAGGAAATGTTACGTGTTACTCCTTTACCGAAATCAACATCCAAGTCATAGGTGCCAAAGAAACTCCCTCTAAGAAAATTCTCCTTTCCAATAGTTTGCAAGCTGGTATAGTTATGGAACATAAGTGGCTGATTCATACACCCCTTTCCAAAACATGAGAATCCATCTTCTGAATGTTCAAAGGGACCGACCTTCCTGCCTTTACTGGGGCACAATCCGGCATGTGTGTCTAGATTACCATTTCTAAGAGTAATCATCCAAAACTGATAATAGTCAGAAATAAACCTCAGGTCGTTCCCATGTACCTCACACTTGGAACCAAGATACAGTTCCTTCTGAACAGCATACAAATCTGGGTCATTAAGATGAGACAAATCTTGTCCCCTGAATGAACTAGGAAAAGGCTTTCCAACACTTAATCTGTTATCGGCTTCTGTGACTCTATGATGAACAGAGAATGTCTTAGGATGGACATCAAAGCAATCAGCTGCAGCCGGGCTCCCCATCTTAGGAGCTTCAGATCCAACCTTGTTACAGTAGTTCCATGAGTCTATGGCCAATCTAAGGTTAGAATTTCTCATACCAGGATCTCCCACAACGGAATATTGAGGTCCAGGCCACTCGTAATCATCTAATTGACCGAAGGAAACAGTGAAGGAAAAGATTGAAAGGAAGGAAAAAATAACTAACACCATAGCCATTTTGTTTGTTGCAGACGCACGCACTGCAGGTAAACAGAAGAGAAGAGAAATCAGTGTAATGGAACAGAAAATGAATAAACAGAAGGAGAAACCAAGGAAGGGAGAAGAGACTTACCGTAATGATTTCTCAGTGTTGAATCGGACGAAGTGTAGTGTTGATGATGCTGTATGTATGCGTATGAGAGTGAGAGTGAGAGTGAGAGGCAGATTCTATTTACTATTTATAAAACAAGAATCCTACTTAGAGTAGGATTATTAGTAGTTACGTGTGCTGGAATGGAACTCTGTTAACCGACTTAATTTAACCGAGTAACAGATAAGATTGTGATTGAAACGACAAGAATAGGAAATAAGACAGCCGGCCAACCGAAAAGGAAGGCTAAAATGTTGGAGTTGGAAACTTGGAATAGGATTATTTCTAGAAAGGGTTGCTGGAATGGAATTCTTAACCGACTTAACTAACAGAGTAACAGATACAGAGATTATTAGTAGAAGGGGCAATAATAAGAAATAAGAAAACCGGTCAATCGAAAAGGCTAAAATGTTGGAGTTGGAGTCCAATTCTCACTCACTCGTTCATCTGTTTGGAGAGTACTTCGGACAATCACAACAACTAACGGCTGCCTTTTTATGGCGGTTACTAACGCTCCACACCGACCAAAGCTGATGGCTCTTTATGAAGATCAAGTCGGGTCGGGTCTGAATCTAAGTGGAACCAGAACCGTCCCGGTTAATATTCCGGACAGTTATACTGAAGACTATATATGTTTTTATTAAATAATAACTTCAAATTTTAAAATTTGATATTATAACCTTAACAAAATTGATAGAAAAATATTTAATTAATTGTACGTATATTAATAAATTAAATATGTTTTAGCTAATTTTATTTATCAAATTTATCATTTCAAACATAAAACATGATAGAAATTATAAAAAATTTAAGAAAATGTTATATATTCAAATTTCAATCAAATAATCAGTTTTGGGTCTGAATTGGTTTAGGACAGGCAAGTGTCAGAACCGGCCCAATTATTAACAGGGACAAAATCATGGAACCAGACCCCATTATAATCGGTTCGATCTGTTCAGGTACATCGGATAGATATGACCCATTGACAGTCCTACGTAGAAAGAGCTATCCATTGACTAAAAAGCAAAGGGTTGAATGTGAATCACTAGATTTGTCGGGTGCTTAGGATGTTGGGTTAGGCCAACTTACGGGAAACTATGTCAGTTTCGATTTTGTAGGGAGATGCATTCAAGTTGAACTCGCATTCTATCACCCCTTTGGTCAATTTTTTACATTGACCCTTCAATAAAAACCTGCCACATCATCTTGAAGAATCTAGGGATAAGTGGACTGCAGTCCACCTCAAAAATTTAAAATTGCAGCCCCCTCCTAATCAACTAGCAATCTCTCTATAAACTGCATCATGCCCGTGAATTTAACATCAATCCACAATCAGGATTTAGTATAAAAATCTTACCTCTGCCCTATAGGTGAACTGAATGGTTAAAACCCCCCAAGAATCTATGGCAGGGATAGTGGTGTTCCAATCTTGCTTTCATCATCTTGAACAAGATTTATGATTTGAGATGGATGTCACAAGTAGAGGGTCAAATACCATCTTCACTTGGATGGAGTGGTTCGGTTGTCACTACTCACCAAAAGGAGATCGGCTTTAGTCAAGGCAAGTCCATGCTCACACCATCCCAACAGCCTCTTTCAACCATGAATCAGGAATATCTCCTCATGAAATAAAGCACATGAGTATGGAGATATTCCCAATGCAAGACTGTAAAGGTTGCTCAAATGGGCATTGCCCTGATGGGAGCCCAAACTCCACCAAAAGTGGAGAAGAAGATGATTTCTTTTGTTTTAAGAGGATCTTCTCCCTCCAAATACATCACTCTTTAAATACGCCTAATTTGTAATTACTATGGATTGGGAGTGATCATTCCAGCCCGGCCTGCACAAGCCCAACCCAAAAATTCTGAGCTTGGGCCTGGGTTTTGTGTTCAGGCGTAGTCCAGGCCCGGGCCCACATCAGGCCCATAAATTTTAGGGTCGGGCTTGGGCTTAATACTTCAAGCCCGGCCCGACCCGCATATATTTAAACTTACACATTTTGTGTATAGTGTACACATATGTATAGATGTTATTTTACATTATATTATATATTTTATATTATATAATATATAAAATAAGTTTATATGCATGCTATGTCATTTAATATATAGATATGTAATGTTTTATATATGAGTGATATTGGCCCGGCCTGGCTCGACCCTATAGACCTGGGCTAGGGCTTATGTTTCAGGCTTGGACCGGGCTGGGCCCAGGCCTAAGCTATAACCCTTATCATAATTGCAAAGCCCAGCTCAGACCCGGCCCATGATCACCCCTACTATGGATGTTAAAGGGCTGTGTTAAGTGGTAAACCTACCTTAATATGGTTACATATAACATTGTAAATATGGACTTTGTTGCTGCTTGGATTAACAACAAGGAGATGAATGTAAGACCTAGGGTTTTGGCAACTTGTGGTCATGGAAAGGTGTTAGAAGCATTGGAGTTATGTCCCTAGGGTGGTGTCTTTGATACTAAAATGTAGAGTGTTCTCATGTGTTGTAACTTGGGGTTCTGTGCCCATATATAATTGATATTAATAATCATTTTTAAAATAAAGTTAATATTGAGAAATTAATAAAAATAATGGTAATAATTAAATAATAATATAATATTAATTTAATGGTAAATAATTAAATGATAAAATACTTAATTATTATTATTATTGAATAATTAAAACAATAATAATAACTAGCGGAGGGGCCCCTTCTTCACAAGGGCTAGAATGAAATTGCAACATTGCTATTTGCTACATTAAAAAAGACAATGGTTTCTTAATAAGAAACTTGCAATTATAAGTACTCAAGTCTTGAAATTCATATATAGACTTAAAAGAGATCGTCGTGTGTTCGTGTTTTAAATATTACTTCAGCAAAGCATCTCATATAAAAGAATAAGATCACACAGTGATAGCTTTGAGTTCTACTTCATAGTTGTCTTTTGTTTCACATCGAGAACGCCCAATTGAATCGGACAGTAGGATCGTTCGGCCTGAGAACCGTCTAGGCAACTGGTTCCATTTTTCCCCAAACTTGGTCCTTGGCCAAAAATTGTTGAATCAGTCAACAACCCGTTGACCTGGGTGGTCAAGTCGTCAACCCGTTTCAATGGTTTTTGGCCATTTTTAAATTTTTAATGTCAAAACGGGCCATATGTTCGAACCAGATGGTCAAACCGTCAACCTCGAAACTGGTGGCCAGAACGGTTCCATTCCTAGGTCATTTTTCTAGATGTCAATAATTAGACGAAATAACTTTGTAGTCATAGTCATGAGAAGGGTGGACATTGCAAGGGATTCCAAAACCTTGAAAGATAAATCCAAAGTGACCTTAAACACAAAAAATAAATAGCAATAAATCCACCAAATTGGAAAGCTAAGGAAAAAAAATCAAAAAATCAAGTCCAAAGTTTCGCTTTGAAATGGAACTAAACAGACATGCAATCAAAGAAAGAACAAAGCAAATCATCTTGTAAGGAAAAAAAAAACATTGTACAAGAAAACCCAAAGAAAAAACAAAAGGGATGAATAAAATGGTGGTAAACCTTAGACCGATTTGAAGGATCTTGAAAAAGAAGACCAAACACTAGAAAAAAAAACAAAAAAAAAAGAACAAAATACCGTGCATGCTCAAATAAAACCAACAGTAGAAGAAACCTTTGAATAGTGAAAATCCAAAAGCATAAAAACCATGGTCTTTGAACCGTCGTTGACTCGAACGGACGAACATTTTGGCCCGGGAACCATCTACCCAACTGGTTTTGTTTTACCCCAATCCCGGTCCTTGGCCAAAAACCGTTGAATCGATCAACGACCCATCGACCCGAGCGGTCAAACTGTCGACTCGTCGACCCGTTCAATGGTTTTTGACCGTTTTTTATTTTTTTAATTGGGAACTACTCAAGCAACCGATTTCGTTTTATTCCAAGCTCGGTACATGGCCAAAAACCATTGAATCGGTCAATGACCCATTGACCCAAGCGGTCGAACCATCGACCCGTTGGCCCGTTCAATGGTTTTTGGTTGTTTTTTATTTATTTATTTTTATTGTCAGAATGGGTCGTCCATTCGAACTGGACGGTTGAACCGTCAACTCAAAAACCGGTGGCTAGAAAGGTTCCATTTTGGGGTCGTATGAGTCACACTCAAATGACATAACATATATGATACTGCTTAATGGATTTCACATACTCTATTTTTTGCTTGTAATTTTTTTTGTCAGAACAGGTCGTTTGTTTGAACAGGATGGTTGAATTACCGTTTTTTTTATTTTTTTAATTGAAAATCGTCTAGAAAACCGGTTCCATTTTACCCCAATCACGGTCCCTAGCCAAAAACCATTGAATCGGTCAACGATCCATTACCCCGAACAATCAAGCCGTCGACCCATTGTCAATGGTTTTTAATCACTTTTTTATATATATGCTCATTGGATCTTGAAATATTCACCCTCAATACCCTCAAGTTGCACAACATTTTATACATATATTATGCATTATATAACATTAAATATTATAAACATCTAATTTTTTATTATTTAATGTGATAGGTGCTAAACCCAACCAAGGGCATCGCCCATGATCACCCCAAGTGTTAAGCCCTATCATATTCATCATTGGCTAAGGATTGAGGTTGTCTAGGGCTGTATTTTTCACGTTGGAGAAGTCAAAATCCAGTGAAAAAAAAAATTAACAAAAAAGCTCAATATGGGCTTTTTACATGAAATACATTTGAAGCATGAAAAAAACGCATTTATCCTTTTATTTACGTTTGCATGAAACTATTCTGGAAAAAAAAAAACCTGGTGACCAGCCAAACACTAAAATAATACTTTTTGGAAATGCCCATTTGAAAAAATGATTTGAAATGATTTTTTCAGAAGCCCGTTTAGGCCAAGCACTCCCAAACAAGGCCATGATTACTTCTACTTTTCTTTTCCAATATTTTTGGGCCAATAATGTGATTACAGTAGGCTTCCGGGTCGAGTTCACATCTGTGAACCAGAAGGGGGCGCCCCACAACGCTTTACAGTACATCTCCACCGTGTATTGAAAACATCTCCGAATAATGTATCAGAAATGATGATATCATCGAGAAATGTTCTCAATACACGGCGGAGATGTGCTGTAGAACGTTGTGGGGCGCAGATTTGAACTTGGATCGAGTTCACATCTAAATTGGTGTTCCTTCAACTCATCGGATTAAACTAATCATAGTTACTATTTTTATTGCACACCGTTAAATTAATCCGATTAAACTCATAGGATTAAACTCAGATTTGAACTCTTCCGGATCACACGGTTTACGTTCTATCTGAATTGGTGTCCCTACAACTCATCAGATTAAATTAAACTAATCATAATTACTATTTTTGTTGCACACCGTTAACCACCTCCACGCCCCCAACCCTCAAAAAAAAATAAATAAATAAATAAAAGAAGAAAAAAGGGGGCAGGGAGAAAATAACGAATCATTCCGAAGATGGTATAAGGATTTCAAGCATAGAAGATTACAAGTGATATTCCCTTAACTCGGTAAGTTGGTGACAGTACAGATAGCTAATCAACGTTATGAAACCCTGGAAGAAGAGAAGTGATAAATCCAACAACAATCATTTGGATCTCCTTTGCTATCCCCAACCAGTTGACACCATTCCCTGCACCAGGTTCTGGCCGATTCTCATTTTCAACTTGTTGATTAGCGTCATCCTCATGCTGAAGGTCATCTCCGACTCCAGGTTGTGCCTCTGTAAAAGGGAATAATGGAAAATAAGGCATCCCAACATTTCAGGAAGTTGATTGCATGAAATGCAAGCTTCATGGTGGACATAATTTGCTGGTAGATGAGCTTAGTGTTCAAACAAAAAATGCAGGTGTATATGCAGAGAAGATAGGAAAGAACAATTACCTCCTGGAGCAGCATTCTCATCCTCAGGCCTAGCAGGAGCAGGGCCATTCTCAGCTCTGACTCCAGGTCGTAGTTGTGGAGGTGCTACTGGCCTCTGCATGCCTTGTGAAAGCCACCGTATCAGTGGTGTAAGAGCCCCAGTCTGGTATCTGCAACACCAACAATATAAACAATAATAATAGTGTTGTTTAGCAAAAATAATTCTTTTTTACTGGATCAGTAAACACCCTTTATATAGTGGAATGGAAAAAACAGGGTGACGGGATCTCCTGCAAGCAAAAAGCCAAAAACTCTGCACACTGTGAAAGTAGGGGTATCCAGTCGTACATTAATGTGCAGCTGGATGCCATGTGTGCAGATTTTTTGGTTGCAGGAGATCCAGACTCCAAAACAGGATTCATGATGCCAATCCCATATAAAAGGGATAAGGCTTTGTTAAGATGAGTTGAGCAAAACAAGTCAAGTTTACAAGAGCATCACACAAATGACCAATTCAGATGAATGGACAGATTCGTCATGATGTCATGTCACCCCCCCCCCCGCCCCAAAAAAAAAAAAAAAAAAAAAAACAAAAACAAAAATCCAGATCCAAATTGTATGAATGCCCAGCCCAACTCCAGTAAGATGTAAATCAGGTACAAGTTTCAGATATGCCTATATCCAATTGATCATTAATGGAACTTTACCGGCCCTAAAAGGAGAAAATGAGGGAGG
Organism: Nelumbo lutea; assembly: GCF_056320005.1. Classification (NCBI taxonomy): domain Eukaryota; kingdom Viridiplantae; phylum Streptophyta; class Magnoliopsida; order Proteales; family Nelumbonaceae; genus Nelumbo; species Nelumbo lutea. Next base: position 12,879,657 of record NC_142690.1, read on the forward strand.
GGGATTCCATAATAAGGCAACTGCAGATGATTGGATGCCATGGAATGACAACACACGCTTGAACTAAGAGATTATTTCAACAAAGTGCAGCCACTTACAGATACACGACTAAAGCAAAAAAGAGAAGAAGAATGAGTCTTTGTCTTGATCCATCTTGGTTGAACACGAAAATAACAGCTAACAGCTTCAGTATGAGCAACAAGTCAATCTGAAATGCAAACTGAAATCTCCTTACAACTTGTCTTTGTGGGGCATGTTGTTGCCGAACGTCTTGGCCATGTTCCTCATTGACTGCTCCACCCTCAGGAGCAGCTGTCCTTCTATTGGCACACACAGGAAATGCAAACATTTTTTATGATCAAATGGAATCTGCTATGTTTTCATTGCATACATCTAGTACAACTAAAAGAGCATCATATACTGAAGTTTATTGACTTACAATGTAGATATATAATTCATTAGTACCACATGGTATATTGTAATACATATATGTCTTGTAAGTTTTCTTTATCCAATCCAATAACTTTGATTACAATCCCAGTAGAAGACCTAAAACTTTACCAATGGGCCTTGTCAATTTTATATATTTGTACCAAGCCCACACCAGCCCGAGCCTAGCACAAGGTCTGTATACTAAGTCATGCAAGGTAAGTTTTTAGCACCTTATGCCAACTTCAGGCCTGGTCACAATCCAAGCCCATACTCATAGTCTCATCCTTAGACCGTGCCCTTCTCTCAGCATAGCAAGGTTGATCTTATAACCCTCAAACCTGTATATATTAATATAGTGGAGGGAAAATCTTCCTCAAAAAGTAATTGCATAGTTATACTACCATCCATATGAACAACTATCGACAAAATCAGCTGTGTATCCTTTTTACAGACATTCATGTTTGCTTTCTCAATGCTGCATTTGATGGCATGGATACATCCACTTAGCTGGGCAAACACCTAGCATAAATTATGATGCAAATATAGAAAAACTAAAATGTTGGGCCAAGTGGAGAAAATGGATTGGAGCATGCATCTTTACAGTTTCTTTTTTCTGTCAATAGTGGTGCTTCTGGCAAACCTTTTAGGAGGGCCCATAGATCTCAGGTGGGGCAACCTGGTCTCTCCATTTCTCTTCATCATGGAAGTAGAGGCTTCAAGTATAATGATACTCAGTGCTCAAGATCTTGGGTCGATTTCTGGTTTCAAAGTTAATATGAAAACCCTATTATTACCCACATCCAGAATGCAGATGAAACACAGTTCTTGATTTCTCCATTGACCAGGCTAGAAATGCAAGTATTCATCAAAAAAACTAAGAGCAATATTGTGTTATTTTGAGGAAAAGTCTGCTGGAACATAAGACTTTCTTCTTTCAAGACTGTTGGAACATAATCAAAGGAGACTTGCTAGAAGTTTCAAAGAATTTGAGGAACAGTCTATAATTAGTCGTGGAGTAAATGCAACTTTCCTAGCCCTGGTCCCAAAGAAGAAAGAGGCCAAACATCCCAAAGACTTAAAGGCCAATCAGTTTGGTAACAAGCATCTATAAAATACTGGCAAAGGTCTTATCTTTGAGGATCAAAAAGGCTCTTCCCCCCCTCATAAGTCAAGCTCAAGGTGCTTTTGTTCATAGTTGCTAAAAGTCAAGGTGTTTGGGCAAGGCGCCTAGGCGACGCCTTGACAACTATGCCATGAAGACTAATAAACGATAAAAAATTATTCGTGATGATTTCTAAAAATCCAATCAATACCTTTTGGGCTTCTTGCCCCCAAATAATAATAAAATAGAGAGGAAGACCATGGAACTTTCCTGCTTTGGAGACAGTGCCTAGTACCAAAAAGGCAGGTTTCAGTGGGAATAAACTATGAGAAATAGGAAGGACAAGAACGTCAAATCTTCAAAAAAAAAACAAAGATAAGGTAGTTCAGCAGGCATCTTAAGGAAACACATAGCTAAATGATTTGATTCTTTCCATTTCCTATCATTAACAAATTCATCAATGATGGAAAAATGTGGATAACAAATATTAAAACAAGTAGAGAACATTCCCAAGCATAAGAACATAGGAGACACCAAAACAGAGACCAGGAAATTACAACTACAAGGCCACAGATGGAGCAAAAACCAAAAAAAAAAATGCAACATTGTAACTCAGAAGTACAAAAAAACTAGAAAATAAACCATTCTTAGACATCAACACCCAAATGTAAAGAAGTCCTCATCAACCCTCCTTGGAAAGACCATCTACCACTGAGGGGGTTTTTACCAATATGCATGATTTTTTTAAAACAGAAACTGCCACATCAGAAAGAACAATGTAGCAGTTGTTTTTGTTTTAAAAAGCAAAGTCATGCATATTGAAAAACACCTTTTGACTTGGCAGACCTTGAGATCCATCTGAATGAGGTGTTTATTCTGGAACCTAAGGGAAGAGGACCTTGTCAAATCATTTAATCACAGAGAGACACGTTTTTATTACTTATTAACCAGTGGACACAATCAATTTAGAAATAATGTTCCTGCTTTCAAATAAGAGTTGCCAAAAAAATACTTACGTTGGTAGACTGTAGGTAAGGGGAATAAGAGTGTTGGTTGGAATTCCAGACATTGGCCCCATGAATGGAAGAACAGGAACAGCATATATGCCAGCACCACGATTACTGTGTTCCTGGTTCTGCACAGGGATTAACCCTGGGGCAAGTGCAGGGTACATGATTGGATACATCTGAAGTTCACCATTGGGAAAAGCAGGGAAAAAAGGAAATGCAGGTACCTGAGAGGGAAGAAAAAGAAACAAGGAAAAGAGAGTTATCACTAATCATAGAATAATCACCAAAAAATATTTTAAGAACAAGAAGAAAAGGAGAAGCATCAAATATTTAAACCTTAAAGACCACAAAGGCCTATATGACTTCATATTTTCTTTTCAACATTATACATCAGTCTATATTGATGCTGAGACAAGATACAAATAAACATATACACATATTGAAAAACACAGCAGTTGGAGTTGGATGTTTGCTTTTGGTTAAACACATAGTATTCCTTAAAGGTCTATCTACTTTCAGACGCTGACCTGCTTAGTTATATCTTTCTTATAAGGCTTTTTTGGTCCTTCCTCTCTCTAAGACACCGCCGATGTGTTGGCATGTCCAAATGGGAATTTCTGACCATAATGGCTGCAAAGTTTAAGTACTGTATGAGTTGTAAGCAATTGCATTGGCTGCAAAAGTTTCAGGCAAAATGGTTTCCTCCAGTAAACCAAAGATTTAAACTTAACTTCGATGGAAGTCCCTCCAGAAACCAGGGTCCTTTGGGCATAGGTGGTGTAGTAAAAGATGGAGAAGGAAGAATTGTGGCTGTGTTTTCTGGGCCAATAGGAGTGGCTAACTCGCTAAGAACTTAAGTGTTATCTCTCCATCAAGGAATGAGATTGGTAAAGCAGTTGGGTATTCAACAGTTTGAAGTGGAAGGGGATTCAAAATTAGAGATAGAGTGGCTGCAAACAGGTACTAAGGGGACTTGGACTCACAGGCAGAGCTTGAGGGAGATTACAAGCCTTTCAAGAGAGATTGGAATGTTGTTTAGATGGGTTAGAAAGTCAGCAAATGGTTTGGCAGACTCTCTAGCCAAACAAGGGACAGATAGAGGAGATTTATTCTGGACTGAGTTGTAATAGCAAACCTGCTGGTGGTCAGAAACCCTAGTTTAAGGGGTTGGACCGTTGGACCTTTGTGTCCTTCAAATTTTATCAAGTTTTAATAAAAGTTATCGTTTCCCATTAAAAAAAAAAAAACTCTATTGGTGTTTTTCATCCTATATATTATGTCCTCTCTGCTCAGTATGTCAAGATTGCTTGATCTCATTTTGTTTTCACCAACTTGCAGATAGTTAATAACTAAATTTTATGATTTCATTTGCATAAATGATCAATAAGTATCCTCCTCTACATGGCTTCCTGTTGGGATTCAGTTCAAAAAAGAACTTTGGGTCATCTATTGTTATGACATGTCCAGAAATCTCTCTGCTATTCCTTGACCTTCACTGATCCCACACACAGAGATGGCTACCTAACAAAAGCCATTTTCCTAAGAAAGGGCACATGCTAGAGACTTTTTTTTATCAATAAATGCTAGAGGCATTTATTGGCCTCATTAGGGAAGCTCAGGCTATATAAGCAGAAGTAACAGCCCTTCTTGTTGGCCTTAGAGAGGTCATGTCCTGGAGTATATCTTCCCTTCTTGTGAAACAATATTTTGCAAATACCATTAGATGGGGAAAGAATTTGGTAGAGGACCATGGTGGCTATTGAATAATCTGAACAATATTCGTCAGTTGCTGGATTCTTGTATGCTGCATTGGAGTACGATGAATTTCCGGGCCCTGATTTCTAACATATATTGCGGACAAATCTGGAGTGAATAAGGAGAGGATGTACAGTGGGTCATTGCCTTAGACATTGTGTTTAGCACTTTTTCTCCATATGGCATTGATCAATTGATTTTTTTTTGCTGGCAATCTATTAAGCATATCTGCATCTCGCAATCTCTTCTATTATATTAATGAAATAGATATGACCATTACTGACCAAAGAAAAAGGAAACTGACTAACTATGGTGCCTGCCATGCATTATTCAAATTATAGGTTTGCAATTGGATACATCATTCAAATTTTATGCCCTAGGAAATCTGCAAAAAATAACCCTAGTACAAAGAAGATTGGTTTCACTATTAATCATTTACAACTAGTTCTAAGTACTTAAAGTTGTTTGGTAAGTTACGTAAACTTGACTTTGAGGGAATGAGTAACCCTCAAAAAGAAAATTCACTGATTTAGTCTAAGGTTTTGTATTTTAGGGGTTGGTTTTATGTCAAATAAAGGGCATTTCGGAAAGATACGTTCAAGTGGTGAAGTAAAGGAAGCTCTGATTATGGGTCCTAGGACTAAAAGCGACAACAGCAAACTTCCACAATGCATAATGAGGTGGTTACCTAAGTCCAAAAAGATAACATGGGAGAGGATGATCCGAAGATAATATTCATGCTTATGAAGAGACTCTGGAGTAAATAGAAGGCTGTAGCAGAATCGATTGTAAGATTTGAAAATCATAGAATAATAAAAATGTCATCATGATTTCTTGATGGTTATTATAGGTTCTTCGTGTTTGTCCCCCTCGGAGGCAGGATCTTTATGTTTTGCTAGAATCTATGCACAAACATTTCTGTGTAACTTGTGCTTCATATCAGGTCAAATCGATATAGCTTTGACCATATCATACCTTAAGAGAGCTTTTCAACATTGAGAATCTTATAATTCCCAGCCAGTTAGGACACTTGAAAACGGCGTTTTCAAATCCTTATCCTCTAAGAGAGACAATAAATAAATATAAAAATGAAAATAAAAATAGATTAACCTATAGCTTTTAAGAATTTCGGAACTTTCAAATAATCAAAAGCTCCAGAGATAAAGAACGAAAGGAAACCATTTAATGTTGAGAAAAAAAAAAGAAAAGAAAAATTCGTGAATTCAGTTTTAGAACCAACAAAATCATCTTCTGCAAATAGAAACCAGAAAACACAAAATCATGAACCTCTAGGCACTCATATTCGGAAAACCATGAGAAACCGAACGAAAAAATGAAACCCTAGATCAATATGAAAAGTTGTGCAAAAGGAACGGAGAAGAATAAATCGGATTGAGAGATCACAAATTGACAATTCGGATGGCGGTTCGAAGGTTTGAGTACCTGAGACTGAGACTGCTTGAGATTTTCTTCAGATGACTTGGGTAGCGAAGAGGGTGGAGGGTCTGAGACCCGAGTTTCTGATTCTTCCGCCATTACAGGTGCTCGCCAAATCCCGAGTTCTGGAGAGAGAGAATGAGAGGGAGCAGAAGTTTCTTATTAATTGACTCCGAAGAGTGGAGGTGGTCCGGACCCATTGCTGAATGCGTGTCATCGCCAACGTGTTGGTCATTCATTGGATGGAATCTTTTGCAAAGCTTAACATTTTTTTAAGCTGGCGGTTTCCACAGTTAAACTTCCCGGTTAAAACCAGAAAGTCTGAACCGCCCAGCCACCCGGTTCGTTGCACCAAATATTTGAGGGCACATATGAGGGCTGAATGGTATTAGCAGTGGTGCCGTGGTGCAGTCGTGCAGATTCGAGTCCCGCTATTGACCGGATCTACTACTCATACTCACACATGACGCCTCACACCGACCTCATATGCACATCTCGCCGTGCATTGTGATGTACTTACGTGTTATCATTTACGGGAGATGTTCTCCCAATGCATTGTGAATGTGCCTGTGAGATCGGTGTGAGGCGCCCTGTGTGAGAAGTACATCTCAATTCTTCACTATTATCATCTTTATAAGAAAAATAATTAGAGGGGAACCTGCGCATATGGTTAAGTTAAGGGAAAATCCTGGGCCTAGTGCCACTTTGGTTTTTGGTTTTTAACACACTTTTAAAACGTGATAATCTAGTACCTATCATTAATTAGCTGTTTAGTGGCATTTGAAAATGACACAAATGTCCTTCAAGTGTTATTTAATTTTTTTTATCAACCATCTAAACGTTGACAAAAAATTAACAGTCCTAAATCTTTTCCTTTTCCATTCAAGAAAGTTGGGGTCACATCAGGTTTGAGTGGGCATTCTGGTGACCCCAATGTTGATAAAAAATTAACAATCTCAAAGGGCTTTTTTGTCTTTTTCAAATGCCACTTAATGACTAGTTAACAACTAGTTAATAGTAGGTACTGGATTGTCATGTTTTGAAATTTCGGGTACTGAATTGTCGCATTTTAAAGTTTGGAAACCAAAGTGGCACTAGACCCAAAGTACATAGCATAAACCGGAAATTTTCTCTTAAGTTAAAGATAAACAATAGAAACATGTAAGAGTATATAATTGTTTTATAGAATAATTAATAATTATTTATATTTTTTATATTACTTCTAATAATTTTTTTACAATACAAAAACAATAATAATTAATTTTAGATAGGATTGATTATCAAACTTAGGGATGGTAATTTTTCCCATTTCCCTAATCCCCATGGGGATCTGCCCCAAATGGGGTGGGGATGGGGATGATTTTCCCCTACAAGGATGGAGATGGGGAAATTTTCATCCCTGTTAGTGGGGACGGTGTGGGGACAGGGAGAGCACTCCCTACCCTGTGTGGACCCTAATCCCCACCCCATGGGATCCTTGCTAATATATGTGTATATATAATGAATACATTTATATATGTATATATGTACACATACATCTATATGTTAATATTTTTAGAAATATAGTTGAATATGTTTGAATCTTAAATTTTAATTATTTTATTTTTATATTTTTAATAAAATAAAAAATAAAAAAATAATGGTTGATATTATAAAGAATCACAGGAGTGGGGATCCCCATGGAGACATGGATGGGGATAACTTTGTCCTTGTTACCAGGGATGGGGAGAGGCTCCTCGTCCCTGCTCCACCCCGTTTCCATTCTTAACCGAACTAATGAAACTGACCAACCCGATTTCTACTATTTACAATCGACTTTTGTTCAACAATTTTCCAACCCGACTACGTTGGATTAGTTTCGCTTTGGCCATTTGCAAATTGACTAAAACCGAATGACCTAAACATATATATATATATTCAAATATTTTTTTTTAATATGAGAAAGTGGGAAATTTTCAATATTTCTTAGGCTAAAATAGTATATATCATAATTTTAATTTTTAAATTTATTTTTTAATAATGCCATTGTAATTTTTTAAATTTAAACTTAATTTTTTAAGTTTAAATCTTTTGAACCAACCGACCAAACCGAAAATTGACCCAAACCAATATAATTTGAGTGACCAACCCCCCAACCTGACCAGGTTGATTTGGTTGGCCAAAACAACTTACAATTGAACCAAACCAACCCGTGAATAATAGTTTAATCTCCAATAATTATTAAAAATTTGTAGCGAAAAACATAATAAATTAAATTTCATAAGCTAAGTAACAGTAATTTAAACTCCAATAATTATTAATTTTTTTTTATTAAATAAAAAAATAAAAATAGATTTATACATAATTACTGAAAATATATTTATCACAAAAAACAATAAATATTTACTGAAATACAATACATATTAATTTTAGTTAGATAAATATATAATAAATAAAGATAGTTTTTAAAATTATTATTAATAAACCATAATTTTTTTGAAAGTTATTTTCTAGAATTGTTAATTGGTATAAATGAAATAAGTTATTTACAATATTATTTATTTATTGAAATACTATCACTATTTAAATTTTAAAATATTAATTACTTGTTGAATTTAATAATCCATAAAATATAGTACTATCAATACACGATTTTGTTATTTTAACTATTTAAAATCTAGTTATGTTAAATATTTCGTTATTTAACGAAAAATAATTAAATTCTTAATCTATTTATTATAATTAAAAGTTATTCAGTAACTATTTAAAATATATTATTAATTGATTTAACATATTATTTAACTAAAAATTTAAAATATTCATTTTAACACTTCCCAAAATGGTTGAGCGTTTAGTCACTATTCCATTGATGTAGTGCCTAATGGCACCTAGTTGTCCATAAACGGTTTATCAAGTACTTTTCTCGATTTTGAAGACAAAATCAAATACAAACGTTTATTTAATAAACGGATGTTACACCAAACACATACGCAATCTTCACTTGAAAAAGTACAGCCCCTATGGGGTGTGAGCCATTGGTTAATACCAAAAAAAAGGGGGGGTTCACCTTTTGGATTTTGAGGGGGGGCAAAGTTGCTCGAGGTGAATCCTGTTAATCAAGAAGCCCATGTTCCTTTTTTAGATTTACAAGCGGAGGACCCATGTGTTGTTTTGCAGGGGCTACGAGAAAATAAAGTAGTTTTCAAATAAACAATTTTATGAGTTTATTACTTAAATGTGAGTTCGACATCGATGAATGCAAAGCCCGTTCAAACAACCGTTATAGCCTTGCATTGGAAATATCTCCATACTTATGTGCTTTATTTCATGGGGAGATATTTCTGATGTAAGGTTGGAAGAGGTTGTTCTACCATCGTGAGCTAAGGTTTGCACTAACCAAAATTGAACTCCTATGTACCATGAACTTTCAAATTATACTTATATATACCTTGTTGATCAGCCCCGTTACTACCTTGCTCTTTTATAATGCCGATATTACCCTTATAACTAAAAACCAAAACCCAGATGGACTTTTGGTAACAATATTCTAAAGCATGTTTGTATTTTTATCTTATTTATGTTTTCCTAAGCACTACATTCATATTTTTGGCCAACCCTATTACTAAAAAACATTTAATTAAGGGACTTACTCATAGAAGACCTTTTTGATGGGACCATAGCAAAACTTGGAGACAACGAAAGTATCTATTAAAGAAAGTACTGATTACTAGAACTGGGGTTCTCCTCTAATGTGGCTTCAACTTTCAATAAAAGGTTTACAACCCGTTGCATGGGCTCCTTATCAATGGACGATTGAACTGCCAATTTTTCACAACAATAAAATATCAAAGGACAAGACTCAGGAAAATCAAACGAAAACCATTTAAAGGAAGAAAAAATGAAGAGATTGAAGGTTTTGAGGAAGAGGGTAACTCTGACTTACGAGATCTCTTCTCAATTTCATCGATGAGGGGTCAATGGCTTTGTCTTCAGCATCTTCGAAACGACTCAAGAAAAAAGAGAATCTCTTATAGCCTCTAATCTTGAAATTCCTTTGGACCGTCTTCCTCGTTCCTGCTCTTATCTTCTTCGCCTGTTTACTCTGATACTCTTTCCTGCTCCCATCTTATTCGATGGGTCGAGTTTGGTTCGAGACTGGGGGTGGCAATTATATTTGTCAATTCCCTAACACCCCCCCTCTCTCTCTCCACGCTCTCTTTCCCTTCCCCTGTTCCACCACCGCCACTGCAATGGCATATTTGGCATCATATCCCCCCCCCCTCTCTCTCTCTCTCTCTATCTCTCTCCTCTTTCCCTCCCTTTTTTTGCCAGTCTTGTTCTTCTTTTCCTAATCCTTCAGTTTCGCCCACCTTTGTTGTTACCGCCAAGCTAGTAGTGGTGGTTCCTCTCCTCATTCTCCTCCCTCTCTCTCTCTCTCGAACATCATTGGCGAGTTCATCTATTTTGAGAACTTAACAGTTAAAGGTTATTTTTGTCTTTTACCTTTTATTTGGATACATTTAAGTAATCTATTAAATATACAAGGTATATATAAGTAACTAATCCTAATTTTATTCATGGGATTGTAAGATTGAAAATCATAAAAAAAATAATAATAATAATAACTTGTCAAATAAATATAAACTGTCTTTTTGGAAAAAAGAAAAAGAATTTATTTTCACTAAATTATTATTTTTTTAAATAAAACCACATAACCTCTCCACCTCTTTCTCTCTTAACACAAGACCCTACCGGGTCCCACATAATCCTTCCCCCCTCCTTCCCTTCTCTCTTTCACCCTAATACCCCATTATGACACAAGGTCCCATACAAACTCTCTTTCTCTCCTAACACAAGACCCTATAGGTTCCATACAACCTCTCTCTCTCTCTCTCTCTCTCTCTCTCTCCTAATATTTGATCCATTGGGTGCCACACAACCCCACACTCTCTCTCCCCCTCTTTCTCTTCCACCCCATTTATGAGATAGGGTCCCACACAACCCCTATCACTAGGCCCATTGCATCCAACATACAACCCCTTCTCTCTTGACATTTAGCTTAACCATATCCCGCATATGCTTGTAAATGATACCCAAAATCCAAGGCCCACCCAATATTCCATTCGATTATCTTGGATTTAGATGCTGTAATTATATAATCAGATCAGACTCAAATGTTACAAACTTATAATATACATATGATTAATAATAAGATCGGATTCAGATTTGATCTCATTTCATCCACTTAGAATCCGAATCTAATTATATTATAATATTTATTAATTTTAATATATAAATTTTATATAATGATATTTAAAATTATAAAAATATATTCTATATATTATTATTATATATGAATCTATATATATAATAAATTTAGTATGTTATATTTATATTAATTTATTATATATGAAAATTAAAAAGATAAATATATTTTTAATTTTCTTGGTTATTTTAGAAAATTTAAAGTGGAGCCGAATTAAATCCAAATCCGATTCGAGTCCGTTATAATTCAAATTCAAATCTGAGTCTTTAAATCCGATTGGATTTTGGGTCGGGTTTGAATGTAGGTTCTCATTAATCTAATCATATGCAAATTAACAGGGCTTTTGTGCCTACACTAAGCAAGGGCATTAAAGTCTAAATAATAGACAATAGATATCAATAGAAAAACTTTAATTTTCTTTAAAAATAGAAAATTAACATTAAAAACTTCAATAGTTTTTCAAAAAAATCATATCTCAAAAAATAAAAATGAAATCAAAAATAATTTTTAGGAAGTTCCTTACTAAGTGACTATAATATTAAAAATATAGAAAATAATTAAAAAGAATAAGAATTAGGTTATTACTAATATTTGAAAGAATATAAAAAATATAGGAAACAATGAAATTTGTGAGATTTAGGAGAGAGGTTTCAAGAGGTTTAAACACTAAACAGTAAAAGAAAAACATAAAAAATAAATGATTCTAATAGTACGAATAGTAAAGGAGTTAAAATCAAAACAATTAAGTAAATGGAATGTTGGGAATCTTATATATTTAGTGGGTAAATATCTAGAAGGCTAATTGGATAAAAGAGTTGCATGGTAGAATTGTAAAGAATAAAGGTTTTAGTGGATAAATATGTACAAGGCATAATGGCATGTTTCATAAATACACTTATTTAACAAGGTTAAAGAATGCACAAGGGTACTATGTGATTGCATTTGCCGAATGTAGAGGGGTCATTCGTACCCCATTTCATTGTTAGTATATATAGTAAGAAGGAAATGGGGTATAGATAGATAGAGAGATGTGGGAATCAGAAAAAGTTTATTTTTCTAGGTATACCCATTTCCCTACTGGATAAATAACTTGTCAACACATTGATAGAACAAAAATAGCGTTTTTAAAAGAACAGTATTGATTTTTACCTATGAAATGCCAAAATATATTTCCAAATTTGATGCTCAATATCTTGAAACCAAGGTTCAAAGTATTGATTTTCATGTATCACTTGACTTAAAGCATATATTCCCAAATTTGATGCTCACATGTGCATATCCCCTAATTCCTAGTACTGCGTGCATTTACCAATATGAACCTTTCTTGAAAAGAAATGGGATTTGTTGCCAATAAAAAGCATGCTAAGATGATGATAACATAGCATTTAGTTGTACATTAGTAGCATCTCCCAATGAATGTAACGTTCAAACATGGGTAGTTCTCCCAACATGTTGAATGCCATATTGCCATGTTGTCAACGCGCGTATTGTGCCAAACACTATTCTCGATGTAAATTTCAACCAACAATGTTGATGTGGCAAAGAAAAAAAAAGGATGGATTTTTAGTGAAATGCCTACATATTTGACACACACTCTCTCTCTTTCTCTCTATGTATTTATATACCCAACCCTTAATTTTTGCACAGATTGGATGTGAATTAACGGATTGTGGGATGGGATTTGGCCTGACCTAAACTTATGTTGTTCTTGGGGTGAGGCCTTTAGTAGCTTGAGCCTAACTTAAACTTGACTTGACCCAAACCAACAATGATGGAGCTAGGGTTTTTTCTTGGGGGGGCTAGAAGTTACCAAACAATGGATTGGGGGGCCGGGTGGACAAAAGTTAATAAACATGGATGGACGGCAAAATACAAGTGCAAAATAAATGGGATTGTGGGGATTTTTCAAGCATAGGAGGGTCCATTTGTACATATTTTCAATTAATTTCACTTCAATAAAAGCCTAATAAAATATGATAATACAAAAATATAGTCATAAGTTCTATCAAACTCGACCAAATTTCCCAAGCCTGACTAAGTTTGGCCTTACCCAATCCGATGCCAAATTTAACCTAAGGTCTTAGTTTGTAGATTTGGGCTAGCCTAGGCTCGACTTTTGCACCTTTGGCTCAGTTTTTGGAGGAGTGCAACCTTTATAAATACAAAATACATACAAATATGAAAAGATCGACCTAAAGCCAATCCTATAGGTTGTTTTTGGTAAGAGAACAAACACAGATTTGTTTGATACAAATGCAAAAAGGAATGGTTCAAGAAAATGCAAAGTTGGGCCATATTTTTAGGGTAGATTGTATAGTTGAAGTTTGGTTCTGATGTATGCAAATTGTCATTACACATTTGTGACTATTTGTTTTTAGAAGATCCATACAAACACAACTTTCGTACATCTTAAAGCAAGCTTGACTATCAAACACCATCAATCTAGGGGATCAATTGTGTTAACAAATATATAAAGATCCACTTCAGATTTGAGCAAATGGCAAAATGGCAACAAAAAAAAGTTTAATAAAATATGGAAACCTTCAATGGTGATAGAATCAATAATGGTGATGACAGCAAAAACAATTGCGAGGGCAGACACCTCTAAACTACTAAGAATTCAAACAATCTTCTCCGCCTTATTCATTGAGCGTATACGAAGAGTTCAATTACATATGGGAACTGATGTAATCGTTTTCGGCCACGTACCAATGTTTTGCGATGTAAAATTTTTTGGCAAAGTACCTCGTTATTCGACCCGGTGGTGGCGTGCCTTAGTGACGAGCTACTTGGTGACGAACTGCCTTGGGGCGAACTGCCTTGTGGCGAACTGCCTCGGTGGCGAACTGCCTGGAGGCGAATTGCCTGGGGGCGAACTACCTTGGTGGCAAACTGCCTGGAGGCAAACTGCTTGGTGGCGAACTCCTTGGTGACTAACTGCCTTGGTGGCAAACTGCCTTGGTGGCGAACTGTCTGGGGGCGAACTGCCTTGGTGGCGAATTGTCTGGGGGCGAACTGCCTCGGGGCGAACTGCCTTGGTGGCGAACTGCCTGGAGGCGAACTGCCTGGGGGCGAACTGCCTTGGTGGTGAACTGCCTGGAGGCGAACTGCCTTGGTGGCGAACTGTCTGGAGGCGAACTGCCTCGGTGGCGAACTGCCTGGAGGCGAACTGCCTGGGGGCGAACTGCCTTGGTGGCGAACTGACTGGAGGCGAACTGCCTGGTGGCGAACTCCTTGGTGACTAACTGCCTTGGTGGCGAACTGCCTTGGTGGCGAACCGTTTGGGGGCGAACTGCCTTGGTGGCGAATTGTCTGGGGGCGAACTGCCTTGGGGCGAACTGCCTCGGGGTGAACTGCCTTGGTGGCGAACTGCCTGGGGGCGAACTGCCTTGGTGGCGAACTGCCTGGAGGCGAACTGCCTTGGTGGTGAACTGTCTGGGGGCGAACTGCCTCGGGGCGAACTGCCTTGGTGGCAAACTGCCTGGAGGCGAACTGCCTGGGGGTGAACTGCCTTGGTGGTGAACTGCCTGGGGGTGAACTGCCTTGGTGGTGAACTGCCTAGAGGCGAACTGCCTGGTGGCGAACTCCCTGGTGACTAACTGCCTTGGTGGCGAGCTGCCTTAGAGAATGTTGGAGCTCCTTGGTGCAGCGCAATTCGACTACCCTCAGCATGAGGTGGTCTTCTTTCCTTTGTAGGCTGCGGGAGATGAGGGACTTGCGAGAACTTCATCTTTTCCTCCTCTTTATAGGTGGCGGGAGCTGAGAGACCTGCGAGAACTCTATCTTTTCCTCCTCTTCGTAGGTGGCGGGAGCTAAGGGACCTCCGAGAACTCTATCTTTTCCTCCTCCTTGTAGGTGGCGGGAGTTGAGGGACCTCCGAGAACTCCATCTCTTCCTCCTCTTTGTAGTTGGGGGGAGCTGAGGGACTTCTGAGAACTGCATCTTTTCCTCCTCTTCGTAGGCGGCGGGAGCTGAAGGACCTGCGAAAACCGAGTCAGAGGTCCCGAGGGTACTTTCCCGGTGGGGACTCTCCGATGCTTAAGTTAGCACTCTTATTGTAGAGAGCTTTGAAGATAATATGAGAGAGCTAGAGAGCAGGGTTACTTCCCTTTCTTTTCCCTCCTCTCCCCTTTGGGGGGTGAGGTCTTTATATACCGGAGTCTTCGCGGGTTAGGTGGGTGAAAAGCCTCCAAATGGTAAGACTCGTCGCATCCTGTCAGAACCGGGGTACGGTGGTGAACTCCTTGAGGTCGTCAGGCTGGCGCTTGTGTCAGGCGGCTAGGTCGGCGCCTGGGCCGGGTTGTCAGAGGGGTGCCTGCATCAGTCGGCGGGTCAGTGTTTAGGCCAGGTCGCCAGGTCGGCGCCTGTGTCAGTCAGCGGGGCAGTGCCTAGATCAGGTTGTCAAGCTGGCGCCTGTGTCAGTCGGCGGGTCAGTGTCTAGATCAGGTCGTCAAGCTGGCGCCTTGGTCGGATCATGCGCTAGGCTGGTCCAGGTCGGCCAGGTCGCGCAGGCCGCGCGCGCCGCGCAGGCGCATGTCAGGCAGCGCGCAGGTCACGCCAAGCCGGCCAGACAGGTGCCCGGGTGGGTCACCAACTTCGTAAGTTTGTTGGCTGGGTGTTTTCCTAGTTGTCACGGGGTGCCACGTGTCATAATTTTACTGGAGGGCCAAATCTGCCCTCATCAGGAACTAATTACTTGCAACTTTGGTTCCATCTCCATTGGCTTCTCCAGCTATGAGTTAGCTAGCTATCTACTGAATTTTAGCTAAAACACTTGAGCACTTGAATTTTCTGCATGGCAATCACATTGCAAGTACGTATGAAATGAGTCCAGATTTGCTCCTCATAAAGCACGTCTCATACCAACCTCACAGGATGTTTTGATCGCACATCGGTGGAGAGATGCTTTTAATACACAGTGGGATGTGGTGTGTGTGAGGTCAGTCTGTGAGGCATGCTCTGTGTAGAGTAGATCCAAACTCACATAAAATGACTATATTTTTCAGATTTAAAAATATCATTAGTAATTTTTTGAAACTATGGCGCTGGAATGAATACAACCGGTTCTACATATGAGCTAATCCCTTTTTGGTGCTGATGTTATATTTTACATATAAAATATTTCAGATCTAAGGTTTTTAGATTTATTCCTTGATTGGAAGAGATTTGTGGCTTCCCACCGGAAGAAAAGACAAAAGCAATGTATGTGCCACATAAGAGAAAGCGGTGCTTCAAACAATGCCTTCTTGTTTGGTACTGTTTTTCCAAAAAAAATGTTGCTCCAGACTATGCCTTTAAAATCAGGAAAGTATGGTTTGGAGCAACACTGAATTTAATGTTTTTTTTTTTGAGAAAACAGTGTGTTTCTGCCAGTAGTGCAATGATGTGGCATCAATTTAGGCATTGGATAATATAGATCAATGTTGAAATCATTGCAGCCAGCATTGGTACCAAATAAAACCAGTGCTATTTTCTCAGAAAATGCCTACGTGGCAGCACTGGTTCCAAACAAAAAATAAGAACCGTTTTTTGCTTATAACTTCACATGCTCAACACTGTTTTTATGAGAAAACGGTGCAATGTTCACAGAACCGATGGCAAACACCTACAAAATCAATACCTTTTCTCCATTTAGATCCAAGTCAAAGGAGGCATTTGGCTAGTTAAGTGATTTCAAGGTGAGTGTGCTTATTGTTTTAGATTGGTTTAGAAAAATGGATCCACTTGCATATCCATAAGCTTTGAGAGAAAGATGATGTAGATTTCAAGGGGGTTTTGCTAGTTAGTGGTCAAACAAGCAGATTTATCTTTTATTTACCCCAATGATGGGTCAGAGCAAATGTTTACTTCGATTTTTTTCCAAGTAAACATTGTACTCATCTTGGGGGCGAATGAGTTGGTATGGACATTTTTGCTTCGATTTTTCGAGCATAATTTAATGTTTAACAAATATCAGCAAAACCGAACCAGGGTGCACATTTCCCCATTCTATGTTTGTATTCCTCAAATACAACCTAAGGCTCAATTGGATAAGAGATCAAATACAAATATGTACATTACAAGTATAAGGTTTATAAATACAATAAGAAAATCCATGATACCAAAAAAAACATGGTACCCGAAGAAATTTGACCAATCAAATACAATATACAACATATTTGTATCCCTATTATTAGTTTATTATCGGACCGTGCCTAAACCCAAATTCATGAGGGTTTGTACAGCTCTCTAAACATGAGTTCACATCAGCGCCCTCATCACCCTACAACACATCTCAACTGTGTATTGAAAACATCTCCCTGTGACAACTGATAATACACAGTTGGGATGTGCTGTGGGGCGTTGTGAGATGCTTCTTATGAGGCGCTGATGTGAATTCCTTTTCCATTATGAGTTCAAATCTGTGCCCCACGCCCAAGCGCCCCACAAACGTCCAACATAGTGGAAGCCCGCCACCTGTCCTCTCACACAAATTATCCCCTCAACACTTGTGGAGTTAAACGGTCACCCAAAACCCCAATCTCTCTCCATTCCTGCCCTCAACTCGGAGCTTGTGTGAGAACCATGACCCCCATTCACTCCCTCCATCCAAGCTCGGATCCAGCATAATCTCCGACACTAGCAATCACTCCAACAGTTTCACTGTTGCGAGGTACTCTTTGACTCTTTTATATCATCACTCTCTCACACCCATTTCCTTTAGGCTATGTTTGGTTCAAAGGAAATGGTAAGAAAATTAAGGGAAAGGTAGGAAAACCTATACAAGGTTTATAAAGGTTTCCTATCTTTCCCTTCCTTTCCCTACTTTTTCCTTCAAATCAAACACAACCTTAAGGTTTAATTTTATATTTGATATTTTCTTGTTTTTTAGTCACAAAGGAGGGGCTATTCATCCACCATCAGTCATCTCCGGCGACCACCAGTAGGAATAAAATATTTGAATTGTGGGGCACAAATTTGAACTCCAGTCTTCAATCCTAACATTAGTGTGTTTATTCCTTGAATCAAAATCCACCTCATAATGGTATGAATAGCTGAGACAGTGAGCAGAAAAACACCTCCTCCATTTGTCCTCCCAAAGTTATAGCTAATCGTTCTTTTAATTCGTTAGGTTCCCTCCAAATTGATCGAAAACTAGGGTTGTTCATGAGTCGGATTGGGTCGATTTATTAGTTTTTTTTTTTTCAATCGACCCGACTTGGTCAGGTTACCTAAAGATTAAACCTATTAAGCAAAACCATCCTGGTTGGTTTAGGTCGGTTTGGGTCAGTTTTGATTAAGTATATACATTTTTCGAAATATATATTTCAGCTTTAAATATATATATTTCAGAGTTATACATATTATATATAATATTTCAGAATATATTTTCTGGAAATATATTTAAGACTGAAATATACATTTCAGAAATATATATATATATATATATATATATATATATATATATATATATATATATATAAAACTGAAATATACATATTATATATAATATTTCAGTGAGAATATATTTATCCGAAATATATTTAAAACTGAAATATATATTCAGAATATACATATTATATATAATATTTTAGTTAGAATATATTTATAGATAACTCGATTCGATTTGATTTGGTTTTGGTTTTCACAAACCGAACCGAATTATCGGTTTACCCATCTTTCCAACTTGAAACCGACTAGTGGTGAAGAAAAAACCGACCAAATTGGGTTGGGTCGGGCCGGGTTGGTCGGCTTGGTTTGTTTGAATTTATTTGTGAACAGCCCTATCAAAAACACCTTTTTCTTGGAACCCATCTGGTCATCTTTCCATTTTCCCAACAACAGAAAAACTATTTGTCACTGCAAGCCGCAAGAAACAAGAATTCACATCTTAGCCCCACAAGGAGCCGCCCCACAGCACATCCCCACTGTGTATTGGGAACATCTTCTGATGATAGTACCAATCTCAATGATGTCATCATCGGGAGATGTTCCGATGGTGAAACTATTGGAGCAATCCTGGGTGTTGAAGATTGTTGGATCCGAGCTCAGATGGAGGGGAGTGAATGGGGTCAGGGTTCTCACATAGGCTCCGAGCTAAGGGCGAGAATGTGGAGAGGGTGGGGTTTTGGGCAAGTTTTTGGAACTAATTGGCCGTCTCATTAGCTTTGCACACATTGAAGGGGGAATTCGTGTAGGATGATATGTGGTGGCGGGCTTCCATTGTGTGGGGGCATTTGTGGGACACATTTGAACTCTTCCACTACACGGTTGGGATGTACTACCTATTGTTGGGCTAGGGGTGCAAATGGATTGATCCAAGATCTGGTCCTATTTAGACGAATTCAGATAACCCCTGTTCGAATCTTCGGATCGGATAATAGGATTTGGAATTACATCTTATTTGGATCACCCCTTATCCGATTCAAGAAGATTCGATCCGATATATATTATATATTTATAAACATATTTTTTTTATACTATACTTTTATAAATTTGTTATATTATTTATTTTTTTTATAAAAAACATATATATATATATATGATGAATATAATTAAAAAATACTTGTATTTTTTGTTTTTTATTTTATTTAAATTAGTATATTTTATTTTTCTTATAATAATTTATTAATTAAAAAAAAAACAAACCAGATGGGATCAGATGTAAAGATATGACTTACTGATAGGGTTTGAATTCAAATTGAATCCTATCAAATCAAATCAGATCGAATCCAACATATAGTGTCGGATCGGATTTGAATAGAATTTGATTCGAATCCGATTCAATCCGTTTGCATCCCGGTGATCCGAACCCTTTGCATCCCTATTGGCCCATCGTTTGCAACCAACGTCAGTTTTCATTGGGAACTCCCATACTTTTGTCATTGAGTGATGTTTCCAATACAGGTTGCGATGTAATATAGGTGCGCCGGGGGCGCGAATATGATCTCATCCGTACATTCACCTTTTGCTTATTGGGCATTCATTTTTCTAGTTGGTTTATAAACAATACATCAGTTTCCCGCTGGAATACTTTTCGGTTATGGGAAATCGGAATTCTCTTCATCGAATAAACCGCGACCTATCTTAATAAAACTGGTCCCATATATTTATCTACCGTTGATCACGCATCAGACGTCGTAGAAGAGTGTCTACGTATTTTCTGTTTACTCCAGCCGTTTGTGGTCAAATTAAATTCCAGATCAACGACCTAGATCCGAAAAGTTCTCGGGAAAGATATTTGACAATTGTATTGTAAATTAATTGGTCCCACTCATCACTACCCATTGGAAACAGACACCTCCCACCGTTCTTCTCGCTTTCTTAAGCTCTGCAATTTATTCCTCTCTCTCTGTCTATCTTTTGTGTTTCGAAGCTCCAATGATCAGAAGAACAGATTCGAGCCCTGAAATTTGAAGCCCAAACTTTGCACTTCAGCAATGACAAGCCCTCCAGCAGAAGAGTCTCTTCGACAGCACAAGCTGTGTGGCTTCGTCTGCGCTGTGCTCGTTGCGAATTCACCCAACCAGAAGGAACAGAATGGTCAATCCAAAGAACTAGTTGCCGGAATGCGTTGTTACATCTTCGGCGAAGGGTCCGATGTAGGTTTCCGCTGCGAAGATGGTACAATGTTGTCATTGATTCAATGCAATGGAAATTTGTCCCAGGAGAAAGATTCGAAAGAGAATATGGAGATCGGTTGTGGGATTTCGACTCCGGATTCGGGGAAACGTAAGGGCATTGGGAACGAATGCGGTTCCTCGAAGAAGAAGAGGCGGACAATGGGGCTCGTGAATGGTAGCATGAGTGTGGTTCATCAGCTTCACGCATTGACAATGCATAAATGCTTGGAGATTGTTGCTAGAGTGGTTAGATTTGCAATTCGTGATAACGGGGAGACGAGGGCTGTTGTTCTGGTTGATGTGTATTTGCCTATTGCGGTATGGTGTGGTTGGCAGTTCCCTAGATCAGGGTCAACTGCCGCGGCTCTGTTCAGACATTTGAGGTATAAAAATTCTTTTTGTAGCAATTTATAATTTTTGGATATGAAGTCTGTTCTTTGTAGGCCGTTCCATTTTCTATGGTTTCTTCTGTATTGTATGATCCTACCTTCCGAAGGAAAAGTTCCGCCTTTATCTCTTTTTCACAGATTTTAAGGGGAACTTCTATATACTTTAATTAACCATGCTAAGGTTTTTATAGGGTGGACAATAAATGGATGCAGAAGCTAGTAAGATTTTGCGCTGTTTTTATTAATCTCCTAAACCTTAGAAATTACTATTTGACCTTCAGAGGAAGTCACCAAAGATACAGTTTAGGGATTAAGTTCATGACTACAGAATTACGTAAGAAATTTTTTTCTGGTTTTGAGTGTGAACCTTAACTTCCTTGTTTGCAGTTCGATTTAAGTTAACATGATTTACAGACTATTAGTGGTTATAGAAATATGTAAGCACAAATTCATTGTGGTTTAGGGGTCAGTGTCAGCTTCCTAACTTTGATTCTAGTTAACGTGGTTTTCATTTTGCGCCCCCCGCCCCCTTACTCTGAATCTAAGTGAAATTGCCTTGTTTAACTACATAATTCTCTAATCATGTAATAAGGCCTCAAATAAGACCAAACATGGAAGATAGATTATTGGCTGGGGAATGGGGATAGACATTGTTAAGGATGATTGTGAAGATGAGACTAGGAAAATTATGATGTTTTTGGTGCATAGGTAATTCAAGGGTAACTGATGAAGGAAGATTTGGCCCGACCTTGTAATTATGCAACATGTGGCAAAGGCAACAGCTCGGCACAACAACACGCCTAAGGTGCGAGCACCAGAGGAACCAACGGTCCGAACTCCCTACCAGCAGCCCGAACTCACTACTGGAAACCCGAACTCTCCCTTGGGCCCCAAGTCAAACCCGAACTGGCCTGTCCTATGGCAGTTTGGAACACACCCCGCCGAACTGGCCTGCCTTATAGCAGTCCGGGATACACCTCACCGAAATGGCCTGTCTTATAGTAGTTTGGGACACCTCACCGGACTACCCTACCTTAGAGCAGTTCGGGACACACCTCACCGAACTGGCCTGCCTTATAGCAGTTCGGGACTCACCTCACTAAGCTGGCCTGCACTATGGTAATACAGGACATACCTCCGAACTCAAGACTTCACCTCGCTCACCACTCCAGAACTTTGCCTCTAGGATGCCAAACGAACAAACCGTACCATGCCTGACATCGAGGAAGTTCGTACCCAAGGGCGGCGCACCTGATTGACTTGGGATCTGATGCTTGACGGCCGCACTTCAAACGGCCACCTGCCACCGCCACCTGACACCGCCATCTCTAGTTATTAGAAACGGCTCTGACAAGGAGCAGTGGCGGTTCTGTCCCAGTAGAAAGGATGACACCCGAACTGGCAGAAACAGAGATAATCATACCCAACCTGACAAAGGCCTCGGAGTGAGCGCGCGAAGTGGTTATAAAAGGCCCCTACCCCCGACAACAAGGTATGTGAACTTTGCGCCAACTGGTCTTTACTTTGCCTTTGAGAGAATACTAACTTGAGCTTCGGAGTTATCTCACCGGGTTCCCCCTGGAGTTCCCTCATCTTCTCCGTTTCAAGCTCCCCGTTGCTCCAGTCAGAGGCAAAATCGTTGACAGCTAAGACCGGCCGAATTGCGCTCCATCAATTGGCGTCGTCTGTGGGAACGCTTCTAAAAGCCTCCCTCTAAATCTCTCTTACCTACTCTTCCAAAAAGCTCTGACACCCATGCACAGAAATGACCACCACCAGAGAGCAACTCCAAGTTCCCGTGGTGTGCATTGGGCAGTTCACCATCCCTCTTTCAGTGGATGGGATCCCCAGTTTGAATGTGCCACAAGCAGTGGCGCCCCTGAATCTTCCTTCGTTGAACACCCCTCTTCCACTCCCTATTGAAACAAACTTCGCTGAACCAACTGCTGTCTCACTAGTGACCTGCCAGAACCAGCTGGACGACCTAATGCAATGCAAGCCCAAATGCAACAATTCCAACAACATCAGCTCCAGCAACACCATGTACTACACCACCTCTCCCAACACCATTATCAGCAGCAGTTCCCTCAACTACCCCTAAACCAGTCAGTGCTTCCCTCCCGACACCCTGTCCCGAAGCCGGTTAAGGCCTTCCCTCAAGGTGGATGCCCCCACCGAGGAGAAGCTTCCCAACTCCAGAACCCCCCTAACAGCAAGGCCTCATCCCCAGCCGAAAGCAAAGAAAAATACCCCCGCCTCGCAGCTCGCAGCTCGCAGGTGGGTCGGGAACCTTGCCCACAAAGTCACCTCGGCGCTCCAAGCCTGAGTTCCCACTCACGGAGAACCGGTTCAGCGCCCTGGCAGCAGACCAACATTCCGGGCCCATCGAGCTTGGCAACACGGAGGCCAGCAGTGCCAGCACCAGGCCCGCTCAAAGAAGGCGCCGGCGAAGTCGCCGAACTGCTACCCGTGTCCTACCCAAGCTCAGAGGCAAGGAAGAGACAAGCTCGAACGAGGTAAAAACTGTTCCAATTCTCTCAGTTCCTTCCCCCCTTTCATCAGAACTTCTGGCAGTCCCCATGCCCAGAGACTTCAAACTTCCATCTCTGGACAAGTATAATGGGTCCTTTGACCCCAACGACCACGTCGACACTTTCTAGTCACAAATGCACCTCGCTAGGGCCAGTGAGTCATGCATGTGTGTGGTCTTCACCACCACCTTCAGGGGGTGGCTCGCACCTGGTACCGGAACCTAGCTCCCGGGTCAATAAGAAGCTGGGCCCAGTTCGTGTAGATCTTCACCGCACACTTTATTACCAGCAAGCGGTGCCCCAGAACCGAGGAAAGTATCTTCGGGGTAATCCAGAGGGAAGGAGAATCCATCCGAAGCTACATCAAGCGGTTTAACGAAGCATGTTTGCAGATACCGCGGTTAGACCCCGCGGTACAGCTCGCGGCGGCCAAAAGAGGGGTAACGCACAAGGAGTTCAAATGGCACATGGTGGCCAGCCAGCCAGCAACCGTGGTCGATTTCCTCTAGCTCGCGGACAAGTTCATGAGAACAGAGGAAGAAATCAACCAAAGAACCGAAGGCGGGGTCGAGAAAAGAAAAAGAGAAGGTGATCCCTCCAACCCATGTGACAGAAGAAGCCAGGCCCGAGAGGCGAAGTCAAGCCAGCCGTCCCGAGCTCCCTTAGCAGTTCGGACGGATTACACGCCGTTGAACACAAGGCGTACCGAGATCTTGATGACGATCAAGGATGCCCCCTACATAAAGTGGCCACATCGCCTAAAGAGTAATCCAAACGAGAGAAATAAAAATCTATACTGTAGTTTTCATAAAGATCACGGTCATAGTACCGAACAATGTAATAATCTCCGGGACGAGATAGAGGGACTCATCTGTCGCGGATACTTGAGAAATTTTGTACATAACGACAATAATAATAAAGCAGATCGGCAAGGGGAGCACGAAAAGGATGCCCCCGAGTCCAGCAGCAGATCGACCGAAGCCTTGCAGCGAACTCCCCCAGAAGAGAGGCCAGTTCGGGGAACCATCCACGTGATAGTGGGCGGTTCGGTGGTAGCAGGTTGCACTTCGGCAGCAGCACGGACGTCAGTTCTCGAGGCGGCCCGAGAAGAGCAGAACCCTCCAAAGAGGTGTTCACTATCTCCATGATGATGCGCTCGTCATAAAACTAAGGATCAGCGACTTCGAAGTCCGGTGCGTACTTGTGGACTCAGGCAGTTCGGCGGACATCCTTTTCAAATCGGCGTTCGACCAACTACAGTTGCAGAGAAACGAGTTGAAGCTCGCGCACACTCCTCTGGTGGGCTTTAGTGGAGAGGAAGTCAGGCCCCTGGGGAAGATAATAGTACCTGTGGAAGTCAGCACATGGCCTTGCACAGTAAGACTCAACCACGATTTCCTGGTGGTCGCGACCCCCTCCCCATACAACGCCATAATAGGGCGGCCAATTATGCATATTCTGCGGGCAATGGTCTCCACCTACTATCTGGCAATGAAGTTCCCCACGGACTTCGGTGTGGGGGTAGCGCGGGGCGACCAGCTTGAGTCCCGCAAATGTTATGTTGCCACTCTAAAGGAAAAAACCAAGGCAGCTGACGACCTCGAAATGGAGCGGCCTACAGAGCAGGGCGAGGAACGAGCTTCGCCCACTGAGGAAACGGTCGCGGTCCCGACCTCGGCTACAGATCCGGTGCGAACGCTATAGATTGGTGCTTCCGTCAAGGAGCCTCTACGAATTGAACTGTCAGACCCATTAGACAGAAGAAACGCAACTTAGCCCTGGAGCGCTGGAGGGCGGTTGACGAAGAAGTCGAAAAGCTCCTCACAGCGGACTTCATAAGGGAAGTTCATTACCCGAGCTGGGTAGCCAACCCAGTGCTGGTGAAAAAAGCAAACGACAAGTGGCACATGTGCGTCAACTACACCGACCTGAACCGAGCTTGCCCAAAAGACTGCTTCCCCTGCCCCGAATTGACCGCCTAGTGGACGCGACCTCGGGACATGAGCTGCTAAGCTTCCTGGACGCCTACTCAGGCTACAACCAAATCAAGATGGACCAGTCCAACGAGGAAAAAACCAGCTTCATAACCAAGCTCGGCCTGTACTGTTACAAGGTCATGCCCTTCGGACTAAAGAATGCTGGGGTGACCTTCTAAAGACTTGTAAATAAGCTTTTTCGGCCCTTAATTGGCACGAAAATAGAATGTTATGTAGACATCATGGTCGTCAAAACACAGTTCTCGCAGGAATTAATAAAAGACTTAGATTCTGTCTTCCAAATTCTGCGTCAATATAGAATGAGACTGAACCCAAACAAGTGTGTCTTCGGTGTCACCTTGGGTAAGTTTCTAGGGTACATTGTCAATTGGCGCGGAATTGAGGCCAACCAGGACAAGATAAAGGCCATCCTAGATATGAGACCACCCCGAAAAGTAAAAGAGGTTCAGAGGCTAAACGGCCGCATAGCCGCTCTGAGCAGCTTCATGTCCAAATCGGCAGACCGCTGTCTGCCTTTATTTAAGGCAATCAAAGGAAAAGGGTTCAAATGGACCCAAGATTGCTAGCTCGAGTTCGACGAGCTAAAAACCTACCCTGCCACTGTGCCAACCTTAGCCAGACCCGAGGAGGGCGAGGTCTTAGAACTGTACCTCTTGGCGAGCGACGAGGTGGTCAGTTCGGTACTAATAAAGGAAGTAGATCGGGTCCAGCGGCCCATCTATTATGTTAGTAAAATTCT
Source organism: Nelumbo lutea (assembly GCF_056320005.1). Taxonomy (NCBI): domain Eukaryota; kingdom Viridiplantae; phylum Streptophyta; class Magnoliopsida; order Proteales; family Nelumbonaceae; genus Nelumbo; species Nelumbo lutea. The sequence continues at coordinate 12,905,896 of NC_142690.1, forward strand.
ACAGGGAGCAGAGACGAGATACCCGCAGATAGAAAAAATAGCGTACGCATTGGTGATTTCAGCTCGAAAACTTCGCCCGTATTTCCAGGCTCACACCGTCGTCGTCTTGACTAACAAACCTCTGAGACAAGTCTTGCTCAAGCCTGAGGTTTCCAGTCGGCTGACGAAGTGGGCCATCGAGCTCAGTGAGTACGACCTCCAGTACAAACCACGGACTACCATTAAGGCCCAAACCTTAGCAGATTTTATCGCCGAGTGCACATTCAGCCTCGAAGCCCCTGCGTAGGTTGAGCCTGAGATCCCCAATTCGGGTGAACCCGGAGTTCCCAAGCCAATAGAGTCTGAACCCCGTGAAGTAGCAACCAGTATGGCATCTCTCCTAGTTAGGCTGAGCGCGAACTGGGATGAGGAGCTATGGATCCTTCACGTGGATGGCTCCTCGAACCAGTAGAGCAGCGGGGCTGGAATAGTCTTATGCGGCCCGGGTGGCACAAAATTGGAATATGCACTACGCTTTGAGTTCGCGGCATCCAACAACGAGGCAGAGTACGAGGCACTGATAGCCGAGTTGAACCTAGCGCAGAAGGTAAGAGCAAAGCACGTAGTCATCTGTAGCGATTCCCAGCTCGTGGTCAACCAGGTTACGGGCGAGTACGAAGCACGCGAGCTTCTCCATGATCGCATACTTAGCGAAAGTAAAAGAGGCCTTGCTCAACTTCCAGTCACACTTCATCAGGCAAATCCCGAGGTCAAAGAACACTGAGGCCGACGCTCTGTCCCGGTTAGCCAACACGAGTCACAACACCATGAGAACCGTGTACATAGAGGACTTACCTCGGCCTAGCATTCTCGGTGGGGCAGAGGAGGTCGCTCCCGTCCTTGAAGCAAAGCCGAGCTGGATTGACCCACTCGCGAGCTTCTTGCTAGATGGAACCCTCCTTGCGGACCGCAATGTAGCCAAGAGGGTGCAGCGCCAGGCAGCCAAATACGTCATAATAGACGAACGGTTGTACCGACGGTCCTACACGCTCCCCTACTTGTGTTGCCTGCGACCTGCCGAAGCCGAGCTTGTACTCTGCGACACTCATGAAGGTCTGTGCGGCGGACACCTGGGGGGCAGAGCACTCGCCCAAAAGGCACTTCGACAAGGATACTACTGGCCAACGATGAAGGCAGAAACCGTCGAGCTCGTCAGAAAATGCGACAAGTGTCAGAAGCACACCAATATCCACCATCAGCCTGCTTCTGACCTCAAATACCTCACCATCCCATGGCCCTTTGCGCAATGGGGCATCGACCTCCTAGGGCCATTCCCGCCAGCAACAAGTGGGAGAAAGTTCCTAGTAGTGGCAGTAGATTACTTCACAAAGTGGATAGAAGCTGAACCTCTGGCAATAGTTACAGCCCGAAACATACAGAACTTCTTTTGGAAGAACATAGTATGTCGCTTCGGGCTACCTCGGGTACTAATCTCTGACAACGACAACCAGTTCGAGGATATTAAGTTCCAAGAATGGTGCTAGAATATGGGAATTCATCAGAACTTCACATCAGTTGCGCACCCGCAGGCAAACGGTCAAACAGAAGTAATGAACAGAGCCATCCTGCGCGGACTGAAAGCACGTCTAGACCAAGCTAAAGGGTTATGGGCGGATGAGCTACCAAGTGTTTTATGGGCTCACCGGACTACAGAAAAAACCACCACAGGAGAGACCCCCTTCAACCTCACCTACGACACTGAAGCGGTAATCCTAGCAGAAATCGAAGTACCTACACTGCGACTAGAAACATATGACGATCAGACAAACGAAGACAAGCTACGAACCAACCTCGACCTACTGGACAAGGTAAGAGACCTCGTGCACATCCGGACAGCGGCCTATCAACAGCAGGTAGCTCGGTACTACAACGCTAGAGTGAAAAAACGGAGCTTCCGAGTCGGCGACCTGGTTCTCCATAAGATTATGGTGCCCGAACCCGGCGTGGGCAAACTTGGACCAAATTGAGAAGGACCCTATAGAGTAAAGAGAGCGCTCGGGGGGGCATACGAGCTCGAAACCTTGGAAGGCAAACAAGAACCCCGAGCGTGGAACATCGTTAACTTAAGGCGATACTACCTATAGACCGCCAAGCAAAGTGGACGAAATCGCTACAAGAGCCTAAGGGCCAGGATGCCGAGCTAACAAGAGGAACCTCGACATAGGCAAGCAAAGAAAAGGGCATATTATCAATTCGGCAAAATATCAGTCAAAAGACTAAAGCGAAGCAGACACAAGTATTAAACACCGAAACAGGTCGCGTGAGTGCAATAATTCGGGCAAGAAACAAATCGAGCATATTATCAGTTCGGGAAAAAGAACAACACTTAACCAAAAAGATTGTCTATTCCATTGCAAGAAAAGGAAGAGTACATAAAAAAAAAAATTTACAAGCCTGGAGCTACTTCTTCCTCGTCAGAAGGCACTTCAACGACACCCGAAGGTCTTGCCTCGCCCTCGGAATCCAGCTCGCCATCAGTGCGTTGGCTATCTCCTGAGTTATACGCGAAGTGGATATGGCAATAATATCGAGATTGGGGTACGTGTTCTGGATCATCCACCGGCTCAATTTGAATCCCCTTCTGTAAGAATCCACCATCAGGTCGTCAAAGCGCGGCGAGGCGATGTAGTCATCAATGGCCTTCTTCTTGGCATCTTCGATACCTTGGGAAAATATCTACGTTTTCTCCCTTATGTCCTCTTGAAGATATTCGACATGATGTTGCAGGTCTAGCCTCAGGTCCACCATATGCTTCACGACCACCCCCATGGCCTCAGCATCCCTCTGAGACATCGCCTGCTTGGCCATAGCAATGCAAGCAGCCTCTTCGACAGCATGAGTGGCCGCCTCAGCAGCTCGGGTATTCGCCTCAGCGACACGAAAAGCCTCTTCGGCAGCTCGCGCCTGCCTCGAGCTCCTCTCCACCTGGGCCGCTAAGGCGTGAATAGAAGAGTTCACCTACCAAAAGGAACAAGTGATTAACGACAACAAGAAGTATGAAAACAAAGAGGACCGACAAGAAATTTGACTCACCACCATAGCATGAGTTACGGCACGACAGGCGATCTGGTTCAAGGGATGATCGGTCCACGCCGCGATCTCCTCGGGGAAAGTGGCCTCCCTACTCTTCTGAAGAGCGTAGTTTGGCGACAGCACGCTCCTGAACTCCCCTTGAGCTCCCGAGCCCGAGGGCCCAGCTCGCGTATGAGCGGACCTAGAGTAAGCAGGAGCACTAGAGTAGGTGGGAGCACCCGTGTGAGTGGTCTCGGCGTAAGGGGCCCCTACTGCTTCCTACATTGAAGGAGCCACCTCGGGCTCCCTGGGCGGATCCTCCGACGTGTGGTTTGGAACTTGAGGCTCCTCATCCTGGGGCAGCTCGGTATGAGTTCGCTTGGCGACCTGCTTCCTCCTCTTCATGCCTTGGAACAAGCACCCCCCACGAGTCCTCTCCGAGTCCATCACACCTGCAGAAAAGAGTTCGACATCAGAAAAAATGAAGGAACAAAGCGAACAAGAAACCTTTGAGCAAGGAACTTACCCGAACTCAGGCCAGCCGCAATAAGCTTGGCCTTCGTTAGGTACTGATGGCATTTTAACCATTGCCGTGCCCATTGCCGGAGGCCCTTCACCGTCTCTTTATCGAGAGTGACACCAGAATCAGGGGCGGCCTCTCCCCACCCGGTCTGAAAAGGCCACCTTTGTGCACTTCGCACCCCGAAGTAATCTCGCTTCCTCGTCGGGACCTTGTTGGGAAGTTCGTGCAGAAGCTTAAAACCCGGGCGAGGAGACAGGTAATACGCCCGCCTTCCCCCGGGAAGAGAACCCGCTTGTTTCTTGAGCATTAAAATGGAGGAGAATATCTCCAAGTCTAAAGGGAAGCCCTATTCGCAAAAAAGGGAGGCTGTCCCCACCAAGTTCCGAATAGAGGTCGGATGAAGCTGGCCAACGGTAATGCTGAAGTGGTTTATGACCTCGACGAGAAGGGGGTGGAAGGGCAATCGCAGCCCCGCAGCGAGCTGCTCCCGAAATATCACGATCTCATCAGGACCATGTTCCCAAGGGAAGCTACCCGAAGGCATGAAATAGGCGTACCCCCTAGGCAAATTGTAAGAGATAATAAGAGATTGGAGCCCCTCAGGCGTCATGGTCGAAGGACCAAACCTATCTAGCATCCGACCTCGACGAGACATAGACGCCAAATTGCCCGAAGCGGCTCAGCCTACTAGTTCGAAGTCGTCCTCAAGTTCGTAGAACCTACATCAGACCTACTTGAAGAATCGTCTGAGCTATCCAAGCTAGACATCGAGGAGAAAAGGTGGATTCAGGAAAGTACTCACCCGAAAAATGTTTTGAAGGCTCCGGAAACTGAAACAAGCAAGAAAACCTTGGAGGTGAAATAACAAGCCTAGACGCGAACTGAAAGGCATGGACGCGAGCTCAAGAAGCAAATCGTAGAAGTGACAAATCGACTGGGGTCCCCTACTATTTATAGCCACAGTAACCAAGAACCAATAGTGCAGATCAAAGCCAATCCGACGGCCCGCATTTGCGCTGACTGCACGTCCCTTGAGACCGAGACGTGATTGGCGCACTCTTTCCGAAATTGACGAAACGTCAGTGCACGTCTTTCTGAAACTGACGATGCGCCGGCACACGTCTTTCTGAAACAGACAATGCACCGCGCACGTCTTTCTGTAACTGACAACTGCCAGCGCATGTCTCCTCGCCTTCCAAACGGTAGTGGCGCGCTTTTTTCAAAATTAAAAGACCCGCTGTCACGTCTCCCAGCGGCGTGCTTTTTTGAAATTTGAAATAAGCGCGTGCCGCCACGTCTGTCAGCATTTGTAAGCAGGTAGGCACATCTCCAGAAAACTGAAGAACCCTGACAAAGCACCTCGCGCTATCAAGATCCGAAATCCGGGACAAATCCACCTACCACCTCGCAAAACTCCCTATGGCAGTTCGGAACACACATCACCGAACTGGCCTGCCTTATAGCAGTCCAGGACACACCTCACCGAACTGGCCTGCCTTATAGCAGTTCGGGACACCTCACCGGACTACCCTACCTTAGAGCAGTTCGGGACACACCTCAGCGAACTGGCCTGCCTTATAGCAGTTCGGGACACACCTCACCGAACTGGCATGCCTTATAGCAGTTTGGGACTCACCTCACCAAGCTAGCCTACACTATGGCAATACAGGACATACCTCCGAACTCAAGACTTCACCTCGCTCACCACTCCAGAACTTCGCCTCCAGGATGCCAAACCGAACAAACCGTACCATGCCTGACACCGAGGAAGTTCGTACCCAGGGGCGGAGCACCTGACTGACTTGGGATCTGACGCTTGACGGCCGCACTTCAAACGGCCACTTGCCACTGCCATCTCCAGTTACAGAGACGGCTACGACAAGGAGCAGTGGCGGTTTTGTCCCAGCAGAAAGGATAACACCCGAACTGGCATAAACAAAGATAATCATACCCGACCTGACAGAGGCCTCGGAGTGAGTGCGCGAAGTGTCTTTACTTTGCTTTTGAGAGAATACTAACTTGAGCTTCGGAGTTATCTCACTGGGCTCCCCCTGGAGTTCCCTCATCTTCTCCGTTTCAGGCTCCCCATTGCTCCAGTCAGAGGCAAAATCGTTGACAGGTAAGACCGGCCGGATTGTGCTCCATCAGTAACCAAAATAGAGAAGAGGAAAGGATTATTTACTGAGTTAACTATTGTCTTAAAGTCTTACAGTAGACTTCTGGTCAAACCAAGATTGTAGTCAGAGATATCAATATCCCATAGATCTTTCACCTTGGAAATGAACCGATATAGTAACACCATGATGGAAGCAAACAAGTGTGGGTTGTTCTTTGAGATTCAGGTCTGACCTGGTAAGATCCGATTACATCAAACAGTGAAATGTTGGTTCTAAATCTATTAATCACTAATGGGTTCTAAATCTGGATGTTGTAGTTTGAAATGCTGAATAATTTTTACAAGGGCAAGAAATCTCTTGCAGATTGAGAACTTGTCTCAGTTATGGTCAAATGCATTTAGTGATTAACACCATCAGGGCCAAGAGTCAAGGAAAATCTGCAGTAGTAGAAATGTGGGCAGAGTTTTGAAGAACAAAGAAATAATAGCTCAAAGTGAGAAAAAAAAACAAACAAAATAAACCATAAATACGGAGATGAAAACAGAGCAGACAATCAAGAGAATACTTGATGATAAGGCTTTCTTTAATCAGTAATTCAGATTCTGTATTAATGATAGAGAGGTTTCAGAAAAAATACAATATACAGAAGTACAAGCCAAAAGGGAAAAAAAAACATAGCCAACTACATAGCCAGCTTCTACTCTTCACATGAGAATCCCCCACCCCCAAAGCCAAACCATTTGTGTTTATGTCTTCTAGAAGTAATGGCATTCTAGAAGAAACCCTAGCTTATACAATCACACCACTTTTAACTTTTTATGAACTTTGGTAATCATTATACCAACCACAATTATATGGCCAAATACATAGGCCAGCTTCTAGTCTCACATGAGAATTCCCCACCCGCAAAGCCAAACCATTGTATTTTTGTTTCCTAGAATTAATGGCATTCTAGAAGAAACCCTAACTTAATAAAATCACACCACTTTAACTTTTTATGTGCCTTGGTAATCATTTGTGCCAACCATAATTTCCTTTTTTTCCATCCAAATATCGTCATTTAACTATACATGGTAATGAGCTTAGGCTTGGATGTGGACTTCAGGTTGATGTTAGGGAGAATGCCAAAGAGTGTTGAATGTTATAACCATGGAATGACTTGGCTCTAGTTTTTTTCCCTTTCCTCATTTATTTTTTGTCATATAAATAAGCATTTGGGTGCATTAAGGGATTTTTTTTTTGGGGAGGTGGTTCACTTGAAAAACAATACCTACAAGAATCTATAGAAGAGTTTCAGTGTCCATTATCCGACATGTTTCTTTGCAGAGTAATCTATGAATTCACTTACCACATTAATCTCCTTTTCTTATGTGTCTTGCATTTAGGATTTCTACTTCTTTTTGGATGCATCTGGAATGCGCTAAAAAATGTAGCAGAAGTGGGGAAAAGTGAAAAATCATGTTGAGCTGCAGGAGTGGTGCTTTACTTTGAACTATTTGGGAGGAAAGGGCACAGGAATTGTCAAAGACAAAAACTAAACGAAGGAAGCTCTAATTGAAAGCATGTTTGTGAAGGTAGCTTAAAAGCCGTTATCCATTGTTGGTCTCAACGATTTGGCATCTTGGGAGGGGTGGACTAGATATAAACCTAATCTTTGGCTAAGTGGCTGCTCTCAGACTCAAATATGTGTTCTCATGCTTGTTGGCCTGAGATTTTACCATTGAACCAAGCAATGGCCCCTACTTTTGTAAATGTAGCTCATTACATGAAAACATTAAAAATGTTTCAGCCTTTCTCTATTAATGAATAACGATATAATCAGAAATCAGCATATAGTGCCAGACTTCTGGTCTGCAAGAATGATTACTATCAGGACCTGGTCTCCTCCAACCAGGAATGTAATTAAAATGAACTTTGATGGCTGCAGTTTGGGCAACCCAGGGATGACTGGATTGGTGGTGTCTTTAGGGATATGGAAGACAATGTCTTGGTGTGTTCAGGTCCCATTGTAGTTAGTAAATCCATTAGGGCAGGTTTGGTGTCTATGTGCAACATTTAAGGTTGGGGGAGTCATTACATTACACCAATATAGTGGTGGAAGGGGATTCTAAAATAGTATTAGGGTAGTGAAAGCAAAACAATGAAGCCCATGGTTATACATGAATGCAATGATGGAGATAAAAAGGTTGTCTGAAGAGATGAGTGTTGCATTCACACAGACACAGAGGTGAGGTAATGATAACTTATATGTTGGTGAGAGAATGCAGAGAAGTGAACAAAGAGATTCTCTTTATGGAGTAAAAGTGGTAATGCTAGCATCTAAGGGATGCACAGCACATCTGTACTTACACCATTCTTTCATTAATTAATAGATTGACCCTTTGCTGATTAAAAGCCATTAGGTTGCAGCAAACCAAAATTAATGCATTGTTCTCTTATTCTTTATCTCCCCCACCCTTTTCTCTCTACTTTATTGTTTTCATCATGTCTCCTCAAGTTGAATGGCCTAGAAGAGTACAAGCTAAAAAGGTAATGGGTTAAAGTATGGCACTAAACAGAGTGGAATGGTGAGACAATTCATGCAGCCAACTCCATATGGTTAGGAGTTGGACAAGGCTTAGTTGAATTGTGTAACTGTATGACTCTTATATTGTTCAAGTGGATTAAATTTCATTCTTGACAGGCTTTACTTAATACTGATACTTTGATCAACTTTTTTTTGTTGATAATTGACTGCAGTATACTTTCTTAATGCATACCAGTCTGTATTTAACTCAGTTGTGTATATTGATTGAATAATTCAATTTATTGTCTGCCGCACTAACATAATTCAGGAACATGATGCTACAGTTGTGACTGGGAGCAGAGAAGCTTCATGCTCATTGGTGATGGAAATCAGTGTAAAATTACCTGTGGGGACAACAGGAACATTTGGAACCATTCAGATTGTCATGTTTTTGGATGTAATGTGCATAGCAATGAACTTGGATCTTCTAAGAAAAGGAGGTTTGATCTTTATGAAATTTTCAAGAGCTTACCTGGTATAGAAAAGGAAGGCAAGGTTTATTCAACAAGAATAGAACCAGAAGATGCATCTCTTAGTTCAGGAATTTGGACTGTCTCAGATGATGTGTTGATTAATGTCTTAACTTCACTTGGACCAATGGATCTTGTCATGGTTGCTGCCACTTGCCGCCATCTAAGGTCCTTGGCTGTATCAATCATGCCATGTATGAAGCTCAAACTTTTCCCTCATCAGCAGGCAGCAGTCGAATGGATGTTAAAACGTGAACGCAATGCTGAAGAATTGGCCCATCCTTTCTATATGGATTTCTCAACTGAGGACGGATTCCATTTTTATGTAAATGCTGTTTCTGGTGAAATAGCAACTGGTATTGCTCCCACTATCAGAGATTTCCGTGGGGGTATGTTTTGTGATGAGCCAGGCTTAGGTAAGACTATAACTGCTCTTTCTCTTATTCTGAAGACACAAGGAACATTAGCAGATCCACCAGATGGAGTAGAAGTAACATGGTGTACACATAATCCTGACATGAGATGTGGTTACTATGAGCTTAGCTCTGGTGATTTGTTACCTGGTAAATTCATGTCATCATGGAGGAGGATTGTAGGCCAGAATGGACGAAGAGGACAAATCTGTGCTGATAAGTTTACTTCTGCAATGAGTTCAAACTTCTTACCAAAGAGAGCAAGATTAGTGCCCTCTGGTGATCATAAAGCAATAGTTACATCTTCAACAGATACACCTTCTTTACCAGCAACACGTGTTCTTCGATGCACGAGGAGTTTGAGTCATGTTAAGAGAAATCTTCTCGATCAATATGAAGGAGCATCAGGCTTTTCAAAAGATAGTAAAGCTAAAAAAGCTAGGAATAAAAGGAGACATAAATCAACTGGCTCAAGAAATGCCCCTCTGGAGAAGCAAGGGGTGCCATTGAAACGGCCAAATCTTTCCAAGATGCCTAGGGAGGCTACCAATGAGCTCTCTGAAAATAGTGAAACTTGGGTTCAGTGTGATGCTTGTCACAAGTGGCGAAAACTTTCAGACAAAAGTATCCCAGATGCTACTGCAGCATGGTTTTGTAGCATGAATACAGACCCATTACATCAGAGTTGTGCCATTCCAGAGGAATCTTGGGACTATAAACGGTCCATAACATACTTACCTGGGTTTTACACTAAAGGAACCTCAGGAGGAAAGGAACAAAATGTGTTGTTTTTTGCAAGTGTGCTTAAAGAGCATTATACATTGATAAATTCTGAGACAAAGAAGGCTTTAACTTGGTTGGGTAAACTTTCTCAGGACAAACTCTTGGAAATGGAAACAATTGGTTTGACACGTCCTGTCTTGGATACACGTATTGTTTCTGATGTTGATGCCAATGGATACCATAAAATATTTCAAGCATTTGGTCTGGTAAAGAGAGTTGAAAAGGGTACTGTTCGATGGTATTACCCATGCAAGCTTGTTAATTTGGCTTTTGATTTGGCAGCATTTCGAATTGCTCTAACTAAACCTTTAGATTTATTTAGGTTATATTTGTCAAGAGCAACTCTTATTGTTGTCCCTGCAAATCTAGTGGATCACTGGAAGACACAGATCCAAAAGCATGTCAAGCCAGGGCAGCTTCGTGTTTATGTCTGGACTGATCAAAAAAAGCCCAGTGCACACAATTTGGCATGGGACTATGATATTGTCATAACCACCTTTAATCGTTTAAGTGCTGAATGGGGCCCCCGTAAGAAGAGTGTATTAATGCAAGTTCACTGGCTTAGAGTAATGTTAGATGAAGGGCACACCCTTGGTTCAAGTCTTAACTTGACAAACAAGTTGCAAATGGCTGTCTCATTGACAGCTTCAAACCGGTGGATATTGACTGGAACGCCAACTCCAAATACACCCAACAGTCAAGTATCTCATCTTCAGCCAATGCTCAAGTTCCTTCATGAGGAAGCATATGGAGAAAATCAGAAGTCATGGGAAGCTGGCATTCTTAGGCCATTTGAGGCAGAAATGGAGGAAGGTCGTTCGCGCTTGCTGGATCTACTTCAAAGGTCCATGATTAGTGCCAGAAAGAAAGATCTGCAAACTATTCCTCCTTGCATCAAGAAAGTGACTTTTGTGGATTTCACTGAACAACATGCAAAAAGTTACAATGAATTGGTAGTCACTGTTCACCGCAATATTTTAATGGCTGACTGGAACGATCCTTCACATGTGGAGAGTCTCTTGAACCCAAAACAGTGGAAGTTCCGAAGCACCACAATCAGAAATGTGAGGCTATCATGTTGTGTGGCTGGACATATTAAGGTAACAAATGCTGGTGAGGATATTCAGGAAACCATGGATATTTTAGTTGAACAAGGTCTAGAACATGCATCTGAAGAGTATGCCATGATCAGACGTTATCTCTTTGATGGTGGTAACTGTTTCAGGTATCATTTGGCCTTTGAGATTTCATTTGGCATATCTATCTATGTCATGCCAAATTATAGCCAAGTTAATTATTTTTTTTGTATGTTTAGGTGTAAAGAGTGGTGTCGTTTACCTATTATCACGCCATGTAGGCATCTTCTATGCCTTGATTGTGTTGCAATGGATAGTGAAAGATGCACTTTTCCTGGTTGTGGATACTCTTATGAAATGCAGAGTCCTGAAATTTTAACCCGACCTGAAAACCCTAACCCAAAATGGCCTGTTCCTAAAGATCTTATTGAGTTGCAACCTTCTTACAAACAGGTAGGTTTATCTCTGAGGATCTATGAAGTTTCATCCATCCTTTGCTCTTTCTTTGTGGCTTTAATTGCTTTCACATTATTTTCTATGATATACAGGATGACTGGGATCCTGATTGGCATGCAACAACAAGCAGTAAAGTTGCTTATCTTGTTGAAAGGTTGAAAGATCTGCAAGAGGCCAATAGAAAGATAGGCTATTCCACAGATGAGGAGGATGTGAAGCTCTCTAATCCGCTTCTTTTTCTATCTCAGAAAAGACACTGGAATGTGTTCCTCAACCAAGAGGCCTGCAAGAAAACAAGTGTTGACTCTTACAAGTTACTTCCTGAGAAAGTGATAATATTTTCTCAGTTCCTTGAGCATATACATGTCATTGAACAGCAGGTAGCAATTATGTGAAATAGGTGCCTTTTTGCATCTGAACCCCTATGTTTTTGCTTGCTCATATCTATCCCCTTCTTCTCTATTTTATGTTTCTTTTATGTATATTACCTGGACTTGTTGCATCCATACATAGAAGACAAAAAAGGTGGTTATTACGTGGTAATGGTAAAATCTTGGGCTAACAAGTATGAGAATGCAGGTTTGAGTCTCAGAGCAGCCACTTCATAAAAAATGCCTAAGGTTAGGTCCATATCCAGTCTAGCCCTCCCAAGACCCCAGACAACTGGGACCAATATTGGGTAATGGATTTTGTACATATAAGACCAAAAAACCTATTTTCTTTAATTTAAGTAGTCAAGTAATCAAACTAATACAATCTTATTGGATATAAAGTAATAATGAATAACCATAGGTTATTTTGGTGATTCGAAATCTTGAGGTAAAGGCATGGTGATATAAGACAACTTTTCTTTCAAAAACATGTCACAGAAACTAAAATCAAAATGTAGAATTCAATAAGAATATTTTGGAAAGGTTAAAGTTTAGTCCTGCTTCATAATGCACAGTTTGACCCACTGGGGCTCTTTTTCTGTCCCTTTTTTCATAGCATTTTGGGCAGGGCTCCCTTCTGCCCTTAATACATTGATATAGTTCTATTTTATCTTTCATAAAAAAATGGTTAGCTTGTGTTTGGACTTTCCTAAGCTTTTATACTTTTTGAACCACAAGAACAGAAGCACCTTTGCAGAACAATGCTTTCATATGCTGCATGTTCAAGCATGTCAAATTTGCTGTTACACCTTTTAAGCTCAAAGCATCTTTTTTGTCCCTATGGATTTCAATTTTGCCGTTGTTGCTTCAAAATGACATTGAATCAGTTTTCCCTTATCAAGATGGGGTGGCAATTGGCAGCCTGGCCTAATGAAAGTCTTCTAATTTGCCAATCTTCCTCATCAGTTTTTAGGGCTTTGGTGAAGGTGGTAAACAAAATTGAGAAAATAATTATAAATCTCCTCTAAGATCCAGGGACAATTAAGGGTCACCTGCTAAAGCGGAAAGAGTTATGTAGAAGTAGATCTGATGCAGGTCTAGGATTACAAAGAGTCAAAGCCAAGAACACTGCTCTATTACAAAGACATAAAGACAAGGAAGGAATGGGGGGAGGGGGGGGGGTTTGCCTGGGCATACAAATTGGTGATAACCTAATTCTTTTATATTAGAAAGAACATTGCTCTGTTAGGCAAATGGCTTTGCAAGTTTCCAATTGAACCTAATTCCCTTTGGCATTTAGTAATCAAGGGCTAATACAACCTCCACCAAAATGGTTAGGACTTAGGATCAATAAACAAAGTCACATTGTGGTGCCCATTGGAAATTCGTTGGTGCCATTTATCTCTTATTCTTGCAAAATACCAAGAATGATCCAATTTTTTGGTAGGAAAATAAAATTTTGGGAAGATCTCAAGTGGGAGAGTGTCCTTTTTAGTTCTTGGTTCCCATGGCTATACACCATTTTCAGTTAGAAACACAAATTTCTTCAAAGGGTTTGTCTTGGGATATGGACTTAAAAAATGTGTTTTAGAGGTTCTGATTGTCAGGTATGAGTACCTTTATGAGAAGGGGTTTTAGAGATTCTGGTGCATCAAAGAATGGGGATGTGATAATCCGGCAGGCACCTTCAGGAACAGAAGGGTACTTATAAACAAGTCAAGGCTGTTTCATTTGCAATGACTAAAGGCATTAACTCATTTATAGTGGATTGGCCTCTAGTGCCTAGATATTTCAAAGAAATGAGAAATATAGATTTTGAAGCCAAGTGGGTGGACTAAGTAGGCATTGGTTGTTCCTTTTGCTATTCTTATTCTGCAACTTGCCTAGAAGGGTCTCTCATATGGATAGGATACGTATATCTCTCCTTTTTATACATATTTTATATTTATTAATAAAGCTACTTGGCAAGCTTGCCAGCCTAGTCCTGCGTTGGTATTGGGCTGGATCTGTACGTTAGGCTTGGAAGCTAGCCAGGTCACCCCAATGCCCCTTATATCCTACTGCAAAGCCGAGATTAGTTCTAAGGGAAGCTTATCAAATTGCAGCCTTAGAATTTGAACAATCAATGTAGTAATCTGTTGGCTTTCTTTATTTTTTGTCCCTGTTTGCAGCAATCAAAGGTTCTAAGGGAAGCTTATCCAACCACAGCCTTAGATTTTAAACCAAGGGTCAGGAAAAAATAACAGGGGGTTAGTTGGAATTCAAAAAAAAATATAAACAAATAAGGTGATTCACAGTTAGTAATTCATTGGGCAAAGCACCTTAAAGAAACACCATGGAAATACAGACATGCATTTAGAGAGATCGATATGATTGCTAAGAACTTGAATACAAGTTTCAGCTGGGTGACAAGAACTGCAAGCAGGGTAGCAGATACATTAGCTAAACAGGGAGTAAATAGGCAAAGTATTTTCTGGGCATACTTGCAATTGGGTACTGAGGGGTGTTGGGTTTTGCCGACAGATGTATTAAGTTTAAATCTTTAATCTTTAATTATTAATGAAATCCTTTGACTGATAAAAAAAGATTATAATGGAACTATTGTACACAGTTTTTCAGGTCCAACAGGAGTAGGTAATTCTTTAAGCTCTAAGTTGATAGTATTCCTTGAAGGTAACAGATTGGCATTGTCTTTCAATCTATCAATTTTGGTTGTGGAAGGTGATTGTCAAGTTAATAGATATGGCACTGAACAGACAGAGTGGCTAAATAAGATTCATGTAGCCAACTCCATATGGTTGGGATAAGGCTTAGATGACAACGATGATGAAGGTGATTGTTGTAGAGAACACTGATGTGGTCCCCACTGTGTTCGTATGGCAGCATATTTCTGTTAGTTATGTCAGTGTTAGTTGGTAGTTATTTCTGTTTGTTATTTCAGCTTTATTATTAGTTTATTTGCCATGTAAGCAATAAGGGAAATTCAGCCCTTTTACAATTAGTGAACATATATAAATATTAAGAGTGGGTCGGCTGATGTCAAGACCAACCCTCTCTCTTTTTAAAATCTCTTTGTGTGCTTCTTCTCTTCTCTCCTCTCTTCTTCTTCTCTTCTGCAATTTCATCATTCTTTTTCTTTTGAATTCAAGACTGATTGTAGTCTTGATCAACTACTTCGTATCAGAGCCAACCTAAGAGCTCTTATGTTAGTCTAATTAGAATGACTACATGAGAATCTCCTAGGTTTAGAAGTTTTTCAACAAAGAAGGAGGATCGGCTGATTCTTGGAGGTTATTGGTAGTGTGTGGCTGCTACTAAGAAGATTGTAGAAGGCTGGGAGAGTTCTAGTAGTCAGGAAGAATCAGAAAAGGCTTTGGATCCTCAAGATTAGGGTTTTTGCATCAGACAGGAGGTGGTGGACAGAGATTTTCTTTCATAAAGTAAGTTTTTTCTTGAGAATAATTTTGAAAAAAATCATTTTGGTTTATTCTGAGAGGTGCGGCTGGAAAATCTGTGTTTTTCCTTTAGGGTTTTGAGAGAAAACCCTAAAACTCAGAACTATTATTGGTTTCAGATCAGGTTTTGAGCTGGTTTCATACAAAATTATGTTTTCTTTGTTCTTTGGAAGACCTAGGCCGACTGTTATCAGTTGTTTGGGTGTTGTTTTTCTATTACAGTAGTTAAAAAGGATTTTTTTATTAATTCTTGATCAAGAATGGAGTTCAAGAATCAGGGGGAAGGTGTTTTTGGGACTAGCAATTCTGGCGACATGTCTGAGAATGCTTTTCAGATTACAATTGTGAAGTTTGATAGATCAAACTACTTAGAATGGGCTCAATCGGCCATGATGGCCATTGGGAGTAGAGGAAAACTGAGCTACATATTGGGAGATGTGAAAGAACCAACTAAGGAGGACCAAACTTATACCAAATGGGTTCAGGAGAACTATTTGGTTATGACATGACTGTGCAACTCTATGCAGCCACATATCAGTCGGAACTATTTGTGGGTAAAAACAACCAAGGAAATCTGGGATGTCATGAAAGAGACTTACTCCCAACCCCTTAATGTTGCTAGGGCCTATGAATTGAAGTGTGAGGTTAACAACCTTAAGCAAAGAGAGAAACTAGTCTCGGTTTACTTCTCTACCTTGAAATCTCTGTGGCATGAAATTGACCACCTAGAAACACTTGAGTGGGAAAGTCAGAAAGATGCACAGACTCATAGAAAGCAATTTGAAACTAATAGGGTTTTTGAGTTCCTATCTGGTCTGAATCCTGACTATGATATTGTGAGACAACAACTACTAACAAGGGATAGTGTGACCTTATCTCAATCCTACTCCTTAGTGCATAGTGAGGAGACTAGGAGAAAGGTTATGATGCGGCATCAACCCTTCCCACCAGCCTTGGCAGTAGTTAAACCTAAGTCTGGGGGTGATACGAAGGGGGATATAAAGAAGGAAGACAAGCAGGATCTAGTGTGTGATCATTGCAAGAAACCTAAGCATACTAAGGACACATGTTAGAAACTGCACCCTCATCTAGTTCCAGCAAAACACAAGAACAAAAGGGGTAATGCTAATATGGATGTTAATATTGATTGCGCATCCTCATCGGGCACAAAAGGCACACCTCTGGACACCCTAGCTGCTGTCCGGGCTACCCTGACTCAGTTGGAAAAGGAAGTTGGCAATTAAGCTCAATCATCTCAGCCGCCATCAGCTCCTCCCACATCAGCTTTTGCTCATTCAGGTACTCATGCCTCAGCTTGTCATGCTTCAGCTCCAAGTAACATTGAACATTGTTGGGCAATAGACTTAGGTGTCCATTGCTGATGGTTCCCTTCCCATTTCTGGCAAGGGAAACATCAAGTTGTCTAATACCATTTCCTTTTCTTCAGTTCTGCATGTTCCTAAGCTTAATACTAACTTGCTTTTAGTCAGTAGCATTACAAAACATTAGAATTGTTTAGTAACTTTTTTCCCTGACCGATGTGTTTTTCAGGACTTGGAGACAAGGAAAGTGATTGGGACTAGCCGCGAGACGAATGAGATCTATCTGCTTGGAGAGAGTTCTCATTGGGAGGATAGTGAAGATAGGAAGTCTTTTGTTTCTCAGTTTGTTAGTTGGGTTATGCTTTGGCAAAATCGGTTGGGTCATTTATCCTTTCGGTCTTTGAAGAGTTTGTTTCCAAATTTATTTGAGTCTGTTCAGATGTCCAATTTGAGATGTGAGAGTTGTGACCTTGCAAAGCATTGTAGAACATCTTATTCATTGAGTAATAAAAGAAGTAGTAATTCTTTTGATATTGTGCATACCAATGTTTGAGGCCCGTATCACATCACTGCTATGGGGGAATACTATATTTCTTGTTGTTTGTTGATGACTATACCCGTTTTTCTTGGGTTTACCTTATGCGTTCTTGAGATGAAGTTGCTGCTTTGACCCAGATATTTCATCAGATGATTTTAACCCAGTTTGGGGTCAAAATCAGAATCTTCAGATCCGATAATGCGAAAGAATACATTACCAACTCATTAGCCTCTTATTTGCTTGATCATGGGATTATTCACCAGAGTACTTGTCCTTATACACCACAGTAGAATGGGGTTGCTAAGAGGAAGAATAAGCACATATTGGAGGTGGCTAGAACTAGAAGCATTATGTTTAATTCTAATGTGCCTATTTGTTTCTGGGGAGATGCTATTCTTACAACAGTGTATCTCATTAATTGAGTTCCTTCACAGGTTCTTAACATGAAGCTTCCATTTACCCTTCTATACCCCGATAAAGAATTGTTTACTGTTCCCTTTAAAACCTTTAGTTGCATTTGCTTTGTTCAGATTCTTGGACCTCATCATTTCAAATTTGATCCTAAGGCCTCCAAATGTATTTTTCTCGGTTATGCACAAACTCAAAAGGGTTATTGCTGCTATGAACCTACTTTTGGGAGGAGATTTGTCTCTATGGATGTTACTTTCTTTGAGGATGTACCCTATTATCCTAGGGTTTCTACTCAGGGGAGAGTAGTGAGAGTGGGGTTAACTCCTCAGGGGAGATTTGTTTCATTGAGTGATGAGGGATGTAATGGGGAGTGTTGTCAGAGGTGTTAGGATTTGAGAGTCTATCATAGGCGGTGGAGGCAGGTTGATTTCGGTCATCAGCAGTCCAGGCCAGCCCCAGTTCCTTCTACTGATCTAGATCCAGGTACCACAGTCCCTTTATCAGATCCAGGTCCCACTGAGATACCTTCCACTGTTGCACCCTTACCTCCTTTGGATGACCTTGACCTCCTCATCGCAATCTGTGAAGGCAAACAGCGGTGCACCACATCCACAACTCACTGCATTTCCCAGTTCTTGTCCTATGATTGCCTGTCCTCCTCTTACAGGTCCTTTCTCACATCCATTGTTGATATTCCTATCCCTAGAACAGTGCGGGAAGCCTAGTCAGTTCCTGAGTGGAAAGATGCAATGGAGGTTGAAATGGATACTCTTCTGAGGAATAATACTTGGGAGCTAGTTGACCAGCCTAAAGGGAAGAAACCGGTTGGGTGTAGATGGGTATTTACTGTGAAACATAATACTGATGGTTCCATTGAAAGGTATAAGGCCCGGTTAGTTGCAAAGGGATTTACTTAGACTTATGGTATAGACTACTTGGAGACTTTTGCTCTAGTAGCAAAGATAACCACTATTAGAGTTTTATTATCACTTGTAGCTAGTTACTCTTGGCCATTGTTCCAGATGGATGTTAAAAATGCCTTCCTCAATGGATACTTACAGGAAGAAGTCTACATGCACATACCTCCTGGACTTTATGATGCAGAGACAGGAAATATGGTTTTCCGGTTGAATAAAGCCTTGTATGGACTAAAGCAGTCCCCAGAGCTTGGTTTGATAGATTCAGACAAGCCCTTGGAAAAATTCGGCTATGTACAGGCCCAGTCAGACCATGCATTGTTCATTAAGAGAGTGGACTCTTCCTTGACTTTGCTTGCTGTATATATGAATGATATTGTAGTGATAGGGAATGATAACAGTGAGATTGAGTCTCTTAAACAACTCCTTCATCAAGAATTTGAGGTGAAAGATCTGGGAGAGCTGTGATACTTCTTGGGTGTTGAGGTAGCTAGATCTAAGCATGGGATTTTTGTTTCTCAAAGAAAGTATGTTCTAGATCTATTGGAAGAAACTGGAAAGTTGGGTGTTAAATCTGTAGATACACCTATTGAACAGAATCACAAGATCAGTGCAGAGGGTGGAGAGCCACTTGAAGATAAAGCTATGTTCCAGCGGTTAGTTGGAAAACTCTTCTATCTTTGTCTCACACGACCGGAATCGGTTATGCAGTCAGCGTTGTCAGTCAGTATATGTGCTCTCTTAGAACTACTCACCTCCTTGCAGTTGAGAGGATATTATCATATTTGAATAGTTGTCCCAGTAGAGGTATATTATTCAAGAATAATGATCACATGAAGATAGAGGTTTATATAGATGCTGATTGGGTTGAGAGTGTTGATGAGAGAAGGTCTACCCTCTGGATATTGTGCTTTTGTAGGAGGTAACATTGTCTCTTGGAAGAGTAAGAAACAAAGTGTTGTTTCTCGTTCTAGTGCTGAAGCTAAATATAGATCTATGGCTAATGGTGTGGCTGAAATCCTATGGCTGAAGTCATTATTTGAGGAGTTGGGTATTGCTTATGAGAAACCCTTAATGTTGTATTGTGATAATCAGGCTGCTATTAATATAGCTCATAATCCGGTACAACATGATAGAACTAAGCATATTGAAGTAGACCGACATTTTGTTAGAGAAAGAGTTTCATCTCAAGAAGTGTGTCTCCCGTATATCACCTCCAGCATGCAGCTTGCAGATCTTCTCACCAAAGCTGTTCCAAGGAAGAAGTTATTCCCAACTTGAGGGGGAGTGTAGAGAACACTGATGTGGACCCCATTGTGTTTGTATGGCAGCATATTTCTGTTAATTATGTCAGTGTTAGTTGGTAGTTATTTCAGCTTATTATTTCATCTTTATTATTAGTTTATTTTCCATGTAAGCAATAAGGGCAATTCAACCCTTTTACAATTAGTCCAACATATATAAATATTAAGAGTGGGTCGGCTGATGTCAAGACCAACCCTTTCTCTTTTCAAAATCTCTTCATGTGCTTCTTCTCTTCTACAATTTCTTCATTCTTTTTCTTTTGAATTCAAGACTGATTGTAGTCTTGATCAACTACTATTGTCAAGTGGTGATGTCATGGTTCTGTTCACCAGCTTCTGGTCCTTGTGCTTTAGGACATTTGATTTGGGAAGCAAGGGTTAACATGAATTGCTCATTCAAGTTGACCCCTAGATCTGCTAATGGTCTTGCTGATTTGTTAAAAGAACTGAGACTGCAAGAGATGCTTTGGTTTGGGGGTACCCAGGCCCAGGCTCAAGGATTAAATTGTAATGAAATGTGGTAATAGTGGAAACTTTTTGTTGGGGCAGCCCTAGGCTGTGTTCTATTTTGTTGTTTTAATCCTCATTTCCATCTTTTCAACAACAGGTTTTTCATTTTTAAATCTTTAATGATATCATTAATAGTTATTGATAAAAACTTAGACCTTTCTTCCTGAGCCAAATATGGAGTCACCAAGTCCAACATGAGGCCTAAAATTGAGTCATATCAATTAAGAAAATTCTTGGTAGGTTAAAGAAATTCTGAAAAGATAAGTAGTAAAGGAATTTATACTGATTAAAAAGTTTCAATTATACAGAGTGGCCCTATATTTGTGTACCACTTATGGGATGCCAAATATTTTCCTTGGGATCCATGAAGTTAAACTTAGGAACTAGCTAAAACTTACTTCCTTTCTCTCCTTAACAACTTCTTTCTCTATGGTGAAATTCTATAAACCAAAAATCTAATCAACTTGGTGAAATTTCTAAATTCTAGGTGAGCCAACATTTTTTTTTATTGAGTCCTGATCTCCCTATTTGGAGTTCTTTTTGTAATCATAGTTTTTCCAAAAGTTGAACTCCTAGGTCCTAGATTAGTTAATTCATCCAGACTTGCATATCTATTTTTTTTATCAGGTTTATATATCCATTGTAGATTGGTCATATTCACTCAATTTGTCTCTTAGGTTTATGGTCTTGCTAACTCTCAAACAGCACCAAAATCAAGGTGTTTGTAAATTGACATGCCAAAAATTGTCCCCAGGACAAGTGATGGGATATTGACTTTCTAATATAAGATATTCTTCTATGCTTTGCATCTTATAGTAGATTATACAGTGGCTTCCATTCACATCCTACTCATTGTGTTCCTCATAACATGGCTTTGGATTTAAAAAACATAAATGATTCAGGGGGATAAATGTGAAATACGAGAAAGACATGGGGATAAGTATGAAAATTAACATGCCATAACAAAAAAAAAAGTCGGTGATTTATTATGGTTCTCCTTTACTATTGGAATGACTTGTGCTTTCCTTCTGGCAGTTAACAGTTGCTGGCATAAAATTTGTTGGAATGTATAGTCCGATGCATTCTGCTAATAAGGTATTTACTATGTACCTTTCCATTCATACTGAATATTTCTATTCTCTATGGCATTTCAGTAAAATGAATAATGAAAGCATTTGTTTCTACCTACATTGGCATTTTCTGGGGTTTTAATTCAATTTCACTTTTCATAGATAAAGTCATTGACAATATTCCAGCATGATGTGAATTGTATGGCTCTTTTGATGGATGGAAGTGCAGCTTTGGGTCTTGATTTGAGCTTTGTTACTCGTGTATTTCTGATGGAACCTATCTGGGACAGAAGGTATAACTTCTGTTATTTTCTTTTTCGCTTTTAATATCATTAACAGATCAAAAAGTATATTATTGAGTCCATCTCCTCATGTACCTTTCTTATTTCGAATAAAGTTAACCATTTCTAAATATGTATATATATATATATATATTATTGATGTTTCAAAAATCGGAATGATAGAGCTAGCTTGGAGCCAGCTGGCTCAACGCAGGTTCTCAAGAGCCCCAAGGTTACTATACTGCCAAAAGCTAGTACAGTTGTTTTCCCCCGATGGCAGACACCCAATATAGATTTTCCCTGTTGACTCATTCTCTTGCTAAGGATCAGTTGCACAGTTACTTGATCTTGTCAGTCATCACCATCTAAATATTCTAAACAAGGTTTTCGTATTGTTAAAGCACCCATTTAGTAAGCAAGAGGTCTTGAGTTTGATCCTCAATGGAGACAAGGATAATCACAGCCCTTGTTGAAGGGAGATAAACAGCTCTGTGTGTCTAGAATTTCCTCGACCAATTGGACCTGTATAAATGATCAAAATTTCTATCACATGGTTCTAAAAAACACCTATCCTTGACATCCTTAGGTTCCCAAGAGTACAGCTGTCAACTTTGAGCTTGCCTCTTGTGGGGGAATCTTACAGGCCTAAATCAACTTTGTTCTAGAAGATGATGAAACCATTTACTGCCATTCCCGTTCAACTTGTGTTTTTCCTTGAGGAACCTAGGGGCTTTGTGTATTTGGGAGGTGAGGGTTGCTTTTGGTCCCTGGTTCTTATGTGTATTTATGTGCTTTAGTTTCTTTTCTATTGTTTCCTCTTTGGCTAGGACCCATGTTATATCTAGGGAACCCCTTTTCTTGTTTTGGGTTGCTGTGGAATCTTGTATTCTTCTTTCTGTCACACAAAACATGTTTTTTTTGCTAGTTTTACTGGTATGCTTATGCTTTCATTTTCCATATTGGCCTGGACTTGAAAATGTGCCATTCAAATCAAAAGTTGCTCCTCAAAATTTCCAACCAAAGACACGATAGTTTAAGCTGGTTTAATGTTTTAAATATGTTGTAATGCTATACACTTCCATAAAATTATTTCATATAAAAACAATCATTTGCCATATCAAACCAGTGTAGAGGAACAAGTCATAAGTCGAGCTCATCGGATGGGTGCTACTCGTCCTATTCATGTGGAAACTTTGGCAATGCATGGTACCATTGAAGAGCAAATGCTGAAATTCTTACAGGTATGACTTTAACAAATTATGCTTTTAAATGTGTTGGCAACTATTTACTAGGTGATAAACACTTTCTTTACCCTGTAAGTTATGCCTTTTTTCTTTAAATAAATAATCAGTTTCATTAATATAAATAGAAAAATATTTGATAGCAGGAACCAAGGAGAAGTAGATCTACCTACCTCCACAATATAACTATCTACATTTGAGCTCAATACAATTAATTGTCCCCATTGACCCCTCGCTTGGCTAACAAATCAGCCAAACCATTGGCAGCCCCTCGTACCCAATTTATCAAGTTATGCCTTATTTGTTTATTAAACATGTTATTTAGATTGACTTGTCTGTGTATTGACCCTAGTAGGTTAGTTGATGCTCATGTGGAAAGAGTCATTTAAATGCTGGAGTGACTAGATCCTTGATTTCAGGACATGGTCATGATATCTTTGGAAAAGTTAGACAGGACATATTCTCTTTGGAAGCTCCAAACATTTGCAGGAAATATACAAATAGTACCAGCTTTTAGAAGGTTTGGGAGGACAGCTCAGAAGAAATTAGTGAACTTCTTCATGGTGTCTAAAGGGCTTCATTAGAACACGGAGCCCTGTTTTTTTTATTTATTTTTTCCTAAGGGAGTCTAAATAATGTGGGGACCCCTCTTATCAGTTGGGGCTTATGTGGTTTTGGATTCCTATCAGTTCTCTGACTTGTTTTATCCAAAGGAGTATATTCTAACCATTGCCTGGAAATCTTCCATTAGGATGCTAATGAATGTAGAAGAACCATGAAGGAAGAGCTTGGAAGAACTGATTGTGGAGGACCACGGGTGCATCGTACATTGCATGATTTTGCTGAGAGCAATTACCTGGCCCAGCTCAGCTTTGTACGGACAAATTCTAAAACATAAAGGTATCGAATTTTCATTTTATATTGTCCCTTTCATTAACTAATGTTACATGGACTTTCTGGAATCTTGAAGATATTGTGAATTGAAATGTATGAATCCTACTTCTGGTCCTGGGGTTTCTGCACTTGAGGCTCAGTTTGGAAAGAATACAAATACAAGGTTTTGCACTGTACATATTTGTATTTGCACTCTTCCCAAACTGAGCCCGAAGAAAAATACCTGGGGTGTATTGCTCAAGTTATTGGTCTGATATTGGGTGTAGCTTTTCCCCTGGGCAAGATGCATAATATTTACGATGCTTTAGTAGTAAGGAGGATCAAGATACTGCAGACCAGCAAATCATTGTGACTTGTGAGGTAGAGCAATTATTAGGAAATGATCGAATTAGAGCTGTAGCTATGAGTGCTACAGATGGTCCGATAAAGGGAATGAAAGTGACTGACATAGGAGTTCCTCTATGTGTTCCAGTTGAGTGATTTCTGGATGAATTCTCAAATGTTCTTGAAGACCTGTAGGTAGTTTAGGTCCTAAGAGACTTGCACATCTCCTATTCATAGATCTGCACCTGCTTTATACAGTTAGATCCTGAAGTAGCAGATGTTTTAGCTCTTTATCATTATGGGGGAAAAATTCTAATAGGGAGGGAAAAAGGAAAAATCCTAATAGAACCATCAAGGTGGAAATTTTCTTTGACAATCTCATGATATGCAACTGAAAATCTTTCATTCTTTAGGTATAAATATCAGAATGAAGTTGGGATTCTAGTACTTGATTAATTTAATATGAACAGTTATAAATTAATAGCAATGATTTATTCTTATACTTTTAGCCTGTCCTCTTTTCCATCAATATCATGTTACTTGCACCAAATAAAATATATGGTGTGCAAATAAAAACATTTTCTTTGGAGTTAAAGCTTCAAGTATTGGAAAGATATGGAACCTTGATGTGCAAGTCCATGTTTTGTTTTTCAATATTCTAACATGTTGACTTGAGGTGGCAGCTGAAGTTGTCCACATCATGCTCACATATTTGAAAAAAAGCATAAAAATTCAATATATGGTAGATAATAATCAGTGGTTGATGGGAAAATGGTTGTGTTGCTATCTAACCCAAGGGTTTCTAAAGGCAGTAAACTGAAGAGGAGAAAAAGGAAACAGAATAGGCAAGTAACTTCTTTCCTGCTACATACTCAGAAAATGACAACAATGTGTTCTTGGTCTTCTTCTGTGCTGAGACAAGAATTGATAAATATACATGAATTATGCTTTCTGTAGTTTTCATAATAAGAGTTATAATTGGAAGAAGGCACTTGGTCTATTTCCATCTGGTCATGAAAATAATATTTTCTCATTGGTACATCCCTTACTTATTTGTTAGGTATAAGATCTTACATCATTATGGGTGATTTTGCTGCAGGGACTTGATTATTACACTTAGATATTTGGTTGAAGCTTTCTCATCCCTTTTTTGGCATATACAAGTCTCTTTCCCTGTATCTGATTGGTGATCTCTATTGATTCGGGCCAGCAGATGACTTGGACTTGTCCTTCAAGAAGAAATAGCAGCCTTTGACCCAAATCAGTGCAATAGTTATAACTTGGTCTATCGAACTTTTAGGAGTATACTGTCATTGTTATTCTTGTGGTTTCATTCGATGTTGTATGCATGTCAGGAGAGTTTTGGTGGCTATAGCCGCATAAGTTTGAACTAACCAAACAAAAAGATATTACTTCCGAGTCTAGAGCAGGATGGAGGTATGAATTTTTTGCTACTGACCCACCTGGGTGGTGGGACAACACATGCATTGAAACTTGCATTCTATAATTTTCTTGTATGTCATATACAATAGCGGGTATGTATACATTGAACCTATCATTTCAGTTCCTGAACTGTATTACTAATCAAATTACTGATTCTTATTTCTTTCCATCAGTTCTGCTTCTTCCTTAGCCAAGTGGACAAAATGTGCTTTAATGCCATATTTCTTACTAGACCAATGATGTCCTTTTCGGTCTATTCCTAATCCTTGTACTCCTTTGGTGTTCAGTTGCAAGTTGAAAGGGCTAGAAGGGGTAGGGGTAGATCAAAAAGGACAAGGATAGAAGTAACAAGAAATGATTGAAGTGCAAATAATTTAACAAGGGATATGGCATTAAACAGAATGGACAAACAAGACTCATGTATCTGACCCCATATAATTGGGATAAGGCTATTACCAAAAGAAAAAATATATATAGTTGGGTAAGGTTTGGATGATGATGATGGACATACTCCTCAATGTGGCTTGCAGAATCCATTGGCCCAGGCATTGATAGCAATACTGGGTTTTGCTTATTATTGTTTTCTTTCCATACTCTCTCGGTTGGGCCATGGTTTATACAAGTATCTTAGAAGGTCCTGATAATGGTCTATTGTGATGTGTAATATGCCAAGGCTATTTGGTCTTATTAGCTCAATATAAATGATCATACGAGTATTAACATGCATGGTATGGAGAGAGAGGGAATCAAGTGATTTATTAAGGGTTTATTCGGTTTGCGGAAATAAAGTGATTTATTAAGGGTCCATTCATGGTGGAATGGAATTTCCCCATTTGAGGGAATGGCCATTCCCACCCCTCCTGGAATGAGAATCCATTCCAGCTTATTTCAATTTTAATTTTGATTCCCATCTGAACCAAATAGGTGGGAGGAATAGATCGTTTCGATTTCAACTCCTATGGATTTTGATTCCGGTTCTGATTGCAATCCAAACAGGTAGCCTCTATGGGGTTCAAAAAGAGCCCAGTGTGTTTTCCCTATCCACTTTTTCCTAGGTTGCAATCCAACGGTAGGGTTTCCTAGGTTTATATCCACTTTTTCCTAGTGGGACAACTGATAGGGGACTAACTTTTCTATCTGTCCGGCTTCTTTAGATAGGTTTCACTCAAACACTGGACGATGGGGTTTCCTAGGTTTATAATCGCCATGGTTCTGACCTGATCGACCCCAATGACCCTCACGTTGTGTGTGGGTTGTAATAGAGTTCTGTGTTTGATCTTCTTACTGTTGAAGTGATTCTTCCACAATGGAACAATCAAAGGAACTAATGGTGGAGCTCTGCAACCGAGATGAGTCAATAAGGTTTTGCAGAAAAATGAAAAAAAATATCACTCAATTTGGACTGGATTATGAACGGTCCATGCTGGTATAGATCCAATCTGATCAGATAACAGAATGGGTTATTAAGTGTGGTCTATTTTGTTAGTTTCTTCTCTCCGCTTATTCAAATGTTGGTCCAATCCAATTCAATAATCATAATGGACGTCCAAATCCAATTTAATCGAATTAGATCTGATTCATTGACAGTCCTAATTGGGCTTGGCCCAACCCAATTTGCACACCTGAAAAAGGAAGGCTAGAACTTTATGGGTGTAGTTTCCTTTCAAATGGCCGGACCAGAGTGACTAGACGATCTAGCGCGTATGAGACTAATTAATTAATTGAAGCCCATTAGGAACAATTGTTTGGATTGGGTGGCGAAATAGCTAAGCCCAGGCCCAATAAACTGTAAAATGAAGACAATCTCCCAATTTTTTTTTTTTTGAAAGGTGACGATCTCCCAATGGAAGTCCATTATTAAATACAAGTAAATCCAAAACCTAGGTCGAATGTCCCTTATTAATTATATTATTGTCCAAAACGCAGAAATACACACAAGTGTACTTCTTGAGACAGGTTCTAATCCAATGGACCTTATTGTGGGCCTAACATTTTCTCTCTTAGGAAATAGGAAAACCGTTAAAAACTTCTGGACTTCTGGTGTGGTGGTGTTGCATTCGTAAAAGGACAAAAAGATGGATGCCGGTATCTGACTTAAGTTAGCTGATTTCTTTACTAGTTAGTTGGACACGAGTTGTATTGCCTACTCTCACACAACACGTGAGAGTTGTAACCCTCACGTGTTCCACCATCAACTTTCCCTACTTGACAAATTAAACCCTAGACCTGTTTTTTTGGCGATCCACCCCAATCTGATCAAATCAACTATCATAGCAACACACGTGCGAATGACATCCCAATTAGCCATTGCAGCCATACATGGGAAACATCTCCCATGAATGAATGAATGGCAAGGGAGGCACAAATTGGGATCTGCTCCTCACACCGGTTTTACAATCAGAGAAATATTTCTGTAAATAATAATATGTAAGTACCAAAGATGTTTCTAATGTATTACATGCTGTGAGACTGGTGTGAGGAACACTGTGAGAAATAGATCCAGACATGAAATTCTCAATGTATATCTGCAGTGGACAGTTGGGAGCATTTTATTGGTAGTGTATATATATATATATATATATATATATATATATATATATATTTGAATGTTGTGTTTTACTAAATTGTCATAGTTTCTAGTTTATATAAGTCATTTTTAATTTACTTTTTTAATAATATATAATATTTTAATGATTTTTATTTCAATTTATTTATACTATTCAATATTTAATTATAATCCAAATTCAATTCAAATCTAATATAAATCCAATGGATAATGTCAGATTCAAATTCAAATATTGGACCTATCTATACCCATCCAATTCCATCGACTTGCAGCTCTAATATGTATTTCTTGATTTTTTTTTTCTTTCAGGTCATTAAAGCTAAAATACAAATCAGCCGATTGCAATTTTCCTGTCTGAATAAAAAAACTTTTGTTTCTACTATTCTTTTGAATCTGGAATCCAACCCAACAGCTAATCCTGATTGGGCTAGAGAATGAGGCAACTAAAAACTAGCATTTTTCTGATTGCCACCTAAGCTGCCAGCTGGCTAGATCCATCATCCATGGCTTTCTACAAACTTGTGAACGTGAGAACGTGATTATTGGGGAAGAGGGAAGTGGCCTGATATTAACTGTCCGTTCATGAAAGCATGGACGAGGGCTGTTTGGTAAATTTGTCTCATCATATGCTATCTGTCCTTCCAATCCAAAGTCTTAACTCCCACTCTCCCAGTACAGCGGAAGACGGAAACAACCTCATAAATCATCCTCGTCTTCTGTATAAATTCTTCAACTACAACTTCCTCTCCAACTCACTAGCCAAGTTCCTCACCAAACAAACCATCTCTCTCTCTCTCTCTCTCTCTCTCTCTCTCTCTCTCTCTCAAGCTGAACATAATGCAAGGAGGTCAAATGGTGATCGAAGAACCAGTTCGACTCGCTTCAGTTCTTACATCTACTATACCTGTAACACCTCTCTCTCTCTCTCTCTCTCTCTCTCTCTCTCTCTCTCTCGCTAGAATGAATCCATTGCTACAAGATCTTTACGTACGTAACATGAAGAACATATGCATTTAAATTTCCGTTCTGCTGAACTTTCTACTCGTTTTTAGTTTTATTCTGTTGCTGTGTTTCTTTTGAGCTCTTATTAGTTTGTTTTCGTCCTGAAACATTATAGATTATTTAACCTGTTCTGTTACAGTGTTCCAGTGATATTCATCGTTATTGTACAGATTTGCAGATGAATTTTACTGTTATATTGTCTTCTTTGTTCTTATTTAGTTTTTGTTTGGTTTTAATTATATAAGCTATTTTATCCGGATTTTTTCTTAAGATTTTTAGTATTGATCATCAATTCATCATTGTGGGATGAATTTGTCAAGCCCGTCTTGTTTTGTTGTTCAGATTCTCTTCATTTAATTTTTAGAACTTGGGCTTTGTTTCGTAAGTTCTACCCTGACAGACTTCTCTGATAAATTATGATGAATATGACGGTTTCCTTAGTTGGATGAGGTTATGGATACAGCTTTATTCCTACCTATCTTCATTATTGACTCTGAGCTCTCTTGCTTATCTCCCCCAGCCTACCACGCGAAAGATTCATTGCATTTTTTTCCTCTGCAGTAGTATGTTGCTTTTGATGTTCTGCTTTGCTGTTTTTTTTTTTTCCCCTAATATCCATCTGAAGGCACTTTTTCTTGTTTGCTTCAATAATTGGAAGTGTTCCTGTAATTGTATTTCATGGTAGTGTAATATAATTCTTTTTTATGGTAATGCTTTATTTAAAACAAAGCTTTTTGCTTATGTTTTATGTGAAATCTGCAGAGCTACATCCCATCACTAACCAAAATAGTTGGAACCCTTGGACCAAAGTCACGCTCTGTTGAGGTGATTGAAGCATGCCTAGAAGCAGGAATGTCAGGTGATTTTAATGGATACTTCTCATCAGTATACATTTCCTAGTTGTGATGTAACCCTGTTCTGATGCCCACAATACATTCTTTATTTTCTGATAGTTGCACGGTTCGATTTCTCTGGGTCGAGTGCAGAGTACCACCAGGAAACTCTTGATAATTTGAGGAAAGCTGTGAAGAATGTTAAAAGGCTATGTGCTGTAAGTTGTCTTTCTTCTCAATCTTTATCTACCATTTCATAAAGTTCCAATATAATAAAAGTCTAGGCAATAGATTTTGTGTTTAACTTTGTGCAGCAGCGCAAACACATGTTCATGTGCATACAGATAATACTAATTCTTTTCTGCATAAACAATCCCTTTTCAAACATTAGAATACGGTCCCTACTTTCAAATGAGGTGTTTTATTGAGAATCCTGTCTACTTAGAATTTTATTTAAAGAGTATGAAGCCTTTTCGGTAATTATTGAGTTCTTGTAAAGATTTTGATTCATCTTGGGGATCTGTAAAAGGGATTAGTATTAAGATAAAAATATAAGTTGTCAGAAGAGAACTGAAAATAATAAACAAAATGAATAAATAATGATGTTCCATGTCATGAAAGAATTACTTGGATTTTCTTTACATTTTGAATTCTGCATTTTCTGCTTTGTTTTCTTCTTTTGCCTATACATGCCGGATTTAAAAAGTGCATTATATAAGAATTATATTTTTATGTACAACTAATCACAAGGCTATTAGAAGAGTATGTATTAGCATTCTTACATATGAAGCTTTTTATGCTTATTAAGAAAGTAAGAATGGTGCAATATAATTTTTCCATTCATAATAAGAAAAGAAGCTAGGCAACCAAGGCTTGATTGGCCTCTCTCTCCATAACAGATTACTTCTCTATATCCAAAAAAAGAAAAAAAATGCGTAATTTCACTGAGCTTGTACAATCTTTCCAAAAGAAAATAGCTTCATAGATCTCCACTATAGCTATGTTCTTGGAATAAATTACAACCAATCTAGGGGGTTCATATTGGATGGTACTGGATGCCCTCTTAATGT
Organism: Nelumbo lutea; assembly: GCF_056320005.1. Lineage (NCBI taxonomy): Eukaryota > Viridiplantae > Streptophyta > Magnoliopsida > Proteales > Nelumbonaceae > Nelumbo > Nelumbo lutea. Next base: position 12,936,903 of record NC_142690.1, read on the forward strand.
GAATTTCTTCTTGAGAAGGTAGAATAGATTTATCTTTTATCAACCAACATAGGCAATAAGGGGATGCTCAAATAACATATTCTTGTACTTTTTCTGGATTTACCCCTTGTTTCTGTTCTATCACTATAAGGAAATTTTGGCCAAAACTGAGATTTATATCTTGAGATTGCATTTCATGCCGCTTCATAGTCCAAAAGAGACAATTTTATAATGTATTTTGGTTTTTTGGTTAGTGAATAACTAGATGCGATATTTTGTTCTATTTCAAAAAGTTTGGGAGGGGAGAGAGGGAGGCCTCATGCATTTCTATCTTCTCATCCTTGTTATGTTTGGAAAATTTTGGGTAAGATTATATAGGTGATTCCTTTTGAGTGATGCTCTGGTTCAGGATTGACCTGGAGTAAAGCTTCAGGAGTGCTATTTTATTAATTCTTTAATGCTTTTTCACACTTACACCTATGAAATTTGGTAGAACATGAATTTTCTTTTTGGTAAGGGTAGAACATGCTTTTTCTAGGCATACATGCCTGATGCCTGCATTTAATTTAGTTCATTATTACCAGGTTATGCTAGATACTGCAGGGCCAGAGCTTCAAGTTTGCAATACGACTGGTAATCCAATTGAGCTGAAGGCTGAAGATCATGTTACTATTACTGCAGATGTTTCTAAGGAACCATCAGCTAAGGTCTTAACTGTCAATTATGCTGGACTTGCTGAGGTGTGTATCTGAGTCTGCTAGTAACTTTTCGTTTTGTCATTGGAATTTTTTATATTTTTATAAAAGGTTGCATCTGGTTTATTAGTCCATGCCTTTTTTCTTTATAAATATTATATTTTTTTTCTTTTGTGGGACTACAGGATGTTAAAAAGGGTGACACTATCTTTCTCGGGCAATATCTTTTCACAGGAAGTGAAACAACCTCTGTGTGGCTTGAGGTGAAAATTTTAGTGAACGCATTCTCCATTGCTTGTTATGAGAAGAATCTGGACGGCCTGAATATGAATCTTAAACTAATATGCTAGTTTTTTATATGCTTTTGCAGGTAGTGGAGACAAAGGGTTCAGATGTCATTTGTTTGGTGAAGAATAGTGCTACTCTTGCAGGATTTATTTTTACCATGCATGTCTCCCAAGTCCATATCAAATTACCTACTTTGACTGAAATTGATAAACAAGTAAGATTTTAATCATTCTATCACTGCCATAAAATGTTATTATGCTTTCCTTATTTCAATACCTTATGCTCACTTAGTTATCTATTTTGTGGAGTTAGATATGTAGTGTGTTGAAGATTAATCAGTTTTATGATGTTTTTTATGAGTAGATGTTTTATGTTAGTTGTTAGATAGGAGGTGGGGAACACAATAGTTATGTGATTCCAAATTTTATTATGTTTTTGTGTCTTATATATGCTGTTTTATGTCTTGCTGCCCTATAAGGGCATAGTTGTTTTTGTACTGCTCTATTATTTTTAGTATAAAATTATAAATAATAAGTGAAGGGGGCGGCCAGATTATTGCTCTCCTTTCTTTTCAACTTCTCTTCTTCTCTTCTTCTCCTTCTCTCTTCCTTCTTTCTTCAAGAAATTCCATTTATTTCATATTTTTTAATTCAGCAAGCTTTCTACTTGGTATCAGAGCAGCAGCTAGGAAAGCATTCTCATGCAGCCCTAGATTAGCCAACTGCATGAAGTATTAAAGGGCTGATCGATCTGCTGTAGATTGCCCAATTCTTGGATTTTTTGGTGGGATCTAGTCATCAGGAAGGTGATCTACTGTTTGGCATCAAAATCATGAAGAACTGGAGTACAAGGAAGAGTCCTGGAAAAGTTGGACTCTTTGTTTTTTATATGATCTTAGGCAGCCAGGTATTGTTAGCCTTCTTTTGATTTTCTGAAGAGTGCGGTTTGGTTTCTAGATTTTTTTGAGCCTCCTGGAGTGATCGATTCTCTCTTCTCTTTGTTGGGAGACATGGGGAGGAGAAAGATTTCTCTCCAACTAGGGTTTTCTTCTTCTGGAAGGGTTTGTTTCTGTGTGTGTGATATTGAATTATTTTTGGAAGGTTTCCAATCTATTTTTTTCTTACTGTTGAACTGTTTGAAGTAAGATGGAGAGTTGGAATACCGAGATGAAATCTACCAGTACTGTGGGACTAGGTGTTAGAGGTAGTAGTGATATTTTTGGGTCTGGGATTATTACTACAGTAAAACTTGATGGTACAAGTTATTTGGAGTGAGCACAATCAGCTAAGATGGCTATTGGTGCCCGTAGAAAATTAGGGTATCTCACTGAGGAGGAGAAGAAACCTGATATAAACTCTTCCTGATGGGTGCAGGAGAATTACATGGTAACGTCCTGGCTGTGTAATTCTATGTTACCTCATATTGCAAAAAAATTCCTATGGGCTAATACTGCTAAGGAGATTTGGGATGGAGTGACTGAAACCTACTCTCAGAAACAAAATGAAGCCAGAGCCTATTAGTTAAGGAATCAAGTGATAAGTATGAAACAGGGAGAAAAACCTCTTGTTGTGTATTTCTCCATGCTGAAATCCCTATGGCAAGAAATAGATCACTTAGAAACTATGGTATGGGAAAGTGTAAATGATGTAGCAACCTATCACAGACTGGTAGAGAGGAACAAGATTTTTGAGTTCTTGGCAGGGCTGAACCCTAAATTCGACATTGCTAGGCAGCAGATTCTTTCTAGGGAGGGTGTGACACTCTCTCAAGCCTATGCCTTTGTCTCTGGAGAGGAGAGTGGGAGGAATGTAATGTTGAGACAACTTGGGATTGACCAGTCGGCTATGGTTAGTACAACAAAACCTAAGCCGAATGGAGACAGAGAGAGTAGTGAGACTAGAAGGGAAGATAAGAAGAACTTGGTGTGTGATTATTGTAAGAAGCCTAAGCATACCAAGGACACTTGCTGGAAGCTTCATCCAAATCTTATTCCTGCCCAAATAATGAACAAGAAGGGAAATGTAAATGTAGCCACTGCAGGAGACTCTTTGGCCCCTCTTTCTCAAACTGATTGGGAATCCATTGCGGTAGTAGTAGTGAAGACAGAACTGGAGAGGTTTGGACAGATTATAAGTAAGAAAGGTTCACCTAGCACTAGCCTTCCAGATGGACAACAGAATGTAGGAGCCAACTATACCTCTTCCTTTGCACATACATGTATTTCATATGCAACTGCAAATCTTGCATCCACTTCAGGTAAGGAGGGACCTCCTTGGATTATAGAATCAAGAGCATCTGAGAACATGACCAATGCCCCTACCCTTTTCAGTTCCTATCAGTTGTGCTCTGGTAGAGACAGAGTCTCTACAGCAGATGGTTCACATATTCCCATTGCTGGGAAAGGGACAGTTAGGGTGACCAAAGACATAACTCTGTCTTTTGTTTTACATGTCCCTAGACTTTATACCAACCTACTGTTTGTTAGTTCTTTGACAAAGAATTTGAATTGTTTCGTGACCTTTCTTCTTGGTAATTGTGTTTTGCAAGATCTGGAGTCAAAGAAGATAATTGGGAGTGGTCGTGAGGTGAATGGAGTCTACCTTTTGGATGAGATTCCGAGACATCAGGGCCATCATGTTAGCAGCAGCAATAGTAGTGGGTCAGAGTCAGTGAACCAGATTATGCTCTAGCACAATCGCTTGGGACACCTTTCTTTTAGTTCTTTGAAATGTCTTTTCCCAAAGTTGTTTGAGTCTGTTCAATTATCTACTTTAGAGTGTGAGAGTTGTCAGTTAGGAAAGCATTGTAGACAGTCTTTTAAACCAATTAATAAAAGAAGTATTTTTGCTTTTAATATTGTTCACACTAATGTATGGGGGACATATCATATCCCTTCCATGGGAGGATTCCATTACTTTCTCTTGTTTGTGGATGACTATACATGATATTCTTGGATATATTTGATGAGATCACGTGATGAAGTTCCTAACTTGATATGACAGTTCCAACAGATGGTTCTCACACAATTTGGAGTGAGAACTAAGTTTTTTAGATCAGATAATGCCAAAGAGTACTTTGAGAAGGACTCGATCACGTTATCTCCTAGAACATGGGGTAATTCATCAGAGCAATTGTGCATATACACCACAACAGAATGGAGTTGTTGAGAGAAAAAATAGACACGTTGTGGAGGTGGCAAGGAGTCTTATGGTGTGTGCTTCAGTTCCTATGCAGTTCTAGGGAGATGCGGTTCTTAAAACCGTGCATTTGATTAACCGTGTTCCTTCACGGACTTTGGTGTTTAAGGTGCCATTTAGTCTGCTTTTTCCAGATGGGGAGATATTTCATATACCTCTGAGGGTTTTTGGGTGTGTTTCCTTTGTTCATATTCTTGGCTCTCATCGCAAGTAATTGGATCCTAAGGCCAAGAAATGTGTTTTTCTTGGGTATGCTCAGAACCAAAAGGGGTATTGCTATTATGACTCAGTGTCAATGAGCAAATTTGTCACAATGGATGTTACCTTCTTTGAATCCACCTTCTTCTTCTCGAGTGGTTCTCCTTGGGGGGAGAGTTTTGGGGAGGAGAACTCACAATCTGTTCCTCTTCCTATTTCTTTGGCACCTTCATCAGTTCAGCCAACACCTTCATCAGTTCAGCCAACACCTCCATCAGTTCAGCCAACACCTGCACCTCTAGTTTCATTACCTGAGCCACTATAGGCAGCCTCATAGAAATATCAGCGCCGGCAGATGATGGTTGACTCCACACATCCTCAACCCATGCCACTCTCTATCAGTCCTTTTGAAACTCCAAATTCGGCAGACACAGTTGTAGGTATTACTCTTGAGCCTGAGTCAGTTATGTTTTCTAATGATAATGTTCCTATCTCTAACACCATTGTTGCAGCTGATCCCACTAACCTTGATCTTTCCATTGCACTTCGTAAGGGGAAGAGAAAGTGTACAACCCATTGCATTTCACACCATCTTTCCTACAATGCCTTATCACCCTCCTACCATGCTTTTCTTTTTTCCCTGGATTTTGTGTCTATACCCAAAAATGTTACTGAGGCTCTCTCCAAACCTGAGTGGAAAACAACCATGCAAAGATGATATGGATGCTTTGGTTAAAAACCAAACATGGGAAATAGTTGATCTCCCCCAGACTAGGAGACAATCAGACCTATGGTGTTGATTATCTGGAAACCTTTGCACCAATAGTTAAGATGCGTTCAGTTCGTATCCTTTTATCTCTAGCAGCCACCTATTCATGGCCCTTGTTCCAGCTTGATGTTAAAAATGCCTTCCTCAATGGTGATTTACAGGAGGAGGTATATATGGACATTCCAACAAGCTTTTATGAGAATGTTGGTAAGGGAAAGGTGTGCAGACTCAGAAAATCTCTATATGGATTGAAACAGTCACCTAGGGCTTGGTTTGACAAGTTCACAGGAGCACTCATCCGTTTTGAATACACACAGATACAGTCTGATCACATTCTCTTTGTGAAGAGGAGAGATGCTCTGGTGTCAATTCTGATTGTGTATGTGGATGATATAGCGGTGACAGGAAATGATCTGGAGGAGATTGATGATCTCAAAAAACCATTGCAACAAGAATTTGAGATCAAAGATCTTGGTGAGCTCAAATACTTCTTGGGAATTGAAGTTGCAAGGTCCAAGCATGGGATCTTCATCTCACTGAGGAAGTATGTACTTGACTTATTGTGGGAGACTAGGAAGCTGGGGACCAAACCAGCAGACACTCCTATTGATCCAACTCATAGAATTAATGGTGTGGATGGTGAGTTGGTAAAGGATGCAGGGAGATATCAAAGAATGGTGGGCCGACTGTTGTATTTGTGTATGACACGACTAAATATTTCTTATGCTGTCAGTGGTGAGTCAGTACATGTATGCACCTCGGGTTCAACACTGGGAAGCTATTGAGAGGATACTTGCATATCTGAAGAAGCACCCTAGCAGAGGCATTCTTTTCTCAAATCATGAGAATCTAAAGCTAGAGTCCTATACAGATGCAGATTGGGCAGGATGCTTAGATGACAGGAGGTCTACATTAAGAGTGTGTACCTTTGTAGGTGGAAACTTGATCTCCTGGAAGAGTAAGAAGCAAGCGATTGTGGCAAGGTCAAGTGTAGAGGCTGAGTATAGATCCATGGCTCATGATGTCTCAGAACTTCTTTGGGTTATATCTCTCTTGAGTGAGATTGGGTTGAAAGCAGAGGAACCTATGATGTTATACTGTGACAATCAGGCTGCAATCAATATTGCCCACAATCCAATTCAGCATGATAGGACAAAACACATTGAAGTTGATAGACACTTTACAAGAGAAAGGGTAACAACCGGAGAAGTCTGTTTGCATTATGTCTCTTCAAAGTTGCAGCTAGCTGATGTTCTCACTAAAGGGGTGGCAAAGAACAAGCTTGAACATGATCTACGCAAGTTGGGAATGTGTGACATTTACTCCCAACTTGAGGGGGAGTGTTGAAGATTAATCAGTTTTATGATGTTTTTTATGAGTAGATGTTTTATGTTAGTTGTTAGATAGAAGGTGGGGACCACAGTAGTTATGTGAGTCCAAATTTTATTATGTTTTTGTGTCTTATATATGCTGTTTTATGTCTTGCCGCCCTATAAGGGCATATTTGTCTTTGTACTGCTCTATTATTTTTAGTATAAATAATAAGTGAAGGGGGCAGCCAGATTATTGCTCTCCTTTCTTTTCAACTTCTCTTCTTCTCTTCTTCTCCTTCTCTCTTCCTTCTTTCTTCAAGAAACTCCTTTTATTTTATATTTTTTAATTCAGCAAGCTTTCTACTTAGTGGTTTCTCTAGTTCTTAATACTAAATTAAGGTTTTTAATATTTCCTTTAACTAGTTAACATCTATAAGTGAATTGAAGAAGCAAAATCTATACCTGTTTCAGGATATCTCTATGTTGTTCATATACAGTATCTATCTTCTCCTTTCAGTTGACTTGTAGGTTAAACAACTAGAAATCAAGGTCTGAGTGCTTTGAAAACTCGGCAACAATGGAGAATTGTAAGGCTATTAACAGATTCAATGAGAAAATTTCAATGTACATGGATCAGAATGAACGTCACATAAAAAGAGAGAGAAAAAAGAGAAATGAAATGGAGAAAATTCTCAAACAATGTGGACTTAAACTTCTTTGCTTACTTCAAAGATTAAGCTGTGATAATCCTTGATACATGTGAACTTAGGGATATAAGGATAGTCAAAAACATCATTATCTGGATGAGGAATGGGATGTTGGTCCTTAGAAGCTTCATCATTATCCTCAGGAATCTTGATCTTTGGTGGGTAACTTGAGCGGTTGAACCCTTCATTCAGTTGAGTCCAAAGATCAAGAAATGGCCTTACTGATAATCTATATTGGGTGGTCTGTGCCCGTAGGTAACTTGAACCCTTCGTTCAGTTGAATCCAAAGATCAAGAAAGGCCCTCACTGATTCACTTGCCAGAGAAGTTCCTCAGGCAGAATATTTATTGGGTGATCTGTGCCCCTAGGTTAATGGTTGTTTAATGTTTCCCTTCAGAGTTAGATACAGGAGAGAGTAGTAGTGGAGCTACTTACCTTGCTATATTCCTATCTTTATTCTTTTCTACTAGAACTTCTGATTAGTTACCAATCACAAAAGGATAAAAAAAAATCCCAGAAGCATGTATCACATTTCGACGTCTCCCAGCACTTTTTAAATATTACAAATAGTTCATGCCTTTCTTTGAGATATTTCTTTGTTTCTACATGTAGAGTTGTTTCCATGAAAACCTACTTGTGGAGATTAGCAGTTGATTTTTGTATGTGTGTGTGTGTGTGTGTGTGTGTGTGTGTGTGTGTGTGTGTGTGTGTGTGTGCATGCTGTTTTCCAAATCATTTAGGACAATAAAGTTAGTGGATGAAAGTTGCTAGCCAAGAGTGCTCTATGATAAGGTTTCTGGATATGAAGTGTATTTTTGATAGTAATTCATTAAGAACGGGCCAGGAAATGGCCGAGCCAAGGTCATATATGTATTGAAGGGTTTTAAGTTTTCAAAGATCATTTTCCTAGATCCACTTTTAGCTAAGGATGCTTTAGGCATTATTTGCTATGATACCTGGATACTTGCACATGGCTAGCATAATGGTGTTGGAGACAATACATGCCCAATATGACACCAGATAATGCACAGACACTTATAGTATTGACACTTCTGAAATACGTAAAATGGTATATTTTAACAAATCCTACTATAAAAAAAAATTATGTTAAAATTTAATTAAATTTATTAAGACATAAGCCTTGAGAATTGGCACTTAGTTTCAAAATCCAAATATAGAAGCATTATATAGTTATGTTATACGGGATACTCATACCATAATCCATATCCAGTTTTAGGATAGAAAATTCCAGTGAAGTTTGAATCCTACTTGACGTAGTCCTGTTGTGAGTTGAAGTTTGAGCTTATAATACTACTTTATTCTCTATACTTCTGTTTAAAGAAAGCACTAAATTATCTGATGTAGCTGGATTGTTTACTACACTGTAGTATTTTGACATTCTTTAATCTACCAACTCCCATTTTGATTTGACTTTGGTTGCTGCATGAAGATTTTTCTCTTGGTTGATAATTTGGAAATGTCATTCTAGTGCCTAATGATGCTTTACCCATTTCTTTTATTTGGAATTCTAACAGGTGATATCTACCTGGGGTTCTCGTAACAATGTTGATTTCATTTCCCTTTCATATACCCACCATGTAGAAGATGTGCGAGAGGTAGGTATTTTTGGGCATCTAAATCACATTGTAATTACCATATAGAGTATATACGTAGTTATGTACTTTATTATATAACTTTATTGTTTTGATTGATATCATTGAACTATGTCCTTTAACAGAAGATTTTGCAAACTGAAATCCTCCTGTCAATACTAAAAAGGAGAATATGTAAGCTGTTGCTTCATTAGAGAAGTGGTATCTTTAGTCACACTTTTACCATGTCTTGGTTATTATACTACGGTACATGTCTATCTGTTTTGCATTGACATAATCCTTTTTTTCAGTAAATATCATATTTGAACTATATATAAAGAAGAAAAGGAACATTTGTACAGGATGTATACAAGAACAAAAGAAGCAACTTTTCTTTTTCTTGCAAGAGGGAATGGAGCTGCATGGCTCAGAAAACACATGGACCTCTCCATCCTACAACTGCACAAAGAAGCCCCTACCTGTATAGGTTAACAAAATGAGCTGAACAATACATGAAGCCATAATTCTTACCCCCTCATTACCAACAAAAGTAACAACAGGACCATGATCCAGGTATTGCCTTATTAACACCATATAAAACTAAAAGCAAAAGAACCAGTCTACAAAAAACCAAAAATCGATTCTCAGTGTCATACAAACTTCCCTAGATGGAAAGGAACAAAATAATAGATACTCTTTCTATCTGTTGCAAGAATTCCATTAAATATTAGCATGTAGTATGCAAAAAGTGAAGGAAAACACACAATTTCCTCCATTTTTTTTAAATGAGTTCTGTCCATATCTCATCTCTTTCTGCCCTTGCTCCCGATCCACAATGGATGAACTTATACCTTGAAAATTGTGTGAAGCAGCATTAAGAGTCCTTGGAAGGTTATTCAACCCAACTCCTTCCAAATACCCGTAGTAAACAGGGTTATTTTCCATAAATTTCTACCTTAAATCTTAAGGAGAATAGATGAACATACTGCATTAACTCATTAATTTGAAGTAGAATCCTACAACTAACTTCATAAAAGAAAAGGAAAATAAGTGATTCGCATCATCCTCTGTTTCTTCACATTTCTTGCCAACTTGATATTTCTCTCCTTGTGATGTCTTGTATTAAGGTCTGGCCAATGGTCACTATTTAAGTGAATGCTTTCACTCACGGAGGAACTGAATTACCTAAAATCTTTATCAAGCCCACCATAGGCTTAGTCAACCCTCTTTTTTTATTATGTAAAAATGAGATAGTAGGCCTCTTGTCTCAATCCCCTAGAGCATGGAAAGAATTCCTCTGAGACATGTTGATCAAAATGGAGAATGAAGTTTCAGATATATAGGTTCTACTTCTACCAATCCATTCCATGTTCTCATGAAACACATTTCCTCCATCACCTATAATGAGAATATCTGTTATACATGATCATACACATTTTCAAAGTCATTTTTTTTTATCATCCCTACCTCTTTCTTCCTTAGCTTGTTCTTGATAAATTCAATTACAATTAAGAACCCATCAAGTATTTGCATTGTTTCTGTAAATCTGCCAATATTCTAAGTATGAGGTCTTACTGGATATCAAAGTATGTGAAATTCATGGTCAGTTACAGTTGGGCAGCTCCTGAACATGTCTTGGATTTCCTTAGGCAATGGCATGGTAGGGATTTGGTCCAGAGAGGAAAAGCCTACTGGTGCACACTGGCCCATGTGGTGCTATGGGGAATGTCGAAAGAAGAAACCAAGAGAATTTTTGAAAACAAGAAAAGAACCAACCATTGAAGATCTCATATCCTACATAACCTTTTTTATGTAACCTTTGGATGACAGGCTCTGAGATCTTTAAAGGGGTTACCCTTTCAGACTTACAGATGAATTTGGTGGACCTTTCCCTGGAATCCAGCTGTTGTTCAGGCTCCCCCAGGGAGGGAGGAGGTGGATATAAGATTATGCAAGTGCAGTAGGTAATCCAGGGGAAGCTGGGACTGGAGGTGTGGTCAGAGAGGAAGATGGAAATATTCAGTGGCCCATTAGGGGTTGTGGACTCTACACCACTAAGGCCTGTTAAGGCAGAGATTGTGGCTGCCTTAACAGGCCTTAGTATTGCTAAGATTTTTGGACTTTCCCTCTTAACCATGGAAGGAGATTCTGCAAACACCATAAAATGGCTATGGGAGGACAGTGGCCCTTGGCGTCTAATACATTACCCAGTTGAAGCTAGAGATATTATGGCTCAGATGATTGTAAGGATTAGATGGATCCCTAGGGAACTAAACTCTGTGGGCTATGGTCTAGAAAAATCTGGGATTCATAGGGATTCCCTGTAGTGACTGCATGTTACCCTTGTAATTCCATTGGCAAGTTTTTGTTATGTTTCTTCAAAAAAAATTGTGAAATTCACTTCCTTGAGGAGCAAGTCTACAAGCTTCATTTCTGTTCCCAAATTAATCATAACTGTTGTAAGTATAGGACAAGACCTGATCAAGTGACAACAAAGAGGAAAAGTTCTTGAGCACCACAATCAAGCAAAACACAAAAACTTCAGTCTTTTCTTAATAATTGGCTCAATTTAAAGTGTGATTCCATATTTATGAATCACATGGGAAACATTCCTTAATGCCCAAAATAATCAAGCTTAGAAAACAAATCACGTTGTAATTCTTAATCAACTCCTAGAAGAACTAAAATTTGACCTTTTTGACAGACTACAGTTTTTTTCCTGAATTTATAAAAAAGGCAATATCTAACACCAATAACTTTTAAAAGAAGTTCTAAAATAAAGTAAGTGCTAATTAAATTTTATAAAATTAAATAGTTTCATCAGACACTTGTCAACTATCCATACTTGACTTTTCAAGGATTGGGAAGTGATAATTGTGAAAAACACATGAGACATTGAAAAAGACAGAAAGTAATCTTACTAGATGGGATAGATTCAATCCAATTCTTTTCTGACTTTGTCATGCCAAAATTTGTATGTATCTGCATCATATGGAACATTCTTGAATGTGTCTCATAATGTCTTTAGGTTTCTCATTCTGTTCATTAAAACTGAGATTCTGTTCTAGAATTTCTTCTGCAGAATCCTAAACTTGTTCTAGCGAGTCTTCAATTTATTCATCCATTGACATTTCATGTCTCAATCACCAGCTTGTAAAGAATCATAGGATGTTATTAAACAACGTCTCAGTCTTTCCTTGCTTCCTAATAATTGACATGCCTATTAAAATGAAAACTCCAAACCACCTTAGTAGCAATAAATTCGTAGCAATGTTGCACTGGTGCGCCCTGTTAACCTTCAAATGCCAATGGAAATGAAGCCTCCAAATTACCTTTCTAGCAATAAACTCATAATAATTTTGCGGTGATGCACCCTTGTCAACCTTTAAATTGTAAATTGAAGGAAAGATGTTATTGCAAAGGTCTTTTGCAACTGGTCATTTCTACTGGAGTAACAAATATTATTCCCAATTTTTCTTTTCATTGCAAGGAGTTTATTGTACTACATGATATATTGCATAGTCCAGGATAGCAATAAACAGGGAAAAAAATAAGACTTGAATTAATCTTACATTTAATTGGTTTTCTGCAGCTCAAAGCTTTTCTTCAAGCACAGAATCTTAATGAGACTCTAATCTTTGCCAAAATTGAAAATGTGGAGGTGAGAAGTTTTATTTGAAATGGAAATTTTGTTAATTGAATATCTGCCAATTTACAATTATATTGCTTATTTGTTTAATTTGATTCATTGAAAGTTTCAAGGTTATGATATTTGTCAATATAAGATGAGTCAGGTATCTACTTTAATTGATCTATCATTTTACCAGGGTCTGAAGCATTTTGATGACATCCTCCAAGAAGCAGATGGTATCATACTTTCTCGTGGGAATTTAGGAATAGACCTACCACCAGAAAAGGTTAGATGGTTCAGTTGTCCTTTAATCATTAATCCATCAGGTTGGCTTATATTCTTAGAGACTTATTACACGTAACTGTTGGTAAGCTATAGTTTAGAAATCTATCATTATTATTATTTCTATTATCATCATTGTCATTGTGCGTTCAACTTGTAATGGAGATAATTGTATGAGAAAAGGTATGAAAGATAAGAAAATGAAATGAAGATACCAAGCAAAAAACAAATAGGAAGGGGGTGTTAGATCAGGGTTGTTCTACATTAAACAACAAAGCCATAAAAAGGTTGGTGAAACTGAGTAAGCAAATATAACTTTTTTATGGGTGGGGACAATGAAGCTCAAGAGTTGCAGAGATGAATGGAAGTTAATTTCCACCAATATAGGGGGGATGGAGGGATTTTGTTCATCACCACTCATATGGACGTGAAAGGCACGTGTGGTACAGGTTCATCATGACATAAACATCTTTCATTCTCAACACATGGCTACCATGCATAGATTGTATAATTCCAAAACAGAACCATATAATATCAAACAAATAAGGTTAAAAGATATAAAATAGCACTGTAAAAGACAACTTTTCGATTCAAAGAACCATAACCTATTCACTATGATAAGGCTTCAAAGAGTAGTCTCCATCCATCATGGTATAATTTGCAGGAGATTCTTCTTATTCCTTCTCTCTCAATCTCTGTGAGTAACACAATAGCATCATTCTCTCTATGGGAAAACAGGGGCTGTGCCTTTATTTTATTTTTATTATTTTTTCTCTACAATCAATCTTCCATATATTTCTAATATAACAAAAACAAGGACTCCAGACTTCTATGTTTTTTTCCATTTTTCATTGAAATTAACATAGCATACTTACATGCATAAATATACTTCAGTCATTCATAGTCACATGCATAGACTCCTTGATACCTCTGTCTCACTCAACAACAAGGGTTCCATACCTTTTCTTTATTTTCACTCTCCAATTTGTACATATTAGGAACAAAATCTTGGGCTGGCAAGCATGAGAATACAGGATTGAATCTGAGAGCAGCCACTCCATGAAAAAAATAAAAAGCTAAGTATAGGTTTTATTTAAATCCATTTTTCCATATTGACCCCACACTCTCCAATGAAATTGAATGAAAATTTAAAGAGGTAGGGTTAATTTAGTAACTTAAATATTAAAGAGTAGGTTAGCCTATCAAGAGACAAGAAACATGGGAATTAATTGTTGGATAAAAAACACAAAAGCAAAAATCCGTTGGGTTTTAACCTTAGATAAAAAAAAAAAACAAAAGACAAAGATTCAAAAGAAAGCCACCATTCCAATTGAATAGCCCTCTCATATATCTTATGCATATGGATTTTTTATGTAGTTTCTTTTTTTTTTTTTTTGATGCAAGACTTGTTATGAAGTTAAAATCAAGAATTCATATACCATCTTAATTTAATTACAAGAATCACAAGTATAAAATTGAGAAAGATAAAGTATGAGTTCTCTAATTTTCTTATTTATAATTGTCTAGTTTACTTAATAATTTTATGTGCTTTCAATTTTTCCTTCTGAAATTATATTTTTATATGCTTCTTTTGTACTGCATCTAGATTTTTTGTTTTAAGATATACAATCATTGAGGACAATTGAAAATCTCAAAGAACCATTCAACCTAAAAGCTTAAGCTGTTAGGTGAGGTCCTTGAATAGGTTGATATTCTCTAGCACGCCCCCTCACACGAAAGTTCATTGGGCTTGAAGTGTGAACAAGCACAAGCCCACCCATACCTTGTGCTGAAACTTAATTAATTACAATGGGGGTAATGAAGATCGAACACTAAGACCACTTGGTCAAAGTGGCTCTGATACCATCTCAAAGAACCATTCAACCTAAAAGCTTAAGCTGTTATGTGAGGTCCTTGAATATGTTGATATTCTCTAACAGAAAAAAGACATTTATTAATTTTTGCTGAAGTAGTGTGATTAATGTATTAAGCTTTTCCCTTATATTTGTATTTTGAAGATTTAAAATTTTTTTGGTTACTTTTAGTCAAATCATTTAATGTATGAAAATATTTTTGATACAAGTTATTGAATGACCCCACTGGAAAAAATTCCTGGCTATGTCATTGATTAAATTATGTAGTTAAAAATATTTTATAAAGGAAAATAAGAAAGGAGTTATCTATAATGATAAACTTAAAAAAACAATGGGTTTAAAGAGAAAACATTTATATTAAAACAAATTATTTTGATGATATCTGTTAAAACAAATTTTAACAAAACAAAATTTGTTGAAAACAATATAAAAATAGGGTAAATTACAGATTACCACCTTGTACTTTGGGGGTAGTGACACTTAGCTCCCTGAACTTTCATTTGCGACAAAGACCCCCTTGAAATTTCAAAATCCAACATTTCCCCCCTCCCTGTTAATTGGATTGACATAGAATGCTAATTTACTGAAATGCCCTTTTGAGATTCATATTGGCGAAAGGATATCATTTCAGAATAATGAAAATGGGTAAGGAAAAGCAGATGATCTCACCCTTGTCAACAATGTGTTGATGACTAAACTCATCTGTGCTTAGCTTAATTGACTGTGAGAAAGAAGAAGAAAGAAACATACATAAAGAGTATAAGTATGTAAGGGAAAGAGAAAAATGGTCCAACAAATTAAGGAAAGGGTGGTTTGGGGATTTAGAAATGTTTAACAAGCACATGACAGTCAAATGAGAATCTTTTTTCGAAGTTAATTGATGGAATGCTAATGGAAGAGGCAAAGTGTTGGAATCTGAATGTTCAGGGGGTCTTTGTCGCAAATCAAAGTTGAGGGGGCTAAGTGTCACTAGACACTACCCCCAATGTACAAGGTGATAATCCGTCATTTACCCTAAAAATATTAATGCACTACAGAATATGCCTAGATACATACCTGTAATATTTCATGTTGATACACCCATATAACTAGAAATATTTTGTGGAAGCATTTGAAAAACATTTACTTTTAAACCATGCTTCTTAAACCTTTTAAGAAATGTTCATTGATACATGATACTCTTATTAGTAAACTATCCATCTGGGTTGCTTTTAAACACACAATAGTTTTGACTCAACACTTTGGAGAAAGGACATTGCACTTTGGTGGACTCTTCTTTGAGTTATATGAAATATAAAATATTTGGCACCCATTCTAAGATTAGGAAAAGAATTGAACATCTGTACTATTTTATAAATTTATATAAGTTGATTATAAATACTTTTAATTGTTGTTATATTTTAACTGATTTATGATTCTAAATTTAATTTGCAACTGATAACAAGATCAAAGAAACCCAGAAAAGAAAGATGAAATAGAATTTATTAATTGAAAGCAAAGATAGCTGGATTATCTAAAAGAGAGGAAAAATATAAATGAAGAGCCAAAAATAAACCCTTAGGTTGAACCTATTAGCTCCAAATACACCCATAATGCACATTAATCAGCAGGGATAAGCGCCAGTATAACATTATTAATCCTATCTCACTTCTAGACGATTTATTGGTTATTCCATTGGCTGTTCTCCTAATCAAGATAAGATGTTTCCTCTAGTCCAGTGATCTGGCCTCTCTAGTATAATGCTTATAACTATAGAGTAACCTAGCATATATCAAGCACAACGCCCTTAACAGAGATAAATAATCAGCATATACAGTCACCAAGACCAATCAAGTTGGAAAACACCTAGATGATCTCACTCCAATGGCTCTTGGTGTGTCCTCTTATTCATCAATTTGAGTGTTGTTTATAAGTATCTATTCTACAAAATAAAATGAAACTATATTTGTTGAGTTTTGTAATCTTAAACTTTTGCAGACCAACACTTGTACTTGTGTCAGATTCCACAACTGACTCCCACTTCCATGCAACATAGCTACAAAAAAACCTTTGTAATATAAAAAATTAAGGAGTTTCTTTGTATTTAGAAGTATTCATGATTGAATAATTTGAGTGGAATGATTTCCAATAATATATTAATAACTATGCTGACTATAATTGATCATGAATATTTGCTTAGAATGCTTTTTCTTAACATTCTAAACTTTAGCCATTTCTTTGAAACATTGCACCATTCTTATGCTTGTGCAAACGTATGTTCTACTTTTGTAGGTCTTCTTATTTCAGAAGTCCGCTGTTTACAGGTGCAACATGGCTGGAAAGCCTGCCATAATTACTAGAGTGGTGGACAGTATGGTTGACAATCTACGGCCAACTCGTGCAGAAGCAACTGATGTTGCAAATGCTGTCCTTGATGGTTCATAACTAATTACATTTGAATGTTATAAAGTTTATGTTACTTCATTCAGATTTTCTCTCTAATTTTAGCTATCTACTTCAGGAACGGATGGTATTTTATTAGGTGCAGAGACACTTCGAGGCCTTTATCCTGTTGACTCAATAAGAACTGTTGGGAGAATTTGTGCCGAAGTAAGTAAATGCACCTAATAGTGTGGGAGTTAATTCTACATGATGCATTGGTAACTGGTAAGGATAACCTCCCTTTTTGGAGATTCCCGTGGAAAATGTAATAACAACAACAGCACCAGAAGCAACAACAATGAAAAGACAATACCAATAATGATAAAAATAGTCTTGGGGTCCAAGTAAGGTGAGAGGAAAAAGGACTCCCAGCAGATAAGTAAGGCGAGAGATTCAAGTGCTCTTCTTATCTTCCCCTTATGAAGGATAAAAGGAAGACCAAAATCATCATAATAAATAAATAAGCAATGGAATAATAATGAGATTAGGAATAATCAAATAGGTCTTGGGTTTCACTACCTAAGTTTTGAAGAAACCCCTATTAGTGACATGCTATCAGTAATCTGCTCCGTCGTCCTCTGCCTAGGGTTGAAATGTATAACTAGTAGGGAAAAAGGCACAAGGAGATTAGTATGTTAATAATGCACTGGAAGAGAATTGAAATCATAAAGTCCTTTTATCAAACATGTCTAATGTTACACATTATGCCCTTTAAAGAATTGAATTGCCCTAGAAAATCATCTACAGTTTCTATAAGTGACTTGGTTCAGATTGTCAAGTAGTGGGCCATAGTAATGAACTCACTCAGATCAATGGACAAATCAAGACTACAAAAAATTCTATTGATGACTGAAGAAAAGGATGGCCTAATTACTTGACTTATGAATGGTAAGTATTCAGAACCACCTGAAAAATGTTTTTACAAATAAAGTTAGGAAAATCAGAGTCATGGTAAGAGGTACTTGGAGTGAAAACTTCAAATTCCCTTAGAGGCATTCTCATTAATAGTCTTTTTTCTTCAATCAACAAAAAGAAATTATATGTACTAATGTAACAGAAAGAGAAAATAAGGCGGTGTTTGATTGCTTCATTTGTACTGGTGTAAATTCATGGGGGTGCAAATAGGCTGTGTAAAATCTGGTTTACTTTTGCTTCAGATTTGACCTTGTTTTGTCTGTTTGTCAAAAGTAAAATAGGATGTAAAATGGTTTGGTCCCACCTTATATACAAGAAAACAGAGGTAGGAAGAGGATTCTTTGTTTGGCAGTGAGGTAGGAAGCAAGAAGCTAGTGCCCACTTTCTATAAGAGATAATTGATGAAGGTGGTGAAAACTTTGCATCTGTTTTTGAGATGCAAAATTTACACTGCTAGTGACTGCAAATTAGACAAAAAAAGTACAAATTTTGTATCAGGTAGGAGTGCAAACCATAGTTACAAACAAGCATGGCCTAAATTACAAGCCTCTGTGAACAACTAAGGATAAACCCGATACTAATGAAGTGATATTATATTCAATACCTCCCAGTAATCTGGTTCTTACAACATTTGCCATGTGAAGCCTGTGGAGAATGCTTACCAGGTTTACGTCACATGATATGATTATTGAAGTACAAGACAAAGCATACAAGTATGCAACTAACTCCAACAGAGACCATTTTGTAGGCTGAAAGCGTCTACAACCAGGATCTTCAGTACAGGAGAATAATCAAACATGTTGGCGAGCCAATGTCACATGCAGAATCTGTTGCTTCATCGGCGGTATCTAAAGTTATATATTATTTTTATTATTTCAGTTTTCAACTTGCCCTGTACTGCATAAATGATGGCTCTCACTGTACTTCAAAGGTGCGTGCTGCAAGTAAAGTAAAGGCAGCAGTAATTGTTGTGTTTACATCATCTGGGAGAGCAGCAAGGTGCTTTTTCTGCATGCCTACAGTCCACAAAGTAATTTTTACTTGGCAAGTAAAAATCTCGAGGTCCTTAACTTCGTAATTTTTTATAGGTTGGTCGCCAAATATAGGCCTTCTGTGCCCGTTTTTGCTATAGTAATACCACGTCTTAAGACAAATTCATTGAAGTGGAGTTTCACTGGAACCTTACAGGTATCAATATCTGTCTCAGTCAAGTTAGCACTGCACTAGTTATGACGGATCATTGGATTATTTAGATACCTCAATATTTGCTACCAGTGTGAAAATTCATAAACTTATTGTTGTTTCATATGGCATTATCTTGTAGTGAAATCCTCTGTTCTTGTTATGCAGGCTAGGCAGAGCCTTGCTGTGAGAGGGGTGTATCCTATTCTGGCCAGTCCTAACATGGTAAGTTATTTTCTTTGACTGTTTGATTATTTGATTGTTAAGGGAGTAGATATTCCTTTGCAGGCATTGAAATGCCTTTTTCCCTAATTGCTATGGAATATTGAATCCCACCTTGCAATGAAGCTATTGATCTTAAGTTCCTTTCTTTAAGAATCAAAAACAAAAAAAAAGTAAATTATCAATTTTCTCCCCTACCAACTCTACTGAACCAACTTGGCATTCAAACATACAGCTGCCAAACTGGGGTTGGTCAGTGCCCAATAGAATAGCCTTTTTAAGAAAATTAATAGCTGGATTCAGCTGTAGCTGGTCCTGGTTTGGAAAACCAGAGCTTATCCCATTAATTATTACCATTAAAATTGCTATTATATTCAAGATGTATGTATACAAGTAATAGTGATAGGGTTTGTCCCTCCAGACCTGGGCATGATCCTCAGTGAGCATACATTAAACAGTGAAACCTCAGGCTCAGCCCAAAAAGCGTGCCTAAAAATGTATGCTACTATTGCGGACAAAGGGACAACCCCAAGTATGACAAAAGATGGGTTAGAAGAATCAGACCCTTTGTATAATTCGTTCCACTGTACTATTCTTGAAAGGCAGCAACTTTCGTATGAACAACTGAATTTCTAAATTCCAAATAACATCAGGAACTGCTAATTGCTAATTGCAAGAAATACCTCAATTGGAGTAAAATCTGGAATATGTTGAAAGGGACAGGTCAAACTAAAATTGCCTGCCCCACTGATTTCAGGGGATGACATTAGCTGATGGTAGATACTCTAGAACCAGTGGTAGTTGATTTCAGGATTCTCTTACCCCAAGTGTCATTGAAGATTGTTCTGAACCCAATGATCAGTGCAAGGGAGCTAATTCACTGTTTATCTTCTTATATGCCAGGTTGCTTCAGGTTTCTCCAGTGAACAGTCTGGGTTGAAACTTGCCTTTGAGCATGGTAAATCGGTGGGATTGCTGAAGCCCAATGATCGGGTTGTTGTCTTCCAGAAGATTGGGGACTCATCTGTTGTCAAGATTGTTGAGCTTCAAGATTACCTATGAAAAGGCACCCATCATTTAATTTTTCTTAATCCAACATTTCGGGTAGGACGTACCCTATTTCCAATACTAGGGATTACAACACCAACATTGCTATTACATTAATTCTGCTATAATGTTTTCTTCTTCATGTTAATTTAATTAATCCTATCCAGCTTTCCTCTGAAATATCTTTAACCACCATACCTGAATAATTTATTTATTTATTTTTGTTGGCATCTATGCAATGGGGGAGGCCTATCTATTTGCACACGTGCACTCTTGAATTTCACGGCATATTTTCCACCTCAAAATGGTTTCTAGGAAAATATGAAAAAGGATTATTGGTTCCAATTTGTGAGAACAATCTCATCTTTGTTGCTTCAAAGCAACCGGTCCTTGGTTTAGCTCAGAATCCTGGGATCTTGAGCCAAGCCCAAAATTTTCAACCCAATATGATTTTGCGTTACAGAATTTTACTGGGGTGGAGTGAATATTATTCCCTTATGAAAAATCACGTAGAATAAGCATATAAGAAAAACTTCTTGTCTTCATGGTTATCCATAGTAGCCCCTTGCCATATGGTAATAGTCCAATTTGAAGAAAAAAAAAAAAAAACTATTAGAGAACATATATAGCATATCTTGTTGAGATACATGACTGGATATGAAATATGGGCTGTTTGGGATCGATGCCATTTTCTCAAAAAATACACCACATCGGAAATCCGTTTTTTTAGAAAATGCATGCTGTTTGGTAAGATGTTTTTTCAAAAACATTTTCTCATCACACCTTGAAAATCGGAAAAAGTATAGTCTGAGAAAATACTATTTTTGGTATTTTTTTCTCTTGTTTCTAACAATAGTGTACTGATGTGACATTGAAAAACGATTATGTGCAGCACAGTAATGGTACCAAATAGAAAGCCTGAGAAAAACATTTTTAAAAAACAGCCTGTTTGCAGCATCATTTTCTGAGAGAACACCTGTCAAGAACCGGCATCAATCCTAAACACCATCTAGATCTTCTGAAAGCAAACACCACTTGGATATTCTGAAAACAAGATGTGTGATAGTTGCTGGTTCATCTGGTAACAGTCCAGAGACCAACCCACCTGTTTATTTTTAATTTAGCGGACCAGTAACTGTTATACATCTTTGTTTCCAGAAAATTCTGTTCACAATGATAAAGATGCAGCTAATTCAGGAGATTTCAATGCCAAATGGGCAGTTCTCTGGTAGTTCAGTTATCCAAGCAAGGATTAATCGGACGCGATGACTGTTCAGTGGGCTTAAGGCAGTGAATTAAAAGGTGCGCCTGGGCATGTGCCTTGCTCAGGTCCTAGGTGCACGCCTGGTGTGCCTAGGCGTGCACCTGATGCATCTTGTGCCCCAGCCCAGGCATTTTAAAATTGTGTTTTTTGCCTTTTTTTTTTTTTTAAGTCGAACAGTTGGGCCGAGGGCTCCGCCCTCGGACCCCTGACCATGCCTCTCGAGGCAAGCCTGAGCAAATCTATGTTAGGGTTTGAAATTCTTATTTTTCACATGAAAAATAATAATTTTATAACTTTAATTGTCTTTTAAGAATATATTTTATTGGAATGAATGAATGAACATTAGCAAATAGGGGATTCTCGGAGCTCCGATTAGCAAAGACTCGTAGAATCAAGAACACAATATGTTTTAGTGTTTTACATCACATTAGCTACTTGAAGCAATACAATCAAGGAAAAAAGAGATTATGGATTTTACATGCTTGAAAATGCTTTATATGTTTGCTTTTATTTTAAATTTTCATTTGAATACACTATATTTATGTATTTTAATTTTAAATAATTGAGCAACTCATAAAATCAAAAATACAATATGTTTTAGTGTTTTACATCACATAACTACTTGAAGCAATGCAATTAAGAAAAAAAGAGATTGTGGGTTTTACATGCTTGAAAATGTTTTATATGTTTGCTTTTATTTTTAAATTTTCATTTGAATATGATATATTTATATATTTTAATTTTAGATAATTGGTTTTTTAAAACATTTATTTTAAAATTTATATTTATATTTTTTATTAACATTATGTTTAATATTTTTTGAATTTTTAATTTTTTTTGGTTTTTTTTTTGAATTTTCTGATATTTTTTTTATTTTTTAGCTTTTTCTTTAGTTTTGCCCCTTTCTTAAAAAGGTGCATGCCTCGCCTTGCTTGCGCCTCAGGCACAAATTGGTCCTTGCTCCTTTTTTGTGCCTTACACTTTTAAAAATCTGGCTTAAGGTTCCACACCAGTAATAAAATACATGAGACCCAGTTATCCATACAAGGCTGTACTCTTTAAAGATTGCAGACTGCAGTAACATAAAAAAAAGCACCTTAATCAGGCCTATTTGCTTTTAGAAATACATATAGAGCAAAGCAGCAATGTGAGTTATGATTTGCCCCGAATTGTCTTAGCGAATAATCTTAGGCCCGATACAAAATCTAATTCAGGCCTTTCTCCTTGCTTCTGACCTAGGTAATTAGGCCTGACTGAATTTTCTTGAAGGGAAAAACAACATTCTTTTATGTATCTACGGAATTATATACATCACGGTTTGCCTTAATGTCGCATTCACTAACCAATGACATTCAGAATCTTCACCAATAAAACTTTGCCCTTCATGATAATTTTACCTGACCACTAATACAACATTTGTATTCCCTGAATCAAAACACACATTGTTTATTTGTTAATCAATCACTAAAAGATGATCTTAAGGTCAAGCACATGTCTCAGTAAAGCAGAATTCACAGATTTTGCAAGTCAAAGTTACGTGCATATTTTTCAGATACGGAGATACCCATGATGTTGCATTTGCAGTAATCGTCAGATTGGGATCTGCAAAACAAAAAATGATAATAAATAAATAAAAATGGTTTAATTGTTTAATTTCAACTGCCCTAGATCCCCTTGCACAGGACCAGTAGTCTAGGGGGCCCCATCACTTGGGACCCACCATTGAATGAGTCCCAACTTAAGCATCCATTAAATAGTTCATTTGGCTCGGTTTGGAAAGAATACAAATACAAATATGTACAGTACAAACAAATACAAAATACACGGTTTTTCACTCTACATATTTGTATTTGTACTCCTTCCAAGCTGAGCCTTTGTTTCTAAATTTGATGTCTATCCAAGAATGGGTGTTCAATCATTTTAACTGCTACATATACCCATTTAAAAGAGTTAAAAATCTTCTGTTGCAAAGAGCATTAACAAGTGCTCTGAAGAAATTGGATTATGGGTGATAAAGAGATCTAATGGGAGGCAAAGATACAACATAACAATTCATGAGCAAATGGCATTGTTTCTGCAAGGGCTCTTTGCAACATTATCTAAAAAATTGCAAACCAATGGAAGAAATGCCATGTGTTTCTTTTCTTTTCTTCTTTTTAGAAGCCTTACGGTAATTCAGAACTACATGTGGGAATGCTAACCAAAGCTATAAGAGAATACACGTGCAAGCTCTTAATGATTTCTTTATATTTCGTCTTCCTCAAAGGGATCTCGCTCAGGGTAGTCACCAACCTGAAAAATGCACAAGCAACCCAGTATCGATAAGGACTTGATCAACATAATGAATAGATTTTGCTTAAAAACACAGCAACGACATTACTTATCAAAAAAGACATTAATAAGAACAAGGAGCAAGGTATTTTTGGCAATAATTTATTCCACAGACAAAGGATGAGGCGAACTGTTGCCCTACTTGACCCAATCAGGAAATGGAAAACTGTTGCACTCCTTCCTCTCCCCCAAAAAACAAAACAAAACACACATAAATATCATCAGTAAAGAAATTCCCTATGAATGCATCCATAAGAGAAGGTCATACACAGACCTTTACTTTGTCTGGCCTCATCATTACACCATGAAGTGGAGGGCACTCAAAGTAACGTTTTCCTTTCACCCTACAATAGAGCACCATACAGACTGTCATATACATTTACAATGACATAATCTATCCATTCAAGAAAAAAAAATAAAGTTGACATAACCATCAAAATACTATAATATTCATTGCTCTCACAACTCACAACCACAATAAAGCACTCTCACTAACCTAGATCAAGAAATGTATTTTTAGCAGCACCTAGGAAACTTTAAGTTCAATACATTTCATGAAACTATGGATAAACTTTATGATTTTTTTGATCAATAACAATAAGCTTTATTAAAGATAAGAAATTTTAATTACAAGAGAGGGGAAGGTAAAAAGTTTGAATTCCCCGTCAGAAAATTACAAAGAAAGAGGAATTAGATATTAGCCCATCAGCCAGTGAGTTGGCATTTCTTTTCACCCAGCTGTACTTCACCTCAATGTCCCTGGTAAGCCATTTGAATTTTTTTTCCTTTCATTGCTATAGCTCCACATGCTACTGTTGTCTTCCTTTAGTCATCTAACCACCACCTCCAAATCACCTTTATAATTTTTATAAGGATCATTATTCATTACTACAAGAGAAAGAAAAGGCAGAAATAGGGAGAGAGACCACACCAGTAAACCCAAAACCACACTAACCAACCCAACCAAGGAAGAAAAAAAGGGTGCATCAGAAAAAATTAGAGGATGCACATACAGGCCCCTTTACTCATAGCACAGCTCCCAAGATGAATTCCACCCAAGATCCAACCCAAATATGAGTCTATGACAAAAAGTTAAACAGAACAAATCATGATGGGCCTAATGCATGTCCTCTACATTTTTCAGGGTTACAAGATCGTAAAGAATATAGCAAGATCAACAGGCCATGATGCTATGAAACTCATCATCATCATCTAAAGCCCTTTCCCAACTATATGGGGTTGACTACATGAATCCTGTTTCGCTATTCTGTTCTGTTCAGTGTCCCATGATGCTATAAAACTACATTATAAAATTGCTAACTAGGTTGAAACAAAATGAACCTTCATATACTTGTATATCTCTAACTAGGTTGTCAGCTGAGCTTGGGATTGTTTTTAATTTAGTTCTATCCCTATCCATATTGCTGAAGTGGGTTGTCAGTAGCATTAGCAAGCAGAATATATAAAAGAAGGGTAAAGAATCCGAATTACATGAAATAACAATTATGGTCGATAATTGTTTTATTTTCTGATGAGGACCAACAGTATTAAGGAAAATATGACGGAAAGCGAGTTCAAAGTAGTGGGAAGGTGGAGAAAGGAAGTTTCGTTTGAAGTAAAGCTATACAAACTAGAAGAAGTGAAAACAAGGTCTCTGGTGTTCCTGAAGATAAGAGAAGAAAAAAGAGACAACATCTCCAAAAGGAGGTAGCAGCTTGGCTGAAAGGCTTCCTGGACATAGCTTTAGTTTCAAGGAAATCACGGGCCTGGAAGAACTCAATCAAAATCAACGGAAAGGTATTCCTATCTGAACTTTGTTTCAATAGGAAGGGCTGATTCGCAACTGTCTAAGAATGGTCCAGCGAAGGTAGAAGACAAATGATTTGTATCCCCATGGGAAAACAGAGTAAGGGGTGGATGCTGTTCGTAAGGGAGTTGCAGAACTTTCTATGGAGAAATGAAAACAGACCAAGAGATATCCAACCCAACCAAGCACCGGAAAATCAACCACATCCAGATGGTGAAAAGGATGTTGCAGAGAGTGAAGATCAAACCTACCAGAACTGGTGCAAAAAATATGTGATACTTGCAAACAAAAGAGTAGGTAGTTGGGGCTGTGTTGCAGAGGAGATTAAACGAAAGCTGAAAGTGGGAGGACGCTTCGATCTTCGACTGTTTCAAGAAGATAAGGCGCTTCTAGAGCTAGAAGTTGACAATCTGGTGGAAGAAATAGATGCATTTCCTATTCAGACTTCTGAAGGAGTAAAGGTGATCAGTCAGTGGTGTCCGAATGCAAATCGTGTAGATCAGACAAATTTTCTGACTCAAAGTGCTAGGGCTCCCATTTCATCTTCGGTCCCTTGCAAACTTCAAGAAAATCGCAGCTCTGTGCAGAGGAGTCATGGAAGAATTGGACTTGTCCAATCTCAGTGCAGCTTTGATGAAATTGGAAGGAGTTAAAAAAGAGTCAATACCAAGAACAGTCAAGTTGGAACTAGGTGAAACGCATGAGGTAGTCTGGTTGCTGTCGTCGGTGGAGGAGAGACTTTGTAGAAGCCTGTGGGAGGTAGAAGACGATGACACGGCAAAGGTCAAGGAAAGGGAAAACATTAAGGAGAAGTCTGACCGTCTTTACAAAGAGTAGACTAATGGGCAGACTGTAGAATAGAAAGAGGACGGTCAGAATTATAAAGAGGGACTAGAATCTGGGCCATCCATCTCAGATCAAGGGGCTACCAAAAGGTCCTATGCTGAAGTGGCAGCTGGAGGGGGCAGCAATAAAGGATATAATTTGGAAAGAGCGCCAAAACTTGGCCCAGGGGTTAAACCGGTTGAACCAGACAACCCAACACCAACTTATAACCTAAACAGGTCATGTGACCACTTAAAAATGCATGTGAGCGGGCCGGCCCAAAGGCTTGAGGACGATTGTTGGGGTCTATCATCGTCCAAATCGACCCCTGCAACCTCCTCTGTTGCAGCCAGTTGTGAAAACGAACTCCACAACCCCAGACAAGCCGAACCCAAAATTTAACAGGCCCGAGCGTGAAGACTTTGAGGAAGAAGATGATTGGGAAGACCCAAGGCAAGATGATGTTTGGAATGACGAAAGTAGCATTAGAAGTGCCTCATCCACAAAAACTTACAATATGTGGAACGATGAGCTAATAGGAATGCAGATATTGTTTGAAGAACCCTCTAGTTCCTCCTTGTTGGCCCCAAAAGAAGAAACAGGGTTAAGACCTGCCTCAATCTCTAAGGTGGGCCTAGATGTAGCCGACAGTGGTCCAGGAGAAATACCAAGGGAGACATAAGTTCAGGATATTCAAGACAGAGAATCGGATATTAGTACTATCCGAAGCAAAGATACACAAGAGGAACAGAATTTAGATGCTATCCCAGTTTTACCTGCCAAGGACTCACTCACCGGGTTTTGATCGAAGGAATGATTTGGACTTGTCAAATCAGGGAACCCCTACACTTTTATCTCCTATTCCGTCTTTTATTCCTTTGCCTCCTTCTAAAGAGGTTTCTAACTTATGCTCGGCTACCTGTGCAGTTCCTGTCCGATCCCCACCTGCTATGGAACTCCCAATCCGAAGTGCCAGAGTCTTGGACCCAAGGAACCCGGTGGTTGATAGAGTAGACGAAGAGAGGGCTAGAGTTGTATCTTTAATCCTGGAAGTTCTAGCTGACCCAACCTTAGGTTTAGATTGTGTTGATGCTAGCCTAAACCAACCCACTACCCAAACAAACCCAACCCAGAACGAGACCCTGGAGGGAACAAAGGAAGGCAGGCAGGAGGGGAAGGAGGGCTTATAAGGAGCTAGGATGGTTGGTATAAAGGCAGAAGGAAAGAAAGTTTACCTGAGAAAGAAGAGTAAGCAAAGGAAAAGAGAAGTGAATCAGTCCTCTAAAACTGATATAAACTTGATTAAAATTAGAGAGAAAAGTAGAAGAAAAGTAGAGGACAGCAGTACAAAGGAAGAAGATGGAGAAAAGAAGATGAAGAAGAAGAGTTCGATAATCTCCTCTCTCCCCTCTCTAATTCTTTTGTTAATCTTCATTCATTAAGCTAATTACAAGTATGCCTTTAAGTGGGCGGCCAGCTAAGAAAAAACTTAGAGTAAGCTTATAAAAAATAAATAACAGGCCCATTACCAAACAAATAAATAACACGCTACAAGAATAAAAAAATAGATACTAGGGCCCATTCGGCCCAGTCTCTCTACACTCCCCCTCAAGCTGAGCATAGATGTCAATCATGCCCAACTTGCTTATATAGTGTGTCAACTTCCCTCTTGGATCCTGTTAGCGTAGGGGTATTTCTGTCTCTTTACTTAGATTAATGTTGTGTTGGAACTAGTGCTCCTAACTTAAATAAGGGTGCATATGTCTTTTCAATCAGTTTTAATAATATAAGTTTTGTCTGGCCGACTGGGAGAAGGTTAGGTTGACACTTCCAGTTCGAACCAGAATTTCCCCCTCTCTCTTTCTCTCTTTCTTCCACCTTTCTACCTCTTTCTACCTAACCGATCTCAGACAGATAAAATTCTAAGGCAGGCCGAATCATAACAGATCCCTGGTCAAAACATTAGCCAACTGTTCTTCTGAGGCAATAAATGGCAAGCAAACTTCTCTTGAGGAAACTCTTTCCTGTATAAAATGTCTATCAACCTAAGTGTGCTTAGTTACGTCATGTTGAACAGGATTATGTGCAATGTTTGATAGCTGTCTGATTATCACAGTAGAGCATCATTGGCTTTTCATAGTCAACTCCCAATTCTTCTAAAAGTGATCGCAGCCACAGTAATTCTGACACACCATGTGCCATTGCCCTGTATTCTGCTTCAATAGAGGATCTAGCAACTACAGATTGTTTCTTACTCCTCCATGAAACAATGTTCTCTGCCACCAAAGCATAATATCCCGAGGTGGATTTCCTATTGTTACGAAATCATAGGTTGTAAATATGTAGTATTAGCCCAATTAGGAATAGCTTGCTTATAGGAATTATTCTTTCTTTGATTTTCTTCCTATTTTAGTATCTACAAGGCTGTATGATTTTCTTCCTTTTTTGTATCTGCAAGGCTGTATGACTTTCTTCCTTTTTTGTACATGCAAGGATGTATGATTTTCTTCCTATTTAGTATCTACAAGGTTATATATATATGTACTATTTTCTCAATTAAAAGATATTAATTTATTCCAATTCTTGTTCTATCACATGGTATCAGAGCTGGAGACACCAATTCCAGTTTGAAACTAATTTCTGGTTTTCTTACCTCTGCTGCCCAAATGAGCAGCTTTGAATTCTTTACATTGCCCAAGTGAGCAGTAGCTGCGATCTCTAGGTCACCCATTCCGAGTGACATCTGCATCTCACCGCCCCTACCAGTGGAAGCGGAATCCTAGATCGGCCTACCCACCTTCATCGGTCTCTTTTCCGACGATCGCCTCAGCCTCGGTGTTACTCCTATGGTGTTTGTTTGCCCATCAGGAAAGTCTTTCCTCTCTGTTCTTTTTTTATACAGTTGATATTTTGGTGCTGCCAATTGTGGTTTCTTGCTGTTTGGGTGTTGCATCTACTGTCAATTCTGTTTAAGTGTGTTTCATTGGCTTTGCTGGTTGTTAAAAGTTTATTTTCCTGTGTTTATGATGGTGGTTGAACAAAAGAACTTGGCTATGCCTAGTGTTATCCCCATTCTGTCTAAAATCACTGAATAAAAACTAAACGGAACTAATTATTTAGACTGGAGTAAGACTGTTTGTTTGTATTTATGGAATATCTCTAAGGACAACCATCTGACTAAGGACCCTCCTACTGATGAGACTCACACTGAATAGCTAAGATTGATGCTCAATTGTTTTTGCAAATCCTCAATTCTATTGAGAATGAGTACGTCGGTCATGTCTCTCACTGTGAGTTTGTAAAAGAACTAATGGAATATTTGGCTTTTCTGTTCTTTGGTAAAGAAAATATTTCCCGCATTTTTTATGTTTGCAAGACATTTTATCGGGCTGAACAATAGGATCAGTCTCTTCAGACCTATTTCATGAATTTCAAACGCACTTATGAGGAATTGAACGCCTTGTTACCTTTCAGTACTGATATCAAAGTTCAGCAGATTCAACGTGAACAATAGGATAAGTCTCTTCAGACCTATTTCATGAATTTCAAACGCACTTATGAGGAATTGAACGCCTTGTTACCTTTCAGTACTGATATGAGTTTTCTGGCTGGCCTTAATCCTCAATTTGATGGTGCTAAGTCACAGATTCTGTCTAATCCTAAGATTACCTTTTTAAAAGAGGTCTTTACTAGGGTCCTTCGTACAGATATTGGTTCCCATACCTCACCTGTACAACAACCTAGTGCACTTGTCAGTCAGAATAGTGGATCAATTGGCCGGTCTTGTTCTCAGAATAGTAGCAAAGGTGGCAGTAATAGTGGTCGGAATGCTGGAACTCAGGCCACAGGGGGGAGTAGTTTGCTACTATTGTCATGAACCAGGACACACTAAAAGGACTTGCCAGAAATTGCTAAAGAAAAGCCAAAAGTCTTCTGGGTCTCAGTCAGCTCATGTTGTAACTACGAGTGATGCTCAACATCCATCGTCGGATCAGACCATTACAATTTCTGCAAATGAGTATGCAAAATTTACCCAATATCAAGAGGCATTAAAGAAATCCTCTTAGTCCATCATTGCCCTTGCTGAGTCAGGTAAAACCAATACATGTCTTTTTTCTTCTTCCTCTCAGTGGGTCATTGATTCTGGTGCAGCAGATCATACGACAGGTAATCCTAGTCTCTTTTCCACTTTCCAATCACACACTTTTCCTTCTTCAATCACCTTAGCAGATGGTTCTATTTCTTTTGTCCTTGGTTCTGGCACTATCAATCCCACACCAACACTTTCTTTGTCATCCGTATGGAGTTTATCAAAATTTTCTTTTAATTTGGTATTTGTTAGCAAACTCACTCATACTCTTAACTGGTGTATCTCATTCTTTCCTGATCATTGTCTGTTTCAGGATCTTATGACGAAGAGGATTATTGGTAAAGGACGAGAAACGGGAGGTCTATACATTTTGGATACCCAGGAACCTTAGACCATTGTCTGTTCCAGTACTTTATCTCCTTTTGAAGCTCATTGTCGGTTGGGGCATCCATCTTTACCTTTGTTAAAGAAGCTATCTCCTCAGTTTCATGATGTATCTTCTTTAGATTGTGAGTCTTGTCAGTTTGCAAAGCATCATTGTCTATCGTCTGTTTCTCGAGTTAATAAAAGGGCTAGTCATGCTTTTGAGTTAGTACATTCAGATGTTTGGGGACCTTGTCCTATTATGTCTAAAACTGGATTTCGATATTTTGTTACCTTTGTGGATGATTTTTCTCGTATGACTTGGCTTTATTTAATGAAATCTCGTTCTGAGTTGCTTTCACATTTTAAAACCTTTTGTGCTGAAATAAAAACCCAGTTTGATGTGTTTGTACAAACATTGCGAAGTGATAATGCCAAAGAATATTTCTCTGATTCCTTCTAGACTTACATGGCTCAGAATGGAATTCTCCATCAATCATCTTGTGTTGATACTCCATCTCAAAATGGAGTGGTTGAAAGAAAAAATAGACATCTTCTTGAAATTGCCAGGGCTCTTTTATTTCAAACACATGTTCCTAAACAGTTTTGCGCTGATGTTTCTACGTGTTTTTTGATTAATCACATGCCTTCCATTGTTCTAAATGATCAGATCCCTTATAAGATTTTGTTTCCTAATAAATCTGTGTTTCCTATTGAACCTCGTATCTTTGGAAGTTCTTGTTTTGTTCATGATGTTCATCCGCAGGTTTCCAAATTGGACCCCAAATCATTAAAATGTCTTCCTGGGATACTCTCGTCTCCAAAAAGGGTACAAGTGTTTTTCTCCTCTCTTGAACAGGTATCTTGTGTCAGCTGATGTTACATTCCATGAACATCTTCCTTTCTTTACTGCTCCATCTACACCTGTGTGTCCACAAGAGGATGATGATCTACTAGTGTATCATATCACCAATCCAGATGCTAGTGTTGTTCCAATACCCCCACCACCACCTTCTCAACCAAAACTACCTATTACTCAAGTCTATTCTCAATGACCTAATCCTCCTGTGACAAGTCCGACACCGATCTCTTCTTCATCATCGGATCCAATGCCCAGTGATATTGATCTACCTATTGCTCTTCAGAAAGGTAAACGTCAGTGTACTTATCCAATTTCCTCTTATGTTACCTATGATCGTTTGTCCTCTACTTCTTGTTCGTTTGTTGCCTCTCTTGATTCTGTAGGAATTCCCAAAACTGCTCGCCAAGCTTTATCCCATCCTAGGTGGCATGATGCCATGCTTGAGGAAATGAGTGCCTTGACTAAGAATGGTACTTGGGATTTGGTCGATTTACCTGCTGGTAAGAAAGCGGTTGGATGCAAGTGGGTCTTTGCAGTCAAATTTAATTCTGATGGATCAGTGGCCCGCCTAAAGGCTCGCCTGGTCGCCAAAGGCTATGCACAGACATATGGACTATTCTGATACTTTCTCCCCTATAGCAAATTTGACTTCAGTTTGATTATTTATTTCTCTGGCAGCTACATATGATTGGCCACTTTACCAGCTTGATATTAAAAATGCTTTCTTGCATGGAGTTCTTCAGGAGGAGGTTTATATGGAGCAACCACCTGGGTTTGATGCTCAAGGGGAGTCTGGGAAAGTTTGTCGTCTTTGAAAATCGTTGTATGGACTAAAACAGAATCCTCGAGCTTGGTTTGGAAAATTCAGTCAAGCAGTAGAGGTTTGGGATGAGGAAGTGCAAATCTGACCATACTGCTTCCTATAAGCAGTCCACATTTGGCATCATTCTACTTGTTGTATATGTAGACGATATTGTTATCAATGGGAGTGACACGAAGGGAATCTCATCCTTGAAATCCTTCTTGCAGAGCCAGTTCAATACTAAAGATTTGGGGCACCTAAAATACTTCTTGGGGATTGAGGTGGCAAGGAGTAAAAGAGGCATTTTCCTGTCTCAGAGGAAGTATGTTTTGGACCTGTTAACAGAAACTGGGAAACTGGGAGTCAAACCATGCAGTACTCCAATGCTTCCTAACCAGCAATTCACAAAGGATGGAGATGCTTTTGATGATCCTGAACGATATAGAAGATTAGTTGGAAAGTTGAACTATCTCACAGTGACTCGTCCTGACAATGCTTACTCAGTTAGTATTGTAAGTCAATTTATGTCCTCTCCTACAGTGCATCATTGGGAAGCCTTAGAACAAATCTTGTGTTACTTGAAAGGAGCTCCTGGACGGGGGATACTGTATCGGAATCATGGCCACAGTAATATTGAATATTTTTCTGATGCGGACTAGGCAAGTTCCAAGATTGATCGAAGGTCCACTACTGGCTATTGTGTTTTTGTTGGTGGTAATTTGGTTTCGTGGAAGAGTAAGAAGCAAAATGTGGTGTTGCGATCTAGTGCAGAATCCGAGTAGAGAGCAATGGCACAAGCTTCGTGTGAGGTTATGTGGATTTCTCAACTCTTAACTGAGGTCGGTCTTAAAGTCTCAGTTCCAGCGAAGCTATGGTGCGATAATCAAGTTGCGATTCATATTGCTTCGAATCCAGTTTTTCATGAACGAACTAAACATATTGAGATAGACTGTCATTTCGTTCATGAGAAAATTCAACAAAACTTGATCTCTACAGCATATGTGAAGACTGGAGAGCAGTTGGGAGATATCTTTATAAAAGCTCTTAATGGATCTCGGATTTCTTATATTTGTAACAAGATGGGCATGATTGACATCTATGCTCCATCTTGAGGGGGAGTTTTACAAATTATAGGATGTAAATATGTAGTATAGGAATAGCTTGATTATATGAATTATTCTTTCTTTGATTTTCTTCCTATTTTAGTATCTACAAGGCTGTATGATTTTCTTCCTTTTTTGTATCTGCAAGGCTGTATGATTTTCTTCCTTTTTAGTATCTACAAGGCTGTATATATATGTACTATTTTCTCAATTGAAAGATATCAATTTCTTCCTATTCTTGTTCTATCACACCTATCATCAATACATCCAACCCAATCAGCATCAATGTATGCCTCCAACTTCATGTGTTCATGTTTGGCAAATAAAATACATTTCCCTGGAGTACCTTTCAAGTAACACGGAACTCTTTCTACAACAACTAAATGTGTATCTTTAGGAGAATGCATAAACTGACTAATAACACTCGCTACATAAGAAATATCCGGCCGAGTCATGCAGAGATATAATAACTTCCCAAGCAGCCTCTAAAACACTCTTCTATCAAATAAAAGTTCACCATCTGTAGCATAAAGCTTATGATTGGGATTGATAGGGGTGGATGTCGGATTAGCACCAAATTTACCAGTCTCTACAAGGAGGTCATGAACATACTTGCGTTGAGAAATGAAGACACCATCCTTAGATCTAGCAACTTCAATTCCCAAAAAAATACCTGAGATCTCCTAAATCCTTGATCTCAAATTCAAAGTTAAGAAACTTTTTGAGTTTACTGACCTCCTAGGTGTCATTACCCGTGACCACGATGTCATCAACATAAACAATCAAAAAAGTCACCAAAGAGTTGTTTCTTTTCAAGAATAAGGTATGGTCAGATTGAGTTTGTGTGTAACCAAATGAGACAATAGCTACCTTGAATCTCTCAAACCAGGCCCGAGGGGACTGTTTGAGACCATAAATGGACTTCTACAAATTACATACCTTCCATTGCATTTCCTTTCCATACACTCCCGGAGGCAAAGACATATAGACCTTTTCATGTAGATCTCCATTCAAGAAGGCATTTTTAACATCAAACTAGTGGAGAGGCCAATCAAAAGTAGCTAGGGACAACAAAACCCGAACTAAGGTCATCTTGGCCACAAGAGCAAAAGTCTCAAGATAGTCAATACCATACATCTCAGTGTAGCCTTTAGCAACCAATCTGACCTTAAACCTCTCAATAGAGCCATTAGAATGATATTTAATGGTTGTTAGAGTTCACAAAACAGAGGTATTTTGGTCATTTGGTTTTATCTATTTGAGAGTGAAAGGTTTGTTTTATTCAAGTTTAAGTTGTGTGTCCCATCACTTATGAGGGACAATATTGTCTTTCTTGTAACTAAGTTTATTTGAAATAAATACAAGTGGGTCGACTAGAGAGGTGAGATTTTCCTCTATTGGCCGAACCCTTCTCCTTCATCTTCTTCTTCTTCTCTTCTTTTTCTTCTTCCTCTTCTTCTTCTCTACTTCAACCTAGAACTGAA
This sequence comes from Nelumbo lutea, assembly GCF_056320005.1. Lineage (NCBI taxonomy): Eukaryota > Viridiplantae > Streptophyta > Magnoliopsida > Proteales > Nelumbonaceae > Nelumbo > Nelumbo lutea. The sequence goes on from NC_142690.1 coordinate 12,972,146, forward strand.
TAGGTTTTCGCAATGGCAAATACCCATTTACAACCCACTAATTTGGCGGTTCCCTCCCTTCTGGCAAATCCACAATATCCCAGGTATGGTTCTTAACTTCTTATGCAAAGCATCCAGTTCAGCCATCATAGCATCCCTCCATTCAGGTTTAGATAGGGCTTCTGGTACTGACCTGGGTATCACATGGGAAGAAACAGAAACAAGAAAAGAGTAATAGGTAAGTGATAGAAGGCTATAGGACAGGTGTTTAGAGATGCAATGGGCTATACACTTCCTCTTGCCTTTTGCGAAGAGCAATAGAAAGATCAAGGTCTAGGATGGAAGTAGATGGGTCAGAGGAAGGTTGACATGTTACCTCAGTAATGATGGGAGGAGCAAGAGGCACTTCTACAGGAGTGGAAACAACTTGCCTATGCCTAAATTTGTTTCTTTGGTACCACCTTTGGCGAATAGGGTGTGAGGGAATTATAGGACGATGAGGTGGAGGAGTAGGAATACTCGAGGTAGTCACAATGGGAGAAGAGGACAATTCAACAGATGACTCAAAAGAAACAGGAAGAGGAACTACTGGAGACATAGCAAAGGGCTCCTCAGATTACTCCCCCTCAGGAGCAATACTAAAGAAAGGAGTAGACTCAACAAATGTGACATCCCGAGAGACAAAGTGGGTGCCACTGACCATATCAAAATAGCAATGTCCCTTCTTTGTGGAAGCATATCCTAGAAAAACACACTTACGAGCCTTAGGTTCAAATTTGTGCCTTTGATGGCTGTGAACATGTACATAGCAGGTGCATCCAAAAACACGGAGGAAAAGAAGAGAACCTCATCCGGAAAAAGAAGGCTAAAGGGGGTTTTGAAGCTCAGAACCTAGGAAGGCATACGGTTAATAAAAAAGGTAGTAGTAAGGACAACATCTCCCCAAAATTTAATAGAGACATGGGATGCAATAATAAGGGATCTGGCAACCTCAACCACATGATGGTTCTTCCTTTCCGCCACTCCATTCTGCTGTGGAGTAATAGGAACAAAAACTTTGATGAATAACCCCAAAAGTTTCAAGGTAGGATGAGAGGTTCTTCTCAAAATACTCCTTAGCATTATCAGAACGGAATATTTTGATCCAAGTGTAAAACTAGGTAAGGATAAGTTTATGAAATTTTTGCACAATAGTTGGTACTTCATCTCGAGATCTCATGAGATAAATCCAAGTGTAACGAGAACAATCATCAATAAAAAGAATAAAGCACTTGTAACCCCATAGTAGGCAAATGATATGGCCCCCACACATCAAAGTGCACAATATGAAAAGGAGAAATGGATCTTTTATTGCTTACTGAATAAGATTGTTTACAATGCTTTGCAAGTTTACAAGACTCACAATGAAGACACGATAGAGACACTCCCTTGAAAATATTTGGAAACAAACGACTCGAAGCAGAAAAAGACAAATGACCAAACCGAAAATGACATAACATGACTCTATCAACAAACTCTAATAAAACCGACTCCAAAGCTACTCCATGAGGTGGTCCAAGAATCCTATCAAGTGTGTCTAGCAAGTATATTCCATTCGCCTCATGACCACTCCCAATCATTCTCTGAGATTTCAGGTCCTGAAAAACACAATGAGTAGGAAAGAAGGTTATGCCATAGTCATGGATTTAGTTAAGCTGCTAACAGATAAAAGATTTGTATTAAGTTTGGGGACATGAAGAACAGAGGATAAAATAAGGGTGCCAGAGCTCTTGATATCCCCCTTGCCAGAGATGGGAGCAAGAGACCCGTCAGTAAGAGATATTTTCTCTTTACCAGAGAAAAGGTGATATAAACAAAAATGGTTAGACAAGCTAGTCATATGGTCTGATGCACCATAATCAATGATCCAAGGGATTTTATGATTACCTGAAACAGAAGCATGGTTTGCAGAAGCACGAGTACCTCGGTGAGCAAATGCCACTGTAGAGACAGTGGCTTCCAAGTGATTTAACAGCCTTCCATACTTTTTAAAATCTGCCTTCATTGCTACCAACTATTCCATGGTTGACTTTTCTTCACTCTCCTTATTCCCTCCTTCAAGTACTATGGCAACATTAGCAATCTTAGGCTTTCCTATCTGACCAGTCTTCTTAAAATTGTTGTTGTTCTTAAACCTGTTTGGTAGAAGATCTGGATGAAGCTTCCAACAAGTGTCCTTAGTATGCCTTGGTTTCTTGTAGTATTCACATATCAGCTCTTTCTTTTCAGTTGGACCCTTTGGCTTTATTCCAGCATGTGCAAAGTGTTCTATAGGTGAACTTTGTAACTAAACCTACCGCCTACTCTCTTCACTGCTTACCATAGCATATGCCTTGGCAAGAGTTACCTCATCCTTGGCCAGAATATTCTGCTTAATAATGTCAAACTCAGGGTTGAGTCCTATAAGGAACTCATAGACCCTGTTTCGTTCCACCAACTTCCTAAAAGTCTCTGCATTCTTTTTTTTTTTATCAATAACAATGAATTTTATTAATAATTGAGAAATTAAGAAATTACATAGAAGAGGAGCTAAAGAATCTTAACTCCCTACTACACCAATGTACACCCAAACCATGAAACAGTTACAAAACAACCCAAAAAAGAGAGTTTCCGTTCATCCCTTGCCTAGCTAAACCATCTACCAATGAATTTGCACTTCTCTTTATCCATGTACAATGAACTTCAATGTCCTTAGTCAGCCACTTAAACTTCCTCATTTCATTGTTGTAAATCCAAAACTTAGAGTTGTCTTCTTTTAGCCAAATCACCACAATTTCAGAATCACCTTCTATGATCAATTTTTTAATATGCATGTCCTTGACCCTTTGAATCACTTCAAGAGCTCCTAGAATCTCAGTCCTTAAGGAATCTCCCACCCCAATTGGACTGGAATACATAGCTAACAGATTCACTTTTTCATCTCTTATCACTCCCCCTATTCCGGAGGGCCCTGGATTGCCCATGCTGCTGCCACTGAAATTCAGTTTGGTAAACTCGTGAGGTGGAGGTGTCCAGTAAGAACTTGGAGTCTTCTTAATTGAAGTTAAATTTGCAATCTCCTTCCAATTTCTTATCATCTCATCAACTGAGAAGTCTATAAACAATTCCAAAGTTTTCAACCAATGTATCACCTAATATGGATAGTCTCCAAGATTACTTTCAAGCTTCTCTCCTTATCTGAGAAAATCCGTGAGTTTCTATCCTCCCAAACAGTCCAACATCTAACACATCTCCACATGATCTTAGCTTTTCTGTTGGCTAGTGAGGCATGGAAGTGAATAAAGTTTGCACATTCAAAGGGGGGGATCACCTGCACCCAAACAAAGAAGTAAAACATTCGCAAATAACTTTAACAAACTGACAAGAAATTAGTAAATGGTATCTAGACTCACCATCAGATTTACAAAGGACACACCAGTGAGGAGACAAACAACTATTGGGTCTTTTTCTTTGAAGTAAGTCCCCTATATTAACTCTTTCCAGAAAGGCTTCCCAATAGAAACTCCCAACCTTTGGAGGTATAGGTTGACACCACACCTCTTTAACAGGGAAGGACAATCCAACAGAAGGGGGTAAAAGGGCCTTAAAGAAAGAAGCACAAGTGTAGGAACCCGAGGGAGTGAGAGTCCAAATTCTATTATTTGTCATTGTGGGTTCAAGGAAATCCTCATCAAGAATGGATAATAAGGCTGAAATACAGTTTAACTCTATGTCCTTGATATCTCTTCTCAAGCCCAAGTTCCAGCCGAATCCAAAAGGTGAATTAGAAGGTATAAGGAAGGAGGAAATTGGTTCCTTTTTAAGGGTAGAGATAGCAAAAAGGGCTGGAAATTGATCTTTCAAAGAGGAATCCCCAATCCAAACATGTTCCCAGAATTTAATGAGGTTGCCTAAGTGCAAATCATACCTGATCCAAGGAGAGAACAAGGGCAAAACAGCTTGAATAGCTTTCCAGGGAGATGCTCTTGAAGTCCTTGCTAGAATCCCATCCATTGTCTGCCACCCCATGAATACTCCCCACTATCTTAACCCAAAGTTTATCTTTCTCCAATGAAAATCTCCACAACCATTTCCCTAGTAGTGCTAGGTTCCTATTCCTTATGTTCCCAATTCCCAGACCTCCCTCCTTACTCCTACACACCACCTCCCACCTAACTCTGTGGTCCTTCTCCTCCCCCGGCTCGCACAAAAATCTCTCATTTTCCAGCTTATTAGCCACCCTAACTGAAAACCTAAAGACTGACAAAAAATAAACAAGAAGATTAGCAAGTGTGGACCTAATTAAAGTGATTCTCCCTCCAAGAGACATAGTTTTTCTTCCAGTTGGCAAGTCTCTTTTCAAATCTCTCCACAACAGGAGCACAAAAATCACCTTTTTGAGAATCATCTCCCAATGATAACCCAAGGTAGTTTAAGGGACAATTAAATACTACACATCCCAAAATGTTTGCACATTCACATACCTCCCCTTCCCCCATATTGACTCCAACTATACAAATTTTCTCAAAATTCACTTTAAGGTTTGACCTTTGCTCAAAAAGTTGTATAGTGAGCTTCAAGTTTCTAATCTTATTGATATCCCCTCCTTCACAAAACAGATTGTGTCATCTGCATATTGCAAATGTGTGAGTGGTATGTATCCTCTTCCAACTCTCCATCCTCTTATTAAATCCCTAGAATTTGGAGATTAGTCTCCCCAACACTTCTGCAACCAATGTAAACAAAAACGGGGATAGGGGGTCTCCATTCACCAAAGTGGAGTAATGGCAATTCCTAATGCAGCCCATCACCCATTTGCATCAAATGTCTCCAAACCCAAAGTTCATCATCACCTCCAGTGGGAAAGACCGACCAACTAAGTCATAAGCCTTTTCCAAATCTAATTTGCAAACCACCCCTCTTCTCATGGATCTCTTAAAATCCTCTAGACTCTCATTTGCTACAAGTATCTGATTTGTTATCAGCCTCCCCTTCACAAAAACTCCTTGATTATTTGCTATGATTGTTAGGAGCACCTTCCTAATTCTAATGGACAGCACCTTAATGATGATCTTATAAAGGCTATTAACTAAACTGATCGGCCTATAATCCTTTGGATGACTTGCACCACCATCAAATACCAACCTTAGGTCCTCTTTTAGTATCTCCCAACAATCCTAATAAAAAGCCACCATAAAACCATCTGGGCCTGGTGCATTTGGTCTATCCATTGAAAATACCGCCTCTTTTATCTCTTCCAAATCAAATTTCTTTTCCATCCACTCCTTATCTTTTATCTTTTAATGTTGGCCATTCCAAACCCTCAAGCCACACCCTATTATTTAGAGGCCTTCTAAATACAGACCTAAAATGATCTACAAAATGCTCCTGCAATCTCTCTTTGATTGGTAATTGTTACCTCTTCAATCTCCAAACCTGAAATAAAGTGTCTCCTTCTGCCACTTGCCATAGCATGAAAAAATTTAGCATTCCTATCCCCCTCTTTCAGCCATTTACATCTTGACTTCTACCTCCAACTTATTTCCTCCTGAAGAAGATAGTCCTCTAACTGTTTACGCAATTTCCATCTTTGTTCCTTATCCTTTATTGTTAGGCTGTCCCTCCCTTCTTTGCTACCCAAATCTTCAATTTGTTCAATCACACTCTGCTTTCTTTCCTCTAGTCTCCCAAACTCTAAAAGATTCCAATCCTTGATTCTAATTTTCAGAAATTGAAGCTTTTTGTGAAACCACATCCCACTCCACTCCATTGTTGGGTTGCTCTCTAACCACCACTCTTTAACTTTCTTAATGAATCCCGGGTGTCCTAACCACATGTTTTCAAATCTAAATGGAGAAGGACCTACATTTCTCACCTCCTCCTTACAAAGTACGATAGGCCAATGGTCGGAGGTCACCCTCGGAAGTGCTTTAGAGTTCAGATTCCCCCAATGTTCTTCCCAATCGTTTGAAAATAAAAATTTGTCCAACTTGGAGCAAATTGGATTGACTTGGAGATTAGACCAAGTATAACACCTATATAACAATGGGATCTCTGTAAGTTCAAAAGCATCAACAAATTGATTAAATCTCCTCATACTTGTGGTAGACCTCTGCTTAGGACTGTTTGTTTCTTTCTGATTACATTGAAGTCACCTCCTAAGCACCATGGCCCTTCCCACAAACCCCTTATGTCAGTCAGTTCTTCCCATAATTTTCACCTCTCTGTAATCATTCGGCCCATACACATTAGTTAGCACCCATTCAAATCCATCCTCCACTTGCCTAAATTTCAAGGAAACTGAAAATTGTCCTATCAATTGCTCCAAACTTACATCTACCTCATTCTTCTTTTAGTTTCCTGTAATAGTACCACATCTGGATCTATTTTCTTGATGGCCTTTTTTATTACTGCTCTCTTCCTTGCACTACCCAATCCCCTAACATTCCAACTTATGATCCTCATTAATCTTTATTCTCCACCCCTTACACCTGTTACCCTCACTTGTTTCCTTTCCTCCTTTCCCCTCTAACACCAAAACTTTTATCTCCTTCCACATCCTTCACCAGTCTTTCAACCTCACTCATTTTTCTCCTTTTAGTCTTAACTTCTTCTCTCTTTTTTTGTAAGAACTCTTTTAAATCATTTGGATCTTTCAATTTACACCCCAACTTCTATACAAATACTGCCACAGAGTCCTCACTGGTCAAGCTCTCTTTTGTCTGTCTTTCTATTTCTCTCCTCCTGACCTATGTCCCCACCTCTACCTTCTTCCTCCTGAGTTCCTTCTACACTAGACTCTTCTCCCCCTTCCTTCTGTAGGTTATTCTCCTCAACTTCATATATCGTGTTCTCAAAGTATTCCAAAGTTCTATTATTACTATTAGCTTCCTCTTCTCTTCCTACCTCTCTCTCCTGACCCTCCCTATCTTTGCTTCTATTTCTTCCATGTTCTTCTCCTATACAGGCTGCAACCTCTGGGAGGAATTATGTGTTGTCAAGGGCTTGTGGGATGGTCCGTGGTGTGTGGGGGGTGATTTTAATGTCATCAGATACTCAGGAGAATCAAACAACCTGAACCAGGGATTTCCTACTAGCATGAGGAAGTTCAATAGGCTAATTGATTCTCTGGAATTAAGAGACCCCCCCCCTTGCTTCAGGTGGACTATACTTGGTCAAACTTTCAATCCCCCCAACCTGCTCTAAACTGGACAGATTCTTCATATCTCCTGAGTGGGAAGAAATGTGGGGATCCTTGATAGCAAGAGGGTTACCTAGAGCTACTTCAGACCATTGCCCTATTTGTATTGAAAAAGAAATCCTAGGGGCAGGCCCTTCTCCTTTCAGGTTTGAGAATATGTGGTTTGAAGACCCTACATTTAAGATTAGGCTAAAGGAGTGGTGGGAGGCACTCAGGTTGAAAATGATAGGTTTCTCCCGGAAACTAAAGAGGCTAAAAGAAAAAATAAAAGACTGGAATAAAGCCCATTTTGGAAGGTTAGAAGAAATAAAAAATAACTTGGTGGGGAGGATTGAGGAGCTAGATAGGAAAGAGGCTCTCAAAGTTATTTCCGAAGAAGAAAGAGGGGAAAGATGGAATCAAAAGCAAAAACTGGAAGAGATATTATGAAAAGAGAAAATTTGTTGGAGACAGAAATCAAGGTGTCAGTGGCTTGTAGAGGGGGATGGAAACACTAAGTTTTTTCATTCTCTTGCAATTAAAAGGAGAAAGAACTTAATCCTTAGTGTGGAGGAGGAGGGACAAGTGGTAAGAGAAAATAAGAGGATTACAAGGATTTTCGTAAATCATTTTAAGGAAATTTTTGCAGGCCCGCAAGGAGTGTTGCCAGAATTGCCAAAGTTGGAAGGGGATGTTCTGTTAGAAGAGCAATCTCTTGCTTTAGAAAGGAGATTTTCTTTGCAAGAAATCAATGAAGCTATTTTTTCAATGGACAGATCTAAAGCCCCTGGGCCGGATGGTTTCTCCATGGCCTTCTATAAGAGTGTTGGGATATGGTGAAATCAGAAATCTTGGAAGTCTTTAACGAATTCTTCTCCAAAGGGGAGGTTTCACCAGGAGCAAATGCCACATTTATCACTTTGATTCCAAAGAAGAGGGAGGTCAAAACTCCTAAAGACTTTAGACCAATAAGCCCATTGGGAGTGTTTACAAAATTCTGTCAAAGGTCTTATCAGAAAGACTAAAAAAGGTGTTACCCTTGATCATCTCTCCTTTCCAAGGTGCTTTTGTAGAAGGAAGGCAGATTGTGGATCAAATCTTGGTGGCTAATGAATGCACTGTGGAAAGAAGAAATGGTAGAGAAAATGGGCTGGTTTGTAAAGTAGATCTAGGAAAAGCCTATGACTTGGTTAATTGGGAAGTCCTAAAAATATTAGAAAGACTAAGATTTGGAGCTAGAAGGAGGTCTTAGATTAAAGGATGTTTAAGTTCAGTACTCAATCCTAATCATGGTACAGCAAAGGACTTCTTCCTAGCTAGGAGACGAATTAGGCAAGGTGATCCCCTATCCCCATTCTTCTTTACCCTAGTCACAGAAGTGTTAAGTAGAATGGTGGCAAAAGCCGATGCTCAAGGCCTTAATAGAGGTTGGAGGGTAGGTAGAAATTGGGAGATTGTCACCCATCTCCAATTTGCAGATGACACTATCTTTTTTATAAAGGAAACAATGAGGAAGTGGTGGAAAATTTGAGGGTGCTGCTAAATAATTTTGTGGGAGTGACAAGGCTGAGGATAAATTGGACCAAAAGTGGAATTGTAGGAGCAATTTGGAGGAAGGAGAACTAATAAGATTTGCGGAGATCTTAGGGTGCGAAACCAGAAGCTGGCCTATTAGTTACTTGGGTCTACCCTTAGGAGGAAATCCTCGGTCAGTTGGGTTCTGGAAACCAGTTTTAGAAAGGTTTGATAAGAAGTTAGCCCTTTGGAAGAGGAATTATATTTCTTTGGGTGGAAGAATAAGCTTGCTTAGAACCACTCTGGCAAACCTCCCCACCTATTTCCTTTCAACCTTTAGAATCCCTTCTAGGGCAGCAAGGTGATTAGAGAAGTATATGGGAAATTTCCTTTGGGACCCAGGAGAGGAAAGGAAGGACCATTTGATTAAGTGGGAGCAGGTTAGCAAACCTAAGGAACAAGGGGATTTAGGAATTGGGAACATCCTTTTAAGGAACACAGCTCTACTAGGTAAGTGGCTTTGGAGGTTTCCCTTTGAGGGCGACAGACTATGGCACAAAGTGATTGAGAGCATTCATGGGGTGGATGGAAATAGCTGGGATGCAAAAGTTTCCCCTCACAGTTCTTCAACTTCTCCTTGGAAAGCAATTCATGAAATCTACCCTAGTTTCCTCAATTCCATCCGATTTGATGTGGGACAAGGTAATAAAATTCTGTTTTGGGAAGATTTATGGGTAAGGGAAACCCCACTTAAAGACCAATTTCCTATCTCTTTATGCTATCTAACCTCAAGGGGGAAGCTATATCCATTTTGGGAACACCGTGTCAAAACGGTGTGAATTGGAATTTGGGCTTTAGAAGGGGACTAAGGGAAAATGAGCGTGAGTCTTCAATCCAATTGCTAGACCTCCTAGGGCAAATCCACTTGGACCCTTCACTGGAAGACTAGAATTTGGGTAGGCTCTCCAAATGAAAGAAATTTGGTGCAAGCCTATTCCCCCGAAGATCCAAGCCTTCTGCTGGGAAATATTCCTTGGTAAGGTAAACACTTGCGATATGCTACAGAAAAGAAGGCCATACATTTGCCTTTCTCCTCATGTGTGCTCGTTGTGTAAGGAAAGTGGTGAGACCCTTTCTCATTTAATGATATCCTGTTCTTTTGTGACTCAAATTTGGGAATTCTTTTGTACTCCCTTGGCTGCAGGTGGGTTCCCCCTCAAGATGTGGCAAGACTCTTCAACCATGAATTCTTGAGACAGCGAAAGAAAAGAAGGATGGTAACATGGAAAGCAACAAAGGCAGCAATTTGCTGGGTAATATGGGAAGCGAGGAACGACAGAATTTTCTTGGAAAAAAGTAGAGCAATAGAGGAAGTGATTGATAGTATCAAGGTGAAAGCAGCCCATTAGGTAAAACCCTTGGATAGCTTTCAAGTCTTCTCAGCCACAAACATTCTAAGAACATGGTCAGAAGTAGCACACTCTTCGAGAGTAAGAGATAAAGTAAGGTTGGAGTGGAAACCACCAGAAGACAATAAAGTAAAACTGAATTTTGATTGGAGCTCCTTTGGAAATCCGGGCATCTTAGGAATAGGAGTATTAAGAAATTCTGAAAGGAGGATATTGGGTATATTCTCAGGACCGATTGGCACTGGAAACTCACTGAGGCTGAACTATTGGCATTACTACAAAGGTTAAAGCTAGCCAAACAGCTAAGATACAGACATGTTGAAGTGGAAGGGGATTCAAAAGTAGTAATTTCATGGGCAGCAAACAGCAGCCATACCGCATGGGCGTTTAAACATGTGATTAGGGAAGTGGAGAAGATTGCAAAGGAGGTTGAGGCTGAATTTAAATGGATCCAAAGAAGTGCAAATGGGCTAGATGACGGTTTAGCAAAACAGGGGGCATTGAGACAGCAATTATTTTGGGCTGCACTGTAATGAGGGATAGAATAGTGATTTAAGGGGGATCAATAGTCCCATCACCAAGTTGTATAAATTGTTTACAATCTGAATTTTAATAAAAAACATGTTTACTGATCAAAAAAATATAAGCAAGAGTTTGGAGACTCTCATACACGCCATCATGCTTCCCCAGTGGTTCATCATATTGAATTCCAACCCAAAAGCCTGGGGCAATATTTTCAGCTTTACCAACAAATTTTACAACTCCTCTTTTTTCTCCAGGTTCAACTTCGCATCTGTCTCCAACCTACATCAAGGAATTGCTTTTTGAATTATTATTTGAAGAAAAAATAACCATAAAAACACTGACGTAGACATTATTTTTGAGAAAATTTAACCAGGATTTATTAAAGGAAGAAGAGGTACATGAGAAGATGTACAAAGCAGGGGAAGAATCCCTACAAATTACAAAGGAGGAAGCTTGTTGCTATACAAATGCGCCGAATACACACCACATTTGGCTAATCCATATTATGCTAAAAATTAAAACATCTGCCCCCAGCATCAAATGTCATCTTTGTACAAAAATACATTCTGATAAGATTGAACAAAACACACTAACCATTATCTATTACAATATCAAAGACAATACCGTAAGTCTTAAGGCAAAAAAGGATCTTTCTGCATTAAAACATCCGAGAGAAGGAAGCAATATCAGCACACAGACTTCTAATGTTCCAATTTTCTCTTCAGGTATCCATTTATTTATTGCTACCCAAACATGGAAGGAAATTTACCAAAATGTTAATTCTACGTATGGAATGCATCCAGAAAAATCTTCATATATTTACTCTTTTTTTAATGAGCCTTCATACAATATTCTTTGGACTCTCAAAATCTTTCCCTATTTAACTTTAAAAAAAAATATATAAAAAAAAAGTTGCTCTGAAGAAAAGAATTTTGACTATTTGTCCACTATAAGAATGCATTATTGTTAAAAGTAAACAAACAGAATCTAACTAAATGCCACTATGATGATGCTAATGAAATCATTTGTCCATTATAAGAGAAGTTCCTATATCTTAATGGTTGCCATGGAGGTCATCTCCTTCTGCAAATGGATGAGTTATGTCAGCATGTAAATCAGAAGGTCCAATAGCCTATATATTCATAAGTGACACAGGTTTACAAGACCAGGGAGGGTGAACCCAAAGCTAGAACTATGAAAATTTGCTATAGAATCTAAAAGGGCCAATAACAATCAAAGAAATATAATGTTTCATCATCTAAGCCTTGTCCCGACCATAAGGGGTTGGCTACATGAATCATTTTCGCCATTCTGTTTTGTTCAGTTCTATATCCATCATTAAAAATATGGGTGCTTAAATCATTTCTTATTACTTCCACCCAAGTTCTTTTTGGTCAGCCCCTAGCTCTTCTAGACCCTTCAACCTAGATATTCTATCAGGTACTGTAGATGGTCTTCTATAGAAAGTAGAATGGCTAATGGAATTAATCAACTGAAACCCAAACGTTTTGGCCAAAATGTTTCAGTGGCTACCCAAGTACAGTCTTCTTAGACTTGTATATCTACATGGTTTCAGGTTAGCTACTTCTACATGTAGCAAATGGTACATGGGTTGTGGAGAGTGAAAGTGAAAACTGAAATTTTCCTTCCATGTCAAAGATTTGTCCAATCTTCTAGTCAATGTGAAGAACAAATCCATTACAGGGAATTGAGAAAAATGGCATTCTTTAGCATGTGTAGGGGATCCAAACCTTATAATTGCTTTCTTTATCGGAAAAAATAAATAATAGCTTTGTTCATGATTAAAAGATCCAATTTTTTTATTGGAAATGGTAACTTCATTAGTCAAATAATAAAATTTCAAGGGCTTCCTGTATTGCCCTTGTTAGAGTGAGCCGAATAGGGTTAGTTTAGTAATCTCATGTCAATTAAGTACTTTGCTTATGTGGCTGTTTTATTAGAGTACTCTGCCCCACGCTTAAGTGAGGGCAGTTTAGTCTTTGTAAGTGTAATTAGAACCTAATAAACATTAGGGGGTAGACTGAATGGGAGACTTTGCTTATGTGGCTGTTCTCTCTTTCTCTTGTCTTCTTCCTCTTCTTCTTCCTTCTTCACTGGTTCGGGTTACTGTAGCTGCTCCAAAACATGGTATCAGAGCGAGGTTTCTGATCTGCTTCTGCTTGTAAAGCTTCTCAGCTGTGTTCGTGACACCTTCTTCTTCGTTTCCGGTTAGTTAATGGAGAGAACTGGTTCGCCCTAGGTCTGAGACATCACAGCTCGTTGCTCTCTGCTGCGCATAGTTTTCTTCATCAGGGAAAGTGATTTCAACAGTGAATGGTTGGCTGATACTCTCAAAGGAAGGTTGGTTATTTAGTCCTTTTGTGTTGCTGGTATTTCTGGGTAGGAACCCTTCAAGAATCAGTTAGTACTGATTAGAACCTAGAGAACTAGGTTCATTGTTGCCCTAGGAAGGGCTGTGTGTGCAGTAGCCGAATGGTGTAGGGCTGCTGTGAGTTGTTGAGTGGTGTTAAGGCTGCTGTAGGTGGCCGAGTGGTGTAAGGTGGAATGCAGTGACCTTGCCAAGCTCCTTGTGGTTGTGTAATGCCCTCTTAAGTGTGTTAAACAAGTCTGAACTGGGTGTAGCAGTTTGACTGTGTTGTGGTGTGTGATGCACAATTTTTTTTTATTGAGTGGTTGTAAGAGAGCCTACTATTGTGTTGTGGTGCTTGTGATGCTTATGTGGGTTGTAGGTGTGTGAAGTCAACAGTAGTGTGAAGAAGAACAAGTGTGTGCTCCCACTGTTGTGTTTAGGGGCTGCAATAGGTGCTGAAGTATCAAACTGTGAACAACATCAATCAGCTTGTAGCTGAGAAGTAAAGTTAGAGGCAACTGTGAAAGAGTACAATGGCAGCAATAGGAGATGGCTACAATGATCAGAAACCTAGTGTGGTAATTTCCTCCGACTACCTAGGGGTACAAATGACCTCAATTAAGCTGAATGGGGAGAACTATGTTCCATGGGCTAAATCAGTGGAAGTGTTTCTCAAGGCAAAGAAGAAAGTAAAGCATGTAAGAGATGAGAAGCCACTGGAGGACTCTCCAGGGTTTGATGATTGGGAACAAGAAGATGCTCAAATCATGACTTGGCTGTGGAATAGTATGGAACCCAAAATTAGTGCCAACTTCATGTTCCTTGATACGGCTAAGGATATATGGGAGCATGCTAAGAAGCTATATTCTGGACAAGATAACACAACAAGAGTGTATTAGCTTTATCAGGAGTATTTTGATTTACAACAAGGAACCAAAACACTAGAAGAGTACTATGCCTGCATGAAAAATATAAAGAATGAACTCAATGTCTATCACCCCCTTACTCCAGATATTAAAGTTCAGCAACAGCAAAGGGAGCAACTAGATGTTACAAGATTTTTAGTGGGGCTGAAGTCGAAATATGAACCAGTTAGAGCCAAATATCGGGGGGGCTCTACTCTTCCTACACTTGAGGAAGTATTCTCAAGGCTTCGTAGAATTTCTTTGGGACAGACATAGAACTCCACACAGTTTGATAGATCAGCACTTGTAAAAGCTAGAGGGGTTGGACATAGTACAAGAGGGGGAGGTCATGTACCCCGAGGAGGCCGTGACAGTTCCATGATTAGTCGGGGTGGTCGTGACTCAATAACTCTACAAGGAAATGTACTCATTGTGGTAGAGAGGGACATAGTGAATTTCTGTTATGATCTACATGGCCCTCCCTCTAAATGGGCTAATCATGCTGTAGCAGGTGAGGTTGATATTAGTGACAGTAAACCGGCAGACCGAACTCCTCCCACATCTACATCTACCTCTGGGAGGGAGATGGTGAGCGTACCGCGTGATGAGTATGAACGGTTCCTTCAAACTACTACACAGCATGCCACTGCCACACTTGCCCAATCAGGTATTGCTTGAATGTCATCTAAAACCTCTCCCTAGATTATTGACTCTGGAGCCTCAAATCATATGACCGAGACTCCATGTGTGTTCTCTTCTCTTTCTAAAACCTCCACATCACAAACTATTACACTTGCCAATGGGTCCTCATCCCCCATATGTGGTGTTGGTAATGTTGACATGGCTTCTGTGCCCTTATCATCTGTCTTATATGTCCCTAAGTTTCCAATCAATCTTATGTCTGTTAGTAAAATAACCAAAGCTCTTAACTGTTCTGTTACCTTCTTTCCTTCCACTTGTGTTTTTCAGGATCTCAAGACGGGGAAGAAGATTGGTGGAGGGCATGAAACTGGTGGATTGTATTATCTTGACGGTGGTGGATCTTCAATTGCTCTCCAGACTTCACTTACTCCTCTACAATGGCATTGCCGACTAGGGCATCCATCTCTCAAGGCTCTCAAGATTTTGGTCCCGTCATTGAGTCATTTATCAGTTTTGCAATGTGAGTCATGTCAGTTTGGGAAACATCGTCGTGTGTCCTTCAGTCCAAGAGTTGAGAGTCGTATGTTGAGTCCTTTTTCTTTGGTTCATTCAGATGTTTGGGGTCCAATCAAAATAGAGTCTTATAAAGGGTACAAGTATTTTGTCTCCTTTATTGATGATGGTTCAAGAATGACATGGATTTATTTAATGAAAGAAAGAAGTGAATTGTTTTCCATTTTTCAAAAATTTCATGCTGAAATACGCACACAATTTGGTGTTCCAATCAAAATTCTCCGTTCAGATAATGGTCGTGAATACTTTCTTACTCCATTTCAACAGTATTTAGAACAACATGGCATTATTCTTCAGACATCATGTGCATTCACCCCTCAACAAAATGGGGTAGCTGAACGGAAGAACCGTCAGCTTCTTGAAACTGCTCGGTCTATTCTTCACCACATGAATGTTCCTAAACGGTTTTGGAGTGATGCTATACTCACTGCATGTTTTCTCATTAATTCGATGCCCTCCTTCATCCTTCATGGTCAGTCCCCCTTCTCTATCTTGTTTCCCACTTTATCTCCATTCCCATTAATTCCTCGTGTCTTTGGTTGTGTGTGCTTTGTCCACAATCTGAGCCCTGGAATAGACAAGCTAGATGCACGCTCAATTAAATGTGTCTTCCTTGGCTACTCAGGGACTCAAAAAGGGTACAAGTGTTATAATCCCATTACCCGGAAGTGCTATGTTTGCCCTGATGTCACATTTTTTTAGTCAATCCCCTTCTTCTCAAGTCCTGAAGCGCCTTCATCTCCACCTGTCCTTCCTCTTCCTCTTCCTGTCAGTGATCCAGTTCCAAATGTTGTTGTTGGAGTAGACTCATCACTTCATCCCGTGCAGATCACCACCGAACGTCCACCAATCCGGCAAGTGTATACACGTCGAACGACACCGGCCCCTCCTCTAGCTTCTACCTCATCTGCGGATCCTCTCATGGCTCCTATTGTTGAACCTTCAGACCTTGACCTACCCATTGCCTTACGGAAAGGTAAACGCAGTTCTACCCTCCATCCCATTTCCAATTTTGTTTCATTATCTCGTCTTTCTACCTCACATCACCAGTTTGTTTCCCTTTTATCCTCTATTTCCATACCTAACAATGTTCAAGAAGCTCTCAGTTCACCTGATTGGCGACGGGCAATGGAGGAACTTTCTGCTCTTCAACATACTCAAACGTGGGAACTTACTACTCTCCCACCTGATAAGCATGCTATAGGTTGTAAATGGGTGTATACTGTGAAATACTTGCCAAATGGTAGTGTGGAGCGTCTGAAGGCCAGACTTGTTGCTAAAGGTTACTCACAGTTGTATGGAGTGGACTACATGGAGACATTCTCTCCGGTGGCTAAGATTGGTTCTGTTCGTGTACTAATTTCCCTGGCAGCTATGTATAATTGGCCTTTGTTTCAGCTTGATATAAAGAATGCCTTTCTCCATGGTGATCTTGTGGAGGAGGTATATATGGAGCAACCACCTGGGTTTGTTGCTCAGGGGGAGGATGGTAAGGTATGCAGATTGAAGAAGGCAATTTATAGGTCGAAACAATCGCCGCATGCTTGGTTTGGGAAGTTCAGTGAAGTGGTGAAGAGTTTTGGAATGAAGCAGTGCCAGGTAGATCACCCAATGTTCATCTATGACTCAGAAGCTGGGAAGATTCTATTAGTGGTCTATGTGGATGATATTGTCATTACTGGCAGTGATAAATTGGGAATTGGCAAATTAAAGGTATTTCTGCAAAATCATTTCCAAACAAAAGATCTTGGAACATTGAAGTATTTCTTGGGAATAGAGGTTGCCAGGTCAAAACAAGGTGTAAATCTATGCCAAAGAAAATATGTTCTAAATCTATTGGAAGAAACATGACTGTTAGGTGCAAAACCGGCTGAGACCCTTATGGAACCAAATGTTAAGTTGAGCAGTGATACAGGAGAAGTATTTGAAGATCCTGGAAGGTATAGACGACTAGTGGGGAAGCTAAACTATTCACAAAGCTGATTGGTCTAAAATCTCTTGGATGGAAAGCATCACTCTTTGGAGGAACCAATGTAGTAAATGTGGAGTTCAATCCAGGATTAATTACTTCTCCCCCGTAAAATTCACCAAATACTAACTAAATGTCCTCTTTTAGTATATCGCGAGAATCTTGACAAAATGCCATTGTAAACCCATCTAGCTTTGGTGCCTCTGATCTATCTATAGAAAACACTACTCTCTTTATTTCCTCCAATTCAAATTTTCTTTCTACCCAATCACTGATCCTAATATCTAGTCTTGGCTGCTCCAGTCTTTCTACCCGCACTTTGCCATTTAAGAGCCTTCTAAAAATAGATTTGAAATGATCCACAAAACCCCAAGTATCTCATCCCGTTCTTCTCCTCCCATTTGCCACAACATAAAAGGTTTTTTTTTTTTTTGAAACTGAACAGCATAAAAGAATTTTGTTTTCCTATATCCCTCCTTTAACCACTTGTGCCTCAATTTTTGTCTCCAATTGTTTTCTCAAGGTCCATCTTTGTTCCTTGTCTCCTTCCTCAAAAGAACCCCTTCCTTCAAGTCTAGCTCCTCAATTTGGTCAATCACAACTTGCTTCCTTTCTTCTAATCTCCCAAACTCCAACATGTTCCATTTTTTAATCTAGGTTTTTAAATACTGAAGCTTCTTATGGAACCTCATTCCTTTCCATTTAACTCTAGGATCACTTTCCCCCCACAAATCATTAACTTTCGCAATAAATACCAAATGTTTTTTTTTCGAAGAATCAAGAAGAAAGAAAATTTATTAAAAGCAAAGGTTACATCCTATCACATTGGTTGTCTAGATGAGTATTTCTCCCCTTCTTTTTTCAGGTGGCATATGAAAAGGGGTAGGACTATGTGGAGAGGACTGAGGGCTGCGGTATGCTAGTCATTATGGGAAGAAAGAAATTCCAGGATCTTCTCAGAAGTTGAGAGAAGGGCTGAAGAACTGAGGGCTATAATCCATATTAGGGCTGTACAGTGGCTGAAATCCTTAGAGCTATTTACAGATTACACAGTGGATGACATGTTGAGGAAGTGGGGTGAGATTGCGAACTGTACACAGGCCAAATCAGTAATGAGTGTGCCCTGGAGCACCCCCCCCCCACCTACTAGATTCACAAAACTAAACTTTGATGGGAATAGTAGGGGGAATCCTAGACAGTTAGGGATTGGGGGTGTATTTAGGGATGAGAATGGGGTCATTTATGCCTTGTTTTCAGGCCCAGTTGGAGTGGGTGACTCCCTGAGAGCTGAGAGCTGAGATCTCTGCAGTTATAGAAGGAATCCAGAAAGCTGAGATGAATATCAAAAAACTCATAATTGAAGGGGACTCGGAGGTGGTGATAGGGTGGCTGAACAAAGATAACAATGGCTCATGGAATTACAACAATGAGAGGAGAAAATTTAAGTGGCTGGTGCGGGAAATGGAAGTGAAGATGAATTGGGTTAAAAGATCAGCTAATTCTTTAGCTGATGGATTAGCTAAACAAGGGGTGGAAAGGGATTCAATGTTTTGGGCCAAATTGTAATTTTACTGTTTCTTCCTTTCCTTTTTCTTTTCTTCTTGAGGGCTCAAGTTGTTTTTGGAAGATAAGAGTGTTTGTCTTCCTTTTTGTAATTATTTTAATGATGAATTAATGAATTTGTTATTGATCAAAAAAATGAGTAATAAATACCAAATGTCACAGCCACATATTTTCAAATCTAAACGGAGACGGACCAACACTTCTCAAAACCTTCTTACAAATCACCATTGGCCAATGAACTGATGTTACTCTTGGAAGTGCTCTTGAGTCTTGGCATCAAACCTCCCCAATGGTCTTCCCAATCCAGTGAGAATAGAAGCCTATCCAACTTAGAACAGATTGGGTTCATTTGGAGATTAGATCAAGTAAAAATATTGTGTAAAAGTGGGAGTTCCTTAAGCTCATAAGTATCCACAAACTGGTTAAACTTCCTCATACTTGTTGTCACCCTTTGCTTGGAATTACTAGTTTCTTTTGTGAATCTAACTACATTAAAATCTCCTCCTATGCACCAAGGCCCCTTACATAGTCCTCTAATATCCCCAAGCTCTTCCCACATTTCATTTCTCCCCCTATAATCATTGGGACCATATATATTTGTCAACTTCCGTTAAAATCGATCCTCTACTTGTCTAAATTTCATAGTCACTAACTAAAAATTTAACTACAAGTTCTTCAATGCCTACTAACACTTCATTTTTTTCTACAATGTCACTAGACCCCCAGAGGACCCCCACGAAGTTGCCATTGCCCAATTAATCCACCTAGCCTTCCAAACAATTTTGGCCTACCTACTATCAAACTCTACCCATTTGGACTCGTGAACTAACACCACATCCGGGTTTAATTTCCTAATAACCTCTTTTATTATAGTTCTTTTCCCCGCACTCCCTAGACCTCTCGCATTCCAGCTAATTATTCTCATTTTAAACTTGCTTTTTCCCCTTCTACAGCTAATGGCCTACTTATTCCCCTCCCTCCTCTCCCCTCTTACACTAATTTTTTTATCCCCCTCCACATCCATTCTCAATCTTTCAACATAACTCAATTTCCTTTTCCTCACCTTAGTTTCTTTCTCTTTCTCCTTCTATATAAAAAATAAAATAAAAAAAATAAAAAAAAAACTTCCAAATCATTTAGATCCTTCAATTTGCATCCAAGACTTCCAACAAAATCAGCCACCGAGTCCTTCTACTAGTTCATGCCCTCTTTTCCTCTCTAGTATCTCCTCTCTCCTCTTCATTTTCTGCCCCTCCCTCATTTACTTTAATATTGTTTACTGTTAGTGGTGTTAGTGAAGGGGTATTTTGGTCTTTGCACTTGTTGAGAATGTTGATGTGTACTGTTATGTTAGTTCGAGTGATAACTTTTTCTCTATAATAAGTTAATAATATAATAACAGGTCTGGCCGAATCTAGGGATAACTTTTTTCTCTAATTCGAACCAGACCTTCTCTCTTTTCTCTCTTCTTCTTTTCTCTTCTACTTCTACTTCTTGTTGTTCACCTTACTTTACAGTCAACAAACAAGACAAAATTCTAGGCTAGGTCGAACTTCAACATGGTATCAGAGCCACATTGAATAAATCAGACTTGCTAGAATTCTGTCTTCTGCGCATTCGAACTAGGGTTTCTCTTGGGTTTCTCAGTTGTGAGTTGGAGACTGGGAAAAGGGCTGAAAAGGAGTGATCGCCCTCTTCCTTTGGAGGTTCATATGCCTCCGATTGTGTCGTTGGTGATTGGTTGTTGTGGTTTCTAAGCCCTAATTAGGGCTGGTACGTGTGGTGCAATGGTGTCTCAGTCCTTCATGTGGTTGACCTTCAGGCGATGAGGACAATAGTGTCTACTTAATGGTGAAACTTCCGGTAGCTGTGGATTAGGGTTTGTGGTGTTACAAGTGTGGTTTTCAGCATTTAATATTGCTGAAATTAGTGTGCGGACTTCGGTGAGTAGGGTTTGTGGTGTTGCAGTTCTCAACATTTATTACTGTTGAAATCAGTGTGCAGATTTCGGTGAAATGTTTGTGTGTAGTGTGTAGTGCTCAGAATTCAGTGATAAGGGAGTTCAGCAATGGCAGATAACAGTGATAGTAAACCTAGTGTCATGATATCAACTGACTACCTGAATGTCCAAATGACCTCCATTAAACTGAATGGAGAGAACTATGTCCCTTGGGCCAAGTCTGTAGAGGTTTTTCTGAAGGCAAAGAAGAAAGTGAAGCACATAAGAGAGGAGAAACCCCCTGCTAATTCTCAGGAGTATGAAGACTAGGAATAGGAAGATGCACAGATCATCACATGGTTGTGGAACAATATGGAACCCAGAATCAGTGTGAACTTCATGTTTCTTGACACAGCCAAAGAGGTGTGGGATCATGCTAAGAAACTATATTCAGGTCAGGATAATACCACTAGGGTATATCAACTGTATCAGGAATACTTCAATCTGCAACAGGGAAATCAGAGCCTTGAGGAGTACTATGCCAGTGTGAGAAATATCTGTAATGAGTTAAACGTCTATCATCCTCTCACTTCTGATGTCAAAGTTCAACAGCAACAGCGAGAGCAGCTTGATGTGACACGGTTTTTGGTGGGGCTGAAGTCTGAGTATGAACCAGTACGAGCCCAGATACTAGGAGGATCTGCTCTTCCATCTTTAGAGGAGGTGTTTGCTCGTCTTCGGAGGGCTTCCATTGGATCCATGGATTCTAATGTCTCAGATAAATCAGCATTTGCAGTATCGAGAGGTCAAGGTGGCAGAAGTGGGGCTCGAGGAGCCCAGCCTGGCAGGAGTGGAAGTGGTGGACCTACACATATCCGTGGTGGTGGTCATACTGGAGGCAGAGATTCAGGGGGAGCTCGTGGTAGAGGACGTGGCTCGGGTCCACGGAAGTGTACTCATTGTGGTTTGGATGGACATACCATATTAACTACTGCTGACTTACATGGTCCTCCCTCGACGTGGGCCAACCATGCCATGACTAGTGACACCAGTTTCAGCTCTAGACAGAACCAGTCAGCTGACCCGGTGCCTTCTACTCCCTCAGATGGTCTAGGCAAGGAGATGGTGAGTGTTCCTCGGGATGAGTATGAAAGGTTTATTCAATCCAAGTCGTAGCAAAACACAGCTACATTTGCACACTCAGGTATGGCTTGTTTGGCATCCACACCCAACCCCTGGATTATTGACTCTGGAGCCTCCGATCACATTACGGGAACTCCAGGTGTGTTTTCATCTCTCACCCATTGCTCAACATCACAATTTGTTACCCTTGCTAATGGCTCCACATCATCTATCTGTGGTGTTGGTAATGCTGACCTAGACCCTGTATCCCTATCCTCTGTTTTATTTGTACCTAAGCTTCCATTTAATCTTATGTCTGTTAGTAAGCTAACCAAGTCCCTTAAGTGCTCCATCACATTTTACCCCTCTATGTGTGTTTTTCAGGATCTCAAGACGGGGATGAAGATTGGTGGAGGGCATGAAGCCGGTGGACTGTATTATCTTAATGGTGGTGGAAGAACGTCAACGGCCCTTCAGTCATCCATTTCTCCTCTCCAGTGGCATTGTAGATTTGGTCATCCTTTGCTGAAAGTGTTGCAGTCCTTAGTCCCTTCATTGAGTCAACTTTCTGTTTTAGATTGTGAGTCATGTCAATTTGGGAAACACCATCGTGTTCCCTTTCGTTCTAGGGTCGATAACCATGTGTCGAGTCTTTTTTCTTTAATTCATTCAGATGTTTGGGGTCCTTATAAAGTGATGTCATATAATGGATACAGATATTTTGTTATTTTTGTTGATGACTGTTCAAGAATGACGTGGCTCTATTTAATGAAAGAAAGAAGTGAATTATTTGCCATCTTCCAGAAATTTTATGCTGAGATCCGCAATCAATTTGGCGTTCACAACA
The DNA here is from genome assembly GCF_056320005.1 of Nelumbo lutea. Lineage (NCBI taxonomy): Eukaryota > Viridiplantae > Streptophyta > Magnoliopsida > Proteales > Nelumbonaceae > Nelumbo > Nelumbo lutea. Next base: position 12,994,703 of record NC_142690.1, read on the forward strand.
AAATTTTCCATTCTGATAATGGTCGTGAATACTTGTCTTCATCTTTTCAAGAATACTTGGACCAACATGGCATTATACCCCAAACTTCTTGTGCCTACACTCCGCAACAAAATGGGGTTGCTGAGAGAAAGAACCGACATCTTGTAGAAACGGCACACTCCCTCATGCACCACATGAATGTTCCCAAAACCTTTTGGAGCGATGCAATGCTCACCTCTTGTTTCTTAATTAATCGGATGCCCACGTCTATTTTTGATGGTCGTTCTCCTTTTAGTGTCTTATTCCCCAACATGTCTCCGTTTCCGCTTCCTCCTCGGGTATTTGGGTGTGTTTGCTTCGTTCATAATCTGGGTCTCGAGACTGACAAGTTAGATGCATGTTCCCTTAAGTGTATCTTCCTTGGCTATTCCCGAACTCAGAAAGGGTACAAGTGTTATCATCCCAGTTCCCGTCGTTCCATGGTATGTGCTAATGTTACATTCTTCGAGTCTACTCCGTTCTTCGTGGGGTTCGGTGATGCTGCTTCCTCCACATCACCACCTCCTCTTCCTCTTCCTGTGGCTGATCCACCTCCTCTGGTTCCAATCATGCCTATGTCCTTGCCTCCGGTGCCACCGTCTGTTGACCGTCCACCCATCCGTCACGTGTATACACATCGCCCGCGTGTACCGGCTGCAACTCCTCCGGCTTCATCACCGTCGACAGATCCAGCTCCAGCTCCAACACCAGCTTCCGACCTAGATCTTCCTATTGCCTTCCGGAAAGGTAAACGTACCTGCATCCTTCACCCTATTTCCAATTTTGTTTCACTTACTCACCTCTCTGCTTCCCATCGCCAGTTCATCTCTTTGTTATCCTTCGTGGTTGTTCCTAAGGATGTCTAGGAAGCCCTTACCTCTCCAGAGTGGTGCCGTGATATGGAAGAAGAGCTCTCTACTCTGCATCAGAATCACACTTGGGACCTCAACGCTCTTCCTCCTGGGAAGCAAGTTGTCGGTTGTAAGTGGGTGTATGGTGTTAAGTACTTGTCAGATGGTCGTGTTGAGCGCCTGAAGACGCGGCTGGTTGCCAAAGGGTACTCCCAAACCTATGGCATTGACTACACAGAGACATTCTCCCCGGTTGCTAAGATAGGGTCAGTTCGTGTCGTCATCTCCCCTGCAGCTATGTATGATTGGCCTCTACATCAGGTAGATATCAAAAATGCATTTTTGCATGGTGATTTGCTCGATGAGGTCTACATGGAGCAACCACCAGGGTTTGTTGCTCAGAGGGAGGATGGTAAGGTATGCAGACTTAAGAAGGCTATATATGGACTTAAACAGTCTCCTCGAGCATGGTTTGGTAGGTTCAGTGAGGTGGTCAAGAAGTTTGGTATGAAACAGTGCCAAGTTGATCATTATGTCTTCAGTCTTGACTCTTCAACAGGCAATATAATATTGGTGGTGTATGTGGATGATATCGTTGTGACTAGGAATGATAAAATGGGCATTGACAGATTGAAGGCATTCCTATAGGAACACTTTCAGACAAAGGACTTTGGCAAGTTGAAATACTTTTGGGGCATAGAGGTAGCAAGATCTAAGCATGGCATTAATTTGTGTCAGAGGAAACATGTGCTTGATTTATTGGAAGAAACAGGGTTGCTGGGTACTAAACCGACTGAGACACCTATGGAAACAAATACGAGGCTGAGCAGTGATATAGGTGAAGTATTTGAAGACCCAGGCAGATACCGACGACTTGTAGGCAAACTAAACTATCTAACCATTACTCGACCAGATATTTCATTTGCGATTAGTGTGGTGAGTTAGTTCATGCAGAAACCTTTGGTCCCACATTGGAATGCAGTGCTAAGGATTATGAAGTATCTGAAATGAGCTCTTAGATGTGGTTTGCTGTACAGGAGTGGTGGAAAACTGGTAGTAGAAGGGTACACTGATGCTGATTGGGCAGGTTCTATGTCTGATAGACGATCTACCACAGGCTATTGCACCTTTCTGGGGGGTAACCTGGTAACGTGGAAAAGTAAGAAGCAAACAGTTGTGGCAAGAAGCAGTGTAGAAGCAGAATATAGGGCCATGGCACATACTGCTTGTGAATTAGTGTGGCTAAGGAACCTTCTACGGGAGATAGGATATGACATCAGTACTCCAATGAAGCTCTATTGTGACAATCAGGCAGCGGTTCATATCTCTTCCAATCCGGTGTTTCATGAAAGAACCAAGCACATCGAAGTTGACTGTCATTTTGTGAGAGAGAAGGTGCTGAATGGAGTGATAGAAACTGCATATGTTAGTACGGAAAACCAGTGGGCAGACTTGTTTACAAAAGGTTTGAGTCGGGGTAGAGTGGACTACATATGTAACAAGCTGGGATTATATGATATATACTCACCAGCTTGAGGGGGAGTGTTAGTGGTGTTAGTGAAGGGGTATTTTGGTCTTTGCACTTGTTGAGAATGTTGATGTGTACTGTTATGTTAGTTCGAGTGACTCTTACTTAAATAAGGGCACTTAAGTCTTTTCCAATAAGTTAATAATATAATAACAGGTCTGGCCGAATCTAGGGATAACTTTTTCTCTAATTCGAACCAGACCTCTCTTCTCTCTCTTCTTTTCTCTTCTACTTCTACTTCTTGCTGTTCACTTTATTTTACAATCAACGAACAAGACAGAATTCTAGGGCAGGTCGAACTTCAACATTTACTATTACCACACTTTAATAGTAAAATAAAGGGAAAACACCTTATTTATCAAAAGAAAATTACACAGTAACCTTGAGGTAACGAGATAGCACCTCAAGATACATTCTTAAATAACTACATCATAAGCTAAAATAATACATGCAATTTTTTTTATAAATATTATTATTATTGAAAGAAAGAGATAAAAGGGAGAAGTTCCAAGTTAACTAAATGCATTTACATTCATCATCATTATCATCATCCATGCCTTATCCCAACTATAACTAAATGAAACTACACTGTTTTTGATAAATAATTTGCATATATTTAGTTTGGCTACCAATAAGTAAAAGGGCCTAAGTTCAGCCCTCATCATATAACTTTATACAAAACATGGTGATTTCTCTTTAACGAAGAGAACAATTCCAAAAGCAACACATCTTAAAGTCACATAATCTGCCAATTTGTTTAGCAGAAAAAGAACATAAGAAAAATAATTCTTGCTAACCTTGATTTTTTCAGCAAGGTCTTCCATGTAGTTATCAGGTATCTGCATGCACACTTCAAGTTAATAGAAGAAAATCAACAAATTCCTCCACATGCCTAGTTGTGAATACACATCATGTGCTACAAAATCGACGATGAAAGAACAAAAGCAGGTATGACTAGAGCAAGGCAAATCAGAGGCAAAATAACTGGATCTTTTGTTTTTGCAGAAAGTGACCAAGGGGATGTCTGTAACAAGCCAAATATAAATATGAAGAAACTAGAGAGCCCCAGGTATATTAAACATAACCTAAGTCTTCAAAAGTCCATGCATAAAGCTCCCAATACAGGAAAAAATATAGTACAAATCTTAACATGGCAGAAAGTAACAACTAAGGTCTTCAGAAATCATAAAGGTAATATTTTGTTAGCCCTTTTAGGTCCAATAAGGGGAAGGAAATTCTATTAGAGCAAAACTTTTTTGCATTACTCCAAGGCTTAAGATTGGCAAACTCAATGGTATCTAGAAACCTGATAGAGAGAGGGGATTAAAAGACAACAATCGGCTGGCTGAAAGAGGAAGAAAATGAGGAGTGGCACCTACAACATCAGATCACAGAAGCTGTTTGCTTATCCCATAGTTTGAATTGACATATTTTATATGGATGCCACAATTAGCAAATAGTATTGCTGATTAGATAGCCAGGAAGGAATCAACAGACAGGAACTGATTTGTTGGGCCTTTTCATTAATTGAGATACAGCTTGTACCTCGTTTTGGTATGAAACCTCTGGAGGAACTACCTATAGGTTAATATTTATTGCATGGCATCTGTACCATATATACTTAGTTGTACATTATTCACTCTCATCAATAAAAGTTTACAGTTACTGTCTTACTGATAAAAAAAACCTAAAAGAATCAATCCTCAAACTCAAGTCTCTAGGCAACGCATTAGCCATCAAATTAGCAGATCTTGGAACCAATTGGATGAGGGGTTTAATCTGCACAACTCCTCCCTATTTTGATAGCATAATCTCCAAGGACCTCTTCAGTATGTTCTCTCCAACTTGAAAATATATTTAATGCCACCTAAGCATCCACAATGCAAAGCTAGTAAAAATTGAGAGGCTTACCTTACTTTCAAAGAGTGATGGATTTTGAGATGCTATTTTTTCCTTAAATTTCCTGATAGTACCTGAATTGTTCAAAGTGAATTTTGAATAATGAGCTGCTGAAAAAAGATTCACAACAACATCTAGGTCTAACCGGCTCTTTTTACTGATAAATTATATATATATATATATTTATTTATTTATTTATTTATGTAAAAAGGAGAGCCACCTTAATAAATAATATATATATAGGTAAAAAGGAGAGCCACCTTAATAAATAACAGCTTACATGGTTAAAGGCAAAAAAACAATGTACAAAAAGATAATGTATACCCTGCCTCTATATATCAAAGGATGCACAATAAATAACTTCCTGCCATCAACTGCAGGGACTTATTGCGCATATCAGATGTAAAGCCTGTAGCATTGTAATCTTGTTTATCTCCATATTAATAAAATTCTTGGATCTTACCAAAAAAACTACCACATTGCACATAAAACAACTATAAAAGATTTTGTTATATGATAATTGCAAAAAACAATAAAGTCGGATTTTGTTTATTTCCTGAAGTTACTCAATATTTTCAGTAAAAAGGTCTTCAGAGAAAACAAACCATCCGCAGTCTCATAAGTAACTGAGAGAGCTCTATATAACTCCCCAGCTCCCAGTCCTGAAAGTTTCTTCTAAATAAAGAAATCCAAACTACCTTGCTCCCTTGAACACTAACAATTCACCACTAAAGCCTCTTGGTCCAAGGCAAGCTGAAATAGCTGCAGGTTGAGCTCATCTAAAGGGCGACCAGAGCACCAGGGGTCCTTCCAGAAGGCCAGTCTACCACTGTTTCCAAGCTTCGGTCTAATCCCTCTGTAAAAATTTGGGAGATATGGCACTGAACAGAATGAAATGGTGAAAGAGGACTCATGTGGCTGAACCCACATGGTTGGGACAAGGTTTAGATGATGATGATGATGAATTTTGATCTGAGCAGCCTTGGTAACCCAGGCCAATCTAGGGTAGGAGTGTATTCAGGGATGAGGCAGGGCATATTTTTAGCATTGAACAGAATGAAATGGTGAAAGAGGACTCATGTGGCTGAACCCACAAAGTTGGGACAAGGTTTAGATGATGATGATGATGATGAATTTTGATCTGCGCAGCCTAGGTAACCCAGGCCAATCTGGGGTAGGAGTGTATTCAGGGATGAGGCAGGGCATATTTTTAGCATTGTACTCAGGGCCAGAAGGGAATGGAGATTCAGCTAGAGCATAACTGTGGGGTGTGTTGGAAGGAGTAAGAAGGGCTAAGGCTATGAACTACATGCATGTAATCATAGAAGGAAATTCTTGAGTGGAAACAGGTTGGCTGGAAAAGATGCAAGAGGGTCCTTTGAAATACAGGCTTACCATGGACCCTTCACGAGTTGGTTAACCAAGGCTAACCAACTCTGAGGGATTAGCCATCTGATGCATGAAATCATCTTGTAATACTTTTAGGGCAAATTTCTTAAAGTACCCCTATTGTATAGGAAATTGACTAACTCTACCCTTACTGTTTACATATTGTCTTAAAGTATCCCCAAGTTTTCTGACAATTGGCATTACCGTTAAGCACTAACGGAAAAAAATGAAATGTCGAATTTGCCCTCTACTATTCCTCAAATTTTCAAAATAGAATCAAACTGATGAAAAATTTTAAGAACTGTAAGATAGTCTTCAAAGCAGTTGAGGCATACTCTGGAGTTGACAATCAGTTGGGGATTCAAAGAAGTTGTTGAACCTTCAAAGGACTTGTTGGAGATTTCACTTTATCGGTCGTGTGAAGCAATTTCAGATGAAAGAGCTGAAGTTCTGATCTATTCTCTAGTAAAGTTGTCCAGGTGGTTTTCCAGGTAGAGAAGGTGTTTAAATACAAATCTAAAACCCCATTACTGACCATGCCGACTCGGCCAAGATGCCGTTACTGACCCCTATGGGTGCCAGGGGTAGCAGTCATCGATGTCGATGTGGGTTTCATCCATTGTTGCTTCGTATGACAGGATCCCATGCAATGTCTCAATGGCGATAGAAGCCACAGGCGCACCACCATGCACCATTCCCACTGGGCCACCTCCCTAGATCTCACTGACTCTACTCTACGTGCCTATTGATTTTTATCTGGTCAGCCATGGCAGCCATGTCTTTGTTGTTGTTGTTGCCTGGAATTAGGGAAATTGACAATGGTGATGGAGGAAGATTCAGCTGGAGAGGGATTGAGGTAGAGAAGGCGATACCAGTACATCTTCTCCTCCTACCATGTTGTTCCTCTTTAAGAAAATGAAACCCAACCACAGAAGATGACCTTGCCCCTTCAACATTTTTAATATATAGGCAGCCAAGATTGATTCAACCACCCAACAGTTGGAACTTGGAACCACCTTAAGTAAATTTTCTTTCTCTATTCCATTGTCCTCCATACTCTCCCTCTCTCTCTCTCTCCATTACGCATCACCATAGCTTAATACAGAAGAAAAAAATTATTTTCAGTCCACTTTGAACTCTGTCTTTGTAGTTTTTGTGTCTCATCAATCTCTCGTTCTCTTTCTCACATGATCAATCCAAACCCTAAAAAATTCCCAATTCTCTCCTATGTCATGTCCCAAAGCTTCCATAGAGGTGTGTTCTTAATAGTTGCAGAGAACATGAGCAGAGAGAGAGAGAGAGAGAGAGAGAAAGAGAGAGGATTCAGGAAGTGGTAATGGTGAGATTATTTGTATTTTCTTTTGTATATACATTTGTAATTTGTAATTTGTAATTTTGTAGTTCTATTTTTCTTTCTTGGCTCATGAGGAGGCACGATACATACTACCGCTTTGATGCTTAGTGGAGCTTTAGTGGAGCTACTGGAGTTCAGTTTCTCCTCCTGCTTTGATTTCTTGGGTTTCTTCTTTGATCTTGACGGAGTCGGATTTTTGGAGTTACGAGTGTCATTTAGGATAGGGATTCAAATGGGCCAGGGAGGTTTTCTTCTTTGATTTTTTTTTCTTCTCTGAATTTTTTTCAAATGCCATTTCGTTGCTTTGAGTGGGATAGTTAGATTTTGTTTTTCAGAAGCTTAGGCACGGGATATGGAGGTTAGATCTGAGGGTCCTCCATTCAGGACTGATAAGCTTCCACTTCCGCCTCCACCCCCTAGGACATGTGTGCAAGTCTGGTTCATTCATATCTATTCTAACATTTTGCTCTGGACATGCATTGTTCAACTGGTTGCCCTTGGGGAACTCTGGAATCCACGGGATATAGGATCCAGGGTGATGATGACCCTTGTTGCTTGATTACTCCAGTCCAACAAGGGCAATTTACCGTTCCATAGATGAAGATGACCAGGGAGAAGAACTGGTTTTCAATAGGGCGAAACAGAGCAACACAACAGAACAACATTAGAGAAGAGTTGCCAGTGTGTGAAACAACATCTCAATACCAACCGGAGACGGAGATGGAGACAGAGATCGAGTGGAGTTAGACAATCTGTTAGAAAGGGCATTTTAGTAATTTTTAGAAAATATATCAATCGCGTGATGTCACATGTGACGGAAAGTTAACAGCAAGGGATGTTTTAGACAATTATCAGAAAACTTAAGGGTCCTTTAAGACAATATGTAAACAGTGAGGGTAGAGTTAGTCAATTTCCTAAACCATAGGGGTACTTCGAGAAATTTGCCCTACTTTTTATTACCATGTTAAATAAAATTCAGAGTTGTTATTCATCATAAAAGGGGGAAAAAAGCAATTGCATTTTTCATCCTTGGCAATTGAATCAGAATTTTCCAATGTAATTAAATGGAGCCATAGCATGGGGTGGAGATTGTGGAGACTTACTATTTCACTGGAATACGAGAAATGTTGTCAGACATCTCAGATCAGATTTGGTGGATCTGAGAGACCTGAGTTCTAATGCTAATGGCTTGGGAAGGTTGGCATGGCAAGGGTTTTTGTATAGTTCTAGCTCTATGACCAATTAGGTAAGGCATGGTCAGATACAGGAAGGTCCTTTTGTATAGCTGTATGTATAATTTTTTTCATGGGTTGATTCCTTACATGCTTCTTATACATTACCACATGCACATACTCTAACCTACACTCCACTCTAGACATATTAATACAAGTTGGTTGCCTTCAAAAATACTTCTCATTTTTTCTAGAGTGACATGTTCTGCTTTTTTTTTTCCTTGAAAAGGACATGTTCTGCTATTTCTAGCTGTCAGAACCATGCTAAGCAACATGAATTTTGATTTTAAGAAACCATAAGTTTTATTTAAGATTGGCATTTTGAAAATTTTTTACACAATTTTCTTTTAGATGAAAAAAAAATATTTTTCTACTTGGGACACCAGAAAACAATTTTGGCCATATTAAGAGATTATCCAGGATTCTAGTGCATCAGCTGGCATAGCAATCAGCAGGGGAAATCTCAAACCACCAAATTGAATTCAAAGGAATCTTCATCATGTATAGGGAGTGTGGGGTATGGGGACACATGACCTGTCGATGGATCTGGAATCCCCTAGGTTCTAACTTTCCACCTGTCCCATTTTTAGGGAATTGGGACTCACCATTGCTATGTTCAAAATCAGCTTAATCAGATGAACTTTTTAACTGACTTGAGCACTGTGTGTAAAGCTGCTTCTAAGTTTTATTGTTTTAACTACAAGAAGAACTTCTCTCCATCAAATTAAATGTAGCAAAATCAGCAATTACATTCTATATGCATTCTATCCTTTGGCCTAGCAGATCTTCTAGTTAGGACCAAGTGACCCACCTGGCAGTGGTTTCATATGCTTGAAACATAGGACAAGAGGCAAGTTCTGGTGGCCCCAGAACGAGATATAAGTCTCCTGTCCCATAAGCAGAAATGCTCAACAAGGCGACACCAAAGGATCTATTGTAGTCTGCTGCAACCTGTGACATGTAAATGAAGAGGAAATGGCAAGATGCAATAAATTACATTTGAGATGTAGCATTGAGTTCTTAATGAGTGCCTTCTTCTCTGAGTGAAGGTTGCATGTTGTATCCCCTTTTATTTGGGCTGGGTGTATTCAGATTTTGTAAGGGGCTTTGTGTTGGGCATGATAAACATATCTTTTTGTATAGTTGAGGAAGCTTTAAGTTGGTTCTATGGCACCTCTGAGCTGGTCCATCCTTGGAAGCTTTCTTTTTCTTTTTGTTCACAAGTTTATTATTATTGTATCCCCTTCTGTGCATTGTCTATGATACATATTTTCTTACCATGGGAAAAATGTATAAAAAATTCCTCTTGCTTAAGTACAACATAAGGATTCAAGGAACTTGCCATCAAGTTTATCATATGCATCTTCAGAAATTGTATACTTTTTTACCAATGAAGTGTCTTCCAACCAACCACCAGAGGTTACCGACGAAGGATCCAAATCTATGATATGCATCCGGTACCTTGAATATATCAAATATGTGTCAGCCAAATGAAGAAAGAAAGAAAGAAAGAAAAGAAAAAAAAAAAAAAACTTATATGGCAATAACATACTTTGACAGTCAAATGAAAAGAGAGCAGATGAAAGAGACTTTTACTAAGAACCGACAAGCATTTTCCCTATGACAAGGTTGTATTAATTACCTTTTTAATCCATTTATACAAATCACTTTTGCTGATTAAAAACAAAGAGAGAACCATCAGGCACTTTTATATTACAGTTTTACATGATGAGAAGAGAGACACATAATGATAGACAAACAAACAAAAGAAGCAATTAAAAGAAAATAATAAAAAAGACAAAAAAATATCATGAATAAAACAAGCTTATATAGCTAGATTTCTTACTCTATCACACATTGAATCTACTGATGTATATCATGTGATGTGACTGGTTTTTATTCATCTCTTAATAAAATAAACCAAAAGGAAACAAAGAACCAAGTGAAGACACCAACTTTGTAAGGTCTATATCAAAAGTCCACTTTGCCATCAGCCTGTGATAGTAGATGGACTTGTCAAAAGATTTAATTGGTGCCACATTGCTTGAGAATATTGGGGTGGTTCCTATGGACTGTCATACAAACAAGTTGAAGTTTTTAAGGGCTAAGAGGTCAAGAAGGATTTCTTCAGCTCTTGTTAACGGATATTAGTAACTTGATAAGAAAAAAAGAAAAACGAGCAAAGAAGGCAAAAAGATAAAGAAAGAGAACTAATACAAGATAAGGCCACTGCAGTTGGCACCAATAGTTTCTATATAAGTTAGTACCCAAAGGTGAAGGGACCAGCATTATAATGGGTTAAGGGTATGCCACCAAGCCCTTGTTTGGCTAGTAAATCTGGAAAGGAATTGGCACATCTCTTAACCCATTGTACCCTCATTGTCATTTCCCGAGTTAGCCATTTAAATACTCTCTTTTCATTCAAGTAGCTCCACATGCTACTCTCCTCCTTTTGCAACCAGTCTATTACCAACTTCAAATCTCTCCCATAAATCAACCGTCTTAAGTTAAGCTCCTTAGCCTTTTTGGCACCTTCCAAGACTGCCAAGACTACAGCTCGGAGGGACTCTCCTTCACCCTGAGAACATGGCAACTATCGCACCCACCTCATTCCTAAAGACCCCTTCAATGCCTGAAGGACCGGGGTTACCTTCACTGCTACCATCAAAATTCAGCTTTATAAAGCTGGGGACTGGAAGAGTCCACACTGGATGAGAAATAACCTTGTTAGGAGCTGAACAGGCAACTTCCTTCCAATTGTTCAACAGAGCTGAAGTGGGAATATCTTCAAATAACTTCATGGACTTCACACATTGTATTACCCTTGTCATAATTACTTCAATAATTGCCTCTCTAGATCTTTCCCTATCGGAAAATGTTCTTTGGTTCCTTTCCTCCCAGATTGTCCAGCACACAGCAGCCCTTGTACATCTCCATAAAGCCTTCCCCCTTTTTCTTTGTACAGTTACCGGCAGTAGGACCAAAGAGACTTTGAACATCTGGTGGAGGAGTCCACCTACAACCAACCAAAGAGAAAAACCATTCCCAAATAGAAGAAACAAAGGGACAGGAAATTAATAAATGGAAGCAGGACTCACCATCAGCTTTACAAAGAACACACAAGTTAGGAGATAAGGACCAAAAAGGCTTCTTTCTTTGAAGGAGGTCACTAGTGTTGATCCTCCCAAGAAAGCTTCCCAACAGAAAGCCCCAATCCTAGGTGGAATCGGTTTACCCCGTACTTCTTTAACTGGAAAGGTTTGTCCAACACTATGAGAAGGCACCGTTAAAGATTTGAAGAACAAAGCACAGGAAAAAAAACACCGAAGGAAGAAGGAATCCATATTCTTGAGTCCAACTATGAAGGGTCCAAAGCAAAATCCTTGTAAGAAATGAAGAAGAGACAGAAGGCTATTTAGGTCTGAATCCCTGGTTCCCCTTCTGAAACCCAAATCCCAATCAATCTAAAGACCCTCAACAGAAGATGAAAGGAAGGTGGGAACTAGTTCACTTTTGTAGTCAGACAAGGCAAACAAAGAGGGAAAGCACTCTTTCAAGGGTAATTCTCTCACCCACAGATGTTCCCAGAATTTTACCAAGTTCCTAGAGCAAAGATTATACCTGATAAAAGGAAGGAAGGAAGGTAGGGTGGCATGTATTGACTTCCAAGGAGAAGCACTGGTAGCTCGAGCCAACACTCCAACATCCCAGCCTTCACCGATAGCCCATGAATACACAAAATCACCTTAGCCCATAACCTATCCTTCTCAACTAGCAGCCTCCACAACCACTTCCCTAAGAGAGCCGTATTTCTTTTTTGAAGATTACCAATTCTTAAGCCCCCATAATTCAAGCTCTTAGTTATAGTTTCCCAATTGACCCTGTGATCTTTCCTTTCCTCCCCTGGTTCCCACAAGAAATCCCTAAATACTTTTTCTGGCTTTTGGAAACCCCAACTGGCATTTTGAAAACTGAAAGATTATAAAGAAGTAGGTTAGCCAAGGTTGACTTAATTAGGGTTATCCTCCCTCCCAAGGAAAAGGTAGTTTCTCTTCCGAGAGGCTAACCTCTTTGTGACTCTCTCCACCACTGGAATTTAGAAATTGGCATTTCTCGGATTGTCTCCCAACGGAAGGCCCAAATAAGTCATAGGCCAGTGTGATACAGCACAACCCAAGATAGTTGTACAATCTGACATCTCCCTTTCATCCATATTCACTCCCACTACACAACTCTTATCAAAATTGATTTTCAAATTTGAAAGTTGCTCAAAGAGTTGGACCACTAGTTTCAGATTTCTCACCCAACTAAGATTACCACCTTCACAAAATAAGATCGTGTCATCCGCAAACTGCAAATGTGTAATAGGTACTCTATCCCTTCCCACTCTCCAACCTCTAACCACTTTAATGAATTCTTTCTCGAAGGAGGGGTGAATGACACTTTTATCACTTTAATTCCAAAGAAGAGGGAGGCCAAAACTCCTAAAGATTATAGGCCAATAAGCCATATTGGGAGTGTATACAAAATTATTTCAAAGGTTCTCTCAAAAAGGATCAAGAAAGTGCTACCCTTGATCATCTCACCTTTCCAAGGTGCCTTTGTGGAAGGAAGGCAGATTGTGGATCAAATTTTAATAGTCAATGAGTGTGTTGCAGAAAAAAGAAAGGGTAGAGGAAAAGGGTTGGTGTGCAAAGTGGACCTAGAGAAAGCCTATGATTTGGTTAACTGGGAAGTTCTACAAATGCTAGAAAGGTTGGGTTTTGGAACCAAATGGAGATCCTGGATTAGAGGATGTTTAAGTTCTGTCCATTACTCAATTCTTATTAATGGTGTAGCGAAGGACTCCTTTCCACCTTAGTGGCTGAAGTGTTAAGCAGAATGGTGGAGAAAGCTGATCTTCAAGGACTGATTAGAGGGTGGAGGATAGATAGGAATCAAGTGGTTGTTACCCACCTCCAATTTGCAGATGACAATCTTTTTTTGTGAGGGAGGCAATGAGGAAGGAGTGGTAAACCTAAAGTTGCTATTGGATAACCTTGTGGGGATGACTGGTCTAAGGATAAATTGGACCAAAACTGGCATTGTAGGGGTTAATCTAGAAGAAGGGGAACTCCATAGATTCGCTGAGATTTTGAGGTGTGAGATTAGAAGTTGGCCAATTAGCTACTTGGGTCTACCTTTAGGAGGAAATCCTAGATCATAAGGGTTCTGGAAGCCAGTCGTTGAAAGATTTGCTAGGAAGCTAGCTCTATGGAAGAGGAATTATCTCTCTTTAGGTGGAAGGATTACCTTGATTAGAGAAATACATGAGAGATTTCCTTCCTTTCAGCCTTTAGAATACCCTATAGGGTAGCAAGGAGCTTAGAGAAATACATGAGAGATTTCCTTTGGGACTTACGAGAGGAGAGGAAGGTTCACCTAATTAATTGGGAACAAGTTAGAAAGCCCAAGGACCAAGGGGGTTTGGGAACAGAAAACCATTCACTTAGGCTCCGTTTGGTTTGTGGGATGGGGATGAGAAAAAGGGAATATTCCAAAAATATTCCCTTTTCTCATATTTGTTTTGAGGGAACAAGAGGGATGGGGTGAGAAAAAGGTGGGATGTGAGATCCCAAAATCGAGGATTCGGGGTCGCACCAAAACAGTGTGACCCCGGTGGGAAAACTCGAGAAAATCATTCAAAGGGAGCCTTCTTCTTCTTCAACTGGAGTAAGGCGACGAACATCCTTGCCACAGACCAGCGGCGACGACGAACAGTCCCCTTCCTTTTGACAGCGGCAACGAACCAGATATTGTTCATTGCCTTCCCTATTCGAACAGAGGAGGCGGTGGTGGCACAATCCTTCACCGTTTTCTTCACCGTGCGGCAGCAACGAATCAGATCTATTTCTTTCTCTGATCGCCGTTTTCTTCATCGCTTTCTTCACCCCTTTGCATTTCCCTCTTTCTCTGGTCGCCGCTACAACTCTCAGCAGCGGCAATCTGCCTTCTCAGCACTCCCACATCTCTCAGCAGCAGCGATCTGTCTTAGGTTCCGGTGGTGGCATTCCCATGTCGATTAAGCACCGCCGGAGGAGGGGGACTATCGGTGCCGGAGGACCTCTTTGGAGCTTCAATCATGGAGTTCTCTGTCTCCCCCCATCTTCCTCTTCTCTCTTCTCCCTCGTAACAGTGTTTTCCTATTATTTTCTCATATATAAAACCAAACAATGGAAGTGTAAATTTTTACACTTTCCCATCCTATCCCATCCCATCTTTTCCCATCCCACCCAAATATTCCCACAAACCAAACGGAGCCTTAGGAATTCAGCTCTGCTAGGAAAGTGGCTTTGGAGATTCCCTTTTGAGAGTGATTGACTGTGGCACAAAGTCATTGAGAGCATTCATGGGTTGGATGGAAATGGCTGCGATACAAAAGTTTTTTTTTTTATCAGCAAAAAAGAATTTTATTTGAAACTAGGTTAAAAAAAGGTTTTACAGCTTTGTGTATGGGATTAAATCTCCCATACTATTACAAATCTCTGTCCCACTTTACATTGCAGCCCAAAACAATTGTTGCCTTAAAGCCCCTTGTTTAGCAAGATAATCAACTAGTCCATTTGCACTCCTTCTAATCCATTTGAATTCAGCCTCTACCTCCCTTGCTATCTTTTCCACTTCTCTTACCACTTGTTTAAAGGTCCATAGAATACTTCTATTGTTTTTAGCCCAAGAAATGATCACCTTGGAGTCCCCTTCAACCTGAATATGCCTCATTCCAAGTTGCTAGCTATCTTCAGTCCTTATAGCAATGCCATTAACTCAACTTTTAGAGAGTTGTCCATGCCAATCGGTCCAGAGAACAAAGCTAATATTCTCCTTTCAAAATTTCTGATTACTCCCCCAATACCTGACAGTCCTGGATTTCCAAACGAGCTTCCATAAAAATTCAGTTTAACCTTGTTACCATCTTGAGGTATCCATTCCATCCTTATTTTTTCTTTCACTCTTAATGATTGTGCTATTTCTGTCCAAGATCTTATGATGTCTATGACTGAGAAATCTTGAAAGATATGCATAGATCTTACCAAATGAGCTACTTTAACTTTGATGGTGTTGATTACCTCCTCCATCGATCTGCTCCTGTCCAAGAATATTCTGTTGTTCCTTTCTTCCCAAATCACCCAGCAGATAGCTGCCTTTGTAGCCCACCTACAACCAAAGAGTGTATAAAAAAATTCCCAAATATTTTGCACAAAGGAGCAAGATAATAAAAGGTGTGTCAGGGTCTCACCACTTTCCATACAAAGGGAGCACATGTGAGGAGAAAGGCATACAAAAGGCCTTCTTTTCTGCAACATATCACAAGTATTAACTTTGGCAAGGAAAATTTCCCAACAAAAAGCTTGAATTTTGGGGGGAAAATAAATAAAGGTTGGGGTGCAACACGAGGACTTCCCAGGAGGTCACCCATCCTAATACTACTCTCGCCCAAGCACACTTAACTTCGGAGCTCTGATGGGATCCAATGCATTAGCGTCAGTATGATCGCACCCCTGGGATGCAAAAGTTGCCCCTCATGTTTCTTCAGCTTCTCCTTAGAAAGCAATTTATGAAATCTACCCTACCTTCCTTAACTTTATTCGATTTGATGTGGGACAAGGCAATAAAATTCATTTCTAGGAAGACCTTTGGGTGGGAGAAATCCCACTTAAAGATCTTTTTCCTGATCTCTATACTTTGTCAAACCTTAAAGGGGAAACTGTATGTAATTTGGGAACACCTAGTCCAAATGGGGTTAATTGGAATTTGGGTTTCAGAAGGGGCCTCAGGGAAAATGAATGCGACTCTTTAGTTCATGATAGAATTCAGGTCTGCCTTAGAGTTCGGCCTGACTAAGTTCAGTTATGTAGAAGAAGAAAAGGTGATAAAGAGAGAGAGAGAAAGAGAGAAGAGAGAATACTAGTTCGAACTGAAAGAGTCAACTTGACTTCTCCCAGTCAGCCAGTAAGTATTTATATTATTATTAAAACATAACTGAAAAGACCTATGTGCCCTTACTTAAGTTAAGAGCACTTGTTCCAACACAACCTTACAGATCAGCAACATTAATCAAGGTATAAAGACAGAAATACCCCTACGCTAACACTCCCCCTCAAGCTGGTGAGTATATATCATATACTCCCAGCTTGTTACATATGTAGTCCACTCTTCCCCGACTCAAGCCTTTTGTAAATAAGTCAGCCCACTGATTTCCTGTATTAACATGTGTAGTGTCTAGCTCTCCATTCAACACCTTCTCCCTCACAAAGTGACAGTCAACCTCAATGTGCTTGGTTCTTTCATGAAACACTGGATTAGAGGATATATGAACTGCAACCTGATTATCACAATAGAGCTTCATTGAAGTGCTAATGTTGTACCCTACTTCCTGTAGAAGGTTCCTTAGCCACACTAATTCACAAGCGGTGTGCGCCATAGCCCTATATTCTGCTTCTGCACTGCTTCTTGCCACAACCGTCTGCTTCTTACTTTTCCATGTCACCAGGTTACCTCCTAGAAATGTGCAATAGCCTGTAGTAGACCGCCTATCAGACATAGAACCGGCCCAGTCAGACCGCCACTCTTGTATATCAAACCGCGACCCGGAGCCCCTTTTAGATACTTCACAATTCTCAGAACTGCATTCCAATGAGGAATCAGAGGATTTTGCATGAACTGGCTTACCACACTAACTACAAATGATATGTCTGGTCTGGTAATGGTTAGGAAGTTCAATTTGCCCACAAGTCGTCGGTATCTGCCAGAGTCTTCAAACACTTCACCCATATCATTGCTTAGCTTGGTATTTGTGTCCATGGGTGTGTCAGCTGGTTTGGCACCCAACAGGCCTGTTTCTTCCAGCAAATCAAGCACATACTTCCTCTGGCACAGGTTAATCCCATACTTATCTCGCTACCTCTATCCCCAAGAAGTATTTCAGTTTACCCAGATCCTTTGTCTAAAAGTGATCTTGCAGATAAGTCTTCAGCCTGTCAATACCAATCTTATCATTCCCAGTAATAACAATATCATCTACATACACCACCAACAATATTTTTCCTCTCGGAGAGTCATGACTAAATACAAAATGGTCAACTTTGCTCTGTTTCATACCAAACTTCTTTACCACCTCACTAAACCTACCAAACCATGCTCGAGGAGACTGTTTAAGCCCATATATAACCTTCCTTAGTTTGCACACCTTACCATCCTCCCCCTGAGCAACAAACCCTGGAGGTTGCTCCATGTAGACCTCCTCGAGTAAGTCACCATGCAAAGAGAGAGAGAGAGAGAGAGAGAGAGAGAGAGAGAAAAGAGAGAATACTGGTTCGAACTGAAAGAGTCAACTTGACTTCTCCCAGTCGGCCAGTAAGTATTTATATTATTATTAAAACATAACTGAAAAGACCTATGTGCCCTTACTTAAGTTAAGAGCACTTGTTCCAACACAACCTTACAGATCAGCAACATTAATCAAGGTATAAAGACAAAAATGCCCCTACACTAACAGTTTAGTTGCTAGATCTAATGGGACAAGTTCACTTGGACCCATCCTTGGAAGATTCCAAAATTTGGAAAGGCTCTTCAGATGGCCTCTTCTCTTGTTCTTCCTTTTTCAGTTTTCTTGCTTCGCCTAGAATCCCAGTTGGGGATTTCCCTATGAAAGAAATTTAGAGTAAGCCTATCCCCCCAAAAATCCAAGCTTTCTGTTGGAAAATTCTCCTTGGCAAGGTAAATACTTGTGATATACTAAAGAGAAGAAGGCCTTTTGTTTGCCTTTCTCCTCACATGTGCTCCCTTTGTAAGGAAAGTGGTGAGTCCCTAGCACATTTATTAATTATCTTGTTCCTTTGTGCATCACATTTGGGTTTTTTTTTGTACTCCCTTTGGTTGCAGGTGGGCTTCCCCTCAAGATGTGGCAAGACTCTTCGACTGAGACTTCTTGAGCCAACCAAAATAAAAGAGGGAAGGTTATGTGGAAAGCTACGAAGGCAACTATTTGTTTGGTGAATTGGGAAGAAAGGAATAACAGAATATTCTTGGAGAATACTAGAATAGTGGAGGAGGTGATAAACACCATAAAAGTTAAAGTAGTTCATTGGGTAAAATCCTTGCATATCTTTCAAGATTTCTCAGTCACAGACATTCTAAGATCTTGGACAGAAGTAGCACAATCCTCAAGAGTGAAAGAGAAAGTAAGGATGGAATGGAAACCTCCAAAAAGCAACAGAATTAAACTGAATTTTGATTGAAGCTCTTTTGGAAATCCGAGACTGTCAGGTATTCGAGGAGTAATCAGAAATTCTAAAAGGAGAATATTAGCTTTGTTCTCTGGACCGATTGGCATTGGCAACTCTCTAAAAGCTGAGTTAATGGCATTGCTACAAGGGCTGAAGATAGCTAAGTAGCTAGGACTTAGGCATATCAAGGTTGAAGAGGATTCCAAGGTGACCATCTCTTGGGCTACAAACAATAGAAGTATTCCGTGGACTTTCAAACAAGTGATAAGGGAAGTGGTAAAGGTTGCAAAGGAGGTAGAAGCTGAATTCAAATGGGTTAGAAGGAGTGCAAATGGGCTAGCTGATGATCTTGCCAAACAAGGGGCTTTGAGGCAACAAATGTTTTGGACTGCAATGTAAAGTGGGACAGAAATATGTACTAGTGTGGGAGCATTAATCCCATACACAAGCTGTAAAACTTTAATTTAACCCTAAATTTAAATAAAGTTCTCTTTTGCTGATCAAAAAAACCTCTAACCAATTCCCTAGAATCTGTTTTTTTTATTAACCTCCTCAACACATCAGCTACCAAGGTAAAAAGAAGGGGGATAGAGGGTCACCCTGCCTAATCCCTCTAATGGCTGGAAAGTGATCAACTACAGTCCCATTCACCAGAATTGAGTAGTGGCAAGTTTTTAAACAACCTTGAACACGTTTACACCATTTCTCCCCAAATCCAAAGTTTCTCATGACTTCCATCAAAAAGGACCAATCCACCAAATCGTAGGCCTTTTCCAAATCAAGCTTATACACTATTCCTTTCTTCCTACCTCTCTTGAAATCCTCCACTCTCATCTGCAATTAAAATCTGATCAATAATATGTCTGTCTTTTACAAAAGCTCCTTGATTTAGGAAGATGATAAAAGGAAGCACAACTCTGATTCTTTGAGACAGCACCTTTGCAATGATTTTATACAGGCTATTAACTAGGCTGATTGGTCTAAAATCCTTTGAGTTGTTTGCTTCCGCTTACTTTGGGATCAAAGCAATAAAAGTTAGTTCATTTCAGGATTTATTACCCCTCTTCTAAAACATTCATTGAAAACCCTGAATAAGTCTTCTTTTAAAAAAATCCCAACAGTCTTGATAGAAAGCCATTGTGAACCCATCCAGCCCTAGTGTTTTAGCTCTATCCATCGAGAAAACTGCCTCCTTAACAAACCCCAACAGTCTTCATTTATTATTTTTTTAAAGGTAACAGAAATGTTTTATTGATTGTAATTGCAAAATATGTTCAGAATTTATGTATAAATTTGGCCAGCACCACTGCCCAATTCCTTTTCAATTTACTTTGTCATATTTACATACAAACATCACTTGTGAATCCCCAACACAAATGTTCCTAATTTACCCCTTGTCTTGCAAGTGCATCAGTTCAAAACAGTATTTCTTCTATGGAGAATACGTGGAGAATGCATGGATGTCTTTAAGATATAATAAATTAAGGGAATAAAGCCACTGGAATAAGCACTAATAGTTTCTGTAGGACTCAATAGATAGAAGGAATCAGCATTTTTGTCAGGGATCAACACCAAAACAAATTGAAATTTCTTCTCTCATAATCAGCATTTTCATGATATCTATTTGACATTTATCATATATTGAAAATATCTCATCTCAATCTTAGGATGCTCTAAGTATTTATACACTCAACAAATTTTCTAGAATTAAATCGAATCTTGGTGAGAAGTTAATGCCTGTATTACCCAAATATGGCAAGGACATTGCTGAATACAGTATCCAGTACTGCACGGAATCTTCTAAATGAAAGACGTGTCCATTTCAGACATGTATTGGAATCTGATACTATATGGACTCTTAAGGACACTTCTATACAGCATTTCCTTTTTATCTCCTAGCTTATCTGACATAAATGAACTGCTAATGTATGAAATGAATGCCATTTTCTGTATGAAAGGTTACTTGGTAACAAAGACAACATTTTAGACCCTTTTTTGTAGGTACATAAAGTTAGAGGCAAGATCTTTTGGCAAACTGTCATTCACGCTGTAATGTGGAGTGTATGCGAAGAAGGAAACAACTGTATCATTGATAACATGGCCAGATTTCATCAGGAGTTGATTTCCCATAGTACTCACGGGTGCTTTTTTGTGGTTTACTACATCTGAGCACTTTAAAGGTATTTCAGTCAATGACCTTCATAGAAACGTCGAGAACTTTTTGTTCTCTTCTCCCAGTCCTTTTGTTTTGATAAGTAAATGGCAAAAATTTTATTAAATGAGAAAAAATTACATATCAGGGTGATGAGACAGCAACCGAAAACAAAGAAAAACAAAAGAGCCTACTACCAAATTAGATAACAGGCTCTACATTACATATTTGATATCCCAAAATCTCTCCTAACCCACTCCCACAGTCCTCCTTTTTTGATGACTGAATTCAGGAAGAATCAACACCCATTCTACCACAGTCCTCCCCAAAGGTTTTAGCATCAGAGAAGAAGGGATATTGAGTCTTAATTTTGATGGGAGTGCTTTTGGAAATCCAGGGGGCTAGCGTTGACTGAGAGAGGTAGTGGTGCTTGGTCGAAAATCTCACTGTCTGTAGAAGAGGCAAAATGGATGGGAGATTTTCTTCAAGAGGCGATCAAAGATCAAAAGAGGTTGGTAAAGGAATGAAAGCACGCCTGCAGAGGGAAGGTGCTTCTTATTCAACTAAACAAAAACAGATGAGGAAGGTTCATTCGTTTAAGCTATTGGGAACTTGCTCAAAAACTTAGAACCATTTGCATTCCTGAAGAAGTAGGGAAATCAGGTTGGAAAACTTTTGCTTAAGTATTAAACTTATTTCTTCCAAGTCCTGGATTGCCAACCTCCGAAGCTCCCTTACGAGGGGCCTTTCCATCCTTACCGGCAACAACGAGCAGAGTTGTTAAGGCTGGCGGTTCAGCCCATATATCCATAGCTAATCAAGTGAGACCCTTCGGCAAATGGAAAAATTCTTTTGTGTGCTCCAAAGCCGACGACCTAACTTGGAACAAAATCAAGCTAGGAATTTCAGCTAACTTTCATTCCCCAGAACTCATACATCTCCACCCTTTCTCCCGAAACAGAGCAGTGGGTTTTGCCCCGTCCAAAGACCGAGTCTCTGTTTAAGTGAGGTTTGAGAAGATTCACGTTTATGGCAGGTAGGTGAAGATCGATTGGCGGTGGCCAACTATTAACACAGTCCCTTCTGAATTGACGTTTGATGATTGGGTCTTAGTCCACGGCCTCCCCGTTCCATCTTTGATCGGAGGAGGTGTTTTCCTTGATAGGAAGCTTACGTGGAGGGCTGGAAGAAATTGACCCCAAAACCAAAGACTGGTCGGAGCTGAACTTTGCTCGTCTGAAGGTGAAAAACCGAGGAGTTCACTCCATCCCTCGATCGATACCAAACCTAGACAGAAATGTCTGGTTTTTTGCCATGATTGTAGTAGAGAAGAAAGCTGAATCATCTTCCCCATCCACCAAGTCAACTCAGAGCAACAACTCTCGAACACATGGCGCCCTTGTAGCCTTGGATCAGCCCATGACCAATGCAGGAAGGTTTCATGCCAAGGATGACAAAAAGTTGGCAGTTATTGCAGAGGCATGTAAAGCAAGGAAGAAGCAAAACCTTTCCATGCCAGGTAACTGTAAAGGAAGATGGGAGAAGTTCTTTTCTAAGAGCCATAAAGGGAAAGGTTTTCAAATTTCAAATGAAACCTTGGCCCGTGCTTCAAAGCTCTCTTCAGAGCTTCTTTTTTCGGACCCAGGTGTTACTGGTACTGACTGGTTACCCAAATCCGACCCAGGTAAGCAACCCATCAAACCATCGGGCCATCATTCACCTTTCGGCCAGTGAGAAGGCCAATTCAGGCTAAGCCCTCCATTGACACCAACCTTTAGTGAACAAAACATCCCTGTAACTCCTCCAAGTCTCAATGCTCACAGAAAGGAAGTCCAACGACCCCCAACACCATTGCAAAGTTCGATCCTAAGCTCCTCTAGAGAAGATGAATCCGAATCGGATGAAGACCTAAGCACCTACAGGACAGAATCAGAGATGGATACTCAGGAGATAGCTGTCAATAGATCCAAAGTCCTCTTTGCAGAAAGAGAAGTGTGGGGAAGTGTAGAACTGTTGGAAGAAGTTCATTTGGTAGATCCAAATTACGGGGATCAATCCGCCAATAAAAGCTTTGAGGCTGGACGAGGAAGAAACTTACCGTACAACCAATTCGCAAATCTCTCTAACTCTACTTCCTTTTCAAATCTAGAGGTTTCTTCTTGCTTATGTCATTATCGTGATTCACCTTCTCATTGCCACCCTTGCTGCCCTTGTGTTCCAGGTTCAGGTGACCATCTATCCCAGCCAATGGCTTTCCCAAACAAAGGTGATTTTGTGGAGGTTTTGGGTTCAACTTCAGCGCCCAAGGACTTTGTTAGTCGACCTAGGAAGGAACAGAACAATGATGAAGTCACAGAGATGGCCAAAAAACTAGGTCTCCAGCATTGTGATACCAACGAGGCCTCTGGTAAAGAATGGAACAATACAAGAGGTAAGGGAGTTGCCGGGAGATATCAAGAACAAAGAAAAAGTCGAAAAAGGGACCAAGTAGGGAACTAAAGAGGTTAAAGTGGGGTAATAGCTGATCAAAATATGGACAGTGCAGGAGAATGGAGTAGAAGATTAGGTAAGGGTAAGACCAAACGGAGTTTGAGATGAAGATCTTGAGCTGGATTGTGAGGGGGTTGGGTGGGGGAGTTAAGAGAAGCTTAGTAAAAGACACCCTTTGAAAAGAGAATCCTGACACTATTCTATTACAAGAAACCAAAAAAGAAGAGGTGGACAGGAAGTTAATCAGAGCAATCTGGGGTATAAGAGGCAGAAAATGGACTGCCCTCCCAGCCATAGGCACTTCAGGAGGTGTCCTTGTAGTGTGGAGAGAAGACGTGGTTTCAGGTGTGGAATTTAATAGAGGCAAATTCTCCCTTTCAATACTTTTCACAAACAAGGTAAATGAGTTCACCTGGATTTAACAGCAGTTTATGGCCATGATGCTCCATCGAATAGGAGTAGATGGAGCATTCTTTCTTTCTCACTCTTACACAAGATGAAATTCTAAAATGGACAAGAATGGGTAAAAATAGGCAGAATGGGAAAATATTGCTATGAACCAAACGCTTTTTTTCCTAAAAATGAAATTTTTCAGACTGACAAGTGCCCTTTATAAAAGTGCTTTGATAAAAGCATAGTTGTCAAGGCGACGCCTAGGTGCCCTTTTATTGTGTCTTCAATGGATGTAAACTTTTATTGGGTCCCTATAGAGTTAATTCTATAGCTGACAGGTTAGCTAAATTTCATGCTCACTTAGATGTAATGCATTGTGATAGCTCTTGCAGGGCTTCCCTGCTCCTTTGACTTGTACATTTTTCTTATGTGCTCTTTTTCTTTTGTATGATATAATCAGTTGGTTTCTCTCAAAAGGGGGGGGACTACATGAGTTCTGAACACAGGTAAAGTGCAGAAATCTATATGTAGGTTATTCAAAAATATATTCTTATACAAACTTACAAATGAGAGAAGTCATCAAGCTTACCCATCCTGTGGAGAATAAAATCCAAGTGGTCTCAAATTATCAGTTAGATCTGCAACTTTAGCTCCTGTATCATCAAACAGCTCAAGGCACATTGAATCAACAGAAGTACCACATTTTTTCCATAACTTCTCTTTCACAGATTCCACAGTCATCTGAAAACAGTGGGTATGGATACCAGATGTTAGCATAAACAACAGTTATGTACAAAGACTTCAACTACTATATTTAAAAAGGAGGGAGAATCAATTAAGACACACTCTCAACATAGTTCAAACAGCATGCAAAAGCCATACTTTCACAGATTCCACTGATGGAACTGTTGATAATAACAGAAATGTGAATGGCCCATTTAGGCCCATTAAACTAGTGTATAACCAGGGACCTCATAAGATGGCCCATTATGGCTAAAGAGGGGTAGCCGACATCTATAAATAGCCCATGAAACAATGAGAAAGGCATCGAGCCATTTCAGAGTCTCTCTCTCTCTTCTACCGACACTCTGCGGCATGGACAACCACTTCTCCGGACGAAACCTCAAGCTCTAATACCAGAATTGATGAGAGCCTACTCACCACAGGAGTCTTCTTCGAGGGAGACTCTGCCTCCTGAAATCAGAAAAATAGAGAGAGAGAGAGAGACTCTGAAATGGCTCGATGCCTTTATCATTGTTTCATGGGCTATTTATAGATGTCAGTTACCCCTCTTTAGCCATAATGGGCCATCTTGCAAGGTCCCAGGTTATACAGTAGTTTAATGGGCTTAAATGGGCCATTCACATTTCTGTTATTATCAACAGTTCCATCATCCACAAAATAAAGTATCCAGGATTACAATACAGAAATAAATGAACAGAGTAAATCCAGCATACCAAACTGAGAAAAATACTAACCTCCACCACTATTGGATCTTTCGGACCAATAAGAAACAATTCATTACCTCTTTTCTTTTACTGCCAAAAATGCTTGCAAGAACAATGTGGTTTAATTCTTCAGTTGATACGGAGTTTGGAAAAAGTGAAGTCCTTGCTTAAAAGGTGGTTTCAAGTAGATTTTATAACCTTTCAAGTTTGAAGTAGAGGAATCCAAGAACATCGTAGTTTAGAAAAACAATTTCAAGCAAACTCTATTACTATATAAAGCAAACACCTGACTTTCATAGGAGAGCACGTATAAAATCTACGTACAGTGGACTTTATCTTTAATACCAAAAAAAAATACCTCTATCTTTTATGTCTACTATTGACACTATATGCAACACATGTTTCCCTACTCGTCTTCAAAACAGAAGAAATTTTGTTGGCAGAAAATATACATAAATAGATTAAAGAAGTGGATGGTGACAAGAGTGGGTGCAATTCACCGTCCAAATAAAAGGCACGTCTATTCAAAACCAGCCCTGGCCCAAACAGGATGACCGTTCTCAGGGAACAGAAATACTGTCTGTTTTGGGCCTTGGCTGCTGCGCTGACAATCCATTTTTCTGTACAAATACCTGTTGTCTCCACATTGCTCTCGGCCCTTGGGTTAGTGAATAGTTTTAATCCGAATTTTGCATCGGAAATTGGAGAATAAAGGAAGATCTCTGACAGAAAGTAGTAACACTAACCCAATATGGGCATCAGTTGGTTGGACAGGTGACTGGATAAATTCTGACGAAACTTTTGAAAGCTTAAACATCATAACAATAGGCCTTAGTTCATTTCTGGTTCTCATCAATAAGATAAACCCAAAAACCAACAAAATTTTCCAATTGGGGAATTCTAAAGCTGAGTAGTAATTGTGATCCCAATAAATGCACACAAGCTGCAAAAGTTTCCGGATGAAGATGAAGATGAAGATTCAATCCGTCATTCTATAATTCACTGTACTACTCCACAACCCTAAAGGGCATCTAACAGTAGTTTTTAACTAATGTGATTTCATTAGATTCTGCTACGATTACTGTAAATACACCAATGTCAACCATCAAACGGGCAATCGAAGGTCCGTCGAATGCCGAGCTGCATTTGCAATATATAGTCTAGCTCAGTTTATTTTTAAGTCGCGAAGTATGGATTTCCTTTGCAGTAAAGCAAAATTATGTACACTACATAGACACATCGGTATCAGTAAATAATTTGAGTTGCAAGAGTGTGCGCTTCTGCATCAGATACCTGAAGTGAAAAACGAACATCAGCAGAGAAGGACTTAATGTTGGAATGAGTGACCCGCAGAAGAACTGATTCATCCACCGGGAGCTGCAACCTTGACGCCATTAAGTCGGTCACCTCGCTTCTGCTCGTCTACTGCTTTTGCTGCTACTTGTTTCCAAACACCCGTATTGATTTCTACACCGAAAATTTTTGACCGTCTATTCGACACCTCGACAGCCTGGGCTGTCAACAGGGTTCGCTGTAGAAATGCTCCTCACAAAGCGTTCTTCACACCGACCTCAGCCGCATCTCACTATGTCGATATCATCTCCCCATGAATAATAAATACAAGTATTGGAGATGTTCCCTATGTGCGGCCAGGAAATGCTGTGATGTCGGCATGAGACACACTTTGTGAGAATCCGGACTCCATTTCTACTCCTACAATTAGAGGCCCATCACTCCGAATAAATTCATAATAGAATTACGTTTGGCTTGGCTCAGCTTGCTCCGGAGAATCCATTAGGAATGGTAACAAGCAAGGCCGGGTTTTGTCTGCCCCATCCCCAACCATGAATTCAAATGTACTACCCCAAATCTCAGGGGGTTAGAAAATCCTAACCCCATCTCCATACCCATGGAAAACGGAAAAATCTTAATTTGCCCCATCCTACCTCATTCATTCTTATTTTATTCTTACAATTTTATTTTTTATTATTTATTTTTTAAACCTACTTAAACCTATATAATATTTTTAATATAGGGCAAATTTCTTAAACTATCCTTGCTATTTAAGTAATTGACTAACTCTACCCTTAGGCTTCGTTGGTTTAATAGTAAATAAACTTAGTAGAGTTGGTTAATAGGTATTTTTTTCCCTATTGGCCAACTTTACAATTTTTTTTTTGCATTTAATAATGGGCCCATGGTAAAATAAGTTTCGCTTCCTCGTGTAAAACTGATTCATCTATCACGTGAATAAGTAAATTTCCCACATAGGGGGAAATTTTTATAAGAGTAAACTTTTTAAATTAACCTTATGGTTTAGGCAATTGACTAATGGCATGTTCGTTTGCTTTGACCTAACATTCGAAAGTGCAATAATTACATTAAGAGATATATTGGTATTGGTGAATTTGTATTCCCTTTAAACACTAAATGTAGAGAATGTTGTTTTAAATTCTAAATTATGAATTTTGAAAATTATCAAATATTTATTTTGACCCAATATATAAGAGTTTTTGTTTGTTTTTTTGGGAGTATCATTAGAAAATAATAAGTTGTATATTGCAGTTAAAGAGATAAGAGGAAATGAACAATCATTTTTCTAAAAATTCCTCTTAATAAATAAGTGTTAAGAGAAAAGGAATAGGATCTAAGTATACCCTTACTTACTGTTTGACTATTAACTTATTTATATTATTTTGAAAAATTACCTAAAAGGGCTGAAATGTCCATTTTAGGCTTAATTGAGATTAAAAGCTCCCTTAAACTCCATTTAGGTGGGATGAAAAAATATGAGATAGGATGGGATGGAAAAATGTAAAAGTTTAAGTTTACATTGTTTGGTTTTATTGGTATGGGATGAGAAAGTGTAAAAGGGACGGAAATGGCATTGTTCACCTTCCTCCGTTCGAGACGAAAAGAGGCAAGTCAGCGACGCTACCCCCTTCATCTCCCAATCTCTTTCTCCTCCCTTCTTCTTCTTCTTCTCGTTTTCAACCTCTATGTTTATTCTCGATTGCCACTGTAACTTGTATGGTCCTCTTCACCCACGTCTAGTCACCCTGCCTCCAATGCCGGCACTACTGGTTCCGATAGTCATAAATCCATGGATCCTCCATTTTAACACATTAGGACCATTTTACAAAGTCAAATGGTTTGGGCTGCTCAATCCAAAGATGCTTCTATTTGCGTTTCATGGAGTTATTCTAATTGCTTATAGTTTAAGTTATGAGATTACTAGAAAAAATGTTGAGCTTGGAGAGCTCGGCTTCATAGTCGGAGGCTATATTTGAGTGGCTTCGGGTACCAGCGCAAGGTTTATCCCTCTCGTCAAACAAGGCGTGCAAAAGCTCTCTCTCAAACAAGGCTATATTTCTTCAAGGAGGAGCCACACAACTCATAGTTTCTCTAATGGGCTAGGGATGGATTTTCTGAAACCACATTCAGCCTCTTCGGTGGCATCGTTGTTTTCAGTTGCAGGACCATTATTATCGTGATGGTGATTCAGTGGGCTGGGGATGGATTTTATTATTTTCTGGATTCGCATTCAGCCTCTTCGGTGGCATCGTTGTTTTCAGTTGCAGGACCATTATTATCGTGATGGTGATTCAGTGGGCTGGGGATGGATTTTATTATTTTCTGGATTCGCATTCAGCCTCTTCGGTAGCACCGCTGCTCTATTCAGTTGCAGGACCATTATTGTCGTGGTAGTGATTAGGGGTTTCACCGGGGAAGACTACAATGGATTTCAATCTGCAAACCAGAGTCTTCCGCTAACGTAAGGGAAAGATCCCATAGTCACTATACATTGTAACCCCGTCCCCGTTTGATACATGCACGAGGGGACAGTATATGAAGAAACCTCCGACATAATTTGTTGCTTCCGATGAAGGTAGATTTTCTCTGTTTCTAATGAAAATCATGTTCCATTCATTCTCACTGCGTGTATAAGTTTTCGGTGTATGTTTTCCACTCAGCAAGTTGAACCCAGCACAAACCAAGTAGACACTCACACACCACACACCATGAGGATTGACGATTGAGGAGGCATTTTAACGATACTTAAGTGAAACGAATAGTGATACATTTTTTTGCGTTTAATGATCGAGAGGATTTGTGTTCAATTGGCTTGGGAGTTTCATTTTGGTGGCACTAGATTCAATTAATACAGCTGCCTGTATCTGCATCTGCATGGCAACTCCGATCAAGATGTGTGCCTTCACCTTAGAGTGAGAGATAACATCTGCAGTCAATGATCGATCGTTCCCTTCTCTTGCTACATATCTGCGCCCTCACCTTGATTCAAAATCAAGATCGCACTTCTCTGCTTTCTGCTTGGCTTCTCGTTTCACCGCTGCAATTTGGGAGAAGACACGGCAAAAATAGAGAGGGGAGTGAGGGAAGTTTTGGTTCACGATACATAGCCAGAATTTTGACTATGCGACAACCCGAGGACTGTTGGAACAGAGGAGGTGGAGGGGAGAAATTGCCATTGTTGTTAAATCGTAACGAAAAGGATGAAATCCCCATTTTGCCCCTTCCCTCTGTTTTCCACGACCGCAAGCGGCGGTTTCTCTTTCCTCAACCGCTCTCTCTCTCTCTCTCTTTCGGTAGTGGTGGCTTTCTGTTTTCCGGAAACGGCTTTAGATCTCCCTTTTATGCGACAGCGACAGTCAAGAATGCAAATGACCAGTGGAGCGACTTTTGAGAGCGAAGACGTCTCAGGTTGGGCCATGGATTTGGGTTAAAACCATTTGTTTAAAAAAGTTTAAAATTTTAATTTTATATGAATTTTGATGTATATAATTATATATATATATATACAAATATACAATAATTAAATAAATTAGTATAATAAAATTGAAAACAATTGTTTATTTTATTAATATATTATATACTATATATTATTATATAATTATAATTTATATAATATATTATATATTATATATAAAATATATATAAATAATATATATGGGTCATGTTGGGTTATGTCGTGGGCCTGGCCACGAGTCATGGGCGGCATGGCCTACAGACCTAAAACCCCAAGCCCAACACAGTCCACACGATCTTGGCGGGCCTGGCATGGCGGTATGCCATTGTGTCAGGCCGTGCCAGGCTAGTCCAAAGTTGGGTCAGGCCGTGTCGGGTCACAAGTGGCATGGCCCAATTTACACCTCTATAATAATAGCTTGTTAGCAAATTATTCCTAACTAAATAAATAATTTAAGAATAAAATATTAATAAACAGTATATTTCAATTTTATTAAATAAATAAATGGTTGGATAATATTTTATTAAACTGAATTAAATAAATAAATAAATTTGCATTGCAACCAAACACAGCCTATTATGTAAACTATAGGGGTGTTTTCAGAAATTACGGGGGTCTCTAAGTAAATGACACTTTCATTAATCTCTCATTTTAAGGAAAAAACAAGATAAAAAAGTAAAATCCAAAAAGAGAGTAACGAAAAATAAAGAGAATCGTGTGAGAGAATAGACATTAAAAGAGAATGAATTGGCGTGAAAGGGGGAGGGTGAAGAGAGAAGGTGGGAGAAGAGAGAGAGAGAGTAAAGAGATAAATGAGAGAGAGGAGGGAGAAGGGGTGCATGTCAAGCAAAGAGCATGCCACATGTTGCCTTCTAAATATCAACGTATATCTTCCCAATGCTTTAAGTATAGGAAAATTATCTAAAACTCACTATCCATTTTCAGCATTTCTCTTAAACTCACCACAACCTTTCAAAATGTCTAAAACTCACCATGTCACTAACTTGAGTTAAACAAACTAATGGGTGTTAATATATTACCATTTTAACCTTCATAAAAAATATAAAATATATACAAAATAAATAAGCGGGTGTTAATATATTACTATTTTAATATTTAGACATGAAAAAAGGAAAAAAGTTTAAAAAAATCAAATATAAAATACATAAAATATATAAATTACAAAAAATATAAAAAATTATAGAAATTGCAAACAAAATAAAAGAAATTCAATTTATAGAAACTATAGAAATTGGACAAAAAATAAGAAAATAAAAATTGTAGAAAAAACAATAGAAAAATAAAAAAGTTCAAATAAATAACAAAAATATAGGAAAATTTATAGATTCTAGAAAATAGAAAAATAAAAAAACAGAAATTATAAAAACATTGGAAATTATAACAAAACACTAAAAATGCAAAAATAAAATAAAATTGAAAACTAGAAAATACCATTTTTCCTCTAACTCACCATTAAGGGTAATTTGGTCATGAAAATTGTTATTTATGCTTCAATGAACACCTCTGTTAGGAAGCATTAATGGTACACTAACGGAATGTGAGTTTTGGAAAACAAAAACTTACTGAGATAGTGAGTTTTAAATATTTTAAAATGTTGTGGTGAGTTTAAGAGAAATGTTTAAAACTCATGGTGAGTTTTAGACAAATTCCCTTAAGTATATAGTTATAGATTTTAGAAATTTTAAAAAATTCACAAAATATGAGATAGATAGAGAGAGAGAAAGATGATGGATAATATTGGATTTAAAAAAAAATATACATCACATGGTGTCACATGTATACGGATTTTGACGAAACATTAACAACGCTAACAATAGGGGTAGAGCCAATCAATTGTTAGAAAAAGTAGTAGTAGTTTAAGACAATAGTTAATAATAAGGGTAGAGTTAGCCAATTAGCTAAACAATAAGGGTCATTTAAGAAATCTACCCTATAATATAACACATTTCAATAGTTTTATTTGTCCACCCTGACCCCAACCACTTGATCAATGTTCAAAAAACCCATCCCAATCGAGGTGGGGCCCATTGGAGATGGGTGAAATTGTCATTTCTATTCCTCATTCGAAAAGCCCATTTTTCCAAAGCAATATTTTTTCACTTCTCAAAATGAAAAATTTTCATATGATTAATTAAGAATATGTATAATCCCCATACACATAAAAATAAGGGGCTTTTTGGTCATTTCTCCACAAAACATAACATGAAACAAAAAGAAGGGGGTTTTACTATTCAGTCCACCCCCAACAAATCTTAGCTCCACTGTATAGTTGGGGTGGATGCCAGCTCGGAATTGATGCTAATGCAGGGGCGGGTATTGGTGTTATAAGGGGAGGTATTTAAAATCTTGAATTGTTGTAGGTTTGTAGTAGAGTTCAGAATTCTGAGGTAATTGGCTAACTTTATTCTTACTGTTTATATATTGTCTTAGAGTACCCATTGGTTTTCTGGAAAATGACCAAGGCCTCCTTGTCATTAATGTTTGTTAACAAAAAGATGAAAAAGACTCTATTATTCGCCTCAATTTTTTCAAAATGAAACATTAACGTCAATGGATTAAGGGGTTGTTTGGCATTGTTGCCATTTCCTAGAGCAACGACACCACATTAGCGCCATATCAGAAAAAATGGTGCTCCAAGAAACGGGCATTTGTTTGGAATTGTTTTTCCATAAAAAGCGATGCTCCAAGCCACGCCTCAAAAATTGGAAAGCCATGGCTTGGAGCAACGCCAAATTTGGCATTTTCTGGAGCTGCAGCTCATTGTTGCCAACGGGGCAGTGATGTGGCACTAGATAATGGGCTCTAGTGTTGAAAATGTTTCTTGGAACAATGGTACCAAACAAAAAAAGTTGTTGCTATGGGAAATGTCCTACCTGGCAACAACGATTCCAAACAAAAACATGAGAAAACGGTACTCCAAGCCACACATCAGCTGCGACTACAACATCGATGCCAAATATATATTAAAACCTTTGTGGTTACACAACATCAACCGACGTAATCATCTCTACAATTGCCACCGACTACATTCATCGAGCAGAGAATGGAATTGTGCCCCTAGATATGAGTAGATTGACAAACCTTCATCTTGTTGGCTTAATCCCTTGTCAGATGCAGGTTCAAGTGCAGGTCCCATGGCAGTATTCATAGTTGGACCATGAACATGTGTTATCTCATGTGTAGTAGGAGCTTCAATATTATGACTAGAGATGGGTGTTACTTGCCCTAGCTTATAGATCTTTAGGCAAAGTGGTCGATTGGCATGGGTGGCTTGCTAAACTTTGTATAAGGCTTTCTTGGTGACGTTTGAAGTAGTGAGTTCTAAGGGCCTGT
The DNA here is from genome assembly GCF_056320005.1 of Nelumbo lutea. Lineage (NCBI taxonomy): Eukaryota > Viridiplantae > Streptophyta > Magnoliopsida > Proteales > Nelumbonaceae > Nelumbo > Nelumbo lutea. The sequence continues at coordinate 13,027,844 of NC_142690.1, forward strand.
TCGTTTGTTTTGAAGTCTGACATCTAAAAGTGCAATAATTACATTAAGATGTATATTGGTATTGGTAAATTTTTCTTGGGTTTAATTGGAAAACAAAATTTTTCTTGTCATATATAAGCAATAAGTAAAACAACACAAATAATCATGAAGATTTTAAATTATTTGATTAAAGACATGTAAAAAAGACATAAACTATCAATTATCATTCACATAAGATTCAAAATATTATTAAATTCAATACTTAGTGCATAAAGTTTATATGCTTATGCCGGTTAGAGGGGTTTGGTTTAGCCTATTACCGTACCCTACCCATATGCGTGTAGGTTGTAGAATCCCAAAACTCGTACCCACCCAAAAAATCATAATTTAAGCAAAAAACCCGTTTCATCGTGGAGGGTAGGGGCGGGTACCCACCGGGTAGGGTAGAAAACTAGATATTTCCATCCCTAATGCGGACACCCAACACCCATTGTCCTTCTTCATGCATGACATACTTGGTGGGTCGAACCCCTCTAACTGAGTCGTGACGGGAATTGTGAACAACCCAACAATGAACGATCAAGTTCCCTTTGCCAGGCCAAACACTACGTTACTCCCTGTCAACAATGGCATTCCCCTCAACAGCGACAACAACAACGCAATTATCAACAACAACAACATTCCATTCCTCATCGGCCTTGGAGGCAGTTCATAAACTATTGTTTAGAACAATGGTAACAACGTCATAAATGGTGGTTTCTAGGTTCCTTTGGTGAATGGAGACCAGCTTCTTGCAGGGACCACCATCCAAAAGCTTAGTCTAGATTCAATGTATGAATTTGAAACCCCTATTGGTTGATATTAGGGGTGACAAATTTTCACCCAACCCACCTAGTATCTAACCCGCCCATTTACTTGGCGGGTTGGAAATGGTTTGATCACCTATTGGGTCAATTTAAACGGGTTGGGTTGTGGATAACCATTGGGTTAACCACTACAAATATAAGTATTAATTCCTTAGTTTTTTTTTTATTTTCTTCATTTGAATGAAATAATTTAATAATTAATGCATTAATTTTTTATTAATTATTAACTAAAATTAGTTTTGTCTCAAATCAACACATTACCCAAACTGACATAAATCCAAATCAACTTGACTCGAGTTTGGACCAGCTCAACTTGGTTTAAATATGAATAGACCCGATCACCTCGGTTTGGTTTGTTTGGGTCGATCATCCCAGTCCGAACTCGACCCAACCCAGGATGGGCAGATCCCGATCGACCCGAATCCAAAACGAGTATGAGCCAAAACCCGTCTTGCTTGCTTTGCCCAGTTTGGTTTGTGCCAAGTTGGATCTACACAACCCGACCTGATTTTGGACCAGTCCTATTTACTTATATTGACTCGCTTTGGGCAAGTTGATTTAGTCCCAAACCCGTGCACAAACCTGATATGGGCCAGTCCAAGTTAATCTACTATTGACTGAACTAGTCTAGTCTGATTTGACATCCAGATCTAAATGGTTCAACCACCCTTGATGTGATTAGCTCGAAGACAATCCAATAAGATAGTTCAAGTTGGTTTGACCAGTTTGAACTTGAGTGGTTTGGTCATACCCGAAACTCGAACATAGTCAAATGGCTTCGCCGCTTGTGTAAAAATATAATGCATGTAATGTGATTTGAACCTTCACCACTTGTGTAAATAACAACTACTATGACCACTGAGCTTTGACCAATTTATTTGTTAAGTGAGAGTTAGTTTTTTGTTTTAAGTACATAAATATAAGACTAATGGGTTTAGGCGTGCTGGATTGGGTTGAACCCAATCTATTTAATTTTATATAACTAGGTCATTAATGGATTGGCGAGTTAGATGAATTGGGTTGAAACTCAACCCAACCCACCCAATTGCCACCGCTCGTTGATGTACAAGGCTCTGTCCCACTTTAGGTTGAGGGGCTCCACTACTGTACTTGAACTTGATGAAGCACTTAGAGCTTTTGGAATGATAAACTATAACTGCAAAAAAATGTTTTTTTTTTCTTAATTTATTGGTAAAGAGATCTAGATGAAGTTTTGCAATCTCACATTATTTATTCGAATGTCTTAAAAGGATTTCTTGCCAAGTCAAAAGCTTTGATCGCATGTTTTGAGACTTGTAGACACCCCATTTTTGTGCCCCTTACCCTTTATATAGCACTTCAAACTTCAATCATACTTCAACTAACCTCAAGGATTCATGACCATAGGTATGTAGAGCCAAAAAATTTGAATTGGACGATACCGAGATCAACCAAATCCAACATCATTAACCCTTTCATCTTAACACCCGAAGCCAAAACTGATTCCGATCGAAGTAATTTTGATCATAAACCTCATTTCATATCAAATTAGAAATCTGAGATCATAGGTACATAGAGCCTAAAAATCCAAATCCAATAACACAAAGATCACCCAAGTTTGACACTATTTACCCATTCATTCTAAGACCCAAAGTCAAAACTGATAATGATTATCTTATCGAGGTAATTTTGATCCTGAACCTCATCTAGCATCAAATCAGGCATCCAAAACCATAGGTACGTAGATTCCAAAAATCCAAATTCAATGACACCAAGATCACTTGAATCCGACACCGTTTACCTCTTCATCTTAAGACCCGAAGCCGGAATCGATTTCGATCATCCAATCGAAGTCATTTTGATCCTGAACCTCATTCCACGTCAAATCAGAAATCCAACATCATAGGTACATAGGTTCCAAAAAATCCAAGTATGACAACACCAATATCACCCAAATCTGACACTGTTTACCCCTTCATATCAAGACTTGGAGTCTAAACTGATTCCGATCATTCGATTGGGATCATCTTTGATCCTAAACCCTATGCCTCATGAAATCTAACATCCAACCTTGTAAATGGATAGAGCTCAAAATTCAGAGTCCAATGATACAAAAATCATCCAATTCCAACACCATTAGCCCCTATTCACAACAATTTCGAACGTAGGGCATCCCATGACCATATCCTTCATCTCAGCTTCTAGAACCATTTTAAAATCAAATATTTGACCAATTAGAGCCTCCAATCAATCAATCAATCCAATCACCTAAACTTGGAATATCTAATTTAAGTAAATTGATGAAATCTTCCATTTATTATCTTGATTGATTGAGAGGATCTCTTTCAAAGTTGTGTTTATAGCCTTCTTTCAATCAATCTCCCTCCCAAAACCCTTTAAACCTCGGCCATTGATCTCCCTTGGCTCCCTATCTCAGCCCTCCATTTCCTTTTAGAATCCTTCTAAAAAAATCTATAAATACCCCCCTTTCTCACATTCTATACACAAACTAGTCTAAAGGAGAAAACTCTACCCCAATTAAACCTAAACAATATCCCTTTATGTCCAAAAAATTCACAAATTCATAGCCTTCCCTCACCACGTCTAAGTTCATGACAGTACCTCCCTTCACGTCACGTCCAAGGACTTCCCCAAGCATTCTTTATCATTGCTGTAATCCATTACAGCATTGTCCTCGCTCCTAAGTATTTACAACCCCCTCCCCCCACACATCCTGATCCTTGACATTTGTTTCTCACAACCATTACACCCTTTCCATTTCACTTGAAAGCGTCCAACAGCATTTCTTTTGTTATTGGGCAACATACCCATTGTTGGAAACAAGGTTCGGGAGGGGAGAAAGGCATCTAAACGGCCCAAGGATCCAAGAACTCGAGAAGAATGCAGAGTTCATGTTGATGTTACTGAATATAGCGATAACGTTTCCACGTTTTCAAGCAACGACCCAGGTAAGTCTCTTGATATTGAACCTGCTCAATTATCTTCAAGTCCCTACGTGTTACGTGTTAGGTAATTTTTAGATTAATAATTTCTAATTTTATCATCCCTTATAGATATTTTCATTAGTAATACCCTGTTTGGCAAATTTTTTTAAAAGTTTTAATGGGCTTTTTAAAGACCGGTAGATCAAAAACCGTCTTTGTTTTGGATAATGAAAGGCCATAAGACCAAAACTGTTATCAAAATGGTCTTTATTTGAAAAGCTGCAACCGAAGCTTTTGCCTATTCGGGCTTTTTACCTACATGTAGCAAAAATTCGAACTCGACGAAACATCCTCCACTTTCGAAAGTGACTGAGAGGAACTTTGCCCCAAGCGACTGAGAAGCATCGACGCAGGTAGTTCTTCTCCTTTTTAATTCCTTCAATCCTCTATTTTTTTCGTCGTTCCATGAATTTCCCCTTCCTCTTCTTCTTCTTCTTCTTCTTCTTCTTCTTCTTCTTCTTCCATCAAGTACTAATTGACATTTTTTTCTTTTAGGAGGCTAATTACCAGCTGTTGTTCACCGTGTTCAGGTATAATCAAATGCCATTGCTCATTCTTTTTTCCGATTCCATTGACACATTAGTCTCCAGGTTAGTGCTTAACATTTGTTAGTGTTCTATCATCAACATTTTTTGATGTCTATTTACATTTCAAATTTCTGCCATCTGAATCATATATACATCTCAAAAAATAAAAATAAAAAAGAAAAAGATAAAATAAAAATAGTTGGCGAGCAAATGATTCAGTCATATTAGAAACACTCGTTTGATGCGGTTTGGTGAACTATTTGCTAGAATAACATAACCTATTCCAGCAGCTCCTGTTACTGGATCGTATGAGCCATCAACATATATGTAGGCTTCGGGATTTTTCTAGGGGGGGGGGTGTTTGGTGAACTATTTGTTTATTGCTTGTGGTTGTCCATAGGGTCCAGCTTTCTCCACCAGTTGCAGGGGGATCCAACACGTTTTGTTGGTAGATTTTTGCATTGCACATGTCCCATATGTGTCTAAACAGAGTGAAGAATTTTGCAATATAAACCTGTTTGATGTTAGGTGACTTGTCCTGAACGTTAATGTTAAAATTGTAATTAAGGTGGCTGTGGAGAGTTAAGGAATTGGTTTCCATTAATCTTACTCAGACTCCAAGAAATGGACCTTTTAGGGAGGTTATAGTCAGTATTGATGATACTGTAGTTGGGGCTGTCTGGCCTTCTACTATGATATACACTAGAGGGATCAATCCTCTGCTATGAACACCCATCTTTGGAATTGGTTCTTTTGATCTCCCTTCATAGATATTGATATTGCTCCGTTCCTAGGAAAAGTTTTGGATGGAAGGCAGCATTAGTTGGGGTTTAGTGTAACAAATGCTCTTAGTGTGTGGTACTTAGATGCAAATTTGCACGTATGGTTGAATAAACAAAGTGCTAGAACTAAAGGAAAGTTGATTAAATATGATATCCAACCTCTAGTGATCACCTTAGTTTCGGACTTCAATGGTTCAAATGGACATTTTCTTACTACAACAAGTAGGTCTTTTCTTTTGGCTGGATGGGTGAAGGCTTCTCATGGAAACATCACAACCCAATCACATCAATACTTTGCTTATAGGAACACAATGAAGTTTTGGAACAATGGGAATGAGCAGATTGTGAATCAAACAACAGATGTCAATGACAATGTTTGTTCTAGGCTCCCTTCTCATTTAGATTTTATTGATTTATCTAGAAGGTTTCCCCTTTATTTGTACACTAACTTTGTGGATCAAGGAAATGGCACCTCGACTTCAATTTCAAACCTGTCCTTAGGATTCAACCAGCAGTTGTTTTCACATGGCCCATTTGGTTTCTCAAGGGGAAATTCATGAATCTGTAGGCTGCAAAGGATTCTATGATTGTAATGGGGAATTTGGTAACTGGTGGTTTGGGAAGCACTCAGCAAGTATTTACATATGATGGTAAAGATGGATGCTACTTTAGGAATGTGAGTATTTTGTTAGTCTAGCTCTCAATGAGGAGAATGGAATTGCAAGAATTTCTGCACATGCAAATGGCAGTCCATGCATGTGTCGTCGTTTACATTTATATGGAATATAAGGCTACGTTTGATTGCAGCCTAAACTTCATTCACACTGCTCTAGATTCATGGAAGCGTAAAAGGGATGAGTGTAAATTTCGGTTTACTTTTGCTTCATGTAGGGTGTAGGATTCCCTATCATTTCCTGCCCTTTCTTTCAAACTAAACACAACCTATGAAAGAGAATGGAGATAGGGCTGGGTTATCTGTTTAGATTAAGTAGGATGCAAGATGATATCCACTTTATATGAGAAATAGATAAAGAACTGAGGTAGCGGGAAGTTGGTGCAAAATTTGCATAAGTTTTTGGGATGTAAAATTTACACTCAGCGAATGTTAAAAAGACAAAAAGCATAAGTTTTGTATCAAGTAAAAATGAAACTCATAATTACAAACGAATAAAAACAAAATTGAACCAAGTACGACTTTTGCTCCAAAGATTTGCACTGCAACAAAAAATGACAAAACAAAGGGTTTGTTTGGAAATTGCCATCAGGAAAAAAAAACAAAAATATACTAAAATAAAGTTCAGTATTTAAGGTATTGGTTTTAAGTTTGTCTAATGTTTTTCAATTCTATAAGATTTGGGCTCGTAAATTCAACTTGGTTAGCTATAGTTGAACATTAGGAGATGGAGTACAGTGGAAAGGTAGATAAAATGAGAAGATCATAGCATGCATGAATTGAACTAAGGTTAATGGGTCTTGAAAACTCAACGGAAGTGACCGGTGAGCTAAAAAGTAGGGAGCTCAATCTCTATGAAATTGGTCCGGTTATAGTTCTCTTAAAAAGGTGGACTTATTCCATTGAAGGTTGGAGTAAAGTAGTTGGTGGGAAGCTCAAATCTCATACTATTGACCAAGACACGTTTTTCACAAGACTAGACAAGCTCAAACCCCACTTGGAGGATTTGCAATTTTAGGAAGATCGTCAGTTTTTTAAGGTCTTGGGCTTTTGGAAGATCGTCAGTCTGTTGTTTATCTCTTTCTATAGTAGTCTAGTAGAATATGTCCAATGCCATTCGGAAGATAAATTTTGTGTTGTTAATTTGCAATTTTACTTCATTTTATATAAACAGCATCATTGTTTTTTTATTTGGCTAATAAATTAGTCCATATCCGTTTAAAGGTTCCCATTACCATTCCATTCTTTTATGACTCACATCATCAAGATTCATGATCCATGTGTTCTAGTCTCATAGTAGTGGGGTCATAATTGCTTTAGATTACAAGCCCACAATTTCTTGTGTAGTTAGTTTTTTTTTTGCAGCCTAGTTAAGTCTTTTTTTTTTCTTTGTTCAGCCATCATGTTTAGTTAGTTATAATGTTATCATTTTAAAACCAGTTAAGGCTTCATATAATTGCTGTCTACTAGGATCTTTCAAAATTAAGATGCAGTGCCAGCTAGATGACAGGTGCTAATGTCTGAAATTGGTTGCTCAATCGGTGGCGGTGAAGGTTGAATCAAATGCTTGGCCCTTGTTACTTCACAGAAGCTCAAACCAGTGGTAGAATTGGGGCAGATTCTCAGATGGCAATGGAGATAGTTACCAATGAGTGATTTGGTGGCAAGTGAAGAGACCAGAGAAATGGATTGGGGAAGATGGGGTGATAATGGCATTGGAAATAGTTGTTGTTTTGCTTTGGCAGTGAAGAAGAAAAGGGGGAAGAGTCTGAGGGAAAGGGTTCATATTGTATAGTTTTATGAGGCGTCCAATTGCCATAGATTGATTGCCCTCGTCGGGTTAGCTCGGTACTGGAGAAGAAGAAGTCACCTCTTTGGCTCCATTTGGCATCAATTCTGGAAAATTCTCATTCTCAGAATCATCCAGGAAAGAATGAATTCTGGATTTTTCTGATTCTGAGAATCTATGCAAGCATTTGGTACAGAACTCTGATTCTTGATTCTAAGAATCAGAATGAAGTTTGGAATGATCCTATTTCTTTAGATCAATTCTCTAACTGAAAACCTCATCCTTAATCCATCTAAATTTAATTGCCTTTTTCTCAGCTTATATGTTGTTTATAAACATGCAATTGAGTATAGTTCCAACACCCAAATTGGGATTCCTTTAACGGACTACTATGCACAAGTTGATACCGGAAGCAACCTTCTATGGGTGAATTGTATTCTTTCCTCCAAAGGACTACTATTTTGCGCTAACTTCATGTTAACATTTCCATTGTACGATTTCCAAAATATTAAATATTTCTGGCTGCAATGTCAATGGTTACTTCCAATACCATGTGGTGTATGGTGAAGGGAGCACAACTTCTGGATACTATGTAAGAGATTTTGTGGGTTATGCTGAAGTATCTGGAAACTTACAAACAAAACCAGCAAATGCAAGTTTTATATTTGTGTAAGTCAAATTAAGGTAGAAGACAATGAATAGGCTATAACATTTCTGTTAGATTGGTAACAATCTAACATTTCCAAACCATAGAACTTATTAGATTGGTAACAATCTATAACATTTCTGTCTTCAGTTGTAAGGTAGAAGGCAATGAACAATGTCTTCTATTGAAGGGTAGTTTTGACATTTCCAAAATTAACTGACAAATTGTTAACGACAGGAACCTATTAGACAGTTTTTGGAAGTTCAAGTACTGCAAAGACATGTTTTGAAATTCGGGGACTGACTTAACAACCCCTAAACTACAGGGTACTGATCAGGAATTTTCCCTTTGATTAAAACGAAGACATGAGCCTATTCGACATTTTGCACGAAATTAGAACAAAATGCCCAATCTCGTCGCCAGTGTTTTAATAGCACAAGGCACATGGGTCAATTTGTGCCCGAGGTGCAAGGTGCAAGGCAAGGCACACGCCATTTTGAAGCAAGGAACAAAAATAAAAAAAAATGCTAAAAAATGTTAGAAAAATAAAATACCAAAAATTCAAAAAATGCAAAGAAAAAAAACCTATTATCTAAAATTAAAATACATAAACATAACATGTAAAGCATATTCAAATGTGAATTTAAAAATTAAATGAAACATATAAAACATTTTCAAGCATGTAAAACCCACAATCTCTTTTTTTTTTTTTTATCTCAATTGCATTATGATGAAGGAATATTTGGCCCGACCTCACAGTTATGCAACACGTGGCAAAGGCAATAGCTCGACACAAAAACACGCCCAAGGCGCAAGCACCAGGGGGAGAAACCAACGGTCATAACTCCCTACTAGGGGCCCGAACTCACCCTTAGCCCCAAACCAGACAGTAATCCGAACTGGCCTGCATGCAAGCAGTTCGGGACACCTCACCGAACTGGCCTGCCTTGAAGCAGTTCGGGACACCTCGCCGAACTGGCCTGCCTTGAAGCAGTTCGGGACACACCTCGCCGAACTGGCCTGCCTTGAAGCAGTTCGGGACACCTCGCCGAACTGGCCTGCCTTGAAGCAGTTCGGGACACCTCATCAAACTGGCCTGCCTTGAAGCAGTTCGGGACACCTCACTGAACTGGCCTGCCTTGAAGCAGTTCGGGACACACCTCGCCGAACTGGCTTGCCTTGAAGCAGTTTGGGACACCTCACCGAACTAGCCTGCCTTGAAGTAGTTCAGGACACACCTCACCGAACTGGCCTACCTTAGCAGAACAGGACATATCTCCGAACTCAAGACTTCGCCTCTCTCACCACTCCACATCGCCCTCAGGGCACCAAAACCAAACAAACTGTACTATGCCTGACACCGAGGAAGTCCGTACCCAAGGGCGGCGCATCGGGTTGACTTGGGATCTGACGCTTGGCGGTCGCACTCCAAACGGGCCACCGCCTCCTGACACCGCCATCTCCAGTTATAGAGACGGCTCCGACAAAAGGCAGTGACGGTTCTGTCCCAGCAAAAAGGACGACACCCGAACTGATAGATGCAAGGGTAATCATACCCGACCTGACAAGGGCTTCGGAGCGAGTGTGCGAAGTGATTATAAAAGGCCCCCTACCCCCAACAACAAGGTATGTAAAAATTGCGCTATCTGGTCTACACTTTGCCTTTGAGAGATTAATGACTTGAGCTTCGGAGTTATCATACCGGGTTCCCCCCGGAGTTCTCTCATCTTTCCCGTTTCAGGCTCTTCGACGCTCCAGCTCAGAGGCGAATTTGTTGACAGCTAAGACCGGCCGGATTGCGCTCCACCAATTGGCGCCGTCTGTGGGAACGCTTCTAAAAGCCTCCCTCTAAATCTCTTCTACCTACCCTTCTTTCAAAAAACTCCAACACCCACTCCAACACCAAAATGGCCTCCTCCAACAGTGTCGGACGTGGAACCGAAACAACCACTACCGGAGAGCAACACCATGTTCCGGTGGTGTGCATTGGGCAGTTCACCATCCCCCTTTCAGTGGATGGGATCCTAAGTTTGAATGTGCCACAGGCGGTGGCACCTCTGAACACTCCCTCGTTGAACATTCCTCTTCCACTCCCCATCGATACGAACTTCGCGGAACCAACTGCTGTCCCACTAGCAGCCCGCCAAAACCAGCTAGATGATCTGATGCAATGCATGCGAGCAATGCAAGCCCAAATGCAGCAATTCCAGCAGCACCAGCTCCAGCTCCAGCAACACTAGGTGTTGCACCACCTCTCCCAACACCATTATCAGCAACAGTTCCCTCAGCTACCCTTGAACCAGCCACTGCTCCCTCTCCGGCACTCTGTTTCAAAGCCGGTCAAAGCCTCCCCTCAAAGTGGGCGACCTCATCAAGGAGAAGCTTCCTGACCACAGAACACCCCTAACAGTCAGGCCTCGTCCCCAGGCCGAAAGCAAAGAAAGATCACCCCCGCCTCGCAGCTCGCGGGTGGGTCAAGAACCTCGCCCATGAGGTCACCGCGGCGCTCCAAGCCCGAGTTCCCAATCACGGAGAACCGGTTCAGTGCCTTAGCAGCGGGCCAGTAGTCCGGGCCCATCGAGCTCGGCAACATGGAAATCAGCAGCGCCAGCACCAAGCCCACTCAAAGAAGGCGCCAGCGAAGTCGCTGAACAGCTATCCGCGTGCTACTCGAGCTTAGAGGCAAGGAAGAAACGAGCTTGGGCGAGGTAAAAACTGTCCCCATTCTCTCAGTTCCTTCCCCCCTTTCAGCAGAACTTCTGGCAGTCCCTTTGCCTAGAGATTTCAAACTCCCATCTCTAGACAAATATGATGGGTCCTTTGACCCCAACGACCACGTCGACGCGTTCCAATCGCAAATGCACCTCGCTAGGGCCAACGAGTCATGCATGTGCGTCGCCTTCACCACCACCTTCAGAGGGGTGGTCCGCACCTGATACCATAACCTTGCTTCCGGGTCAATAAGAAACTGGGCCCAGTTCGTGCAGATCTTCACTGCGCACTTTGTTACCAGCAAGAGGTGCCCCAGAACCGAGGAAAGCATCTTCGGGGTAATCCAAAGAGAGGGAGAACCGATCTGGAGCTACATCAAGCGGTTCAATGAAGCATGCCTGCAGATCCCTCGGTTAGACCCCGCGGTACAACTTCCTCAAGCTCGCGGACAAGTTTATGAGAACAGAGGAAGAGATCAACCAGAGAGCCGAAGGCGGGGTTGAAAAAAAGAAAAAGAGAAGGCGAGCCCTCCAACCCCGGCGACAGAAGAAGCCAGAACCGAGAGGCGAAGCCAAGCCAGCCGTCCCGAGCTCCCTTAGCAGTTTGGACGGATTACACGCCGTTGAACACAAGGCGGACCGAGATCCTGATGACGATCAAGGATGCCCCTTACGTAAAGTGGCCACCTCGCCTGAAAAGCAACCCCAACGAGAGGAACAAAAATTTATATTGTAGTTTTCATAAAGATCAGGGTCATAGCACTGACCAATGTAATAATCTCCGCGACAAGATAGAGGAACCCATCCGTCGCGGGTACTTGAGAAAAATTTTGTACATTACGACAATAGTAATAAAGCAGGTCGGTAAGGGGAACGCGGAAAAGATGTCCCCGAGCCGAGCAGCAGACCGGCCGAAGCCTTGCAGCGACCTCCCCCAGAAGAGAAGCCATTCCGGGGAACCATCCACGTGATAGTGGGCGGTTCGGTGGTGGCAGGATGCACTTCGGCAGGAGCACGAACGTCAGTTCGCGAAGTAACCCGAGAGGAGCAGAACCCTCCCAAGAGGCCAAAGACAGAAGAACCAATCTTTTTTACAGAAGACGACGCGCGAGGTGTTCACTACCCCCACGACGACGCGCTTGTCATAAAGCTAAGGATCAGGGACTTCGAAGTCCGGCGCGTACTGGTGGACAGGCAGTTCGGCGGACATTCTATTCAAATCGGCGTTCGACCAATTACAGTTGCAGAAAAGCGATTTGAAACCCGCTCACACTCCTCTGGTAGGCTTCAGCGGAGAGGAAGTCGGGCCCTTGGGGAAAATAGCAGTACCTGTGGAAGTCGGCACATGGCCGTGCGCGGTAAGGCTCAGCCACGATTTCCTGGTGGTCGCGACCCCCTCTCCATACAACGCCATAATAGGGCGACCAATTACGCATATTCTGCGTGCAATGGTCTCCACCTATTACCTGGCAATGAAGTTCCCTCAAATGCTATGTAGCTGCCCTAAAGGGAAAAACCAAGGCAGCCGATGACCTCGAACTAGAGCGACCTGCGGAGCAGGGCGATGAACAAGCTTTGCCCACTGAGGAAACAGTCGCAGTCCCGACCTCGGCTACAGATCCGACGCGAACACTACAGATCGGTGCTTCCGTCAAGGAGCCTTTGCGAACTGAACTAGTGAGTTTCTTACTTCAAAATTTAGATATTTTTGCTTGGTCCGCGGCAGATATGCCCGGTATTGACCCCGACCTTATAACTCACAAGCTTAACACTGACCCTGTAGTCAGACCCATTAGACATAAGAAACGCAACTTAGCCCCGGAGCGCTGGAGGGCGATCGACGAGGAAGTTGAAAAGCTCCTCGCAACGGACTTCATAAGGGAAGTTCATTACCCGAGCTGGGTAGCCAACCCAGTGCTGGTGAAAAAAGCTAACGGCAAGTGGCGCATGTGCGTCGACTACACTGACCTGAACGGAGCCTGCCCAAAAGACTGCTTCCCACTTCCCAGAATTGACCGCCTAGTGGACGCGACCTCGGGACACGAGCTGCTAAGCTTCCTGGATGCATACTCAGGCTACAACCAAATCAAGATGGACCAGTCCGACCAAGAAAAAACTAGCTTCATTACCGAGTTCGGCCTGTACTGTTACAAGGTCATGCCCTTTGGGCTAAAGAACGCTGGGGCGACCTTTCAAAGACTTGTAAATAAGCTTTTTCGGCCCTTAATCGGCACGAAAATAGAATGTTATGTAGACGACATGGTCATCAAAACACAGTTCTCCCATGAATTAATAAAAGACTTGGATTCTGTTTTCCAAATTCTGCGTCAGTACAAAATGAGACTAAACCCAAACAAGTGTGTTTTCGGTGTCACCTCGGGTAAGTTCCTAGGGTACATTGTCAACCAGCGTGGTATTGAGGCCAACCCGGACAAAATAAAGGCCATCCTTGATATGAGACCACATCGGAAAGTAAAAGAAGTTCAAAGGCTAAACGGCCGAATAGCCGCGCTGAGCCGCTTCATGTCCAAGTCGGCAGACCGCTGCCTGCCTTTTTTTAAGGCAATCAAAGGCAAAGGGTTCGAATGGATCCGAGATTGCCAGCTCGCGTTCGACAAGCTAAAGACCTACCTCGCCACCATACCAACCTTAGTCAGACTCGAGGAGGGCGAGGTCTTAGAACTGTACCTCTCGGCGAGCGACGAGGTGGTCAGTTCGGTATTAGTAAAGCAAGTAGATCGGGTCCAGCGGCCCGTCTATTTTGTTAGTAAAATTCTGCAGGAAGCAGAAACGAGGTACCCGTAGATAGAAAAAATAGCCTACGCACTGGTGATATCAGCTCGGAAACTCCGCCCGTACTTCCAAGCTCACACCGTCGTCTTAACCGACAAACCCCTAAGACAAGTCTTGCTGAAGCCCGAGGTTTCCGGTTGGCTTACGAAGTGGGCCATCGAACTCAGCGAGTACGATCTCCAGTACAAACCACGAACCGCAATTAAAGCCCAAGCTTTGGTAGATTTTATCGCCGAGTGCACTTTCAGCCTCAAAGCCCAACAGGTTGAGCCCGAGGTCCCCAGTTCGGGCAAACCCGGAGCTCCTAAGCCAATAGAGTCTGAACCCCGTGAAGTAGCAGCCAGAGTGGCATCTCTCCTGGTCAGGCGAAACGCGAACTGGGATGAGGAGCCCTGGATCCTTCAAGTAGATGGTTCCTCGAACCAGCAAGGCAGCGGGGCTGGAATAGTCTTATGCGGCCTGGGCGGCACAAAATTGGAATATGCACTACGCTTTGAGTTCGCGGCATCTAACAACGAGGCAGAATACGAAACACTGATAGTCGGGCTGAACCTAGCACAAAAGGTAGGAGCAAAGCACTTGGTCATCTGCAGCGATTCCCAGCTCGTGGTCAACCAAGTTACGGGTGAGTATGAAGCACGCGAGCTCTCCATGATCGCATACTTGGCGAAAGTAAAAGAGGCACTGCTCAACTTCCATTCACACTTCATCCGGCAAATCCCGAGGTCAGAGAACACTGAGGCCGATGCTCTGTCCCGATTAGCCAACACAAGCCACAACAACATGAGAACCGTGTACATAGAGGACTTACCTCGGCCTAGTATTCTCGGGGGGGGGGGGGGGCAGAAGAGGTCGCTCCCGTCCTCGAAGCAGAGCCGAGCTGGATCGACCCACTCACGAGCTTCCTACTAGACGGAACCCTCCCTGCATAACGCAATGCGGCCAAGAGGGTGCAGCGCCAGGCAACCAAATACGTCATAATTGACAAACGTTTGTACCGACGGTCCTACACGCTCCCCTACTTGCGTTGCCTGCGACTTGCCGAAGCCGAGTTTGTACTCCGCAACACTCATGAATGTCTGTGCGGCGGACACTTGGGGGGCAGAGCACTCGCCCAAAAAGCACTTCGACAAGGATACTACTGGCCAACGATGAAGGCAGAAGCCGTCGAGCTGGTCAGAAAATGCGACAAGTGTCAGAAGCACGACAATATCCACCATCAGTCTGCTTCCAACCTCAAGTACCTCGCCAGCCTGTGGCCCTTCGCACAATGGGGCATCGACCTCCTGGGGCCATTCCCGCTAGCAACGGGTGGAAGAAAATTCCTAGTTGTGGTTGTGGATTACTTCACGAAGTGGATAGAAGCCGAACCTCTGGCAACAGTTACAGCCCGAAACATACAGAACTTCTTTTGGAAGAACGTAGTATGTCGCTTCGGGTTACCTCGGGTACTAATCTCCGATAACAGCAAGCAGTTCGAGGATATCAAGTTCCAAGAGTGGTGCCAAAACATGGGGATTCGACAGAACTTCACATCAGTCGCGCACCCGCAGGCAAACGGTCAGACGGAAGTAATGAATAGAGCCATCCTGCGCGGACTGAAAGCACGTCTAGATCGAGCTAAGGGATTGTGGGCCGAAGAGTTACCAAGTGTTTTATGGGCTCACCGAACTACAGCGAAAACCGCCACGGGAGAAACCCCCTTCAACCTCACCTACGGCACTGAAGCAGTGATCCCGACGGAAATCGAAGTACCAACATTGCGACTAGAAACATACGACGATCGGACAAACGACGATGAGTTACGTACCAACCTTGACCTACTGGACGAGGTAAGGGACCTCGCACACATCCGGACAATGGCATACCAGCAGCAGGTAGCTCACTACTACAATGCCAGAGTAAAGCAGCGAAGCTTCCGGGTCGGCGACCTGGTCCTTCGTAAGATTATGGTGCCCGAACTCGGCGTTGGCAAACTTGGACCAAACTGGGAGGGGCTCTATAAAGTAAAGAGAGCGCTCGGGGGGGCGTACGAGCTCGAAACCTTAAAAGGCAAGCAAGTACCCCGAGCATGGAACATTGTTAACTTAAGGTGATACTACTTATAAACCGCCAAGTGAAGTGGACGAAATCGCTACAAGGGCCTTAGGGCCATGATGCAGAGCCAAAAGTAGGAACCTCGGCATAAGCAAGCAAAGAAAAGTCGGGCATACTATCAGCTCGGCAAAAAATCAGTTCGCTACAAAAGCCTTGGCGCTGAAACAGGTCGCGTAAGTACAATAACCCGGACAAGAAACAGTGGCATATTTAGTTCGACAAAGAATCAGTTCGGGAAAAAGATTGCCTATTCCGTTGCAAGAAACAGTACATTGGCCATCAGAAGGCACTTCCAAAAAAAAAAATCTTTACATGCCCGGAGCTATTCGCCATCAGAAGGCACTTCAACAACACCCGAAGGCCCTGCCTCTCCTTCAGAATCCGGCTCAGCATCGGCAGCATTGGCCATCTCCTGAGTTATACGTGAAGTGGATATGGCACTAACATCGAGGTCGGGGTACGTGTTCCGTATCATCCACTGGCTCAACTTGAACCCCCTTCTATAAGAATCCACCATTAGATCGTCAAAACGCGGAGAGTCAATATAGTCTTCAATGGCCTTCTTCTTGGCATCTTCAATGCCTTGGGAGAAAATCTGCGTTTTCTCCCTGATGTCCTCCTGAAGATATTCGACCTGATGCTACAGATCCAACCTCAAGTCCGCCATGTGCTTGACGACTACCCCCATTACCTCGGCATCCTGTTGAGCGACGCGAGCAGCCTCCTCGGCTGCATAAGCGGCTGCCTCAGTAGCTCGGGTATTCGCCTCGGCGGCACAGAAGGCCTCCTTGGCAGCATGAGCGACCGCCTCAGCAGCTCGCGCCTGTCGCGAGCTCCTCTCCACTTGGGCTGCTAAGGCGTGAATAGAAGAATTCACCTACCAAAAGAAACAAGTGAGCAACAACAGCAAAAGCGATAGAAAATGAAGAAGGCAGACGAAATCTAACTTACCACCATAGCGTGTGTTACGGCGTGGCAGATGACCTGATTCAAAGGAAGATCGGTCCAAGCCGCGATCTCCTCGGGGAAAGTAGCCTCCCTACTCTTCTGAAGAGCGTAGTTTGGCGTCAGCACGCTCCTAAACTCCCCTTGAGCTCCCGAACCCAAGGATCCAGCTCGCGTATGAGCGGACCTAGAGTGAGCAGGAGCGTTGGAGTAAGCAGGAGCACCTGTGTGAGTGGTCTCAGCGTAAGGCACCCCGGCCGCTTCATGCATCGGTGGAGTCACCTCGGGCTCCCTGGGCAGATCCTCCGGCGTGTGGCCTGGAACTTGAGGCTCCTCATCCGGGGGCAGCTCGGTACGAGTTCGCTTGGCGACCCGCTTCCTCCTCTTCATGCCTTGGAACAGGCGCCCCCCACGAGTTCTCTCCGCGTCCATCGCACTTGCAGAAACGAGTTTGGCATCAGAAAAGAACAAGAGAACAAAGCAAACAAGAAACCTGAGCTAAGAAACCTGCCCAAAATCAGGCCGACCGCAATAAGCTTGGCCTCCGTCAAGTAATGGTGGCACTTCAAACCTTGCCGTGCCCATTGTCGGAGGCCCTTTACCGTCTCCTTATCGAGAGTGACACCAGAATCAGGAGTGGCCTCACCCCACCCGGTCTGAAAGGGCCACCCTTGTGCACTTCGCACACCGAAGTAGTCCCGCTTCCACGCCAGGACCTTATTGGGAAGTTCGTGTAGAAGCTTAAAGCCAGGGCGAGGAGACAGGTAATACGCCCGTCTTCCCCCAGGAAGAGAACCCGCTTGTTTCTTAAGCATTAAGATGGAGGAGAATATCTCCAAGTCTAAAGGGAAATTCTGCTTGCAAAAAAGGGAGACTGTTCCCACCAGGTTTCGAATAGAGTTCGAATGAAGCTGGCCAATGGTAACACTGAAATAGTTTATGACTTCGACGAGAAGAGGGTGGAAAGGCAGTCGCAGCCCCGCAACGAGCTGCTCTCGAAAAATCACGATCTCATAAGGACCGTGTTCCCAGGGAAAGCTATCCGAAGGAATGAAATATGTATACCCCCCAGGCAGATTGTAAGACATAAGTATAGATTGGAGCCCCTCGGGCGTCATGGTCGAAGGACCAAACCTGTCTAGCATCCGACATCGGCAAGAGGTAGACGCTAAACTGCCCGAAGCGGCTCGGCCTACGGGTTCATAGTCATCTTCAAGTTCCACCTCAGGATCACTAAGGCAGTCAGGGGATAAGACTCGGTTTGTAGAACCTACATCAGTCCTACTTGAAGAGTCGTCTGAGCTATCAAAGCTAGACATCGAGGAAATGGATTCAGGAAGGTACTCACCGGAAGGAAGTTTTGAAGGCTCTGGAGACGGAAACAAGCCAAAAAACCTTGAAGGCTAAGTAACCAGCCTAGACGCGAACTGAAAAAACCTGGACGCGAGCTGAAAAACCTGGACGCGAGCTGAAAAGTTGGACGCGAGCTCAAGAGGCAAACCGCGGAAGTGACAAATCGACTGGGGTCCCCTACTATTTATAGCTACAGTATCCAAGAATCGACAGTGCAGATCAAAGACAATTCGACGGCCCGCATTCGCGCTGACCGCACATCCCCTGAGATCGAGACGTGATTGACGCACGTCTTTCCGAAAAGAGCAAAACGTCAGCGCACGTCTTTTGAAACCGACGTCACGCCGACACACATCTTTCCGAAACTGACAACGCGCTGCACGCCTCTCTGCAACTGACAACCGCCAGCGCACGTCCCTTCAAAAACGGTAGTGGTGCGCTTTTTTCAAAATTGAAAGACTCGCTGTCACGTCCCAGCGGCGCGGTTTTTTGAAATTTGAAATAAACGCACGCTACCACGTCCGTCAACATTTATGAGCAGTTGGCACGTCTCCCGCCTTCTCGGACACTCCAGAAAATTGAAGAACCCTGGCAAAAGCACCTCGCGCAGTCAAGATTCAAAGAACGGGACAAATCCACCTACCACCTCGCAAAACTCCCCGCACCAGGGCAAGACCCTTGGCGCGAGGAGTGGGGGGCAATTGATGAAGGAAGATTTGGCCCGACCTCACAGTTATGCAACACGTGGCGAAGGCAACAGCTCGACACAAAAACACGCCCAAGGCGCAAGCACCAGGGGGAGAAACCAGCGGTCCGAAGTCTCTACTAGGGGCCCGAACTCACCCTTAGCCCCAAACCAGACAGTAATCCGAACTGGCCTGCATGCAAGCAGTTCGGGACACCTCATCAAACTGGCCTGCCTTGAAGCAGTTCGGGACACCTCACCGAACTGGCCTGCCTTGAAGCAGTTCGGGACACACCTCGCCGAACTGGCTTGCCTTGAAGCAGTTTGGGACACCTCACCGAACTAGCCTGCCTTGAAGTAGTTCGGGACACACCTCACCGAACTGGCCTACCTTAGCAGAACAGGACATATCTCTGAACTCAAGACTTCGCCTCTCTCACCACTCCACATCGCCCTCAGGGCACCAAAACCAAACAAACTGTACTATGCCTGACACCGAGGAAGTCCGTACCCAAGGGCGGCGCATCGGGCTGACTTGGGATCTGACGCTTGGCGGCCGCACTCCAAACGGCCACCTGCCACCGCCTCCTGACACCGCCATCTCCAGTTATAGAGACGGCTCCGACAAAAGGCAGTGACGGTTCTGTCCCAGCAAAAAGGACGACACCCGAACTGACAGATGCAAGGGTAATCATACCCGACCTGACAAGGGCTTCGGAGCGAGTGTGCGAAGTGATTATAAAAGGCCCCCTACCCCCAACAACAAGGTATGTAAAAATTGCGCTATCTGGTCTACACTTTGCCTTTGAGAGATTAATGACTTGAGCTTCGGAGTTATCATACCGGGTTCCCCCCGGAGTTCTCTCATCTTTCCCGTTTCAGGCTTTTCGACGCTCCAACTCAGAGGCGAATTTGTTGACAGCTAAGACCGGCCGGATTGCGCTCCATCACATTACTTAAAGTAGCTAATTTGATGTAAAATATATTACATTTTTGATTCTACGAGCCGCCTTTGTGCCACACCCCTCGAGGCAAGCCTAAAAAAGTCCATGTTAGGGTCCTATATTCTTAGCTCTTACACAAAAAAATAATGATTTTATAATTTCATTCATTCATCCTACTAAAATATCTTCTTAAAAAGCAATTAAAATTATAAAATCATTATTTTTTGTGTGAGAACTAAGAATTTAGGACCCTAACATGGACTTGTTTGGGCTTGCCTCGAGGTGTGTGGCATGGGCCCAGCCGCTAGGTTCAAAAAAAGCAAAAAAGCATCAAACTTTCAAAAGCACACACTTGGGCTGAGGCGCAAGGCGCATCAGGCGTGCACCTTTTGAAAGGGCTGAGCCTAGGACCTGGGCAAGGCACCTGCCCTAAAATGCGCCTCGCTTGTGCACCTAGGTGCGCCTGAGTCGCACCTTTTAAATCACTACTCATCGCTCTTCAATTCTGTTGTAATGCAAGTAGGAAACTTCACCATTTTAATCGTGTGTTCAGTTTCGTCCTGATAAGAATCTTTTCATGAGATTCTTTGGCATTTCAAACCCCCAAACCCCTTAATCTCATCCCCAAATTCCCAAAATCCTTCTCTTGTTTATTATAGTTTTTCTCGTTTATTGCATTTTTGTTTGAATTTTCCATATGTTTTACTGAAAAATGATTAGCATTTGAGTTTCCCATTGATTCACATTTTTCCTATTCGCTTGAGCTTCATATGAAGTTGGTTTGGCGTTTGAAACCCCCCAAAACCCCAAAACCTATTTTCTTGTTTGATTACCATTTATTTTCTTGTTCATGTTATTTGCAGGTGTTAACACCATCTCATCTCTAATCTGCTCTGCTCCAAGCATCACCAATAGTAAGTTTTGTAGTTTGATTTTTTTTTTTTTAAATTTTGATGTATTCGGATCCGCTCTAAGTGTCATTATGTTCTTTTTAGTGTGTTTTGTAGTTTGACTTATTTTAACAGTGAAATGACAATCACTGGCACCAACAAGTGTTATCAATATGTTATTTGTTTTGTAGTTTGATTTTTTAGAACTGTTGTACTTTTCTTCAAGTCGTCTTGGTTTAATTTGGATGACATATTAAATCCATTCCATTTAATTTGTATGGCTGAGCTTCGAATTATAAAGAGGATTTACTCTGTTCCAAAAATAAATAAATAAAGAACAGTCATTTGGGTGGTGAAAACTGACACCCAAACGAGAAGGTATTTTACATTTTAATAAAACTAATTCTATAATGATCCATTTAAATGAAACCCTGAGCACTCTAGCCATATTTCTCACTTCTCTTAACTTGTTCCTATTCTGCCATGAATCATGAAGGTTGTGTTGGAGCCATCCTTTATCCATTGATTGAAATAATGTGATCAGTTGACCAATAGGACCATGACTGTTGTGTACCACTATACTCAAGAATTTTTACAGGTCCATTACACATTTCTATAAGGGAAAGACCAAGCTATGCCCATTAATGTTTGAAGCCATTTTTGCAAACATTGTCATTTACATACTTAGATAAAGATAACAGTAATCTGAATTACTCAAATATAGCACTTGCATTTGCTGGTTTTGTTTATAAGTTTCTTGATACTTCAGCATATCCCACAAAATCTCTTACATAATATCCGGAAGTTGTGCTCCCTTCACCATACACCACATGGTATCAGAAGTAACCATTGACATTGCAGCCAGGAATATTTAATATTTTGGAAATCATACAATGGAAATATTAACATGAATTTGGCGTAAAATAGTAGTCCTTCGGAGGAATGAATACAGTTCACCCATAGAAGGTCACTTCTGGTATCAACTTGTGCATAGTGTTCCTTTGAAGGAATCCCAATTTGGGTGTTGGAACTATAGTAAATTGCATGTTTATAAACAACCTATAAGCTGAGCTGAGAAAAAAGGCCTTAAATTTAGATGGATTATGGATGAGGTTTTCAGTTAGAGAATTGATCTAAAGAAATAGGATCATTCCAAACTTCATTCTGATTCTTAGAATCAAGAATCTGAGTTCTGTGCCAAATGCTTGCATAGATTCTCAGAATCCGAAACATCCAAAATTCATTCTTTTCTGGATGATTCTGAGAATGAGAATTTTCCAGAATTGATGCCAAATGGAGCCAAAGAGGTGACTTCTTCTTCTCCAGTACTGAGCTAACCTGACGAGGGGGCAATCAATCTATGGCAATTGGACGCTTCATAAAACTATACAATATGAACCCTTTCCCTCAGACTCCTCCCCCTTTTCTTCTTCACTGCCAAAGCAAAACAACAACTATTTCCAATGCCATTATCACTCCCATCTTCCCCAATCCATTTCTCTGATCTCTTCACTTGCCACCAAATCACTCATCGACAATTATTTTCATTGCCATCTGAGAATCCGCCCTAATTCTACCACTGGTTTGAGCTGTGAAGTAGCAAGGGCCAAGCGTTTGATCCAACCTTCACCACCACTGATTGAGCAGCCATTTTCAGACATTAGCACTTGTCATCTAGCTGGGCACTGCATCTTGGATTGACAATTCCCAATCGAGCCGCTTGTCTTCTCTCTATTCTTACTCAAACTTGAACAGTAGCTCGATTTAATCAGCAACTCCATATGGTGTTGCAGTCATCCGCTTTGCCCCACCCTTGCCTCATTGACATTATAACCTGAAGCTGGCAGCAGGGAGGGTAAGTCCTTTCCACCATTAAATTCCCATGAGTTCCTTCATGATAGAGTAGATGAGGGGATACTCTTGGTCGGTTGAAGTTCTCTGGTGCTTGTATAGGTTAAGAACACAGCACTGAAAGCTACCCCTCTCTGTGTGCTATTTTACATTATGAACTTTTTGAAGAATTTAGGCCCCCATAGTTTTCATGTTTTGAATATTTTTTTTTTGAGAAAAGATAACTATTATATTCAAAAGGGGCAAAAAGGGGGGGATGTACATGAGAAGATGTACAAACAACCATTAGGATCTCACAACTATAATATCATCCCACTTAAGGGGGAAAACTATTAGCACTATATAAAAAATTTCTATCCACCACAGATTTAGCGAAAATATCCGCAATTGAGTTCAGCTCCCTTGGATTCCATCTAAAGTCGCAATGTAGAGGAGAGGTTATTTTTGAGATCTCATTGAGGAAATGACCCAACCTTCGAGGGCCCTTTTCTGGGTGGGAAGCCCAATTAATAACATTTCTGTATTCTCCCTCAATGAGAACAGAATTCAGCCGCTAGTGGTTGGATGGAAGATGATCTACTGCTGCCATCAAACTTCAGTAAGAAATCTAGATCTGGTCTTGGAGTGCTGGATTGTCAAAGTGGGAGTAATGTACTATCTCTAATAAATTTCTTTCAAGATCAGGATAACTGAAACCTCTGAACTGATCAGAAGAGAGAAGTTAGGAGAAAATGTAAGAAAAGATTCTTTCTCTAATGGCCTCCATCCTAGCAAACTTGTTGTAAAAAATTCTCTTGTTATGTTCATCCCAGATACACCACATAACAGTATGAGTTAAGGATCTCCAAAAGGCTTTACCTCTTGAACCCTTTTTGCAAGAAGGCCACTGATTAAAGAAGCTTGCCACACTATTGGGAGGAGCCCAATAGAAGCTAGCACAAAACATCATATCAAGGAAGTATTGCCAAAGAGACTGAGCCACCTCACAATTAATAAGTGGCTAGTCGACTCACCATCCTTCATGCACATGACACAAATGTGGGGAGAGAGGTACTGAGATCCTAATCTTCTTCTTTGTATCATGTCACAAGTATTGATACACTCCCATACTGCTTCCTAAATAAAGAAAGAGACATTGAGAGGTACCACACGAGGCTAAATTCTGTTGACCAAGAAGGCAGGAGGGGTTCTGGAAGTAAGGTGGGTGAAAAAGGATTTAGTGGAGAAAATGCCATTGGGAGATAAAGACCAGATATGTTTATCAGGGAGGTGAGAAGAGAGAGACTCCATTTAATGAGAGAAGGGAGGAGACTTCTTGGGCTTCAATGTCCATCAGGGCTCTACGGAAATTGAGATTAAAGGACAAACCTTGGTTATCTCTAACTAGGACATCAGAGGCTAGAATTGCTTTGATTCTGGATGAAAAAAGTCATCCGAAAGGCTGATTCTTGGTAGCCCAGATTTTTCACTTATAAGGACCGGTAATTCTCATTCTGCAGTTTCTCACTACGTCCTCTTGAGAATTACGAACATGAGTGCCTCATGTGTGAACATGGGCACTCCCGTAATTTTGCACTACAATGCATATCTTGTCAAAAGCACTAACCTCATTCATTGTTTTCTCCCACCCCCAACGTTCCTCTTCTCCAACGGTGCTCTCTGCAACTCTGGCGACCTCAGGCTTCATCTTCTTCTTTAATTTTTCCACCTTTGAACGACATTACCCCCCAAAATCTCACTGATCTGATTTCATTTTTTCCCTCTTTCTATTTCTTATTTCTACAGGAGAGAGTGTCTTGTATTGCAAAGGAGAAAGGAAGGGCTCTATTTATTGACCGACGTGATAAATTTATATTTTTGCAAACAAACAAACAAACAAAGGAATAAATAAATATCCTCTCTTCTTTACTATACCACACCGTCTCTCGTTATCTTCCTTCGAAACTCCAATGCAGTTACACTCGCTTGCTCTTTGGTAATTACTCCAACTCTGATCTGGGTATTCCCTCAGATTTCTTTCTTTCTGTTGTTAGTCCATCAAATGATCTCGGTTTTATTGTATTTGTCTTGATTTTGCTCCGATTTTTTCAACAGATCTGTTTCTTCTTGATGGGGTTTTATTTTTAAAGTTTTTTATTTTGATTTCTGGAATGGCTTGTGATTTTGGTTCTTTCTTTTCTGATCTGTTATTGTATTTTTGGTGATCTTGGTATTGGTTCGTTTTTTCCTGGATCAGTTCTTGGGATATTCTAATTTCCAGTTTTTGTTCCTTTCTAATTAGAATTTTATTGGAAATATCTGACGGATTTTCCTTGTTCTCTGTTTTCAATAAAAAGTGAACGTTTCTTTAGTGGGTCATCAAGAACCCTGTTTTCGAATGTCAGTAACTACACTAGTTGTTACAAAGATATAATTATCACTGTTTCAGTGTTTTGTAACAGTAACTACACTAGTAGTTACAAAGATATAATTGGTTGGAATCTCCTATTCTCTTCAAATAAAGTTTCTCTCATTTTCCTTGGTTAAATATTTCCTTGATTTGAACTTGAGAGGCAAGAGTTGCAATGCATCTGCCATTTTCTTCCATCTCCAAGACCATCTTCCTCTAGAATACAGTTACAACACAACTTTTCTTTGGCATAGCAATCTTGTAATCTGATAAAACTTCCCTTGCGGTTTCCATCTACAATTGCCATTAACTGCCACCCATAAATTTCAATTGCCATTAATTCTCCAGTCAAGACCGTTAAACCACACCACCAAGCACCAAACCTTTTCTCCTTATTTGATCTTCCCAGAGTTCCGTTCTTGTTTTTAGTCTTCATGTAAAACTCTTTGCTCTGATGTCCACAAATCTTCTTCTCACATCCTTGAAGCTCCCAGAATGCTTAAACAGAAACTGTCAAAGTTAAGTTTTACCCATGGAATAATGTATTTGATCTTAATTATATACTTTATCCCATGGTTCCAACCTAAGTGGATTGGCAGTACAAGGCATTTTGTCAAATTTCCTTTATTATGATCATTTTCTTATGTTAAAGAATTGTATTACAGAGTTATAACATATATTTAAATTATCATCTCCATCTACCCTAGCCACTTAACACTTAAGTGGTGCTGGCAACAAGAATCTCATGTGCTACTACCACTACCACCACTAACAATCATTGACCATTAACTCACTGGAGGAAAAAGAGAAAAAGGTTGGGGGGAGGGGTTGACACTCCCTCTTTCAACACCTTGATCATCGTGCACTCCTCTCATCTAACCTTCAACTTTATGGGGTATTGTGGTTCCCTTAAATCAGCTAGTGTTGGTGGAAAATGAAGTCTCCAACAATGAGATAAATTGCAATTTGGACTATTGTACATGCAGCCAAACCTGCAAATAATTTAGAATGAATTCCTTTGGAGTAACTTGATCTTGAGAATTCATATATTATGCAAGAAAATTGATTTTTTTTTTCTAGGAAAACTGCACAGATTGTCAAAAGATCTTGAAACCTTTCATTGAGGGAAGATTCTATTTGCATCATCTCATGCTAATGGAAATGAACTATAATGTTGCAACAGGATCAGATCTGTGCTTTGTGTGACACTTCGAAAATGACTGTTGCCCACCTACAAAGATGTTGAAGCATAAAAGTTTAAACATAAGAGACCAATGACTGCTGCCCATAAACGAACTGATATTTAACCTTGATATCCTTTTTGTGCAACAGTCTATACAACACATCTAAACAAGACAAGTTGGTATGAGATATGGACGCACCAAGTAAAGAACTAATTACTTTGGCTCTAAGAGAACTGTCAGTCTAGTTTTAACTCCATTTGAACTTATATTTATTAGAATTGCCATGGTTTTGTCTATCAAATGGTCAGAGAATTGATTCAAAGAAATTGGTTGCTGCCAAACGTGATTATGTTTCTGAGAAACATGAATCAGATGACTGTGCTAAACAAGATTGGTGATTCTCAGGATGAAAATTCTCAGAATCCATTCTTTTCTAAAATCATTCTTAGAATGAGAATCCCCAGAATTGATGCCAAACGGGGCCTTCCTGTCCAGAAACTTGATTCTCATCCCAAACAATCACTAACCCACCCGATGCCCTGGAGGAGGCAATTGAAGCCCAATGTTTACCACTAACATTACATAAAGCCTTAATTAACCTCCTATCAACAGACTCTTTTTTAGTTTCTTGCAGAACAATTATATCCGAGTTTAGCTTCTTAAGAGTGTCTTTCACTAATGCTCTTTTACCCTCTCCACCTAGTCCTTGCACATTCCAAGAGACGATCCTCATGGATTATCTGCAATAGGAATCCCTGCTGCCTTCTTTCTACCAGCCTTACTCTGAACCCCATTCTTCCATTTCAAATTGCCCTGAAGTTTCTTCAATTCTCTAACCGATCTAGGTTTTAGAGAGTTGCCATCCTCTCCCAAAAATTTTTCTGTACTCCATTCTTTTTTCCTTTCTTATCTACCAAATAGATTCCCAACACCTCTGCTACCTTATCTGTATCCATCTCTGAACCATCCTTGCCATTAAATTCATCAACCTCCAAAGTCTGGACTTCCAATAATGGTGTCGATGTAGAAGAGGGAGGAACAATAGCAGGAGGGCCAAAACCTGTGACAAAACTGGGGGGGGGGGGTGCCAGAAGACGAGTGACAAGGCATACATTCAAGAGAAGGAGAAAATAAAGCAGAGTGACTAGGGGGGACAGGGGAGATAGTACTTCGAACTTATTCATAGCAATACTAGGTCCTTGAAGGATTTGCCTTGTGCAAGGATTCGGGTCAGAGCTTGAAAAACCTGTCTAGAGCCTAGATCGATCCCTATTCATGAGAGAAACATCTGGTTTAATATTAGAATTTCAGTAAGGAAGACGACTGAGTCAACTCAGAATTGCTCGCAAAGTCACCAAAGCTCAGACACTCGGCCTTCTTTGGCCCAGGCAAATGGCACTTTCAAAGATGATAAAGAACACCCCACTTTGCACTCTAGCCCTTTGGTGGAAATGAGGTTAAATGAGAAGGATAATTAAAAGATTCCTTCTACTTAAAAACCCAAGCTACCTCAAATCCTGCAGCTCTCTGGTTCTACTCAAGTGACCACTCGGAAGATCGGGGATGGAATCTCTCACAACAGATTTGCTAGCCTGGAACAGTTAGGGGAAATGTACCCGGAGAGTGAAGATTCTCCCACTACCCCTGTACCCTCTAGGTGTTTCGGCTGAAACGCCTCCTTTAGAGTATGATGAGCACTACAAGGTTCTTTGTCATCCGGTGCCCCCTTCTGATTGCTCCGATCAGGAAGAAGATGACTCTGATGACTCATCAGAGCCTTACAGAATGGAAGCTGAAGCCAACCTTTCTGGAAGCTACAGAGTCAAAGAGTTGCACTCAAATGTTTCAGCAAGCACCAGAAGTAAGATGACTGAGCCACCTTCTTTGACCGGCAAGGCTGGAGCTGTTTCCTGAGAACCCAGTCCATCTCTGAACCTCCAATCTCAACACAGGCTTTCCTGCTTGTTTGATTTCAATTGTTTGAATTGGTGGCAGCACCATGTTTGTTCCTTACTTTCTTTGCTACTCGAATGCATGATCAGGACAGGTCTTGATTGATGATTCTGATGATACAAAATAGCTTTATGAGATCTTGACCAGAATAAAAGATCTGGAGCAGATCCCATCATTTGCTATGGGAATTCTCTTATAAAGTGTATGTAACAGCCTTATAATGTTCATCTTCTCATTGTTTTCTGATCAGTTATCCTGACTAATATTAAGGAGATTAGGTCTGCTGCACTCTTGGTTAAAGACATGCAATACTAGATAAATTTGCAGTTTTGGATTGAGTTTCTTGCATGTCTTGGTGGCTGTCAAATTTGAACGTTAATTTTCCTTCTTGACTTTGCTTCCCTTCGAATAATTGCCTCGAGTATTATTTCTTTTTTTTTTTTTTTTTCCTTGGGGATAGATGCTACTTCGTTTCCTTGTTAGAAGTCTTTTTTGTCATTTGATTCTTAGTTCCTGTCAATAAAAGTGGCGGGAACCTTGGATAGAAAAGGAGGAAGGGTGAATGCCTCTACTCCTTTGCCTCCTATAAGGGTCCCCATACTCAGAAAGGGGAACTAAAATTGGATGGCTCAAGAAACTCCCTCTCCATGTTGAAATTTGGCATAAAATTTTGGAATGATTTGCGGCTCCCTTGTTTCGCTCTGTGTTTTCTTAGATGCTCTTTTGGGAATTTGTCATCTACATTGGTAAGGAAGAGGGGTTCTTACTGCCTGACACCTTCCTTTTCTCTTCCCCAACTTACCTAGAAAGCTTTATTTAGTCATTGGAGTCACTAAAATTTAAAATGATTTTTAGTTCTAAAATTCAAGAGGCCCATCACTCTCAACTTTCAAATTATGTTGGATGGGGACTCCAAAATCTAGCCATGAAGTAAGCCTTCCCATGCTCACATTCATTATATATAATTTTGCATGGAAATGTTTAATATAGGTTATTTGGTAATGATTTCTTAAATCTTTAATTGTTTTTATTTTACTTATAAATTTTTATATTTATCATCATTAACATCATTTTTTTCATTGGGCGATGTAATAGATATTCTTCTGACCCCCTCTCTCTCTGACACTTTATCTGTCTCTCTTTCTCAGTTGCTGAACTTGAAACGATCAAGATAAGAAAGAAAAAATTCCAAAAAGTTTTTGATGGCATTGAGGCGCTTCTTTGGGTTTTCTGATGGAGAGCTGATGAGATCAGATGCAAAGCCATGCTCAAGATTAATGAGACACACAGCTGGGGTTTTCACTGTGGGAGGAGCATTAGCTTTCTGGGTTCTTTGTAGATTGCATTATGGTTAGTACGTTTGCCTTATATTTTCCTATTTTTTATTTTTTTATTATTAATTTGGTGTTTATTTGATATTGTTTCTGTTATTGGCCCTTATCATTTTATATATTTTGCAGATAAGGTGACTACCCATTTAAATATTTAATTTTTTTAATTGATCAAAATATTGAAATCAAAAGAAAAGAAGATAGAATAAATATAATAGTACTCTCCTACTAGAGTACAAAGATCTACTAGTTTCCTGGGTCCTGCCCTGAAGGGCAGGCTACAATATAATTCTGCCCATCTGTTCCTCCCTTGCAAGAGAATCATCTAGGGTTCTGGCTCATATTATGATGCATCCAAACAAGTGTTAAGCCTTGAGGGCAGAGATGTAGGCTCTCTAATAATGGCAAAACATTTAGATGAGTAATCTGTTTTTTCTTTTCTTTTTTTTTTTTTTTTCCATCAAACCTCATTGTTTTGATGCATGAGTTTTTTTTCAAGACTTGGATTTATAAGGCTATAAGTAAAATGACAATGAATAATTAACAAAAACACATATTGTCTTCTAACATTTTTTTTTTCACATTCTCAGATTAACCATTATATGCGTGTTTTCTCATTAGTTCTAGTCTTTGCCTTTTGTTTTCCTATTTGTATTTGGTAGCAGTTGACATTTGTTTCTTTTATGCACTCTCTTTTCTCATTTGAAGTTTTGTTTCTCAA
Organism: Nelumbo lutea; assembly: GCF_056320005.1. Lineage (NCBI taxonomy): Eukaryota > Viridiplantae > Streptophyta > Magnoliopsida > Proteales > Nelumbonaceae > Nelumbo > Nelumbo lutea. The sequence goes on from NC_142690.1 coordinate 13,057,937, forward strand.
TTTGTTGGCATATTTAAGGTCTATTAATGGTAAGTTTCCCTTCTAATTTATAGTAGTATTTTGTGTTTACAGAGCTTCTAATCAAGCTCCACATGTTGCCTAGTCAATTTATGTATACTTCTATTTTTATCAGGGTAGGGGGGCATTGCTTAGGGCTGTCAATGGGTTGGGTTTGGTTCGGGACAGCCTTTTAGGCGTAAAATATATAAAAATTAGAAAAAAACTGGGAAACCTTTATATATTATTAACAAAATAATCAGTTCAGGTCTGAATTGGTTTGGAACAAGCAAGAACCAGAACTGACCCAATTAATAATCAGGAAAAAATCACAGAGTCAGAACCGATATAATTGGTTCAGTCGGTTGGGTAGAACCGACCCATTGACAGCCCCAGCATTGCTTAGTGCAATGGTAAAATTCAGTCTGACAAGTTTGATAACGCAGGTTAGCGTATGAGAGTAGCCACTTTGTGCGGAACATGCCAAAGGTTACGTCCATATTCAGTGCACCCCTCCCAAAACCCCAGAGAGCCTTGGGAGGAGTAGACTGGATATGGTCAATATTTTTTGCACAAAGTGGCCACTCTCAGACTTGAACCCACATTCTCACTCTTGCCAGCCCAAGATTACTTGTTATTTTAATATATAAAAATAACAAGTATTCTAAGCTATTGTGATTACCCAATGTTGGCCAGCAATTACTTGTTATTTTAATTTATATCTCTTTTTTCCCTTTTCTGACAAGTATTCTAAGCTATTGTGATTGAGATCATGTTACTTATTTCTTCTGAAGAAACTCAATCTATATCATCATACCTTCTCTCTTGCCAGCCAATCATGGATGTACACTCTAAAATGGCTCAACCTTCTGATTGTTTAGGCGTAACTGCATACTATTGCACTGAGGGTTTTTTGGTAACTATACTATTGTATTGAGTTGTAGCCATGCATTTTTTCTTGTATATATGTCCATTACCTATTTTATTTATTCGATATCTGGTGTTTTTCATACTTGTCTTGTTTCTATAGGTCCAAGAATAACGGTCCCAAGGAGTCTTAGGTGGGCTGCTTGCGGAGCTGTATCTATGAGCTCAACTTCAGCTTTATTGGTTCGCCTCTTTAGTCCAGAATGTGAACCCCAAAATATAGCTGCTTATGATAAAGGAAAGTGAAATTATGCCTTCTGTATTAGTTGTTTTGTCAAATTAATTTTCTGTATCTCTTTTAGAAGATTTTTGTAGTACATTTCTCAAAAGGGATCAGCATGGGGTTGAACTTCACTGGAATGAATCAGGAGATGCTTCCCAAATGGATATCTTTCTCGTTTTGAATTAAGCCTATGGAGATGTTAGTGTGATATGTGAATCTGGTTTCTTATTTTCTTTTCTTTTGGATCTATGGCTTAGTTGGGAAGGAGTGCAAATACAAGTAGAGTGCAAAACCTTGTATTTTGCATGTATTTGTACTGTAAATATTTGTATTTGTACTCTTACCAAACTAAGGCTATAGGTTAATGATCATACCATGGTTTTTAAAACGACTCGGAGACCGAACTGGTCATATATATATATATATATTGTCAGAACAGGCTGACTATTCAGTTTGAACGGTCAGACCATTCGACCCAGTAACTGGACCCCTGACCAGTTCGGTCTCCGGGTCGTTTTAAAAACCATGGTATGATCATTAACCTATAGCCTTAGTTTGGTAAGAGTACAAATACAAATATTTACAGTACAAATACATGCAAAATACAAGGTTTTGCACTCTACTTGTATTTGCACTCCTTCCCAACTAAGCCATAGATCCAAAAGGTTTTGACCGTTCGAACTGAATAGTCAGCCTGTTCTGACAATATATATATATATAAACAGTCAACCGTTTGAACGGCTAACCGCCTGGGTCAGTGGTTTGCTGACCAAAATCAATGGTTTTTGAAAAAAATCTGATTTTGGGGAAAATCGGAACTGGTCACCTGACCGGCTCCCAGTTTTTCTGGTCTAACCATCCAGTCCGATCCGATTTTGAAAACCATGGATCATACAATACAACAAGCAGTGATCTTTTTATTTATTGCGAAACCATGTTAATTTTTTTTTTTCCGGTAGAAAACTATGTTAATCTATGTATAACTTTCTTTATATGCAAACATTTCCTATTGCCTTTGTCCAATGTCAAAGCCAGAGCTTAACTAGTAATGAGTGAGTTGACATGATGTAGTTTTTCTACTTTAGGTTCTGCTTCGAGTGACGACGCATCAAATTGGCTAATGCAAATTGTCTTCTTTTGCTTGGCTACTGTGCCTACTCATTTCAGGGTTTGGCATGCTCAATTTATGCATTGTTTTTATAAATTGTGTTTGATAAATGCTAATGGTTCTCTTCTTTAATATGAATTTTTTTTTATTGTCAAATAAAAAAAAAAGAGTAGTCCTTTTGCATTTTTAATATTTAATTCAGTTTTGAGTCAAACAGTAAGACGCCACTGAATTTTGAGTCAGTTGAGCTTTCATTTTCCAATGGGACTGGTTGAAACAGATTACATTGCGTTTGAGAAGTGTTTCCTTTATCTAGCAACAACCTTGAGAGCCATTAGTCTAGTGCCAATCCAATTCCCAATTTATTCTACCAAAAGAAAAAAAATGTTTGTAGAGGTGAAAGCATTATTCCCATTACATTCCCAGTCTCAAGTTAATACTATTTCCTTATTGTTTTTCCAATTTGAGTACAGATGAAAGAATTCAAAGAAACATCTCTATAAAACCATTGATCATCACTATTTGTCTAGAAAATTCTAATCAAATTCAAAGGCAGAAGATAGTTTCCACCCCGAGACAACTGGTTGTGAAGAAAAATTGAAAATGGCTCGAATCATGCTTTCCAATTAATTTTGGGAAGCAATTAGTTTTAGAAAGCATCTGCTCGCTCAACGTGATGCCCTTTGAATCTAAACGGAGAGCTTCATTTTGATGCCAGTCTTTGAATCAAACATCTTGCAGCCCTCTGTATGTACTTGAGATGAATTGCCGAGATTTCTCTAGATTGCAATTTCCAAGCTTAATTAAGTTTGGGAAGCAATTAGTTTTAGAAAGCATCTGCTCGCTCAACGTGATGCCCTTCGAATCTAAACGGAGAGCTTCATTTCGATGCCAGTCTTTGAATCAAACATCTTGCAGCCCTCTGTATGTACTTGAGATGAATTGCCGAGATTTCTCTAGATTGCAATTTCCAAGCTTAATTAAGTTTAGAGTTCAACTATGTACATTTGTTAATGTTGGTTGCATGTTAAATCTAGATTTCAACCAATAGTGTTGAAGTCTGTTTTTCACTGATTCACATTTTATAGTGTATTTCATATTTAACAAGGTATACTTACCATCATGTTCAATCAATCATATCTTTTGCTGTATAGTGCGACGGATGCATCATAGATTTTGCCTAAATTTATTCTGATTATAAGGGTTGAATTGGCCATGAGTCTTGACCAATGAAGCTAGTTAAGGATATCAACTCAGGACTTCTTCCAACTGAGACGAAGTTGGACTCTTAACTGATGGAGTTAAAGACTGGATGGAAAATTCCAAGGTCTCACAGCCTTCCTTGACCCTTGCCATGGAATCGGATCTGCTACTCATGCTACTTCCAACATGATTTGTAGCCACACATCTCAAACATGATTGCTGTCTATAGATCATGTTGGAAGCAATATGGATGGCGTCTTGTGAGTAGTATATATATATATATATAGAGAGAGAGAGAGAGAGAGAGAGAGAGAGAGAGATGTTCACGCACTAATGACCTAACTGGGTATTCCCCGATCTGAGTTGTAGCCTGGCCCAGCTTGGCCCACAAAATCTAGGGCCATGCCTGGTCCAGAATATAGGATTCAAGTCTAGCCAGCAGAAAATAGGAATCTTAAATGTATTTTATAATAGAAAATATATGGTACCTATATATCTGCAATATGCATATAAGGAATATCACTAATTAATATAGAATAAAGATTCGATGTATAGGTTGTGTGGGTGCTGCTCGTCCAGGGCTCAGCCCAAGGTTTTCCTACATAGTGGACTGAGCCTGGGCTCAAGATATTGGGCTGAATTTAGAGTCTGGTTCAGAGTATCCATAGGGCAGGCAGTATACTGGGGCTGGGTGGTCTGATTCTCACCACAACCAAGATATGATGTCTCATTTCTCATTCTATTTAGTTAACAACCAGAATTAGAGTAATAGTCGGACTTTAGCATTGGTGTGGAATTCTTGTTAATTTAAACATTGGATCGGACCATTTCTTTAGTGATATTTTAGGCTTTTAGATTCAAAACCTTTTATTGTAATATTTTCTCATTGTTTGGATTTCTAGGGCGATTTTGGACATAACTTCCTTTCCTATCTTGATTATGCTGATTTGACATAACTATTCCTTTTTTTTTTTTTTGATAAAACAGCAGCGACTACACAAAACCGGGTGTAAGACTTCCTAGGAGGTTCCCATTATAGCCCTATTATTGCCCAAGCACACATAACTTTAGTGTTTTGATGGAATCGGGTGCATTAATACGGATATGATCTTACCTAATATAATTACTCAATTATTTTAAGTTCAAGTTCACATCTCCGCCCCGCAGAGAACCTTCTCACAATGCCCCATGTCACATCTCTGCCGTGTTTTGGGAACATCTCCCAATGATGACATCATGGAGATGTTTCCAATACACAGCAGAGATATGGTGTGGGGCGGAGATGTATTCATCATCGTCATCATGGTCATGAATTCTGATTTATTTCAAGTTCCTACTATAATGAATGATTCAGAGGGGCTGAACATTCAAGTATTCATGTTCTATATAGTGTTGCATGGACATTTATTTAGGAGAGTCCAAGCAGCATTGGTTTTACCACAAAATGAACCCGAATTGTGGAATTGTGAAATTTGTAAGATAGAAGATTTCTATTCGACCAGCAACGCAGTAAAGCAATATACAACCTGATCGAAATACAATGTAAGACTGATTTGTAGTTGGACTAATAAAAGAGTGGAAGTGAAATCGATTTCTGCCCAACCCAATTCTATAGATTTCAAATGACACTTCACCCTGTTAGGAATTTCCATGCATATTGTCTCACACTGTTACACATCAATCCACCCTTCAGCTAGAAGTGGCAAGAACAGATATGGAAAGATAAAAGGCAAGCTGGTAACATCATTTGGTTAAAAGTGATTAGATGGAATATATATACCCATTAGTAAAATTAGTTTGAATTTTGTATTTTTTTTCTAAAGAGGTTCAAATTTCCAACAAGTTATTTTGAATTCAATTTGTTCATAAAATACAATAATTATTTTAATTAATTTCATCAATAATTTTAAAAGTTCAATTTATTAATGCTACTCAATATCCAATCTCATCCATCCAGGGCTATTAATGGGTTGGGCAGATCGTAATTATATAGCCTTTTGGTGCACATAATTATGTCTCCCAATCATAATTGTTTGGGATCATGTATATGTACATTAGCATATAACAAAGATACCCCGTCATAATATCTAATTTTCTATTTCATAATAAAAAATGCTTATTTGTGTTAAACTACGGTGCGCTTTGAATATTTTTTGTACATTAAATCAAAATTCAAACCAATCATGTTAATGATGTTACATTCATTACAAGTTGTATTTTTATCAATTTTTACAAGATATACTCTTATTATTAAAAACTTCAGCATCATCAGATATTCAAGTGTGATACATCGCTTTTGATGAGGGGAAATTTGGCTCGACCTATCAACATTAGGACACGTGGAAGCGACCTATTGATTGGACGATGACTCGATACTTCCTGTCACTTCAACAATCCATGTCACCTCAGGTACCTTGGGCATCTCAGCCAAGATCGAGGCCGAAGCAACTTGCGATGGCCTGACCGGCTGAGGTGACATGAACCAACTTTTAGAAGTTAGCTAGCTGTCTCCGATCTCTTCGGGATCACAATGGACGTTTGCGAGCCTTATCCTCATCCCACCCAGATCAGGCGGACTCGATAAGCCTTATCAACTAGCACAAAGTCTACCTCCTGGTGCGGAATGGACTCCTAGCAGCATGGGCCAGAGATCTCGGAGGAGTTTTGTTAGACCCACGACAACTCACCTATATAAGGGCACAAACCCCAACGCCATAATGTATGTGCGATTTATTGCTCACCAGCCTACTAGCATACAAGCATTCAACTCGCACAACAGAGTGCTAACTCAAGCATCAGAGCACGCACACCGGGTAAGCCATCCCAGGTCCTCTGAACCTTTCTCTTTTGTAGTTCGACCAGCCAGCAAAGCATACCGATGTTTGAGTTGCCCTACAGCTAAGAGCATTCAGATCGTGCACCATCAATTAGCACTGTCTATTGGAACTGTGACATAAAAGCTAAGTTCCTACCTTATATACTTTCTGCGAATTTCAATGACCTCCCCAAGCACAACAAGAAAGTTGAGATGCCTATCACCCGGGAGGTAAGAGCAACCAACACTCAACCCATAACGCCCCTCCATGACCATTGGATAGGTTACTATGCCTTTCACTCTTCCAGGAGTGTTAGCAGCACAGAACCCAGCCTTTGTAGCATAGCAAGTCAATGCACCTTTGCCCCATGTGAACGCCGCTCTCCCAGTCACAGAGCCATCCATGGTTCCTGTGGGATAGAAACACGACAGTTCCATGAGCTCATGTTGAGTGTCCAAATCATGAACCTACAGATACAGTCTTGGGAGCAAAGATTCAGAGCATTTATTACACCACTGCCTCAACAATATCAACAGTACCAACACCAGTTCTCGCCTCTTCCTTGGTAGAACCAGAATCAGAACAACTCCAACAGATGCCAATCAACACCATAGGGTCCATCTCCACCTTGGGACCTAGCACTAGGCCGGCGTCCATCACCACCTCGACAAGTCATAGTCGACCAGCGAAATAACCTGCTGCAATGCAGCCACCAGAGTGATTAGCAGCAAAGATCGCAGAATGAACAACATCATCAGGACCAACATGAACAACGGCTCCAACAACATCGTCGTCAGAATGACAGACAACCGAGTAATCAACAGCCTAGAGTTAGGGGTGAGGATCCAGTCCAAGACCCTTCCTATCACCTCAGCCATTAGGATCTAGCCCGTGCTCGCGAGAAGGTTGGCAACCAAGATTAGATCCCTGTTCGTGACAATGTCCAAGACGGAGAGAACACCAAGGTCAAGACTCCGACCAATATTGAGGTAAACAACACAAATGAGGTAACCAAGAAGTGACGCCACCAACATGCACGCCATACCTCAGGTAAGAGTAGCGCTACCCCAACAACGGAAGCAGAGAAAATAACGGAAGCAGTGAGCTCGGTAGCTACATAGCCGGCTTTAATTCCACTGAGTTGGCCTTCCCCCTAGCACCTGAAATCCTCTCAACCCTACGACCGAAGAACTTCAAGACACCTGCACTGGAGACTTACGATAGGAATCCAGACCCTAATGACCATGTCGATGGATTTTGGTCTCTGATGCTACTCACAGGAGCAGATGAGGCTTGTCTCCATGTGGCCTTCTCAACGACCTTCAGAGGAGATGCAAGATTGTGGTACTGAGGTCTCCCCCTAGGCTCGATAAAGAATTGGAAGCAGTTCTTTACGACACACTTTGCCACAACTAAGAAGTGCCCAAAGTTTGTGACTATCCTTCTAAACATGGTCCAATAAGAGAATGAGTCCTTAAGGGACTACATAAAAAGATTTAATCTGGAAAGACTATAGGTACTGAACCTTGACCTGGCCGTGTAGTTTGCTGTAGCCCAAAGAGGAGTACGCCACCCTGATCTCTGTTGGCATCTCGAGTTGAACCCACCTAGTTCTATAGAGGTGTTCCTTGAAGAAGCCGAGAAGTTTATCAAGGCATGAGTGGCTCTCGGGTCTTGGCTAGAGCTGCACTAGGCTGCAAAAAGGAAGAGAACTGAAGAAGAGGCGAGCAACAGCAAGCACCAACGGTGAAAGAGTAAATCGCCAAAGAAAAGTAGATTACCGCGCAGTAGGTGAAGCAAGTCGCCAAGAAAAAGCCGGTCACCACCTCGAGGTTCTGGATCAGGTCGGCGATCTAGAACCCCTCCAGTTCAGAGAACAAATTACACCACCCTAAATGCAAGACGGGGTGAAATCCTAATGTCGATCAAGGACACCGACTATGTTAAATAGCTACCTAGGATGTGAGGAGATCCCTCAAACCGTAACCCGAACCGGTATTTCTATTTCCACTGGGATATCGGGCCCGATACAAAGAGTTGCTACAATCTGAAGGACGAGATCGAGGAGCTGATCTGCCGCGATTATCTAAGAAACTTCATCAAGTATGAAGATAGAGACAAAGATCATTGGCTTGCCGAGTAGCGAAGAGACACACTAGAGTCAAGTAGGCAGAATGAACGTGACCAAGTACCTCAGGATCCGCTAGCAAAAGAGACACCAATCCATGGGTAATCAATATGATTGCTGATGGATTAATTGTAGCGGGTTGCAGCGTAGCAGTGGGCAAGATAGTGGTCCAGGAGCTCGAGCACGAGGAGGGGAACCTATCGAAGTGCCCTCGGGTGGAGGAGGTGATCTAATTCACCGAGGACGATGCTCGCGGGATCCAGTACCCGCATGATGATGCCCTCGTTGTCAAGATGATCATCAACGACTTCAAGGTGAAGTGGATCCTAGTCGATTTAGGAAGCTCTGCAGAGAGATATGGGAGAGAGACGACCAACCTAGAAGCTAGCGCGTGATCTCCAGAATGCCAAAACTCGAAATGGGACCCCAAGGCCCCTATTTATAGCTGCTGTAGTCGATCATGGATGGCTTAGATCAACTTGATCCAATGGCTCCTGTGAGAGCGGTCGCACGACTCTCGAGGTCAAAATTGGCTGAACACGGGTTTTGGCATATGTAGAGTTTATAAATCCGAGTGACGTCTGTTCGTCCCCGATATGCGATTTAGCTTTATGGTTGAGCCAGTTGGATCATTACGGTTTGACCTCTGGACTAGACCTCGACTAGGATGAAGACCTGGCCAAATGCACCCAAGCTTGTCATGAACTCTCTGTACCAGGTCAGGACCCTAGGCACAGGGAGTGGGGGCAATTGATGAGTGGTAATTTGGCATGACCTATCAACACTCGGATACATGGAAGCGACCTGTTGACTGGGCAATGACTCAGCACTTCCTGCCACCTCAAGAAGCTAGGTCACCTCGGGTACCTCAGGCACCTTGGCCAAGACCGAGGCCCGAGTATCTTGCGATGGCCTAACCTGCCGAGGTGACATGTAGCCAATTTCTAGAAGCTAGCTAGCTGTCTCTGACCTCTTCGGGATCATGATGCACGCTTGCGAGCCTTATCCTCAACCCGCCCGGATCGGGCGGACTCAATAAGTCTTATTAGCTAGAACGAAGTCCACCTCCTTGTGTGGAACAAACTCCTAGCAGCATGGGCCGGAGACCTCGGAGGAGTTTCATTAGACCCATGATAGCTCACCTATATAAGGGCACCAACCCCAACATCATAAGGTACGGGCGATTTATTGCTCATTAGCCTACTAGGCATTCAATTCGCATAACAGAGTAATAACTTAAGCATTGGAGCACCCACACCTGGTAAGCCACCTCAGGTCCTCTGAGCCTTCATCTTTTGTAGTTTGATTGGCCAGCAAAGCAGACCGACATCCGAACTGCCCTCCGGCTAAGAGCATTCAGATCGCGCACCATCAACTTTATCATTAGTTAAAGTTTTTTGCTTCAAGATGCAATTTATGCGGTATACATTTTGCTTGATTATTTTCCTCATGATATATTTATAATATCATCATATTATGCTATTCAAATTTATCAATTCAACAAATAAGTAGGTTTTTTTGTTGGAGTTACAACTTACAAGTTAGAAAATAAGTGTCAATTATAATTGGGTGTTATGGCTCTCCCCGTCCCCACTCCGCCCTGTTGCCATTCCTACTTGCAAGCAAGTTGCAACTTGGAAATTATAATTGGGTGTTAAAAAAAAGTGTCAATTATAATTGGGTGTTACGGGGGCCAAACCCGATAGTACCGATTATAGACCCTCGTTCACAATTGGTTCTGCCCATTTAACTATCCGTCGGACCTACCTTCACCCAATTCATTTTGAACCCGAATATATAATGAATCAAATTTGGATCTACTCATATCCGATTCGATCCCTCCGTTCGAGGACTATAATCCTAATCTGCATGTGTACGAGTTGGTTACGGAGTCAATATGCAGAGACAAAATCAACCCCCAAGAATAGCTAACGGTAGCAACAAACGCAGTTGGACACAGTCTCTCTCCTCTCATGCAAGTGACCATTCTCTCTCTCTCTCTCTCTACATGTATATAAGCCGACCTCTCTGCAGCTCCAGAGCACTCGCTCTTGTCTTCATAGCTTGTCTTCCCAACACCCAAAGAACAAAAACCTCCACTACTATTCAACAATGGCGGCTTCTTTCACCTTCAATACATCTCTCAGCTCTCTTCCCTCTGGCCTCAACGATCACGTAGGACCCTCTTTTTGTCACTCTATTATTTTGCTCGCAATTAATTCATCTTTTTAATTTTGATTTGTTTTTCATTCATGTTGTTGATGGTTCAGAGTTCAAAGCTTCTTCAAGTTGCAAGAGGGAGGCTTGGGTTTAACAGAGCAACGGCTGAGAACGTAAAAGTCTTGGCGGGTAGCAAGAAATTTGAGCTGAGGTGCTCCGGACAGAGAGACATGGATTTCAGCACATCGGCTTTGGCTGATGGCGTAGCTGAGTGCTTGGAAGGTTTGTATTTTGAAGATTTTGATTTTTGTTAATTTTCTTTAGTGGGTGTATTTAATTTTGTTCCATTTCAGCAGATATGGAAGTGAAGGAGCCGAGTGTTTCAACCACTTTGATGAATTTCGGGAATTCGTTTGATCCTTATGATGCTGTCAGCACTCCCCTTTACCAGACAGCCACATTTAAGCAGGTGAGAGTGAGACTGAAGAAACAAGATGAGAATTTAATGGTGATGTTTTATAATCACTGCAAGTGAAACTTCATGTCATAATCTGTTAATTTCCTATCTCCATATTTGTTTTGCAAAGAGTGAAGATATATAGAATTTTGGTTTCTGGGTTGAGAATTTCAATGCTGAATTCAAGATATTCGTTTTAACGTTTCATATGTTTTGGTTGTATTGCAGCCTTCAGCAACTCAGTATGGCCCCTATGACTATACTAGAGCCGGGAATCCCACCCGTGATATATTAGAAAGGTGAGAGGTTCTGGGTCTATTTGAAGTAGTTCAGCATTGACAATCTCTGGTCTGTCCTTGATGGTCTTGTTTGTACTGTCAGGTTCCTTGCCAAGCTTGATAAGGCCGAACGCGCTTTCTGCTTTAGTAGTGGAATGGCTGCTCTCTCTGCTGTCACACATCTAATTGGAACTGGTGCTTGTCGACCTTCTTGAATTCTCTGATTTAATTGGTACCAGGCTCTCTTTGTAATCTTCTTAACTTCCCAATTTCAGGTGAGGAAGTTGTTGCTGGAGAAGACATATATGGCGGTTCAGATCGTTTGCTGTCACAAGTACTTCCCAAGAAAGGAATTGTGGTGAAGTAAATATCTTTTCCTACCTTCAACTGCTCTTCCTGATTTTGTAAGTTGTAGCTGCAGTTGATGTTGAGAAAACTTGTTATTTTGTGCAGACGAGTGAATACAACTGATCTAGATGAGGTTGCAGCTGCAATTGGGCCATGGACTAAGCTTGTGTGGCTGGAGAGTCCAACTAACCCTCGCCAACAAATTTCTGATATTCGGGTAAGAAGTGGTGTTCTTTAGAATCACTAGAAACTGAAATACAGGGTCTCTTCTTTTAGTCAGGCTTTCTTTAATTCTTTTTCTTTTTTGTGGGGAACACTTCTCTAATTGATATTGACTTAAGTGAGAGTAAGCGATAAAAGTTTGGCATCCTTTTAGAGGATGTTTTCGATTTTCAGTCTGTTTTCTTTTTCATCCACTTATTTGTTAGAGAATGAAGTTCTGGATTTTCTGAAGGTGCCAGCTAGCTAGATGGTAAAGTCTCTTAGGAAAAAGGTGGATTTTCCCACCAAGAAAAGCTAGCTCTTGAGTCTTGTCTATGCCAACAAATTTGGTATCAGGATCTCTACTAAGATTTTTTCTTTTTTATTGCTGAAAGAATAGAAATATCCATGGTTCCTCTTTATCCAGGGATTAGTTTTGACACTTTCAGTTTCAAATCCTTTTGTCTTCATATGCATCATTATCATAAAACTTTCGCTAGTATATGAAGCATACACTTATTACTCTTTTTATCTAATATTGGGATGCTTCTCCAACTTTTCCCCTTCTTTTTCCAGAAAATATCAGAGATGGCTCATGCACATGGTGCCCTTATGCTGGTGGATAACAGTATTATGTCCCCTGTACTTTCACAGCCATTAGAACTTGGAGCAGGTAATTGCATATAGCCTCGGATGAATATATACAGGTTAAAATAACTGCAATAGCCTCCTATTTCAACTTTCACTATGCAATTTTAATTATTCCTTCTTTTTTTTCAGACATTGTAATGCACTCAGCTACAAAATTTATATCTGGGCATAGCGATGTCATGGCAGGTGTCCTTGCTATGAGGAGGGAAAGGTTTGTAACTTTTACCATTTGTTTATAACTATCACATATTTTCTCCATTGAAGTTATTGTTGTTTGACTTCTTTGCCATTTTTTTTGTGTTTATTTATTTACTAATCTACTTTTCTGCAATAATTAGCTTGGTCAAAGATATAGCATTCCTGCAAAATGCAGAAGGCTCTGGTTTAGCTCCTTTTGATTGTTGGATTTGCTTACGAGGTATCAAGACAATGGCATTGCGGATTGAGAAGCAGCAGGTGCAACACCACCTTTCCTACTTATACTAAACCCAAATGATTATTATTTTTTTGTTAAATATCACCATTAAATATTTAACAGAGGTTTAAGGTCGGTTTGATGATTTATATGAAGGATTTTTTTTTTTAAATATCTTGTACTGGGTTTTCTTTTTTGTTTTGTTTTAAGACTTTTTTTTTTCTTTCTAATCCTTTATTTAAGTTCTCATAGCTACTGTGGCTTTTACATCCTTCTTCAGGAGAATGCCCAAAAGATTGCTGAATTTCTTGCATCTCATCCTAGAGTGAAGAAAGTTAACTATGCTGGTCTTCCTGGTCATCCAGGACGTTCATTACATTATTCTCAGGTATTTACATTTGAGAAAGTTGGAAGGATGGACAATCAACCAGGAAAAATTCTCTTACATTCCACCTTTTTGCAGGCAAAAGGTGCAGGTTCTGTGCTTAGCTTTGAGACAGGGTCGTTGGCACTCTCCAAGTACATTGTGGAAAATACCAAGTACTTCAGCATTACTGTCAGTTTTGGTAATTATTTCTTCTAATCTCAAAGTTCTTCCAAATGATTTCCAACAGTTTATGGGTTTGATATTCACTGATATGGTTCCTCATTTTTCTTCAATTATTTTCAGGGAGTGTGAAGTCACTCATTAGCATGCCCTGCTTTATGTCCCATTCAAACATACCTGCTGCTGTCCGTGAAGCCAGAGGTTTAACTGAAGATCTTGTTCGAATCTCTGTGGGCATTGAGGATGTGAATGATCTGATTGAGGATTTGGATCATGCAATTAGGACAGGACCCATGTAGAGTGCTTGTTGATTTCAAATAGTCGATTTTCTGGTGCGTCATTCTACAGGAAACTAGAATGTTTCATGAACAAGCATTTGATCAGCTTGGTTTGATAGTTGGATTTAGTGGAATTTTTTGGTAGAAATAATTGGATTTAGTGGAATTTTTTTGGTAGAAATAAGTGGAATTCTTACTCTAAACTATTTGGTTCCTTCTTTTTATTTATGGGCATTCCTAATTTAAATGTGTTGGGTATACTTGGTCTTCATTTCCAGGTTGGAGTAGTTCATACAGTTTTAAATGTCATTTTAGAGTAAAAATGAGCTGAGACTTTATTGATTGATGCAAATCCATTAAATTCAAAACTACTCAAATCTTTGTATTATATGCCATTGACCAATAACTAATACGCCTTGCCTTGAAATCCAATGAGCTTTGAATGAAACTACAAATGGAAAGAATAGACCATTGGCATGCTTGGATTGCATCTTGAATGAAACCATTTCATTTAACCACAATGCGCCTCATTTAAATTGGAATCAATTTAAGAAGGAACTTATGTTCTCAATGGATCACAAGATCATTTCATACCAGGATGGAGAGACAACAAGTAGCATATCTGCTTTGTTTTTTTTTTTCCTAAAGGGCTCTGCAACACAAACTACTTCAAAGCAAAACCCATTATGGCCATCTCTTGAGCTTGGAGAGGGGCTTTGAACAATAAGGATCTCCAATCTCCTAATGAAGTGCTTAAGGTTGACTGCTGGTTCTGGGGACAATATCCACTTCATTGATCCCTCCTGTGGAGAATTCCCTCAACAAGAGCAAGGGTTACCTGGACACACTAATTGTTCAGCGAACTGTGGAACCATTGATAATGTTCCACACGCCAGTAATAAAATACATGGGACCCACACCTTTCACAGTGGGGCCCATGAACTTATTACTGGCGTGAAACACTTTCATTGATTCCCATCCCACTGAACAGCCATCGCGTTCAGCTAATCCAAATTCCATTAACAATGACATGCCTATTCTTGTATTCCACATACTTACTGACTACTGAGAGACTAAGTGGACATCCTCTTGTGGGGGCCCAACCCAAAGGATACTTCATGAAATTAACCACAAGGAAGGGTATGGGCAACAACAGTGAGGACCATAACGACCCAAATCTCACAATGGGCCCTCTAAAAGGTATGGAAGATCAAATGCCATATGACAATCCACCATTTCTTATGGCTTCTTACTAGTGTTAGACTTCCAACAAGGGCATTCCTGAAGAAAAGAAAAGTTCAAGTAGATAGATATTTCCAGGATTTGTTGTCATGTCTTAGAAGAAGATACTTGGCACATATTTGCAGAATGTGTGATTACCAAACAGATGTGGATGATTCCTGAAAGAAGCTTTTAAGAAGGTTGCTTGACAATCTAGACCATGATTGTTGAAGGATAATTAGTCCTGTAATTTTAATTCTGCAGCACTTTGATGAGTATAGTTCCATAGGGGAGCGGCCATGAAAATCCAGTAAAATTGTGAGTAGTAGTCAAAGGCAGTGTTTTAGAATGACCTTAAGTCTCCAATTGTCAGGTTTCATGTGGACAAAAGTTAATTCTCTAGTCATCATCTTCCATTGACTGGTTTGTCTTTAGGCCAATGTTTTGAGATCTAAAATAATGAGGTTTTACCTCTCATTTCCAACCTTAGAATTAGCACTGCTGAAGGATGTCTTTATCAGCTTATCTCTTTGTCAAGTAGATAACATAGAAGGGAAAAAAAAATGAAAAAATTGGGTTTTCTTTCTAATTCTTTTATGGAATAGTGAACCCTCTGTAGTGTACAAAAAATGGAAAATGAAAAAGACACTAAACTGAAAACAAAATAAAGAAAAGATTGAACTTGAGGCAACAAATGAAATGATTACATTACAGAAATAAAAGAGATTTCAATCCTCAATCAATGAAAAGGTAGATAGTAGCCTTTTGTCTATGAATTACACTCTCTCCTAAATGAAACCACACAAATTATCCAAATATTATATGACTGACCTACTCTATTTACTTCTAATGCCAAAAATATAGACTAGACCACTTCTTTGGACTTCATGGTTATGGAGAACCATTTCTGTTCAAACTGTTTTGAAACTTCTTGTAGACGTCTTCCTTGGGTGATCTATCTAAAATCAATACCCATTTAGTTAGTGAAAGTTTACATACTATTCAATACAAAGACTAACATTTTGAAGCTTTCTTGATTTGAAATTGCTATGTACAGTCAATCACTTGTTTTCTATAGTTATCTAGTTACCCTGCAGCAGAAAAAACACAATCAAAAGATCAGGAATTAGTGTTGCCAAAATTGAATGGTATGGAGAATACAAGTCAAAATGAAATAAATTCGAAATAGGGAGATTTTAAAACTCATTAAAATTTCTCTTTAAAAATTATATGGATGATATTCAAAAAGAGTTTAGAGATATGAATTTTCTGAAATTCCAAATGATATAACGAACTTCTACCCATCTTATACATAAAAAACAAACCAACTAGATTTGTTCATTATAGTAATTATCGATTAAAGAAGTTCTAGGGCCTTCTACATTTGAGATGCAAGCTGGTACATGCAATACAATTTAGCCAAAGGCACATTAATCCTAACTTAAACAGAGAATCTGAACATTATTACTCGTTTTGAGCTACATGAATTGCTACAGGACATTAGATGTTTATGAGTTTTGACATGGAAATGAAGTAATTGATAAAAACTTATGAATTGGAGGATAGGCCATTTATATCTAATCTTATTAGAAGTTGTGATGCTAATAAACATTAGAGTATATCTTTGACCTACTGTATTCTAAGTTCAAGCAAAGTCTTAATTACTAAGGTTTCCTAGTGCCTGGGATATGGGCCAAAAGATGCTGGCTGAAGTTAAACATACAAGCATGTAGAAAATATTAATCTCTACACAGTCATATGAAATAGAATCTGCTTCATCGTACCAAACAAATTCAACATTTCAGAAGTATATATCAACTAAATTTGATCTTTAGTCCATAAGGCTAAACCAACATTTCATCAAGTCTCATCAATCAGAAACATCAATCCAGGGTCATCAGGGATTGGAGGCACTTCTAGAAACCTTTAAGGGAGATTGCTTCTTGTTCATTCATATCTGATAAAACATATCTCCATTATAGAAAGGATATTGGATTCACTCCAGGGATTGAGATTGATGTTCTCCCTGGGCATCCAGAGGCAGGAGGCAGAGGGAGATTTATAGGTGGTGGTCAGTTGAAGGATGAGGAGGGACGTTGGATCCAGTGACAGCACATCTAAGAGGCTATATATTTGGTGGATAAAGAGAACATGTCATTCGATTGAGTTCAGAGATCAGCTAATTCTTTAGTAATAGTCTTCCCAAATCATGTGTTCATAGAGCAAAGAATTATTTGGGAACTGCCTTTGCATAGGGAGTTGAGTATGCTGTACTTTTTTAAAGCTTCCAAGTCTGTTGGGACAGCCTTGATATAGGAGTTTGATCCTTGTCTCAGGCCACCTGTTTTCTGATATTCCCCATCTACTTCTTCATCTTTGTTTTTATTTAATTTATTTCCCAAGTTATCAATACAAAGACTAAGACAATATGGTTAATACAATCAATCCATTGGATTAGTAAGATTAATTGTAGTTCTATGCATTTCTTGTACCATAAACAGTTGTTTTCTTTGTGAATCATTCATTCACCCTTTCCTTTCTTTAAAGAATTTGTTCCAATTTAAAAACAAACTTCAACACAACCATATTGGAACTCCATTCTCCCAAATGGCAGCACCACCAGCCAAAACTCTTATGTTATTGCTTGAGCTACTACCCCGTACCCCCTTTGCTGCATGCTTTAATCTTTAAAGTTTTGTAAAAGCAAATGATTCTTTATCAAGATTCTTATGTTAGGTATATTGAGGTATCCAGATCTTTGGCCATCACTTTTTAATCTTGGCAGAAAGGATTTCCATATCAAGGGTTCCCTAATTGCAGCAACAACATATCTAAAAGTGGGTGCCGAGAGAAAGAATCTCACAACTTTGAAAATGATCCATCATCACCAAAACCTTCATAACTTAAGTCTTCTGAAATGGTATCCAGTCTCTTATTCTCTCCTGTTAGACCAAGACGCAAACTATCAGGAATCAAATCAAAGATTTCATGAAATAAGTGAACCATAAAAATCTCACCTTGGCATTCAACCTTCTGAGGGTAACCCAGGAAGTCCTCTACATCTGTTCCTAGGAATGGGGACCTAGAGTAATTCTCCAGTATATCTTGAAGTGATAACAACAAAATAATCAGTATTGACCAATAACAAAATGATCAGAATTGACTATTAGAAAAACAATCATCTCACTGATCGATCAAAATGATTGATTCTGCTCACCAGCACTCTGTGAAAAGTCAGTTGTCAAATCTGAAAGACTGAAATTTCGAGGAATCTGGCTTAAAAATCCAAATGAAGACATATCGTTATCCAGGAATTCATTCAGGGGTTGTGAGTTGGATTCTATGCCATTGAAAGATGCAACAGATGCATCCCCAATTGTCGGGCGTGTTTCCAGGACATTTCCTTCAGTACCAAAATTAAAAGCTGAACTGTTTGAATATCCAGGTTCTGATTTGATCACCATTCCATTCATTCCTGGCATTATTTCCATATGTGGGTTCTGAGTTGAGAGCATGCTAGTAGAGACATCTATCCTTCCAGTATGAGCAGGAACATCATCAACTATGTGCATACTTCTATTCACCAAGGGCACATCATTTATAAATGCATTAGGAGTATGAGGACCAATTGGATGATGCATATTCTCCAGCCTTGTAGGTGTAACTGCATGCTCTGAGATGCATGTCGGAGTCTGGTTTACTGCAACACGGTGACATCAGATTGCCAGTTGAATGGGTGTTAAAACTCCAAAACATGAACACATAAAGGCATAGTTTTCAAGGTGCCAAGGTGAGGCTAGGCGATGGATTTTTTTTTTTTTTATGTATAAAACATAGATACTGGGGTAATTCCCTAGATATCATAACCATATTTCCTTAATAATTAGTCATAAGTTTCATCAGGAAAGTATAGAGTTCATGTTGAAGTATAGAAAAGCAAGAAGAAGGAAAAGAAAATTTAAAAAAATATAGGGGCTGAACCCTTATTTTCATATAGGAGAAGAAGAAAAGAAAAACGCATTATTGTTATTACTAGTAGTAGTAGTAGTAGTAGTAGTAGTAGTGTTTGTGTTCATTAAAGCATTTAGCAGTGTTTGTGTTCATTAAACCCTATAAAATAAGAAAATAATAAAAAGAAATTAGTAATATAAACACACAAAATGAATTTTTTAGTTTAATAATGTCTATTTTATAATTATAATGTCAAAAAATAAAGAATAAAAAGTATTTTAAAATAGAAAGTACAAAACTGCTTGGCGATTAGGCGAGGCGAGCCTCAAAGGGTGCCTTGTCACCTAGGCACCTGCCTAGGTGTCGCCTTGACAATTATGCATAAAGGCCATCTTACAATATTTTTAGTGTCGTTATCCAAAACCTATATACATCCGGAGAAAAAATTATTAAATCTATAGGTCAATAGTTAAAGCAATGGCAAGAACAAAGCATGGAAAAAGTTGCAGCTGCTATCAAGTGATACTCCCAGAAATAAAACTGATGTATTATATGTGTGTGTAGGTGTAACCTGAAAAGAAAATTTATTTTCTTGATACAGTTTGCAATTGATGGCACAAGTGATACTCCCAGAAATAAAACTGATACATTATATGTGTGTGTGGGTGTAACCCGAAAAGAAATTTTATTTTCTTGATACAGTTTGCAATTGATGGCACAAGTGAGAGTGGGGGTTAACCCCCCCCCCCCCCCCCCTCCCCCCCAAAAAAAAAAGAGTGGTGGGGTTCTTAGGATTGAGTTTCGGGATTTGGTGAAGGTTCAGTGCTGTTCCTAAGGTAGGTAAATTTTCCCTAGAGATAAAAAAAATCTTTCTATTTTTTTTTTTTTTCCTTTAGAAATCTTGAGGGTTAAAGGGAAGCAAGGATCAATGGACATGATAGCAAAATAGGTTTCAGCAAACGAGGATTTCATGAAAGATGAATTTATAAAATAAAATTCCAATAAATCAAGAACGATTAAAAGAGATTCAAGAAGAAAAGAAAATATGCTAGAAGATCTAGCAAGAATGCAAAGAAGCAAGGAGCAATTAAAATAATCACAAATAGTCCATGATTCAAGAAAGAATGCAGAAAAATAAGATCTGAATGAAAGAAACAAGCAAGAAGTTTTAGATATTACCAAAAAGAAGATAGATGAAAAAGCATAGAAAACCCTTCAAGAACACCAATTCTTAAATATGAAAATTAAATCTTTATTGCAAAGACGGAATAGCAGAACAGAATTCATGCAACTGACCCTAGATAACTGTGACAAAGCTTAGATGATGATGTTGATTGGAAAAATCTATTACTTTTCCTTCTGATGACTTTACAAAGACGTATTTATAGAAGAGAGGTTTGTCTAGCCCTTAAAGATGCGTTTCTAATTCTGTTGCAACTCAAGTAAATAAATAAAAGGGCTCAATTCTCGTCACCAACCAATACCCTATCAATAAAACAATTGTAGCTCTCTCAAAACAAGTTAGATTTACAATATCTTAGTCTGTTGGATAGGTGACTCAATTACCTATCTAATAACACCAAAATCATGCAAAACAGACAAGTTTTGGATTCTAAGAAATACATTGAAATAAAAGTGACTCAGTTGTTTTTCTATTTTTTTTGAACTTTTCAAAACTCTAGAATCTCTAAAGTAACTCTTTGAACTAGTTTGATCCTTTAACTAATCTATCTCAAAGATACTAATAAATGTAAAATAGCATTTTAAAACTCAAATTGATCAAAAGTTTCAATAGTCCAAAAATTACAAATTTGCCACTAGTAAGGGAATTTTAAAAAACTTGATATCATCTTCCAAGGTTTCATCTCCTTTTCTACATGTACATTGGCTACCTTTTTGAAGCATTTTGAAACATGTACCTATAAAAAAAAGAAGCATTTTGATACATGCATTTTTAGTCATTTTGTAATAATCATTAATTCCTGTTTCTTGTATACTTTTTTGTAAACATTGATCATTGACTAATTTTTGTTCTTGATCCAAAGAAAAAAATTAAGATGGGTTTAGTTTAACAACAAATTATATCAACGAATACCTACAAAAGTTGCACATTAGTACTCCACTTTTCTTCCTTTTCTTTTTCCACCTTTCTTATGTATTAAACTGGTCAAGATGAATATCTCTACTAAACCACTGATTTAAGGTTTCCATACAGATGGGCCTTAGTAGCAGGATTATTTGCACAGTTGAGTACTAATACCTCATACAAGGCTCTAGCATCCATTAATACTTTTTTCAGGCCAAGGCTGACAAAATGATGCCATAGGAACTACTAGAATAGAATGATAAACATAATAAGTATTAAATTTTACACAGAATAAAAACAGTCACAGCATTAAAAAAGAAATCAATGATGTGGAAAGTGTTCATACATTGTGATAAATGAGATCCATTAGAAACAGGTAGAGAAGCAATGCCACCTGTGCTTATTTTATGCATCAATTCAACCTGTTTCTCCAGCAACCTGTTGAAAATCAAAATCTGATTCTTCACCATCAACCTAACATGGTATGCCTTGAAAAATTCCCTATTCTCTTCTTCAAGCTTTTGCCAAACTGGAAAACAAGAATGACTGAAGAAGTAAATAGCATATTCACTTTCTGATGTAACACAAAACAATCTTCCATTAAATAGGTTACCACTAATGGAAATAAAGCTCCTTTTTCTTGTGAAAGAACTTCATTACTATATTCCCATCGACCTATTTCTTTGCAGCATACTTCCTCAGAAGAAGGGCTGAGGTTGGCCTTTTAAGGGAACTTCTCAATTAGGAGACAGACAAGATAAATTAGTTCTTGGAAATAGAACTTGAGTCCCATGTAAAAGCATCATCATATTGGAAGAAGGCAACAATTATAACATCAATCTCGGAGATTTGAAGTAGTAATCCAACAATGTTAGTTTGGAGAAATAGACTAGTATTTTAGTGAAGTCCCCGCCATTATCAGTTGTCTTTTCTTTTATTTACTTGTTCTTAGTCTTTCTGGGCCTTACTGGGCCTATTATTATTTCTGTTATTACTGATTAAGGATTGTGTTGGGCAGCAGGGGCATAGATGTCTTTGTGTTTATTGTTTTAATAGAAGCATATAAATTCTATTTCTGGGCGGCAGAGAAACCAATTCTAATCTGCGCCCTTTTCTTCTTCACATTCTTCTTCTCTTCTCTTCTCTTTCTCTCTTCTTCTTCTGTTATTTCTTTTTTTTTTTTTTTCCTACTGAAGCTACATCAGAATTTTGATCGACTGAGAACATCACCCCCTATCTGTTAGACTGAAAGTGGGTGGCATCATGGCCCTACATGATTATGCTCACTGCTGTAAATTTCAGATGTTTGATACATGAGTCAAGAGAAGCACTTAGCACAAATTGATGCAATGCATTTTCTTAATAGCACAAATATCAAAATTTGCTTTTGAAGTTGCAAATTTATAATAATTTGTATCATATCATAATGGATAATAGAACAGCATGGATCTCCTTCCCTCCTTTTGTCTGTACACTTTCTCCTGTTATTATGAAAAGGGGACAACACCCTAATTTTCTATTAATATAGTAATATTTGAATTGAAAAAAAAAATAATTGATTTAATGCCTTGCAAATTAACTCAAAGGCCAACTAGATCAGACCATGAGTTAGCTCAGATAGTCAGATTGATGGCTCACCAAGCTGTGCAATTTTAAGTCTCATCACAGGCATTCCTAATTACAGAAAAAGGGAGTTGATTCCATGCATGCAGCATAATAAAGTATACATTAATCCGCTTGTTGTATCATCGAGATTTATTCCCTTTACGATCCATTCTCAAAATATCCAGCCTTAGTTCTAGGACTACGCTATCCTTTTTACCCTCGTTAAGGACATCAAAGTTTCAAAGCTCTTGAGTAGAAAACAATAAGAAACAAGCTGCCCAATCTCTACTCACTAATACTTCGGTGAAGGTTCTCCATAATACATAAATACACAACTATAGAACATTCTTGTTTTGGACTTATTTAAGAACTATCCAACTAGACAACTCATGAGGGAGATTTCTCTGCCTTTCACCTGTTCTTTTTAAAACCTTGACAATGATGCTTTGTCTTTTAAACTAAAGGAGCATTCCCTCCTTCACGTACCCCCAAGATGTGAGGATCACTGAAGCAAGCATGATTCCCCATATGATTTCATAAATTGATTAACCTATAGAGATGGAAAACAAGCTTTCCTGTTGGAGATCAGGGCTTTAGAGTTGTGGATCTCTCAGAGTTGCTGGTGATTAAGCATCAAAAGTAAATTTTAGTAGTTGAGGATATACTGTTCAATGAGATTAACAGCTTAATAACAATAAAACAAGATCTTGAAGCATGACAATAGTAGACACAAATTCAACAATCCACTAATTTTATATGGTGAATAAGGTTAAATGGGAAAACGGATTGCATATATTCAAGTCTTGATCTCAAATTGTTTTAGCAGAAGACAACAGATTTGGTTAACTAGGCATTATCCACTACCCATACACAATGCCCTGCCATATCAAAAAGGGTATTTGGTAGTTAAAATTAAAAAAATAAGTCTTCATGCTAGAGTATGTCATACTGAAAGAGACATAACTTGGCAATAAATCCTAGATAATGATTACCAAGTTCAGTAAAACCAGGCTCTATGGTTGCCTCTTTCATTAGAGTCTCAACAACCTCTTTTTGGTTCATATATAGTTGCAGACATCGTTCTATAAGATTTTGTACCTGCAATTAGAAAATATGCATAGAGAGATGTCACAAGCATGGAATAATTTTTTACTTCAAATGATGTATCTAGAAAATTAAAATTGTGCATGTAATTATAAGGGCAAAATTGATTGCAACTCAAATAAGAAGATATACTGAGGTACTTCTCAAGTACCAATTCTAAGAAAATCAAGCAATTCTCATTAAAAACTGTTTGCATCTTTTGCCACAGACATTATAAACATTTTATGCATAAAATTCTGCTAGGGTTAAGTTCATTAAATGTTTTAATGTGGATACAGAGAGTTACCCTTACCTTTATGCTCCTTAGTTGCTAAATGGAACATATCACTCAACTAGATCAATAAATCTACTATCAAGCTCACTTCTTTAGCCAGGATCATAAAGCTAAGGGTAACTTTTATTATTGGTCATCCTTGTCTGAGCTGTATTTATTTTTTATTTTTGGGAGGGGGGGGGGGGGGGGAGAACAAGATCAGTCAGGGCCTTTATTTCCATATTTTGTTTGCATCAAATTTTCACCTTTATACCATTCATGAATATCAATTGATCTAGTTACCAAAAAAAAAAACGAAAAAGAAAACACCTTGTTAGATGCATTTTTTTTTACTCTTTCAGACTACTTATTGGTTTTCAGGGACCATAAAGATAACCAAAAGAAAAAGAAGATAAGTAGACATTTCATATTGGAACTGAATGAATAAAAAGGACCATTTTTTTAATAATGATATTATCTGTAAAATGAAAGAAGATGGGCTAGGCATCAACAGGGTGAGGATATCAGCAGAAACTGGCAATTCATAGTCATGGAGAGGATATTCTGTAATTGAAATGTCAAGTTTAATGACTTCTTTACCAATTGTATATCTTTATGCGAGACCCTTCTTGGCTCTCCACCAGACATTTCTTGAGTTGCAACTAAATCTCTACTTTTCTTGAGATTCCACAATTATATCAATACTCACCAAGAGAGCATATGGCGAGTTCAAAGAATGAAATATAGACACTAAAAAGCTGTTCCTTGTATGGATGCTACCACTATAATAACAACGCCGGATAGTGGTCTTCCTTGTTCTAATGAAAAACTGGAGCACATGCAAGTCTGTACCCTGATACAGAAATATAGCAGAAGAAATGAGTATAATATCAACTCTTTGAGACATATGAAATCTCTAACCTAATTTAGTGCTATTTTGGAGAACACAAAAGCAACTGATGATAAAATCCCATCAACAAAATGCAAACACAAAGAACTTGCATATTATTGAGAAAAACACACCAAGTATAGCAATAGCATCAAGAATGAAGCAGACACAGAATCTGATGAAAAAAAGAGTAGACACATGTAATATTACTTAAAACATGTCAGAAGTATGTAAGTATGTTACACAAACATTGACAATCAAGCCAAAGAGTAAAAGAAATTTGCAAAATATTGACTTACAATTGAGATAGCCCAAGACAACTATAATAAGGAGGAACATGATAAACCAAGAAATTCTATACAGTTCTGAGTTGTTAAATAAATGACCGGAAAATGTTATTTTTCATTATTTTGGTACTTGGAATAAAAACTTTTGTAAATGCTTTCTTCCGTGTTAGTATCAGCAGCAGCATCAACACCAATAGGCATCTTTTTGTTCCCTGGTGAACATTTTGATTTTATCCAGGGACTGAGTCATCTTTTTGCCTTTCAGTTATAATATGGTTGTTTCACGCACATTTTCTGGAATTCGAAACATTTGCAGCAACATAACACCGAATTCTAAGAAAAAAGGAATAAACCAAGGAGATGAAAATGAGAATCAAGGGCATGCGTATTCTATCAGTAAGATACGCCTAGATATTTATAAAATAACTATTCTTGCCATAGGAAATTGCATTTAGTCAGTTCAGACACAGAATAAGTTCATAACATAATTACAATTTGTCCCATCAGTATAATATTTGACAAAAAAATAAGAAAACAAAATAAAACTTTAAATAATGACAAAAAGCTTTCAATCAAACAAAATTTTTGACACATAAAGAGTTCATTTACTACTGTTAAATCTAAACTCCATAAAAAAAATTAATCATTTATTGGTTAAGAACAAAAAACCGTTAAAGCGGGAAACTGGGATCAAATTTTGAAGGACTCATAGAACAAACTAAGAATCCTACCCCTGCAAAACCAATAGGATCAAGAAACCAAAACCAACAAACAAGAACCCAGTAACAAGTAAGCAACTTCTATACAAATAACATCAAACCAACCTCGTGAATTATGACCCCAAGCTTCTAAAAACACAAAGAAAAACAGCAAATTCAGCTTAAACACGGTGGATCAAATCCAATACCAATCAAAGAGAGATTAAACTCTCTTCTCAGAACAAATCAAACACTCATACTCCAACAACCACAGAAAGCTAAGAAAAAAAACCCAGATTAATGTCACTCGGTTTATAAGCTAAACCTCTTACACTTTTCAGTTCTTCTCGCAGAAAAACTTCGAAAGCTCCTCTCCTCTGTTTCAACCCAGAGAAACAGAGAGAGAGATGGTGAAGCTCCCTCCCTCCCTCTCTCCCTCTGTTTTTATTCTCCAATTTATTTCTCTCTCCTCGTTCTTTCTACTCTCCTTTTCCTTATTGAGTATTTTAAAGGACAACAACAAATTCACAAATCACACTATAGGAGGACAAGTGGTTCCTTAATGACTTGTGGGACCCCCCCGAGAGATCCTGTACTGATAGATCAAGGACCGACGTAATGGGGCGATTCTCGACCGTCCGGTCCGCTCCCATTTTATTCTTGATCACTGTCATCGTGGCTTGGTGGGCCCCATGCACTGACTGGTACCATGACACTTCTAAGTTATAACTTCCCACTTTCAAACTCAGCTATTTTGACCTTATCCGTTTAATATTGTTACGGTTTGGAGTCGTGCGATCTCGTGTGGGCCCTGTGCTTTTGACATCCACGCGAGCATCATCAAATCCAGACCGTTGAATTAATGGGTGGTGTCTGAAATCTAAAGTCTAAGACCCCCCCCCCGGATATGGTGCGGAAAGATGTTTCAAGTGTAAATGGGTTTATGACTCCGAGTTGATCCGGGTTTGATTGGACGGTCCGGATAGGCAAGATGGTGGGCCATGCATGTGGTACAGCCGTACAGGGATGGCTCATAGTCTATTGATGATGATAGACCTAATCGTGGTCTTTACATTTATTTTGGTAGTCAGTTTCTGTAGAGCTGATCGATGTTTTTTTGAAAACGCGATGGTGAAGAGAGTAGAGTTTTCGATGATAAAATCGATGTAGTATTTATACACGTAAATTTATATTTTATCCAAATTTATACAAAATTGAAATGGAATGAAGTTTTATGTGGATCATTATTACATCATTCTTGATTTATATCGATTCCAAATGCAGACTTATAAACTTCTAACCTGAAAAAAGTGATTTTTCAACAATGAAAGGATTACACTTTGACTGCTAGAAAAAGACTAGGGTTTTTTTTTACTCGGTTCCACAAGGTTTTAACGGTCATTGAATTGACTCGATGAATCAGTACCGTCACTATTTAAAAATCTTAATTGATGTAATCATTTTCGGCCACGTATCAATGTTTTGTGATGTAAATTTTTTTGACAAAGTACCTCGTTATTCGACCCGGTGGTGGCGTACCTTAGTGACGAGCTACTTGGTGGAGAACTGACTGGTGGCGAACTGCCTGGTGGCGAATTCCCTGGTGGCGAACTACCTGGGGGCGAGCTGCCTTGGTGGCGAACTGCCTTGGTGGCGAACTGCCTGGGGGCGAACTGCCTGATGGCGAACTCCCTGGTGGCGAACTGCCTGGGGGCGAACTGCCTTGGAGGCTAACTCCCTGGTGGCGAACTGCCTGGGGGCGAACTGCCTTGGGGCGAACTTCCTTGGTGGCGAACTGCCTGGGGGCGAACTGCCTGGGGGCGAACTCCCTGGTGGCGAACTCCCTAGTGGCGAACTGCCTTGGAGGCTAACTCCCTGGTGGCGAACTGCCTGGAGGCAAACTGCCTTGGAGGCTAACTCCTTGGTGGCGAACTGCCTGGAGGCGAACTGCCTTGGAGGCTAACTCCCTGGTGGCGAACTGCCTTGGTGGCGAACTCCCTACTAGGCGGTCGATGCCTTAGAGAATGTTGGAGCTCCCTGGTGCGGCGCAATCTGACTGCCCTCAGCATGAGGCAGTCTTCTTTCCTTTGTAGGCTGCGGGAGATGAGGGACCTGCGAGAACTTCATCTTTTCCTCCTCTTTGTAGGTGGCGGGAGCTGAGAGTCCTGCGAGAACTCCATCTTTTCCTCTTCTTTGTAGGTGGCGGGAGCTAAGGGACCTCCGAGAACTCCATCTTTTCCTCCTCCTTGTAGGTGGCGGGAGTTGAGGGACCTCCGAGAACTCCATCTCTTCCTCCTTGTAGGTGGGGGGAGCTGAGGGACTTCCGAGAACTGCATTTTTTCCTCCTCTTCGTAGGCGGCGGGAGCTGAAGGACCTGCGAGAACTGAATCAGAGGTCCCGGGGGTACTTTCCCGGTGGGGGCTCTCCGATGCTTAAGTTAGCACTCTTATTGTAGAGAGCTTTGAAGATAATATGAGAGAGCTAGAGAGCAGGGTTACTTCCCTTTCCTTTTCCTCCCCTTCCCCTTTGGGGGGTGAGGTCTTTATATACCGGAGTCTTTGCGGGTTAGGTGGGTGAAAAGCCTCCAAACGGTAAGACTCGTCGCATCCGGTCAGAACCGGGGTATGGTGGTGAACTCCTCGAGGTCGTCAGGCTGGCGCTTGTGTCAGGCGGCCAGGTCGGCACCTGGGCCGGATTGTCAGAGGGGTGCCTGCGTCAGTCGGCAGATCAGTGTTTAGGCCAGGTCGTCAGGTCGGCGCCTGTGTTAGTCGGTGGGACAGTGCCTAGATCAGGTCGTCAAGCTGGCGCCTGTGTCAGTCGGCGGGTCAGTGTCTAGATCAGGTCGTCAAGCTGGCGCCTTGGCCGGATCATGCGCTAGGCTGGTCCAGGTCGGCCAGGTCGCGCAGGCCGTGCACAGTTCGCATAGGCCACACGCAGTTCGCGCAGGCCGCGCGCGCGCAGGTCGCGCCAGGCCGGCCAGACAGGTGCCCAAGTGGGTCACCAACTTCGTAAGTTTGTTGGCTGGGTGTTTTCCTAGTTGTCACGAGGTGCCACGTGTCACAATTTTACTGGAGGGCCAAATCTGCCCTCATCAATAGCCCCCCACTCCCGAGTTGATAGTAACTCAGCGAAGGGAGTAGATTTCTTTTGGCCCGTAAGTCGATGAGCTAGTAAGTGCTGATCCAATTACTAGTATGGCCTGTAGGCTTTGGGAGCGACTCGTAATCTATTCTTTTTTGACTTTGCCCGTGCCGGAGAGGCAACCGAGTCTTAAGCAGTAATGTGGCCTGTAGGCTTTTGGGAGCGACTCGTAGTCTACTCTTTTACTTTTGCCCGTGCCGGAGAGGCAACCGAGTCTTAAGTAGTGAGGTGGCCCGTAGGCTTGGCCTGCATCAGCTTCGTAATGCTGGTCACCTACTCCTACAAGAAGCTACTAGGGGCTCGACCTTCGGGGGCAACACCACTAACTTTAGGTTGCTAGCTCACACGGGAGCCTTGGAAGGCTCGACTGGTAAGGGCGCCTATGTAGTCAGTTGGCCGCCAACTTCCACGGAAGCCACGAAAAGCTCATCTTTGTAGGGGGGACCTTGTGGAGAGGACTGATGTGACATTATCTGAATTGAAAGTAAGGTTGGTAGAGCTACTTAGTCCGTTAGCTCCCTGCATAGTCTCTGAGTTCATAAAAAATGTAAACTATAAAGCGATAGCTTCAATTTCTAAAAAGTGAGGACTTAGTTTTGGCAAGATGAGAACTTAGCTTTTTGTAGCGGGTTCCCACAGACGGCGCCAATTGATGTAACCGTTTTCGGCCACGTACCAATGTTTTGTGATGTAAAATTTTTTGGCAAAGTACTTCGTTATTCGACCCGGTGGTGGCGTACCTTAGTGACGAGCTACTTGGTGGCGAACTCCCTGGTGGTGAATTGCCTGGGGGCGAACTGCCTGGTGGTGAACTCCCTGGTGGCGAACTGCCTGGGGGCGAACTGCCTTGGAGGCTAACTCCCTAGTGGCGAACTGCCTGGGGGTGAACTGCCTTGGGGCGAACTTCCTTGGTGGCGAACTGCCTGGGGGCGAACTCCCTGGTGGCGAACTGCCTGGGGGCGAACTGCCTTGGTGGTGAACTGCCTGGGGGCGAACTGCCTGGGGGCGAACTGCTTGGGGGCGAACTCCCTGGTGGCGAACTCCCTGGTGGCGAACTGCCTGGGGGGGAACTGCCTTGGAGGCTAACTCCCTGGTGGCGAGGGCGAACTGCCTTGGAGGCTAACTCCCTGGTGGCGAACTGCCTGGAGGCGAACTGCCTTGGAGGCTAACTCCCTGATGGCGAACTGCCTGGAGGCGAACTGCCTTGGAGGCTAACTCCCTGGTGGCGAACTGCCTAGGGGCGAACTGCCTTGGTGGCGAACTCCCTACTAGGCGGTCGATGCCTTAGAGAATGTTGGAGCTCCCTGGTGCGGCACAATCCGACTGCCCTCAGCATGAGGTGGTCTTCTTTCCTTTGTAGGCTGCGGGAGATGAGGGACCTGCGAGAAATTCATCTTTTCCTCCTCTTTGTAGGTGGCGGGAGCTGAGAGTCCTACGAGAACTCCATCATAATAGAGAATTTTTAAGTTGAATTATTTGTTTTAATTAATAAAATAAATAAAAATAAAGCACCAATACAAGATGTGCAATAAATAGCAAGATTATATGAAGTGGCTAATCTAGTGGATCTCTAATTCTCTATTATGATGGATGGATGGTCATAGTAGGATTCTACAATGTGGCAAATGATGGGGCTGTATTCCAACGAGTCTGGCTTCAGTCAGCGCAAGGCTCGTTCCAACAGCCTTGCGTTTGGAATATCTTCGTGGTTATGTGATTTATTTCATGGGAGATATATCCAATGTAAGGTTCGGTGTGAGCACTGATTTGCCCTGATAGAAGCCGACTCTACTCCAGCTTGGTTGATTTGCCATATTGGAGTTGATGTGGCAAAAGATCTAATCATTGATTAGACCACTTCAGCAGTTCATAGCATCGCTATATGGTAGAGGCGGTGCCCATAAAACGAACCTAAGGACCTTGGACGAAAAGGGGCACATGACAGATGACAGGCTCTTTACAACCCCATGATGGAGGAGTTCACATCTCTGTCCCACAATGCCCCACACCACATCCTTGCCATGTATTGGGAACATCTCTTGATGATGACATCATTGGTTCTGGTATTATCATCGGGAGATGTTCTCAATACACGATAGAGATGTGGTGTGCGGCATTGTGGGGTGGAGATGTGGATCCATGATGGAGAGTGTAGAGCCGCTCTAGAACCTTGGGTGGGGGATACCCTAGCGCACGCCACGTGTTTCAAGAAGTGGGGAGCACCACAACACTCCTTCAAGTATTTAAGGGCACTTCACTCAGGTATTTCTTTCTTATTCCACTCTCAGTGTTTTAGCCTCTTGCTCTTGCGCTTTTCAGCTTTGCCTAGTTGACATCCTCTCCTTTACTTACTGACTTAAGCGTCAAAGTGCTTATCCTTAAATAACCACATTGGAACCTTTGACTTTGGCTTTTGCAAGTCGTTGGACTCTCGTCAGCTCGTCTACGGCAACTCATATTACTTAATTTGTCCAGCTTAACAGGACTCTTATCTATTCATCTACCTTATTTCAGACAATATCATAAATAAAAATGAATGGATTCGTTTACGGAGCTTTTGTGATTAACCTATTTAGTGAACCTTTATTAATTTATTTAAAAATTTTAAAAAGAGTATGCATAGTGATCTCAATCTTTAGCAATTTTTTTACCAAAAAAAATTCTTTACTACATTGATCTTTACCCCCCGCCCCCTAAAAAAAAAATTTACTAAGTGTTGTTGTTTTGAACATTTAAACAATGATTGGAAATATGAAAACAAAAATAACTATCAATCGGTAAAAACAATATATTTTTATCAGCATGGTAGTTGTTTTTTTAAATCATGTTGGCAAACACCTCCTTAGTATATCAATTCTTGCATTTTAAAATAGTTAAATATAGATAATGATACGAGTCACAAGAAGGGAAAAAGAATCACCTCCACGAGCCTGCTCTTCATGTTACGGCTGTTCATAAGAAGACCCAACCCGACCAAACCGACCAACTTGGACTAGCCCAACCCGAGTCGGTCGGGTTTTCTTCAGTACCGATCGGTTTCAAGTTATAAAAAATCATAAACCGATGATTTGGTTCGGTTTCGATTTTCATGTGTGAAAACCGAAACCGACCCAAACTGAACCGACTTAGTAGTTAGTTCCTAGTTAGTAGTTATAACCTACTTAGTTCCTACTTAACTAAGTTGTCTCTATCTTAGTTACAAAGTTAGGTTGTACAACAACTAAGTCACCACTGAGTAGAGCCGAAACCGAACCAAACCAACTCAAATCGATCAGGGCGGTTTTACTTAACACATGGTGGGTTTCGGTTTCAATTTTAAGTCATGGAGTCAACTTGGGAGTTGGCAAATAATGGTTATAAGGTACATGCAAATTTCATTTGTTTATGATCAGATTGAAATCAAATCTTGTCAATTGGATTTATACTGGATTTGAATCAAGTAATAAATACCATTAATATCATAAACATTTAGGCTGTGTTTGGTTTCCGTGCAAATTTATTTGCACTAGTATAAATGCATGGGAGTGCAAATGTAAAAAATGCAAATTTTTGTTTAATTTTGTTTTGGATTTTATTTTATTTCTCTTCATGTCTTAATTTACTTCATTTGTACTGCAATCAAACAAAATAAGCTAAAACTTAAAATAAAAATAAATTAGAATTTACACTCAAATCATTTGCACCGTTATAATTTTGCATCAATACAAATTTATTTGCATTGCAACCAAACACAGCCTTAGACTCAATTTGAAAAGAGTACAAATACAAATTTGTAGAATGCAAAAACTTATATTTATATTTTATATGTATTTATGTCGTACATATTTGTATTTATACTTTTTCCAAACTAAGTCTTAAATCCAATCAAATCAAACTGGATTATATTAGATCAGATTAGGGTGAATCGATATTTCATGAAATTATAAACAAATCAAATGCGGATCACCCCAAATGGGATCATATTCGAATTCGGATTTGGATATTTGGATACCATTTGTATTCCTAATAAGAGTGATCATCATGAGATAGATGGGAAAATCAGCTTAAGAGAGAATCATGGAATCAAATAGAATTGGCTTGGCAAGCTATTGAGATTTGAGAAGACCTTTTATTCATTTTATTTTTGAAAAAGAAAAGAAGATCATTTATTTAATGAGAGCATAAATCTAAGCCCCTCTCATGGATGGGGGACCATCTTTGTCCACATTGAGTTGAGGTCCCCAAGGGAACATGCTAGGAAATAAAAATAAATAAAAAAGGGGAGAACTTTAGGCTCCCCTTTGTGGGACAACCCATGTATCACCACCACCAAGGTGGAATCTACAGGGTGGGACCACTCTACACAACAACATTTTTGTGGTAGGTGGTAGGATACAAAATAATAACAACAGTATCAGCACAGAACAACAACAGCAGAAGCAGCATTAGAATGAGATTAATTTAACCCAAAAAAAACCAACTGTCAAATAATAAATAATTAGAGTGCACATGCACAAAAAAAAAAAAAAACTGAGTAATCAATGAATGCTTCAACCTTTACTAAAATAAAAAGAATTATAAAAGAAATATTTTTTTTGTTGTCTAAAATATTAAGCCAATGAGTGATAAAGACAATAAAGTTATTAATTAAACTAATCTGTTTTAATTATATGAGTAGGAAGGCATGTGCATTTCACGTGATATTAATAATAAAAAGAAAAGATGTGAGGTCCCCATATAATGGGTACCTATAGAGCTTCCAATGTGATTTATGGCCGTGCATTTGTATGTCACCATTGATATAGTATCGTACTTTTGAGATGTGTGGTTATAGATCATGTTAATAGTTGTGTTATAGGGGTGCAACTTGAACAGGTTCGAATTGGAGTTTTATTAAACTTTGGATCGGCCCAGTCCAAATAATATAATATAAAATCTCCTAACATTTTGTGGGTAGCAAATCCGGATTTAGATAATTTCACTAGGGTATCTGCTTTATACATTTAGTTTATCATTCAAACATTTAATCAAAACACACATTTGGCAAACATGTGGAGTCCATTTGGGCTGCTAAGTAATTGTTTCGTGTATGATTTGACCATTTACATAAGGTGGTGTTTGTTATGCCTTCTGATTTTTTTTTTTTTTTTATTTTCACAAGTTGGAAGGCACAACATAGGATGTCACTTTGAATCAAATAATTAATTTTCCAATGTCTGTTTTCAGCATATATATTGATTTCACTCTTAGAAGAAACATATGGGTGTACCCTATTTTGATGATTATCAAAATTGACCAAATTGGATTCTGCGCAAACACATTTTACATCATAAAGAATGTGCATATCTTGCTGTTGCCAAACACTATCTAGGTCATTGACAAAAGGGTGAACCATGAACCATATATTTTATTCAAAAATAAAAAGGTGAACCATATATGAACTAACACCTTTCAAACTTGTTCAGCTGAAAGTTGTTCTCTTTGGTTCCATGAATGTAGTCCATTTAGAGGTTAATTTTTAATCAAACCCCTTATAGAGTTCTTATTAAAATATGAATGTAATCTTTATTAAATAGTAAAGTTTTAAATGAAGTACAACCTACTTTGCATTTGTTTCAGACCTAGACAAACAAACAAAGATTCATACAAAACAATGACTGGACCAACAAAACTCACTACTATATTTATTTGGAAGAAGTGGCAGATGCATATAAACCCATCACCTGGTGGGGGACCCTCTGGATGCATGTTTCAAGAGTTCAATCCTTCTCCCAATAAGCACTGGCCACTAAAAATTTTAAACTTTTAATATAAAATATGTCCAAAAGGAAGGGTTAATCATGAGCAGATGGTATATATTTTAAGACTGAAATTTGTCTTAGCAAATGGAATGAACAAATAGCATAGAAGATCATCTACAATACCTGTTAAGAAAAGTAGTTTGTTATGAGTTGAAAGGGGATAGAGGAGCTGGGGACTGACAGTAAAAGACTTGGGTGAAAGTGATAAAAAATTATTTAAATACTCATAATTTAATAATGGAAATGATACAGAATAACAGAGAATGGTGAAACAGGATTCATGTAGCGAATCTCATATATATAGTTGCAACAAGGCTTAATTATGAAATGGAATGAACATGTAGGCCCTTTTAGGCTCCTAACTAGGTTGCTGCATAGAGGATTATTGGGTTTGATCATGGAAGCACACTAAATGACCTGACCAGAAGAGACCTCTTCCTATTAATTTTAATAAATTTTCAGAATAAATTAAAGACCCATTGAATTGGGCAAGCATTCATCCACTGGTCCACATTAGTCTATATACTACTTTTTATGCGAGTTCTTCCCATGCTCAATCTAAAAAAGCCCTTCAGGAAGACCCCACATAGAACTTCTGCCAAAGCTTCTAGGGTTGGAAATTCATCCTATTTAGTAAGATCAATTAGGGAGAGGAACTGTTTTTAGCCTTGCAAAAGCTTCAATGTGGAAGTTTCCAGGTTGTTTATTTGTATAGACTCCATGAAATGACATGACAAGAAGAAGGGTCCCTTAAATAATATCTTAGCGAATCTAAGACCTTTGTCTTCTAGTACTATCATGTAAGCAAAGTGGCCCTCCTAGAATCCCAGTGAGGCTCAACTAGTATTTGGTTATTCTACTATTGCCCTTACCTCACTCAAACCTAAAACCCTAGGGCACTTTTGTGATTGAATAATTCCAAAGGCTCCAACTTGTATTGATGGCTTTCACTTTTCAACTAATATAAAACTTACAGAAATGGGCTTGTTTTGCAATTGTGGCAAGGCGTTTTGAGGCCATTTTTTACAAACACAGGGTTGGAACAGGTTGTTAATTAGATCAATGTTGTAAGACTTGGACCCTTTACCAAACCAGAAAGGCTACTATGCCACGGCCAAGCAGTGCAACCATTGGGCTGATCCAGTTGCCTATGATGTTGGCTCAGTTGATAAGATTTCTGGCTGTTTGTAGTGGAGACTTGGGGCTGTTTCCTGCCTTCAGTGACCTATGATGTTAAATACATAAACTTATAATACATTATATACTTGATGTGTTTATTGTTCATGATTTAATGATTATTCTTTTGATTTTCATTGAATAATATGGGTCAAAGTTTTAAAAGTCTAAAGACATAGTTGAGGCCTTAAAAAAAAAAGAGATTAGTTAATGTTTATAGATAATAAAAATAACATATGATGAACTAACAATGAAAAAATTTACAAGCATTCATAAAGTAGAAGTCTATAAGTGACGAGGGCAGATTTAGCCCTCTAGTGAAATTGTGACACGTGGCACCTCGTGACAATTAGGAAAACTCCCAGCCAACAAACTTACGAAGTTGGTGACCCACCCGGGCACCAGTCTGGCCGGCCTGGCATGACCTGCGCGCGGCCTGACGTGCGCCTGCGCGACCTGCGTGTGGCACACGCGACCTGCGCGGCGCGCGCACGGCCTGGGCGACCTGGCCGACCTGGACCAGCCTAGCACATGATCCGGCCAAGGCGCCCACCGACGAACCTGGCCTAGACATTGACCCGCCGACTGACACAGGCGCCAACTTGACGACCTGATCTAGACACTGACCCGCCGACTGACACAGGCGCCGACCTGACGACCTGGCCTAGACACTGACCCGCCAACTGACACAGGTGCCAGCTTGACGACCTGATCTAGACACTGACCCGCCGACTAACACAGGCACCGACCTGACGACCTGGCCTAGACACTGACCTGTCGACTGACGCAGTCACCCCTCTGACAACCCGGCCCAGGCGCCGACCTGGCCGCCTGACACAAGCGCCAGCTTGACGACCTCGAGGAGTTCACCACCGTACCCCGGTTCTGACAGGATGCGACGAGTCTTACCGTTTGGAGGCTTTTCACCCACCTAATCCGCGAGGACTCCGGTATATAAAGACCTCACCCCCCAAAGGGGAGGGGGATGAAAAAGAAAGGGAAGTAACCCTGCTCTCTAGCTCTCTCATATTATCTTCAAAGCTCTCTACAATAAGAGTGCTAACTTAAGCATCGGAGAGCCCCCACCGGGAAAATACCCTCGAGACCTCTGATTTAGTTCTCGCAGGTCCTTCAGCTCCCGCCGCCTACGAAGAGGAGGAAAAGATGCAGTTCTCGGAAGTCCCTCAGCTCCCGCCACCTACAAGGAGGAGGAAGAGATGGAATTCTCGGAGGTCCCTCAGCTCTCGCCACCTACAAGGAGGAGGAAAAGATGGAGTTCTCAGAGGTCCCTCAGCTCCCGTCACCTACAAGGAGGAGGAAAAGATGGAGTTCTCGGAAGTCCCTTAGCTCCCGTCACCTACAAGGAGGAGGAAAAGATGGAGTTCTCGGAGGTCCCTTAGCTCCCGCCACCTACAAGGAGGAGGAAAAGATGGAGTTCTCGGAGGTCCCTTAGCTCCCGCCACCTACAAAGAGGAGGAAAAGATGGAGTTCTCGTAGGTCTCTCAACTCCCACCACCTACAAAGAGGAGGAAAAGATGAAGTTCTCGCAGGTCCCTCATCTCCCGCAGCCTACAAAGGAAAGAAGACCACCTCATGCTGAGGGCAGTTGGATTGCGCCGCACCAGGGAGCTCCAACATTCTCTAAGGCATCGACCGCCTAGTAGGGAGTTCGCCACCAGGTAGTTCGCCCCCATGCAGTTCGCCACCAGGGAGTTCGCCACCAGGCAGTTCGCCCCCAGGCAGTTTGCCACCAGGGAGTTCGCCACCAGGGAGTTCACCACCAGGCAGTTCGTCCCCAGGCAGTTTGTCACCAAGGCAGTTCGCCCCCAGGCAGTTCGCCACCAAGGCAGTTCGCCCCCAAGCAGTTCGCCCCCAGGCAGTTCGCCACTAGGGAGTTCGCCACCAGGCAGTTCGCCCCCAGGTAGTTCATCCCCAGGCAGTTCGCCACCAAGGCAGTTCGCCCCCAGGCAGTTCGCCACCAAGGCAGTTCGCCCCCAGGCAGTTTGCCACCAGGGAGTTCGCCACCAGGCAGTTCGCCCCTAGGCAGTTCACCACCAAGGCAGTTCGCCACCAAGCAGTTCGTCACCAAGCAGTTCTCCCCCAGGGAGTTCGCCACCAAGTAGCTCATCACTAAGGCACGCCACCACCGGGTCGAATAACGAGGTACTTTGCCAAAAAATTTTACATCACAAAACATTGGTACGTGGCTGAAAACGGTTACATCAATAAGTAACAGATTCTAGGTTTTAGCATTCAACAAAATAAAAAGCAATCAATTAACAACCATAAATATTTTATATTTCAAGTTTGGAAATCCAAATTTCTCAAATTGTTCAACATATGTTTTAGATTATAAAAAATTCCTCACCGTGGAAGTTTCTATCACTAATGAAATTTTGTAATGAATCATCCATGTAATTGATAGTAGATGTTTGGCTACCCAACATTTTAGGGAAAAGTAAATAATTTAGTTGGTTTAACCTATGCAAAAAAATATCAATAAAAAGAAAATAAATTCATTAGGAAAGGAATTGAGAGGCAAAAACTGGGTAGAAAGTTTTTTTTTTTTTTTTTGTGGAGAAAATAGAAAAAATAACAAACTTAGGATGCTAGGCTATAATCACCCAAAAATGCAGAATAATAGGAAAAACACACACTTGATTTGACTAAAAGAATGAAGAGAGAACAATTTCTTTTTGGCCTTGTTGCATGAAATTTTTATAAAACCTTAGGCTGAGTTTGGTAGGAGTACAAATACAAATATATAGAGTGCGTAACCTTATATTTTATATTATTTTGTATGTATTTGCACTGTATATATTTGTATTTGTGCTTTTACCAAACTAAGCCTTAAGAGAAATAAGGAATTCTATTTGCTCTATTAACTTTTCATTTTGGTCTTTTTATTTAACCCAAAATTACCAAAATACCCTTCTTATATGTTTTAAATTAAAAAAAGCATAAAAAATCATATTTTTATGATAACTCAATTGTCATAGGTTTTTAATAAGGCTTAAGCCTTTGAGGCCAAACAGACGAATTTTCAATGGCTTGCCCAGGAAAATGGTAATTGTCCTCGGAATCCCAAGTTTGACAATTCAACTCAGGACTCCAGTCCAAAGATGCAGCATTGAGTTAGATAATTCTCAGCTTCCAATTAGTTTGCCATGTGTAAGGTTCTCTGGTCCTTTGGAGAAAGCTCTCTAACAACTTAATTAGCAAACTTGCTCCTAAATAAATTGAGACACCGTTTGGAAAAAAAATGTAAATACAAAGTTTTGAAAAACTGTATAAAAGGTTTTGCATTGAATACATTTGTATTTACACTCTTTCCAAACTGAGACTCGAGACTCATTTGAGAAGAATGCAAATACAAATTGTAAGATTCATGATAATAACAGCTTTGCATTTGCACTAAACATAATTTTATTTGCACTCCTTCCAAATTGAGTCTAAGGTTACGTTTGGAAACCATGCAAATAAGTGTAAATGCAAATATGTAGAGTGTAAAACAATTTATATAAACTGCAAAGTTGGGTTAGTTTTGCATTGACAAATTTATCTTCTTACCAAACAGACTTTTAGTTGTAATGGATGCAAAAATGAATTACAATAAAGCATATGTTTTTTTTTTTTATCAAAAGCCCACTTAATATAAATTTACGTCTTTTTATTGATGTACTTTTACATCTTACTATCAATATAAATATGCATTAATCTGTTATTTTTCAATACATAAATGTAATGTTGCGAAACACAGGTAAAAGTGAACCAAAGTGCAAAATTACCCTAAACCAGGATTTACACTCCATTTGCATCATTTCCAAACGCAGTCTAATGAATTTAGTCTAAAATTACACTTCAAACTATTGATCTCTTGCCATTTGCATTGGAATCTGTGCAATAATGGGTAGGGTCCATTAAAGTGATCAGCTACACTAACAACCAGCATGATGGATCGTTTTCAACCACCACATTTTTATAATTTTTATGAACAATCTTTGGAGCTTTCTGGACTGTTCAAGTGAATAAAAATTGAAAAGGATAGTTTTATTTTTGTCAGTCATGACATCAGAAGTAAAGCTTTATTAATGTAGAAGAGAAAGAATCCTACCACTCCAGAGTTCAATTGCAGGAGATAAAAGTGAGTCCAGTACAGTATCAAGAACAAAAATAGAAAGCAGAATATAGCTGACGATGGCCAGCACTTTGCTTTTTGGCTTCCATGATCCTCTCTTTGTGTGGGTGGGCCAAAATGTTAAACAATAGATTGGAAGTTATAAGTAACTTCTCTTTTAAGGATAACCTTTCTCCAACATTCCTCATTTGTTAGAGAATGTTGAGGATACAGTTTATTCAGTTCTGCCAGACCCGATCCCAACGGGTCATTATTGGAAAAAAATGAAGTCCTTAAAAGTGAACCAAACATAGCCTTATTAAGTTATTATTGGAAAGTAAGAGTGAGAATTGAATCAAATATGGTCAAAATCTATGTTCCCAACTGCGTGGTGGCTAGATTGACATGTTAACTGGGTAGTCCCAGCACAGATGCAGATTCGAATCCTGCTATTTGCACCTACGTTGAAAAGTTAGTGTATTGTGTTAAATACAAAAAATAAAATAAAATCCGAATCATGTTAATTCTTTTTTTAATAAAAAAAATAAAATAGAAAATCAGAATTTCAGATTCATAACTATTGAACTGTTTGCGTGCCAAAATAAAGAAAAAAAGTCAATCGATTCAGTTAGTGTTCAAGGGGTGTGTGGCGTTGCATTGCTGTTGCTGTTTCATCATTAATAAAATAATTTATATTTATTATACTTATTTTTGTTCACTATAATAAATACACAATATTAGAAAGAGATATACAAATTTTTTCATAAAATATCTTTATTTGTATATTTTTAATGTTTGATTATGAAATCGTGGATTGACCCATTGTTTTTTTCTTGAAACAATTGCTGCAATTCATCTGAAAAGGCCACAAAAAGGACAAAAAAAAAACTTGTTTTAATTGTTACGTAGCTTCAATTTTTGTTTCATGATTTGCATAGTTTCAGGGCCCAAGAAGCATAAGCAATTTGTTAGTCAAATACGTAAGCAGCAGTATGTCAGACTTGGATCAGACTGAATGATTGAACCGGTGACTCGGTGACCCAATGGGCTATCTGGGTCTAACTTAATTGACGGTTTTTACGATCAGAACAAGCCGACTGCCCAAGCCAAGCATCTATGAACAAAAGTGTGTCTGAGCTTAATAAGATAAAAGGTTTTGGATAAGTGGTGCACATGAAGAATGCTAGCCACATGCTATGGAGTATGGGCCCAGAAGGGAACATTTTGTGTATGGGCTTTATGTTTAATTACTGGGTTCCATTTCCATATAAGGTTGTTCTTGGGTCATCATAACAGGTGTGGAAAGCAAAATTGTCTCCATTCTTGTGGCTACCATTCCTCATGTTTTCTGAGAGAGAGAGAGAGACAGGAACAAGAACTATAAAGTTCTATCACAATCTTCTTCCATTTTCTCTTTATGTTTATTTGTTGGGAGGGAGGCTAATGACAATGAGAGGTGGATAGAAATGGAAAGTGATAGTAGGTGTTATTGCTTTTCATGCAATTCCCACTTGGAATCTTTGTGGGTTGGAGAATTCATTTTCCTCCCCTTTATCAGACTTCTTTTGATTTGTTATTATAACTACCATGAATTTGACTCTCTCTCTCTCTCTATATATATATATATATTATTTTCTACTTTTTTTTTAGATAATAATTTTGAAATAAAACTGTCAGATGGTTTAGCCAACATTTGATTGGGTTTTTTGTCAAAATCAAGCATGAGCCACTGAAAGAGTGAGGATATGATTAGAACACTCATATAGTGGTGCAAATTTGGTATTGCATTGGGCCAAGCCCCTTAGAAAGAGACGGGATCTGCTCTTCACAGGGGGCGCCTCACACATACATCCTACCACGTATTGGGAATATCTCCCCTACTTTTTAGTTATTATTCCCGGGAGATGTTTTCAATGCACGGTGGATGTGCATGTGAGACGCCCAAGTGTGAGGAACAGATCCCGTCTCTCTTAAAAAATTTAAAGAATTCTCAACCCTGGCCTGCCCAATCTGATGTGTTAACCCCACCATATCTGTCGTTAATGGGTGGTGCACCAGACATAATGAAAAACTCTTGCACAACG
Source organism: Nelumbo lutea (assembly GCF_056320005.1). Lineage (NCBI taxonomy): Eukaryota > Viridiplantae > Streptophyta > Magnoliopsida > Proteales > Nelumbonaceae > Nelumbo > Nelumbo lutea. The sequence continues at coordinate 13,100,066 of NC_142690.1, forward strand.
ACCTTGTTTGGTTGCATGTGTATCAATGGCCATGAAAAATGACATTTTTTTCTTATTGTCTGTAATTTTGACAAGACATGCGTTTTCAACCATTCAGCTTTGTTATCCAAGCCAAACACTGAAAGAATTAGGAAAATGAACGATTCATTTTCCTACTGCACATCTTTTTCCTTTTAGGCTGTATTTGCTTTGAAGGAAAAGGTAGAGAAAAAAAAGGAATAGACTTGGGTTTATTCTCCTCTTTCTATGGCGACAGGACTCTCTGCGATCAAAAACTCTCGATACAGTCTACAAGCATGGGAATCCCAATGCACATTGGACCATCTCCCCATAAATTTAACATGGGATTCTCCTCGCACTCTGCAAGCACATGAGTTATTTTCAATGCGTGGTTGGATAATATGTGTGCAAAGTTTGTGCCTGCAGAGGAGGATTTAAGCTCCTTTGAGGGTTTTTATCTCCAAAAATGTGCCTGCAGTGTGGATGTGCTCCCAGCCATCAGATTGGAATTGTAGAAAATTCATGAAAATAAATGCAGAGAATTTCATATAGAAATAGAACCTAGTTTCAATTTGGGAAGAATGTGTATATATAAGAACCTGCTTTTCATACCAATTTGCCATCTATTTTTTTTTTCCAGTGGAACATTCCTAATTTTGGGTAAATTTGCAATACTCAAATCATAAAAAGCCCCTCCTTTTCCCTTTACTTTGTATTTGCACTATTATTATCATGGTTTTCAAAACCACCGGACCGAACGGTCAGACCGGAAAAACTAGAAACCGATCAGGTGACCGGTTTTGTTTCCCCAAAAATTGGATTTTTCTTCAAAATCGTTGATTTTGGTCAGCAAACCGCTGAACTGGACAGTTAATCGTTTGAATGGTTTTGACCATTTTTTTTTTTTTTTTTTTTTATTTTTTTGTCAAAATGGGTCAAGCATTCGATTTGAACGGTCAGACCATTCAACCCGGTAACCGAACCCCTAATCAGTTCGATCACCAGGTCGGTTTTAAAAACCATTATTATTATTATTATTATTATTATTATTATTATTATTATTATTATTATTATTATTATTATTAATCAATAATAGGATTCAATGAAAGAAATTTGAGAATTGATACATTAATGCAAGTTATAATGAGGGGAAATTGAATGTGATGAAAATAGTTGATTAAATTATATTCATTACCCTCACAATCAAAGAGTGATAAAAAAAAACAGGGATAATTTAATCTTAATCAAGTAAAAGTTTCACTCTCATTCATACCTTTAATAGTAGTATTGATATAGATTTTTTTGATTGGCAAAAATAACTAACTTGAAGGCAAAAGATGATACAATAGCAGTAACCAAGAGGGAAAACAGTCCAAAAGGCTTCCCAAATATGTGTTTTTCCTCAAAATAAGTGAAGAGTGGGGAAAATTTCTGTTAAAAAAACCCTTTGAATTATGTGAAATGAATGCTTTATTCATGCAACCTCTCTGGTGGGACTGACCCAATTTTGGGTCTCGATCTTTTGAATCTTCGGTGCCTAACAAGTTGTGAGGGCTGCATGCCACAATCAGGGTATTGTGGCCCAAACCCAAGATAGCTCTATTACAGTATAATCACTGAGTGAGAGATAAGGTGTTGGTGTTATGTGGAAGGAATACTACAAATCCTGGCCCTGAGAACCATCATTTTGGAGGCATGAAATGACCTGATTTGGAAATGGTGGTGTTGCATTTCTTTTCCTCTTTACCGTAATTTCTTGCTTTTCTTTGTGGTGGGGTTGTGTTTTGGCGTTATGGGCTGTCTCTGTTTCTAGCTTGATTATGACATGATGTTGAAAATTACAAACTTGATACCCTAGAACCTTCAATAGCTTTTCGATTGGACAAGTCTTCTAGCACAGGTCTCCCTCTCTCTCTTTTTGTGGATGATCTTGATGGTGCTTGCTCAGTGCCCACAATCACCTGTTGTTGTTTGTTTAGGCGTTGAAGCTTCCATGGCAGGAGAGGAACTATGCTTTTAAGGCTGTGTTTTGAAATTACAGAAAATAAGAGAGAAAAAGAAACCCTCTTAGAAGAATTTTTGTGAAATTTCTTGAGATTTTTCCCTCAATTTTCTGTAGCAAATGCTATTGTGTGCAAACTTTTTTTTACATATGGCAATGGGTCGAACCTATTTTTTGTTTTTCTCTCATTTTCTATTTAATAAGCCAGATACATCATTAGTGAAGCTTTAAAATTGAAAAAAAAAAAGGAAAAAGCAAGTCAGTGCTGTCTTTGGATTGTGGGAACAGATTTATTGGAATTGTCTCTGCCTATTGTGCCAAAATGAAATGACTAGCACTAGCGAGGAATTTAAGTTCAGCTAGAATGCAGAATTCATGCGTTCTTTTTTCATGTTTGTCCCAATTCTTTTTGATGGATAATGTTTACTCCAATTCCGTTACATAAAAAAAAAAAAAAAAGAGAGCAAAGCAATGGAATTATGATGTGGCCCATAACTCTATCCTTTTTGGCCTATTCTTACCATAAAAAAAAAAAAGCTAAGCATTCAGAAATTGTTTTCTTATTTGGTAACGCTATAGAATGAGAAGAGAAATGGGGTCTGAGTATATGCAATGGAAGCCTAAAGACTGTTTGGAAAGATGATAAGAGAAAAATTCTGGAAATTGATTTTGGGAAGGTAATGAGAATAGATTATGGTGCTGTTTTGAACAGATTTTTGCTTTTGTATATTTTTTAAAGCCCAAAAGTAAAGGTTTACTTGTTGGTTAATGAGAATAGATTATGGTGCTGTTTTGAACAGATTTTTGCTTTTGTATATTTTTTAAAGCCCAAAAGTAAAGGTTTACTTGTTGGGTTGTATTTTTTAATGTATACTGTATAAATGATTTGATAAATTGTGTTTTCATGACATTTTCTTTAGAGCAAAAGTGATAACAAAGGTGTTTGGTTCCATCGGACTAATCAGTGTAGTGGAGATTTATCAAAATAATTTTCCAAAACGTCTCCTTTTCTAACCTTTTCTTCCCCTTTGTTATTTCAATGCATTAGCTTTGGACATTCAACCGATGAACTGACCCAGTAAGCCTATGGGTCTCCGTTTTGATAATGACTTTTATGGGCTGAACGATTAAGGTTGTGTTTGGTATCATTGAAGAATTAGGATCTGCTCCTCATAGGCACAACCCACCGTGCATTGGGAACATCTCCCATGAATAACACAAAAATGTAGGTCTGTGGGAGATGTTCCCGATACATGGTGAGATGTGCCTGTGAGGTCGGAGTGAGGAGCAGATCTGAACTCCTTTCTACCTGAGGCGTTCTGTGCTGATTAATATAAATTGGTGAGAAATGTATTGTTACAACATATATGAGAGTCGCTTCAGCTATAAATCTATAATGATTAAACTTCACCCCTGGAGAAGGTAGACCTGTTTACGGGCCAAGCTTCAAGCTCATCCCTAGGAATGGACGGAGCGGGGCAGGGATGGGGATCCTGTCCCCGCGAAAATCCCCATCCTCGCTAACGGGGATGAGGTTATCCCCATCCCCGCCCCCACATGGATTCCCATCCCCATGGGGATCCCCATTCCTTGTAATTTTTTTATAATGTTGATCATTTTATTTTTGTTTTTTATTTTATTTAAAAAATAAAAATGAAATAATTAAAATTTACAATCTATTAAAAAAGATTCAAACATATTCAACCATATTTTTAAAATATAATATATACACGTGTGTGTACATATATAACATATGCATACATATATACATATATTAGTGCGGATCCCACGGGCAGGGATTAGGGTTCCCGTGGCCCGCTAACGGGGATGAAAATTTCCCCATCTCCATCCCCGTGGGGAAAAATCATCCCCATCCCCGACCCATTCAGGGCGGATCCCATGGGGATCGGAGAAATGGGGAAAATTGCCATCCCTACTCATCCCATGAACATTTTATACTGCATCAGGGTCAAGCTTTGAGCTCAGCCAATAAATATTTTACAGTGCTTTAGGCCAGGCTGATACAAATTGTAGCAAAAGCTAAGCCCATTCCTGGCCTAGGAATAGTTCCAGAGCATGAAATGTCAATATATAAAAAACACATACACATGCATTTTTAAGATATGACTCTTTCAACCATGGTTTTCAAAATTGGGCCAGACTGGATGGTCGGACTGGAAAAATTGGGAACCGGTGACCGGTTATGTTATACCCCATAACTGTTATTTCCCTAAAAACTATTGATTTGGTCAGCAAATTGCTGACCCAAGCAGTCAAACCGTTTGAACCGTTTAACGGTTTGGCTGGTTTTTTATTTTTTTTATTTTTTGGTAGAACGGGTCGTCCATTCACTGGACCACTGATCGATTTGTTGTTCGATTCGGTTTTAAAAACCTTGCTTTCAACTATAAACTAGCTCAAAAAATAGTTGTATGTCAATTTGTATTGATCAACCCAAAATGTTTCAAGTATAAGTACCAATGACACCAAATACAACCTTAAATTACTATCTAAACCATTAAAAAATGACCTATTATGTCTGACCAGGGTTTCACAATTAGGGGTGCAAATGGATTGGATCATGATCTAATCCTATTTGGTCAGATTCGGATCACCTCTGTTTGGATCTTTGGGTTGAATAATAGGATTCAATCAGAAATCGGATCGGATTCGGATCACCCCTATCTAATTCGAGAAGATCTGATCCAATATATGTTATATATTTATAAATATAAATATATAATACATATATATATGTTTTTCATTTATTTATTTATGAATATATTATTTATATTGTATTTTTATATTTTTATATTATTTATTTATTTTTTTATAAAAATCATATATATATGATGAAAATAATTAAAAAATATTTGTATTTTTGTTTTTTATTTAAATCGGTAGATTTTATTTTTCTTTTAATAATTTATTAATTTTTATAGAAACAAGTCGGATCAGATTAGGTCGAAATATCCAACTTATCAATAGGATTTGATTTCAAATCGATACCTATCAAATCCAGATCAGGTCGGATCTGACATGAATAATATTGGATCAGATTCGGATATAACCTGATACGAATCCCAACTGATCAGTTTGCATCCTTATTCGCAATACCTGTCTAAAGTGGCTGATACGTTCATGCAAGTTCCTCCAGGTGCATTGCCTAGTGTAATGTGGCTATTGCCCGATTACAAAAGGTCATTTCAAAATAAAAACCAATTGGTCTTGCTTTTCATTTGTGCTTTTATATACGTAATTGGCTAATTGCTTTTGAAACTAAGGCAGTGTTTGGTTTAAAATATAAGGTGGGGAAACCCGTACAAACACAACCTAATTAATCAGTGATGGCGGTTTGAAATGACCGAGCTGGGGACCAGGGTGGTAGTAACGGGGTCAATTTGACTGTGTTTACACAGGTCTATCCTATTTTCAGATTGATGTGGCCTTTAGTTTTAGCCCAACAATGGAGACTTGGGTTCATTTAAAGTCTACTAAATTAATAGAATAACTTTGGGCTTGATTTAAAAAAAAAAAAAAAGGAAACAAACAAACTATTTAGGATGACCAATATGAACTACCTTCCCAATCTTTGGTAATGCAGTCCTTTTGACTTTTTTTTTTTTTTTTTGAAATGTTTTCAAATGGCAAATGGGAACTTTCTTGATTTGTAACTTGCCAGCTTGCAGGATGATTCAACAGGATGATTCAGACATTGGATAAAATTTGATGGGCTACCAAAGTTTTAAAAACCGATCTAAGCAGTGCTAGTGGTGACTTGCAATAGAAATGACAATGGTAGCTCTCTCTCTCTCTCTCTCTCTCTCCATTATTTTAATATTTTTTCTGAAAAGAATAGATAAATCATTGTTCGGATCGATAGGTTCAGCAGTCCGACCATCTGAGTCAACAGTTGGCTGGTTGACTGACCAATTCAATGCTTTTTCTGCCAAACGAGCCAAAGGAAAATAGAACGATAGGCAACCAGTTTCCAAGTTGAACGGTTCAACCACCCAAGTCAATGACGGTTTTAAAACCATCGGGGCTACTTCAAAATCATCCTCTAAGACTCTATTACTTGAGAAGACGGATGCAGTGAGCTCTCATATCACAGAAAAAACAAAAACCAGAATTCAGAAGTAAAAGAAGCAAATTTTTAACTTTGTAAAACCTTGAAGACGCATTTGCTTATGAATTTACAAGGCAGCTGCTTTAAATAAAAGCTAGCTACCTACTAAGAATTTACACTCCTCATCCTCAACCAACTTGGAATTTTTTTTCTTCCACACAGGCACATTTTGGCCAAACGAGAAAAAGGAAATCAAGGGACAAAACACAACCAATCCTCTCTAATCCTCTCTTCGCCTTTCTATGTACCACCTTTTCCCATCAATAAGATGAAAGCAACATCTAAATTTGATCAAAACAAGCTTCAATGCAATTGAAGCCTCAACTATACCTTTTCATATACAGATTATTTCTACGTGTCAATGACCTAAATCCTCACTCCCAACACCGACACTGGATTTATCAACCATGCGCACATTGTATTGCTCATATACCCTTGCACGGTTCTCCGCCCACCATTGTTCTGCTTGTTTCTCACTAAACCGCTTCCGACTGCATTCAAATACCATCAGAAGAACGAATACTTCAATTCAACCCTCAACTCAAGAAGAGATGTTTATATAAAGGTGGTTCGTCTTTCAGCTGGTCAGCAAGGGAGGGGGAAAATAAAACCAAATCGTTGAAAACGTACCTGAAGCGGACTCTCTTTAAATCCCTGGCACCCCCAGGTAGGGATGTAAGTGTAATGTATACACCAGGTTCATCTTGCTCAACCCATTCAGACTCATGATGGGGTTCCCCTTCTGGTGTTCTGCTCCCATTCCTTGTTGCTTCAGAATAGACTATTCTGTTGTGACTCAAATTCCGGTTATTGGTGGTGCTTGGTCCATTAGAGAGCACCAGGCTATTTGATCCATTTGAATCTGGTTCATGGGATGTTATTGGACTGCTCGTTTGGTCAATTGGTGCTGCAGAAACATTGCTGGGGGTAGGACTAGAATCAAAGGAAGTTAAGGGAGGAGGTTTGTTGTTCCGTGCTGCTCCGACAGGCAACCTTTCAGCCATTTCTTTTAACTATTACAAACACAAATAAAAAAAAAAAAAGAGAGAGAAGAAATAAATAAAATCAACAGCTGTTATAAAAGCAAGAGTAGCAACAAAATTTAGAATACCCCTATCAAATCACCAAATAGATAACATATTTCTTGCACAAATTTTGTTCAAGATAATGTCTAGTTTCATCATGCAATGTATATTTAATCTATTATTCTTATATTCATTCAACATTTTCTGCACAGGTATTTTTGTCAGTAAGGGATTGAAAGGCTTCAAAGACACTTGAGGATTTCAGTTGGGATCAACAAGAACAAGTTGGTGAAGCAAGGGCTGCAAACATAACTAATATCATTGGTTTCATATGAACATTATATATTTCAACCCTGTATAATTTATTTTAATTTTAAATATTTCTTGCACTGTTCCACAAACTGCCGCCCTTTGCTTCATTCAAATAATAACAATAACATTTACAGCAATGACAACAAGAACAAAAACAACAATCATTAGACAACAAAAAGTGACAAGCTGTAAACAATTCCAAATAATCACTCCTATGACAACTAATTCTCAATACCTCATTAGAACCCTTCAAACCAGACTCTATTAAAAATTCTGTGCATCTATAGCAAGGGGCCAAAGAAAAAAATATCATTTGGTGAAGTAGGAGTGGGTATGTAAGGATAAAAACAATGGGGGATTGGGGATTAGAAGAATTAGATTATTCAATAAGGCAATGTTTGGGAAGTGGTTGTGGAGGTTTAGGTGTGAAAAGGATTCAATAGAGTGATTGCTTGTAAGTACGGTGTGGTGAACTTTTTTGGGATACAAGGGAGATGAAATTATCATATGGAGTTTGTGTGTGGAACCATGAATTTCCATTCATCTTTCTTGGGTTATGTTTTTTTAATGTTGAAAATAGGGAAAAAGTTTTGGGAGGATGATTGATTTAGAAAATTGTGAGTTATGTCTGAGACTGTATAGGTTGACTAGGAAAGACATTCCAATTTCGCAATGCTGTGAAGTTGTTCAGGATCTCATAGTTTGGCGTCCAAAATTCAGGAGACAGTTTCTTGATTGGGAAATGGAGGCTGATGCAAGGTGGTGGAAGGAGAGTAGCAATGGGATATTCTCTGTAAAATCATTTTATAAAGCATTAGCAAGAAATCGGGTTGATAGGGCAGACACCAAAGGTGTTTGGGGCAGCCCTTTTCCTCTAAGGGTTGAGGCTTTTTGTGTGGCTGGTTGCTTTGGACAGCATTCTTACCCAAGACCACATCAAAAGCAGGATTATCCAGTTGGCAGGAAGATATTATTTTTGCCTAGTGGAGGAAGAGGATTTTTTTTTTTATGAAATAAAAAGAAATTTTACTAATTTGGAATTTGATTCAGAACTTTAAGCTCATACAACAGCCCTTGGAGAGCCACGAGCTGCAGCCTCTCCCAATAGATTACAAGGAAACTAGAAAAAGAAGCACATTAAAGCTGAGCCTAAAACATAACTTCCCCATTTGCCCCTTGCTTGGCTAAGCCATCAACCAAACCCACTGTATAGTTACAAACATACTCCTTATCAGCCACTTAAATTTCTTGGTTTCATTCTTAATTTCTTATAGCACCACACAGCATCCTCGGGGTTCTTGAGGAAGAGGATGTTCTTCATCTATGTTTTGGCTGCTGTTATGCAAAGATCATTTGGGGTTTTCTTTTCTCTATTCAAAATGGAGATGTGAGGATGGGTCTTGGCACAACAGTCGGGTTGCTCCATTGCAACCTGGGTGACCAGGGTTCAAATCTTGGAAGCAGCCTCTTTGTATGTGCAGGAAGGCTGCGTACATCTGTCCCTCCCCAGACCCCACATTGACGGTAGCGCTGTCACTGAGATGCCTTTTTTATTCAAAATGGAGATGTGGCTCCCAAGGTCACCGAGAGAGATTTTGCACTTTGGCCAGCTCTAAACAGAAGCAGGAAAGCGAAGATAGCCTGGAGTTGTGTTCCATTTGCTATCTGTTGGGAGTTACAAAAGGAGAGAACTAGAAAAAATTTTGAAGACCAACACAAATGTCACAACTGTCTTGTCTCAACCACGGGGAAAATATTCTTGGGTTGGATTATGATTCTTCCAGAATTTGAGGATGATTGTAAAGACTATTGGGATTGGTTTTTAGTCAGTTTTAGAATTGGAGCTGGGGGTGAAAGTTGATGTATTTATTCTTTTTGATGATTTTTGTTCTTGCTTTCTAGGTGATCCCTCATCACCCCCTCTACTTGTACTCATTTTCTTTTCTCACCCAGTGAAATTTTCTTTTTTTTTTTATTTAGTACAAAAAAAAAATTGTTGGCTGAATAAAATGTGATAAAGAATGCCTTCCTAGATTAATTAGTTTTGAGGTTACTAGAAATAAAATTGTCATTACTTTTTATCAATAAATAAGGTAAGCATTCAACTTACTTGAGCGGTAAGTGACTTGATCACTTCCTTAGCTGCTTTGCATTTTGCAGTCTCTTCCCCTGCAATTGCAATTGCCTCCTTTAGCTGCTTAGTCGTTCTTTCCAATTCAACTTCTTGAAGTTGGGCCTTACGGGTGAGATTTTCAACCTACAAAATAAGGTTCATCAGATAGTTGACAAGCATGCCATCCCTACATTAACTTAGGATTTTGGAAAATAACCCGAACTTTCTTATTTCTTAATATTTCAATATACTGTAGAATCATTGAGAGCCACTACATATCCTTGGAAAGCTTTTAAGTACATGTTTGAAATATGGTTCAACCCTACATTGGAACTCTACAATTTGGAATGCATAAAAGCATAAATCCGTTGTCCATGAAGAGAATGTCAAATATACAACTGCAACAAATCCAGCAAACATGACATGGAAAAGAAACGTCATCAATTAGTGCAGAGAAATAAAATGACTGCATCAATGGTTGGTAGATCAAGCTATTCATAATGATTTAATCATACATGTTGTTTATAAATGCAACAGTCTTCAATCTTCAGTTTATTTATTTGTTTCCTTTTGTTTGCCAAGGTTTGACATGTCCCATTAATCTCTGAAGCACTTCTTTTAGTAGGCAAGTAGGTTAAACACAAGTTCTGTGATATCAAGGCTTCAGGATTTACCAAACTGGTGTCTCTGAAGTTACATGCATGCTTGGCTTCTATGTTGCATGAACACTTCAAAAAGGACACCATGTTCATGTTAGATACTTCAATATTTAGTGCAACAAAGCAACTCAAGAAATGAGCTAAAGCAAGATACTTCAACATTGAACATCAAAAACCCAATAAAAAAGAAAAAACCTGTCGGACTATTAATGACAAAGCAAAGATATATACCTGTGCTCTTAACTGAAGAACTTCTTGGCTTAGGTTATCGTTTGTTCTTTTAGCATCATCCACAACAATCTTTGGAGATGTAAGCCCTCCCAGAGTTGGGGTGGGTGTGGTGGAGCGAGGTGGACTAGGCCGTCTTGATATAGGTGAGGTTGCCCGAGAAACAATTCTTGATCCAGGAACAGAAGCTGAGAAAAACTTTTTGGAATTGAAAGATTTAGAGATATTAAGTGGTCCCCACTGAGAACCTCCATTTGGAACAGGAGAAACACGGCTACTATTAAATTCAAGTTTCTTATTTCTCTTAGATCTACTGTCCACTTGCTTAAAGGATTCTATTGAAGAAAATCTAGCCAATTGTACATGAGATCTAGAGTCTGACTTTGCCTCTTTTTCAATCAATTCATTAAGGCACTGATTCATATTTCCTCTTCTACTCAGATCAGAGTTGGATGCAGAATCAGCCTCTAAGGCTTTCTTGAGTTTACCAAAGCAGTTGTCACACACACGATAAGGTTTGTTGGGATTTGGTGCCATAGAAGCCTTGTGAGATTTTTTACTGCTACATGAATGGCAAAAAACAAGTCCACAATTGTAGCAATTATGTCGTTTTCTTTTGAAATTAAACGGCAGACGGCATCCAGAGCACATTGATTGATCAATACCCGATACCCATTTATGAAGACAGATTGCTGCAGTGAAATTTGTACCACAAGCAATACTTTTGACTTGCTTATCTTTCAAAGCTTCAACTAGTGTTGGAGAATTTTTATCATCTGTATCTCCATGACCTAATCGGCCATTTGCTCCCTTGCCCCAGGTATAAACTTCGGTTCTTGATGTTAAAACTGCAACATGGTAAGCACCACAAGCTATCTCCTCAACGAAATTTTTTAAGAGCTTTCCTTCAACACGGGTTGGGAGCTTCCCATCAGCCTGAGGATTTCCTAGCTGACCATAAACAGGACTACCCATTGCATAAACATGGCCTGAGGTTGTAAGTGCAACTGTAAGACTGTGCCCACAGGCAACTTGACAAAAGTTTGGTTCAACTAGAGCAGCAACACATGTAGGCACAAGTCTGGGTTCCTTGTCACCATGCCCAAGTCGACCTTTGTCTCCATCTCCCCAAGTAAACAGCTTCCCCGAGGAACAATTGCTTGAACTGGAAGTCCCAACCATAACTTCAACAACTGCAGCAGTGTGCCAGACACCACAAGCTGCTCGAACAGTGCGAAGCCCCTTCAGGGATTCAACTTCCCTAGGTATTGACACATTTTTCCTATCTCCATGGCCCAGAACACCAAAAGTTCCATCACCAAAAGTAAATAGTTGACCAGAAGAGGTCACAACAGCTGTATGCCATGGTCCGCAGGAGATGGATGAGACATGTATACCCTCCAAGGGCCCATTCACTCTTTTTGGGACCCAATGACTGACTTCATTTCCATGTCCAAGGAGCCCAAAGTTGTAAGTACCATCACCCCATGTGTATAGATCTCCTGATAGTGTTACAGCACAAGTATGGTGCTCCCCACATGCTACCAGTTCAATATTAGTGTTCCCAAGAGCATCAATTAGCTTTGGGTGTGAAACATCAGAATCTACGCCATGCCCAAGTCTGCCCCCTGATTCTTCCCCCCAAGAGAAAATCTCCCCTTGCTTGGTTACTAAAGCAGCATGCCTTCCACCACAAGCTATATTCTGAACATCAAGCACTACTGCAGATTCCAAGGCTTTAGGCACAAAAGAATCCATTTTAATACCAGAACTTCCAACTTTATTAGTACCACCACCCAGAACCCCATCCCCCGTGCCCTCGCCCCAAATGAAAACGTCCCCTAAAGCATCGCCATCATCATGACCAGAACCTTGACTTGATGAGCTAACAGCACTTGATAGACTTACTCTAAAAGCATCCATTGTCATGCTCTTCATGTGCCCATTTAGACCATCTGATCCACCTGATGACAAAGAATGGACTGACCCGCTAGCAGAATCTGGGTGGAAGAAACCCTTGGGTGGAACAGCATATAATATCACATCAGAAAATGTCTTGTCCATACCATTTTTAGGGGGACTTCCATATGGACTGTGAAGACGAAGAGGGTCCATTCCATCCTGAATCAACATAAGGAAGAATTTCTCATTATTGAGATAATTAGTGGAAAATACAGGAACAAGGAAAGCACAAGCAGTGCACACCTTTTGCAAGCTATCACCACTACCAAAAGGAGAACTCAAAGGAGAACTTCTCCGGGTGTAAGTTCTAGGACTATTTGCTTCAGATGAAACTCCATCACTTCTTGATTCTGTTCTCCATTTCCGGTGATGACTACGTGAAATTAATGCTTTTAGACCAATAAACCATACTTCAGCTTCATCTTTGTCCTTGCAAATCTGGTACAAGAAACTCAAAGCACCAATTAAGACAGATCTTCAATCTTCATGAAACCTCAAAACAATTATTTAAAGGCAGAAAAAGGAAAAGCATCCATCAGGAGAAGTAACTTGCATAATTGAATAGCTGAGCAACTAATTAAATAGAAGAACAGTGGTGACAATAGGAAAATACTAACCAAATCAAGTGACCTGTCATTGTAAATAAGAGAAAATGACTGGTATTCCTTTTCAGGCCGAGGATACCTCTGAAAGATTGCCTAGAGAAAGCACAATAGCATATGATCAGAAACTAAGCCCAAGGTTCAAAGTATCGATACTCATGGTACACAAAATTTGCATATTGAGAGTTTATTTTGATTTACTTTTTTCTATTTGATCATTTGATAGGGAACATGTCACATCATCTATTAACAATCAAAACAAACGAAAATCACCTGACTCCAATTATTTAGAATATTGGTGACCCTAAACCGATACATGATTGATCTCACTGATATGTTCTTTTTCTTTTGAAAAAAGGTGAAGTATTGTATTAATAGCAAAAAATTACACTACCACCAAAAAAATAAAAAAAAAACTCCATCTGTACAAAGAATCAATTAAACATTACGAAAAAGCAATTCAGCTTTCAAAAAAGAGCTGTATGGTATATCTATAAAACATCTAGCATTTCTTTCCATCTATGTGGTCCAAAAAATCACCAAGGGCAACACTCTCCAAATTACTTTCCCTTTTTTGCTCAAGCCCTTATACTGCGAATAACTTAAACAGATCCACCGCAGATCTTGGAAAGCACAAATGAAGTCCAAAAATATCCGGCACTTTTGGCAATAACCTTCTTACAAACGAGCACAAAATAGGTTGAAGGATAACTTTGAATTAGTTATAGTATATTCAGGTTGTAATTAGTGATTACATAACTTTGAGATGTGTAAGGAACTTGTAAATAGTGATTTTCTCGATTATGAACAGCTCTGATATTACTACGGATAAACTCTTCTTTTGATAATTCAAGGTCTGTAGTAGATCAAAATCCATAAATAGTCAGAGGAATACTTACAGTGCTTTCTAAGTCCGTCATAGTTGCATGTTGATGTTCACTATTCATCATCGTTCCTTCTGGCCTTACCATTTACCAACACCAAGGATCAAATTGTTTTCCCTAAACGGCCACCTGCCTCAGCGGTACTCACGTCGATAGATCCCTATTCAGGCGCTCCAGGTTTGATAAGATGAAGATAGATAAGAAAGATGAACAACAAAAGACCATAGGACTATAGAAAAGACTGAATTTATTCATGACTATCCTCCCGAAGGAGGAGGATTATTGAAACTACATACAGAACCTCGAAGGATACGCCTTAACAAATAGTCATCACAGTATTGACTATAACAACAATCCAAACATCGAGTTGGATGATATTGGAAAAGTTGAAAAAAATCAGGTCTGTCAGTTAACAGACACTGATGATTCTTGGGCTTTGGACATAGCCAAGAACAAACCATTTCTCAATAGGACAAGTCCAAATTCAATTTATATTAAAGGAACTCTTAAATTCAAGGGTTTCAAACCAATAAATCTACATTGCTATGTAGATACTGGTGCAGGACTTTGCATCGCTAGTGGAAGCCCACTCAGCAAAGAAGAAGGACAAGAACTTCAGGATTTCGAGGACAAGATTCTCGACAATCAAATGGATGCCAGCCCAGCATTCAGAGGACTTTGGTGTGCAAAGCTCCAAAAGTTCGAAGGTCACAGCTGTCAAGTCTGTGATAAAGAAGGAAAAGATAAGATGCTCGTCGATGAAAATCTTATCTCATCACCAACTTTGTCGGTAGAAAAGGACATCCACCAGTGATGGAGGACGACCTCGACAGAAGAATCCAGGAAGTCGACAAAAGAATCGATACATGGAGAAAAGAGACAAGCGCACTTATTGAAAAAGCGTGTCAATTATGGAATCTTCGGCAGAAGACGACAAAAGAAAGTGATGGAGCATCGAATAAAGGCAAGTGGGAGACAGATGTCGAAGGACCACCGCCAGCTAAAAAGCAGAAGAGATAAGATCGAATCTTATTCTCTAAGGACACCTGTCCAAGACTATGTAACCGGGAAACCGGATGTAAGTCTATATAAGGAGACCTCATGCTCAGTTGTAAGCATCTCGACCTGGAGCAAGAACTCCTCTTCGATTTCCTTGAGCTCTCCTCTTTGTTTCTTTTGTAACTATCCCATAGATAGGGAGTAAACCTCCTTCGAGGTTCTGTATGTAGTTTCAATAATCCTCCTCCTTCGGGAGGATAGTCATGAATAAATTCAGTCTTTTCTATAGTCCTATGGTCTTTTGTTGTTCATCTTTCTTATCTATCTTCATCTTATCAAACCTGGAGCGCCTGAATAGGGATCTATCGACGTGAGTACCGCTGAGGCAGGTGGCCGTTTAGGGAAAACAATTTGATCCTTGGTGTTGGTAAATGGTAAGGCCAGAAGGAACGATGATGAATAGTGAACATCAACATGCAACTATGACGGACTTAGAAAGCACTGTAAGTATTGCTCTGACTATTTATGGATTTTGATCTACTACAGACCTTGAATTATCAAAAGAAGAGTTTATCCGTAGTAATATCAGAGCTGTTCATTCAGTTTTTATTATCTTCCGCAGAGCCTTCAAGCTCAAATAATAGAACTGTTTAGTTCTGAATCTGATATAGAACTGTTTAGTTCAGACCATATAGAACTCTTACTGTTCACCATTAATACCCTCAGATGGGTTTTCTTTCCCAAAATCCATATGAATGTAATTTTGTCTTCAATAAAACTATTCTAATTTTATGGTTTTCTTTTGTTATTTGCTAAATATGAAATCACTTCAATAAAATAAGAAACTAGAAATATATTAAAATGTCCAAGAAAGAAACCTATAAACTATCAACTTACAGAAATTAACGACATGCTAGCTAATGTAGGATTTTAGTAAAGGCTGAATGGTACTTTACAGAACTTGCAAAGAAAAGAAAAACTAGAAAATACCCTTTGCTTTTAAAAGAAATAAAAAGTAATGAAAAATAATCTTATTGGGAGACGCCGCATCTTGTGACTCTCCGAGGGATGGCTATAATGTTTGATCCTTTTTTGTATTAACAAAACTGTTAACTTATAAAAAATCAGATATGCACTTTATTGAACTTTGTACAATTGTTAGTTCCTAAAATTATAAGTATCGCAAGATAGGAATAAAACATCAAAATGGAAGAAATACCAGAACTAAGACAAGATAGGAATACAATAGACATAGAGGAACTTACAGTGCGTTGGCCAGGTATAATTCGGGAAACATGACTTAGTTTAAGGTGCTTCTCCTCCTTTCCCGAGAACCATATTAAGACAGATTCATCCTGAAATTAGTCATTCATTCAGAGATCCACTTTATTTAACTTTCAGCAGAAAAACCTAACTTAAAATTCAGTTATTTGTAGAATTAAGCAAATATAACTCTGTTGATGACAATTAATACTAACAAGTAGCAATAGAACATAAGCTGATAGGGGTATAAAATGATAACAAATACATCATAATAAATATGATTTTCAGTATTTTTTTCAACACTATTTCAGTGTTTAAAAGCGCAATGGGCTTTTCTCACTTAAGGTACAAAGCACAAGGTGGCGCGTTAACCTTTTTGAAGCAAGGCATGGAATTTTAAAATTTTCAAAAAAAAAGATAAAATGCAAAAAAACACAAAATAAAAAATAATATTAATTAAAAATGCACACTTAAATATTAAACAAAATGGTTTAAGACTCATTAAAATACATAAAACATACGCAAAGTGAAAATGTAAAAATAAAATCAAACATAACATATAAAACATATTCAAGCACGTGAAACTTTTGATCTCTTTATTTCTTTCCCTATCCACTAATCTGATTTAGTAGTCTTTTTTTTTTATAACTGAAGAGGAATTTTATTATCAAAAGAAGAGAACTGTTACAAGCATCCCACAGAGAGGCATGAGGTGCGACCTCCCTTGAAAGTGTTAAAAACCACAAAGCACTAGAGATACAAGGTAGCCCAGTAAAAATGTTCCCTCAAAACCCCTTGTTTAGAAAGATTATCAGCCATAGCATTTGCTGACCTGCCCACCCAATGTACTAGCATTCATATACCTTAAAAGCCAGCCAGCCTTCTTTAGGAGATCCTTGTAGCACCAAATGACTGAGTTCGGTCTGTTAACCAACCCACAACAACCTTAGAGTCTCCTTTTATTTGAAAATTATCAACACCAAGTTTATTTGCAATCAGAATACCTTGTAAAGCTGTCAACAACTCAGCCCTATTTGAGTATCCTATTCCCACTGGGCCCAAGTACAAGGCTAAGATATTGCTGTCCGTATCTCTCAAAAAACCTCCTATACCATGAGGGCCAGGATTTCCTTGACTACTTCCATCAAAAGTCAGCTTTATACAACCTTCCAGTGGTAGGGTCCACACTAGAGTAATCCTTTCCTTTGTGGAGGAACTATTTGCCATTGCTGACCAATTCCTTCAAAAGTCATCAAAGGAAAGCAAATGGAAAGAACCAAAATTCTCAGCTAGTGAATTGCCCTTTTTAAGATGCACTCCTTAACATCGAAGAGAGTTCATTCCTTTTCTTGAAAAATTCTTGAATTCCTTTCTTCCCAAATTGTCCAAAGTGCAGCTGCTCTAATACATTTCCACTTAGTCCTCCCTCTTTTAGTGGGCCACATAGAGATTGACGGTCAAAAAGCAGACTTACATCTGTGGGTAGGTTCCACCTGCATCCAAACAAGGCAAAAATCTAATCCCAAATAACAACAAAAGAGCAAGAAATTAGCAAGTGTAAGCAATCCTCACCATTAGCTTTGCAAAGAATACACCAGTTAGGGGACAAGCACATAAAAGGCTTTTTCTTTTGCAAGCAGCCTAAAGTATTGATTTTTCTGTAAAACACTTTGCAGCAAAACAAAATAATTTTAGGGAGGACAGGCTTAGCCCAAAGCTCCTTAACTAGAAAGACCAGCTGAGTTGAAGAGGAAGAAAGGGCCTTCAAAAAGGAGGCACAAGTAAAAGAACCTTTTGGATGGGGGGGACCAAATCCTCTTGTCTAACTTTAAAGGATCCAAACAGACATTATCAAGAACCAGGAGTTGTGAAACATTACCAAGTTAAACATCCTTTAAACTGCAATGGAAGCCAAAATTCCAACTTAAAGATAGAGGAGAAAGGGGGGAAGGAAGGAAATTGGAAACAACCTTATGCTTAAACAAGGAAATAGAGTAGAGAGAAGGGAAAAGGTCTTAGGGAGCCCAATTTCCCACCCAGACATCTTCCCAAAAGTGAATAGAATCCCCCGAGTAAACATCATACCTGACAAAGTTAAGAAATTGATGAAGGATACTATGAATCCCCTAATTTAATACAATCAGCTCATTTCCCCATCTCAGATTACATCATATTACAATTTTGCCCAAAATAGAAGAGGTCTGTCAACTCCTTGTTTTACCAACATATATGCCATCGCATTTGCAGTCTTCCTCACCCAGCAATCACACTTATCTAATTCTACAAGCCTTTGTACCAATACCCTTAAGGCAAGCCCAAATAAGCCCATGCTAGGTTCTTAAATTCTTAATTCATACTTAAAAGTTAAAAAAAATGGTTTTATCATTTAGGCCCCATTTGGTGCATCTTTTCACGTAGTCTGTCAGCTATTTACAAGCCCAGCAGACCATGTTTGTGTCTTTTCCTGTTTGGTTCGTAGTAGATCTAGCCACCGAAAGCCAACGTGCCGAAAAGACGCAAGAAGCCCGTATTGGGCGATTTTCGGGAATCTCCAAATAGAGCTTTTCAGTATTTTCGATTCGTCTTCGTGTGGAAAGACACGCCTGAACCAAACGGTCTTTAGGCTATCAAGATCTTAATGCAAAAGCTCACCGTGTCTTTTGACTGTCAGGGCAACTAGAAGATCTTCCCAAAAATACTTGCCAAATGGCCCCTTAGTTTTAGTTCCTTATCTTTTAAGAAATGACTTGTATTAGGAACTAGGAAGATTGAATGAACAATATTATTCATTCATTCTTCCTAATACAAGACATTTTTTTTATAGTTAATACAAGGCATTTTTTTATAGTTAATACAAGGCAATTTTTTTTAAAAGATAAGAACCTAAAACTAAATCACAAAACCAATCTTTAAGTATGGATTAAGAATTTATGAACCTAGCATGGGTTTATTTGGGCTTGTCTCAAGGGGTTCAGTTAGGGGTCTGGGGGCCCAACATGTTTCAAAAAGTTCAAAAAGTGCTAAATTTAACAAAGGCACAAAGAACACCATGCCTTTTGTGGTTTCCTAGGTTATATGGAAAGAGAGGAGTAAGAGGATTTTGACAGAAAGAAGCATAATAATAGAAGATTGACAGCTGATATAGGGTCATTCATCATGAATTGTCTGATGATGCACTAGGAAATCAAAGATTTGGATCACTCAGTAATTTTTTGGTTTAGATTTTTCACCTTCACTTGATATTGTTGCTCATGATGTAAAGGGAACTTGCTCTTATGTTCTCTTTATACAAGACTTTTTTTTGGAGATAAATAAAAAATAAAATTTATTCAAGAAAATGGGAAAAAAGAACAAGAAAGGTGATGAGTCATCGCCCAGCCCCAAGGCATTCAAAACATAAAATGACCAAAAGTGGACAAAGAAATGCCTCCAGTCAAACCCTGAGAAACCATAAAAAAGAAGAACAGTCACCCACCCCTGCAACTAAAACTACAAGCAACAAAAATATAGCTACAGATCCCAACCCAATGCCTCACTTACTACCCCACCTAAACAAAACAACGACCCTATTACCAATCAGAAATCTTGTCTTCAAACTTTTTTTGTGAGAAAAAGGTAATGTATTAAAGGAAGCAAAAAGATTTACATAGCCCCACTCAAAAAGAAATTGAAGCAGGGGAAGGAAACTCAAAGGCTGATTATACCTCTGATCTAGATAGTAAAAGATTTCTATGATAAAAAAGGAACAGAAAAGTATATCCCTTAGCTGTCTATGCATTGCAGTCCATGAAAAGATTCTTCCCCATAAATTTTTTAGGATTGTATCCTATTGTATTTGTTTTCAAATATTCTTCCCCATATATATCTTCTGTCTTCAAACTTACTACAGTATCACCCTAATTCCTTCTGCAGATTCACCCCGTCCTTGAGGAAAGTGGCCTCATTGCTTTTCTTTTTTTTTTTTTTTGATAAATAGCCTCGTTGCTTTTCTCCATAACCTTCTTTGTTTTCTTTTTCACCTTTTTGACCGGTCCCAGACCAAAAAAACCTCCTTTCAGTCTGGCGAAAACCTTTGAAACCTGAATTGATCTTTGAAGATTATGTCTTCTAACTCTTCTTGCTGCAATAGGAGCCTTTTCATTAACTTGTACATCCTTTTGGTCAGAAACTATCCTTTCTAACTCCAAAATGCAGTTTGAACAGCCGGTCAGCCTCCACAGTCTTGTAAACTCTGTTGGAATTCACTCCAGACTTAAGCCTTCTCACATTACCATCAAAACTACACAGTGGGTCCCCGTCCCACCATCCATCTAAACGTCTTCTTTAAGCTTCATCTGCATGCTTGAGGATTCTTCCACTTCTCTGAATGCCTTTCTAGCATATGCTCCGCCCCCTAGAAAGAGGGGATCCCCTCTTGGTACAAGAGTTTAGTTTCTAAAACTTTAAAGGTGGCATTTCATCACCTTCTTTCTTGTATCCTCCCTTTTTCATTATTTATCAGTAGTTCAATTTCAGCATAAAACATTGAAGGGAGCTTTCATATTGGAGGTAAGGCACTGAAAATTAAGTGAACTAAAGCAAGTAATGGTTATAAATACAAATGCTTATTATGACAGTTATTTAAAACATTTGGCTGAATTGAATGATTTAGTTACTTGTCTATTAGTGGATAAAATAATTAAACATTCAAATGTTCGAGTGTTTTTTATAAAAAAAATAAAATTCCATTACAATGAAAAAAGTTACAGACTATATAGGTGTTAAGAAAACACCTATATACAATACTCCACCAGAAAAAAAATAAAATAAAAGAATGGAAACAAAAAAAAATACAAATCAGGACCATTCATCCAAATAACAAACTTGAAAACCCAACACCTCCCATAAACCACCCCCAAGAATCTTCTTTCCTGACTTGTGCAAACTCAGGCAACACCAAACTCAGTGAAACTTCATTACCGAAACCGGCACCATTCTATCCAGAAATTGGAACCCCATATCTCATTTTTAGACCCAAATCAAAGTTTTCGTGTTTGTTTATTCATTTTTGTCTCTTGCAGTAACTTCACATCTGGGTTGAATCTCCTCACTGTGTTCCTCACCAAGGCACTTCTTCCTCCTCCTCTCAGACCCCCAATTCCTCTTGCTCCTCCATTTCCCCCCTCTCACCACCAGCTCCTTCATTATCTTTTTTTAAGGATAACAATGAAAATTTTATTAAAATAAAAAAGCAGTACATCTCAACAAATGGTTGTCAAGTTGACAAACCACATACAGATCAGATCAAACTGAAGAAAGAATCAAAGCTATATGGATTCAGCTCCAAAGTGCCCCAGAAATTCTCAATCAAATCATATTCAAATTCCTCACTAATTCTCTCCTCCTCCCTTCCCTCAAACCCCTCATGTTCCAGCTAAGTATCTTCATCTTCTCTCCCTCCCCTCGCTTTCCCCAACCCCCAAAAGTCACTCAATGTCATCCAGACCCTCCTCTTCTTCCCCTTCCCCGTCCCACCCCTTAGTTTTTTTTTCTAGAATTTCTTCCCTTCTTCTCTTTTCTTTTTCTCAAACTTTTCAAAAGCTATCTTCACAAAGCCTTCCCCTCCCCAAAAAACTAAACCAAGGGATTTTCCTATCTCTACCTCCCTCTTCACTAGTTTGTTAATGTTAATGTTCTGCCCCCAGCTTTTGGAGCTGCTTCTTCTGGACTCTGGGGGCTGCCAGAGTGCCTTCTTTTTCTGTTGTATACCCTGTTCCGAACTCCACCTCCTTCCTTCTCCTCCCCTGGCTTTCTTTTTTCTGTATTTTTCTTCCCTTCCGCTTCTTCTATTCTTTTTCCTCCCTCCCCCTCTCGCCTGTTTGAATCTTCCAGCGAAAGAGCATTCAATGAGTCAGACTGACTAACAACTTCACATCTGAGTGCAGCCTCCAAACTTCCGGTAACTGAATGCCCACATGGTCTATCCTCATTACTTTGTGTCGCCCCTGATACAACATTTGCTGTAGTCATATAGTTGTCAAGGTGACGCCTAGGCGACTAGGCGCTTTTTCATGGTCGCCTTGCCCAAACGCCCCAGGTTTTACATACTAGGCGCCTGCCCAGAAACTTAGGCAGGCGCATATATATATATATATATATATATATAATAAAACTATTTTTTTATTTAATAATTGTTTTGAAATTTTATTGATTGTTGTATTGTTTTAAAATACAACCTGCTACATGGTATCATCTAATATTAAGACAAGTTACATTAAAGACTCAGTCAAAGGGTTTTCTTTTGATTGGAGAGGGAGGAGAACCGAACACCAGTTCAAGCTCGAGCCCCAGCCCAACTCCATCGCACCTCACCTCCAGGAGCGGCAGGTAAGTTTTTTTCTTCAGCTTTCTTCTTCTTCTTCTTCTTCTTCTTCTTCTTTCTCCTTTTTTTTCCGGAAATACAATCCGCACTCCGCAGGCCAGGCGCCAAACTTCTTCTTCAAATTTCAGTTGAAAAAACTGGGGTTCCACCAAACCTCCTTTTCTTATTTTTTTTCGAAAAAACAGGGGCGGAGCCCCTATGCTCCTCTCAGTAGTCAGTCCTCTCTCCACTCTTCTTCTTCTTCTTCCATTCCACCCCATGAGGCCATGAGTCCAACTGTCCAAGTGTCCAACAGCCGTCCGCCCCTTGAGTCCTTGAGTCCATTCTTTTGTTTTTTTTTTTTTTGAAATGTTTTATTTTGATTTTATCATTGTATGCTGATTGATGAATTGAAAATCTGATATATGTTTGAAATGCTTTATTTTGAAAATCTGAAATGGCTGATTTTTTATCAGCTTTGTTTCTTATTTTTTTTATTGTCTGATTAGGTCCTTTAGGAAGTATAGAAATCTATAAATTAATATATTTATAGGTTCCATCGCCTAGGCGCCTGGGCGCCCCATGCTCGCCTAGCCTCGCCTAGTCGCCTTGAAAACTGTGTAGTACTTGGATTCTTGATAGTAGGAGTGTTCTTTTCTTCCTACACAGTCCACCGTCTTGAAGCCCCTTGAACTTCTGCTCCTCTTTTTAAAGAGCTTTCCTCCTTAATGTTTTTTGTTTATGGGAGTGAAACGACCACCTCTATTCTTGTCCTATTTGGTCGATCATCATTTGTTTTCTGATCAACAACCCCCTTAACGCTTCTCTGCGAATCAGCTATTTTCCTTTTTGCAGCGGTTTCCTGAGATTCTCCTTCATCCGTCAAAACTTGAATCTTTTTCCATTTTCATATTTGGTACCACCCAAACCCATTTATCTTCCTCTTCTTCTCTACGACCTCTGTATATCCACTTTCTGGAACTCAAACAATTGGGGCTAAGCTTCAACGAAGAAGATGTATTTTTTCCAAAATTGCCCCTCTTACTCTCTGACCTTTGGGCTCTCGATGATTTCTTAAAACTTACCGCTAACCTTCTAAGCCGGTTATCTCTCTTCAATAATAAACTTATATTACCTGCTAGCGAATTTTCCTCTCCCCCTCTATTTGTTCTCCCTTCTTTGAAGTCGCCACTTCCTACAATCCTACTAGCCCAGGTCCATCGATCTCCATCTGTCCCCTTTTCCTTATCTGCCATCTCAACCCCGCCTTCCATGTGTGTTTTCTTTCTAACTAAAACCGCCAACTCATCATCTTCTCCCTCTATCCTTCGTCTCTTCGACTTCCTCTTCTTCTTCGCCTTCTCCCCTGATTTTCCGACCGACCTTTCTTCTTCCTCCATCCCCTACCTGTTCTTCTCTCTTCTTCTCTCTTCTTCTCTCATCTGAAGAACCCTTCACCTCTAGTTTCATTTCTACCTTATGGTAAGTGTCATCCATTCCTTCCACTATCAGTCTTAGATCATGCCGTTCCCCTGCAAAGATTAAGACCATCCTCTTTGGGACATCTGCTACATTTTCTACTTCTACCAAAACTCTCGCCATATCCATTTTGTCCTAGGTTCTAGGGGTGGATTCAAGCCGAGCCAAATAGTATGAGGCTCGAGCTCAGCTCACCAAGGTTGTATAAGGCTCGAGCTAGAATATTGAGCTCGAGCTCGGCTCGAGTCAAAAACTCATAAGCTTGAGCTCGGCTTGGCTCGAGCTCAATTTGAGGAAAAATATTTTATAAGAATAAAAAATTGTATATAAAAATATTTTTATTTGATATTTAAAAAATAATTGTAATATTTTTATTATATATTATTTTCTATAATTTTATTTTATATATATATATATATATGTATATATATATGTATATATATATATATTCGAGCTCGGCTCATTTATTAATCGAGCCTGTAAATTGGGCTCGACCTCGAGCAGCTCATGAAAAGCTTGGCTCGTTACCACCCCTACCAGGTTCTATTCCTATCGTCCAGCCTTGTGAGTCTACTGCAAGTAGCAACAATCTCCTCAAATGTGTTGTTACACCACACGTGAAGAGGGATCCCCACAACATCTATCCACACCACACATTTCCGTCTGCCTTCAACCAGTTCTCCGACTGCCAACGACCACCAATCTAACCTTAGATCGAATGTTCTCCCTTTTGCTTCTCTTCCTCCAGCACCTGTTCTGTGAACTTTCTGCTATGAAACATTACTAGCAAGAGCTCCGCCTGCAACTTCCTCACAACCTCTTTAATAACTTACTAAAAGACAAAACAATAAGCCATTCACAACCTCTTTAATAATTGTTATTGTTACTATTATTATTGATCTTTGAACTTGAATGAATTATGAATAAAAGTTTTATGAGTGAATGAGTGAATGAATTATGATTTTTTGTTTTTTGAAGAGGACGAGGAGGAGAAGAAGAAAAAGATTAAGTAAAAATTTGTACTAGAGAAAAAAGATAGGGAGAAATTACAAAAGCCCCATCTACACCAAGGAACTATAAAAAGGCCATTACCTTGGTCCCAGCTATCTCGGGTCTTAGGAAGAGTGGACTGGATACGGTCCTAACCTTTGGCATTTTTTTGCACAAAATGACTGCTCTCAGACTAAAGCCCACATTCAAACCCGAGCTTTTACCATTACACCAAGGAACCATACACTGGGAATACACAAGATATCGAAACATTTCAACCCCCCCCCCCCTTGTTTATACAAAAAGAACTCCTCTATCAAAATAAGAGTTAAATGGTCCCCCTCTGAAAAGATTCTGCACTCCCACCCATGCGAATAACATAAAGTCTTTAGTTGATAACCAAACCAAAATGAGGGTTGAACAATGAAGTACCAAAATAAACTTACTATATCTTGAAATATATATTTAAAAAAATCTTGAAACAATTAACTAAAACTTACATTCGCCAGCCTGAAAGGACAAAACTTGGGTTTCCCCCTGCGTCCATACTTCAACAAATATGCTCCTTTCTTCAAAGCAGTGATGGCCTGATGCAAAAATAAATAATGGAGCTTAAATTAATCCGCAAGGACATTAAAAAACGAAAAGGTCGAAAAAGATAATCACATAGCGTCAACATTCTACACAACCAAGATAATAGTTCAAGAAGTTGGAGAAAAACAGCAACAATAAGGACATTGCAGAGTTGTAATATTTACATATAAGCAGATAGATATATTCAAGCTACCCACATGTATGCGAAATTTAAGTGCTGTACAGATGTAGCACATACTGAGATGGATGATGCCACAGTTCACAAAATGTTTTTGCTTTAGATGACTGCCCTAAATTCTATTAAGCGTATCAGGAGTACTAGATAGTACCCAAGTACAACAGTCATTTGAGGCAGATGATGTCATCAATATTCAGTTTTACTAGGTAAACTAATCACATACCCACTACAAGTAATGTGTATCAGGTGTACTAGATGATTTGAATGTTGCTAAAATCTATAGTTAGTCTAAAGTCTAAACTACAAAGATTTGGACATCTTCAGTTCACTAAAGTGATAAATGAAAAAATCAACTATTTTCTATTCCACGAAGTCTGCAATTTTCACCAACTGATTTTTTTGGTAATAAATAAAGAAGAAAAGAAAAACAAATACAAGTAGGTAATAAGATATCACCCATAAAAGTTCAAAGCCGAAGACCCACATCACCAATACCCTTCAACCCCCTTTAAATATAAACTATTCTTCCCCAGCCCTTACAAACAAAAGAACAAAACTCACTATCAAAGCCAATGTTTTAAAAACCAACGCAGAGTTTGAACTGTTTTTTCCAATAAAATAATGCATAATTATTTTTACATGTAATATATGTACATATAAGTATTATTTTATCTTTAATTTATATTTTTTAATTCAATTTTTCATTTTTGTAAAAATATTAAAAATTGTGATTTGAGGCCTTTTTTGCAAAAATTGTGATTTGAGTCAACTTTTGCAAGGAACCTGCAGCACCTTGGGACACAGAGATCTTGAAAAGTTACCCAAATTTGAAAAAAATATCACCCAAATCGAACATCAGAGTGCAAACTTATGGCCTTTGGAAATTTGCATACACATTTAATGTGCAACCCATGATCCAGTCACTGGGTCAAATGGGTCAAAGGTCCAACCATCCAGGTTGGACGGTTTTTAATCAGGTCAACAATTTTTTACCAAGGCTGAGTTTTAAGAGAACTGGACCTGGAATCATGGCCGGGTGACAGTTCAAACAGTTCAACCAGCCGGGTCAACTGCAAGTTGAAAACACTAATCAAAACTAAGAGACTTCAAACCCTAGCCATATCCCACCAAGATCCCCAAGCTAGCAACGAACTAACAACTCTCACCATTCAGGTCTCTCCATTAAATCTTTCTTTGTTCAATAGATATCTCTCTTCCAATTCTCGAACCATTTTCCTGGCAAATTCTTCCCCTCCTATAAAAGATAACCCCAATATCTTGCTTACTTGGACTTCAGTTTCCACTATTTTTTCCAAGTCCATAATCCTATATTTCCTTCTATTTTTCTCACTCAATCAACAATCACCACATCATCATTCTCTTTTCCTTCTGCAGTCTCTTCCTCTATTTCAACATTATCCCCCTGTATCTCTTTTTTTTTTTGAGAAAAAGTAAGGTAATTGTATTAATGCATATAATTGTAACATATTACAGCCTTTGGTCCACAAAACTCCATGTACAGCCAGCAACTATACAAAAAGTTACCAAAAAAACAGTCTCTCCCAAATACATACAAAAGACCCCCAACTAAATCAAGTAAACAAAAAATCCAAATCAAAGTATTGATGGTGGGGGATATGCTTAAACGAGTCCTTGGCTGACAGCCAGGAATGTAAAGTAGCCAATGCCCGAACCACCAACTCATCTAAGGAGCACCTTTGACCTTCAAAAATCCTACTATTTCTTTCTTTCCACAGGACCCAACACACTACATGAGGGATCATACACCATAACACCTTACCCCTGTTACTTAAGCCTGTCAACTTCCAAGAGAAAAGCAGTTCACCTAAAGACTTGGGGCAGCACCACCTCACATTTAGCAGGGAGCATAAATGACAGAGCAGCAGATGGGCAGCCTCACAATGAATAAATAGGTGATCCACCGATTCAACTTCTCCATTGCACATCACACAACTCGTGGAGGGCAGCACCAGACCCCTCCTGATTAACTGCTCCTTGGAGAGACATTTACCATGCACTGCAGTCCAGACCAAGAAGGAGACTTTAGTAGGAATGTGAGGAAGCCAAATCTCTTTCCAAGGAAAAGCCTGAGCCGAACCAGCAGTCAGATTTGAATAAAATGACTTCACTGAGAAAATCCCATCCTTAATCCATTTCCAAATTCTGGCATCTTGCTGATTTGGGTTCAGTTGATATTCCTGAACCGCTTGTAGCAGCTCTAATGGATCAGAGAATTCCCAATCGTTGAGATGCCTCCTAAATTTTGGACACCAGTATCCTGTATTTCCCCGCCACTCAAACTGATCTGCCGCCACCACATTCCTGTCTTCTGCTATAAGGAATAGCGACGGGACGGTCTCCATTAGGGGAACACCATTGCACCAGGTGTCTCACCAGAAACTAATCCTCTTGCCATCCCCTAAATTTAGACTAATCCCTTGGATAAAAAGAGGATAAACCTTATCAATTCCTTTCCAAATTGAGCATCCAGCAGGCAAGGGGGCAGGTCCAGGATCCCATCCATAGTTTCTAGTTCCAAACCTTTCCACAATTATCCGCCTCCAGAGAGCTTGGGGGCTAGAATTAAAGAGCCACCACCATCTACCTAGGAGAGCAGTATTTACTTGACTAAAATTTCTTACTCCCCACTGCAGAGACAGGTTTGCATATGGAATCCCACTTAACCTGATGGATCTTTTGTTCACCATCCTTCCCGCACCAATAAGAACTCCCTTTCTAGCTTTTCCATCCTTTCAGCCACCTGTATTGAGATTGGAAACAGAGATAAAAAGTGGATAGGTAGATTTGCTAGGACACTTTTCAGCAGAGTAATCTTAGCTCCCTTGGACAAATACCTGGACTTCCAACCCCCTAGCTTTTTCTCTATCCTTTCAATCACCGGGTCCCAAATGGATTTGGAGTGACATTTTGCTCCAACTGGAAGACCCAAGAACCTGAAAGGGAGTTTCCCCACTTTACACCCAAGTTCCGCAGCCAGATCCTGGATGTTATTGACCTCCCCAACTGGGATAATTTCACTTTTCTGAAAATTCACCTGTAATCCAGAGATCACCTTGAACCAAACCAGAATCATCCGAAGATTACTTAACTGCTCCTTTTCTGCCTGAACAAAGAATAAAGTATCATCTGCATACTGTAGTAAAGGGACCACAGTTCCTTCCTCTGCCACTCTAAAACCTTCCACACAGCCTTCAGCCGCAGCTCTTTTAGCTAATCTAGCTAAAGCCTCCACCACACAGATAAACAGCAAGGGAGAGAGGGGTTTTCCCTGTCGAAGACCCCTCGAACTTCTAAAGAAACCAGAAGATGACCCATTCACAAGTACAGAAAACTTAGCAGTGGATATGCACACTCTGACCCAATTCCTCCATTTCTGGCCAAAGTTCATTTTCTGCAACACCAAGTCAAGAAACCTCCAGTTTACGTTTACATGATCGCAAGCCTTCTCTAAGTCAATTTTGCATACCACCCCAGTGCTGCCACTCCTTAACTTCGAGTCTACCAGCTCATTAGCAATAAGAACACCCTCTAGTAATAGTCGACTGGGCAAGAAAGCTCCCTGCACCTCTAAAATGATCTCAGGAAGTACCTTCCTCATTCTATTAGCAAGGGATTTCACCAGAATTTTGTAGAAACCTCCTACCAAACTTATGGATCTGTAATCAGAGATACACATCGGATTCTGAACCTTTAGAATCAAAGTTATAAACGTAGCATTTAAGCTATGCTCTAAGGATGCTCTTTCGTGGAACTCCAACATAGCCTTCATCATCTCTGGCTTAATGAAACTCCAACATTTCTTGAAGAACAGCATTGTGAACCCATCGTGTCCAGGAGTCTTCTCACCCTCTAGACTTTTAATAACCCCCCATACTTCCACTTCTGAGAAAGGTTTCTCTAAGTCTTCTCTTTGATTGTTGGAGAGGGCTTCAAACAGGTTCCCATTCAGACCTGGACGAACCGGCCACACCTCCTTATACAGATTCTTGAAGAATTTCACAACCTCCCTTTTAATAGAAGATTCCTCCTCAATAATCCTGTCTCCCACCTGCAGATTCTTCAAAGTATTCTCCCTTCTTCGACAATTAGCCACTGCATGAAAATACTTTGTATTTCTGTCTCCCGCCTTCAGCCAAGAGATTTTAGCCCGTTGTCTCCATTTAATCTCTTCCTGATATGCTACTTTGTCAAAACACAATTTTGCCTCAGTCCTAGCTGCCTTCTCTTCTTCAGATAGGTTCACCAACTCTTCTTTCCTATCCAGCTCTTCAATGGTGCTTAACAACTCTCCTTTTTTTAGTTCTACTGCCTTGAGATTGTTTTTCTTCCAGTATAGGATTTTCTCTTTCAACATCTGTAACTTCTTTGCAAGAATATAAGATCCTGAGCCTTCTACCTCAAAAGATAACCACCACTCCTTCAACTTCTCTTCAAACCCAGCCTCCTGAAACCACAAGTGTTCAAACCGAAAAGGACCTGGCTTCCTCCTCAGGCCCTCCCCCCAAAGAAGAATAGGCCTATGATCAGACACAGGTCTTGGTAGAGCTTCCTGAAACAAGTTAGGAAAACTTTCCTCCCACTCTGTTGACACCAAGAATCTGTCAAGCAGAACTAAAGTAGGATCGCCTTGGTTATTAGTCCAAGTGAACTTAGCACCAGACAACAGCAAATCCACCAGACCATGTCTAAACAAATTCACCAAAAGACCGCATCCCCGTAGTCCTTCTCACACCTCCATTTTTCTCCTGTGGGAATCTCATAATGTTAAAATCTCCGCCTATACACCAGGGAATATTACCCCTACTCCTTATTCTGCTCAGCTCCTCCCAGAAATTCTGCCTTTCAGCATCATCATTTGGGCCATACACCACGGTAATTATCCCTTTGAAATCTCCCGTCCCTACAACTTCAATGGAGACCGAGTAATTTCCAACCATGGAGTCACTGGTCGTGACAGTATTGGAGTTCCATACTACTAGAATTCCCCCTGCTGTTCCTGAAGCATTTAAACATCTCCACCTGCATTGTCCATCCCCCCACATTTCTAACCACTGTTGCATCCATTCTACTCAGTTTTGTCTCTTGAAGTAAAATGATATCTGGTTTGTGTGCCTTTATTACGGAGCAGATGACAACCCTTCTCCTCCCTGAACCCAAGCCACGAGCATTCCACGACAAAATTTTCATCATTACTCAAATACATTCCTATCCCCCCATTCCCCTACTTCCTACCTCCCTTTTCCCCTCCCTCTACCACCGTCCTCTGTACTCCCCGCCCTATCATTTAGGCCCCAAGTGAGACGTAATAACTCCCTTTTCCCTTTCGCATTCTTCTTGCCTTTGGCATTCATTACACCTCTGTCCCGTAAAATCCTGTGTTCAATTTCCATTAGGAAGTCCTCCATCTGTTTCTCAAGACCCACCATTGAGACCCCAAGAAACTCCCCAAAACTCAAGTATTTGGATAACACCCAACTCGATAGAAGTGTTCCCTCCAAGATTTCCCCACCCTCCAGCAATGTTGCCTCTCCATCACCCTCACTCCCACGAGCTTGTGTTTCCACCACGGCCATACTAAGCAGAAACTCACTCCCCTCTCCTTTTCCCATCCTCTCTTACGATGACGGTTCCACAACCTGCAACGGAGACACTTCTTCCCCATGAAGGCCCTCACTATTCTCCGTATCACTCTGAATTTTACTGGGGCTCCCTCTAAATTCAGGAACGTCATCAGCAATCGTTCCATCCACATCTTCGTCAAATGACACAACTTCTGCCTCCACCATCACTGCTTTCCCTTTTCCCACTGCCTCCCCTACAAGGGCTCCTTGATTCTTCGCATGTCCCCTCCTTCCCTCGAAGATCTTGATCGCCCCTGGGTCCCTTTTGTACACATTTGGAAGCTTCCAATTCTGGCCTCCATACTCAAAGTTGGGTTCAAGACTCCCCTAACTATCTCCCCCAACCGGCCCAGCAACTAGAGAAAACTGGGTTCGAGTTTTTCGTCGGTCCTCCCCTCTCTTATCCCCTAGCCCACGGTCCAAGCCCCTAATACCAAACAGGTCCCTAGACCTCCTTTTGTGATTGAAATTCCGGATCTTCCATCCGACCCGTTCTTCCCTACCCTCTCCGCCCGTGTGACCCATCTCCAGCAAGCATTCCCCTATTAAATCTTTCAACTCCTCTTTACTATTCGGCCAATAGCCTCTCTCCGACTTGTTCAGATTTTGAGTCTGAGCCCCCTAAACGCTGTCATGCATAAGGTCAAACTTTGCACTCCTCTTTGCCTTGTTCAAATTTTGAAACCACCTGCCCGTAGTTAGATACACTGTCAGACGCTACCCTCCTCTCCATCGTCTGATTCTCCTTCCCGTTTACTACAATCGACGATTCCCTTGTCATCTTCTCCAAATCTCTTGGACTTCAACCCTCCAGGTCACTCGTGGAAACTCCATCTGACACGACACCCACCCTCACCCCCTTCTCAACCACCCCCAGGTCTCTACTTCATAGCTTTCAATCACTTCATCCTTCGAAATGTTCTTCACCGATTTCTGTAACTTCGTAACCGGCCTCACCGAAGGTTCCAATTCTGGCCAAATGTGTATATTATACACCACTTCACCCACTCTAACATCCACCGACATCGGAATCTCTCCCCTCCACGCCACCTGCAATCTCACCCATTCATAGGTTGCCAGCTCCTCTGTGGAGTCATCTGTGGCTAGGAAGCCCCCACAGAAATCCCCGATCGCAGAGATGACTTCCAGACTCCACAAGATCAACGAGAGTCCATAAATATGAACCCAGATCTTCTGATCGAGATTACCTCTCCCGGAAGGTTCGTTGGAACTACAACCCGCACAAGCACTCCATCTATCAAGGAGAAGCATGTTCTTCCCCAGGTACCACGGCGCACCACTGAGAAGCGTCGCCGCTTCTTTCTCCGAGGGGGCAATGAACAGAAACAATCCCTTCACAAGTTTTTTAACCTTCACCTCCCCTACAACACCCCAAGCTTCTTGAGCCCACCTCGCCACTATTGCGAGATCAGGCACCTCTGCCACGAACCTACCAACAAGGCAGCCCTTCAGGAATTTTTTTCGAAGGTTTACGCCTTTCTCCAACGTCTCAATGAAGAACGACTCATCACTCCGTAGAACCTGACGTCGCCTTTTGTTGGCCAAACTCTGGTTTCGGTCAATTCTTTGAATGAAACCCCTTTCCTGGTCTTTGGATCCCTACCGCCTAACCACGGCAGTCTCCTCATCCTTGGACTTTTTCACCATGGCGGTCTCCTCATCCTTGGACTTTTTCACCATGGCAGTCTCCTCCTCAGGCCTTCTCTAAAGGGTTATACATGTATCTCCTTTGACCCTAACCACAGCGGTCCCCCTGTATCTCCATTTCCCCTACAATAAATCTTCTTTTTGAATACCAGAAAATCAGTCCGAATTCCTCTTGTCCACATCTTTTTACATAGATTTTAAAGTTTGAATTACTATCATTTTTAGACAATTGCTGATTTCTAGATTTGCTTCCAACCCCTTTCTCTTATGGATCCTCATGGATTAACTAGAAGGACCAACCTTACACGACCCTCCTTGAAACAGATGGCGGCTCAGTTGGTAAATCTCTATGGCTGTTTGAAGTAGCAACATGGGATCAAATCCCACTGCCACTAGGGTTAGGGGTTAGGGGTATTGGGGGACGAGCTACCCCCCGTTGTGTAGCCCCATGAAGCAATAAAAAAATAAAGTATTCAATTTTCAAAGAATTGAAAGTGGGATTCACTTTGCTAACTTGACCATGACTTGGGATGCCAAAATACATAATAGTGGTATTACCGTATGAGAATTCTATTTCTGTATGTGCTATTGTGTATATATTAGTTCAAAAGAAAAGGCTATTTAAATGATGTTTAGCATCGAATGACTATCTTAAATGAGGTCCTTCCCTTCATTTAATATGAATAAGCTTCTTAATTGATCATAAAAGAAAAGGGAAAAAGACCTAAATTACAAAAATGTTAGAAGAAGAAAGTGAAGGTTTATAAGTAAGACCGTCACACAATTACACAACAGGTAATTCACTATTGTAAGATTCCATGTTCTTTTTTGTTCTTAAGCTAATAAGCAGTAATTTTCCTTACAATTTTCAAAAAGAAGTAGTAATTTTCCTTACATAGTGACTTTCAGGTAAAATGTCACCATCCTTATTTAGTTATTTAAAGAGGAAAAGATTGAAGAAGAAGAAATGTTTGTCACAAAATGATAGTTAGGAGATAAAGTGCAGATGTTCTTCAAGAGTGTAATACCACTTGAACATGGAAATATAACTATAATTTCATGGACAACAGGACAGATAATTTTTTTATACAAACAGTTGATAGGCCAGTGATGCTTTATGAAGCAAAATGTTGGGTAATCAATAAAAGAGATGACTATGAAGATGATGATGCTGAGACAATTTGCAATGTGATATGAAAAACAATGCATGTACACATGAAAAAGAATAACATGATGCAGGACTGAACTTCTAAAAGGAAGAAGGGGGAATTCTAGAAATAGTTGAAGTCGTGACAAAAGATTCCACACTATTGTTTAACAGAAGATATAGGCCTCGATAGAGTGTACGAAGGAATAAAATTCATGGAACAATGGGATAAGACAAATGGTAATAATTATAACTGATGGATTTCTCAATCTAGTTGTCATTCATCAATCATCATCCCTGTCCTCAAACCTTGATAGCAAAGCATCATGGGACAAAATAGCATCTCCAAATAAAACTTGAAAACTGAAAAGTCATTTGGTGCATACACGGATCTTAGAATAATCGATCAGAAGCTTTGTTCAAAGCAGTCAGACAAATAAAAACCATTTTCAGATACTCTAACAAGCTAGATAACATTATATCAGTTCCAAATTCACTTCACACATACTGTTGCAATTTATGCCCCTTGAACATTAACAGAAAATCCATTATTGAATTCTTTTCACCCTTAACCATCGCATTCTCAACTTAACAGCAGGCAACAGGAACAAAATATTGCAGATAGCAGCCAGCATTTATACTTCTTTCAGTATATCATACAACGTAACTACTCCGGTCCAAGCTTATGAATCGGTTAAATTTAATCTAAGCATGAAAAACAAGCAAGACAAAGCAAAATGTATTTCGAAGAAAAACTCCAGTCCAAGCTTTTGAATGAGTTTAGACTTGACTCTAATTACCACAAACAATGAAAGCAAAAACAAAATATAATTCAAAGGAAACCTCTAAGCAAGTATGATGCATTACCTGTTCAATGTCCCTTTCGACAGGGCCAGTCCTATTAAGATCCGTTGTCATCCTCTCAGTTCGCGACATCATGAAACGACTCTACTGACCAAAATCAGACTCTTCACAGGAATCAATGCTTCACCCATTCTCAAAGTAAAATCCTGTCATTCACTCGTTCACCCAAGAACTCCAGAATCACATCCAAATTTGCCAATACACCAAAAGTCCCAAACCAAATCCCAAAATTATCGTTGGGAATCAAACCAACCATCATTGATCCATCGAATTTCCACTTGGATCACTCCATCTATCCTTCCGCAGCTGCTTCCACACTAGAAATGTTGCTCAAAACACCCCCAAATCCTTCATCCATGTTTCATCTACTCCATCCGACTTCGCACAGAAGAACTTCTCGAGTCTTTCAAGTTTCAGTCAGCAAATGAACAACACTACGAACAAGAACAGAAAAGTACCTTTAGGTTTTCGAAGAAAATCACTGAAAAGTACGCAGAAACTCCACTGTTCTCAATGATTTTCGACTCGTTGAGCTCGAGATTCTTGTCCAAGACACAAAATTGAAGTCGGAAAGAAAGAAAAATGAGATGAAAACTAGGAAAAGCTGATCAGAAGATCAGTTGCAGAGAGCTTCACAGAGAGAGAGAGAGAGAGAGAGAGAGAGAGAGCGCTTCTTTTAACTGGTCGATCCATTTGACAGGAAAAAAATAAAAAATAAAACGAAAAACCGGACGAAATAATAAATCCAGAACCTTAGGAAATAAACAAAAAGTCAATGGACCTACATAAAAGCCCATGGATTTATCTATAATTTCGGAGAATGCCACTAAGAACTCTCCACCTTATATAACACACGTCCCAAAGCCTAAAAGACTCTTAACAATTTTATAATCCACATTTTAATAACGGATTATTGTTTGATTCGCATTTGATACGTTTGGGATACTGTTCCCATTAATTTTATTACAAAAATACCCTTGAAAAGACCACTTTCCCTTTCCAACTCTTGAGATGGCGACCAATGGTGGCGCACTTTTTGAAAAGTGGTGTTAGACAAGTCAAGATAACCCCCTTTTTTAATCACCCAATTGCCCTACTTAATCACACCAATTGGGATTAATATCCATTCATCATTTCTTTTTTTTTTTAGTCTCAACGGAACAAAGACTAATGACAAAAGAAAGAACTAAGAATGTTTTAAGACTCGGATTGGACCAGTCGGTTGGACCATAAAAACCAGAAGTGGGTGATTATTTTGGGTCCTGCTTGAATGTAGGGGTGCAACTCAGGTTGGGCTGAGTTAGCATCTTACACTGTTTCGGGCCGGGCCAATTCGAGCTCACTCAAGTTGCACCCTTACTTAAATGATTTGTCTAAAAATTAAATAGGTTAATCAGAAAAACCATAACCCATAGAGCATTCCGGTTTTTTACTCTCATCCAAAGGTTTGTTCGATAACAACTGAAGCTGGTGAACAAAAAGACTTATTGCTTTTATCTTTTTAGCTGATAAAACATTTAAATAAATAGATTTCCAAAGATTATCAAGGGTATAGTAATCTATCCAACTTCAGTTTTAAATATTAAGGTTGTGCTTGGAAACGATATAAATAAGTGTGAATGTAAATATATAGAGTGTAAAACGGTTTTGATGTAGTGCGATCCGGTCATTCCTAGCTGGCACTCACATGGCTCCTGGAAGGTACCTGAGGTGAAGAAGAAGAAGAATCCCCGGGGAGTTTACCCGGTGGGGATACTCCGATGCTTAAGTTAGTACTCTGTAGGAGAAGCAAAAAGGAGACGAAGGCTAAGAGTGCAGATAGCGCATTCTCACTATACTCGAGAGATTAGAGATCTCTAGAAGAAGTCTCTCTTCTATCCTAAGGGCTTTTATAGGGACACTCACGTTAGGTCGGGCATAACCGCCACTGGGCTCCTGCCACAGTCATTACCTGCCAGGGCTGTGCAGGTGGCCATTGTGACGTACTTCTCGCCTGGGTGAGTGACACGTCTCCAAAGTGGCAGGCACGCCTCCGCCTGCTGAGAAACGTGGACGCAGACTGTCGAAAGGATGGGGATTGCGCCGTTAGTAAGGGATGTGGCGCAATCTGATCGGTACGGCCTGTCAGATAGAAGCTTCCTGAAAAGCGCTCATGCGGCTCATTCGCGAGCTACTTTGTAGCGAGCTCGGAACACTTCAGGATTCTCCTTAATAGAATTGGTCCTTGGGATGACTTGTCTGCTTGGGAGCTCGGGCGAGCTAGTTCCCCTAGCTCGTGAGCTAAAGTTGCCTTGAAGTATCCCTTCAAAGGTAGCTCGGGGAACCCAGAGCCCGTGTTGTGGCGAGCTCCTCATTTTGTGAGCTACAATGTAGTGAGCTGCTTTATGGACCCATCACTTGATCGCACTAGGCTACAATGCTGAGCTGTCACTCGTGCTGAGTCAGTGTCCACGTGTCACCGTTTCATAGGTCGGGTCAAATCGTCCTCCATCAGGTTTATATAAATTACAAAATTGGACCAATTTTTGCACTGACAAATTTATCTTTTTACCAAACAGATTTTTAGTTGTAATGGGGTGTAAACATGAATTCTAATAAAGCATATGCTTTTTTATCAAAAGCCTATTTGAATGCAAATTTACTTCTTTTTTATTGATGTATTTTTGCATCTTATTATCAATGAAAATATGCATTGGTCTATGACGTTTGTCATTTGTCAATGCATAAATATAGTGTTGCCAAACAAAGGCAAAAGTGAATCAGAGTGCAAATTTACCCTAAACCAGAATTTACACTCAATTTGCATCATTTCCAAATGCAACCTAAAACCCACAACCTCCTTAAAAACTTATTCACTAAAAGACAAATTCAGTTCAGCACATTCAGCTGTTATCAAATGCCCCCTCCCCCCCCCCCCTCCCAAGTCTTACAACATTGGAAATATCCATTAAATGTAGAGCAACTATTATATAGGGCTCGAGGTGTCAATGGGTCAGGTTTGATTTGGGACAAAATGAACCATTCCTAAATCAATTAATAATCAGATCTATAAAATATACCTAAACTGAACCAATTATTAATCAGAATTATTGTGTCCGTTTGGGCTTTATATGTGTATAATTAGCTAGGATAATAACACCTTAATTGGAACTTTATTTTTGATAATATAACTTTAATAGAAAACGTCAGTAAATAGCAAACTATGTATTGAATAAATCAATTGTTCTAACCAAAATTATCTTATTTATTGTCTATGAAATTTGTCCTTTCAAATATAAAATATAACAAAAGCTACAAAAAAATTAGGAAGCCCTTATATATTATTAACCATATAATCAATTATGAATAGCAAGAGCCGATACCAACCCAATTATTAATTGAGACACATATTACAGAACCAGACATCACTTGGACTAGCCCAAAAATCGGAATGCTCATTAAGTCATAGTTCTTATCAGTTAATCAGGCAATTAGCTTGTTTCAACCAATGAAACCCATTATTTAACCGGGACCTAAACGGGTCACCAGTTCCTAATTTTCATGGTCCGACCTTCCGGTCTGGTCTGAATCTCACAACACTGGTTCACCATGTTTTTGTATCTTAATTGACCCTTTCATAATCTCAATTTGTCACGGTCCTGTGCTCCAATTGTAAGCTCATGATTGTTTAATGAGATTGCAATGGATTGATGGGTTCCTGTCGCTGTGAGCCCTAAATTCCACAAATTTGAGCTTAGCGTGTGCCTTTAAAATGATTTTGACAGAAATTGTTGTGCTAGTTGCAGTCAGTCTTTTTCTTGACCAGGGACAACGATTCAGATTTGAAGAGATCTCAATAAATGGCACAGATGTCAGCTCAAACCATTATGCTTTGTTTGAAATGGACACCCTATTGTGCTTAGGCAAATGATATTGGTCCCAATATTTCATGGATTGATAGGA
Organism: Nelumbo lutea; assembly: GCF_056320005.1. Lineage (NCBI taxonomy): Eukaryota > Viridiplantae > Streptophyta > Magnoliopsida > Proteales > Nelumbonaceae > Nelumbo > Nelumbo lutea. The sequence goes on from NC_142690.1 coordinate 13,139,109, forward strand.
AAAAGAAAATAGTCTAAAAAGAAGTTTGTCAAGCATCAACCAAATGGAATATTCAAATAGGGGTTTGGGGATTATGTGGTTAAGTAATTTTTGAGAAATATACTGTTTTTATCATTCATTGGACCCAGAAGATTGATGTCATTTGGATAATTTTTTTTGCTTTAGAGCTTTGGACTGTGAGAAATAAAAATGAGCCAAAAAAAGTACCCTTAACATTTGGGAATAGTTGTTTTTTAAAAACATTACAATCTAAAGTGAAGTGTCAACTGCCAAACACTTCACAAAGCCTAATGGCCCATTTGGGAAGGCTACTAAACATAACCTGAAGCTTTAATTGAGTTGTTTTCACAGTCACATTTGATGAAGCTACTAAAATAATCTTCATCTGAAGAGCCATTTTTCTGGATGAGTGACAGATTATTTTGGGCATTCTAGGATTTTCACCAAATATAGCTCATAGGCTATCCGTGTGGGACCCATCTTGCAAAGCCAAAAGCTAAGTGTCTATTCTTCATAATTTTGAACCGATAAATAATAGCTGATCGCATGGTAGTTCAGTTGGTCACTCAACATCCTCCATTTTCTAGAGGCGCAGTTTAAAACACATGGAAAATCCTCACAAGGTCATGTTCACATCGTTCACTTGCATCCTTATGTTGGGAATATCTTTGTACTTAATATATTTTTTTCATGCCAATGGGTTCCACATGCAATATTCTTGTTAACAGTAACACAGCTAACTAGGTTTGGTGTATAGACCCCACCCTCTGGATAGAGGCCCAAAGCTGCATCACATTCCTGACTTCCTGTTGTTGATATAATGTTTTTGCTGCCATCACCGGTTGGTATTGATCAGTTGTCTCTTTCTCTCATCTGCTAGCAATATCCATCTCTAAGACTATGATTATATCAACCTAATTGCATCCAACTCATGTTCTCTGCTTTAGGACTGATTAAAAACAGGGTCCAATATCCAGTAGGTAGATTTCTTATAAACGATTTCGGAAAGAGAAAATTTATGATATAAAAAATATATGATATAAAAAGTGTTTTGATCAATCAAAATTCACCCATAAATTTTAATAAATAATACCTGATTCACTATTAAATCTATGATTCCAATTGATTGGTCATATGTTTTTTGGATATCATATCTTTTCATGTCATAGTCGAATCCTATTGAAAATGAGTTCAATTTTGCTACATTGCTACGACAGTATTGTAGTGCCGGGCTAGACCGATAATCAATGCCTTTTATATATTGCGGCGAACTTCATTTAATTTAAGGTGGGGCCATAGTAAGTCATCAAAGGCATTGATTTCATTGTTTTGTGCAGGGCTATAACAGTGTCGTAGCAAATGTGGATTATTTGAAAATAGGGTTCGACTGTGATGTTAAAATGACATGATACCCTAAAAATTTATTATCAATATCACATCACAAATGTGATAACCAATCATGTGAATTTCCATCAAAATTTATAAGGTTTTGATTGAAGTTATTTCGATATAATATCTTTCTATATAATGTGCTTGCAAATATTTTTTTTATACATGTGCTCCAACCTCATATAAGGGTGCATGCAACCTGGGTCGGGTTGGGTTGAAAATTTGTTAAATTTATACACCCAAAATCTGATACGATCCTCATGTAGTTGAAACTTGAAATCAATCTTATAAGATTTGAACCGAACTAAAAACCGGAATGCTCAATGGGTCACGGTATTTTATTAACCCGAAAGGTATCACATTCAACTCGTCAAAACCATAACTGATACTCAAAAATACTACATGGTCGTATTTTTTATGGTTCGACTGTCTGGTCGGGTCCGTCTTACAACACTGGTTGAAATTCTTCAAATCCCTAACACCTGTAATTGATACATGTAGTGACTTCCGGGCGGATAATAATGGCTCCGGTACAACAGTGGCAGTTTAGTAGTTAACTGCAAAAACAAGACTTTTAAATTGACAACCGTTGCATACGGGAAGGAGAGCACGAAATACGAACTAAGCAAGAGCTACAAGGCGTCTACACGTCGTCTACGAGTTTCGCCTGGGGAGGGCGTGGGGACCACCAAGCAGAAAAGACACGTGCTGCAGAGGCTCCACTTGCACGTGTACCCACGTCGTTAGTCTACCCATCTTGTGTTTCCAGTTTGTACAGGACGGAAAGGCAGCAGGCCATCACTCCATCTGCGAGACTAGCATCAGTCCGGGCAAATCCATTTTCACACCCTTCTAACAGCCTTTTTCAACTTTGCAATGGAAATATCTCCCCATGAAATAAAGTATATAAATATAAAGATATTCTTAATGCAAGACAATAAAGTAAGACAATAAAGACTGCCCGCCAGAATTTGCCCTGATTGAATCCGAACTCTCCATCTGCAGGGGCATCCGTTGACGTGAATCGTTCGATTTGCCGGTGGCCTGCCGTGAGTTTAACCGCCGTCGCCTTTTTCAAGCCAGAGCCCTCAGTCGAGCGGAAGCCACGTGTAATCCTCTGGATCTGTTCCTCATGTGGGCCCCACCGGGGCGCATGGACTGTGTGTGATTCTCTGGTTTGTCGTGGACCCAGGTGGATGATGAAATACAATGTGTACCTTGGAAATGATAAGCTGCAGCTTCGTATACAAAATTTTCCGTGGATCAGCACGTTTGCGTAAATCTTAACCATTTGATGTTGTTCGATCTCGGGGAATATGTGAGACGTACCATGTGATCCAGAATGATGGCTGGTGGACCCACCTTAGTCATGATAATGCACTGTTCAGATTGATAAAAATCATCTGATCATAAAGTTCTTTTAACGAAGGTAATCTTTTGGTGGGACCCATGAAGCGATGGGGGATGGACCCGTCTCCCGTCATCCCGACAAAAGCAAACGTATTCGGAAACATGGGTAGGCCAGACTCCAAATCATTCAGGGTTGCATGACCCGACTCACTAGCTGTCCAGTTTGAATTCGGGTAATATAGATCAGATCCTAAATGGGCGGTGATGATGAGAGACCCATAAAGCAAAGTTGCGTATGCGCGTTAGTGTGGGTCCAGTGGTGGTGACTACGAGGAGACAAAAGTTGATTCCAAGCCGTTGGATCTATGGTCACCGGAGTAATGGCTAATGATCATATGATGTGGACCTAAAGCTAGTTTGGTATCAAGTCTACGTTGTTAGGGTTCCTTGAAACACCCCATGTGGTTAAGAGGGTCGAAGGCGTTCCTATCCACGCCTTGTGGGGCCCATAACCCTAATCTCGAGGGGCTTTTTACACATTGCATCAAAAGATGCAAGGTGTGATCAATGTCTACTAAATCTACATCGCACATTAGGGTGGCCGCAAGCTGATGCGTCGGATGGATGGCAGTGATTCAGTTTACCTTGGGACTAAATAAAGGTCCACGTACTTAATAACTTAAAATGGACGACGGAATTAAAGAAACGAAATTATGGCGTAGAACTTATTGGCCAATGATGTGCAAGCACGATTGTCAATTTCCTATTGATATATTTAACTGGTAATAGGATGTAAGGGAAACTTTTGGGGTTTAATATCAATAAAATTAATATATTTAAAAAAATTTTAAAAATAGGTTAACTTTTTTTTAAAATAATATCAATAAAGGACAAAAACAATGTTCATTTTCTTCTTCTTGCCATTTGTTCACCAGAGTTGCTGCCCGTCACCACCTGCCACATATCAATAAAGGGCAAAAACAATGTTCATTTTCTTCTTCTTGCCATTTGTTCACCAGAGTCGCCGCCCGCCACCACTTGCCACTACTGTCCGCTGTCGCTTATCGCCACCTCCGCCCACCTCTGCCTCTGGCAATATTGCCGAAGGTAGAGGTAGTGGCGGTTGCATTGGTGGTCATTCATCTGTCTGCCACCACTGCCACCTCTGTCTCCACCCATCTTCATCTTCGTCTTCGACAACATTACCAAAGGCGGAGGTGGCGATGTTAAACCCCAAAAGTTACCCTTATATGCTAGAAACCTTATATTTAATGGCGATCAGACGAGAGCGCTCCCATGTCAAAACAAATTTCCCAACAACAAATATTGCAAGAAAAGAAAATTTGCAATTTTTGTATTCGTTGAACTTGGTGCAATTTAGTCGGGCCAAGCCAGGTTTGGTTCAATCTTAACCCGGCTCGAGCTCTTGAACCCTCAACCCTAATTATTAGCTTGGGTGCAGATTGGTCGGATTTATCTTCCTTCCTCTTGACTCCATGGTTCAAAGTATTGTATTGGCAGAGGCGTATTGGTACTTTGAATCACGTGGAAATATGATTTTTTTTTTATATTTGGTTTTTGGGGAGTTTAATACCTATATTTTTCATTAAAAAATAGTGGGGTCCCAAAACACCTGTAAATAAGCATATCGAGACCCAAAAGATACGATACGATACGCCCGATATGGGAGCGTATCGTATTGAAATTCTGAACCTTGCTTGACTCTCATCAAATATTCTTATTTCTTAAATTCAATGTTTGAGGTAATTCAATTTTAATAATATTTAGACCTGTTCAAGAGCTGGGCTGCAAGCTTGGTTTTATATTCTTTCAGTCTCAGGATTTTAGGGTAGCCCTATTTAAATTTTTGTGAAAGCTAAGACCAAGCCTTGCCTATGAACAGGCTTTCGGGCATATCGTATCATATCTTTTGAAAACAGGCGTATTAGGACCCTACTATTTTTAATGAAAAATATAGGTATTAAACTTCCCAAAAACCAAATTTTGAAAAAAAAATCATATTTCCGTGTGATTCAAAATACCGATACACAGAAGTATATCATTACTTTGAACCATGATCATATATAAAAGGAAAAAAAATTATGATATTAGAAAGACATGATATTATATCTTTCTGACATCATACATCATGTCTACTAGGCATTATAGTCGAATCCATAAAAAAAATCGTACTTTAGAAGAACTCTATCTTTAAACTTAAAGTTGTTAATATATTAATATATACATAAATAAGATACGATTTATGCATATATATATATATATATATATATATATATACATAAATATATAAATACATATAAGATAGAGATGCTGCAGTCACACTTAAAGGAGACTCTTTCATCACCATAAAAACGCTGCAAGATAAGATCAGGCCAGATCATCATAGAAATGCTAAACAATCTTGAGGAGCTATCTATAGCCTTTTCTGATGCTATGGGAAGAGCCTTTCCCGTACAAATTTATATAATATTTATACAAATAAAAATGAAATTAAGTCAGATTTGAATTGAATCGGATCACAAATGCCTTAGTCCTTAACCTAAACCTTGACCATGTTTGATTGACAGGAATAGGGTCTCGAATCAGAATTCCAACTGTTTGGTTGTTTGGTTGGATGGAATTAGAATTTCATTTCCATTTTCGGTAGAATGATATTCCCCCATTTGAGGGAATGATCATTCATTCCCCTTCCATTGGGAATGAAATCTCATCTGAACTAAATGGATTATGGAAATAGACCATCCCGAATCCGATTTCAAAGGATTTTCATTCCATTCTAACTACAAACCAATCAGACCCCTAAAATTAAGTGAATTGATGCTTTTCAATCCTAACCCTAGTCCAAACATCACTCTATCCAATTTTTATTTTTATTTTTTCATATGGTTGGAGCTAACCTAACCCAAGCTAGGAGTCCAGATCACCTGCCAACCAAACATGCTCCAATCCTATACCAACGTTATCTTACATCATATATCTCATGCATGACGGGTCCCACTTTTGTGGTGGTCCCAATCATGTACCGTGTTAGATAAAATTGGTAGAAGGCATTTTGAAAGTTAATATTGATGGTAGTTTTTTGGAATCTTCTAGACAGGTTTCTTTTGACTTTATTATCAGACACCCATTTGGGAAGCTGCTGGGGTGTAGGTTTTGGGAAATCAAAATCTTTGTCTCCCTTGAAATCAGTAGCTCAAATTCTCCTAAAAGCGGTTGTTTTTGCAGATAAAATGAACAAATCAGATTTTGTTTTTGAATCTGATTGCAAATATTTAGTTGATTGCCTAAATGAAGCTAATGGCTTTGAAAACCTGAAAATCCTATTTTGTTGTAGGGATATAAAAGAAGTTACGTCTAGAAAAAACTTTACAGTTCAATTCTGTTCGAAGAAAGCAAACCAAGCAGCGCATACAGCAGCCAGATATGGTTTTTCAAAGGTTTTTGAATCTAGTCTTGCTATTCCCTTGTGTCTCTCTAATATAGTTAATTTGGACTTGGCTTTTTATAATCGTTCGTAGTTTTAATTTCTGGTTTTCTTCTATTGTAGTTGTTTGCTTTTTCTTTCTGTTTTCATGCTTGTCTCAGAGTGTTGTAGTGTGTGGCTTTTCCTTGTTTGAAATGAATTTCAGTTTCCACAAAAAAAAAAAAAAGTCTTTTGTTGGCATAAAATGTCAATTACCAAGTTAGAAGCCCTATATCAAAAGATGCTTTTGGTGCAGGATAGGGTTCTATGAGTTACTCGATGAGAGCGTTCTCGTTGGAATGTTGAAGTGAATAATCAACCATTTATTATACCAGTACTGTACTGCACTCGGTACTGGATTCTACGATTACGCCATGGGATTAAGAGCCATTAAAAATGTGAAAGAGATTCTGGTCTCCCATGCATTCATTGAAGATTTGAAGGCTTGAAGCAAGTCCCACTAACACTATTAAATCCTAAAGCAATGCCCTCAATCGCTACAGCCACGAGGTTTCCTCTCCACAGTTGTCAATTTGTCAAATGTATCACCAGCAAAGGGTTTAAGCTTTCAAACCCATCATTCATTGGGTCCCACCGAAGATGAAGAGATTAAATGAGGCCTCCTAAAATCATTTCCTGTCTCTTTGGTGGCAACATTGACAAGTGGCAACTTAAGGAACACCTGATGGCTCTCAATTGCAACGTTAATTAATTGCAACAGTTATGGAAATGGTGGGGCTGAAGAGTTAAGGCTTGGAGAGTTGAAACCACAGAATCCTGAAAACCTCGGAGAGATGTGGAGCCTTAAATGGATTCATCATTCATGGTTCCATGAACCCAATGCAGAATTCGTTCAATCTTCTTGTAATTGCTGTCATGGTCCCTCATCGTTGGGGTGCAGGAATACTCAAGGTGGAGGTATGAGTTTTTCAATGGCGAGTTGGGATTTCCTGCATTTTTTTCCTCACCTTTTCTTGCACTTTCATTGACAAGGTATTTTAGTATACATGTATAAAAATATTCATAAAATATATGTATAATGGGACATTTGTCACAAATTGAATAGAAGTGTATGAAAATAGTTTAGGCTGCGTTTTGAAACGATGCAAATGGAGTGTAAATTCCGGTTTGGGGTAAATTTGCACTCTAGTTTACTTTTGCCTGTGTTTGGCAATATTACATTTATGCATTGACAAATGACAGAAAATACATTTCCCAATGCATATTTATATTGATAATAAGATGTAAAAATATATCAATAAAAAAGAAGTAAATTTACATTCAAGTGGGCTTTTGATAAAAAATGTATATGATTTATTGAAATTCTTGTTTGCATCCATTACATCTAAAAGTCTGTTTGGTAAAATGGTAAATTTGTTAGTGCAAAATTAACCCAACTTTGCAATTTATATGAACCATTTTACACTTTACATATTTACATTCACACTTATTTGCATCGTTCCCAAATGCAACCTTAAAAAAAAAAGACTGAGTTCACATAACTAGGAGGGCAATTCGGGTGGGTTGGGTGGAGAGTCAACCATTGCTTAGCGTATCGTATCATATCTTTTAGCTGTGTTTGGAAGCGACGTAAATCAAGATCAATGTAAATATTTACATCGGTTCGGTTTTGTTGGCATTTGGGAGGTGTATAAATCAAGATCAATGTAAAACCCCACTCCAATCCGTTTTTCATATGTTTGGATGGAGTGGAGTTTTACATCATAAATCGATGTAAAATTTCATCTAAAGTAGAGTTTTATATCGACCATCGATGTAAATACTACATTGATGTAAAGTTTTTCTTTTCTCGTCATACCTTTCGAAATTCAAAGTATTCGATGTAAAACGTCATTGATATACTTTTACACCGATGATGTTTTACATCACTCCAAATGCAGCCTTGGGGTCCCGATACACTTGTTTACAGGTGTTCTAAGAATCCTCTTTGTTTTAATAAAAAATATACTTAAAAAATCCCCAAAACCAAAATTTGAAAAATAACTAAGAAAAGAAACACACATGGTTTTTAGGTTGTGTTTGGAATTGTTATAAATCAAGAACGATGTAAACATATACACTGGTTCGATTTTGTTTGCATTTGGAAAGAGTGTGTAATAATGATCAACGTAAAACTCCACTCCAGTTCAGCTTTGTGCATGTTTGGATGGAGTGGAGTTTTATGTTGTGAACCAGTGTAAAACCTCATCATATGTAAAGTTTTACATCGATTATCAATGTAAATACTACATCAATTATTGATGCAAATACTATATCGATAAAATCAATGTAAAACTTTATACCGATTGCATCACGTTTTACAAAAATACAACGATCACTTAATGACAGTTCAGTGTAAAACGTCATTGGTGTACTTTCAAAAATACATTGATTCCAAACACAACCTTAGTATTAATACACCTCTCCTGATACACAGGGCGCATCGAAATTGATACTTTGAACCCCAACCCGAGGTAAAGCCTGAATTTTTTTAACTCATGCTCAATCAAAGTTTAATCTAATACACAATGGGCTTAGTCAGGTTTGGTTGGGCCTGAGCAAGTTGGTCAAATTTGAAGATATTTTTTTAATATGTCTTAGGCACTCATCTTATATGGGGCTTTATAAATTATAACCTTTCTTAAGATTAGAATGGATTAAAATTATGCACAAAATGTTATTAATGAATACATATATAAATGCTTTATAAATATAAACAAACATATATAATATATGCATATTTGTTCAGATAGGTTTGGGTTGGGCCTGAGCTACCTAAGCCCAACCCGAATTTAGGTCAGGCTTGAATCTTCTGGACCAAAAGGTTTGGGTTGGGTTGGATTTGGCTCCGGTTGGATCTGCCCAAGTTGCAGCCCTAGTGATAAGTGTCCCTATATACTTTATATGGTTTCATCAAGAACCATGATGTAAATAGGGGTGTCAATCGACCGGTTTTGGATTGGATTCAATCCGATCCAAACCTTATCAAATCAGATTTGGACGGTCCATTATAATTATTGGATTGGGCCAATCTAAAATAAATTGGTCCATATTCTTATTGGTTTGAATTGGACCTAAACCAAATTTCCAATAATCCGATCATGAGGCCAAATCCTTGTCCAATTTGAAACCGATCAGAACTGAAGCTGACATAAAATTACTTTTATAAAAGTGCTTTTATACTTTTATGAAAGCACTTTTACAAAAGCACTTTAATAAAATCATTTTTACGGAAATACTTTTATAAAAGCATTTTTATGGAAGTACTACAAAAACACTTTAATAAAAGCACTTATACGAAAGCACTTCTATGGAAGTACTTTTACAAAAATGCTTCTATAAAAGCACTTTTGTGAAAGAACTTTTATAAAAACATTTTCACAAAAGTACTTTTATATACATTCACCAATTAGATTATGGTTGCAATAAAGGAATGATAGTTCAATGTTGTATCATCACCTAGGCTTTGCTTGTAAAAATTGCAAAAACTGAAAAACTCACGTCAATTTACTACCCTCATTTGAAAGAAACACTTTTTGACCACTCATAAGCATTATCCTTTATTAACTTATTTATCAAATAAGCACTCCCAAACAATGGGGGTTAGTGCACATTTGGCTGGGTGGCTGAAGTGTAGTGGCTTCTGGCTTTTCGAATTGGCCTCATGTGGGCAGTGTGCTTTTAAGGCTATAAACTATGTTTGGTGAAACTGAAAAATGTGGAGAGCCCAAATTGGCTGTCAGTCCTATATTGGTTCAGTGAGTCACTTGTGCATTTCAAAACAGCTGAACCAGCTTAGCCGAATCTTCAGCTCCTCCCAAGAAGGCCTTATTGCTTTTCCAAACTCAGTTGGATTAAAAGAAAAGATCCAGTTTCTCATAGATAAGTCTTTACAAGGCAAGTTTTTATTATATACCCACATCTATTACCAAGTGCTTAACTCAGCTAGCCCATAGCACAGCATTGAGCTTTGGGCTAAAGCTCATAGTGATAGCATAATGTTTCATCTTGTGAATCTACAGGCTAATAATAAGGCCATCTTTGCTTTTTGGTAAGTTATTTATCCGAGTAAATGCACTTATCCAGGTAAGTGTTTCCTAGAAAAGACTTACTTAGGTAAGTGCATTTACCCATGGTCTTTTATTTCCCATGTAAATAAGACATTGACCTTGTTAACCATAAAAATCTATTATTAATTCTCCATTTGTTTTTCAGTAGGTCATTTACCCGGGTAGGAAAGACTTACCCGGATAAGTGCATTTACTCATGTTCTTTTATTTCCCATGTAAATAAGGCAATGACCATTTTAGCCATAAAAATTCCATTATTAAAAGGGGCATTTTTGTCCCATCCAATTATTGACAACTTTCCCCTAGATGGGAAAGTTAATTTACTCACTTAGGAGATGGGTATCACTTACCTGTGTAAATGATACCTAGGAAAATAAACTTTCATTGATCTTCACATAAATCTGAAAAATGAACATGGGTTTCTTGGTCAATGGGAATCAAAATCCCATTACCCAACTTCCCCACCTCTCAAAATCCAAAAAAGAGAACACCCCCTTAAAGGGGCATTTTTATCCCATTTAAGAATTGGCAACTTTCCTCCCATGTGGAAATGTTATTTACCCACCTAGGATAGGCAAGTGAGATACCTAGGAAAATAAACTTTATTTGATCCCCACATAAATATGAAGAAAGAACATGGGCAGCGTGGAAGCAATGAAATCGGGCTGGCTATGCAAGCACCGGGCGAACACAAGCTTCTAGCGAAGCAAGAACAAAATTTCTAGAGGAGAGAGAAAAGGTGGCGAGAATTGAAGAGAAAATCTGAAGTGTGTATTAGCTTGGAAAGAGCAACATTTATAGTACATCTGGAAATTGTAGAATAAATATGAAAGAAGTTTATCTAAACATCATGTAGCTAGGATCGAATTCTTCTTGATGTTGCCTTGCTTGGATCGAAATCTTCTTTGGCTTGATCTCCACCGTCCGATCTCCTTGGATCTGATCCATGCATGGGTTATCTTGATCTTGGTATGAATCTTGGATTATCTTGAATTCTTGAGTTTCCTTGGATCTTGGACTTCTTGAATTCTTGATAATTCTTGAAATCTTGAATTATCTTGGATGTGCCCCCTATCTCTTGCATGGCCGCCTATGTGAGGAGATGGGTTTTGAGATGGGTCTCCATCATTCTCCCCCACTTGGAAAGAACTCGACCCTGAGTCGTGACTAGGGTATGCAAGTGTCATCTCTGGTAGGTAGCGATGGAGGTCAACAACATTGAATGTCTTAGAGATACCCATATGATCTGGTAGGTCCACGACATAAGCATTGTCATTGATCTTTTTCATGATCTTGTATGGACCGTAGTTCCGAGGCTGTAGCTTGTTATACTTTCCCACAGGTATGCATTATTTACTTAAGAACACCATTACCCACCGAATCAGCTGGCAACATCTAGGGAGGAACATGCCAAGGATGGTTTGGAGCTGGGCTGTAATTGTTTTTAGGCAGACCTTATCAGGGTTTGGCTCAAGCTCAGCATAATCAGGAGTCCCTGGCTCAGGCATGAACCGATGACTTATAGTCAGACGGTTGGGGAGGTTGTCTGCATAAGGATACTTGTCCGAAATTCCCTGCTGCATAGATGGCTGAGGCTATCCATATGATGATTGTGCATGTTTGGGTCTAGTCCGAAAGCGTTTGCATCTTGGACCACCATGGCTCGTCCTTCTTGTCGCCATGCCCCACGTTGCGGAGCTCAGTCCACCAGGATTGGAGTTCAGAGTCACCCTGGATCAAGCCATCGTTCGGGTAATAGTAGGAGCAGTAGTCATGGACCCATGTTTCAATGGTGAACCATATTTCAAGTCCATCAACGGCATAGGGATAATCATCAATGAGAAAGCGGAGGCCATGGGGGCTGTTGCTGTCTGGAATTGCTATACCCCTGTACAGAGCAAAATGATCTGTTGATGAGATCTCCTGGGAGTGCTAGATCCGTGAAGACCCAGCTCTTGTAGAGCACGTAAGACATTTCCATGGAAAATTTTGCCGGAAACAGTCTTTCCAAGCACTCCACCAGCATTGATGAGAATCTGCCGGGCCAAGGCATCTATGCTCAGTGTGTCCCAGAAATGAAGATGCAAGAGCTTATACATCGGATGCAGCACACTCAACTGTCTATTTGTTGCAATCACAAATGATTCAATGGTCGCGTGAGTGTTCAACCAGTGGCTGATGAGTTGATGATAGCCAGAGTCATTAACAACAACATAAGTTTTAGCCAGCTGCCAAATTGAACCCTCGACGCCATGTTCAGATGGAGTGAAGACCTTACTAACTAAACCATGTTGCACTCCTTGTGGGTGTGGTATGCTCAACTCAATAGCCAATGGCTTCAAGGTCCCATCATCTTTCAGGAAGAGGATTGTTCTGGATGCATAGGTTTTTGTGGTAGTCGAATTAATCCTCTCCAAGTAAGGAATCAATGCATCGTGATAATCCAATATGAATAGCCTCTTCTTCCTAATAGCCTCGTTGACTGATAGTAGCCCATTCAGGTTATTCTCTATATGTTCTCTGGTTATCGAACCAGTCTGGTTGCCGTATAATTTAGGATCAAGCTTGCTTGCCGGTGGAAACTCTTGAAGACCACAAATGCAAATTGGGTTCACTCCAGCGAGCATTTCTCTTGCAAATTCTTCGTCTGTCCTCCAAGCAAACTTATCGTGCTTAATAACTTGAGGCAAAGGGAATGTGAGGAGCTGTTCACCGTTGGTCCGGAAAAGTCCTTTGAGCATCCCGAAGGGGATTGCACCCTTGAGACGATCAAATGCACCACTGGGTAGCTGGGTTCCTCCTTCATAGGGATTGAACACATCTTGAAAAGTGTCGAACTCGTTAGGGGTTTTGTCACATAAAGCTTTCAGCTCTGTGAGCAAGAATTGAACCAGGGGTTTCAGTGCATATGCAAGGAAATCCGATATCTTCAGGTGACCAAACCGTTCATCTGTGGGGACGTAAATGTCCAGACTGAGAAGTGGCGGCAATCTGCTGAGTTAGGATCTGGCATGGTGGGTTTCTGGCCAGTTCTTCCCCTATGAGAATATGGGTACTCTGTGGAACCTCTAAGGATGGGATGGGCGTATTCAGGACCCTCGTCAGGAGCACCTAAGTCATTGTAGCAAGCATAATCATAGACTGGGTCCCATTCCTGGAGCTCTTCGATTCCATCTCCTCTAAGATTAACAAGTTCTTCCTCCCTGTACTGGTGCAAGGGTTCTGGCGTTTTAGCTGGTAGGTAGCTCTGGTTGGTGAAGAAAACCCGATTATTTTTGTAGCGCTTAGCCGGGTAAATCCAAGAATTATAGAGGAAGTGGAGGCGACCCACTCTTGGAACATCTTCGAGCATGACAGTCTTGAGGAAGAACTCACTGTGATGAAAGTTCTTAATCATGAAAGCTCCCGGAACTCCGATATCATCGTCCCAATCAAAGGTGACCTAGAATGACGATGCACCATCCGTCAACGGTGTCACGGTTGTAATCCACTCTTCCAAATAAGCAGCCTTTCCAACCTTGCCTCGCATCCCATTGATTGGGTCTGCATTAACATAACTAATGAGCTGCAATGCAACTCCTTCACCAAGTAACTCATCAAATCGATCGAGGACCGAAGCGTAGAGGTCATTGAAATCCAACAAGTTCGTCTTCATCAACACAACCGTTCCTCTAATCTTCGTCTTCCCGCCCATCTCATCATTCAACTTGGTTTGGGTTTCCTTCCCGGTTCTGCCCTCACCGGGAATAACTGGAGCAACGCCGAATTCTAGCTCGTCGTTGCCATCATCATCAAGAATAGGGTTCCGGGGTATAGGATCGATGATTGGTCTACCATGGTCATCTACTTCGATTGGATGTGGCTTTTCCTGGTTCCGTGGAACAACCTCCCGTAACAAGGTTCACAGTTGTTCAGTCATCTCTGCCAACTACTGTTCGATGTTACGTGTGGTCGTGCGTTGCTCTTCGATTGCTCTCCAAACAGCTGGGAACCCCTGATCTTCGTCATGGGGTGGGTTGTGACTGCTACCGCCTGGGTTGGCCATCTGGTTGGGTGAATTCCCTGCTCTGATACCACCTGACGCAGCGTGGAAGCAATGAAACCGGGCTGGCTATGCAAGCACCGGGCGAACATGAGCTTCTAGCGAAGCAAGAACGAAATCTCTAGAGGAGAGAGAAAAGGTGGTGATAATTGAAGAGAAAATCTGAAGTGTGTATTAGTTTGGAAAGAACAACATTTATAGTACATTTGGAAATTGTAGAATAAATAGGAAAGAAAATTTGTAGTTTATCTAAACATCATGTAGCTAGGATCGAACTCTTCTTGATGTTGCCTTGCTTGGATCGAAATTTTCTTTGGCTTGATTTCCACCATTCGATCTCCCTGGATCTGATCCATGCATGGGTTATCTTGATCTTGGTATGAATCTTGGATTATCTTGAATTCCTGAGTTGCCTTGGATCTTGGACTTCTTGAATTCTTGAATTATCTTGGATGTGCCCCTTATCTCTTGCATGGCCGCCTATGTGAGGAGATGGGCATCCATCAATGGGAATCAAAATCCCAACAAACAACTTTCCCCCTTTTCAAAATCTCAAAAAAGAATTCCCCCCAAGGCCCCATTCTCTTTTCGGTAAGTTACTTACCTAGGTAAATGCAATTACTTGGGTAAGTTTTTCTTGGAAAATACTTACCCGGGTAGGTGCATTTACCCATGTTCTTTTATTTCCTATGTAAATAAGGTAATGACCATTTTAGTTATAAAAATCCATTATTAAAAGGGGCATTTTTGTCCCATTCAAGTCTTAGCAACTTTCCCCCTAGGTAGAAAGTTATTTACCCACATAGGAGATGGGGTATCACTTATCCAGGTTAATGATACACAGGAAAGGTAAGTGGTAACTAGGAAAATAAACTTTCTTAGGTCCCCACATAAATCTGAAAAATAAACATGGGATTCTTGGTCAATGGGAACCAAAATCCCATTGACCAATTTTTCCCCTCTCAAAATCCAAAAAAAGAAGGCCCCCTAAATAGTATGACCAAGCCATTTCATCAAAGCCAACTCTTTTGTGGATATAATGACATACTCTCTCATTCTTCCAAAATAACTTCTAAATCATAGAAAAGTGATTTGAGGAAATTAGTTGCATCCTAATTTCTAAAGGACTATTTTGCATATAACCTTTGATAGTTTTATATTTGGTTATTCTCTTCCTAAGGTTGTATTTGGTATTGTTGATATATTAAGTATTAGCATAGACTGTTTTCAGTTAAAATTAATGCCGTTAATACTCAAAACACAAGTGCCGCTGTTTGTACTTGAATCCTGTTTGGTGAGAAATTTTTCATCAATGTCAGCAATCAGCATTACTTCAGTCAGGTCATTGAAACTTTGCCTCCCAAAACAAGAAAAATCAAATTGGTGTTTCTTGAAGCATTCCTGATTTATGTTTCATGTAGAAACACCATGACTGTTTTAACTCAGAACAATCTCAACCAAACAGAAAATTGACCATTAAACTTGAAATGCATAGGTGGTGCTGATGGGGCATGTTTCAATTAGACACAGCATGGTTCCAAACAAACATTCCCTAAATCTGGTATTTCATTTTTGACCAAGGAAATGAGATATTTAAATATCATTTAATAGTATAATTAATTATTTTCTTAAATTTTATACTACAACTTTTCCCTTGTGGACAGTTCATTTTAATTTATCTGTTTTGATTTAACTTAGAAAACACATTTCATTAAAATAGTTTCTATGGTACAAAATTGATAAAAGGATTAATGAATAACATTAAGAACTGGATCACTTAATTGGTCCTTTACTTTTTAGAACAAATTGATCCTGATTAGGTATTCTCCTATAGAAGTTTAGCTCCAAGAATCATTTACACAAGAGTGTTGGCTAATGAGGGAGCATGCCTTGACAAATTAAGTCAATCAAGATGTTCTTATGATCTACAAACGCAGCCTTAACCTGGCTGAGTGATCAATCACGATGCTGACCGTGATGACATTAGCTGTTCAGAAGGCTGTGAATAGGGAATCACAACCATTCAACCTCTCAACGTATGTAGGTCTCATGTATTTTGTCACGAGTGTGAAACATTATTATTGGTTTCACAATCTGTTACACAATTAAAGCGTTTAACTAATCCGATTTCCTGTTATTAGCCCCTAAATAGTATTATTGGTTCTACAGTCTGTTACACGGTTAAAGCATTTAACTAACCCGATTTCCTGTTATTACCCCCTAAGTAGCAGGGGAAGGGTTCTGCACTGTTGTGGCAATTGGAAGTTTTGTTTGGAATTCATAGAGCACCATGTGATATAGCTTGAAAATATTAGACTTAGAAATCTGATAGAAATGAATTGGGTTTTCAAATTGCAAATATTACGTTTACATACAAGCAAGGTTCAAAAAATCGATATGATACGCCCCATATTTAACCCATATTCAGACCATTTGCCATGACCCTGGACCTAATATTTCCATTTTCTTAAATAGAAACTAGTCGAGGCATGTCTAATCCAATTCTCTATTCAGAGCTTGGGCCTTCTCTCCTCCACTATAAACCAATAAATATTCCGAGTTATCTCTTCCTTTCTAAAGCAGTAAAGTCCTCTTCTTTCTCAAGCAATGGCTGCAGCTAGGGTTGATGATAGCAGTTTCAAAGACGACCAGCTGGCGCCACTGTCTGTACAACATCACTAGGGTCAGGAGAAAAGGGTCAAGGTGGATTGGGTTACGGGAATCCAATGGGTCACCTAAAATGATACATGTTTAAAGCAACACTTACCTCATAAAAGAGAAAAATAATTGAATAATCTTTTTATCAGTTTCCTCCACCATTTCAATGCCACATTTAACCCTTTTTTCCCTGAATCTTCAATGAAAAAGAAGTAAGAAATAATTTTTTAAAAACATGATAACTAGAAATGTTGTTCTTCTGAAGGCATAGAGACAATACCTAAAATTTCTTCTGATGTTATTCATTTGATCAGACATGTTGGAAAACGACCAGGGAAATGAAGATTACTCCATTTTTGGCTTGTAGTCTCATTAGAGGAGAATGGTATCGCCTTAGAACTTCTGATTGTATGATAATGTTTTTACCTGTTCTTCAAAAGATTATACAAATTATAACCGTCCAGGGGCATTGAATGATAAATCAGTGTTAGAAGCATGAAATATCCATCTAGGTTGCATGAATGAAGACCTCAAGAAATGTTATTAGCCCGTTGAATCAGTTTTGCTGGCAAAAATTGTATGGATAAATTTCTTATATCTCCCTTGAAGTTTCTGGTTGTTGCTGAGACTTTCCTTGAAGTTTGATAATTGTAATAACTTTCCCTTAATTTTTTGATATTGTTGCAAGTAGATCCCCTTTGATAGAATCTTCTAAAAAGAGACAAAAAATATCCAAAATACCCATGTAGTTACTTTGACAAAAATGTTTATTTTTCATATTTTTTTATTCATATAAATCACTACCTCAAATCCTTCTAATCTCTTTTCTGAAATTGATTTTTTTTCCAAAATTGCCCTTCATATCAATCACTCAAAGGTAAGATGCAACTTTAGATTCTCTTTTTTTTTGTTGTTCATAAAATTTGCATTGCTTTTTCTCTAGAAACTAGCCTCAATAGTAACTTCACGGGTATTTTAGACATTTTCATCCTTTTTTTAGATGATTCAACGGGGAGAGGGTTTACTTGCAACTGTATCAGAAATCTTAGGGGAGGTGATTACAACTACTAAACTCTAGGGATGTTTCAGCAATGGTAAGAAACATCAAACATCAAGAGAGGTTTCAGCAATTTACCCAAATTATATTTATACCCATGTTCATAACATGTCTGTTTTCTTTATTTCTTTTTCTTGGGGGAGAGTTAGAAAGATGTATGGCAGTAGGGGTGTCAATGGATCGGCCGGTCAGGTTTGGCATAGGTTTGGATCAGCCCAAACTGACCGACCAAATGAAATGGGTTACCGAAACCAATCCAACCCATTCAATGAATAGGCTATTCATCAAGGAAAGGGAAAAATTCTACCCTGAGGTTTTTAACAAATTTAAGGAATACTAAAACTTCTGCCAGTTTTATTCTAATCCTCAAGCATTCCCCATTAAAGGATTATAGATTCTACTGTTAATCTTGGCACTTTGACAGAATGGGAGAGACAGGAAAAAAAGTCTTATGGGGGTTTTGGATGGTTGAAGCTAATTCTCACGCATTCCCCATTAAAGAATTATAGATTCTACTGTTAATCTTGGCACTTTGGCAGAATGGGAGAGACAATTAAAAAAAAAAAGCCTTGGGGTTTTGGATGGTTGAATCTAATAACAAAAATGTCCTACTTGCAGATGAATCACTAGGTTTCAGGCATGGTCAAATTAATAGCTTCATGGCTAATCAAAACTACATGAAAGTCTTTCCTCTAAACAGGTGGCCTATGAAATTTGGGCCAGGATGGTCTGGGTTTAAGATCAACCAGGCCCAACCATAAGAATTAGGTTTAAATATTGAATTCGATGTTAAGTTTGATCTGTCTAACCCAGAGCCAACTAGCGCTGAAACATTATGCACTCAGGTTGGATTTGGGCCATGGCTAGGCTCAGGTTGATCAATTAGCCGCACTAAAATTTGACATCCGTGTGTGTATGTATGTAGATATTAACCCCATCCAGTCCAAAATCAATTTAGACGGAGTGGACAGACCAACAAGACATATTGGATTGGACCTGCTTCGTTCGTAACAAATCTATATTGGATTAGGTTGGATTAAATCAATGTCTGGTCCATTGATATAAGATAAGAATATATGTGTCAATGGACTAGGTTTGAGTTAAAACCAATCTAAATCAAAATGAATTTGAACAGATTGGATGGTCCAGACATTGAATTGGATCGCTCCAATTGATCTAAAACATTCATCGGATTAGATTAAACCTGATCCATTTATAGATTCACATTGGATTGGATCGGATAGGACCAAATCCGGTCCAATTAACATTTCTGCACCCGATGTTGCTCCCAACTACAGGGGGTGGGCAGTGGACTGGATGCCAATCTAATCTTTGGCTATTATTTATTTATTTATTTTTTGCACAAAGTGATTGGCTGTTTTTCCTTGATCCGCGTTATTAAGATTGTCAATCCTAGATTCTACCATTGCACCAATAAATGACCTCTTGTTCGAATATTGAATACAACTAATAAATTAAATTAAAAATGATGATAAATGAACAAAAAATGACTTCCATATTGTATTATCATGAATAAGATTACTTGAAAATAGTTTCCATGAGACTTCCATATTCTAACATTTTTCCAGTTGTGAGAAAGCTCAAACTCTTTATCCAAGGTTTTTCTGTTTCAGTTTTGAGCTTCAAACTAGGTTTTGGCCTGATTCCAAACAAAAATATGGACTAAGTTTTTAAGTGTTTCAATCCAAAGACGCAGAGATGATTCCCATTAATCCCCAAGAGACCGTTTGGCAGGTATATTTTCTATAGTGAAGATATGATACAGTTCAAACAAAGTAGAGATTCTACAGTCTCTTTTCCTTCCCCCAATAGAGAGGGGATTCTTGTTTGTCACCTACCATAATGTATCTGTGGAGGTGGCAATACAAACATGGGAGTTGATGTTCAAGATACATTGTTTCCGTTTCTTAATAGAAGATAACAAGACAAGGGTGGGTAGAAAGTGAGAAAATGAAGAGAAAAATCCTCTTACAAACACCATCTTATATGTTAGGCTTGACACCATCAAAACACCATCTTGTTTGATCGCATGTAAAATCCAAACCGTGGGGTTTGATCTACATCCAAAATGGACCGTTGGATTCAAATCTGGGTACTTACTGACATGAAAATAAATAGAATTTATCTTGTAAAAGGTAGCACTAAATCACAATCATAAGAAATAAAAAATAGTATAAATAAACGGTTAACAAACAGAAGCTTTGGGGAAACGCCTCCTTCAATGCCAATATGGCACAAACAATACCAAACAAAAAAATGCAATATCTATTAGCGTGGACGTTTGTTTTTTTGTAAATAACGCCAATAAACGGCCATACCATCAAACACCATCTTAGTATATGTTTGGCATAGATGCTGCAGAAAATAATGTTGTGTATGTATGGGTTGAAAGCACAATTTTTTGAGAAAACGGTGTCTTTTTATTTTTGTTTTGAAATGTTACTGCCAGTGCCAAATAGGATGTTTCTTGGAACAATAATACCTTCTGTTTGGTACCAGTGCTCTATATCTGTTTTCAGCACTGGTACCCACTATAGAAAGTCCACGTTACTGCCACATCATGTCCTCATTGACAACAAGAAGCTCCAATCTGAGAAAATGTCGAATTTGGCGTTGCTTCAAACCACACCTTCTTGATTTCTAAGGCGTAGCTTGGAGCACCGTTTTTTATGAGAAAATGGTTCCAAACATATTAATGTTTCCTGGAGCACCGATTTTTCCAACGTGGCACTAATGTGTCACCATTTTCTGGAGCAACGGCATCGATGCCAAACAAACGCTTAGGCTATGCTTGGTTTGAAGGAAAAGGTAGGGAAAGAAGGGGAAAGACAGGAAAACCAATACAAGGGTTATAAAGGCTTCCCTACCTTTCCCTACATTTTCCTTCAAATCAAACATAATCTTAGTTTTAGAAGCTTTACCAGCTCTGCCTCCCCCATAGTGTTCTTCAGCCCATAACATTTCTTGTAATATTCTGTGAACATAATCAACTGTCACTATTTAGAGCTGAGTTCAAATCAGCCCCCCACAACGTCCCACAGCACATCCCCGCCATGTATTGAAAACTCTTGATAATGACATCAATCATCATTCCGGATATTATCATCGGGAGATATTTTCAATACATGACAGAGATGTGCTGTGGGGGGCTGATTCGGTGGTATCTTTAGAGCTAGGGTCTATAAATTTTAATTGCATGATACATGTTTAAAGAAACACTTACCTCACAGAAGAGAACCAAATTGAATCTCTTTTTATCAGTTTCCTCCACCATCTCAATGCCACATTTAACCGTTTCTCAACTTTTCCCCTAAATCTTCAATGAAAAAGAAGTAAGAAATTCTTTTGTAACAACATGATAACTTGAAATACCTGGAATTTCTTCTGATGTTATTCATTTGATCACATATATTGGAAATGGATTAGAATTTTTGGCTTGTGGTCTCAAACTCTGATTGATTATATAAATTATAACCGAACAGGGGCATTGAATGATAAATCCGTTTTAGAAGTATGAAATATCCATCTAGGTTGTATGAATGAACACCTTAGGAAATGTTAATAGGTTGTGGAATCAGTTATGTTGGCAAAAATTGTATTTATGTCCATCTTTCTAACATTTTCATTTCCTTCCTTTCTTTTTCTTTGAGGAGACTTAGAAAGATGTGTGGCAATGGGAATGTCAATGGATCAGCCGGTCAGGATTGATCAACCCAAACTGACCGGTCGACCAAATGAAATGGGTTAGCAAACCTAATCCCACCCATCCAATGAATAGGCTGTTGTTAATCAAAGAAAGGGAAATTTTCTTAAACCCCCGGAGGTTTTTAACAAATTTAAGGAATACCAAAACTTCTGCCACTTTTATTCTAAGCCTTAATCATTCCCTATTAACAATAAGCCTTAAAACCTGATGGGGTTTTGGATGATTGAATCTAATAATAAAAATGTCTTAATTTGCAGACGAATCACTAAGTTTCTGACATGGTCAAATTAATAGTTTTATGGCTAATCAAAACCGTTAATACAGAAGTCTTTCCTCTAAACAGGCCGCCTATAAAATTTGGGTCAATCAAAGGTTAGCATATAATCCAAAACTTAACGTCTATTTTTAGAGGTGGCAATCCGACAGGATGGATTGGATTTAAGATCAACCCATGCCCAATTCTAAGAATCAGGCTAAAAGATGTCAACTTTGATCTGTTCAATTGCATTCAAGTTAGGTTTGAGCTCAAGTTTGGTTCAGATTGGTCAATCAATTACATTATATGTATATTAGGTATATATAAATGTATGTATTAGGTATTTAAGTACATATCTAAGATGTAGGCCTGAGCACAGCCTAAAAATTAAAAAACCAAAAGTATTGGGCCAACATCCAATCCACATGTGAAAATGTGGGCTGGGTCAGTCTGATTTGATTTGGACTTGTCCAAGTTGAAAGACTACTAATTTAACAAAATTTCAATGACAGAATTCATTGGTTGAGACATACATGGATTGGTTACACATACTGTAAAGGCCATTATTATAACAAAAAATGTTTTTGCCTTCCATATTATATATCATGAATAAGATTACATGAAAATAGCTTCCATGAGACTTCAAACTATGACACTTTTAGGAGGTGGTTGCCAATATGCATCAAATAAGCAGTCTTACCAAAAGAACATATACAAACACCATCATATTATTATAAATATTTTATAATAAAATACAGTTATCATAATCATCATCATCATCCACTCTCATTCTCTCACAAACAAGTTTGTCATTTTAATATTTCTAAGTGTTTTGACATTTATTAAGACTAGTAAATTTGTACGGGCTTTGCATGTGGCAAATTTAGATGGTGAAGATAGTAATATACATTCAAATTATTTTAAATTTTGTAATATACATTCAAATTATTTCTATGTGTCTAAAATAATTCTATATTAGAGATGTCCCAAATGTTTTCTACAAATATTTTGTATTTTTATGTTCTATTTCTTTAATTTTTATTATCTAATTATGAAATCATGGCTTGACCCAGATGGTTGACCTTACCCACCACCTAGACAAAAGGACAAAATCATTTTTTGGTTCAATTTAAAAAAAAAACGTGATCTATATTTTTAAAAGTATTGGATATAGATCTAATAACATAATTTATTGGTGAGAAAATATCTTAAATATATCATTTAATGGGAGAGAATGGACGTTAGCACCTCAAATATATGACTTAATGAGAGGGATTTGAATGAAGTTAAAAAAAATAGTTCAAATTACAATTTTTACCCTCACAATTAAAAAGAGACTAAATTCAAATTACATTTTTAACATTTTTTATATTTCCATGTGTATAAAAATAATCCCTATTTATGACACTTGTTTTTGTTTAATATGATGAACATACAATATTAGAGATGCGCCCAAATGATTTTTTTTTGTGCAAAATTTATGTATTTTTTTTCATTTTTTCATTTCTATTATGTTTTTTAATTTTTATTATTTAATTATGATGTCAAATATTGACACATTTGACCTAAAAGTTGAACTGTTGACCTAGACCAAATAGGAAATCAATTTAATTTTTTTTGTTGGTTTTAAAATTTGCATTTCATTTGGATTATCAATGAAAATAATTTTTGTTTATGACACTTTTTTTCTTTAATATGATTAATATGAAATATTAGAGAAATTAGCAATTTTATCTACATTTTTTTATTTAACTATGATATCATGGATTCACCCAATTGGCCCTAAACGTTGAATTGGCTTACCCACCACTTGGATGGAAGAATGGTTTCGGTTTTTTTTTTTTTTTTTTAATTTGAAAAAAGGTAAATTACTGAAACCTCCCCTAAAGTTTCTAACCGTTGCTGAAATCTCTCCCGAAGTTTGGTAATTGCAATCGCCTCCCTTGAATTTTCTAATATAGTTGCAAGTAGACCCCCGTTTAGAATCTTCTAACAAGAGTTACACAAATGTCCAAAATACCCATGTAGTTGTTATTGAGTCTAATTTTTGCATAGCAAACAATACAAAATTTAAACAACAAAAAATGTTTAAAATTGCAACTTTACCTTTGAGTGATTCATATGAAAGTAAAATTTATAAAATAAATCAATTTTGGAAAATATTGGAAGGGTTTGGGGTAGTGATTGATATTAAGGGAAAACTTGGAAAATAAACATTTTAGTCAAAGTAACTACATGGTTATTTTGGACATTTACATGCCTCTTGTTAGAGTATTATAAGAGGAAGGTTATACTTGCAACTATGTTTAAAGTTAAAGAGTAAACATTTTAGTCAAAGTAACTACATGGTTATTTTGGACATTTACATGCCTCTTGTTAGAGTATTATAAGAGGAAGGTTATACTTGCAACTATGTTTAAAGTTAAAGAGAGGTGATTGCAATTACCAAACTTTAGGGGAGGCTTTCAGCAATGGTTAGAAACTTCAGGGGATGTTTTATCATTTTACCCTTTAAAAACATGGGTTTCTTATTGTTAAAATTTATTTTTGTATTTGATAAAGATCTAATTATTAGAATTATTAGATAAAAAATACCTTAAATACAAGATTTAATGGAGAGAATTTGAGTTAAGACCTTAAATATAAGACATAATGAGAGTGAACTAAATAAGGTGAAAAATTATAAATGATATTACATTATTAGCTCTTAGAATTAAAGAGGGACTAAATTCAAAGATAGGGGTAGTTTAGTAAAGTTCCACGCCCTCATTGGTACTTTTAATAGTAAAAATAAATATACTATATACACATATCTGTATGTATGTATGTATGTATGTATGTATGTATGTATGTATGCATGTATGCATGTATGTATGAAATAAAAGTAAAATATACACAAAAAATTCTGATTTCATGTGGAAATTTTAAATTACAATAAAAATTATTATTTATTAAATTTTGTATTCTATTTCCATCATAAATAAAAATTAACAATTATTTTTATTTGACACGATGAATATATAACATATAACATTAGAAATGTTCTGAAATGTTTTAGACAAAATTCTATACTATTTCATTTTTTACGTTTTATCTTTTTTTTTTAATTATTTATTATTCAATTATGACACCATGAGTTAATTTGAAAAGTTGGATAATTGACCCACCATCTAGGTAGGAAAATAGCTTTGTTTTTATATCAATTTTAAATTATATATTTCATCTACATTATATAAATAATTTTACTTATTGCACTTAATCTTTGTCTGATATAATTAATATATTAGAGATGTGCACACATTTTTTATAATTTTATATTCTTTTCATTATTTGTACTTTTTTACTTTTTAGAGATTTATTATTTAACTATGACATCATCAGTTAATCCATTTGACCCAACTGACGATCCAAAAAGGAAAATAGTTTGGTTTTTCGATTTTTTCTAGTTTTTTATTTTTGTGATTATTTTTATTTTCTATTTTTAAAATTTTCTTATTTTGACTATGATGTCATTTCATTTCTAGGTTGGTTTTAGATTTGACATTCTATTTTCATTATTAATAAAAATACTTCTGATATTTTATATTTATTTTGTTTAGTATAATGAATATAAAATATTAGAGATATGCCCAATTATTCTTATTTTTTCTATATTTTATATTTTATTTATTTTAAATTTTTATTATTAAATTATGGCATTGTTGATTAACTCATTTAACCCCAGTCAAATGGTTGAATTTCTTGCCCACCATCGAGAGGGAAGAAAATGATTTTGTTTTCAAATTACTTTCCAAAATATTTATTTTTATACTATTAAAATTAATGTTGCGGATTTAATTTATAGAATTTAATGATGAGAAAAATATATCTCGAATATAGAATTTAATGAGATAATATAATTTAGATTGAGATTTAATGAGAGAGAAGGGAATGGAAAAATAGTTTTATTTCCAATTGGTTTTAAATTTTATATTCCATTTCCATAATTAATAAAAGTATTTCTTATTTATCATAATTATTATTGTTTAATATGTCAAATATATGATATTAAAAATGTTCCTAAATTTTTCTTTAATTTCTATATATATATTTGAATTTTTTATTGTTTAATTGTGGCAACATGAGTTGGCCCATTTGACCCAAAATGGTTTAATTTCTTATCACCACCTAGATAAAAACATTGTTTTTTCCATATAAATTTTAAAAGTATAAGTTTTTATGTTATTGAAATTATTAATTAATTATGTATAGATTTAACTAGTGGAATTTAGTGATGAGAATAAATAAAAATGCTTTAAATATATGATTCAATGAGGGTGAATGGGAGTTAATACCTTAAATTTAGGATTGAATGCATTGAATAATAGTATTAAATTTACATATTTACCCTCACAATAAAGGAACCATATTTCAAAAAAGGGGATATTTTAGTCAAGAAAAAATTCAAAAATTTTAGAGGCTATTTGTACTTTTTATAGTAGTATAGATATTTGCTATACATTTTTCTAAGATATAATTTTAATGTTGATTTTATATTTATGTGATTTTGCTTGCAAGTTGAACTTGCATGATTGGACGGATCATACATAAATGGATACATTGGAGTTGTGTTTTCTATTTTGACCCTTTGACCCTATGCAATTAAGCCTACAAAATTAAAATTAGGGTAAATTACAGATAGGTGCCCTATACTTTAGGGTAGTGATAGATAGGCACTTTGAACTTTCAATTGCAATACTTGAGTACCCTGAACTCTCAAAAATAGACACTTAGAACCATCCATTAGTATTCTGCCAATTAAACATTATATAATGCCAAAAATACCCTTCTCATGGATAACAAATAACATATTCAAATTTCCAATAGCGACATTCTTTGGTGATGATTTTACTCCGTAGAATGATCTAAAAAATACACAATAAGGGTATTTTTGATATTATGTAATGTTTAACTGACAAAATATTAATGGATGGACCTAGGTGTCTATTTTTGAGAGTTTCAGGTACTCAAGTATTGCAATTTAAAGTTCAAGGTACCTATCTATCACTACCCCCAAAGTATAAGCTACCTACATGTAATTTACCCTTAAAATTAACACAATTATAACAATGTTTTGAACCCATTGCTGACCTGACTCCTAATTGGTTGGACCAATTGAGCCAACATCTGGCTAGGATTCTAGGTAGAGATAACAAATTGACTCATCCCTGTGGGGCTCTACCCCAATTGAGGCGGAGTTTTTTTTACCACAAATTGGGGTTCAGTGCGGATTCGGGAAAAACCCAAAACTCTAGGGTTGGGGACGGGGCAATGAAGGTATTTGTCCATCCCACCCTGACTATATTATATAACATATATTATAATATATTATATTATACATAAAATAATTCTAGATATATTTAAAAAAATTAATAAATATACAAGTAAAAATGACCAAAATAGGGCGAGGCAAAGTCGG
This sequence comes from Nelumbo lutea, assembly GCF_056320005.1. Taxonomy (NCBI): domain Eukaryota; kingdom Viridiplantae; phylum Streptophyta; class Magnoliopsida; order Proteales; family Nelumbonaceae; genus Nelumbo; species Nelumbo lutea. Next base: position 13,166,600 of record NC_142690.1, read on the forward strand.
GGAATTTGAATCGGGGTCGGGTACGGGAAGGCAAAACCCGGCCCCGCCGTTGCAATTCTTAATTCCAGGTCTTGACTAGCCCCTAAACCGAGTATTCACAAAATAGTATAACTAAGTCAACAATCCAATAGCCTGGTCTGTCAGTCAAACGGTTTAGCTGTTTAATATGGCAACAATAATTTTCATTTATCACAATTTTTAATATAACAAATATATTATTATTATTATTATTATTATTATTATTATTATTGTTATTGTTGTTATTAGAGACATTTTTATTTTTACAATTTTTTTATTTTTCTATATATTAATTAATTTTTTAGTATTTTTCTAAAAATTACAATTAATCCATTTCACCTAAACAGTTAAAAAACTGATCTGCCACACGGAGGAGTCATAGGATAAAAGTAATTCCATTTCCGGGTGCTTTTCTATAACACCGACATAATCTTTTTCTTTTTATTTTAATTTAGTAATTTTAAATTGTTTACTATTACATTTTTCTCTTGATTCATGATAATTAAAGTTTTTAATATTTATTTTATTGATAAATAGTTTCTAAAATTAAAAGTAGCAGAAATTAGAATTCAAATATAACACCTGAAATTCTAATTTTCTTGCATCCAGTTGTTAAACTTAGTAACTCTGTTTCTAAATCCTCTCAACTCCTATTCATAGTAGAAGTGTAGAACTAAGATCACAAATAAAATTACAGAACCCATCACCTCAAAACCATCCATTAATTCAGTCTGGTTATTCTTCTTCAGCAGAGAGAATTGATGTATCGAGTTTCGACGAATTCCAGATAGCAAAAGCCAGGGCAGAACTTCTGGAGAGCTTGGAAAATGGCGGAGGTAAATTTAGTGCGGCCTCAAGCTGGAGAAGCAGAAGAAGGCTTGAACGGAAACATCACCCCCAGCCAGGAGTCCCTTGGAAACTGGGTCCAGAAGAAGTGTTGTTTGCAGCATTGAGTGCAAAAACGGTGGAGCTGGCGAGGCTGAGGGCAGGCCCAGGTGGGGACTACAGAGGAGCTTTAATGGCGGTGGAGTTGAAGATTGCAGTTGAGTTGGGGAAGCTTTTGGAGAAGACTTCCCACCCGATATTTGAAGGGCTGAGCAAGGTGGCGATTGAGGAGGATGGGCTGGTTTGTGGAGTGTGCCATGAAGAGATGGAGGTTGGAAGCCATGGGAGGATGATGGAGTGCAAGAACACGTTTCGTCTGCACTGCATTGTGAAGTGGCTTGAGCGGAAGATGACTTGTCCTCTCTGCAGATATAATATGCCCATCATCATTGATTAAGAGAGAGAGCAGAGATTCGAGTGTTTTTACTGTAAATCGATCACCATTTTCTGTTTTTCTTTCTTATTTGGTTTGCGTTTGTAGTTGTACATTGTAATCATCAACTGTGTATTTTTAGTACATACATAGAAAGTGCAAGAAACTCTGCTTTTAAATCAATTTGTCAATGCTCTTCACTGAAATCTCTCTCTCTCTCTCTCTCTCTCTCTCTCTCTCTCCAACTCAATGTGGTTCATTCAACAAGATCATTGCCTTGTTAATAAGCTTCTGGGTTTTGGGTTTGAGCCACTAAACGTTCTGTTGGTAGACTAGATATCGTTTCCTTGTCAAGATAGGAAACCATGAATGTCCTACCAGCATCAGCATGTATTATCTCCCATCATCTGTAGGGTTCTGAAAGGACCAGCAGGGCCATTCCTCAGAGCCTGATGGTCATAATGCATGAGAGGATAGCTGAAGTTGTTTCAACACAGCTTCTACATTCTTGAATGTAAAAAGAAAGAGGATTAATGTCATCAAAGTAGACTTAATTCAGAGGCTCATTTAGATTCTGGCACAACGCCGTTTGATCTTCTCAGTGCCTAATGGAGAGCCTTCGATTAGAGTGTATGACCTCGAATAATAATGGCTCCATAAATATCAAAAGCGACGATCCCAAAAGAAGGCCTTAATTCGGGCTGAGAGCAGTTTATAGAACGAGCATGAAGCAGCAATAACGACACTCTGGTTCTACTTCAAGTTGCAGATAAAGGCGAAGAAAGCTGAAGAGATCGAAAGGCAAGGATGTTGTAGACTGTAGAGTAATAAGTGGATTAAGAGTGTGCATCATCTGACCAATCGCAGAGCACAACTAGAAATTCTTCGACGACCAGAAGCGGTGATTTTGTTGAGACCTTTTGTTGATGAGTCATGGGTGTGCTGACGTGATGGGGTTGGTCAGTTTGCCACGGTGTATAGTTTACATAGGCATCTATCTCACAGGCGCCCTATATGCGCATCTCCAGCACTTATCATTGGAACAGATCTAGTCCTGTCCGGATTTTCTATTCACACTCACACCAAATGTTCCAATAGGCATGCTCTGTGAGGACAGAAGCAGATCCCAATTCATTGGAACTTGAAAGATGCTTCCAATACAGGGTCGGGATGTGCTGTGATTGTGAGGCCCCCATGGGGCGTACTCTGTGGGGTGCACTGTGCACATGCCAATTCGGCATATAAGATGCACATTTAGATTTGGATGACACTACGACCGAGGAAGCAGTTTGGAGTGGTGCAAACTGCAAATCAAGATCTGTCCTTTTTATTCCATTGTCATGGCTTACAGTATTGGGATTTGGGACTGCTTTGGTTGTGCATTTCTTGGTAATGGTTAATGTTTTCGTGGAGAAATATTCAAAGACATGTTTCATAGTGATTGAATCATGCATTCCCATTACATTGTTGGGGCTAAGGATTGACCGAGTAATATATATATAATTCAGACAATGCAAATTTTGCGAATGAAAACTTGGGTGTTTAGGGCTTAGTCGTTTAGAAATAAAAAGAGAAAAAGCGCTTGCACATCTCTACATATCAAATCTCAATTACATTTACATAATGGATAAATAAGCCGAAACACAAATATGTTTTTTTTTTGTTTCTCTATTTCCATTTTTTTCCATTGTTTGCATTTTTCATAGTTCATTCAATATGCAAAAGTTTTTATTTATTTATTATTTTTTTTTTTGGGGGGGAGGTTGCAGTTGGGTAGTAAAGTGACACCCCTCAGTTAAAATAAAACCCGAGTAAGACTGAGAATCAAAGCTACCGGGAAAGTTTCAAAGCTTCTGTTGATGACACTTCATATGCTTTCTGTTACAAGATGATATTCTAACACTTACTGATAAACATTAACAATAAATCTACAAAAAAACAACAGTAACTCTGCATTTAAACATCCCTTACAATTTGGTGGAACATCTACCAACGTCAGTAAATCAAGTCCTTGAAAAAACAAATGCAGTCTTCTGGCAGGCCAAATGCCTGCATCTTCTCTGGCTGCTGGTTAGATGAAATTTACATGCAGAAATGGCATGATACAACTCAATTTACACTTCAGTGGATCTGAACTACATCTGCTAAAGCATTCTGTACCGCTTTCCACTGTAAAAACATATGCACATACATCAACAAGGAGAAAGACAAGCATGAGTTGAAACCTCAAGTCACAGTTCTCTCCCATAAACGTTGTTTTTGACACCTGCCAAAAAATAGTGGGTATGAAGAGAAGACTCCCAACTCACCAGAGGGTCAACTATAAGTTGCTGTCTTGATGCTTCAGGCCAATGGTATCGTATACAAATACAATGTGCCAAGGTCCCATTTGTGTGACATGCATATGACATACTTTTCCACTACAACAAATTGCAATCCAATAAATACCATTGTGTTTTCTCTTCAGACCTTTTGGATCTCCCTTGGTTCTATTCCAGAGAAATTTTCTAGGTTTCAACTACCCAACTTCCAACAGTTGCTACCTAGTGTAAATCCTGTACAATTAATCAGACGCTGAATTCCTCTCAATCCATGGAAGAACTGGTTGCTGCAGTTTCATCTTCACTGAAACTAGTTGGCATCTCCACAGCAGACCTAGATGATTAACCATGCTATGTCAGAAAAATGCAGAATAATTTCCAGGTAATATGTCACGGAATGCCAGTTTAGCCTTGGGGTTGAGATTTGAAACTCTCATAGTATAAACTAAATGAAGTAAATAGTCATGTCAGGAGATACTTGGCAGAGGGCATCAACCAAACTGCAATAAGTTTAAAAATTAAATATTCTTTGTTGTGCAACAACCATGACCCGAGTTATTTTATTTTATTTTTTTGATCCATTATATAATCAGCAAAAAGAATAGGAACATTCTTCAAGTCTCAAGACAATTTCTAGTGAAAAGAAGACAGCTGAAACGTAGAAAGCCTGGTCTTCCACCATTCAATAGGACCTCCCATCCTCAGAGCATGTCCAACAACTCAAGTCTTAAGACTTGAACAAAATACAGAAGATGGACAGACACCACAGTAGGCCAGTACCATGACCCGAGTTTCTTTCCATGTTCTTAACCATAACGCCTTATTATTTGATTAACTAAATCTACATCTAGCATACTTCCAAGAGTAACAGATGAAAAAAGATGGACATATTACAAGAATGGTGATATTGCAACTACTTGTATTCATATAATCATATGATGAGGCCAGCTTATTGCCTTTGGTTTGGATACTAACCCTTTCATGTGATTTGTCCATGACAGTAATTCCTGAGGAGATGGTGTTTTAGATGCATAATCCCGTGGAATAAGTTCATGACCTCTCATTCTCCTCCCGATCTTCAAATAATCAAAGCAAACATCAGAAAAAGAGAAAAGAAATTCAGAATCCTGGAATACTAACAATAGCAGAAACTCACTCTTATTTCATTTTCTGGTTGCATCCTGACTTTAACTGGATTGGCATACTCCTTACTTGTTCTCCCCCTATAAAGCTTCTCAGCCTACACATAGAACACCATAGATTCAATTGTAAACCATCTTTCCAATCCGGAATTGATTACAAGTAGACATACTGCATAGCATAAATTGTCAAGTACTCAAACCTTTGCCATCCTTCCAGACTTTCCTCTTTCCTCTGTATCAAGAGACCCACTGTGCGTAAGTACCAAATTAGAAGATTTAGACCCAATGTAATCATTCCTCTGGAACAAATGTGGGTTAGTAGAGTCATCACATTTATGTAACTGAGGATAGAAAGGTTCATTGGCAATAAGTTTTCCACCATAAACATGTGGTAGATCATTGGCAAGGGCATCTGATCTTATCCCTTGAACAGAATGCTTAGACCTTGCTCCACAGTTCCTGCTGATGCTAAGCATAGAGGTTTCCTCAATGGAATCTCCATTCATATACATGGAATTCTTATCAGGGGCGCGATTGCTGCAACTGGTGAATGAAGACTTTCGCTTTGATGGGAAACTAGAAAATTCATCCCGATGGTCTAACATGGTTCTTCTAAGATGTGCTCCTTCTGGATATGAGCCTTGAGTATGCATCATGGAGTGGTATCTGTCATACCTCTGAAAGGAGGGGAGGGGTGAGAGACATCAGTCATCTACATAAGTGAAGAAAAACAAAATCATAAAACAAGAAAATATGAACAATGTATCAAGATGGTTTATGATACAATTGAAAAGAAGATAAGACCAGTACAGATGACAAAAGTCTACTTCCATAACATAAAAAAAATTAATGAAACATTTAATTTGCTTCCATAAAATCCACAAGTAGCTCCATTAGTTAGTCTTTCTGACAAGAGAACCTCTTGTCAACAACACAACTTACTTCTATACAGTCCAACAGAAGCAGCATCCAGCAATACCTTACTATCAGATTATTAAAGTGTATCCTGAATACCTAAATAGGACTAGTCTAATCACTTCTATTTCAATCATCCCACCCAGCTAACGGACACAAGAAAAGAGATAGATACCCCTTTACAAGCACGAAGATGTGTTTTTCTTTTTTTTTTTTTTTCGGGGGGGGGCAAATCTTTTCTGTTACAGTAGGGATGCCACATGCCCTATTAGTTGCAAAGAGAAAAAAAGAACGGACTTCTGCTTTAACACTGATGTATGAACAAATGAGCAAAGAAGCCTGTACTAGTCTATTACTTAATTGGAGGAGTCGTCCTATGATCTTAGCTACGTTGGCATGTTGCTAGGCAGAGACCTCTTCTCTGTAGTCTGTCTCATGTATTCTTTATTTGTAACTGAGAGAAATTGTCTCCATGTAATACTTGGACAAGATTAAGGTAATAATGATGCATCATTCTTCTCTTTTATAATGGCTGCAAAACTAACATGATAAGATGAGGGTCCTACATGTTTGTCTCTACTCTTGTAAAAGCATGGAAACTACATGTCTACAACTGGTAAGCCTTGTCTTATAAAATTGGCCTTGCGTGGAGAAGAGAACATGGGTACATTTGATGATTGTGTGTGTTTATGCTTCTCTGCAAGTACATTACGCAATCTGGGTCTTTGGATGTTTTACCCTTGCATCAGTATCCATGCTCCTCTACCTATGTTGATAACAGGCATAGTTGTCAAGGCAACACCTAGGCGACAAGGCAACCTTGGAGGCTCACCTCGCCCAGTTGCCAAACAGTTTTGTGCACTGGGTTATAAAATACTTTTATATTTTTAATTTTTTGACATTATAATTATAAAATAGACATTATTAAACTAGAATATTCATTTTACATGTTTATATACTAGCTTCTTTTTATTATTTTCTTATTTTGTTAGGGTTTAATCAATGCAAACATTGCTAACAGCTGTATTGAACCCATGGTTCAAAGTATCGATACACTTCTGTGTATTGGCAGATGTATATCAGTACTTATAATGATACTCCCCCTATTTTTTTATTTCTTTAGTTTTCAATTTCATTTTTAAATATATATATATATGTATATATATATATTATTTAAAAAAATGGGTCGCCAAAAACGCCTGTAAATAGGTATCGGGACCCCAAATATACAATACAATACACCTGATACAGAGTGTATCGAATCGGAATTTTGATCCTTGATTGAACCCTCAAAGTTTTCAAAACCTGAACCAATAAGCAAGGGAAGAACTTAAACATTTTCTTCTTCCACATCTTCTTTCTCCACCTTTTTTCTTCTTTCCTATAACAAAAGTAGGGGTTCAGCCCCTATATTTTTTTGAATTTTCTTTACTTTGTTCTTTTTCTTCTCATAAAATGTTGACTTTCTAGACTTAAACATGAAATTTATACTTCTCTTATGAAAATTATGAATAATTATTAAGGAAAGATGGTTATGGAACCTAGGGAACTACCCTAGGATATATGGTTTTATTTAAAAAAAATCCATCGCCTAGGTGCCCACCGCCTTGGCACCTTGAAAACTATGATAACAGGTAACTAAAACAGATCCATCTAAGTAGAGAAGAAAAATAATCGCAATGATAAAACAAGTTCTAAATATAAATACCAAAAAATTTTGTTAAGTATGACCCTTGATAGAGTGGAATGGAAAAACAGGATTCATGTAGCCGACTCCATACAGTTTGGGATAAGGCTTTATTGAGTTGAATTCAGTCCAAGCATCCTTGTTTACAGGGCTTGCCAAGTCATACTCCAAGAGAGACAAGCATCTAAATCTGATTCCTGTGCCCAAGTCCATGCAACACTGCTCTAATGTCTAAAGAGGGAATGAGGAGTTCAAAAAGCTTGTCAGTTCAAGTAATACTAATAAGAGAATAAAGCAAGGGCTTTAAGAGAACGTTTGTTTTGGGCAAATTTATAAACTCTTTCGACTGCTAGGGTGAATTTTACACCCACCCTTTTGTAATTTTCGAGTTACATTAATAAAATTTCATTCTACTGAAATAATTCAAGGACTTGCAGTTTGGTGGAAGATAGAGACCTTATTGACTGGAATGGAAAAATAGGGTTCCTTTAGCTGACCTCACATAAGTTGGGTAAAGCTTAGTTCAGTTGGTGAAAATGGTCTGGTGGCCAGGTCCAATTCAAGTTGAGTTACTTTTTCACATTACTTCTTTCAAAAGAAGACCATTTAGAACCCCACCAAATTTAAACTGACTATTCTTCTTCATCTTCTGTTTCTACTTGGAAACAGCACACATATTTTTATGAATCACAAGGCAACAAAAAAAATAGCATACATAACAAGCAGGACCTCCCAAGTAGAAGGACCAAGCCCCAAATCTGAAACCAGAACTATGAACAAAATACAATCACAAATTTGAGCCCCAAAATAAAAGTAAGATGGGATAGATATCAACCAACACAAATCATGAAAAGCTGTGCACTAATGTATCGATTATAAACACTTGTAGTTCCAGCCGTCTTCCATAAAAATAAAACTGTAAATTAAATAAAACAATTTAAACAATGTATACGTTTCATTCAGTAACTTTTTTTTCTTGAAGAGTAAAAGCCAACGACTACAACAAAGAAAGGCCATTATAAACTGATATATATCTGAAACTCCATCACATGCCAAAAATTCCCCACAACTGTCCTGCTTATCTTCTCAACTCAGGAATCGGAATAATCCAGTCCAAGACATGATGATCTACTGAAGCCACCAGCAGCTCAAACTTTTGGAATAGCCTTCCAGACAACAGACTGACTAAGGATCACTGCGACTGAGCACAAACCTGACCACTTCTAATCTGATTCTTCTATCTCAAACCCCTAAAACTCCAACTCACCACCCTCGTCCTGAAGATCCTGCCTACCTTTATATCAGACTAAAACCCTACTCCTCACATTCCTCCCCCAGAAACTCCTCCTCTCCCCCCCTTCTTTGTCCCAGTCACTGTTCTTAGGACAGTCTTCCTCTTTCTTCCTCTCCTCTCTTCTGTTTTTTCTCTAACTTTTCAAAAGCATTCCTTGCGAACTCTTCCCCTCCACAGAAAAACAAACCCAGCGACTTCCCCACTGACACCTCCTTTTCTACCAAGGTACTTATCATCCCCACCTCACCCTTATTTCCCCCTTTTTTTATTTTTTATTTTTTTATCATCAAAGGAAACTTTCATTTGAAATTAGATTTAAGAAGTTTTACAACTTTGTGTATGGGACTAGAAGTCCCATACGATTACATATTTCCGTCCCTTTTACAATGCAGCCCAAAACAACTGTTGCCTCAAAGCCCCTTGTTTAGCAAGATGATCAGCTAAGCCCATTTGCACTCCTTCTAACCCATTTGAATTCTGCCACTACCTCCCTTGCAACCTTTTCCACTTCGCTTATCACTTGTTTGAAGGTCCACGGAGTAGTGCTATTGTTATTAGCCCAAGAGATGATCACCTTGGAATCCCCTTCAACCTCAATTTGCCTCATTCCAAGTTGCTTGGCTATCTTCAATCCTTGTAGCAAAGCCATTACCTCAGCTTTTAGAGAGTTGCCCATGCCAAATAGGTCCAGAGAATAATGCTAATATCCTCCCTTCAGAATTTCTGATTACTCCCCCAGGACCTGACAATCCCGGATTTCCAAATGAACTTCCATCAAAATTCAGTTTAATTCTGTTACCATCTGGGGGTTTCCATTCCATCCTTACTCTCTCTTTCACTCTTGAAGATTGTGCTACTTCTGTCCATGATCATATAATGTCTGTAACTGAGAACTCCTGGAAGATATGCAAAGATCTTACCCAATGGGCTACTTTAATTTTGATTGTGTCAATCACCTCCTTCGTGGTTCTACTCTTTTCCCCTTTTTTTTATCCCCTTGCCTTTTTGCCCCTCCTGTCACTCTTTCCCCTCCCTGTTTGTCCTCGACCTCCCTCTCTTTCCCTTCCACACCAGAGTCAAAGTTCCCAACCCTTCTTTTCCTTTTATAGGCCAAATTCTTCTCACTGTCTCTCCCTAGTCCCTACCTCCTCTACAGCCTTCCTCTTCCTCTTTTCCACCCCCACTTCACCAATCCGGCTACAGGAAGGAAACTCTGGACGAGCCCCATTCGCGGCCCTCTCCAACGGAGATCCCTTGTAGTTGAGGATACTAACCTCTCCACTGGGTCCAATACAGTCATGTACCTGTGTAGACTTTGTACCATCAGCTGTATCTGCCTGACCTGCAAACGCCTGCTATTGTGGTGAAGCGGATTGTGCGCTTACAGAGATGGGAAGAAACAGCGTTGGACTCATCTTTTCACTTGTAATTGGTACCTTCAACTCCCTCCCTTTGGTTGTTTTCGGATTCCTTACGTGATCCACTGCCTGAATAGCCATCTTTTGCTTTGCCAGCAATCGCTGTCAAACCATTTCTTGACCGGAACTCCACTTTCTTCGTATCTCCCCCTGTATCTTGCTATTACCCATAACCAATCATCACTTCCCCTTTTCAAAATCCTCAACCTTTTAATCGAGTTTTTCAGTCTATCCCTTTTTAATGACATTTTTCCTATTCTGCCCCTCCCCCTCCTGACCCCCAGCCCAATCGATGCATGGCTGTGTCAAAATTTTCCCTCCCCTTGGACTCTTACTGCAGGTTCCAATAGCACCTAAATTGGCTGAGGTCTCTTTTGCCCTCCCTGATAAACCTTCTTCCTTTTCTATGTCCCACATCGATTGAGTTTCTACTCTCCCCTCTAATTCCCCTCCCATGTGTCCCCTTTTGTTCCAAATTCCTTCTCTCAGTTCTTGTGAAATCTCAGAACTACCCCCCATCCCCTCCACCTCTGCATCTTTGTCAACCTTTGAACGACTCTTCGTCTCCTAATCACCACTCTCGCTGCGGGCTACATCTCTGCAGTCAGTCCCGTTCTCTGGACTTCCAGCCTCGTCTCTGCTCCCATTATTCTCTTTGGGCGATTCCAGGTAGGTTCCATCTTCTCCTTCCACAATTAATCTGAGGCCATAGCGTTCCTCAGCAAAGATTAACTCCGTCCTGTCTGGAACCCCTGCAACCTCCACTTCTACTAAAATCCTGGCCATGTCAAGCCTCTCCCAACTTCTGTTTTAGTCATCTATTTTCAGGAACCTTCCGCAACGACCACGTATCTCATCGAGAGTGACTATACTCAATGCATGAACGGGTATTCCAACCACGCTATCCATACTGCCCTTTTCCTCCTCTTCTTTTCTTCGCTCAGAGCTCCGGTTGCAAGAAACCACCATCCCAGTCTGAGATCAAAGCTTCTCCTTAACCTTCTCTCTGCTTCTAGCATATTCTCAGCCCACTCCCTACAGTGAAACATGAAGAGATAAAGCCCAACGTGCATCTTTCTAACCCCCATAATCTTATTGTGAGTTCGTGACCCCATTCAAGTCTTGCCCAGGCTTCCACTTTCTCTGTATCCATTTCCTGCCCAACAAAACCTCCCCACCGGGCTGGCATATAACATCTTCATTCTCTCCTCCATCTTTCCCACCTTGCTGACATCAACTCTCAACACCACTTCTTTCCTTCTCCCAGCCCCTCTCCCATTCCCTTAGTGGATCATCGGAGCACCGACTCATTATCCTTCAGTGACTCACTTCTTATTTCCCAAGGACACTGTGAATCTGACTCCTCCCTTTTACTCCCCACTATTGTATCCTGGTGATTAAATTATTAACAACCTCCTTAATCCAATTATCTGTCAAATGCCATGGCTGCCTCCACACGAGGTACTGTATTAGTTTGGTTTTACATATTTAGTAAAGTTTATTATATGATATGCTTGAACATAGCATATAGTTAATAAGCCCAAACAAATTCACCTCCATATAGCATGACTGACGTTCAAAATAAAGAGAAGCTGTAGTACCATTCTTAATTTGTGCATAACATAGGCATAAATATAACATTGAAAAATACTTATACATCATATCAGCGGAGATGAAGAATTTGATTCAAACTTCAAAGTCACACTTACCGTGCCAAGAGTAGGATCCTTGCAAACACTTGGTATGCTGTGAGAACTCTGCACTATAGGATCACCCACATAGTATGGTTCTGCGAAATTGGAAGAAAAGAAATATGAGATACTGCAAGTCCAAACAATTGTGGTTCATATATCAGGACTTTACATTTGAGACCAAAATCCAGAAAATAGTTAAAAAAACGCCCTGTGCAAACAAAAAGAAATGTTAAAAGAGGAGGAATACATTTGTAGATCCCTGACCAATTTGGCATGGAGTAAAATATGATGCAACATATGCAGAGGCAAAGGCAAAATAATAAAATTATTATAAGGTTTTTAAACAGATATCCCTTCCATGCACACACACAAATCATGCACAAAGAAGTAATGTAAATGTGTACATATACATAGTTTTTTTAAAAACAAAGTACAAGGAAGGTGATAAGAAATCACCCAAGGGAAAAAAGAAGCAACACCCCAACAAAACCCCAATTCCAATCCAACAAAATACAACACCTGCCCTAAGAAACAAGACAACATCAATCCAAAAAAGATAGAAAACAAACACCTCACAACCCAAAATCTTATAACCACCACCCCACTCACTCCTAAATCGCCAATCTGAAACCCCAGGACAACCAACCAAACACCTTGTTAACAGCTGTTATTTTTTCCTATGTATAGTACCACAGGGGTACTATTGTACTTTTACTCCTTTTTATCTTAGTTGTTGTCGCCCTAGTATATATATTAAAAAGCTGTGCCGCCAGCAGTAATCTTTTTGCTCTCAGTTCTCTCTTCTCTCTTCTTCTCTCTCCTTTCTCTCTTCTTCCATTCTTCTCTCCTGCATAACATGGTATAGAGCAGGACTACCAGATCTGAAAGGAGAAGTCGAGCGAGCAGTCTTTTTTTTCTTCTTCGCACCAGATTTCTAGATCTGTCACCCTCATCTGCTGTTCAGCTGATTAAAGATCTCACACATTGAAGTAACCTTTCTCTCTCTCTCTTACCTTTTTTCTGGTCGTGTGCCAGGGCAGAACCTGTACTAGGTCTGCCGATTGGATGTGAGGTGATCAGCACCTCTTTCTTTCCTTTTTTGTGGGGTCAATTGATCATTGTGAAACTATAGGTCGTGAGGACCTTTTTGTGTGCTGCAACAGCAGCTTTTATGTTGAATTGTGGGTCAGAAAGTGACTAGTACTTGCTGTAACAGTAGTCCTGTTGATGCGTATGTCAAGAGATGACCTGTATGCACTGTGGCAACACTTGTGTTGAATTTGTAAGTCAAGGGATGACCTGTTAGTGCTGTAACAGCACCTGTAACAACACTTTAAGGCTGTATGCCCCATTTAAGAGTTGTTTTTTGAATATGAAATCATGAGTGGTGAAGATTCTGCTACATCCGGTGTTTCCTCAATGCTGAATGGAATAAGTGGGGGTGTGGACCTATCCTTTCCCATGGCTGTTATCCCTCTTGATGGTTTAAATTATTTAGAGTGGTCAAGAGGGATCAAGCTGTACATCACTGCAAGGGGAAAGATAGGTTATATTAATGGGAGAATCAAAGAACCACATTCTGGGAGTGCTGAATATGACAGATGGAACCAGGAAAACAACACGGTCATGTCTTGGCTTTTAGTTTCTATAAAACCTCAAATAAGAAGGAATTTCATGTGGGCTGAAACGACAAATGAGATCTGGGAACAAGTAAAATCAACATATTCGGAATTGCGACACTATGCAAAAATCTACCAACTACAGGCAGGAGTTAGATCATTATCAGAGTATAGACTGGAAGTGTGATAAAGATGCAAAACTGTACAAAAAACTCGTTTCCCAGTAGAGAATGATTGCTTTCTTACATGGTTTGAACCCTACATATGAATCTATCAGAGTTCAGATCTCAGGTAGCAAGGATCTTCCATTAGTTCAGGAAGTTTATGCTCTTGTACAATCAGAAGAAAGCAGAAGGAATTTGATGAACAGATCTGGAGGAGATGCAGTTGTGTTGGCAGCGAAAGGGAGTATTACTACCGGTGGGGGAAATACTTCTAGGAAGGGAGATCTTCAAAAAAAGATGGATGACAAGGACAAATTGTGGTGTACTCATTGCCAGAAACCCCGACACACCCGAGACACATGCTAGAATCTTCATGGGAAGCCGAAATGGGCTCAAGATCTGAATAAGAAGCAAGGTTCAGATATGAATAAAAAGTCAGGACAGCAAGGTACAAGAAAACACACTATGGCAAACATGGCTACTCAGGAGAATCAGCCCCCCATTCATATTGTGACTCAGACACATTCATTTGGATCTAACGCAAGGGAGGATATTATAAATTCCTTCCGTGACCATTTAGAACTCTATAGTAGAGCAATTCGTCAGATGGATGCTCCTCCCTCAATTTCATTTGCGTCTACATCAGGTAACTCTGCCACATCTTTCCATGTTGCTTCTCATAACCCTGACACTCCCTGTATCATTGATTCTGGAGCGTCAAAACACATGACTGGTACATCCTCTTACTTTCAAACCTACCACCTTCTTTCTAGAAGAGACAAGGTGAGACTAGCTGATGGATCATATACTACCATAGCTGGTCAATGAACCATTTCTCTCCCTCTCGGCCTTACCCTCTTTGACGTTTTACATGTTCCAAAATTTTCTATTAATTTATTCTCTGTTAGTAGTATTACTAATTCCATAAACTTCTTAGTGACCTTTTTCCCTTCTTATTGTGTGATCCAGGATTTGGCCTCGGGGAGGACGATTGGTAGAGGATGTAATGGTTGATGGACTTTACATGTTGGAGAATAAGGTTGGTCTTCAAGTCACAGAGTCTAAGAGTCAGTCTTGTAAGAGTCAAGTTTATTTATGGCATTGTCATCTTGGTCATTTATCTTTTGAGTCTTTGAAAGTGGTGTTTCCATAATTGTTTAAGTCAGTGTTCGTTTCAGATTTCTCTTGTCAAGCTTGTCAATTGAGTAAACAGTGTTGAACTCATTTTCTTTCAAAAAATAATAAATCTGAATTTCCTTTTCACATTGCTCATTCAGATGTGTGAGGCCCTGTTACTTTACCATCTGAGAGTGGCTGCAAGTATTTTATTACCATTATCGATGATTATTCTAAATATACATGGGTATATCCCATGCGGACCAGGGACGAAGAAACAAAAATTATCCAAGATTTTCAGCAGATGGTCTTCACCCAATTTCAAACTGAAATCCAAATTTTTCAGTCAAATAATGCCAAAGAGTATTTTCATAGTGATCTCACGGAATTTTTTGCGTCACGTGGTTCACTTCACCGTAGCTCTTGTGCCCGAACACCACAACAAAATGGTGTTGCTGAAAGAAAGAACCGACACCTCCTTGAAGTGGCTCGGGGTTTACTACTCCATATGAATGTCCCAAAACGCTTTTGGCTTGAGGTTGTCCTTTGTGCTACCTACCTAATCAACCATATGCCCTCTCGTTGGTTAGAGTGCAAAGCCCCACATCAGCTTCATGGAAACATAGAATTTCCAAGAAACATGATCAGAACAACGGTATCCCTTTTGAGTGAAGGAGTACCGTTGTTTCTCCTCGAGGGAGAGTAGGAATGAGGAGAAATTGGTTCAGCTCCCTCCTCTTCCTGGTCCTCCTCCTTTTCGTGTCTTCTTCTGTCGTCACAAAGGCCAACCAAATTCAAGAGTTGTGGAGAATCCAGAAGTTGTACCTCCAATGCCATTAAACTCTTTGGGGGAAAATCATACTCACCCAGGTATCTTGGTTCCCATTGATGTCCCTAACCCCATTGCAATTGATTCCTCTATTGATAATGACCTTGACCTTCCTATTGTTCACAGGAAAGGTGTTAGATCGTGCACCACTAAACACCCCATTTCCCACCTTGTTTCCTATGAAAACATTTCACTATCTTTTCGAGCCTTTCTCACATCCATTGACAATGTCTCTATCCCTAAGAATGTGGCAAAAGCTCTTTCAGTACCTGAATGGATAGATGCTATGAAGGAAGAAACTAATGCCCTTCATAAAATGGCACTTGGGAACTTGTAGATCTTCCTAAGGGAAAGGATCTAGTTGGATGTAAATGGGTGTTCATAGTCAAACATAGGGTTGATGGCACGGTGGAGAGGTATAAAGCTCGTTTAGTGGCAAAGGGGTTTACACAAGTGTACGGAGTTGATTATGCAGAGACTTTTGCACTCGTTGCCAAGATGAACTCCATTAGAGTTTTATTCTCTCTTGCTGCTAATCTTGACTGGGAACTACATCAGCTTGATATCAAGAATGCATTCTTGAATGGTGACGTTGAAGAGGAAGTTTACGTGATACAACCCCCTGGTTTTCAGGCTCAAGGCAATGATCAAAAGGTGTGCAGGTTGAAGAAGTCTTTATACGGGCTAAAACAATCACCGATAGCCTGGTTCAGCAGATTCCATGCAACGGTTCAGTAGAAAGGATACAAGCAATGTCAATTTGATCACACATTGTTTGTGAAAAGAGGAGAAGGTAAAATTGTTGCTTTGATAGTATATGTTGATGATATAATTATCACTGGCGACTGGAAGGATGAAATCTAAAAGTTGAAGAGTTTTCTTGCCACACAGTTTGAAGTAAAAGATCTAGGTCCTCTAAGAAACTTCCTAGGAATTGAAGTTGCCTGCTCAAAAAGGGGTATCTTCATTTCCCAAAGGAAGTATGTCCTAGATTTACTCCAAGATACAAGAAAAATGGAAGTGAAGCCAATTGATTCCCCCATTGATCCTAACCATAAATTAGGAGACAGCCAAGGTGAACCTATCAACGATGTGAAACAGTTTCAGAGACTTATAGGGAGATTGTTATATCTTTCTATAACCCACCCAAACATTGCTTATGCAGTTGGTGTCCTTAGCCAGTTCATGCATGCCCCTATGACCACTCATCTTGAAGCAGCAGAAAGAATCCTTTGATACCTTGAAAGGTTTCTGGGTGCTGGCTTGTTGTTTCAAAGGCACGGACATTTGAAAGTTGAAGTGTATACTTATGCAGATTGGGTAGGATCCCTGAATGACAGAAAGTCAACTAGTGGCTATTGTATCTTCATAGGAGGAAATCTAGTTACCTGGAGAAGCAAAAAGCAAAGTGTGGTAGCTAGATCCAGTGCTGAAGCTGAATATTGAGCAATGGCTCATGGAGTGGCTGAAATTATGTGGATAAAGAATCTGTTGAGTGAGTCGGATTTTCTAGTGGACAGACCTATGACCCTATTCTGTGATAACAAAGCAGCCATAAAAATTGTTGCTAACCCTGTGCTACATGATAGAATTAAACACATCGAAGTCGACAAGCATTTTATCAGAGAGAAAATTATCACAGGGGAAGTGTGTACTCCCTATGTCAGCTCTGAGGATCAACTTGTAGACATCTTTACAAAAGGACTACACCACTCAAGACATCATGATTTATGTGATAAGTTGGGCATGATTGACATCTATGTCCCAACTTGAGGGGGGGTGTTAACAGCTGTTATTTTTTCCTATGTATAGTACCGCAAGGGTACTATTGTACTTTTACTCCTTTTTATTTTAGTTGTTGTCACCCTAGCATATATATTAAAAAGCTGCACCGCCAGCAGTAATCTTTTTGCTCTTCGTTCTCTCTTCTCTCTTCTTCTCTCTCTTTTCTCTCTTCGTACATTCTTCTCTCCTGCATAACACACCTCTATATATACCAACTTGACTCACTGACCACACCACTTAATATACAGAATCAGCTTCTGCATAGGCTTGTCTGTGGTCACCTCTACTTCTCAAATTAATCTTCCTAGATTTCTTCACCTTCTCATTACGTCCAACATCAAACAATCCCCCCTTTCACCCTAGCAAAAACTTTTGAGGCTTGAATTAGCTCTTTGATTTTGTTGACTTCTGAACCTTCTTACAATGCATAGATGAATCTATGTATAAGACACTCGAGCTAATTCATTCAACTCAATGCTCCTAAACCACCAAAAAATATCTGTTCTTATTATCCAATAAAAGAAGAAAAGAAGTATGATGCTGTAGATTATGAACGAGTCTACAGGAATTGAATCTTTTTTTTATCAGCAACAGGTATTCTTTTTTTTATATAAGTTTGATCAGCAACAGGTATTGAATCTGTCATCTCAATGATTGTGACTCCCTGACATATAACAGTGGATGATCAAATCCATATCATTTGTGCCACAAGCACAAAGATTTTTTAGTACCGCAGGAAGTCTTTGTGGTATTTTTCCTGTTTTCTAAATCATTATTTAACCATAAAACCTCAAAATTTTATAACTACTACTGCTGATCTTTATTCTTAATTAGTTAATTTGCTTTTTTAGTTTCTCATTCGGCTAATCAATATTTAAGCCATGAATTTTTCTTTATGCAATCTTGTTATTCTTATTTCTTAATATGCGAGTTTGCATGAAAACATGTGATCAAATAATTAATAATTTTACTCAATATATGTCGATATATTAATTATCAAAAAAAAATATATGTCGATATATTCCAATTTCTAAGATTTATATAATGTAAGAAAAATGACAGCCACTTAGGTTACTAATCTTCAATTTGCAGAACAAATAGCTCTCTAGATCCCAGTTTAGAACACAGATATACCCTCACCAATGATCTTTAACTAGGCCTAAGACAGGTCCTTCTTGCTTTTAAACTACACCCCGCCTATAAAAAAGGAACAAAATAGATAAACAGAAGCAATGTAATGGTACAGTACCACTAATAACAGCTAGACAGTGATGATACTGTAAGATAACGAAATTCAACTTAATTAAAATGAATAAAGGAATCAGATTTCCCTATCTAGTGGAATATTTATATGAAACTCAGTGACATCTATATAGTTATTACCATGGTTTGGATTAGTAACCGGTGAATCAAATGCACCCGGAGGAAGTGGCTGAAATTCAACACCAAGTGGTGGACCATCTTCCCGATAATGCCTCCCTAGTTGCCTCTTAACAGCAGTAATAGCAGCATTTTCAACCTCATCCTGCACGTTCAAATATCCTGATGACATCATATGCCCCCTGTTCTTGATGCCCTTGGAATTCATCAACAAATAGCTGCCATTCTGAGATGAGTACCTCAAAGATTCCATACCATAGGGATCCTCACTCTGAGCAAACAACCTGTCCTGTGAAGCTGAGCTACTTCCTGAAGATGAATTCTCCATGGCATTATAATTCCCAGTATGAATATATTGACCCCTACTCATGAGAATCATATCTCCACTTGGATATTCTTGGCCATAAAGCCTTCGACTTTCCACCTCCTTAGGATCAAAATGCTTGTGTTCCCCTTGCTTGGTGCTGCTACATGAGTCCTGCCTATGTCCACTGCCCCGATCCTGTATAACACCACTAGAAAGATCTTGCCTTGCACTTGCATATGCTTCATCTTTAGATAGCTTTTTGTCCTTCAACCTTCTATGGCAAAACCATCCAGATACCTGCTTTTCCGACAATCCTATCTCCTCTGCAAGCTGTAATTTCATTGACTCTGTGGGGTACTTGTGTTCTGGGTAAAATAAAGTTTTTGGTAAGAGACACTTCTTACAAGAGTTCAAGTGAACTTAATAGCAAGTCAGAACAGTAAAATATGTTAAAAGGAGCAGCAATACAGCAATACCATTATAAAATTTCTCTAAGGCCTCAACTTGGAATGGTGTCTTTAGCCTCCTTTTCTTGTTCTTCTCGGGAACAGCTTTGTCCTCTTCAGAATGAATATCACAGGATTCTGAAATGTTGACAAATGAAAAAATAGCATTAATTTTATTAATGATGACTGTGACAGGTGAAATGGCATTAAGTACCAAGCAATATATTTTACTTCATCACTTGTTAATAACTTATTAGTGATTGTACCTCAAAGGCGTAAATAAGCAATGCACAGGAACAGGAACATGAAGCCTATCTTTAAATTAGGAAATAACATGCATAACAGAAATTGTGACAATAAAATAAAATAAATAGTAGCCAATAGAAGAGCCCACACTTAAATTGGCTTTCTCTGTTAACAAAGGGATTTCAATAGGAAGATGCCAAGTGTTATAGCAGAGATATTAGAAGATTTCTTGTGCCATGACACGGGAGAGTCGCAGCTATGAATGCACAAATGGATAAAAAGAGTCCCTTCTATTTGTTTCCCAGTTCATGATTATCCCTTTATTTATCAGTAGCCTTAACTTTATCATCCATGTTTTTTTTTTATCAGTAACTTTATCATCAATGTTAAGGGACAATGCTTCTTGTGAACTCAATATGAAATTTGGCTAAGAGGAGCATGGTTTTGTAAAATTAGAATACTGAAACAGATGTAACATGTAGAACCACTTTCTATTTCAAAGTCCATTGTTAGGTACATACTAGCTGATCTAGAAGAAAAGAAATTACACATATTCCATAAAATAGAGAAATAAAAACCACATTCTTAGTTCCTTCAGAGAAAAAGAGACAGAGAGAGAAAGAGAGAGGCTTTGACTAAATAACATAGAAAAAATTTCTTCTTCCAATATGGACTGAAACCCCATTTTTAAGTACTACTATCAGACTCATGCTTGGGTTATTGCAGCTTCTTGTTTAATAAGTCACTTCATCGTTTTGTTATTGTTACCAATACTTCAAATTTCAAATTACTAGCCACCACCAACAAAGCACTTTTCTGGATATCTACATTGTCATCAAAACCAATGCCTTTTTGTGATCATTAATAAAATCTTTCATTAAAAAGGGAGTAAAGTGCAATATGAGAGTCATAAGCATAGCAGGTACAGCGCAAAAAATGGTCCATCATTAGACCAAAACCCTGTCTGCCCTGAAGGCTACCAAATAGGAAACATTACAGCCCCCCCTATGGCATGGAACTTCCCAAAAACAATTTATTCCTGTTTACTCCTGCTCTGTCTATGTTGCCAGACAACTCATTTGCTGTTCTCCTGATCCAAGTGAACAAGAATATTTTTTTTTCAATCAGCAAATAAGACTTTTAATAAGATCAGAGAAATATTGAATTACAAGAGTTAGGTTTCAGCACTGCATTGACCCAAGCTACAAACGCATACAAAGACATACAAACAGTTACAGTTCTGCCCAGAACAAGGTAGATCGATTTTCCCCCTGTTTTGCTAGGGTATCTACAAACCATTTGCAGTCCTTTTAACCCAACCAAACCGAGAGTTGAACCTCCTTGCAAGTATGTCAATTTCCCTATAGATAAATTTGAGCTTCCAAGGTGCTGATGTGAGTTGTTTAGCCCAAGAAATGACCAGTAGTGAGTCTCCTTCAATTTCTAAATATGTTGCTCCAATCTGCTCAGCCAGCTTTAATCCTTGTAGGAGAGCCAGAGTTTCAGCCTGAATTGAGTCACCAAAACCTATTGGTCTTGAGAAAAGTGCCACAACTTCTCCTTGATGATTTCTAAGCACACCCCCTATACCTTCCCTTCCCAGGTTGCCAAAGGAGCTCCAATCAAAGTTTAGTTTTAGTTTATTTAGTGCAGGTGGCTTCCACTCCACTCTCACAATTTCTTTGGGTACATCTGTTTGTGCCACTTCAGTCCAGTTCCTTTAAATGCCATTCGTGGAGAAGTATTTGAATAGTTTCATGGTCATCACCCAATGTGCAGTTCCGATTTTTATGGCTTCAATGACTTCCTCCTTTTATTTGCTTTTTTCAAAGAAAATTCTTTGGTTTCTTTCCTCCCATATAGTCCATACCACAGCAGCTCTTGCTGCTTTCCATAAACACTTTCTTTTGTTGCCTCAAGAAAGAGGCATTGAAGAAAGCAAATAAAAGGTTTCTTTCCTCTTTTCTTTTGTTGCCTCAAGAAAGAGGGGCTAAAGAGACTTACTACATCCTATGGGGGAGCCCATTTGCATCCAAAGAGAGAACAAACAATTTCTCAAATTCAAGAAACAAAAGAGCAGGATAAGAGTAAATGGGGGTAGGGTTTCACCACAAGCCTTACAAAGGACACACACATGAGGAGAGAGGCATTTGTTTGGCCTTCTTTTCTATAGCACATCACAATGTTTACCTTTCCTAGAAACACTTCCCAACAGAAGACTTGTACTTTAGGGGGGATCGGTTTGCACTAGATTTCTCTCACTGGGAAGTTTACCCCCAAATTTCAGAATGAGTGAGCAGACTGAAGAAAGGTATTTTGGGGACTAAATTCTACTATCAGTTGTATTTTGGTCTAAGTGGACATTCTCTAAGGTTGCAATCAAGATCAATAGGGAAGCACATTCATTTTCCCTTAGACTCCTTCTGAAGCCAAAGTCCCAAGAGGGGCCCAAGTCGGAAAGCACGCCAACCCTAGCAACAAGTTCATTTTTTAGGTTTGACAAGGAGTAGAGGTAAGGAATTTAACACTAAAGGGCAAATCCCCTACCCATAGGTCTTCCCAGAATAACACTTTATTGCCACACCACACCCAACATCAAAGTAGATAAAGTTAAGAAAGGTTGGCAGTACCTCAAAGATTGCCTTCTAAGGGGAGTTTGGAGCTGCATTGGAGGCTAGTTTTGCATCCCAGCCGTTTTCTACTTCACCACGAATGCTTTTAATGACCCTATGCCACAACCTATCTTCTTCACAAGAGAATCTCCATGGCCATTTCCTAGGAGGGGCATATTCTTCTTTAAAATGTTCCTTATACCTAGGCCACCTTGCTCCTTAGGTTTGCAGACTTGTTCCCACTTCACTAACTGATCCCTCTTTTCATCACCGGCTTCCCACAAAAATCCCTCATTATCTTTTCCAACTTCCTAGCTATTTTCATCAGGATCCTAAAGGCGGAGAGGAAATAAGTGGGCAAATTTGCTAGGGTGGATTTTATCAAGGTTATTCTTCCCCACAAGGAAATATAACTTCTCTTCCACATTGCCAACTTCTTAGTGGATCTCTCTAAAACTGGTTTCCAGAAGCTTTCAGCTTTCGGGTTCCCCCCCAAGGGCATACCTAGGTATTCTAGAGGTCAGCTTTTCACTTCACAGCCTAGTAAATCTTCCATGGCTTAGATGTCACCCTCTTCTAAGGTTATTTCAGCTACACAAGTTTTTCCCCAATTCACTTTTAGTTTTGAGGCCTGCTGAAACTTACCCACCAAAATTTTCAGATTCCTCAAACTAGGTTCATCACAACTCTCACAGAAAATGATAGTATCATCTGCAAATTGCAAGTGAGACACCACTACCGCTGATCTACCAATCCTCTAACCTTTAAACTGATTTTCTTGGTCAGCCTTAATGATTTGTCTACTCAAAACCTAAGAAACAAAGGTAACAAGAAGGGGGATAAGGGGTCACCTTGTCTCAGTCCTCTTATAGCCAGGAAGAAGTCCTTTGCTACCCCATTTAAAAGAACAGAAAAATGTGCCGAGCTAAATACATCCTTTTATCCACAGTCTCCATCTTTCACCTAGACCCATCTTTTCCATGAGATTCAACAAGAAAGACCAACCCACCATACCATAGGCTTTCTCTAGGTCCAATTTACAAATCAAGCCTTTGCCACCTTGTTTTTTCTTCGCTGTCACACATTCATTTGCCACTAAGATTTGATCCACTATTTGTCTCCTTTCTACAAAAGCTCATTGATTTTGAAAAATGGCGAAGGGCAAGACAGTCTTCAGCCGACCAGCCAGAACTTTTGCGTTGATCTTATACATACTACCCACAAGACTTATCGGTTTGTAGTCCTTGGGGGTTTTGGCCTCTTTCTTTTTAGGCACTAGAGCAAGAAAAGTTGCATTTACTCCTAAAGAGATTTCCCCATTTTTATGGAACCCAACAAAGACATCCATTTAAATCATCTTTTAAGATTTCCCAGCAATCTTGATAGAAAGCCATTGAGAAACCATCTAGCCTTGGAGCTTAAGATCTATCCATCGAGAAAACTGCTTCATGGACCTCCTCTACACTGAAAACTCTTTCTAAGAGGGTGGCTTTGGATTTCGGCACTCTATCCCAATGTAATTCTCCCAATTCCAAATTGCTTTCAACTAAGGAGGCAAGGATTGAATTGAAATGATCCACAAAGCACCTTTCAGTTTCCTCCTTGGAGATTATTACTCTTCCCTCCACCTCAATGCTAGAGATTTGATTTTTTTTCTTCTCCCATTTGCTAGTGAGTGGAAAAATTTGATGTTTCCATCCCCAAAAGCCATTTACACCTTGATTTTTGTCTCCAAGAAATTTCTTCCTTCCTCAGGATCTCCTCTAGTTGCACTTTTAAGTTCCATCTTTCTGATCTATCCTTAGACCCTCACTCTTTATAGACTTCCTTTAGGTCCAATTCCTCTATTTTCCTAGCTAATTCTTCCTTTATGACCTTGAGTTTTCCAAATTCTTCTCTGTTCCACTCCTTAACCTTTTCCTTTAATCTTTTCAACTTCTTTGTGAATCTCACCCCTTTTTCTCTAGCCCATATTCCACCTTCTAACCACCAATCTTTTACCTTTTGCAAAAAGTTTGGGACTTCCAGCCACATATTCTCAAATCTAAAGGGTGTAGGGCCTCCAATAAGGTTTCCTTGGTAAAGACTTAGGGGGCAGTGGTTCGAGGTTACTCTAGGAAGGGTTTTCAGTGTTAAGTTTCCCCACAATCCCTCCCAATCAATGGAGAAGAGGAACTTGTCCAACTTTGAGCACACTTGACTTTCCTAAAGATTTGACCAGGTGAAAGAGGCTTGTGACAAGGTGGGTTCTCTTAGTTATAGGGACTCGATCAAGGAGTTGAACTGTCTCATACTTGTTGTTATAGACCGGTTAGGGTTGTTTGTCTCATTTGTGTACCTTATCACATTGAAATCCCCTCCAACCACCATGGTCCCTACCAAAGGCCCTTAACTGTGGCTAGCTCTTCCCAGAAGGTATCACTTTCTCTATATGAGTTAGGGCCATACACATTGGTCAGCACCCAGTCCCTCTCATCATTCATCCTCTTGACTTTTATTGACACTGAGTATTGTCCTATCAACTCCTCCTGACAATCTACTTCCTCGTTCTTCCAAATTGTAAGGATACCACCCGAAGCGCCCCAAGATGGGACAAAAGACCAGATGGCTTCCCATCCATATATTCATAATTGAGGTCTCGCAATTCAACACTTATCAAACTTAAGAAACATAATATTCACACTTCAATAACAGAACCAAACCTTCAAGTTGAAAATATTGATTATTTCACTAGATAATACCATAGACACCATCCATCAATGACTCTGATAGGTCCAATGTAGGCAGATCCTCGTCTGATACTAATAAAAAATAATGGCCCCTACGTTCCAATTGCCTGCAAAAGTAGTTAGATTTGGTTAACATAGAAAACCAAAATTCCATATGCATTTCTCTTTCTTTTTCCCTCTCTTTTCATTGTAGCCACTGGACAGCTTTCTATTAAAGATGTTTCCTTTCCTTCCATAGGTTCCAACAGATTGAGAAAGACATTAGGTTCCACAAGATAATCTCATCTTAGGACTTGGTAGACAAGATGACACCAAAGCTGCAAAGTCTTCTATGATAATCCATTTAGAAAAAACTGCCGGAAAATGGGTCCAGACCTCATTGATGGGAAATTGCTCATCTAGTGCTACTGACTGCAGGGGAGGTAATTGCTACATTATATAAAACTAAAACAATTCATAAAGCTATAACATGGTAATAACAAAAGGCAATAGACATATGACGCAAATCACCAACAGCTCCAGTGTTCTACCAGCCTCTCTACTACTTTCTTTTTTTGATAATTCATCCTCCCTATTACTTTGTGCATGTATCATTATCATCATTTGCCTTATCCGCCTAAAAATGGTCAACAACACAAATTGTCTCCCTCCATTTGCACTATTTAAGGTCATACATTCCATTAAAGAACAAACCAACAAATCTTTTCTCACTACTTGAAGCAAAGTTTTTTTTGTTCCTCCCCTTGTCCTTTTAGAATCTTTGACTGGACACTGGAACCAAAATCATTCCTCCTCGATATTATATTTCAAGTATTGCTATACAGCCATCATAGTCTACTTTCGCCTTATTCTGTAACTGGTACTACCACTACATTATAGCCAACTTCTCCTGCCTCTAATACTTGTCTATCTCAACATCCTCATTTAGGCTATACCATTAACTGAATGTCTTATTTCTTTATTTTCTTTTCTTCTTTTTTTTTTTTTTTGGACAGGGGGTTCAATAACAGAAGGTTTGTTGCTAAGGCAAACGATATGGAGTAAAATCATCAATCCTTTTCAGAAAGGGAAAGAAGAGACAAAGAAGTTTAAATGATAGGAGATGAGATTGAAAATAGTAATAGCAAATTCGAAAAAGAGAACAGCACTAGTTTAGTTATGTTTTCTTCCTCAATATAACAATTAACAACGTTACTTATATCAAAAATGCTTTCTAATCAAATTGTAATAAGTTACCAATAATCATAAGTTTTTCATGTAACTGAAACTCCCATGCTAGAAAATTTACATATGGCTTATATGTTGGGCAAAACCTCTGAATCTTCAGAAGTCACAAACTCATTTCAACAAAAAATGACGAGTTATCATGTAAGTTTCCATTCAGCTACATGTGTACAAGCATAAAACAAACACCATTCCCCCACTGAAAAAATACTGCACTGATAAAAACAAGATAGCTTTTCTATCATACAAATGATGGGTCCTTTTGTAAATGAAACTAAGAATATTCATTATTTTCTTAGAAAAGTCATAGTAAAACCACCATAAACCCTAAGAAATACTCCACGCAACAGAAAACATAACTTCCCTTTACACATTTTAAACACAAAAGGTCAGAACGGGATCTTATGTGCTAATCCTGAAACAATTCGCCCATTCTTATCATCAAACCAACCCATAAATCAACCAAAAAAGGAACAAAAAAGTCGGAAATAAATGCTACCCAAAACATAACATGATTCCAAACGAAAGCATGACGAGCCAGACATTCCAAGTCTCCAAATTACATACGTCAAAGCAGAGATTGAACAGAAAAGAGACATAATGCCAGAACTAAAATTCTTCGCAGTCATTCACAGGGAAAAAAAAAACTAAATAAAAAAAGGGATCGCTGATTCTGAAAATTGTAAACAAAAATACCTCCCATTTGGGAAATCTTCTAGGGCTCCCTCCTCCTTCCTGTTCTCCGGGGATCTGTATTCCTTTCTCTCCTCCAACAAGCAAACGCCAGTAGACCAAGATTGAAGAAGATAAGAATGCAATAACCGATGCCAAAGATCTCAGGCGTTACATCTTAACTCTTAAAAGAAAAAACAATGCGGAGAGAGAGAGAGAGAGAGAGAAGAGAGGGAGAGAGAGAGAGAGAGAGAGAGAGAGAGAGATTAACAAAATGAGAAAACTGGGAAATCCTTTCTTGTTGCCATTTACTTCCCTCCTTCCTCCTTTACATCATCCTCATTTGTTTTTTTTTTTTTTTTTTCAGTTGATTAATCATTAATTCTTCTGCTTGTCCATTTTGTTCTTGTTGTTAGAGGAAGTTATCGGGGGCTTATCGCCCTTTGAAGTTTAAACCCGCCGACGGACCTACCCGGCTACCCATCAAAATAAAAAAACAAACCCACCTATAGGATTAGGGCCCACCACTTTCTTTAGGGACCTTCTGATCTGATGACAGTGAAAGAAGACCACACGGCAATGATGATATGATCTTCTTCTTCATGTAGTGCCTTATATGGTCCTGGTATGATCGACCATCTCTTATAAGGAAGCTATGGGCTTATGGCCCTTTAAACCCACCTATAAGATTAGGACCCACCACTTTGTTTAAGACCTTTTTGATCTGATGACACTGAAAGAAGATCAGAAGGCAATGAAGATAGGGTCTTATCAACTTCTTCATGTAGAGCCCTTATATGGTCCTGATCTGAACTATATATTATGGGGACTTGTGAGGAAGTTATGGTGGGCTTATGACCCTTTAAACCCACCTATTAACCTATAGACCTGCCCATCAAAAAAAAAAAAAGAAAGTAAACCCACCACTTTCTTTAGGACCTTTTGATCTGAGGGCATTGAAAGATCAGACGGCAATGACGTAGGGTCTATCATCTTCTTCATGTAGTAGAGCCCTTATATGGTCCTGATATGACTCTCGTCCCCTCTATAAATTCAATATAAAAATAATAAGTAAATCCATATAGGCCTATACAAATGGTTAAATAATCCAAGTCAACGTAAGAGTCGAGAGACAACTTAGTGTAGGAAATTGAAAATTTCCTTTATTAGAAATTAGATTTTGTTTGAATGATCTAAGACAATCAAAAGGTTCCATATTAGTGGCTTATTTCTTTTTTTTTTTTTCATTCTTTTGAGTGAATAATTTGATTCCATTGGAGTTTTCATTTTTTTTTTGTCTAGGGTTTTTAGATTTTTTTTTTTTTTTTGTCTAGCGGTGATGTAGGATTTCATGTAAAATGTTACTATTTTATGGATGGGCTACATTTACAAAGAATCAATGCATGCATCATCCATGATCCACCCATGCATATCAAACCGTTGATTTGAAATATTGACATTAATTTTGTTAAAATTAACAAATCACATGGGACCCATTGCAATTAGTAGACCGTTTTTCCAAACCATATGGGACCCATGCATTAGATAGGGGTAGTATTGACAATTTTAATATCCAGATGGGAGGGAAAGGTTAAAAGGTTTTCCAAATGGGCTGCTCACAAATTTGGCTAAAAGCTTTCCGGTTGGTGGTGGCTTTTGGAATGCTGCTGGTAAGGTCTTTTAATGCAAAGAATAAAGAGTTGAGATGGAAACCCACCACATTCACCCTAGAGAATGCATCGGCAAGAATTAAGGCCTCTTTTAGACTGTGAACAACTGCTTTTATTATCTCTTTATTGGCCAAGTCTCCCACCACCACCAGCATTACAAGAACAACCTCACCAATCAAAACACCTTTATAAAATTTGATGAACACCATTGATTGGTCAACTCTTTTATGATTGATTGTAATTTTCTGTCATCTTAGTCCA
Source organism: Nelumbo lutea (assembly GCF_056320005.1). Classification (NCBI taxonomy): domain Eukaryota; kingdom Viridiplantae; phylum Streptophyta; class Magnoliopsida; order Proteales; family Nelumbonaceae; genus Nelumbo; species Nelumbo lutea. Next base: position 13,195,407 of record NC_142690.1, read on the forward strand.
ATCCTATTTTAAATTGATGATTGGTATCATTGTTCTATTTTAAATTAATGTTATTAAAATCGGACCGGACTGAATGGTTAGACTGGAAAAATCAGGAATTGATCATCTGATCGGTTCCATTTTACCTCAAAACTACTATTTGGCCAAAAAACATTGATTTGATCCACGAATCATTAATCCGGGCAGTCAAATTGTTGAATCATTTTACCTAGGAACAGTTTTTGGCCATTTTTTGGTTTTACTTATTTATTTATTTATTTTTTTTTTGTCAGAACAGGCCATCCGTTCGGACCGGGCAGTCAAACCATTCAACTTAGAAACTGAACCCCAGAACAGTTTCCTATCCAGTCCGATTTTAAGAAACTTGATTTTAAACATGTTAGATTGATTAATACAAATTTATGAGAGAGATTTTTATTTCTACATAAAATGTTTTGCCAATCAATACAAAAGTGTTGTTTTACATGAAAGATCAATTTCACATTTCAAGTATAAATGTCAATGATCCCAAACATATATTTTTCTAGCTAAAGTGATTCACAATTGTTTTAACCCCAAACTTTACTCTGGATGAAGGGGCAGTCACCTTAAAATTTAATTACCCATTATTAAACGGAAGAAGAAAGATTGCCTCAAGCCCTAGATCAGCCTTTTATTGCTTTGGTGTAACTCCAATTGTAAACATGTCTGTACCTTTTTCAATACCTGTATTAGCAAGATTATCAGCAGGTCTATTAGCCTCTCTCTGTAAGCTTGAACAAACCTGATATTAAGGGTATTGCAGAAAGATAATCTCTTGGACATGTGATTGACAATACATATTTCTCACCAATTTGAATTAATCAATTAATCAACCCAAAAGGTTTCACGTAGAAACATTAATAATTGTATCAATTACCAAACACCCCCTCAATTAGTGTGTTCATTTTAGGGGGCTTTAGCTATTCAGAATGATTTTACTTTCCAAAATAAAACAAGGGGTAATTTGAATTCAGTACACCTCAAAATTCATAATGCAATCAAATAGTTCGGGTTAGTGTCAATGGGGGAAAGATTCCCAATTCACAGGGATATTGTTTATAAGGGTGGATTCGAGTCGAGCCGAGCCGAATAGTATGAGGCTCGAGCTTGGCTCACCAAGGTAGTACAAAGCTCGAGTTCGGTTCGAGCCAGAACCTTGAGCTCGAGCTTGGCTTGAGTCAAAACACGTAAGCTCGAGCTCAATTTGGGAAAAAAATATATTTATTTGATATTTAAAAATTTAAGAATTATAATAAATATATATATATATATATATATTAGGCTCGAGCTCGGCTTGTTTATTAATCGATCCTGTAAATTGGGCTCCAACTCAGCTCAAAGCTCAGTTCAAACCGAGCCGAACCGAGCTCAAATAGCTCATGAAGAACTCAACTCGTGGCCACCCCTAGTTGTTTATAGGGGTGGGGATAAATACATAAAACATGGGGAATTAATAAATGTATCCTGAGGTAAAGTAGACTATAAAATGGCCACAAAACAACTGCCATATGACTCATATCAACAAATAAAACCATGCATGTAGACCTTTTAATGGACTTTGAAAGGCGGAAATCCAATCTGATGAAGACCCAAGACCTATTGAATTTTATGTTATATAATTACACATCATTTCTAATAATAAACTCAATGTTCAATATTTATATAAATTTATTAGATATAAGTTAAATAGCAATTAGCATTTTTTATATTTTTTATATTTTTATATTTTTTTAAGTTTCATCTTTACTTTCAAGAGTTATAAAACTAGCTTGGGTTAAATCTGAGTCTGATCGGAGTTTGATAGGATTTTCTAATCTACCAATCACATTTGCATTCTAATGTTTAATAATCAGATAAAAAAAAACCCAACTTAGGCCTCGTTTGATAACACTTTTTAGAGGTCTGGTGTCTGAAAAACTTGCTTTTCAGACACCAGACTCGTTTGGTGTTGTGTTTCAAAATCATTCTGAAATATTTTTTCAGATCTGAAATTTTAAGTTAGTAGCCTGACACTTATGCATGTAGACGTAATTGAGAGGTGTGTAAAAGACATAAATGACCTCAAAGAAATTTTAATATTACATGTTTTTGTCCTTCATGTAACTCGAACCGAACCCTCACTATGACCTACGAAGCTCCACTACCACAACCGCCGCTGCACTCTCTCTCTCTTGTATTCCCGCCACCGCCGCTGTAAGGTGGTTCCTTCTCTCTCGCTCTCACTCTCTCTCTCCCCTGTCGCGGTTCCTTTTCTCTCTCTCTCTCTCCCCCCCATGTCTTCCCACCATCATTGCTGCAAGTTGTATTGACGACAATTCCTTCTCTCTCTCTCTCTCTCTCTCTCTCTCTCTCTCTCTCTCTCTCTCTCTCTCTCCCCCTTATCTTCCCACCACTGTTGCTGCAAGTTGTAGTGGCGGCAGTTCCTTGTCTCTCTCTCGTTCTCTCTCTCTCTCTCTCTCACTCTTCTCTCTCTCTCTCTTATCTTCTCGCCACTACCACCGCCCGATGAGTAGAAATAATAATAATATTATTAATTATAAATTATTTTAATATTTTTATTAAATATTAAATATTTTTATTTTTATTAATTATTAATAATTATTTTTATTAAATAGTAATATTTAATTATTTCATTTATTTTTAAAAATTATTTTATTTTTATTTGTGTAAATTATTAATTATTTTAATATTTTTATAGTCATCAATTATTTTTTTAATTTTAATTGTTTCATTTATTAATTAGTAATTATTATTTAATTATTATTTATTTATATTATTTCAATGTTATTTTGAGATTGAAAATTATTTTTAACATTTACAAATAGTATATTCTAGGGGTAAAATAGTAAATTTCAGATGGTAAAGGGTTGTTCCAACACAAACAAACTTATGGATTCAGATCCTCTAAAAAGTAGAAAAACATATATGCCTATTTTCAGATTTCAGACACTTTTAATATCTTTTTAACTTTTTAGATTTATCAAACACCACCTTACTTGCATGCTGCTAAAACATCCTTTAATAAATTTTAGAATTTTTAGACAAAAACAAGCTTCAAAATATGGACACTCCTGACACCTCAACACTTGAACCTTACAATTTTTTTAGTTTTTTTTTTTTTTTTTAATTTTACAGGGTCCAGTCTTAGCCGAGCATATCCTTAGTTATATCATCAAAACTTATAAAAAAAAAAAACTAATATTTCACGTATAGAAGCGGGGCCAATACTTCTATAAGATTGGATAAGTACTTTTTCCTCAATCAACGCTGACAGAAATTGCTAAAATTTGTTGCAAAAAGCATTTGTCCAAATAAAGACATGTGAAAACCTATGATATAAGTCATGTGGACTATGGCTCTTTATGTAGATCATGGGTGAAATGAAAACAGATGTCAGATGCAATGATAGAGTGTAATTGAATGTGCATTGAAATTCATCCAATATCCATGACCTATCTTGAACATTTCATTAGGCTCCATTTGTTTGCAATGCAAAAGTTTGAACCAGCTACAAATGCAAGAGAATATAAATGAAAGGAATATAAATTCTATTTTAATTGAATTGAATTGCATCTATTTGTTTGTAATGGTGTGTTTGGTTGCAGTGAAATTTTATTTTAATCAATACAAATGCAAGAGAATATAAATGAAAGGAATATAAATTCTAGTTTAATTTTGTTTTGGGTTTACTTTATTCTGCTTCAGATTCTATTTTACTTTGTTAGTACTGCAATTAAACAAAACAAGGTAATTTTTGAAACAAAAATAAATCAAAATTTGAATCTGAATCATCTGCACTGTCATGGTTTTGCATCAATGCTAATAAATGTGCACTGCAACTAAATGCAATTATCATTGCAGCCCTAGCTGATGAAAAGTTTGCACTTCTTATGTTCTTTGCACTTATTGGCTGTGCAGATTTTACATCTAAGAAAATGATGCAAAAGTTGCACCTCCTTTCATCCTACCTCAATTCTCCCTCGTATAAGGATGAGACCACATCAAAATTGCTTCCTACCTTACTCCTAAACAAATAACAACCTTCTTCCCACTTCCATTCTCTTTCATATAAAGTGGGGGTTACATTATTTTAACAAACAAAAGCCAATCGAGGGCTGGCTCGTTGATGCGTTAAAGGGTCAGGGGGAAGTTATTAATGATGCATATCACCGAATGCCAAACAAAAAAGCAAACAAAACAAAATCAGATATAAAGTAAAAATAAACTAGAATTTGCATTCAGCCCATTTGCACTCCTATTTATTTACACCAGTGCAAATGAAAATTTTCACTGCAGATAAAAGTTGCCTTAGTTTCAACTTTCAACTCTAACAAAACGCAGAGTCCCAGACCCACCCCATCTATTATTAAGGAAGCCCAACTAACACCAAGCCTCAGCTGCAAGCAGAACAGACGGTTGAGAGCTCTAGTATAATGACTTGTTTTGCAAATGTGCTCCTAGCAACATTACTACTTTTGCTGCAGAAAGCACTTCTGTGCATATATCATTGAATAATAAAGTAGTACAAGAAGACCCTCAAAGTTAACTACATTCAGAATTTAACCATATGAAGACACCTTTTTACATTGCATAGTGCATGGTAAAGGGTGGGGATAGAACAGGATGTACTTGAAGCCCACATTAAAGCCTGTAATTCTTCAGGTTTCCTGTGCCTCCATCTATGGATACCTAGTGACCATCTCAATTATTGGATTATTTGCAAGCATATGAAGGAAAAAACTCAACTCTTTTAAATTGTAGGTATAATCGATTTGTATTGTGGATGACAAGGCTGCGCTTCATTGTTTTTATAAAAAATTTTTAATATTGGGTGAGGTGGCTTTAACATCTACCGTCAAAAAAAGTAATTATACATACAATTAAATTTAATAGGAGCCAAAGTTCTCTAAAAATAAAGATCCTAAGGCTGTATCTAGTTTAAAGGAAAAGGTAAGAAAACCTTTACAAACCCCTAAATAACATCAAAATCCTCATTGTCTTCAATTCTAATAGCATCCAAACCCACCCTATGTGTTGTCAATGGAGCCCACCTAACATCAAGCCTCAGTCTTAAAAGCAAAGTAGTGAGTTGGGAACTTTCATGGACAATTGCTCTTAGCAACATGGCTCATTTTAATACGACACTGCCCAAACTTTTTGCCACAAGGCAGTAGGCAGTAGGTGTTGGATTAAGACTTGACCCATGTATCCATTTTACGATTCCAAGAAAAGAACTTTATCAACTCATAAACAGTCCATTTTAGGAGTATGTTATATCATCATCATCTAAGTGTTGCCCCAACTGTATGGGTCAGCTACATGCATAAATCATGTTCAGCTATGTGCGTAAATCATGTTCTGTCCTATTCTGTTCAGTGTCATATCTATATTTAAATTATAGGCATTTAAATCATCTCTTATTACATCCATCCAACTCCTTTTCAATATCTTCCTAGCTCTCTTACGTCCTTTAATTTATAATATATCATTTTTCCTAATAGATGTTTTATGCAAGTTCGGCTTCAGTCGGGGCAAAGCCCTTCAAGCATTCTTTACTGCTATGCATTGAGAACATCTCCATACTTGTGTATTTTATTTCATGGAGAGATATTCTCAATGCAAGGTTGTAAAAGGCTGTTAGAATGGTGTGGACACAGATTTGCCCTGATACAAGCCGATCTCCTTCTATGCATGCGTCCAAAGCCATCTTAATCAACTTTCTCAAATTCCTTTAAGCCCCGTTTGATTTGTAGGAATAGGGGTTTGGAATCGGAATCAGAATGGGCTATTCCGATTCCAACTGTTCGGTTGGGTGGAATCAGAATTCCATTTCCATTCCTACTACAATGGCATTCCCCCATATAAGGGAATGGCCATTCCTTGCCCCTCCCTTGGGAATGAAACTTCATTCCTTCTGGTTCCAAGTCTCATCCGCATTCCTGTTTGAACCAAACACACTATGGGAATAGATACTTCTGATTATGATTCCGAAGGATTTCCACTCCGATTTTGACTACAAACCAAATGGACCCTTATATGATTTCATTTCTAAGCATGTCATTTCTAGTTGTACTACTCATCCATTAGGTTTAAATATGGGTGTAACTTGGGAACTCGAGCCCGAACTGACCCAACCTGCAATATTGTAAGGGATGGGCTTAGATTTTTGGTCCTTGGGCTGGGCCTGGGCCCAAAGTTTAGGCTTTTTAATTTTTTGGGTTGGGCTCGGGCCTATCCCTTAGGTAGCCCAAACCTAGCCGGACCTTATACTAACTTGAGCCCCACTTGATTATAAACATGTATGTATGCATATATAGACACATATTTGCATACATACATGAATATATACATAATTTCTTTAATAAATTATACATATACGTATACATGGATACATATACACATAGAGGTGTAAGTTGGGAGCTCGAGCCTGAACCGACCCAACCCACAATATTGTAAGGGCTGGGCTTGGGCCTATCCCTTAGGTAGCCTGAACCTGGCCCGACCTTATACTAACATGAGCCGTCGCTTGATTATATACATGCATGTATGCATATATAAACACATATTTCCATACATACATGCATATATACATAATTTCTTTAATAAATCATACACATATGGATACATATACACATACATGTATATCAACTTTTAGTGTGGATTAATTGACCAACCCAAGCTCAACATGAGCCTGAACCCAATCTAAGTGCATCAAATTTTTGCGCAAGCTGGGCTTGACTTGGATAATGCAGACTTAACCTCGAGCCCAGGCCAGGGAACTCGGGTTTTAAGCCCAATTTTTAGTGTTGGGCCTGGATTGAGCTAAAACCTAACCTATCCTGCCCAACTTGCACCCTTAGGTGTAAAGGTGCAATTTGGGTGGGTTTGGGTTGGACCTTTTATTAACATTTGAATGGACCTAAGCCAAGAATAGTGTAAAATATTAACTTGGGCCAACCTGAATTGCATATCTAGTCAGGTGTACATGTTCTAAAGAAAATAATTGAACATTATGATTACATTTAATTGCATATAAAATGAAAGAAAACAAATGGCTTCTTTAGAAAAAAAATTATAGGAAAATAAATAATTTTGTTAATTTTCCTAATGTTTGGCTTAATTTGAAGAATAGACCTGAATGGTGGGAAATAAATATGATAATCATGCGATTTCAATTAAAAGATGGTCATAGAATTAATTGATAGAAATTAAGTCTTTGGCTTAATTGGTAGACCAACCCTAGCTCATAGAGAATCAGAAAGAATGCCATTTCCTTACAATTATAAGTGTCCTTTGGTTTACAGTTAGAATCGGAATCGGAATCGAAATTGAAATCCTTCAGAATCGGAATTAGAATAGTTTATTCCCATAATCTGTTTGGTTCAGACAGGAATGAGAATGGAAATTGAAATCAGCAGGAATGAGATTTCATTCTTAAGGAAGGGTCAGGGAATGGTCATTCCCTTAAATGGAAGAATGCCATTCCAGAGAATGTGATTCTGATTCTACCCAATCAAACAGTTGGAATCAGAATAGCCCATTCCAATTCCGATTTTATACCCCTATTCCTGCAAACCAAACGGGGCCTAAATATTTTGAAAAGCATTTATGCTAATTCTACAACCATTTCTAACAAATTACTAGGGTATTTTCGGTTACAATTTTACATGCAAACTAACAAAAAGTTAGCATAACCCCGCAATTAGAACTACAAAAACACAAATTACATAACCCTAGACCTTAACCTGAAGCATCAAATTATAATTTCTTACTCTATTCTCTCTCAACGTATGCAATCTGATAACCTTTATACCCAAAGTAGAAAAGAAAGAAAGATCTCACATATATGTTCTATTTGCTTGCAGTGGAAAGCTCTTGCATATAAGGAAAAAAATCAGAAAAAAGAAATTACCAAAATGTTTTTTAAAGGAAAAAAGTGCAAATCGTAATATTGCGTTATTAAGATAAATGAAAATATACATAAAAGAACAACTATTTTTCTTAGAGGATATGAAAATGTAGAAATTATAAGAGTTTCTTTCTCCTTCACTTGCTAATTTTTATTTGCTTCAATGTAGAACTGTAGAAGGAACATAATCCAATTTCATGCTGAAGTAATTAACTATATATTTTAATCAATGTTTTAATATAAAATGTTATTTTTGCACCCATTTGGCACGAAATATGCAGCTATAAGAACATTTATGACGGTATCATAAAAATCAATATTCATAAAATCTAGCTTACCCAAAAAAACAAAAACTATTCATGAAAGCAGAAACTACAAGGAAAAAATAAAAAATAAAACATAGGAAATATGTAATTAAACCCATCCAAAATTGTGTAAAATGTCTATGGCCGAAACCATACGCCGGCCCATGAACAGATCTATTTGATAGTCAGAAATCTGCTTTTTGATTTTTATGGATGATGACTGATGAGGTATAGCAATATTCTATGGGTTTGAAACTGTGCCTCCTCAACTCAAAAGAAGGGATGCACACTTGCAGAGTGACCAACTAAACTACTTTGATTGGCAAACACAAAGAAAAAAATGACTTATGAAAAATTAGAAAGAATGTCATTTTCTGTCAAGGGGCTAGTCGTTGGGGCCCCGTGTGGCATTCGAGTGCGACGGGTAAACCTAAGCAACAAGCAACAAGCAACAACACAACACAAGAAAATGCAATAAAAATGGCACACGAATTAGCAAAAGGCTTTTTGTATTGCATTAATGGATGGCAAGCATAAGCATACAATTCAGTGTCGAGGGGATCTCATGCTTAACCTTTACATACTCTTAATTCACTCGACTACCTACCTCTCCTCAAAGAGTACGTAAGCTTTTGGGGGGGTGATTTAAAGATACATCAAAATGATGAAAAATCATATTAGGTAATTACATAAATGCCATTGACAATTACCCCATACAAAAATATATGCATAGCCCACCCATGATACACACTTGGACACTGGAGTGACGGTTCTAGGCACGATGGATGGTGCAGCCAAGAAAACACTTGTGACAGTTCTCCATTTTTATATGCAACCAAACTGAGCCTTATCGTTGAATGTGAATCCTTTGATGTGATTAACTGTAAAGTGCTCAAAAAGACGGACATTGTCTCTGAATGCAAGTGGCTAGCGTGTCTCCCTCCTTTTTTTGTTGATTCAGTCCTAATGGAGCAGCCCATCCACTTGCATGGAGGGCTTACCATCTTATCAGGAGATTAATTGGACGGGCCCCCATCTTGGTCCCGAGTGAGCCCAGTCTGGCCATTCTTCCTTACCAAATAAAATATAAGAAGAGAAAAAGAGGGCAACGTGCTAAGAGCTTCTGTCATGTTGACAGTTGACACTTGCTCAACTCCTTTTGTAACAATGTAGAGAGAGAGAGAGAGTATTCATGTGCAATGGATTCATAGGTCTGCAAGTTGGTCCAACAGGCTTTGATCAGCTTTAAAGAATGGTTTCCTTTTGGTGGCACTCAGACCGAGGTACTATGCTTGCGATGCAAGAATGGACCTCAGCAAAAAGCTCAAGTTAAAACAGAAGACCTTTAGATCAAGTAGATCAAGACCTAATCTATATTTAGGTATATAATATAGACCCAGATATCCCTAAAAAGAACCATCAATAAACAAAAGGAAAAAAAGATGTATAATAGTGGATCTGGGCCCATTACTAAAAGGGTCAGGGCTGAGAGATCATCTGGGCCAAAATTGAAGTTGGTTGGATGACTGCACCACGTAAAACTACGTCACAGTTTTTGCTCAAGAGATCCAAATCCAACCATGCTAGTTTCTTGGACAGTTAATCTCTTAACTGGGCCCAGTCCTGAACCTCTGTTGGTCTATTGCTTGGTCTACAGTTCATTTCTTGAGCTAAAAGTCTCCTATTGTAGCTCCTGCTTTGTGTAACAGTAATCTTTTCAGGCCCACTTTTTTGTCGGACCAAGCTTGGACTGTAAGGGACATATAGAGCAGGCTATAGTAACAGAACCTCCAATAGGCCCAGTCTAGCATGTGTTTCTGTCACTGGTTTTTTTTATCAGAAGAAATATCAGACCTTGTAAGCTCCTTGAGTCTTTGTACTCACTAGTCACTAGTGGGCTAGGTTGGACTGGGCCTGGGCCTACATAAAGACTGAGGCCCCGTTTGGTTTGTGGGAGCTATTCCGATTCCAACTGTTTGGTTGGATGGAATTGGAATTCCATTCCCATTCTTGTAGGAATGATATTCCCCCATTTGAGGGAATGGCCGTTCCTTACATCTCCCTTGGGAATGAAATCCCATTTCTACTGATTTTAATTCCCATTCTCAATTCTGTCTGAACCAAACAGACTATGGGAATGGACCATTCTGATCCTGATTCCAGAGAATTTTGATTCCAATTACAATTCCAAATCCAATTGCAAACCAAATGGACCCTGAGTTTGTTTAGAGGTTTCCATTTTCTACACCCGAGGTGGCCCTGACCAGGCTGCTTGGGGTACTCGGTTAAATTGAGCCTAAACCCAATTCACTGCATCTCAACCCCTTTGCAATTTTGTATCCTAGCTCATGTGCAATTTGAACTAGAAATCACAACTGGGTATTCACCCATTAACGCATCTGTTTGTTTGAAGTGTAAATCTGAAGTAAATACAAAATTTGCACCAGTTCAATTTCACATCTGTTTGTTTATAAATTGTAAGTCTGATTCACACCGGATCCTATGTATCCCAAAAATTGATGCATAATTTGCACCACTTTCCTCTTACCTAAATTCTCCCTCATATAATGTGGGGACCAAGTCATTTGGATTCCTATCTTACTTCTTATAAACAAATAATATAAAATCAAATCTGAAGCAAAAGTAAACTAGAATTTACATTCAACATATATGCATTCCCATGCATTTATACCAGTGCAAATGAAATTCACACTGCAAACAAACTGAGGCTTAGTTTGGAAAGAGTGCAAAGACAATAAGTTAATGGCAAAAACTTCTAGAGGGTGTTTCTAAACCTTGGATATAGACTTTTACCAAACTTAAAAGGAGTACAAATACAAATATGTACCATACAAATACATACAAAATAATATAAAATAAAAAAGTTTGCATTCTACAAATTTGTATTTGTACTCCTTCCAAACTGAGCCTTAAGGATAAACAGGCAAAGTAGTGAGCACCGAGGTGTGAACATGGTTTTCACTCTGTCTGCTTGAGGTATTGCTTCAACATGATTGTGAAATACTAGGGTTGATCTTGGAAAGGCCTTAGGCTGAATGAGTGCATAATGCCAAAGTATATTATAAAGTAGAGTCTAAAGAGGGCAAAGTTTAGGGCTTCTCCGAGTCATCATGGGGACATTGTGGCATTATAATATGGGGTAGTTGAAAAATAAACCAAGTATCTCCTAATAAAGCATTCCACTTTTCCCTATTTATGAACATGAGAGGCACCCCAGATGGATGTCAACTTAGCAGAGTTCTACAGCACCAAATGTGAACAAATGCACTTGGGTTAGGTTCTAGTTTGCTTAAGCACAAGCTAAGGGTCCTAATTTCTACTTGGCATGATTCTAGCATTGATTCTAGAGGCAAGAGAAGGCCAGAGGCAGACATTGCTTTTGCACTAGAATAAACTAGTGCTAGCAGTCATCATTAAGCTGCTTGACCTAAAGCACATTGTAATATGATTAAAAAAGCCTACAGAAAAGATTTTCATGTTGCAAAGCCTTGCTAATGAGCATCACTTTCCTCGATGGATAGAAGAAAGCTGAGATGATGACTCTTTCTGATGAATCATTAGCTTTTATGGGTGTCTCAGCTTTCTTTGATAATATGCTTATAGAGTCTAATGACCTATAGCTCCATTGGCCAAGTGTGGCCTCCTTCTATCGACAAAACCCAATATCAAATACATAGAACTATATGTAAAAAGTGTTGGTGCTTCAAGTGATCTCCCTCACAGAGAAAACCATGAACTGTATCTTAGAAAGTGTTCACTGTGGGTCCTGTTTGAATTCTTGTCTGCTAGTTCAATGAGCATGCTAAGCTTTCTGCTTCATTGACCCTAAGTTAAGGGCCCTGCTCCAGTTGCAAACTGGGGAAGGGGGCCATTATTAAAAACAAAAAAGAAAGGAAAAAAGAAAGAGTGATTGATGTTATAGTATTGTTATCAATGCTCATTATAAACAAATTAGGATTAAGGAATTAATTATTTCGTGAGCAGATAGACATAGATTGGATCTGTACAAAATAAAACCCTTGATGAAGCTCACCTTTTTGACTGCAGAAACCTATCATTCTTATGTGACTCAGGCTGTCTCTGGAGCATTTAAGCAACAACCTGTAAAGGGGTTTGCATGTGGTGATACAAATCTAGTTCATCTGCGTAGATTCTTAGTTCAAGGTCTTGTTCACCACAATTCTCCATTAACTTTGAGTCTTTGACTAATTTGCAGAAAGTGAAGGTTTAAAGTTCAGAGAAATATTCATTTAAGCAAATTCTCTAATACCCAAGAACTTCTATTTTGTAAACAAGAAACAAGTGGGGGAGCTTTTATGCAACTTTCTTAAATGCCCACGAATTTGTTTTTGTTAGTGAATTTTAAAAAAGTGGATGAGTTTCCAATATGTTTCCAAAACAGTGAGTAGTTTAGTTTAAGCACCAAACATAAAATAGGTCTGCTTTCTCACGGGGTTGCTTAAAGCCATCAATTGAGTAAAGTCCCACCTTATATGGGAAGGGGGTCATGGAACGTCTAATAAAACAAACAGAGAAGAGGGACTACTCTACGATCTTTCGATCACAATTGGTCAGTTGTTTATTTTTTTTGGTATTTTAATGCAACTCACTAATAACTCCCAAGGTAGGTAGTAACAGGTAACAGGACTCGAAGCCACATCTCTGCTGGGACTGCGCAACTAACAACTAGGGGTGGTCATGAGCTGAGTTCGAGCCTAATAAAATTTGGTTTGTGAGACACGCGAGCCAAACTCGAATGCATACATACATATAATAATAATAATAAAATTATAGAAAATAATAATATATAATAAAAATATTATATATATATTTATTTATTTTTGTAAAAAAATTTTCTCAAGTTGAGCTCGAGCCTAGTTTGGCAGTTTGAATCCACCCCTAGGACCAACTGAACCACCACTCAGTTGGTCTATTGGGTGCTTTTGTTTTAGAAAACAAAACCATTCACATTGACAAACATCCCTAAATCTAATAACTCTTCCCAATAGTCTCCTTGAAGCCTTTAGTCCTAGGGCTGCAAGTCATGCCAGGCTAGGCCAAGATGAGGCCAACCCTAACCTTAACCCAACTCAACTTTTTTGGGTAGGGTTGAGACCAGGTTGGCCTGGTTTTTCACTTAATATTGGCACATTAAGGTCTGTAAGGGACAATGACATGATGCTTTAAGGGTACTAAGCTGATATTAGACAAAAAAAGTGCTCTTAATTTGCCTACATGAATGCACTCCAATATAAATAAATGCATATTTATAAAATATTTATACAAACAAATATGAAGACTTGTCTAACCGCTCTTATATAATAGTTAATATTTTTAAGTCTTTATATGTACAATTTTTTATTTTTTATGTCAAAATTGGCACACTGTCAAATTTGAGCTGAATGTAACTCAAACTTATGAGACTTTGAGTTGAGTTGAACTTGAACTCCTGTATCTAGTTTAAACTGAGCTCGAGCCTGGACTCAAGCCTAAGCTTGAATAACCAAATATTCAGTTCGGATTGGCTTAGACCCACTCCTAGACCCATTCTAATTCACTTCGAAACAGAACCAAACTAAATTAACCCATTCCAATGACGAACCCAGGTCACCAAATAATAATGAGGTAAGAGTAGTCTAGGGGTTGATAGTTGGTCATCCCTAATTATAGGTAGGTTCCAGAAATCATATAGATTCATTCTCTCAAAAGATAGGGTTCCTTCTTCTGTCTCTCAGGTTTTAGGGTTGCTGTTAGAGATTACCTCCCTCCCTCCCTCCCTCAAATTCTCTCATATTACAGATAAAACCATAGGAAGTATGTCACCCGATCCCTTTCCAAAGGCTACGTAGTTCAGCCCCTTCAAGGGGTCCGCCTACCGTTCATCTTCCCCAACCCAACCATCAACACCACTACTATTGGCTTACACCAAGAAATTGTTGATTTTCCCCTATAAAGCATCAACTACATATTTTTGAATCAGAGTAATGAGTAAACCACTAAGGCTGCCTTTGGAAATGATGCAAATGGAGTGTAAATCTCAATTCAGGGTAAATTCGCACTCTGGTTCACTTTTATCTATGTTTGACAACATTACGTTTATGCATTGACAAATGATAGACCAATGCATACTTACATTGATAATAAGATGTGAAAGTACATAATAAAAAATAAGTAAATTTGCATTCAAGTGGGCTTTTGATAAAAAAAGCATATGGTTTATTGAAATTCATGTTTGCATCCATTACAACTTAAAATCTGTTTGGTAAGAAGATAAATTTATCAGTGAAAAATTAACCCAACTTTACAATTTATATGAACCGTTTAACACTCTACATATTTGCATACACACTTATTTGCATCGCTTCCAAACACAACCTAAAGATCACCATCCTCTTGTCCGAGCAAAAGAAACAGATTCCAAAATGGCTCCTATGCTTTGCCACCACACCTAATGAACCACTCCTCAGCTATCAAAAGAAAAATGAAGAAAATTAGTATAAACCCAAAAACCATAAATGCCTTTATTATTCTTACTAAACCCCATGTACTTGTGTTTGGTTTCAATGCAAATAAATTTGCACTGATGCAAAACCATGGCAGTGCAAATTAAGTAAATTAAGACATGAAACTGAATAAACTAAAATCCAAAACAAAATTAATTAAGAATATGCATTTTTTTACGTTTTCATTCCCATGCATTTATACTAGTGCAAATAAATTTGCATTGCAACCAAATCCAGCCTTAGGCTCAATTTGGAAGGAGTACAAATACAAATATGTATAGTGCAAATAAATACAAAATAATACAAAATACATAATTTTGCATTTATACTGTACATATTTGTATTTGTACTCCTTCCAAATTGGAAAGAGTTCAAATACAAATATGTAGAGTGCAAAACCTTGTATTTTGTATGTATTTATAATGGACATTTGTATTTGTACTCCTTCCAAACTCAGTCTTAAGCTCAAATTGAAAAGAGTACAAATACAAATATGCATTGTTTAAATATATACAAAATGCAAGATTTTGCACTCTACATATTTGTATTTATACTCTTACCTCACGGAGCCTTAATATCCTTCCAAACTCAGTCTTAAGCTCAAATTGAAAAGAGTACAAATACAAATATGCATTGTTTAAATATATACAAAATGCAAGATTTTGCACTCTACATATTTGTATTTATACTCTTACCTCACGGAGCCTTAATATAGTCCCTCCTTAATTCTTCATTATTACCATAAGATTTTATTATATTAGATTGGCCTTCACCAAGACTACTATGAGCCTGTTTGGGAGGGCTTCTGCCATGACTGAGCAGCTTTGAAGAAGCTACCAAAACTAGCTTAAAGTCGAGTTATGAGCTTAACAATCGTATTTTTCAGCTTTCTGAGTTCTACGTAGCGAAGTTATCAAAATGTTTTGCATAAATTTGAGAATCCAATAACAAGGGTGAACAATGCCAAACTTCCAGATATAATAAAATGCTAAACTCGACCAAGCCAAAGGGGCATTAGCATCTTGATTTTTCACCCCGGAATTCAAAACAAAAATAATAAAAAAAAAATTTAAGGCTGTGCTTGGTTTGAAGGAAAAAGTAGGGAAAAGAAGCAAAATATAGAAAAACCTTTACAAATTTTGTATAAATTTCCCTACATTTTTCTTCCTAACCAAACATAGCCTAAAAGATTGTCATAGATCCTCCCTTACAGTTAGAGACCAAGGGCTAAGCAAATAAAATCTCCCAAGCAAAAGGACAAACAAAAAACAATGTGATAGAGTTTCGGAGTTTTCTTAGCACATAGGACATGTGAAGAAATTCCCTTTCCATACAAATCGAACTTTACAACAGCAAATTCCCTACAAAGCCACCATACGAGGAATTACTTTGCTTGAGGTTCTATTTTACTTCATCTACACTACAAATACAACAAAACAAAGCCTGAAGTAAAAGTAAAACTCAAATTTGCAGTCAAATTAATTGTACTCTCATGCTTTTGCACCATGAGATTGCATTGTAAGAAAACAAGCTTAAGAGTGCAAATAAAAATATATTCAGTGCAAAACCTTACATACAGTAATTTTAAACTTTGTATTTGCATGCTTCCCAAACTGAGCCTGTTTCAAAATTAATTGTACTTGAATTTCAATTCTCTCCTCTCTCTCTATCAAACCAAGCTTTGAAACATATTATCTTTAAAAGGGACTGATACTTTGGCAACAATCAAGCCAAAATTTGTAAATTTTTATGAGGTAGGTCAACCTAACTGAACCAGAATGAGAAAACCATTTGAGTGAAATTCCGGTTTATCATCCAACCCGATTGATGGTGACCAAACAAAAATATATTACGGCACTTACCAGTTCCCCCGGGCAGAGCACGGTCCAATACAAACTCAAAAACCCAGTTCCAACTCCAATGGGTCAACCCAAACCAATAAAAACCGGTTCATTCAAAGCCGACTTGCTGGCTTGACCCAATTCATGGTGTCTACGTCAGTTCTCTCGATTGAATCATTGATCTCCAACCTACTTCCCTGTTTCAGGCTTTCAGCTCGCTGGTTCGACGACAGCCGGTGATGGGTAATAGCGATGCTCCTCTTTTCATCCATGGTTGATGGTTCATGGCCTGTTTGAGACCTTTTCCTTCTTCCTCGTAGGCTTCGACTGAAGACTGAAGACTGAAGCCTGCATTGATCGGGGATATGCTTCTCAGAGATTTTTCCTCGGAGGTGGAAGAAAGGAAAATCCTTTCAAGTTTTGTAGTTCAAGTACTCGTCAATTTTACCCAAAGAAGGAAAAAAGCAATCGTCTTAGATGAAGCTCAGACGTTTTATAACTAAAAGCAGACAAAGGGAAGAAGGTTGATCGAAACTCTAAAGGATCATTGACGAATGACGATATGGCTGCTGCTTTTTTATTTCTTTCTTTGTTTCCCTCAACAGAACAAAATTTGAATGAGTTCTTTCTTTATATAAAAATGTATACAAGCGCCCCACAAATGATGATGGAACATCTCTCTCCTCATTCATCCCTCTCCCTCTCTCCCTCTCTCCTCTGAAGTTTGATCTACATGTTCCCATTATGCCTGTGTTCTCAATCGTCAAGCAGTACTGGGAAACAGGAAAAGGAGGGGAAGAAGGTTATGGAACCAACTTGAGCTGATAAAAAAATATAGAACTATTATTGATCAGACCATTGCCAAGCCACTGTATCTTGGCCTTCTTCTTTCAGGTGACAGGCCTTCTTCAATGGCTTTTCTCTTGTTGCTCGGTGGCTGTGGTTGTATTTGTTGTTGTTGAACTGCTGGAGGGGGTGTTGGTGGTGGCGGTAAAGGCAGCTGTTGCTCTATTTGTAACTGCTCTTGCTGCTCCTTCAATTTCCCTTTCAACAAATGGGGTCGAAGTCTATTTACATCAGATAGTTGCACTGGTTTCAGAAAGAATTCCTCTGCTCCTTCTTCTAAGCATCTGGCAAATACCCATATCAAACCATTTAAGGTTTCGAAGTTCCATCCTAAAAGATTCAAGAGTCATTTTTTTCTTTTTCTGTCCTGCTATTTTTTTTTTTTTCTATTTTCAGGGAGGTGGGGGGAATTTATAAATTTGAATCAGATTAGAAGGGGTAAAAAGGCAATATGGGTCTTTATTTCTTACCTGCTAATCCTTGAAGGTACATTCTCAGAGGACATGATTACAACTGGTATGTCTTTCAGAGATGAAGATTCCTGCAAGTTTGCAGAATATCGTGGAAAATCTAGTGAGCTTCTTTCTGAGGTGGGAATGAATCCCAAAAAAAGAGAAACAAAAGCACAAGGAGAAAAGAGACAAAAGGATACACAAAGTTACAAACTATACCTTGATCTTTTTGAGCAGGTCATAGCCTGTCATTCCAGGCATACAGTAGTCTGTAATTATAAGATTCACTTCCATTTCCTGTAAAGCAAGAAACCAAAGATCAACCAACAAAACCCAGAAAAGAAAAGATTCAGACTTTCAGAAATCCAGGACAAAATCATACATGATGGTTTGAAGAAACAGAAGGTGGATTTGGGTATGTTTGGTCATCCTCACGCAAACCCAAAAACTCCAGGGCTTTGCTTCCGGAATCCACTGTAGTAACTGCTACGAGCAACAACAGAAAAACCCCAAGCCAATAACAATTAAAACTCAATACATTCAAATCTGCAGACAGTTCATGATAGAATGATCTTCTCATCTGTTTTTTTCTTTTTTTTTTTTTCCTGCTTGTTTCTAAATCACAAAACTCAGGTAGGATCATCAACATACCTTGGTAGGAAGAGGTCTTAAGGAGCCTCTCAATCAATTTTCTGTCTATGAGGCTATCATCAACTGCCAAAACATGAAATTGGGCCTCTGCAGCCATACCCATTTCTCTGCTTGAATCTCCAATATCAAAGAGGAAGAATAGAGTGGGAAAAGAAGAAAACAGACAAAGAACCCAAAACGTAGTAATTGTTGCTAACTCGCAGCTGCTGTGCTGGTGCTTGTGCTGCTGGTGATGGTGCACTGCTGCTGACGGTGAAGCGCGGAAGAAGAGGATTTCTAAGAAAGAAGAGAAGAACCCATTTGTGTTGAAATACTACCCACCAAAATCCCACAGCCTAGAAAGCAAGATCCGACCAGATTTCATACCGAATCTCCCGAATTTTCCAACTTGATTTTTGAATTAGAGAACAAGCAATGGACCCTCCTTTCTGCATATTTTTTTCCTCAATGAAAACAGAAAAAACAATAACAAATCTTTGGGTCTCGATTCTCTTATACTTTTATTTAACAAAACCCCTTCAAATCCACAAGGATGTGAAGGTTTTGTTGGGCTTTTATTTGCAAAGAAAGAAATCGAAATGTTTTGGACTGAAAGCAAAAGCTGAGGTGGGGGGTGATGTGGGTCCCACCAAAATCCCCCCAAGAGATACTGTGACGTCACCCCTGCTTCTTTTCCTTGGTGTGAAATCATGTGCCCTTACCATATCTTGAGCAGGTGGGGTGGTGCAAAGAGGGGGCAATTTTATTTGATTCCCCAAGATTTGCTTCCCATGGCCATTTAATGACAGCAATGTGTTCCTTTTGCAATGTGCATCCACATCTACTACATAGTCTACATTCACCCCCCATCTCCACAGCGGCATTTTCTCAAACACCTATAAAACCAAACCAAGCAAAACAAAACAACCCCTCTTTATCAGCTCACCTGTTATGTCCCCACTATCGTTCCTTCACCCTCTTTGTGTAAAATCAAAATATTCAATATCCACTAATATCTTTTGATTATCTTTATCCATCCATTCTGATTCTCGGTTGCACATCCTTCGTATCAGCTCACCCCAGAAAAGGAGAAGAGAAGATGAGAATCTCTGCGCTAACCAACTAAAGCTGACTATATATTACTTGAATTTTTTGTAGGACCCATCTTACAAAAATATCCCATTTTGATTGGCTGAGTGGTAGACTTTTTTTTGGATGCTTTTGATGATTCAACTTGGGTTAATTTTCCTTCGGGTTGGAAGATCTTGGAGCCAGTGGAAATGTTGTTACTGTCCTCTGGATTTGTGCACAACATGTGGTAGATCCAGTGTCAGAGATTCCAAACCAGAGGTTGACTTGGTCAAGGGTGATTTTTTGGTTGGACCGATTTGGTTTGGTGTACATAGTAAACTCGGGTCAACCTGGGCCATTGAAGGCGACTGATGCAAGCAAAATCTGTTTTTTCCTTCAATAGTTCAATCCTTTGACTTGATTAATAAAATAAAAAAGAAAAAATAGTTTCATATCCATGGGCAGCTCTTCATGGATCTTCTTCTTGCAGTTTTCTTGCAAACCTATTCGTCCTAAAAAAACAATTATAATTACTTTGGTTTTTGTTTGGAAAAATTCTTGCTTTTGAGCTTTGGGCTTTGGATATTGATATAAAAAGTGTCAGTCATGATATTGTTAAGCCAAACATCTACAAGCCCCCCAAAGTAGAAAGCTTAAAATTGGGATTTTGTGCTTTTGGGCTTCAAAAGTAAAGATCCTGACGTTTATCCAAACGCAACCTTAATCATCATCAAATTGGATTCCATGTAGATTGGCCGGTTCATGGTTGAACCGGTTGAGGGTCCATGCATGGGTCAACAATCAGTTAAATTGATTGCTCTAAATTCTAACCCATCAGATGGATTGTTACATCCTTCTGATATCTGTGGGGTCCCCATGATTCAAATCTACTTTTCTAGAGATTTGCATTTATGGTCTTAGAATTTGAAAAGAGTGATGACTTGAAAAAGAGCGATGACCAATGACCCTCAATGACCCTCTAGAAGTCACATAACGTCTAGTTACGTGAATAAATCAGAACCCTTCAATCCATTTCTGAAAAACCTAATCAGAACCATGATGTGTGATCAAGATGGTGCTCCTCAAAACACCCTAGAGTATCTCTATAGCCATGTTTAACTCTCGACGTTGAATGATTAGTGCACAAAAGGTGCTTTCCATCCCACTTTTTAATTTTAATTAATACTAAACTTCAAAATCCCATCAAACTAGTAGTGGGCCATGAAGAAAATGAACCTTCCAGATTGAGTATCACCACTAGTAAAAAAAATCAGAACCCTTCAATCTAATGTGAGAAAATAATCAAAACGATGATGTATTCAAAGCACTCCAGAGCATCTCTATGCCCATGTATAGCTCTCAAGGTTGGATGATTAGTTCACAAAAGGTGCTTTTCACCCCACTTTTCAACTTAATTAATTAAAACCCCCAAATTCCATCAAACTAGTAGTGGGCCATGCACAAAATAAACGGCCCAGATTGGATATCACCAATCTTACGTACAGCCCAACTAACCCTTTTAACTGTTTAAAACTACCCTAGCCAGACCTAGGAAAAATAAAAAATAAATCTTATTAAAGCAAGCCTTAATTTGATAAGGATGGGGAGTACATCAAAATCCCATCTAAAAGATTTTGATGATCCATCAAAGCCAAAGAGTTATTAATTAGTGAAATGAAATGCCATCTACAGAGCTTTGAACAGGTGAAGCAGCAGACACTATTGAAATTGTAATCTATTGCTTTGTACTGCGTTTAGCAAAGATTCCCCGACACACTTTACTTTATTGTACTCCCGTGTCCACATAATCCGCACCGATGAGACCTTGGGAGCAGTAATTATTATGGCTTCATAACCTTTGTTAACCGTAATCAATGATTCCCTGCTTCTCACCCCCACCAAAAAGACCCAAAACGCTGATGATTTAGATGGTCCTTGCTCATTGATGGAATGATCAATTTGAGAGGGCCCACAAAGGACTACTAATGACTTTCAAACCTCAAAAGCCGTGACCCTGACCCACATTCATCTTGGATTTGGTAATCCTTGTTATGGGCTTTTTGTGGAGTTGACCCCAGGATTTGTCAGCTTGATCTTTTGATCAGTGCAGATTATAGCCGTCCGATGGATTTCATCATATGACCATCCAAAAGAAGGAAAATCTTATTTTCTTATATATCTCCTAAAACAGGGTATACAGATCAAGCGGTTAAAGGAGTAAAATCAGCTTCAGGGATTGATTAGGGTTAAAGGGTGGAAGCCCGGTAGACAAATGGGCAGCCACGCGGGTCAATAGTCGACCGTCCAGAGAGTGGGGACCACCCAGACAGGTCACCCTTCCATGAACGGTCGTCGAGCCAAAAGTTTACAAAACGTTGGACGGCGAATCGACCAACAAATTAATCTCGGCGATCCTGTCTCCCCATAATTATCAACCCAAATCATGCGTTGTTCCTTTGGACCAGGGGTCCACGTCCAGTGACCTAGACCCGCTGCGGCAACCGCAGGATTAGAATCTTCCAGTTTAGGGTAGATTGAATTAGCCCCTAATCAAATAATTTATCTTTTAATCTCAAGGAACAAAATGAAGCTTAAAGCCTGGCTCTGGATGCAGGGTCAAATCCATGCATCGCTTCATGAGGCCGAGGTTTCAATTTGTCAAGTCTTGATTTCACATGGTTGGTAGTACATGATTTGATCAATGGAGGAAACTTCCAATGATCTTGGGCTTCAACGTCTGGTTATTCTCTGTTTTTTTCATCTAGGTTTTTTTTTTTAATTGCATAAAATTCAGCATTTTTTGGATATATATATATATATATATTATATATACTTTTTTGAAATTCAATAGGTAATTCTCATATTCGAATTTATTGAAGACATGGGTTATAATATAAATATTTAATTATATTTATTTTAAACACATTTTTTTGTTTGTAAAATTTTCATTATTGCTATTTTTTAGAAAATTTCATATTTTGACTGAAATAATTTTTATAAAATAAAACAAATTATTTCAGCTAAATTTGAAATTTTGGTTTGTTGCTCGGGCGGTTTTGATCGTTTTGGATCGGACGATTCACGTTACGTGCGGTTCGATATTTTCGTAGGGAAATTAATGAAAAAATAAGCTCAGGGTCAGCTTAGTAATGGCGGTCCTTAGGGTGGGATTTATGATCCTCCAAGGCTGTAAGCAAGGAGCATGGTGGTCCTTGGGACCACAGTTAGGGAGGGATTGCCTGGTAGTAATAGGTACAAAAATGATGCCACACAGAGACTAAGAAACGTGTTTCTTGGATTGTTTCATGAAAAAGATAAGGAGATATCTTTTCTCCATCACATGGCATGTCACGTATAATTTCACACATAAACTACTGTTTTAGGGACTCATAGGGTCCCCTTTGTGTTTTCACGAGGAAGGTTCGGCCCACCTCATTTCTCTCCTCTTACAATTGGTTTATGGTCCCCCCAGCCCCAGCCCCAACCCTCTCTCTCTCAAAACAAAGAAAAGATTTCCTTTAGATTTTGTCAAATTCAAATTCAAAAGAGGTTGTTCCGTCATAATTTGCTGCTGTTGATCAACAAACAAGGGTCATCTCAATTGGGACCCTTCAATTAATTGCAATTACAATAACCCATACCAGAAATCCAATCAATTTGGTGAACTTAGTAATTTTGGGGGTGTTTGTCAAGTTTTTTTATATTGTTTTTTTTTTCCCGACTTTTTAAAGCTTGGAAGACCAAAATATGGTTTTTTTACATTTGGCAATTAAAGTTAGAAAGCCGGAAAGACCAATGTTCCAAAAAGCTCCTAAAAGCCTAAAATGGTCGAAAATCAGGAACCGTCTTTTTGCACTTAAATTCTTTCTTGCTTAATAACCTGATAAAATATGTTAGATCAGGATTTTATATCTTTAAAAATAAGACTCCAAAATCTCAGTATCTCATTTGGCCGTCTGGGTTATGAGAAGATTTTCTTAAAAAAGACTTATCAAATAACACCTTCATCAAAACATATTGTTGTGTAGTTCATATGATATGTATCGGTTTTTTAACCTATCGATACGCTGAATACTATGAGTTAGGACATCCGGCCACACTTTTAAAGCAGCCAAATGATACGAGTCTCAAAGCTCATATCATTTGGCCATCTAACCACACTTTTGAAGGATAATACCCTTCCCAAGATGTTCTGGCTGAATTCTTGGAACCTTTCAAATTTGGCTTTGTTTTTGTCCTCATCAATTTGAGTCTCAAAGCTCATCCTTCCGTTAGTGAGGCTTGATTTTGGTTCAAATGGTTGACATGCTGCAATGCAATTCTTGGATCTTTCGGGAGAAGCAAAAGAATGGATAAGGATGTTCTAACTCAATGGATCAGAAGACAATTTAGCTCTTGACATTTGATATTGCACCTAATGGCCTTATAAAATGGCTCAATTCTCTATCAAAATTTTGATTAATTCTTGAATAAAAATTTGATTAATTCAGTTCTATCAAAATAAAGAAATGGGAGTTTTTTTTTTTTTTTTTTTTTTCTGTGGGGAGGGGCACAAGCATTCATTGATAGCTAAATCTGTACTGTTTGACCTACCAAAAGATTATAAGTATTGTAATTTGTAATTAATTGCTTATTAGCTATCTGAGAATCATTAGTAGGTCAACCTCTAGGAATGACAAAGCAGATGTGTTCGCAATTTTTTTTCTCAACACATGACAAAAATCTGGTGGGCCTGAAAATTTTCATGGCCATGGAGCTTGTGTATATTACCAACACCCTGATTTGGATAAACTAGCGGTTGTCTCAATCTTTTATCAAATAATTCAGGTAAGATTTCATCATACAACTGATCAACATCCACCATCATATACAATTCAGAAACTCAATTCAGCTCAACAAAGCCTTCTATCCCAACTACATATATATTTCAAAAATTATTAGGCTCAGTTTGGAAAGAGTACAAATACAAGTATATAGAGTATAAAACCTTGTATTTTATGCTATTTTGTATATATTTATATTTGTACTCTTTTCAAATTGAGCCTTAGGCTGTGTTTGGTTGCAGTGTAATTTTATTTGTATTAATACAAATGCATTGGAGTGCAAATGAAAAAAAATGTACATTCTTATTTAATTTTGTTTTGGGTTTTACTTTGTTCTTCTTCATGTCTTAATTTATTATATTTGTAAAATAAGCTAAAATTTGAAACAAAAACAAGTCAGAATTACATATAGATCATTTGCACTGCCATGGTTTTGCATCAATGCAAATTTATTTGCATTGAAACCAAACACAGCTTTAGTTTCAAATTTCTCAATTAAACCCTTACAATTAGATTATTTGATTGCAAATTTGAAAGAACCCAATTGATATTTTAGCCATTAGATTGAAAGTTCTTCACCAAATTTGTGTACTATAAGAAAAAAGAAGAAAAAAAAACTAATACCCAAATTTTCTCAAATCATTACAGGTTTGAAATTCCATCTAAACATTATTATTATTATTATTATTATTATTATTATTATTATTTTAACCTTTAGAAAGATCCCATTTCATGTTTTGGCAATTATAGAAAGCTATTCAGCATATTTGTGTAGTCACAGAAAAAAATCAATGCCCAAATATCTCAAATCATTACAAGCTTGAAATTCCATCTATTTTTCCCCTTTATCTTTGTTTGTGGGGTGTTGAGGGATGTGGGGGGATTTCAGGCAACCCAAGATATTCTAGAGATTTCAAAACTGATCTGTTGAACAAATTCTTCTGCTGTGTTGGTACTTTATGCCCCCTAGTTTCTAAAACCTAGTAGTCTAGTGTGGAAGTTTGTCTACTTTGTTAAATCAGAATCAACTCTGAGAGTAATCTCTCTGTGTCTCTGTGTCTGTGTGCAGAAAGTGTTTGATATGTATAGTTTATGCCAAAGGAGTTGAAGATAAAAATATAAGATAAGGACACTAAACCCAACAAATCAAGAGAGAAGGGGTGACATATTATGTGAGAATATGTTATTCCTCTTCAATTTCTTAATAGCTTTTTTCCTTTTAAATAACAAGTGGCCGGTGCAACCATCACATTCCATATTTATATGCTTTGGAACAGATACAAAGCGCTCTCTACCAAAGATATCAGTTTTAAGAGATACACTTTGTACCGGAAATCTTGATATAATAATATTAAATTCAAGTGAGAGTGTATTAGCTATTCCTTGGCCAGCCAAAACCAGTTGACACACATAATGGACAAATTATAGAACCAAAGAAAATAAAATATTTCTGCATGAACCCTAACCCTCCCCCTTTTCCCAAATTAGTAATTAACCAAAAAGATTCCCAAAAGTGACAATTGTTGGATTAGGGATCACCCTCAGGGAGATTATTTTATTGCAGTTAAAAAAATAATCTACACTTAAATCAAAGTTTCTCAAATCTTATAAATAAAGAATAGGATTGAGTGTTCAACACTCACAAGGAACAGTATCACCACTTCCACACTATTTTTTTTTATCCTATGGACCAAAAGTATGTATCAGAGAATAATTACATACAAAAATACCCAGAAAACGGGTCATATCGGGTTTTTTTGAACCGAACCGGATCCTAATCAAACCTTAAAGGTTCAGCTTGATCAGTTTGGGTTTGGCTGATTAAAACTGAATCCGATCTGTAGGTAGATGCATTATCCGAGGCCCAATTAGAAACAGGTCCAATCTGACCCACTCACATAGTTGACCCAGATGTGGGTTTAGCTGCATTAGATGGTTTCTTCCCACCTGAAAATAGTTTTATAGTCCAAAGAAGTCAAGAAACATAGACTAGTAATCTTACCCCACCAAATTGCAGTAATGACACAGTTAATTCGGAGGACCTCCAAAGCTCCAATGCCTACTTTGGGAAAGGGATTTTGGTCCTGCATTTGGAGCTTTCATATCTTAATTCTTGCCGGGTATTGTGGGTCATGGCCTTTGCTTTTCCCTAAAGAACATGGGAGACTTGGTGGGGAGACCTTTTAAGCTGTCTGTGTCTTGTTGTATCAACAGAACCCCATCATACACACACTGGGAAAGGAATGGCTTAATGACTTATCTCTGCCCCTTGTATTGACTTGAACCTTTCCCTACCTTATTTAGAGAACCCATTAATTTATTGATGAAATCTAAGCCATCCAAACAATACATGTGACTTCTGCTCAATGTGGGCACCACAAAACAATCAGGATCTTGTCTGATGGAGAGGATTGGCATCATTCATTAGTGGGCCTACACAGTACACACTATTCTCTCCTAAAAAATAAATCTTGTGGTTAGAAATAGCTCCATGGCCCACCTTTGAAAATTCTGTTAGCTTAGGGTTTCCACTTTCCAGGTAAGTGAACAACAGTTTTGGATTGTGAGAGTTTGTGACATCTCAGTTCATGTGCATTTTTTAGGTATTGGATTTTATTCTTTTTTTTTTAATATTTTAGTACATTTATTTAAATCAATAATTAATAACTCTGTTTCTTTCGTATTTCTTTCAGTACTTGGGCTGTAAATTCATGCCAATACAACATCATGTGTGCATGTCTCCATGAATACGTACGGGAACACTGTAGGGGTCTCTAAGTTCTCTCATGCTTAATAATCTTCACCATGGAATATCTTTTTATTTTATTATTATTTTTAAATAAATAGAACATTTATTTATGGGTTGAGTAACCAAACCCTTTAGGCTCTCTATTTTCCGCATACCAGAACAACCGCCCCACATGCAGATGGTGACTCCTAGGGTTGACAACATCTGACCCGACTCATCAACCCATCCGGGTTAACGGGTCTGGTTGCGAATCTCGTCCCGGTTTGAAAACATGGTTTGCTTTCGATTAGCAACTCTTCAATTGAACTGATTTTTTTCCATCTTTAATACAATCAAGCCGTTTTTTCGGCTGACGATGGATCAAACCCGGTTCAGGTCCTTGCCGGGCTATACTTGGACCTTCCCTAACCCGATTTAGATATGATGCTAACCAACCGACCCATGAGACCATGACTATACTTCAAAATAAAATGAAAAGGAAAATCTTACAAGGAATCCTTGACCTTCCCTAAACCAACTAGGATATGATGCTAACCAAAGCCATTCATGGCCAACTATAGTTTAAAATGGAATAACTTAAAGGCAAGATCTTACAGGGGATCCGTGTCCAATAATGGAAGATGGGGCTTCACCCTTTTACAAGCCAATTGCGTAAGGCTTCAAGCAATGGATCTGAGCTTTTCATTCCATCTAGGCAAATGCAGCTATTGCATAGCTAGGTTGTGAATAATAAAAATTCTAGGGCAACTGAAGAATCTTTCTAGGGAATTGAAGTAGCTGCCGAAAGGCCTCCCCCATGTGTTTCTAACTTGAACCTCTCATTGGCTCTAGCCAGGTGGAAAGAATATATATATATATATATATATATTTAGGGAAAGGGCCCAAGGCTTGGTGGACTGGAGTAAGTGAAATGGATGGGAGGGAGAGAATTCTGAATTGAATACATAGTCCAGACCAAAGCGCCCTGTCTCGTCTCTGATTCATCATTATCTTTATTGGCCATATTTTCATTGAATAGAGCTGAAATATTAGAGATTCCCTGGAGAAGTAAGTGACCCATCTTGAAGATCTTCTCCAAATGAAAGCCAGACTCAACCCCAGCTCTTACTTAACACAATGACCCATCTAACCCACCGGGCTTAACCCCTGGTTAGGGCCATCCAGCTGTTCCCAGTCCAGTCCAAATCCAAGTTGGGTTTGGTTTGGTAGTTTTCCGACCAAGATAAGCCCATCCCTACTCCAATGTTGGGGAGCTGGGGTGGCACCATTTGACAATTAGGACATACATGAATGGTTCATTAACACATGTATAGTTGGCTTTGAGCCATTTTCTATGCATCAAATCAATCGTGAACTAATCTCTCCGACCAAGGATTAGCTGGAGGGATTGGAGTGGTATCAATGAACAGACATTGGAATTCGATGGAATTAATTCTTTCTGTTTGTTTGTAGTTTAAATCTAGACCAAATACAAATTAATTTTTCACTTGGTTTAATTTTGCATCTACTCACTCATAACTATGATTGCACTCATACAAAATTTGAATATTTTGTTTCATTTGTACTTATTAGTAGCGCAAATTTTGCATTATAAAAACTGATACAAAATTTGTACCACCGTCCAACATCAATTCTCTCTCGTATAAAGTAGATACAACATCAAACCCCTTTCATATGAAGTGGAGGCCATATTATTTGACTTTTCACAAACAAGTAAGACAAAATCAAATATGAATCGGAAGCAAACCACAATTTACATTAATCTATTTGCACCCTCATGCATTTAATTTACACTGCAAACAAACTGAGTCTAAGCTAAAAATCACAGTCACAGCCAATAAATTGTTAGAAAAGCATTGGGTTTTATGAAAAAACTGTTTATTGCCACAAAAAGCAACATGTATTGTCATTTCAATATCCTTATTCAATATAGTTTTTGATGAAAGAAAAGATTCTACTAAAGATCCAAAATAATGTACTAAAAATGTGGTTAAAAGTCATCTAATAATGTTGATTTTCTTTTCCTGTAGAGTTCTCTTAGATTGCAACCATCCATGGTTTTGGGTCCCCAGTTTTGGCACGTGGAACACGTGAAAGTTAAGAAGGAGCACCTCAGAGCTCTACCATGAAAACAGCTTACTTGCAATTGTCATCTGAATCTATCTGGGCCACCTTACTAGGCTTCAATCAAGGAATTTGGCCGTTAGGAGACCAGGTTTGGAACAACTTAGCTTGTTTCCGAGCTTGGACCCCAACCTCTAAGCAATAGCCTAAGTCCTGGCTGTAAATGGGCCTAAATAGTTATGGTCTGCCAGCCAAACTCTGTCCACCCAAACTTGGTCCAAGGGCTCAATTGTACAAGTTTGCAAAATGTGCAAGAATGTGGAGCCCCTGGAACCAACCATTGAACAGTGGTCCCCGGAATGCAGAATGTCTCACATGGATGTTCACGGATTCATTGGCAGAGGCACTCAATCCTAGGGGTGCAAGTTGGGTCAGGACCATTCAAATTTTGACAAATGCTCAACCCGAGAATAACTAAGATGCACCTCTATCCCTATTCAGTTCGCCTCTGGCACATCATAGTAATCAGGATGGGCGATATATAATTCAATAAGCCTATTAGGCTGCATTTGGCTCCAAGAAAATTATTAAAATTGGGAAAGTTGTGGGAAAGTATTTTAAGGCATTTTATGACATTTTTTTTTCACTCCTATACGGTTATAAATGGATAAGATTTAGAACAATCTTCGTTTTGCCCCACCTTATAAATTTTTACTACTTGTTTTTTGGTTTTATTTTCCAAAACTACCACCTATGATATAATACCTCTTGCATTGCAATAGATTTTCCCGTCTGCCATTGTGTCTAACTATACAAACAATAAAAATTTATGAGGTGGGAGAATCTGAAAAATCGTCTAAGATGTAGTCTAATTTGAATTCATTTGTTTAAGTGAGACCTGAATATTCTTTTAGCAAATCAAATATAGAGGTTCATGTTAGTTATATATGAATTTACTGGTGTTTAAATCAAATTGGTTTCAAATCAATATACAGATATGAAGAATCATATTTGAATCCATATTTACATCATCAAATTTGCATCTCTTGGATTCTTATTGGATCAAATTTGGATATAGCCCTACAACCTTAGGTGGCATTTGATAAATCTGAAATCTGAAAAGTTAAAAAGATATTATTAGTGTCTGAAATCTGAAAAGATGCATGAATGTTTTTCTATTTTTTAGAGGCTCTAGATAGATAAAATTGTTTGTATTGGATCAACTTTTCAACACCTGAGAATCCACAAATTACTATTTTACCCCTAAAATAGACTACGTGATGATTTTGAGTTCAATTTTCATTATTTCATATAAATAATTTATTAAATTCAAAATAATATTAAGAATATGAGTAAATTATAAAAAATACAAAACAATTATTAAAATACAAATAAAATTGAAAAATACATATAAATTTATACTAAAAAAAATTATTAAGAGTTAAAATAATAATGAAAATAGTAATAAAGTCCATGAAACAATGAAAAATCATTTAATAATGATCAAATTATTAAATTAAAACTACTAAAATATTTAAAATTTTATAAAAAAATAAAATAATTAATACAAAATAAAATTTATAAAAAATAAAAACATTAATATTTAATAAATTTATAAAATAAAAATAAATTTATAAGTTATAATTCAGCTTCTCTCTACCACTCTCGAAACCATCCCTATTGCTTCCTTCTCCCTCTCATGGACTCCACAGACAACCATCGAATTACACTCAGAACCCGAGCCATTCAAATCTCCATCAATTCCCTAGTGTTATTTGACTCTCCACCGAAAAAGAGCATAGGAGTTGTCATTGTTGAAGATGGGTTTCAGAGCTTCATTACTGCCTGGATCGAAGGTTTCCTTCAAACAGACGTTGTCAATGGATTTATCCTAGATCGAGGGTTTCAGATCTTCATTATTGCATACCTCAAACAACACCACTGCCGGCCAACTCAGAACAACGATAGTGGCAGCCGACAGGAAGACAGAGGGAGAGAGAGAGTAAGGGAGGGAAATCGAACGGGACCACCGTCAACTGATTGAGAACAAAGACAATGGCGATTGGCGGGAAGGCAGGGGAGAGAGAACGTGAGAAAGAGGGAGGGAGGGAGAGGGAAATCAAACAGGACTGCTAACTGAGAACGCCACTGCTAAGAAATTGAACAGAACCGTTGTCGGCTGACTAAGAAGAACAATAGTGGCCGATGGCGAATATAGTGTTTCTTCGAGTTCTTTGTCGCCGTTTCCCTTTGAGCCTTGTCCCCCGAGTCACTGATGGTTAAGAGTTGAATGAAAAAAAAAAAAAGGTTTAAAAAGGGATGTCCATTTCAATATTATTGGGGATATTTAAGACTTTACAATACATCTGAAACTCGTCTGAGCGCGTTCAATAATGGCCTATTATTTAAATATTTCATATCTAAAATTCAATTTCAGATCAATTTTAAGATGCATACCCAAAGGCTTTTGAAGTCTGAAAATTAATGTTTTCAGACTTCAGACCTCTTAAAATCGTTATCAAACGTGGCCTTAGTGTTCAATCAACAAACTATTGGCAACCAATGCTTTTTCTTCATCTTCTTCTATTATAGAATAGAAGCTAAACTATTGTTGGCATTTCACATTAAAACACTACTATCAGTCCAGAGCTGCCACTCAGACATTTATTTGACAAACATGCCAATACAACCTTTGCATTTTAGGTTTCAATTTCTTCCCTTCTCTTGGAGGAAGTCCACTGGAATCCATACTTTGATAATCTTGAAAAGGCCACAAGCTTTTAACTTTAAAGGACTATTGAAAGAAATATTTTATGGTCAATAAGCAGGAACTTCTAAAGCCTTGCTCTCTTAAAAAAATCTGACTTCCAATTTGACAAAGGTAATAAAGACCTCACTTAACAGCATGTGCTCTTAGGTTGAACAATTCTTTGATATGGTATTAGTGGTATTAGTGTCTGTGTGACCAAGTGTTCTGGTGTTTGACATTCATACCTGATTATAATTAATTAAGTTTCAGCCCAATGGGTCTTTGTGTAAAGGGTTATTTTAAAGAATAGAGACCTAATCTCACAGCTTAAACTTTTAGGGTTAACGGTTATAACACAAAGAACATTTTGAAATTTAAAGTTTAAGTTTATAGACATTTTTGGGTATTTTATTTTATTTCAATAATAATAATAATAATAATAATAATAATAAGCTGTCAAAACGACTCTGTTGCTTTGTGATTCTTGGAGCAAGTGGATTAATCATTGCAAAAGAATTATCAATTCAATGGGATTATGTGCTTTGCATGATCCATAAAGCCATGCGGATACACTTTTGTGGGCCTCTAAATTCTATTTTACTTCTTACTTAAATAAATATTTTCAATTAATTAGTTTTTCAATTTTCAAATAAAAAATGTATATATGGTTTGAATAAGTAAACCCTTAAAGCTGTCTATTTTCCGCGTACAAGAATAATTTAGATGGTGACAGGCTGAGAGCTAGGGTTGCTAGTTCTTGCTCTGGCCCACCAACGGTTTGTGTGTTTGGGTTGATGAACTTAACCTGCTTAATACTCAATTGGGGATCCGTTTTTTTATTCCAATTAGGAATTCATCCATTTTTCTTTCTTAAAAATTTTACAAAATTTTGCAAAGTTTATTGAGAGTGAATAAATTTGAAATTAAGGCTCAGTTTGGAAGAAGTACAGATCATGAAAATCACAATATTTATATTGGCACTACATTTTTGTATTTGCACACTTCCCCAAATAGAGCCTAAATTAGTGAACTTGGGGCTAAAAAAGTTATGCAGAAAGCTTCACAAATTTAATAAAATAAATCAATATATACAGAAATAGACATGAATAATTGGGTGAGCATTTTGGTTCATTGAATAATGCATTCTAAAATCTTAATGAATAAAATATCCAAAAGTTTCATTTTTGTTCAACTGCAACGAAAAACCAAAATGCATTATTCTGAAGCGTAGGACTCACATGGAGTAAAGAATTTAACACATGGTCAATCCAAACGCTACCACTTACACTCAGCCTATTTGCATTCCTATGCATTTAAATTTGTATCAGTACAAATTACAATTGCACTGCATTTGACTTTATAAAACACTGGTTATTGTCAAAAAAATGTATTGTCATTTCAACAGTCCTTTTTATTGTGATGAAAGAAAAGATTCCACTAAAGCTCCAAAATAAGGTAATAATAATGTGGTTAAAACTCGTCTAATAATGTTGATTTCTTTCTTTTTTTTTCTTTTTTCTTTTTTCTGTAGGGACCTCTCCTCATATTTCAACCCTAATTTGGTGGGTCCCCATCCTTGCACGTGGAACACCTGAAGGTTAAGAAGAGCACCTCAGAGTCTCAGATTGGAGCTGTAACCATGAGAGCATCCTCCCTGCAGCAGTGCAGCTCATCTGAAGCTATTGGGCCACCTTACTAGGCTTCAATCAAGGTGTTTGGCTGTGTTACTAGACCGGGTTTGGAACAACTTAGCTTCTATCTGAGCTTGGACCCCAACCACTAAGACAACCAAAGTCCTGGCTGTAAATGGGCCTAAATGGTGATGGTCTGCCAAGAGAATCTGTCTCCACCCAAACATGGTCCAAGGGCTCACTTGTATAAGTTTGCAAAATGTGCAGGATGTGGAGCCTTTTGAACCAACCACTGAATAGTGGTCCCCTGATTAAAGAATGTCTCACATGGATGTTCGTAGATTCATGGCATTATGTACTCAATCCTTAGGATTGAGTGCAAGTTGGAGTTTCTAATAATGCCTCATTCTCTTAAAAAATCTGGCTTCCAGGTCAACGAAGAACATTATGAAATTTAATTTTATAAACATTTTTAGGTATTTTATTTTATTTTAATAAATTAATAATAATAATAATAATAATAATAATAATAATAATAATAATAATAATAATAATAATAATAATGATGATAATGAAGAAGAAGAAGAAAACTATATTATTTAAACAAACGATTCTATGTGATTCGTGGGTCTCTAAATTCTGTTATGCTTCATATTCTATGGCCTGAACATATATATTTTTTTCAGCAATTGAATTAATTTTTAGATTTTTGAATAGAAAATTTGTGTATGGTTTGAACAAGTAAACTCTAATCAGAGCTGTCCATTTTCCGCGTACGAGAACAGCCTCCACATTTAGATGGTGACGCCTGACAGCTAGGGTTGCCAATTCTTGCCCTGGCCCACCAACCCATCGGGTTCGTGGTTCGGATTGGTAAATATAAGAACTTAGCCTGCTTAAAATTCAATTGGGGATCCATTTTTTTAATCCAATTGGGAATTAATCCATTTTTCTTTCTTAGAAATTTCACAAAATTTTGCGTAAATTGTGTTTTTAAACCATCATTGACCCAGACGATCAGACCATTTGGCCTGGGAATTGTTGAGACAATCGGTTCTGGTTCATCCTTAATCCGTTCTTTGGCCCAAAACCATTAACTTGGTAAGTGATCCATTGACCTAGGCAGTTAAACTGTTGACTTATTTGACCCAGGCATTGGTTTTTGACCATTTTCTATTTTAATTTTTTATCTTTTAAATTAGAACGAGGCATCCATTCAAAATGGACAGTCAAACCACTGGCTTGGAAATTAAAACCGGTGGCCAAAGCAGTTCTGGTTCTTGGTCGGTGTTTAAAACATTGGAAAAACCAGGAACCGGTCACCTGATCAGTTCCATTTCACCTAGAACCATCTTTTTGCCAAAAACCGTTGTTTTGGTCAGTGAACCGCTGATCTAAGCGGTCAAACCGTCGATCTAGACAATGGTTATTGGCCATTTTTTATTTTTTTGTCAGAATGGGCTTTCCATTCGGTTCGAATCGTCGGACCATTCGACCCAGGAACCAAACCCCTGCGTGGTTCATCATCCAGTTTCGGTTTTAAAAACCTTAAAAAAACTTCAAAAATTTAAGAAACCCATTTGAAAAATCCACAAGGTGTGGCTTTTTTTGATAGATTTTCTTCAAAATGTAGCTTAAGCAGGTCTTTGAAGAAGAATTTTGAGAAACCCATTTGGAAAATCCCCTCCATTTAAACTAATCGAACTTTTTTTTCTGCTGTGTTTTTACTTGTAGATATTTCTTGTCTCTCCAGATAAAAGCCAGATCCACCCTCCAAAGAATTACTAATTGAAGAATGAGTTTTGGGCCAAAAATTATATTTTCCTAAAGTTAAATTTTTGCCTCAAAAGCAAAAATTCTTAGGTTCTTTAAAAACATGCCAAACGCAGCTTTAGAAATCAACTGCTTCCACTTCAATCAAAAATAAATATTGTTGGGTTTGCTTAGGTAGTCTTCCAACCAAACAAGACCCATGTCTACTCCTTTATTGGGTGAAGTTATTGGACAACTGCTCGAGTACAGAAGCAGGATTTAATGCTCTGTCCACCAGGGATTAGTACCCTCCAAAGAATTACTAATTGAAGAATGAGTTTTGGGCCAAAAATTATATTTTCCTAAAGTTAAAATTTTGCCTCAAAAGCAAAAATTCTTAGGTTCTCTAAAAACATGCCAAACGCAGCTTTAGAAATCAACTGCTTCCACTTCAATCAAAAATAAATATTGTTGGGTTTGCTTAGGTAGTCTTCCGACCAAACAAGACCCATGTCTACTCCTTTATTGGGTGGCGTTATTGGACAACTGCTCGAGTACAGAAGCAGGATTTAATGCTCTGTCCACCAGGGATTAGTTGGAAAGATTATATTGGAGAGAAGCACTTTCAACGAAAAAATGAACATCTCTGTATAGCATTAGAATGTGGATTCAGCTAAAAATCACGGATGATCCTACATCGGTATACGTCAAATCTACAAGTCTACAGACAAAAATGCAAAGTCACAATCAATAGATGGCTAGAAGAGCTTCTAGCCTTGATAGAGAAGCAATAACAACAATGGTCACGGATTATCAAATTGTTTAGAAATAATAGAGGAATCAGTACCGGAGAATGGAGATGATTCAGCAACTGTTTGTCAATTGAGACAGGATCATGAACACACAAGAACAGTTGCTGTGACTCTAATGAAAAATGAACACGCCAGCGGTGGAAATAAATTCAAAACATCACATAAATTGTTTATATATATATATATATTTCCATCACATCACTGATGTGTGCATGTTTACATGGTTCAAAGTATTTCGGCCTATCATATGAATTAAAACCTTTTTTTCCACTCATATTTTCGTAGGAGGCATTTTAATGAAGGTTTGTAAAACTGGACCGAACAGGAACTGTTCTGGGTCCGGCTCCCGGGTTGAATAGTCTCATCGTTTAGTTCAAACAGATGGCCCATTTTGATAAAAAATAAAAAAATAAAAAAAATAAAAAACCATTGTTTGAATTGACAGTTCGATCACTCGAGTCAGCGATTCACTGATCAAAGCAATGATTTTTTTTTGCCAAAAAACAATTTTAGAGTAAAAGGTAACCGGTCAAGTGACTAGATTATAGTTTTTATGGTCCAACTGTCTGGGGCGATACAATATGGGATTGAAATTTTGAACCTTTGAGTGCTTCAATGGGGTTGCAATGGAGTGCAGCAGCAGATGTGTTCTATGCAGCCATGCTTGACCAAGGAGAACACTTAATGAGGGTGTTCATACCGACCGATAGGGGCATAAATGGTATCCAAAAATCTGATTTTGAATTCGAGATTTTGACATAATTAATTAGTCGAATTCGAATCGAATCGAATCGAATATTCAAATATTTAATCGGAATTGAATTCAAATATTAATTTTCAATATCCGTTGGATATCAAATTTTTTAATCAGATTTGAATTTGGATATTGCCTGATCCAATTCGAATTCGATCCATTTACACCCCTACTGACCGATAGCTGGCTCAATTGGTGCAGTTCCAAGTTCATTCCAG
Source organism: Nelumbo lutea (assembly GCF_056320005.1). Taxonomy (NCBI): domain Eukaryota; kingdom Viridiplantae; phylum Streptophyta; class Magnoliopsida; order Proteales; family Nelumbonaceae; genus Nelumbo; species Nelumbo lutea. The sequence goes on from NC_142690.1 coordinate 13,232,558, forward strand.
CTAGGTGTGAGCATTATTCGGTTAAAAGAAAACAAAAAAAAATCAAATCACAAATTTTGGTTTCTATTTTTTTTTTTTAGTTTTGGTTTTCAGTTCGAGGGGTGGGGGAGGACGGGGGTAGAGTTTGTGGGTATGGTGATGTGCTACTCAATGACTCCTAGGACTTCACCAACATAATAAAAAAAAAAAGGTATTTGGTATGGTTGTGATGTGAGCATGTGAAGTTGAGTAAAATGGCCACTAACACCCCACCATAGTGGCTGTGTTTGGAAACGATGCAAATATGTAGAATGTAAAATGGTCCATATAAATTGTAAAGTTGGGTTAGTTTTGCATTGACAAATTTACCTTACCAAACAGCTTTTAGCTGTAATGGATACAAACATGAATTTTAATAAAGTATATGCATTTTTTTTTTATCAAAAGTCCATTTGAATGCAAATTTACTTCTTTTTTATTGATGTACTTTTACATCTTATTATCAATGTAAATATGCATTAGAAAATGTGTTTTCTATCAGTTATCAATGCATAAATGTAATGTTGCCAAATAACAAAAATGAACCAGAGTGCAAATTTACCTTGAATCGGGATTTACACTCCATTTGCATTGTTTTCAAACGCAGCTTGTGTTTCCGTTCACTCTAGATCTCTTAAACACTTTATGGTAATTTGTATATTAATCAATGAGAATTTATCAAAAATTATGGGATGAATTTGATTAATCATGCTCATAAAATTAAAAGATCCCACTTTTGAGAGTTACTGATCAAAACCACCCCATGAATTTTGATAAATTCTCATTGGTTAATTTACAACTTAACACATAGATTAGGCAACCCACGTATCACCTTGTATAGATACTGTTTTTTTTTTTCTTTTCAAATCTAGTTCAAAGGGGCTGGTCTACCCCCTGAACCATTCGCCAACCCGAAACACCTCATGTGGGGGCATATCAGGAAGGCCCCAATACGGGCTGATACATGTCAAAATTTTGAACCTTGGAAATAGGGTTAAGTATATAGGACTTTGTTTCCATTACAACCATGTATCCATTTGGTTGTAAAAACTGCTAACAAGGCAGTTTCTACATTAATTTCCCTTCAAATCAAGGGTCTGTTTGGCTTGCAGAAATAGGGATCTGAAATTCAATTCCAACTGTTTGGTTGGGCAGAATCGGAACCCCATTCCCATTTCTACTAGAATGGCATTCATCCATTTGAGGGAATGGCCATTCTCTGCCCGATTCCAATTCCGGAGGATTTTGATTTCAATTCTTATTCTGATTCTGACTACAAACCAAATGGACTCTAAATTGATAGATAAACCTCATTGCCATGATGTCAGATATGTAACTTGTTAAACACAAGGGCTGTTTGAGGAAGCTATATAACTTGGCTACATGCCGATACATCGGTATCAATACTGTTTTTTATGTTTTTTTTTTGAAACTGGTTCAGAGGGGTTGATTTAAGGCCGGTCTAATCCCTGAACCACATATCAACCCGAAACAACCCCTGTTGGGGCGTATCAAGAAGGCTCCGATTTGATATGTATCGATCGATACATAACAAATTTTTTATCCTTATTTGCCGCTTCCACTATAAATAGGTCATACCAAACATGTCCTTTTACAATTGAGTCTAAATGCAGGTGTGAAAACATTCAGATCTCGAATGGAAACACAATGAAGTTATGCCAAACGTACTTTTTTGCTTACACACCGCCTGTATGGAATCAAAACAGAAATGCAATACAAATATAGTAAAATCTATAGTGCATCAACTGCGCATTAAATGATGTGAGTCAACAATAAAATGACGTCATAAATGATATATTTACCATTGTTAAGTTTTGAAGTTAATTAAATACACCTTCTGAAATATAAACCAATTAAAAGTAGGTCATGTAACATTTTTAATGTGGTTGATGGAAATTTTGATTTAATATATAATAAATAATAATGAATGGTTGGAATTCACAAATATACATTTTGCCAACACCAGCCTCTGACATATGATTTCAGATCTCTCCATGGGAATTCTGCCTATCTCTACCTACAACACACTATTTCCGTGAATTGAGAATATCTCCTCCTGCAAAAATATTATGTAGAAGATGAGATGTTCTTTATGTATGACTGTGATAAACGTAAGCAAAATTTGTTTGGGCTGAAGATCCAAACTCTTGACATATAACTAGTTTTAACAAAAAGGATTCAGTCAAATTCAGTCCCAACGCTGGTTGAATACATAGGCCAGTCCAAATGTACTATTGGTGATGGATCATCTAAATGGGCCACATTCTTATTGAATAAAGCTGAAATATTAGAGATTCCTTAAATAAATGAGTGACCCATCTTGATCTTCTAGTCAAGCTGTTTCTAGCTATCATTCCATGTGCATCTTTCCTTCTAAAAGCCAGACTTAACTCCAGCTCTTCACATAACGACCCGTCTGACCCACCCGGCTTATCTCTAGCTTGGGGCCGTCCAATTGTCTCTAGTCCAGTCCAGTCCAAATCCAAGTTGTGTTTGGTTTGGCTGTTTTCCAACCAAACAGAACCTATTCCCACTATAAGGATTGGGGTGGCGCCATTTGACAATGGGACATGAATGGGCAATTCATTATTTAAACATATATTTAGGTGTGTGTGAGAGAGAGAGAACGATCAAGGATTGGTTGGAGATATTGGCATGTCCAGAAGCAAATTCAATGCACAGACAATGAAATTCAATGGGATTTACATGTGGGTCTTCTTGCATGGATGGCCAATGAACTTGGTCCAAGGGCTCAATTGGACAAGATTTTCAAAACCTGCAAGATGTGGAGCCTTTGGAACCAATGAACTTGCCAAGTTCAATGAATTTGTATTAATGCAAAATCATGACAGTGCAATTGATTTGAGTATAAATTCTGACCTTTTTTTGTTTCAATTTTTTTTGCTTATTTTATTTGATTGCAGTACAAATGAAGTAAATTAATACATTAGTCAGAATAAAGTAAAATCCAAAGCAAAATTAAACGAGAATTTGTATTTTTTTTATTTGCACTTCCATAAATTTGTAATAGTGCAAATAAAATTGCATTACAACCAAACACAGCCTAAATAAACCCTCCTCCTCCTCCTCCTCCTCCTCTTCTTCTTCTTCTTCTTCTTCTTCTTTTTTTTGAAAAGACATTAATATTTTGAATAGAAGAAATAATAATGTTGAAATTCCATCAATTAGTTTGTTTTTCCTCGAGGTACTATTACTAGCCAAGAGTTGCCACACAATTATTTGTTTGACAAAAATGTCAATACAAACACGGCCTTTGTATGTTCGACTGTGTTTGGAAACGATGCAAATGAAGTATAAATCCTGGTCCAGGGTAAATTTGCATTATGATTCACTTTTGCCTGTGTTTGGCAACATTTCATTTATGCATTGACAAATGACAGACCAATGCATATTTATATTGATAATAAGATATAAAAGTATATCAATAAAAAATTAATAAATTTGCATTCAAGTGGGCTTTTAATAATAAAAAAAAAGCATATGCTTTACTGGAATTCATATTTGCATCCATTACATCTAAAAGTCTATTTGATAAGAAGATGAATTTATCAGTGCAAAACTAATCCAACTTTACAATTTATATAGACCGTTTTACACTATATATTTTGCATTCACATTTATTTGCATCATTTTTAAATGCAGCCTTATAGCTTCTCTTTTCTTTTTCCTCTCATCTTTTTTGTTATAAATACACATCATAAAAATGATAAATACTGAGAATTAGGAAATTCAAATGTTAATGCCCATCCTAACATACCTATCTGTGAAATATCAAACTGAAGAAGTAAAGAAGGAAGATAAAAAAAAAGGAAAAGTCATCACTTGTTGAAAACTCACAATACAAGAGTATTGCTATTTTGAAATTTGCACTAGAGTCTAACAATTTGGTAACCTTGCAATGTCCACAAGTTTTTTAGAAACAGACAGAAATCCTTGTATGGATTGTATGAGAGAGAAGACTTTGATTGGGGTCTAAATTGGTGTCCACAGGGACTCCTCAGTCCCGAAGGAAGATTCTATGGCCAGTAAGCTGGAATTTATTAAATCCTCATCCCCTAAAAAAATCTGGTTTACAGGTCAACGTAGAAGATTTTGAAATTATTATAGTTTGTAGACATTTTTAGGTATTAGATTTTATTTTATTTCAATAAATTAATTGTATATTATATTGAAATAACAACAATGAGAAAGCTGTCTTTTTGTTTAAACAAACGACTTTTTTGCTTTGTGATTCTAGGAGCAAAGTGGATTGCAAGAGAATACCAATTACTCAATTGGATCATGTCCTTTGGATGATCCATGAAGACATGTGCCCATGTCTCTAAGTTATACTGTAGAGACATTTTTTTGTGGGTCTTTAACTTCATTTTGCTTTATATTCTATGGTCTGGAATATAATTTTTTATTGATTTCAGGATTTTCAAATAGAGAGCTTGTATATGGTGTAAGTAGACCATTAGGGCTGTCTGTTTGCCGCATACGAGAATAGTCTCCACATTTAAGTGGTTTGGGGTTGACAATTCTTGTACTGACCCACCAGCCCAGCGGGTTTGTGGGTTTGGGTTGATTTACACAACCGGGTTGAACCCAAATGGGGATCCATTTCTTACCATCCAAGTAGTATAACCACCCATTAATTGTTTTATTTGAAGGTGATATCCTTTTTTAATCAATTGGAATGGAAAGGCCAAAAGCTAATATAGCTAAGGCCACATTTGGGAGTGACTAACTGACTATTAGCTTAAATGGGCTTTTGAAAAAGCAACTTTTCCGAAATGGAATTTTTGAAAAAAAAAAAAAACACTTTTTTAGTGTTTGGCTGGTAAAAAGTTGATGGAGGTTTGTTTGTTTTTTTTTTTTTTCTTTTTTTTTTCTGCCTTTTCGGACGGAATAAGGCTACTGAAAAACACTCCCAAACGCAGCCTAAGAGGTTAATCTAAGAAGAAGAGCTTCTCATACTGTATGTGCATTAACTTAAGGAGGTAATAAATAATGAATGAGCACCACTTCAATGATTCTAATGTTCTCATTCTATTATCTAAAGGGAAAAAATGATTATTTCCATTCTAGCAAAGGATCTAGACAAGCTAAAATGGCAAAACATCTCCAGATGGTGCAAGTTTTAATTGGAAAATTCTTGCCATGTGGCAAGACAACCATTTTTGGGCTTCATACCAACTAAAATGTAAACTTTTCAAATGATAGTATTACTTGGAAATGGCTAAAATGAATTCATGGCCACTCCAAAGTGTCCAGTTTCTGATGGGTTTTTGAATTGATCACGTTTTCCTTGAAATTGAAGTAGAAATTCAAAGTCTCTAATGAAGAAATTTAGACTGCATTTTGTATACTTCCAGATAATTAATTCCGATTAGCTTTGTAGTTCTAATTCTAAGAATTGGCGTTAAATCTGGATGTATGAAAATTGGTGGAACTAAAGCGTTTTTTTAAGCGTCACACTCATTCTAAGAACTGATTTCTTAAGCCATAAGAAAAAAGAATTGATTTTTTCCAGTTAAAAAAAAAGCTTTAAAAAGAATCAATTTTGCTGAAAACTCACACTTCAAATAGTGATCCTTTGGAACAGAATAAACTAAACATGAACTTAGGCTCAGTTTGGAAGGAATACAAATATAAATATGTATATTACAAAAGGCTCTATTTGGAAGTGATGATGCGAAATCCGACCACTCCTAGCTGGAAGTGATTGAGCTCCTAGCTGGCGACGGGCAAGAGATACCTGCGTGAAGAGAGATGAAGGCCCGGGGTTGTTCAACCGGCGGGAGTACTCCGATGCTTAAGTTAGTACTCGGTTGCAAGCTGGAAGAGAATGAATTTGCAAGAAGATGAGAAAGCTAGAGAGTGGTGAATATGCAATACCTTGGCCCCTGAGGGGTTGAAGTCTTTATATACTGGCATCCTGACAGGTTTGGCGGGATTGATCCCGAATCTCTGCCATGGCGATCTGTTGTCAGGTAACGTTTCGGAGTGACTAGCTGTTATCGTCAGGACTGGGAGCAGGTGGGCTAATGTGACCGTTGTAGGGTACGGTCCCGCTAGGCAGGAGACAACCTCTGGGGTTGGCAGGCACGATGCCGCCTGGCGAGAAACATGAGTGCAGTTCTCAGAGTTGGTTGATACTGCGCCGCCAGACAAGGGACGCGGGTGTAGTCTTCAGGATTGGCAAGTATGGTCCTGTCAGGCAGGAAGCTTCTCGCGAGACGCTGGGCTACCTGAAAACGAGCAACCCTGTAGCGAGCTACCCATGACGAGCTGCTGGTGGCATGCCGAGGTGATTCTGCCCGAGTCAAGTTGTCTTCGAGGTGGCCCACTTGCTTGGGTTCGGACTGCCGAGAACTTGGTGCTGTTGTTTTAGTTCGTGAACTAGGATGGACTCAACCCGAAGTACCTTCAGTTCGGGACATCAGTGTCCTCGAGCTCGTTCTGTAGCGAGCTGATGCTTGCTGAGTTGTCACCTGTGTTGAGCCATGTCCACATGCCGATCTGCTCATGTCGAGTTGTCGTTTATGTCGAGTCATGTACACGTATCACCCAATTATGAAGTCGAGTCAAATCACCCCTTATCAGGAAGGAGTACAAATACAAATATGTAGAGAGCAAAATTTTGTATTATTTTATATGTATTTATACTATACTTATTTATATTTATACTTAAGAAAATCCTCTCCATTTACACTAATTGAGTTTTTTTTTTCTCTATTGTGTTAAACTTGTAAATGTTTTTTATCCCTCCAATAAAATCCATCTCTACCCCAGTTCGTTAGATACAGACATGGGCGGAGACAAGTATTTTGGTGGGGTGGGGGTCCTGGCCTCCCGTCCCCCAACCTTTTATTAAAACGATTATTGTATATGCAATTAAAAAAAATTATAATAGACCCAAACTTCTGAGGCCATTTTCCCTCAAACCCTACTTCCTGGCCCCGCCTCTAGATATAGAGCTGGCTGACTTGATTATTCCACCAAGTCCGTCAGTTTGGGGCCAACTGTTCTCAGTTCAATCCAAATGCATGTTGGGTTTGGTTTGGCAGTTCTCTGACCAAATAAAACCCATTCCAACTCTTAAGGTTGGGGTGGCATTATCAGACAGTTTTAGACCACCCATGAAGGGTATAATGCTCATATGTCTAACCCTTTGAGATCTGACAGCCTAAAAATGAAATGGACTGAGATACAAAACCAACCAAATAATAGCTAGAAGCATTGCTTTGTCCATTAACGTTAAAAAGCTAACACTTCCCATGGATAAATAACGAATATATGTAAAAATGTCAATGGATTAAATGGTAAATCCGCATTGACATGACCCCATCGGGTTAGGATTATTTCGCCTTAATTGGAGTTCGGTTGAGGTAGGTATAGCCTCGGTTGAGCATAGGAGTACAACTTTTGAGGCAGCTTGGATCAAGTTTGATATGACGGTATTCCATTTTATTTATTGGGCTATGATTAATGCATCCTTGGGCGGGTTGGTTTGGATCGGGCCAAGTCCAGTTCATTCATTCATTCATTCGTCGTCATCATTATCAAAGCTTTATCCCAACTACATGGGATCGGCAATATAAATCCTGTTTCACCATTTCTTTTTATTTAATGTTATATTCATTGTTAAATTATTAGCATTTGAATCATTTCTTTCTATTTTGACCTATGCTCATTTTGGTCTATTCCTATCCCTTAGAGCCCTTTTAACTTGCAACTGATTATATTTTTTTATCAGTGTTGTCAAATAGTCTTCCATACTGACTAAATCATCTTAGTCTATTTTCTCTTATTTGATACTAAACCCAATCTATTGACATCCCTAAATGCCTATAAGCAATGTGCTTTATTTTTTACTTTTAATTTGTTTTAATGAGTTGGGGAGCTGGGGTTGGGGCCATAGTAGTCGTAAATCATGGCTGTGTTAATCGAACTAAACATCGAGGATGAACTTGCAACAGTGAAGTCAAATCTGCAATTCTACAGACAAGAATACATAGTCACAATCAATAGAGGGCTGGATAAGTATTGAATTTCATTAGCCTTTAATAGAAAAACAATAAACTAAGATCACGGATTATCCAATTGTGTTTTAAAAAATGGAGAAGTCAGTGGAGAATGGAGATGATTCAGTAGGTGCATTTAGACTACACAAGACTATAAGAGTTTTAGGTTTAAAATTGAGTTATAATATATTGAGGAAAGATAGAATAATGGGTTTCAGTCGTGACTCCATTAATTGCAGAAATGACAAAACTTAGATAGTGGCTTATACCAATAATTAGGGGTATTAACACTTTGAGTAGTGTCGTCTGTCAAATCTTTTTTACAAAGATCTTTCAACAGTCAAAAAATGTATTAAGATTTTGGGGTCTTGTATTTAAAGGTCAAGACTGTTTAGTAAGGGGTTCGCTCTATCAGACTTTCAAAAATATATTTAAAGGTTATTTATCACACAAAATGACGTAGAAATTTCATTTGTAGCTTATCAAAATTTATTGACTTCAGTCTTTCAGGCCTTTTTGGGCATGTGTTTTCTGGTTTTCCCAGCATTCTGTTACTAAGTGAGAAAACCAATTTTCGGTTTTTCAAGCTTGCCGAACCCCAGATAACCGCACAGAAAGACTTGCCAAAACAAATGATACAAGTTTTGGCCTTACTGTGCTTGTTGGTGTTCTTTTCCCCTTGCTCAGATTTTTTTATTCTTTCCTCTACTTTTTTTTTTTCTTGTGATTCAATTCCGGCCATAACCAAATCTGGGCTTAAAATAGGACAACCAAGCCCACAGCAGCCCATTTACATACATATATTAGGCCCAGGTATAGCCTTCTGGCGGTCCAACTCATCTTGAGTTGGGCACATGCCTGGCTCCAACAACAAGCTAGTCCAAGTGCTCATTTAGCAGTTGATTTGGAAAAGTCTGAAAAATGTCAAGCTTATAGGTTCAACCCATTTGATGTAAGGATTGCATAAGCTGCTTATTGGGCAAGGTGTACAAACAGAACAACTTCAGTTCAAGATGGGCTTTTACCTAGACTGGGCCAGTATTCACCTCTTATTACAAGCCAAGTTCTTTGTGATCCATTACTAATTGTCCATTTGATAAGATGGGCTTAGAGGAAATGAAAAGTGCGATACAATGGGTTATTAAACAACCAAATAAGTAACATTTGGGGCCTTAATTGAAAGTCCAACTATAAAGTAGTGCCTTGTGATTAAGGGTGTCAATGGACCGGTTTTGGATTGGACCTCGTCCCAGCCAAAATCAATTTGGATGAATCAGGGAATACATCGACACACCTATGGTTGCTAGGGCTTTCTTGACAGACCATGGTATATGTCATCGCACTTGGGGTTGTCATGCCTTCCTAGCAGATGAGGGTATATGTCATTGCCCCTGGGGTTGACTTGTGATGAGCATAAAACACCTCTTGGGACCCACAGTGAACAATGGGCGTTGACTAGTAATAACATCGCTAATCAGATCTTGTCCTTTAACACGTTGTCACTAGGAAACTCGTAAGGGAATGTACCCTGCACGTGCCATATGAGAATACTTAAGAGAAATGAATATTTGCCTTTGGAGGTTCTCACTAGACACATAGCAAAACCCCCCATTGTACTCCCTTAATAGATGACATAAAGATCTTCTTTCCTAATAGGAAATGTCTACTTTTAAATCCTTCTCCTTATAGCCTTAATTCCTCTCTATATAAAGGGGAATAACTCTCTCCACAAAAAACAAAATATATAACCTTGACCTAGGGCTTCTTAGAAGGGGACTCTCCCTTCTCTCCTTTCTTCCCCATGTTCTCTCTCTTTCCCATCACCTTCTCCAAACCTTCAAAGATTTGACCAACCTCCATAACCTTACCATCGCACTAACAATAGATATAGGCATGTTTGTGATTTGTCTACGATCCACTTGGCCAATACTTCCACAACCATCTCAAATCCATATTTGGAACAGAACTCAGTTGCTTCATTTCTTGTTTGTTGAACTAATTAAGTGCATCAGTTGTCATTCCAGTGGCCAATAATCCAAGATACTTGGTAATGGAAAAAAGGTCTAATCCAAAAGCTTAAGCTTGTCCGGGACTTTCTTTTGTGTGACAATGCATGCTAAATCCTTTCCTCGAACACCAATCGGGGTAAACCCGAAAGCCTTTACAGCCTTAAAAGCATACTTGAACAACACGACCTTCAAGGGAGAAGATCATTATATGACAGTCATAACCTGCTCCTACGGCTTATGGTTGAGTTCCTTGATTTGTTGTTAGACTTAGGGCTTTGCGCTTTTCTCTGATAGAAATTAGTAGGGGAGTGGAATAAAAAAAAACTTTCTATGCAAGAACGAAAAATAGACAAACTTTCAAAAATTAAAGTTGATTTCTTACATCTCTGTTAATGATAACAGAGAAAGAATATGTAAATAGAAGATAATGAACAATGTTCTTTTTGGAAGGATAATTTTGATATTTTCAAAAATTTTAAATTACACATGCCATCATGTGATCAGATAATTGATATTGAAACATTTGAAAGTTTGGTTATTGCACTGACATGTTTAAAAATTCGGGTGCTGCAATAACACGTTTAAAAGTTCAAGTACTAACTTAACACTACCCCCAAAGTTCAGGATAGTTTAAAGTTGACCTGTATGGTTTTCTCGTTTTATAGGCTCCATTTAGAAAGTGTACAAATACAAATATCATGTAGAGTTCAAAACCTTATAATTTGTATTACTTGTATGTATTTATACTGTACATATTTGTGTGTGTTTATACTCCTTCCAAACTGAGCCATAGGGCAACACAACTCCAAACCCATAATCCCCCCAACCCCTATGACAAAGGGATTTGATCTCAATTGTTTAAAAGTTGTAAGGTAGCAAACAGTCGTAGATGGAAATTAATTTTCAAAATTTTCATCCTTGGAAGAAATGCAGAAACCAGTTTTCACCTTTTGGAGAGATTCTCTCTCCTTCAGACCAAAATTGGTACTTGAATCAATTGGTCTTAGATCCAACAAAATAAAATTAAACAAGGGTTACCTGGTTTGCAAATCCAACCACTAGTCGAGTTAGTCACTATGGGGTTCACGCCTCCAACTACCACGTCTCTCTTGTTCTTGACAAGCTGTCGCGAGTCTCGCGTCGATGGATGTCCTCAATCCATTGGCAGACAAAGATCAACTAATGTAGAGATCAAACCGGAAAGGATGGTGATTTCACAAATTCCAATAGCTCAATCAACTAAGCTGAAAACAATGGAGACTAATTCTCCCTTCTAAGATAATGGAACATAAATTTTAAAAAAATATTTTGCTTTATATTATTTATCTGCAATTTTAGACCTTAGGCTTAAACAAAGTGGTCTAGAAATTTTATTTGATTCTTATCATGAAAATATGGAGATTTTTGTTGGATAAAAAAAGAAAGAAATTAATTCTTTATTATTATAAGTGTATAGTTTATATGAGTCACAATCACAAAATTAAAAAAAAAAAAAACTTATATATTACCATTATTTGAAACTACTAGTAGTAGTACATCAAATAAAATTTGATTATTATTAATTAAAATTAGGGAACAATCAATAACCCTTTTTTATCAAATTCATTTAGTGAATTTAATTTTTATTTGTATAGTAATATTACGAATTTCTTCTCATATGATGAATTAGATAATTTTAATATATTTAACTTGGTGGAAAGGACATTAACAAAATTATCATATCCTTGCCAATATGACACACACATGATCTACAAACCCCTCTAGTATCCATAGCATTAGAGTTTTATTTTAGTAAAATTAATAGGGTATCATATGAAAAGAAAATTTGCATCACAAATAGAAATCTATAATGTACATATGCCTCATAGACTACAAAATCAAGAATGACAACAATTCATATCATGAATCACTGGAAGATGTAGATCAAGTATAGGTGGTGGAAATTGAAATTAAAAGAGAAATCCTGCCCAATCTTCCTCTTGCAGCCACCACTAGGTTTTAAAGAGAAACCCCTGGTACATCTAGCAGTGTTAATTGGACTGGATTTGGTCCAATTCGGCCTATTCCAATGTGAGCTCATTACAAATGGATCAGATCCAATCCAATCCCATGAATATTTTTTGGACCATTTTGAACCAATCCAATTCAATGTCTAGGCCGTCTAATCTGTTCAAAATTGTTTTAATTTAGATTAATTCTAACTCAAACTTAGTCCATTGATACCTATACTTTTATCTTCTATCAATTGACCAGATATGAGTTCAAATCAGCTCCTCACAACAGAGCGCCCCACAATGTTCCACGGCACATCTCCACCGTGTATTGAGAACATTTCCCGATGATACCAGAAATAAAGCATCACCAGGAAATATTCTCAATGTACACAGCGGGGATGTGCTGTGGGATGGTCAGTTCAAATCCACCCCACAACGTCCCACAGCACATCCCAGATCCCAGCAGTGTATTGAGAAAATTCTCCGGATGATGGCTCATCATTCAATATAATTTCGAATAAACGGTTGGGATGATGGTTCATTATTGGTGGCTCTGTCTCTGTCATCCTAGTTGTTAATTTAATTCATCCACCCAATTGAAGATCACATCTCTGCCTCACAACACCCACAGCACATCCTCGCCGTGTATTGAAAATATCTGGTAGATGTGCTGTGGGACGTTGTGGGGCGGCCCCTTGTGAGGCAGAGATGTGAACTCACCCAATTGGGGTTGTGATAGATGCAGTAACAAGACCTTATTTGGCTTGACAGAATTCCTCCCAACTAGGGGGAAAGTTCACAAAATTTCACTCAGAAGTCAGAACTCTCATGTTTCTCTTATTTTTCTGTCAAACATGTCTGAAAGAAAGCAGCAGCCGCTAGAGTTGACTTGGCTCGTTGACTAGGCAGCAAGAAACCCCATCGCCAAACCAGCTATTGATTCCAAATTTTCAATGGGTGCCATAGAAGAGCATCAGCATGTGATCGAATGATGATTGACTAAGTTGAATCTCTCCTGGAGTCCAGAGAAAGGAGGTAAGCGACCTTAATCAGACGCAGAGCTTTATAATTTTATTTCATCAATCGTTGATCTTGGGTTCGTGGTTGGTCTTTGTGTCACCCAGTTCGTTTTATCGTTCGTTCAACCTTAAATTGGACAAGAAGATCAGAAGAATGGAGTTGTCTTACTTTAAAGGACGATCTTCCAAGAAAGAAAAACAAAGATTCTTCGTGGAGAATGGAGGTTGGGTGCTGGAACAGATAATAGTGGACTTCGATGGCGTATCGTCCCTTCTCACTTCTCAGATGCTTCTCTTACCAAGAAATCAAGAGGGCTACCAACAACTTCGCTCCTGATGCCATTTTCAAGGATTTGAGATTCTATAAGATGTACAGAGGAACCAAACTCTGCACACTTACCACTAGGGATATCAGTAGGTTGGGTTAAGTGGTAAACCCTCACCGACCAACCCTGTCGGGTTAGGGTCTGGTCGGGCTTGTTCGGCTTGAAGTAAGCCCGTACTGGACCCAACCGGTTGAGGGTTCGGTAATCTTTAATCTCTCTCTATTTAGTTGGATCGAGTCAGGTTCAGGTTGACACGAGACGAGATTGTCTCAACTCTCAACCCGAACCCGACCCGCTTGGCATCCTTGTTTATTCTTTTGGTAGAATGCGAATTATAAATTCAGTAGATCGAGAGCAGTTTAAACATTAAGAGCTCTTCTATCAATTAAACACATTGACATCCCTCACCGACCCTTTAATCTGCAAAGCATATGAATGCGATTCGTTCTTGTTAAGATCTGCATTGAACTAAGCTAGGCATTGGGCTTGGCCCACAAGTACATGACATAAAAACACTTCTAACACTATTTTATTTACAAGAGCCCATTATACACTTCTAATCCTGGGCCATTTATTTACCAACCCTACAAAGTGCACTACTCTTCCGGGTGGAATGGGCCACAATGAGCCGTGAAGAAACAGTTTCATCAAATCCATTTTGGAACAGCGCCACCATTAATTTTTCTTGTAAACAAAGAATTTAGCCAGGCCTACATACATGACAAGCCAGAGGCTGCTCAGCCCTGCTAGTAACCAGTAATAGTAGTCAAGGTGGGCTTTGTTGAGATTGTTGTCCATCCATTTATCCCCAAACCTTGAGCTAATTGACTGCACAATAGATATAACAGAACTGCTCATTAAGCTGCCTGTGCCAAACATGCTAAGGAAAACTGCAGAGCCAATGCTGCGCATGTCCTCCGGCATCTGATCGTAGAAGAGTTCCGTCAAGCCGATGACGGCGAAAACATCCGAGATTCCCCAAATCATGTACTGTGGAAGCAACCACCACACACTCATAGGCACAGTTATCTTTGGTTGTTCCAACAGCCCATGCTCTTTACTGATGAGAATCCTTCTACTCTCTACTAGAGCTGCTATCACCATTCCGATTGTCGAAATGAACAGGCCGATTCCGATCCTTTGAAGCATTGTTACCCCAGAAGGGATTCCGGTTAGTCTTCTCGTTACCGGAACAAAAATCCGGTCATATATGGGCACTGCAAAGATAACCACTAGGGGAATGGAGACTTGAAGTGATGCAGGTGGTATTTGAAACTTGGATCCGATCCTTCTGTCCATGGTTCTGCCTTGCTTGGTGAAGAGGGTGTTGGTCTGGGCAAACACCACTGCATACATCAAGCCACTGAACCAAATGGGAACCAAACGAAGGAGAAGCTTCACTTCTTCTACTTGAGTCACTGTGCAAAGCCTCCAATTGTTCTTGCTGTTGCTGGACAAATCAATATTGTCTACAACAGTCGCTTTGTCCAGAAACCTGCTTTTTTTGTTAAGACTGTTAGATGAATGTTTCAAGGCTAGACATGTAGACAAGAATTGAAGAAGGGGGTGAGAACACAATCCACACGATGGGCCTGAAATGGGCCGCTTCAATATGTCATTTGTCCCGGGTTAGCCATGTCTAATCTGTTCCGGATACTAACCCAATTTTGTTTCTGAATCGAGGAGGGTCCAGGTTGGACCTTGGTTATGAACCGGCCCATGTTGATGATGCATAGCATAAAACAGGGCTGTGGTTTGTGGGTAATTGGAGATCGAAATGCAACCAATTGATCATCATGGGTTGGGCCTATTTGGATATTGAATCAAATACGGATCCCAATAACGGATCCAAACCGTGCCCAAAAACTAGTCAAGATGAAAAATATGGGTCCATCTTCTAATTATTCTAAAGGGTTTGTTTAATATGGGTTGAAGTGGTTGAACTGAATTAGCATATTACTTTGTCTTTTAGTGAATGATGATGATGATAATAATAATAATGATAATTCAATGTTGGTCTCGTGCAAGTAAAGTACCTAATTTGAAGAATTTGTACTCTTTTCGGAACCAAATCCATTAAAATTTTGACAAATTTCAAACATAAGCCCACCCAAGTTGCACCCCTAATCTGGATATGGATCTAGCCTTTACTTTCTATTTTCTTTTTTATTCCCAATAGCTGGCTGCTCTCAAAGACTCAAACTAGAGGAGCCTTTTGATAACAGCTGAAGTGGCTGAACTGAATGACTTATTGCATTATCTTTTAACGGATAAAATAATATAATAAT
Organism: Nelumbo lutea; assembly: GCF_056320005.1. Lineage (NCBI taxonomy): Eukaryota > Viridiplantae > Streptophyta > Magnoliopsida > Proteales > Nelumbonaceae > Nelumbo > Nelumbo lutea. Next base: position 13,248,263 of record NC_142690.1, read on the forward strand.
ACCATATTCGAGAATATAACAATCAATCCAACTTCACTAAAAGACAAAACAACAAGTCGTGTTCAGTTAAGCTACTTCATCTGTTATCAAACGGCCCCTAAGAAAGCGTCTTTGACAACATATGGTAGAAGTGTGTCCTATCAATCAGTCTACTTCTGATTCTCTTGGGATGAAATGGAAGATATCATAAACACAACAGAAGTGTTTCTTGATTATTAACATGCTACAAATTACACTTTGCATGATTATGATTTTCTTACTGATAGACTGTAACTTTTTATTTTTCTGTTTTAGGTTTTTATTTTCTTCATTTGTTCATCAGTCAGACTAATTCCTTCAAAATGCTAAATCATCCTATTACACCCTGTAATTTGGCTTAGGATTTTAGCTAGCAGCAGCATTGTATATCTTCTTCGATAAGGTTGTGAAAGATTTACCAGCATATCTCCAGAAGGGACTTAATAGAACAGATGCTTTTATATGATTCCTGTCATGAGTCAGTACATTGTGACTTCTCTTTAAGACTTGAGCACATTTTGTTAAGCTTTTTGGGGGTCAAGATTTTGGAGAGTACATATGTTCTTCTACCTTATCTTGGTTTAGAGGCTTTAGCGAGGCCACATTTTGTGGAATCTAGTTCCATTTTCTGTCTTGTTGGTGCATCATGAAGGAAATTATCAGTAGAATACCTGAAAGGGAAATCAGTGTGCTGAACCCTATCAACTATGATAAAGAAAGTGGAGGAATATATTGCTTCACACCAAATCTTCTTAATTGATTGATTGATCGATTGGTTGTGCATTTTTGTGATGTTCTGTGCAGGGGGGATTTTCTTTAGCTCTTTTAATAAAGTTCCCTTTCTATGAGTTCATTTAATAATTTTTTTTTTTTTGTGGACAAAAATATAATTGATCTTCCTCTTTCTTGTTTATTTATGATGGCGATGGATTCCAATTCAGGATCACTATAATGGTAATATATAAATACGGGAATACGGGTCAGGATTCAGGAGATGCTCTCAATGCATGGCTAAAAGTGATGTAAGTTGGTAGTGTAAACATTTAAAAATGTCTAATGTTTCACATGATGCATATATAGACCTTTTCCCTTAGGCTATATTTGGTTTAAAGTAAAAAATAGGGAAAGAAGGTAAATGTAGAGAAACCATTACCAATCTTGTATAAGTTTCCTTATCTTTTCCTGACAAGATGCCAATAGAGGTTTTATATGCTTAACTTGCAATAGTTCAAGAGGGAACACAAAATTAAGTTTTAAGTACTTAAATTAATTTCCTTTTCCATCCTAACTCCCTGGACTGGATTGTAAACCAAAAAATATAGCCTTTCTTTTTTATCTTTATTCCGTATGTCAAAAACCATTTTCAAAACGTGCAATAAACACTTCTATATATGTCACGTGATAAAAAAAAAAAAAAAAGTTTTGCTACAACTCGCTACATGGATAGAAGATGGTGTGTTGTGAGTCCTGAACTCCTGATCTCCTGCACTTTTCTTTCTACACTTCCATACTCCAGTATGTGACAAGGGGTATTTATCCACGTGTATGGGTACAATTGTCACAGACTGAACAGAAGTGCAGTAAAAAAAAGTGCAGAGGATCCAAACCCGGATGATGCATGGCTTACCTAACTATAATTCCCTGATGAACTTCGGTAGTTCACTCCAAGTGGGTCTTTGCTGTGGACCAAAGACATGCTGATCAGGCAGAGTTTGGGGCTTTGGGCTTGTAGGTTATTAATAAAGCACTAAGCAACTTAGGTCTAAGGCATGCTTTATCACCCCATTTCAATTTTCGAGCCAAGAATTCATCAATTGATGATGCCCATAATACTGAAGAGTGAAGAGTGCTTACCTGAACTGATGGGTAGGAGCCAGGGGCCGAGTGGTGGACTGAAAGTGAACGTCCATGTTCAAACCAGCTTTTCCTTCTTCAATATTTCCTCCGTGATCATCCTTAGACACAGACAAGCACCACTTACGGCCAGCTGCAACCAAAACCTGCGCCACTCGAGTCAGTGGACTGCTACCTTTAGCTCCCTGCAGCCTATATCTTCTCCGCCCAAGCAAGAACAGCACAAAAGCCATGGCCATTGCAGCAGCTGGGATTCCAAAGCCAACGGCCCACCCCACATTGTCCTGGACGTATATTACGATCAACATGGCCGTCATGGCGCCACCACTCGTCCCAAAGTACCACCAGTTGAAGAATGAGCTCTTGGCCTTCCTCTCCTCTGGCTTCTCTTCGTTGAACTGATCTGCCCCGAACGCTTGCACACACGGCTTGTGCCCGGCTTCCCCGATTGAGACGATGTAGAGAGAGAAGAAAAACAGCTGCCCTCGAAACTCTGGTGGGATTGCTTTTGTGGTTGATACAGTCAACATAACCAGTCCCTGTGGTTGAATAACAGAACATATTCCATGATCAAGCTCATGAGCTAGAAATAAGTGTGTTGAGAGTTGAGATGGAAGCAATTTATTATAAAAATTCCATCAACCCACCATCAGATAGATCAAGGATGAGAAGAAGATGGCCTTGAAACGGCCTGAGTAGGAATCAGCGATGACAGCTCCCAGCAGTGGAAGGAGAGTCGTTATCCCAAACCAGATATTGACGTTCTTGGCCGCTGTTGCAGTGGACTCTCCAAGGACGTCGGTGAGATACGTCATGAGGTTCCCAAACATGCCGTAATAAGCGAATCGTTCAGCTATTTCAACACCTGTTGCATCAGATATTGAGCAAAGAAGTTGGTTTCAGTTAAGACCCAGAAAAATTAATGCAGTGAGCAGATGTCTAGTGAGGCTTAATTACCAATGATGTATATTGCAGAGATCCATCCTCCATTAGATGGTTCTTGTTGCAGAGAGACCTCCATGGGCTCTATTGACTTCTGAGTCATCAAGACAAAATTCAACAATGAAGATACACTGGACCTGTCCCAATAGAGCACAAACAGTAGATAGAGAGTTCTAGTACATTAATGGAGGCTGATGAAATTGAAGATTCACGAGAAGGGTGTTGAATCAACATAATAAATAGTGGATGACTCCCACCTGAATTAGGGAGGGCGTTACTATTCAAGGTTTGAAAACTAAGGCAGTAGTTTGTACAGGAAAAAAAAAAGAAAAAGAAATTAAGGCAGCAGCTGAATTCAGGCCCCCATAATAAGCTATACTGAGCAGACAACTCATAATACTTGTCTAACTTGATAACTTAAAAGTCAGCTTCAGGCATCTACTCAACCTCCTCTTTGTTGTGTGATACATGGAGAAGGCTAACAGCCCACGTGGATTTGGAATGCATCAGGGTCCATTCCGATGTTGTTAGACTCGGATAAGGTCACCGGCTTGTGGGTCAAATCCGATTCAATTGATCAGTCAAACAAAAAATTTAAAAAAAAAAAAAGCAAATAGTTTCAAACTTTTTTTAAAGCTATTTTATATCAAAATAAAAGAACATGTATTTGAGATACGATTGATCAAAAGCAAAGTTTGTTAAGATTTGGGCAGCCCAAAAACCGTTTTGGGTGCAGGTTCCAGGTTCTGATGGTTGGACCATCCTATCTGGTCCGAGTGTGACAACACTAAAGAGTAAAGACCAGGAGACAATCACATGAATGGTATTTAGGAGACTATTGAATCTTGATATATAGACCGAAGGACCCAATTAGTATATAGTACTTTGATCTTGCACTCAATCCCCTAGATCTTTGTTCCCAATTGACTAGAGTTTTAAGAGTTAAACCACTGGTTGGGAACCCATATAAAATCTGGGGATTGATAGGGGTTGTAGCGCCTATGAACCGACACAGAAGATTCCTACTTGGTTTTCAAACAGGGCTCTATATAGGATGTGATGTCTAATCCATCCCATAAAAACTCCAACTTTGGACCTTAATGTGCCCTACCAATCTTAGAAGAACAAACCTTACTGTCCTAAGTGGAGTTTTATGACAAGATCTCTTTATCTTTTTTGTTTTAGGTAAAAGTTTGTCCACCATTTTGTGTCTCCACTCTCCACCATTCCATGTGCAAAAAGTGGTGTTGAGTCAAGGGTTGTGAGTCTGGTTATTGTTTAATGTTTGGCAGAAATGCTCCCAAAATGGTTTATATATATATATATATATATATATATATATATATATATATATATATATATATGTATATATATATATTATGAGTATCACTTTCTTGAAAGCATGTTGAATTGTTGAAGCATTTCATCAAAGACCTGAGACTTGCTTTTCCTTTATTCCATAAAGATAATGTTAATCAGTACTCTGGGGTAGTAACATGAGTACTGATCTTGAAACAAAAGGTTCTGTTTATCCCATGGAGAGGTCCTTTGACTTCCTGCAAACAGAAGGAGAATGAGAAATGAGAAAGCACTTAATTTTCCAGAGGATCAGAGCATCTGTTTCTTGGTTTACAGGAGGGTTTGTTTTGTATGTTTTAAAACTCTTAAGAGATTTGAATAAAATTTTGTGGCTTTTGATGCACTTGTAGATATATAAAATTTGGGTTCCCTCAAAAGGGAAATTTTTTTAACTTTTGTTATGTCTGGTCACTACTTTCTCAGATGTCTCCCTAGCTAGTCCCTTTTCCCGAGCTGAAAAGAATGAATGACTTCAAGGGAATAAAGGTTTAGGCTGGCAGATAGAGAGAGAGAACTGTACGAACTGGCTGGGCTTTGGATGTTCTAAAACTACACATCCACTGATTCCAAAATGGTTGGACGAAATTCATTATATGTGGCCTGTAAATTCTGGTTCATGAAAACAAAGAGGAAAGTGTTTGACCTTGAGAAGGCAATATTAGCTGTACCCAATTTTAGGGCTTTCTTGAGAAGAAAATTGTGGTTTATGGATTGAATTTGAATGTGGACAACTGAAAGGATGTCTATGGTTCTATTAATTTTTAGGGGAATTTCTTTTTTTGGATTTTGAGAGGAGGGGAAGTAGGTCAAGGGGATTTTGGTTCTTATTGACCAAGAATCCCATTTTCTTTTTCCAGATTAATGTGGGGACCAGGGAAAGCTTATTTTCCTAGGTATCACTTACTAAGTAATACCCATCTTCTAGGTGGGCAAATAACTTTCCTACCAGGGGGAAAGTTTCCAACACTTGAATGGGACAAAAATATCCCTTTTAATAATGGATTTTTATGGTTAAAATGGTTATTTCCCTTTTTTTTACTTGGAAAATAAAAGAACATGGGTAAATACACTTACCTGGGTAAGTGCTTCCCAAAGAAAACTTACCCAGGTAATTGTATTTACCTGAATAAATAATTTACCGAAAAGTGAACGGGGCCTTAGTGTTTCTCTTAAAGTTGCTTATTTGCCCTTGTGCATTTCTGTGTGTATTAATTTTTTAGACTCTATATTCTGGCAGATCTAGATTCCAGACCATATTTCAAATAAGATTTCACTTTAGCATGGAAGGAGAAGAGAATCATTGGCAGTTGGAAAAAACCACCATGTAATCCCTATTTCCAGGTGATGTTTGAACTGAAAGACTTGATGCTTTAGGTGGTTGTCACTCCTTAGTCGATGAAACTGAAGTTGGGTTGATTACTAAACCCTTTGAATATTTCATTACTTAAAAACGTATTAGCTAAAAGATAAAGCAATAAGTCATTCAGTTCAGAAACTTCAGCCTTTATATCAACAATATAGCATCATAATTAATATGCTTTTGTTAACAATTTGGAACAAAACATTGTGAAAACAATGCTATCATGTGTGGCAAAAGATTCTCCTCTTTCTTAGACATTTTCCAGTGGAAGTTGAAAATTTGAAGCTTCAGTGGTTAGGATCTCCATTGCAAAATGACAAAAAGCTCACTGTAAAATATGGATGACAAAATGTCATCTCCAAAAGTCAAACACTTAAAAGTATATTTTTTTAAAGTCAAATACTTACTTTGGCTTCTATTCTTCAATAGATTCCCTTGATTTTAGCTAAAAGGAAACTCAAGATTAATGACCCTTTGTGTAAGATTACCTTGAAGATGGTGGCACACTTTTGTGGATTTCATTTTGACTAACAAGTTTGGTTAGTAAGAACCAGATCAGAACTGTCAAGAAAAAAGGGTTGAGGATTAGTTAATCATTCAAAGGATAGAATCTTATGCTCTAAAAATCACAAGATTGGAGGAGATTAGAAGAAAACTAATGCTTTAATTTCTTCGATTCCCTCCTCTAGGCTAGACTATACTTTAGAAATAATCAGAACAACCCAATCACAATTGTCAACTAGCTAGCCAACATCCTGTATATAGAGGGCCTCAACATGTTGAACACCATTTCTACCAATAAGGCCAAGGTCAATAAAACCCTAAATCAGGATTAAAGGAATTCGATGTTGGCCGACTAAGTTCAATTTTGATGGTAAGATGGATAACATTCTTTAAGCATACAATTCATCAGTAGTACAAATCAAAATTAACAATTCTTTGTTTAGAACTTTTCAATCAGAAGTTAAAATGTTTCCTTGAAACTTCGTTGTCCATCTGGTGAAAATTAAGTTTGGCTAGAATTAATGAAATAAATACCATATCAGTCTATATAAACAAAATGTAGAAAATGCAAAATTTCAGGAAAAAAAAATGGTTCATTCAATTAAGGGCGTTAAACAGAAATTGTGAAACCACAGGAAAAAAAATAGTAAATTTTCCTAATTAGATGATACTTCCCAACCAACTTGAAAATGCTTTGAAAGACCACAAAAGGGGAAAATAAAATAATATTATTTTTCTAAGAATTGCGGACTTGACTAAAAAAAACTTAACTTTTCACCTCCCAAATGGCTTTACTTTTTCTTCACTTTGTTCAATTGCCTGACGGATTTGATCCCACTAAGTAGTTGCACTAACAAGTTGGTACCTCCTGGATCAAAGCTTGGTGGTCCATTGAGGTTTCCCCTCTTTTCATGGCCTCTCTTGATTAGACTTCCTCTGGCATTAGTGCTCCATAAATTGTCCTGCAAATTATTCACCGCGCTAAGTGGCTAAAATGGAGGGGTCAATCATATAATGATCCACCTAGAAAATTTTTCTCAGATCTATAAACAGATCTTTTTTACTTGACATGATCCACAGAGAATGCCCTTCACCAACTGATCTATTGAAAATGTTGGATCTCAAAATAGTAATCACACTCTATTAAATATGTAATGATGGAGTGTAACTAAGGTTGCAGGCAGACCAGGATCAAATCATTGAATGAAACTAGATCCAAAGTTTGCCCATTAATTTTCCGATTTGAATCAAATCTTATCCATTTGATTCCAATGATCATACATACTTGGACCCAGTTCAGATACTGCAAAGAATTATTTAATTAAATTAAAATTATCCGATTCCAATAAGAATACCTCATATGAGACTTGAACCTATGACTCCAACTTTGCCAATAAATACATATATTAATCATATCTAGATCTAGGAACTTTGCTAATTTGATGATATTCAGTCGGATGAGATTCAGGTAGAGCCATATTTATATCCAATTATAAATGGGGTTGAATTTGAATTATATTGCTTAATCAGATTTAGAAATTCAGACAAATAGATACCATTCGCAGTCAACTATAATCTTCTTTTGTTATCAGATTTTGGCAAAGGGACTGTCTACCAGTGTTAATTTATCCAAAGTTTATGTACATGTGTGAAGAGTACAGTTTCATTGATTTCTAATTTCTTGTCTTAGGAATCACACCACACGTCTGACTATGAGTCAACATTAACACAATGTATAAACCCTTGCATTTCACATTCATTTTCCTCACAATCAATACATGCATAGGGTTCTTCTAAACCTGTAGGCTTACTTTGGTTCGATTCAATGGTGGAAATGGATCAGACATGGTGTAAGAACTCAACAATGTATCATACCCTATGGCTGTTTTTGGTTTGATAGAAAAAAATAGAGAAAAAGAGAGTTTTAGGCAAAGTTCTTAATTATTCAAATTCCTTAACAACTTTTCCTCAACTCTCTGTTTATTATATTCTATCATACCCTATACCCTATGGCCTATGTTAGGGCTAGCTGCAACTTGTGTTGGGTTAGCCCAAATCCAATCCAAAAATGTCTGATTGGGTTGGGTTGGGCTGAAGTTTGGGTTAGGGTCAGGTTTGAAAAGCATGAACCTGATTTAATTTTGGGCTGGGCTAGGGTAGTGGTTTTGGCCAACCCAACCCAATCCAAACCCAACTTAGCTTCATATAAACATTTAAATGGCATTTATTTATATAAGTATTTATGTATATATTTATGTATGCTTGTAGCATATATGTGTACGTGCAATTATGCATCTATTAATATCTATCTTATAGGATGTATGCATGTATAATATATATATGTATGTCCACAATTTTAAGTTTTTAGATTAAATTTTTCAAAAGCATAATAAATATATAATGCTAATACTAAATTGATCAAAATCCTTGAATATAGAAAATAAGAACATTTGACAAAGGAAGTAGAGAAATTGGGCCAACTCAATAATTTTGAGTTGGATTAGGGTTAGGGTTGCCCTCAACCTGAGGTAACCCAACCAGAGACTTAGCCACCTTGTTATGTACAATGTTGCAGTCAATGTTTGTATAGAGTTTTATCAACGAGAAGCTGGTCCAGCCCAGTTCCATGTATACCCCAAATTCAGACCTTTACCATATGCATTGATCGTAACCTTGAACATTAAAAGAAGAGGCAGTAGTGTATCTTGAAACTGATTACTTGTTTATTAAGAAAAAACATTAAAAGAAGAAAACTTATTACTAATTTCCTTTTATAAATTTCAGTATATTCATGCGTTCCCATGTTTAACTATTAAGTAGAACAGAAGTATCTCCCGAATTGAGACCCAATATTCAAATTCAAAGGGTATTAAATTTTTTTATCCAAATTAGATCCGTTTCAAGATATATCAAATGTTTGTGGATGAGAAGATACTCATGAGGGCAATTATATATAGGGTTCGACTATGATATGGAAAAGAAATGTTATGAGAAAACAAGTGGTTAATAAATTGGAATCATAAACGTGGTAGCAAAGCAGATGTCATTTATCAAAATTCATAGGTGGGCTTTGATTGGTCAAAATTCATAAGATTTCTTTTATTTACTGGTTATTTGACATAAATAAATGATTAATCCACAAAATTGTATCCATTTTTTGCATCAAAGATCAGGAATATATAACTAGTAAAGACAACATTCTTTAAATCTATAGGTTGCGTTTGGAAACGATGCAAATGGAGTGTAAATCCTGGTTCAAGATAAAATTGCACTCTGGTTCACTTTTGCTTGTGTTTGGTAACATTATATTTATGCATTGACAAATGACAGAAAACACATCTTACAATGCATATTTACATTGATAATAAGATGTAAAAGTACATCAATAAAAAAAAAGAAGTAAATTTGCATTCAATTGGGATTTCGATAAAAAAAAAAGGCATATGCTTTAGAGATCACATCTCCGTCCCACAGCACATCTCTGTCATGTATTGGAAACATCTCCTGATGATGATATCATCGGTTCCCAATACATCTCCCGAGATGTTCCCTATACACGGCAGAGATGTGTTGTGGCCTGTGGGGCATTGTGGGGCAGCCCTTTGTGAGGTGAAGATGTGAATTCTATGCTTTACTGGAATTCGTGTTTCCATCCATTACAGCTAAAAAGTCTATTTAGTAAGAAGATAAATTTGTTAATGCAAATCTAACCCAATTTTAAAAACCATGACCGAGAGGAGTGCAAACATTTGAAAACCATCCACAGTCTATGTTAAAGCTGCTTTTGGTGATCGAGAGGAGTGTGGATATACTACCAACATTAGCTTCCAACATGATTTATGGCTATACATCTCAAACATGATTACCATCTCCATGCATAGTATGACCCCATCAATGGCAACATACAAGAATTAAACATGTCTGAGATGTACAGACATAAATCATGTTCTGGACTCACATGAGAGAATTATTGAAATTGGGAAAGTTGTGAAAAGTCCTTTAGAAATCTAATAAGCTGATCTCTCCTAAAATCATTTTCAATTACGCAAAATACTGACATGAGTAACTAAACTTTGTCTCTGAGCACTTAATCAAGCTCATAGATATAGGCATCAGTTCAAATTAATTAGATGATCGGAAGACATTGCAGACTTGTATTTCTAAGGCACAATACACATTCAGATGATGAATGGCCTAATTGGAGAGTACTATTAAAGAAAGTATCGTCCTCCACGCAAATCATAAATCTGCATTTGGTTTCAGTTGACAAAGGAAATTTGCACTGGTGTGAATGCATTGGAGTGCAAATAAGCTGAGAATACATTCTGATTTACCTTTGTTTCATATTTGACCTTGTCTTGTATATTTGTAAAAATAAAATAGAAAGTAAAATGATGTGATCCCACCCAGTATACAACAGAATGGAGGTAGGAGGGTTATTTGTTTGGGAGTGAGGTAGGAAGCAAGATAACGTGGGGGTCTCCACTTTATATGAGAGAGAATTTAGGTAAGAGAAAGGTGGTGCAAATTTTGCATTAGTTTTTGAGAAGCAAACCTTACACTGTTAGTGAGTGCAGATAAAACAAAAAGTACAAATTTTGCTTCAAATAGGATGAAAATCATAATTACAAACAACTGTTTTCAAAACCGGATTGGACGGGAAGGTCAGACCAGAAAAATCGGGAACCGGTCACTTGACCGGTTTCATTTTCCTTCAAAACCGCTTTTTCCTCCAAAACCGTTGATTTGGTCAACAAACCGCTAAACCGGCCGGTTAACTATTCGAACGGTTTTGACCATTCTCCAATTTTTAAAATTTTTTTTTTTGTCGAAACAGGCCGACCATTCAGGTTGAAGGATCGGACTGTTCGAACCAATAATCAAACCCTTGACCGATTTAATCACTGATTCATTTTTAAAAACCATATTACAAACAAATAAATGCAAAACTGAACCAGGTGCAAATAATTTAGATTTTGCAACTTAGACAATCATATAATAGAATGGAAGGGGTTTGGGCAGGTGGGAAGAGAGGACAAAATGGATTAAAAAATATATTTGGATATAATTAATTTTTGGAAGGTTCCACTCCATCTACTGATCTACCTTTTTCATGCAAAGGTGGGGACTCATGTAATGGAACAAGTATTTCTTCATAAATGGAAGAATAAGAAGAAAGGTAGGTAGGGAGTGGGAACCCAAAATTGCAACCTAATGATCAGTTCAATGAATCATTCAGGAGAGTATTAATTCGGTACCACAGTGTGGTACAGTTGATATTACACCACTACTATTGCCTGGATAGAAAATAATTGTGATATTTTGCGGTTTTGATACATGCCACACCCACCGCATTTCAACCACTCTTACTTTTGAACATTTTTCTGCACTTCTAGTCACAGCCTCACATATCAGTGTGGCATGGTTGAGACTAAAGATATGATGTCGAGAGATTGTTCATTTGATAGTTTTTTAATTTTATTTTTTAAATTAAAAATACAAGAAGGATCTTCCACCAAAGAAGCCAACAACAAACAGAGGAGAAAAAAAAAAGAGGCTTCATTGGTTGCTTTATTGTGGTGGAGAGAAGCATAAACAGAAAAATAAAAAAATAAAAATAAAAATAAAAAACAAATAAGACTTGGGTGATGAAGAGGAAATACGAGAACTTTAGGTTGCATTTGGAAACAATGCAAATAAGTGTGAATGCAAATATGTAGAGAGTAAAACGGTTCATATAAATTACAAAGTTGGGTTTGTTTTACATTGACAAATTTACCCTCTTACCAAACAGACATTTAGTTATAATGGATGCAAACATGAATTCTAATAAAGCATATGTTTTTTTTTTATCAAAAGCCCAATTGAATACAAATTTATTTCTTTTTTATTAATGTACTTTTACATCTTATTGTCAATGTAAATATGCATTGGTATATCATTTGTCAATGTATAAATATAATGTTGTCAAACACAAGCAAAAGTGAACCAGAGTGCAAATTTACCCTAAACCAGGATTTACACTCCATTTGCACGTTTCCAAACACAACCTTAGTGATATTGGGTTCCTTCATTTGGAACCTTGACCAAGAAAACCAATGCTTTTTTCTCCCACCAAATCCTTTAGTTCGCACTTGTTTTAGGTTGTTAGGATAGAAGACTTCATTGGAGAAATCAGAAGAATCATAGATATGTCAAGAACAAGAGAATGAATTGAAGAATATTGTTCGGTGGTTATCTTAAGCACCAACCGTATTATATTTATATTGAGAATAGTTACATGCAAGGTAGAGTTCTACACGGTGTGGGAATGTACAGATAAGAGAGAGTTTACAGATAACCACAACTAAGATAAACTGATATGAAGTACATCCTAAGTGCTAGATACGTGATGAGCTGAGTCATGTATCCTTCCAGTATCGTTATCCTCAATATTCCCCCTCAAAAGAAACGGAAGACGTGTAGCTTGGGTCAAAGATGAAGGAATTGTGGAGTTGGTATGGCGTTTGTCAAATTATCAACTATCTGATCTTTAGATGAGATGAACTTTACCATTAGCTTCCTTTTGAGAATTAAATCACGTAAAAAGTGAAAGTCAACTTCTACGTATTTGGTGCATGCCTGGAACACTGGATGAGCAGCCAAATGGGTGGCGCCAACATTGTCACACCATGCAACCGGGGGCACCTTAGAGAGAAAGCCTAGATCAGTCAAAAGAGATTGAATCCACAACATTGAGACCAGTGAGCATCAATGGGAGCATGGAGATATCTACAAACCTTGTTGATGGAGAAGGCAATATCATGCCGGGTTATTGTAACATATTGTAGTGCCCCTACGATGCCCCTATATTCTGATGGATCCAGAAGAGCAACACCTTGAAGTTATGACAACTTGCAAGACGGTGACATAGGGGAAGATATGGGTTTGGCGTCAGCCAGCTCACTTCGCCATAGAAGATCAAGAATGTAATGGTGCTGAGATAACATCAGTCCACTAGATGTATGATAAGCTTCTATGCCCAGAAATAAGTGGAGTTGGCCCAAATCTTTTAATGCAAAGATAAGAGAGAGAGAGAGAATAAAGAACTTGGCAAACAACTTGAAAGGAGGATCCGGTGACTAAGAGCATTAACCAAAATGAATATGGTTACCTGGTCACGTTGGTATACAAACAAGGAGGGGTCAGCCTGAGAGCACCGAAAACCAAGGCTGATGAGTTCAATACTTAGTCGAGAAAACCAGGCCCGTGGAGCTTGGCGTAGGCCATACAATGCCTTGCGCAGTTTACATACATAAGTGGGATTAGATGAATCCTCAAACCAATGATTATACGCACCATTACTGGTTTTACCACAGGACTAAATGTATCAGAAAGATGATACGGAACAAGTTGCCAAGTGTTGTTATCAATAAGAGCACAATATTCTTATTACATAGCATGCTGCCATAGAGGATTCTTAGCCACAACAGAGTATGTGGTGGGTTCACATTGATCCTGACTGATGTCGGCAGTGAGGGCAATAGGAATAGGATACCAGGAAGTGACTTTTACAAGAGAGGTTGCATAACTCATCAATCTCATTACCATGGTGTGAGGTCATCTGGAAACAGGGGCTGGAACAGCTGGAGTTGAGTTGAGTAACTCCTGAACTAGTTGAGTTCATTGTGGGGGGTCTGAAGTAGATGAGGACCTGGAGGTGGAGTCGGCAGCAATTGGAGTAGTGGAGTTGACTGCTACAGCTGGAGTTGAGTCGAGTAACTCCTGTACCAGTCGAAATTGTTGTGGGGGGTCTGAAGTGGATGAGGGCCCGGAAGTGAAGTCAGCAGCAGTGGGAGTAGTGGAGTTGATTGGGGAGTTTAATGGTGACGTTGATTCATGTGAGTGCGTAGCTATAGTAGAGTCAGCTAGAGAGGGAGAATTGACGTCGTTCATTGTTGGAGATATACCATCAGCATTTTCATGAGAATTAGATGAATGTGGGATACCAAGAAAGTATTTAGCCTGTGAGTTGCGTTTTCCTCGTCTGGGGTTAAGTTGTGTTTCTTCTGTCTAATGGGTCTAATTATAAGATCAGTATTTAGCATATGAGTTATGATGTTAGAGTCTATGTCGGGCATCTCTGCCGTGGACTATGCAAAAACATCTAAATTTCGAAGTAAAAAACTTACAAATTGAGATCGCAGGGGCTCCTGGACTGAAGCGTCGATTTGAAGTGTCCGAATTGGGTCCTCCGTCGAAGTGGGCACAAGAACAGTCTCTTCTGTAGGTGTAGCTCGTTCTTCGCATTGCTCCGCAGGTCGCTCCATCTTGAGGTCATCGGCCACCTTGGCTTTCCCTTTGAGGGCAGCGACGTAGCACCCCAACTCCGAAGTTTGTGGGGAACTTCATCGCCAAATAATAGGTGAAGACCACCACACAAAGAGCATGGGTGATGGGCCGACCTATTATGGCATTGTACGAGGAGGGAGTTGCGACCATCAAGAAGTCGTGGTTAAGCCTCACTATGCTAGGCCAAGTGCCAACCTCCACAGGAACTATGATTCTCCCTAGGGGCTTGACTTCCTCTCCACTGAAGCCTACCAAGGGAGTACTTGCGGGCTTGAGGTCGCTCTCTCGGAGTTGAAGCTTGTCGAATGTTGCCTTGAAAAGAATATCTGTAGAGCTGCCGGAGTCGACTAGGACGCGCTTGACTTCGAAGTCATTAATCCTTATCTTTACGACGAGCGCGTCATCGTGGGGGTAGTGGACCCCGCGTGCATCGTCCTCAGTGAAGAAGATTGGGTCTTCTGTCCTTGGCCGCTTTGGGGGGTTCTGCTCCTCCCTTCCGACCTCTCGAGCTGAAATCCGAGTTGCAGCCAAAGTGCAGCCCGCAACGATCGAACCTCCGATGATCACATGAATAATCCCTCAAATTGGTCTCTCTTCAGGGGGCTGCTCTGCTTGCCTAGTGCCGGGCTCGGGATCATCTCTACCATGCTCCCCTTGCCAACCTGCCTTATTATTATTATTATTTGTACAAAATTTCTTAAGTATCCGCAACGAATGAGCTCTTCTATCTCATCGCGAAGGTTCTTACAATTCTTGGTACTATGATCGTGATCTTTATGAAAACTATAGTACAAGTTCTTATTTCTTACATTGGGGACCCCTTTCAGCCGGGGTGGCCACTTCACATACGGGGCATCTTTGATCACCATAAGGATCTCTGCCCACTTCACATTCAAGGGTGTGAAGTCAATCTTTTCTGCTAGAGGAGCTCGGAAAGGATGCCTTGGCCTTGCCCCCCAAGCTGGGTCTTTTTTCTTCTTGTTGTCCCCTTTGATCAAGGACTCACCTTCCCTTTTCCTTTTCTCGGGCACACTTTCATTTTTATGGTCGATCTCCTCCTCTGTCCCTATGAACTGGTCCGCGAGCTTGAGGAGCTTGGTTACAGTCTTGGGCCGATTGACCACCACGTGTCACTTGAACTCTTTGTGCGTGATGCCTCTCTTGGCTGCAGTGAGCCGCACTACGGGGTCCAAATCGGGTATCTGCAAACAAGCGTCATTGAACCGCTTGATGTAACTCTGAATGGACTCTCCTTCCCTCTGGACTATGCCGAGAAGACTCTCCTAGGTTCTCGGGCACCGCTTGCTGGTGATGAAATGAGAGGTGAAGACTTGTACGAACTGCGCCCAACTCCTTATTGATTCGGGCGCAAGGATCCTGTACCACGTGCGGGCTACTCCTTTGAAAGTGGTGGAGAAGGTCATGCACATACAGGACCCACTGTCCCTTGCCAAGTGCATCTGCGACTGGAAGGCGTCGACATGGTCATTCGGATCAAATGATCCGTCATACTTGTCCAAGGAAGGAAGCTTGAAGTCCTTTGGCATAGGGACAACTAGAAGTTCTGGAGACAGGGGGATGGTACTGAGAGGAGCGGAGTGGCTTTCACTTTGCCCGAGCTTACTTCTTCCTTACCCTTGAGCTCAGGCAAGTTGTGAGTGGCAGTTCGGCGAGCTCGACAGCGTCTCCGCTGCTTCATTGGCCCGGCATTAATACTTCTTGCTTCTGTGTTGCTAAGCTCAATAGGCCCAGGAAGGGGCTCAGATTGCTACTGATGGCTATGAACTGAAGGGCCCTGCCTATGATTCGCAGCCAAGACATCAAGCTAGTTCTCAATGAGCGGGATCTTGAATTGCGAAGGCCGAGGCGATGCAAGCTTGGTTGGCTGAGAGTCTCCCAACCTGACCACATGCTGCGAGGTGGGGGGGAGTGGCTTGCCTTTCCCTTCCGCGGGATGAGACCTAACTCCCAAGAGGGTTTGGACTTCGGGAGGTCTCTCCCCAATGAGGGGTTTGCTAGCTACGATAGTAGGGCTTGGCCTGCTGTGCAATGGGGTGTCGAGGAGAGACTTGTTGTTGGTTCTGGGGCAGTGGTGGAAACTGTTGTTGATACTGGTGCTGATAGACTTGGTGCAACACTTGCTGCTGATACAGCTGAAACTATTGAAACTGTTGCATTTGGGCCTACATAGCTCGCATGCAGTGTACCAGGTCTTCAAGCTGGTTTTGGCCAGTCACCGGAGGGATAGAAGGTTCAGCGAAGGTTGCTCCTACCGTGGAGGGAAGTGGAGTGTTCACGGGTGCCATTATCTGAGGCACGTTCAGAGTAGGAACTCTGTCTGCAGAAAGGGGGATAGTGAATTGTCCAATGCACACCGTCGGGACCTGGAGTTGCTCTCCAATGGTGTTCATTTCTGCGCTACGTCCGGCATTGCTAGAGTAAGCCATGAAAACTGAAGTCTGTAAATTTAGTGGAAGAAGGCTTTTTGAAGTGTTTCCCACAGACGGCGCCAAATGATGGCGTGCAATCGGGTCACTCCTATCTGGCAGGGGGCCACACTCCAAGCTGTTGACGGACGGTACCTGAGAAGAAGAAGAGAATGAAGGATTCTCGGGGAGCTCTCCCGGCAGGAACACTTCGATGCTTAAGTTAGAACTCTGAGAGAGAAAATTGTAGAGAAGATGAAGGAAGCTAGAGTGTACATAGCGCAAATGCAATTACCTTTGCTCTTTCGGGGTAGGAGCTCTTATATTACGGTGCTCTGTCAAATCTGACATAACTGCTTCTGATTCTCTGTCACAGCCATTACTTGCCAGGGCTATGCAGATCACCGTTGCAGGGTACGGCTCTGTCAAGCGGGGGACACCTCTCAGTTTTGGTAGGCACGACGCCGCCTGGCGAGAGACGTGGGTGCAGGGCTCCAAGTTTGGCAGGTAGGGTTGTCAGGGGAGATCTTCCTGTGATACACCGAGCTGTCTTCCTACAAGCTACTTTGCACCAAGCTACCCTATGTCAAGCTGTAGGTGCCATACTGAGGTGATTCTACCCAAGGTGGCCTAGTTAGTTCAATCGGAATAAATTTATTAGGAGGCTCCCGAGCTCACCCCGAAGTGCCTTGAGCTCGGGAGATCCCTGCCTTGCAATACCTTGGCTTGGGATGCCTGTGGAAGAATCTTAGCTCGGGGTGTTCCCTTCTTGAGGAGGAGCTCGGGGGCTCCTTTACTTAGGAGGAGCCCGGGATAATCTGAGTGTCATCTGGTGTCGAGCTGCCACGCTGGACCTTGGCGGACTAGTCGCGCTGAGCTGTCACTTATGTTGAGTCACACCCACGTGTCCCCTAATGATGAGGCTGGGGCATTATGGACGGACCAAGTCCAATATTGGCTCAATCCAATATAAATTCATTATGGACGGACCAGGTCCAATCCAATATGTCATATTGGTTCGTCTAGTCCGTCAAAATTCAATATGTCTTATTGGTCTGTCCAATCTGTCCAAATGGATTTTGATTTGGATGGAGTCCAACCCAAAACTGGTCCATTGACACCCCTAATTGAGACTGGTCCCCATACATCTGAGTAAATAAGATTTAACGGTTATGCTTAACAAAAAGAAGAAGTTGGAAGATGTTGCATATGACTCTTGCCCATTGACACGACTAACATATAGACTCACTAACATGACTCACACATGGGCAAACCATACTTAAAAATAACTTGACTCATTAATTTGAATGCAGCATGACCCAGTCATTGATTCCATCCGGATAGGGTTGTGTGCTTTCCATCAAAGGCAACCACTTTATTGTTGACTTGTATTCCTCCTGGAAAGTAGTAATGACCATCTCTACTGGCTCCTCTAACTATGTCTCTCCCCATATAATCCTTCACAAGAAAGAAGTCCGATGAAATTCAAAATAAATGTCATTGTCCTTGGTGAATTTGCTTACATAAATCAGATTCTTTGTAATTTAAGGCACATGATAAATTTTGTTTAAAGCAAAAGTATGATGATTATGTTGCAAGGATGATGACCCAGAACGTAAAAACCTCAAACCTGATCTTTTTTACCAACTGTAACTTGATCCTGACCCGTGTAGTTTGATCGGGTCTACAAATTCTCTATGTTTGGAGTGAGATGATGTGTGGCACCTAAGTCTGAATACCATGTGGGGTCAAGTTCAGTCCCCATACCCGAGTGATATGTTGTTGGGCCTAAAGTTTTCTGTTGCTCTCCTTGATAGGCTAGATCGTATTGCCTTCTGCAAGTAAGTGCTTCATGTCCAAGCTTGCTGCAGACTTGGCATATGATAGATGAAGAGTTTCCTCTACCCCGTCCACCATTGTTTCCTCTGCTATTGGTGGGATGATTTTGATAACCCCTTGGGTTGCGACCACCATGACCCCTACCATTGGATGGAGGGAAACCACCACGATTTGTGTTTTTGCGGTTCCAATTATTTTTTTCCCCTGTACAGCCAGATTTGTTGGAGGAGGATTATCATAAATAGGTTGGTTGTGTTGTTCCAATCAGGCCTCATGATTTAGCAGCAGTCCCATTACATCATTAATAGTGAGATTATCAAAATCATGTTTATTAGTAATCACATTAACTATAGATTCATACTCAAATTCAAGTCCATAAATAATATAAAGAATAAGATCATCCTTGCCTATGGGTTTAGAGATTGCGGACAAATTGTCAACCATTACCTTGACTGTCTTTACATATTTTGTTATGGATTGGGAGCCCTTCTTGATGTTTTGCAGTTGGCGTTTCAGGTGGAGTACTCTCCACCTAGATATAGTGGAATAAGTTGCAGACAAGGCTTGCCATACCTCGGCTGAAGTGGCTAGGCCAATTATTTCTGTTACCACTGATAGCTATAAATATAACCCTAGCAAGTGCACTAGTTATTAAATAGTATAAAAATATCGTTCCCACGGAGACTTAACAAAATAAGTATTAGAATTACAGCCTTCTCTAATTATTTAGACAATCGAATTTCAGATTTAAGAGTAAGAACTACTAAAAATAGAAAATAGAGAAAGAAAATAAAAGTAAGGGCAATCAATAATCGAATATGCAGTGATTGAGTAAAATTGCTAGGACCATTGGTCCACCTAACCATTCTAATGAATATTAATGGATGCGATTAACCAAGATCATTTGTCATTCCCATAAGTTGAAGTTTTTCTCAATTTTATTTAATATTCTTTCCCAATATATATTAAACATATTTCTATCAAGTAACCCCTCGATCCCTCAACTAGAGTTCTCAATGATAGAAATGCATTAAGTGCAAGAAAAAACCCATATATTCAGATGAATCATGTGTATATATCCCTATAAATCATTCAATTCACACCATGAATTATGTAGTCGAATATATAAATTCCTCTCCCAATTCATTCATATAAACCTAATCAATTAAGAGATGGCCACTCCTAATCGCATTAAGCAAATAATTCATAGACTATATGGAAATCACGATCTTGGATAAATCAGAATGATAAAAATATAGTCATTATCATGGTTAAGCTTTCCACAGCCCTAGCTATAAATAAATCAGTTCATATTAGAGGAAATAAAGCAAACAAGAGGAAAAAAGAACTCATGGTGTCGCCCTTGGAGCTGAGATTTCCTCTTCTCCTTGCCGCCACCTCCTTCTTGCAGTCTTCTTGCTTGATAGATTGGTTGCTCATCTGCTTCTTCATGACTCTCTAGTCCGCCTCCCATCACTTTATATAGCTTAAAGGGGAGGGGGTGGTCTCCAACTCCTTCTTGGAGTTTATCTTTCGAAAATAGAAAGTCCTAGTCTAATCCTACTCTTATCTTTTTATCTAGTGAACTCAATCTCTTTATCTTTTTAGGATTACATCACAAATTTAAATCTGGTATGACTCTTCTCAGTTTCTTGTTCTTGCATTCGTATTAGGCTTCCTCTGCGAATTGGGTTGTTGCAAGGCTTTTCTACAAGTTGGGCTTCAGCTGCGAATTGGGCATTCCTACAAATTTGTCCCGAATTCAGGCCCGGATTTGACTTTGATGCAGGCCGAATCTGTGAAAGCCCAAAACATGAAAGTTGTAGCTTTCTCTCTTATCTTTTCAATGAATCTTAAATCATCCCAATAGGATCTCTGATACGATAGTTAGGTTCAGATTACTGAACGGTGCTGAAACTGTGAAAAATCATCTGATTTGCCTTGCTTTTCTCCTGATACCTTCTTTCATGCCCTGAACCAAAATACAAGAAATATGAGTCCAAATAAGTACTAATTCAATATAAAAGACTGAACATTTGGGGATAAAAATATGATAAATTTTGTTCTCATCAACCACGCTTCCAGTGAATGAAGAGATGATTCATCCAAATACTAGTTGATCAAGTTGCACCTAGTTTTCATAGTCTAGATTCACCACTCTTCTCTCGTTTGGTCCATCAACTTCAGTTGGTGGTGCCTGCACTGTGCCTTCCACAAGTCCCAGTAACTTGTGTGTTCTGAGGACAAGAATCATATGTGCCTTCTAAGAAAGATAATTATCATGGTTTAGTTTGATTGGGAATGAGTCAGAGATGTTGGAGATGTTAGAGACTACCGATCCCAAAACAGAGCTCACTAGAGGGTTTGGTCCACTCGTGTTCGAGCTTCCTACAGAGCTGATGCCGTTGAGAGCCATGGCTCTGATTCCAAATCAGAGATATGCCAAGAACAAGAGAATGAATTGAAGAATATTGTTCGGTGGTTATCTTAAGCACCAACCGTATTATATTTATATTGAGAACAGTTACATGCATGGCAGAGTTCTACATGGTGTGGGAATGTACAGATAAGAGAGAGTTTACAGATAATCACAACTAAGATAAACTGATATGATGTACATCCTAAGTGCTAGATACCTGATAAGTTGAGTCGCGTTTCCTTTATCCTCAATAAAAGCAAGATGGGAAACAGGAATTATTGGTTTTGATCTTTTGCAGTTTTTTCATAAGGTTTGATAAAAGTTTTAGTACCAACTACCCACTTGACGCAATCCTCGACCTTTATTCGGACTTGGGACCTGTGCCTAGCGGTGTAAGACAAACTTATACTTGGACCTAATTTGAAAAATGTTTTGCCAATTAAACCTCAAGAATATGGATCTTTTGGGGTTTTTTCACCTAGTGTGGAATGGAAGGGTTTGAATGTAAAAGCCTAAAATAGTATTGTCATGGACATAATTACAAGGAAACAAATGTTTATTGAAATAAGAAGCAAACAAAATGCTTGGAATGTGAGGAGAAAACAAAGAGAAATTTGTTATTTGGTGTTCTCATTTCCCCATATAATCACTCTAAACGGATGTGTTCAACTTACCCGCGAATCAAATTATTTGTTTGGAATTTCTGAAGGGATGTACTCCTTCAATCCTACAAAAGAAAGATTGTGACAGGCGCGTCGAGTAGGAAGTTTTAGTGTTGTTTTGGGTGTGAGTACTGTACTGAATCGGCCAATCACCACCTTCTCTAGTGCCCATGATCTTCTGTCAACAAAACATTTTCCCCCTCTAAAAACATGATTTAACACCGCATATCTCACTATGAGATTGTAACCTATCATGTAGAGATGCGAGGTGAGGTCATGTTGGTAGAGGGTTAGAATGTGATTTGTTAACAGGAGATCTAGAACATCTCATACACGGTGGGTCCCACTTTTATGATACACTCCGGTCTTCGTAGTAAGATGTACAGTGTCAAATCATGTTAGGTAGGGTGTTGGAACATGTTGCGCAGGAGATCCTAATTCTATAATTCATGACTTATACGCAACATGGGTGTTCTTTGATTAGATCCCAAACGTGTGAGGCTGTAACTGGAAGTGCAATTAATCTGCAAGTAAAGGGTGCAGGAAATTCAGACACTCTAACGCAATGTTTGGTTTGAAGGAAAGAGTAGGGAAAGGAAGGGAAATCTATACAAGATTTGTAAAAGTTTCCCTTCCTTTCCTTTCTTTTCCCTACTTTTTCCTTCAAACCAAACATAACCTAAAATGAATGTAAAATGGAATGTAACATTTTTGAGAACTGGAGAATCAACAAATTTTCCAACACATGTGGCAACTTCTTTTTTTCTTCCAAAATAGATCTATAATTCCAGTCCACATTTGCAACAATATGGTTTTAGTACTAAATTAAACCATGAAATACAATGGGGGCCACAGTATAGCTAGCCATTGTTTCACAGTTTTAGCCCAGGATTAGATAATCCAGGTAGGATCAGCTACAAACACATGCATGTAAAATTAGCTACGTAACCAATCATGAGGAAACACGTCAGTGCTCTATACTCATGATTGGTACGTAGCTCGTTTTTGCATGTATGTGTTAACAGCAAACCCAAAGTGGACTACAGTAAAACCACATAGAAATGGATTGTCCTAATTCCTATAATGTCAAAATATTAAGTGCTTAATCAGTTTGCTCACAAGGGTGTGCCTACTAGATCATATCCAATCTCCAAGATAATTAGGCTATTCTTTGGATTTCACTATTGAACCTTTGAACGGCTACTATCACTATGGAAAAATATGCAATAAAAGGAAGGGGTTAGGGTTAATGTGGACCTTCCAAATGAACACTTGGGGTTGACCATAAGATTTTATTGAGGTGGATAAGGTAGGTAGAATTAGGGATGAGCATGGATCAGCCCGGTTTGGTTCCAAGGTAAAACTTTGGACCTATCCCGTAGGGGTCAGTTCCAGACTTTTAGGTTTTTGCAACGAAAACCTATCCTACGAAGAAGGGTTTTAGGGCCTGTTTTGGCCTGTTCCAAGGTCTACCTATGGAGTTTGTCCTTTCTTTATCCCCCAAAGAAAATGGACCATGTTCTTTAAAAACTATAATATAGTTAAAACTTGTATTGCCTCATTGATCAAATTGATTAGATTGGGTAATTTAAGATGTAGATCATAATATATTAATATATAATTCAAAACTTATCTTTATAATTTAAATTTTGTAAATATTACCTTCTATATTGCTTATTATACACATTCAAACCTTGGCATCCTCAAAATATTTTTGAGATTTATTTCAAGTCAAGTTCGGTTTTAAGTTCAGTTACGTTCCACCAAGATTGGTTCAGGTAGGGTAAATCCCTATACCTAGAACCCACTTAAGTGGGGGTTGGTTCTAACTTTTAAGAATTTAAAACCAGACCCTAAAATTGATTCAAGGCCAGTTTGAGGTCGATTTCAGGTAGAACCTACCCACTTATTAAGACATTCATATAGCCATGACCACCATAACAAGCACTCATCATGTACTAATTTCTATCCTTGAACCATTAATTTGTTACCAACTCTAGAGCTACTTCTCATCTGGATGGATTTGAATGGTCAAGCAGCAACACCACCACCAACCTTCTTGTAAACAAATGACTTAGCCAAGCCTATATACATAGCAAGCCATAGGCTACTCAGCCCTGCTAGCACCCAGTAGTAGTACTCAAGGTGAGCTAGGTTGAGGTTGTCACCCAACCATTCATCACCAAACCTTGAGCTAATCGACTGCACAACAGATATAATGACGCTGCTGAGCAAGCTCCCGACCCCATACACACTAAGGAAGGCCGCAGACCCAATACTACGCATCCCATCTGGCATCTGATCGTAGAACAGCTCCTGCAACCCAATCGCTGCAAACACATCACAGACTCCTGAGCTCATGTACTGTGGAAGCAACCACCACACACTCATGGGCACAGTTGCATTTGTTTGTTCAACGAGACCATGCTGTTTTGCAATCCGATTCCTTTGGCCCTCTACTAGAGCTGCTTCGACCATGGTGATTATCGAAATGGACAAGCCGACTCCGATCCTTTGTAGCATTGTTATACCAGATGGGATTCCAGTGAAGCTTCTCGCCAATGGAACAAGAGCTCGATCGTATATGGGCACAGAGAAGATTACTACTAGGGTAGTAGACATCTGAAGAGATGCAGCTGGTACATGGAAGTTGGATCCGATCCTTCTGTCCATTGTGCTACCTTGCTTTGTGTAGAAGGTGCTGAGC
Organism: Nelumbo lutea; assembly: GCF_056320005.1. Lineage (NCBI taxonomy): Eukaryota > Viridiplantae > Streptophyta > Magnoliopsida > Proteales > Nelumbonaceae > Nelumbo > Nelumbo lutea. The sequence goes on from NC_142690.1 coordinate 13,272,684, forward strand.
TGCGCAAACACCACCGTGTACATCAGGCAACTGAACCAGATCGGAACCAAGCGGAGGAGAAGCTTCACTTCTTCAACTTGAGTCACAATGCAGAGCCTCCACTTGTTTCTGCTGGTGCTTGACATATCAACATTGTCTATGATCGTCGCTTTGTCCAGAAACCTGTAGCTTTGTTTCTTGTTAATTCGTAAGTTGATGGGAATGGGAAGGCTAGACATATGCATATGATTGGGTTTGAATTGACAACTTCCTACCTGCTAGATGTGTTTGTGACAGATCTTAGTCTGATTATATGATTAGTAAGGACTCGGATTTGGCCCTGCTTAATTCAACTGTGATTTACAACATGATTTGTGAAACTGCAGCTAATGTTTGATTCATGGTCTTCCAAGCATGGATCCCAATTGAACCCAATTAAGTGCCAATCAACATGAATGGAGTCTGGATTTGATCCGTTTCATCGTCTATATTATGATATTTATTTAGTTTAAAGGCTAAGGGTACGTCCTTACAGTATCTGTCTCGGGGCACAGGACCCATAGATGATTTTGATTTTTGAGGCCCCATTATATGTTTGACTGGGTGACAATCCAAAGCAGTCCCTAAAGCTGAACTTGTAGGGAAGGCTAAAACTGAATGACTTATTGCTGTTTATTGTCATATAGTTAATAAAATATTTTGGGGCCGGGTGTAGTAATTAATCAACCAATTAAACATGCTGTTCAGCCATTAAGCTAGAAACCATTTATTCATCACTAAAAGACAAAGCACTAAGTCATTCAGTTCAGCCACTCCAGCTGTTATCAAACAGCCCCTTTAATCTTAATAGATAGACCAAATTAAAGATGATATAGTTTATAACATTTTAATTTTGAGTACGTTTCAACCTAATTAATTATAATCAAAGGCTGTACTTCTTCAGTTTTCCATATATAGTAAGCATTAAATTAATGATATAATCATGAAACTTTGGTGAAACATTACCTAAACTGATCAGTAGGAGCCAGGGTCCTACTGGGCTGAACCTCCATGGCTAAACCATCTCTCCTATCTTCAGCACATTCTCCATAGCCACCACCCTTTGAGTCAGGCAAGTGCCACTTACGAGCAGCAGCCACAAACACCTGAGCCACCCGGGTTAATGGGCTTCCAACCGATGCTTGTCGCCTATATGATCTCCAACCCAACAAAAACAACACGAGCGCAACCGTCATTGCAATGACCAGGATTCCGAAACCAACACCCCACCCCACATTGTCCTGAACGTAAATTGCTATCAGCATGGCTGCCGAGGCACCACAGCTCATCCCAAAGTTCCACCAATTAAAGAATGAGCTCTTGGCTTTCCTCTCCTCCGGCTTATCTTCACTGAACTGATCCGCTCCAAATGTCTGTACGCACGGCTTATGCCCACCTTCCCCTACTGCCACCATGTAGATAGACAGAAAAAACAGCTCTCGTCGAAAGCTTTCAGGCACCACCGTCGACACCGATAATGTTAACATCACTAGTCCCTGTGGTTCAATATTAAATTATATTGATTAAAGCATCCATGATCAAGGCCAGACTTAACCATATATATCTAGAATATTTCCACAACCCCAGAACTCAATAATCAATTAACCCACCATGAGAAAGATAAAGGACGAGAACAAGATGGTTTTAAAACGACCCAAGTAGGAGTCAGCAATGAGTGCTCCAAACAAAGGGAGGAGGGTAGCTACGCCAAACCAAAGGTTCACGTTCTTGGCTGCTGTTGCAGTAGTCTCGTGCAGGGCATCTGTTAGATATGTGATGAGGTTCCCCAGGAGGCCATAATAAGCGAATCGCTGTGCTGCTCCAATGCCTGTTTTGCAGGATATATTCAGAATTAAGAAAACAGTAGTCAAAACCTCAACAACCTATAGTTTCATGTTACGTAACTACAATTGATGAAAGATGATGTAGTCTTCAAAGCGAGTCTTACCAATGATGTATGTAGCTGATTTCCATCCCCCTTTAGGTGAGTCTTGTTGCAGAGGGGCCTCCATATCTTCTTAATCATCAATGTTTAAGAAAGAAGATTATAACAGAAAAGTCCCCCTACTATATAAGCACTAAACAGTGTATATGGAGAATAGATGGGGACTGGCCGTGTAGTTCATCACTGCACTGTTCGTGGTGGAGTAGCAGCAGCACAGCGCATGATTCCAGCCCATGATTCATTGTAATTTCCAGTTGATTGCCATCACAAAGGCAATAGAGGATTCAGGAGATGTGGCCAGCAATGTGGTTTTCATTCATGGGTGATGGTTGGATGCATGCATGATCTTGTATTTGGAGCCTAATGTATCTGGCCAGTCCCTTTTAGCTTAGAACGACAACCCATGTCGTCCATGGCTAGCTCTAGCTCCTCATTATTGAGCTTTCTGAGGTAAAAGTTGTCTACACCTTTCCATGTGCCAAGCTGCGGTATTGGGGTTTGTGGGTCAGCTTGGCCATTGTTTATCCAAGTCCCTAAGTGCTCCTAAAAGAGAGTTGATGTGATAAGTCTCATTCTTTATAAAGAAAAAGTTTGGTTCAGTCCTTTTGAAGGGTTTCCACATATCCCATATACACCAAGGCCGTGTTTTGATGGTGGGAGTGGATTTGGGTTTGAATCCAAGTCCAAAGTTGATTCCTACAAGTGAAATGACTACCCCTTCTATCATGTCCTCTTGAATTCCCCTAAAAAGTAGAATTTGAAGAATCCAAAGTTTTTGATCTATGTGTCCTGTCTCAGAAATTCTGGCAGAAGTCCAATTCCATCTCCATCCTCGTCCGTTATTTAGAGTGAAGGGGTGATGGGCTGGTCTTACGAAGCACAACACTGGACAATGGGCTGAAAGTGGTGTTGGACCAAGCCCGGCATTCAAATTTATTCAGAAGCTCTGTTCCAGGCCCAATGAAAAGTCATGCAATTTCAGGGTGTCATACCTGAGTGACCGATTCCTCTCTCCTTCTCAAGGCTGGGGTCCATATTTGCTGGGGTCCATATTTAGAGTTGGTCTTCGATTAGACCTTAACCTGATCCAATCCATCTAATTTATACCTATACTTAAGTTATTAAAGAGAGTCAAAAAGAGGTTGAGAGATCTAAGAGGAAAGGAAGAAGTTAATGAGTTAGGGGAGATGTTAGCATGTTAGAAGCATTGACTACAGAATTTTAAGAATGATCTTATGGGCTTTATTGGAGACAATTAAATACCTAAGAGAGTCTTTATTTTAACTATTTATATTTTTAATAATTAATTCAAAAATAAATAACTATATGTATAAAAAATAAAAGAATAATGAGGGAATTTGGATTAATTGAATGCATTAGCTGTGTAGCAGGCTGTGTGACAGTGATAAAATACATGAGACCCACAGTGATGGGTTCTATGGTTGTGGATCCCATTGCAGTAGAGCATTATTATTGATTCCACAGCCTGTTGAACAGCAATTGCATTCAGTTAAATGTCATGTCACGAAAGAAGGCATTATCTTCAGTGTTGGCCCATTGGATCCTAATTTACAGGTCATCCCATATTCAAAGGATTCATGTCTAAGTGGGTCCATTATGGATCAAAAGTCAGCTCAGACTATGAGTGCAGTTGTGTATTTTGCAGCATAGAACGAAAGTTGATGAAAAGCTTTATCAGAACTATAGAAATAAATAATGAATTGAACAGTTAAAGGTCATAATCTTTAGTAGAAGGAAGCTTCCAGTCTTCCACCAAGTGTGTGGAGGAATAAATTAAAGATTTGCATAAATTTGATGTGTACTAGCTAGGCACTTCTCTGAAAATAAAAAATACAGCCAGTCTCTTATGTTGGGACCCATGTGATGTGGGCCCTGACCTCCATAGAGAAAGTACAGCCGTATGGCCTAAGACCCAAGACAAACAGTAGTAGCCTTCAAAGATTTTTTTTTTCTCCCTCATTCATATGGAATTAAGAGTGCCCAATTTTAGACAGTTTTTAGTGGTATAGCCTCAGTAGCTAGGAGGATGAGAATTTCTAAAATGGGGGAAGAGCGTCCAACATCCAATGATGCAAAGATGCAAATAGCTCAAATGGACCAACAGCACTGAAGATATGGCCATTGTAGATCTAGAAGTATTATCCACCACCCATGGAATGGACACTGAACTTATCTGTAATCCTTCAGTTGTGGCTGAAAGAGAGTGTGTCCAAGGAAGATTTGTGATTATCCACCTGGAGAAACTATACCCATTGAATTGAATGATGGATCTGGAAATGGTAGACAGCCCAACTGACTGGAAATGGCACTGAACAGAATGGAATGGCAGAACAGGATTCATGTATCCGACCTTATATAGAGTTGGGTCAAGGCTGATGATGATGATATTGGTATGGCTGATTGGGCATATTGAATTTAAGCACATGTTTGGTTATGTCGTCTGTTCGAGGTGTGATGTGTTTGAATCCATTGGACCCACTGTAGTGATTCAAACCACATGCATGGTTTGAACCACACCACATTTTATAAGTAATTGTGTAATGTGATGTGAATGTGATAGCAAAATTTCAAACAATATACTTCAGTCAAAACAATAATCATTCAATTTATTGTGGCATGAATAGAAGAACTACAAGATTTTATCATAGAAAGAAATAGGCGATGCTTCCTGAAGCAGAACCATCATCTATAAATGATTTCAGAAAACACCCCACCCTAAGGGTGTGTTTGGTTTGAAAGAAAAGGTAGGGAAAGGTAGGGAAACCTATGCAGTATATAGGTTTTTCTACCTTTCCTTACCTTTTCTTTCAAACCAAACACAGCCTGCCTAATGGGTGTGATGTATTCTGGAACCAGTTGATCTACAGAATATCCACTACAGAACACTCTTAGTCATAGACTTGCCCTTGTGGTGTGAATTGAACCACAAGATTTTATCAGGGAAAGAAATAGGCCACGCATGTTGAAACAGAACTATCATCGTCTACCAACGATTTCAGAAAATGCTAGACCAAAGTATACCTAATGGGTGCGATATGTACTGAAACCAATTGATCCACGGGATATCCACACTACAGATCATACATAGATATGCTCCGAATACTGTTTCAATTTTGTGCTGATCTTGGCACTGATACTACTTTTCTGGTAATTCACCTTCGCTCTACTGCCCTTTATTGCAGTTGGAATATATTGAAAAAAAAAAATGGGGAACGAGAGTTTAAGCAAGAGTTTGTTAACCGCTAAAATATGTGCTGAAATGAATTATAGAAGAGATTCCGAACTTAAAAATGAATTAAATAAATGGGTATAGTTAAGTTGGTATTTAACCATTTATATGATAAAATTCTTAGGCTGTGTTTGATTGCACTACAAATCTTGCCTGGGTGCAAAATTTGTACTTGGTTCAGTTTTTCTTTTGCTTGTTTATAATTATAGTTTGCATTCTTACCTGATACAAAATTTGTCTTTTTTTTTTTATTCTTTTAGACTTACCGGAAATGCAAATTTTGTGTCACCACCTTGCTCCTACCTTATTCCTGCCACTCCAGATCTCCTACCCAAAAATTCTTCCCACAAGACATTACAGGCATGTATTGAAAACATCTCTCCATGAATGACAAGGGAGATATTCCCAAGATTGTAGTTCTGTGGGTAGGGATGTCCTCCTAGCTTAATTTTCTATCATTTATAGTGGTAACTTCATTTTATTTTTCAAAACAAATAAAATAATGTCAAATTTGAAGCAAAAAATAAATTAGAATTTAAATCTTCTGCAGTCACATGCATGTATTTACACCAGTGTAAATGAAATTGGTACTGCAACCAAAGCCGTCAGTGTAAAACAATAACCAAAAAAATAAGAGAAAAATATTATTGTGTTCAATGTTGTGCAGAGAGAAGATCCAGACCAATGTTTTTTAAACCGACCCAATAATGCACTTTCCTTCCTAGGTGATTCGTCAGTGGTTTAACCATTTGGATCAAATAGTTCAACCCATCATATTATAAATTACATGATAAAATATAAAAAAAAAAATTATTCATCATGTTATAATGTGATTTTTGTTAATGATGAAAATGGCTAAAAGTATCAAAAAAATGCAACTAAAATGTCTAACCTATGACCCGCTTTTTTTTGGTAAAACACCTATGACCACCAACCAGTTCAAACAATCTAACGGTTCAACTAGTTAGGTCACCAGGTCATTGAGAAAGTAAATGGTTTTTGGAATATTAGTGTAAAGACACTTGCTATGCATATGAGTAAGGGTGTCAATGGAGTGGTTTTGGACCGGACCCGTCCAGTCCAAAATCAATTTGGACGGATTGGACGGACCAAGAAGACATTGGACTAGACCAATCCGGTCCAAAATATTTATTAGATTGGACTGGACCTGGTCCATCTGTATGGGTTCAGTTAAATTAAGCCAATATCTGGTCCATTGATCTAAGATAAGAATATAGGTGTCAATGGACCAGGTTTGGTTGAAACCAATTTAAATTAAAACGAATTTGAATAGATTGAATGGTCCGGATATTGAACTAGATCGGTCCAAAATATTCATTGGATTGAATTGGAACTCGTCCATTTGTAATGGACTCACATTGGACTGGATCGGATTGGACCAAGTCCAGTCCAGTTGACACCCCTACATATGAGCAAGTAAATGTAAAGATATAAATCATATAATATTGATCTTATATGATATGATACTCATTTAACCTTTATAACATAGCAAATATCAGCACTATATAGAATTATAAATAAACACTTTGGGAGTAAAACGAACCCAAAAATATGCCTATCCGACCATAGGTTGCAAGCATGGTTTTCAGAACCAGACCGGACCAAACAGTTGGAGTGGAAAAACCGAAAACCAATCATCTGACAGGTTCCGTTTTTCCCTAAAACCATTGATTTTGGTCAGCAAACCGCTGAACCGGCCAATTAACCATTCGTACGGCTTCGACCATTTTTCAATTTTTTAATTTTTTTTTTGTCAGACGACCCAGTAACCGGATCCCTGACCGGTTCAGTCGCCGGGTCAGTTTTAAAAACCATGGTTGCAAGCACCGACCCAGATCGATCCAAAACCATCTAATAAAAGCAAATAGCCCAAATCTCTACATTTTAAAACATCCGAGTAAATAAGAATGAAAAGCTCCAAAGGAACCCGCCTGATGATTACAGTCAATGGACAAGGACAAGCTCTATATCCTCTGCTTAACCTTCACATGGGCTAGAGTTTAATGGTGTCAATAGATAATTTGAGAAGCTGTGATATTAACAGAAAATGCTTACAACAGATCGGAACTCCACCCCTTGCGGCCAGAACCAAGATTTGGATAGATATTTATGATAGAAAAATATAAAGCCAATTTAATTTCGGGTTGGGCTAGGGTTGATGCCTTGGTCAATCCGACCCAAATAGTATCTCACATCAACTTGATGGAATTGGAAGCACGTGTTTTTCTGCTCTTGCAAGCATCTTTGCACTGGTCTAGGGAAAAACTACATTTTGAATTACATTGAAGTTCACCTTGTTTTGAAAAAATACACATCCAAGAAGACTTTTTCGCTGATGTGGCATTAAAAATTTAAAAGAAAAAAAAAACGTATTGGAGACCCCCCCAAAAAAAATCACATCCTCCGTTAACAAAAGAACTGCAATAAAAGGAAAGAAAAATGAAAGAAGAAAAAAAAAGGATGAATTAAGAATCTACTCCCAATCCCCCACCAAAAAAATGGAAAGCCACTGGGTTCTTGTCAGGTTATGAAGTTATGAAATGTCATAGAAACATGTAAATTCAAAAAAAAAAAAAAAAAGAATCAGAATAACGAGCACACACAGAGAATGTATAATTAAAGCAATCCATTAGTTAACAATTATATATGATTCATTCATTAAAATCAAAATCTGTTACACTGTCATTCTATCCCAGTCTCATGAGTTTGTTTGTGGTTTAGGATTGAAGGCGCTTGACCCTACTTACTCAATGTAAACTATCGCATTTCTTACCCAATCAGGGAAAAAAACTCCAACCTCAGCCGCTTGACCCTACTCTACTTTTTTGCTCGGTTTTTCATCACCGCTGCTTGTACGATCCTCTTCTTGTGTTGAAGCAGCCTCAGTCTTAGATTCGTCAAACTCCAACAACTATACAACACCAGAAAATAAACTCAGTATTAAAACTCAATAAGCAATAAATCCTAAAAACTGCCACATCAAGAGCATTCCAATATGCATTGCCACTTGTTATTTGTCAAAGGCTAATCTTTCCGACTTAATTTTTTATTTTTTTATGAGTTCAAATGCTTCCAATAATGTAGCTGAAACCAAATAAAACTGGATTAAAACAAGAATATTTTCCTCAGTATAAAGCAATCTAACTTGTACAGCATCAAGAAATCACTTTACATCTTTTGGGCAGAAGCCTGGAAGTAAACCCTCATTCGCTTGTTTTTTTTTTTGACAAAATTCCAGAAGTATTGGTTTTGAGCGGAACATTGCTTGGTGTGATGGTTAAAATCTCTAGTTGACAAGCATGTAAACACAGATTCTAGTCTGAATTGCTATTTCGTGCAAAATATAGTGGTGGTTAGGTCTGTATTAAGTCCACTCCTCCCAAGACCGATAATTAGGACCAGACCTTTTTAGGAAATAAATTGTATCAGTAACAAAAACTGATATTCTGACAATAAAAACTCGGAGGATTAGTTTTGAAAAGTTCTGACAATAAAATCTGGTAAAACAGTAACCCTATACCCAAGACCAAATAGTTCAGATAAGGCTCCATGGGATTGATCTTCATGTAGTTAGCTCTGATCTTCATCATGTAGTTAGCTCTGTGTTTCCCAAAATGTCAATGTCTACTGTTCATACTTATCAATCATAACATCCTAACCACTAACCAGTTACCCACTTGCCCACCCAGAGTAGAAATTCAGCTGGAGGACATCACAACAAAGATAGGATGAATCGATTCAATGCAGCCAGAGGCCCAGAGCTTAACTTTGAACAAAAAAATTGAGCCAGTAAAAAAACCTCCCACTGGGACCTTGGTCTAGGAAGACCAGAAATTGAGCTCAATCAATAATCAATATAGCCACAAACTGGTCCAAAAGCAGCATCAGTATAACAGACATGTAGATGTAGTTTTCCACAAAGCAAGTATCTACCCAGGGCAACCAAATCAATGGTAACAGAAAAGAAAGAAACAAAGAGAAAGAAACTTCTAAGGTACTTGTAAAGAATGATCCACCATTATGATCCAACACCTTATTGATATTTCATGGGCATGGCTTAAGGCCTAAGGACATAAACAATTGTAAGCTGGTATGCTATGGCTTGTAAATACTATTATCACATCTTAGTGCGTGGATAGAAATGTTGCAGATAAGTAAGTCAAGGTAAATAGAGTTAAAAGAATAAAAAGATTAACAGATGAAAAACATATAGGTGTAGAACAAACCGGCTTGACTTCCCCATTCCAAATGCAATGAATAGCCACAAATCCAATAACGGCTGGTACAATATACAGAAGCGCAGGCTGAAAGCACAAAGAGAAAAACTGTAAGATAATAGACGGCAGAATAAAAGTTCATCCCACCCCCACCCAACCACCCCCAGTCCCTTCTATGGGTACAAAAGGATGCTCATCATTTGATACAGAATATTTAAGAATGTATTAGGCCATGTCCTTTGATTAAGGATAAATTGAATATGGAATTCAAAAGCTAAAATAATTCAAAAATATAACAGAAAAATGAAGAAAACGGATCTATACAAGTTACCTGTGCAGCTTGAAACCAGTTCATCACAATAATTGTTAGAATTAGACCAACTGTGTATCCAAAAAATGCACTCCTGAAATAACGGTTCTCTTTCCCTCTAGATACATCAAAACGCAATGCCAGTGCAACAAATATACCTTTAGGAAGGTGAAAAACAAGAGTAAATGTTAACAAAGTTTTCCTCTTTTCATCTTACTGAATATGAAACCAAAATCTAATCACTAAAAGCACATTAGAATCAACTAAGCACGACTAAGGTGTAGACTCAGCATTTTAGAATTTTAAATAGTGAAGGGCAATATTAAGTTCAAAAGTAACATGCCTAAACCAATTAAGGTTATACTTTTTTTTGGTAATTCCAATTAAGGTTATGAATGACCACAAAGTTATAAAACTTTGCAAATAGTATGGCTGATTACCCATCTATTTGTATTACTTTTTAGTAATGATAAACATAAAATAAATCTATAAACAATAAGGACAACAGTACTTCTAAACTAAAAGGACAAAAATAAGTGTAACCATCACGATGCATATAGGACAAAAGGTTTCCTAATCAGGTCACAAGTAGGAAGATTTCTTACCCAACGTCACTTATTTTTAACATGGACTAATCATTGGCTGATCCAATGATTAGTTCATCAGATTGCAGGTCCCTTAATTTAGATTAGCCCACAAGTCCACTCCCTTGGTCCGTATCAGCTCTATGCATAATCTTGCATTGGCAGTTTACTTGATTAATTTATTCATTCACACAATTCTTCTATTTAAAAAGAAATAAAGGAGGTAGAGGAAAAAACAAGGAAAAAACAGGGAGGTAGAGGAAAAAATGTACTAGTAACCCATCGCTGTCCAAAAACGGTGGTCCAACAAAATAAAGAAAAAGAAAATGTACCAAGGGAATTATCCAAGAGTGGTCCATACTTTGGTAATTGGCACCACGTGTGAATTTTAAAATAAGCTCACCCATATTCAAAAATGCATGGTGTGAGGGGTGCTCATCAATCCAAATCCTACCGCAATCTACGTACATTCCTAATTTCCTAATGCATGGGCTCTTTCAAATGTCAAAATGCTTTTTTTCTGTTCAAGGAAGGCTAACCACTTGGACCACAACAGCATTGCAACATCCAGGTGACAAGGCATGGAGCAGTAAGAGTATCTTTCTGCTGTTCAAACCGAGTAGCAATTATGATACTAGGAGTGCAACTTGGGCCGGCATGGTTGAGCATTTCATAAAATTTGAAGGGGCATGGACAGATGGACTATAAGGGCCCAGGTAGATGCAGTGGAAATTCTTCAAATTAGGTACCAATCTGCACCCTAGCACCAACAGGAAAAAAAGACTGATCTTACTAAATTGAAAATGCTTCTACACTGTAGAAGCATGCAACTAGATTGTCCTTTAAAAAAGGCCATTACCCAATATTGGTCCCAGCTATCTAGGGTCTTGGGAGTAAACTGGGCAAGGTCTAACCTTTGGCATTTTTTTCACACAAAGTAGCCACACTCAGGCTCAAACCATGTGCTCACTCTTGCCAGACCGAGATTTTACAATTACCAACAAGATTGCCCTTTACAATCATCAAATAAATCCTAGATTGTCCTTCATCTACATGAGGTTTAGCTAAATTTAGCCCAAACATCTGTGGTAGCAGACCTCTGAGGAAAGAACATTTCAAATTGTTCTGAAAAGCATGATTCAAATGCATTGGCAGCAAACATAAGACTTGAATGACTTACCAGGGATTACAATGTCACCAAGTCCAAGCATGGAATACGGCCGTGCAGAATCTGCTGTTGGGAACAAAAGCTATAGAGAAGGAACAGGAACATGCAATTAGATAAAGCAATCCAATAGCACTTTCATTTTTTTATTATAGATAAAATAAATTAAATATTCAACAGCATTTACAGGTTTGGAAGTGATGGTTTCAAGTACTTAGAAGAACTGACCTTTATTGGGGCATCAAAAGATTTTGCAACACTAACCATCACAGGAGTAAAGAAGACCCAAAAGATATCATATACGAAGAGTCCAGCCTGTAATTGCAGAAATAAATGGCAAATACAATTATAACGAATTATCTTTAAGAGAAAACATGGAAATGCATGCATAAGAGCAAAAAAGGAAAAGGAAGTGGAAAACTATCTCATTGACTAAACAATAATGGTAACTTCATGGACAACTAAGATAAAGCAATACCCTTCAAATAAGAAATTCAGTCAACAATTTAACCAGAAAATGAAGAAAAGAACCAACCATTATAGAGAAAACAAAGGAATTGAAACAGATAGAAACAACCAACATTGGGGAACAGCTCAAAAAAGGTCAAGCATAAATTCTGCACAGTCGCATAACCAAATCGAGATAGAATGTGCATAACTAGTCTCCCATATGGCTCTTAACTACACCAACCAGCAGACCCAGAAACCCCAATAATAAACACCCAAATGCAGTGTGATTCTCTCATGAACATCCTGATAGCATTAACTCAATTACATAGATCATATCATTTAATCAATAATTCTGTGAATATTGTTAAAGATTTCTCAACCAAATAGCAACAAAATCTTCATTCTAGCTTCCAAATTTCAGTAATTTTGAAAATCTTCCTTAGAATTTATTGTACCAATTTTTTCCATATAACATATTATTATATATGGCACAAAAAGGATACGAAGGCCAGGCTGTTGTTAATTGAAGATTAAAACAGGGTATATATTAAAACCAAATGCTCTCCAAAAAAGCATTCTCAAATCTCAATAACTTACATAACCAAGACAATATTAAGATATATGAAGAATGGTGACAAACGAGATGATGAAACATATTCAACATATTGTGCATGGCTGGTTAAGAGGGAGTATCACATTCAATCACTGCAAATAAGTAACCGAATATATCATATTCAACATATATCTGTGTGTGTGTGTTTCCAGTTCTTAAAAGCAGACAAATGACTCAATGAACATGTAACCGAATACCCAGGTTCTTACCAAGAGAATGGCACCAGTTTTAAATGATCCAAGAGAAAGCATTTCAATACCCTGAGGAACAATTTTATAAACACCAATTAGATAGCATATATCAATTGCTCTATTGAACCAAATGCAAGAAACTGAAAATAATGAAGCATACCCAAACCAAAGACGACCAGGCAATACCAAAATGATCCAGAAGATAATTAAATGGTTAGCCATATACAGTATTGCCATCAAGATTGATATCAAAAAAATTTTTTTTGATGAATAAAGATTGATATTTTTTATTTTAGATTGGTATCAAAATTAAACATATGATCAAGAATCATCAATGGGAGAAACATTGAGAATATTAGCCATTCTTAAATGCCTAACCATCAATGTTCAGGGAACCAACCAATCAATGAATGATGGATGTAAGGATAATGCACAAGCTTGTTTTTCTTATTATTAATAAAATATCTTTGATAGTTACTGATAAAAAAATGGATATAGGAACAATAAGAAGACTGGAAGAACATTAAGTTTTACTGATGTTGATGATGAAGAAATTGATACTAATGTAAAACCAAATTAACATCAATATCCTGCAGTAAAAAAGAGTGATAAAATGATATTTCTGAAACTCAAAGGTTTGCCCAGACTCAACCCTTATTAGGTAGCTACCGGTACAGAAGGGTGGAAAAATTCTTTCGGCTACTCTGGAAAAAGATACGAAGCGGTTCTGAAGAGGAACAAGAGAGGCTGGTTTTTCACAGTTTAAGAACACTTTGGCATTAAAGAAAAGCAGATGATTTGCATGCCTCAAGGTCTGAGGAAACAAGGGTGGGCCTCCTTTGCTGGCAGTCTTCAATCTTTCCTCTTGAAAGTTGAGAGTGAGGCAGCAGAAGAATCACCGAAAGGAAGCAACTCCTCCTCCCAGTGGTTACCTAACACCAACCTGGACCAGACCCCCATCTGTCAAGAAGTAATGGTAGCAAGCTCAACCGTACGTTGGAGATTAACAGTTAAAGAATGGAGGAAAATTTGGGAGCAAAGAATGGTTCTAACAGTTGAAAGGGAAGTAAAGGACTGGACAAAAATCCTAGATGCAGTGGCACAAAAGTTAAAGTTGGAAGGTGATGCTATACTATTGCCTTTCTCTGAGAAGAAAGCTATCCTGGAAGTTGACGTTCAGAAGTGGAGCTTCAACACGATACAGATCGATGGTGGATTGGTACAGATACAAAAATGGATCCCAATCTGTAATGAAATCGAACCAGAAGAAGGTAGCTTTCGGATTAAGTTGCTAGAACTTCATTTTCACCTCTGGAATGAAACAACTTTTGAAAAAATAGCAAAAACCTTGGGTGGAGTAGTGTTGGAGATAAACTAGAGGAGCTTGCGAGCAGTGGAACTTAGAGTTGCAGGATTGAAACCAGAACAAGTGCCCCGTTCGATTGAGATATGCTCGGATGGTGCCTGGAACAAAGTTTGGATAGCCTCAGAAGCTGAAGCGTCGCTTTGGGGAAGACGAACAGCTGAAAAGGGAGATGCTGAGGTGGCCGGTTGGAGTACACGTGGCTTTCAGGGGCTGAAGAAGACTGGTACAATGAAAACAGAAGGGAAACAGTCGCAGGAGGTTAACCAGTCCCAAAGCACTCCATTTAAAGCAATTAATTCAATTTTTTTTTGAACTAAAGACTTTTGGCTATGGTCGACAGTCCTAAGCTGATGTGGCAAGAAGGGGTTTGGGTTCGGATGGTAATAACCAGGGCGCACACTCTGAGCTGGTTCGAAGATTGGGTGAGCCAGATAGCATAAACACTCTTAGAGACCCACGGGAAAGAAAGAGGGAGATGATAGATGAAAAATACCATCTATCCCATCTATCATCTTCCAAAACTGCACTGGCCGAACTGGAACAAAAGGAAAAATGCCGAACAGAGAGAGAAACTCGATCTCTATGTTGGGTCCCTCGACTGGGTGTTAAGGAACAGGAAAGTAGGGCAGCAGATCCCCCTAATCCGCGCTATCTGAGGGACAAGAAAGAAGAGAGGGATGTAGAAGACCAAGGGTGGATAAGCTGTGGTTCAGACAGTGACTTTGAGGAGGAGAGTTCAGACGACATCTCAAGTTTTGGAAGCTTGGAAGATGATCGATCTCAAGAGGACCATAACAGGGAGTCCCTAAACTTGGACCTATTCCATGGAGATTTGATGGGAGCACAAGAAGGGAACGAGGAGGCAGAGATGCACAACACAGAGGCTGAAAACAGAGAGACTCACAATCAAAGAGGTGGGGGGCAATTCTGGTTCCCAGAACTTGAAAAGCCTCTCTCAAGCGCTAGTGTTGTACGGAAAACCGAGGTGTTAGCTGACGTTAACCCAGAACTGAGCAAGAATACATCACAGAGTAGTAAACAATTGGGTAAGGGGAGCAGTCGTGAAAACAGAATGACGTGGAATATTTCCCTCCAAAACAAGGAGACAGAAAACTCCAATTTTGACACACAGGGCTTGACAACCATCTGTCCGCCTACAATCCCAACTCCCTTTGCCCAGCCGAACCCAGGTAACCCTGCTAACCCTGTTCATTTAGCTTTTGCTACTGATGCGGTTTCTGTTTCTGTTGTTCCAGATTCCATTCCCAGTCCAGTCTCAGAAGCCCATGAGAAGGAGGCCACACTGAGTCCTCAAGGAAAGAAGGGGGGAGAGGTGAGGATGGAAGGAACTTTAAGGGAAGAAAGAATATGGGGAACCATTGAGAGCATAATGGGTGAAATCGAGAAAAATAAGCTACAAAGGAGAGTTACAAATGGGTCTGAGCTGGTGTGCAATGAGGAGGAGGAGGAGGTTAGAATGGAGGAGAGGACTAGTTATGGAAAGAACATAAATGAAAAAGGGAAGGAGACCAGGAAGGATGATTTGATAGCTGAATTTGTTGGAAAGCTGGGGTGTAAGCTAAAGAATCTAAATGATCTTAAAGTTTCCCTAATAAAAAGAAAGGAGGAGAGCAAGATTAAGAAAAGAAAATTGAGTGAAGTGGAGAGATTAAAGAGAGATATCGAGGGGATAATAAGTTTGGGGTGAGAGGGGATAGAAGGAAAGGATTCAAATAGATATCTGGTGGTTTTTTAGGGTTAATTCTAAAGTTGGGATGAGAATTCTAAGCTGGAATGTGAGGGGATTGGGTAATGCAAGGAAGAGAGCAACTATCAAAGAAGTAATTAGGAAGTTCAATCCAGATGTAGCGTTAATCCAGGAGTCCAAGAGAATGGACTTTGATAGTAGATGGGCAAGAAGTGTCTAGAGTTCTAAAGGGATAAAGTGGGTGGCTACTCCATCTTGGGGAGCCTCAGGTGGGATCATAACATTGTGGAAGGAAGATGTGGTGGTAGGTTTGGAAGAACTGATAGGGGATCATTCAATTTCTATGAAATTTAGGCAGGTGGAAGATGGTTTTGAATGGGTACTAACAAAGGTATATGGCCCCAATGACTATAGGAAGAGGAAGAGGTTATGGGAAGAATTGAGTGATATTAGGGGCCTATGGAAAGGACCTTGGTGGGTGTTTTAAGGAATTCCCAATCCAAAGCAATATCTACACTTGGTCCAACCCAATCTGCTCTAAGTTAGATAGATTCTTGTTCTCAACAGATTGGGAGGAGCATTGGGGAACCTAAATTCTAGAGCACTCCCTAGACTCACTTCAGACCATTGGCCTATAGTGTTGTGTAAGAAGGACTTTAAGAGGAGGTGGACCTGCTCCCTTTAGGTTTGAGAATATGTGGTTGATCCATCCGGGATTCATAGAGAAGATCAAAGAATGGTGGGAACAATACAATCCATCAGTTGAATGGGAGGGGATGAGATTCCACAAAAAGATTCAATTCCTAAAATCTCAAATAAAGGAGTGGAACCGTCTGGAATTTGGAAGAGTGGAGGAAAGAAAGAAGATTTTAATTGAGCAAACTGAGGAACTGGACTTGAAGGAGGAAAGGTGTTGAGACACAAGTAAAGGGAATACAAGTGTACAAGAAAAGGCAATGTCAGCCTTTAAGTAATGTAACTGGCAACCAACCACTAGAACAAACTAAATAACAAGCTGGACAAGTGGAGAGGCTGATATAACAGAATTGTAACAGAAGTGTATAAATAAGGAAAGGAAGCCAGACAAGGAATTATTGATTTTGGGAATACAATCTCTCTCCCTCTCTCTCTTTCTTTCTTCTTTCTCTCTCTCTCGTTCAGGAGGCTGGATTCCTCAAAAAAGTCCCTGAGTTAGGCAGTTCCTAACAAGTTGGTATCAGAGCCAAGATGCCAAGCACAAGGTTGTCCACGATGGAGAACAGGGTCGACAACGTGGAAGGAGAAATGCAAAGATTATCGACTGACGTCAAAGAAATCAAAGAAAGCTTTGCATCCTTGCTTGAACTAGAACATACACCACCAGCACTGATTCGGGAAGGGCAGGAAGAATGCAGTGACACCAGTCATCGAAGCGGATCAAGAACGGCAAGAATCGAGTTTCCCGTCTTCGCAAGGGGAGATCCCACATTCTGGCTTCCGCGAACAGAAAGATATTTCGATTACCACGATATGCAAGGACCTGATCGTGTTCCATTAGCTTCCGCACACCTAGAAGGAGAGGCGATCACCCGGTACCAGTGGTACCGGCGACGGCACCCAAGAGCCACATGGTTGGACTTCATCGATGCCTTAACCATGAGATTTGGTCTCGACCTTTGAAAACTATGATGAAAGCCTCGCTAAGCTACGACATACTGGCTCCGTCCAAGATTATCAGATGACATTTGAAAGGTTAGCTGTGTGCGTGCAAGGGTGGCCAGAAAATGCACTTGTCAGCAGTTTTGTTGGTGGACTCAGGGAAGAATTGCGGCTGGAGGTGAAAGCCATGCATCCCACCACCGTTCTTGACGCAGCAACCTTAGCTCAACTCCATGAAGACAAACTGAATCAAGCAAGGAGAACTAATCGACCTTTGGGAGCTGCGGTCAGACCAGATATACCGAATCCAGAACAAGGTATCTTGGGTAAACCGGAGTCCAAACCAGGAGTAGGAATCACGGGCAAGGACGCCAACTCTGGTTCAGGCCCCAGCTCAGCCAAGAGGTTAACTTGGGCTAAGATGCAAGCCCGACGGAAAAAGGGCCTTTGTTATGCATGTGGAGACAAATTCGGACTGGGCCATCACTGTAAGATCCCGCAAGTTCTCTTCCTTCAAACCGAAACCGAAAACGTTAAGCAATCAACAGACATTGAAGAGCCAGTGCACAACCAAGAATGGGGGCAATGGACAAAGGAATACCCGGAAGTATCCCTGCAAACCTTGACCGGCCTTGCTTCCTCTCAAACTATGAGTAACCGGACTGGTACAAGGGTGCCATGTGTCGGTTCTGATAGACAGTGGCAGCATTCTCAATTTCATTACCCAAACATTGGTCAGACAACTAGGGATTCCGGTCCAAACATGTACAGCATTCCGGGTGCACGTAGCTAATGGGAGCAACTTGGTGTGCGACAGTACGTGCACAGGATTAAAGATGAAGATACAAAGGCACGAGTTCAAGGTAGATCTACATCCCCTGAAAATTAGTGGAGCATATGTAGTTCTCGGAGTCCAATGGTTAAGGCAACTAGGGCCGGTGATATGTGATTGGGCCCGTCTCACCATGGATTTTCAAGTGGGCAGCTCAGATGCATATTCAAGGACAGTTGTCCAAGGGTCCAGGACCCATTAGTCTCGCCACCCTAAGAAAACAGGCAGCAAACCCAGCCCACATCATTTTAATGCAGATAGACTCCCACGGGAACGGCCCAATTCTAGCCCAAGGAAGTAATTCTAGCAAATCCGAAGAAGCCCACATACAACTACAGTCGCTACTTCAAAAGTTTTTAGTGATCTTCCAAGAGCCTAAGGAACTACTACCGAAACGTGCCCATGATCATTGCATTCCATTGCTGCCCGGAACGGCACCCACAAATGTAAGGCCCTATCGTTACCCCTATTTTCAGAAACTAGAGATTGAGAGACAAGTGCAAGATATGCTTGATAAAAAAATTATACAACCCAACCAAAGCCCATTCTCCTCACCGGTATAACTTGTGAAAAAGAAGGATGGGACATGGCGGTTTTGTATAGACTATAGGGCCCTGAACAACATTACTATAAAGGATCGATTTCCCATACCAGTAATCGATGAACTACTAGATGAACTCGGCAGAGCCACCATATTCTCTAAACTAGACCTGAGATCGGGATATCATCAAATTCGGGTCCATGAGGGTGACATCCATAAGACTGCCTTTACACAAGGGGCATTATGAATTTTTGGTCATGTCGTTTGGGTTGACCAATGTGCCAGCTATGTTCCAAGCACTTATGAATGACATATTTCAACCCCATTTGCGCAAATTTATACTCGTTTTTTTTATGATATACTTGTATATAGCGCTACATGGGACGAACACCTAGTACATCTACAAATCACCTTGGAACTACTAAGGACTCATAAACTCTTTGCAAAGGAGTCAAAGTGCGCATTTGGACAGACGCAAGTACACTACTTAGGGCACGTAGTCGAAAACGACATTGTAGCAGCAGACCTAGAAAAGATCTCAAGCATGATAGATTGGCCCCAACCTCAAAATGTTAAGGAGTTACGGGGCTTCTTGGGTCTAACAGGGTACTACCGGCAATTCATCAGAGGGTATGGACTAATTGTTGCCCCCTTGACAAGTTTACTTAAGAAGAATGGTTTCTATTGGACTAGGGAGGCCCAACAGGCCTTCGAGATGCTCAAAACAATTGTCTCGTCTCCACCGACGCTCGCACTTCCAGACTTCTCAAAGGACTTCATCATTGAATGTGGTGCGTCAAGCCAAGGAGTAGGTGCGGTCCTCATGCAAGAAGAAAGGCCACTAGCGTTTTTCAGCAAAGCAATGATAGCACAGAAATGGGCCAAGTCAATATACGAACGTGAACTGATAGCAACTATTCTCGCAGTTCGGAGGAGGCGGCCCTACCTTCTAGGGAGGAGGTTCATCATACGAACTGACCACCATAGCCTGAAATTTCTGTTGGAGCAGTCCGTACTATCCCCAGAACGGCAGCGATGGATAGCCAAATTACTCGGCTACGATTATGTCATTAAATACAAGGCAGGGCACACTAACAAGGTGGCGGATGCACTGTCACGCCAACCACAACTATTTCCATTACTTCTCACGGGTCCAACATGTTCCATCATGAGTCAGTTAAGGGAAGAAGCTGAAAGACACCCACAACTGAACAAGCTGCGTTCACAGGTCCAAGAGGACCCTACTAGCCACCCAGGGTACACAGTGCAGAATAACTTGTTGTATAAACGCCAAATGGTGATACACAGTGCAGAATAACTTGTTGTTGTATAAACACCGAATAGTGATACCACAGGATTCAGCCCATATTCAGTAGCTTCTGGAAGTGTTCCACTCATCACCAGCAGAAGGACACTCAGGGATTTTGCGCATTTACAAGAGACTAGCCACCCAATTCCACTAGAAAGGCACGTGGAATTCGGTCCAGAAATTCATAGCCGCATGCGTCATTTGCCAGAATAACAAGGCTAATACCCAGTCTCCAGCAGGACTGCTACAACCACTCCTAATTCTTACACAAGTGTAGGCGGATATATCCATGGACTTCATAACGGGGTTTCCCCTTTCCTATGGCAAGTCCGTCATTCTTGTAGTGGTTGATAGATTCACCAAATACTGCCATTTTCTCCCTCTTTCCCACCCCTTTACAGCTTCAATGGTGGCTGAGATTTTTACTAAGGAGGTGGCACGACTGCATGGTACCCCTAACTCTATTGTCTCAGACCACGACCCAATTTTTATGAGTCGTTTATGGGCAGAACTTTTTCGACTACAAGGAGTGAAACTCTTCAAATCTACCAACTACCATCCTCAAACAAATGGGCAAACTAAGGTGGTCAACCGGAGTTTGGAAACCTATCTAAGGTGCTATGCAGGGGATAGGCCACGTCAGTGGCTCAAGTGGCTTCATTGGGCGGAATGGTGGTACAATACCAATATCACAATGCAGCAGGAATGACTCCCTTCCGGGCTCTATAATGGATGGGACCCACCTCCCCTACTCCCATATGAGAAAGGGTCTACAGCAATAGCAGCAGTGGAACACCAACTCCTCTAGCGAGATTGGGTGTTACAAGATCTCAAATCCCACCTCCGTCGAGACCAACAATGGATGGCGGACTCTTACAACAGAAAGCATAGGCTGGTCCAGCACCAGATTGGGGAGCAAGTCTTCCTTAAACTACAACCATACAAGCAAGTTTCAGTAGCAGGCCACAGGTGGAACAAACTGAGCCCAAGGTACTACGGCCCATTTCGGATTGTGGAACGCATTGGGTTTGTGGCATACAAGCTTGACCTTCTAGCAATATTAAAATTGCACCCTGTATTCCATGTATCTCTATTAAAGAAATGGCCAGAAACAGGAGCAGTAACAACAACCACCCTCCCATCATTCTCGAAAGATGGCCAAGTTCAAACTAAGCCCACCTAGATAACAGATTTCAGGTGGATATGCAAAGGGAATCACATCGAACCAGAGGCATTGGTGGTATGGTCAGGTCTCCCGCTTGAGGATGCAACTTGGGAACCTTACTTGGACTTACAGAATAGATTTCCACATCTTGACCTTGAGGGCAAGGTCACTTTCAAGGGAGGAGGGACTGTTGAGACACAAATAAAGGGAATACAAGTGTACAAGAAAAAGTCACATCAGCAATGTAACTGACAGCCAACCACTAGAACAAACTAAATAACAAACTGGACAAGTGGAGAGGCTGATATAATAGAATTGTAACAGAAGTGTATAAGGAAACGAAACCAGAAGAGGAATTATTGATTTTGGGAATACAATCTCTCCCTCTCTCTCTCTCTCTCTCTCTCTCTCTCTCTCTCTCTCTCTCTCTCTCCCCCTCTCTCTCTCTCGTTTAGGAGGCAAGCTTCCTCGAAAAAGCCCCTGAATTAGGCAGTTCCTAACAAAAGGAGTTCTTTTGGAGAAGAAGACAAAGGACTGAGATGGAGGGTTAGAGAGCAGTTGGAGGACCTCTTATTGCAGGAAGAGATAAGTTGGAGACAAAAGTCTAGATGTAAATGGTTGAAGGAGGGAGACAGAAACACTAGATTTTTTCACTCTGTAGCAAACACTAGAAGAAGGAAAAATATCATTTCTAAGCTAGAAGTTGATGGAATTGTTCTTTCCCAACCAGCAGAAATAGCAGAGGCTTTTGCAACCCATTTTAAATCAATTGTTACAAGGCCTCTAAATGAGAGGATTTGGGTGGAGGGGATGGAATGGCCAACTCTTAGTTTAGAAACCAAAGTGGGGTTAGAGAAAAACTTTGACTTAGAGGAGATAAAGAAAGGAGTATTTTCAATGGATAGAACGAAAGCTCCAGGCCCAGATGGATTTACAATGGAATTTTATTAGGATTGTTGGGATATTGTGAAGAAGGACCTAGTGTTGGTTTTTTGAGGAGTTCCACAGGAGGGAATCATTAATCAGGGTTTAAACTCCACATTTATTGCATTGGTCCCTAAGAAGAAAGAGGTATCACATCCAAGGGATTTCAGGCTGATTAGTTTGGTGAATAGTCTGTACAAGATAATTGCAAAAGTCTTGTCTCTAAAAATTAAGAAAGTTCTTCCAGCCATTATCACACCCAATCAAGGAGATTTTGTGAAGGCAAGGCAGATCACTGATCAAATTTTGATTGCAAATGAGAGCTTAGAGAATTTTAGGAAATCCAAGAAAAAGGGAGTGGTTTGCAAACTAGACTTAGAGAAGGCTTATGACCTAGTTGACTAGTCCTTCTTGGTGGAGGTAATGAAAAGTTTTGGTTTTGGAGACAGATGGTGTAGATGGATCTGGGGTTGTATCAGGAGTTGCCATTACTCGATATTGGTGAATGGAACTGCGGTGGATTTCTTTCCAGCCATGAGAGGAATAAGACAAGGTGATCCGCTCTCCCCCTTTCTATTTACTCTGATTGTAGATGTCCTGGGGAGACTGATACATAGAGCTGATTCTAAAGACTTAATAAGAGGTTGGAGAGTCGGAAGGGGGTTAGTACCACTTACACACTTCCAGTTTGCAAATGACACAATCCTATTTTGTGAGGGTGGGGATATAAGATGGATCAGAAACCTAAAACTGACAATACAACTCTTTGAGTAGATGTCTAATCTTAAGTGAACTTCGATAAGAGTTGTGTGGTGGGAGTGAATTTGGAGGAAAGGGAAGTAAGTGATTGTGCAGGAGTGTTAGGGTGCGCTATCTCAAAGTGGCCTATCACTTATTTGGGCCTCCCCCTAGGAGATAACTCCAAGAATGAAAGCTTTTGGAACCTGCTAGTAGAGAGATTTGAGAAAAGGCTTGCTTCTTGGAGGAAAAATTATCTTTCTCTTGGGGGGAGAATCACCTTGATGTCTACCCTTTCCAACCTTCCTATTTACTTCATGTTAGTGTTTAAGATTCCTACAAAGGTCTCCAACAGGATAGAAAAATTAATGAAGGGTTTTTTATGGGAACCAGGAATGGAGAAGAAAGACTATAGGGTGAGGTAGGAAGTGGTAAATAGGAGCAAGAAGCTAGGGGGACTTGGGATTGGGAATATCAGGAAAAGGAACATGGCATTATTAGGGAAATGGTTGTGGAGATTCCCGTTGGAAAGGGACAAATTGTGGACGAAGATTGTGGCTAGCATACATGGGCTGCATGAGAATGACTGGGATCCTGGAATTTTGGCAATGACTACTGCTACATCCCCGTGGAAAGCCATTCATGATCTGCTTCCAGTTTTCTCCCCTTGGATCAGGTACGATTTGAACTCCGGTAATCGAATAAAATTTTGGGAGCAAATTTGGGTTGGGGACCTACCCCTGAAAGACCAATTTCCATCTTTGTTTGCTTTGTCAGATTTGAAAAATGAATTCATTTCCTCCTTGGTTCCTTCTGATTCTTCTTCTGGGTTTGGGTGGAATCTGGGGTTAAGAAGGGCAATAAGGGATACAGATTTGGGGTGTATGTCATCTTTGCTAACCATCCTTGAAAATGTTTTCTTGAACCCTAGTAAGGGAGACACCAGAATCTGGACCCCTTCTTCATCCGACTCTTTCTCTTGTGCTTCGTTTTTTGAGACATTAGTCCAACCTACTACTACGCTTGGGTTGTCATTCCTAGTTAAAGAGATTTGGAGCAAACCCATTCCTCCTCGAGTTGGTAGTTTTTGTTGGGAAATTTTCCTAGAAAGAGTTAACACAAATGACTTGATTCAAAGAAAGAAGCCCAACTACTGTTTACTTCCCAATAGGTGTATTCTTTGCAAAGCTGATGGGGAAACGGGTTATCATATTATGGTTACTTGTCCAGTTACTAAAACTATTTGGGAATGGGTGTTTTCCCTTTTTGGGTATACTTGGAATCCCCCCGTGAGTGTGCAATGCTTGTTCTCTCCTTTCTTTAGTTGGCCTAAGAGAAGGGAGAAGATTATGTGGAGAAGCATCAGGGCTGCAGTGTGTCGGTCAATATGGGAAGAAAGAAATTCACGAATTTTTCCAGATAAGGAAAGAACCACAGAAAACCTAACAGATTTGATACTTTCAAGGGTTGCTCATCGGGTGAGATCAATGGAGATGTTCTCTGAATTAACTATGGCAGACATGCTAAGAAAGTGGAAAGAGGTTGCTACTTCTGTTGTGTATAAAAGGAACTGTAGTCCCACTTGGACCCCCCCTCCTATCGGATTCATAAAACTGAATTTTGATGAATGTAGCTTAAGAAATCCAAGGCCCTCTGGGATAGGGGGTGTTTTCAGGAATGAGGGGTATATTACTGCCATGTTCTCTGGGCCAATTGGAGAGGGTGACTCTCTTAGAGCCGAAATTCTAGCAGTTCTTGAAGGAATCCAAAGAGCAAGAGAGTTAAGCATTAGATGCTTAGTGATTGAGGGGGACTCGAAGGTGGTGATTAGGTGGCAGAAAGGAGATATCAATGGCTTGCAGAGCTACAGCAATGAGAAGAAAAAATTTAATTGGTTGTGTAAGGACTTAGAGGTGCAATACAGCTGGGTGAAGAGGAGTACTAACTCAATGGCTGATGATGGGTTAGCTAAGCAAGGGGTGGCTAAGGATTCTTTGTTTTGGGCACACTTTTAGTTTTTTGTTGCCATTTTGATGTTGGGGAGTTAAGATAGTTTACCTCCCCGTTTTCAGTAATTAATTTTCACAAGTATTATTCACTAATAAAGATTTCTGTTATCGATCAAAAAAAAGTGGTAAAATGAGAAAAAAAAAGGTATGAAAAGTAAATAGAATATAAAAAGCTCGCATAAATAAAAGTAATCATACACAAAAATAGCTCTCAAGTGAGCTTATATCTGGCAAAACTTTAAGAAAAGCCATAAAGTGTCTGAAACTAGCTTGCCTTGCCACACCAATGGGAATAGAGAAGAAATAAAGAACATTTACCCTACTCTTGATTCGGCCTGAAGCTCAAATCCCCACAAAATTTTCTTTATTTTTATTGGACAGAAATTTTATTTATTATCTGAAAAAAGATGTAGAAAGAGCAAATCTTCCATCGAACAATGGAGAAGACAAAACCAGGCTGGCAGCCTAGCACAGGGCATATTGCGAGAACAAATTATAAAGGCAAACTACGGAGAAGACTTCCCAGTAACTTCAGTCCTTCTAATCATGGTCTTAAAAGTGCAAGGCACACGAAAAGTGCAAGGGCCTTCGGGTGCCCAGCATGCAAGGCAAGGCATGAGCCTTTTTGAAGCAAGCACAAATTTTTGAAAAACTTTTATATTTGAAAGGTGAAAATATAAAAGTTAAAGAAAACATATAAAGCATATTCAAAGTGAAAGCGTGGAAGTTAAAGCAAACATATATGGATTGTACCCAAGTGTTTCAAGCATGTGAAACTTGCAATCTGTTTATTTATCTCCTAATTGCACAACTTCAAGTGACTAGTGTATGTTAAACATCTTATATTCCTAATCATAACTGGTTGGCCCTCCACCTCCATAAAAGTCCCTTCAGGCAAGCCCAAACAAGTCCATGCAGGGGTTTGGGGCAGCT
Source organism: Nelumbo lutea (assembly GCF_056320005.1). Taxonomy (NCBI): domain Eukaryota; kingdom Viridiplantae; phylum Streptophyta; class Magnoliopsida; order Proteales; family Nelumbonaceae; genus Nelumbo; species Nelumbo lutea. The sequence goes on from NC_142690.1 coordinate 13,298,611, forward strand.
TACAGATTTTTGGGCTGTATGGGCTGGTTTTGTGATTTCAGTCATACTTCATTCTATTTTAGGATTACAGATCAGATATTGATTGTATTAGGGCCCAATTGGGAGGGATGGGCTGAAGATTCAGCTAAGCTTGTTCAGCTGCTTTGAAGCGCTCCAGATAAGCTATTCAAAGAAGCTGAAGCAGACAACCCTTCAAACAACTGACAGCTGATTTGATCTCTCCAGATTTTTCACCAAACAAAGTTTATAGACTATCCATGAGGGGCCCACCTCAGAAATCCAGAAGCCACTACTCTTCAGCCCTCTCAAATCGGCACTTACTGTTGTTTCTTCAGTGAAAACTTTGCTATTGAGATCCTATTGGCAAGAAATAAGGCTTCAGGCATTTGAAATGTACTTTTTGAAATGTATTTGTTTTTTGTTTATTTTAATAGACTATTACAGTCAAATATTAATAAAAGGTAATTAAAAGTTGACAAACTATTACAAAGGTGTAAAATAAGTTTGAATTTACAAAAACAAAAACAAAAAAGGCATACACTTGGGCTGAGACACAAGGCATACCAAGTGCACACCTTTTGAAAGGGATTCTGCTTGGGTTCAGGCAAGGCACATGTCTTAAAATGTGCCTCATTTGTGCATGGCTACACCTAGATGCACCTTTTAAAAAACCGCTTCTAATACCTCTTCTAGCTAGAGAGTTGGCCAAGGAATTAACTGATCAAGGTACTCATCATTTTTTTGATGAACGAGTAAAATTTTATTAAACCAGCAAATAAGAGTTACACGCAACCTATAGAAAGGCATGAGATGCGACATTTCAAGCTAGTTACAGAATTATAAGTATAAAAGAAATTACACAGAAGCCCAAAATAAAGTATCCCGGAGAACCCCTTGTTTTGCAAGTGAATCAGCCATTGAGTTTGCTGATCTGCCTACCCACTGAACTCTGATTGTCATATTCCTTGTTAACCATTTAACATTTTTGAGAAGATCTCCAAAACCCCAAATCACAGTGTCCGGATCCTTCAGCCAACCCATTGTCACCTGGGAATCCCCTTCAATGATTAGATGCTTTATGCCTAGCTGATTTGCAAGCTGGATTCCTTGTACAGCAGCAAGTAATTTGTCCCTTAACGAGTCTCCCACACCCGCAGGATGTGGGAATGCTATAAGTTTTACAGATTTTAAAACATCTAGGTACTCATCTGGACAAGATTTTTTTAAAACATATAATTTTACAAACCTTAAAAGTGTCAATGCTATAAGTATACTCTAGGAGTGTCCATGCAGTATCCTTGTCATTTCGGATACATATCAGGTCTGGCACTGGTACACACAGCATGTACAGGTATAAGGTACAACAAAAAGAAAAACCAAAAAATACGGCTGGAAGCCTAGTATAGAGAACTCACTCTCCAAAAACCAACCCCAGAGACTAGCCCTGCATTGCAGCTGCCCCACACAACTCTTCCCAGGATATAGCTTGTCTACTTAGAGGAACTTTTTTGGTAAGGATGAAAATTATATTATCAGAAGAATGGATCACCAAGAATTTTGTAGAGATCATGGGCCGAATGGGCCTTAGTTTCTTTGTGTTTCTTTAAGTTATGTTTATGACTTGTGTTAGTAGGTAGTGGGTCAAAGTTCTGGGCCTATGTTTCTCTTTTTTTATTGTTTTTTAATACTGTCTTTAGTGATGGACGCCCTACTAAGGGTACTCATGCAATTGTCTTTATTTTTTACAACAAGAGAATAAAAGAGTTCATTGGGGGCTGAAGAGAGGTTTGGAACTACTCTCTCTTCTTCTTTTTTCTTCCATCTTCCTCCATCACTTCTCTCTCTTCAATCTCCTTCTTTTCTCTTGTTTCTTTTCTTTTAATTCAGATTATTGCAGGTGTGATTTACAACTAATTTCAATATGGTAAAAACCATAGTTATAGTTAGGTAGATAAGTGTTGGTTTAATATCAAATGGATTTCCATACTGGTGCAAGGTATTAACATTGCCTAAGATGAGTTCCCTTTATCATGCATCAAAGGGGCTAATGAAAATGGAAAGCAAGCATAGATCCAAAAGAATTAATGCAAAGCATAAGTAAACAAGAATTGTTTTATCCCCAAACCACCAAAAAAACAACTATTTCCATAACCAGTTCATTAACCTTTCAATATCAATCAATGACTAAGTTTCAAAGCACAAGTAAAGAATAATTGTTTTATCCCCAAGGCCCAAACAAAAAAAAAAAAAAACTATCTTCATAACAAGTTCATTAACCTTTCAATATGATCAATCAGTGATTAAGTTTCTCTTCATATCAATTACTCAAGATGTCATCCCAACTATTTACCAACATGGAAAACATAATTCACAGGTAGTTAACTGATAAAGAGCATAACCAGACCTGAATGGAAAATGCCAACCCCAATATATTATTTGCCAGCCAATGCTTCTGTTTAGCATACCATACACAGAAAAAGGTTCCTGGGATTGCAGCTACAATCTGAGACCTTGTAAACTCTACCTCCACAGCTGTGTAAGAAAGGCACAAAGATAAACATCATTCTGCATCGTAAAGGTACAATCAGATGTCCACATATTAAAGGGCAACTAAAAGGATGAGAAAATGTATGCAGAGAGTGCACTAGTATATTGCCAAATACAGTGATTAAGAATAAGAAAACCAAATAGTTTACTATGACCAAGCCATGTGACAACTCAACAGACACTCTTTCCTTTCCAAAGGAAAAGGGAAAGTCAATGATGATAAGTGCTACTGCCCACTGCAAAAGATCCTCTTACCCAGACATCTATGGATGCACATTATGCATGTCAGACACTTCTATTTTTAATTTGAACTCCATGTCCAAGACCTTGTCCAGCTGTGTCTGGGTAATAGATACCTGGTGTCTTTATCACTTGGCACTAGGATAGAAAGAAAGTCATTTGTCTCTCTAGAAAAGTGGCTTTTAAAGTATATCCAGACTGCTAAAATTCCAAGTGATCAAGCAAGTAAACAGTTTTCAAAAAGTCAAAATGTGTATCTAAGCTCTAAAAAATTATTAGATTATGTTACCAATTGAGGTTCTTAAGAAGTTGGAGCAAGCAAGATAAAGGGCACAAATCATATTTGATATATTCTACAGCATTGATAGGATCAGCGAAATGTTCCATTGTAGAGCATAGTTGTCAAGGCGTCACCTAGGTGTTGCCTAGGCGACAAGGTGCCCTTTGAAGCTCGCCTAGCCTAATTGCCAAGCAGTTTTCTACTTCCTACTATAAAATATTTTTTTATTCATTATTTTTTTATATTATAATTATAAAATAGACATTATTAAACTAAAATAATCATTCTGTGTGTTTATATACTAATTTCTTTTTATTATTTTCTTATTTATTAGGGTTTAATCAACACAAATATTGCTGAATGTTGTATTGAACCCTCAAAGACTTAAAACCCGAACCAATAAGTAAGGAAAAACTTGAAATTTTATCTGATCAGCACATTTTCCTCTTTATATGCTCTTCTTCTTCTTCTTCTTCTTCTTCTTCTTCTTCTTCTTCTTCTTCTAATACTACTACCAATACTTTTTATTTTCTTCTTTTCCTATAACAAAAATAAGGGTTCAGCCCCTGTATTTTTTGAATTTTATTTTCCTTCTTCTTTTTCTTCTCATGAATATGTTGATTTTCTGTACTTTAATATGAAATGTATACTTTTCTTATGAAAATCACGAATAATTATTAAAGAAATATGATTATGGTACCTAGGGAACTACCCTAGGATCTATGTTTTTAACATAAAAAAAAAAAATCCATCACCTAGGCAACAAGGCGCCCCCCAGTCGCCTAGCCTCGCCTTGGCACCTTGAAAACTATGTTGTAGAGTATAGGACAATAACAGCCAGTGGCCCTATCATATAAAATCATTATGTGCACCAAATATCAATAATATCACCATGCTAATACAGGGTACATATCAATAAATATCACAGTATACTCTTAGTAATGCATGAGAATTTATGTGCACTCAATTTCATGCGTTAGAAATAGAGTACAGACAAGTAGTTTGTCATGCCATCAGGTGTTTGACAAAAGAATATGAAACCACAAATAGCTCCACAGTTCTGTGCATGGAATCATGCACACCAAGATTCAAGATTTTTGGGGAGAGAAATGATATATTCATTGCTATGCAAAACCAGTTTGTACAACAGGGGATGTATAGCAGACAGAAGAAAACAACACTCCCAAATAACCAAATAACTATTGGTATTAGGAAGAAGCTCATAATAAGCATTTGGAAGAACAAAGTGAAAAAGAAGGCAATCACATACAACGGAAATATGGAAGATGCAACTTAATGGAATCATCATTCCAATGTCTCGGAAGAAACCGCCTAATAGCAGGTAGCAATGTTGCACTGTGGAGGTGAAAAAACAAAGGAAATTAAACAATGAGGACAAAATAGAATTATAAGTCACATCTGACCCATATCAGAAAAAAAGGAAAATATATACTAGAATTTATGCAGAAAGAACATACGAAAGCGCAATGATTCCAAGTACAAAAAAGTAGCATGTCAGTACAGCATTGACCAAGTCTTTTGATAGGAACTTGAACAATAAGAACAGTGATAAGAGCATCGCACTTCCAACTAAGGGAAAGCGCACAGCATGTTCATGTGACATTGTCTCCTGCATGATTAGGCGAGTGAGATTAGATGGAAAATACAATAACATTTAACTGTAGACAAGAAAATAACACAGAAACAAACAAAATATACAAGTAGGATATATAGATCCAGGAGCTGATCCCTCATAATGAGCATAGCATCACACCCAACTTGGATGGATGCTTGTTGGAGCCACCCTGGTAAAGAGTCTAGAGTCTTTATGAGAGGTGATAGATCCAGGAGATGATCCCTCGTAATGAGCATAGCATCACACCCAACTTGGATGGATGCTGATGGGTCCAAGAGACTTGGCAAGACATAAGGTGCTGCTTCTCCAGGTTTTCATCCATCTATATAGTTTCCATGGGGTATAAGGGGCTCATCACCAGTTCACCAAGGGATAACTAGATTATTGAAGTGGATGAGGAGGAGGAGGAGGAGGAGGGGAGAGAGAGAGAGAGATTTCAGTAAAGACTTGGGTGGTCTTCAGCATGCTTCTAGAGAATTTGGAGGATTTTTATGCCTCTATTTAAGCTTGGATATGCAAATATCACCATTATAAAAAAAGGAATAAGAAAAAACTTCTTTGGGCTGAAAATCATCCTTGGGACCGACTTTGTGCATGTAAAAAACATTAGGCTTCACAAAAGATTCACTCTCTGCTTCAAATAGCAAAGCTGCAGAGCAAAATTTTGCAGCCACAATTGAGTGCAAAACAATTATAAGTTCTATATTCAAGAACTTGAAACCATTAAAACTAAAGACCTATCCATCAAAAAGCGAGCCCCCCCCAGAGCAGTGTAACTAAATTTCAATCGCTGCTGCTTAGGGATAGAGGTGCATTTAAGCATGAAGAAGGTGATATTTTTGTTACCATATTCTAGCCATACAGAAGGGACTATTGTTTCGTACAATGATAAATAGCACTACCAGATCTGGCAACTCAATTAGAAATTAAAGAAAAGCATTGATTTAATGCCTTGGATTCATGGAAACTAGGGCATATATGGTTTGGATCAAGAAAGATCAACCTATATCCAGTTAAGGTCCAACATAGCATGGGAATTACCAAGTTTAAATCTGGCTCCAGCATCAAGTTTGAATCCTGTTACTGAGATCCATAACCAGCCCATTTTTTACTATATGGATCATATCTAGTCAAGTTTCATGGGTTTGCACATATAGCAGGCTTGAAATCAAATTAAGATTATATTAGATCCACATGGACAAATTCAAATCAACCTAACATGCATGCATCATGCTGTATTGGAGAGCCCCTGGTTGGGGTTGCACTGCCCTTGTCAATTGTTCATGGAAAAGAAAAAAGATACTTATACTTACTGATGGTGGTGTTGGCTTCACTGACCGATAACAACCAACATAAACAGTCAAAGATGCTGTTAAAATAACATTTAGATTTGGATCTACTTTCATAACAAGTGGTGCCAAAGTTAAACCTACACCCAAAAAGATAAAAATAAAAACAAGTCATATAAAACCATACCAGAACTCCTGAGACATAAGCAACATTGGATCAATCAAATATAGAAATGATGCATGTTGATGCAGTTTAGGATACCGAAATTAGCATCCAAGTTATGATATTACTATTATTCAAGCATTTTTCCAGTTAGAAAGAGTAGAGCATGTTCCACAAATATTTATTTAGATAAAGAGCAACCCAGGGCAAGCAACGCTAACACTCTTTTCTGTGTTGATCAGTTTTTTTTTTTATAATTGAAAGTCGAATTCATTAGCAAAAAAAATATATAGACTGATTTTCTGTGTTGATCATTTATCAATGCCATCTCCTTTATCTCTTTTTGGTGTGAATAGGCCACCATGGCAAACAATATACTTGATGTTGTAGGTAGAAGAATCAATGAGAAAGATAGGGCTTCAGTCCAGGTGGTTAGACATTCTAACAGGGCCATGAACAACATGAGAATTGCAGAACACGGCTTTTCTCCACAGATACCTACCTCATTGGGAGATTTTAAAACATGCAACCCAAACCAACAGAAGTTGAAAGTTGGGTAACGATGGTGTGGTTGTATCTGAAAGATCCAGAGGAGAGAAGACTATGCAGTGGACTCCTGTTAACTGTCTGATCAAATGAGGCTCTAGAGGTCCTGGATAATGAGCATAGAAAATTCAACAGTTGCAAGCTCCATCTTGTGAGATGGAGTTCATCAGTGGGTACAATTAACATTTCCGCTGGCTATGCACGCTGATGGGTGAGGATATTTGGAGTATCTCTTAATGTGTGGTGCAAGTCCACTTTTACGGTTTTGCAGAAATAGAGAATGCACTGGAAAGCTTATACTGATTGATGGGGATAACCACTTGATTTTTTGTAACTCTTAATTAGAGGGAAACCTTTGGCTCTTATTCCAAAAATACAGGATCTCATGTCTCTGGTTAGTTACATGTTATATGTGTGGAAATGGAGATTAAAGATTGGGGAGTAAGAAGTCAAGAACCACATACTAGGAGCTTTACCTCTTTTTTTGATGACTGGAAGTCATTCACTCTTGGTTCAGAGGGTGTCTGATCAGCATGCAGCTGGAGACCTTGGTTATATTAGATCCTCATTTTCCCCCTCTATTGCTGCCATAATTGAAGGTGTGGAAGGGAGCTGGTTTTGTCTCTCTCAGATTCATCAAAGAAGGTATCAATCTTGAGAACTCAGGTCAACAGGTGATGATATGGCAACGTGTGTGAATTAAGTCACTGTTACCTGTCACCCCTTTTGAAGCAGTGGCAGTTCAAATTTCAGGTTGATATTTTGGATGCCTCCTTTTAGATTATGTATATGTATATAACAAAGTGAAGTATGGACAATCCAGGATTTTTCCACTTTGGAGATAGTGTCATTTAGTGACTCCAAGCCGATTGAAGAAGGCCAGGTGGGGAGTGGTCTCAGCAATAGGCAGGAGCAGGACCAACTGAGTTTGTAGGTTGTGCCTGGAGTGTCTGAGCCCTTAGTCCCAATTAAGCTGATTGAGATCACTCAATGGTCATTATGGGGTTGAACAGGCCAACTATAGTCTATAGCTATTGTAATATTTGTTATGGAGCAATTTTCTAGACAATCAAAAACAACATTTCCAAAAAAAAAAAAACTGAGGGTAGCAGAAATGTGAATATTAAGATGGACAAGTATGAAATGGAAAAGATAGGATCAAAAATAAGGAAACATTGTAGCTATGATTTTTGGCCCTTTGGAGACTCACTTAAGAACGAGATGGGAGAAATTCTACATGGGGTAAGACTAGCCAAAGCCATGAATCACAGAAGCTTGACTTTATTTATCAGTCACAGAAAACTGACTATTGAAGGGGACTCCATAGTAGTAGTAGGCTGGATAAGGGAAACCAGGAGGGTCCTTGGAAATAGATTCGAAGATCTGCAAATGGGTTGGCTGATGATTTCGCAAGAGAAGGGGCTATAGGGAAGTTTGCTTTGGAGTCAAGTAATGTGATTGTACTGCTGTTTTGCTGTTGGCTGTCTTTTTTTTTTTTTTTGGCAGTGTTAGCCAAGGCTAACAATCCCATTGGATGTATCTTTCCTCTTGACATCTTAATAACATTCTGTCAGTTATTCATCCAAAAAAATTGAACATTTATATAGGAACCTGGGACTAGGAATAGGGATCAAATTTCTGACGCAACCCATGTGATCCACCCACTTACAATCCACTAAATCGACCCATTCACTTAGCAGATTAGAATTTAGAAATGGGCTGAATTGCCTATTGGGTATATTTAAATGGTTTTTTTAAGGCAAATAGAAAAGAAAATTTAATTAAGCTAAAAGAAAGAAGCCTACAAATCAGATGATGAGCAATCACCGCAAAGAAAAACAAAACGAGAGACAGAAACAAACAATCCAAACCAGTTCAACCCTGCACCAAACTGAAGATACGTCTCTCTCCTCTTCCCGATCATCCCCCCGACTGTCCTCTCTCAGTCTATCTTCCCAATACCTCTCCCCCAACTTTTCTCTCCCACCTAACAATAATATGAGACCCACATTGTTGTCCACCATGGTGATGGCCCAAATTGATTTAAAGAACTTTTCTATCATATTTAATAGCTCACGTCAACCCAACCTAAAAATGCCATGTGACAATCTACTATTGCCCAAAAAATGCAATTGGTATGTTATAAATATTTACGGATTGATTAGGATGGGTTCAGGTTGGATTCCACCCATTTACATCCATTTAAATAGGTCAGCTGAATTGTTGACAATGTTTGCTTCTGATCAGGTATTTAGCCGTAGTAAATTTCTCATATCGTTGATCCGGAGTCCTAATGGAAACTTATGAACTCCAGAATAAACCAACTACATTTGACCCTGGATCCTTAACGCGCGTGATTCTATTTCCCCTGGAGATTTCAACTATGTGCATCGACCAATCCAACTAAAAGCACTTGAATTTCGACTAAATATAACCAAGATGGAAATTCAGTTTCCTTAACTGGTAAGAACACAAAATTCTATGGTTTCAATTTTTCCATGTATGAACAGAAAACAACACAACCGGGGGGCATCATAGGTTCCACATTAATTTTGTCGATATTTAATCGATCAAAAAAATGTTTTCGAACACTTTGGTAACGCCTCTCCTACACATAAAAGTGCGGAAATGGCATTCCAAAACTGTAAAGAAAATCGTTTTACAGTAACAGGTATTGCTTTCAAACCAGCATTTGTAAACCAAATTCATGGAAAAAACATGAGACTGGAGGGAGCCTGAGTTCCAGATTATATATTACATAAAAAATGCACCAGAAAAAGTATGTAAAATTAGAACCATCGCATTTAGCTTGGAATCCGCCAGATTCACCCTGCATTCAATTATTTAGCTCTTAAACATAAAAACAAATTTTCGTCTTCCACAAACTGAACCAAATCTGCAACACGTTCACTGGCCTACAGTCGATCAGAAAAGGCAATACCTGCTAGAGCCAAATTTGCAACACGCTCACTGGTCTTCATTGTGGGCAAATTAGAAATCAACCTTATTAGCTACAACCGATTCTCCCCTCGTTTCTCAAGTTGCATGTGCAGAAACTAAAACCCTGCCTTTGCTGAACCTCCAATGTTTGAATTACCAAAGCTTCAATAACCAAAACTAAGCCCCACTTCACCGGTAAGGGTCTCTGCTTCCGCAGATCACGATCCTGCAACACAAAACTCAACCGTCACGAATCTACAAACAAAACCCTAGACGTAGGATTTTAACAGGTTGTATCGATCGCTGAGCACCGGAATTGTCTTCATCAGTTCAAAAGCAGAGGATCGATTAGGGTTTCCTTCTTCTGAATATTCAAAAATAACTGCAATCGGAAAAGAAATACACGATGTGATGACTGAGAGGAGGGAGATTTTGCGTACCAGTGTTCGGAGGTTTAACAGATCGAAGATGTGTTGATGCAAAACAGAGACGAAGAAATATCTTTGAAGAAAATGCAGAAAGAAAATGACTAAAATATCTTTGAAGAAGAGTGGGGCATTTCTTGGCGCTAAGTCAAACTCATGGTCTTAGCTGTTACAGCTCATCATGAACCGTTGTTCCGGAATATTTGGTGGGCCCAATAGCCTACTGACGTCAAACGACAAGCTGGCTCTACGCAAGATTCGTGATTAACGGAATAAGTTCACTCATAATTCATTGATTCATACTACGAATTTACCCGACTCGTAACATTAGCATTGCTCGAGCAATAAATTGACCGTGGACCTGAGTTAATGTTTTGATTATTTTATTATTAAATAGTGATAATTGACTGAAGGCGCTTAGGCTCCGTTTGGTTTGAGTGAAAGATGAGTAATGCTTGCTCCACGTGCCGTGCTAGCAGCTACCGTGCTGTGCTGCTAGCATGTCATTAATATCCGGATTTCTTCGGATTGCTCGATGGGTAAAGGTGAGTGTCCCTAACGATAAGGCACGTGTGGTCCAACGTACCAAAGAGAAAACCACGTATCAGACCGGAACTATTTGACTTCAACCCAAACTCTTGGTAGGGGTGTTCACGGTTCGATTAACCTAATCATTGCAGACTGAATCGGTGATATTGGTTTTTTCATTTTTTTCATATCGAAATTGAATTGGTATCACCAGTTAACCTGTCAATTTTGGTTTTTGACCACCAGTTCAATTATTCATTTTTTGGGTTTTTTATATTTACGATATATATTATATAAATATATGTATAATATTATATTATAAATAATAAATGATTTATAATATATTATAAACATTTTAAAAATATATAATATTTATAAATAGATTATTACAAATATAATATAAGTATATATTTATATATAATATATAAAAAATATGTCACATATATTAAAAATATATATAAAATATACATATAATTATATATACCAGTCGATTTGATTAATTGTTGGTTCTTTTGCAGGTTAACTGAAAACCGAACCGGTCCTTTGGTTTTTCAAAAATTTCAAACCAAAATTAAACTGATTGATTTGGTTAACTGCATTTTGTGGTTTGGTTTTTCAATTTTTTTTGTTTTTCATGAACACCCCTACCTAGTGCACTTCAAAAATTATTAGTGTTTGGTTATATGGGCATTTATAAATGGAGTGTTTCTAGATAAGTGTTTAATTAAAAATGTTATTTTAAGATGTTTAATTTCCATTCATTTGAAATATGGTGCTAATTCATCATTAGGGCATTGTTTGGTATGGCTTATGTTTATTTGATAAATGGTGATATGTCATTGCCAAATCAACATTCATACCATCATGTTATTTTGTATGTTTAAACAATGATAAATTTTTGTCTTGATATATATGTAAGTCAACCAATGGGGGGAGTTTCATTTTCATGCTTCCCCCAATGCAAAATTATTTATTTACTATTCTACTGATGTGGCGCCTAATGGAGAAAGCGTTTATCAACCACTTTTTCTTAGTTTTAATGACAAATAAAGTACAAAACGTTTATTTAATAAACATAAGCTATACCAAATACATACTAGGTTTGTCCCAAAATGTTATTTGTAAGTCTATTTATCAAATAAACATTTGTCTCAGTTCATGTATAAATCAACCATCGGAGAAAACTTCATTTTAATGTTTCTCCCAACACCAAAGTGTTTATTTACCGTTCTACTTATGTGACACATAGTTGTCAAACAACAATGAAAAAATGTTCGTTTTTTCCTGGTTTTGAAGATAAATCAAATACAAACATTTTTTAAATAAACAAAGCCATTCCAAACATCACCTAAATGTTTATTGTTGTTGTTTGGTTGGGCATTTTGTGGATGTTTCAAGTAACACACCCATAAAGCTATCTTCCACCTCAGCTAACAATGTTCCAAGTAAGCACTTCATTTCAATAAAACGTTTGGGATGTTGGGAGAAACCAAAAATTGAAGTTTCTCCCAACTCCTCATGCACAAAATTAAAAGAATGTGTTTTTTAATATTTACTTGATAAACGTTGAAACCAAACAGTGGTTCCATGCACAATAAACGCTAATACCTAAGTAGTGCTGATGTGGCCACATTTTTTCAATAAACACCCACATAACCAAACATATCTTGAGTTGAATGGAATATAGGTTGGTCCAAATTTGATTCATTTATATTTGAATTTGAATAGGATTATATCAATACAGTTTATATCGTATTTGAATCAAATAGAATTGAAATCGGATAAAAAATGTAAATAAATTAATTTGAATTAATCAAATATTATATTATTAATAAGATGAAATAAAAGAATGACATAGGTGGTGGTTGGGTCCATTGCCAACGATATGCTAGAAGCCATATCAGATTTTGAGCAAAACGACAAAAAATGTGCCATCATATGCTTTTTGGTTAATCATTTTCTCAACAAACGGCTCATCTCAAAAACATCATTTTTTACATTTTTTTTGTATGACAGTTGACATGACCCCTATGTAACACCGTTTTCTAATAAAATGGCAATGGAACCAGACAACACTATGATGAATGTTTTTTCAACGCAATATCTCTTTTTGAAAAAATGCAATGAAACTAAACACCTCCTTATTGAATCCAAATTTAAAAACACAATGAAATAAAAGACTTAAACATGCTCTAAGTTTTCATTAATTGACTTAAGCATACCTTGAATTTTTCAAAAAGACTTAAAGACACCTTGTGACTCTTTTACCCTCCATTTTTATTTCAAATTTTAAAAAATAACCAAAGAGATGATAAATTTGAATATAATAGATTGATTGATGACCCCACACAATTCAAGATGAATTTTGGCTATACAAATTCTGGGCGTTGGATGTTTTAATAATAATAGATATTGGCTACACAAGTACCATTTAGTTATTGTGTTCAAAATCAAAAAACTCATCTTGAGATTGTTTGATGTGTTCCATCAAGTTCATGTGAAATTTTGACACCATTTTAAACCCTATACAAGTTTCAATATTATTGATTGATGATTCCAATACCCAAAATGTACTCTCTTACATAATTAGAAGCTCTCATTTCTCAATGTTTGAAGTCAGATCTCTTTTACACCCATAAATCACAATATCTACGACTGTTAAAACATCCTGTTCCAAATTTCAAATTTTGTTGAATAATGATATTGGGTGTTTGGGATTTTGTTTAAGATAAACTTTAGGTCAATTCAAGTCAACTTTGCTTTGTCTAATCAAAATAAAGGTTTTTCTTGACAAACATGGGGTAATGAACAAATGAATAGAGAGCAAGGTTTCATCCGTTAAAGGGCAAAATAGGATTTTAAAAGTTTTAAATAAATTCACATATGACATTACACTTATGGGGTATTTTTAAGTTCATTTGAAAAACTCAATGTATGTTTAAATCAATTAATGATAACACAATGCATGTAAAAAGTATTTTACCCATACATTAATTGTGTTAATCGACAATGGGATACCATATTCTTCTTGTTCTATAAAGATAAACGATAATCAAACAATTACACTTAGGGTTAAGTTGCAATGGACGAGTCCTCTAGTCCTCATTCTCCTCTGATATTTGATAAAAAATGAAATATGATTTAATGTTGAAATGTAGATTGTCTCAAGCTTATAAAGTATAGTTAGCTCCATGCTTTGATATTGGCATCACGAAGTTAAAGTGGAATTGCATGTTCTTTGTGATCCTTTTTTTATTTTATTACTAAATCTGAAAATGTATTTATTTGTTTCAGCCTACTCTATTCTTCTTTATCCCCAATAGAATTTTGTGGGTTTTTTGTTTAATAATAAATAAATGGTTAATTACTTATATATATATTACGTATATTTGATAAATTATTTATATATACTATATACATCTGAGAAACTATTTATATATACCATGAGCTTTCAAAAACAAAAACAACTTATACATGCCTTGTTGGCTAGCCCCACATGACATAAACAAGATCATCGTTAGTGCACCATTTAGAGCCATTAATACCTTAAATTCTATGGCAAAAAAAAAACTATAACCCAAAAACAAGAGGCAATAGGTTGGTGATCATTTAATTAATATAAAGTTCAAAACATAGTAAGAAGAACAGAAAAGTTTTCTAGTTCCCCATGTAATTGTTCCCTATTGACGAATGACACTTTTCCATGAAACAAAAGGGTGAGTTTCGTTGGCTCTGATATTCAAGTTGGCTTTTTGTACTTGGTAAATAGATACCAATCAAATCATCAAAACTCTGGCACAACATATTTCCAATGTCATCGATGTCCTTACTAATAGTTAGAACAATATTTATAAAATCCATGAGATTTGTAGGTAATGATTATTTTCAAAAAAAAAAAAAAACAAGGAAGCAATTATGACCATTTTTACAAAAAACAATGAAGTACCCATAATCAAGTTATTCTTTTTAGTTGAGCAATGTTTAAGGTAGAAGACACTGTTTCGCATAGGGAAAAAGTGTCCTATAAATATTTCTTATTTTTCCTAGAAAAATTAGAGAAAATGGGAAAATGAAAAAAAGGGAAAATAATGTTCATCATTTTTTCCTCCCAAACATCGAACATATCAACCGTTGGCAAAAGCCATTCTAGCTTTATTGTGCTTTCACTTTGAAAAAAATAAGGTACCAAAAATGCTTATTATGTTCTAAAACTACCTATGCTTCTCATATTTATAAATAAATAAATAACTTGAGTCTAGTTTGTAAGGTTCAATAGTTAAAAGTACAAAAGCCTCCCATGACTCTATTATGTTCTCAAAAATGATTTACCAAAACATAATCTTAGCAAAGAGTAATGAAAGATTTCATTACCAAAACACTACTCCATTGTGTAGTGGAGCTTGGGATAGTTGTAGGTTTTAAGTTGCAACAACGTTAAGAGAGAGAGAGAGAGAGAGAGATGGGCTTGAGGCGGTGAGATCTCTTGTGTTGGTTCAAATTTGTGTAAAATACAAAAAGAAAGGAAGAAAAAAGAGAGGAGTGGATGGCATATTTTGAAAATTATGTACAATGTACATATAAGCATGGTTTTCAAAACCGGACCCCGACAGAAAAACCGAGAACCGGTCAAGTGACCAATTTCATTTTTCCCCAAAGCATAGATTTTGGTTTGCAAACCGCTGACCCGGGCGGTTAATCGTTCGAACGGTTTTGACCATTTTTTATTTTTTTGTCAGAACTGGTGGACCGTTCAATTCGATAACCGGACCCCTGATCATTTCGGTCTCTAGGTCGGTTTTAAAAACCATTCATATAAGTAAGGGTTAAATACTTAAACACCCCTAAGGTTTAGCAAATGGACACAAACTTACCCTACTATTTAAGAAATTACTAAAAGTACCCTAGACATTTCTAACAATAGGCAAATGTTACCTTACCGTCAGCTTCCCGTTAAGATCCACCAGTATGCACTATCACGTGACATTATTACATTTTTTAAATGCTGAAACTACCCTTTTATGGTCGAAAATACCCTTCAGTCTTTGATTCTCTTCAAATTGGACAAGGATATCCTTTGCCATAACCTTTCGTCCTTTACATGTTTACTCCATTAACAACATCAACAACCACAACAAGTTGAGTTGCAAGCAAGTGAGGTGGGGTGATAATGTGTTTGGTCACAGGGGGAGGGGAGGGTTTGTCAAAATATTAGGGGATGCCCTTTTATGTGTACAGTGCATAATCGTCTTGCCTACACCCGCCCACTCACGCCCCCACACTTCGCCTGCCCATACATTCCAACCCACATGCCTACCCCCCACCCCTTGCTCCCGCACACTCCGCCTGCCTACCCTGCCCACACACCCATCCGCCTGCCTACCTCACCCACCACCATCAACTTTCCTACCTATCCCGCACATCATATGCTTGAATTACTCTTTTTATGTTTCTATTTTTTTGTTGGAATTATATTTCAACTAAATTATGAAGATCAATTATCCGTGCGGATGCAGAGAATGCACCACCATGAAATCTAGAAATGGGAAATTGGAGAATAATGGGCGCAAGTATTATGCATGCCCTTATTATGTGAGTGAATGTAATTGCATGCATGCAATTTCAATTGTAACGTTAGTGCGTACGAATAACTAACAATTGTTATTAGATTGTTTTAGCATATCAAGAACATTAGTTGCAACTTCTTATTATGGATAGGCGAGGTGAAAACGTACCCATGTGAACTTGGCATATGTCATGTGTTTTCATCCAAATGGGCTGGCTCATATGATAAGTGATTATAGGTTTGTGCTAAGACAGAGGTAGTATACAACTTGTCATATACATTGTTGTGCCTGACTCATACGAATTTTGTCAAATACATAATTGTGTCATGATCTATTAATGCAGGAGGAAGGATGGCGTAGGTTTCTTGCTTGGATACATAAGTAAGAAGAACCTAACCAAGTAGAGAACTCATCAAGGGGGAGTTTCCACATCATCTACATGCAAGCTTCATCGTCTAAGAGATACACTAGATGAGGTTGAATTGGTGTTGCAATTAGAGAATAACAAGTTGTAATTTGTCTAGCATTATGATCAACCTTTATTGTTATCAGAATATTGATTGAACAGTCAAGCCAACTTCTTGGAATGTAGTCATCATCTTGAAATGATCATAATAAACCCATAAATTTTATAAGGAATTAATTGATCTTCTCAAACATTCACAGTCTAAGTACAAGAATAACTCAATCCAATGTGTTAGATCAAGTTAAATCATCCGGGTTAAATGTGTTGAAACTTTATGGTTGCAACTCATTCGGGTTAGATCAAATTAAATCAACAATAGATCAATATAATCTGTTAAAATCTTACCCTACAACCTTAAGTCAACCTGATTAGATGAATTTAAATAAAAAATAGGTCAATCCAATGTGTTGAAATCTTACCCTACAACCATAAGTTAGTCTGATATGATGAATTTAAATCAGCAATAGCTCAATCCAAGAAGTTGGTTTGGTACATGCTACCAATGGTTAAGTCAAGATGGCGACTACATTGTGGATAGACAATGGTTAATTCACATTTAAGAGGCAAAGGAAAAAAATATTGACATCCTAGTATAATTCATGCTAATTGGAGTCATAACTAAAGCTTATTTAACCTAGGTCATACCTTGTTAGTTGAACTCTAGTTTAACATGGTTGGGCTCAATAGTCTAAGCATGGTTGGGCTATTGAACCTAACTCATATCCTGTTAGTTGCCATGACATGAGGCACATTGCCTTAGGAGAGATGCATGTCCAAATCCAGAATTAGAGCAATTAAACTAGTTGGTTTAATTTTATAAGAACCAATAAACTAGCTGGTTGGTGAATCCAGCTACCTCATGCACCAACCGATTTAACTAGATGGTTTAATAAGGTGAATCCACCTATGAGTCCCATGCAAACATCAGTGGAAAATCTTGATTACTTAAACCCATCAACCAGAACAGAGTACCTACTAATTATTGTTATATAAGGTGAATCCAGTTAGTTCTCTAGTTTTATAGTTACAAGTCAAAAGGTTATGGTTATATAAGGTGAATCCAACAACATCAACTATTTATGATTCTTGTTTTCTTCTTTATAGTGTACACTTCTAATTCTTTAGTTTTGCATACCAACCAGTTAATTCTCTAGTTTTACACATTAATTGTGTTGGACTTTAGTTTCATGTTGATCATCCATGACCTATGACAAGTAAGTTAGGTAACAAGTGAATCAACACACTATTTGTGAGCAAGTATAGCATAGAATGTATCTAAAAACAAACAAAAAAAATAAAAGTAAGGATATTCCCACCAACAAATATCTACATGGAACAAAAAAATTAGATGCTGACATATGGTGCATTATATCAATGTGTGTATCATGTACCTGTGCAAAAAAATATGTTAGGACCTATAATGTGGTGTGTGTCATGTTGTGTTAGTTATATGCATACCAAACAAAAAATACAAACCAAAATTGGGTTCTTCCGTTCAATAGACACATTTTGGGAGTATCTGATCTGTTGGCTTCAAGGTTCCTGTCCCTGCACACGTATGGACATGAATTAGAAAATGTTCTCTTTGTTAAAAAGATTAAGAACATTTAAGTTAAATTTTGGGGTCACTTACAATTGCTTGGTTGGGTGGCCCACAACAGCTGTGGAAGGGGGATGACTCTGTCCGAGGATGGAAT
Source organism: Nelumbo lutea (assembly GCF_056320005.1). Lineage (NCBI taxonomy): Eukaryota > Viridiplantae > Streptophyta > Magnoliopsida > Proteales > Nelumbonaceae > Nelumbo > Nelumbo lutea. The sequence continues at coordinate 13,316,932 of NC_142690.1, forward strand.
ACTCTACCTTCCCTAGTACTGTATTGGGATGTCCTCGTGGTGACACCTCCTCTGACTCAACATGGGGCTGGTTTGGGGATTGAACCCATCTCATGATTCATGAACTGTTGTAGTAGCTTGAGGGGAAGATGAACTAGCCTTATGTGATGATTGTACATGGGTTGCCATGTGAGAACCCCTTCTTGGGCGCATTAGTTCATTTCTCATTACTTAGCTTAGTTGAGAAACATCATGTGCAATCCTCTACAATACAAAAAATGCAAGTTGGAAGTAAATTTCATCATATTGGAGATAATATCAATACCTTACCTTTGCCCCTAAGCCAGTAAGTGGAGGTGTACAATAGTTTCTTTTATTGTGGTAGAACCCTCCACACAAAGAACATTTAATTGTCTTCCTTTCAAGATTGTTATGGTGCATTGGTCCCCTTTCACCTACCTCTCTCCTCCTCACAATTGGTGGTCTACTAGGCCTTTTTCTCACATTAGGTGGATTAATTGCTCGATCTTGCACTTGGGGCCAATATTTTTCTCTTGAAATAACACGCACAAAGTGACTATACATTTACACATACATAGACTTGAGAAATGCTCTATCACAATAGTCTTCAATCTTCCCTCAGGTGTATGTTAGCACAGCTAATGCATGTGCACAAGGGATGCCACTCTTATCCCACACCCGACATGTACATATCCTTGACTCTAGGTTTATGACATTATCAACATGGTGATTCCTCATAGCCTAATATTCATGTAAGCCTGACCTCAACACCCTAACCAACATGCACACCCATGTATGATCAAATGAAATTGCATTCAACAAAGTGGGAAAGTTTGTGTCAATTTGAAAAACCATAGGGGTAATTAAAGTATTTAATCATAACATATTTGGCTAAATTAATTTGCATTCAACATAACGGGTTAGTACAGAAATTTACCTTGCTTCCCTTAACCTTCTTGCAATGATCTTTTGTATTTTAGGCAGCAACTCACCATTAAAAGTTTTGGCCTTCTCGTGTCTCTCCTACATCTTTTCCATCCAATGCTTCCAAATGCCATCCAAGAGTTGAACAATTGGCTTTGATCTTGCATCCCCAATCTAAGCATTAAAAGACTCAGTCTAGGTGTTGGTAATATCATCTGCTTTTACAATGGGATCAAACCCATGCCTAGACCATGAATTGGTGGGTGTTCTTGCAAACCACTCATAAGCTTCCTTCAAATAGATCTTTACTACCTCCATGTAGTACTGGAAGTGATAACTTGTGTAGGCCCTGCCGGTTGACCATAGTGCATCTTTCAACACTTTCCCTTTGTGTACTTTCTCAAGTTACAATACAAATGTCGCAAGAAAAACCTATGATTTGCCATTGGCATGACAACTAAAACCCCATTTACAATACCCGCCATTAGTCATCAACATGTACATTACTTAGCAATAAGTTTGTCAGACATATGTAATGTTGAATGTTTTTATTGTGGTACAAAACACACCTCTAGTCTATGTGACATGAATGTCCACCTAAGTGGATCATCAACACTAGCATCATCTTTCAATTATGTTAAAAACCATATCCAATTCTCGTTTGTCTCACTCTCCACTACACCATAAGCAAGTGGGAATAATCCATTGTTCCCATGTAGCCCAACAACTGGTAGAATAATACCCCCAATTGCCCGAGTCTTTATATGGCATCCATCAAACCTAGGGATCTTCTTGCACCCTTCTAAGAATCCCTGCTTAGGACCCCCTAAGTGTATAAAAATCCTCTTAAATGTGCCAACTATGGCTCTCTCATAATCTAATGGAGCATGCAACTTCACAATGGTGCCCGGGTTACTTTTCATCAGTACTGCACAATACTTAGGCAATGATGAATATGACTCATTCAAACAACCTTGGGTCATGTCAAGAGCCTTTGCCTTGGCCCTTTGAATTTTTCTCTTATGCACCTCTATGCCATACACTTTTCTAATCTCACCCTGAATGACATTTATTGATATATTAGGATCAACTATCACAATCAATGTCTTGACACGAAAGCTTCCTCCATCATGAATAAGTGATGCATGATTTCTCCAATCACATCCCTCTGCATCACACCTCCCTGTGAACATACTCTTCTCATTCTTCACCCTCTTGACCTGGATACCATCAACAACAGCATACTGTCTCAGAGCTGATATGAACTCTTTAACATTAGCAAACTCCATACCCACCTGGAACTTTGGGCATGAAAAACTGAACTCAAGATTAGCAACCCTTTTGCTCACACAGGCTTTACCCTTCATTGAACATGTAGGACTCTCATAGTCACTAGCCGGCTCATAGTTAGACAGCAAGTCAACATCCTCTCTTGAGCCACCACTAGGACCAAATGTCTCCGCTGCCCTCCATCTTTCCACCCATACCAACAGAACATTCATCATTCCAATCTTCAATGCCCCATTGAGATAAAGTCCATCTACATCATCCTAGTCAACATCACACACATTTATATCATGCTCATTTTCTACACCCCCTAATGAACTTCATCATCATCAACAACATTTATAGTGGGATGTTGCTATTGTAGGGCCTTCCATCCACAACACACGCTTTTTACACTTTCAAAATCAGCATACAAAATTATCTCCCTCAAATCACCATGGCATACAAACATTACTAATATATCATTCTCACATCCTAGTTCCCCAATTTTCTCTTCCAATTCCCAACCAGGAGATTTTGTATTTTATAGCGATAATGCTTCCTAGGGGTATGTTGCACAATTTTCATAACTCCTCCATGATGTCAAGGTAACACACCCGGTCACTATCAACATTCTCTATGAACCCAACTTCACCATTTTTGTACTCTAATTTTGAGTTTGTTGAAATACAATGGCCACCATAATTCACTATGAACATAAACTTCCCACCCTCCATTCCTACAAAATATTTCATTTCAACAAAAAACATACATGTAAGTTATAATATTTGCAAATTATTAACACTAAATTATAATACATGCTTGTCATTTGGACATTCTATCAAACACCCAGATATTAACACTTAATTATAATATATGCTTGTCATATGGACATTCCATCAAACACCTAGATATTAACTCTATGATACATGCTTATCATTTGGACATTTCATCAAACACCCAGATATTAACCCTAAATTATAATACATGTTTGTCATTTGGACATTTCATCAAACACCTAGGTATTAATACTAAATTATATCATCAAACAACCAGATAATTAACACTCTAAATTATATCATTTGGGCATCTCGTCAAACACCTAGATATTTACACTGAGTTATAATCCAATGCTGATCATTTGGACATTTCATCAAACACCCATGGTTTGAACATATATTAAACACTGAATTATAACCCAATGTTGATCATTTGGACATTTCATCAAACACTCATGGTTTGAATTGATATTAAACACTAAGTTACAAACCATGGTTATCATCTGGTCACTTCATCAAACACCTATGGTTTGAACTGAAGGTCCAACCAACGCCTGTATTAAACACTTGTGCCTCATACTCATGTGAGTGCAATGCATGCATTTGAACAAGCACATGGTCCAACCAAACTAGGGATGGCAATTTCCCCCATAAAATCGGGACCCCGCCCCACCCCGAATGGGGACGAGGAAAATATTTTTTCCCCAAACTAGAGATGAGGTGGGGACGGGTTTTGTATATAATTTCCCGAACCCGCCCCAAACCTGAAGGTAAAATTAGTAAAGTATCTTTTAAAATATCTCTAAGTTTTTCCTAAATTCTTAAAAGCCTAGAATCCCATAATTCCATTTTTTAAGTACCCCAAAAGTATTATAATTCAATTGCTAAAGTACCCCCAAATTCCTATATTATATGTGTAAATTGTCCATAAAATAAATAATTTTTAAGAAGTTGCCTTGGAGCGGGGGAAAGTGGATGCCCCGCCTCGCCACTGGGGACGGGGAGGGTGCCCCGCCCCAAACCCACTCCATTGCCATTCCTAAACCAAACACATAGTAAATGTACAAACAATGACTTCAATTAGTAAAAAATTGAAGAAACACACACTTGGTCCCCACAACAATTAACTAAGGATATGGAAAGTGCAAAGGATGAGACCGGTGAAAAAGATATATCAGACATGACAGCTTCTGCGCTTACATTAGTGGTCACATATAGGTAATGTCTGAACAATAAATATTCCAACGAATCTCATCGCAAATCCCTCCACAAATTATCTGCACAAACCACAAAAAAAAAAAAAAACTTGTTATTTTTGCTGCATGCTTAGTTGGGGTTAAGATTTAAAAATCCTATTCGAAGGTTTAGCCAATGGACAACAAAGTAAATATGCTACTTACCATTGGTAACAAGAGATTATTTTGCTGGAATTTGCAACGGTTATCAAAGATGAAGCTCGGATTTGTAGCATTTTGCTTCCTCTAATATCGTTTTTACATTTTACCATTTGGCAGTGAAAAGGTAACAATGAAGACATTGGGCAAGAAAGACATCTTGCCTTCGAATGCATTTTTACAGTTCACTTGATGGAAGGGCATTAAGGTCTTTTTACCTTCTTCGTTCATATTTAACGATTTAGTCTATTATCAGAAATGCCAGTGGTATTTTAAGTAATTTCTTAATTAGTAGGGTAAGTTCATGTCTGATGTAGGCACAGATGGCCTAAACCAATTGCAGGACTCGCGCGTGTCAGGCGGCGTGCGTCAAGGCTGAGCCAATCAGCTTGTGCACACTACCTAGCTCGGCACCAACTGGGGAACCAATGGCGTGGGGTCACTTGGTGCCCTGGGATGGCCATGTACCCTGCTTACGAACTCAATCCCCACCGTCCGAACTCACCTACCTCCAAGCGAATACAAGCATAAATAGGGGCAACTCCCTCAAGGGGATCGAACACTCTAGCTCTCCAGCTTATTCTTGAGACCTCTTGCTCTCCCATGACCTCGTTTGGGTGTTCACACCTCAAACCTCATCCACTTCGAACCTTCTTGCTAACTTGATCGTTGGAATCCTTGCCTCGGGTCTTCACCTAAGGCCTCTGACATTACCCTTCCTTGCAAAACTGACCTTGGGATCCTCATCTACCTTGGATACCAAACGTAGTGGACCTCAGACCTCAGATTTCCCTCATTGAAGACTATGCTCCTTGGTCACGCTAGCCCTCGTATTCTAGCACATCGGATCCCCTCGGGGTTAGGGGTGAATTGATAGTGTTGACCTCGGCCAATCTGAGCACCAACAATGTTCATTTGCTAAACCTTAGGGGGTACTTAAGTATTTAACCCTATAAGTTATTAATCCATAAATAAAACATGGGCTATTCACAATCAATTCAATTTCTAACATTTCATATAAGTTGTTTTCTACATATGGCCCATGAAAATAATAAATTTGCACCCAATTGCATTGTCTTCCAATGCTTCCATGATCATCCATTGCTCCTAAAGAACCATTGACCACCATTAATGATTGTTTTTGTATATTTTTCATCATTAAACCCAAACTCCCAATTCCATCCATGTGGTTAATTATGACTTTTTTTTTGCAATGTTCCAAATGTTTTTGGCAAATGCTTCAATGCTTGACTATAACACTTGAATTCTTAAAAAGATTATTCCCATTAGGCTTCATTTGGGAATAGTGCAAATACAAATATGTATAGTGTAAAACCTTGTATATGGTATTTCTATACCTTGTATTTGCACTTCTTCCAAACTTTATGTAAAGTGCAAAACCTTGTATTTTGTATGTATCTGTATTATAAAGTGCAAAACCTTGTTTTTGGCAAATGCTTCAATGCTTGACTATGACACTTGAATTCTTAAAAAGATTATTCCCATTAGGCTTCATTTGGGAATAGTGCAAATACAAATATGTATAGTGTAAAACCTTGTATATGGTATTTCTATACCTTGTATTTGCACTTCTTCCAAACTTTATGTAAAGTGCAAAACCTTGTATTTTGTATGTATCTGTATTATACATATTTGTATTTGTACTATTTCCAAATGAACCTTAGGCTTAGTTTGGAAGGAGTACAAATAGTGCAAAACTTTGTATTTTGAACTATTTTTGTGTGTATTTGCATTATACATATTTGTATTTGTACTATTTCCAAACTAAGCATTGGAAGGAGTACAAATGCAGATATGTAGAGTGCAAAATCTTGTATTTTGTATGTATTTTCAGTGTACATATTTTTATTTGTACTCTTTCCAAACTAACCCTTGGCTGCAACTATGACTTGCAAATTTATTTCTTTATCACAAAATGTGATACAAAGATACTTAGTATTACTAAAGATCTAATCCAAAATGTAGTTCTCCCATATATTTTTTTTTCTTAAACCCTATAAATTAGATGCTTAATTTTGCTTCTCATGCCTCTAAATTCCAATCTATAGTATGTGTAATAGCTATTGTGAAGTGAAAAAGGGTAAGAAAGTAAATAAAAATGGAAGGGAAATTTTTAGGTTGAGGCTTGTTTAAAACATTGTCCTTGATAAGGTTGTATTCAAGTCAAGTCGAATCGATTATTGGGCTACTTGAGCTCGATTCAAATAAAAAACTCGGAGCTCAAAATTTGACTTGAGATCAACCAAGTTTCAAGTTTTCCTACCCAAACTAATTATAAATAAATTAATATTAAAAATTGTACATAAACTAATATAAAATTTATTAAAAATAAATTTTTTTATGCAACTCAATTATAAATTCATTTATTTAAATTATCAATAAGAATATATTAAAATTTATTATTTTTATTATAAGCTTGATTAATGTCGTGAGACACTTGAGGCAAGTATTGCTCGAATTTGTTGCAACTAATACTTGACTCGAGTCAAGCTTGGCTCAAACTTGATTATCTTCAAGTCGAGTTCAAGCATTTAGTGAACCAAGCTCAAGTGGCTTGTAAGTAGTTCGACTCACTTACACCCCATAGTCCTGGAGCATAATTCCACCTCCCTCGACTAATGGGTTTAAATGAAACCCACATTAATGTAATGCACAGAATGTAAAAATTACAATCCATAAATTAATAAAAAAACATTAAAATTACAATCCATTCACATGAACCAACAAAACATGGTTACAAATTAATTGGATTAAATTCGGATAGTGGGGCATATTTGAGTTGGATCCATGAAGGATTTGAGAGATCCATGCTTGAGGTAATTGCGGATAAGTTCGATTTGTTTACATGAGCTGGTAAATTGCTAAAACCTCCATTTAAATTTTTGACTGTTGCAGAAACCTCCCTTGAAGTTTGGTAATTGCAATCAACTTCATTGAACTTTCTGACACAATTGCAAGTAGATTCCCTTTGTTGGAATCCTCTAACAAGAGGCATGGAAAAATGTCCAAAATACCTATGAAGCTATTGTCGAGGCTGATTTCTACAGAAAACAATACAAACTTTATGAACAACAAAGTTTGGTATTTTGGAAAATAAATCAACTTTGACAAAGAGATTGGAAGGGTTTGGCCGCATGGGGTAGAGATTGATACAAAAAAAATGGAAAATATTGGTCAAAAGTTATTACATTGATATTTTGGACATTTTGTGCCTCTTGTTAGAGGATTCTTACACAAGGGGTCTATTATTGTGCAAAAAAGTTCAGTGAAGGTAATTGCAACTACCAAACTTCAAGGATAGTTTCAGCTATGGTTAGAAACTTCTGTGGAGATTTCACCCATTTACCCTAGGTGATTTGATTAAAATAGGAATAAATCTAAACAATTATATGGATTTGATATGAATCCCAAATTCAACATAACCATTAAGAATTTTAATACGAAAACTATTATAATGGTATGGGATCGGATCCCACAGATTGAATCCAGTAATTTCCGGCTTCGTTGGCCCCATTAAGGCTGCGTTTGTTTGTGATACAAAGGCCGAATTGGGGTATTTATGCACCCTGATTCGCGTTTGCGAGTGCTTGTTTGAAACGTAAAATAGTAATGATTATTAAAGTAAATTTGCATTTTCTAACACTTTTGTATTCTTAAAATAGAGCATTATTGTACCTATTTTTTGGATACAAATTTGTATTCATTTGATAATAAACTTTTTGACCAAAGTTGAGGAATTTGAGCATAAGATAGTTGGAGCAGTCAATGATGGGCCCACACCTTTGCACCGATTTTAAACAAACTGGATGAATGCAAAACGGTTTAAAATATGAACCGTGTTTGCATTCATGAATCGAAAAATGGATAAATATGTAGTGTACATATTTGCGTTTGCATTGCAACCAAACACAACCTAATGAACATATCATATTTATATATGATTTTAAAGGGATATACAATTAAGATTAATCCACACCACATCGGGACATAAACAACATTAGATTCTGTTTGATTGGCGGGAATAGTGGTTCAGAATCGGAATCAAAATGGTGAAAGTCTCATTCCCATCGATTTAGTAACTAAAAATTCCAATTTGACCCGAATAAGTGAAAAAAATAGACCATTTCAATTCGAATTTTGAGAGATTTTGATATTGAATCCGATAGCAAAGTAGATGGATCCTTCTTATTTGTGGGTAGGAGATCCGGTCTCACATTAAAAAGGCTGAATTCGAATAACATTACATCTGATCCATTTTTTTGATGAGTCATTAACATTAGGGCTGTTCATAACAAGACCCAAACCGACCAACCCGGTCCAATCCAACCCGAGTTGGCCGGTTTTTCTTCAGCATCGGTCAGTTTTGGGTAACAAAAAAACATAAACCGATGGTTTGGTTCTGTTTCATGAAAACCAAACCGACCCGAACCAACTTAGATATATATTATATATAATATATTTCAGATAATATATATATATATATATATATATTGTTAGCTTTATTTCAAAAATGTACATATTATATATAAAATATAAGTTTCAATCCATCAAATCATTTTTAATTTCTAGGCATCCAGCCTTTGCTTTTGACTTGAATCCTTTATCGTTTACACCGAGAGAATCATTCACAAAACTAGCTCAAACCGACCAAATCGGTTTTACTTAATACTGGGTCAGTTTCGATGTCATTTCTAGAAAAACTGACCAGGTCGAATCGGTTGGAAAAATGCCAATAAACCGACCCAACCCGACCGTGAACAACCCTAATTAACATTACATCTGATTGATTTGCAGTAAGAGATGTTAACAAACAATCTATTTTTCAAGCCCGGTTCGGATGCTGTATTTGAATCCGGAAATGGGTGGTTTTGTACTTAACACCACGTGGGGGCTGGTTGAGTCTAATGCTTGGATGGACTACACGTCAGCATTGCAGTAGCAAAGGAGTAGCACTTTCAGTTCAGAGAGTCATCCGAAACCGAAGTATTGAACCCAAAAATATCAGAGAAGAAGCAACAAAATCACCATTGAATCATTCTATGGACTGATCAACTTGACCAGTCACGAAGCCGAGAGACTAGAGACTGAATTTGTGCTTTGTCCAATCCTTTTTGCTTATCAACATTCAAGCGCGAGGTGAGTATAAGTCATCGGTCCTTCCTCTCTTTTCTGTTACAAAAGATGCATCCGAAGGCCGTCTGTCGATTTTGATCTTTCCCTCTCTCCCTTATTTTATTCTGTTAGATTTCATAGTTCATACTGTGTTCGGACTGCAGAAAACATGGGGTATTTCTGTTATTTTGTGTATTATGTTAATCAATATTCCGTGGAAGGAAATTTCTATAAAAACAGTTGTCACTTGTAACTTGTAAGACGAGCCACGAACATAGCGTAGGGCAGTCAAAAAACAACATGTCCATAAAAATGACTGTAGTATAAAACTAGAAAGGATGGGAAAAGACCATCAACAGCACCCATAAGAAAAAGTGATTTGTTGAAAATTGATGGGGTTAGAAGAGCCAGGGGTAGACCAAAAGGACATGGGTGGAAGTAGTAAGAAATGATTTAAGCGCTAATAATTAAAAAATGTATATGGCATTAAATAATGTAGTCTATCCCATATAGTTGGTTAAGGCTTGGATGATGATGATGATAATGATGTTAATCAACATATTTGGTTTGGAATTGTACTTCTTTTGTTACACATCTATGTGGATTTAATGCTGTCTTACATTGAAACATAGGAAAAAAGTTTCTTTTTAATGTATCCAAGATTTTCTCTGGACAGACAAGACTTAAGTTGTTGTAGTTGTGATCAGGCTATGGTGTCTCTGGTTGCCCAACTTGTTTTCCCCTCGGGTCATGGCCAAAAAGTCTGGGAAGATCCCTCCTTCATTAAGTGGAGAAAAAGAGATGCTCATGTTTCACTTCACTGCCATGATACAGTTGAAGGTAAAATCCTATGTTGACTTTCTATGTTAGTAGCAGCTTATTGTCAATAACTAACAGGAAGAATGTTGGTTTAACAAGTGTTTTCTTATGTGTCATGTCTTCACTGCTCTTTCACAGTTATTGGATTTTATGACTGACATCTGTTACTGAGTAAGATGGTTGCAAGATTAGAATGAACCATTATGCACGAAATATTTAATTAGAACTAATATCAGTACGTCTACTGGTGGTTGTCTAGGATTCCATATCCCACTACTCTGTTCCTCCTTTTTTCATCTTGTACTTGTAACTTTTTTTTATTGGCTCATCAAAACAGTCAGTTAGGTCATTAGCAGATCTTTGGATACAGAAAAATAAGATGTTTCCTCTAGTGGCTAAACACACATCCTCTCTAATGCAATGCCAGTAGATCCAAGTCTCATTCTCCCCTCTCATACAACTCGCATCCACTTCGGAACCCCCATCCCCTCCACTCTAGAATAGTCGAGAGCAAAGGCGAGACAAAGTTCTATAAGGAAAGATAATAACTTGCTAATAGAGTTGCTCCACCCCACTGGCTTAGAATACACCTGAAGAATCTCCCTCTCATGGCTCCTGAAAACTCCTTAAATACCTTAAACCATGGGGTCCCATGGGATCCTTGTGCTCATACTTTAATACCATGACCTTTCTCTTGTTGTTGACAAAAAAAAAAAAAAAGAAACGAAGTTATTGATCTTATTGCCATTGAAAAAAAGGGCCATTACCCACATTTTCTCTCTCCTTTTTTCCTCCCTCTCTCTTCTCAGAATCACCGACTTCTCTCCAACCACTATTCTCTTCTGGACGTTTAGAGTCAGACCACCACCACCACTGCCTCACCGGAGTCAGTCGACTTACATAGTGATTATGATGCAGCGATTAGCAGCGATGCTTTGTTGCCTTCTTAGACGGTAACAAGGGCAATGATCAATTGGGATGATGGTGATGGTCTTGAAGATGGTGGTGATTTTCTAATTCCAAACACAGTTTATGCATAAAGTGAACACAGACTGGATATGGACTTAAGCTTTGACATTTTTCATGCACAAATTGGTCACTCTCAGACCTGAACCCGTTTTCTCATGCTTGTCAACCTGAGATTATGACTGGCGAATCATCACAGTCATCCGTGCCTTGTCCCAACTATATGGGGCTGGCTACATGAATCCTGTTTCACCAATCTGTTCTATTTAAGTTCTATTTGAAACCATATCCACTGTTAAATTATTAGTGGTTAAATCATTTCTTACTACTTCTACCTATGTCCTTTTTGGTTTACCACCCCGAGCTCTTCTAACCCCTTCAAGGAGTAACAAATCACTTCTTCTAATTGGCGCAGTTGGTAGTCTTGTATGACTGGCGAATAAGGAATAAGATCATACTCTTTCTTTGAATATATTGCTCTTGGCTGTTATTTTCTTTTGTTTAATAATTTTTCTTTGACAAGAACTCTGTGCATTGCTCTTACCTTATCGTGTTTCACTTATCTATTCATGTGATGTGGCAGGTAATTAATCCTGTATATTATCTATTTGTTAACTATCAAGAAGTGAATTATCTTACATTGTGCTGTTTGTATAGGATCTCTTAGATACTGGTATGAAAGAAACAATGTGGATTTTCTAGTATCTAAGTCAGCTACTTGGAATGATGATGCTGTTCCTGGAGCTCTTGATAGTGCTGCTTGGTGGGTCAAGGGCTTGCCTTTTGTTAAATCATTGTCAGACTATTGGAAATTTTTCTTGGCCCCAAGTCCAACAAGTATTCCTAAGAACTTTTATGATAGTGAATTTGAAGATTCTACATGGGAATCTTTGCCAGGTTAGTTCTTTTTGCTTTACTTTTGGTTCTTATTGGTATGCATTAATAGATGATGGAAAAGCAGTTGTAGTGGAGTATGTAAGAAAAGTGTACATGCGTGACTATTTTATCTATATGCTGATTACTTGCACTTTTTTTTCTTGATTAGTGGCTAATTGCACTTTGTTAATGACTTTCTTCTTTTGTTTTACTTGCAACTTGCTGATGGTGAAAAGTTGAAAAGTAAGGTTACTAATTGTTGTAATTCTCTCCACTATTAGATACAGGGGTAATTTAGTCATTTTACCTATTCTTTTGATCTTTTGATAAGGAAATGTCTTAATTAAATAACAGGGAGGGTTTAGGGGGGCTACTATATAAAAAAATGAAAATAGATCATTGTAAAACTATACAATGATTTATGTGAGATCTCCAATAAGTGCTAGTGTCATTGATTACAAAGTCAACCATCCTAAAAGAAAGGCAAAGGAACCCCTTGGAAATCCTTTTATCAAATCCCAATCCCATATTAATTGCAGGTTTAAAAATATTTCAATAATTCCTTTTTTCATTGGTATAATTTCTATTAAAAAATAGGCATCTTGTTTTAGGAGAAATAGGGAAGAAAATAGGTGTAACTTGACAATAGAAGGAAAATGGAATTAAGATGGAAATACTAATGATATGTGGCTTTAAATGATAAATTGCATAAAAAAGTGGCAAAGGATGTTTTAGGAGAAACCAAATGGAAAAGTGCTAAAGAAACTTGATGGTGGAATGAAAAGGTTTAAAATATAACCAGGCCGAGACAAGCATGTTTTTCTGAAAGATCGGCAAAATAATAAAATTGGAGAAAACCTGGAAAAATATATAACCATAAGAGTGGAAGTTGAAAGGCAAAGTGAAGGAAGTTAAATTTAAGGCATATGATGAGCTCTATCATAAATTAGGCACTAAAGAGGGAGGACAAAGAATTTATAATTAGCAGAGATGAGAGAAAGGAAGGAGAGACTTAAACCATGTTAGATACATTAAAGAGGAAAGACAAATGGCAGCCCAGTGTACGAGGTTCCTGTTAATGCGGGGTTTGGGGAGGGACAACCTTGCACCTGCAAACACAAAGAAGTTGTATAACACTGTATTTCCATCAAGGAAAGATGGCAAAATTATTTTTAAAAATTATTAAATGAAAAACATTTAGAGGGCATTAATGGGGAGAGATTAATAACACTAATAGTGTTAAAAAACATTACCTTTGTAAAATTAAAACTACTAAAATGAAACAAACACTAAATAAGATGAAAGGAAAGGTATCAGGACCTGATGGTATCCTAATGAAAGTGTGGAAAGGAATGGGAGAGACAGGTTTTTTTATGGCTAACTAAGCTATTTAATAAGATAATGAAAGAAAAGAAGATACTTGATGAATGGAGAAAGAGAAGCGTGGTGCCTATATTTAAGAATAAAGGGTGCCATATAAAGTTGTAATAACTATTGGGGGAATTGATTAAAAAAATAACTATTGGGGGATTAAACTCATGAGCTATACTATGAAACTTTGTTAGAGAATAATTGAGAAAAGGCTACGACATGAAACAATTATCTCAAAGGTCCAATTTGGGTTTATGCTAGGGAGATCAGCCATGTATCTTTCTTTTGAGATGATAGAAAAGTTTAGAGAGAAGAAGAGAGATCTTCATATGGTGTTCTTTGATCTAGGGGGAAAGCATATGATAGAGTCCCTAGAGAGATAATATGATGGGTTTTGGAAAAAAAAGGGGTTCCAAGTAGATATGTACACCTAGTTAAGGATATGTATGCAACAACCCATGTTAGAACATTGACATTAGATTTTACAGTTATGATGGGTCTTCACGAAGGTTTGACACTTGGCCCTTATTTGCATTAATCAAATTGACTAAACATATTTAGGAGAAGATACCATGGTGCATGTTATTTGCTGATGATATTGTTTTAATTAATGAAACTAATGAAGGATTAAATGTAAAATTACTTATGGACAATTACCTTGGAAAATGGAAATAAGTAATTTTACATTTAATCCACCTTGGAAAATGGAAATAAGAGGTTTTAAAATAAGTAGGACTTAAACAGAACATATGCTTTTTTTTTTTTTTTTGAAAATAGAATATATGCTATGTATAATAATAGGAGTAAAAATCAGGGTACACTTAGGATCAGATCTTTGTGACCTTTTCCAAGAGATAACTTTGATGGCAGTAGTTCTAGCTGTTTTGGATGGTGTCAAAAAGGCAAAGGAGCTCAACTTAAGGAGGTTAGTTATTAAGGGAGACTCGAAACTGGTAATAGACTGGTTGCAAAAGAGGAAAGCAGAATGTGGAGTTACCTAAATGAGAAGAGAGTTTTCAAAAGGTGGATCCGAGACATGACAGTGAGGTTTCAATGGGTAAAAGGTGTGCTAATTCGTTTGCAAATGCACTAGCCAAACAAGGGGTGGGAAGGAATCAATTGTTCTGGGCTTGTAATTTTTATTTTTTAATTTTGGGGGAGTTAAGAGAGTTTATCTCCCTTGCCTTGTACCTAACCTTTTTTCATTAATGAATTGGTTCTGTTACTGAAAAAAAAATCTATGTGACCTTTTCCAGTGCCTTGGTTCAATATGTCAGAATAAGGGACAGATTGAGGAGGATGTTACCCATAGAATTAGAGTGGGATGGGCAAAATGGAAGGCTGGATTTGGAGTCTTATGTGATAGGCGAATATCGCTTAGACTAATAAAAAACTTCTACAAAACAGTTGTAAGGCCAGGTATGCTATATGGATTGAAGTGTTGGACTGTCAAGAAACGACATGTCCAAAAAATCAGTGTGGTAGAAATGCATATGGATGAGTGGAAACACTAGAAAGGATAGGGTAAGTTATTTGAAGGAACCTAGGAGTAGTTCCTATAGGTGATAGAATGAGAGAGAGTAGATTAAGATGGTTTGGTTACATGCCTAGAAGACCATCAAGAGCACCCGTAAGAAGAAGTGATCTGTTGCGAGTTTGAAGAGGCTAGAAGGGATAGGGGTAGGCCAAAAAGGACATGGGTTGAAGTAGTAAGAAATGATTTTAAGCACTCATAATTTAACAATGAATATGGCATAAGCAGAATGGAATGGCGAAACAGGATTCATGTAGCTGATCCCATATAGTTGGTTGCATAAGGACTGGCAAATTGCCAAAAGCAGAACTTCCTAATCTGTCTTGGTTTATGAGAAAAACTCCAGTCTATGTAAATCCTACTATGCGGGATCTCTGAGTGTGTCTTGTAAAGGGCATTGGATGGTTGATATCTACCGTTTCTGTGTCCAAGTGCATAGTGCTTTCCATATTAATAAAATGGTAAATTACTAGGATTTTTTACTGAACTGCTCATGTGAAAAAAGCGGTTTTAATAGGGACCTTATTGCTTCATTTGGGTGCAATGTTGAATGTTTTCTGCTTCTTTTAAAATGGTCATAAAGAGATGCTTTGCTCTTCTTCAGAATAATATATGTTAGATTCTGGAAAAGTGGCATTAATCATTGCCTTGAGACTTAAAAATATTAATGACTATTTCTGTGGTTCCCCTCAGGGATTGAATAGATCCTTTTGGTTGCTCTAATGTGGGGATGAGTTATAGTAAACAAGCCTGAGTGGAGATTAGCTAATGTTGCTAATCACTGCAGGAGAGGTTGTCAGTACTCTCTCTCTTGCTCTCCTTTTTTTCGAAGGTAAGTAGAAAAGAAATTTTCATTAAAATAGAAAAAAGTTACAAGATATGCAGGTGATGAGGCATCACCAAATTCATCCAGAAACAAAAGAATAGAAAAACTGATTAGACAATTCATTACAGCTCTAAAATACACCTAAAATCATCCCCCAAATCCTCTCTTCTAACCCCCTCAAAGTCTTGTAGACATAAAATTCAATCAACCGGCTTTGAACTTATCCCTTCCCACAATTTCTCCTTGCCCTTTCCCTTCCCTTCAGAAACTCATCCATTTCCTCTCCTTCAACACCTCCCAACAGATTGCAAAAGGCATACAACTCCAGAAAATCTTCAGCTGAAGCCGTCTTTTCATCAAATGATCTTGAGTTAGAATACAGCCCTAGCCCACCAGCCAAACAAAGGCCTCCACTCTCTGGGGAACTGGATTACCCCACACACCAGCCACCTGGGAATTCTCCTCCTGGTTCCTTACTAATGCTATATAGAATGTCAGAGTCAGTTCGAAAGTCAGAGAAAGAGAGAGGCAGACAGAGAGAAAACAACTGAATGGTGGGTGTGACACCTTGTGTCAGTCGACACCCTAAAAGATATATTTATATTAAGATGTAAAAGGACATATCTGCCCTTAATGTACAGGAGAGAAATAATACAAAGAATAGATATACAACAAAGAAAAGTAAAAGTACAAAAATAGCCCCATGGCTAGATTTCACCGTCTCTACACTCCCCCTCAAACTGATGCCTAGGAATAAGCATCAGTTTGTCCATGAGAAATAGATGCCGAGCCCGTGTCATTGCTTTAGTCAACAAGTCTGCTAGTTGAAGCCCGAAAGAGACATGAGGAAGAGATATGGTACCCTCAAGAAGGAGATCATGAATGAAGTGGCAATCAACTTCTATGTGTTTGGTGCGCTCATGGAAGACAGGGTTGGATGCAATTTTTATTGCACTGACATTGTCTACATAAAGAGGAACATACAATGATGGCTCATTTAGTATTTCAAATAGAAGAGCCCGAAGCCATATGATCTCATTACATACAGAAGACATAGCCCTGTATTTAGATTCAGTGGAAGATTTGGACACAGTAGCTTGTTTCTTGCACTTCCAGGAGATAAGGGAGTTGCCTAGGAAGACACACTAGCCAGTAGTGGACCATCGGGTGTCAGGGCATCCAGCCCAATCAGCATTCGCATAGGCCATAAGCTGAATGGGAGATGATGAGGAGAAGAATATCCCATGTGACAGTGTGCCTCGCACATATCTTATAATCTGATGAACTGCAGATAAATGTGGTTGTCTCGGAGAAGAAACAAATTGACTTACTGTCTGAACTGCATAAGATATGTTTGGCCGAGTCATGGTGAGATGGATTAAACTTTCCACTAGCTGACAATAAAGGGTAGGATCTTCAAGGGGAGACCTTTGTTGAGTTTTAGGTTCAGTTCTAGTGGAGTGTCCACAATCTTAGAGTCACTAAGATTTGCCAGTTTAACAAGATCAACCGCATACTTCTGTTGATTAACAAAGTAGCCTCGAGAATTTCTGCTCACTTCAAGGCCCAAGAAATATGTCAAAGGCCCCAAGTCCTTCATCTTGAAGGATTCACTGAGTAACTGTTGTAGCCTAGAAGTTCCTTCTGTATCATCTCCTGTAATGAGTATATCATCAACATAGAGGAGTAATATTGTTACTCTCTGCTTCCTCCTGAAGATGAATAAGGAATAATTGGAAGGACTCTGGGTAAAGCCAACATCGGTGGTGACAGATCTGGACTTTTCAAGCCATGTCCTAGGGGCTTGCTTTAGGCCATAAAGTGACTTCTTCAGACGACATACAAGTTGTGGATCTGTACAGTATCCTGGAGGGAGCTTCATATAGATTGTCTCTTTTAACTCCCCATGAAGAAAAGCATTCTTGGCACCCATCTGATGGATTGTCCACTGTTTGGTTGCAGATATGGCCATTAGAAGACGTATAGTAGTCATTTTAGCTACAGGAGCAAAGGTTTCCTCATAGTGTATCCCATATTCCTGTTTATATCCCTGTGCAACAAGTCTGGCTTTATATTTGTCTAGGCTCCCATCAGATTTTAGTTTCATAAAATAGACCCATCGACTTCCTATGAGAGAGGCTTCTGGTGGAGCTTGAGCTAGGTCCTAGGTGTCATTCTCAAGAAGGGCTTGAATCTCAAAATCCATGGCATCTTTCCTGTGTAGTTTTGCTATGGCCTGCTGGTAAGATCTGGGAATGTCTGTGGTAGATAAAACAATAGAAAAGGAGCTATTGCCTGGTGAATAACCATAGCGGTTAGGTGGTCGAGAGATTCTAGTGGAACAGTGTAAAGTGGGTTCAGGAGGAAGGTCAAGTACAATTACTGAGGGAGTTGGAGTGGCCGGATCAGCAACTGGAGGCAGAGCAGAGGGGGGATGGAGACTGAAGAAGGCCATTGCTTCCTGAAGTATGTTTGAAGCTGCTACGGAAGTGAGTGGAATATCTGAGGTGCCTGTAGAATCAAAACTGTGAAACAAGGAAATAGGAGCTGAGAATTTCACAATATGTTCAAAAAAGGACACACTTTCAAGAAAAAACTACATTGTGAGAGATTTGAAGGCGACGAACCAAGGGATCATAGCAAAGGAACCCCTTATGTTCAAAACTGTATCCCATGAAGGCACACAAAGCTGCTTGTGTAGTTAACTTTGTGCATTGTGGAAGGTGGACAAAACAAGCACAACCAAAAACTCTGAACATGGATAAGGTATGGAGGTTTGTGGAAAAGAGATTGAAAAGGAGAGGAGTTATTCAAAACAGATGACAAAAGACGATTTATGAGATACATAGCAGTACTGGCCGCCTCCACCCAAAACCAAGAGGGTACATGGGAATCCTGTAAAAGGGTTCTGACTACACTCAAGATGTGCCCATTCTTCCTTTTTGCTACCCCGTTTTGTTGTGGGTGCCTGGACAAGATTTTTGGGGTTGAATTCCATGTTGTTTCAAGTAGTTCTGAAAATCCCGATCAATATACTCTCCCCCTGAATCCGTTCTTAGCACACAGATTCGAGCATCAAATTGGGTAATTACATAAGCGTGAAAGTGTTTAAAAACAATGTACACTTCAGATTTCTTTCGAAGAAAATAAGCCTAAGTAAAACTAGTGCAGTCACCAATGTGGTTACGAAATACTTATATCCTAGCCGCGAAACAACTGGAAACGACTAGACATCACTATGTATTAAATGAAAGGGAATGGTTGCATGCTCAGAATAAGAAGGAAAGGGTAAAATATGACTCTTACATAAATCACAAGTAATGCAATCTTTATTCACATTCTTAAAAGAAACAACAGAAACAGATAAACTACCAGAAGCAAATAACTGATCAAATTTCTTAGAAAAAGGATGGCCAAGGTGTCTATGCCATAAATGCCAATCATTATTACAATTAAAAGATCCAGAATTAGAAGTAGTAGAAAGCAAACAAGAAGTATAAGCAAAATCAGTCTTATTCTTCTCAAACTCCAAGATAAAGAGTCTTCCCAGTCTACGCCCCTTCCCCTTCACCTCCTCAGTTTGCCGGTCCTGTATCAAGCAACCATCAGAAGTAAATGAGACATTATTACCTTCTACAAGTTGGCCAACAGAAATCAAATTGGTGGCGAGTTTAGGTACAAATAGAGTTTTGGATAAATGAAATGGTGATAATTTAGAGGTAGATAAGTACAAAGCATCACAACCAAGTATGTCAAGTTTCTCACCGTTTTCAATAATAATGTCTATTGGGAAGGTGGGGTTTGGGATACTAACCAAGAGTAGCCCCTGTCATGTGGTTAGAGGCTCCTGAATCTATATACCAGAGGTGGTTCGGTGAAGGGCAATGGGTCAGTGACTTACCAGACAGATCGATAGCAGAAAACGCTGGGGAGATGATCGAGGACATGACCTATCGAATCCTTTCTTCAGACATACCGTTGGAGGTGTCATTTTGTCCAGCTACAGAAGTGATAGAGGAGGAGGCATCTGAACCATCTACAACAGTTTGATAGGCCTTGTAGTTCCCTTTCTTCTGATTTGGACCACTACCTTTCTACGGCCGGGTAGGGCATTCAGTGATGATGTGGCCGACCTGCTTGCAATAGGTGCATGTGTTTTTCTTCTTACAATGGGAGACAACATGCCCATACTCCTTGCATTCATAACACTGTATCTTAGATAAATCCTTCTTCCCCTTTGATTTAGTTGCCAAGAAGCAGCATCAATGTTGGAATCCTTCCTTCCATCTAGTGCAATTTGAGTAGTCAATTTAGTTTCTGCCCTCAAACCTCCCCAAGAATAGTATCTAAGTTAGGAAGTATTCCTCCGCTTAGGATATTAGAACGGACAACTTCAAATTCTGGCCTTAGGTGCATTAGGAAATGCATAATTTTTCTCTTGTCGAAGTGTTCCTTCATGTATTTAACACAACAGTCTGAAGGATCATTTCCCATGTGAACTAACTCATATTCTGTCCAAAGGTTAATGAACCTGGCATAGTACTCCTGGACCTTTCTATCACCCTGATAGTAAGAAAAAATGTCAACCTCTATCTGATATTGTCTAGAGGTATTCGATTGTTGATAAACTTTCTCAAGGTATTGAAACATCTCATAGGCTGTCCTGTACCCTCTCATAGGGATAGCAATATCAGTTTCGACTGGGCCTAGAATTCATGACGCAATTTTTGTGTTGTCGATCTTCCACTGATTAAGTCCCTTGATGTCAGAGTCATCAGGTTTAGACACAGATCCTTCTAGGTACCCCCAAAGACCCTTTGCTTCGACTGAAACTGAAAATTGAACTTCTATAGTGCGTAGTTTGTACTGTTGAACTTAATAGGAAGAACATCCATCCTTTCTGATGCAGTCGAATGGCAAAGGGCAACAACACACACTTCCAGAAACCAAAAGAAATTCGAACCAGAGAAGAAAAGAAGAATACCTTTCGGCTGATGTCCAAAAAAGGCAACTGTAGAGTTCTGCTGAACTGAAAAGTGGATCAAAACCCCTCAAAGACGAAACCGATCCAAACCAAACCAAAGAGGTTCAATAGATCTGCTCTCGGCGACAACAGATCTAAAATTTCAGGCTGATCCGATGTCTCTATAGGGAGATATAAAAAAAAAGATTGAACCCAGTGGTGCAACAGTCCAGAAAACAGATCTGTAGCCGATCCAAGAAGAGAGGAAAAGAAGATACTCAAGAACTTTCAAATACTGTTATGGAGTTCTTGAATCAGTAATATACGAGGTGTTGAGTGAAGTTCAGGTCGTAACCTGCTCTGATACCATGTCAGAGTCAGTTCAAAAGTCAGAGAAAGAGAGAGGCAGACAGAGAGAGAACAGCCGAATGGTGAGTGTGACACCTTGTGTCAGTCGACACCCTAAAAGATATATTTATGTTAAGATGTAAAAGGACAGATATGCCCTTAATGTACAGGAGAGAAATAATACAAAGAATAGATATACAGTAAAGAAAAGTAAAAGTACAAAAATAGCCCTACGGCTAGATTTCACTCTCTCTACATAGAAGGATTTAACTGTAAACTGCCATTTTTACTCTCCATCTACCATCTCACATCCTATCTAACAGCACCACACATTCTTCAATTCTTTCTTTGAAGATAAATAAAAAGGAAATTCATTAGAAAGAAAGAAGGAATACAAACTGAGGTGATAATAAATTACCCCAGATAGAAAGAAAAACCACCCCCCAAAGCAACCATACAAAACAAAAAACACAAATCCCCTACACTTTTGATACTTAGGCTCAGTTTGGAAACAGTATAAGTACAAATATGTAGAGTGCAAAACCTCCAAAACTGACAACCATTTTCTTCAGCTTCTCTAAAGTCTCTTCTTGCCAACTCCTCACCCAAGAAGAGGTCGTTGAAGGTGGGGTACCAAACCACAGACCCATTTCTGACTTCAAAACATTGAGAGATTGGCACATTTTCCCTGCTTAGAGTGTAGAGCTTCAGTCACACCTCACTGAGCTTACCCACCCTTATCTTAGTAACTTAAGGAAAGGAATCATTGACTCAATCACTCATTGGACCAAACCAGTGAAATGGAGATTTCTAGTGTTCAGTGAATATCTATATTATGTTAATTCTTTCTAAAAAGGAATTCTAGAGAATCATTGGAATATAGGCATATATGCACATTTGTCAGCATTTCATTGGTGCGAAGGAATAATAAATTTTTACAATACAAAGGGTACAAGCAGAAACCAGCCATTCACAGCTTTGTCATTTGTCTAACTTTTCGGTTAATCCTTCTCTACATTACATTCTTCACCCGCTGTTTTTGTATTTCCCCAGAAGAGTTGAACTCTAAGGTATTAGCCATGTCATTTGCTGATCTATGCACCCACTCAAATGTTGTTTTCAGAACTCTTGTTAGATTTCTTGCTTCTCTTATCAAATGTTTGTGCCTCCAAGGTCCCAAACTGTTCTGTTTCAACCAGCCTATTATTGTCTGAGTCACCTTCCACTATAAAGTTTCTATATCCCAATGATGTCCCCAACTATAAACCTAGGATTATCGCCAAGAGCTCAGCCTGTATTGGATTCCTTTGTCCTAGTGGTCCCGAAAAAATAGCTTTTACTTCATCTTGAATTCCTTCGCATATTGTATTAAAGAAACTTAAAAGAGTACATCAAGGTAACCCTGTACACTGAGGAGCTGTACAAAGGGGATTTGTACCAGCAAAACAAAAACTATAGAGCTATCAAATATGTGTGTGTGTGTGTGTGTGTGTGTGTGTGTGTGTCACTGAGGAGCTGTACAAAGGGGATTTGTACCAGCAAAACAAAAACTATAGAGCTATCAAATATATATATGTGTGTGTGTGTGTCACTGAGGAGCTGTACAAAGGGGATTTGTACCAGAAAAACGAAAACCATAGAGCTATATGTGTGTGTGTGTGTGTGATGCTTGTGTTTCTTTAACTAATCATTGAATACTATCGTGTGTGTGTGTGTGTGTGTGTGTGCGTGCGTGTGTGTGATTCTTGTGTTTCTTTAACTAATCATTGAATACTATTGTTCCAAGAGACTATTTTCATAGCTTTAGCATGTTTGTTAGTTTAACAAGATAACTTTATTTCATCACTTATATTCAATTATTTCTGTTTGTTCTTTTCACTATATCTAATTCAGTAATTACTTTTTAAATATATGCTCTTCTGAAACATGCTTTCATGTAATCTTACATTTTTGTTTCTCTGGAACAGTCCCTTCCAACTGGCAGATGCATGGTTTTGATCGACCGATTTACACAAATGTTGTATATCCTTTCCCACTTGATCCTCCATATGTTCCTGCAGACAACCCTACTGGATGCTACAGAACATACTTCCACATCCTTAAAGAATGGGAGGGTATGATGACTAGGATTGTGTTGGTAAAAGTTGCTAATTATTTATTACACAGGTCTAATCTATTTATGCTTCTTCATTTTTTGGAGCATTTGTTTCTAAATGAACTCTGTCAGGCATCTTGCAATTTTTTTTTTATGCCTCCATCCAGATGGCCTAAAACTGTAATCAGATCTTGTAACTTGGCAAACATTTGTGCACTCTATAAACTTACTTTGTAATTATATTTTATTGGTTAAGAAAGAAAAGGATGTCAAGCTAACTTTTTTTTGATAATAAATAAAAATAATTCATTAATAGAAAACAATGATATGGCAATCCAAAGCAATAGGTGATGAGGAATCACCCCTTTAGAAAATACAAGATCAGGATTGCCCCTTAACATCCCAATCACAAAATCAGGAATAACATCAAAATACAAGAAATATAAACCTGCTAAAGATATGTACAATACATCAGTTGTAGGCTTGGAGCTGAGGCCATATATACTGTCTAACAGTCTAGGCTATCCAGGGTCTTCAGACAGATGGATTATATACATATCTAAACTCTAGCATTTTTTCATGAAGTCCCCTTTCAGACCTGAACCCCATCCTCATGCTTTTTGGCCCAAGATTTTAACCATTGTACCAAGCAATGATCTCTAACCTTCAACCACATTCCCCCTGGTTATTTTGTTCAACATGCATTCTCCATTAATGTTACTGTTCCTAATCCTTTTTCCACCTCCATCTCCACTACTTAATCTTTTAAGTTTTACGATGGCATTTTATCAAGATTGCTGGGAGATAATTAAGGCAGACATTCAAGTCGTGTTCTCAGAATTCTTTGAAAGAGGTGTGATAAACCCGGGCCTGAATTCTACTTTTATTGCTTTAATCCCAAAGAAGGAGGGGGCTTGTCACCCTAAAGAGTTCAGACCCATCAGTTTGATTAATAGCCTCTACAAGATCATTGCTAAGGTGTTATCTAGAAGAATTAGAGAGTTGCTCCCCTCAATTATTTCCCACAATCAAGGTGCCTTTTGATGAATAGACAAATTCTGGACCAAATCTTAATTGTAAATGAGAGTGTGGAAGATTATAGAAGTAGAGGTGAGAAAGGGCTGGTGTGTAAGCTGGATCTGTAGTAGGCATATGATCTGGTTGATTGGTCTTTGTTGTTGGAAGTTTTAGAGTCCTTTGGATTTGGGCAAAAATGGTGTAAGTGGATAAAAGGGTGCATCAAGACTTGCCATTATTCTGTGTTAGTGAATGACAAGGTGGTGGATCATTTTCTACTGTTCGGGGTATTAGGCAAAGGGACCCTCTCTCCCCCTTCCTCTTTACCCTAATTGCTGAAGTGTTAGGGAGGCTTATTGAGAGGGCAGATTCAAGAAGTATGATTAGTGGTTAGAGAGTGGGGAGGGATAAGGTTCCGGTCACTCACCTACAATTTGCAGATGACACAATTCTGTTTTGTGATGGAGATGAGACTAGATGGATGAGCAACTTGAAGTTGGTGATTAAGGTGTCTGAACAAATGACCAACCTCAAAGTAAACCTTGGTAAGAGCTGTGTGATTGGTATTAATATGAGTGCTGAAGAGGTAGAGGAAAGGGCCCGAGTGTTAGGTTGTGAGATAGCTCAATGGCCACTGAAATATCTAGGGCTTCCTTTAGGGGATAATCCTAGAAAAATGAGCTTTTGGAATCCGGTGATTGACAGATTCACTAAAAGGTTAGCTTCTTGGAAGAACTACCTATCTCTGGGGGGTAGGATATCCCTGATTAAGTCAACATTGGCAAACCTTCCAATCTATTTCCTGTCTGTGTTCAGAATTCCTGAAGGAGTCTATAGGGTGTTGGAAAAACTAAAGAGGGACTTCTTATGGGAACCCGGGGAGGAGAAAAGGGACCATAGAGTTAGGTGGGATCTAGTTACAAGATCTAAAAGTGAAGGGGGACTGGGGTTGGGAAATCTGCAGAAGAAGAATGAAGCTCTTTTCGGGAAATGTTATGGAGGTGGTCCAAAGAAAGGGAGAACTTGTAGGCTACAATAATCCTAAGTATTCATGGGCAAGAAGCAACTGGTTGGGATTCAGGGCTATCATCTAGGGCTTCAAGAGCTTCTCCGTGGAAGGCGATCCATGCCATCCTTCAATCATTTCTTCCCTTCATCAGGTATGATCTTGGCTCTGGCTTGTCTGTAAACTTTTGCGAACACACTTGGGTGGGAGATATTCCCTTGAAAGAGCAGTTTCCCTCTTTGTTTGCTCTGTCTAGGTTTAAAAATGAACCAGCAACAACCTTTGCTACCTTGTTTAATTCTGCTATTGGTTGGAACTTGGGGCTTAGAAGGGCTCTTAGAGATTCTGAATTGGAACCCATTTCGTATTTGCTTAAGATCTTGGATGAGGTAGTTCTTGAACCTTCTAGTGTGGATTCTAGGGTTTGGTCTGTTGTTCCTTTGGGTATCTTTTCTTGTTCCTTTGTTTTCAAAGCACTGACACAGCCTAGTCCGGTACCTGGGTCTCCTTTTCTAGTTCGGGAAGTTTGGGGTAGCCCAATCCCTCCTAGGGTAGGTGCTTTTTGCTGGGAAGCAATCCTAGAAAAGTGTAACACTTGTGACATACTTCAAAAGAAAAGGCCTAATTGGTGTTTATCCCTGCACCGATGCATCTTATGTAAGAAGAATGGTGAAAGTGTTATCGCTTGTTAGTTTCTTTCCCTTTTGTTTCAGATATCTGGTGTTGGTTTTTTTCTCTATTTAGTTGCAGGTGGCCCTCCCCTTCAAGTGTGCAAAGCTTGTTTAGCTCTACATCAGTGAGGGGTCTAAAAAGAGAGGTAAAATCTTGTGGAGATGTGCTAGAGCTGCTGTTTGTTGGATGGTCTGGGAAGAAAGAAATCAAAGATCATTTCATGAAAAAGCTAAAAAGAAAAAAAGCAAGGAAGCCATCATAGAACTTATATATGTTAGGGTGGCCCATTGGGTCAAGTCTTTGAAGCTCTTTGAAGCCTATTCAGTAGGAGGCATCATTAGAAATTGGGAAGAAGTGGCTCGGTCAGCTCTCATGTCCATTGCTCTTAGACTTGTTTGGACTCCACCAGATTCGGGTTTCATCAAATTGAACTTTGATGGTAGCAGTGAAGGAAATCCAGGCCATTGAGGCATAGGTGGTATTTTCAGGGATGAAGAAGGTCGAATTATTGCTATGTTCTCAAGACCTATAGATTGGGGGGATTCACTGAGAGCTGAAATCATAGCAGTTAAGCAGTTGAATATTAGTAAGTTGCTGGTGGAAGGTGACTCTCAGTTGACTGTTAGATGGTTGCAGAAAGAAGAGTCCAGCCTGTGGAAGTTCTCAAATGAAAGAAAGAAAATTAATCAGCTAACTCAGAACATGATTATAAGGGTTGAATGGGCCAAGAGGAGTACTAACTCCATGGCTGACACTTTAGCTAAACAGGGGGTGGGAAGAACAAATTTCTTTTGGGCTATCTTTTAATATGTGTTTTCAGTTTTGACAGGGAGGGTTAAGACTTTTTACCCCTCCATTCTGGTTGTAATTTCCATATCTTTTCTAATAAAGTTACTGCTATTGATAAAAAATGTTTTCATACCATACCATATCAAATACGATAGTATCATCTATGATATATGGATGATACCATCATATTGGGAAAGTTCCTTGATGCACAAGAAGTGAGAACTCTTAAAGTGATCCTTAGACTTCATTTTAAAAACATTTTATCAGACCAACCCATCAACCCAACCTTTGCTAGTTAAAGCCATTTGGAAAGTTCCCTTTCCTCAAAAGGGAGAAGTGTTCTACTTGGATGCAGCTTCAGATCATTAATTCTTATCTCCTCACATTTGCGTCCTCTGATTCAAAAGTGGGGAGAGTAAAAATCACCTTTTCTTATCTTGTCAATTTGCACGGTCGTGCCTCAGTTATGGAATCACTTCCTCCTTTTTGGGGGCAACTTGATCACCCTCTTCAAACGCTTGTGAGCCATTTTCTTTTCAACTAATCTCTTGTCCATACAAAAAGGTAGAAAATGTTGTGGTACAACATTAGGACAGCGATATTGTGGAGTTTATGGGATGATAGGAATGCAAGAATATTCAAGAATAAGGACAGAATGGATCACATCATGTTGAAAATTACATAAAATTACATATTAGGTTTTGACATGTAAGAATCCAAGCAGTCACCATAGATGATCTATCGAGGGTTTGTTCATCTGCTGTGGGGTTTTCTTTCAGTAAACAACAAAGAATTGAACAACAGATTTGCTTCTGAATCAATAAATTTATTATTATTCATCAAAAAGAAAAAAACAAAGAATTGAACAACAGAGGGCACCAGAATTCATGTTTTTTTTTTTTTTTCCTTCCAAAGTCGAAAACTCATCTTAAACTGTTGGATTGATCTGAACTCGGAAAGTCACTTGGTGATTGGGGTTCTTTTCTTTTGCTTTATGTCTTCTTAACTGTATTTGCATTGCACTCTTCTAAATCCTTTTTAGCTTTTCTTTGTATGTCACAAGCTCTTTTTGGTCTTCATTTATTGATTAAAAAAAATTCATACATTGATTGGCATTTGACAGGTCGTCGGATCTTGTTGCACTTTGAAGCTGTTGATTCTGCCTTTCATGTTTGGATAAATGGGATCCTTGTTGGATATAGGTGTGTAATTTGCATTAGAAGCAAGTCGTTAACAAATATACTGACCATTTTTCACATGGGTGCTATGCTTCTGATCCTAGATTTTGTTACACTAACCTTTTGTATTCTTATTTGAATAATTAGTAACTAGTAACTCCACCACATTTTTTTATTAGATTTTTACTATAGGTTTGTTATAGTAACCTGGAAGAGTGGTTGTTACACTAATCTTGATTTATGGATTTGGCAACTTCAGCAGGTTGGGAATTCCTTTGCATGTTCCTTTCCTTCTTGATTTCTTAGATTAGCCCATCTTGGCTTGTTATTTAATAATATATCTTTGTATACTTTATTTATGGAAGACTACACAGATTTCATAGATAGTTGAATGGAGATGCAAAACCAATTAGTGAAAATGACAGTTTCAAGATGCATTAAGGGATCATTTGAAATGCAAATGTACTACTGTACTGAACAATCACCTTTCTACTTGTTTCTGATCCTTCATTTGGATTTGTTGCTTTTGACCAAAAATAGCTGTTTAAATTAATCAATAATGAAAATTTTGATGACAATTCTATTATTTCCTTTGTCAGATGAATTAACAAGAAAACATCAATTTTTATGAATTAGGACAGTCAGGATAGTAGGCTCCCTGCAGAGTTTGAAGTCACTGATTTCTGCCATCCATGTGGCTCTGACAAGAAAAATGTACTAGCTGTTCAAGTTGTTAGGTGGAGTGATGGTTCTTATCTTGAAGATCAAGACCATTGGTGGTTATCTGGTATTCATCGTGATGTGCTTCTTCTAGCTAAGCCACAGGTTGGTTTGCTTTGTTTTACAATTTTAACACTGTTTTCTTTTAACCTATTATTTCATATAAGAAGTCAAGATAGAGAAGAGAATAAAGAAGAGAAGATAAGATTTTGAGAGCTGAAATCTCTATTGTTTTGTCCATCCAGCCCAATATCTCTATACAAACTATACTCGTTTTATCCATGTTGTTAAATTCTATCTTGTGTAGTTTTTCATGATCACAAAATGAAGGAATTAATTGGTTATGCAGGTGTTCGTCACAGATTATTTTTTCAAATCAAGTTTAGTGGAAGATTTCTCTTGTGCAGATATTCAGGTATGCTTTATATTATTTTGAGAAGAATATTTAATTTCAAGAAAATTTAATTGTTGTTGATTAGAAAAGTGAATCTTAACCAGTTTCACTTATACAATTATACTTAACTAAGTCAAAGGGATGTTTGTACTCCATTTGCCTTCACACACGAGGCACATATTACTACAGGATTTTGATGCTTTTACTGCTATGCATCTATTTATCCTTATTTTCTATTCAGTGTCACGACAGTGATTTTGTTATGTTAAAGCTGCACTTTGATATTTGGTTTCAACATGATTGAGTTTCCATTGGCATGGTTGCTATAGCTCTATTTCTGATGATTAATTGAGAGCTACTGTTTTGTAACCTTGGCTCATCATCCAATGGATGTAAGGGCAAATTGATTCTGGTCACTGAAAAATTTTCACAGGCTTTTTAATACTTGTGGGCCTTGCCTTGTAAGATAGGCAGCTCAATGGATGTGGGCCTAGGGAGTTTTAACTGTTGAAATTTTACTAGAAAGATATGGAAGAATAATATGTAGAGCCCAACTATGGTTTATTAACAAATATTTGCAACACATTAACTAAAATTTCAACCAATCACGTTAAAGATGTCACGTGGTCTACTTACTTTTCATTGGTTCATATTTCACAAGGTATATTTACCATCAAGACTTCAACAACGTTAAAGATGTCAGCTATGATGTGTCATTTTATCACTGGTTCATGTTTTTTTGCTTCATGCACCATAGGTTTTGCCTAATACGTATACTGATTGCTACTAGCCACACCGGGTTTTTATAATTCCCTTTAGGGGATCAAGTCCTAATTATCTTTTTGATATTTTGATCTTATTTTTTCAAAATTTTGCACCTTGCTTCAAAAAGGTGCAATCTCACCTTGTACTTGTGCCTCATATGTTGAAAGGCTCTTGCACTTCTCTTGTGCCATGTGTAGACACACCGGTTCGGGTAGCCACACCATTCACTTTTAAAACACTGCTTCTGGACAGAACTTACAAGCTTATTTTCTCTCGATCCCACCATTGGATTGATCCGAAACTTTGTTAATATTTAAAGACTGCAAAAGTATTCCTCAAAATCTCAAACTGATCAGATCAGAAGAAGGCCTTCATCAAACATATTTTTATTGTTGGAATATGTGGACTGTCAACAATGTCAAAAAGGTGCAATCTCACCTTGTACTTGTTCCTCATATGTTAAAAGGCTCTTGCACTTCTCTTGTGCCATGTGTAGACACACCGGTTCGGGTAGCCACACCATTCACTTTTAAAACACTGCTTCTGGACAGAACTTACAAGCTTAGTTTCTCTCGATCCCACCATTGGATTGATCCAAAACTTTGTCAATATTTAAAGATTGCAAAAGTATTCCTCAAAATCTCAAACTGATCAGATCAGGTCTTCATCAAAAATATTTTTATTGTTGGAATATGTGGACTGTCAACAATGTCAACAGCCAAAGTTAAAGTTTAACCACATGGACCCCACATATTAAGATGCCCATAGGTAGGGCTGCAAGTCGGGCCGGGTTAGGTCGGGTTGAGGCCAACCCTAGCCCAACCTGGAGTTCTAAACCCCCGACCCTAACCCTACCTCAACCCGACCTTCAACCCGACCAACTCAACCCTAACCCAACCCAACCCAATCCAAAGTCAATTTCGGGTTGGGCCCAACCCAACCTTCTTCCCATCCCTTAAAACTTCATGGAATTTCTCGATTTTAGATCTTAACTCAACTTTCACTACATATATTAATCCTATGTTTCATTAGTATTTGTTTGTTGACGGTTTTTTTGTTCTTTTAGTACAAAATTCAGAAAAACAAGTGTTAGAAATGACTATAATTTATCATGAGTTATGACTTATGATAGATCTTTTATGGGCAACAAACAACAGAAAGGAGATGAAGAATAAAATTTTCAAAAAACATAAAATAATGTTATTAAGGTTTTAGTCTTTCTGATTAGGATTAAGTGAATCGATTATCTTAAAAGAAATACATGATACTATGTGGTGGGGGCTATACAAATATCTTGCATCTAAACAAATCAATGTATGTTATATATTACATATAACATATATTTATATATGACATGTACATAGAGTCAGGTTTGGGTTGCCTAAGGGGTCAACCCTAACCCAACCCGAAGTAAAGTCGGGTTCATGAATTTCAACCCTAACCCTAACCCAAGCATCAACCCGACCCAACCTAACCCAACTTTTTCGGGCCAACCCGGCCCAAGTTGCAGCCTTACCCATAGGTCTAGCATTTTTGTTTAAATCTCATTAATTAGGTTTAGGTATGAGTGATTTAGAGTTTTAGTCTATTGTCAGGGAAAAAAGGTCCAGTTTTGTCCTTTTGATTTATTACTTCAATATAAGTTCAACTGGAAGTATCAAAGCAGGTCTCTCTCTGATCAGTATCTTGATTGTTTAATATTCTCTGTACCCAGTAATCTCGTTTTCCCACCGGGATCTACTATATTCTTCTTTCAGTGGAAGAGTGTAGGACTGTTTTGACCAGCCCTACTTGCAGTCCAGACAGAGTTGCGTAATCGGCTAGAGAGGTTTCATTAGGTCTCTCTTGGGAGAGTTCAGATCAATGCCAAACTTCAAATCTGGTGTCACCTAGACCTGATCTCTCTTCTCCATAAATAACTCTTATTGTGGTGAAATTTTGATCTTCTTACTTGGGCGGCTGCTACTTACAGTTTACTTTTTTGGACTAT
The DNA here is from genome assembly GCF_056320005.1 of Nelumbo lutea. NCBI lineage: Eukaryota > Viridiplantae > Streptophyta > Magnoliopsida > Proteales > Nelumbonaceae > Nelumbo > Nelumbo lutea. Next base: position 13,348,757 of record NC_142690.1, read on the forward strand.
CACTAATTTGAACTCAAGTCTTGGGCTTGTCTTGCTTACTCAAAGGTCTTCAGTGAATCCTGGTGATTATCTGTCTTACTTTAAGGCATTCCTCCTTTTCTTTGGTGGGTATTATCAGTTACTCTTGCTGTTTTCTTGGTTTCTTATCTGAATATGGGATCCAAAAGGAGTGATTTCATTTTTGTTAAGTTTGATGGAACAAACTACACACTTTGGAAATTTCATTTCCAATTTTTTGTTAAAGTGGGTATGTCGGGTTATTCGGATGGTACCACAACCATCCTTGATAGCATAGTTGCTAAAGGGCTGAAACAATGGAAAATTAATAATGCCTAAATAATTTCTTGGATATTGAGTTCGGTTACTGTTGATGCATCAATTCCTATGAGGGATCTAAAAATTGCTAAGTAGATGTATGACTACCCAGAGAAAGTTTATCGGAAGTCAAACATGTCTAGGCAATATCTGATTGAAATGGACATATTCTCCTACACTTAGGGGGAGAGAAATATCCAATAATACTGTGTTGGATTTATGGACTGAATATGAACTTGTTTATTTTGGAGCTATCACGACTGATTGTTGTGTGAAGACTATGAAAAAACATTTTGATCAGAGGCAAATTATGCATTTTCTGATGCATCTTGGACCAGATTATGAGATGATAAGGTCGAACATACTCAGTAGGGAAAGTGTGCCTGGTTTGGACACTATATTGGGTAAACTTCTAAGGGAGGAGACTAGACTGTACACACAGTCATCTCTTGACAGCAAGAGAGAATATGGCCTAGACACAGTGTTTCTAGCTACCAAACCAAAAAGGAAGGACTTTTCCATGATTCAGTGTTATGAATGCAAGGAGTTCGGGCATGTGGCCTCTCACTATAAGAAAGGGAACTCCTGTACCCACTGTAAACAACAAGGGCATATTATCACTAAATGCCCTACTTGCCTCCCAAGAAAGATCAACATAAGGCACTTCAGACAGTTGTAGAGTGTTCACCTTGATGGTACTCCTTACCTTACTAAAGTTCCAAAGGGGAAATCTTCTAGCACTTTGATTAAAGAAAAGATATGGCAGCTTATGTCTTCAGCTATTTCACCTGTTTCCTTTGCTACCAACCTATTTGGTGAGTCCTCTACCACTTGTCCCTCTCCTAACCATATGTGGATTATTGATTCGATTTCCTCAAACCATATAACTGGGGCCTCTTTTGGTTAGACTCCCAAACCCTACTTTTCTAATGACCGGATTATAACTACTAGTGGTGAGTCATTGAAAATTGTTGGTAATGATGATTTTTTTTTCTTTCTACTTCTCAGTCATCTCTCAAAAGCCTTCTTTATTCTCTAGTTAACAACCAATCATATATATGTGGGACAGCTTGTTAATGATGGTAAATTGGTTTTGTTTGCTCGTGATGATTGTGTTATATAGGACCAACACACTGGGGAAGTGAAGGGGCATAGGCTTGGGAGGCCATTTTCTCTTGAGTTTGAGAAGACCCTCTTCTACAACTTCTTGTTTGCTTTCTACTAGTGATGTTTTGCATTTATGGCATAAACGTTTAGGCCACACAAATGCTAAGAACTTGGGTCATTTATTTGCTTCTGGTTGCTTGCATACAGCTTCTTCTGTTTGTAAGAACATTAATAAATCTTGCATAACTTGTGGTCTTAGAAGAAGTCATATTTTTCCTTTTCTATCTTCTTTTGAGCATGTTACTGTTCCTTATCAAGTTATACATAGTGATGTACTGATGTTTGGTTGTTTCTTATTATATCTAGACTTGGTTATAGATATTTTGTGCTATTTATTGATGACTGCACTAGATACACCTGGGTTTATTTTCTCCACAAGAAATCAAAGGTTCTTTCTACCTTTCAGAACTTTCATACTATGGTAATGACCCAACATAATGCCACCATTCACATATTACGCTCAGATTCAAGGGGAAAATATTTTGACGGGGATGGAGAGTTCCAAACATATCTAAAGAAGCATGGTATTTTGTCCCAAAGGTCTTGCCTAGGAACTCTCAACAAAATAGAGTTGCTGAACACAATAACCAATACATCTTGAGCATGGTGAGATCCCTTTTGCCTAACTCCCATGTCCCTGTTACCTTTTGGGTGGAGGCAACCAACACTGCTTGGCATCTCATTAATATCATTTCGTCTTCAATTCTTGTTAATACATTACTATTTTATTGTCTCTTTCATTGTTCACCAAATTATTCTATGCTTCATGGCTTTGGTTGAATTTGTTTTGTATATCTCCTTCCCCATGAGCGCATTAAGCTTACTGCTCAATCGGGTAGGTGTTCTTTCATGTGTTACAGTTTAGAACACAAGGGACTTTTTTTTGCTATGTTCCTAAAGTTCATCATCTTTGCATATCTCAGAATGTTATCTTTCTTGAAAATCTGTTCTTTGAACACATTGTTAAGTTACCTACACCATCCTTCTATTTTGTATACTTTGCTTCTACAGGTGATTTTTATCCTCCAATACTACCTCTTTAAGTCTACCTTAGGAAGTATCCAGCTACATAAATGTCTATGCCTCCTCTTCCATCATTAACTCAGTGCCTGCTCCTCCGTCATCATTAGACCTTATTCCATTCACCTCTTCTCCTCATGTAAGTGACCTTTCACTTCCTATTCTCACTCCTTTACGTTGTTCCTCTTTCTCATCCTCCTAACTGCTATGGAATTTTTTGCAACCCATTGCTCCCTTTCTGCTATTTTGTCTTCCACATATATTCAAAAGTCTTACCAATAGGTTGTAGCAGTTGAGCATTGTAAAGATGCTATGGACTTTGAAATCCAGACCCTATTGGAAAATGATACCTGGGAACTTGTCCCCCCTCCAGCAGATGCCTCCGTTGTTGGTAGCTGTTGGGTATACTTTGTTAAGCTGAATTTAGATGGGAGTCTGGACCTTGGATAGATAAAATCCCACCTTGTTGCTTAGGGATACTAGCAGGAGCATGATATTGACTATGAGGAGACTTTTGCACCGGTTGCCAAAATGACTACCATTAAACTTTTTCTTGCTTTCATTATTGTTAAGCAATGGATTGTTCACTAGATGGATGTAAAGAATGCCTTTCTTGAAGGGCACCTCCATGAGATAGTATACATAAAACCTCCACCACGCTACCGTGATGATCCTAACTTAGTCTTTTCACTTAAGGAGTCTTTATATGAACTTAAACAAGCTTTGGAAGCTTGGTTTGAGAAATTCTGTGGGGTCATCCTTGAAGCAAGATTCCAACAAAATTCCTCAGATGATTCTCTCTTTGTTCTCAAGCATCCTCAAGGCTTGACTCTTCTTCTAGTATATGTCAACGACATACTTATTATTGGTGAAGATTTGGAAGGGATCAATCAATTGAAGCAACTTCTCAGCCAATCCTTCGAGATGAAGAAACTTTGTCTAGTGACCTACTTTTTTGGTCTTGAGATTACTTGAAGTGCTAGGGGATGTTTCGTCAACCAGGAGAAATATGCTAGTGACTTAATTAAGATGACCACTCTCTCTGATTTGAAGTAGGTTGATACCCCATTTCAACTGAATCAGAGGCTCAATAGGGATGACGGAGAACTTCTTCTTGACGCCACCTTATATTGTCAGCTTGTTGGCAGTCTCATCTATCTTGCCGCGACCCAGCCAAATATATCCTATGTCATCCGAATAGTCAATCAGTTTGTGTCTGCTCCTTGGTAGCCTCATTTTTCCATAGTCCTTCAGATTATTAGATATATTAGAGGAATATTGTCTCATGGACTCTTTTTCTTGTCCTTCTCATCCTCTTAGTTGATTGCTTATGCTGATTGGGTCGGTTGCCCTGACACCAAATGGTCTACCACTGGATGGTGTGTTTTCTTGGGTGTTCACTCATTTCTTGGAAGTGTAAGAAGCAACAGATAGACTCCAAGTCATCCACTAAAGCTGAATATCATGCCATGTCATCTGTTTGCAGTGAGCTCGTCTCGCTTAAGGCTCTTCCTCATGACCTAGCCATTGATCATCCAGCCCTTACTTTATTTGCTGATAACATGAGTGCAATCAAGATTGCCTTGAATCCAGTCTTTCACGAACAGACTAAACAGATCAAGGTGGATTGCCACTTCATCAGAGATCTTCTCACTGCAGGTCACATCACTCTTCCTAATGTGTCATCCAATCTTCAATTGACCAATCTCTTGCTTTGGTATCAACTTGAGGGGATGTGTAGAGAAGATGGGGGTTAATATTGTAATTTTACCTTTCTTTTATTTGTTGTACTTTATCATTCATGTACACTGCTGTATTTTTATCATTTTTGTAAGGACAAGATTGTCCATTTACACTATATATATATATATTCTGGGTTGTGAGATCTAGGCATACCCAACCAAATTGTGTTTCTCTCTTGTTTCCTCTCTATTTTGACTAGAACTGACATCAATCATATCTATTTATCAAAAAAAAAATCTGGTCATATCAATACAATTTTGGACTTGCTTTTACAATTCTTTCATTGATTGGTAATAAGTCATTTCTGTTCACCTTTGTTTTTTTTCTTTTTTTTTGTGGAATTTCTAGTTGCATTAGGAACCTCATTTCTGGTTTAGCTATTGTCCTTCATGATCTGAGACTGGTAGTCTCATTGTAATACACAAGGTTGGAGATTGATGGAGGCTACCAAGTTGTAATTTGATAGATAAGGAAGGAAAATCATTAATCCATGGCTACATCTCCATACCATTAGGGAAGCATGATTCTTAGAACCTAGGTTCATTACTTATTTTAGGTGGGTCCAATGGTCTGCCTGGGAGGTAGGATTTAATTTAGTTAGGGGAGCTTTGATTGTTGGAAGCTGCTGGCTGTTTTCTTATCAGTAACTGAAAATTTATTATTGATCATATGAAAAATATACAAAGTATGTTACAGCATGATATGTGATACTTTCTATTTTATTTCTTTACAAAAGGCTAGACCATTTCTCATCACCCCTCAACTCATATGGTACAAAAGATGAAACCCAGAAATAATATTTGTTTTTAACTTAAGGATAGCCTTCCCAAATCAATGTCTTTCCGTCATTCCCTCTTCAGCTAGTGAATGCGCAAAGGGGTTTGCAGATTGGTGTATCCAAAAAGCTTCTCCTCTGGGTGATTTCTTTTTGGGGATTTCATTTTTAAGGAGGGGATGATGGTGGAAACTAAAGTCCAAGTTAGCAAATTGTTGGGGATTTCATTTTTAAGAGGGGATGATTTCACAAGAAAAGTGTTTTGGGAATCAGAGAAGAAATCTTTGATGAATGAGGAAAATTCTTAGGAGGAATTTTGAGGAGAAAGGTTGTTTGTTAAAGTTTGTTTGGTCGAATAAGGTGCTTTTCAGGGTTCTTGAGGGGGGTGGGTCCTGACAGCAAGAGTTGTTTATTCTGTAAGGAGTATGGATAAAGATTGTTTTTAAGGATTGGAGGGATTTGGCTTTTTGGGTTGTTATTTTTTGTTTTCTGTTGTGGGTGATTTCTTGTCACCTTCTTTGTACCTTTTTCTTTTCAATAAAATTTTATTTTTTATTTATCTTCAAAAAAAAAAAAAAGCTTCTGCTTCCATGTAATTGGCCAACTATCTTGCTTCTATTCTTTCATTTCTTAGGAGCCATGGTTTTCATCCAACTAGTAATTACCTATGAGTCTCCCTTGTCATCTCTATCTGACCCCATATAGTTGGGACAAGGCTTAGATGATGATGGTGATGCCTCCCTCGTGACCTCTTAATGCACCATCAGTTCTTGAATCACCTGGATTTCCAGGACTACAACCATGTGGTGGGGGCAACCACGTGATATTACTTGCATCCGTCATAGAAAATGATGCTTCTCCACCAACCATTCTCTTGGGTTGTCATGTGATATTACTTGCTTCATGGTCTTGATCCAGTGAATGGCCCTTATTTTTATTTCTCCAATTAATGCCTCTTTAGTCAGGTTTTGTTTTGAGATCTGCTGGCTATTTTCAGCCCAGCATGTACCATATATCTATATCACTCTTTACTAATTTAATAGTGGTTTCATTGATCTGTTTTATTTGTTTTTCTCTTGGATCTACATTTGTGATACATGCAATGTATTGATTATATAATATCCTAGCATGGAAGCATTCATGATATATACTTTTTTATGTTCAAAATTCAGGTTGAAGTTAAGATTGATAACTCAAGATCACCTAAAGAAAGTGTGCTTGAAAAGTTCACTATAGAAGCTACACTTTATGACAATGGAAGGTGGTATGAGTGTGATAGGAATGCCAACCTACTCTCATTTGAAGTGGCTCGCTTGGAACTGAATACAACCCTTAATGCAAGTCCTGGTTTTCATGCATATGTACTCAGTGGAAAACTGGAGATGCCTAAGCTTTGGTCTGCAGAAAAAGTAAGGAATCTCACTTCATTTTGATTTGTCTTCCTCCAAGTAAGAATTAATAGAGATACATTAGCTTCCTCATAAATCAGGGTTCTGGACCATGTTGAGTGTGTTGATGTGTTCTGGAAACTCTTCGGCAATCACTAAAGTATTGCATATACTTTGCTTGACCTGCATTGCAATTACACTATCAAAACCAAATAGACATTTTGTGATTTTTACTGCCATATCTGAATGTTATTTCCTTCCCAACTTGCTTCGTTCTTTACTTTGAAGAGTACAAATAATATAATAAAATAAGACAATTTTTCTTATTACATTTTTTCACTGAATGAACTTAGTTGTGGGAAGAGATGAAGATGTGGAATTATAGCAATGAAAAGAAGAAATTTAGGTGGTTGACAAGAGAAATGGAAATCTCATTCAATTGGATAAAGCAATATGCTAATTCTGTAGCTGATGCTTTAGCCAAACAAGGGGTGAGAAGAGAAACATTGTTCTGGGAACAGTTGTAAATCAGGAACTTGGGTGTAGGGAGAGAGAAGAAATTTTGTCTCTCACTGTCCTTTTACCATTTACACCTTTATTTCTATGTACAATCAGCTTATGTCTTTTTCTATAAAATTTGATGTTATCGATAAAAAAAAGGAACTTAGTTGTTGGAAGTGGGAACAATATTGGTTATCATACCATGGGCTCTTGCTAGAGGAAGAATCTGAATGATTTGAGGGTCTATTCTAAAGGAAATGGTCTCAGAGGTGGAGAGAGACACCTTAGAAATGATGAAGGCGGCTGGCTCAGCTATTGATGCTGTCAAGGAACCATTTAACCTAAAATCTTCAGCTGTTAGGTGAGGTCCCCGAATAGGTTTTTATTCTCTAACACGCCTCCTCATGCAAAATCCCATCAGGCTTGAAGTGTGGAAAAGCACAGGCCCATCCATACCTTGTGCTGAAATTTAATTAATTATAATGGGGGGTGATAACGATTGAACACTAGACCACTTGGTCAAACAGGCTCTGATACCATTTCAAGGAATTGTTCAACCTAAAAGCTTAAGCTATTAGGTGAGGCTTTTATTCTATAACAGATGCATTATTGGAGCAATCTGAAATAACAGGTTCAATAAAACAGGAATATCTAAAGTCTACTCTAAGAGGATGTTTGGGTGGATAGAGGAGGCTTGATATTGAGGAAGAGATAGACTATAGGAAAATGGGCTGCAGTCAGTAGAAAAGTTGGGCGTTTTCTCTTGTGGGATGCCAGAGAAAATGAATAACTCCAGATGCTTAAAAGGATGGAGCAAAAAGATTAAGTTTATAGAGGTTAAGTTGATTTCCTTTTGAAGGTTGATGGTTGGTAAAACGGTGAAGAATCAGTAGTCCAAGATGATTTTAATGAGGGTGTTGGTGAGAATTTAGGTAGGTTTATTTATGGATTTTTCACAAAGGGAGAGGTTTAAGAATTATCTGCCAAGAAGAAGAAGAAAGGGGGAAGTAAGAGGAAAGGGGGGTGTATCGAGGTTGAGTGGGAGATGACAGTTGGAGAAATTCATTTCTTTGATCATCTACTTTATTTGATTGCCTTATAGGGGTTAAGACTTAGGAGACTAGGTGTTGGGAGTTGCATAGGTTGGAGGGCTTTAAGTTTTGTTGCTGTTAGCTGGTTGGTACTACAGTTAGGCACTTCAAGGTGGTTTCTTGTGAGCTTCTAGGGTCCTGGGATTATCTTATTTTTCCCCTTCCTCTTATTCTTTGTGGATGCATCCTGAAAATATTATAATTATATTATTTTTGTACAGCTATAATTAAAAAGTAGTTCTAAGTAATTTCTGTATCATTAAATATTCTAAACCTAATGTGAATAGTAAAATCCAGATGATGCATGATGTATTCCTATCGTCTCTCATTTTGAAATTGCAAGCAAATAAGCATTCAAAATTGTATACATATGTTGCTTACTCGGATTTATTGGATTGATCAGTCATTTGTTTTTTTGGTATTACGTATTGCACATTACAGGGGATTAAGGGATGGGGATAGAACAAGGTGTACGTATGGCCCACTGACCTAAAGAGGGCAAGGTCTCTGAATATTGGAAAATTAGTTATTGAAGGGGAACCCAAATTGGTTGTGGGATGGATACTAAGTGAGAAGGCAAATCTGTGGAGTTATAACAACGAAAGGAAGAAATTCAAATGGTTCATACAAAAATGGAAATGAGAGTTCAATGGGTCAAAAGGAGTGCAAATGCCTTTGCTGATGCTCTTGCTAAACAAGGGGTGGATTGAGATCAGTTGCTTTGGGCACAGTTGTAAAAGAAGAAAAATTGTTTTGGCGAGAGATAAGAGGGTTATCACTCACTGCGTCTGTATCTTTATTGTATTCTTGAGCTTTATTTCTGATTTTAATGAATGAATTTTACAGTTACTGATAAGAAAAGACCTTACCATGGAACATCTTGCATGTGAGGATTGACCAGTCAATTTGATACCATAGCAATGAATATAATACACATAAGAAACTATGGTCACAAATTAATTAATTAAATATTTGAAAGTGTAAAAAACACTGATGTGGACCCCACTGATGTGGTCCCCACAGTGTTCGTATGGCAGCAATATTTCTGTTAGATACGACAGTGTTAGTCGGTAGTTATTTCAGCTTTATTATTAGTTATTTCTTATTCTATTTGCCATGTAAGCAATAAGGGCAATTCATTCCTTTTACAATTAGCCAATAGTTATATAAATACTAAGAGAGGGTCGACAGAAATTATGACCTACTCTCTCTCTTTTCTGAAACTCTCTTCGTGTACTTCTTTTCTTCTATTCTCTTCTTCTTCTCTTCAAATTTTCATCCTTTTTCTTTTTAATTAAAGACTGATTGTAGTCTAGATTGACTACTTGGTATCAGAGCCGACCTAGGAGTTCTTATGCTAGTCTGATTAGGCCGACTGCATGAGAACCTCCTAGGTTTGGAAGTTTTTTCAACAAGGAAGGAGGATCGGCTGATTCTTGGAGGTTACTGGTAGTGTGCGGCTGCTACTAAAGAGATTGTAGAAGTCTAGGAGAGTTCCAGTAGTCAAGAAGAATTAGAAGAAGCTTCGGATCCTCAAGATTAGGGTTTTGCATCAACCAGAAGGTGGCGGCCAGAGATTTTTTGATAAAGTAAGCTTTTTCTTGTGATTCTGTTCAGAAAAGATCATCTTGGTTTAGTCTGAGGGGTGCGGCTTCAGAATTTTTGTGTTTTCTTTAGGGTTTTGAGAGAAAACCCTAAAATTCAGAACTGTTATTTGTTTCATATCAGAATTTGAACTGGTTTCATTCAGAATTCTGTTTTCCGTGTTCTTTGGAAGACCTAGGCCGGCTGTTATCAGTTGTTTGGGTGTTGTTTCTTCTATTACAGTAATTAAAAAAAGGTTTTTTATTAATTCTTGATCAAGAATGGAGTTCAAGAGTCAAGGGTGTGAATAAACCCTAGTTGATTCTAGGTCAAAGTAGAGAAGAAGAAAGAAGAAAGAAAAGAGAAAGAGGAAGAAGAAGGAGAGAAGAGTATTCGGCCAGACTAGAAGAGAGAATGTGAAAAATCACTCTCCTAGCCGACCCACTTGAATTTTATTCATAAAACTTAGAGTTACAAGAAAGACAATTTTGTCCCTCATAGAAGATGGGACACATAACTTAAGCACAAATACAATAGACCTTTCACTTTCAAGAAGATACACCAGAATGACCAAAATACCCCTGACTCGAGCATTCTAACAAAGGGGAAGGTGTTTTTGGGACTAGCAATTCTGGTAACATGTCTGAGAATACCTTTCAGATTACAACAGTTAAGTTTGATGGATCAAACTACCTAGAATGGGCTCAATCGGCCATGATGGCCATTGGGTAGGGGAAAACTGAGTTACTTGTTGGGAGATGTGAAAGAACCAACTAAGGAGGACCAAACCTATACCAAATGGGTTCAGGAGAACTATTTGGTTATGACATGGCTGTGCAACTCTATGCAGCCACATATCAGCCGAAACTATTTGTGGGCGAAAACAACTGAGGAAATCTGGGATGTCATGAAAGAGGCCTACTCCCAACCCCTTAATGTTGCTAGGGCTTATGAACTGAAATGTGAGGTTAACAACCTTAAGCAAGGAGAGAAACCAATCTCGGTTTACTTCTCTACATTGAAATTTTTGTGCATGAAATTGACCACCTAGAAACACTTGAGTGGGAAAGCCAGAATGATACACGGACTCATAGAAAGCTGGTTGAGACTAATAGGGTTTTTAGTTCCTAGCTGGTCTGAATCCCGAGTATGATATTGTGAGACAACAACTACTAACAAGAGACAGTGTGACCCTATCACAAGCCTACTCCTTAGTGCATAGTGAAGAGACTAGGAGAAAGGTTATGATGCAGCATCATCCCTTCCCACCAGCCTTGGCAGCAGTCAAACCTAAGTTCGAGGGTGATACGGAGAGGGGGATATAAAGAAGGAAGACAAGCGGGGTCTAGTATGTGAACATTGCAAGAAACCTAAGCATACTAAAGACACCTGTTGGAAGTTGCGCCCTCATTTAGTCCCAACAAAACTTAGGAACAAAAGGGGTAATGCTAATATGGCTGTTAATACTGATTGTGCCTCCTCATCGGGCACCAAAGGCACACCCCTAGACACCCTAGCTGCTGTCCGGGCTGCCTTGACTCAGTTGGAAAAGGAAGTTGGCAATTCAGCTCAATCATCTCAGCCACCATAAGCTCCCACATCAGCCTTTTCTCATTCAAGTACTCGGGCCTCAACTTATCATGCTTTAGCTCCAAGTAACACTGAACATTGTTGGGTAATAGACTCAGGAGCATCTGACCATATGACTGGCTTGCCATCACTGTTCACTACCTATCACTTATCTTCTGGCATAGATAAGGTGTCCATTGCTGATGGTTCCCTTGTTCCCATTTTTGGCAAGGGAGACATCAAGTTGTCTAATGCCATATCCTTATGTTTAGTTCTGCATGTTCCTAAGCTTAATACTAATTTGCTTTCAGTTAGTAGCATTACAAAACGTCAGAATTGTTCAGTAACCTTTTTCCCTGACCAATGTGTTTTTCAGGACTTGGAGACAAGGAAGGTGATTGGGACTGGCTGTGAGACAAAGTTCACATTGGGAAGATAGTGAAGATAGGAAGTCTTTTGTTTCTCAGTCTATTAGTCAGGTTATGCTTTGGCATAATCGGTTGAGTCATTTATCTTTTCTGTCTTTAAAGAGTTTGTTTCCTGATTTATTTGAGTCTGTATAGATGTCCAATTTGAGATGTGAGAGTTGTGAGCTTGCAAAGCATTGTAGAACATCTTATTCATTGAGTAATAAAAGAAGTAATAATCCTTTTGATATTGTGCATACCGATGTTTGGGGTCCTTATCACATCACTACTATGGGGGGGGTATAGATATTTCTTGTTGTTTGTTGATGACTATACCCGGTTTTCTTGGGTTTACCTTATGTGTTCTCGAGATGAGGTTCCTACTTTGACCCGGATCTTTCATCAGATGATTTTAACCCAATTTGGGGTCAAAATCAAAATCTTCAGATCTGATAATGCGAAAGAATACTTTGCCAACCAATTAGCCTCCTATTTGCTTGACCATGGGATTATCCACCAGAGTACTTGTCCTCATACACCACAACAGAATGGGGTTGCTGAGAGGAAGAATAGGCACACATTGGAGGTGGCCAAAAGCATCATGTTTAACTCCAATATGCCTATTCGTTTATGGGGAGATGCTATTCTTACAACAGTGTATCTCATTAACCGAGTTCCTTCATGGGTTCTTGACATGAAGCCTCCATTTACCCTCCTATACCCTGATGAAGACTTGTTTTACAACAGTGTATCTCATTAACCGAGTTCCTTCATGGGTTCTTGACATGAAGCCTCCATTTACCCTCCTATACCCTGATGAAGACTTGTTTACTGTTCCCCTTAAAACCTTTGGTTGTACTTGCTTTGTTCAGATTCTTGGACCTCATTGTTCCAAATTTGATCCTAAGGCCTCCACATGTATTTTTCTCGGTTATGCACAAACTCAAAAGGGACATTGCTGCTATGAACCCACTTCTGGGAAAAGATTTGTCTCTATGGGTGTTACTTTATTCGCGGATGTACCCTATTATCCTAGGGTTTCTCCTCATGGGGAGAGTAGTGAGTGTGGGATTAACTCATCAGAAGTTCCTTTACTTATTCCATTGAGTGATGAGGGATGTAATGGGGAGGGGTGTAAGAGGTGTCGGGATTTGAGAGTCTATCACAGGCAGTGGAGGCAGGTTGATTTCAGTCATCAGCAGTCTAGGCCAGCCCCAGTTCCTTCTGCGGATCCAGATCTAGGTACTACAGTTCCTTTATCGGATCCGGGTTCCACTGAGATACCTTCCACTATTGAGCCCTTACCTCCTTTGGATGACCTTGACCTCTCCATTGCAGTCCACAAAGGCAAACGACATTGCACCACATCCACAACCCACTACATTTCCCAATTCTTGTCCTATGATCACTTGTCCCCCTCTTACAGGTCCTTCCTCACATCTATTGTTGATATTCCTATCCCCAGAACAATGCAAGAGGCCTTGTCAGTTCTTGAGTGAAAAGATGCAATGAAGATTGAAATGGATGCTCTTCTGAGGAATAATACTTGGGAGCTAGTTGACCAGCCTGAAGGGAAGAAACCGGTTGGATGTAGATGGGTATTTACTGTGAAACATAATGCTGATGGTTCCATTGAAAGGTATAAGGCTCGGTTAGTTGCAAAGGGATTTACTCAGACTTATGGTATAGACTACTTGGAGACTTTTGCTCCAGTAGAAAAGATGACCACTATTAGAGTTTTATTGTCCCTTGCAGCCAGTTACTCTTGGCCCTTGTTCCAGATGGATGTCAAAAATTCCTTCCTCAATGGAGACTTGCAGGAAGAAGTTTATATGCAGTTGCCTCCTGGATTTTATGATGCAGACATGGGAAAGAAGGTTTTCCGGTTGAACAAAGCTTTGTATGGACTAAAACAGTCCCCTAGAGCTTGGTTTGATAGATTCAGACAAACCCTTGTAAGGTTCGGCTATGTACAGGCCCAGTCAGACCATACATTGTTCATTAAGAGAGTGAACATACATGGATGATATTGTGGTGACGGGGAATGAAAATGGTGAGATTGAGTCTCTCAAACATGGGATTTTTGTTTCCCAAAGAAAGTATGCTCTAGATTTGTTGGAAGAAACTGGAAAGTTAGGTGTTAAGCTTGCAGATACACCTATTGAATAGAATCACAAGATCAGTGCAGAGGGTGGAGAGCCACTTGAAGATAAAGCTATGTTCCGGCGGTTAGTTAGAAAACTCCTCTATATTTGTCTCACATGACCGGACATTAGTTATGCAGCCAGCATTGTCAATCAGTATATGCACTCTCCTAGGACTACTCACTTACTTGCAGTTGCGAGGATATTAGCATATTTGAAGAGGTGCCCAGGTAGAGGTGTATTATTCAAGAATAATAATCACATGAAGATAGAGGTTTATACAAATGCTGATTGGGCTGGGAGTATTGATGATAGAAGGTCTACTTTTGGATATTGTGCTTTTGTAGGAGGTAACCTGGTCTCCTGGAGGAGTAATAAGCAAAGTGTTGTTTCTCGTTCTAGTGCAGAATCTGAATACAGGTCCATGGCTAATGGTGTGGCTGAAATCCTATGGTTGAAATCACTATTTGAGGAGTTGGGTATTGCTTATGAGAAGCCCTTAATTCTGTATTGTGATAATCAGGCTGCTATTAATATAGCTCATAATTCGGTACAACATGACAGAACTAAGCATATTGGAGTAGACCGACATTTTGTCAGAGAAAGGGTTTCATCTTAAGAAGTGTGTCTTCCGTATATCACCTCCAACATGCAGCTTGCAGATCTTCTCACCAAGGCTGTTCCAAGGAAGAAGTTAGAGGCAGATCTATGCAAGTTGGGAATAACAAATATCTATTCCCAACTTGGGGGGGAGTGTAAAGAACACTGATGTGGACCCCACTGATGTGGTCCTCACAGTGTTCGTATGGCAGCAATATTTCTGTTAGATATGACAATGCTAGTTGGTAGTTATTTCAGATTTATTATTAGTTATTTCTATTCTATTTGCCATGTAAGCAATAAGGGCAATTCAGTGCTTTTACAGTTGGCCAATAGTTATATAAATACTAAGAGAGGGTCGGCAGAAATTATGACCTACTCTCTCTCTTTTCTGAAACTCTCTTCGTGTACTTCTTTTCTTCTTCTCTTCAAATTTTCATCCTTTTTCTTTTTAATTCAAGACTGATTGTATATAATGTCCTATTTTCATAAGACAACAATACTTATACCATACAACTGTGATGAGTGAGTCTCCTTTGGGCTGGGGCTACTCTATTAAATAAGTGTTTAGTTATTGAATTATACAGGTATTAAATTAGAATTATTAATTAACTGCCATTTCTAAATAGTGCAGCTAAGATCATTATTCAGTTCCCAATTATAACCTTTTTTGTATGAAAATGTCAAACACCTTCAACTTTGTTTGCCTAACTAATCTGTTTAGTCCCTGGTTATACAAACCACACAAGAATAAAGTTGTGGCAAAAGAATGAATATTTTGTTCATCTATATGAGGTATTATTTTAGAACTTGAGTGAAGATGGCTTTTAAACTTCATAATATATTATTAAAAGGTATAGATGGCTAAGATTGTGTATTTAATTGGTCTGCTGTCTAAGGTGACATATTGTAAAGAGCTGCATATTTTTTCTGTAAATCTCTTTCATTTCTTATACCAAGCAGTTGCATTCATATACTTGCATATGTGGTCAAAAAAATCAGAAGAAAAAAAGATTTAATATTGTATTGAATATATTCCTAACAAAAAATTTTCAATTTATTGACCAAAAAGAAATGATTGTGTAGAGTCTTCTAGTTCTTGTAGCTACATACATGGTTGCCAATGCATTGCCTAAGGTGATAGTGTTTTGATGGGTCTAGATAAGCACCATTTTTGTATATTTTACTTATGAAATTTTAGAGGCGTTTATTGTCCTTTTACATTTTTTATATATAAATATCAGAATGAGGGCCAACCGCCCTGTTCTTGTCTCAAACAATCTCTTTTTCTCCTACTTTCTCTTCTTTCTGTTACTTTTCTTCTTAGAATCAGTTGATCTATAGCACTTAATACTATAGCACCCACTGGAGGAAGTTTTGGTTCTGTTTCTGGTTTCTCCACACTGAACTCTATCTACATCAGCAGGCCATATAAATGATGTCAGCAGGCAACCAGGTCCATCTAGGTCAGAAACTCAAGATCTGTTAAAGTAAGAATGTAGAGTTTTTGTCATGCTTGTAGATTAAACCTTGAGCTGAGAACTGTGAGAATGAAGGTCCAGATCTGATGAGATGAGTATGATTTGAAGTAAAGGGATATATATATATATATATATCCCGAAGCCCGAGCCCGAGCCCGAAGCCTGACCTAATAAAAAAAATTAGAAAATTTCCCTATTCAATAATCAATATAAATCAGAATTTATTTACATTAAAAATATATATAAATTCAAAATTTATTTATATTAAAAAAAATAATATAAAGAAGGGAAAGTGGATGTGGAGAAGAAGAATTCGGTTGGAAAAAGAAGGGAAAGAGGTGAAAAAAAGAGGGGTATTCAACTAGGGTTTTTAGGTTTAGTTATAGGTCGTGCCGGGCCGGGCTCGGGCCGGGCTATTTTGACAAATCCCGAGCCCGGCTCGAATTTATTGCGGGCCGGGCTTTTTAGCCCGAGGTTAAGCCCGCAGGCCTATATACCTGTTCAAGCCCGTCCGGGGGTCGGGCCGGCCTGTCGGGCCACCCGGCCCATGAACAGGTCTAATATATATATATATATATATATAGGACTGACTTCCTTTTATATTTCTTATTTAGGACTGACTTCCTTCTGTTCCCTTTTATATTTCTTATTTCATTCTTTGCCTAATGCATTTTACTTGAGCTCTGCAGAAATGATTTAGTGCATTTACACAAGTAATTGTATTGTTGTTCTAAGATTTTCTTATTTACAATCATAAACAGCCAAACTTGTACACTCTTGTCATCATCCTCAAAGATGCATCTGGTCATCTGGTTGACTGTGAATCTTGCCAAGTAGGCATACGGCAAATATCACAAGCCCCAAAATATCTACTTGTTAATGGGCACCCTATAGTAATATGTGGTGTCAACAGACATGAACATCATCCACGTCTAGGGAAGACCAACATGGAGTCCTGCATGGTTAAGGTGATTATTTTTTCTTTTCCTAGTATTTACCTCTTCAAATTATGTTATGTGCATTCCCCAACCTTTACTAATGACAGAAACAGTTACTTTCTGCTCATGCCAAAATTTTTCTTATTGAAATTTCCTTGTGTCATTGTTTTGTAGGATTTGATCTTGATGAAGCAGAACAATATAAATGCTGTGAGAAACAGTCACTATCCCCAACACCCACGATGGTATGAGTTATGTGATTTGCTTGGTGTCTACATGATAGATGAAGCCAATATTGAGACACATGGTTTTGATCTCTCTGGACATTTAAAGCATCCTACTTCAGAACCAAGTTGGGCTTCTTCTATGCTGGATCGTGTGATTGGCATGGTAGAGAGGGACAAAAATCATGCATGCATCATATCATGGTCCTTGGGAAATGAATCTGGATATGGACCTAATCATTCTGCATTAGCTGGTATGATTTTTCCCTGGTCATCATTGTTTTATGTGTCATCTTTTGATGAAATTGTTCCTTTCAGGTTGGATTCGTACAAAGGATCCCTCAAGGGTAATACATTATGAAGGAGGTGGATCCAGAACCTCATCAACAGATATTGTATGCCCCATGTATATGCGTGTTTGGGACATAGTTAAAATTGCAAATGATCCAAATGAAACTCGTCCACTAATTTTGTGCGAGTATGTTCTACTTTCCTCCCTCTAATGTGGTACAGTGATGTTCTCTAATCTTCTTAATAAGACCATTTTCTCCTCTTTCTGATCTTCAAGCTTCATTGCAGGTATTCTCATGCAATGGGAAATAGCAATGGAAATATTCATGAATATTGGGAAGCAATTGATAGCACAATTGGTCTTCAAGGAGGATTTATCTGGGATTGGGTGGATCAAGTGAGTAAAAGCTCCCAGATCATTATATGGTTGATGATCAATATCATATCTCACCAGACCTCATCTGCACAATTTTGAGCTTCAATCTTGTCTATCCTTTGCAGGAAGATGTGTTCCAAATTAATATAGGCATCCATATCATAATTACTGTACCATGTTTTTTTTTTCTTTTTGTTTTGCATAGGTCTAAACAAATTTACACAATAAATAAATTACAGTCTTAATGGTCCATGGTGGAGAATATTTCCTTGTTGCTGGATTATGTGAGAATTTTGTTTTATTCAAATTGTTTTTTATATGATAATCAAGAAGGTTTCCTTCAGATCTATGAAATAATATTTTATCTGCTTTGAATTACTAATGGCCTAATACTACTTATTGTATAATCAGTGTTGAACACCTTGTAATTTTAACCATGGTTCAATAGAGATATTATATTGGTTGTATCCATTGCTTTGAGACACTGCAGTCACTAATACCTTGTAGTTGAACAACTCCCTGAAATATATTGCAGAATTTTTGTGACATGGAGTTTTGAGGAGCTTTCTTTTTGTAATTGTATGCAGGGACTGCTGAGGGATGGTGCAAATGGTAGTAAGCACTGGGCATATGGAGGTGACTTTGGGGATACTCCTAATGATCTAAACTTCTGCTTGAATGGTCTTACATGGCCAGATCGAACTCCTCACCCTGCATTAAATGGTAACTTCAACGTTACTTATATTTCTTGTAACAATTTGTAATATGTAAAAACGTAACCATGTGCCAAGTAATTTTATATTTAAGTTATCTCTTTAGTTATGGTTTTCCCAATAACAGTGTCAATGATTTGTGGTTTTCAGAGGTCAAATATGTATATCAACCAATAAAGGTTTCATTCAGGGAAGGAGTAATTAAGGTACTCATTTCATACAAAACTATAAGACTTTCCCGACATATTTCACACTACTAGAAAACTTCTTAATTTATCTGTGTAGTATGACAATTAGATTGCTCATTTTTGTAGGTGGCAAATAAATACTTTTTTGAAACAACAGAAGCACTAGAATTTATCTGGGTCGTTCATGGGGATGGATGTAGCCTTGGATCAGGGGTACTCTTTCTCCCACCAATAGAACCCCAGAATGCTTATGACATAGAATGGGAATCAGCTCCATGGTATTCTGTATGGGCATCTTCTTCTGCAGCAGAAATTTTCTTGACAATAACCACAAAACTTTTGAATTCCACACGCTGGGTTGAGGCAGGTCATATTCTTGCCTCCACACAAGTCAAACTACCTGCCAAAAGAGAATGTATTCCTCATGTATGTGCTGTTCTGGTACCCTAGTTCCCCAAGTATACATGTGTGCATCAATCACATTTTTGGATCTTTTACTGTATTATGAATGGACATGCAGGTTATTAAAACCACAGCAACTACTTTTCTTGTGGAAAATCTTGGTGGTATTATCAAAATCACAAGAGAGCATTTTTGGGAGATAAAAATGAATGCTCAAAAAGGAATAATTGAGAGCTGGAAGGTAGTGTCTAGTACTAATCTTTTTCAAGCCTTTTTGTCCTATTCATTGACATGCACAAAGCTTTAGAAAATGTAACGCACTGGTCTTACTTACCTTCGAGGCCTTTTTTCCCGTTGTTATTGAACTTGTTATAATCTTCGCAGACTACACAATGAAAAAAATACTAAAAACTCTCCTGTTGGCACCACTTAATTCTTGTTTTTATTTCTTGTTTCTGATAGAGAAAATTGTGGTCCTCTACATAGGGAACCATACTTGAATGGCTACAAGCCATGCATTTCTAATCATCTGGTGATAAATGACAGGTTGGAGGAGTTTCAATCATGAATAGCGGTATCATCCCATGCTTATGGCGAGCACCTACAGACAATGATAGAGGTGGTGGCCCAAATAGCTATGCCTCCAAGTGGAAAGATGCAGGCCTTGATAACTTGGTCTTTCATACCGAAAGCTGCTGCATAAAGAATATGACTGATGTCATGGTGCAAATTAATGTTGTTTATCTTGGTGTCCAGAAGGATGAGCAAAATACCCTTTTAGAAGCCAGAACATCCAGTGTTATGTCGAAGGTTGATGTGAATTATAAGATCTATGGATCTGGAGATGTGATTATGGAATGCAATGTACAACTAAGCACTGATCTTCCACCTTTGCCACGTGTCGGTGTTGAATTCCAATTAGACAAATCACTGGATCAGATCACATGGTATGGAAGAGGGCCATTTGAATGTTATCCAGATAGAAAAGAAGCTGCCCATGTAGGAATATATCAACAGAATGTGAATGACATGCATGTGCCATACATTGTTCCCGGGGAATGTTCTGGTAGAGCAGACGTCAGATGGGTAGTATTACAAAACAAAGATGGTCATGGAATTTTTGCTTCCATGTATGGAAGCTCTCCACCTATGCAAATAAGTGCAAGTTACTACAGCACTGCAGAGCTTGACCGGGCAACACACAATGAAGAACTAGTAAAGGGAAATGACATTGAGGTACCTTTTCATTTTCTTTTCTTTCTAGTGTGAATTTACAACAATGGTTAGCATATATTGAAATTCTTGTTCCAGTGGACACAGTACTGAGCATATATTCTAGTTCGGAAGTGTACCATAAAGAGTATAAATGCTTTGTTTGCGTGTTCCTTTTGATTGGTTTAGCATTTTATTTTTACAGGTACATCTTGACCACAAGCACATGGGTTTGGGTGGGGATGATAGTTGGTCTCCATGCGTCCATGACAAGTATCTAATTCCTCCAGTGCCCTACTCCTTTACACTGCGCCTGTGCCCGGTTGATGCAGCCACCTCTTGTCATGATATATACAGATCCCAGCTTCCAAACTAGGGGTTTCAACATTCATCGTTCATGACATCTATGAGATATCTGGCTATCTGATGCTTTTGAATGGAAAAAATAAATCAGTCTTGTCATTTTGTGAACAAGCGTTCTTCCTTGAGCAGCTTGTATTAGGGAAGTTGAGAGCAAACTTGACGTAAATATCAATGAATAGAGTTTGGCTGCATGAGATCTTCGTTCTGTAAATTTGATGGAAGTTTGTTTGTCACAATGTTGTTAAAACCAAAACCGGGAAATGGAACTGCTTTTCCGCTTGGGTGGTAGATAAGCAGTTCAACCATCCAGGTCAAATGAGCCAACCCATAACATCATAAATTAAATAATGAAAATATAAAATTATAAAATTTTAGGTAATCTCTAATATTATATAATTATTATATTAAATAAAAAGAAATTCTATTTTATATGGTTAGTCACCGTTTTTTAGGTTACCGAAAACCAAACTAGTTCTTGAGTTTTTCAAAAATATCAGACCGAAACCAAACCAAAATCGAATTGATTGATTCGGTTAATTACATTTTTTGTTTGGTTTGGTTTTTCTATTTTTCATAATCACACCCCTGGGGGACTCCCATACTTGGCTTCCCCTTCGTTGTTGGAGGAGTTGGTGATACTTTGGAGGTAGTGATACTTATCCCCCAAACTTTCATTTGCACAAAGAATCTTTCTGATTCTACATTCCAGCACTTCACACATTTCACCCCTTCCCTGCCCATAAGCATTCCATCAATTAACTTAAAAAAAAAAAAAAAAGATTCTAATGCAACTGCCAATGGGATGCAAATCTCGGCTCATAACATCCCACAGCATATCCCTGCCGTGTATTGAGAACATCTCTTGATGATAATATCAGAATTAATGATATCATCATTGGAAGATGTTCTCAATACATGACGGGAAACTCACTGTCATGTGCTTGTTTAAACATTTTTAAAGATGCAATGTAAACCCTTCAAATTAGGCGCTCAACTTACGACCCTGGTCTTTTGTTGCAAATGAAAGTATGGAGGACTAAATATCACTACCCACAAAATGCAAGTTTCGGACTGGACATATTTATAATAATAATTTTTAATCTTAATCTGCTTTTAATTGAGTGGGACAAGATTCGTTGAATGGAGAACAAGGTATTGTCTTCCCAAACAACTATCTCGAAAGTTCTTTCTTGGCTTCATGAGCTGAACATCCCAAACCCAGGCCGACTTTCTACAGAAAGAGAAAAACCAAATCTTGCTCTTTTGAATGTCCCCATTGCTAATAGTCCTCGTCCCGAGCTGAGAGCGATCAAATGGGAGCATCCCCTGCAGGTAAAATTAAAGTTAACGTGGAGATGCTTGCTCAGGTAATACTGGAAAATCAAGAGGTGGTGGTGTTTTTCGAAATAAGCATGGTGCTGTGTTTTTTGCTTTTACATCCTATTACAATTTAGGATCAAACATAACTGCTAAATGTCGAATCATTTTAGACGCTATTAATCATGCTAAAGAACTCGAGCTTGACTCGGCGATTCTTGAAAGTGATTCCAAGTTGCTAGTGAACATCATACAAAGTAAAACCCATGGTCCAAGGGATCTGTTCTGCTGGATTGATGAAATTATGGACATGATTGATCAGATTAATTACTTCCACATTCATCATACTCTTAGAGAAGGGAATTGGGTAGCAGACTCTCTTGCTAAGCTTGTAGTGATGGAGGAAACAAGTTTTGCCTTTAATCATATTTCTTGTATTCTACGTAATAGGGCTGTTCATAAGAAGACTCAATCCGATCAAACCGATCAACCCGGACCAATCCAACTCGAATCGGCCGAGTTTTCTTTAGCATCGGTCGATTTCGGGTTGTAAAAAATCATAAACCGATGGTTCGGGTCGGTTTCGGTTTTCATATGTGAAAATCAAAACCGACCCAAATTGAACCGACTTAGTAGTTAGTAGTTAGTTCCTAATTAGTATTTACAACCTACTTAGTTCCTACTTAACTAAGTTGTCTCTATCCTAGTTACAACCTAACTTAATTTCTAATCTTCTAGTTAGGAATGACATTAATGGCAAGTATTGTAAAACAACTAGACAAGGAATTTTTTTGGAAAAGTTTAAAGAAAATAATCAAAGGGTTCTATTTTTTATGGTCTTTTACACCAAATAGGCAACTAATTACAATTAGAATTAGGTGTCATTTTTTACTTAGATTAGAATGTTTCTTGAAATATACAAATTTCAGTCTTCTTTCTCTAATATAGTTTGACTTTCTATTTTCTTGATAACTTCTATAATTCTATTCTAACTTGGTCCGCCCCCTACCAATTTCAGTCTTCTTTCTCTAATAGAATTAGGTGTCATTTTTTACATCAAATTTCAGTATTTTTTCTCAAATCTACCAATTTATTACCATGGTTGAACTTAGAGCCGAAACCAACCCAACCCGACCCAACCCGACTCAAACCGACAAGGTCGGTTTTGCTTAACACAGGGTCGGTTTCATTTCAATTTCAGGTAACCCGACTAGATCGGGTCGGTTGAAAAAAATCTTAGTAAACCAACCCAATCCAACCCATGAACAACCCTACCACGTAATGTTTGAGCTTTCATTTTTTATGATTTATTGTACCTTCCAAAGCTTAGAATAGGATAGAAGGCTTAGGGGTGAGTGTCAGGGAGCGATTTGTATCCTGGGCTTGGGGCAAAGCAAGCTATGTCCTTCCCTATATCTCTTTTATTTAGTAGATTTTTAATAAAATTTTAGGTGGCCGCCCCTCCACTTGGAGTAAAGTTTGGGGTTTAAAAAAAATCGAGTGGAATGAGATTATATCGGCATCTGATCTAGTTATTAATCAAATACAAATTTAACATTGACAATCAGATGTTGCATGGGGTTTGGATTTGACATCACAAGAATTTACCATTACACCAAGTAATGGTCCTTACAAAGTTTCTATGGGATTCCTTTTGAAATCGCTAATATTGTTCGAACCGAGGACACAATCAGATGATCTTGTTAACTGGACGAAGCCACACAATGAGATTGGCTACCAGGAGAAAGGTTAGAGGCTCGAGGAGTTAATCCCCTGGTAAGTATTCTGATGCTCAAGTCAGTTGAGCAGAGGAAGAGGTGGCCGGGCCAAGCAGGTTAGAGTAATGCTGGTCCGAGCCGAAGAGATAGTGCGAAGAAGTATTCAAAGAGTGTCATTCCAAAAGTCCCTTATCTCGAGCGAGGAATACCTATTTATAGTTGGATGTTTACGTTCCAGATGGATAAGACTTCTGAGATTATTAGAATGAGGTCGTTTTTCAAAGTCTTTGAGAGGTTTCCTTTTCCTCGGCAGAGTCCATTTCCTAATCCGTGAAAGGCACTCCTTCTTAATTCCGCCTTGCATGATATTGACATGGCTTGAGAAAAGAGAAAAAATGGCCATGGAGATTGCTACATGACATCTTTGACCAGCTCAAATATAACCCGAACCTAAACAATCGCCTTCGTGGAATATCTACAAATTCTCTGTAGTACTAAAGCGCGTTTTGATACTTCTCAAGATATATGTGACCGGATCTTCTCCCAACAAAAAACCTTTCCAATATGATGCGTATCGGCACATCTCAGGTATAAGTGTAACTTGTAGGGTATGGAGCTTCGATTATTAAGATAAAGATTAAAGATGTGGTTGCTACAGATTTTGTCATCAAGCTGGGGTCCATCAACCCATTCTACAGGCAAACAACGTCCTCCCGAATACATGGGCCCTGCCTTAGATTCTTCTTTTATTTACCCTAATATTCGTCTCATCCACATTTCCATTACTCCCTTTAATGCTATCCTATAGACTTGCTTTTTATTAAAACACCCCTATAACTTACAACCAATTTACTTAATGGAGCTTTTGTTAATAACCATTTGTATTGCGATCTGAAAATAGTAATGTATTAATGTGATAATCTAAATCTAGTGGAAAAATGATTAAAGACATGGGTATATAATATAGCTGTTTAGTTTGAAAATACCCCTACCACTTCATATCAAGGTCTAAACAATGTTTTGTTTTAGGCTGCATTTGGTATTTCTTATTTTAAGGATTTATCTTTTTTTGTTTTTTGTAGTTAAAATGCCTCTATAAAACTGAATTTTTAATAGAAAAAAAAATAAATCTTTAAAATAAGAAATGCCAAATGCAGCCTTAGCAGGATAAAGAAGAAGAGGGAACAATAACTTTTGGATTCTTTGTCTACAACAGTATTGAACATAGAACAAAATTTGCTGAACAGAATGCTTGCCTACATTTTACTTTCTTTTAATTTAATCTGTTCAAATAGATATTACTATACTAGGGACAAAATTGTCATTCCACTTCTGTCTAGTAAAAGGTATTAAAGAAATGTGTCATTTACTAGAACATCCCTTATAGTTTCATGTATTTACTTAAACCTACCTTATAGTTTTTATTTTATTAAAACACCCCTTATACTTTGCAACCTATTTACTTAATCTACCTTTCATTAAGGAGTGTTTTTGTCATTGGGTCCTAATTGTTTATTCCAAAAATACCCCTAATACTTTTTTGTACATAAAGCAAAATTGACCAAATATAAACAATAGTAGTTGGCCGTGTCTTATTAGGGGTAAATATGGTGCTTTCATTTTTTTTTATAAAAATTGTCATTTTCCACCGTCATCTAATGGAGAATCAATTAAGTAAATCCATTGCAAACTATAAAGGGTGTTTTAATAAAATGCAAAGTATAGTTATATTTAGTAAATCTATAAAATATAGGGGGTGTTTTAATAAAAAACCCTAAAAAATCGGTAACAAACTATAGGGGTGATTTAGTAAAACACAAACTATAGTATACCCACGGTTCAAAATATTAATATGCCTGATATGACGGTATAGGTGTGTTGGACAGTATTGTTGGCATTTTTTTTTAGCTTTTTTTTCAAATCCAGTTCAGAGGGGCCGGTTTAAGATCCATCACTCTCTGAACCGGTCAAAATCCTGAAACACCCCTGAAGGGACGTATCGAAAAGCCCCCGATACGGCCGGATACTTGTCAAAATTTCGGTCTTCAAGTATAGCTTTTAATAAATCCATAAAACCATGGGTCTTAATCGTTGCTCATATATGGCCTTCGTGTGAATACATGAAGGGCCCATATTGCCCACTCCACCTCTCCTCCCGTTTATTAGGAATGAAGTACATCGGCTATAAAAAAAAATAAAAATACTTTGTCTAATCAAAAAAGACATAAAGGGGAAGCATTTGATTCTCATCCACAAACACTTGTAAAAATAGAAAAAAGTTAATCTCTTTTGGTTTGCAATATGCATTAAATAATTGATTCAGATTATTCTAACTTGTTTGGAACGAGAAACTACGCTTAATCCACATGTTTCGCACGTTAAAAAGTAAAAACACAATTATCTATTCTTTTTTGGGTATTATTATCTATTCTTCTTTAAGTCAACTAGAATTTCTGATCTTGATTTAGCTGATACAGTTTTGGGCTCCTTAAGGCCGGATGTTAGCCTTTTCTCCAAAGGGCAAAGAGTAGTTATTGGCTCATCTATAGACTATAGTGAGTTACATTTTATTTGATATGGCAAAATCCATGGCCATGTAACAAATTAGAACTGTTGAAGTTCATTCTCTAAATGTCAAGTCTTTTTGTGTGGTTTTTTGGACTTTTCAAAGTTTAAAAGACTAAATTTTGGTCTTTCTCTGCTTAACAATAAAAAAGAAAAAATCAGAAAGAAAGGCCTAAGTCTTAAAAAGCTAATAAAAGCCCAAAATGGCCAAAAATATGGCTTCAAATGAATTTTATTATCTTTCTACACCTAAAACCTTTCATTTAACAGTTATGTAGATCATGATAGACTAGGATACTTACCAAATGATCTATATCTTTAAAGGCAAAACCCCAAATGCCCATTACATCTTTTGGCCATCTAAGCTGTTGGAAGATCTTCCTAAGACTTGCCAAACAGCCCCTATATCATTTGTTTAATTTGAACTAGATTGAATGTTGAAACTTGATAAGTTTGTTTTTGCAAACTTTCAACAGACATAAATAATAGGCCTAGGCACATATTCCCCTCCCATATAGCTATCCCTTTGGTAAATGGTCTATACAACAAAGGATAAGTATATTTTTTTCATTCTTTTAAATGAAATGCCTTTAATTACATGAGTATAGTTGCTCCATACTTAGTATGGGGCGGTCATTAGCATCGACCATGTAAGTATAGATTGTAAGGTAATGAGATAAATAAAATACATGTTCTCAAGGTTCAAAGTATCAATACACCCAATATACATGAATATATATCGGTGTTTCAATATTATAAAAAAACCTTTTTATATTTTTCTTTCATAGTTTGATGAGGGGTTTGTTTAAATGTTATTTAACATTTAAAACCAACTGTTTTGGAAAAGGCCTTCAAAATGAAGTGTGAAAACTTTGAAACCACATTTAGGTGTATTTCTACGAGACGAGATGGGCTCCCCACAAAGTGCGTTCCATGCACACCCCACTGCCCATCCCCTCCGTGGGAGATTCTCAATTCATTGAAGGATGGGCTGAATTCCATTTCTACCACCTAACAGGTAATCAATAGATGCTTTACCTAAATGTGGATACTCACAAGTTGGGCTTCAATCAGGAAAAAGCCCATTCAAGCAGTCTTTATTTACTTGCATTGAGAATATTTCTGTACTTACATGCTTTATTTGACGAAGAGATATTCTCAATGCAAGATTGAGAAAGGCTGATGTTAGAATGGTATAAGCATAGGTTTACCCTAATGGAAACCCATCTCGATACTCATCAATGTTGAATCCAGATGTGCTCTTCACTTTTCACACCAACCTCACAATGCCTTCTACATGCACATGTGGAACATATCCCGTTCTCAATACAAGGAAATCCCAATTCCCAATATTGGTTTTGCTGATGTAACAGTTCTTTTGAATAAAATATATATAACCATACAAATTGATGAATTTGCTTTTTCTTTGCTTGTCAACTTGAAGAATGCATCAAGTTTGTTTTATGTTGCATAAATTTCAGATGTCTTTATCAGTTTATCTTTTTCTATGGAGCCTTTGAATCTAGGTCCCCACAAATCCACGTTTTCTGGGTAATTGGTCCAAGTTTAGTTAACCTAAACGAACTGTCCGTCATGTATCCATCCCTGGAATAACGCAGCTCTTTTTTCCTTGTCCAACTCTAATACTCATTTGATATTGCCCTGATCATGGTTTTTAAAACCGATCCGGTAATCAAACCGGTTAGGGGTCTGGTTATCGGGTCGAACGGTCTGATTGTTCGAACTGAATATTCAGCCCATTCTAATAAAAAATAAAAAAAAAAGTCAAAACCGTTTGAATGATTCAAACAGTTTAAACGATTAATCATCCGATTTAGTGGTTTATTGACTAAAATCAACGGTTTTGAGGGAAATCCGGTTTTTTAGAAAAACATAATCGATCACCTAATCAGTTTCCGATTTTTCCGATCCCACCATCCAATCCAATCCAATTTTGAAAACCATGGCCCTGATGGTAAGTACTAAGTCAGTAGTACGCAGATTACAACACCAGATTCAACATTTTTTTACCCAAATATGACCCTTCTACCAACTTTGACCAAGGCTACCTTTGTTTTTCGGTAGAAAATTCATCAATGTAAAACTGGTTATTTTATTACGGCATTTTGTTTTTTACGAGCATCCCTACAAAGTGCTCTACTTTTGTTTCTTTCTTTTCGCCAGAATAAAAGGTGTAGATTGGTTCGAGCGTAAAGCAAAAGGAATCCATGCTCCAACAATGGTGGGGCCTCACTCTCACATTGGGGAGTTTCCAAGTGGGACCCACTTCTTGATCTTGTTGGCAGGAGAAATTTTGCTGACGTTGATCCAAACTACTTTACACTTATTACCCGTGAAGATCCGCCACGTAAAAGTTTCCGTTTACTTCTTCGCAGCCTCAAGCGTCGCGGTGTCCTTATTCTCTTCTTTCTTCCATTCCTCGCATCACAAAAAAATGCCCCCTTCTCGTTCATCGATTTTCATCCTATTCGTGATCAGCAAACGCCAAGCTTATTGCCTTATCCATCCGTTGCGGGAGAATCGACACGACTTTGGCTGAAGACAGAGACATCGGATGATGAAAACCAATGTTCAAAGGAACGAACCGGTTATCGAATTGGAGAAGGAAGAGGTTTATGGGTTAAAGAGTTTTTTTTTTTTTTTTTTTATAAAAAGTAAAGTATATTTCATTCAATCAAGAAATTTGTATAAATAGAAAGAATTAATAACAATTCCACGTAAGAAAGCCTAGAAATAATTTTTTAAAAGAATAATTAATGGATAAAAGAGAAGATAAAAAACTTTTGTAATTGGCAAGAGGTGAGGTAAGAATCAACAACAAAAGAAACATCAATCCAGTGCATTTTCATCCATCAAAACTGATTTGATGAGAAAAAAAAGTTAGGAGGGACACTCAAAAGAAAGGCCAAAGTGTCAGAAATAGCACAATCGAAAGAAAGCCGCAAAAGACAGCAAAGCCCCAAATAAATGTACCCATTATCAATAAGGGAACCTGTTGGTGAACTTCAAGTTGCAACTGCAACCAAGAAACTGCAATGGATGGCAAACCAATGAAAAGTCAGCCATGGATGGCAAACCAAAGCATGGCCACCACCCAACACCAAATCAATGAAAAGTCAGCCCCCTATGCCAAAATCCCTGCACAAAAGAAGCAAAGAAAAAACAAAAAGAATAAAGGGGAATAACGGGTGAGAGTGAAAAACGATGGGGGATGGGAGAAGGGTGAAGAATTGAAACATTAGAAAAAACAGGAGAGGGGGGATTTCCAAGGGGAGTCAGCAAATTCCTTAATTTGTAAACTAAATGACCAAGGTTAAGCTCTTAATTTACATTTTATTTAAAATACATGTATAATAAAGTGATATATACGATAAATAGTTATTAATTAATACAAATAAAGCGGCATTAGTGGTAATTAAGTAATATATGAAAATAAGAAGTCATGGGTTCAAGTCTTATGCACTTATTTTGAAATTTCAATTACTTAGTGACCCGAGCGGTTTCATGAAATTGGGGTCGGTTCACCGGTTTTCTGATTAAATCAGATGGTCTGTCGGTTTTCATCGAGTTTTTAAACATAACAGTTCTTGAGTACTAGCCATGGCCTCGGGTCACGGTTTAATTGATCCAACCGATCCCGTCCAGTTTTCTTAACACTGATGAAAACCAACAAGTCTGAATCTTCTACTAACCACGTATCAACAACATCAAGTGGAGGCACGTGTCCCATGACATGCTTTCTACCTTCTCGTGTGCGAGTTAATGGGACGAACGTTTAGTCCATCTTGTTAGCTCAAACACAATTTTCATCCATCCCGTTTTAATCTCCCACTTGAACATTGCTAAAACCCTACCGCCTACACACCCTGGACCTCTCCTCTCATCATTGCTCCACCAGTGGCAATCATTCTCACCGGCAACAATGATCCTCTCGGCTTCATTTTTTTTATTCCTTTCACTCTTCTTTGTTTTCTCTCATCTCTTCCTAGTATAGAGGATTTTCAGACCCATCGACAACAATCAACGTTTGTTTGGTTCACAATCAGAAAGGGAATCCTTCGGAATTGGAATAGAATGGTCTATTCCTTTACCTGTTTGGTTCAATTTGGAATTGAATTCGGAATAAGAATTGGACGGAATAGATTCTCATTCATAGGGGAGGGGGAGAGAATGTCCATTCTATAAAAGGTTCTAAATATCGATACAGGGCATATGGGCATGTATCAATGCTTTTTTCTTGTGTTTTATTTATTTTTTTCAAAATCGGTTCAGAGGGGTTGGTTTAAGTCTTGGCTACCCTCTGAACCATGGCCTAACCCAATATGCCCCTACATCAGGAAGGCCCCAATACGTGACAAAATTTTGATCCTTGATTCCATCATATGGGGGAATGTCATTCCACCAGGATTGGGAATGTGATTCTGATTCCACCCAATTAAATAGTTGGAGTCGAAATGAACTATTATGATTCCGGTTCCAAACCCCTATTCCTATAAACCAAATGAACCCTTGGACACAATTGGTGGCAATCAAGCTTTATTCACCATTGTACTCGCTACAATATCCTGATAACTTTTGCTTAAAACGTCTTCATCTGAGCTTGATCAGTTATCTTCATAAAATATTTCAAGAATAACATGTATTAAAGCAAGGTTCTAAATATCGATACAGGTAGGGCGTATCGAACTGTATCAATGCTTTTTTTATGTTTTATTCATTTATTTTTTTTCCAAAACTGGTTAAGAGGGGTCGGTTTAAGTCCTGACTACTACCATGGCTTAACCCCGATGCAACCCCTGTAGGGACATATCGGAAAGGCCCAAATACGATATGTATTGACCGATACGTAACGAAATTTTGATCCATGATTAAAACATTAGATAGGATTGATGATCATCCATGATAGTTGATGAGGGTAAGTTGGCCCGACCTTGCAACCGAAGTACATGTGAACGCGATCAGCCATTAGGATGTCAACTCAGCAAGGGAGCCTTGCCAGCAGCTCTGGAGCTCAGGACCTTGAGTACCTCGTCATAAAGGCACCTCGGTACCTGATCCAGTTTAGAGCCAAAGAACCAAGGTGCAAGATCGGGGCCAAAGAACTGAAGCGCCACGTAATCGACTCTAAAAGTTTTTCCAACGGACTCCAAATTCCCTAGGTTCACGACATTCATTAACAAGGCTCATCCTCACTCCGCCCGAATCAGAGGGAAGTGATAAACCTTATCAACCGGTGCATTGCCCTCCTTCGGAAACGGAACGGATCTTATCTACATAGCCCGAAGATCCCAGAGTCTTTTCGTAGGATTCACGACTACTCAACTATATAAGGGCATCAATCCTCAAAACATGAAATTATTTGCTCACTAGCACTCTAGCATTCAAGTATTCAGATCGCATCCCTAATATTGTACTGACTTAAGCATCAGAGTGACCTTGTCGGATTAGCCACCCCGGGTTCTCTGATCTATTATCTTGCAGCTTGGTCCAGCTCATCACGCAACTAGTGTTTAAATCATTTTCCAACTAAGAGTATCTAGATCATGCACCATCAATAGTAGAACCGTAGAATCTCTAATTAGCTTTTATTTTTAATTGTTTCAAAAGTTGCTTTTGTTAAAAGATCAAATCAAATAAAAATGAACTATCAGACAACTTTTTCAAACTCCAGTAGATTGGAGTTAAGAATAGCATGTATTAAACTCCATTAGTTGTATTTCTGGAATTAAGCACCACTCAGCCACAGCCCATATCTTCAACCAGTTATGGATAGGTTTAAAAAGTTGTTTGCATTGTATCCCTACCCGAGGTGCAAGATTCTCCAACAATATCAAATATTTGTCCCTGTGACAATGAAATGGAAAACGAAAACTAATTGAAGATATGAGTCGTGATCAAATAAATCTCCAAAGATTAAGGGGCATGATCTATTATAAAGCCCAATATACAAAAGGAAATTGCACTGGTAAACATTATAGGTGTGAATGGTTTCTGATGAAGCAAAGATGGGAAGAGATTGGTGCAGGTGGTGGGTCTTGGAAATCCTCCTTTTTACTGGGCAGAGATAAGAAAGATCAGTGGCAATGGTGAGTGTGACCATTGCAGATGTAAATGATTATCGACGGAACAAGGATGGAAAGAAATTGGCACAAGCGGCGGTGGATCTTGAAAATCCTCAATACTGGGAAGAGATGAAAGAAGCAAAAAAGAATGAAAGGAATATAACAAGTGAATCAGAGAGGATCGCCATTGGTTGCTGGAGTAGCCATAGTCATCGCTAGTGAGAATGATTGCCGCCAGTTGAGCAATGATAAGAGGAGAGGTCGAGGCAATAGGGTTTTGGCAATGTTCAAGCGTGTTTTGTAGTGTGGATGAAAAAATGGTGGGTGTGAACTGGTCCACACGTGGCAGGGACCAATCCACACCACACCACAGTCCACAATTGTTCCGAATTATGGATAGATTGTGTAGACCGGCCTAGTCCACACCCACGATGGCATTTTGTAGGTGTGGTGTGGACTGGTTCACATCATACTTTTTGATTCTATGTATCTCATATACATTTTATGGGAGATCTACATAGGCAATCATAAATTTCTAATTTTTGCATTTTATATGATAAACAAAATAAAAAAACCATCAATGTGTAAACAACAATTGCATTTTTTAAATAATTAAAAAATAATATATTAAATATTATTTTATTGATAAAAACTATCAAAAAATTAAAATTTAAATAATGAAAATAGAGTTGAGAAGGAGATTGTCGGACTTGTGCTAGAATTAACATTAAAAATTATTATTTTATTGATAA
Source organism: Nelumbo lutea (assembly GCF_056320005.1). NCBI lineage: Eukaryota > Viridiplantae > Streptophyta > Magnoliopsida > Proteales > Nelumbonaceae > Nelumbo > Nelumbo lutea. The sequence continues at coordinate 13,381,684 of NC_142690.1, forward strand.
AATATTAAAAATTTAAAAATTATTAAAATATTAAATAAAATGAGAGTAATTGAATTTGGATCAATGTAATGCAAGTACGTTTACACTGAAATCTTTTCACAAATTGTCCACACCATAATGTGGATCATCCACAAAAAAATAGTATGGATGGTAAATTGGGGTGTGATCCATTCATGTCTACACTATTTTGTGGATGGGACCATTTACACATAACAGAACACCATATCTTACCATAGACGAGACCAAAACGGTCCCGTCCACTATATATACACACTACCTAATGGCACCTAAAAGTCTATCCCATTAATTCACACGAGAGGATTGGAAACATGTCTAGGTGATTGGTAAAAATTGTTGATAGAAGATCCAAATTCATAACTAACGTGAATTCAAATCAACCCCCACAACGTCCACAGCACATCTCATCGTGTATTGAGAACATTTCTCAATGATGATGTCATCGTTTCTGATACATGGGAGATGTTTTCAATACACGCGGAGATGTGCTGTGGAGGAGCAGTCTTGTGGGGGCTGATTTAATCTCAACTTGCGTCCACTCGGTTCATCCATTGCCACCTGTAAACCTTGCCTGATTATCAAAAGAGAAATCAGAGGAGTCCGGATCCGCTCCACACAACACGTTTCCTGTACTTGTATACTATTATTCATCAGAATTCACATCAAGAATTGAGTGGGAAATGATTAAAGGCACGGACGTATGGTTTGTATTTTGAAAGTACTCTAGCTGATCTTTCAAATAATGTTTTGCTTTAACAGGAGGGTATAGAAAGAAGAGATAACAGTGGCGTTTACCAAGGGCAAGAATGACATTTCCATTTTACTTTTTTTAATTAAATTTATTCAAACAGATATTAAAGCCAAAACTGTCATTTTCCCACTTCTTTCTTAAAAATGTCAATTAAGAAAATCAATTACAAACTATAAAGGTGATTTAGTAAAACACGAACATTTTGGTAAACCGATAAAACCATGGGTCTTAATCGTTGCTCATTATGGATTTCGTGTGATTACATGATGGGCCCCATTTTCCAAAAGCCCATCTTGCTCACTCCACCTCTCATCCCGTTTATCAGGAATGAAGTACTTTGTCTAATCCAAAAACGACATAAAGAGGAGGCATTTGGTTCTCATCCACAAATATTAAATAGAAAAAGTAAATCTCCCTGTCGATTTGCAATATGCATTAAATAATTGCTTCAGATTATTCTTACTTGTGTGGAACAAGAAACCATGCTTAATCCACATGTCTCACGTTAAAAACACAATTATCTATTATTCGTTAAGTCGACTAGAATTTCTTATCTTGATTTTGGTGATACGGTTTTGGCCTTTTGGGCCCATTAAGGCTGAATGTTAGCTAAGGTGGTGTCTGACGCATCTTTCGTTTGTAGAAAGTTTAAAAGATCAAAATCGGGAAGCTTTAAATGAATCTATTAGTTTTTTTTGGCACTGAAAATAAGACTTTCCAACTGTTTTTAACAGTCTTGATCTTTAAAGACAAGTCCCTAACTGTTTAATATGTCTTCTTATCTATTGGGCTGTTGAACAACCCCTAATATTTTTTAGGCTGGCTGGATCTTTTCGGTCCTCCCTCACATTGAAGAGAAGAGGCAATGGTTTAAAGTGTAGAAGGTAGACTCTTGGATGTTTTAGGGTGATCTTGGTGCAATGTTTGTTTTTCTTGGATTTCGGGAGAACTGTTTAGTTTGCACAAAATTCAAAAACAATATTTTATTAGCATTTAATCTTGTTTTTAAGACACATAGGCACCTGGTAGGAAAAAATTATTTACCCATAATAAACACCCAAAATGATGTTTTCTGGAAAAATGGCAAAAACCGTCAACTAAAGTTGCACTTGGCATTCCTAATTTTAAGGATTTATCTCCTTTTTGTGATTAAAAACTCAATATTCATAGGAGCATTTTAACTACAAAAATGAGATAAATACTTAAAATAAGAAATGCCAAATGCAGTTTATATAAGAAGCGATTCTCCATTACAGAAAACACTTATGTGGCTTTAAACTCTCGGCGCTTTTCTAAAAAACAAAAAAGGGGCCAAATACCACCTAGGTTTAGCATATAGCAGCACGTTGGGATAAAGCTGCATACTTGGTATCCAAAAAAATATAGAAAATAAAATGAAAGATCTTTTCTCTTTTAATCTTCTTTTTCCAAGACTGTGTATTGGTTTGATGGAAAAGGTAGGAAAACATTTGTACAGGTTTCTTCACCTTTTTCCTTCCTTTCCCTTCAAATCAAACATAACCCAAACGGCAACGAATGGTTATTTATTTGATATATATGAAAAAATCCATGGCCACATGGCAAAGTAGCATTGCTCATATTGAAGCTCATTCACTAAAAATGTCATTTGTTAAATTTGAAATAGGTTGAATATCTGTAAGTCATTTGAAACTTGGTAAGTTTGCTTTTGCAAACTTTCAATGAACATAAATAATAAGCCGAGGCACAGATTCCCCTGCCATATAGCTAGCCCTTTGGTAAATGGGCTACACGACAAAGGGTAGCCCACTCACAAACCCGAAGCCCCCCATTCATACTAAAGGCGTGGATCAATCCCAAATCTTCGGTAGAACTAATCAGAGAGATTATATCAGCAAGCTAGTTGCCACCTTTTTGCTGGTTAAAGGTTGTGTTTGGTATTATTGCAGTTAAAGGTTGTCTTTTGATATAATTGGGGTTTTTACTAATAATATTTAAGGTTTATTAATACAAATTTTTGAGAAATTGTCTTGTTACATTACATCATATATTTCTAATAAAAATATATGCATTGAATTGATGTTGGCATTTATAGCATAAACATCACCAAATTTGATGTTTCATGAACAAGTGGCAATGTTGCTATTGCATTTAATACTAAAAACGGTTTTTTATTTAAACACCGACCTATTTTATCAAAAATTTGTATTGATAAATTCCATGTATTTGTAGTATAAACAACAATGATACCAAATACAACCAAAATCCAATTAAATTCAGTCCCTGATCATACTCATTTATGTCTTATGGCTATCTTTCCACTCGGAATATACTGGTCACCTATGCATGTGTGTATGGGTATATTTTTCCATTCTTTAAAACTTTAAACGAAATAAGTCTACAATTACATAAGTATAGTTGTTCTATATTTAATATGGGGTGGTCGTTAACAATTTAGTATCCAGTATGTAATTATAGATTGTGAGGTAATGAGGTAAATAGTTAAATAATAAATACAATGCATGTTTACAAGGTTCAAAGTATCCATCCACCCTTGCAACAAATATATATATAAATATATATATATATATATATATATATATATATATATATATATATATATATATATATATATATATATTCATTCATTCGCCCAATACTCATAAGCCTACGTATGGGTGTTCTGTATTATAAAAAATCATTTTTTTCATACTTTGATGAGGGGTAATTTAAATGTTATTTAGGCTCAGTTTGGAAGAGTAGAAATATAAATTTGTGGAGTGCAAAACCTTATATTTTGTATATATTTGTACTGTACATATTTGTATTTGTATTCCTTCCAAATTAAGCTTTAATATTTAAAACAGACTTTTAGAAAATGCCTTCAAAATGACATATCCATCACATGTCGTGGAATTGGGATCTCCTACCAACAAAACAAGTTCTAATGCCCTATTAAGTTGATCCAACACCGCATATCTCACTATGCATTGTTGACCACCATATGTGAGCGGTATCAAATGATATTGATAGGGTGTTGGAACACATTTTGTGGACTCCTTGTGTGGAAATTTTGAACCTATATTTACACACTCAAGGTGCATTTCTAGGAGATGTGATGGACTCCCAGCAGAGCATGTTACACACGCACCCCACAACCCATTGCCTCCATGAATTGGGAATATCTACCCATGACAAGCCGCTAATAGGTAATCAATTTCAGTCCTCACAAAATTTGTCCTCACACCGTCCTCGCAACATTTACGATCCTCCATTAAAAACATCTTCCATGAATAAAAAAAATACAAATATGGAAATATTCCAAATACACAGTTGTAAGTATTGTGAGGACAAACTTTACAAGGACTGAATCTAGTATCATAGATAGACGGTTATCCTGCCTTCCAATTTTCTGATGTGATTTTTTCCAGCAAAACATAACCATACAAATTAAAGAATTTGTCGCTTTGTTTTTTTTTTTTTTTTTTGCTTGTCAATTTGAGGGAGGAAACATCAGAGAATGCATCAGGTTTGTTATATGTTGCATAAATTTCAGATGACTTTGCATGTGTTTTGTTTTGTGGATGTTTCGTGATAATCATTTATCAAAACACCACTATATATGTCATCACTAAATCAACATTCTTCTTATCATGTTCAACCATATGCATTGAGTTTTGATTTATGTGTACACCAACAGTTGGGAGAAATTTCATTTTAATGCTCTCCCCAACAGTTGAGCATTTATTCATTGTTCAGCTGATGTAGTGCTTAATTATCAATAAATAGTTCATCAATTATTTTTCTCAGTTTTAAAGACAAATCAAATACAAATATTTATTTAATAAACCAAAGCTATACCAAATACATATTTCATCAATTTATCTTTTTATGAGCACTCCTACAAATCACTCTACTTTTGTTTATTGCTTTTCGCCAGAATAAAAGGTGGGGATTGATTCAAGTGTAAAGCTAAAGGAATCCATGCTCCAACAATGGTAGGCCTAACAATGAGTAGTTTCCAAGTGGGATCTGATCTTGTTGCTGGGATTTGCTAACGTTGATCCTAAATTCCTAACTACTTTACTCTTTATATGGAAAAATGGAGTTCGTATTTATGCCCCACAAAACATACCTCGTAAGCGCTTTAAATGTACATTTCAGCATGCATTAGAAACATTTTATGTGAGATGGTCTCTAGGGCACATATGCAAATTCTTGAAGATATTTCACATAAAAATTTTAATTTACTTCGAAACCGAGTTCAATCCTCACAATTGGGAATATCTTCATAGTGTGTTTTTATTGATGAAAAATACAGCAATAAGCGTACAGTGGTGTAAATAGGACCGAATGCGAGTTACTTGTTCACGTACTCAAACGTCGCCGTGTCCTTATTCTCTGCTTTGCTCCATTCCTCATAAAATCAAAATACACAGAATTTTTACTGTAACTACTAAAATGCCCCTCCTCGTTCATCGATTTTCTTCCGATTGGCGATTCGCAAACGCCAAGCTTATCGCCTTATCCGTCCGTTGCGGGAGATATCGACGTGTCTTTTGGATTTGAGTAAAGAAATAGAGACATCGGATGATGAAAATTAATTAACCTCCACTCTTTCCATCAATCACTTCATCCATTGCCACCTGTAAACCTTGTCCGAGTATCAAATGGAACATCAGAACTGAATCTCCTCCCAACTAAAAGGTCCAACACACTTCCAACATATCCGTGCCCGCACATCTCATCAGATGAGTGGGGTCCACAATGTAGGACAAAGTGTGGGTGCAAATCACGTTGGTAGCGTGTTGGACATTTTTTTGTTGAGAGGAGATCGAGACTCGGAACATGAAGTCCATGTTCATTGTAGCTAAATAAAATTGAAAAACTAATAGAAGTTTTTGAAGTGGATTGAATTCTAAATTTCTCTGTTTATCAAAAAAAGAATTCTAGATTTCTCTCTTTTTTTACACTTATGTATAACGTAATATTATATCATAGGTGAAGGCTTTTGAAAAATAAAATTAAAAAACAAATAAAATTTGTAAGGTGGGAGCAGTATTATATAAAAAGAGATACTTATGAGTTATAAAAGTGAAATCCAAATACTATATATCATATATGGTTTATTCTTATTTTTTAGATAAATTAAAAATAACATTAAAAGTTGGGAGATAAAAGAGGTTTAATACAAAAAGGTGGGCTGTCCTATCGAATCCCGAATTACTCTTCATAGAGCATTCCTCACACCAATCTCGAATACTTTAAGTCTTGCATTGGGAATACCTTCCATACTTATGTTGTCGCATTCCATGGCCAGATGTTCCAAAAAAGAATGGCTGCAATTTGGTGTGAGCTGTGAGAATAGCTTTGTGAGGAGCAAATCCAGATTCCACACCCCCCTAATTAATATTTGCACACACACAGTGTTATATTAGTATTATATAAAGCATATATTCACAATGATTTTGTGCAGGTCATAAAAAAGTTATGGTTTTGCCCTTTCATCTTTGCTTGCACATGCCCCTTACACTATAATAGTAAATTGGTAATTTTAAGTGTAAGAGCACATGCAATGCTGTCCACAATAGTAAAGATGTTATCAATTTTATGACCTACACCAAGGGCAAATATCAACTTTATTATAATTTCAATTTCATCCTTATACCGTCTTTATCTTCTCAGCTGGAGCTGTGTATTGAGACTATTTTTTCATGAACAAAACATACAAATATAAAGATATTCTCAATGCATGACTGCAAAAGGTTGTAAGCACAGTTTTGTAAAGACGGATAAGAATGAAATCCAAATTCACTTTATTAATTTTAATGGATACAAGAACATACGAAAAGGTGGTGAATCCTAATTGTCAGAACATAAAGAAAGGGCCAAAAACCCAAATGGGTTCCGGTTTTAAATTGACCCCAACTGTATGTTTGGGCTTGTCAATGCCCTCATGGACTGGTTGTTGCCGCGTTTCTTCGCCTTGTTTATTTGTCCATGTCTAGATCCATGGGCCACATTCGCTTACATTCACATATTCAGATTCAATACTTTACACTCGTTATGCGTTTCTTTGGTGGCAATTGTCTGATGTCAAATTTGAGCTCCACCTACTCATGATAATGCCCACAACTTGACTCAAGACTCAAGAGGGGTTTTGGGCCACAAGTTGGAAAGGCCATGGCCCATGGCAGTTGGGGTGTTAAAGCCAAAATGTCTGTTGTATGACTTTGAACACCCGAGTTGAAACAAAGTCTAGGTAATAATGGCTTAGGAATGAGCAAGTATGTCCATCGATTGATTGAGCTATGGTTGTCTGGACTGAGCACAATGCCTCAATTTGGCGTTGTTTAGATAGATTTTTACTTTTATATTTAAAAAAACATCAGTGTAAGTACATAAAATATTTTAACTTTGTATTTTTGTTTTGAAAACTATTTGGATAAAAAAAACTTGAAAAGTCTGTTTTCAAAACAGAAATATCATTTTTTCTTTGGCAAAAGCACGTCTATTTTTTCTTTGACAGCCATCTGACTCTAGCAACGGCAAGCGGAGGTAGGGTCAGGAGTTTTATTGAAGGGTGGGTGACCACCCGTTTACACGAAAACAAAAGCACTATTTCGCCAAAAGCATGAAGTATAAAAAGCTAACTCCGTGTTTTTGGATTTTTTTATACTTTAAAAAATATGAAAACAAAAAGTATAAAGTACATAATACAAATAGTATGTTGTGTTTTTTGTACTTTCATACTTCCAAAAGAATGAAAGTACTTAAAAAAAGTCTATCCAAACAGGGCCTTTACGTCTGTGTTTTGGGGCTTAAATTGTTTTTGCTTGCTAAGTCTTTAAAGTCAACTTTAACAAACATTGAAAATACTTTTTGGCTAATTTTTATTTTCCACAGCCCAAGTCAGCAGATTGACCCCTAATTAACCATTTATTTAATAAATATTTTGTAAGGAATTTATCTTGAAAAACATAATAGTGGTTGATAAGCATTTTTTAATATTGTTTGGCATCTAGGCGCCATTATACTTCATTAGGCACTACATAAGTTGATCAGTAAAAAAACATCTTAATGTTGGGAGAAACACTAAAATGGAGCTTTCATTCATCTCACACAAACTAAGACAAACATTTTTTAATAAACAATTTATCAGACAATATTTTAGAATAAAACGACTGTGACAATAAGATGGCTCTGTTTTTCAAATAAATGGCAACAAAACTAAACATCATATAAATATGTTTGGTAATTGATGGAGCGTGATCCGGCTGGTCATAGCTGTCCGCTACCTTGCTTCTAAACGGGGTAGCAGGGAACCTGAAACGGAAGAGATAGGAAAGCTCCGGGGGGAACCCGGTGTAGAGGCTCCGAAGTTCAAGTTAGAATCCTTCAAAAGCAAGGTAATACCAGATAGCGCAAAGTTTGCATACCTCCGTTGTCGGGGGGTAGGGGGCTCTTATAGTCACTTCGTGTACTCGTCCCGAGGCCCTTGTCAGATCGGGTATGATTACCCTTGTACTTGTCAACTCGGTCGTCGTCCTTTCTGCTAAGACAGAACCGTCACTGCCTAACCGTCTAACTGGAAATGGCGGCGTCAGTGGCGGTGGCAGGTGGCCGTTTAGAGTGCTGCTGCCAAACGTCAAATCCCAAGTCAGTTAGGCGTGGCGCCCTCGGGCACGGACTTCCCTAGTGTCAGGCATGGTACGACTTGTTTGGCTTTGGTGCCCAAAAGATGATGCGAAGTGCTGAGCGAGGCGGTCTTGAGCTTGGAGGTATCCCGAACTGTTACAAGGTGGGTCAGTTCGGCGAAGTCTATCCCCGAGCTGTTACAAGGTGGGTCAGTTCGGCAAAGTCTATCCCGAGCTGTTACACGGTGGTAGTTCGACGAAATCTATCTCGAGCTGTTACAAGGTGGGTCAGTTCGGCGAAGTGTATCCCGAGCTGTTACAAGGTGGGTCAGTTCGGCGGTGTCCCCTTGTTCCCGCCTAGGCTTGGCTCCTTTTGTCGAGCTGTCGTTTCCGCCACGTGTCACATAATGAAGAGGTCGGGCCAAATCTTACTTCATCAATTGCCCCCACTCCTTGCGCCGAGAGTCTTGCCATGGTGCGGGGAGTTTTCGCGAGGTAGCTGGTGGATTTGTCCCGTCCTTCAAACCTTCATTGTACGAGACGCTTTTGCTAGGGTTCTTTTGGTTTCCGAGGAGGCTGGGAACGTGCTTGCTCAAGAACGCTGGTGGTTTGTGACCGCGTGTTTTTAATTTCAAACCAACTCGCGCCGCTAGGACGTGACAACGGGTCATTTCAAAAAGGCACGCCACTGCTGTACGTGCGCGGTCGACTGTCAGGGAGACGTGCGGCACGTCAGTTTCGAAAAGACGCGTGTCGAAGCGACGTCGGTTTCAGAAGACGTGCTGACGTTTCGCTTTTCTCGAAAAGATGTGCGCCCGTCACGTCTCGACCTTAAGGGTTGTGCGGTTGGTAAGAATGTGGGCCGTCGGATCGTCTCCGGTCTGCATAGTCGATTCTTGGTTACTGTAGATATAAATAGTGGGGGACCCTGGTTGTTGTCACTTCTGCGGTTTGTCTATTGAGTTCGCGTCCAACCCTTCAGCTCGCGTCCAAGTCTTTTCCAGCTCGCGTCAAGGCTGGTTATACAGTTCACGGTTCTTTGGTATTTCTTCAAACCTTCCGATGAGTACTTTCTTGAATTCTTTTCCCCAATGTCTAGCTTTGATAGCTCAGACGATTCTTCGAGTAGGGCCGATGTAGGTTCCACCAACCGAGCTGTGTCCCCAGACTGCCTTAGTGATCCTGAGGTGGAGTTTGAGAACTACGAACCAGTAGGTCGAGTCGCTTCGGGCAGTTTGGCGTCTACCTCCCGCCGAGGTCGGATGCTAGACCGGTTTGGCCCTTCGACTATGACACCTGAGGGGCTTCAATCCATACTTCTGTCTTATAATCTTCCTGGGGGGTACACATATTTTATTCCTTCGGGTAGCTTTCCTTGGGAACACGGTCCCGACGAGATCGTGATTTTTCGAGAGCAGCTTGCTACAGGGTTGCGACTTCCTTTCCATCCCCTTTTCGTTGAAGTCATAAACCACTTCGGTGTCACCATTGGCCAGCTTCATCCGAACTCTATTCGGAACCTGGTGGGGACAATTTCCCTTTTTTGCGAGCAGAACATTCCCTTAGACTTAGAGATATTCTCCTCTATCTTGATGCTCAAGAGACAGGCGGGTTCTCTTCCTGGGGGGAGACGGGCGTATTACCTTTCTCCTCGCCAGGGTTTCAAGCTTCTGCACGATCTTCTTAATAAGGTCCCGGCTTGGAAGCGGGACTACTTCGGCGTGCGAAGTGCACAAGGATGGCCCTTTCAGACCGGGTGGGGTGAGGCCGCTCCTGATTTGGGCGTAACTCTTGATAAAGAGACGGTGAAGGGTCTCCGACAATGGGCACGTCAAGGCTTAAAGTGCCACCACTACTTAACGGAGGCTAAGCTTTTTGCAGCCGGCCTGAGTTCGGGTAGGTTTCTGGCTATGCGGCTTTTTTTTTATGTCGAACTCGTTTCTGTAGGTGTGATGGATGCGGAGAGAACTCGTGGGGGGCGTTTGTTCCAAGGTATGAAGAGGAGGAAGCGGGTCGCCAAGCGAACTCGTAACGAGCTGCCCCTGGATTAGGAGCCCCAAGCTCCAAACCATACGCCAGAGGATCTGCCCAGGGAGCCCGAAGTGACTCCACCGGTGCACGACACTGCCGGGGCGCCTTACGCTGAAACCACTCTTACGGGCGCTCCTGCGTACTCAAGTGCTCTTGCTCACTCTGGGTCTGCTCATATGCGGGCTGGGCCCTCAGGCTCGGGAGCTCAATGGGAGTTTAGGAGCGTGTTGACGCCGAACTACACTCTTCAGAAAAGTAGGGACGCTACTTTCCCCAAGGAGGTCGCGGCGTGGACCGATCTTCCCTTGAATCAGGTCGCTTGCCGCGCCGTAACACATGCCATGGTGGTAAGTTAGATTCTGTCTTCCTTTTTTATTTTGTTGCTTCTGCTGTCATTTTGCTCACTTGTTTCTTTTGGTAGGTGAATTCTTCGATTCATGCCTTGGCGGCCCAAGTGGAGAGGAGCTCGCGACAGGCGCGAGCTGCTGAGCTGCCGCTCATGCTGCTAAAGAAGCCTTCCGTGCTGCAAAGGCAAATACCCGGGCTACCGAGGCGGCTGCTTATGCTGCTGAAAAGGCTGCTTGCGTCACGGTGGCCAGACAGGCGAGGTCTCAGCGTGACGCCGAGGCCATGGGGGTAGTTGTCAAGCATAAGGCGGACTTGAAGTTGGATTTGCAGCATCAAGTCGAGTATCTTCAGGAAGACATTAGGGAGAGCTTCCTCGAGCTGTTTCTTTGCCGGGTTTTTAAATTTCCGTGGCCTTTTATGCCGCGAACTGATTTTTGCCGAGCTGATTATGTGCTGAAGTTCCTCGGCTTGCCTTGTGCTGCGGCCTGATTTCGTCCACTTCGCTAGGTGGTTTATAGGTAGTATCGCCTCAAGTTCACGATGCTCCACGTTCGAGGTACTCGTTTGCCTTCCAAGGTTTTGAGTTCGTATGTGCCCCCGAGCACTGTTTTTACTTTATAGGGCCCTTCCCAACTAGGTCCAAGTTTGCCGACGCCGGGTTCGGGCACCATAATTTTTCGGAGGACCAGGTCGCCGACTCGGAAGCTTCGTTGCTTTACTCTGCTATTGTAGTAGCGAGCTACCTGCTGCTGGTATGCCGCTGTTCGGATGTGCGCGAGGTCCCTTACCTCGTCCAGTAGGTCGAGGTTGGTGCGTAACTTGTCTCCGTTTGTCCGATCGTCGTAAGTTTCTAATCGCAATGTTGGTATTTTGATTTCCGCTGGGATCACCGCTTCAGTGCCGTAGGTGAGGTTGAAGGGGGTTTCTCCCATGGCTGCTTTTTTGGTCGTTCGGTGAGCCCATAAGACACTTGGTAGCTCTTCGGCCCACAATCCCTTAGCATGATCCAGACGTGCTTTCAGTCCGCGCAGGATGGCTCTGTTCATCACTTCCATCTGGCCGTTTGCCTGTGGGTGCGCGACTGACGTGAAATTTTGCCGAATCCCCATGTCCTGGCACCACTCTTGGAACTTGGTATCCTCGAACTGTTTCCCGTTGTCGGAGATTAGAACCCGAGGTAATCCGAACCGACATACTATGTTCTTCCAAAAGAAGTTCTGTATGTTTCGGGTCGTAACTGTTGCCAGAGGTTTGGCTTCTATCCACTTCGTAAAGTAATCTACTGCAGCAACTAAGAATTTTCTTCCGCCTGTTGCTGGTGGGAATGGCCCTAGGAGGTCGATGCCCCATTGTGCAAAGGGCCACGGGCTGGCGAGGTATTTGAGGTCGGAGGCAGGTTGATGGTGGATGTTAGTGTGCTTCTGACACTTGTCGCATTTTCTGACGAGCTCAACAGCTTCTGCCTTCATTGTTGGTTAGTAGTATCCTTGTCGAAGTGCCTTTTGGGCGAGTGCTCTGCCCCCCAAGTGTCCGCCGCACAGGCCTTCATGAGTGTCGCGGAGTACAAACTTGGCTTCGGTAGGTCGCAGGCACCGCAAATAGGGGAGCGTGTATGACCGTCGGTATAACCGTTCGTCTATTATGACATATTTGGCCGCCTGGCGCTGTACCCTCTTGGCCGCATTTCATTCTGCAGGGAGGGTTCCGTCTATCAGGAAGCTCGCGAGTGGATCGATCCAGCTCGGCTCTGCTTCTAAGATGGGAGCGACCTCCTCTGTCCCCTCGAGAATACTAGGCCGAGGTAAGTCCTCTATGTACACAGTTCTCATATTGTTGTGACTCGTGCTGGCTAACTGGGACAAGGCGTTGGCCTCAGTGTTTTCGGACCTCGGGATTTGCCTGATGATGTGTGACTGGAAGTTGAGCAGGGCTTCTTTTACTTTGGCCAAATACGCGATCATGGAGAGATCGCGTGCTTCGTATTCGCCGGTAACTTGGTTTACCACGAGCTGAGAATCGCTGCAGATGACCAAGTGTTTTGCCTTAACCTTTCGCGCTAGGTCCAGCCCGGCGATCAGTGCTTCGTACTCTGCCTCGTTGTTGGATGCCGCGAACTCAAAGCGTAGTGCGTACTCTACTTTTGTGCCGCTCGGGCCGCACAAGACTATTCCAGCTCCGCTGCCCTGCCGGTTCGAGGAACCATCCACGTGAAGGATCCAGGCCTCCTCATCCCAATTCGCTCTTCGCCTGATCAGGAGAGATGCTACACTGGGTGCTATTTCACGGGGTTCGAACTCTATGGGCTTAGGAGCTCTGGGTTCGCCGCAAATGGGGACCTCGGGCTCGACCTATGGGGCTTCGTGGCTGAAAGTGCATTCGGCGATAAAATCTGCCAAAGCTTGGGCCTTGATAGCGGTTCTCGGTTGGTACTGGAGGTCGTACTCGCTGAGTTCGATGGCCCATTTCGTCAGTCGACCAGAGACTTCGGGTTTGAGTAAAACTTGTCTAAGAGGTTTGTCAGTTAGGACGATGACGATGTGAGCCTGGAAGTACGGGCGGAGTTTCCGTGCTGCTATTACTAGGACGTATGCTAGTTTTTCTATCTCCGGGTACCTTGTCTCTGCTCCCTGCAAAATTTTACTAACATAGTATATGGGTCGTTGGACCCGGTCTGTTTCCTTTATTAGTACCGAACTGACCGCCTCGTCGCTTTCCGAGAGGTACAGTTGTAAGACCTCACCCACCTCGGGCCGGGCTAAGGTTGGCACACTAGCGAGGTAACCTTTTAGTTCGTCGAACGCGAACTGGCAGTCCTGGGTCCATTCGAACCCTTTGCCTTTGACTGCCTTGAAGAAGGGTAGGCAGCGGTCTGCTGACTTAGATAAGAAGCGGCTTAGAGCGGCTATGCGGCCGTTTAGCCTCTGAACCTCTTTTACTTTCCGAGGTGGTTTCATATCTAGAATGGCTTTTATTTTGTCCGGGTTGGCCTCAATACCACTCCGATTGACAATGTAGCCTAGGAACTTGCCCGAGGTGACGCCGAAGACACACTTGTTGGGATTCAACTTCATGCTAAAGTGACGCAGGATTTGGAAAATAGATTCTAAGTCTTGTATTAACTCTTGTGAAAACTGAGTCTTGACGACCATGTCGTCTACATAGCACTCTATCTTCGTACCAATCAGGGGCCGAAATAGCTTATTTACAAGTCTTTGGAAAGTTGCCCCAGCGTTTTTTAGTTCGAAGGGCACGACTTTGTAGCAATACAGGACGAACTCGGTTATGAAACTGGTTTTTTCCTCATCGGATGGGTCCATCCTAACTTGGTTGTAGCCCGAGTAGGCATCTAGGAAGCTTAGCAACTCGTTTCCCGAGGTCGCGTCCACTAGGCGGTCAATTCTGGGGAGGGGGAAGCAATCTTTTGGGCAAGCTCGGTTCAGGTCGGTATAGTTGACGCACATGCGCCACTTGCCGCTTGCCTTTTTTACCAACACCGGGTTGGCCATCCAGCTCGGGTAGTGGACTTCCCTTATGAAGTTTGCTGCGAGGAGCTTCTCAACCTCCTCGTCGACCGCTCTCCAGCGTTCTGGGGCTAAGTTGCGTTTCTTCTGTCTAACGGGTCTGACTACAGGGTCAATATTAAGTTTGTGAGTTATCAGTCCGGGGCTAATGCCGGGCATGTCGGCCGCGGACCAGGCAAAAATATCTAAATTTTGAAGTAAAAAATTCACCAGTTCGGCTCGTAGGGGATCTTCGATGGAAGCTCCGATGCTTAGTGTGCAAGCTGGGTCCGTAGTTGAAGTCAGGATTGCGACTGTTTCCTCCATGGGCGAAGCTCGCTCCTCACCTTGCTCCGCCGGCCGCTCCAACTCGAGGTCATCAGCCGCCTTGGTTTTTCCCTTTAGGGCAGCAACGTAGCACTTGCGGGACTCGAGCTGGTAGCCCCGCGCTACCCCTATACCGAAGTCCGTAGGGAACTTCATGGCCAAATAGTAGGTGGAGACCGCCGCCCGTAGGACATGCGTGATCGGCCGCCCTATTATGGCATTGTATGGGGAGGGGGTCGTGACTACCAGGAAATCGTGGTTGAGTCTGACCGCACAAGGCCATGTGCCGACTTCCACAGGGACAGTTACTTTTCCGAGGGGCCTAACTTCCTCTCCGCTGAAACCTACTAGGGGAGTGTTCACGGGCTTCAGCTCGCTCCTCTTTAACTGCAGCTGGTCAAATGCCGATTTGAAGAGGATGTCCGCTGAGCTGCCCGAATCTACGAGTATGCGCCTGACCTCGAAGTCGCTGATCCTTAGCTTAATGACAAGCGCGTCAACATGGGGGTAGTGGACTCCTCGCGCGTCATCCTCCGTGAAAAAGATTGGTTCTTCGGTCTTTGGTCTCTTTGGGGGGTTCCTTTCTTCGAGGGCCGCTTCGCGAACTGAAGTCCAGGCAGTTGCCGAGGTACACCCCGCTACCACCGATCCTCCCACTATTACATGGATGGTACCCCGAACTGGCCTCTCTTCCAGAGGCTGCTTCTGCAACGGTTCGGCAGGTCTGTTGCTAGACTCGGGTGCATCCTTTTCGTGCTCCCCTTGCCGACCTGCTTTAATGTTATTGTTGTGTTGTACAAAGTTTCTCAAGTATCCGCGACGGATGAGTCCCTCTATCTCGTCCCGGAGGTTATTATACTGTTCGGTGCTATGACCATGGTCTCTATGGAAACTACAATACAAATTCTAGTTTCTATCGTTCGGATTTCCCTTCAGGCGAGGTGGCCACTTAACGTACGGAGCGTCTTTGATCGTCATTAAGATCTCTGTCCGCCTCGTGTTTAACGGCGTGTAGTCCGTCTGAACTGCTAGGGGGGCCCGGAAGGACTAGTTCGGCTTCGGCTCCCGGTTCGGGTTTTTTCTATTCACCGGGTTGGAGAGCTCGCCTTGTCTCTTTCTTTTCTCGTTCCCGCCTTCAGTTCGTTGGTTGATTTCTTCCTCTGTCCTCATGAACTTATTCGCGAGTTTGAGGAATTCGGCCACGGTCGCGGGCTGGTTGGCCACCATGTTCCATTTGAACTCTTTGTGCGTCACCCCTCTTTTGGCCGTCGCGAGCTGCACTGCGGGGTCCAACCGCGGTATTTGCAAGCATGCTTCGTTGAACCGCTTGATGTAGCCCCGAATAGATTCTCCTTCTCTTTGGACCACTCCGAAGATGCTTTCCTCTGTTCTCGGGCACCGTCGGCTGGTGACGAAGTGTGTGGTGAAGACTTGCACGAACTGGGCCCAGCACTTTATCGACCCGGGGGCCAGGTTCCTGTACCAAGTGCGGGCTACCCCCCTGAGGGTGGTGGTAAAGGCCACGCACATGCACGATTCGCTAGCCCTGGTGAGGTGCATTTGCGACTGAAAGGCGTCAACGTGGTCGTTGGGGTCGAAGGACCCGTCGTACTTGTCCAGAGGTGGGAGCTTGAAGTCTCTCGGTAAGGGGACCGCCAGGAGTTTCGATGCGAGGGGGGAAGGGACAGAGAGAGTCGGGGTAGCCCCTACCTCGTTCGAGCTCATGGCTTTGCCTCTGAATTCCGACAAGGCGCGGGTGGCGGTTTGGCGACTTCGCCGGCGCCTTCGCCGTTGAGCGGGCCTTGTGCTGGCACTGCTGGCCTCCGTGTTACCGAGCTCGATGGGCCCGGAGTGTTGGTAGTCTGCCACCAAGGCGCTGAATCGGTTTTCGGTGAGCGGGAGCTCGGGCTTGGAGCGCCGGGGTGCCGACCTCGCGGGCGAGGTTCCCGACCCACCCGCGGGTTGCAAGGCGGGGATGACATTTTTCTCTCTTCGGCCTGGGGACGAGGCCTGGCTGTTGGGGTGGTTCTGGGGGGGGCGCCCATCCTGCGGGGAGGCCATGACCGGGTTGCACCAGCTCGGGATACACTTCGCCTGGCGGCGGCGCCCATCCTGCGGGGAGGCCTTGACCGGCCTCGGAGCGGGTTGGCGAGGTGGAAGTAGTGGTTGGTTCGGTGGTAGCTGGGGGAACTGCTGTTGATAGTGATACTGGGACATGTTGTGCAGCACTTGGTGCTGGTGAAGCTGGTGTTGCTGGAACTGTTGCATTTGGGCTTGCATTGCCCGCATGCACTGCATCACGTCCTCCAATCGGTCTTGGCTAGCTGCCAGGGGGGACGGCAATTGGTTCAGTGAAGGTTGTCTCAATGGGGAGAGGAAAGGGGACGTTTGTGGTAGTAGGGTTTATGGGTGCCACTGCTTGTGGCGTGTTCAGGATGGGGATCCCATCCGCCGAAAGGGGGATGGTGAACTGTCCAACGCACACTATGGGGACCTGAAGTTGCTCCCCGGTGGCGTTTGTCTCCGTGCCACGTCCGGTGTTGCTGGAGGAGGCCATGAGTGTTGGGTTTTTTGAAGAAAAAAGGGGGTATCGAAGTTTGGAGGGAGGCTTTTTGAAGCGTTTTCCCACAGACGGCGCCAATTGATGGAGCGCGATCCGGCTGGTCTTAGCTGTCCGCTGCCTTGCTTCTAAACGGGGTCGCAGGGAACCTGAAACGGAAGAGATGGGAAAGCTCCGGGGGGAACCCGGTGTAGAGGCTCCGAAGCTCAAGTTAGAATCCTTCGAAAGCAAGGTAATACCAGATAGCGCAAAGTTTGCATACCTCCATTGTCGGGGGGTAGGGGGCTCTTATAGTCACTTCGTGTACTCGTCCCGAGGCCCTTGTCAGATCGGGTATGATTACCCTTGTGCTTGTCAACTCAGCCGTCGTCCTTTCTGCTGAGACAGAACCGTCATTGCCTAACCGTCTAACTGGAGATGGCGGTGTCAGTGGCGGTGGCAGGTGGCCGTTTAGAGTGCTGCTTCCAAACGTCAGATCCCAAGTCAGTTAGGCGTGGCACCCTCGAGCACGGACTTCCCTAGTGTCAAGCATGGTACGACTTGTTTGGATTTGGTGCCCAGAAGATGATGCGAAGTGCTGAGCGAGGCGGTCTTGAGCTCGGAGGTATCCCGAACTGTTACAAGGTGAGTCAGTTCGGCGAAGTGTATCCCGAGCTGTTACAAGGTGGGTCAGTTCGGCGAAGTGTATCCCGAGCTGTTACAAGGTGGGTCAGTTCAGCGAAGTCTATCCCGAGCTGTTACAAGGTGGGTCAGTTCGGCGAAGTCTATCCCGAGCTGTTACAAGGTGGGTCAGTTCGGCGAAGTCTATCCCGAGCTGTTACAAGGTGGGTCAGTTTGGCGAATTCTATTCCGAGCTGTTACACGATGGCAGTTCGGCGAAGTCTATCCCGAGCTGTTACAAGGTGGGTCAGTTCAGCGAAGTGTATCCCGAGATGTTACAAAGTGGGTCAGTTCGACGGTGTCCCCTTGTTCCCGCCTAGGCTTGGCCCCTTTTGCCGAGCTGTCATTTCTGCCACGTGTCACATAATGAAGAGGTCGGGCCAAATCTTCCTTCATCATTAATGATGAACATAAACTTGATAGAAAGCTCAAATTGGGAGCCTTCTACTATAGATATTCCAATGTGAATAAATGGAAAAGAGCAGAAAAACTGAAATTATTTTCCTATGATCAACTTTGGAAAGCTGAAAAGGGCTCATATGAGACCAGATATAGAACTGTTTTGATGACCTGGGCCTAAGGAAAACCCAGGTCAGATGAGCTTTCAAACATTGGTATTAAAATGAGACTAAATGGGAAAAAGGCAAAAGGCTGAAATTGTTTTATCATAAATCGAGGTATTAAATCTGATTGGTGATGTTAGAAAAGGGCTTATATGGGACCACACATGGAACTGTTTTGGTGACTTAGGCCTAAGGAAAAGCCTTAATAAAAGCATGAACTTAGGGCCCTTTCGTTTTAGTGCTGAATGCTGAAAAGCATTCATGTTTCTTTAGAGGCAATGGGAGAGTTCGGTTTCATTATTTTAATTCAGTCTCAATGTCTCATTCATCCTTTTGTATTCCAATGAATTCACTTTTTGTTTTACAGAAATCGTCCCCTCCCCCTAAAAAATATCATCCCTTTACATACGTTACAATTTGAAAGCCCTATATAATAATGATGGTTTTTAAAACCGATCTGGCAACCGAACTAGTCAGGGATCTGGTTCCAGGTCAAACGGGCCGAATTAAAAAAAAATTGAAAAACGGTTAATTTACTAGTTCAACAGTTTGCTGAGACTGGTCTTCGGTTTTTCCAATCTGACCGTCTGATCTGGTTTTAAAAACCATGATAATAACAACAACAACAATAATCGAATGGGCCGAATTAAAAAAAAAAAATGAAAAATGGTCAAAATCGTTCGAACGGTTAATCGACTAGTTCAGCAGTTCGCTTATCAAAATCAACGGTTTTGGGGAAAACGGAACTGATTAGGTAGCCAATTCCTGATTTTTCCAATCCGACCGTTCGGTCCGGCCCGGTTTTGAAAGATAATAACAACAACAACAACAACAACAATAATAATAATAATAATAATAATAATAATAATAATAATAATAATAATAATAATAATAATAATAATAATAATAATAATAATAATAATAATAATAATAATAATAACAATAATAATAGCAATAACAACAACAACAACAACAACAATAATAATAATAATAATAATAATAATAATAATAATAATAATAATAATAATAATAATAATAATAATAATAATAACAATAATAATAACAATAACAATAATAATAATAATAATAATAATAACAATAATAATAATAATAATAATAATAATAATAATAATTTATTTAAAAATAACTATTAATTTGTAAATTATATATATTATTTAATTACTTAATAAATTATTTTATTATTTATTAAATTATTTAATAATTTATTGAAAATAATTAATTAATAATTATGCATTTCTTTATTTGAAATATTTATTAATTAATTAATAGTTACTCACTTCTTTAAAAATATTTAATTATTTATAATTCATTTTATTATTTTTTAGTTAATTTGTTAAATAATTAAACAAACATTTTCATATCCAATGTTAAAATGGTCAATTATCATTTTTCAAAACTCAATATTCAAATTTCAAAATAACATTCTCTACATTCATACTTCAAAACCAAGAAAGGTTTAATTGGATACATTTCTAAAAGTAATTATTATAATTTTAGAAGAATTCATCATTGAAAACTAAAAAGACTTTAATCAATTTATTGTTTGCACCATCCCGCCACATGGCTAAATTAGAGGTTTATTTGCATCTAAAATTTCACAATGGCTAAAGACTTTAGTCAGTTTATTGTTTGGATCACCCAAATGTAGGATACCAATTATGAGATCTTAGAGGAAGATTAACTTCATTGAAAATTTCACAATGTTGGATCCAAATGGGTTGTATATTTGATGGATGTCATGATTGATGATATTAACATTCAACTCTCATGTGTGGAATGAAAAAGAAAAGGAAAAATTCCACCGAACTTTGGGAATAGTGTCAAGTTACCCGAACTTTCAAATGTGTCATTGCAATATATAAACTTTCAAAAAGTGTCAAGTTGGGCCCTATTGTTAATTGTCAATTATCTGTTGAAAATATTATAACTATACTTCAAAAGAAGACATTGTTCGTTGTCTTCTACTTTGAGATTAATAAAAAGAAAAAAAGGAAAAAAAACATGAAATATGATATAGGGAAACAATAATCAAAAGCAAAGAAATAACTAGACAAAAATGTATTTCAAACCTAAAAGTAGAAGACAATAACTTCATTAATCTAAAATTTCAAATGCATCAATCAAGTTAATCTTAATATAGAAAAGAATAAACAGTATTTTTTAAGGATAATTTTGACATTTTCAACAAATAAATAACGTTCAATTAAATTCAAGGTAGAATTAAAAAAAAAAAAATTCAAGAGGGCACCTGCAGAAAATAAATATGACGGCCCCAGTAGGAAATTTGTCGCCCCTAATGGTAATAACCGTAATAATATAGTATCATCCCCTAAAGCGATAATATATCTCCTCGGAGTTTTCGCAGCGTCTGGTCACAGTTCACTGACGTGTGATGTCCCCCCCAACAAAGCAACAAACAGGTAAAAGGGCACAGTCGTAATTTAAAGTACACTCGGGGGCATATTCAATCCACACCCGCTCCAGCCTCCACTCCTCCAGCGGGCCAGCCTTATATTTTGGCCACCTCAGTGGCAGAGCGTCCCAGTTGCAGGCAGAAGAAACCAACGGCCAGGGCCAGAATGTGAACGATAGATGAAGCTGAAGAAGACCAGCTTTTAACTGCATCAGCGACAACGAAGATGGCTAGGATTCTAAGAAAGTTAATCGACGGAAGATCGGTTTTTGCAGCAAGGTCTTGCACCAACGTCCTCGCAGCGAAGAATCAGAGCAACCCATTCAAAGCTCTCTCTTCATTTTCCTACTCCTCTTCTTCTTCGACGTCATCTAAGGAAGCGGAGGTCGTTGGTTTTAGACAGTTGGGTCTCGAGTTCCTGGGAGCGAAGGATTATTATGACTACAGGAGGTCTCTGTACGGTGATATCACTCACAGGGCTCTTCTCGTCGACGCTGTTGGGACCCTCCTCGTTCCCTCCCAACCCACGGCGCAAGTGAGTAAGAGTAATTTTTAGTGTAGACACACTGATGAGTGATGAACAATCTTGTTGTTTAACTGCGTTGCAATTGATTTTTTTTCGTCTCTTTTGATCTTTGATTTTCGCTCTTTGCTTTTTAGATTTATAGACAGATTGGAGAGAAATATGGAGTGCAGTATTCGGAAGATGAGATACTAAATCGGTACCGGTGGGCGTACGGGCAGCCCTGGGGCAGATCCCGGCTCAGGTTTGCTTTGCTTTCGTTGCACATTTCACATTTGTGAAATCTTTTGATTTTTTTGTTCTGTTTTTGTTGTATTAGTATTTGTTTTTATTTTATTTTATTTTATTTTTCCTTTTGTGGCTTCGAGAATCTTTCTGGGCTGATATGGAATTTTGAAAAATTGGGTTTTCATTATTAATTTTTCTTACAATTATAAATTAGAAATTGTAGGAATAGTGTTTCATATTTGATGACAAAATTAGAAAATGTAAAACAGTAAACAGGGTCCTTCCTCTGATGCCTTTTGCATTCCTTTTATTTTTCTGATCATCTTCTTGGTGAAGTTGACTGAGACCATATTTTCTCCTATAAACTAATTACAACAATTTTATAGATTTTTGTGGGATTTTTTATCGTAGAATTTTGTGAACTTTTATATTTTCATTTTTTCTTTGTTGAATTGTTGTTTAGTTCTTCCTTCATAGAATTGATCCCGAAGGTGGGAAAATGTAAGCTAGTAATTGGTAGAAGTTATTTATTGAATGAAATTTTCTCTTCCCTACCGTAGACACCTTTAATAATTATAAATTATTTTGTTCCCACCCATGTTGATCTAGTTTGAGGTGATTATGGATATGAGATCCATTCCAGGTATTCTCAGTTGCATCTAAATAACTAAGTTAAAAATGCCATGGAGAGATCAGAAGTATACTAAAAATTAAATCATGTTAAAAATATATTGATATTGAAGCTATTAGTATGGTAGCTATAGACACTGCTCTCCCTGTTCTTTTGGTTACTGAAGTTGTTATCACGACAGTTTTGGATATTTTGGTCGTGAGAGTTCCTTTTCTTTACCTCATATTGGAAGTGACAACTTAGTAACTGTATATGATACAAGAGCTAGAAATTCAGACATAAAACTTCTTTTTTTTTTTTTCTTTTGGTTGAAGCTCATCTCTTTATCTTACCCTAGCATGCAATCTAGATCCCTCCATTATTGACATCTTTAGTTTGATGATGAACTTGATACATGCAATTATTCACAACCCAACCAGAAAAAAAAACACTAATTCTGACTTTAGTGTTTTTCTGGTTATTACTTAGAAAACAAAATCTGTAACAATATCAATTAATTCTTATGTTGGTTGGATGCCTAAAAATAAATGGTTATGCATCCAATTTATGAAACTCGGAATTGGAAAGAAGGATATGCATTTGAAAGTATACACGAGTATCTCATGCATACAACATGTTGTTTTCTGGGTAATTTTGGGGTAAAATGAAGGACCCATATAGTTTATCTTCCATATCTTTCACTGAAACACGATTATTGGGTTGCTGGTTTTAACCTTTATATTATGATAAACAATGTTGGGAAATATTTTATGCTTTAGTAAGATAGGGATATCTTGCCCAGCCCTCAGAGAAAGATGTCTAGTGGCTTTTCCACAATTGATTTGTTTTTTTTTATGCCCTAAATATTAAGCACTTTGTGTTAACTAGACCTGTTCATGAGCCGGATTTGGACCGGTCTTTGTCTCTATATTAACATAAAACATTCAGGCCTGAGCCCAAGCCTGGCCTGACCGTTGGGCCTAGGTTTTGAGCCTGAGCCCAGTCCTCATATAAAGCCCAAAGCCTGGCCAGAAAATTGAAAAAAAAATCTTTTTTTAATGAATAAAAAACTGATTTATTTATATTAAAAAAGAGAAGAGAAACAAACAAAATAACATATTATATATTTTTATTA
The DNA here is from genome assembly GCF_056320005.1 of Nelumbo lutea. Taxonomy (NCBI): domain Eukaryota; kingdom Viridiplantae; phylum Streptophyta; class Magnoliopsida; order Proteales; family Nelumbonaceae; genus Nelumbo; species Nelumbo lutea. The sequence continues at coordinate 13,404,988 of NC_142690.1, forward strand.
TATAAAATATATTTTTTGTTATATTATATTATTATCAAGTCAGGCTTGGCCTCGAGCCCGGTTTTTTTTCTGGGAAAGCCCGAGCCCGACCTGAAAATATCGGGCCTAGTGTTTTGGGCCCAAGCCTGAGCCTATGGGCCTAAATTCATGTCCATGCCTGACTTAGAATGGGTCGGGCCAGGCCGGCCCGTTGGGATACCCGGCCCATGAGGGTCAGCGTTAACTTTCAATGTTGTTCTGGTTGATTCCTGGAATGAAAATTAACCAGAAAGTCTTTGGAATGAGAAGTCAATTAGATCCAGAAATATCATCTTTTCATAAGTTGGGGATTCCAGAAAATATCACACTTTTTAAAGGTGCTTCATTAACATTAATGTCAAATTTTTTGTGATGGGTGTAATACTCAAGTTGAATCTAATATTTAAAACTGTGGTTATACTCAAAATAGGTGAAGAATGCATAGAGATCCCTGCACACTTTGATCTTGCTTATTGGCTAAAAGGAGTTGATGATCACTGCATTTGGAGGCTGGACTTCTGGGCCTATAGATTTATATACATTATATTAAACATATATACCATATATTATAGTGTAAAGTAGCACACGTTAAATATATTGCAGGCAGGCTGGGAAGTACTGGTCTCAGGCCTGGCTCACATATTTTTAGGCTTGATGTTGGTCCGGTCCAGGCTAGAAATGATCATCCGTAACAAGAAACAATGAAAAATGAATTGTTCTTGCTCTTTGTTCAACTCTCAACTCTGAAAATTTTCACCTCCCGTGGTACCTTTTTCTTTTCTTCTGTCTGCAGTGTGCAGCATTTTTTAGGCTCTCTCTATGTGCAGATATGTTGATGATGGAAGACCCTTCTGGCAATTCATAGTCAAATCTTCCACTGGTTGTTCAGATTCAGAGTACTTTGAGGAACTTTATAACTACTATACAACTGACAAGGTTGTGGCAGTTCTATTAGAAAATTTTCTCATTTATATACCTTTCTATCTACAGAATTTTGAACTTATGTCCTTTGACTGTTTCACAGGCTTGGCACCTCTGTGATCCTGATGCTGAGAAGGTGTTTGAGGCCATTAGAAAATCTGGTGTGAAAATAGCTGTTGTTTCTAACTTTGACACACGACTAAGGCCTGTTTTGCGGGCTTTGAATTGTGAACATTGGTTTGATGCTATAGCAGTGTCAGCTGAGGTATGTGAATCAAGCTATGGTGGCTTGACCATATTATACTACTTCCATTTTAATGGTGCATGATGTTTTTCACAACAGGTTGAAGCAGAGAAACCAAATCCTAAAATATTTTTGAAGGCATGTGAACTTTTGGGAGTAAAACCTGAGGAGGCTGTTCATGTTGGCGATGATCGAAGGAATGATATATGGGGTGCCAGAGATGCGGGGTGTGATGCTTGGCTCTGGGGGAGTGATGTTCACTCTTTCAAGGAGGTATATTACTTGCACTCAGTTCTATGTCTTTGCATTGTATTACTCTAATATCAGGAAATTGGATAGTTGTTAGTTAGAGTGCTAGACTACTATCGTGGAACCAATGTTCTATAATCAACACCATATATGTGTTAACATCTGCTATGATACCTTGGATTGCACTGCATTAGCGGATACTTGTCCAAACTGAGAATGGATTAGAGAAACATGGAAAACATGAGGTAAGATATGTGAAGGATGCAACTAACTAAGATCAAAATCAGAATGTTGTTTAAATTAACACTGAAAATTAGTTTCCTCTTTTACTTCATTCCAAGTAATGACTAAGAGCTACTCTGATATGATCATGAAAAACAAATAATCAACAAGAAAGGAAAATGATTTGAAGTTTGGAAAAAGACAAATTAGTCAATATTCAATAGGACTACAGGAGGTAAAAGTGTTAAAGGAATAACTCATAAAATTAAGGAATTCAAAGTCACTATTGTATTTCCTTGTGCATGAAAACTCTAATTTTAGATTTCAAGTCTTCAATTTAGCTGAAAAAGTAGAGGTTCTGGGTAGGATAGGATTAGGTTTGTGTGGATTATGGCGGATCATCTTGTCACTTCAGCCAATTCCTATTGTTGAAAGAGGTGAAAAATGAAGCGGTGGATCTAAATAATGAGATTATAATTCCAATGATAAAAGAGCAATCTGGAGAAATAAGGCATTGTAGCAAGGAAAAGAGCATCATTATTCTATATAATTGTATTATATAGTTGAAGTTTACCATTTTCTCATCTTTGTTGTTTCAGAGTTAAAAATACGGCAGGTTTCTTTTGGCATATTGCTCAAATTTATCTGTACTAGGACATTTCTGACAGAATTCTTAACCAGATTAGTTAACAAATAACAATCAAAAAGTGTGGCTGCTGCTGATTTTTACAGTGTTCTTATTCAAACTGTATTTTATGGGATCCAGTTTAACATCATAATTCATAAAGTATTACTCTTCATAATTGTATGTTTTTAAGTTTTCATTCATCTCATAATTTCTTTTGTTCCTTTTCTGCTAATGCTTTGAAGTTTAATTATCTTTATCCACTTTCTATTTACAATTATTGTTTTGATTTCCTTTCATTTTCTATTTGAAATGCAATTTCCCATCATAATGTCAAATTGTGAACATTATTTTTAAAATTAAAAGAGAAAGATTATAGCAAATAAGATCTTGCTAACAATATTGTTAAAGTTCAAAAAACTAAGGCAAAGAAAACCGGATTGGTGGACAAGTCCTAACTTGCAAAATTTTATTGAACTCCATTTTAGGGTGGCATGGCTTTCTATTGCAATTTCATGATTCATGACAAATGCAACAAAGTGTCAATTATGTTGAGCAAACTAATTTCAAGATGCTTAAAGTTTTTACTCTGCAAATGGAGGTAATATGGTTAAATTTTGTGGTTAAACCATTTTATGGTCATTTGGTGGGAGATGGGCAATAGTTATCAAATTCCACAAACACTAGATGGTTTTCTTATGAAAATGACGAGGATGTGGAGGTGGAAGGTGATTGCAATACTATAATCTGCTGGATGAGTACACTATAAGAGATCTCTTGGAAGTTCAGGCTGATGGCTAGACAGGCACAAATTCTAGGGTCTAACTTGAATAGCTCAATCAAATGGGTTCCTAGAACTCTAAAAGTGCTAATACATTGGCAGACTCATTAGCAAGGGTGCGGGCTGTAAGGGAACAAAAGGAGTGGAGTTGTCCAGGGCCGGGTTGTAATTTGTAACAGCTCTGCAGTTTGTTCTTTGTGCTCCAGTTTTGGTGGAGCTTGCTTTGTACTTGTCTGTTGAAAACTCATCAAACGTAGCTATGATATCATCCGCTTTAAGATTGTTAGATGAATCAAAATGTAGATGTGTAAGTATGACAAAGTCATGAATTATGGATAAAAGAATTATCATGTGTATTTACTACTTTACTGTCAATACTTTGTTTTTCTTTTCTTTAATGTTATTATCATCCATTGACTTATTGGAGTTACTGGCGCAGGTTGCAGAAAGGATTGGCGTTCAGGTCTGAGAAAACCACATCTTACCCTATCTCATTTGCATCATCATTGTAAATATTCTTCCCTTATATGTGTGTAAGAGAACTCTTTAGAATGTAATGTAATTGTAGCTTTGCCCTATATCTTATTAATATGAATACTATATGTTAGCTTCTAATCTGCCGACACACCTCCATTGAGCTGTTTTAAGTGAACCTGTGCTAAATTTTATGAGTATGTGTATGACCTTGTATTTGCACCGTACATACTTGGGGACTCAATTTGGAAAGAGTGCGAATACAAATATATGTTCAGTGCAAGATGTTGTATATGGTATTTCTAAACCTAATATTTATACTTGTTCATATTTATTTGCACTCTTCCCAACAAGAGCCTGGTTCAGAGTATCCATATCGCATCATACATATTCACCAATTCACCCAACTCTTTATTGGGTGTACCGATTACCCTGAAAACTGATACTTTGAACCTTTGCGTTTGTAAAATAATTATTTCATCTATTATGTCCATAAATCCATTCAATATTTTGTTACATATTTACTTTTCTTAATTTTAATTTAATTTTTAGAATAAAACATGCAAAATAATTATTTGAATAAAAATAAATAATTATTTAGCTTTTAGAAAATTAGAATAAAACATGCAAAATAATTACTTGATCTATTATGTCCATAATTAGATAGTATGTTTCTATTCCCAACTTCCTGTTTATTGATTATAATATGTTTTTTCATAAAACCCACTAAAATGTGTTATTTTTATGCATAAATAGCTCATTTACATCTTATATTTAGTGATATTGATGTTTATTTATGATTTATTAGAGTATTTATAGCATTTTTATGCGTATCTTAATTTTTCGTCCGTATCCATGTGTATCCAAGGTGTATCCCGATACGTCTTTTAAATTTGCCTTTACGATAAGCAAAGCGTTTTCGATATTTTGAACCTTGGATCTACTTACAAAACAGAACCTAAAGTTCTTGATATCCACCTGTCTAAGATATCCTGGCAAAAAAAACAGAGTATCCTTGTCTACTCCCTCCAGTGCCTGGATTAGGTTCAATCAATCAGTTTCAATGCAAATCTGTCCTGCTGAAAGAGAAGAACCCATCTGTATTCCCTTCACGATAGCTAAAGCTTCGTCCTGGTTAGCTGATATAATTTCACTCTCTCTAAAAGGAACTGCTAAATCTAATACCCTACTTCCTTGCAATCACACCAAACCTTGCTGTCCAATTGCTTAAAAACTCCCATCTGTGTTAATCTTTACCCCAGTAAGGGGAGGCTGCCAAAGAAGGCCAGAAGTCCTGTTAGTTTGAAGTTGGGAAGAAGGCTGTAGTTCTAGAGGAGAAGTGCTTCTTTTCACAAGTATTTGTTAAATAAGCAGCTTGTAAGTGTTTGGTGAAAAAGCGCTTTTTTCAATTGGGAGTAGTGTAGGTACTTTGATAATTAGGTGGTGGGTCAAATGAGCCAAAAAACACAAAAAAGCATTATCAAACACCCAAAATGGCGGCGCTTTTGGAATCTTTTCAGTGCTTTAAGTACTTAAAAGTATATTTTTAAACAGCACCTTGTGCATTGCAAGGATCACTGCTAGTTTGCTTATAATGGAGAAAATCGATAATTTTCAGTGGAAGAGAAGGAATGAAAAGGAAGAAATTAATTTGCTTTGCTTGCACAATTTGCAAGCTCTTTTAACCAATTTATTGGATATTATTTCTAGTTTTTTTTTTCTTTTCTTTTTCTATTTAGCCTACAATTGAAATTGAAAAATATTAAAAGGGAAGTAGATTCACCAAAATCTTTTATATATTTTTACTATTTTACATGTAGAATAGCAGGAAAAATATTTTTCTTTTCAATTTTTAGTAATTGAAATTCAAACTTTATCTTTTTACTATAGCTTATATATTATATGAAGCACATAAACCAATTGATGGTTTCTCAGTTGATATGCTATCTAGCTAGTTGTAGCAGAGACCTGGGTGGGGGCATGGGCTACCTCCCACTGTGTAGCCCTATAAAGCAACAACAAAAAAAGTGCCTAACATGAGATTACTAAGATAAAAAAACAATTTCAAAATTGAACTATAAAAAAACAATTCATTAAACAAATCTACACTGAACTAAATTAATAAAAACAAGGGGAATACCTGGTAACCCAAAACAAAGGAGCAATGATTTCTTTAGATTGGTTCACCCCATTTACTAGTGGGAAAATTTAGGTTTTTTGGCATTAATTTGAGTCCAAACTAAGATTCATATTTAGGTTGACCCTTAACCTAACCCAATCCATCTAACTTACACCCCTACTTTATTAGAGAGAACCAAAGAGATTAAAAAATATTTAAGAGGAAAATAGAGATTTAATGGGGAGGGGAGGTGCTACAAACATCAACTATTAAGGTTATAGTCTTATAGATAGATAAAGAGAGATTTAATAATGGTTTTAATAGAGAGTAAATATGTATTTTATGAGAGACAATGAAGACATGTGAGGTTTTAATTTTGACTTTTATATTTTTAATGATTTAATTTAAAAATAAATATGCACATACATGAGAAAGGAGGGGAAGAGGAGATACATGTGAGTTAGAGAGGACTCTTCACCTCCCCTCTTTCTTCTTTATATAAATAAATATATATATATATATATATATATATATATATATATAAGAGAGAGAGAGAGAGAGAGAGAGAGAGAGAGAGAGAGAGAGAGTAAAAAAACCCTACCCTATACATAGGATGCTCGTAACAAAAGCTAAAGGTAGGGGTGTTCACGGGTTGGGTTGGGTCGGTTTATTGGGGTTTTCCCAACCGACCCGACCTGGTCGGGTTACTTGAGGTGGAAACCGAAACCGACCCACCGATAGGCCAAACTGACCTAGTCGGTTTGAGTCGGTTTCGGTTTTGCTCCCGTACAAAAGGACACCTAATTGAATTCTAATTGTAATTGCCTAATGGGTTGCCTATTTGGTGTAAAAGACTATAGAAAGTTAGAAACTAGGATAGATTGTCTATTCTAATTGTAATTGCCTAATGGGCCTTCTAGTTCTAGTAGAAGACTAGTTATAATTAAGTAGGAAACTACTTAAACTAGGAACTACCAAACTAGTAGAAGACTAGTTCGGTTCGGTTGGTTTCGGTTTTCACATAAGAAAACCCGAAACCGATCCGATATATCGATTTATATATTTGCCCAACCCAAAACCGACCGATTCTGATGAAAACCCGGCCGACTCGGATTGGGTCGGTCCGGGTTGGTCGGTTTGGTCAGTTGTTCATTCTTACGAACAGCCCGAGCTAAAGGCATGTTCTTATTCCAAATGAGAACATGGAAGCAGTTGTCGACCTCAAGCAATCAAGCCCATTGGTCACTCTGATGTAAGTTATAAAGTGATTGTGTAAATTATTACTCAAAGTAATTTGCCTTCTTCATCCCAGCCTCGTCAAACCAAATCAGAATGCTTTTGTAACAGGAAATTTGTAATTAACAATAATATCATAACTTTGGAAATAATGCACTCGATGCACTAGAGTAGAACAAATTATGGGAGTTTTTTACTTTAATTTGATCTCTAAGGCTTACGATCAAGTTGAATGGAATTTTTCTCTTCCATAGTCATTGGTTGTTAATAATGCTAAGTATTTTCCTTTTTCTTGGGTACTCAAAGAAGAAGTAATTTCATTAAAAGGAAACTCAAAAAATAGATGCTGCGGAACCTGGTCGAAGTTGACGCATAGCAAGCTTGGCTAAGGAGTCACCCAAAGATTTACAATTTCTCAAAATATGATTCAAAGAGTATGCTAACATATTGGCTAGTAAGGCCTTGATATCCAAGCAAATAGAACCCAAAGGATGATATAGTGTGGAAGTATCATTTGACATTATAGATAGGCTGGGCCTAATGGGCCCTAGCCCATTACTATCTTATTGCTAGTTCTTCCTAGTTGTTTTGTTTCTTAATGGGCCTTTAATTCTTTTTATGCTTCCTTTTAAGTATGTTGATGAGCCGGACCCCCACTCAAGGGCAAACTTGTAATTTATTCAATCTTAGTAAGATTAATAAAAGAATAGAGAGGTGGAAGAGGAGATCATCGAACTCCTTCTTCTTTCTCCCTTCTTCTCCATATTCTTCTCCTTCATTTTCTTCCTATTGTTGTTTTCTTCTTCTTATTCTTACTCTTTTGTTATAATCTAAAATATTTTATAGTTTTTTATTGGATTGAACCACATCTAGGCATCAGAGTGGGTCTTCCTTCCTTTTTGTTTTTCCTTTCTTTTCCTATACACCCTTCAATTAGAAGAGCGTATGGAGAGATAAGTTGCTAATTATTCATGGAACTTTTGTGCCTAGTTGGTAGAGGGTTTGGAGGGTCAAAACTTGGTTATAGATTGCCAAGAAAGTGGGGTTGTTGATCTTTTGTCCAAAACCCTAGCCAACTACAAAGGTTCGAGTTACAGGTTAAAGAAATTGTTTGGGTGTGGCACTCAAGGCTTGGAGGTTCTTTTTGATCTCTAATAGTGGGTGGTTGCAATTGGAAGAGGTTTGGGAAGCTCTAGTAGGAGCGATTACTTCTTTTCTCTTTCTCCCCGGAAGCCAAGTGCAGTGAAATCCTAGTTTTGGGACATTTAGGTATTGAATTGACCTTAGGTCTATAAAGATTGAAAACCTTGTTTTTTTGCTTTTCATTTAGTTAATGAAGCAATCTGGAAGTGAAATGAAGTAGAACCCGGTGTCCAAGGTTGGTCTCATAGATTCCATTTTGATTGGAGTGACTACAATCAATCTGGATGGAACAAATTATTTGGCTTGGACACAATCTATAAAGATTTATGTCTGTAGTAGAGGTAAATTAGGGTTTCTCACGAGTATAAACGAGAAATTGATAGAGACTAATCCTACATATGAGAAATGGATGCAGCAGAACTACACAGTGATTGGGTGGTTAGTCAACTCTATGCAACTTTACATAAGTCAGCATTATCTCTAGATGACTTCAACCAAGGAGATTTTGGATGGTGTTACAGAAATGTATTTTCAAAAATCGAATGTTGCAAGGGCCTATAAGCTGAAGAATGATGTGAACAATCTGAGATAGGGGGAGAAGAGTGTAGTTGTCTACTACTCAATGTTGAAGTCACTATGGTAGGAGACTGATGTTATGGAAACAGTTGTATGGGAGAGCACCAAGTAGGGATGCAAATGGATCAGATCGGATTCGAATTAGGGTATATTCGAATCCGATCCAACACTATTCATGTTGGATCTCATAGGACTCGATTTGAATTTGAATCCTATCGGTAAGTCGGATCTTCGGATATGATCTGATCCAACTTGTTTTCTTTAAAAAATAATAAATTATTAAAAGAAAAATAAAATATACTAATTTAAATAAAGTAAAAACAAAAAATACATGTATTTTTTAATTATTTTCATCATATATATACATGTTTTTATAAAAAATAATAATATAGCAAATTTATAAAAATATATTTATAAATAAATAATATATGTATTATATATATTTATATTTATAAATATATAATATATATCGGATTGGATCTTCTCAGATCGGATAGGGGTGATATAAATCTGATCCAAGTTCTGATAGGATCCTGTTATCCGGTCTGATTCAAAGAAACGAACAGGGGTGATCTAAAATCGACCAAATGGGATTGGATTGGATCATGATCCAATCCATTTGCACCCCTAGCACTAAGGATGCAAAGGCATTCAGGAAATTGATGGAAAGAAACAAGGTGTTTGAATTTCTTGTAGGACTTAACCCTGAGTTTGATATTACGAGACAAAATATTATGGCGAAGGATAAAGTAACTCTTGCTCAAGCATATTCTATGGTGAGCAGTGAAGAAATAGGCAACAAGTACAGATATAGGGGTCACCTTTAGAACATTTTGCACATGCTGGAATAAAACCAAAGGTCGACTAAGAAGAGGTGATATGTGAATACTACAAAAAAATGAAACATACTAAGGATACTTGTTGTAGACTTCATCCAGATATTCTCTCAAAAAGGTTTCAGAACAATAACAACAACAAATTTAAGAAAAATGATCAGCCTAGAAAGCCCAAGAATGCAAATGTTGCTACAACATCTGAAGGAGGAAATAGAGAAAGCGAAGAAAAATATGTTGTGGAGCATTTGGCAGCAATAAAGGCGGAATTTGAAAGATATGGAAGGTTAATTAATCATTTGGAGACTACTGTTGCAGTTTCCTCCCCCAGGCAACACCTCTTCATCCACATTTTCTCACCTAGGTACTCATGCTTCTGCAAATCATGCAACTACTTCAAGTAATTGTAAAATCCATTAGATTATTGATTCTTGTGCATTAGACCATATGACCAGCATATCTAGCTTTTTTATGTTCACATCAGTTCGTCTTTGATAGAGAGAAGATATCCCTTGCTAATGGGTCTCTTGATCCCATCTCCGACAAAGGGAATATTAGAGCCTCTAGCTCCCTTGTTTTGTCCTCCGTCCTTCATGTTAACAAACTTAACACAAACATTTTATCTATTAGTAGTTTAACTGAATCAATGAATTGCAATGTAACATTCTTTTCTACTCATTGTGTTTTTCAGAACCTTAAAACACAGAAGATGATTGCATCGTAACCTTCTTTCCTAATCATTGCCTTTTTCATCCCAACCTCATCAAACCAAATCAAAATGCTTTTGTAACAAAAAAATTTGTAATTAACAATAATATCATAACTTTGGAAGTAATGCACTCAATGCACTAGAGTAGGCGAATTTATGGGAGTTTCTTACTTTAATTTGATCCATAAGGCTTACGATCAAGTTGAATGGAAGTTTTCTCTTCCATACTCTTTGGTTGTTAACAATGCCAAGTATTTTCTTTTCTTTTTTTTTTTTTTTTGTACTCAAGGAGGAAGTAATTCATTAAAAAGAAATTCAAAAACAGAGGCCAGAGAACCTAGTTGAAATTGCCACAGAGCAAGCTTGGCCAAGGAGTTATAGCCAAAGCATTACAATTTCTCAAAATATGATTCAAAGAGTATGCTAACATATTGGCCAATAAGGCCTTGATATTCCAACAAATAGAACCCAGAGGGTGATATAGTGTCAAAGTATCATTTGACATTGTAGATAGACTGGGTTGAATGGCCCTTGCCCATTACTATCTTATTATTAGTTCTTCCTTGTTATGTTTATTAATGGGCCTTTAATTCATTTTATGCTTCCTTTAAGTATGTTGATGAGTTGGACACCCACTTAAGGGCAAACTTGTTATTTAATCCATCTTAGCAAGATTAATAAAAGAATAGAGAGGTGGAAGAGGAGACCATGGAACTCCTTATTCGTTCTCCCTTCTCCATCTTCTTCTTTCTCTTTTGTTATAATTTGAAATATTTTATAGTTTTTTATTGGACTGAATCACATCTGACATAAATTGTTGAACCACGAAAATGGCTCCCTTTGAGTCAGATTCAAAATTGATTGATACTTGATCAAAAGCAGCAGCTTCCATACATCCTAAGCGCCTTCTGCAGTCCGTACCGAATCACAGGGAGTCCCCAAAACTCGGCCAGGTAGGATATGGCCTTCATGATCTCTAATTATGCAAGCAATGGCTCTCAAATTGGATTTAGCCTGAAAACTTGCGTCAACATTGACTTTGATCTGCCCTCAGGTAGGAGGGGACCATCACATAGAAACGGTGGGAAAAGGGTTATCCATGGGTTGCCCAAAAGAACTTTCTATGGTCAAGTTCATCTCTGCTAAGGAGGTTTAAGCTTTCAACGCTTGTAACCATTGAGGGGAGTGGGAAGAGGATCCCATGTATGATTGAAAGACCTCCACTAGCCAACCTGTGAAGGATGAGTGAGAGATGGTATCAGTCCGAATGGCTAAGCCACTTGCAAGCCAAACAGCTCTAGTAAAGTCACAGGTAAACAACATGTGCATGATGTTTTCCTCAACTCCACATCTCAAACAATGAAGAGTAGCCGCAACCTATTTTTGGAACAGAAGAAGATTAACTATCAAATCATTAGAAATAGCTCTCCAAAGAAAATTTTTCAGTTTCGCGGTGCCTAGACTAACCAATTTTTTCCATATGTTTTCTGAAAGATGGGGACGATTAAGCAGCCCTGGAGGAAGTTTCCGGGTTATCGCTTGATTGGGAATGCAAAAGGTGAAGTCTGTGAACCAAAAATTTAGCAAAGATGCGATATGCCACGTTAGTCAAACTTATGGGTCTGAAATGATTCATCTCCTGAGTCCTGAGGGCTTTTGCACGTGGGGATAAGAATAATGCTTGTGAAATTGTAACTATTTGGGACTGTACCCCTCCCTTTCAAACCATTCCTGCAGATAGAGGATTACAAAGAGAGGTGCTCATCTCCTCTGAGAGAACTGGGTGAATACAGTCTAAGAAATTAAAGGTAGTGTTTGGGTTGGATGATTTAAAAAGCTCTTCAAAGTGCGCAAGAATTACCTCCTCAATTTGTCTCAGAGGAAACCAGAATACCTTCTTTATTTTGCAAGGAGTGGATGCGGTTACTTTGCCTTTGGTCCTAGGTGGGTACCATGGGGAGACTGCCAAACTTCATCAACAATTGTCTTGCATTCTGTGTGCGAGCGAGACGCACATTCCTTCAAAGTGAAGGGCGATAGCCATGCTTATCTGACAATGGAGAATAATTGGTCCATGATCAGAGCCAAGGATATATAGATTCGTTCAGGACCCAAGCCTTAGGATATTGCATACGCCAATCAGTTGAAGCCAAAAAAAAAAATGATCCAATCATTCCCATATCAAGTCATGACTATCTTGACATTTGTACCAAGTGAAACATTGACCTGAGCTTCCTAAGTCAACCAAGTGACAATCATCTATTAATTTATTAAAATCATGGAGACTGTGGTTGATGTTTTGCGAACCTCCCGATTTCTCATTTAAACTAATACTAATGACATTAAAGTCCCCCATGAGGAGCCAAGGGTGTGTGACTAACTGAGCTATGATTCTGATGTCTTCCCAAACTTACTCTCTATATCTACGGTCAGGATTACCATAAACAAAAGGTACATCTCCAATTAGAAAGAAAAACAAAACTGGTTAACATCGTATCAATTATGTGTTCACCGAAAGAAATTATCTGCACATCTATGTCATTCAACCAACAAACAACAAGCCCCCCACAATGAGAGCAGGTTCAACTGCTACTAGATTTTGGAAAAGCCGTAGTTAGCAAGGATTATATGACCAAAACGATTAGAGTGAATCTTTAATTTGTCTCAGAGAGAAAAACCACAGCAGGTCGATGGGTCCAAAGGTGCTCCCTTAGAGCTCGAGCTGCCGAGGCCCGACCCAAGCCTTGGCAATTCCAACATAAGATTTTCATTTGGACGGAAGCCTTGATCCTTTATCAAGGTTGTCGATGTAATTGAGGGGAGAGTGTTTGCCTCAAAGGCAAGGTCAACAATGAGGTGTTGGCTTTGTTTTCCTGCATTTGCCATCAAACCACTGTTATTGTAATAAGGTGACAGGCACTTCTGTTTGGTGCTTTTTCTGTAAATAATTTTCCTCTTTCCTTTGAGAGACTTAGTAGGTTCTTCTAAATTATTCAGGTTTTGTTCATCATGAACATTGAACAACCTCGTCAATTTGGAGTGGGGTCGCTATTTTTCCATGCTCATAAAAAATTTTGCACCGTTTCATGCTTTGGCAATCCTCAGTTGGATGGTTTCTTTTATGGGTGAGGACTGAAGGCCCATGCCTTTGATTTGGGCCTGGATCTAGCTCTCCAGGTTCTTAGGTCATGAGGGGTCTATCAAAAAGAGTACTCTAAATTCTGAAAATCTGAGTGCAAACCGGATATAATAGGTTGAAGGACAATCCGAAAAAGAAAGGTGAGCTGTTCTACCATGGTGCTTTTAGTATTTGTGGTGTACCTTTTGTGGTCCGAGGTTTTAGATGACCATTGTTGCCTTCTTGACATATGAAACTGTTGAAAACAAAGGGGGCACATCCTCGTTCTGCTAGGCCGCCTCAATATCTTGCTTTTCCAGCTGCCATATTGTCACGGGGCTAGTCGTTGGAACCTCGTGCAGCACTCGAATGCGATGAATAAGCTTAAGCAACAAGCAACAACACAAGAAAAGGAAATAAAGATGGTACACAAATTAGATAAAAGGCAAATTGTATTGCATTAATGGATGTCAAGCATAAGCACACAGTTCAGTGTCGAGGGGATCTCATGTTTAACATTTACATGCTCATGACTCACTTGACTACCTATCTCCCCTCAAAGAGTACGTTAAACTTTTGGGGGAGTGACAATATGAAAAATCAAAAGGATGAAAAATCATACTATGTAATTACAATAATGCCATTGACAGCCCCCCCCCCCCCTTACAAAATACATGCAAAGCCCACCCATGATACACATGTTGACACCATAAAGGCACGCGGTTGGCACTCTGATGGCTCACGGTAGGTGCTTGATGGCGCGACGAAGGAGTCACCTGTGACAATATAGTAGCTTTAGAGATATAGTGAATAAACAATAAAGGCGTTAAAAAACATGAAATTAGAGTTTTGTGTAATTTTGTTTGGTTCATCTAATCTATTAATGGTTCAATGACCATAACGGGATCTCCTAAAAGCAAAAGCCTTATACACACTACAAGCATGTGCATCCAGCCACACATTGGGAATTAGAATGGACTGTTATAATTGGTTTAGATGGGATTCCAATTCTACCCAACAAAGTAGTTGTAATTGGAATGGACTGATTCCAATTATAGACCTCTATTCATGTAAACCAAATTGATCCTAAACTACTAACCAATTTATAGTTCATGAAAAACCATTGTAAAAATTAAAAAGAAAAAGAATTAAGGTCCATTAGAATACATGTTGTGCACAAATTTTCATTAGAATACTCAAAAAAAGTAATTTTTTTATTTAAATTTTAAAATTTAAAGAATAGGTTTTTTATCATTGTTTTATTTACCAAAAAATTTAAAGAATATGATGATGGTTAACAAAGAGTTCAGCTTCCATCAGGGAAAAGCCCATTAGAGCAGCCTTTTCAGCCTTGTATTGAGAATATCTCCATACTTATGTGTTTTATTTTATGGAGAGATGTTCTCAATCTAGGTTGCAAATGACGGTTGGAACTATGTGGGCACAGGCTTGCCCTAAGAGAAGCCAATCTCTTAACAAAAATACCCTCTGGATAACACATTAGACCATTGGATTTTGAAGTATTGGTATTATTTGTATTAACTAATTCAGACTTGCTTACTACAAAGTATAAACCACATCAACCATCTGTCATCCACCTAAAAAACATCAAAATATAGAAATACTTAGCAACCAATTTTTCATCTACCCCTAAAAAAAATTTCATAAATGTACAATTGGTCTGAAAATTTCAAAACTTAAAAGTAGGTTTTAAAGCTTAACATAATAGTTTAACCTAAAAAAAATTGGGTAAAGGGAAAATATTAGTTGATGCATCCATTTTTTTAAATACCAATTTTACCCTTCTACCACTGACGCAAATGGACATTGATAAGTTCCATTCAATAGCCTACCACCATGACTGAAATAGAGCCTGTAAAGTGCTTGAATGATGGGTTTTTTCTTCTTTTGTATGCTTTGCAACTCCAATCATCCCATGGCAGGATGAATTAATTGCTTTTGTTTCATTTTTCTTTTGTTACAAGAACTGTTTTTGTTTTTAATTCCTTTTATAAATATCTGTGTGATTTGACAGGAAAAAAAAAAAAAGATGAAAAATAAAATAGATACAAATTCTCTCTGTTTTGGGGCACGCCTGAGCCATTTATCAAGACCCAAGATTGGCACTCAACGATGTGGTTGCCTGAGAAGTTGAGAATATTTGACAGTGGCCAACTCCAAGTTGCTAGCATTACATGTTTTTTGACGTCGTTGTGTTGTCTAGTTGTATTCCCCCTTTCCCTCATAAATGCCAAGCATTCTTAGTAAAAGCTTGATTTCAAGCTCTAAAGTCTAAACTCTAGTTATTTTGTGCAGTCCACAAACTTCGTAATAGGGCTACCCGAAGGCACTTTAGTTAGTGTGAGTTTAGTGCAGAAATTTCAATTAATGTTGAGTTATCAAAACCATTGAAGTTAAAACCAAAGGCTATATGCAGAAATTAAACCTGCAATTAACTAATCTTACCTAAAGCTCATGGAGGATTAGGAGTCAGAGAAATAAAACTGGTTAATCTTATTTTCCTTAAAAAGCTTGTCTGGTGTTATCTTAATCAACAACATAAATGGTGGGCTTAGATTTGGAAATCGAAATATCTACCTTTGAATGAAAACTTTCCTTGGTTTATCCCCCGAACCAGTTCTTATTTTTGGAAATCCACTGCTCCCAAAATCCAAACCCTGTTCCATGATGTGGGTTTCCTTGTCCCAATAAACTCCCCAAATTCAATTTGCCATGTACCTTAGATCCAAAACAATAACTCCTTTCAAAGGATCCATCGTCCTATTAATGCAAAGATACTAAATTATACTTTTACTGATCTTATACAGAATGGTGACCGGAATGCACCCTTAATCCAAACTTTGTTTGGTCCTATCCAAACCTCAGACATACTTCAAACTCCTATCCTTCCTGCAAGCACTCCCATTTCCCGGATTTGGACTAATCATTTCTCAGGGAAATTTTTAACTTCAGTTGCTTACAATGATTTACTCTAGGATTATTTGCCTCATTTGAATGATCATGTGAAATCCTGTATTAAATGGATCCGGCGCCTTTCATGCCCCACTCATTATCAACTTTTGTTATGGCGTATCATAAATAATTATCTCTTTATAAAGGATAAAATACTTAGTCGAAATCAAAATCAAACTTGTGTTTTTTGTCAAACCAATCCAGAATCCATCAATCACTTATTCCTTGAATGTTTCTTTTCTTAATCTATGCTTTTTGCTTATCCCTATAACATTATTTTAGACACTTCTTCTTATCCTAACTGGATTGAATGCATAATTGATCTTGAACAATAAATTTCAAACAAGTCTGATTTTCGAAAATTTCTTAATTGGTATGCCATTGCTTTATACTATATATGATTTGCCAGGAATGGAAAAAAGTTTTCAAGGATTCTAATATCTGAAATATGTGGATTATTCGAAAAGTTAATACTATTTTTAATCGAATATTTGATACTTCAACAGATTATTCTCCAAATCCAAGCTTTCATCCACAGTTAAGCCTACACGTTAATCCTAATACTAATTGTATCATCTTTACATATGTAGGAAAAATTACTCCATCTTATTTTTTCTTTTGGAGTTATTATTTTAAACACTCAATTGGAATGTTTACAAATTGTAGGAGGAAGAAAATTTTTGAGATCGATAGAAGAAGCTGAACCTTTTGCAATCTTCCAAGGAATATCTCATGCTCGCCAACTGGAGAAATCCAATATGTTAATTTGCTCAGATTCTCAAATGGTTGTTAATGCAATTCAGCATCGGTTTTCCTTACATTGGCCAACCCTGGGACTTCTAATATTCACTACCAACCTTTTTTCTTTTTTTAACTCTCAAGTTTTTAGCATATAATGTTCCTGCTCATGAACTAGAAAAATGGAGAAAACACATTTTGTTATCTCATTACCCTTCTTCTATTCCCCCTGCACAAAACTATGTATTCTGTTATTCTGAGTAATATATTATGTTTATCCTTCAAAAAAAAAATAAAAAATAAAAAACTAATGTTTTCTACCTAGTCAATGATGGAAGGGAGTTTTTTGTGGAGTTTCTAAAAATTTAGGAGAGGTATTTGTTGATATAAAACTATATGGGAGGTTTTGTGTTTTACCCAAAAAGATTTCATGAAAGTACGTGTAAAATCATAATCTAAAAAGTAATGATTCAATTTATCATGGACTGAGCAGTAGATGGATTTCCAAATTCCAATGTAGAACACGAGATCCGTAGAGCTTGATGATGAAGAAGAAGAAGAAGTTGGTATGATCGATGGGTTTCCAAATAAACAGAGCAATCTTCAATCTTTTCCGGCACAAAGGTTTGGTCTCATGTTCTCACTTTTTTAGTCAATTCTATGGTTGAATCTCCAACAAACAGAGCATGAAGAAGAGGACCAGAGATATCTTAACTGGCCATTCATGAAGAACAAATGTTTGTTCTCTTTTATAAAAAATATGTTTTTGTTCTCAAAAATTATGATTTCTCGCTTGGATTGTAGTTCCACAAAAAATGCATTTCTTAATTCCATTGATTTTCCATTTTGTCGGCTTCCGTAATGACAACATCTCCGTACTCATGTAATTTATTTGATGCCCGATGAGGTTGCAAGAGGCTGTTGGGGGTGTTAGCACGGGCCTGTCCTGACCGAAGCCGATCTCGCCAAACACCCATTTAAACTTTCACTTTAACCAGGTGATCTCCAGTTTTTACATTGCTTATCCCTTTTTTAATGTGTTTTGGGATATTTCAGCAAACCATTAGAGGGCCAATTTAGTCATTTTAAATATATGTTCAGAGGTCACTGATACACTGTCCAACGGATAACAAAGGAATTCTAAATTCGGCTTGTTTAGCTTATTAAACAAGAAAAGCCCAAAGCAAGTGGTGTGTCATTATGACTTTATAGAAGGTTATTTTGGTAAATTAAGTACACTGACATATGAAGTCTCGATGGCGGGAACTAGAAACATAGTCTAGAAAGAGGAGAGAGCGAGCGAGAGAGAGAGAGAGAGAAGGGGAAGTAGGATTTCATTTTTCGTTGCAACCTCTGGTTTGATTCATCTATCTTCATAACACATTGATCAATATGGAAAGAATATTCGTTTCAGTGAGGGCGAGGCCTCTTTCTCCCGATGATGCAAAAACGAGTCCCTGGAGGATCTCCGGAAATTCAATCTCAATCGCAAACCAGCCTACAAAATTCGAATTCGGTGCCCATTCTATCTTATTTCTTCGTTTTTTGTTTTTTTTTTTCCCTTCGAAATCTCAAATGTCCATTTTTCCCCACTTTAAGTACCATTTGTCTTTGTAATGTCTCAACAGATCGTATTTTCGGAGAAGACAGTAAAACTGTTGAAGTCTACGAAGCTCGTACCAAAGAGATCGTTGCTGCGGCTCTTCGTGGGTTCAACGGTAGGGTGAAGACCAAATTATTAGCCTTCTTGTTTTATATGTTGCATAATTCTCTCTCTCTCTCTCTCTAATCATATGACATAATTTGGTAATGAAACTGATGGGAGATGATGATTAGTGTGTTAATTGATCAGATTCATCGATGCCATCTTCATAGTATAGGCAAAACTATGATGCTTGAGTTTTATATTGTGAAGTGAAGGTGAAGTGCTGTTTATTAAGTGTAAGCTGCTGAAAAAGGTGGATAAGGATAATTTGTGGAGAGAGGGAAGAATGTTCATGAGAAATAATTTTGCGTCGTTAGTTTCTCCTTTTATTGGCTGTTTGTAGCATTTTATATTAGGTGGTAAGCGGGTGAAGTTGTATATACTTTTTTTTTTTGATCAATGAAGTTGTATATACTTAGTTTAAGACTATGACGTTACATGTTTGACAATATTATGAGATGTCCTCTATGCATCACTACATCCATAATTAGGTGTTGTATGGATGGTTTCAATATTGAATACAAATACATAAGCACACAAAAAAATGGTCCAAAGAATTGAAGTTTATATGATCAATCTAAATGCCATTCTCGTTCTTTTAATGGTAAATATGATTTTCAGGATCAATCTGCCAAACACATAAATATAATTATGAGGATCAGAATCATGTATAATTGATTGTAAAAGGAATCATTCTTAGAATCATTGCTCCTCTGGATGCACACAAAAAAATGGTCCAAAGAATTGAAGTTTATATGATCAATCTAAATGCCATTCTCGTTCTTTTAATGGTAAATATGATTTTTAGGATCAATCTGCCAAACACATAAATATAATTATGAGGATCAGAATCATGTATAATTGATTGTAAAAGGAATCATTCTTAGAATCATTGCTCCTCTGGATGGATGCCGAACACAGTCTATGATGCCATTTGAAATGAAATTATTCCCTTCTACTTTTTTAGCATTTACATTGAGTATTTCTTCTGTTAACATTGAGTATTTTTTTGATAGAAGACCATATGGGTCCTTTTGGTCATACAAATTAGTATTCTTGCTTCATTTAACGTCTCTTCTGTAGACATAAAGCAACCAGCCATGTTTTTTTTTGGTTGAGAAAAAATAACATTCCATTGCAATGCAAAAGGGGATCAGAGGGGAATGTTTTATGTACTATCATGAAGCATTTAATACTTGTTTATTTATTTTTTTAAATTAATGTCTTAGTTTGGTGGTTTTGTGTTTCAGCCTTAAATAGTTAAAAATATCCATTTAGAAAGACCATTCTAATAAAGTGGGCCCATGTTGAGGCCTTTTTATAACCCAAGTTTTTGGTTTATATAGTAAACACAAGTTTTTTACTTTATAAGTAAAGATATTTGTGATAAACAGACATACACACCCTACATTTCAATTAAGGGGCATTAAGGCTGCAAGTTGGGCTGGGTTTAGCTTGAACCCAGCTTTACCATTACTATTGTACATATGTATTATAGTTCCATTGCATACTTTCATAGTAGACTCTAATCATTTGAAACATTAGTTTTTTTTTTTTTTTTTTCACGTTTGTACTAAAAGAACCAATAAAAACACTAAACAAGCAAATACCAATAAAAGTACAGCTAGTATATGGTCAAACAAATTAAGCTTGGGTCTCTTAATCAAATATTAAGAGAATCTGAGAGATTTTAAGAGGATGGAAGGTCTGGTTTGGTTGGGTTAGGGTTTACTAGATTGGTTTGAAGCTTGGGTTGGGGGTTTAAAACCTTGGGTTGGGCTAGGGTTGACCTTGACCCGACCTAACCTGGCCTGACTTGCACCCCCAAGGGGCATGACCCTATTTAATAGAAAAAAAGATTCTGTATGAAGACAATGTTCAGGTTATATAATCTATAAATTGAAGACAACTTCTGCATATTACAAACTTTAAAAGGTTAAAATTGAGAATATAGGTATACCTCATAGATTTCTTGAGACAACCAAAGAAAAGAGGAAGGTTGATGTGGAAAGCAGCAAGAGCTGCCTTCATGTGGACTGTTTGGGAAGAAAGAAATGGAAAGATATTCAATGAAAAGAGTAGGACAGAATTGGAAATCCTGGAAACAGTGAAAATAAAAGTAGCACATTGGGTAAAGTCCATGGAGGTTTTCCAAAAACTTCTCACTTAATGATATACTAAGAAAGTGGAAGGAAGTGGCACTGTCAGTTCAAAACAAGGAATGAACAATAATTGAGTGGAGACAACCTGCAACTAACTTTGTAAAACTTAACTTTGATGGCAGTTACATAGGCAATCAGGCAACAGTTGGGATGGGAGGGGTTGGCCTTATATTCAGGACATGTGGCTAATGGTGATGCATTGACAACAAAGTTGTTTGGTCTACTCCAGGGATTAAAATTTGCTAAGAAATTTGGGTTTCACAACTTGGAGGTGGAAGGGGATTCACAAGTGGTTATCTTGTGGACAAGAAGTAGTGCCCAAATCCCATGGATTTACAGGCACAAAATCCAGGAAATAAAATTTTAACAAGTGAGATGAATGTTTCCTTTAGATGGGTGAGAAGAACAGCAAATGAGATGGTGGATGCATTGGCTAAACAAAGGACTGCTAGACAACAAATATTTTGGGCAAAACTCTAATGTTTGTTTCTTGGTGGAAAAATTTCTACCTTGATGTAATACCTTAAATTTGAAGTTAATAAAATTTTTCCTTATTGATAAAAAGTTGAGAATATAGGTAAAGAAACTTTTGGTCAATACTCAACATTAAGACCTTTTAGGTTGAGATCCTATTCATTACTTTGTTCTGAATCTTGAAGAAATGCTTCCACCTCTGTTGGCAGAGAGAGTGTAGGAGAGAGATACTAATATGGTCCATCCAACCCTAGTTTGCATTAAGCAGTATTGCTTGGATACAGATGTGTAGATAGACTTTGATGGGTGTCCAAGGGTTTGACTCAGCAAGCTAAGAAGAAATGGATTCTAGGATGCATACAATATAGTTGAAAATTACACCTAATTCAGATAATGCAAGAAAAGAAGAAAAGAGAGAAAGAGAGAAGAAGAAAGGAAGTTTGAGCAATAGGTTATGGAAGAAGAAAAGAAGGGAAGAAAGAAAAGAAGAATTAGAATCTCTCTCTCTAGCCCCCTTTCATCACTTTTATTAATAATTCTAAGTCTGAGACTCTGAGCACAATTACTCGGATGCCCTTAATGGGGTGACCATCACTAAAGAGATATAAAAGAAGGCCCATAAGGCCCATAACTAAGAAACATAACTTTTAAACACTACTTAAAAGAAATAAAGAACACTAGGGCCCATTCGACCCAGTCTCACTACAAATATATTTCATTATTTGTCTTTTTGTAATTATGGAGGTTGGTGATTTTGAAACTAAAGCACTTTTGTAACAATTTTTTCTTCTATTATTGTTTGATATACTCTAAATAGTATTTTTATCTTTTTTTTTTTTGCGTGTAATGGCTTAGTAGTACATATGAGTTGAATATTCAAAAACTAATTGTTGAAGGAGACTCGAAACTGGTTATAGGATAGCTGCTAAAGGAGAAGTAATAACCTTTGGAAATTTGCTAATGAAAAAAGGGAGTTTGAATGGGCAACTCGGGGAATAGAGATTCAGATTCAATGGGTAAAGAGAACTGCTAATTCCTTTGCAGATGCTCTGGCCAAACAAGGGGTGGGAAGGGAACAATTCTTTTGGGCAGTGTTGTAATCGTTTTCTGTTTTTCTTGGGGAGGGTTAGGAGATTTTAGCTCTCTCCCTTACTTCCTCCACTGTAATTTCTTTTTCTTTAATTAATAAAAAGTTGCTGTTAATGATAAAACATGGTTTAATAGTACACATTTTGTTTGAAAAAGAAATTATCTTTGTTTACCACATTTCTGTTGTTAATTCATTCACTTGTGTGTAATTTTTAAATTGGTACAGGCACTGTTTTTGCATATGGACAAACAAATAGTGGAAAAACACATACTATGCGAGGGACAGCTGCTGAACCAGGGGTTATACCTCTTGCAGTGCATGATTTGTTTCGAATTATACAAGAGGTAGCTGCTTACTATCAACAATAAGGGCTGATAGCCCATGAAAATAGTTAAAAAGAAAAAATGCTGACCAATAAAGTTGCATTAGTTTCCTTGTTTTTGTGTCCAAATTATGATAGAAAGAAATGTATAAATTATGATTATTTTCTTTCTAGAAGAGAGAGAGGAGAGAGAGGAGAGAGAGGAGAGGAGAGAAGAGAGAGGAGAGGAGAGAAGAGAGATATGAAGAGAAGAGAAGAGAGATATGAAGAGAAGAGAAGAGAGATATGAAGAGAAGAGAAGAGGAAAAAGTGTTTGAGAGTCAAAAACTGAAGCTGGCGGCTCCCTGCTTCCTCTTTGTATTAACATGATGTAAAATAAAAAATGAAATTACAAGCATGCCCCTGGTGGCCCACCCTAATAATAAGAACTTAAACAAAGAAAAGAACATGCTGACAGCATCCTAGACTGACGGCACCCTAACAGCAGAAATAAAACAATTAATTCTAACAACAATGATTTTGGGCCTACCATTAGGTTTGCACATGATATGTAGCAGAGCAATATTTTGAGAAGAGCTTTGGTGGAAGGAAAAGATTATTAAAATATTCTGCATATCTCCTTGTCTGTTCTCATGGGAGGTATCTTCTGTTGTAAAATTGTTATTGTGGGGTTTTTTGTGGAAAAGAAGATAATTATCTTGCTTCTTGATCTGTAGGATATGGATCGAGAATTTCTTCTACGCATGTCCTACATGGAGATCTATAATGAAGAAATAAATGACTTATTAGCTCCCGAGCATCGGAAATTGCAGGTTCATGAGAGTCTTGAGGTAGCATCTCCCCTCCAAAGCCCAATTAATTTATCATAGTAAGCTTGGATGACTACTGAATGATTATTTGCTCAATTTTCCCTTCTGTTGGTAGAGAGGGATATTTGTTGCTGGTTTGAGAGAAGAGATTGTTGCATCCCCAGAGCAAGTCCTTGATTTCATGGAATTTGGAGAATGTAAATCTCCCCCCTTCTATCATTTATTCTATTTCTCATTCATTTACACACAGACACATTCATGCACTCCCTTTGTTGTTAGTTTGTTTCAGGTAATTTACAATATCATGTTCTTAATGAATTATTTTCAATTGTGAAGCTCATCGTCACATTGGGGAGACAAATATGAATGTTTATAGCAGTAGGTCACATACAATTTTCCGAATGGTAAGAAATTATTGCTTAATCCTTATCTCTTTGGCCACACGAATTATTATGGGAAACATGTAGCCCTACAACCCACCTGTATTTGCAGATAATTGAAAGTCGTGATAAATCTGAAGATGGAGATATTGGAAGTTCCTGTGATGCTGTCCGTGTATCTGTTCTGGTGTGTGATAATTGTACACGTTTGCTTTATTCATTTCCCCTTCCATTGCACTTGTTAATGACCACTCTCATTATTACTATATTATTTATTTTTTACACTGCTTGAATTCCCCTTTAGAATTTGGTGGACCTGGCTGGTTCAGAACGTGCTGCAAAGACTGGTGCAGAAGGTGTGCGTCTGAAAGAGGGTTCACACATCAATAAAAGCTTGATGACACTTGGAACTGTAATAAAGAAACTGAGTGAAGGTGCTGAGAGCCAAGGGTGAGTTCTATCATTTGTCAAGTACATATTTTTAGTTGGCTTCTTAGTATTCCTTACACCATTTACCATTTGAATCAGGGGTCATGTTCCCTATCGGGATAGCAAACTCACACGCATTTTGCAACCAGCATTGGGTGGGAATGCAAATACTGCTATAATATGCAATATTACTTTTGCACAGGTAGTATTATGTAACTTGAATTATTTGAATGTTGTACTGAATAAACATGCAAATAATAACTGAAATTTCTACTGGTCCAGTAATGTAGTAATTCACTAGATTACTTTCTTTGTATAATTTTGATCCAGAACCATTGGAGTTTCTTTTGTTATTAAGAAATGAATTTGATGACAATTACCAAATCAATAGTACCTAGAAACTAATTGTCATTCAGAAAATTGACAGCCCTGATACACCTGTCTCTGGAAGCAAATAATCATTTTCCCCAGAAATCATGTTGCTATTTTGTTTTAACAGGTTCTTTCAAAATTGGTACCTATAGTTCGACTTTTTAAATGAATATTTTCTCAAATAATTATTTTTTAACACTTTTCTCCAAGAAATAATTCTCTAATTTCAGGATGCACTTTTCTGCTAATTTCTTGATATTCTTACCACATTATATAAAGAAAAGTTATGTCAATTTGATACTAGCTTATTCTGGAAGTTGGTAATGTAGTTCACCAACTTTAAAAGGATTTGTTTTCATCTATGATGCAGGATCTTTGTGATTCAGCACTATTCTTGCAATTAAACTTAGGCTTAGACGTGCAGTAGAGAAACAAATAGCTAATAAAAGAAAGAAGAGAAGAGAAGAGATGAAAACCCTAAGAAATCACACCTAAGGGTGAGGGCAATCACACCAAATTCTCTGGAGAAGCTTTCTTTGTTCGTTAACCCAAACCATTCTCCAAAAGAGCCTTACAAGCTTAATAAGAAAGAAGCTTCCGAAGGAAGAAACTTGCTCCCCAAGTTAGCTTGTCCCACAAACCGCTTACATAAAGAAGCTAAATTAGACTAAACCTGCCCCCAAACAACTATAAACATAAAACCAAAGGGAAATTATTAGGCTGAGACCTATTGGGAGTTATAGGGGTATATTTGTAATGTTGATAAAATTTGGGACTTGTATGTTTTTATGGGAGGAAGAGGGGCTATATGAAATGCTAATAGAATTATGTCTTTTGCTTATTTAAGCCATTGATTGTGCTGTGTGGGATCAGGGTTGAGTGAGAGTAGATATTTTGTTGTGAGTTTGTACAGAGGTCGGCCATGTATCTCTTGTTCTCATAGTGGATATTTTTCCCTCTCTTCCCATGGGTGTAGGCTACCGAGCCGAACCACATTAAATCTTGGTGTTTTCTCTATTTCTTCTTCTTATTTTCTTCTTGAGTTGTTACTCTATTTTATGTTAGTTGACATGGTATCAGAGCAGGTTTAGTGTGGGAATTAGTTCGGTGAACTAAGGAAGACTGGAAATCGAGTTATTGTTCACGGTTACCATTCATGTTACTGTTCTTTCTCGTTTGATGACATTTGGAGGATCTGGGCTGCAATTGCACACTTCGGTTAGGAAGACCAGGGCTGCAACAGTTTGGTTAACTCCTCTGGAAGGGGTTATTAAACTAAATTTTGATGGAAGCAGTCAGGGTAACCTAGGACCATCTAAGCATAGGAGGAGTTCTGAGGAATGAGAATGGCAATATTATATCCTTATTCTCAGGCATGGTGGGAATAGGGGATTCCACAAGAGCTGAGTTGTTGGCTGCAGTATAAAGAATTCACAATGCTAATCAACTAGGAGTGGAGAACCTATTAATTAAAGGGGATTCTAAGGTGATTGTGGGCTGGTTGTCAAATCCAGATTCATTGTTTGGAGTTATAGGGATCACATAAAAAAAGTTAAATGTTTAATAAGGCACATTTCGTGTAGATACCAGTGGGTGGGTTGGGAGGCAAATGCTTTGGCTGATTATCTTGCAAAACAAGGGTCTGCTAGGGGTCGGTTATTTTGGGCAGCTGTGTAATCTTTTCTTTAACTACTTGTAATGTTTAGGCGAGACTGCACCTCGTGCCTCCCATAGGGATGCTTGTAAAGTGTTATTCTGCTTGATTAATGAAATCAATTTCAACTATCAAAAAACAATCTATTCACGTTACTGTTCACGCGAGGTCTGTGGTGCTTGAATCTATGAAGCAATTTGTTAGGGACTTTTACCATTCAATGAAGAATATTTGTGAGTATTTTCATCAATTTTCTAGAATTTTACTAGACCCCAAAAGGGGTGCTATTGCTTCTCGTTGCTTCTTTCAGAAACCAGGAAAAAGTAACGTGAGATTTGGATTCTCTTTTGGTTGTCTCATACCTGGTGGAATCTAGACTTGAGCTTTCAGAGTTCAGGTCGTTTTTATATGAAAAAGAAGATCAAAGGGTCATTTGGGCAAGGAAATCTGATCTGGTTGGTATATTAGGGCATCTTCTAGTCCTTATTTTTAATGCTATTAAAGCTTTTTTGGATTTTTCTCTTTTGTTGGTTCTTTAGAAGGATTCCCTCTTTGGAAGGATTTATATTTTCCCTCCTTGTCTTGTGGGTTACGCCCCCTAGCATCTGAACTATAGTTCATATCTTTAAGCAAATTCTGGTTTCTATGTTGCATATCGATTGTTTGATTTATTGCTAAAAGGTTGGTTGTTGGTCATTTAGCTAAGTTTGGTGTTTCTTTGGGAGTTCTAATTTTTTGAAGAAGTATTATAGAAGCTCTACAGCTTCTTTGGCCTATTTGTGATTATCAATATCAACATGTGATACTGGAGCTCAAGTTGACTATTTGGTGTTCGAGAAAATGTCTCTATGGTGCAAAATTTCTACAATGGTTTTCCATTGTTATGATTGGTTCTGATCTGATCTTGTTTGTGGCTTGGTTTGATATTTAGACTATTTTGGTGAATGATGGATCTATTATCATGGTCGATATTTGGTTTGCTTACCTCATACAGGGCTAGGGGATGAGAAGGAGGAAGGAAACCAAGTGGATGAGAGTAGTTTAGTTTTGTCTCAACAAGCTGATAAAAAAAAGGAGGGGGGATAAAGTGGAGGTTAGGAGTTTGGTGGACAGGGAAGTTAGAATTGGCAAGAGTTTAGGGCTTTTCTTTTGAGGAGGTGAAGAGTTTGCTAGAAGAGCTTTTGAAGTATTTGAAATGGGGAAAAAGGAAGAGAAAGAGCAGAAGAAGCTCAGACGGAAACAAGATTTAATTTGGGATGAGGATGGTGACGGATGTGACGAGGTGTTTGAACTTGAAGACTAGACAAATATGTGTAAAGGGGGGTGCCCTGTTTTCTTTTGTTAGTTTTTGTGTCTTGTAATCTCTTGTTGCGGTATTTGGTTTGGGTATAATCTTCACACCCAGGCCGATTTGTATCTTGTTTTCTATTTTCTATCTATAAAATTTTTCATTTTACTCTTCAAAGAAAAGTTTCAGCAATGATCCTTTATTATGCTCATAAGTTCTTAGTTATCGTTGAAGAAACCCTTGGAGTTTTGATCTCCTTCAATGACATGGGATTTTGATTCACTTTATCTAGTTGGCTTTCCAATTACCAACTCCGATTCCTCAACTGGCTTATGGAGTTCATAGTTGGATTTCCGTTGCTCAACTCTGAATCTTTGCTATGTTTATGGAGTTCAGCATAGTTTGCTTTCTGTTAGTCAACTTTGTTTTGGTATTTTTGTTGGCATTTCTGATGATCTAGTTGTTTGACGTGGTTGGTTTTTTATTTCGGTGATTGTGATTGGCCTTTTGATGGCTAAATTTGATTGTTTGGCATGATATGTGTTGGCTTAGTGTTGGCCAACTTCAGTTTGGTTATTATTAGATCATGACTTGGCTTTACTCTAGTTTTCCAACATGAGTTCATTTAGCTTTTTAACATCCAACTATGGCTTCTAAGAGGCCCCTTCAACATCTCAAGTTTTATGGTTGCTACTTCAACTATACACCTATTTTCATGGAGGGTGCTTCAACATCCTTACTTGCAAACTCATGCTGGTTTCCCCACCTTAAGTTTGAGGAAGGGTGTAGAGAGATATATTGTATTTGGTCGTATTCCGGTTTTCTTTCAGGGAGGGTGTTGGAGGTTATAGGGGTATATTTGTAATGTTGATAAATTTTGGGGACTTGTATGTTTTTATGGGAGGAAGAGGGACTTGTGTGAAATTCTAATATAAAAATTAGGTCTTTTGCTTATTTAAGGCATTGGTTATGTGGGATTAGGGTTGAGTGAGAGTGGATATTTTGTTGTGAGTTTGTAGAGAGGTCAACCATGTATCTCTTATTCTCATAGTGGATATTTTCCCTCTCTTCCCGTGGATTAGGCCATTGAGCTGAACCACATTAAATCTTGGTGTTTTCTTTATTTGTTCATATTTTTTTTTTGATTAGTAAACATGTATTTTATTAAAATTCAGATTGTAAATAGTTTATACAACTTGGTGATGGGACTATTGATTCCCCTTAATCACTTTATTCTATCCTTCATTACAGTGCAGCCCAGAATAATTGCTGTCTCAATGCCCCATGTTTTGCTAAATCGCCAACTAGCACACTTCTTTGGACCCATTTAAATCCAACCTCAACCTCCTTTGCAATCTTCTCCACTTCCCTAATCACATGTTTAAACGTCCATGGGGTATGGCTGTTGTTTGCTGCCCATGAAATTACTACTTTTGAATCCCCTTCCACTTCAACATGTCTGTATCCTAGCTGTTTGGCTAGCTTTACACCTTGTAGTAATGCCAATAGTTCAGCCTTTAGTGAGTTTCCGGTGCCAATCGGTCCTGAGAACATAACCAATATCCTCCTTTCAGAATTTCTTAATACTCCTATTCCTGAGATGCCCGGATTTCCAAGGGAGCTCCTGTCAAAATTCAGTTTTACTTTATTGCCTTCTGGTGGCTTCCTCTCCAGCCTTACTTTATCTCTTACTCTTGAAGAGTGTGCTACTTCGGACCATGTTCTTAGAATGTCTGTGAATGAGAAGACTTGAAAGCTATCCAAGGGTTTTACCCAATGGGCTACTTTCACCTTGATACTATCAATCACTTACTCTATTGTTCTACTTTTTTCCAAGAAAATTTTGTTGTTCCTCTCTTCCCATATTACCCAGCAAATTGCTGCCTTTGTTGCTTTCAACATTACCATCCCTCTTTTCTTTTGCTGTCTCAAGAATTTATGGTTGAAGAGTCTTGCCACATTTTGAGGGGGAACCCACCTGTAGCCAAAGAGAGTACAAAAGAATTTCCAAATTCAAGTCACAAAAGAACAGGATATCATTAAATGAGAAAGGGTCTCACCACTTTCCTTACACAATGAGCACACATGAGGAGAAAGGCAAATCCATGGCCTTCTTTTCTGCAGCATATCACAAGTGTTTTTACCTTACCAAGGAATATTTCCTAGTAGAAGGCTTGGATCTTTGGGGGAATAGGTTTGCACCAAATTTCTTTCACAAGGAAATCCTCACCTAGGAGGTTAGGGGAAGCAAGTACTTTGAAGAAAAAGGAGCAAGAAAGAATGCCGTTTGGAGAGCCTACCCAAATTCTAGAGTCTTCTAGCGAAGGGTCCAAGTGGATTTGCCCTAGGAGGTCCAGCAATCGGATTAAAGACTCACACTCACTTTCCCTCGGTCTCCTTCTAAAGCCCAAATTCTAGTTCACATCGTTTGGACATGGTGTTCCCAACATGGATATAGCTTCCCCCTTGAGGTTGGATAGTGCAAAGTGATCAGGAAATTGGTCTTTAAGTGGGGTTTCCCCTACCCATAGAGCTTCTCAAAACAGAATTTTATTACCTTGTCCCACATTGAACCGGATGGAATTGAGGAAAGTAGGGTAGATTTCATGAATTGCTTTCCAAGGAGAAGTTGAAGAACTGTGAGGGGAAACTTTTGCATCCCAGCCATTTCCATCCACCCCTTGAGTTCTCTTAATCACTTTGTGCCATAGTCTATCGCCCTCAAAGGGAAACCTCCAAAGCCACTTACCTAGTAGAGCTGTGTTCCTTAAAAGGATGTTCCTAATTCCTAAACCCCCTTGTTCCTTAGGTTTGCTAACTTGTTCTCACTTAATCAAATGGTCCTTCCTTTCCTCTCCTGGGTTCCAAAGGAAATCTCTTGTATACTTCTCTAAGCACCTTGCTACCCTAGAAGGGATTCTAAAGGTTGAAAGGAAATAGGTGGGGAGGTTTGCCAGAGTGGCTCTAATCAAGGTTATTTTTCCACCCAAAGAAATATAATTCCTCTTCCAGAGGGCTAACTTCCTATCAAACCTTTCTAAAACTGGTTTCCAGAACCCAATTGACCTGGGATTTCCTCCTAAGGATAGACCTAAGTAACTGATAGACCAGCTTCTGATCTCGCACCCCAAAATCTCCACGAAATGTGGCATTTTCTCTGCCCTGTCACTCCCACAAAATTATTCAGCAGCACCCTCAAAATTTCCACCACTTCCTCATTGTTTCCTTCACAAAGAAAGATAGTGTCATATGCAAATTGGAGATGGGTAACAAATTTCCGATTTATACCTACCCTCCAACCTCTAATAAGGCCTTGAGCATCAACTTTTGCCACCATTCTACTTAACACTTTTGCCACTAGGGTAAACAAGAATGGGGATAGGGGCACCTTGCCTAATTCTTCTCCTGTCCGGGAAGAAGTTCTTTGGTGTACCATTGATTAGGATTGAGTAATGAGCTGAACTTAAACATCCTTTAATTCAAGACCTCCATCTAGCTCCAAATCCCAGTCTTTCTAATATTTTTAGAAGGACTTCCCAATTAACCACATCATAGGCTTTTTCTAGATCTACTTTACAAACCTGCCCCTTTTCTCTACCCTTTCTTCTTTCCACAATGCATTCCATTAGCCACCAAGATTTGATCCACAATCTGCCTTCCTTCTACAACAGCACCTTGGAAAAGAGAGATGATCAAGGGTAACACCTTTTTCAGTCCTTCTGATAAGACCTTTGACAGAATTTTATAAACACTCCCAATGAGGCTTATTGGTCTAAAGTCTTTAGGAGTTTTGGCCTCCCTCTTCTTTGGAATCAAAGTGATAAATGTGGCATTTGCTCCCAGTGAAACCTCCCCTTTGGAGAAGAATTTGTTAAGTCATTTGATAGAAGGCCATGGAGAAACCATCTGGCGCAGGGGCTTTAGATCAGTCCATTGAAAAAATAGCTTCCTTGACTTCTTGCAAAGAAAATCTCCTTTCTAAAGCAAGAGATTGCTCTTCTGACAGAACATCCCCTTCCAACTCTGGCAATTCTGGCAACACTCCTTGTGGGCTTGAGAAAATTTCCTTAAAATGATTTACGAAAGAAATCCTTGTAATCCCCTGCATTTCTCTTACCACTTGTCCCTCCTCCACACTAAGGATTAAGTTCTTCTTTCTCCTTCCAATTACAAGCGAATGAAAAAACTTAGTGTTTCCATCCCCCTCTACAAGCCACTGACACCTTGATTTCTGTCTCCAACAAATTTCCTCCTTCCGTAATATCTCTTCCAGTTTTTGCTTTTGATTCCATCTTTCCCCTCTTTCTTCTTTTGGAATAATTCTGAGAGCCTCTTTCCTATCTAGCTCCTCAATCCTCCCCACCAAGTTATCTTTTATTTCTTCTAACCTTCCAAAATGGGCTTTATTCCAATATTTTATTTTTTCTTTTAGCCTCTTTAGTTTCTTGGAGAACCTATCATTTTCAACCTCCCCAAAGGTCTGAGTGCCTCCTCCCACCACTTCTTTAGCCTAATCTTAAATGTAGGGTCTTCAAACCCCATATTCTCAAATCTGAAAGGAGAAGGGTCTGAAGTAACTCTAGGTACCCTCTTGCTATTAAGGATCCCCACATTTCTTCCCACTTAGGAGTTATGAGGAATCTGTCCAGTTTAGAGCAGGTTGGGGGGGACTGAAAGTTTGGCCAAGAGCTCTTCTTCTTATTCTCTTCTTGATTTGTTACTTTATTTTATGTTAGTTGACAAGAGCTGTCCCCAAACATAACCCCTACAAATGCAAAATTACAGAAATACTCATGCCGTCTAGAAATGTAAGAAAGCCAAATAAGTCCTGTTTAGTAGCAAACTCAACTACACAAAGAGAATCTTAAAGTAGATTGAAGATTCTAGGATCTTCCCAAGTTGATCCACTACTTACCCAGGCCCCACGTCATCGTAATGATGCCAAATAAGCATGGGAACAGCTTTGGTTCTCTTTTGTTACGCCTTATTTACTCCCTTCAATCTAACCTGTTTTGTGGGCATTGATGAAAATATTTTCATGGTTTCCAAAATTCAGACACTTTATTTTGGTTTGATGGTAGAAAAATGAATTTGAAGAATCTTATTGTGTTCAAGTGTGAGTAACAGATAGGACTGCAGTAGCCGTCCTTCTAATTAGTATTTTATAAATGAGTCATTCCTATAATCTAATTATAGTTTAAGGACCAACTTGGTTCCACAGTTATAACTAATGCTCTCTAAGGATGCATTTAGATCGGGGCAAGAAGCTAAAGTGAGTGGTAGAAAAAGATTTGTGAGATCCACTCTGCCATTTGGCTCTGAAAAATGAGGCAGTGGAATTATAGAGAAAGGTGCACTTTTAGGCACATTTCCAGTTGAGTCAATGGAAAATAGAATGACCTATGGGAACTGGTCCTTCTAATTGTCCACTGAGTTGAGGTTAATTGGATCTTTTTCCAGCAATTTTGATTGGTAAATCAGTAACAGGAGCACCATTAGAATCTGAAGAATCAACGCGAGTAGTGGGGTTAATTGAATCCATTTCCAGCAATTGATTGGTGTGGTGGTTTTGCCATGGCCTCCACTTCCTTTCTTAGAACATCTAGTGCAAAACTGCAACTCTTTGGAGGGAGATGCTACAGGAGATGCATCTTTGGAAGGGGATGCAACTGGATTTTATGATATCGACACTAAGAACCTTGTTCATTTTGTTGAAGAAGCTTTGCTTTCTTTTGCTGCAATATTTACTCCATAGAGATTATCCTTTACAAGTTGTGTTTTCTGCTGCCTTCTCTGTACTTTCTAGTTTCTACTCAGTAGATTGCTTATGCTTATTTCCACTTTTCATATGATTGCAGATTCATGTGGATGAGACAAAATGCAGTCTCCAATTTGCCAGTAGAGCATTACGCGTAACAAACTGTGCACGCGTTAATGAGGTTTGGTTCTTATTCAACTTATATCCTTGCTCTTTTCATTTGGATATTCCTGCTCTTTTTTCACCATTGAAGTCCTTGTCTGGATGCATGCATTTACTTGTCTTCATGACCTTTTTTTGCCAGATTCTCACTGATGCTGCTCTGTTAAAACGTCAAAAAAAGGAGATTGAGGAGCTTCGGGCAAAATTGCAGGTTACTCTCAGAGCTTTTCTAAATACTTGTCTCAATAAAATACTGTTTGAAGTATTTGATAGTAAATCTTTATGATTTTATTTTAGGGCTCTAATTCAGAACATTTTGAGGAGGAGATACTTAATCTGCGAAACACCTTATTGAAGGTCAGAATTTTTTTTTTGTTGCAACACTAAAGGTCCAATTTTTTTCCATGCTTTTGTGAAAGAATGCTACAAGAGTAGCTATTAAACATTACAACTCCTTCCTTTTGTAGAGTGAATTAGAGAGGGAGAGGATTGCCTTGGAGTTGCAAGAGGAAAAGAAAGCTCAAGCCCAACGTGAGAGGACATTGCAAGAGCAAGCAAAGAAAATAGCGAATTTAAGCTCAATGGTGTTGTATTCAAATAGGGATGAGAAATTGAGTCACTACAAAAAGGTTCTACCATATTATAGGGAATAACACCCTTATTTTTTATATCATGTCATCTCTATATTTGATGATGTTGTTAAAACTACCATTCATTCTGCTCTAAGTTTAAGATGTAATTCCTCTATTTTATTGTGCTCTTTTCTGAGCCTTGCCATTATGTCTCTAGTGATATTTTTTCCTTAAAGGTAACCATTTCACTGTAAAGAGAGAAATATGTAGATGAGAGGATGTCTATAGCTTTACAAACAGTGACTATGGCAGTTCTCAACAAAAATAACTAGGAAAGAAAAGAGCTGTCACCATAGAAAAAATCGCTTCCCATGCCCCTCTCACAGTGCTTTGGTGAGAATTCAGTTGGAGGGCAGGGGAAGTCAGATGTTAAAGGTTTTTGGGGGAATCCTGTGCCTCATAGAGTGGAAGCCTTTGCATGGTTGGTGTCATTAGACAGCGTCACTCAAGACCACATGGAGAGCAGGGGAATGCTGTTGGCAGGGGAGGTTTTATCTTTGTCTAGCTGAAGAGGGAATGTGATGCATTTGTTTTTTTGGCTGCCGCTTTTCAAAATATGTCTGGGGGTACTACTTTTGTCTCTTCCGTCTTGACATGTGGAATCCAAGATTGCCTAAAGAAATCTCTGATGGACTTGTTTTTTGGCTGCTGTTTTTCAAAATATATCTGGGAGTACTACTTTTGTCTCTTCAGTCTTGACATGTGGAATCCAAGGTTGCCAAAAGAAACCTTTGGTTAGCCTGCTTTAAGGGGAAATAGAAGAGCAAAGATTGTGTGGAGATGCATTCCTTTTGTTACTTGTTGAAAAATATGGAAAGAAATAAAGAAAAGAATCTTTGAAAGCTAGGAAAAATGTAGGGATAAAGTTGTTTTCTTGAGCAGTGTTGACAGTTCAGCTAATGGGCTGAGACCTTTAGTGGGCCTAGTTCTTCTTTTATTTGTTCTTTTATTCCTTTTAAGTAGTCCATTTAGTTATAGCCACCCTATTAAGGGATGATTAGTCATTGTACTTTTCAATTAAGTATAAATGCAAAGAGAGGAGGCGGTTAAAGGACTTTTTGCCTCTCCTCATTTCTCTTTAACTTCTCTTCTCTTTTTATCTTCTTCCTCTCCAAAGTTCATCGTTTTTTTTTCTGATTTTTACACCAATTTACTTGGTTTTTTCTTGATTTTCTACTTGGTATTAGAACTAGGTTAGGACCTTGACAAGTGTTCTCCATGCAATTTTGAGATAAGCTGATTATGGAGACCTAATGAGGCTGATTGGCCAGTTGTTTTCAGCCCAACCATTGGGGTTTTTTTTTGGTAGTTTGTGTCCAAGAAGGTTTTTTGGAGAGAAGACCAAAAATAGGAGGGATTGGAGAAAGAAGGAAGAGTCCTATTGGATTAGGGATTCTCATTTGCATCCTGTAAGTGGATTCGTCTCTTATTTTTGGTTTCTGTGAGTTAGCTAGAGTGGGTGATTGATTCAGAAGAAGTTTCTAGTGAGATCGACAACCCCCTTTCAAAATTTTTTCCATCCCAGAGGAACCTAGGTTGGACCAGTCCTTTATTTTATAGACTCTAGGTGATTTTTTTTTTGTTTAGATAATTTATTTCATTGCCTAGAAGAGATTGATTGGGCAGTGGAGGATTTCTGGAGAGTTTTTTCTTTTTTGCTGGTTTTCTCTTTGGTAGGGTTCTTGGGCTCTTGGTGGGGTTTCCGAGTTGAAGTCTTTGGTGCTTAGTGCCAAATTGATCTGGTCTAGGAGACTTCCTAAACTTCAATTTGGGTGTTTTAGATTGCTTGAATTAATATGGATGCTAGTGGGATTGATCTTAAGTTAACGGTTGATCCTGGGATGGGTCTTGATGGTACTAGTGACCTTTAGAATGTTGGTTTTATTACTATAGTAAGATTGGATGGTACTTATTGATGGTTCAGTTAGCACTGGTTAGGTACTAAGTCTGAAATAAGAATGTGGAGGATGGTTACTAATGTGCATGGCCCTAATACCTACAGAAAAAAAAGGAATGAAATGTGGGAGGAATTGTATGCAATTCAAGGATTATGGGATGGTCCTTGGTGGTTGGGAGGGGATTTTAATGTCACAAGATACTAAGAGGAATCTAGCAACTTTGTACAGTCAATTACAACGAGCATGGGGAAATCTAATGGCATTATAGAAGATTGTGAGAAAAAGGAAATTCCGCTGTTGCAAGCTAGATATATGTGGTCTGATCTCCAAGATAATCCTCTATGTTCAAAGTTGGATAGGTTTCTATTCAACCTAGATTGGGAGAATCACTGGGGAAATCTGGTTTCTAGAGCTCTACCTAGGGTCACTTCTGACCCTTGCCACTTTAAGATTGGTGTGGAATCTCGGACTAGTGGACCTAAACCATTTATATTTGAAAATATGTGGCTAATTCATCCAAACTTTGGGGGTAAAGTGAAGGAATGGTGGAATGGGGAGTTAAGGAGGATAAAATGGAAAGGAATTAGATTTCATTAGAAGTTGAAGAGACTGAGAGTCAAGCTGAAGGAGTTGAATAAAGATCATACAAATTGAAAAGTTGGATGAGAAGGAATCCCAAGGGCTATCTAGTGAACATGATAGAGAATTAAGAAGGCAACTGAAAAAGGACTTAGAAGATGTCTTACTCAAAGAGGAAATTTGTTGGAGGCAGAAGTCAAGGCATAAGTGGATTAAGGAAGGTGATGGGAATACTAGATTCTTCCATGATCTGGTGAATGGAAGGAGGAAGAACCTAGTGGCTAAATTAGAGTTAGAAGGGTAGGTGATTACCAATCTAAATGAAATTGCTAGAATCTTTAATGGTGCAAATGGATTATGGGGTGGACTTTTGGTAAACTTCGGGTTTGGGTACAAATGGTGCAAATGGATTATGGGGTGTGCCCGGAATTGTCATTACTCTGCGCTGGTAAATGGGTTAGTGGTGGACTTTTTCCCAGCTTGAAGGGGAATGAGACAAGAAGATCCACTCTCTTAGTTCCTGTTTACGTTGAGCACAGATGTTTTGGGGAGATTGATTCATAGAGCAGGTACAAGGAATCTAATAAGAGGATAAAGAGTAGGAAGGGAGGAGATACCCCTTACCTATTTACAGTTCATAAATGATACTATACTATTTTGTGAGGGTGGAAACTTGTGTTGGATTAGAAACTTGAAATTGGTGGTACAAGTGTTTGAATAGATGTCAAATTTGAAAGTGAACTTTGAGAAAAGTTGCATAGTGGGAGTGAATTTGGAAGAAGGGGAGGTTAGGGAATGCACAAAGATTTAGGGGTGTGTAGTGCCAAGTTGGCCTTTGAACTACAGAAGAAAAACAACCTTTTGAAATGAAAGGACTGTTACAAATATTGCAAAGAATTGATTGAGAATAGCAGAAATCAGGTTTCAAGAAGAGAGAAGAGGAAGAAGAAGGTGGTGGCCATAAGGGTTGAGAGAGAGATTTCGAACATAATCTCCTACACCCCTAGTTCTATTTCATTAACTTAAATTTTAGTAATTTACAGAGAGGCCCTTAGTTGGGTAGATAATTAAAACATAACATAAGAGAAAAAAGGCCCAAGTTGAGGCCCATTTCAACAAAGAACATAAAGAGATAAAATAAGACAAATAGTCTATGGGCCATACGGACCATCTTCTCTACACTCCCCCTCAAGATGAGCATAGATGTTAATCATGCCAAGCTTGCCAGTATCATGCTGAAGTTTAGCATTGGGGATGCCCTTGGTGAGGAAATCAGCTAACTATCCTTCAGAAGTGATGAAAGGTAGACAAACTTCTCCAAAAGCCACTCTTTCTCGAATGAAGTGTCTGTCAACTTCAATATGTTTGGTTCTGTCACGTTGCACTGGATTGTGAGCAATGTTGATGCCAGCTTGATTATCACAGTATAACATCAATGGCTTATCATGCTCAATACCCAATTCCTTCATCAAGGATTGAAGCCACAACAGTTTAGAAACTCCATGAGCCATGGCTCTGTATTCAGCTTCGACTGAAGATCTGGCTACAACTGATTGTTTCTTGCTTCTCCAAGAAACAATATTACCTGCCACCAAGCTACAGTACCTAGTGGTAGATCTGTCATCGATATTTCCGACCCAATCAGCATCTGTGTAGGCTTCAAGTTTCATATGACTATGCTTAGAAAATAGAATTCCCTTTCCAGGAGAACCCTTCAAATAACATAGAATTTGTTTTGCTGCTGCCATGTGAGTGTCCCTGGGAGCATGCATGAACTGACTAATGCAACTGACAGCATATGCAATGTCTAGCCGAGTCATGCATAGATAGAGTAGTTTCCCAAGTTGCCTCTGGAAGACTCCCTTATCTTTCAACAATACTTCATCTGAGGCAGAGAGTTTATGACTCATATCAATAGGAGTAGCAACTGGTCTAGCACCCATCTTCCCTGTTTAAGAGAGCAAGTCAAGTACATACTTTCGTTGAGAGATAAGGATCCCATCCTTAGATCGAGCAACTTCTATGCCAAGAAAGTATCTCAATTCCCCCAGATCTTTGATCTCAAACTCTGTATGAAGGAAAGATTTAAGATAATTAATCCCTGATACAGCATTACCAGTCACAACAATATCATCAACATACACAATCAGATATACTGCCAAAGATCCTCTCCTCTTCACAAAGAGGGTATGATCAGATTGAGTCTGTACATAGCCAAAGTTAACAAGGGCAGCCCTAAACCTTTCAAACCATGCCCGAGGGGATTGTTTAAGTCCATAAAGAGATTTCTTTAGCTTGCAGACTTTCCCTTCCATATCTGTTTCATACATTATTGGAGGAAGAGACATATAAACCTCATGTAACTCTCCATTCAGAAATTCATTCTTTACACCCAACTGGTAAAGTGGCCAGTTTGAGTGTGCGACCAGAATAGCAGAACTCTCACAGAAGTCATCTTTGCAACAAGAGCAAAGGTCTCCAAATAGTCAATCCCATATGTCTGTGTATAACCTTTTGCAACCAGCCTAGCCTTGTACCTTTCAGTGGTGCCATCAGTATGATATTTGTTGGTAAAAACCCACTTACAGCCTATTGGTTCCTTCCCTTCAGGTAAATCAACCACTTCTCAAGGGTCATTCTTATGCAGGGCATCAATTTCTGTTCTCATAGCATCCCTCCATTCTGGAATAGTAAGAGCTTTTGACACAGACCTGGGTATTGGGTTAGAAGCAACAGAAGAAAGATAGCCAAAGTATGAAGGAGAGAGCAAACTATAAGAAAGGTGTTTGGAAATGCAATGTGTAGTACACTTCCTTTTACCTTTCCTGATAGCAATAAGGATATCAAGGTCTGGGAAGGATGACTCCAAAGGGGCTGTATTAGTACCTGTTGTCTCTTTTGTGACTGGAAGTGCAGGTGGTTCATGTGGTGTAGGGGAAACAATCAGCTCACTTATAGTTCTCTGTTGTTGGTACAACCTGGGCTTAAAAAGAGGACGAGGAGGTAATGAAGGAGGGATTGGAACACTTGAATGAGAATGAGATGATTGATCATCCCTTGACTCATTTGAAGGAGGAAGAGGTTCAAAAGAAGACTTAACTGGGACAGGAAGGGGGAGAGCAAACAACTGTGACAAATTCTCCCTCTTTGGACAATGACTCTCCTGATAAGAATCATAAAATGAAGAAAGCTCATCAAAGGTGAC
This sequence comes from Nelumbo lutea, assembly GCF_056320005.1. NCBI lineage: Eukaryota > Viridiplantae > Streptophyta > Magnoliopsida > Proteales > Nelumbonaceae > Nelumbo > Nelumbo lutea. The sequence goes on from NC_142690.1 coordinate 13,444,886, forward strand.
ATCCATTGAGACATACCGAGTTCCAGTCCTTGGATCAAAACAACAATAATCCTTTTGTGTGGGGGAATAACCAAGGAAAATGCACTTGTGGGCTTTTGGTTCAAATTTTTGTCTTTGGACACTTGGAATATGTACATAACAAGTGCACCCAAAGACATGGAATGGAATAGGAAAAAGGTCCTTGCCTGGATGAAGAAGACTGAAAGGAGACTTAAACCCCAACATCCTGGATGACATACGGTTGATTAGGTAGGTTGCAGTGAGAACAACATCACCCTAAAATCTTGTTGGGACATGTGAGGCAAACAGGATACTCCTTGCAACTTCAACAATATGCCGATTTTTTCTTTCAGCAACTCCATTCTGTTCTGGGGTTCTAACATAGGAGCTTTGGTGAATAACCTCCAAATCAGTGAGATAACAGGTTAGGTTTTTCTCAAAACATTTTTTTGCATTGTCGGATCTGAAAATTTTAATTCTGGTATCAAACTGGGTTAGAACAAATTCATGGAATTGCCTCACAAGTCTGGGAACTTCATCACGAGACTTCATAAAAGATATCCAAGTATATCATGAAAAATCCTCAATGGACAAGATAAAATATTTGTAACCACCCATAGAAGGTAAGTGGTAAGGCCCCCACACATCAGAGTGCACAATATGGAATGGAGAAGAAGATCTTTTATTACTCAAAGGATAACTGCTTCTACAATGTTTTGACAACTCACAATAAAGACTGGACAAATTAATTCCCTTAAATAGTTCTGGAAATAAATGATTTAATGCAGAAAAAGAAAGATGACCCAAACGAAAATGACATAACATGACATGACTGACAAACTCTGAAGATGTAGATCCAAAGGCAGCTTTTCTAGGTTGTCAATGTCCTTGCCAATGAGTGTCAAGCAAATATATTCCATTCGCCTCATGGCCACTCCCAATCACTTTCTGACACTGCCAAGGAGTATCAAGCAAATATAGTAGGAAGGAAAAAATGTTACACAACAATTCAAAGACTTAGTTAGGCTGCTTACAGATAACAAATTTGTATTTAGTTTGGGTACATGAAGAGTAGAAGGAAGTACCAAAGAGTTTGTAGCCTTGATGGTTCCCTTGCCAGAGATAGGAGCAAGAGTGCCATTGGATAGGGTGATTTTGTCACGGCCAGGGAGTAAATCATAAGAAACAAACAAGGTGGAAAGGTTGGTCATATGGTTGGAAGCACCAGAATCAATAATCCAAGGAATCCTATGATTACCTGAGATAGTTGCGTGATTGGCAGAAGCCCGTATACCTGAATGAACAAATGCAGAAGAGGTTGAATTTGCTGGAGGGTTGGAAGAAGAGGCCACACCTTCTAGGTGATTGATCATCCTTCCAAACTTCTCATACTCTGCCTTCCTAGCTGCTAACTGCTTCCTAGCAGTCTTCTCTTTAGTTAGACATCTGTCACTATCTGGACCAACATCAATATTGATACTCCTTGCCTTCATATTATCAGACTTCTTTTGAAAACGAAGGGGAAGAAGCTCTAGATGCAATTTCCAACACTTGTCTTTTGTGTGTTTTGGTTTCTTACAGTATTCACAAATAATTTCTTTCTTCCCTGAGCCAACTGGATTTCCTATAATTCCCTTAGGTTTCACTCCCATATTAGCAAAGTGATCATTTAGACCAGCCCCTTGAGCCTGGACTAGTCTCTTGCTTTCTTCACTGCTTACCAAGGCATAGGCTTGAGACAATGAAACACTATCATTGGATAAGATATTCTGCTTTGCGATGTCATATTTTGGATTCAGCCCTGTCAAAAACTCAAACACCCTGTTTCTCTCAACAAGTTTCCTGTAGGTCTCAACATCATTAGTGCTTTCCCAGGCTACAGTTTCCATCAAATCAATTTCTTGCCATAGAGATTTCAGTACTGAGAAATAAACAACCAAAGGTTTCTCCCCCTGCCTTAAAATTTTCACATCACTCCTCAGCTCGTATGCTCTAGCTACATTTAATTTTTGGGAATAGGTTTCAGCAAGACTATCCCATATTTCCTTTGCTGAATTCATCCATAAATAGTGTTGACTAATTTGAGGTTGCATTGAGTTCACTAACCATCCGATTACAGTATAATTTTCTTGCATCCATTTTTCATAGGATGGATCATCTTCCAAGGGAACCTTTTTGCTCCCAGAGATATAATCCCATTTGCCTCTACTGTAGATATTAATTTTTACTGATTGTGACCAAGCCAAATAATTAGTTCCATCTAGCTTGACTATGGTCGCAGCTAGTAAAGAGTCAACAGAGGCTCTCGGAACCTGTTCGGATTTAGCAACATGCTTGTTTTCAACTTCTGAAGGGTCCATCTTCTTAAAATACTTAAAAAATGACTTCTAATAACTTCAAATAACAATCAATGAAGGCAAAAGAAAAACTGTGTTGTGAATCAACCTCTATGTAGCCGTACCTGCTAACTGCGTCACACTCGGAGCTCGGGAGAAACAGAGAAAACTTAGCCGCACTTTGTAGACTTCACAAAACACCAAGCAACTTGAATCGATCTTCAAGATGAAGAACAAGAAGTCTTTCAGTCACTGAACGCCCATGTCAAACTCCTTGTCGGGCCCGCAATCATATTTCTCCAAAAAATTAGGGTTTCGGGCAACACACTTGAAACTGTCAGGAGGACGATAGAGACATTCTCCTCTCTAGAAACCACTAACAACTGGCTGAAACAGGTTTCTTTAACTATTCATCCGATTCAGTTCTCCATACACACTGTGCATGGTATAAAAGAGGAGAAAAAGAGAAGAAGAAGAGCCCGCTCCGATACCAAGAAGAAAAACAGCCTTTTGAAATGAAAGGACTGTTCAAAATATTGCAGAGAATTGATCGAGAATAGCAAAAATCAGGTTTCAAGAAGAGAGAAGAGGAACAAGAAGGTGGCGGCCATAAGGGCTCAGAGAGAGATTTCGAACATAATCTCTTCTTACACCCCTAATCCTATTTCATTAACTTAAATTTTAGTAATTTACAGAGAGGCCCTTAGTTGGGCAGATAATTAAAACATAACATAAGAGAAAAAAAGGCCCAATTTGAGGCCCATTACAGCAAAGTACATAAAGAGATAAATAAGACAAACAGTCTATGGGCCATTCAGCCCATCTTCTCTACAACTACCTAGAGTTACCTTTAGGAGACAATCCTAGAAGAGAAGGCTTTTGGAACCCGGTAGTGGAAACATTTGAGAAGAGTCTCACCTCTTGGAAAAAGAACTACCTTTCTCTTGGTGGTAGGTTACACTCGTTAGAGCTACCTTAGCCAATTTGCCCATTTACTTTTTGTTGGTCTTCAAGATTCTGGGAAAGGTTGCTAATTTGTTAGAGAAATTAATGAGGGATTTTTTGTGGGAGCCAGGAGATGAGAAGAGGGGCCATAGGGTGGGTCGGGAGATGGTGTGCAGAAGTAACGAGCAAGGAGGGTTAGGGCTAGGGAACATTAGGAAAAGGGACGAGGCTTTGTTGGGGAAGTGGTTGTGGAGGTTTTCGTTAGAGAAGGAGAAGTTATGGGCTAAAATAGTGGCTAGCATTCACAAACTAGAGGACAATGGATGGGATCCCTAAATTCTAGCAAGGACTACAAATGCTTCACCTCGAAAATCCATTCACAATCTGCTATCGGCTTTCTACCCATTTATCAGGTATGATGTAAATTCTGGAAATTCCATAAAGTTTTGTGAACAAATTTGGTTAGGGAATGTCCCTTTGAAGGACCAATTTCCATCTTTATATGCCCTATCTGATTTGAAAAATGAGCCTATCTCTTCTTTCCTTGTCCCTTCTTCTTCCAACTCTAGGTTTGGTTGGAATCTGGGGTTAAGAAGGGCTGTTAGAGATACTGACCTGAACAATATTTCATCTCTCCTTTGTCTTCTTGATTGTATTTTCATGGATCCAACAAAGGAGGACACCAGAATTTGGACACCTAACCCCTCAGGTTTGTTCTCTTCTGCTTCTTTCTTCAAAACCTTAATTGAGCTGATCAGTTCCTTGGACCCCCCCCTTTCCCTGTCAAAGAGATCTGGGTAAGCCAATTCCTCCTAGGGTTGAGAGTTTTTGTTGGAAAATGTTTATGGAAAGAATCAACACTAGTGATATGACTCAGAAAAAGAGACCCAAGACATGCTTATCCCCCACACTGGTGTGTTCTCTGTAGAGCCGATGGGGAAACTAGTTTCCATATGTTGGTCTCTTGCGAGTTTGCAAGAATGATTTGGGAATGGACACTTTCCCTTTTTGGGTGCATTTGGCTCCCTCTTATGAGCTTGCAAATGTTATTTTCTTCTTCTTTCTTCAGGTGGCAGTGGAAAAAAGGCAGGACTATGCGGAGATGCCTAAGGGCTACATTTTGCTGGTCTTTGTGGGAGGAAAAGAATTCAAGGATTTTTTCTAGAAAAGAGAGGAGGGTTGAAGAATTGATAGACCTGATACATTTCAAGGTGGTACAATTTAGGGGTGTGTATTCTGTTAAAAATTGAACCGAATAAACCGAAACTTTAAAAACTGAACTAAAAAAAATTAAAATCGAATCGAAACCGAAATAAGCGAAACTGAAAATTTCGCCTCGGTTTTCAGTTATTTCGGTTAAAATCGAATTTTAAGAATATACACTTTATTATATATATATTATAACATATAATATATATTATATATTACAAAATTTATTCTGAAATCAAATTTATTATATTATATATTAATATATAAATATATAATATATTATATATTATATGTTACATATTATATCTTATATATTACATATAATAATAGAAAGTTTGGTTAATTCAGTTAACTGAATTTCTAATTTTGAAAACCGAAACCGAAAACCAAATTAGTCAAGAAGTGAATTAACCAAACCGATTTAACAAAAAACCAAAAAGTCCGAACTGAAAAACCGAAACCGAAATTTTCGGTTTTAACCAAATAGTGCTCACCCCTAGTACAGTGGCTAAAATCCTCGGAGTTGTTTAGAGATTTCACTGTGGATGACTTGCTTTGAAAGTGGGGTGAAATTACTAAGTGTAACCAAATCAAAACAGACCCGGGAGTCTCATGGAGTCCCCCACCATCCAGCTTCATAAAACTGAACTTTGATGGGAGTAGCAGAGGGAATCCAGGACCTTCAGGTATTGGGGGTGTGTTTAGGGATGAGAATGGGTCAGTCTCAGCTCTGTTCTCAGGCCCAATAGGGATGGGGGACTCTCTCAGAGCTGAGATCTACACAGTTGAGGAAGGTGCCCAAAAAGCGATGGAGATGAATATCAGAAACTTGTATTTGAAGGGGATGGTGGCTGAAAGAAGATAAGGCTCGTCTATGGGGGTATAGAAATGAAAAGAAAAAGTTTAAGTGGCTGGTCAAGGACATGGAAGTGAAGTTCAGTTGGGTGAAGAGATCTGGTAACCCATTTGCTGATGAGTTAGCAAAGATTGGGGTGGGTAGGGAAGTTTTATTCTGGGCTCAGGTGTAATTTTAGACTTTGTTTGGGGCTTTGGCCTCACTAGGGGGAGTTAAGAATTTTTACCTCCCTGCTTGTACTATATTCGCAGTCTAATTAATGAAAATGTTGTTATTGATAAAAAAAGGGCGGGGTGGGAAGGGATCAATTGTTCTGGGCTTTGTTGTAATAATTTCGTTTTTGGGAGAGTAAGAGAGTTTTTCTCTCCCTTTCTCATCCTTGAACTTTTCTTATTTAATGAAATAGTTTCTGTTATTGATAAAAAAAGTTTGTGTTCTGGTTGGTTCTTACTAGGGAAAATTCCTGCATTCAATGCTTCCTTGATTGTCCACAAGATAGCTTCCTTGATGCTCTCCAGAGTATTTTGTTTGAATTTACTTTGGTTAACATTTATTCTATGTAGACAAGTTTGTAGTATATCCTTATTATGCTGTTCTTTTTTTTGTTGATTAGTCACTGTAATGTCATGGCTATTGGTGAATAACTTGAGTTTTTTTGAGTGTTAGACATGCCAGCAGGGCAGAAACATGTGCTTTTTTTATTGGTAACAAGATCAAAAGAATTTATTAAGTATACAAGTAATGAGAATAAGCGAAGAAATACATAACATTGTGAAGCAAAAAAGGAAAACAAAAACCACATGGGCTGTGAAGCTCTCTTTGTACACCCAATATGATAGCTGGGAAAGGCTATGCCAATGTGCTTTTCTTTTTTTCCAACCTATCATCTGGCAAGTTAAAGTTGTGTTCATTATTTAGTTTCATATTCTTTGAAAGAAAACAAGGGGCCATTACTACGTGTAATGGTAAAATCTTGGGCTGACAAGTGCGAGAATGTGGTTTGAGTCTGAGCGCAGAAAAAAAGACCAAAGTTTGGGTCCATATTCAGTCTTACCCCTCCCAAGACCCCATATAGAGATCCACATTGAGTGATGTCCTTTTATTCTTTTGATAGAAAAGAAATAAATTTTTTTTGTCTAAGTAGTTTCATGTTTCACCTTTTTTTTCTCCATTTCTAATTTTCTTAGGATTCTTCTTTTATTTGATGTAGGATAAGAGGCGGGATACATGGTGCCCCGGTGTTCTTTCAAGGGAGGCTCTTAGAGAGGTAAGTGGTTTAATATTTAAGAACTGTATGTTCCACATGCATCTTCCCTAAAAGTTATGGATTTCCTTCTGATATATCATCAACTACCATATTAAGATGCTGTATATTTGTAGTATTGTAGACATAATTTGTTCATTTGTCATCATCTGCCTTGGTTTCTGTGTCATCACATTAGGAAGCTTTTCTGGTTTCAATAATTTTAATTTCTCTATTAATTATATAGCCCAGGAACTGCATTCTGATGTTTGGAGTTCTATGTATCATTTTCTAAGGTATATCGGCATTACGATTACTTGGTGTAGTAAAATAAAAGCTTATGCTAATATGGAGGAGGTCTGTGTCCAGGATATATCCTGTGGCCAATATGATACACTTGACAAATCCTTTGAGTATCTCTATCTTAAACTATAGTAGTATCGTTACCAACATATCAAAACAAGATTTCTTTTGACCAGCAGGAAATTTAAGGATTATATTAATTGATGAAACTGGTTAAGACAAAGAAAGGGTCTAGCCAAGGACAAAATCCGACCCCCAACAAAGTTACAAAAATTACAATAGTGCCCAAAGCAACTGTTGCCTGTATACCCCTTGTTGTGCTAGAGTATTGGTCATCCCATTTGCAGTCCTTACCCAATTGAAAGTAATGTTCAACTCTTGTGTGATGTTTCTATTTTCAAAAATTCATGCCTAAAGATCCATGGCTGCTGGAAGCTTGATTGCTTAGCAAGTCTTAAGCCTTGCAGCAGTGCCATCAGTTCAGCCTTAAGTGAATCTTCCTATCCCAAAGGTCCCAAAAATATAGCTAGCAATCTACCTGCACAATCTCTAAAGACTCCTCCAATATCTGTCTTTCCTGTGCTTTCCATGGGTCTCCCATCAAAATTTAGTTTTACTTAGTTAGCTGCTGGGGGTAACCACTCCATAAACACCTTTTCCTTTTCTTTAGAAGAAGATGCCACTTCAGTCCATGCCCTTAAGATATGATTTCACTGAAAAGTCTTTGAATAGATCAAGTGTCTTTATCCGGCATGCAGCTCTAATTTTTATAGCTTAAAAAATTTCCTCTTTCGATCTACTTTTCTCATTGAAGATCCTCCCATTCCTTTCCTCCCAAATAGTCCACACTATTGCAGCCCAAATTGCTTTCCACATAATTCTTCCCCTTTTTTTGGTTGTCTTAAGAAACTTAGGCTGAAGAGGTTGACTACGTCTTGCCGAGGAGTCTACCTACAACCAAAAAGAGAATAACAGAGGTCCCAAACACAAAGCACAAAAGAGCAGGAAAGCAATGAGATAAGGATTCACCATTGGCAAGGTTAACCAAGATTAAATGTAGTAGTTTGGTATGCACCTAAAGTTTCATGATGACTAGATGGGTAGGGATATTTTTTGATTATTAACTGAAAGTAAATTTTGAAAAGGACTTGGGTGGAAGTAGTAAGAAATGATTTAAGTTCCCATAATTTAGTGATGGATATTGGCACTGAAAATGATCACCCCTGCTTCCAAGAGTTCAGAAATTTTCCATCTCTCTTTGGGCATGTTAAGTACAAATGAATTGTTTTAGAATAAATGAAAAAAAAAATCTTAGTTGAAGGTGCTTAGTATTTGAAAATGTCTTGACTGATCTTAGTTTGAGTAATTTGTACATGTAACTCTTTCAGGTACTTCTTGTTAAATAGATACTATACTTCTGTGAAAGAAAATTGTTAAGGTGCTTTACTAAAATGCTGTATGGGCTCTCTAGGTGTCATCCTTGGATGGATCAAAAGTTTCTATTGAAGACCCCATTAGACCTGAGCGAAATATGGAGATGCCTCTTCCATTTGAAGAACTAGTGAAACAAAAGGAAGGCAACATGGATGATACTTTCCAAGAAGCATGCAAAGCAGACAAAAATTTCAGTAATGATTCATTCAATGATTGTATACTTCCTGATGCGCGTACCTTGTTGAATGTAACTAACAGAAGAAAAGCACCACACAAGAAGAAGAGCTCACTTGTGGTTTGTAGTATGCTTTGTATGTACTTTGCATTTGTTGGTAATGTAAATACAATCACCTTAGCTCTCTTTGCCTGACAGGAAAGCAGTGAATTAGTAGAAATGCAGGTGGAATATGAGGATTTGCTATTGGAATTTGAAACTCAGGTTGTTGTTTTTTCTTATTACTATTGTTTCCTAAGGCTTCCTGCATACTAATGTTCAGCTACAATTTAGCAGAGGACAGTGAAGGACATAGAAATTGAGTGCTTAACAAAAAGGTTGGCTGCAGAAGAATGTTACTCAAATGGAATATGCACTGATTCTTCCTTTTGTCACATATCTCGTGGTGATAGAAAATTAAGTTTGAGAGAGTCAGAAGCTATTCTTGTGATAAAGAAACTCCAGGAACAGGTCCTTTACATTAAGCATTTTTCTGTTTTTGTTCAAACTCTTTCCCAAAATTTGCTTTATAATGTATGATTATCTTCTTTTGTTGCAGATTAAAAATTTGGAGATGGACAAAGCGGCAATTCAGAAAAATCTGGACAATGTTGTTGAGTTGGCAACAGAGCAGAACATATCAGCAGTAGAGAAATATGATAAGGTGAACATTGTTTATGTGTTTCTTAAAAGGAATGTGCAACTTTGCCATCCCTGGTTTCTGTACCACCTAGTTTCTCATCACATCATAACAATCACCTAATTTCTTTGCGTATTTCTGGTTGTTAAACTGATATATATTATTTCATTTCCATAGCTGTATCAAGAGCTTGTCAATACACGTGGACAGACAAGTTTGGTTTGTGAGGAAGTGTGTGGAGGAAAAGTTGAGGCTTGTATCCTTAACTTTCTTATCTTTGCTTTCCATTTTTGTGATGTCATATTTTTTGTAGTTCCTGTTTATTAATTAATAGCAGTGGCCTCTGAAATTTAAAACGCAGTCTTTTTAGAAGTAATAACTATTTAGGATGAACTCTGTTCAATTAGGTACAACATTTTTGTACTAAGGCAAGGGGTTTATGTTTGGCTAATGTCTTTTAGGAGGATTATGGTAACTCCTCAAATGGGATGTCAATGGAAGTCCAAGAAATACTACTTGAAGTTCATAAATCGAAAAGTACTTTTGATAGTATTTCTTTACTGATAGATGATCTATTCAAAAGCTTTTCTGCTGCATCAAAAGAGTTGCAGGTCAGTTACTCTTAATTATCACTGTGTTGCTATTCGCAAATTGATAGTCTTATGTTATAAAAAGTTATTGTTATTCTCTTAAAATTGCTCTCAATATTCTTTTTGGTTTATATGCTGTCATATGATCTATGCAGGATTTGAGGTCATTGATGTGCCAAAATTCCATGTATCTAAAATCCATCAGCTGTGACCATGAGAAGATATACAGTTGCATGAGGAAGAAAATTGTTGAACTTGAGAATGAAAAGGTGTGTTCGTGGAACATTATTCAATTTTCTTATTAGTGCTCATTTTCACTGTCAACTATTTTAAGAACTTTCCATTTGCATTGCATGTTCAAAATGCAGTATATTTTGTCCAATCAAGCGCTTGATCTCCATAAGCAAATAGAGGAACTTAGATTGGATCTTCAAAATTCTGAAAAGGCTTTGAGTGTAAGCTTCTGTGTTGTCACCAGTCCTTAATCCTTTTTAAGGATATTTATTCTGTTTTGATATTTCTAATATTGTTGTAGGAGCACTGCAAGCAACAAGATTTGGAGAAAGGTGAATTGCTTTCTCAAATTCAAATTCTTGAGAAAGAAATATCAGGCTTGTCATCTTGTTCATTGGCAAGGGAGAAAGAAAATTTGAGAAAAGAGTTGGAGAAAACAAAAACAAAGTTGAAAGAGACTGAGTTCAAGCTTAAGAATGCTATCCAAGACAAAACCAAACTTGAGGTGCCCTAACTCTTACCACTCTTTCTGCACTGGTTTGCTTCTTTGGCATCTTGAAAATTTCTTTACATTGTTGTCTCTTGCTAAAATATACAAAACCAGGGTGAAAAAGCATATGCTGAACGAGAGATAAAGCACTTGCATGGTCAAAAGATTCTTCTTGAGCGTGATATCAGCAAACGTGACTCACTTGCTGGAAGGAGGCGTGAATCAAAGGCATTTGACTCAAATAAGGGAAGGGCTCATAATATTTCCTATGAGCAGACACTACAGGTGACATGATTTGCAATTAAGAGGTCATTGGTTTTGATTTTCATGTTATATGTTTCTGTTGACTTGATTTTTTTTAGTGAGACCGAGGGAGTATGCACATATGCTTCCAATGCTTCTTTACAAGTGGTTGGATTTATAAGATGATTCATGCAACGTGCATTAATTTTTTGGCTGGCTTTGGGCACTTTATCCTGTAAAGGTTGTAAATAAGTTTTATTACCATCGTTTTTTTCACAAATATATTGGTATAAAGGTGAGCAGATCTGGTCAAGTCTTGTATTGCATTGTTGTTGTAATTGGGGTATTTATCAAAGAAAAAGTTGTCTATTGTTAATTTGTTATCTAGGTTAAGTTTCTGTTGATTTAGATGTGTTACACTTTAGTTTTCATATTGTCGGTTTATAGTATTAATATTATTGTTCTTATACTAGTTTCTTTTTGTTATTTTCTTTTTTGTTTGGGTTCAATAGGCACACAAGTCAGTGACATAATCTTAAATCCTTTAGGACTTTAAAACCTGAGTTGATAAGTAAGAAATAACTTGAAGATTTGATCCAATTGACACACAAGAACAATCAATAGGACTTCTTCTTCCTAGGACCGAAACAAGGGCTCAACTCTTATGTTTTGTATATTTTATTTCCTTTCTTATTTTTCTTTTCACAAATATGTTGATTTTCTATATTTTGATATGGGGTTTATACTTGTTTCATAAGAATTATGGTAATTATTAGTTAAAGATCACTACTTATAAACCCAGGGATGTACCTAGGATTTATATTTTTTATTTAAAAAGAAAACTCACTGCCTAGGCTAGGTGTAGCCTAGGCGACAAGGCACTCTCCACTATTGCCTAGCTTCGTCTTGGCACCTTAAAAACTGTGGGTCGAAGCCTTTTATGGTGAAATACATGGGCTATAGTTGTCCATGCATTGCTTTACTCCTTGCCTTAGGGTTTTTTCGTATAGAAGATATACAAATTTTATATGTAGATGCACTACATCTTACATATTTCTGTAAACAAGTGCAAAAGGTTGAACTTATCATAAAAGAGTAATTTTAGATTTAGATTTTGAGAGCCACAGAGTAGGTTTGGGGCACTAAAGGGTTTCTCATGGTTCCTCCTGTCAGAATCTTCATCAAGCCAGGTATGACATATCTATTATTGCCATAAAGGTGCAGCAAAAACACTACCAAGAAGATGATGGTTGAGTAATGTGTTTATGGTAGTAGGATTTCAACTAGTAACCTTCATAATGGTATTTCTCATGAGGCCTCTTTTCTACTTCCTATATGTCTATGCCTTTGTGACCTCCATTTGACAGTGACAGACAGGTGATTTCTTTTTTCTCTGGTCTGCTTTATTATGTGTATAGCAAAAACTCTTCTCTTTTTGTTAATGGCATTGCCATTAATGCTGTTGAAGTTTCTTTTATTCTATTTTCTATTTTAAGTCGGCAGGGGCATAGCTGGCAATTCGCATTATATTATTTTCTTCTTCTCTCTTTGTTACGGGCAAAGATGTAATTTTCTTGTTATTAATATATTAATAAAAGTGGGTGGCAGTTAGGGACAATTTGAGCTCTCGATCTCTATTGCTTTCAGCCCTACTTCTCATATTTCTCTCTCAACTCTTTCTCTATCAGGCTAAGATTTCTTGGTCTGATTTCTGCTATATTTCCCTCCTTATTTTTCTATTTTTATTTGATTTTTAAGATGGTATCAGAGCTGATTCACATGATTGGTTAGAGAACCTTGTTGCTGGACGCCATGAACAGAATTCTCTCATTCTATCTCTCTTTCTGTAATTGGTCTTGAAAAAGGAACTTAGGTGGACTTACACTTAAATGCCTCAGATTCAATTGAACAAAGTCGGTTTGGTTGGTTTTTAAAACTCCTCTAATCAGCAGTTTGAAGAGGAGGATGATTGTGGGTGGTTCTGTTCAGATATGAATGAAGATTTATTTGGTGATGATTAGCATGTTTACAAGTGTCATTGGATCTGTTGATTTGTGCTTTTAGGTGCAATGTGGTGGCTGATCGTTGTTGTTTGATTTTTGGGGTATTTTTGTGATATTAATCCTTACTGCATTGAGGACAATGGCATCAACGAACAGTCGTAAGCCCATAGTAGTACTGCAGAATGACTTTATGACAGTGTAGATGACTTCAATAAAGTTGAATGGAGAGAATTATTTAACCTGAGCCAAGTTGGTTGAAGTTTTCCTCACTAGTAAAGGTAAATTGAAATATATTCAAGAAGCAAAGCCTAATGCTAGCCAAATTTTGAAAAGAGATGCATAGCTGGGATCAATATGGAAGATAAGGAGAATGATGATTGTGCCACCATTTTAGGATGTAATGTTGCTCAGTGGCCTCTGTTGTATTAGGCCTACCCCTTGGAGCTAACCCAAAAGAAGATAGGATTTGGAAGCTAGTATTGGAAAGGTTCTTCAAGAGCCTTGCTGGATGGAAGGAAGGGTACTTATCCTTGGGTGGTAGAATTACTTTGATTAGGTTGACCTTATCCAATCTACATATTTATTGCTTGTCTTCAAGATCCCAATAGGGGTGAGTAGGAAGCTTGAGAAGATGATGAGAAATTTCTTGTCAGAACTAGGGGAAGGAAAGAAGGAACATAGGATTAGTTGGGAAGTGGTAAATAGAAGCAAAAATGTTGGGGGGCTGGGGATAGGGAACATATAGAGAAGGAATGTAGCACTATTAAGAAAGTGATTGTGGAGAATTCCTCAAGGCAGGGACAAAGTTTGGACAAAAGTGATAGTATTCATGGGCTTTTGCACAATGGATGGGATGCTAGAACCTTGGCTAGGGCTAATTGATCTTCTCCTTAGAAGCCCATCAATGTGATACAATCTTTGCGGTGGTAACCATATTAAGTTTTGGGTACACATATGGGTGGGGTCTTCTCCTTTGAAGGAACTTTTTCCCTCACTCTTTGCACTCACCTCTTTTACAAATGAGCCCATTTCCAAATTCCCCCTTTTTTTTTCCCACCTCAAAGAATGGCTTTAAATGGGATTTGGTATTCCGAAGGGGTATAAGAGATTCTAAACTACAAAATGTACTCACTTTCCTTCAAACCTTGGAAGAAGTTTACCTTGACCCATCCAAGTCTGATAGTCGAATATGGACTTGTACTCCCTTGGGTTATTTTTCTTGTGCTTCCTTTTTTGAAGCCTTGTATCAATTCTCTACATGCTCTTTGCCATCTTTTCCACTTAAGGAGGTATGGGTAAGACTATTCCTCTAAGGATTGGAGCTTTTAGTTAGGAAGTTGTTCATGGAAGGATTAATACTTTTGATTACTTCAAAGAAAGCGGCTAAAGTGATGTTTGTCCCCTCATTGGTGTATCTTGTGTGAGGCTAATGATGAGAGTTGCTTCCGCTTACTAATCTCTTGTCCTTTTACTACTTTTATTTGGGAATGGTTTTTCTCCTTGTTTAGGTGTAGGTGGAATCCTTTGGTGGATGTTCAAAGCCTCTTTGCTCCATCTACCTTTGTGTGGCCAAAGAAGAGGGGGGGACTCATGTGGAGATGTACAAGAGCGACAACAATATGGACAATTTGGGAAGAAAGGAATTCAAGATTATTCTCAAAGAAGGAGAGAAATAAGGAAGGCATTATTGAAACAATAATGATTAGGGTCGCACATTGTCTGAAATCCTTAGAAACATTTTCAAATGTTTCAATGGATTACATCATAAAAAATTGGAGGGAAGTGGTAGGTTGTTGTTCAAGTAAGACTACCATTAATTGCTGTTGGTCTCCACCAGGAAGAGGGGTCATCAAACTTAACTTCGATGGTAGTAGTAGATGAAATCCAAGACCCTTGGGTATTGGTAGCAAGGTTTAAAATTTCATAACGTATTGGTCCATATTGGCCAATACGTATCGTTTTGTGGAAATCCAATATGTGGAACGCAAAGAAATCTAGGGTTTTGTTTCCTTTCATCTGTATTGGTCCGATACAATCCCGTTTTGGGTCGTTTCGGATATGTATTGGCTGGTACACACCCTATATAGGTTGATACTATGTATGTATCGGCTGATACATTCCGATTTTTTATTATGGCAAGGCTATTACCTTTCTCTCTCTAATAACTTCTATAATTACTCCCTATAATCCCTATAATTACTTCCACCTCTCTCTAATAACTCAATTACTTCCTATCTCTTAATAACTCATTTATTTAATGCTACATTTAAGCATTATTCAAATTCAAATTTGAATTTATCATGCGCATTGAGCACACCTTAAAGTAGCTATAAGAACTATAAGTGAGAGGATTTGAATCCTTGTCATTAGTTTGTAATGGTCATAAGTCTACCATTTTTCTATATTATAGTTGCTTGTCATAAACATATGTAGTTTAATTCTTAAGTAACTTTTCTCTTCTTAAGGAATGTACGGTAATAAATGCTAAAATTGATTATTAAAATTTATATACTGTTTTCTGGGTAGAAATAAGAGAAAGAAAGGAGAAGAAGCAAAGAGAGGAAGAAAGGAGAGAGAAGAGAAGAGAAGAAGAGAAGAGAAACAGAAAATGGAGAGGCAAAAACCATTGTTGGTGGCGCCAACTTTTACTTATATAGTAGGGCAACACAGTTAAAATATAATAAAAGGTAAAAGGACCACAATACCCCTATGCCGTAGATGATGAAGGCCCTTTGTGAAGATATCTGCAAGTTCTTCAGAGATAACATAGGGAGTACACACTTCTCCACTTATGATTTTCTCTCTGATGAAATGCTTGTCAACCTCAATATGCTTAGTTCTATCATGGAGAACTGGGTTGACTGCAATCTTGATAGCAGCCTTATTGTCACAATAAAATGTCATGGGACTATCAACAGTAAATCCCAGTTCACCTAACAAGTTCATTATCCACATAACCTCAGCAACTCCACGGGACATAGCTCTATACTCCACTTCTGCATTGGACCTAGCCACCACATTTTGTATTTTGCTTATCCATGTGACCAAGTTTCCTCCTACAAAAGTACAATATCCACTGGTAGACTTTCTGTCATCTACTGCCCTTGCCCATTTAGCATCTGTGTACACTTCAACTTTTAAATGCCCATGTTTCTGGAACAATAAACCAGCACCTAGAACCTTTTTTAGGTATCTAAGAATCCTCTCAACAGCCTTAAGATGTGTAGTCTTGGGATTATGCATAAATTGATTAAACACTCACAACATAAGAAATGTCGGGTCTAGTCATGGACAATTATAAGAGCTTGCAAACAGGTCTTTGGAATTGCTTTACATCTTTTATAGGTTTTCCCTGACTATCACCTATCCTTTGGTTTTGATTAATAGGTGAACCAATCGGCTTCGTTCCTAACTTCCCAGTGTCCTCCAATAGATCAAGAACATATTTCCTTTGAGAAATTTATATCCCACTTTTGGAGCGGGCAACTTCAATTTTTTGGAAATAGCACAAGGGACCTAGGTCTTTCACCTCAAATTGTGTCTAAGAACTCTTTCAATTTCTGTATTTCTGTTTTCCAGTCACCAGAAACTACTATGTCATCGACATACACAAGTAGGGCTATAATTTTTCCTTCACCTTTCTTCACAAATAGTGTGTGGTCTGATTGACACTATGTAAACCTCATTTGTTGAACAACTAAATGAAACCTGCTAAACTGTGCCCGTTGTGACTGCTTTAACCCGTACAAAGATTTCTTCAACTTGCATACCTTTTGCACAAAAGCCTGGGGGCTATGTCGTGTACACTTCTTCTAAATCACCATTCAAGAAAGCATTTTTTATGTCAAGTTGATGAAGGTCCCTTTCAAAATTAGCTGCCAAAGATAGGACTCTAATGGAATTCACCTTGGCAGTAGGCACAAAAGTCTCTGCATAGTCCACACTGTACACTTGTGCAAACCTTTTTGCTACCAATTTAGCTTTGTACCTTTCCATTGTACCATCAACTCTGTGTTTAATTGCGAACACCCACTTACACCCCACTAGTTCTTTTTTTTAGGAAGATCTATCAACTCCTAAGTGCCATTTTTATGTAAGGCATCAATTTCTTCCTTCATCGCATCTGTCCATTCAGGTATAGATAAGGCTTCTACCACATTCTTAGGGATAGAAACATTGTCAATGGAGGTAAGAAAAGCACGGAAGGAAGGTGAAACATGATCATAGGAGACAAAATGAGAGATAGGATGCTTAATAGTACAATATCTAACATCCTTTCTCTTAACAATAGGAACATCCAGATTATCTATAGCAGAAGTATGAATATCAATAGGGCTAGACATATCAATGGGAACAAAAATACCTGGGTGAGGGGGATCTACCTCTAGAAAGTCTGATGGTATTGGTGGCATAGCTTCAGGTTGTTCCACGATTGTTGAACATTTTTGGCACTTATTACGGCGGGAGAAGACATGAAATGGGGGGAAGATTAGGAAGAGAAGGGAGCTGAACTTGTGCTTGAGCATGTTTCTCCTCCACCTTATTCTCCCCTTGAGGAGAAACGGGAAAAAAAGGAACGTTCTCGAAAAAGGACATCCATGAAAATGTAAAATTTACGAGAAACCGGATCAAAGTAGCGATACCCCTTTTGAGAGGTAGAATAGCCCAAGAAGACACATCGGATAGCACGGGGATCAAGTTTACCACGAGTAGGAAGCAAGTTATGGACAAAGCCCCGACAACCAAACACACACATAGGAATGGGGAACCAAGGAGCCTTGGGAAACAACAACTGATGTGGGGCCTTGTACCCTAACATCCGTGATGGCATACGGTTGATAATATATGTAGTAAACATAGCAACTTCCATCCAAAAACGTTTATGAACATTCATATGCAATAATAGCCCACAAGCAACTTGAAGATGCCGATTCTTTCTTTCAGCAACATCGTTTTGTTGAGGTGTTTTAGCACAAGAGTTGTGATGAAGAGAACCACAAGATGCAAAGAATTCTGCAAGATCATTATGGAAATATTCCTTCGCGTTATCAGATTGGAAAATGTGGATCTCAGTATGAAATTGGGTAAATACCATGCTTTAAAAATTTTGTAGAATTTTTGGTACCTCATCTCTGGATCGCATTGGATAAACCAAAGTGTATCGAGAATAGTCATCAATCAATGTGACAAAATATTTATATCCCATCTCAGAAGGTAGTGCCACAGGGCCCTCGACATCAGAGTAGATAATATGAAAGGGAAAATCATATCTTTTATTTCTCAATGGAAAACAGTTTCTACAATATTTACTCAATTGACACGTTTGACACTGCAACTCATTTACTAACAAAGGCTTAAATAAATCTGGGAACACAATTTTTAAAGACAAACGACAAATGACCAAGACGAGTATGCCATAAATAGGCCAAACACTTACTAGGACTCATAGACTCTGAAGCAACAAGGCCAGCTGCATTCTCCAACACGTACAGACTGTAGAGAACACTGGTGTGGGCCCCACAGCTGTGGTCCCCACTGTGTTCGTAGGACAGTATGTGCAATTATTTATTTCAGTCATGTTAGTGTTAGTTGGTGGTCAGCTTGTTATTTCAGTTTGTTATTTGCTTTATTTGTCATGTAAGTATTAAGGGCAGATCTGTCCTTTCCTCTATGTACTGAACATAACCTATAAATACTAAGAGAGTGGCGGCGGCAGATCAATTTCAGAATCTGTTCCTCCTTTCAAACTTTTGTGTTCTCCTGTTCTCCTCTCTTTTCTTCTTTTCCTTACTTTTCTTCTACCTTTTCTAATTTGAAATCCATTAGGATTCAAGGCTGATTGTAGTCTTGATCGCCTACTTGGTATCAGAGCCTATCTAGGGTTTCTCATGTGAGTCTAGTCTAGCCGACCACATGAGAACTATCTAGGGCTGGAAGTTTATAAAGAAGTGTTCATTGGCTGATTCTTGGAGGTTATCAGAAGAGTTTAGCAATTGTTTGAAGACTTGGCACGGCTTGTAGAGTGTTGGTAATCAGGAAGAATCAAAGAAGGCTAGGGTTCAGGCAACGTTGCAAGGTAGCGAACAGAATTCTCTAGGTAAGTCTTATTTATTTTCTAGAGATTGCTATCAGTCAAGATAGGTTGGACCTATCTAGATGGAGCGACCAAACTGTTTTTAGGGTTTTCTCTCAGAGGTGATCTATTCTAGGGTTTGACATTAACCCTACGGCAAGACCTAACTGTGAACCCCTTGGAAAGTGCGGCTGAGCACTTATTTCAGACCTACGATTAAAACCCTAATTTTGTTCCAGCATCTCAGATTGCTCTCTAAGCTGGTTTCAGACCTGTCTCTTGGTTCCGAGCTCTTTTAGGGGGTGAAAACTTGTACGGACTGCTTGGTACTGTGATTGCCGATTGGTTTCAGATCAGATTTACACTGGTTTCATGCATATACCGTGATTACAGATTGGTTTTAGATCAGATCTGCATTGATTCCATATTAATTTCTGATTGTGATCGACTGTTCAAGTGCTGTTTTCTGATGTAGTAACCCTAATAGTTCGTAACTACTAATTCTTGACCAAGAATGGAGTTCAAAAATCAGGGAGAAGGTAGTTTTGGGAACAACAATTATGGTAGTGCATTTGAAACTGGGTTTCGGATTACAACTGTGAGATTTAACGGGTCAAACTACTTGGAATGTGCTCAATCAGCCATGATGGCTATTGGGGGAAGGGGAAAACTAGGTTACCTCTTGGGAGATGTGAAAGAACCTTCCAAGGAGGATCCAATGTATACTACGTGGGTTCAAGAGAATTACTTGGTTATGACATGGCTGTGTAACTTTATGCAGCAACATATCAGCCGAAATTACTTGTGGGCAAAGACAACCAAGGAGATATGGGATGTTATGAAAGAAACTTATTCCCAATCCCTTAGCGTTGCCAGAGCCTATGAACTGAAGTGTTAAGTGAATAGTCTTAAACAAGGAGAGAAACTAGTTTCTGTCTACTTCTCTACCTTGAAATCCCTGTGGCATGAAATTGATCATCTAGAGACTCTTGAGTGGGAAAGTCCCAAAGATGCATAGACTTATAGAAAGCAAGTCGAGATGAATAGGGTATTTGAATTTCTGGCTGGCCTGAATTCAGATTATGACATTGGGAGGCAACAGATATTGACTAGAGATAGTGCGACCCTCTCTCAAGCATACTCCCCGGTGCATAGTGAAGAGACCAGGAGGAAAGTTATGATGCAACCTCATCCCTTTTCCCCAGCCCTGGCTGTTGTTAAACCTAAGTCAGGGGGTGATATAGAAAGGGACAAGAAGAAGTAAGACAAACGGGATCTGGTATGTGAACATTGCAAGAAACCCAAGCATACAAAAGATACTTGTTGGAAGCTGCACCCTCATTTGGTCCTAGCAAAACTGAGAAATAAGAAGGGTAATGCTCATGTGGCTGTGAATACTGATTCAACATCCTTGTCAGGCACAAAAGGCACACCCCTAGAGGCCTTACCCGCGGTTCGGGCTGCCCTAATACAGTTGGAAAAGGAAGTTGGGAGTTTAGCTCAGCCATCTCAGTCACCATCAACCCCTGCCACATCTGCATTTGCACATTCAGGTACTCGAGCCTCAGCCTACCATGTTTCAGCTCCAGGTAATACTGAACACTGTTGGGTAATAGATTCAGGTGCATCCGACCACATGACTAGCTTGGCATCCTTGTTCACTACATATCACTTATCCTCTGGTAGAGATAAAGTATCCATTGCTGATGGCTCTCTTGTTCCCATTTCTGGTAAGGGTGACATCAAGTTATCTGATACCATATCTTTATCTTCTGTCTTGCATGTTCCTAAGCTTGATACTAACTTGCTTTCAGTCAGTAGTATTACCAAACATATGAACTGTTCAGTAACCTTTTTCCCTGACCGATGTGTTTTTCAGGACTTGGAGACGAGGAAGGTGATTGGGATTGGCCGTGAGACGAATGGGATCTATCTGCTTGTAGAGAGTTCTCGTTGGGAAGAGCCAGTGGATAAGAAGTCCTTTGTTTCTCTGTTTGTGAGTTCGGTTATGCTTTGGCATAATCGATTAGGTCATTTATCATTCCGGTCTTTGAAGAGTCTGTTTCCTGCTTTATTTGAGTCTGTTGAGATGTCGAAGTTGAGATGTGAGAGTTGTGAGTTTGCCAAACATTGTAGAACATCTTATTCTTTGAGTAATAAAAGGAGTAATAATTCTTTTGATATTGTGCATACTGATGTTTGGGGGCCATATCACATCCCTTGTATGGGTGGGTACAAATATTTTCTGTTGTTTGTTGATGACTATACCCATTTTTCTTGGGTCTATCTAATGTGTTCTTGAGATGAGGTTCCCGCTCTGACCCAAAACTTTCATCAGATGATTCTAACCCAGTTTGGGGCCAAAATCAAAGTTCTCAGATCCGATAATGCAAATGAATACTTTGCTAAGCCATTAACTTCTTACCTCCTTAATCATGGGGTTATTCACCAGAGCACTTGTCCTCATACACCACAACAGAATGGGGTTGCCGAAAGGAAGAATAGGCACACCTTGGAGGTGGTTAGAAGCATTATGTTTACCTCCAATGTACTTATTCGCTTATGGGGTGATGCTATCCTCACGACAGTATATCTCGTTAATCGGGTTCCTTCCCGGGTCCTTGATATGAAACTCCCTTTTACACTTCTATACCTAGACGAGGAGTTGTTTACTGTTCCTCTTAAAACCTTTGGTTGTACCTGTTTCGTTCAGCTTCTCGGGCCTCATCATTCCAAGTTTGACTCTAATGCCTCTAAATGCATTTTCCTCGGTTATGAACAAACTCAAAAGGGTTATTGCTGCTATGATCCTGTTTCCAGGAGGAAGTTTATCTCCATGGATGTCACCTTCTTTGAGGAGACACCCTATTATCCTTGGGTTTCTCCTTAGGGGGAGAGTAGTGAGAGTGGGGATTTGGGTCTTTTCCCTTAGGGGGAGCGCAGTGAGAGTGGGGTTAACACATCTGAGGTTGTTCCTTTACCTATTCCATTGGGTGATGAAGGTTGTAATGGTGAGGGTGGTCAGAGGGATCAGGAGTTGAAAGTCTATCACAGGCGATGCATGTAGGTTGATCCCGGTCATCGGCAGTCCAGGCCAGCTCTAGTTCCTTCTACGGCTCCAGATCTAGGTATTATAGTCCCAGGGTCCACTGAGACACCTTCCGGTATTGCCACTTCCCCTCCTGCGGATGACCTTGACCTCCCTATTGCCGTCCGTAAAGGGAAACGTCATTGCACCACATCTACAACTCACTGCATTTCTTAGTTTCTATCCTATGATTGCCTATCTCTTTCTTACAGGTCCTATCTCACTTCCATTGCCAATGTCCCTATTTTCAGAGCAGTGCAAGAAACCTTATCAGTTCCAGAGTGGAAAGATGCAATGCAAGTTGAAATGGATGCCCTGTTGAAAAATAACACTTGGGAGCTAGTTGACCTACCCAAAGGAAAGAAGCTAGTTGGATGTAGATGGGTATTTACTATGAAGCATAATGCTGATGGCTCCATTGAAAGGTACAAAGACCGGCTGGTTGCAAAGGGGTTCACCCAGACTTATGGTATAAACTACTTGGAGACCTTTGCCCCGGTAGCCAAGATGACCACCATCCGAGTTCTATTATCCCTTGCAACAAGTTATTCTTGGCTCTTGTTTCAGATGGATGTTAAAAATGCTTTTCTGAATGGAGACTTACAAGAAGAGGTCTACATGCAGTTGCCTCCTGGATTCTATGATACAGTGACAGGTAAGAAGGTTTGCCGACTGAATAAGGTATTGTATGGATTAAAGTAGTCACCTAGAGCTTGGCTTGATTGATTTAGACTAGCCCTTGGAAAATTCGGTTATGTACAGGCCTAGTCAGATCATACACTGTTCATTAAAAGGTTTACTCCTCTTTGACCCTGCTTGCTGTATATGTGGATGATATTGTAGTGACAGGAAATAATAGTAGTGAGATTGAGTCCCTCAAACAGCTCCTTCATCAAGAGTTTGAGGTGAAAGATCTTGGTGCACTACGGTACTTTTTGGGTATTGAGGTTGGTAGGTCTAAACAAGGGATCTTTATCTCTTAGAGAAAATATGTTGTAGATCTGTTGGCGGAAGCTGGAAAGTTAGGTGTCAAGCTTGCTGATACACCCATTGAAGACAAAGTTATGTTCCAATGGTTGGTGGGAAAGCTCCTATATCTCTGCCTCACTCGGTCAGATATCAGTTATGCAATTAGTGTTGTCAGCCAGTACATGCATTCCCTTAGAACTACTCATCTTTTTGCGGCAGAGAGAATATTAGCATACTTGAAGAGATGCCCGGGTAGGGGAATATTGTTCAAGAACGATAATCACATGAAGGTGGAGGTTTATACAGATGTTGATTGGGTTGGGAGTGCTGATGACAAGAGGCTTACCTCTGGATATTGTGCCCTTGTGGGAGGTAACCTTGTCTCTTGGAGGAGTAAGAAACAAAGTGTTGTTTCCCGCTCTAGTGCCGAAGCTGAATACAGGTCAATGGCTAATGGAGTGGCTGAAATCCTATGGCTGAGATCACTACTTGAAGAATTGGGTATTGATTATGAGAAGTCCTTGATGCTGTATTATGATAATCAGGCGGCTATTAATATAGCTCACAATCCGGTGTAGCATGACAGAACTAAGCATATCGAAGTTGATCGACATTTTGTCCGAGAGAGGGTCTCATCACAGGAAGTGTGTCTCTCGTATATCGCATCCAACATGCAGCTTGCAGATATCCTAACCAAGGTTGTACCAAGGAAGAAGTTAGAGCCATACCTATCCAAGTTGGGAATGATAAATATCTATTCCCAACTTAAGGGGGAGTGTAGATAACATTGATGTGGGCCCCACAGCTGTGGTCCCTACTGTGTTCGTAGGACAGTATGTGTAATTATTTATTTCAGTCATGTTAGTGTTAGTTGGTGGTCAGCTTGTTATTTCAGTTGTTATTTATTTCAGTTTGTTATTTGCTTTATTTGTCATGTAAGTATTAAGGGCAGATCTGTCCTTTCCTCTTTGTACTGAACATAACCTATAAATACTAAGAGAGTGGTAGTGGCAGATCAATTTCAGAATCTGCCCCTCCTTTCAAATCTTTGTGTTCTCCTGTTCTTCTCCTCTCTTTTCTTCTTTTCCTTACTTTTCTTCTACCTTTTCTAATCTGAAATCCATTAGGATTCAAGGCTGATTGTAGACTTGATCGCCTACTGAGACCATCCACCATGTTTCCTCTGCCAATCGTCCCCCCGGAGGTCAAATCGTAAAAAACACAATAAGGGAAAACGGTTACTGAGCAGTTTAAGGAATGAGTAATGCTGCTAATGGAAAGTAAATTGATAGGAAATTTAGGAACATGCAACACAGTAGAGAGAGTGAGGCCAAATGGAAGGGAGATGATTCCTTGACCAGCAATGGTAGAGAAAGACCCATCGGCTAGTCTCACCTTGTCTCTCCCAGAGAGGAGGTTATATGCCTGGAACAAGTTAGACTTAGCCATCATGTGGTTTGAGGCTCCAAAGTTAATGATCAAAGGAGACTCAGATGTGTGAGATGACCCATGGAAGGCAATAGCCCAGTTACTTGATGTAGATGCAAATGAAGTAGATGGTGTAGGACCAAAGTCCATCTGACGAAGTGTCCTACCACACAGTTCCATGTTACCATGGTTCGGATTAGAAATGGTAGGGCGATCCTGAGATACAGTGTGGGAAGAAGTCTCTTGAGTTGCCACATTTGCTGAATTGTACTTCTTTTGGCTTTGCTGGTTTGTCTTCTTGTTTTGATCAGTTGATTTTTTGCTCAACTCCTCCACTCTTTTCTGGGAACCACCTTTCTTGAAAAAATTATCGCCATTCACATTAGTACCACCCCTAGCTATCAAAGCAGCTGGCTCCCCCTCAGAAGCATTCATCACATTTCTTCTACTTTCTTCTGACTGCACTAAAGCATAAACATCTTGGACTGAAGGGAGGTCTTTGCTTCCAAGGATTTGAACCCTAATAGATCTATACATAGGGTTTGGCCCCAATAGAAATGCAAACACCCTCTGTTGGGAGACAAGAGTCTAGTAGGCTTTGGCGGTTTGGCCTCACTTTCACATTTCCAATTCATATTCTGGTAGTGATCCAGCTCCTTCCAAATTGAAGTCAAGTCCAAGTAATATATGGATGGACTTTCTTTCCCCTTGCTTATATGTGGTAGATGCAGCTTGCTGTTGATAAATTTTCGCATAGTGTCTCTGTTCTGAATAGGTTGTTTTTTCTTGTTCCCAAATTTCAACAGAAGTCTCAGCCCACATAAAATTTCTCCTTACTTGTGAGAGCATAGATACAAGTAACCACGACATCACCATACTATTTTATTGATTCCATTTGTCGTGTTCAGCACTCCAAGTTCTTGGTTCCTTATTTCTCCCATTGATATACCCTATTTTTCCCCTTGCTGTAATGTAAAGCTTAATCCCTCTCGACCACTCCAAATAATTGAGGCCATCTAAAGGAACAACAGCCATAGGGAAGGTCATGTCGACACTCCCACCTAGTTCACTATGGCTGGAAGATATACCCGAGGTAGCTGTATCCTCAGAGGACATGGAATATCAACTAAAAAAAATTCCAACTACAATCCAGATGTCTCAAACACACAAATATAGGTTCTGGTATAGGACAGCACTGAAAAAAACTTTACCAGAAGGAGAATTCACACGTCTGACAGCCACCCAACACCACTAGGGAGCCAGGAAAGGAAACTAGAAACACAGTCACAGTGCTAGGTTATCCGCCAAATTGATACAGTCTAAAGGAAAGTTAAAACAGCCCTTCAATCACAATCATTTATTCAAAAAAGGTCACACAATGGCCACAGTCACCAAACCGGACTTACCTCTGCTGTTGCAGTCGTCACCAATCATTCTCGATCAATAAACATCACCCATCTGGGTACAGGAAGGACCACACGATCCATACAGGTGTTAAACACCACAGAAAAACTTCACAGCATTCTGCCACCACGAGCAGGCAGCTCTGTCTTGGCAGACCGCCAAGAAAGAAAAAAAAAAAAGATAGAAACTCCTCTCAGATCAGTTTAGTATGATTTTTCCTTTGATCGATCTAGAAAAAACAGCAAGGAGGAAGGAAAAGCAAGGTTTGATCTGTCTTCAGGCCCACAGAACTTGCTCTGACACCATGTTTTCTGGGCAGAAATAAGAGAAAGAAAGGAGAAGCAGAGAGAGGAAGAGAGAAGAGAGGAGAAGAGAAGAAGAGAGAAACAGAAAATGGAGAGGCAAAAATCCTTGCTGGCGGCACCAGCTTTTAGTTATATGGTAGGGCAACACATTTAGAACATAATAAAAGGTAAAAGGACCACAGTACCCCTGCGGCCCATAATACATAGATAATTAACAGTTTTAACATTTACTAATAAAAAGTAGTACAAATTATATTGATTTTATGAAAATTAAGGTATATACATAGAAATTCTAATTCTCCCATCATTTTTCAACCGTTATCAATTGTGTTCCAATGTATCACAATGTTTATAAATAACTGATTTATGGTCATATAAAACTTATATTTATTGTTATTAATACATTTTTTATGGTTTATTTGAATTTCCTAGTGTATCCATGCATATCTTGATTTTTTGTCCATATCCATGCGTATCCAAAGAGTATCCTGATACGTCTCTTGGAATTGCCTTACTGATACATCTTGCGTTTCTGATACTTTGGGAAGCAGCAATCTGTTGGGTGGTTTGGGATGAAAGTAATAACAGGATTTTCTCTGAAAAAGGCAGGACTTTGGAGGAAGTGATAGATAGCATAAATAAGGTAGCTTTATGGGTAAAGACCTTGGATTGCTTTCAAACTTTTTCTATCACTGACATCTTAAGAGCTTTGGCTGAAGTAGCTCATTCTTCAAGAAGTTAGATAGAGTAAAAGTGGATTGGAAATCTCTAGAAGGCAACAAAGTCAAGCTGAACTTTGATGGGAGCTCCAGTAGAAATCTGGGAATGGCAGGAATAGGAGGGGTAATAAGAAATTCTGAGGGAAGGATTCTGGCATTATTTTCAGGACCAATTGGGGAACTCAGTGAAGGCTGAATTGTTGGCTCTTTTGCAAGGCCTCAGATTAGCCAAACAACTTGGGTTACATGTTGATTGAGGTAGAAGGGGATTCAAAAGTAGTCATTTCATGGGCAAACACCAGAAAACATACCCCTTGGACTTTGAGACATGTGATGAGGGAAGTGGTTGAGATTGCGGAAGACATA
Source organism: Nelumbo lutea (assembly GCF_056320005.1). Taxonomy (NCBI): domain Eukaryota; kingdom Viridiplantae; phylum Streptophyta; class Magnoliopsida; order Proteales; family Nelumbonaceae; genus Nelumbo; species Nelumbo lutea. The sequence continues at coordinate 13,471,978 of NC_142690.1, forward strand.
GGGGCTGAGTTTAAGTATGTCAGGAGTGCGAGTGGGTTTGCTGACTCTTTGGTATAATAGGGTGGAACAAGACATCAGGTAAAAGGGGATTCAAAAGTAGTCATTTCATGGGCAAACACCAGCAAACATACCCCTTGGACTTTGTGACATGTGATGAGGGAAGTGGTTGAGATTGCGGAAGACATAGGGGCTGAGTTTAAGTATGTCAGGAGTGCGAGTGGGTTTGCTGACTCTTTGGTATAATAGGGTGGAACAAGACATCAGTTGTTCTGGGCTGGTTCATAATGGGGTTTTGATGTATTAATAACCTTTTTTAAGCCATTAATTAAAATTTTTCGCTGATCAAAAAATAAAGTTAGGTTAAAAGAACTGCAAATGGGTTTGCTGATATACTACTAAAATAAGGGGATGGGAAGAAATCATTTTGTTTTGGGCTCAATTGTATTAGCCAATTTCCTTGGGAAGAGTTAAGAAAGTTTACATTTCCTATTCTTGTAATTACTTTTTTTATAAATCTAATGAAATTCTGTTATTGATAAAAAAAAACTGTTTAGTGGTGTCAGTTATTAGTATCCCTATGGCTATGGAAGCTTAAATTTCTTGAAGCTTGAAGAAAGCTAAAATTTCTAAATTTTTTATTATTTCCTGCATTTTGCTGATAGGATGAATACAAGAAACTAGAAGTTCTGGCATTTGAGATGGAGACAACAATTGCTTCTTTGGAAGAGGATTTGGCAGTTGCAAATGGAGAAAAGGAGGAAGCCCTTGTTAGAAATGAAATTTTAACTTCAGAATTGGAAGCTACTTCCAACAAATTGAACACATCAGACACAGAATTAAAAATGTTGGAGGAGGAGATTTCAAGCATGGTAATTTTTTGTTCATTTCCTTTTGCACTATATATATATTCCCTGTTCCCATAATTTGAAGATTCAGAATAAATCCATCTTGTCAAATTCTTAGTTTAATGACTAGCATGCTTTCTTTTTCTCTTCTTTTCTTTGCAGAGACTGAGATTGGATGAATGTGAGTCCCTTTCTCAGAGAATGGAAAGTTCTATCAAGTTGTTATCAGAAGAAAAAGAAGAGTTGGCAATGGTAATGATAAGAGTTCTCCAATTATTATTTGCTTGACATGTATCTTTTTTTTCATGCATTTTCCTGATGATATATGAAATTTAAGTGTAACATTTTTGATACTCAGCAACTTACTGATGCCCTTTTGGAACTGGAGGAGGAAAAAGTAATATGGTCAGCTAAGGAGAAAACTTCTATTGAAAGTATTGCAGAGAAAGCCAAGTTATCCAATACCGAGAAACTGTTGTTTTCAATAGAATTGTCAGAGGTACTGTTCAAATTTGAACTTGACATAATGCTGGAAAACTTACCATTCTCAGAAGGTTCTTAGCTTATCTTTTCAATGAGAAACCCGAGACAGTTGGAAACTTATATCCGATTAGCAGTCTAATAGTTTGTTTTTTTTTTTTTTTTCTTTCTTTCCCTAATTGATAGTGGACATTCATCTATATGTATTTTTTCCTCCCATTCCATATCAAAGTCATTCTTGTTCCCTTTGTTATTATTATTTTTTTTGTTGACAAAGAAGTTGGTATACATAAATGAAATGTGTCTACAAGTATTTGGAATATTGCATCCTTGTCATTATGCTAAGAAGAAAAACTTACAGAATACAATATCACTGCTCAATGATCTCATCCTATTCTTTTTTACAAGTCCACTCATAAAGTTCTTTCTAGAATTCTTTTGTTTTATTCTCCAAAATATGCAGAGAGATTGATCTTCCGTATTCAACGTTTATCCTCAGAAGCTATGCCCAACAACTTCTCATTTGTCAGTTGATAAAAAATTGGCTACTCTTGAGTCAATAAAAGTGGTGGTTATAGAAGCCTCCAATCCATCATGAAAATGAAGGGAAAGGATCTTGTAGAGATGTAGAGCAATAACTAGTGCTGTTTTTGCCCACAAATAATTGTGGCTAATATGAGGCTGCATAGAGTTACACAGCCAAGTCATGACCAAATAGTTCTCTTGAACCCATTTGGCATATGAATGATCTTCTTTGGCTGGTGTTTTTACATCTCCATTCACATAACCTAACTTCCCTCTCTCCCAATCGCCATCATGGCTGACTGAGCCCATTCCAAGTAGTTAGAACCATCAAATTTAACAGTAGTGATCTGAAAATTGTTTTCTCCCACATTTTCAGCTCCCACATGCCTTCCCCTTTAGTCTTAAACTCAGCTCCTACCATTTCTGTAATAGGTTTATCAAGAGAAACCAGTTCTCAGCAAAGGGATTCCTCAAAAACCAGGTTTGGAAGCTGAAACAAGTCTACAATTCACTTAGAAAACAATCTGGAATGCTGAAACAGATTTAGAAATCACCCAAAACAATCAGGTCTGATTGTAGGGTTAAAGAAAAACTTGGAGAAATCTTTGTTAGAACAAAAACAATTCTCAGCCACACCTTCCAATTAGGTTCACTGTCAAGTCTGGTCGTAGGGTTAAGAACAATTCTCAACCGCACCTTCCAATTAGATTCACAGTCAAGTCTGGTTGTAGGTTAAGAACAAACCCTAGAAAAACTCTGAGAAAACAAAGGAAGTCCAGCTGTTCCTTCTAGATAGGTCCAACCTATCTCTGACTGATGCCGGTCTCAAGAGAAAATAAAAACTTACCCAGAAAACTCTGATTGCCACCTCCAATCTTGGTCTGAACCCTAATGTTGATCCTTTTAACCTTCTCTGATTCTTCCTAATTACCAAAAACACTCTCCAAACCTTTGGACAACTGCTAAAAACTTCTGGTAACCTCCAAGAATCAGCCGATTAACAATTCTTTCTAAACTTCCAGCCCTAGGCAATTCTCATGTGGTCGGCTGGATTGGACACACATGAGAAGCCCTAGATCTTGCTCTGATGCCAAGTAGACAAATCCAGACTGTAATCAGTCCAATTCATGATGCGGATTAAGAAGAAAAAAATATTAGAGAAAAGAAGAAGAAGAAAAGAAAGAAGAGAGAAGAGAATGATGAGAGAAAATGAGTGATTAGCCTTAGCTGCCGCCCCACTCATCTATTTATAATAACATAAAAAATAAGATGGCAATTACATTAAAGCCCCTACTGCTTACATAAGCAAATAACTAATAAACTAACATTGCTAACAGCAGCGTAACAACAAATAGAAAAGAACTAACTAACGCAGTAGTGGGGACCACAATAAATAAAAAAAAAACAGCACTAGTTATTGCTCTACATCTCTACAGTCTCTACCTTTTTTCTTCACCTTTTGACATTCTTGAACAAGCTTCTCACCATCCTCTTTTCCGTTCCTGGACATAACATGCTTGCTCACCAGTTTGAAATCCTGCATCCTTAATTTGACCAAGGTTAGGATCTTGCTTAATGCCACTAGTGAGTAAAGTCTTCACCTATAGAGTGCAGCAGTTTGCTATTTCTTAATTCCAAATCCGTCACCACTTGCCCCTATTCAACTGCAGCAAGATTTTACTGAGAATACTGATCATGAGACAACTTGCTATACTTGTTTCCAAACAAAAACTTGAAGGTTTGTTGTTTGAGTGGTATTTCTTTTATTTGGGGCAATTTGTAGAAACTGGTTTCGCTGGTCTTGTTTCTACTTTCTTTCTTTTTCTTTCTTCTTTTCATTTCTTTCTTACTTTCTCTTTGTTTCTTCTTTATTTTTCTTGATTCATGTTTGGGTTCAACTATTTGTTCTTGACCTTCATTTTAACAGTCTTCTAACCTCCCTATAAGTCTTATTTTTAAAGAGATGGGAATATTTATGATAGAGCCCAGTACTGGATTGAGATGTTCTCTTTATCTTACTTTCTTCTGTATGATGGAATTCTATTATCAGTCTTTGCTACAAGATTTCATTAATTGCTTGTTCTAGTGTTGCTGAGACTCTAGTTCTAGCTCAAGAAGAGTGGTAAAGTGCTCTTTAGTTCTCTCCTTTCTGGGATTTTATTATAATCCAATTCTTAACTCTGGATCTAAATACAATGTCCTAAATTATGTGTTTTGTAGCTTTATTTTGCTACTTGAAATCCCAAATCTTTTTTCTAGTTTTAATATTCTATTTGTTTGGCCTTGAAACTGGATTTTCCACTTTTTTCTTTTTCCTTTGTTTCCTTTTTTCTATTTGTTTGTGCTTTGAAATGGTTTTTTGGCAAAATGTGTTTTCACAACATGATTTTTATAATAGAAAAGAACATGCGTTTGGGTATGGTAATATACTTTCATGCTTTGATATCAGAATATAGACATGCAAAGCATTCATAAGTGCAATATGGAGTTCAATAAAGTCATATGGTTACGTGTTAATTTTTCACTTTGCTGCATCATGTATACCACATGGTTGAACTCGTTATTTAGTTATTAGTTGGTCATCTAGTTTATTCATACTTTTATTAATTTTGTTAATTATCTAATCATCTTACTATTTCTTTTGAGAATACACCATTACTACTTTCTTTCCACCAAATTAGTTTATTTGCAAAAGGAAGAACTATTAAACACATTTATTTTGATTTTATTCTCAAGACCAACTAGTAGTGGTGCTAAGTTAACCCTTCTTGGCCTGATAAATTACAAAACTCGTTTATTTTCATGTAGTTCTCAAGACAAACTAGTCAATAGGGAAAGGCATGCTTGCCAAACTTACTCTATATTTCCTTGCAGCTTATGCCCCATGCTCTATGTCAGACTTTATGGTTTTAAAATATTGATTGGTGAGACTGATGTTGAGCAAGAGCAAGTGAAGAGAGGAGAGGAGAAGAGAGAAGAGAGGTGAGTCGTGTGACTGAAAGCCCTCTAGAACTTAGGGGGCGAAAGAATGATTTAATTATTTATACTAGTACAGTCGAACATATAAACAGAGGAGAAATTCCAACAGTACCCTTATGGTACTAAACCTGAATACATAAACAACTGTCAATACTCCCCCTCAAATTGGAGCATAGATATCAATCATGCCCAACTTGTCACAAAGATCATGATGTCTGGAAAGGTTTAAACCCTTTGTAAAGATGTTTGTAAGCTGGTTCTCAGAAGTGACATAGGGGGTACATACTTCGCCTGTGATAACTTTCTCTCTGATAAAATGCTTGTCAACTTCGATGTGCTTTGTTCTATCATGTAGCACCGGATTGGCAGCAATGCTTATATCTGCTTTGTTATCACAAAATAGAGTTATAGGTTTGGTCACTAGGAAACCCAACTCCCCCAAAAAATTCTTTATCCACATGCCTTCAGCGACCCCGTGGGCCATAGCACGATATTCAGCTTCAGCATTGGATCTAGCCACCACATTTTGCTTTTTACTCCTCCATGTAACAAGTTTCCCTCCTATAAAGGTGCAGTAGCCACTGGTAGACTTTCTGTCACTTTGGGATCCAACCCAATCTGCATTTGTATAAACTTCAACTTTCAAATGTCCATGCTTTTGAAATAACAAACCAGTACCCGGATACTTCTTTAGATATCGGAGGATTCTCTCTACTGCTTCAAGATGAGAAGACCTAGGAGCATGCATGAACTAACTGAGGACACCAACAACATATGCAATGTCTGGGCGAGTCATAGAAAGGTATAACAATCTCCCTACAAGCCTCTGAAACTGTTTCACATCCTTGAGAGATTCACCATAGTTGTCACCTAATTTATGGTTGGGGTCAATGGGAGAGTCAACTGGCTTCGCCCCCATCTTCCCAGTGTCCTGAAGTAAATCTAGGACATACTTCCTTTGAGAAATGAAGATACCCTTCTTTGATCGGGCGACTTCAATTCCAAGGAAGTATCTGGCAGGTCCTAGATCCTTCATTTCAAACTGAGTGGCAAGAAAAAGTTTCAATTTCTGAATTTCATCCTCCCAATCACCAGTAACATTTATGTCATCCACATATACAATTAGAGCAGAAATTTTACCTTCTCCTTTTTTCACAAACAGTGTGTGATCTGATTGACATTGCCTATATCCTTTCTGCTGAGCTGCCACATGGAATCTGCTGAACCAAGCTCTTGGTGATTGTTTCAGCCCGTATAAGGACTTCTTCAACTTGCACACTTTCTGTTCATTGCCTTGGGCTAGAAAACCAGGAAGTTGAATCATGTACACTTCCTCTTCAAGGTCACCATTCAAGAATGCATTCTTGATGTCCAGCTGGTGTAAAACCCAATCCAGAATAGCCGCAAGAGAGAAAAGGACTCTAATGGAATTCATCTTGGCAACGGGGGCAAAAGTTTTTGCATAATCAACTCCATACACTTGAGTAAATCCCTTTGCCACTAAGCGAGTTTTATACCTTTCCACTGTTCCATCAGCCTTATGCTTGACTGTGAACACCCATTTACATCCAACTGGAACCTTTCCCTTAGGAAGATCAACAAGTTCCCATGTGCCATTTTTGTGAAGGGCATTAATTTCTTCCCTCATGGCATTTGTCCATTCAGGAACTGAAAGAGCTTCTGCCACATTCTTAGGGATAGGGACACTGTCAATAGAGGTAAGGAAAGCACGGAATGAGGGTGAAATGTTCTCATAGGAGACAAAGTTGGAAATGGGATGTTTAGTGGTGCACAATCTAACACCCTTCCTATGAGCAATAGGACAGTCAAGATCATTAGTAGTAGAGGAATCATTCTCAATAGATTCAAGAACATCTTTGGGAGCCAAAATACCTGAGTGAGTATGATCCTCCCCCGAGGAGTCTGGTGGCACTGGAGGTACAGCTTCCGGATTCTCTACAGCTCTTGAATTTGGTTGGCCTTTGCGATGACGAGAAAAAACACGAAAAGGTGGAGGGTTAGGGAGAGAAGGAAGCTGAACCAGTTTCTCCTCATGCCTACACTCCCCTTGAGGAGAAATAGGATAGAAAGGCTCATCTTCGAAGAAAGAAACATCCATGGAGACATAGAATTTATGAGAAACAGGATCAAAACAACGATATCCCTTTTGAGTGAAGGAGTAACCAAGAAATATGCAAGGGATAGCACGAGAATCCAATTTCCCACGGGTGGGAGATAGATTTTGGACAAAACACCGGCAACCAAAGACACGAGGAGGAATAGAAAGAAGGGGAGCCTTAGGAAAGAGAAGTTGATGTGGGGCTTTGTACTCTAACCAATGAGAGAGGACCTCTCCCTCGGTTGCAAGGAACAGTGCCGCACTCTTCACTCACATGGATCCCGGGAATTAAAACCATTTGCAAACATTTTGAAACCGTACATAAACATATATATTTATTAATTTTACAAAACAAAATTCCAACGATTGAAATCAACTGCTGGCAATTTGGTTTCCATCAGAGAGAGTGCATTCCCGATCATTACCTTTATCCGACAAAGGGGTTGATCCTGTCACTATGATCACCCACTCAGATGAATTCTCAGACTGTCCCAACATACCCAGGTTTTGATCCCCGCTAAGGATATCACTGATTGGCATATCAAAGACAGTCCGATCCGACACCTAGTGAAGTGTCATAATCGAGTGTAGGGGTCAGGTGTAAGTTTCCAGTTTTGCCCATCTGTCTCCAAGGTTCAGGGCAATACTGGAAATCTGGTCTAGTTCAAGGATTCGAGTAATCCCATACTGCATGTGCCTTGGGTCTTACCCTGGTGGCCGAGACAGGCCATCCCAACACTTGGTGGCACACCAGTATCAGCCTTGGCAGGTTAAATCTCCCCAGACTTATCCAATGGCTGTGAACATTTAAAACTAACACGAGTCTCTATAAGTGTCCAGTTTTAGGGTCTTACACAGAATTATACCAAACAACATGAATCAAACATGCACTTTATTTATTTACTCTAAATGCCAAAAGTACATCAAAACGGATTGAAGCTAAGGGCATACAAAACTGTCTAACACTATTTTCTTCACTGGATTTATAGAGTGCACCAATTTGGGGATAAGCATAAAAAAGGGTATTTTTTTTGTAGCATGTCCAAAGTGTTAATATTCCCATGAGACACTTCCCAACAATAAGGATCCTATTTTGGGTGGAGCAAGTTGACACCACTTCCTTAGTAGGTAGACCTGTTCATGGGCTGGGTCACCCAACAGGCTGGCCCGATCCAGTCCATTCTAAATTGGGCTTGGACAAAGTTTTAAGCCCATGGGCTTGGACTCAGGCTCTAAACATTGGGCCTGACTATTTTTTGAGTCGGGCTTAGGCTTTTCCAAATATGCCCAACCCGATAATATTATGTATATAATGTAGAGAGACTAGGCTAAATGGGCCCTAGCCCATTATTGGCTTGTTATTAGTGCTTCTTAATTGTTTTGTTTGGTAATGGACACTTTCTTTATGTTCATGTTAATCTTTTTTTATCTTTTAAGTATGTTGATGAGCTGGCCACCCACTTAAGGCACTTGTAATTTGTTCAGTTTTAGTGAGATTAATAAAAGTTAAGAGAGGTAGAAGGGGAGATCGTCGAACTCTCTTCTCCTTTCCTTCTTCTTTCTTGATGTCTTTTTCTTCCTTTTCTTTCTTTGCTATAGTTTGAGATTTATTTTACAGTATTTTATTGGACCGAATCACATCTTGGTATTAGAGAGATAAGTTGCTGATTGTATAGAGAACTTTTATGCCTAGTTGGTGAAGGGTTTGGAGAGTTAGATTCTGACTATAGATTGCCAAGAAAGTGAGGCTGCTGATTTTTTGCTCAAAACCCTAGCCAACTAGAGAGTTTCCAGTTACAGGTTAAAGATACAGTTTGGGTGTGGTGCTGAAGGCTTTGGGGGTTCTTTTTGATCTTTGGAAGTGGGTGGTTGCAGTTGGAAGAAGTTTCGGAAGCTGGGTGTAGTGAAACCTAGGGGTGTTCATTTGGTCGGTTCGGAAATAGAACCTAACTGACATTTCAGTTAGGTCACTTTCATAAACCGAACGGACAGAATTAGACTTGAAACCGAACCGAATTTAAATTGGTTTGGTTCAGTTTTAATTCCGTTAATTTGGTTAGTTAGAATATAAATGTATTTTATGTTTATATTAATAATTATTGTTAAAATATATCAACATTTTGGGTTAAAATACATATTATATATTATTGTTAATATAAATACTACTATTAATATATATTAATGTTAATATTAATATGATTATATATATATTAACATTTATATATATATATATCGGTTTTTGGTTTGGTTGAATTTTTTTCTCAAGCCGAACCGAAAACCAAAATTTCTAAAGTCTTAAAATTGAACCAAACTGAATACCAAAATAACCAAACCGAATTGGTTTATTTGATTCAGTTTTTGATTTGATAACCGAATTTGAGCACCCTTAGTGAACCCTAGATTTGGGACCTTTAGGTATTGGATTGACCTCAATTAAGTCCATAAAGATTGAAAACTTTGTTTTTGGATTTTTGTTTAGTCAATGGAGCAATCTGGAAGTGAGATGATGCAAATTCTATTTTGACTAGAATGACTACAATTAAACTAGATGGAACATGTTACTTGGCTTGGGCACAATCTATAAGGATTTATGTTTATAGTAGAGGTAAATTGGGGTATCTCGTAGGCAGTAAGGAGAAACTGTTAGGACTAATCCTACTTATGAAAAATGGATGCAAGAGAACTACAAAGTGATTGGGTGGTTAGTCAGCTCCGTGTAGCCTAACATAAGTCAACATTACCTTTGGATGACTTTGGCCAAGGAGATTTGGGATAGTGTCACAGCCATAGAAACATATTCTTAGAAATTGAATGTTGCAAGAGCTTATAAGTTGAAGAATGATATGAACAATCTGAGACAGGGGAGAAGAGTGTAGCTGTTTACTCTTCTATGTTGAAGTCATTGTGAAAGGAGAGTGATGTTATAGAGACAATCGTATGGGGGAGCACCAGGGATGCAGAAACATTTAGGAAATTGGTAGAAAGAAATATGGTGTTTATGTTTCTTTCTAGACTCAACCCTGAGTTTGACATTACAAGACAATATTTTGGCCAAAGATGAAATAACCCTTGCTCAAGCACATTCTACGATGAGCAGTGAAGAGAGTAGGCGGCAAGTACAGTTACAAGGATCACCTTTAGAGCATTTTGCACATGCTGGAATAAAGCCAAAGGGGCTGATTGAGAAGACAGATGTGATATGTGAATACTGCTAGAAATTGAAACATACTAAGGACACTTGTTGGAAACTTCATCTTGATCTTCTCCCCGAAAGGTTACAAAACAACAACAATTTTAAGAAGAATGGTCAGCCTAGAAAGCCTAAGAATGCAAATGTTGCTACAAAACCTGAAGGCGGAAATAGAGAAAGTGAAGAGAAATCTACTATGGAGCAGCTGGTAGCAGTAAAGGCAAAATTTGAAAGGTACGGGAGGTTAATTAATCGTTTGGAAATTATTGTTGCAACTTACAACTCCTTAGGCAAGACCTTTTCATCTGCATTTGCTCACTTAGGTAATCGTGCTTCTGCAAATCATGTTACTGCTTCAGGTAGTTGTAAAATACCATGGATTATTATTCTAGTGCATCATACCATATGACCAACATATGTAACATTTTTTGTTCATATCAACTCCTCTCTAGTAGAGAGAAGATATCCCTTGTTGATAGGTCTCTTGCTTCCGTCTTCGGCAAAGGGAATATCAAAACCTTTGACTCTCTTGTTTTATCCTCTGTTCTTCATGTTTCCAAACTTGGCACAAACCTTTTATCTATTAGTAGCTTGGCTAAGTCAATGAATTATAGTTTAACCTTCTTCCCTATTCATTGTGTTTTCTAGGACTTGAAATCTTAGAGGACGATTAGGAGTGACCATGAGGCGAACGAAATATACTTGTTGTATACACTTGATAGAAGTCTTGGACCTCCTAGTGGAGCAGCTTTGGAGTCTATTTCATTAGAGTCGGATGATAGAGTCAAGTTATATCATTTGAGATTTGGTCATTTGTCTTTTTTTGATTTGAGTCGTTTGTTTCCAGAAATGTTTAAGGGGTATCTTTGTCGAGTCTTCATTGTGAGTCATGTGAACTTGCAAAATATTGTAGACATTCTTATTCGGTGATTAATAAAAGATTAGTTTCTCCTTTTCATATTGTGCACTTTGATGTGTGGGGGCCATATCATTTATTTGTTATGGGGGTTACAAGTATTTTATCCTTTTTATAGATGATTTCTCTTGCTATACTTGGATTTACCTTATGAGATCCTGGAATGAAGTGTCAACTATTGTGTAGAAATTTCATGAACTTATTCTTACCTAGTTTAACACTCGTATCAAAATATTTCGATTTGATAATGCTAAGGAATATTTAGAGAATAACCTTTCATCATACTTTGATACCTTTGGGGTTATTCAATAGAGTTCTTACTCCTACACTCCACAACAGAATGGATTGGTGGAAAGGAGGAACCGTCATGTAGTTGAGGTTTTTAGGATCCTCATCTTTGCTTCTCATGTTCCTGTTAAGTTTTAGGGGGATGCTAAAACTGTATGCCATCCGTCATGTGGTTGATGTTTCTAGGATCCTCATCTTAGCTTCTCATGTTTGTGTTTGGGGGGATGCTAAAACTGTATGCCTTCTTGGGTTCTTGGTTTCAAAACCCCCTTTAGCCTCCTCTTTTCGGATGGTGATCTCTTATTTCTTCCTCTCCGAGTTTTTGGGTGCACTTGTTATGTTCATGTTCACAGTTAGCAGAGACATAAATTTGAGCCTAAAGCACACAAGTGTGTCTTTCTAGGATATGCCTCCCACATAGAAGGGATATTGGTGTTTTGATCCAGTTCGTGGTACCTGTTTTGTTTCCAGGGATGCCACATTTGTTGAGTCTATCCCTTTCTTTGGGACTTCTCTTGAGGGGGAGCATTTAGAGGAGTTGTTTGTTATGTCCCCTACTATTCTTCCAGTTCCTCTTGAGTCTTTTGTTGAGTCTCCTCCCATTGGGTTTCTTCTCATTGATTCTCCTTCACATGTTCCAGCTCCCCCCTTGTAGCTCATCGTCCCACGTTTACTTCTCATCCTATTGCCCAAAGGTGGTACCTAGTGTTTTAAAAGCGCAAGGCGCAAAAAAAGCGCAAGGGCCAATTTGCACTTTAGGCGCATGGCGCAAGGCGAGGCACGTGCTTTTTTAAGCAAGGTGCAAAATTACAAAAAAATCATAAAATTCAAAAAAGTGTCCAAAAATAAAAAAATGCAAAAAATTCAAAAAATATTAAACATAATGTTAATAAAAAATATAAACTTAAAATTTAAAATAAATGTTTTAAAAAACCTATTATTTAAAATTAAAATACATGAACATAACATGTAAAGTGTATTTAAATGAAAATTTAAAAATAAAAGCAAACATATAAAGCATTTTCAAGCATGTAAAACCCACAATCTCTTTTTTTCCTTAATTGCATTGCTTCAAGTAGCTAATGTGATGTAAAACATATTGCATTCTTGATTCTATGAGTTGCCTTTGTACCACACCCCTCGAGGCAAGTTGGAACAAGTCAATGTTAGGGGTGCGCCATTTGAAAGGGGTGTGCCTAGGACCTGGGCGAGGCGCATTCCCCAAAATGCGCCTCGCCTGTGCCCCTAGGCGTGCCTTTTAAATCATTGGTGGTACCAAAGGCAAAGACTTAGGTATGGGCAAGTTGTTTCCCTTCCTTCAATCAAGACTCTTGCACCTCTAACCACTGCTAAGGTAACAAGTCAGCCCTCCTTTACCCCTTTTGATGCATTCTCAGACTTTGATCTTTCTATTGTCCTTCGCATGGGCAAACGGAAATGTACAACCAATTGCATCTCCAAACACTTGCCCTACAACCTTCTTTTCCCAACATATTATTTCCTTGCTTGCCTCTGTTTCCATGCATGTAATTACTAGACCTATCCTAGAAGCTTTATCCAAACTAGAATGAATGGATGCTATGATGACTAAGCTAGTTGTTTTGCATAAGAACAATACCTGGGAAATTGTAGACTTGATAGAAGGGAAGGAACCAATTGGTTGTAAATGGGTGGTCATTATCAAGTATCATTCTGATTGTATTATTGAGAGGTTTAAGGCTCATTTGGTTGTTAAAGGATTTACTTAGATGTATGGTATTGAATCTTGGAGACTTTTGCCCTTGTGGCTAAAATGACTTTAGTTTGGGGTTTTGCTATCTCTATCTGTTACTTTTGATTGGCCTCTTCATCAATTTGATGTTAAAAATGCTTTCTTGATTGGAGACTTACATGAAGAGCTCTATCTGTCTTTACCTCCAGGGGTGTATGGGAATGAAATGCAAGGGAAAGTGTGTAAATTTAAGAAGTCTCTTCATGGCCTCAAACAATGTCCTAGAGCCCAGTTTGAGAGGTTCTAGGCTGCCTTTGTTACCCTTGGTTATACATAGACTCAGTCTGATCATACCCTATTTGTTAAGAGGAGAGATTCCTTTGTGACCCTTTTGATTGTTTATGTTAACGACATTATGGTTATTGGTGATAACACTCAGGAAGTGGTTAATCTCAAAAGGTTTCTTAACATTGAGTTTGAGATCAAAGATATTTCTTGGGAATTGAAGTTGCTCGTTCTAAGGATGGTATCTTAATTTCTCAGCGTCAATATGTCCTTGATCTACTTGCAGAAATTGGCAATCTGGGTGCTAAATCAGCTTCCACTCCTATAGACTTAAATCACAAGCTCTCAGCTACTAATGGTGAACTGTTGACTGATAGGGGAGTGTTCTAGAGATTGCTTGGGAAGTTGTTATATCTTTGCATGACTCGGTTAGATATTTCCTATGCCGTGAGTGTCATTAGTCAGTTCATGCATTCTCTTAGAGATACACATTTAGCAACTATAAAGGGACCCTAGGGAAGGGTATCTTGTTTGCTAAGCATGGACATATGAAGTTGGAAGTGTACACTGATGATGACTAGGCTAGATGTATTGATGATAGGAGATCCACTTCAGGTTATTGTGCTATGGTGGCATGGGATATTGTGTCATGGAGGAGTAAGAAGCAATCTGTAGTGGGTAGATCCTTGGGTGAAGTAGAGTACAAGGAATATTGTTTTAAACTTTTTATACAAGGACATAAAGTACAAAGAAGGGAATAGATCCTTAAGGGAATGAGAACCAACCCAAACATACTCCCAAAACTAGAGATGTGATTCAAACCAATAAAATCAGTAGAAGCAAAAGAAATTAGAGAAGAAGGAGACAACAAGTAGGAGGAAGATTGGAGAAGAATGGAGAAAGGAGGAGTTCGAATGTCTCGTCTTTCCCCTACTCTAATCTTTTATTAGACTTACCTAAGTTACATAAATTACAAGGAGGCCCTTAAGTAAGTGTCCACATCAGCACTAAACTTAGAAAGCACAAATAAGAGCTAAAGGCCCATATAGAAAAGGCCCAATAAGAAAACATAACATCAAAGAACTAATAAGAAAGATACTAATGGGCTAGGACCCATTCGGCCCAATCTCTCTACACTCCCCCTCAAGCTGAGCATAGATATCCATCATGCCCAGCTTGCTTATATAATGAACCAGCTTTCCTTAAGGAACACCTTTTATCAAAACATCAGCCAACTGTTCTTCAGAAGCAGCAAATGGTAGATAGACTTCTCCTGAGGTAACTCTCTCTTGTATAAAATGCCTGTCAACCTCAATGTGTTTAGTTCTGTCATGTTGAACAAGAATGTGTGCAATGTTGATAGCAGCCTGGTTGTCACAATATAACATCATTGGCTTCTCACAGTCTATACCCATTTCATCTAAAAGTGATATCAACCACAAAAGTTCAGAAATTCCATGTGCCATTGCCTTGTATTCTGCTTCAGCTGAAGATCTTGCCACTATAGACTGTTTCTTACTCCTCCATGATACAATGTTCCCTGCTACCATAGCACAGTAACCTGAAGTAGACCTCCTATCATCAATACATCTGGCCTAGTCAGCATTAGTGTATGCTTCCAGCTTCATGTGTCCATGCTTAGCAAACAAGATACCTTTCCCTGGAGTCCCTTTTAGATAGCACAGAACTTTCTCAACAGCTGCTAAATGTGTTTCTCTGGGAGAATGCAAAAATTGGTTGATTACACTAACTACATAGGAAATATTTGCCGAGTCATGCAAAGGTAAAGTAATTTCCCAACCAGTCTCTGGAACACCCCCTTATCAGGCAATAGTTCACCTTCAGTCGCTGACAACTTATGATTTAGGTCAATAGGAGTAGAAGCAAGTCGAGCCCCCAGTTTCCCAGTCTTTGCAAGGTGATCAAGAACATACTTCCGTTGAGAAATGAAGATACCATCCTTAGATTTGTCAACTTCAATTCCCAAGAAATATCTGAGTTCTCCCAAGTCTTTAATTTCAAGCTCACTGTTAAGAAAACTCTTGAGTTGAACAATTTCCTGAGTATCATTTCCTGTAACCACAATATCATCAACATAGACAATCAGGAGGGTCACTAAGGAATCTCTCCTCTTAACAAACAAAGTATGACCCGATTGAGTCTGTGTGTACCCAAAAGCAACAAGAGCAGCCCGAAATCTGTCAAACCAGGCTCTAGGAGACTACTTAAGGCCATAAAGAGACTTCTTCAGTTTATAGACCTTTCCTTGCATCTCCTTCCCGTACACCCCTGGAGGTAAATACATATAGACCTCTTCATTTAGGTCCCCATTCAAAAATGCATTCTTTACATCAAACTGATGAAGAGGCTAGTCAAAAGCAGTAGCTAAAGATAGTAAAACTCGAACTGAAGTCATCTTGGCTATTGGGGCAAAAGTTTCTAAGTAGTCAATACCATACATCTGAGTATATCCTTTAGCAACCAAGCGGGCCTTATATCTCTCAACAGTACCATTAAAATGATACTTAATAGTGAACACCGACTTACAGCCAACCGGTTCCTTTCCTTTAGGCAAATCCACAATTTCCTAGGTATTGTTCATATGCAAAGCATCTAGTTTAGTCATCATAGCATCTCTCCATTCTGGTTTGGACAGGACGTCTAGGACAAACCGGGGAGTTACATGTGTGGAAACAGAGGCAAGGAAGGAATAGTAGGAAGGGGGAAGGAGGTTGTAGGACAGGTGTTTGGAATTACAATGAGTTGTGCATTTCCGTTTGCCTTTGCAAAGGGCAATAGGGAGATCAAGGTCAGGGAAAGTATCCGAAGAATAGTAGGAAGGGGAAAGGATGTTGTAGGACAGGTGTTTGGAATTACATTGAGCTGTGCATTTCCGTTTGCCTTTGCGAAGGGCAATAGGGAGATCAAGGTCAAGGAAAGTTTCCGAAGTGGTAGAAGAGGGCTGACCTGTTATTTCAGTAGTGATGGAAGGAGCAAGAGGCACATCTGAAGGCGTGGAAACAACTTGCATGTCTCTGAGTCTTTGTCTCTGGTACCACCTCTGGATAATAGGATGGGAAGGAAAAGAAGGGGGTGAGTAGGTGGAGGGTGAGCAGGGATAGGTGACTCAACTGGAGAAGACTCTATAGAAGATTCAATGGGAATTAGAAGAGGTACAGATGGTGACAATGCAAACAACTCGTCTGAATGCTCCCCCTTAAGAGAAGTACCAAAGAAAGGGACTGACTCTGCAAATGTGACATCTCTAGAAACAAAGCGAGTGCCACAAACTGGATCAAAACAGCAGTACCCCTTCTGTGTGGAGGCATATCCCAAAAAGGCACACTTGTGGGCATTAGGCTCAAATTTATGTCTTTGATGACTATGCACATGGACATAGCAAGTGCATCCAAACACTCTGAGAGGAAGAGAACAACATTACTCCAAAATTTAACAGGAATATGGGAAGCAAAAAGAAGTCTCCTCGCAACCTCAACCACATGTTTGTTTTTCCTTTCCTCCACTCCATTTTGTTGAGTGTAGAAATAGGAACTCTGATGAATAGCTCCAAAGGTATCAAAGTAGGAGGAGGGACTCTTCTCAAAATATTCCTTTGCATTATCTGATCGGAATATTTTGATCCGAGTGTTAAACCGGGTAAGTATAAGTTGATGAAACTTTTGTACAATATTTGGTACTTCATCCCGGGATTTCAGAAGGTAAATCCATGTGTAACGAGAGAAATCATCAATGAAAAGAATGAAATATTTGTAGCCCCTCATAGTAGGTAAATGATATGGCCCCCACACATTAGAGTGCACAATATGGAAAGGAGAAACATATCTTTTATTACTCACTGAAAAAGATTGTCTACAATGTTTAGCAAGTTCACATGACTCATAATGAAGACTCGATAGGGATATGCCCTTAAACATTTCTGGAAACAAATGACTCAAAGCTGAAAAAGGCAAATGGCCAAGTCTAAAATGACATATAATGACTCTATTAATTAACTTTGATAAAACAGACTCCAAAGCAACTCCACTAGGTAATCCAGGACTTTGATCAGAGACATCCAGCAAGTATATCTCATTCGCTTCATGGCCACTCCCAATCGTCCTCTGAGACTTCAGGTCTTGAAAAACACAGTAAGTAGGAAAGAAGGTTATGCTGCAGTTCATTGATTTGGTTAAACTACTAACAGATAAAAGGTTAGTGCTAAGTTTGGGGACATGAAGGACAGAGGATAATACAAGTGAATTAGAGGCTTTTATATTCCCCTTGCCAGAGATGGGAGCAAGAGACCCATCGACAAGAGAAATCTTCTCTTTACCCGAGAGGAGCTGGTATGAACAAAAAAGGTTGGGTAGGCTAGTCATATGGTCTGATGCACCATAATCTATGATCCGAGGAATTCTATGATTACCTGAGACCGTAGCATGATTTGTAGAAGCACGGATACCTGAATGGGAAAAAGCGGATGTAGAGGGGGTGCCTGAGGAGGAAGATGCAACAGTAGACTCCAAGTGATTTATCAACTCTTAGAGTTGTTGTTCCGAAACCTCTCAGGAAGAAGATCTGGATGAAGCTTCCAAAAAGAATCCTTAGTATGTTTTAATATCTTGCAGTATTCGCATATCACTTCCTTTTTCTCATTCAACCCCTTTGGTTTTATTCCAGCATGTGCAAAATGTACTGGAGGAGGTGGGATCTGTAGCTGTACCTATCGCCTGCTCTCTTCACTGCTCACCATAGAGTATGCCTGTGCAAGTGACACATCATCCTTGGCCAAGATATCCTTCCTTTTATATCAAATTCAGGATTGAGTCCTGTAAGGAACTCAAACACCCTGTTTCTTTCCACAAATTTCCTGAAAGTTTCGGCATCTTTGGTGCTTTCCCTGCAAATGCTTCCATAACATCCAACTCCTGCCATAGTGACTTCAACATCGAATAATAGACAACCACACTCTTCTCCCCCTGTCTTAAATTTTTCACATCACTATTTAGTTTGTAGGCCATTGCAACATTTAATTTCTGAGAGTATGTTTCTATAACACTATCCCAAATCTCCTTGGATGAAGTCATCCACAGATAGTGTTGACTTATATAGGGATGTATAGAATTTACCAACCATCAAATAACTGTGTAGTTATCTTGCATCCATTTCTCATATGTAGGGTCAGACTCATCCGACATCGCCTTACTACCCGTTAGAAACCCTAGTTTACCTCTACTACAGACATGGATCTTAATAGATTGTGCCCACGCAAGGTAATTTGTTCCGTCAAGTTTAATTGTAGTCACTCCTGTCAAAAAGGAATATATGAGACCAACCCCCGACACCGGGATCTGCTTCACCTCACTTCCAGATTGCTCCATCAATCAAATGATAATAGAAAAACAATGTTTTTAACCTTTATAGACCTAACTAAGGTCAGCCAAGCACTCAAAAGCCCCAAAACTAGGGTTTCACCGTACCTGGCCTCCAGGGAGAAGGAGAGAAGAGGTAGCCAGTCAAACCAGAGCTATCCAAACTACTTCCAATTGTAGCCACCCACTTTTGGAGATAAAAAGGAACCCTCCAAGCCTTGAGCGCCACACCCAAACAGCCTCTTCAACCCGTAATTGGAAATTCTCTTGTTGGCTAGGGTTTTGGGAAAAAAATTTGCGGTCCCACTTTCTTGGCATTCTTCGACCAGATTCTGACTCTCCAAATCCTCTATCAACTAGGCAAACAAGATCTCTGAATAATTAGCAATTTATCTCTGTATACACCTTTCAATTGGAAAAAAAGGTGTATGGGAAAAAAAAGGGAAAAAAAGGAAAACGGAAGAGAGACCTGCTCTGATACCAAGATGTGATTCAAACCAATAAAATCAGTAGAGTACTTCAGAATAAAGCAAAATAAATCAGAGAAGAAAAAGGAGACAACAAGAAGGAGGAAGATTGGAAAACATAAATTACAAGGAGGCCCTTAACTAGGCATCCACATCAGCACTAAACTTAGAAAACATAAATAAGAGCTAAAGGCCCATAAAGAAAAGGTCCAATAAGAAAACATAACATGAAAGAACTAATAAGAAAGACACTAATGGGCTAGGGCCCATTTGGCCTAGTCTCTCTACAACTAGTCAACATCCCCAAAACATACATCAATACTTGATGGAAAATACCGTGAATAGCCTTCGAAGGTGAAGCAAGATTTTCCCGTTGAGTCACACCTACATCGCAACCGGAGTCGAACATACCATGACTGCTAGCTATAACCTTATGCCATAGTCTCTCTCTCTCTCTCTCTCCCCCCCAACCCCCCCCCACTAAAGGCCACGTCCAAATCTACTTACCTAACAATGCTAAGTTCTTTTTGTCTACATAACACACACTCACTCCTCCCTCTTGTATACTTTTAGGCCTCATTCGTTTTCATGTTTGTAACTTACCCATGTTTTTTTGATTTCTAGGATTCCTAGATAAGTAACAGAATAACATTTTTACCCATAAAAAGCTAATATAAAATTGGTAAAGTTGTCCCGTTATGCTTTAAAAGATTTCTCCCCAGGTGGGAAAGTTACTTACCCTTTCCCACCTGGGAGATGGGTAAGTTTTACCCAGGGACGTGGAGCTTATTTTACTGTGGGGCCCATTAGTAAATGCAACAAGAACATTGTAAAGTTGGTCAATGGGAAAAAAATACCCATCGACTAACTTTCTCAAGCTTATTTACTGGTAAAGGAATGGGGCCTTAGTCACTATCTCCCATCTAAGTGATCTTTTTTCACCTGCCCTGGTTCTCATAATAAATCCCTCGTTATTTTCTTAATCTTTCTAGCCTCCTTCTGTGGAATCCTAAACATAGATAATATATTGACAAATTTGCGAAGGTAGACTTGATCAAAGTGATTCCGCTTCCCATTAGATGTAACTCATCTTCCACATTGCTAGTCTCTTTGCACACCTTTCTAGGATTGGACTCCAAAATCTACTCTCCTTGGGATTCACAGATAACGGAAGGCCCAGATAGGTTAAAGGCCAACTAACAGATAATATATTGGTCCTTTTGTTTTTAGATGTGTTATTAAAGTTATGTTTGATTCTTATTGCAATTACCAAAAGCATCTCAGCATTCTTCTTTACAGGGCTACATAGACTAATAACAAGTATCTCAAAATTTTAGGTAAGTAAAGAATTAGAGGCTTCTCGAGAGGAGTGCAAGTGCTTAAGGAAAAAATTGATTCTTTTGGAGGAAAATCTAGAACAGGAGACCAAATGCAGGTTTGTCATATGTCTCTTTCATTTAGCAAACATCATCTCTGTTTTGATCAAATGTATTATCTTTTCTTTTACTTGATTAGGTAATATAAGACTACGGGATTGTTATACATTTTCTTTCCTTATTTCTGGTGAGCATATTAGTTTGATATACATTGCATGTCTGTCACTTCTGACAAACCACAAAATCACAAATTTTGCCTTGAACATGCATACAGATTTAACATATTCTTGGGGATAAACCAGAAAATTAGTTTTTTTTTTTCAAAATTTGAATATGTAAAAAAGAACTGATGTTTTTCTTTGATAAATGTTAAAAAGAACTGATGTTATTAGAGTTTTTTTTTTCCTCCTTGTGTTGTGTCTTGAGCCAATTTAGTTTGGCTTCATCTAGATTGCTAGATTCTTGGGGAATTCACTTATGCTTCTTTTTCTTTTTAATATTTAAAGAAAATTCCTTGGCCATAAAATAAAGATGGTACAACCAGGAAAATATGCATCATTAGTCCATACACATGATCAGCGGTTAAACACTTAAAGTTAGAATTGCTCAGTGAAATCCAAGTGAGCAATTTTAGAGAGGAGGAATGATCAAATTGTTTTATTGACAGAGAAAATATAAAATATTGTTCCTGGCATAGTTGTTGGCTTTTTGAAAGATAAAAGAGCCACAAGCTGATAGATTTTTATATTTCCTTACTATGTCACCAGAACCCTTCATGATATAGGAACTGTTGTTAGAGTAATTTCTGCTGTTAGTTCTAGGGTGCTGTCAGCATGTTTCTAGCATTTATTTATTGTTTTTTTTGAGTGTGCTACCAAGGGTATCTATGTACTTTTACCCTTATCTTTGATCATATTATTATAAATAGAAGACTGGGTGCCACCAGCCTAGATTTTTGGCTCCCAAACAGCCTTCTTCTCTTCTCATCTTCTCTCCTTTCTAGAAGAAAACATAGGTGATATGACTTTTTTCTCTCTGAATCACTCTCTTCTCACCCAGATTTTTGTTTTCTTGGACTGTAAAGAGAAAAAAATACCTAATTGGACTGGTCAGAGCAATCAGTTTGTGCTTTTTCTGGGTTCTTCCTTGGTCGTTAACCCCAAGGAAACCCCTTTTGGTGACAGCCGATGCTGTCAAGGCTGTTTTTTGGTGTGTCTACCTTCATGTAGGTGCTGTACAGGGGTTGTGTGATCCCCTTGTAACAGGCATGTGCTGTTTTCTCTTGGAGTTTGTGATTTGTGGGTTAATGCTGATTAGAACATGTGTTTGGACTGGTTAGTTGCTGTTAGTGGTGTTTCATTCTGGAGAGCAGATTAATTTGTGTTTTGCACCCTACTTGTGGTTGTGGGTGGTAGTAATTGGGTGGGGACATTTATTTTTGTGCATCAGTGGTTCTTTTTGGTTTGTAGAACCTGTTTACTAATTACTATGGCAACTAATGATTCTGCTTCATCTGGGTTACAACTAGTATGGGAGTTGAGATTATGATCTTCCTCATGCCAATTACCTCTTTAAATGGCCTAAACTACTTGGAGTGGGGTAACGGTGTAAAACTTTATGTTACAGCTAGGGGAAAGGTTGGATACATAAATGGGAGAGTGAAAGAACCTAAGAGTGGGACAACTGAACATGATAGGTGGGACTAGGAGAACAGTATGGTCTAAACTACCTGAAGACGAACTTTATGTGGGCAGAGATTGCTAGTGAGATATCAGAACAAGACAAAGCAACCTATTGTGATCAAAGACACTATGCCAAGATTTATCAGTTATAGGCTGAGTCCTCAACTTGTAAACGGGGTGACTGTTGTTTGTCAGCATATTATTGAGCCCTTACTATAGTTTGGAAGGAGTTTGGTTACTATCAGACTGTAGGGTGGAAACATGATCATGATGCCTAAGCTTATAAGAAGTTGGTCTCTTAGCAGTGGGTTTTTGCTTTCTTGTTGGGATTAAACCCTATGTATGAGCTTCTCAGAGTTCAGATTTTGGGAAGTAGTGAGTTGCCTTTAGTTCAAGAGGTGTATGCTCTAGTCCAGTCTAAGGAAAGTAGATGGAGTGTGATGGTTACAAGTCAGGGGGCTATAGCTGGTGGTAATAATATGGGAAAGAAGTGTGATGCCAAGAATGTTGATGATAATGACAAGTTGTGTGCTCACTGCCGGCGTATGCTGGGATCTCATTGGGAAGCTGAAGTGGGCTACAAAAAACCAAGAGTAGGGTAAGGTGCAAGGTCAAAAGAAGCATAATGCAGCAAATATGGCAGCTCAAGATACTCAGCCTGCAAGGGTGTCTACCGGTACTACTTGGGAACATTCCATTGGTTCTAACCCCAAGGAGGATATCATTAACTCCTTCCATAATCATCTGGAATCATATGGTAGGGCCTTGTGCCAGATGGACAGTTCAGTTACTATGACCCATTCTACTTCATTTGCATCTTCATTAGGTAATGCGGCCTTTGTGTTCCATGTCTCCACTACCACTGATTCCACTTGGATCATTGACTCAAGGGCCTTTAACCACATGAATGGTAAGCCAAATCTTTCCTAGTCTTACAACCTTTTGTCAGGGAGAGATAAAGTGAGGTTTATAGATGGATCATTCTTTTCCATTGTAGGCCAGGGGTCAATATCCCTTCCCCATGGCCTTAAACCTTAATAATGTGTTGCATGTACCTAAACTTCCTATCAATTTGCTTTCCATTAGTATTATCACAAACTCTTTAAATTATAGTATAACCTCTTTTCCTGGTTCACGTGTTTTTCAGGATCTAACTTCTAGGAAGACGGTTGGTAGAGGTAGCTTAGTAGATGGTCTCTATACCCTCAACAATGAGGTTGGTTTCTTGGTGTCATCTTCAGAGTTGCATGGTCAGTTGCGTCGATCAATATAAATATGCAGAAATAAAAAAAATTGTAGAAAAAGATGAAGAAAAGTAGAAGTTCTGTAAGAAGAAAGAGTAGAGAAAAGAATGAGAGAGCAATCAAATCTGGTCGCCCCCTCTCATTATTATTTATACTTGAAGTATAAAATGTGTACAAATACAAGTATGCCCTTATATGGCAGCTGACCACAAAAAAATAAAGAACTTAAAAGAGGCACTCCAAAACACTCCAAACGGTCCCAACAAGTATGCTGTGGGCCCCACTACCTTTCTAAACAAATAAGCAACAGAGTTAACTCATAAATCTACACAAAAAGTCTCAACACTCTCCCTTAAGCTGGGAGTAAATGTAACACATTCCCAACTTGCGTAGGTCATGTTCAAGCTAGTTCTTTGCAACCCCTTTGGTGAAGATATCAACCAACTGTAACTTTGAGGAGACATACATATGGCAGGCAAACTTCTCCGGCTGTCACCCTTTCTTTTATGAAGTGCCTGTCAACTTCAATGTGCTTTGACCTGTCATGTTGAGATAGTCTGGAGTTGACCAGTTTGCTATGGTTAGTATAGTCAAACCTAAGCCAAATGGAGACAGGGGCAGTAGTGAGATCAGGAGGGAGGATAAGGACTTGGTGTGTGACTATTGCAAGAAGCCTAAGCATACTAGAGACACTTGTTGGAAGCTCCATCCACATCTCATACTAGCTTGGGTCAAGAACAAGAAGGGAAATGCAAATGTGGTAGTTACTGGAGACTCTCTAGGACCTCTTACTCAAGCCAATTTGGAGTCCATTGCAATGGCAACAACCAAAACTGAATTGGAAAAGTTTGGATTGCTTATGAGTAAGAAGGATTCAATTGGTTCTAGTTTTTCAAGTGGCCAGTAGAGTCTAGACGCTAATCATACTACTTCCTTTGCTCCTACTCTCCTCTCTAGACACAAATGCATAAGCTTGAGAAAGACTCACACTCTCTTTGGAAAGGATGTATTGGCTAGCAATATCAAATTCTGGGTTTAGTCTAGCCAAGTGCTCAAAGTCCCTATTCTTCTCTACCAACTTCCGATAGGTTTCTACATCCTTTGTACTATCCCAAACCACAACTTCTAAGTGATCTGTCTCCTGCCAATGGAGAAATACATAGCAAGAGGCCTATCTTCCTGTTTTGTATTAATCACCTAATTCCTTAATTGATAGGCTCTAGCTATATTCTATTTCTAGGAATTGGTTTTAGTCACTCCATCCCAAATTTCCTTTGTTATATTTGCCCACAAAAAATTCTTACCAATATGTGCTAACATTGAATTATACAACCAAGACATCACCATGTAATTCTCCTGTACCCATCGAGGGGAATCTTTATCTGCCTATCAGGTTTTTTTCATCCCTAGTAAGATAATTTAGTTTCCCATGAGCTCCAATAGCCATCTTGGCTGATTGTGCCCATTCTAAATAGTTTGTACCATCTAACTTAACTGTGGTAATAATCCCAAGTCCAAAAGATTCTTTGGACCTTGCTCCACAGTTTACTTAGTCCTCCACCCAGTCCCATGTCACTGGTTGAACTTTGCTCAGTGCTCCAGCCCTCCATAATTCTCAGGATAGTTTAGAAAAACAACTATAGGTGAGAAAGAATGGATTTATCTCCTTCAGAGGCCTTAAACACCCTTCTAGTACTTAGAAACCTCCTTAAACACACTCACCATGCAGTCGGCTGATCTATGGCTGCATGATGGGAGCACAGAAAAAGCTCAAATCCTGCTCTGATACCAAGTAGAAATCTATAGAGAGAAGAAGAAGAGAAAGAGTAGAGAAAAGAATGAGAGAGCAATCAAATCTGGCTGCCCCCTCTCATTATTATTTATACTCAAAGTAAAAAATGTTTACAAAGACAAATATGCCCTTATATGGTGGTTGAACACAAAAACTCAATAAAGAACTTAAAAAAGGCACTCCAAAACACTCCAAAGGGTCCCAACAAGTATGTTGTGGTCCCCACTACCTTTCTAAACATATAATCAACAAAATTAACTCATAAATCTACAAAAAAATCCTCTGCACAATCCAATAAGAGACAAGTCTTTTTTTTTTTTGGTATCATAATTGTCTAGGTCATGTGTCCTTTGAAATATTAAAGTATTTGTTTCCTTTTTTATTTAAGTCATGTTTAGTGTCAGATTTCTAGTGTGAAACATGTTAATTGAGCAATGTAGAAAAAATTTTCATTCAAGTAATAAAAGATCAAATTTCCCTTTTCACATTGTGTATTATGATGTCTAGGGGCCTACTACTATTACTTCAGGGGGTGGGTATAAGTATTTTATCACACTAATTGATGACTTTTCCTATTATACATGGGTATTTCCGGTATGTACTAGAGACAAAGTTCCAAATATTGTAAGGGACTTCCAGAGGATTCACACAATTTCATGTTGAGATCCATATTTTTCAATCAGACAATGCAAAAGAATATTTCCATGGCAAGCTCATTGGAGTTCTTGCTTTCCATGGATCACTTCATAGGAGCTGATGTGCGAGAGCACCACAACAAAATAGTGTTGCAGAAAGAAATAATAGACACTTTCTTGAAGTAGCATGAGGGTGGATGTTACATATGAATGTGCAGAAACATTTTTGGATAGATGTTGTACTTGCTGCTGCATATGTCATCAATCACATGCCCTGCATAATATTGAACAACAAGGCCCCTTATCAGTTATTGTTCCCTTAGTCTCCTTTATTTTCCATCCCTATGAGTGTTTGGTTGTTGTGCCTTTGTCCACGATTTGTCTCCTTCTCATGGTAAGTTGGACCCTCGGTTTATTCCATGTATCTTCCTTGGGTATGCCTCCTCTCAAAAGGGTTATCGGTGTTTTGATCTCATTGGTCAAGTATTTTGTCTCTATGGATGTTTCCTTTTTCGAGTTTGAACCATTCTACTTTGCTTCTTCTCAAAGGGAGAGTAGTATGGAGGAGAAGTAGGTTTTTCATGTCTCTCTTCCTTCTATTCTGGATCTTGCTCCTTTTCGTGTCTTCCTGTGTAAGCATTGTAGATATAAACAGTGTTCTAAAGATGTGGAGCTATCTGATATTGAGCTACTGACACCGTCAGACTCCCAGGAGGTATGTCTAAATGAGTCAGGTACCCCTGTTCCTATTGATTCGCTTGTTCCCATTTTGGTTGTGGATGACCTTGACATCTTGATTGCTTAAAGAAAGGGAGTTAGGCCATGCACTACAAAATTCCTCATTACCCACTATGTATCCTATGATCATATTTCTCCCTCTTACCATGCTTTCATATTTATCGATGATAGTATTCCCATACCCAAAAATGTGGCAAATTCTTTGATTCACCCTGAACGGACAGATGCTTTGAAGGAGGAGATTAATGCCCTCCGTAAGAATCACACTTGGGAGTTGGTGTATCTTCTAATAGGTAAAGGCCTAGTGGGGTGTAAATCGGTGTTTACAGTGAAAGATAAGGTGGATGGGACAATAGAGAGGTACAAAGCAAGGCTGGTAGCAAAGGGTTACACTCAACTCTATGGTGTTGATTATGATTAGATGTTTGCCCCATTAGCAAAGATAAATTCAATTTGGGTCCTTTTACCATTGGTTGCAAATCTTGATTGGGAACTGCACCAACTTGATGTAAAAAATGCCATCTTAAATAGTGATCTAGAAGAGGAGGTGTATATGGTTCGGCCATCATTTCTCTGTGCCAAAGGAAGTGAAAATAATGTGTGTAAGTTAAGAAAGTCTCTGTATGGCTTAAAACAATCTCCCAAAACATGGTTCAGTACGTTTCATGACAGTTCAGCAAGTAGGGTTTAAACAATGTCAATTTGATCACACTTTCTTTGTTAAGAGGTGTCAGGAACAGGTTGCAGTACTGATACTATATGTGGATGACATCATCATTATAGGGAATTGAAGCTTTGAGAGAGAAAAGTTGAAGGAATTCTTAGCTTCCCAATTTGAGGCGAAAGATCTAGGTCCTCTAAAGTGCTTCCTTAGGATTGAGGTTGCCCGCCCAGGAAGGGGTATCTTCATCTCTCAAAGGAAGTGCAACCTTGATCTGTTACAAGACACAAGCAAGCTAGGTGCAAAGCCAGTGGACACCCCTATGGTTGTTTATCATAAACTGGGTGATTGTGATGGTGAATCTCTAGAGGATGTGAAACTGTTTCAGAGACTAGTGGGAAGATTACTTTACTTGTCTATGACACGCCTAAACATTGCTTATCTAGTTGGAGTTCTAAGGCAGTTCATACATTCCCTTAAGATATCACATATGGAGGCTGTAGAAAGAATTTTCAGGTATTTAAAGAAATATCCAGGGATTGGTTTGCTATTTAGTAAGCATAGCCATCTGAAAGTGGAAATCTATCATAGATGCCAATTGGGCAGGTGCTGTGGATGACAGAAAATCTTTGAGTGGGTACTGTACATTTGTTGTTGTAAGGTCTAGTGCCAAGCTCTAGTACTTTGGTTGAAGAATCTACTATGGGAGCTTGGATTCACTATTAACAACACTATGTCCCTTTATTGTTATAATAGGCAGACATAAACATTACTACTAACCTTGTCTTTCATGACAGGACAAAGTACATTGAAGTGGACAAGCACTTCATAAGAGAGAAACTGGAAAAAGGTGAAATATGTATTCCTTATGTCAACTCCAAGGAGCAGTTGGCATGTTTGCACAAAAGGACTTCCGTACTTGCAGCACAATGAGCTATGTGACAAGTTGGGCATGATAGACATATTCAGCCCAACTTGAGGGGGAGTGTTGTTAGAGTTATTTCTGTTGTTAGTTCTAGGGTGTTATCAGCATGTTTCTAGCATTTCTTTATCGTTTTTTATTATTCCGTACTTGCAGCACAATGAGCTATGTGACAAGTTGGGCATGATAGACATATTCAGCCCAACTTGAGGGGGAGTGTTGTTAGAGTTATTTCTGCTGTTAGTTCTAGGGTGTTATCAGCATGTTTCTAGCATTTCTTTATCGTTTTTTATTAGAGTCTGCTGCCAGGGGTATATATGTACTTGTTGAAGTTCGGCCTGCCCTAGAAGTCTGTTTGTCTGTTAGCAGTCAAGTAAAGCAAGCAAGCAAGAAGAAGGAAGAAAGAGGAAGAAAGAGAGAAAAGGTCTGGTTCGAAAATTGGGAAAAAAATCAACCCAACTTTCGGCCAGACCTGTTATTATATTATTAATGTGATAGGAAAAGACATCAGTGCCCTTATTTAAGTAAGAGTCACTCGAACTAACATAATAGAACAACTCAGCAATCTCAACAGGTACAAAGACCGAAATACCCCTTCACTAACACTCCCCCTCAAGCTGGTGAGTATACATCATATAATCCCAGCTTGTTACATATGTAGTCCACTCTCCCCCAACTCAAACCTTTTGTAAACAAGTCTGCCCATTGGTTTCACGTATTAACATATGCAGTCTCTATTACTCCATTCAGCCCCTTCTCTCTCACAAAATGACAGTCAACTTCAATGTGCTTGGTTCTTTCATGAAACACTGGATTAGAAGAGATATGAATTGCAGCCTGATTGTCACAGTAGAGCTTCATTGGAGTACTAATGTCATACCCTATCTCCTGTAGAAGGTTCCTTAGCCACACTAATTCACAAGCAGTATGTGCCATAGCCCTATATTCTACTTCTACACTGCTTCTTGCCACAACTGTTTGCTTCTTACTTTTCCACGTCACCAGGTTACCCCTAGAAAAGTGCAATAGCCTGTGGTAGATTGCCTATCAGACATAGAACCGGCCTAGTCAGCACCGGTGTATCCTTCTATTTCTAGTTTTCCGCCACTTTTCTATAGCAAACCACGACCAGGAGCTCCTTTCAAATACCTCACATTCCTTAGCACTGCATTCCAATGAGGGACCAAAGGTTTCTACATGAACTGACTCACCACGCTAACCGCAAATGAAATATCTAGCCGAGTAATGGTTAGATAGTTTAGTTTGCCTACAAGTCGTCGGTATCTGCCAGGCTCTTCAAATACTTCACCCATATCACTACTCAACCTCGTATTTGTTTCCATAGGTGTCTCAGTTGGTTTCGTACCTAACAAACCTGTTTCTTCCAGCAAATCAAGTACATATTTCCTCTGGCACAGATTAATACCGTGCTTAGATCTTGCTACCTCTATGCCCAAGAAGTACTTCAATTTGCCAAGGTCCTTTGTCTGAAAGTGTTCCTGAAGAAAGGCCTTCAACCTGTCAATGCCCATTTTATCATTCCCAGTAACAACGATATCATCTATATACACCACTAGTAGTATTTTTCCTGCCGGAGAGTCATGACTGAAGACAGAATGATCAATTTGGCACTGTTTCATACCAAACTTCTTGACCACCTCACTGAACCTACCAAACCATGCTCGAGGGGACTGTTTAAGTCCATATATAGCCTTCTTAAGTCTGCATACCTTACCATCTTCCCCCTGAGCAACAAACCCTGGTGGTTGCTCCATGTAGACCTCCTCGAGAAAATCACCATGCAAAAATGCATTTTTGATATCCAACTGATATAGGGGCCAATCATACATAGCTGCAAGAGAGATGATAACGCGAACTGACCCTATCTTAGCAACCGGGGAGAAAGTCTCTGTGTAGTCAATACCATAGGTTTGGGAGTACCCTTATGCTACCAATCGCGCCTTCAGGCGCTCAACACGACCATCAGGCAAGTACTTAACTGTATAAACCCACTTACAACCGACAACTTGTTTCCCAAGAGGAAGAGCGGTGAGGTCCCAAGTGTGATTATGATGGAGAGCAGAGAGCTCGTCTTCCATAGCACGGCACCACTCTGGAGAAGTAAGGGCTTCCTGGACATCCTTAGGGACAACCACCGAGGATAACAAAGAGATGAACTGGCGATAGGAGACGGAAAGGTGAGTAAGGGAAACATGATTGGAAATAGGATGAAGGGTACAAGTGCGTTTACCTTTCCGTAAGGCAATAGGAAGATCAAAGTCGGAGGCTGGTGGTAGGTCTGGAGCTGGATCTGTTGACGGTGATGAAGCCGGAGGAGTTGCAGCCGATACACGTGGGCGATGTGTATACACGTGACGGATAGGTGGACGGTCAACGGACGGTGGCATTGGAGGCAAGGACGTAGGCACGACTGGAACAAGAGGAAGAGGATCAACCACAGGAAGGGGAAGAGGAGGAGGTGATGTGGAGGAAGAAGCATCACCGGACCCCACGAAGAACGGAGTAGACTCAAAGAAGGTAACATCAGCACATACCAAGGAACGACAAGAACTGGGATGGTAACACTTGTACCCTTTCTGAGTCCGGGAATAGCCAAGGAATATGCACTTAAGAGATCGTGCATCTAACTTGTTGTTCCCAAGACCCAGATTATGGACGAAGCAAACACACCCAAATACCCGAGGAGAAAGCGGAAACGGAGACATGGTGGGAAACAAGACATTAAATGGAGAATGACCATCAAGGATAGATGTGGGCATCCGATTAATTAAGAAACAAGAGGTGAGCATTGCATCACTCCAAAAGGGTTTGGGAACATTCATGTGGTGCATGAGGGAGCGTGTCGTTTCTAAAAGATGTCGGTTCTTTCTCTCAGCCACCCCATTTTGTTGTGGGGTGTAAGTACATGAAGTTTGGTGTATAATGCCATGTTGGTCAAAGTATTCTTGAAAAGATGAAGACAAATATTCACGGCCATTATCAGAACGGAAAATTTTAATGTGAACGCCAAATTGATTGCGAATCTCAGCATAAAATTTCTGGAAGATGGTAAATAATTCACTTCTTTCCTTCATTAATTAGAGCCACGTCATCCTTGAAAAATCATCAACCAAAATAACAAAATATCTGTATCCATTATATGACATCACTTTACAAGGACCCCAAACATCTGAGTGAATTAAAGAAAAAGGACTCAATGCACGATTATCAACCCTAGAACTAAAGGGAACACGATGGTGTTTCCCAAATTGACACGACTCACAATCTAGAACAGAAAGTTGACTCAATGAAGGGACCAAAGACTTTAACACTTGCAGCGAAGGATGACCAAATCTACAATGCCACTGGAGAGGAGAGATAGATGACTGAAGGGTTGTTGACATTTTTCCACCACCATCAAGATAATACAGTCCACCGGCTTCATGCCCTCCACCAATCTTCATCCCTGTCTTGAGATCCTGAAAAACACACATAGAGGGGTAAAATGTAATGGAGCATTTAAGTGACTTGGTCAGCTTACTAACAAACATAAGATTAAATGGAAGCTTAGGTACATACAAAACTGAGGATAGGGATACCGGGTCTAGGTCAACATTACCAACATCACAAATAGATGATGTGGAGCCATTAGCAAGTGTAACAGATTGTGATGTTGAGTAATGAGTGAGAGAAGAAAACACACTTGGAGTTCCCGTCATGTGATCGGAGGCTTTAAAGTCAATAATCCAGGGGTTGGGTGTGGATGCCAAACAAGCCATACCTGAGTGTGCAAAAGTAGTTGTGTTCTGCTGCGACATGGATTGAACAAATCTTTCATACTCATCACGAGGAACACTCACCATCTCCTTGCCTGGACCATCTGAAGAGGTAGGAGGCATCTGATCAGCTGAACGGTTCTCCTGTCTAAAACTGGAATTGGTGTCACTAGTCATGGCATGATTGGCCCAGGTCGAGGGTGGACCATGCAAGTCATAGCAGTAATTAATAGTATGTCCATCCAAACTACAATGAGTACACCTTCGTGGACCCGAGCCACGTCCTCTACCATGAGCTCCCCCTGAATCTCTGCCTCCAGTACGACCACCACCACGGGTATGTGTAGATCCACCACTACCACTCCGGCCATATACTGAGCCACTACTGCCACCACGGATAGACTGGGCTCCTCGAGCCCCACCTCTAACACCTCGACCTCTCGACACTGCAAATGCTAATCTATCTGAGACATTAGAGTTTTTCATAGATCCAATGGAAGTCCTCCAAAGTCGAGCAAACACCTCCTCTAAGGATGGAAGGGCTGATCCTCCTAGTATCTGGGCTCGTACTGGTTCATACTCGGATTTCAGTCCCACCAGAAACCGAGTCACATCAAGCTGCTCCCTCTGTTGTTGTTGAATCTTGACATCAGGAGTGAGAGGGTGATAGACATTCAACTCATTACAGATGTTTCTCATACTGGCATAGTACTCCTTAAGACTCTGATTGCCCTGTTGCAGATTGAAGTATTCCTGATACAGTTGATATACCCTGGTTGTATTGTCCTGACCAGAATACAATTTCTTAGCATGATCCCACACCTCTTTGGTCGTGTCAAGAAACATGAAGTTCACACTAATTCTGGGTTCCA
Source organism: Nelumbo lutea (assembly GCF_056320005.1). Classification (NCBI taxonomy): domain Eukaryota; kingdom Viridiplantae; phylum Streptophyta; class Magnoliopsida; order Proteales; family Nelumbonaceae; genus Nelumbo; species Nelumbo lutea. The sequence goes on from NC_142690.1 coordinate 13,504,853, forward strand.
TACTGTTCCATAACCACGTGATGATCTGTGCATCTTCTTGTTCCCAGTCTCCGTACTCATGAGAAGCAGTGGAGGGTTTCTCTTCTCTTATGTGCTTCACCTTCTTCTTTGCCTTCAGGAAAACCTCTATAGACTTAGCCCAAGGGACATAATTCTCCCCATTCAGTTTAATGGAGGTTATTTGGACATTCAGGTAGTCCGTAGATATCATCACATTAGGTTTACTATCACTGTTATCTCCCATTGCTGAATTCTTTTATCACCGAATTCTGCACACTACACACTGCACACTGATACTTCACCGAATTCTGCACACTGATTTCAGCAATAATAAGTGCTGAAAGTTGCACTTGTTACACCACAGATCCTACTCTACAGCTACCTGAAGTTTCACCACTATGTGAACACCACTGCTCTTCGAATCACACTCAAACCAGCATAAACCCTAGCACACTACAATCTGAAACCCCTCCATACGATCTGTAGCATCTCTCTTATGTGCTTCATAACAGAAATTATGCATAAAAGAAACTCCTTACCTCATCGCCTGAAGGACAACCACACGAAGAAAGAAAACACCCACTGCACCACACGTACCAGCCCTACATTAATTAGGGGAGGGCTTAGAAAACACAGCAATCGACCACACACGACACAACCGGAGGCATAGACACCTCCAAGGGAAGAGGGCGATCACTCCTTTTCAGCCCTTTTCCCAATCTCAAATCGACGGCTGAGAAATCAAAGAAAAAAAAAAACCTAGGTCGAATGCGCAGAAGACAGAATTCTAGGCAAGTCCGATTTGTTTAATTTGGCTCTGATACCATGTTGAAGTTCGGCCTGCCCTAGAAGTCTGTTTGTCTGTTAGCAGTCAAGTAAAGCAAGCAAGTAAGAAGAAGGAAGAAAGAGGAAGAAAGAGAGAAAAGGTCTGGTTCGAAAATTGGGAAAAAAATTAACCCTACTTTCGGCCAGACCTGTTATTATATTATTAATGTGATAGGAAAAGACATCAGTGCCCTTATTTAAGTAAGAGGCACTCGAACTAACATAATAGAACAACTCAGCAATCTCAACAGGTACAAAGACCGTAATACCCCTTCACTAACAGTACTTTTACCCTTATGTTTGATAATATTATTATAAATAGAAGACTGGGCACCACCTGCCTAGATTTTTGGCTCCCAAACAGCCTTCTTCTCTTCTCCTTCTTTTCTCCTCTCTTCTCTCTTTTCTAGAAGAAAACAGGAACACTAACAATCTAGATTGGGATCATATTGTGCATGTCCTGTATTGCATCTTAACAATCAATCCCTTTTAGAATATGGTAGATTTAATTAAATTACATATACTCTGACGTGTGAATCATTTCAAAGTTATGTAGGAAACCCAGAAAATATGATCCATGATTCCCAATTAATTTTGAGGTTCCAATCCATAACATACACTACTAGTCTGGTTTTCTGTATTAAGTTTTGGTGTATAACGGCTAAATGCATTGTATACTCTTTTACTGTTTATCTTTACCTTCCACTGAAGTTTATGTAACCCAATAGATATCCCTTGGTTCTGTCATTGGGTATCTTTTGGCACGCTGTGAAATTCAAAGAAAATTGGTTGAAACATTCTAAAGTATGAAAACCAACAGAAATTTATGGCAACTGATATTCATAGAAGGTCACTGACCTTGTTTTTGTTGGCAACCTGAAAAATGAATATGGGTGAACTGAAATTTACTGTTTGGCACTGATAAATCTTATCTGCATCCAACGGCATTAATGGACATTGGTGCTTCTATTGAGCACAAATAATTTATAAAATCTTATTTTATCTCGGTTGGGTGTTGGTTGTTGTTAAGTGTGTTGATATCCTATAGGGGCATTCATGTCACTTCCTCTACTGTTATGTTTAAATAATGTTGTAATTTCTGTCCCCACACTAGCTAGGGGCAGTAACAGTCGTTGTACCTAGTTAATAGAAGTCTATAAAAATCATCTGACTGCTGAGAGTTGCATCATTTTCTCATCATTTGTTTCTTTCATATTTTCTCTTCTTTCCACTCTTTTTTCTACCTGCTTCATACAGCTATTAATTATCATTACAGTTGTCAATTTATGTATATTTTGATAGTGCTCTTATGGAGACCGCACAATTTTTTCTCATTGCTTATAATGGTTAATTTCCTAGATATGATTTTTCTTATATGTTGTATTATATTTCACTTTTGTAGCATGGAGAAGTCTTCAGAGATTGATCAGCTAAGAAATGATCTGAAAATATTTGAAATTGAGAGTAAAAGATGCCAAGATGTAAGTCCCTTCTTTACCTTATATTTATTTTAGTTTATTGTTTCATTAAAGAGATCCCTCAAAGCAAAACATAAAAGAGGGCAGGGGCCAGGACTACCATAATATTACAGATTACACCACAAAATTATCATCCCCTGTCAGCATTTACCAATGATTACAAAAAATGCATATATTTAAACCCATCAGATTCTTTAATGATGGATGCCCATCTAATAAGGCATCTCTCTACCTTTTCACACACCATTTCCACCAGATGGCTCATGTTTACAAAGGCTCTGCCATTTCTTTTACTCCACAAACACCAACAGATGGCTCCTGGTGCCATGTTCCATAAGCTGGTACACCTTTTACTGAGATTCTTCACACACCTTGAAGTGGTCAAGCATTTAATGCCTGGTAGAGGAACCTAGGTTGTGTGGAACAGCCTCAAGCTCTGAACCCAAGCTTTGTATGTGAACTCGCAATGAACGAGAAGATGCTTTATTGATTCCTCAGACACTCCACAGAGATAGCACCAATTGATTATTTACATTCTTCCTGGCCTTAGATTGTCAATAGTGAAAATCCTGCCCTTGATAGCTGCCATCTATAAAAAGGAGACCTTGGATGGGATTTTCAATTTCCAAATCCATCTCCAAGGAACCACTTACTTTTCCCGAAAAGAGAGGTGAGAAAATATGCCAGTCATTCACGTTTCTTCTCAGCCTGGGAATCCATACTATTTGTTTACCAGTGGCTTCATAATAATTTCTCACCTTAGCATCCTTGTCTAGAGACAAATCAAAGATGCTTGGATAAGCAAGGCATAATGGCCTGCTGCCACACCAATGATTCCTCCAGAAACTGATATTTTCTCCATTGCCCAGGTTAAGTGAAATGAGATGGAAGAGACAATCCCTATCTTTCAAAATAACTTTCCATAAACTGCAGCCATAGGGATCTTGAACCTGATTAGTGTCCTAGCAAAGGCCTGCCTCATCATTTTTATTGCTTAATGCGAACACCACCTTGATTATCCAAGCACACCTCTTTCCATGCTGTTAGTTGAAATTTCTTCTCTTATGTCTTGCCTTCCCACAAAATCTCATTTAAGCTTCTCTAGAGATTGCAAGACTGAGTTCGTGGGTGAAATAATGAAAGAAAATGCGTTTGCAGATTTGATAATGCACTTTGAATGAGGGTAATCTTTGCGCTTTTGGATAGGTAACCCTTCTTCCAACCAGCCAATTTATGTTTCATCCTTTAAAAAATAGGAAGCCATATTTCTTGGGATTGGTAGTTTGCACCCAAAGGTAATCCTGAGAACTTAGAAGGAAGCATACCTGTATGACATCCCAATGTGGCAGCAAGCTCTTCAATGTCCAGCATCTCTCCTAGTGGTAACAGTTCACTTCTCTGCAAGTTGGTCTTCAATTCTGATGCTGCTTCAAAGCACATTAGTAACCATAAGAACATTAGGTCTTGATGGCTGGGCTCAGTAAAGATGAGTGAATTGTCCACAAATTACACTAGAGTGACTGGCTGGCTGCCCTTTGAAACCTTGAAACCTGTAATGTAGCCTCCTGCCCTTATAACACTTGCAGACTGAGAGTTTAAGCAACAATTATGAATAAAAATGGGGATAAAGGGTCCCCCTGGTGCAATCCTCTTTCGCCTGGAAATAGCCCTTGGGAACTCCATTGATCATGATGGGAAGCATGAATGTAGATATTAGATAAGCAGTTTCACATATCACATCTGGAACCTTTTGTCTTGTTCTTGAATCTATATATTTGTTGGAAACGAGGCATCCATCTAGAATTTATCAACCATTCATGAAGGTAGGGTTGCAACTCGGGTGGGCCCAGCCTGAGCCGAGTCAGCCCGAAATTTTACATGGGGTGGACTTGGATTTTTGGTCCTCAGGCTAGGCTCAGGCCCAAGAATTTGAGCTTTTTTATTTTTCGGGATGGGCCTGGACCCAGCCCTTACATAGCCTGAACCCAGCCCAAATCCGGTCCAAATATACACCATAGTTGTCAAGGCGATGCCTATGTGGACGCCTAGGTGACGAGGCATCCTTGGAGGCTCACCTCGCCTAATCGCCAAGCAGTTTTGTACTTTCTATTATAAAATACTTTTTTATTCTTTATTTTTCAAGATTATAATTATAAAATAGACATTATTAAACTAAAATATTCATTTTGTGTGCTTATATACTAATTTCTTTTTATTATTTTCTTATTTCTTAGGTTTAATCAACACAAACATTGCTAAATGCTGTATTGAACCCTCAAAGACTTCAAAACCTGAACCAATTAGTAAGGTAGAACTTAAAATTTTGTCTAATCAAAACATTATCATACCTTTTCTCTTCTACTTTTTCTTCCATATCTTTCATACCTTCTACTTTTCCTTTTCTTTTCCCATAACAAAAATAAGGGTTCAGCCCCTATACCTTTTCAATTTTCTTCTTTCTTTTTCTTTTCTATACTTTAACATGAACTTTATATTTTTCTTATGAAAATTATGAATAATTATTAAGGAAATATGGTTATGGTAGTTGGTACCTAGGTAACTACCCTAGGACCTATGCTTTTTACATAAAAAAATCCATTGCCTAGGCAACTGGGCGACCCCCTGTCGCCTAGCCTCGCCTTGGTGCCTTGAAAACTATGCTATACACATTCATACATATATATATGTAAAGACATTTGTATACATATTTACCTATATACATATATATTTGCATACATATTTAGATATATAAATACATTTACATTTTTGCACAAATGCATACATACATGTATAATTTTAGAGCTGGTTCATTGACCAACCTGAGCCTGGCCCGGGCTTGAGCCCTACCCAAGTGCATCATTACAGTCTGGTCTGGGCTTGGGTTGGGAAGATTGGGCTTGACCTCGGGCTCAGTCCGGACTCGGTCCTTAAGCCCAAAATTTAGGGTTGGGCCTGGGTTGACCATAAACCTAGTCCGACCTGTCCGACTTGCACCCCTACATGAAGGCACCTCGGGATGGCAAAATTATTTAGCCCAGGACCTTTCTCAACCTGCTTGACAACATTTTGGATATCACCTTGTAAATGCTGCAAATCAGACTGATTGGCCTGAACTCCTTGATGTCCATTGCCCCTTGAATTTGTGGGGTTAAACAGATGAAGGTAGCATTAGCCTCCAGAAATTAGAGTTGAGTGTTCATGCAAGTATCTCATCACTTTATCGTCTTTCAAAAAAGCTCAAAAGCTTTTATAGAATGCTAATGAAAAATCATCAGGTCCCAGCAACTAATCCCTATCTATCTCGTTGAGGGCTTGTTGGACCTTGGCTTCTTCAAAAGGTAATTTCCTCAGTTGAGATGGGATGCTATCAAAGAAGGTCTAGCATAAATGGGTGTTAACATTAGAAACTTATGCCTCTCTTTTTTTCATATCTAAAGTTTGAGTTGTTTTAAGGTGTTAAACCAGTTGGTTTATTTATTCCATTTCATTTTTTTTAATTTTTTTGTCTCATTAGTTATTCTCTTTGTTTAAGTAAATTATTTTAGTGGTTCCAAGTTTAGTTATTTGGTAAGAAGGGAGAACAGTGCTGAAAGAAGAAGATTAGGGGGCATATACTTATAGGTTGTGTGGTCCATTCTTTTCATAATATGAGAGCAGATTACAATAATTAATGAAATGAAAAGTCTGTCCATAAGTGTGGGTGGCAGCAAATAAAGACAATAGACTACTAATAAAACAAAGAATAACTAAGCCCATTAAGAGCCTTGCTCATGCAACAGCAACATACTAATAACTAGAGCCCATATTCTTTGACTTTATATAGACCAGTAGTTCCATCTAACTTCAACTTTACCAAAAAGATGCACTTTCTAGATAATGGATGTACTGAGAGGGTGTGGCACTAGATTCCATAATCGTTGTTCAGAAACACTTAAAGATTGCATTCCTGGCTTAATTCCAATTTGAACTACTACAAGCTTGCTAGTAAGTAGAAGGTATTTCAATATTATCAAGTATCAATACTCCCTGATTCTTTCTACCCAAAAGAAAAAAATACTCCCTGATTCTTATACTTACTTGTATCAACCTATTTCAAAAATTTATACTGCCTAATAATATTAAACTTTGAATATCTGCATCTTTGTTTTGAGGAGAGAAAAAGAAAGAAAGAAAAACAGGAAAGAAATAATAGATTTATAAAGAGGCTCTTTTTTTTTCTATTCTCTATCTCTCTAATTAAATAAGACAAACCCCATGCTTGTTTTTTTCTATTTTACTTTCCATCTTGAATATTTGTCATATAAAGTTTATAACCTTATTTAGCTGCTAATTGATATGAAATTGCTCTATTAAATACTCATTATAGTAGTATTATTTTTGAAAATAATGAAATTAATATATGTAAAAGAATTTTATCTTTTAGATGTGATGATTTTCCACATTTTTAGTGGAAATTTAATGTTCTTAATAAAGAGAATTGCTATTATTTCAATTAATATTCACGTTGAATGGTATATAAAACTAGGGAACTAGCCAAAAGTTAGTTTGTTATATTATAAAATTTTTATTGCCTTGGTGACTTGGCAACTAGGCACCCCAATGTCGCCCAGAATCACCTAGATGCCTTGAAAATTATGTTCCCCTGTTTCTTTAGAAGGAGATTCCTGATATACCTTAATTGCACCTTGCACTGTCTTGAATTATGTGGCTGCTTGGTCTGTATTCCAGTAAGATGTTTTCCTTCTTCTTGCAGTAGACACAAAAGTTTCACCTTTTACCTTTAGATGCCTGATGTCCATACTCCTTTCACTCAATGCATTGGACATGAGAAAGATCCTTAGGAGATCTTTTTTTACTTTACTCTGACTAGCCAAAACACAGTCTTTCCTTTTAAAGCTGCTTGTGTAGTGATCCGGTTTCTTAAAAGAACTATCCAAGTATCACATCCATATCTGGTATAGTTCCTCAATTAAGGACATGCACGCATCAGTTATAGTGTGGACACAGTTTCACAAGGAATTACATTATGGAATCACGTAATACTTATCATGTATAGCATTCATTGTCTTGACACAAAAATCAGCAATGGTTGTACCTAAATTATGGTTTTTTGTTCTGACCACTGTTAAGTGTGAGAAGTTAGGTTTCTTGTTCAACTTGAGAAGCACTACTCAGAAAATGTTTTCCACTGATTCTTTGTCCTAGATGTGGCTTACTTGTATTTGTAATAAATAAAAGGGCTAAGGCTAATATTCATCCATATTACTGACACACCACTAACAAGCTTAAGCTCAGTGAAAACATTATAACTCATACTCATGAAACCTTGAGCATGACCCAAAGAACATGATCATCTGATTAAACTCTAGTGGCATTAAGTAACATTAACAAATTACCCTAAAACAGAAAAAATACTACAAATTCAAAACAATAAAAAAAATCCAGAATACTCTAAGTTGATTCTAGAATTATCTTAGTAGAAAAGTTTAGAAGATCTGCTTTGATATAAAACCTGTGTAAGAAAGAGAAAAAGAAAGAGAAGAGAAGGTTTATGCAGAGAAGAAAAGAGGAGAGAAATTGAAAAGAATGGGAGAAGCCAAAAATAGGTCTGGCTGCGTCTTTCACTAGCTTATATACACAAATAAAAACTGAATACAAAGACAAGTATGCCCTTAGTAAGTCAGCTACTTGTAAAATCTAAATAAATACTCTTAACTAAAGCATAAACTAATGGGCCTTGGGCCCAATAACTCCCTAACTATGCTATGTAAATAAAAACAAGTGATATCAGCCCAAAACTCAACAATCTTCATGTCATCAACATGTTTAGTTCTCTAGCCCACATCAGCCCTAACATCCCACCCACCTTATGTTGGTGGATTATTGGAAGAGTTGAAAGACGTCTTATGGAAAACTTACAAGACTCCTTGACAAACCTGTATTGAAAACGGACTATCTTGTTTGGGAAGAGGATTATAAGGAGATAATGAAGACCTGTATGATAAGCTCATTAAGGAGAAGGTGGTGTGTCTCATGAAGTTGTAGGAAACGTTTGGAGGTTTCCTAGTACAAGTGTCCATTTTCTCAATGCCCTTGGTGAGATCCTTGCAGTGATCAAATTGGAGAGACAAATTAATGCATGGCATGTTGTTAAAGGATGGAAGATTGTGCGTATTTGTTTTTGGATTATCTAAGGAATTAGTATATGCAAGTACTGTCTTATAAATATCTAGCTATTAATTGGGGGAATGCTATATTCATAAAAAATGGTTGTGTCCAAATCAGCACTACAAGAAAAAAATGCACTTTTCTTTTTTTAATATTTAAATGTTGTTACTATGCTTATTATAAGGTTCCAAGCCCTTCTTTTGAGCTGCTTTAATCTTTTTTGTTTTTTTTTTTTTTTTTGAATTGCAAATTATCGCTTTGCAGGATCTTAAAAACCAGATTTTCAGTATGATGAAAGAAAGAGATAAATTGTTGGCTCAAGATGAGCAGCAGCAGGCACTTAAAATTGAGATGGAAACCTTGAAGAAAAATTATGATGACATGGTAAGATGATTGGAATTAACCTGCAACTTTTGTGGTCCTTCTAAAATCTTTTAAAATGATTACAACTTTTTTCTGTCATTTTATACAGTTATTTCAGGCCAGAGTTGACATGGAGGAACTCTCTAAGAGATATTCTACCTTGGAAACTAGGTTTCAGAATGTAAGATTTTTTTCTTTTTAAATTTTTAGGGATAATTCATTAACAAATTGTGAAATTGCAACTCTATTGGAAGATGTGCTAGAAGTCAAAAGATCTTGCCGTGAGTCTCTAGAAAGGTCATTACCCAATGTTGGTCCCTGCTATCTGGGGTCACTTTAGTAGATCTTAGGCACTTGCATTTGAACCATCTGAGCATGAGCAAACTCTGATAGGTGGTGATTTTTCATTTCAGCCACACCATTCTAGTTAGGTGTTTTAACACATTATGGTTGATGTTTCATCCTGTATGCATCGAGGAACTCATCAAATAACTGGGATCTATATTCAGCAACATCATGACATTGTAATACATAGTATAATTGGGTTGTCTTTGCACTTAAAGTAAGATTTAAATATGGAAAACGATTCAAAGTAATCTTTAATTAAATATATTCATGTTATTCAAGACTTATCATCTACAAATAGTAACAAATATCAAAATCCCAACCTAGAGGTAACACATACAGGGCCACAAAAATCAGAATGATGCTAGGGTGTCCCACACATAGGAAAGGCACATGATACTATTTACTAAATTGACAAGCTTTACTCTCAAGAAACTTAAGAGATGGGGAGAAGGGACTTTGATCTCCAAATTTTTTAATGACAGATGTCCGAGACTATTGTAGTGTTCATGTGGAGAATGACACTAGGATGAAAACTAAAATGTTGCAATGCCCAAACTACCATCATTATTGTGCTCATAATGCCAACCAATTGGTTTCATCCTTAGATACTAAAAGACATAGAAAAGAGAGAAAAAGTGTAGTAGAATAGTTTAGAGATTTGGTTAATTTTCTAAGAGTCAAAGTTAAAAGGAAATTGTGGGACATTTTACACAGGTAAAAGGATAAACTAGAAGTAGGTTTAATAGGCTCCAACCTTGTACTTCTCTCACTATCACAAGTGTTGAGTGATCTGATATACTAGTATTACTAGATCTAGACAAAAGCTCTAGTCTATAAAAGGCATCTGAAAGGGAAGGCAATTATAAACTTCCCAAACAGGTTATTGTTCAGATTTGAGCTCAAAAATATTTTTGCCACATAAATTCACCCTTTGTTTTGTCATTATCCTCAAATCGAAGGGGATTGGATGGTAAATATTCAATTCCTCACACAGTCCCTTCAACTTTGAATAGTACTTTTCAAGAGTCTGGATCTCCTGCCCACAAACTCTACTCACGTCTACCCACATAACATCGCAGCCACACATGGAGAACATCTCATCCTCCTACATGGTATTCATTATGCAGGGGGAGATGTTCCCAATTCACGGGGGTAGTGTGTTGTGGGTAGACATGGGCAGAGTTCTCGTGGGCAGGAGATCCGGAGTCGCTTTTCATTACTCATCAAATATCTCCCTATTATGTACCAAAGAACTTTTGAAATATTTGATATATTTGAGTACTATTGCCTGACCTTAAATATATCTTTTTCATATGGTTTTATTACTCATTTTTCTAAAAAGATCAAATCAAACTACTGCTTATTTTGGTTCCATACTATTCCACAACCATTTTTAATTTGTGCATCCTCTTTCTATTCAAAATAGTTGCACATACTAGGATGGGGCTCATCTTTGATAGGATATCTAGATTTCTCTTTCTCTATCAAGAATACTTCAACTGACTTAGTCCATCAAGCATAGTTATTTCCATTAAATTTGGTGAAGTCATCTGAATTGAGAAAAATCAAACAACAGCATTGCCAGGGTCTTCACATCCATGGCATGAATGGATTTTACCTGTAGGAAAATTTGTGTGTATGAAAATAAGTATAAGAAGGGTTTTATATTGCTGGACTTTGTGCCTGATAGAATGGTTAGTCTGGTTTCAGACCACCTGCTACTAACATGAGTTGCTATTATAAGGTGGGGGTGGATCAATTAGGGGTTTGAATATCTATTCCATTCATATGTATATTGGAATAACTTATTTGGATTTCACTGTGTTTATGTAACATTTCTTCCATAACATGTTGGACCTTAGGAGAATGCAAACAACATTATGAATGCAAAACTTAGAATGAGGCTCCGCAACACACAAGCAATGCTAGATGCATTTCGTGGAAGATACAAGGAGTCAGTAGATGAGATGATTTTCATGGACAAGAAATTCCATGAGGCATCTGAGAAACTGAAAGAACAGTTGGGATCGTATGGTCGTGAGGTCTTGGAGCTCAAGAAGCAACTTTCTGCAGTAAAGCATCAATGTTGATAAGGTACTCAAAGGGGATCCTCAACACTGTATTGAATTTCTTGTGGGCTTAGAGGCTTTTTTTTTTCTCTTTCTGTTTTCATTCCTATGTCCTACTTATATAATAAAATCTTATTTCTCCAATCCTTTCATGTGTACCATTTTTGTCATATCCACATGTTTATATCTGTTATGTGCATTTAAAAGTTGTTTCTTGTTCAACCATAAAAGAATTGGCAGTAGACTGAGCATCAGTATATACAATGGAACATAAAGATGCCATTAGGTCTCTGATCTTTGTACTGCATAGATAGGTCTTGGCTTTTCGGACTTGCCTTATTCATGTAGGTGCTTATTCAAAAGAAACAAGGTGGATCAATCACCTCAAACCCAAAGGCTAGTTTCAAATGATTTGTGCATTTGCAGTAATAGACTTGGGGAATTTGGTTGTTAGAAACTAGTTACATTTAGATATAAGCCTCTCAAAGGCTAGTCAAGTATTTTATTACCACAATTGGTCAAATGCCTTAAGAAGAGTATATCAAGATACACTTGGGATTGAAGACCAAGAGACAACTCAATGTGACCATTTCTGGTACCTTGGTTCAATAATTCATAATAAAGGCAAGATTGAGGAGGATACTACCCAAAGAATTAGAGCAGAATAGGCAAAATGGAGGGGTGCACCTGGACTTTTTGTGATGGGCGAATACCACTTAGATTAAAAGGAAAAATCTTTAAGACAGTTGTAAGGCCAGTTATGTTGTATGCAACAGTGTTAGGCAGTCAACAAACATGTCCACAAAATGAATGTGACAGAAATGCAAATGCGAAGATGGATGAATGGAAAAACTAGATAGGATTAAGATTGAAGTTATCTGTAGGAACCTAGGAGTAGCACCAATGGGTGATAAAATGAGAGTAGACTAAGATAGTTTGGGCATGTGCATAGAACACCAACTATGCCACTTAGAAGTGATTTGTTACACATTGAAGGGACTACAGGATAGACCAAAAAGGACATGGGTGGAAGTACTAAGAACTGATTTAAACTAACAATTTTACAGTGGATATGGCTTTAAATAAAACAGATTGGTGAAATATGATTCATGTAGCTGACCCCATATAGTTGGGATAAGGCATGGATAATGATGATTGGAGCTGTAACCTTTCATTTATTATTAGTATTGCAATATAGGCCTCAAAGAAACTAGGTAGATCACTCGCCTCAAAGTCTCAAACCTCAGGGCTAGTTTCAGATGATTTGTATGGGACATTATATTGTTAGAAACTTGTTACGTTTAAATATGTCTTTCGAAGTCTGAAAGACAAGTCAGATTTTATTTCCATGTTTGGAGCTGCAACTTTTTTCATTCATTATTAGTATTGCATCATAGGTCATTGGATTGAGGACCTGTGGGAAAGGTTAATAGTGATATTGATTGTTCAGAAGGCCTCAAAATTTTCGACTTGATTGGTTGATGGAAAGACCAAAGTATCAGAAATGCAAACAGTATCTGAAAGGTAATTTTAAGTGATATGCTTTGGATACACATGATAGAAAGATTAGGATATATATGGATACACTAGTAAAACTCAAATAGATCCCTAAAAAATACATGAATAATGCTAAATCTAGGTTTAGAAAAGTATAAGTAAAGTATATAAAACCAAGGTTCAAAGTATCAAGAATCTTGATATGGAAATGTGTATTGAGAGCATGGTTCACAATATAGACAATATTTGACAATATATCCTCAAAATATCCCCATTTGTTAGGTGACGGTACAAAATCTCCTAGAAATCTATTTTTCCAAAGGTTCGACTTTGATATGGAAAAGATATGATATCCAAAAAACAACTGAAAAAACAAACTGGAATTGCATTTTTTCTAATGATCTCTTGACATTTAATTAACTAACTCTATGTTTCTAGAAAACTTTCCTATTTCTTTAGATTTTTCCAAATATCTAAGCAAAATTAGTGAAATATCTCAAAATTCTCCAACTCTACATGATGAAATGTTCATCAATATCAAAATTATGAACCAATTGAGATTTTGGTAAATCAGAACTGTTTTTTTTTTAAATTTTTTTACTTAATTTGTCAATGTTGTTCTCAAATCATCAATAAAGAACCGATGCCACATCATCGTATAACAGATTTAGGAGTTAAATATGAGAATTAATGAGATTATAGGAGTTAATATAGGAAGAGAGTTAGTGGGAACTTTGAATTTTGAATTTGAACGGAAAAAAGTCAATTAAAAAGAGCATTTCAACATGATTTAATCATAGTATTGGTTTATATCAGCTAACAAATGGAATATTATAATGCATAGGCTTCAAAACCGGTAGGTATCAAATTGATAGGACCTGATACATTATGAAGTTTTGATCCTTGGTTGAATGGTAGAAGCCTTATGTTACATTTTCTTTGATTTGGTGCAATATTATTAAAGGGATGATTAGTTATACAAGTGGATAGGGATGGATCTGAATTTAGCTGAGTTGAGTTGAATATCTGGTTATTCAAACATGAGGCTTGATCTCGGCTTGAGCTTGAGTTTGTCTCAACTCAAAAGCTTGTATTTTTGAGTGGCTCGGCTTTAGTTTGATAATGAGCCTAGCTGCACAAAAAAACAAAAATTTATACATATAAAAAATTATGTTATTATATATAAAAATTAAAAATAGTATATATAATATAAGCTCGATTAGGCTTGTGACCATTACAAGCCGAGTTTCAATAGGCTCAAGCTTGGTTCAATTAGTAAATGAGCCTACATATTGAATCTGAGTTTGGTTTTAAGCTTTGTTTAAACCAAGCTGAATCGAGTTTTTAATGAGTCGAGTTTGAATAACTCATGAAAAGCATGATTTGTATGTAGAGACTTTGTAACTTGATGTATCTTATTAGTACAGTCCCTATTGTATATTACTTATACATCTTATTCTTCTTTTCTCTTTCAGCCCTATATGGGCATTCTTATAATTTGTATATATCTTTTAATATATAAAAGACTCTTTGAGGTGGGGGCCAATTCATTTCTTGACACCTCTAAGATTATTCTTGTTTTTTTCTCTATTCATCCAAGAGTGTTGACATGGTATCAGAGCAAGTTGCTCTCAAATCTATTTTCTCTCTCTTGAACCTCACTAGAAGTAGGAATCATGTCGTTTTAGGGCTGTTTTGATCAACCCTTTTCTGTTCAGTCTTCTTTGCGCAACCAATAGGAGAGGTTTCATTAGATCTCTCTTGGGAGACATTGGTTCGAGGTCAAACTTTAGATCTGGTGTCGTCTAGACCTTATCTATTCTCCCTACAAACATCTGATTTGGTGAAGTTTTCGAAGTAGTTTTGATCTTCTTGGGGTGGCAACACTGTACAGTTTCCTTTTTTGGACTACAACAACTTTGGACTTCAGATTTGGTGTCGCTTAGAACTGATATATTCTACCTACAAACAACATCTGATTTGGTGAAGTTTTCGAAGGAGTTTTGATCTTCTTCTTGGGGCGGCAACACCGTACAGTTCCTTTTTTGGACTTCAGGCCTTCTACATCAGCTTGCGATTTGAGTTTTTCTCTCTAGATTGAAGGGTTCTCTCAAACTCTTCTTATCTCTACACTTAGTTTATAGTTTGGAGATTTTTAAGGACTATTTCGATCAGCACAAGATACCTCCTTGTTCTTGAAGAAGACACTTTATGTGTTGGTAAATCACAGTTTTCTCTCAATTTGATGAACTCGATCAACCTATAACCCTACATATGGTGCCGTCCTAGGGTTTTCTTGCTTCCCATTTATTTGATTTAGACTTCAAATTCATATTTGAAAGGTTTTAGACTCGACAGTCTTAAAAACTTGCCTTTTTTGGATTGTCTTCTTGAGTTCTTGATTGCTGAATTTGGTTGTCTCTGATATCTTTGTGCCTGGACTGTTGTTTTTTGTTGAAATGACCTCCGATAGAGACGATATTATTCCTACAAAATTGGAAGGATCTACCTATGGAATTGACACTACTATTGTAGCACACGGGAGTAAGAAATCTACTACTGGTGGTGATTCTTTTTTTAAAGGTGATTCTCTAGCATCTATGGTTGAGGAAAACATTCAACAATTGGTAACATTTGTTATTTCTGCTCTTTTTGCTATTGGCTTACCTGGTGAGTTTTTCGGTTATTGTGCTTCTCCTTCTCATATTTGGATCATTGACTCTTGAGCTACTAACCACATGACAAGAGCCTACCCTAACCAACCAAGTAACCTTATTGAAACCCATCATAAACATATTGTTACTGTTAATGGTGAAAAGTTAAACATTGGTAGTAGTGATCTGTCTCTTGAGCTTTCACCGACTACATCTTTCCCTCTTACCAAGATCCTTCTTGTTCCTAATCTCACTACAAATTTGATTTCTATTGGTCAATTAGTTGATGAAGGTAACAGTCTCATCTCTCAGGATGGATGTTTGATTCAGGACCAAAACACCGGGAAGGTGAAAGGGAAGGAGCGTAGGTTGGGCCGTCTGTTTGCATTGGAGTTCGAGAAGTCTCAAACAGCAGCATCATTAACTTATTTTGGTTCCTCCACTTATAGTTCTTTTATGAGTCATAGAAATAATGTTTGGGTCATTTATATGCTAAAAATTAAAATTTTTGTTTGATACATTTGATACATCTTGTGTTTCTTGTTGCTTAAGTAAAAGTCGTACCTTACCATTTCCTCACATATCTGAGCATGCTACCTCCCCCTTCAAGCTTATACATAGTGATGTCTAGACTGCATCTATCACTTCTCGGCTTAGATACAAATATTTGGTGTTGTTTATTGATGATTGTACCTGGTACACATGGATATACTTTCTTTGCCACAAGTTTGATGTGTTCTTAACATTTAAGTTGTTTCATGCTATGGTATGAGTTCGATTTCAATCACAAGTGTGCATTCTCCGTTTGGATTCAAGGGGAGAATACACTGATGGAGATATTTTATCCTATTTGAAGAATCATTGAGTTCAAGTGCAACGAAGTTGTCTAGATACTCCTCAACAGCATGGTGTGGTCGAGCATAAGAATTGACATATCCTTAGTGTTGTGAGGACATTATTGCAGGAGTCTCATACTCCACCTTTTTGGGTAGAGGCAGCCAGTATAGCTATTGTTTTTTTTTATCAATAATAGAAAACTTTCATTAATTTATAAGACAATCAAGATACAACGGTGGGGGAGGTAAACCCTCTTACCACCCCCAACAATAATTACATAGTAGCCCAAAACAAATGATTTCTTCCCACCCCCTGTTTGGCCAAAGTACCTACAAATGAATTAGCACATCTTTTAACCCACTAAACCCACACATCCATTCCTTGGGTTAGCCACTTGAACTGCCTTTTTTCATTAGTGTAAGTCCATAACCTGTTGCTTGCCTTCTCTACCCAACCAATTACCACTTGCGAATCACCTTCAATAATCAACTTTTTTATATTCAACTCCTTAGCCCTTTTCACCCCCTCCAGGAGAGCTTGAATCTCTGCTCTCAAAGAGTCTCCAAATCCAATTGGTCCAGAAAAAAGAGCTATCATTGAACCTATCTCTGTTCTGTACACACCACCAATCCTTGATGGCCCTGGGTTTCCTTTACTGCTCTCATCAAAGTTGAGTTTGATAAAGCCTTCCATTAGAGGGATCCACATCAGACGTATATTCAGTTTACTGGGAGCTGAGACAACTATCTCTTGCCAATTATTCATGATGGTCTCTATTGAAACATCCTCAAAGATATTCATTGTTTTTACCCATTGTGTTACCCTTGATGAAATTACTTCTATAATTGTGTCCCTACTTCTTTCTCTTTCAATGAATATCCTTTGGTTCCTTTCCTCCCAAATCATCCAACAAACTACTGCCTTATTGCACCTCCACAAGATTTTTCCCCTCTTTTTTATTCGGCAATCAACTGCATAGGTGAAGAGGCTACGAATGCACAATGGAGGAGTCCACCTGCAACCAAATAAAGAGAGAAACCACACCCAAATAGAAGAAATAAAAGGGCAAGATATAAGTAAATGAGAACAAAACTCACCATTAGCTTTACCAAGGGTACACCAATGCAGGGATAAGCACCAAAAAGGCTTATTTCTTTGAAGAATATCACAGGTATTAATTCTTTCCAAAGTTATTTCCCAACAGAGTGCTCCAACCCTAGGTGGGAGTAGTCTTCCCCACACTTCTTTAGAGGGGAAGGGAGAGGCAGGGGCAACAGAAGACTAGGCAAGGGCACTAAAAAAGGAGGCACAACTGAAAGAACCAGAAGAAGAGAGGGTCCAAATTTGGGAATCCCCTTTAATCGGATCTAAAGAAACCTTTTGGAGAACCTGAATCAAGGACCACACCAAGTCCATCTCAGAATCTATAAGCCTCGTCTGAAGCCCAAATCCCAATTAATCTGAAGTCCTCACCCAACGGAAGACACTAAAGAAGAGGCATTTAAGTTTTTGTATCTAGAAAGGGAGAAAAGGGAAGGAAATTGATCTTTAAGAGGTGTCTCCCTTTCAGAAATTGTTTGGTCGTTCTCCAGATTTATCTATGCTTTATGTTTTTAGATGTATGTGCTTTGTTCATATTCCCTCTCGTGAACGCTCTAAATTGTCTACACAGTCAGCCACATGTGCCTTTGTGGGTTATAGTCCTGATCACAAAGGATTTCTTTGTTATGATCCCTCTATTCGTCGCATTCGTATATTATGTAATGTTTTTTCCTTGAGCACATTTCCTTTTTGTTGGAATTGCTAGACTATTTGCACCGTCTGTTTCTATTTGCCAAACTTTGATTCATAGGATGCTCCACCTCTTTCTGCTGAGAAGGACCTTCTCGTCTTGTCTCACAAGCAGTTATGTGATCCAGCCCCTGCGCGTATGACTCTCCTTCCTCCCAGTTCAGATCATCATCTTACCATTGCTCCTGTAAGTGATACATCTACTTCAGACACTTCATACTTCTGTTCTTCTTCGTCGTTCTACTCGTATATCTAGACCTCTTGACCGTTATGGTTTTCTTTAAACCAAAGCTCTTTGTCTGTTGTCCTATCCTCCATAGGTGTTCCTCGCTCCTACCAGGAAGCTAATAGTATCCCTCATTGGAAGGAAGCCATCGATGCAGAGATTCATGCTTTACATGAGAATGACACTTAGGACCTTGTGCCTGCTCCTCTAGATGCATCCATTGTTGGGAGTCGTTGGGTTTACAACACAAAGATGAAATCTGATGGATCTCTTTATTGATACAAGGCATGTTTAGTTGCCCAGGGATATAGTTAGGAGTATGGTATCGACTATGAAGAAACCTTTGCTTCTGTTGCAAAGATCACCACAATCCGTGTTCTTTTAGTAATGTTTGTCACTTAGTTTTGGACCATATGCCAGCTTTATGTGAAGAATGCCTCTCTTCATTGTCAGTTGAAGGAGACGGTCTACATGAAGCCTCCTCCTGGATACTGTAGTGATCATTCTTTAGTATGTCACCTCAAAAAATCTCTATATGGTCTAAAACAAGCTCCTCGGGCATAGCTTGAATGCTTTCGCGATGTTGTAGTTGTTGCTGGATATAGCCAAAGTTCTTCTGATCACTCTCTTTGTTAGGCGATAGCCTCAGGGTATTACCATTCTCCTACTATATGTTGATGACATGTTGTTGAATGGGAATGATGCTGGGGGCATTCGTGAATTGAAATTATTACTTCATAATTCCTTTCACATGAAGGACTTGGGCCCTCTCACCTATTTTCTGAGACTGGAAGTACATTGTAGTGATCGAGGGTATTTTGTTTGTTAGTAGAAGTATGCTTTTGACCTTGTTAAATTTATTGGTCTTAATGATGAAAAGCATGTTGATGCACCTATGGAGCTAAATCTTAAGCTATCTAAATCTGAAGGTCTATTACTTTCTGATGTTGCCTTGTATCGCTAACTTGTGGGATCCCTTATTTATTTCACTATGACTCGAATTAATATTTCTCATGTTGTTTAAGTTGTTAGTCAATTTGTTTATGCTCCTCGTTTGCCTCATATGACTGTTGTTCATTGCATCATTCAATATGTTAGAAGCACAACTTCTCAGGGACCACTCTTCTCCTCTTCTCCAATTCAGTTAAGAGCATATGCTGATGCGGATTGGGCTGATTGTCCAGACAATCATAGGTCCAGTTCTGGGTGGTGTGTTTTTGTGGGTGATTCACTCATCTTTTGGAAGTGTAAGAAACAACAAACAGTCTCCAAGTCTTCCACTGAAGCAAAGTATAGTGCAATGTCTTCGATTTGTAGTGAGATTGTTTCGTTATGATCTCTCTTTATGGATCTTGGCATTCATCTTCCTACTCCTATTCCTCTTTCTATGTAGGCAATACGAGTGCTATCAAGATTGCATCTAACCCTGTCTTCCATGAGAGGACCAAGCACATCGAGGTGGACTGCCACTTTATTCGAGATCTTTTCACAACTGGGTTTATATCACTTCCTCATGTAACCTCAGACATGTAGATTGTTGATATTTTCACCAAAGCTATGACTAGAGTTTGATATCTCTTTCTTATAGACAATCTGATGCTTATGTCTAGGCATCAGTTTGAGGGGGAGTGTGGAGATTCTGTAACTTGATGTATCTTATTAGTATATTCCTTGTTGTATATTATTTATACATCTTATTCTTCTTTTCTCTTTTAGCCTTATATGGGCATTATTGTAATTGTATATATCTTTTAATATATAAAAGACTCTTTGAGGTGGGGGTCAATTCATTTCTTGATACTTGTAAGATTATTCTTGTTCTTTTCTCTATTCGACCAAGAGTGTTGACATTGTATTCACTCCTAGTCAATTAATTAATCAGCTTAGGGTCAAACGACTGCATCACTAACTAGGATGACTAAGCATTAACTAAGTCAATTAGGCTCAGTTTGGAAGGAGTACAAATATGTACAGTGCAAATGCATACAAAATAATACAAAATATAAGGTTTTACACTCTACATATTTGCATTTGTACTCCTTCCAAACTGAGCATTAGTTAATTAACGACTAGTCTCCTAATCAACAACAAATTTCTTTTAAAGATTAATTTGTTTGTTTTTTTTTTGTATATCAAATTTTGTATTTTGTTATATTCGTGCCATTACTTTAACTATTTGTGATGGAACATGATTTTCTAATAGTATATAAAATAGATTAAATGTATAAAATAAAAGAAGCCAATGGAATCCTTTCAAGTTTTCTTTCCAATCAGTGTGTGCCAAATGGAGTTGTCACGAAGGCCATATCAAATAGTCTAGTTTGCATTCCTTCTTTGCTATGTTGTAATTCTATTTGTTATAAGAAGAATAGAATAGAATTAATGACCTCATAAGTCATAACTTTTCTATGTAAAAAATAAATTAATTAATAAATAAAATAAAGATCGAAAGAGGATTCTATTTATAGGCTTTGGAAGCCCTTATAAGTTATAACCAAGGTTTTAAATTTCGTAACGTATCGGCCGTATCGGAAGAGTTCCAATACACAGAACATGTCTAATTAAATGGTTTTGTATTTTTTCGTCCGTATCGGCCGATACAATCCGAAACAATCCGAAACGTTTAAATTTAATGTCATTAAATGTTATTTTAAGTCAAATAACTTGTTAAAAATCACAAACCAAAGGTAAAAAGTTTTGAACCCAAGTCATTTGCTTGCAACACTAATTAATTAACCATTATGCCAATCTCAATTACTTATTAAAACAACATGTTTTTTTTATACTTGAAGTAATCTTTCTTGCCTTGGTGGATGTTTCCCAATAAATGCTATAAATTTGATTATTAATATTTATATAATAATAAGATGGATACAAGTTAAATTTATTTATTAAAAATTAAGGAATATATTAACTTGTATACATAATAAATATCACCTAAACTTATATATAATAAATATTAACTAATAAATGACTTCAGAAAATATTAACTAATAAATATTAGTATGTATACACATACATTTTAGTTCTTCTATTATTTTTCAATGGTTACTAATTATATTCGAATACTTCATATAAATCATTAAAGAATGATTTTTTATGTTTAAATAAATTAGTTATAATCACATAAAACTCATTTTTATTATTGTTCGTATTTTTTAAAGATTTTTTGAATTTTCTAGTGTATCCATGCGTGTCTTGATTTTTCGTCCGTATCTATACGTTTTCAAAGCATATCTTGATATGTCTCTTAAAATGACCTTTTTGATACACCTTGCATTTTCGATACTTTGAACCTTGGTTATAACCCATGAGTCTCTTGCTTCATAACATGGATCTTTTCAAAAAAATTTGACAGAGTGATGGGTCAAATTGGCGTGGAGTGTTTGATTAGACAAAAATGTTGGCCCAACTGGTTAAACCATCAAACCATTTGACCTGTGTTCAGCAGGCCATGGGTTATATATTAAATCTCATTTTCTATTTTTTTCAATATTTTTAACCATTTATATCATTGAGAACAATAATTCCCATTTTTTATTTTTTAAACGTATTTTTAAACAATAATTCACATTTTATTATAATAATAATAATAATAATTATTATTATTATTATTATTATTATTATTATTTGTTTAATATGAAAAATATATGATAGTAGACATGCAATTTTTTGTATTTTATCTATTTTCTTCTGAAAAGGAAAATATTGTAAAGCAGTTGTGTAAGACTATGTTGTAACGAAAGTGTTTGGAAGTTGAAAAATAGCACGCCCAAAAAATTAGTATAGCAAAAATGCATAGGCTTGGATTTTAATACTCTAAATGTGCAAATTTGATGGGAGAATTGTTTTGCATATCAAGAATTTCTGTTGATGGAAAACTATTATTGTATTTTATTTTTTTGTTTGAAAAATTAACAGAAATCTTGTTACATTACATATTAAGTTTGAAAACATGGAAATCCTCTAACCCCTTTTATTATGCATATCATTGACCCTAAAAACTGATATATTGCAATATTTTGAACCTCCGGTGAAATTAGAAAGGATCGGTTTGGAAATGAAATCATACGAAGGAACCTTAAGTAACTTCAATAGTGATAAAATAAGAATAAGTGGGTGGTTTGGTCACGAAAAAAGAAGACCTTCTATGCACTTGTTTGAAGAAATGATCTGTTACAGGTTTTTGAGGTTAGAAGAGATAGAGGTAGACAAAAAGGGCTTGGTAGAAGTAAGAAATGACTCATGGACCCATAGTTCGAAATCTTTGCTTTTTCTGAGGTGAAAACATAAATGAATGTCAACAGATTGAGAACTTGGGGTCCATTTGGTTATCCGAAATAAACTTCTGGAATTGGAATTAGAATTGTACATTTTGATTCCAATAGTTTGGTTGATCGGAATGGGATTCCCATTTCTATTCTAGGTGGAATGGGACTATGCGGGAATGGTCATTCAGCCCCCTTATAAATGTGATTCCCATTCTTATTTGATTCAAATCCTGACCGTGAATCAGACACTTAATGCCTACTTTTCTAACAATGCTTACCACTTGAGACCTAGCATTTTGAGGATGGAACTTATCATGGTTTTACCCAGAAAAAAGGAAAAAAAGAAAAAAAAAAGAAAAAAGAAAACTAAGAAAAACTAGTATAATGACTACACTATGGGAATGAACTGTGACGACAAAACCCCTCTGCTACTTGTATTGGCATGTTTTCTACTCTAAGTGATGCTGAGATCTTTCACAAATCGTATGAAAGAACATTCATTCACATTACAGGCTAGGACTCAAAAAACTAGGAGCCTCAAATGAAAGTTGCTTTTAACGATCAGGACGTATTAATTGTCAGATTAGTGTTAGGTAGATGCCAATTCGACATAAGGGGCTCTAAATCAAAATTCAAAAGAAAAAAAAAAAATCCATGGTTATGCTAATTGCATATTTAGTTAAATTCAAAGAGTAAGTGAATGTGCATCGAGTTAGATTTAGATTTAATATATTCAGTTATTATTTGATTAATAGTTACAGGGTAAATTACTTTATACTTCCGTAGCTTTGGCCATAATACAAGGTTTTGCACCCTACTTATAAATATTTGTACTCTTCCCAAACTAAGCCTAAGCAACAGAAAGTATAATCATCTGCTTATAAAATGACCCTTTGTGAAAAGTCTGGTCTGGTTGCATGCATGTATAGGATTTAATCTTGATCAGTATGAGGAAATGGAAATATATAGCATTATAGAGCAATGGATTACAAGCTTGAATGCAAAGAAGTTAAAGATAGTTTGCTTTCAAAAGATAATGGTCTTGACCGGACTTCTATGGGTTAGATTTTCAGATTGTTGTGCTGTTAAAATGAACGAGAAATGGTGCTAACCAACAAGAAAAATCCAATTTGATAGTTGCAAATGATACTTACATATCCCAGCACTTTGCCCTGCCCTGTTAATGGGCTTGATGGTAAAGAAAAGATTACTAAAATGCTTATTCAAAGTTTATGGACTAAGAGAAGAAAAGGCCTATAACCTCGACAATTTTTTTTTTTTGATAAATAACCCAATAATGAACTCTTTTGACAATAACTTTGAGATGATCTACAATTTTCCAAATTCAAAAAATGCAAATACAATTCTATAAAAATGCCAAAAATTCAAAAAATGCAAAATATTAAACACATTAATTAAAAGTATAAGCTTAAATTTTCAAATAAATGCTTTAAAAAACCTATTATCTCAAATTAAAATGTATTAACATAACATGTAAAACATATTTAAAATTGAAATTTAAAAATAAAATCAAACATAACATATAAAACATATTCAAACATGTAAGCTCTGGAGTCGTATTATTTGTGACCAAAGGCAAGAACTCACACATACTTTCTTTCATTAAGGCTGTGTTTGGAAGTGGTGTAAAACCTCATCAATGTAAAAGTTCATCGATGGAGTTTCATACTGAACTGTAAAAGGTTCTGACCGTTGAGCTTTGTAAAATGTGAAGTTTTTATATTGATTTTATCGGTGTAATATTTACATCAATAATCAATCTAAAACTTTACTTTAGATAAGGTTTTACATCAATTTATGATGTAAAACTCCACTCCATCCAAACGCCAATAAATCTAAACCAAGAATGGAGTTTTACATTGATCTTGACTCACACTGTAAAACCATAGCTTTTCTGGTTTCTCCTTTCTTATCTTATCATTCATTGAGGATTCAAATATATATATACAAACTCAAACCTATCTTTCCTATCTCAACTATACAAGATAAGGATTAGAAGAGAACGGAGACTCCTACTTCGAATTCGATCATAACTTAGTGGAGTCTCCTAATCCCGGAGACTCCTAATTCAATCCTAACAACCCCCCCCCCCTTCAAGTTGGAGCATGTAGGTTGTGAATGCCCAACTTGCGGAGAAAATACTCAAATTCTCTTCGACCAAGTGCCTTTGTAAAGATGTCAGCCAGCTGGACGGTAGTCGACATATAAGTAGGACGAATGCAACCGTTTTGAATCTCATCACGAACAAAATGACAATCATTTTCAATATGTTTCGTACGCTCATGAAACACTGGGTTTGCTGCAATATGCAAGGCTGCTTGACTATCACAATATAATCGCATTGGGTTCGAATGCGTCACTCCAAGAGCCAAACAATCCCTTCAGCCATTTTAATTCACACGTGGCCGTGGCCATAGACCGGTACTCTGTTTCCGCTGAAGAACGTGCCAAAGTGTTGTTTCTTAGTTTTCTAGGAAATTGACGATTTCCCAAGTAGAATAAACCACCCAGACAGGGAACGTCGGGACAAAGGACAACTCGCCCAGTCTGAATCACACCATGCATATAACTGCAAGTTACAATCTGAACGCAAGAGAATTCCTTGACCAGGATTTCCTTTCAAATAGCGCACCACTCGCAATGCAGCCTCCCAATGTCTTTCTTGCGGTTGCTGCATGAATTAGGACAGAACATGCACACAATAAGACAACTCAAGACGAGTTGCTGAGAGATAAATAAGCTTGCCCACCAAGCGCCTGTATCGCTCAGGATCAGATAAGAGAGGCTCATCTGTCAAGGCCCGATTGTGATTCTGCTCCATAGGAAAAGGAGTAGGTTTTGCACCGAGTAATCCAACTTCAGCGATAATATCCAGAGCATACTTTCGTTGAGACAGAAATATTCCTGTTGAGTTTCGGGCAACTTCAATGCCCAAAAATATTTCAATGGTCCCAAGTCTTTCATATGGAAGCAGTCACTCAAATATTTCTTAAAGACTTGAATTGCCATATGATCATTACCTAACACGATAATGTCGTCCACATACACGAGGACAAGCACGTGTATCCTGTCTCGACGAAAGGTGAATAGGGAGTAATATGAACCTGATTGCTGAAACCCATATTTCTTTAAGGTTGCGGTTAATTTAGCAAACCAACATCTCGGCGCTTGTTTCAAGCCATATAGAGATTTTCGCAACCAACACACGATACTTGGTTTATTTGATTGAAACGCAGGAGGCATTCGCATGTAGACTTCCTCATGAAGGTCACCGTGCAAGAATGCATTATGTACGTCCATTTGATGAAGCTCCCAATTTCTAGTTGCTGCAACTGCAAGAAAGGTACGGACAATAATCATTTTTGCAACTGGGGCAAAAGTTTCATTATAATTAATTCCCTCAACCTGTTTGTTCCCAAAGATCATGAGACGGGCTTTGTATCTTTCTACTGTCCCATCAGCATTGTACTTGATTCGATATACCCATTTGCATCATATGGCTCGTTTTTCAGATGGCAAAGGCTCTACGGTCCATGTCTGATTATTCTCAAGTGCCTGTATTTCTTTCTACATTGCATCCCTCCATTTTTCATCCTTTACAGCCTCAACAAAAGAAGTAGGTTCAACTCCGGCAGTAATAGCTGCCAAGAAAGCATGATGTCGACAAGAAAAATTGTTACATTTCACATAGTTATCTATGGGATAAGGACTACCCGCAGGATGTGATTAGCCGAGTGAGTTTGCAAAGGGACGCGGAGAGGGACTCAAGCGCTGTGTGGTGTGAAGCACATAGTCTCTTAACCTTGTGGACTGTTGTTTCTGTCGATGCCCACACCCCTAACGAGAATCAGAGTGTTGTTGTTGCTCAACATTGCCACCCCCCCGACGTTAGGACTGTATTCGCTTGCATTTTCTGTGGTGACGTCAGAAGAATGCATGGGTTCACTAGTATTGGCATTTTGGTCTACATGGGTTCGTTCTTCTACACTGACTCCTTCTGCAAGTTCACCTCGCTGGTTAGTCTCCATCTCGCCATTTGCTTGTCCTAGTAAATAAGTGGACGACACCAACACCTCATCTATCCCACCTATTCCACAATGAAATTGGCATTGTGCTTTGTTTGGTTGTTCATTCTCCTTGCGTGCATAAGGGAATTCATCATCTAAAAAGGTAACATTTTTGATGCAAAGAACGTGTCGGACTCTAAATCATACAACCTCCATCATTTCTTTCCAAAAAGATACCCAACAAAAACACACTGTTTGCTTCGACTGACAAATTTATCCCCTCCATGTCTATGATTGTGTGCATATGCCAAGCAACCAAAAACTCGCACATTATCATAAGAAGGAGGTTGCCCAAAAAAAACTTCATAGGGAATCTTTCCCTTCAACAGAATGGACGGTGTCCGATTGATTAAATAACATGCGGTCAATACACATTCCCCCCAAAAATCAATAGGCATGCTAGCTTGAAAATGTAATGCTCGGGCAACATTGAGTATGTGGCGGTGTTTGCGTTCAACCCTCCCGTTTTGTTGAAAGGTCTCGACACAAGTGGTTTGATGAATAATACCATACTGAGCAAAATAACTAGCCAAGCAGACAAACGCAATCCCATTATCAGTACGAACTACTTTGACAGGTTTGTTAAATTGCCTTTGGACCATATAAAAAAAATTTTGAAAAACTTGTCCCACTTCTGTTTTATCAATCAGAATATAAACTCAAACACCTCTAGAAAAATCATCTACTATTGTCAAGAAATAATGAACACCACAAGAAGCTGCAGTTCTATAAAGACCCCATAAATCACAATGAATTAACTCAAAAATATCGGATGCTTTATTATTACTAGAAACAAACCCTTCTCGACATTGTTTAGCTCGGAAGCATATATCACAACCCTTAATACTGTCATCCTTATTATTTTTAGTACTAACAAAAGGTAGCAACTTAACAATTTTATGAGAAGGATGCCCTAACCATTGATGCCAAATATCACAGGTCTTGCTCTCGGTAGTCTTCATTGCTCTTGCTGATGCAATGCTCCGAAAATAATAGAGTCCCTCTCGCTGCTCACCCGCTCCAATCAGCATTCTCATAGTTGGGTCCTGTATCACACAGAATTTATTAGAGAACCGAACAACACAATTCGACTCCTCAATCAATTGCGACACAAATTAGATTGCAGTGCAAAATAGGCACATGTAAAACATTAGTCAATTTCAGATGATCGTCCAGCGCAACTGTGCCTTCTTTCTCTGCTATTGTCGCTTTCCCATTTGGCAGCCCGACAGAGCATGGAATGATGTTCTTTATGTCTCTCATCGACTCAAGTCTTCCTGTCATATGATGAGAAGCCCCTGTGTCTATTATCCACTCTGACAATTTTCGCTTACCACTTGTTGATTCCCCTCTTTCTGTGTGTTCAAAAGGTTGAGTAACATGTTCCACTGCTCACAACTTAGTCTATTTAACTCAGTTTTGACTACATCAATTGATTCTCCTTAAGACGCATTGCCTTGCGCAAAGACTTTGGTTGTATTGACCCTGACTTGGCCGCCATGACCTTTTCGTCCTGCCCCTGCTCCGTGATTCCCCCCGCCCGCATCCACTCCGCCTTTCCGTCCAAACGGATTCGTTATATCCGAGACCGCGTTGTTGTTCCCGTCGGGCACTACTCCAATGTCCAACGACGATGAAGAGACGCTCTGGCTAATTGCTGGAGTGGTGTAGTCGTAAGAAGGATTGGATCGACAGAAACCCATATCAAAGCAGCGATCGGAGGTATTCATCAGTGGTGACGGAGGGCGTTTCGTATGCACAGGAACTACACTATCAGCATTGGCGTTGTTCTGCTGGTGATACCTCGTTTCCATGGATGACTCGTAGTCGAGATCGAGATAAGGATCCACGTCGGAGAAGAAATAGTCGCCTGGTGACACTGGCCGGGGCTTGCTCACAGACCTCGCACATCCAGACCTGCTCGTGCCGGGAGGCGAGCTTGTCCGCGCCATGGACCTTGGCGTCGCAGTCGAAGCAGAGGAACGTCGAGTCTGCCCAACAGAACAGTGGGGCCGACGCCGATTTGCACGAATCACAGGGCTTTGCCAACAAGCTCCAACTCGCTGGGTATCCCTTTCCGCTTTCGTCGTCGATGGCCATATCACTTACTCAAGCAAACAGAGCGGATCGTTTCGTGTTGACCAGACTGAATGTGCCCTCTGCCTGGTTCAGTTGGAGGAAGGAGATATCATACGTTGGTTGCCAAACTGTTGACATGCCTTCCACCTACGTTGCATTGATCAGTGGTTCACTTCTCACGCGAATTGCCCGCTCTGTCGATCGCCCATTGTGACAACATCCGTGTCCATAGCATTGTTGATGCCCTCTGTTGGGGCCGAAGCAAAGGAAGACAGAGGCCATGATCAAGTTGAGGCTCATAGCCAAGCTGGAACTGGCGGCCACCAAGTTGGGGTTAACGATTCCATTTCACAGCTGGCTCACTCGTCAAATCGTTTGCTTCGACACTATGCTTCTCTTATTTGGCTTTGATACCATGTAAAACCAGAGCTTTTCTGGTTTCTCCTTTCTTATCTTATCATTCATTGAGGATTCAAATATATATATACAAACTCAAACCTATCTTTCCTATCTCAACTATACAAGATAAGGATTAAAAGAGAACGGAGACTCCTACTCCGAATTTGATCCTAACTCAGCGGAGTCTCCTAATCCCGGAGACTCCTAATTCAATCCTAACACCCCATCAAAATGCCGACAAAACCGAATCGGCATGGACTTTTACATCGATAATGCCGTTTCCAAACGCAGCTTAAGGAATTGTTCTGCATTTATCTGTTTCAGTTCCCCGATCATTTTCAATGCTGGTAAGATTTCGATTATGATATGAGTTCCTGTACTCTATGCTCCTTGGGTGGCTTGGGGTGCAACTCAATCCATTTGAAGCATTGGTCTCAAAGGAGCCAATGCCTTCTCTGATACCGCGCTCACGTCTCATTCAACTGAATTGAAGCAGTCGTGAACTCTCATCTGCTATGCACTTTTAACTTTTTTTTATGCTGTTTTTGTAGCTGAAAGATATGCAGACTGGGTAATGCCGTAATGGGGGTGATAATAGAGCTATGTTTTGTGTTCCGGAGGGCCGTTACTTGAGAGAGAATATTACAAATTATACCAATAAATGATAAATCTCAGCTCGGGGTTTACCAAATGTTTGGATGTCTATTATAAACTGGGCAAAGCTTCACATGTTTGGTTCAGACTTCAGAGAGGGTCTGTCTTATTACCACATTCTCTGAGCGATTTGCTCTTCCAAACCTCTTATTCAAATTATTGTTTACATTTTTCACTTGAAATTCCAAGCACAAAATGTTTTACTGTTTAAAACACTGTTAAAATTGTACACATGGCACTCTTAAAACGAGGGTTAAAGTTGTCTTTTTGAAAAAAAAAAGTGCTTATTGGAGAAAAAACCACCAAACCACCAACCACAAAAAAGGTGGGTGTCAAATGCAAATAAGTGCTTATTTGAATAAGCACTTATTCAATAAATGCTTTTTTTTTTTAAAATAAACTCCCAAATTTGGCCTTAATCTCTTTATTTTTATCCAATTGCATTACTTCAATGTTCAAATAGTTAATGTCATATTAAACATTATGCAACCCTGATTTTACAAACTGCCTTTGTATCAAACCCCAAACAAGTCAATATCAGCCTATCACGGTCTTAAATTCTTAATCCCTAAAAAGGTTTTATTACTTTCAGTATCTTTTAGAAATATCTTTTATTAGGATGAATGGATAAGCAACATTAGCAAATATGGGGTTTTCAAAGCTTTGGTTAGCAAGCAAAACAAATAAACCTTAAAATGTTCCTCACCTGTGCACCTTTTGACAATGCTGTCTGCGCCTTTTAAATCATTGATCAAGTATCACTCTAAATCCTTACAACAAAAAAGATTAGCTGAACTATCCACTAATAATATTGCTAGTAGAGAGCTAGTCCTTGATCAGACCAAAAACAGAATTAATCATAGATTCCACCAAACTATGTTTGCTCTAAAAAACTCTTGAGTATTTCTTTCCATCCATGTAGCCGAAAAATAGCCAAAGAGATCACCGCCCAAGCTGACCTGCCTTGCCTACTCATATTTTGAATATGCCACCGACGCAGAAAGCTCACCAACAGAATTAGGACGACATCCTTGCCAATGAATTGCATTCTGAAAATGAATCCATATTCTGCTAGTGAATTTACAGTGGATGAATATGTGGCTAGAAGACTTGAGCTCCCCTTTCTCAATAAGTACTCTTTTGACTGGCATTTGTCCAGCACCACCAAGTATAAGGAAAATCTGTCAACCCTTCAGAAAGATTCTTGTAGAAAGATCTGAGAATTTACTGGAACCGTGCCATTTCCAATCTCAGGAGTCGCTCTCAGAACATTGTAATCCTGATTCTGGATAAAAATAAAGCAGGTCAGAAACTTGTCCCAATTCCCAGTCATTGAAATTTCTCCTAGAAAAACACCATTGCCTCTAACAATACTGCAGGAGTCTCTGCGACCATTCATCCTGGTTGCATGCTAACACGATTGCCATCACACCAAATGTCTCCCCAGAATCTAACCCTTCTGCCATTCCCAGCCTTGTGTTTTATTCTTCTCAAGAAACAAGGATAAGCCTTGTATATACCCTCTCCAAAGGCTGCACCCACAAGAAATATCTGGAATATTTGCATCCTACACATTGCCAATGTGTACAATAAACCTTGATTGTGAGTACATTTCAAACGTCATTGCACCCCCACTGCTTCATCTCCAGCAGGGATCTGACAAGTTCAAACAAGCCAAAACTTCAAACTGCTCCAAGTAGTTTTTTTTTTTTTTTTTGGTGGGGGGGGGGGGGGTTGTTAGGAATTCAATAGTTTACTGCAAGCCCAAGAAATGGGGGTTAAGCAGTGGTCATATGAAATGACAATAGGTAAAAATTAATATAAAGGGAAAAAAAGAGAAGGAAAAGAAATGAAATGACAAGAGGTAAAAAAAAAATAGAAAGGAAAAAAAGAGATGGAAAAGAAATGAAATGACAAGAAAAGAATTCACAACTTGTTAAAAAGAAAAAGAGCATTTGAGCCTGGCAGTCATCTTCTGAAATGGTACAGTTTTATAAAGGCAAAATGGGAATGAAATATATATATATATATATATATATATATATATATATATCATAATTGAATAAACTCATTTTGATGGAATCATTAAATGACCTTGCAGTATTTTATCAACAGGATGTAACTAAATTTTAGTACTGAAATTGTGTTCTAAAATGTAAAGGCACAATAATGACTTTTCATTGACACCCAAACAGGCTAGTAGTAATATAACTTCATCTTTGCATCACCTGGACCTTTGACCTCAGTCTAAGTGTTGGTTTCTGCTACATACAGTCTTTCTTTACTAATTTAGATTCCGGAAACACCCATCTCAGGGATAAGCCTGTACACCACCAACATAAGTTGCCTCAACAAATGCTGCCTCTGCTACAAAGTCATCCCATGAAACAGTCCAGAGGAAAAGTGTCCTTGGCGGTTCACAAATGAGATTAAAAGGTTCAGAAGACTGTCAAAAGATATGCAAATATTAATACAATAGGTTCCAAGGTCGACTAACAGTCTAGCAGATCAACTAGCAAAACAAGGGGTTAGAAGAGAACATGCTTTTTGTATAAAAATAAAAAAAGGAAAAAGAGAACATGCTTTCTGGGCACAGATGTAAATTTAAAAGCAAAATCCTGGGGCTATTACTGTTTATTTCTTTGGTTGTTGAATGGGTAGCTGAGGCTACTCAATGCTGTAAATTCTGTTTTCTCTATCAATAAAAGCTTCTTTTTACTGATAAAAAAAGTCATCCCATGAAACAGTTGATAATATAACAAAAACCTACCAATTTTCCAGGATCTTAGATGCCAAATTATTAGCAAGGAAGCTTGCATGGGCAGCTGAAATGGTCTACCTGCCATGGAAAAATCCACATCAAATGAAAAAGTAGAAAAGTAAACTAATGCAGAAACTTCAAAGATTGGGTTTTTCTAAATATTTTAATCAAAAAGTAATATGAAGTAATGTCCTGGTTTCTTGAGGACTGTTTTCCCTAGATCCTAGCCTGTTTGTTAGTTTTATATTTGATTTCCCTCCTAAAATTGACATTTCAATTTGTCCCTCTAGTAAATAGTAGAAAAATCAATAAATTCCACTACCATATACCATTTAATTGTGTTAATTATAATTAATTCTTCTCCCAGAATTTTGTACTGCTTCCTTTTGCTTTTTTTTTTTTTTTGGATCAATCTACTTCCTTTTGCTTTACCTTCTAATCTTCTATTAGTGGATAACTAATTCTGATTTAGAATATAAAATGGGCTATAAGACTCTCCATGTGCAAAAGCATATGAAGGTCTTTGCTAGTATTCTTAAATTTCAAATTACTATAAAAAAGAGTTGTCATTCTATTATCTTCATCATTACAGAACTCTAAAAGTTATTGGAGTTACTAACAAATTTAGCTTATTAAAAAAGAACTAGTAAGCTTACAGTTCAGACCCTAGGGCATCTCTCATATATGTATGCGAATTACATTTATTATCTAATATGAATATTTCTATTATGCAATTAAAATATTAGAGAGTGAATATTGAGCTATGGCTAATGAGAAGGTATTTTCTGCCTTGTAGTTGCAAATTTTTTAAGCATTTTAGATCTCCTATCCATTAAAGGTATTCTAATGTTTTGGAGTTTTATGTTCCACAGGATGAAATCTGGTGGTCTGGCCTATGAAAAGATAAGGGTATCAGACTTTTAAATGATTAAATGAAAATTTGCCCCAAGGCTTTTGAATTTCTTTTATTACACTAGAGGACAAGTGTTGACGCATAGATAACAGTAGTTTCTTAACAGAGGGAACATTTTTAAGAGATAGAAATTGCAAAATTTACCAGATTCATTGAAACTAGAGGACAAGTCTCAACAAGGTACCTCTTAGTCACATATTCCTTGTGCTTTCAACCTATTTGAGAGGACAAAGGGAAAAGCAAAAGTGGCCTAAATAGAATATGAAACAGAAACTACAGGCTGTGTTGCAAATTAACACAATAAAATCTTCAAAATGAGGCAAAATTACAAGGGAAGAAAGTACCTCCATTAAGTCCAAGGCATGTTGCTTGAGGAACATAAGGGAAGCCCAGTGCACAAGGCTTCCATCAATGCATTGCCTGCGGAGGGACAGATGTAATTGTATGCATCCTGAACCCTGCACATACAGAGAGGCTGTTTCCAAGATTTGAACCCTGGTCACCCAGGTCGCAATGGAACAACCCAACTGTTGCGCCAAGGCCCATCCTTGCTGTTGCTTGGGGAACATGATATGTCTTAATGATTGAAAAAAGAATGGTCTTTAAAACTTATCATCCGGAACAAAACCCCTCTGCAGCATTTCATCATGTAGTCGAAAAGCCTCTTTCAAGTTGTCCTGTGCAACATGTCCATTTATCAATGATGTATATGTGTATCTATCAGGCTCTATGCCTCTCTCAATCATTTTCCTGAATATTTTATTTGCTTCTTGCATTCTACCTTCTCCACAGAAACCGTTCAGGAGTACATTATATGTGACAACATCAGGTATAATCCCTCTATTTTCCATATTGTTAAGCAAAGCAAAAGCCCTCTCCATATTTTCGTCCTTTACAAACCCATGAATAATAGTATTATATGTTATCTTATCAGGTGAGATTCCTTTTGTGATCATCTTATTCGTGAACTCTTCAGCCTTGGTTGCATCACCTGAACGACAGTAACCTTTAATAAGAGAGTTACATGTCACAATATTGGGTTCAATTCCTTTGTTCACCATCTCATCCCATAATCTAAATGCCTCACTCACTTTCCCTCTACTGCAGAGTTCATTGATTAAAATGCTGTATGAAATGTGATTAGGAAGGATTTCTCTAGAGATCATATCATCCCACAACTTGTTAGCCTTTTCCACATCCCCTTCTCTGCAAAATCCATCAATCAAAGTATTATATGTAACGATATCTGGCTTGACATTCCTCTCAATCATCTTCTCAAACAAAGCTAGTGCTTTGTCTGCAAACCCATCCTTACAGTACCCATGAATGAGTGTGGTGAAACTGTAATAATCAGGAAATATCCCCCTTTCCACCATTTCATTGAAAAGCTCATCAGCATCAGATAACCTCTTCTCCTTGCACAGCCCATTTAAAATTGTATTGTATGTAACAACATCTGGGAGGCAACCTTGCTCCACCATTTCATCCCGCATCTTAAGAGCATCTGATATATCCCCATTTCTACAAAACCCTCCAATAAGCATTGTATAGATAACACTGTCTGGAACCAAGCCAGCACCCTTCATCTGTTTGAAATATTTCAAAGCCCGTTCTAGATCTCCTTTCCTAGAAAACAAACCAACAAGAAAGCTAAAGCTAACTAAATCAGGAACAAGACCATGATGGCACATTTCATAAAAAGTTTCTTCAGCATCAGTTGTATGACCTTTTCTACAGCATTCACCAAGCAATATATTATAAGTAGATGTATCAGGACTCAACCCACTTTGCAACATTTCACCCAAAATCTCCCTTGCTCTCCCATATTTTCCATTCTTACAAACACTATTTATGATAGCATTGTAGGTCACAGTACCAGGCCTTAAGCCCTTAGCTGGCATTGAGTTCATTACATCAAAAGCTTCTTCTAAGAGCCCCTGGCGGCAATAAGCATTTATTAGGGTATTGTAAGTGACAATGTCAGGAAAAACTCCCTTCTCCTCCATTTCAGATAAGAACACGTTTGCATCTTCAATTTTCTGTTCTTTACACAATGCATTAATCATGATATTTAGTGTGTAAACATTCACCTGAATCCCACTCTGAACTATATCCTCATAGATCCCCCATGCCATGTCAACCCAACCAACTTTAACCAGCCCCCCAAGAAGGCAATTGGAGGCATTTATAGAAAGAGAAAACCCTCTACCTCTCAAAATTCGAAATGCTTCAGACGCTTCCCTGAGTTTCCTCGCCTGGACATAAGTCCTAACAAGAACATCAAAAACCACGGGATTAGAACCGCAATTTCGATAAGTTGATATCAACGAATCTACAATTTCAGCTCTTGAAACACCACTCTTCCGAACCATTCGAAGAACCAAAGACTGTGCTTCTGAAATTTTCCTACTCCTGACCAAAATGTGAATCATCGCACTTAACGAGTACGAGGAATGTCTAAAACTCGAAATTGTCGCTAAAAAATCTATAAATTTCTGACCTAACAGCAAATTTGAGCTACATTTGTAGAGGACGTCGACGATGATTAATGGATTCAAACGAGAAGACAAGTGGTGTAAAGAATTGAAGTTTTCTTGTTTCAGATTCAGAAAAACTTTTTCTACAATGAAGATATCAGAGGTAGATGTCGGTAAATCCTTTTCGTTAGCCTTCACAGGGTGTTCTAGGGTATTGGCAGCTCTAGGGTTAGGCTTTGACATAAAAGCGAAAGAGTAGGAGTGGCGGGAGTACCTCAAGCGAGGAGTTGTCATCCTAGTGATGGTGCTATGAGTTGCCGTTGGAAAAATTATCGCCATTGTTATGAGTTTTCTGGCGGGAAACTGCGCTTGGCTTATAACTGAAGAGAGACTCTGGTGTCTGCTCTGTCGAGGTGAAGGCTTACAGAGGAGAAGAAATCAGCTACTTCTGTTGTTGGAATAGGGTTGGGCTAAAACCATGAAATCACGGCCTTAGATGTATTGTTAGATCTTAGTATTGCTTGAGTTCAGATCACCTGCCAACAAAATACATTCCAATACTTCTCATTGCCCTGTTGACCTGATCCCAATGTGGCCCAATTACAACTCATTACTACACTATTATCAATTCAATCTCCTGCCCACAAGAATCCTATCCACACCTTCCCACATGACAATACCCCTTAATGGTTATATGTAATCACGGGAGGTGTTCTTAATGTACAGCTGGAATGTAGGGTTATTGTAGGTAGGTAATCTGAACTTCGCCATTATGGTATTATCCACTATGAAGGATCCACTCAAAGCTGTCAACGAATTGGGTGGACCAGACCAAACCAATTAGGGGCTGAATCTGCTCACAAGAAAGAATTGTTCCAACACTCTATCTTCACACATCACAGAACGGGATCTGCTCCTCACAGATGGTTGCCTCACAGGCATATCCACCGTGCATTGGAAGCATCTCTCGTGAATATTTATTAATAAGTATGGGAGATGTTTTCAATGCATGATAGAATGGACATGTGAGGCACCAGGTATGAGGAGCAAATCCTGTCTCCACAGTGGGCTGCAACCTAATGGTGAGATGTGTGGATATAGATTATGTTGGTACAATTTTGTTGTAACCTGATCCCACTCCAACCAATTATGATTGTAAATGATACCATTGTTGCTTTGAGGACCTCTTTTCTTGTAGGGGAGAGGAGAATGCCATACCAATTATTGGTTTTCCTTTCAGTTCTTTCCACCAAGTAATTGAAAAACTCTTTTTTTACCTCCCAATCTCAATTAAAAGGCCAAGAAAAATGGAAGGGTGTTCCACTCTTCTCATTTGAAGCATCTTGACCATTATTTTCTACTAAAAAATACATCGGACTTCGCAAGATTTACCTTTTGAACTGAAGCTCTCTTAGAAGCTTGAATTGTGTCCAGAATGACTTGCCCTTCAACAGGGTCAACTTTGGTGAACAGATAACTTTCATTTGCATAAAAAGGATGTGAGATAGTGAGGCACTCCCTAATCATTTTAACAACTGTGGGTTGTTTCTAGGCTACTAGATTTTTTATCTTTCTTGATAGAGCTTCAGAGATGAAGAGAAATAGATGTGGGGATAGAGGGTCATTCTGTCTTAAACCCCTTTTAGGCTTGAAGGCTGCACTTGGGGTTCTATTCACTAGAATTTTGTATAAAATAATAGTAACACATTCCATAATCCAATTAATCCATTTTCTTCCAAATCTAAAACTTTGAAGCATTTGCTTTAAAAATGGGCATTCGATCCTGTCTGACTCTATTATAAGCTTTGCTCATATCAAGTTTTAATGCCATCTATTTTTTTTTTTCCTTTTTGTCTTTTTCATGTGATTAATGACTTCATGGGCAACCAAGATATTATCTTGGATAAGGCAGCATTTGGAATTTGGTGTTTATAGGAGCAATTTAACTGTAAAAAGGAGATAAATCCTTAAAATAAGAAATGTAAAGTGCAGCCTAAGTCTTCTTGGGATAAGGGCACTTTGATACTCACTAATTATTTTATTTAACAAAGGTTTCAGCCTGTTTATTAGAATTTTTAAAATTATTTTATATGCAGTGTCACAAAAGACTTATTGGTCAGAAGTGGGTTGAAGACTCTGGATTCATAACCTTTGGGATAAGAGAAATAAAAAGTATTATTCAGCTCCTTTTCAGCACGTGTCCCCTTTGGAAGAGTTGCTTAACAATACAAGTGGTTTTTGATTCCACATGACATAACCGGAAAAATAAATGTTTTTCAAAAAGCCTAGAAATTTTCTTTAATCAAATGGTTGATCATCTTGATTTCTCAGCCAAGATTTGAAAGTTTTGCTTTCAAGAATATTTGCAAAGGCAGTGGCAGAGTAGTAACAGTAGCTCCCAATATAATCAGGTTTTGAGATTTTGAGATTCAAATGAAAAGGAGAATGGATAATTATTCTACTAATTGCGTGTTTATGAGTTGAAAGAAATTAATAAGAGAGAAAGGAAAGTTGTGAAGAAATTTCACAAAATTTATCAAAAACTTCTCTGTTTCTTCTTTGTTTTCCAACCAAATGTAACCTAAAGGAATTTTACAATCTAGGGAGGGCTAGTAGTGTTGCCCATAAACTTGCGGCGAAGGCATGGCACACAAATTTTGTAATCTAGGGAGGCTCAGATTATCTGCCCTGACTTTTCGCACTTTCCATTCAGGACTATCATTCGATGTATCATCCTTAATTTTATTAATGAAGTTTCTTTTGCTTCAAATATTTGTGACATGTTAAATCAAAATTTCAAGAAGATGTGGTATGAGGGGTTTTAATGTTTTGTTAAATGAAATCATTCACTTTTTATTTTAAAGACAGAGAAAGCATGGATTTAAGCGGGGATACATCATCCTTCTCCAGATTAATTTTAAAAATATACATAGAAATGAAGTAATTTCATGATTTGAAAACAAAAAAGTAATATGGAATCATCTCCATTTTCATTTTACAAATGACTTCATTATAGATTAAGATATTGTGGATTCAAATGAAGCCACCATAATTTCCTAAAATCAATTGCTACTGAAAACTAAATGAAATGACTTAATTCAATGCGTCATAAGATAATCCGTGAATTAAAAATAGCAACCTCAGTGAGTGATGCTATAGTTGTTTTACGAATTCTTCTTTTTACTATTATTTTTTATGTATTATTCTTTTTATCAAACCTTATACACAACATATCTATATATATATATTGGTCGGTTTTTAACCATCGTTTTTTTCATACCGGTTAACCAAAACTGAACTGGTACCTTTGATTTTTCCAAAACACTAAACCAAAATCAAACTGATCAGTGTAATTAACTGGATTTTTTTAATTGATTATTCGATTTTTCAATTTTTTGATGAACACCCCTAATTGCAGTAGATTTGTAGATATTTTGCACTTGTATCCGTGTTTTTGATCCTATGAATAAGAATTGCACTTAAATCCTTTCTTGGCTCTCTATATGCAAAGTGATGGAAAACCTTACACGCAGTTGTTATATAAGTGCCAAGAGGTGACCCTAGCACAACCCAAAAGAATCAATGTTTCAAATTGTTCATCCATTACATACAACGTAAACCCAACCTTACACATTTAAACCAGTTATAAACATGCACCAATCCTCTATTCACATACCAAATTTATCAATGGCAGAGTTCAAAACATTGGAAGCTCACAGATAATCTCAACCATTTGATCTATGATTGATCAACACAGAAATATATACCTTCAACCCAATTTTTGAAAAGCAGTTTAAAACCAATTGTTTGACCATAATATTCTTACGATTATACCCTTAAATATTTTATTATTTAATTATTTTATCTATTAAAAAGACAAAACAATAAATCTTTTACTTCTGCACTTTTAGTTGTTATCAAATGGCCCAAAGTGTGGCTAAACGTGTTATATATATGAGATCCCATTCCAATTAATTCCAATGCTGATTCTAATTTTTACTTGAACCAAACATGTATATATATATATATGAGAATAAACCATTTCAATTTTAGTTCCGACTGCTAAGCAAACGGACCCTTATATACAAATGTCAGTCAAATACAATGAAACAATTTGTTTTTTATGAAATAATGTGGCTAAACGTGGTACATTCTATTTCCTAAATAAAAATTCAGAAATATCATAAAATATTATATTATATATTCCGATTTATATCCTCAACTATAAGACCCACATGCTGATGAGTGACGATGTGAGAGACCTGCCAAATGTGGTTGATTGTACTTTGTAGAGACAAATATGCTTTGATGAGGCGACTAAGATTATTAGAATTTCTGGAGTCATGCAGCCGCATATTACTATTCTTTTTTCAACTCGTCACTCGTCACTTTATCATCTTATTCTTGTTGATCAAATTATCCAAATTATTCTTAGGTTGCGATGAATTTACATCTGCACCCCACAAACGCCTCACAGTACATCCAATCGTGTATTAGATAATTGGGAACATCTTCAATGATAAGTACCAGAAATGCATGCTTGTGATGTGCTGTGGAGCGTTTGTGGGGTGTCCTGTGTAGGGTGCAGATATGAATTCAGTTGCCACTTGCAATCAGTAAAAGTGCAAAATATATACATCCATTTAAATGTATATTTGGTCAAAACAAAAAAAGAAATCTTTATTCCCATTTTAAATGAAAAATGTTAAAAAAATCTTTTTTTTTTTTTTTTTCATTTTAGTTACAACTTATGGTGGGTTAGTTGGAACTTGATAATAACGCTGATTCAAATCCCGCTGCCATTAAGGTTGGGGTTTAAGGGGACGGAGATAGGAAACTCCGATCATCTATCCCTTTTGAAAAAGCAATAATCGTTATTTTGCCTCTTTTTATTTATTTTTCAAGATCTGGATTATGATATATTACCTCTTGTATTGTGATAAATTCTTCTTTCTATCATTCTCAACTGAATAGTATAAATAAATGAAATAAAAATGTATGAGGTGGAGCAATCTAAAAATCAAGGTTCAAAGTATCGACACGTATCGGCTGATACGTGTCGTTCCGGGACTCCACTGATATGCCCTTATAATGGGTGTATCGGGGGTCTGACCGGTTCAAGGGATGGAGGAGACCTAAACCGGCCCCCCTGAACCGGTTTCAGAAAAAAAAACAAAAAAAAAATAGTATCAATTCGCTTGATATGCCCATACCGATGTATCAGATGTATCGATATTTTGAACTTTACTAAAAATTCAACAAGAATAAAAGTATAAAGACATTTTCTTATCAAACAACTGCAAAACTGAAACCAAAGTACAAATTCACCACTGTTTTGCATTTGCACTACATGCATTAAATTGTGAAGAAATAAAAACCGGAGAATGATATGAAATGTGTAAAACTTGGACCAACCAGGCTGGTTCAAACCAAATTATCGATAATCTGGAAAGTCTCCACTTTGTAGAGTTTCAAATTAAAAGGGTGCTCAATAACATAATTGATTTTGTTTTTGAAAATAAAAACAATTGCCACATCAACAAAATTATATTATTTTTGCATCTAAGACCTATGAGCCAAACCACAAAGAGCCTGTGATTCCACGCCTCCATGGGTTTGATCTTCTCCAAATTGAAGGGATGACAAGTGGCCATTTGGACGATTGGGTCATCTGTGCTACTTAATTATTTAATTTATTAATGATATTCAACATTTTATTACAATCCAATAAGTTTGATCAAAATCTAATATAAATTCGAATATTAATGAATCAAATTGGATATAGATATATCTGATTCAATCCAATCCATTTACAGCCTTAGCCACTTGAATCATTTATTATGTGGGCCAGACCGGCCTGATGATAATACTGAGATTTTACAATACATATTTGTGCTTGCGTCACAACCGAACGCACCTATATAATTATATTACATTTATTAATTGTATTAATTAAAAAAAGGGGGGTTGTTAGTGTCATTGGATTAATATCACATGCATCTTGTGTGGTATGCACATTAAATAAATGTACAGAAAAGTCATCACCTATCAATTCTTAGACGTCAAATGAAGAGTTGTCAAAAAGTTATCCTCTCAAGTCTCAAGCTAGCCCCATGCGTCATGATCCATACAACCCTTTTCGGCTTTTCTCCTTTCATAGTTCCTTTTGAATGATGACAATAAATGTGGTTGGGGGTTGTTAATAGATAACTAAACATTTTGCCTTTCTCAGGCACCCATCTGATAATGCATCCAACGGTTGATATCTTCTCTGATAATTGAATCAGGAGGTTATCTATGGTGGAAATCCATCATATGTTGGTCTCATCATCATTATCATCATCACCAACATCAAATTAATATGAGGAGTTTCTTTTCTAATTTGAATTAATTGAAGTGTTGAATACTACCGATGCTAGCGTTCACACCAGTGATAAAATACATACATAGGAGTCACATTAAAGTTTGAATGATTGTGAGCTCCGTCTGGTATAGAGTATTATTATTGGTTTCACAGCCTAATAGATATCTTATTTCTCTTTTTATTTTTGGTAAAGTATGGATAGGCTCATTGCAGATTTCTGAATATATCTCATTGTAAAAGTATAAACATTCAAAATGTCAAATACTTCATTTTATGCACCAATGTCCACCTATAAATTGGCATCAATTCTAAACTTGCACCTACCCTAACTGTATTTTTGACCTAAAAATTCTGACCCTGAACTGAACCCTCATTCTTACTTCTTTTATTTTTGTTAGTACAGGATGGTTGATTTCTTATTGAAAAATTATCAAAACAGACATAGTTAAATTAAAAATTGCTTTTTAGAGGGTCCAGAAAGCATCAAACATGATGCCTTGGCAAGGGTTTTGAACTGAACCATGAGGCAACAGGCAAGCTTCAACTTTATCAAAAAGCATTTGGTTGCAGTGCAGAATATCTTAGCCGGATGCAAAATTTGTACCTGGTTTAATTTTGTTTTGTTTTTGTTTATAATTAATATTTGCATGTATTCTTATCTCATACAAAATTTGTACTTTTGTTTGTTTTGCACTTATTGGTAGTGCACCTGCTCTGCCCTACTCCCATTTCCTCTCTAACGTCCAATATCAAAAAAGGAAAAAAAAAAAATAGAAACAAGAAAGACGCAAGATACCAATTGGGTGGTTGGTAGAGTCGGTTGTAGTGGAGACTTTGGGATTGAATCTTTCCTACATCAAGGTTGGGGTTATGGGTTACACTTTTTGTTTATAATTAACATGGTTTTTTAACCGCCATTAACTCAGATGATCGGAGTGTTTGGCCCGGGAACCGTTCATGCAATCGGTTCTATTTTACCCCAAATTTGGTCTCTGGAAAAAAAAAACCATTGAATCAGTGGCCACAATATTCCTATTGTGGATAAATGTGACCAACAATGTATTGTGGTCAGCAGATCCGAACTCATTGTGTAGTTCTATGGAGCCAAAAAGAAAAGAAACTCTTACCAAAAGAAAAAGAAAAGAAAAAGAACAATAAATAAGAAAAAGATTAATATATATGAAGTAAAAGTAAATCATAATGTATACTCAGCACTTTTGTACTCCCATGTATATACATCAATGCAAATGAAATTTGTATTGCAACAACATGCAGCCTTAAAGACAATTTTTTTTTCAATATATCGTGTCATTATCATTGAGAAGGAAAAGTAAAGGTCTTTTTTATTTTTTACAAGCTTTCGCTTTTGAGCTTTGAAATACAAAAATCAAGGTTTTTAAAACTAAATCGGACAGGAAATGTTCTGGGGTTTAGTTCTCAGGTGGAACAGTCAGACCGTCTGGTCCAAATCAATGGCCCATTCTGACAAAAAATAAATAAATAAACGGCCAAAAACCG
This sequence comes from Nelumbo lutea, assembly GCF_056320005.1. NCBI lineage: Eukaryota > Viridiplantae > Streptophyta > Magnoliopsida > Proteales > Nelumbonaceae > Nelumbo > Nelumbo lutea. The sequence goes on from NC_142690.1 coordinate 13,548,633, forward strand.
TTGTCCGAGTCGACGGTTCAACAGTTCGACTGCCTGAGTTAGTGATTTGTTGACCAAATCAATGATTTTTGGCCAAAGAATGGCTTTGGAGTGAAACGGACCGGTTCTCGATTTTTTCCGGTCCAATATGGTTTTGAAAACACTAACAAAAATGACTTAATGAATCAAAGCAAAAAGTATTAAGAAATTTTGGTAGCAGGGTTTTTGATAAACATAAAAAATCAAAAGCCAAAACACTTTAATTCCCAAAATGCAAAACCTAAAAAAATGAGGCTGTTGCTTTTGGGATTTACAAGCACAAATGTTGAAGCTCACACAAAGGGTCTGTTTGGTTTGCAGTTGGAATCGAAATCAGAATTGGAATCAAAATCCTTTGAAATCAAATTAGAATGGTCTATTCTCATTGCATTCCCAAAGTAAGGGAAAGGAATGGGAATGAAATTCCAATTCTGTTCAATCAAACATTTGGAATTGAGTGACCCATTCCGATTCCGATTCTAAACCCCTATTCCCGTGAACCAAACAAGTCCTGCTAAGTTTCCCGTTATTGGTCAAACGAATCTGAATATAAAGAGAAGGCTTCTTTCATTGTTGACATGAGATAAGGAACTGGTAGAGTCGGTATACAAAATGGGGTCTTTGCAAGACCAGCACCAAACCTCTAGGATCCATCTAATACAGCTTGCCCTCAATCTGATACACTATAAATTTATTTTGATGATTTGATTTGAATAGTATCAATGTATTTTTAAGGGTATGGGTTTAGTGAATCTATATATGAGCACAAGGATACCACTGATGTAGGATACAAAGGTTCAATGTTGAAAAAGAGACTGGATTCTTAATTTATTAAAGAAAATCAGAAGATCTTGATCATTAATTAACAAAGTCAATTCTACTGTTTTGGTCTTGTATTTCAAGTTAAAACTACTTTCGGTATACCTTTTATAGGTTGTTTACATGGAAATAATGGTTTCTTTGAACCCTTTAAATAAAGAAATTCATTGAACCTGGACAATTAGGGCACTGTGCCCTTGCAGACATGGCATTTGAGGGTCTTCAACCTGCTTCTAAGTTGTGTCTCCCATGTACAAAATTGTTTTGTTTATAGTTGAGAGGCATGAACAAATCTAAACAGGGAATTATTCTTTCAGATGTTTATATTCAATTTACATGTATAAAATACTAGGAACTAAAGATTCTAAAGAGTGTGTCTTAGGGAAATGATTTGTTTAGATTTGAGGAATTAAACATTGATCGACCCAAAAGTAGTCAGCAGTTCTGTAATTAATTAATTAGGGTATATTGGCCTTTGCTACAAGTGGACTCAAGAGATCATACCTTAGATCTCAAATTCCAATCGTTCTGCTTTAGGTTGGTGATTTGGCTACATTCATTTGCTATAAACTAGGCACTCTCTCCTAATTAGCAGCTTACTGTTTCCTTTACAAAAGAGATAGGAGCATCGATCCTTTGTATTTCTTTTAAAGGGAAATTACTGATATGGGGCACTTCTAGTTTTTCACTTACAATTAGGGAATGTGGATCAAAGTCTTTGTCAAAAAAATTCCTCCAATGGGGACTTGTGCCTACGAAGTTCTCTCTGTGTTCAACTTCTGCCCAACTACTTCTAAAATGGATTTTGTTATTAACGAGAGTTTTATAAAAGATGAATTATGATTTTTTTTTTTGTATTACCATGCAAAGCCAATTTTCCAAAAAAAGTTATGGTTTTCATTTTATTTTTATACTTATTTAATTAACCATTTATATAATCTATTAATAACATAAGCAAAGAATATAAAGAAACTTCTTTTTTATCTTAATTGGAAAAGAATGTAATACAAGATATATTTTTAAGAGTAAACCATTATATAAGCACAATTAAAGCATAGAGAATTTCATAGAAAAAATGCATACTCAAGGCAACACAAGTGTTTATTTTAAGAGTAAACCATTATATAAGCACAATTAAAGCAAAGAGAATTTCATAGAAAAAAAATTATAAATTATTTATCATAGATATATTTTTTTGTTACTAATCGAGTATATATATACATACATACATATATATACATACATACTTTAAGGGAAAAGTAATTACTTTTGATAATAAATTTGTATTTTAAATATGGATATTAGGTCTTTAATTTGTCTACAAATTTCATTGAAGTTCATCATAGCTAGTTATATATAGCTATTTTATTAGATGATTGTGAAGACTATACAGAATTCTTCCTCCACAAATTATAAGCAATGGAAATATTGGTACTTCCTAGAAGCTATTTCCTGTAAACTGATGGAGGTTACTATCAACAACAGCTAAAAACTATTAGACCTTCCATTGTATACCAATAACGGTTTCCTCCTTTGTCAAAAAATGCCTAAAGGATCCAGGCAAGTGCTTCTTTGAAGCAATAAGGCGTATATTAGAGCTTAATTTACGCAATCCCAAATGTGTGGTCCAAGGCTAGCTTCTTGACAATCAGAGCAAGAATTCCCAATTGTTTAATTAATTTGGATGGGCTCGGAGCTGACCCAACTTTGAATCAAGAGGCTCAAGGGACAAGATCCAAGCATTTAGCTCACAAATTAATTTTGATAAGTTAATAGAGAGAGAATGTGGCTGCATGATTTGGATTTTCCATGGTTTTCAAAATTGGACTGGGAAAACCGGGAATCGTTTTTCCCCAAAATTAGATTTAAAAAAAAAATTGTTGATTTTGGTCAGCAAACTGTTGAATCAGACAGTTAATCGTTTGAACAGTTTTGATCATTTTTTATTTTTTTATTTTTTTTATCAGAATGAGCCAACCATTCGATTCGAACTGTCGGACCATTCGACCCGATAATCGGACCCCTGACCAGTTCGATCTCTGAATCGGTTTTAAAAACCATGGGATTTTCGACCATTGTCTCCTCATGTTATTAATTTTTATAAATTGTATATCGCTTTTAATTATAATGATCAAAATTAATATATAAGAATAGCTTTTTTTCTTCAAAATATGTAGTAAACCCATGAACAAATTGACATTAAAACAAAGAAAAGCATAAATGATCATCCAAACAATACGTCCCCCATAACGTAAGGAGAAAGGTCAACCATAAAAAAAAAATGAAAACACAAGTCTATATCTTGAACGGTCCAACCATGCATCCTCTCAGATCAGGCAAGATACATGGGATTGATGCATGGTCAAAGTCAATGCAACATTACATCTCAAGCTCATTCATGCATGTCAATATTAGGAAACACTGGATTTAGTCCCTACAAACCCAACAAAAACATTAAAAAAAAAAACGAAAATGAAAAAAAAATTAAAAAAAAAGCTCCATTTCTGAAAAAGATTTTTCTAATTAATGAATTAATGTGAAGGGTGGCGTTTGGTTTGTTAATAATCAAACCAAACGAGAGCTGTGGCCACCCCACTTAATAAGTTGTTCAACGCCGGCTTGGCTGACCACCGACCGTAAAACAAGTACAAGAAATGAACCCTGGATCGACTTTCCAAGTCAAAACCTAGAACAGAATCGATCCTCCTTTGTATATAACCGAGTCTCCTCCCTTGCAACCCACAGAACTTACTACTTCTACTACTCTTCTCAATCTGAATCTCTATATCTGTCGACACAGTATCCAACATGGGCAATGCAATCTCTCCTTGCTGTCATCCCACCAATTCGAATCCCAAGTCAACGGTGAAGCTAGTATTCTGGGAAGGAACCACCCGAATCCTCACCGGAAAGCAGTTAGCCGGAGAAATTATGTTCGAGTTCCCCGACAGAATAGTTTGCCATGCGAACTCCTTCTACATTGGCAAGCCGATACCTGCACTGACAATTGAGGATGAGCTAATGACAGGCGAGACGTATTTTGTTCTCCCAATTGACCGGTTTGCCTGCAAGATCTTATCAGCTGCGTCGCTCGCTGCCTTGGGCTCGAGTCCTAAACCTGCACCCATAAACTTCGGCCAGCAGCCGTTCGAATATGTGAAGGCTGCCAATGGGCGGGTGTTGATCAAGGTGGTGCCGGAGTTCATAACGAAGCTCATCTTAAAAGGTAAAGAACAAGGGTGTGCTAGCCCAGGTAACAGTTTTCTGTGCAGCACGCCCGAGTTGCAGAAACACTATGATCAGTTGGTTGGATCTAAAGAACAGACATGGTCGCCTAAGCTTGAAACCATTTCAGAGCGTAAGGCGAGGTTTTCCCCATGCAGGCTTTTAGGGTTGGAGAGGAAATTAAAAGAGGAGGGGTGCTAATGAATTGTTTCTTTCTCTTTCTTTTGATACAAAATTTTATTGGATGATGATTAAGGACATAGAAAATGAGTTCTTTCTTTTGCTGAATCCAATTAAATTTTTTTTTTTTCTTCTTGTTTTAACCTTCTGAAGTGTAAAAACTTGTACAAATTATAAATCCATTGATGGGAACAAGGGATTATATATTGTCATGTTGGTTATTGATGAATAGCTTGCTTTAATATTAATCTCTGTGTCTCGCCTACGAAACTGGTTATTAGTACTTTAGTTGCTTGTTCATGAAATCTTATATACATTCGTTCTTTTAATTTCAAATTCAGTTTGTGAAATACTTGCATAGACATAATGTTGATAAACTAATAAAATTCAGAACCATATTTCCCTGTTTCCATGTTCTCTTGGCTGTGTTTGGATACAGCGGATTTTGGGGGGTCAGAACACACAGAAGTAGTGGAAGTGAAACAATCAGTTTTGGTTCTCCATAGGATTCCAAAATCAACCATTTTTTTGGGATTTGTGCAGCTTCCTTCTGGCATCAAATTTGATGGATCCAGAAAAATTGCTGAGTTGGGTCGAGTTGATCTGTCTCGCTTTACCACTTGTGCCTCAGTTTACTGTTCAGGTCTGCCACTCTGCTTCCCTCAAGTTGTTTTACAATAATCTTTGCTTCGAGAGTTTCAAGTTGGTGTGCGCTAGCACGCCCAGTCGCCCAGAAAGGAAGCAAATGCGCAAACGTGAAAGTGAAATAGCCTGAGGATTCGATCGTTCATCCAATATTGGTCTAGCAGTTTTGCTTGCTGGTTGCTACAACTCGTGCTTATCGTTTGCATCAGCACATCTCATGGTACATGCATGCTACCGGCCGGCCGACGAGCTCTACCCAGCAGAGGTGTGTACGTGGCCTAAGATTTTTCAGGTGTTCGATCAATGATTTTGAAAATCATTGGATCAGTTTGAGTGTTAATTGGGTGATTATTAGTGATTTCTCTTCCTTTTACGCCTCCCAGAATTAGTTTATTATGGGAAGGCTAAAGCTGGGGGGCCCTAACTTGCCACATGTCACATGTTTGAGGTATGCGACCAACTATTGGATGGGTCCTACCAGCTGGTAGCTACCCCTCTGGTTGTACTGGATTTTGGCAAGGCCAGTGTCTTGTTTGGAACTAAATCGATTATGGGTAGCCAGGTGGCAAGTTATATATGATCACTGGACCCTACCATGCATGGGTACTCTGTCCTCAGACTTCAGAAGCGCCCACATCAAATTTCTTTGTATGGGACTAGTTCTTTCGTGGATCTTGCTTTCCGCCCGACTCATTTATTATTATGTTGAATATCATAAGACGTGTGGAATGCCCAAGTATAGCAATCATCTATCGACGTCTGTTCTTGCTTAACACTTGGCTAAGAAAATTTCCCCTATCCAATTGGTCTTCCTAACGTGTTGGCACTTCCTATTCATCGCCATCTTTTCAAGCTGGATATAAGAACAGACGGATGCCCTCTTTGTCTCATTCATTAATTGCTGAAAAAAGAGTAGCTTCTGGTTTCTGGCCGACATGGTGAAGAATGAAGATACCCAACACGGTTTAGATCAGGACACATTAAGAAATCTGAAGAACAAGGACCAGGCCTAATTCAATGAAGATCATAAACCGCTTGAAGTTGGGTGACCAGATAATAGAGAGAGAGAGAGAGAGATTGATGAAGGACTCAAGAACTTGATGCCCATCTTCATGGCAAGCTAGTGAATGACTCCATTAATTGATAAACATAAAACTGGGTACGGTCAAAACTTGGGTTCCCTGTAGAGCCTAACCTAGACTCGGTAGTTGGTATCACATGGGTTTCCTCAGAAGAACGAATTAATTAAAACATATCAAGCAACTCAATAGATCCAGTCCACCTCTAAATTTTGACTTTTACCGAAAACAGCACTTATATAAAACTAATACAATTTATACATTTTCCATGAATCAGTGGTTTTTGATTTCCCAGTGTGGATTCTAACCTACCAGACATTAATACCAATTGAGCTAATTAACTTTCATCCTTGATTAAAAATGATAAAAGTATATACATGAATTAAGTAAACCGGACCACAAATATGAAATTATAGATGCCTAACCTTGAGAAACTGGGTTTTAATTTATTATTATGGGGCCATACAGGAATTCAAAGAATTAAATGAATTAGGAGTACCTAATAAATATGGTGAGGTACATTGAAAATCTTATTGTTTTAATCATTTTTTATACTTTTATTGATACTACTAAGTGTGTACGTGCAAATGATAACGATAATGGTAATTCTAGACGGTGATAATGATAATGGTATTATATTCTTTTTTCTATAAAATTTATGTATTTTTATTTTTTTATTTTATATATATATTTTATGCTTTTTATTATTAATCGGATGCAGATTGAAAATCCAAATCTGCTTACATAAACACTTCATACAAATATGTGATAATTTGATTGAATTGTGAAGTTTTAAGTATCATTGATAAGTCTACTTGTTTGGCAAGATTCTTTTTTTTTTATAATATTTAATCCTTTTGGTATATATTTTTCTTTCTTCATTTATCAAAAAAAATGTAAGATTTAAATAGAGAAAATTGAATGGAGTGAACAATAGTAGTTCAATTTGCAATTTAAACCTCATAATTAAGTAGGGACTAAATTCAAAAATGAGTACTTTAGTCAAAAGAAAGTTCCACAATAGTAGTGTAAATATATAATTATAGATGTGTTTAATTTTTTCAATAACTTTTTTGTATTTTTGTGTGTAAAAATAATTCTAGTATGTCATATTAATTACTTTTTGTTTAATATGATAAATATATAGTATTATGCATGTGCCTAGATGTTTTTTTGCAAAATTTATGTGCTTTTTATTTTTGTATATTTATATTTTATTAAATTTTATTATTTATTTATAACATTAAAGGTTAACATGTTAGACCAAAAATTTGAACTATTGATCTTTTCCGAATAGTAAAATTCATTTTTGGCCACTTCTAAATTATGTATTTCATTTTCATTGCCAATAAAAAATTCTTGTTTATTACACTTATTTTTTTTAATTTGATTAATAAAAGTATTATAAATGTGTCTAATTTTTCTACAATTTTTATAAGCTTCTATATTTATTTCTATTTTAAAGATTTTATTACCTAATTATCACTTCATAGGTTGATCAATTTGATTCATATGATTGAATTGTTAGCCACCACTTGGATTAAAAATGGTTTGTTTTTGAGTTAGTTTTAAAATATATGGGCTTATATTGTTAAAAATATTGACACATATCTCATTTAATAATATAAAATGGGATTTAATAAGGTGGGAAGTAATAATTAATTGAAGTTATATTTTCAACCTTACCATTAGAGATGGATTGAATACACAATTATAGGATTTTAGTAGCCATTAAAGTTCTAATGAAATGGCTTTTATACCCGTTTTCAAACAAAGAAGTAGAGGGTAATTTTAGTCCAAAAAAGTTTCACATTGCATTCACACTTTTATATATAGTATAGATTAATACTAACAACCATTATATTATAGTTTTGAGAAATTTATGAGCACTGAAACTGTAATGGTTGCATTCATTTTGCACCCCACATTTCACTGGATGTAGGGCATACAGGCTATGGAAGTGGTTTGAACTTCTAGGAAAGTGTGAGGATGCTACATTAATTAAACTCTGATTGAATTTAAATCCGAATTTGATCAAAGATCTTGAAATTTAATTGGACTTCAGTTTTCATTAATTGGATTGGGTTGAGATGTTCCGTTTACTACACCATGCAGCATTACAATGCTAAAATTATAACATTTAGGTGGCATTTGATAATACTTTTCCAACCTTTGAAGCCTGAAAATGTTTCTTTTCAGACGCTAAAGGTGTTTGCTAGTATATCTAAATTTAGGTTTAAAAATTATTTCTAGATTTGAAATAATAAGACCCAGGCCAGGCATTGAACGCATTCATATGCGTTCTAGACTTGGCCAAAAGTCCAAAATACCTTTAATTAAAGACATGCTTGTGTTTCTCCAGTAAACTAGTGGCGGCAAGTGACTCCTTCGGCAAACTAATAGTGGTGAGTGATTCCTCCAACCTTCTCTCTCTCTCTCTCTCTCTCTCTCTCTCTCTCTCTCTCTCTCTCTCTTCTTTCTTTCTTCTTCTTTTGAGGACCCATGGCTTCCATCCTCTGTTTTTCATTTTCAATCACTACTGTGACTCTTAACAACGTCAATCTCTTGCTATTGCAAGTCTTGATAACCATTGTAACTCTCAACAACGTCAATCTCTTGCCGCTACAACTCTTGACAGCTACTGTAACTCTCAACAATGGCAATCTCTCACCACTGTAACTCTTGACAACCACTGCAACTCTCAACAACGGCAATTTCTCACCACTGCAACTCTTGATAGCCACTGCAACTCTCTACAGCAGCAATCTCTCGACAACCATTGCAACTCTCGACAGCTGCTACAACTCTCAACAGTGAAGACGACGTGGGATCATGGGCAGGCAAAACCGGAATCATTGCATTCAAGTCTAACGATAGTAGTTTGAGGGAATACTGACGACTACTGAGAATCCCTCTTAATTGTTGTTGCAGTTACATTTTTTATTGTATTCATCTTTCTTTTCCATTGAATAGATTTTATTTGTATTAGTTATTTTAACATTTATTAATTATTAAATATATAAGTTTTAAGATATTATTTTTCTAATTATTAAATATTTTTCCATTGCTTTGTGGATTTTATTACTATTTTCATTATTATTTTAACTTTTAATAAATTGTTTTTAATTTATAAATTTATATGTATTTTCAATTTTTCTTATTTTAATATTTTTTATTTTCATAATTTATTTATAATTTTCAATATTATTTTGAATTTAATAAATTATTTTTATGAAATAGTACAAATTGAACTCAAAATTACCAAATAATCTAATTTATGGATAAAATAGTAAAATCAATAAATTTCAGATACTGAAAGTTTGATCCAACACAAACAACATTCTTTATTCAGAGCCTCTAAAAAGTCGTAAAGCAACTATATCTCTTTTCAGATTTCTGACACTTTTAATATCTTTTTAACTTTTCGAATTTCAGATTTATCAAATGCCACCCTACAGTTTTGTAGAGTTCCATGATAACACCATGAAATGGGTAGAGTATTAAGTAAAACTAAAAATTTCGCTCTATCTATTATCAATGGGTAGAAATGTAATAATACTACAATATAAAACGTAATTCTATAATGTATTTTATAAAAAAAAAATCATATAAATATAATATAAAAATATCATATATTATATGAAGAGGATACGTGTGACAAAATGCAGAAACGCTGAATCTGATAGTTGAAAATTTACAAATTAGTGAATTACAAGTGTTCTTAGAATTTTTTCTAGAGATTAGAGAATACAATGCACCGAAGTGGCTAGAAAATAGGCTATTAGTGAGGAATGATCTGATTATAAATTGAAAGTTCCAAAAGAGTTAGGGAAGGATGCGAATCATTTGGGTTGAGGTAGTATGTTGAAAATCTATAGACTTACAACTTGACAGAAGATATAAGGCTATGTTTGGTTTGAAGGAAAATATAGGGAAAGGAAGGAAAAGGTAAGAAAACCTTTACAACCCTTGTATTGGTTTCTCTCTCTCCAATAGTTAATATTTATAAAGTCTCTCTTTTCCATTAAATCCCTCATTTCCTTTCTCTATGGATTGGTACGGGTTAAGGGACATGATATGGACCTGATGGATCCAAATTGATGTCGAAACCCAAATTTGTCAATCCATGAATGTTTTTGCTAGTTTTAATTATGCAAAATTGACATTTGCATGTTATTACTGATCTGGTTCTAAATGAGTTCATAATATTACAGATTTTTAACTTTTGACTAGTTTTAATTGGGCCTTAAAAAGAGAATAAGTCTGGGCCGATTAATAAGAGAATCAGCTCTCTCTGTACCTGCTACTAAAATATCCGGGCCGGGTACTGTAGTTTCTTCTTTGTTGGGTATTACTGTATTAGGAAACTCGGACCTGGCCCAAACCTGACCCAATTATAGGCCTACATAAGTTAGCACTTAGCAGGAAATGCCAATTATTAGGACGCAACATGGGTTGGGCCGATCAAGAAATGTAAACCCAGCTTAACTTAAGTTGTCAATAGATTCTTAAAATTCCAAGGCCTGATCTGATATTTCATATTCGGTGGTTCATTTACCTAAATGGATCCGATTTGGATTTTAAAACTGCATCCGCTTAATAATCAGTATATATATATATATATATATATATATATATATATATATATATATATATATATATATATTGTGTGTGTGAGTGTGTATGCAGTTATGTATAATATAGATAGTCAGATACAAATTAATAAATAAATAAATAAAGATATACACCTTATAATTTGAAAGATAGTGAAAAGAACTACCCCATAGGATCCCAATATGATCATAGACATTGAATTTTGGATTGAATTTGAATTTGGTTTTCTAATAATCAGATTGAACTTGGATGTAGCTGGATCCTATCTGAATCCAATCCGATTTCTACCCTAAATCTAACCCAACTTCTAAATGCTAATTGCATATTCAGATTCTAAATTTATGATTAGGATTATGTTTTATTGAGTTTCATCATCATCATCATCTAAACCTTGTCCCATCTATATTAGGATTGGCTACATGTATCCTGTTTTTATCATTTCGTTCTATTGTTATATTCATTACTAAACTATGGATGCTTCAATCGTTGCTTATTTTACACCTTGTTGAATCATTTTTTTTATATTACGTAGAAAAGAATATTAATAATTTTTTATGGGAAAACTAACAGATTCATTATAAATCTCTTATGATTAATTAAGTTACGATTAATTCTTCATCATCATAATTATCTAAGCCTTTGTCCCAACTATATGGGCTTGCTACATGAATCCTTTTGGGTCATTCTGTTCTTTTCAGGCCCTAGCATGAGCATGAAAAGATAATTAAATTAAAACTAATTAGATTTTGAAAATGAAGTCATTGATTAATAATCAACATATATTCCCTAGACAGTACTGGAATTTATTCCAATTTATAAATTCCAAACATGAAATGTTGTTGGATCTCAAAGTGGTGATCATTATTTGTCTTTTCCATAAGTACTTTGGCTTGATTAGAACCACTCCCCTGTTTTAAAATATATACAGTGAAAGCAAAATACAAAATTAAAAAACTACTCTTCCCAGCTGTTATACATTGACATTAGCTTCTGACTCAATACCTCACACTCCACTCCTTGGCTTTCTCTCACCTGTTCCACCAAATTCCACGAAGGAAACAAAGAGTTTAGAAGAGTTGCATCCTTGGGCCTTTTCTCGGAAAAAAAAAAAAAAAAAAGAAATAGCAAAGAGAAACTCCTCGAGCTAACCCCTAAAATATATGGAGAAGTCGGTTGATCAAATAGTTGAAACAATCCAATTATAGCGCAGATGGGTTCATGGGCATCCGAACTAATTGCACTCTGAAGTCTTAGCAATATATTTTACATTCATTTTTCTTTCCCATTTTGAACAAAACTAGAATAGCAAAAAATTTTGTTTGAAAATAAGACTGAAGAAGCAAAAATGGGTAAAAAGAAAGGATGAACAAAATAGAGAAGTAGAACCTGAAGATGAAGATTGTAGAAGGCCATTTCCCCAAGTGTGGCAAAAGCTGAAGCATTCAAGACCTGAAGACCCTCTTGCTCCAAATGAAGCAAAACTTCAGAGAGTGGGATTTTCTTGACCTTAACTGCACAAATTTGAATCACAATTTCCCCATCACCGACGCGACTCGCCGAAACAGTAGGCGAAGACGTCTGAACCGTGGCTTTTCTTCTCTTCTCCTGATGGTTGTGATCTCCATGTCTAGTAATACTTGATAATATCTCTTGTTTCCTTTGTTTCAGCCTCTCGACTCTCTTCTGGAGCTCTGGAATGTATTTCAGTACTCGAGAAACAGTGGCCGGAATGCTTTGTTTCGCCTGCATTCGCAGTTGACCCAATTAAAATCGTTACAACTACACATCTAGCTATAAACATAACCAAAAATTAATGAAGTGTTAATTATGTCAATACCGTTTGGTCAGTCTCTGGAAGAAGCGAGCGGAGGGAGGAGTAGAGACTGTTCATTTTCTTCCGACGGTCACGTTCACTAGCATTGTGATTCAATTTCTTAACCATTGCAGGATCCCTGCTAGTTGTTCCACAAGACTTGAACTCATTGCACTCAGCTTCTGGTCGAGACGAAGTAAAGAGAAAGAATGATTCTGAAGCTTGTTTTTCTCTGAAGCTGCAGTTCACAAAAGGGTTGTCGCTCATCCAGCTCTTCTGTTCAGGGCTTGTATCAGCTTCTGATGGCCACTTAAGGATTGAAAACTGAGGAGAAAGTGATAACATGATTGGGACTTCGGGCTAACTGCTTGAGTTATCACAGTTTGACAGGAAATTAAGACTCAAGACGAGCATATATATATAGCCTCCGCCTCCGATCAACCATCTAATCTATTCACATTCTAGCTCTAATGGTGGAGATAATCAGGAGAGAATAAGTATTAAAAAAAATAAAAGAAATCTGACTTCTTTTATTGTATTGGTTTGATTGGTGTATCAAGAAAACGATAATGTGTTTTTGTTAAATCAAAACAGTCAATAATTCCTCCCTAATCCCATTTAATTGTATATATATGTCCAAATAAACTAGTATCTTAAGACTGAAGCAGTGACGAAAATGTCTCTTTTTTTATATATATCAAATATGGGTCATGATCAAAGAGTAATTTGGAGTCTTAATCAACAAAATTTTATCAAACACTTCAGAATAATAAGAATAAGTGACTAATTGATAAGAGTACTATATCATACCCTGGTTAAACCATCATCTGTATTGGTTTAATTTATGATAAAATTAAACCATCTATCTGGATGAATTGTGTAAAAAATTTTTGAAGTTTCTGATTGAATTGGCCGAATAAGCAACCATCCAGCTTATGAAGCATAGACCATATATAAATATAATAATATTAATCTTGTTTTTTTTTTTTCCAGTTATGATAATTAACCAAAGAAAAATTTCTCAAAAATGTGAAAAAAATAGTCTCTCAAACTTCCAAAATTTTTGAAAATTTATTTCAGATATTGGGTCCAAAATGGATGAAATTTCAGCTGAAACCTAAAATCTTGCTAATTGAGATCAACCTGTTTAGACAAAAATAAGATCAGAATCATGTTCATACAAGATTCCCATAACTCCCATTCCTCATGGCAAGTTTCAGATAAATAGCCCCACTTCATATGTGGCTAAAAAAGACTACTTTTATTTCTGTACATGGGAAAATACAGGACAATTACATTATCTTGTGGCTATTATTTTATATGCTGACCCATAATACAAATAGGGGTGAAAGTCAGTCAGATTATTTTGTGACTATTACTTTTATTTCTGAAGTGCTGAACCCCTAACCATAATCCTAACCCGACCCTACCCGACCCATCTCCATCTGAACTATTTCAGACTTGGTTAAGTTGTATTCCTAATTACAAAGTCTACATAGAGGAAAGAATACCTTGTATTACTGTAACCATGCATATAAAAAAAAAACATGATTAGAAATGAATAACCATTTTAATACTTAATTCCATAGCTTGATTATGCAAGGTGCTGTTTGAATTTCAGGTTATTTTTAATCATTCCTTTACCTTCCCTTTGCTTACATTTAGGAAGCACGTGTCTCCACGTGCCAGTCGTATGTCCAGAATCCCATTTCATGCGCATAAGCCACTGTAACCCGTGACAAGCACATGCCATGTTGTTTCCAAAATAAGTTCTATGAACTCCTAGCAACTGTATATTATATTGCAGTGGTGATGAATTAGAGATAAATGACAGATAATTGTTTATTGATTATAGATATAAGCAATTGATGAATCTACCCAAAATGTTGTTTATTTTAGGGTTATTTACTTGGACACTCCTTCTATAGTTCGATATATTTATTGAAAACTATCTTTTGGTTTGTGTTTTATTAAAACAATCCTTATCGGTTGCAACCACTTCACTTAATCAATCTTTTATAAGGAATCATTTATATTTCCATGTAGAAATGGTTAGATGATCTCTTAATTAAAATGAACAGAAGGTTCTAAAATGACATACTTCCCAGTTTTTATTCCAAAAATATACCTAGTTTCCCCAAGTTAACTCTGGGGAGAACTCGTGGGAGCTACTAGCTTAGTTAACCAATCTGCTGCTTGATTTCCCTCTCTTCAAGTATGGGAGTGCGCAATCCAGAGAGATCTATCTTCTCTGATGCTAAGGCACTCTTTCAATGGCTACTGTCAAGAACTTCTATGGTGGGGGGTGAGCTGTTGAGGAGGCTGTCTCTGATTAGCTTGGAATCACCTTCGATCCAAATCCTGTTGCTAGAAAGTTGTGCGCACTGCAACCCTGTGGACAGGGGCGGAGCCAGGGGGGACCAGGGGAGCCATGGCCCCCCCTGTGGTTCAGAAAATCTCAACTATATTACAACTTTCTATGTAAATTTTTTCCTCCCCCACTCTTTACCTCAATGTTTGGCCTCCCCTACGGGTCCATCCATACCTTCATTTAAGTTTTGGCCTCCCTTACAAAAATTTCCTGCTTCCGACCCTGCCTGTGGGCTTCTAGAGAGGCAAGACTTGGCTGCACTGATGGAGGTGGCTCCAATTGGACCTGTTTATGCCCGAATGGTTCTACCTCCGTGATCCCTGGCTATACATCCAATCGAGCATATTACATTGCTTCCTCTTGGGGCATCACAATTGGTTTTAATTGTTCCTTCCTGACACGGGTTTCACTTAACCCATGCCCTTGGTTTCGCAAGTTTACTTCCTGAAGTTTTCGAACAAAGTTTAGCAGAACACTTTAGCTGTTCATTGAGTTGTATAACCAATGATAAAGTTTCATGTCAGTACTAAATATATGGAGTGCCATGAATTTATTACCGGCATGAAACCTCATCATTAATTCCACAGTCCGGTGAACAGATAAAGCACTCAGCTAATCCAAATTCAAGGTTTTCATGTTAAAGCTATTGTATTCCAGGAAACCCCTGCTGCTTTTTCTATTAACTGCCCTGGATTGTGGCTATTGTTTTGATTCGGTTTATTGCCTTATGCGCCAACATAGAAAAGCAGTTCTTTCCCAGAACTTGTTTTGAATTAGGTGTATTCACTCTTCCTCGGCCCTATACCACCAATTGGTGATGGATTCATTATTTTCCATGGGGAATCTGGTAGTGATTTCCATTAGGCTCCAAATTTGCATCGTAAATTGGTAGTTCTTGAGGATGTGATCCAGATCTTCCAATTATAACTTGGTTTGATAAGCAAGAAGTACGCATGATATGAGATCTGCCGGGGTTATTTTTGAAATTAAAAATAACCTTGGATCCATACAATTTCACATTTTCCACTTGTTTTAAGAGGGCATCTGATTACAAAGCATGGAGTAGTAATACACAAACTAGGGTAGGTAATACACAAACAAAGGGCCATTTATTTAGAGACCTGCTGCTGCTTCACAATTTTATTAAAATTGTCAATGTGAATGGTTTTGTTTTCTAAAACAAAGCAGCTGCCATTTTAACAAAAAATAATATATTTTGCTGGCATAGCAGTTATTAATATAAGTTCTATTTCAGCAAATGTAGCAATTATTTTTTGGGAAAATTCTTAATAGGTACCTATACTTTAGGTTGAGTGCCAATTTAGTACTTGAGCTTTAAAATGTGACAATCTACTACCTGAGCTTTCAAAATGCAATAATTTATTACCTACCGTTATGGAACCGTCAGTTATGTATATCACGTGACCTCATGTGCGATTTAAGACTTTCAAAAATGTCAAAATTACCCTTAAAAATAAGCACGTTGTTCATCTTCTTAACGCTAAATGCCAGATATTGTTGTGAGCGTTGGATCCCTTTTATCATCGTTGGTAATGGCTCCAATTGTCTTTTCGATGATTCTGGGTTTGAAGGTTGTGTTATTCTGAACTGGATTGACTTCTAGAGAGGATGGAACCATAGGTGGAGCTGCTTACATGGACGTTGGAGCCAATGGACAGGTTATCCTGCTCCGACCTGCGTGGAGAGGGTCTATAATCTTTTATATGTTTATTATATAGGAAACTGTCGATGCCATTGATACAGTTGAGATCATTACAGTGGATGGGAGGCATCAAATTTTGTACAGAAGTGATCCCGCCTTTGGGTACCGCATGTCACCCTTTCAAGTGATGCAAGATTTGGCAATTGTGGTTGTAAAATTTCGTCTATTGCCTTCAGCATTAGCCAATGAGCGTCAACAAGATTTCAATTTTTTCTTCTTAAATTCTTCATTGTTCTCCTCAGAGATGCCAATGGGATATGGTTTTATTTACAGGAGGCGATGGTCTCAGCTTGTGCGGGAACGAACTACTGGATCGGTGTTCAGAAATCCTCCTGGCAAGGGAGTTTCAGCAGGGGAGCTTATTGAGAAGGCTGGACTGAAAGGCTTCAGAGTTGGCAGTGCAGAGGTTTCCAAAGTTCATGCTAACTTCTTCATCAATACCGGCTTTAGGTGCCAGAACCATGAGGGTATAAAATGGCAAAACAGCAACTGTTCCTATAGAGAGAGGAGAAAAAAAGAAAGAATAATGGCCATGGGGAGCGCTATGCACCGCCGCTGTTTGAGAGCTTGAAGAGGATGACCAGTGGTGGTGAACAATAGTTTAGAGCAATGAGAAACATTGAGTCATCAGTCTTTGAGTTAAACGCATCTCAGCACTCATCGGTTTTTGGAGGAAAAATTTGGAAGGGCATTTCTTACACAATTGTTGCTGATGGATGGTAAAGAAAATTAGATGATACTTGAAGGGCATTTGTGTCTTTTCCCATAATACTTGAAGGGCATTTGTGTCTTTTCCCATAATACCTAACGACAGGTTAATGATAGGCACTAAATTGTCACATTTTGAAAGTTCAGGTACTAAATTCACACTCAGCCTAAAGTACTAAGGTACCTATTAGGAAATTTCCCTTATTTTTATTTAAAATCCAAAACCATTCATATTAACTAGTGTTTTGAATTTGACTTTTAAAGGAAAAAACTGTAATTTGAACAATCGATTTTCTTTTTATTCAAATCCCTTTCATTAAGTGTTATATTTAAGTTATAAACTCTCATTAACATTCATTGAATCCTACTCTTAACTAGAATACCCCCATTTTTGAATGGATAAATTTCTAAAACTTCTCCTGAAGTTTCTAAGGGCCCGTTTGGTTCGTAGTCGGAATTGGAATCGGAATTAGAATGGTCCACTCCCATAGTCTGTTTGGTTTAGGCAGGAATGGGAATGAGAATTAAAATCAGCAAGAATGGGATTTCATTCCCAAGGGAGGGGCAGGGAAGGACCATTCCCTCAAATAAGAGAATGTCATTCCAGTAAGAATGGAAATGGGATTCCTATTTCGCCCAACCCAACAGTTGGAATCGGAATAACCCATTCCGATTCCAATTCCAGACCCCTATTCCAGCAAACCAAATGAACCCTAAATGTAGCTGAAACTTAGGGTGAGCAAACAGTTAGGTTCTACCTAGAACCGAATGGCCTCGACCTTGAACCGGCCTTGAACTGGCCCTACCCGGTCTGTTACAGGGTAGGGTCTAGTTCTAAATTCTTGGAACCGATCCCCACTCAGGCTGGTTTCAGGAGCCTAGGGTTTACCTTGCTCAAACTGACCCGATAAATTGACCCTGGTTGGCCTTAGTGGAACCTACTTTGGAATAGGACCTGCCTTGATCTAAACCCCAAAATACTTTTGAAGATGTAAAGATTTGAACCCAAGCACTCATAGTTACAAAGGTCATGGTCTCACTTGACCATTGAGTTACTTTAAGTGATTTAATCATTTGTTTTTCTGTTAATATTTGAACGTGTATAATAAGTAATCTAAAAGGTAATATTTACAAAATTTAAATTCAAATTATAAGTTTTGAACCATATAATGATAATCTACATATTAACTTACTCAATTTAATAAATAAAAGATAATATAAGTTTTAAACTATATATATCATATTTATTGAAAATCAAGTTTTTTAAGAAACATGTTTTTTTTTTCAAGGGTGAGAGTAAACAAAGAACAAGTTCCATGGGTAAATCCTAGAACCGACCCTGGAACCACCAAGGCTAGAACCGACCTTCATAGGGCATGTTCTGGTTCCAAAACCTAGAACCAAATCCTATAGGGTAGGTTCTAGGTTCTGCCATGGAATTGAACTGGACCAACCCATGCTCATCCCTAGTTGAAAACCTCCCCTTAAATTTGGCAATTCCAATCACCTCCCTTGAACTTTCTAATAGAATTGTAAGTAGACCCCCTTTGTTAAAATCCTCTAATAAGAAGTACAAAAATGTCCAAAATACCTATGTAGTTACTATTAAGGTTGATTTCTATAGAAAATAATACAAATCGGTGTTTTTGAACTGTTGTTGACTTAGATGATTGGACTGTTAAGTTCGGGAATCATCAAGGCAACTAGTTCCGTTTCACCTTTAACCCTATCCTTGACCAAAAACCATTCATTTGGTCAGCAACCCATTGACCCGGTTGGTTGAATTGTTAACTCATTCGACTCATTCAATGGATGTTTTTTATCTTAATTATTTTAATTATTTTTTATTTTTTTAAGTTTGAGTGGGTTGTCAGTTTCAATTGACAATCAAACAATCAACTTGGAAATCAGTGGCTAGAACAGTACCAATTCTAGGTCGGTTTTTAAAACCTTGATAGAAACTTTATAAACAATAAAGAAAAGATAGCTTAAAGTTGTAGTTTTACCTTTGAGCGATTGATATGAAGGGGAATTTTGGAATATAAACCAATTTCAGAAGAGAGACTGACCGGAGAGGCTTGGGTAGTGATTGATGTGAAGAAAACAATTGGAAAATCAACATTTTGGTCAAAAGTATCTACATGGGTATTTTCAACATTCTTGTGCCTCTTGTTTGAGGATTGTAATAAAGGAGTCTACTTGCATTTGTGCCAAAAAGTTCAGGGGAAGTGATTGCAATTACCAAACTTCAAGGGAGGTTTCAGCAATGACCAAAAAATTCAGGGGAGGTTTTAGCAATTGATCCTTTTTGAATTTGATCCCTCTATTGTGAGGGAACAAAATGTAATTTGAACTACCTTATTTCTTCTCACTCAATTCCCTCTCATTAAATTTTATATTTATGGTATAACTCTCATTCTTTCATTAAAACCTATATTAATTAACCGCGTTAATGAAAAATAAGTCTGACAAAGAATAAATATTTTTATTGATGATATAAATAAAATACACATTTAAAACTAATACAAATATTGTTCATGACAAGGGATTGTTGGTTAAGACATGTTTTCTAATCCTTAATTAATATTTAATAAACACTTGATAAAGATTATTAATATATTAGGTAAACTATTCAATATTATAAGGGTACAAGATTTTTTTTCTTTTTGTGAAAAGCCATGCCCCTATGCTGAATTTATCCTAAAGTGCTTGTAATACTCAAGTAATTAGTTTTAAAAAATGATTATATATACCGAATTAATTACAAAAAGAGGTTGTGAGTAGCTCTTTTTTCTTTGCTTATAAAGGAAATTTTGCCAAAATAAGAGAGAAGAGAGAGAGAGAGAGAGAGAGAGAGAGAGAGAGAGAGAGAGAGAGAGAGAGAGAGCAAAAAATACAAAAGGGCTTATGCAAAAAAACCAAGGAATCCAACCCTCAAAAGATGGCCAATCAAGCAACATAAGAACAAAACATATGCCATATAAACATTTATGAAGGATGTGGCTTTGTAATTAATTCGGTAGTAATTGATATGAAGGGATTGGGGTAGTGATTGATATGAAGGGAAATTTTGAAAAATAAACATTTTGGTCAAAAGTAATTACATGGATATTTTCAATATTTTTGTGCTTTTTGTTAGACAATTCTAATAGAGGGTCTACTTGAAGTTGTGTCAAAAAGTTCATTGCTTTTACCAAACTTTGGGGGGGGGGGGGGTGTTCAGCAATGATTAAAAATTTTACAAGAAGTTTTAACAATTACCCTTTCATTTGTTAAATTAAAAGAAACTTGAAAGTACATCACATGTTCTCAATAACCAATGTAGGGTCACATTAACCACAAGAAGAGATTTCCAACTTGCAAATGGATGAACAATTTATTTTTTAAACTATTTTCTTATTTTTTAAAATATTTTAAACCTATTTTCATTGGTCTAGTTCCTGATCATTAAGGTAGCAGATGGTTTTCTCTTATTTATTCCCACTATATGGTGGGTTAATTTTTCATTTCCATTACCTTAAAGCCCACATCATTAGATGTCATGATATCTACAAGAGTAAGTGATACTTTTTATTGCAGTTCATTGTAAGGTTTTAGCAGTTGAAGGAGCTGAAGTTGGATTTATCATATAGAAGTTAATTCTTACAAAGGTAAAGAGAATTCAAATAAAATTCTGATGAAGGTCATTGATAAAAATGATTAATTTTATTAATGAACCATAATGCATAAGAATAATAAGGATTTCATTAATTCTCGTTACCCTTGCAAGAATTTTATTTGGACATATCTTTATGTTAATGAACCATAATAAATATGATAAATAAGAATAATTTTTCTAGATATAGAAATATAAAAAAATGTAAAATATTTTAGAAATATATTATATACTATCATCCTCAGAAAATTTATCATATGCAAAGCACGTATACAAATACTTGTTTGTGTGTGTATCTATCTATCTATCTATCTATCTATCTATCTATCTATATATATATATATATATATATTACAAAATATAATATATTTCTAGGTAGGTTTCAAAAAAGAAAAGATTTGCATATAGTAATGACTAGGGCATGACAGAGCAAAACCGGACACCCCCCCGGTTTTGTATGTGTGCCTCAACATCCTCCAAGAGGCCACACAGATTGTCATATAGAGAAGAACAGTGAGAGCCCAATGGCTTGGTCAAAACATTATCTAGTTGAAAATTGCAATTACAACTTATTCTTGGCAACTATAGATCATGGATAAAATGGATGCCCAAGTCAATATGTGTAAAGCGTGAATGAAGAATGGAGTTGGCATTGAGGTAGGTGGCACTAATGCTGTCACACAACATCACCAAGGCAATATGGCTAAATTAGGTGGCACCGATGCTGTCACACTGCATTACTAGGTCCTTAGCGAACCATATGGTGGAGTAAATCAATGATGTAGGATTCATGAGAACCAATTACGAGAGTTGAAATCAGCCCCCCCACAATGTCCCACAGCATATCCCCATTGTGTATTGGGAACATCTCTTGATAATGCCTCATCATTTTTGGTACCTATCATTTGGAGATGTTTCCAATACACCGGGGATGTGCTGTGGGACATTGTGGGGTTCCCCCTTGTGGGGGGGCTGACTTCAACTCCAATTACAATAATGTCATCTATGTAGGTAAGGATGAATGTGCAAGAATGCACATACTAAAGAATGGACAATGAGTAATTGATAAAAACAATTATTCATATTAATAAAAATAATAATCAAAAGAAAAACTCTAATTCCATGGTCGTTGTTGTTTGTTACCACCTGGATATGAGTCCCACCCACCAAGTTCCTTTTGCCCCACTACCATTCTCGAACTTAATGACCATGATGCAGGTTTTATCTGTTCCTTAGCAAACCTACTTTGCCCCTGAATAAATAGTTACTGGGAGACCCCCAATTCCCTGTTGTCACCTTTGGCCGTTATTAAACCTGAATTCAAATCAAGGCTTGGATGTGATGACCCAACACCATTCAACCCTGATGGAGGGCCAGGCATGTTCATAATGAATGATGGTTGGGAGTAAGAGGGGTCGGGGCTGGAGATCCCACTAACTATGGAACCACAGGGGCTCCCCTTGAATCAACCATGTATAGAACGAAGCCAAGCCCATACATAACTGGTGAAAGAGATACAGAAGGTCCCATGTGAGGCCACTGTAACTAAACACCAGAGGTGTGGGTGTATGCTTCAATGCCACTACATAAGCTTGCTGAATTGGTTCCTATTACATATTCAGCAACCTGCCCATTTGGCAAGAACGACCGAGTTGGAGGTAAAAATTCCTTTTATTAACCTCCACTTTTGTACCCATGATAGAGATGGCAGGACCATTCATGCCTTAGGAAGTTGATTTCATCTCAGCATGTCGATCATTAGAATCATCAAAGATAAAAAACCTGTCATTCAAGTCTATATTCCTCAATGAAGGTTGTCTTGATGATGAAGCAGAGGAAGGAGACAAGCTTTGATTGCCATTACGGTGATGATAAGGGGATTTTTCATCCATCCTCTAATCTGATGATGGGGCATCTTCATTTTCATCAACACTATTCAAGTCTAGCTCGAGTCTCTCTGCCCTTCTAGAACTCACTTCAGTGGAAGATTCCTCGAAAAGAAAGACGGAATATATTGGCATTTGTTTCATCAGTGTCGTATTAGTGACCTCGTCATCAACTTCAGCCACGTTCTGATCAATATGAAGAACATCCCGCCTCTGCTTTGAACTGTAACTGCTTCCCTTGACAGAGGCCATCTTTTCACCATCCAAGTCCTGTGTGGAGAGGGCGGGTGAAAAGTACTTGTTGCAGTAGACCCCTTCCATCCCAGTGCCCCCTCTGTATAGAGGAGTCACAGAGTAATGCAAAATACAGGATCAAGTTGGAAATAAATGTCCATGGTAGCGTTGAGATGCCCACGAGAAATAATCATGGACGATAAAAGCCTGTGGTGTAGACCGACCCACAATATAGTGTGGTTCGATCCACACCATAGTGTAACCGAATAATATAGAATTTGGTGTTGTGCATTTCTAAACATAATATATCGTGGTGCATCCACACCTTCCTTATTTTCTCTAATGTTGCTAATGGTATGCTAATATGGCATTGAAAAATTTATGTGACAGTAACAACAATGGCACTAAATAGATACTTGAGAAAACAACATGCTTATGCTGCATTCTTTTCAGAGAAAACACTTTTCAGCAAATGACGTTGTTCCAAACACTGCTCAAAAAAGGCATTTTCTCGTACCACACCATTCTTGATTTGTAAGGCATGGTCTGAGAGAATATTTTTCAAAAAAAAAAAAAAATGCATAATCAAACATCAGGTATTTTCTAAAAAACGGATTTCAGACGTAGTGCTGATGAAAAAAAATGGAAAAATTGTTCTTACATTTATTAAAGTATTGGCAACCACCTCATTTAGTTTGTTTGGTTTTCTATTCAAAGAAGGAAGTCATTGTTTTAGTCCGTTTGGATGGTCATGTGACTCAGGGTGGATTCGAGCTGAGCCGAGCTGAATAGTATGAGGCTCAAGCTCGACTCATCTAGGAAGTATAAGGCTCGAGCTTAGTTCAAGCTAAAACCTTGAGCTCAAGCTCGATTTGAAAAAAAAAATTATAAAAATTAAAAATTATATATATAAAATATTTTTTATTTGATATTTAAAAAAATAAGAATTATAATATTTTTATTATATATATTATTTTCTATAATTATATTATATTATAATATATATATTCGAGCTGGCTCGCGAGCCTCACGATTTGAGCTCTATTAGGCTTGAGCTCGGCTTGTTTGTTAATCGAACCTGTAATATGAGCTCGAGGTCGAACTCGGTTGAAACTGAGTCGAGTCGAACTTTTAATGAGCCAAGCTCGAGTAGCTCATGAAGAACTCAGCTCGTGGCCACCCCTACATGTAACCATTTTATAAATAATTCTTAACAATAGGCCAATGAAATATTATAAACTATATATGAGTGTTTTAGTAAGGCTATTATTTGGAATCAATGTAAAACACCGAACCATGAAAATGATCGTTAGTTTTTTTAAATAGTGATGGGTGGAAGAGTATAAAATTTTACATCATTAAAACCAATATAATCTTTACATCAATTATGGATTTAAAACTTTAAAGCTGATGAAATTTTACATCGATTGTTCACGTAAAACTCCACCCATCTAAACCCATGCAAAACTGAATCGATGTAGAATTTTACGTCAATAATAATTACAGCCAGTTTCCAAACGCCTACAAAGCCTTACTTTGATTTATATCGCATCCAAATGCCGACTAAAATTTTAACGTAAATGAAAGAATTAAAATCGTGTGTTATTATCGGTATGGGACCAGGTCTTTGACGCAAAACCAACCCGATCCATTTACTGTCTTATCCACACGTATATTTATTTATTTTCGATAGATATCCACACGTTTATCTGGTATCTGCAAAAAATTCCACACATGACAGTCTGACAGACAGTCCTAGATCTTTTCCTACTCCGGTACAAATTACATGCAAAACAACAAAACAGGGTGGAGAAGATGAACAAAAATATCTCCAACCACTGAACTCTGCACAAATTTGTCTCCCCTGTTCTTATACATCCATTTCCAGAAATCTATCCACCAATACCCATTGCACAAAAGAGTACGACTCTGCTTTCTCTCTCCGACAGACTGAAATTTTCTCACAATCCAGAACCCACCTCTTCTCCTCTCCGTCGTCGAAACATGGTGGCCATGAGTTCTCTGACTGCATGGACTGCAGCAACATCCTCCCCTCTCAGCTCTTCACCCTCTTCATCTAACTCCAACTTCCCAAAGCACCCTCCATTTCCGTCATCGTCTCCACCTCGCCTCATCTTCCGATGCCAGAGCCAGAACCTCACCCAAGACCACCAGTTCGTCCTCCACGACGCCCTCGACGCTTCTGGGTTCGACACCCACCATGCCCGGGTGAGATTTCCTTCTTCTGTCTCAATCTATGCTTTCATTTGCTTTCTTTTATTCACTTAATCCATTTCCCGGACGGCGACCATTCTGCAGGCGGCGAGAGACAGTTTCTGCTCTCAGATTAATCGGTTGTCGAGTTTGGAGAGGGAGACTAGCATTTGCATTGACAGAGGAGTTGACTTGGGGACAACGGCCTTCCACATTGCTGCCGAAGATCATAACCTTGTATCTCAATCTTCAGAGGCATTCCCGGTCGACGAGTTCGTTGATAAGTTGGATGATGTCTCAATGGGCTGCTTGTCTCGCTGCAGCTCTTCCTTCAGATCGTCTCCTGAGGATTTTTTTGGCAGCCTGGAGAGATACTTGTATGGCTACATGGTATATGAGTATATCAGCTTCCTTGCTTCTCCTTTCTTCATGTTTTCTTCTATTTCTTTGATTCTTTCTGCTATTTAAATATAATTTGAAGTAGAACTTAACCAATAAATTATGAAAAGCATAATTCCAGTCCAAACCTGCTGGTTGAACCATAAACCTATGAACCATCTTCCCTTTAGCATGACCAATGGATTTGTATTAAAGCTGGATGCTGGTTTTTCTCATTTGGTGTTGAAGGGTCATTAGTGAGACCGCAGGAGTTTGGGGCTAGACCTGCTTAAATGTTTTGTTGGTATATACTTCATTGCAATTATTTGGTTAATTAAATTGGTTGGCTTACAGAATGAACCGGGTGGTTCAATTCATCCCCTTTCTGGTTTGATATCTTGGATTGTTATGACTACTGGAGCACAGGGGTCTTCTTATACTAACAATGATGTGTACATAATGAAGTAAAAGCATCAGTTGCCAGTTCATGCTTGGGTGCAATCAAGAGATTGGTATTTACCCAAAATGAATATCAAGTGGATGAGCAAATATTCTTCATTTGAGCCCAAAATGTGCATCCCAAAACAGAGTACTTTTACAGCATCTGATGTGGATTTTCAGGAACCAAAAGCGGAAAAGTGCATTTTCATGTAAAATATTTAACTTGTTTTTTTGACCTTTCAGAACTAATTATTTCTTAGCTAATAGCACTGACATGCTAGCAATGGTTTAAACTTTTAAGATATGTCATTCAAGTTCATTGTTGAATAAAAGTAGGTAGCCAGATGAGTTAAAGCTGTGTCTATTTCTGGTTAAATTGTAGGAACCCAAATTTCATCTGTCAAGGGTCCATTTAATGTGTAGATATACAAATTTCTGGATTTCTTTTTCTTTGTTTCACAGACAGTGCACTCATGATTTCCATCAGTTTCAATTTATCCTCTCTCAGTTCACTGGGCTAAAATTGAGCTCGTTTTGTCTATTTCCAAAGAGAATTTAAAGAAAATAAAACCTCATATAACATACTTCTGCACTCGGAAATTGCTCTGGTGTTACCCATGTTACAATTGCCTTCGTTCCTTATTTGTGGTTCAATTGTGTCAGGGTTTCCGGAGGGACACTGCTAGGAACCAATCAGAGACACAAGCTTTATATCTTCATTCAGTATGCCTCTCCACTTGTCATTTTGTTTTAGCCTACTATTAAATAATGCATATATATATATATATATTGATATTTGTAGCATTCTCTTCAATACTTTATTGATGTCTTGATGTTGTTGACAGGTTTTGACACATCGTTCAGGTTCTGTTGTTATGCTTTCGCTCATCTACTCAGAAATCTTAAAAATGCTACGCATGTGGGACCTTTTGAACTTCGATGTAGAGATTTACTTCCCTCATGATCTTGTTAGTCTTCCTAGAGGCTATCAGAAACAAAAAAGCAAGGTGGCTGACCAATCACATATAATGACTTCACAGTCACTCCTAGTGGAGGTAGGTTTTGATTTGTGAAATCTGTTCTGTTGTCAATTTGCCTTGTTCTCTATCATTGGTAATTATATTCAATATTTGAATGTTGATTGTCTGTGCAGAAATTGATTCTTCTGCTACTACTTCATGTTTAGTCATTACACAGACGGAGTTAATGATCAGAAAAATAAAGAAGTTTTAGACAATAAGACTTGCTGCAAAATTCTATCTTGATGAATTACACGTTGAATTTTATGTGATCTTTGCACCCTTTCATACTTAAGCCACAAAATTACTTAATTTTAGTACAAAACTGATGTGCAAGATGAGTTGAAACTCCTAGACTGAAATGTCTAGGTAACAAAGTTACAACAACTCAATTAGACATCAAAAGTTTGCAAATGAGCTGTCAACTGCTAAATGTTGTGTTTGAAGTGGAGTTAAATTTTCACTTCCGAATTGAATATCCTTGCCTCAGTCTCATTCTGTATTATGTTTAGAATCATCTTTACCAGAAGTATTGTTTTGTTACAATTTATGGTAGTACTAGCATTATATACATGCAGGTCTTGAGAAATCTGAAGGAATCTTTTTGGCCATTCAAGTATGATCATACCATGAGTCTGTTTTTAAGAGCAGCCCATGCAACTAACTGCATTGGTAGACCAAGCATTCTGGAACAAAGGTCATTCAACTCTTGCAATAATTTGATTTGTACCTCATTGTTCTTTGTATGAAAGCTTGTTGTAAACTTCTTCTCATAGTACATTGACATCCTTTATTTCTACACCTGGTTGTTTCTTCGTGTCATCTATTTTACATTAGAAGTGGTGGCATTGAGATTGCATCAGCTAAAGCTATTAAACATAAGGCCGAACATGGAGTCTTGAATGGAGATATGCGCTGTGCATTGTCAGGTATGGACTACATCATCTTCATTCCTAAATTTAGTTTATGCATATACAGATACATATTTGTACATTGGTGGCTATCCATATCATGTAATGTTGGTGGAGTCACCTGCTTGGCTGATTGGTAATTTGGTTGGAGACTTTGGCTAGCTAATATTAAAATGAAATCCTCGTTGAGTTTTGAGTTTTGTTCTGGTCATTTTTCAACCTATGATTGTGTTGTAGCTTCATTGTTTTATATACAAATTCTTTTACCCAACCAGCTAATCATAGCCAACTGAGGGATAGCCCTGTTGGTGTGCTGGATGAATTGTCCCAGTGGTGGTGTGCTTTTGAATCCCACTATTATCATATCTCTAAGAAAAGAGCTGTTGATGTGATGTTGTAATGTTCACTTATAAGAGTCACCCCTATGGGGGTGTCAGGCAGTGGAAAAAAACATCCAACCATATGACATTAAAAATGAAATGTACAGAATCATAGTTTCGGAATAAACACAGGAAGCTGATAATTCTTCTTCAGTGCTTCTCCTCTTTTGTGGTTATATTTGGCTTGCATATATGTAACTATGTAACCAAGAAGCTCATTGTCTAGGAAAATTTGCAGTTAGACATACAGGTCTATGTACATGGTCTGTTGTACCAGACTTTCAAAACTCTATCTTCTAACTTCTCTATCCAGGAAAGTGATGAATTGTGGCTCTGGAGCCAAGATTGTGGCTTCTGTTCACCGAGATTTGATATTCCAACCCATGGTTTTAAAGCAATTACCATCTCCTCTAAGGAACTTCAGCTCATCATATCCATTCATGGGATAAAAGGATCAACTTTAAAATTTTAGTCTGAGGTAGATAACCCTAAATGGTCTGATTAGTATCTCTCCCTTCATTGATTTCTCTGAAGCATATGTGCAAGTATGAGATAGACTTTGATGAGTCAATTTTGAAACAGGCGTTCCTTATGAATCCCTCCATTAAGGATCAACCCCAACTTGAGCTTCACTAGTTATTTTAAATTCAAGATCAACTCTCCACTTTTGTGAGAATATTTTTGAAACGGAAAGCAATCAGTACGAACTCCGCCAGTGTGAGCTTCTCTTACACTGCCAGTCCCAAGCCTGGATAAGGGAGGGCAGAGGAGGGTACGTCTGTTTGGCAGCCTGCACTAAAACGTTTGCCAAACTCTCATGATATGGATCCTGATTATGATGAAAGCAATCAGTACCAAGTTTAGCAATATGATGTTGTATTATTTTTCGATGTCCATAGCATGGGCACTGGTCTAGTGGTCTGTTATCATCTAATATGTCATCACTTCTTTCAAAATATGTTTAAAAATATAATTCAATCATCTTTGACATTCCTATCATCATTTTGATACATAGAAAAACTCGTTTTCGAAATCTTTTGCACCAGGTCTAATGTTGGTATTTGTGTTCCTGTTTTACAGCCTGTGAGCGTCTTATTCTACTGGAGTCTGGTTCCAATGAATTAAGAGATTACAGTGTTCTTCTTTATCACTGTGGGTTTTATCAGGAATCTCTGCATTACCTCAAGTTGTATCAATCCTTAAGGGTAAAATATCTGCACCTAATTTGGATACTCGAAATGTGGAGGAGCTTTTAACTCTAGGGTAAAAGAAATTCCATTTTTGTTATTGCAGAATTCTTGCATACAAAAGCAATCTTCCAATGCATCAAGAAACCTGGAGCAAGATGAAGTGGAGAAACTGATGATTCGTCTTAACCTCATTTTGATGGAGCAAGGCTGGACCAGGTCATCATCATGTGTTGCATAAAATACTTGTTTTTGCAACTGCAACATCTACCAAGTCAGAGTAGAAGATGATCTTGTTTATTTTAATGAGAAGGATCAAATTGTCAGATCGATAGATTGAATTTTATATTCTAATTCTTATGTGCAGTGACCTCTTGGGAGTTGCAGGAAAATTAACATTGAATGTAATGCGGGGCCTTGGGATGAATAATTTGTACCCATAATGCATGTATTGTACCACTTATTTCTTACATTTCATCCCTGTTGGTTTGCTGCTAAGTTAGTTGGTCCGTTGCTCCATTGATCTTGGGTTTTTCAAGCAATCTTTCTTATTTTATTAGAGTGATGGATTCGTTTTTTGGTGTCTGTTACTGTTAAACTTATAGAAGTGAAAATCAGAGGTAGAATGACAAAAAGTTCTGAAAATCCAATGAGCTGAAATCTTTAAACATGAGAACGATATAGATATGTCTGTGCAAGTACTACTCTCCTTTAATGGTGTTCCGTTATCCTTGAATTATTTTCTGAATGGGAAATTCTCAATTCACAAAACCAGTCTTGGCAAGCATGCAAGATAAGGGATATATCAGTGAATAAAAATGGTATGTGAAGGTGGTTGTGTATAGGCAACCAATAAGGTTTCAGACTGGTTTTAGACTTTGTATGGTAAGTAATACTTGATCAATCACCCTTGGGCTGTATTTGATTTAAAAGAAAAGGTAGGGAAGGAAGGGAAAGGTAGGGAAATCTGTACAAGTCTTTGGGAGAGGGAAAGCTCAATCGATTAGCATGTGTTAGAGTCAACCGATCCATTAGCGTGGTCAAAAGAGTTGGAATTGCAACGGGGCAGGTTTGGGGGAGGGATCATATCTTTTTTCCCCGACTCTGATTATAAAATTAATCCCTATCCCCATCCTCAATCCCTGCCGGAGATAAAAGTTGTCTTCCATCCCAAATTCTTGATGGGGATGGGTTTCTCGTGAAACCCAAATCTCTGAAATTTTTGAAAAATAAATAATGTTTTAAATATATTTTGATTTATACAAATAATATAAAATATATAAATAATAATATAATACCATATATATAAGAATATATATTTAACAGAAATAATATTTACCATATATATAATCGGAATTAAGATAGAATAGAGACCTCAATTCCCATCCCTAATCAAGGATCCCTATTAATCTCCGACTTTATTGGATTGGAGAAATTGGGTTTTCATCGGAGATGGAAAAATTGTCATTCCTAAAAAAAAAGTCAACCATTTGCTTTTCCATTAGGAAGGTCGGATCCCCGTCGAGGATGAAAAAATTGCTGCCCCTACAAAAGAATCATCCATTAGCTTTTCCATGTAAAAGATTTACAGGTTGTCCAGGGAGCTTCCATGAATGAGAAAACTTTGACAGCTTTGTGATGTCTACAAGCTCTCTCTCCATGTGACACATTCGCCCGTATAACTGTGTACCTCCAGTTTTGCATGGGCTAACGTGTCTTGCAGGGAGAACTCTGCAGAAAACAGGCTGTCAAATGTAGATAGTCAATAGTTTTTCCTCTATAAACGATTTGATTACCTAGCAAACCTGTTGGTATTTATCCTAGGTGGGCCAGGGTTCAACCCAATGGCTCAGCCATCTTGGCATCGCCTCTGATCTGAGAATTCCCCTTCTTTTTCTGATATAAATGAAGCTTAAATTTCTTTAAAAACTAAGGCGTGAAGTGTCAACTAGGGTTGCAACTTGTGCGTACCCAGTTCAATAGAGGTTCAGGGTGGTACAATCCTATCTTTTGCAAGATTGAACCTAGATTTTTGGTTTGGGATGGGCCTGGTTCGGAAAAGTTGGACACAGTTTTCACTTGATCACTTTGGCTTGGATTAAGGCCTCTAGTAGCCATAGCCTGGCCCAGCAAAAACTGATCCTTAATACTTTTATATCCAGAATCGGAACTGCTTTGGCTATTGGTTTTTAGGTCAGAGGTTTGATCATTTGGTTCGAATGAACGATTCTTTTCAAATTAAAAAATAATAATAATTAAAATAAAAAGGCCAAAAACCGTTGTCTGAGTCATACAGGTTAATGGTTCAACCACCTGTGTTAGTGGGTTCTAAGTCAACAGTTTTTGGCCAAAGAAAGAGTTAGGAATAAAACAGAACCGGTTGCCTAGATGTTCCTATACCAAATGATTTGACCATCCAGGTCAATGACAATTCTAAAACACTACCTTAATAGCATGTTGTGCACTTTAGATGAGCATGAAATCCTCAAGGGCCCGTGATTCCATTTCCCAAGTCACAAGGGAAAGTTATCAACACTTGAATGGGACAAAATTGTCTCTTTCAATAACAGTTTTTTTTTTTGTGATTAAAATAGTTATTATTTTATTTATTTAAAAAATAAAAAATATGGATAAATACACTAATAAATATATTTATACGAATAAATAGCTAGTTGAAAAAGTCGGTATGATTTTGCTTGGGTAAAGCTTGAACCAATCATTTTACTATTGGGAATTAATTACCTTAGGTTAGAGGAGGTCTCTGGCTGAAGGATGAAGTCCTACTGTCCTAGCCTTGGGTCTGGCCGTCTGGGTTGGGGTCAATTTGACTTGGAAAAGTCAATTGATGAGTCAAGGCATCGAAGTCATGCTGGGCAAGGAATGCAATATGAAGGTTTGAATATTTCGTTACATGTGTGATGTTTTGCCACGTGGCAAAAATTTGGGAAAAGTGCAATAACACTTTTCAACACCCAACTACATCAACGACCAACAGAGATGAATTGCTCTGTGATTGTCAATGACCGACGAGAACCCTTCTCGGACGAAGGATTTGATGTAGCTATTTCATTGGAATTCTCATTCCGCCCCTGAACTAAAACATTGGCATTGAAATCCTCCGGCAGCGGGGCATCGCCATTGAGATATCGTACAACACAGCATGCTCGGCCTAGCTGCGGCCATAGGGTGCGAGCAAAGCAACCCAAGCTTCAACACCAACTCGGCTTCCTCCACAACATACTCCATCCCTAGCTTAGGATCCAAAGTCTGCAGAATGTCTCCCCTCTCCCAACAATCTGTGACCCAGTCCACCAGAATTATCTTCTCTAGCCCTACTCGTGGCTCCACTGGTCTTCTGCCACAAGCCACCTCCAGCAAAAACGAGCCAAATGCAAACAAGTCAGACCTCGTAGTAGCTTTCCCCGTTCTAGCAAGCTCAGGTGCAATATAACCCAGGGTGCCTGCTAGGTTTGTAGTTTGAGGATCAGTTCGGTGATCGCACCATTTCGCAAGGCCAAAGTCTCCCAATCTTCCATTCATTTCACCGTCTATTAACACATCGCTGGCCTTGATATCTCTGTGAATGATCACCTGTACCCATTGATGGTGCAGATAAAGGAGCCCAGAAGCCACATCCCTGATTATCTTAAATCTTTGTACCCAGCTAAGCGTCAACCTGGGTTGATCGAAAAGGAACTTGTTGAGGCTGCCTTTGGGCATGTAATCATAAACCAAGAGCAGCTCTCCTTTACGCCTGCAGTAGCCCAGGAGTCGTACTAGATTGGGGTGTCGGAGCCTGCCGATGGTTGCAATCTCTGCGACGAACTCTCTCATGCCTTGTCTTGAATCGTGAGAAACTCTCTTCACGGCCACATGGATTTTGGAGGTGGGTAGCACTCCTCGATAGACCCCACCGAAACCACCCCTTCCGAGAAGCTCCATCTCTTTGAAGCCTTTGGTGGCAACAAACAGATCCTTGTATGTGAACCTGTGAGGTCCATATTGGACCTCCCAATCTTCCAGTACTTCGATGTATCTTCTCTTCCATTTCACGGTTATATGGGCGATGACCGATATGGTTGCTAACAGAAGCACAAGTGAAGCAGAGGACAGAGAAATTGCCAAAACCTTGGGCTTAATTTTTCTTTTTGGTAGGATTTTCCTGCTGTCTACCTTGAGGGAACTTAGAGAGGCGTGAGAGGTCGAAGTCTTTAGCTTGCCCATTCATCTTAAAGCTCCAAGCCAATATATAATGAGTTGCTCGAAGGGAGCCAGTAGATGATGAGAAACCTACATACATATCATCCAAGATGAATGGGGAAAGATCTTGTCTCAAGGACAAGAGAGGACGATGGGATCTGGGTATGTTGGGAGGATACAGTGTTACATTAAGTTGCTTTTCAGCACCATCATATTCCACCCATATCTGCAACGGATCTCCACTTATTAGACTTAAATTCATAAACCCACCGCCAGTATCATCTGCGTGATATCCTGCTTTAGCGGATTAAATGGATATTAAGCTATTGATATCAATTCCTACATGGTTGTCGTTGATATCACTGAACTCTCGGCTTGAGATGGTGTCCACCTCCACTGCAACGATATGATTGGATGGATCACCATTGTTAGAGTTATTGAATAGGCCACGATATTGACTGGGTAAAACTTCAGGGAGGTCTTTTGAAGGGGAAATGACAAAGGCAAGTCCATCCCCACTAATGTGATATTGGTCATCAGGAAGTATTGCAAAGATAAAAGAGGTAGAGAAAGAGAGAACACTACCGTTCGGTTTCTTAAATCGGAGAGGAAGGGAGTAGAAGACATGGCCTGTTGTTTGCCGACCAGAAGCGTTTGTCAGTTTGAAAAGGCCGTCGGATTCGATCTCTGCATTACCATCCACACTCAAATTGTCTCCGCTAAACATGAACTCATCGTGAATATTTGAAGATTCAAACTTCAGACGATGGAGTAAAAACAGTATCACAACTACGAGAGACATGGCTAAGGCCTACTAAGCCATGTCTATATATCCTCTCTCTCTCTCTCTCTGTCTCTGTCTCTCTCTCTCTCTCTCTCATTCGTGGAAAATGGAGAGAATTTTGACGAGGTTTGGCAATACTTCCATCTTGCCCCACAATTTTCTTACTTGTGCAACTTCCCGGAAGGAGATAAGGTGGGTGCTTTCAGGTTTCATTGGAGAAAATATGTCCTGGTCACTGGTGCACCCACTTGGATACACCCACCGATGCACAGATTTTTTTATGCATTTAAAAACTCCATGCGATCGTTATAAAATTAAAAAAAAAAAAAAAACCTAAAAAGAGATATGTAATAAATTTCTTTTGTTCTTTCTGTTGCTTAAAACATAAATTGAAGCAATAGTCAAAGTATTGGTATGTGATATCATATGGGATAGTTTGGAAGTGGATTCAGATATGTATATGCTTGGGAAATGCATTGATACGAACGAAAGATATGAAAATACAATGATACATAGGAAAATAATACAAATTTCATGCATACATCAATACACAATTTTAAAAGTCAAAATAGCTACAAATAAAATATAAATATATAAGAATGTATATTTTAATCATAAAGAAATATATTACTAATACAACAAGATACATAAATATCATAAGATTGTGTTGATAATCTATCAATCAAGAGTCCAAGATTCATATTATATAGTTCTTACAAAATAAAACATGCACAAAACCATTATTATGTTAAATTCTATAGGTCCAAGACACAAAGCATATGCAATTATTATATTCTAATTACTATAGCGATTATTTTTCAACATTAACAAAAAAGTCAATTAAATAATAGATTTTGAAATGTTTGATAATATCAAAATTATTAACATATGACATTCATGATTTTTCTTAGATACATATATTACTATCATATTTTTACTTTTAATCTTAACTGAAAATATATCAAAATTATTAAAATTTCTAAGATACATATCATATGAAATTCATAATTTTTAATTACCAAAGTAACAATTTCATTATTAACATTTTTATTTTTATAGATTTTCTAAAATAACAAATCATTTTTTATATAAATTTAAATTAGCGGATTTGATAAATTCAATTTAATACTATATTCTTGAATATTTTGTAAACAAATTTTTTTATTTTTGTAAATAATAAATACGTTATTTTTTAATAAAGTAAAATTTGAAGATACATATAATTTAGGTACTAAAATAATTATTCTATTATCAATAATTTTATTTGTATAAATTTATTGAGAGTAAAAAATAATTTTTGATATAAATGTAAATTTGATAGATTGTTTACTTCATTAATGTTTATAAAATACTGATTTTTAATATTATCTTTTTTATTTTAAGCTTTTTAACATAAACATATATTACTTGTTTAGGTTGCATGCTAATAATGAAGTCAATAAATTTTACTTGATATCACAAGGTGCATCATGGCATAGTGGCTCAAGACATTAGGCCTACATTGGTGTAGGTGTGAGGACTTGAGTTTGAATTTTTGCAAAAGCGTTTTTTAAAAGAGATGCACAAATATCAGTGTGTATCGACACATATCGGATATACTGCATTGCAATTATCTGATTAATCAAACTGATTGACTTACAGAATGAACTGGGTGGTTCAATCCATCCCCTTTCTGGTTTGATATCTTGGATTGTTCTGACTAGTATGAGCGCAGGGGTCTGCTTATACTAACAATGATGTGTACATAATGAAGTAAAAGCATGAGTTCCTAGTTCATGCTATGGTGCAATACAGAGTAATTTAACAGCATCTGATGTGGATTTTCAGGAACCAAAATGGAAAACCGCATTTTCATGTCAAATATTTAACTTGCTTTTATGTCCTTCAGAACTAATTATTTCTTAGCTAACAGCACTGACATGCTAGTAATGTTTTAAACTTTTAAGATATGTCATTCAAATTCATTATTGAATAAAAGTTGGTAGTCGGATGAGTTAAAAAAGTGCATTTGTGGTTAAATTGTAGGAACCCAATTTTCATCTTTTCAGGGCCCATTTAATGTGAATATATACAATTCTTTTGTTTTGTTTCGCAGAAATTTCACTCATGATTTTCATCACTTTCAATTTATCCCCTCTCAGTTCCTATCTAAATTTTTCTTTAATAAACTTATGGCCTCCTTAATATTTGTACATCTAATTCACTGGGATAAAATTCAGCTTGTTTTGTCTATCAAGTCCTTTCATCTCCTCTATCAACATTTTTTATGTAATCATTTCTGGTCACGTATCATTTTTTTGTGATGTGCCAATTTTTTGGTTGAGTACCTCGTTATCTCATCTGCTCCCAAGTGGCCTGTGACTCAAAGGCTGAAGTGGAGCTCCCTGGTGGTGAACTACCTTGATGAGCTGCTTGGAGGTGACCTACCTTGATGAGCTTTGTCGTTCTTTTAGAGGCCTGCAAGGAACCAAATGTCAGAGGACTCGGGGGTATTTACCCGATGAGGTCACTCCAATGCCTAAGTTAGCACTTAGTGGAGAGCTAAGAATGATATTAGAGAATGAGAGAGCTAGAGAGCAGAGGTTACCCATCCTTTTTCGCCTCTAAAACACATACCTTCGCCCATTGGGGGTGAAGTCTTTATATGCTAGAGCCCTTGTGGGTTCAGTGGACCAGTTCCTAGATTCCCACTGTGATGGGACCTACATTCGTGTTAGGTGAGGATAAAGCCACCAATTGGTAAGGTTGCCCATTTCCGCCTGACTCGGGGAGTGGGTGAGATAATATAGCCATTACAAGTCACAATCACATAAAATGCAGGGTATGGAGGTGTGTTCCTCAAGGTTGTCAGGTTGGCGCCTGTGTTAGGTCGCCAGGTCGGTGCCTGGGCCAGGCTGCCAGGTCGGTGCTTGGGCCAGGCCGCCAGGTCGTGCCTAGGCTAGGCCGCCAGCTCGTGCCAGGGCCAGGTCACGCCAGGGCCAGGCTTCCAACTCGTGCTAGGGCCAGGTTGATCCAGGGCCAGGCTGCTAGCTCGTGCTAAGGCCAAGTCACGCCAGGGCTAGGCTGCCAGCTTGTGCCAAGGCCAGGTCATGCCAGGGCCAGGCCGCGCCTGTGTCGGGCTACGCCTGTGCCAGACTATGCCTAGTGGGACACCATCAACTTAGCAAAGACAAGTTGTTGCCAAAGTGGTCTCGGGTGTCACCTAGTTATTATGAGGTGCTAGGCTACATGAGGATGAGCTGCCTAGTAGTGAGCTGCCTGTAGCGAGCTGCCTATGGCGAGCTGCTTGTGGCGAGCTACCTGATGGCGAGCTGCCTAGTTGTCAAGAGGCTGCACTTAGTTGACATGAGGTGCCAGGTGTCACAATGTCATTAGAGGGCCCAATCCACCCTCATCATTTGCCCCCCACTCCCGAGCTTAAAGTAACTTGGTAAAGGGAGTAGATTTTTCCTTTTGGTCCGTAATTCGACGAGCTCATAAGCACTGATTCAGTTTCTTAGGCTCTGGGAGCTGCTTGGAAGCAAGCTGTCCGTAAGGTGCTGAGGTCTCTTCCAGTTCGGTACTGTAGCCCTTAGGCTCTGGTGGCAACTTATAGTCCACTTTTGTTGATTTTGCCCATGCCGATGAGGTGGTTGGGTCTTGTGCAATAGTAGCCCTTAGGCTTTGGGAGCGACTTATGGTCCACTCCTAGACTTCGCCCAAGCCGACGAGGCGGCTGGGTCTTAAGCAGTAGTGTTGCCCATGCCGTAGAGGCGACTGGGTCTTAAGTAGCAATGTGGCCCGTAGGCTTTGGGACCAACTCGTAGTCCACTCCTGAACTTTGCCCATGCCGAAGAGGCGAATGAGTCTTAAGCAGTAGTGCGGCCCATAGGCTTTGGGAGTAACTCGTAGTCCACTCCTGAACTTTGCCCATGCCAAAGAGGCTAATGGGTCTTAAGTAGTTGTGTGGCCTGTAGGCTTTGGGAGCAATTCGTAGTCCACTCCTGAACTTGGCCCATGCAGTAGATGCGAGTGGGTCTTATTGTAGCGCCGAGGTCTCTGCTTGTGAGGTGCCGAGCTGCCTGGGTACCGAGCTACCTGTGAGGCGCTGGGCTGACCAGGTGACGAGCTGGATTGATGAATTTCGTTGCTCTTTAGAGACCTGTAAGGAACTAAATGTCAGAGGATCTGGGGTGGCTAACCCGGTGAGGTCACTCCGATGCCTAACTTAGTACTCTCATAGTAGACTGCAAGCTAGAAATCACAATCTGAGAGCTAGAGCTTGCTTACATGTTTCTGAGGCTGGTGCCTTTTCAATTTGTGAGTTCGTGCCTAGGCCAGGCCGCCAAGTCGACGCTCATGCCAGGTGGTGCTAGGCCGGCGCATGTGCCAGGCTGCCATGCCGCACCTGGGCCGTGCTAGGCTGCCAGGTGGGCGCCTTAGGGCTATGAAGCGAGAGCTTCAACTTAGCTTTTTGTAAGATAAGAACTTAGCTTTTGTATGATGAAAACTTAGCATTTTTGTAGCGTGTTCCCACAGGCGGCGCCAAATGATGTAACTGTTTCTGATCACGTATCATTTTTCATGATGTATTAAATTTTTGGTTGAGTACCTCGCTATCTTGTCTACTCCCAAGTGGCCTATGACTCAGAGGCTGAAGTGGAGCTCCCTAGTGGCGAACTGCCTGGTGGTGAACTACTTTGATGAGCTGCTTGGAGGTGAGCCACCTTGATGAGTTTTGTTGCTCTTTTAGAGGCCTGCAAGGAACCAAATGTCAGAGGACTTGGGGGTGTTTACCTGGCGAGGTCATTCCGATGCCTAAGTTAGCACTTAGTGGAGAGCTGAGAATGATATTAGAGAATGAGAGAACTAAAGAGCAGAGGTTACCCATCCTTTTTCGCCTCTAAAACACATACCTTCGCCCTTGGGGGGTGAAGTCTTTATATACTAGAGTCCCTGTGGGTTAGGTGGAGGAGTTCCTGGATTCCCGCTGTGATGGGACATGCATTCGTGTTAGGTGTGGATAAAACCACCAATTGGTAAGGTTGCCCATTTCCGCCTAACTCGGGGAGTGGGTGAGCTAATATAGCCGTTACAAGTCACAATCCCATAAAATGCGGGGTACGGAGGTGTGTTCCTCAAGGTTGTCAGGTTGGCACCTATGTCAGATCGCCAGGTGGGTGCTAGGGCCAGGCCGCCAGCTCATGATAGGGCCAGGTCGCACCAGGGCCAGGCTGCCAGTTCGTGCCAGGGCCAAGTTGCGCTAGAGCCAGGCTACTAGCTTGTGCTAGGGCCAGGCTGCCAGCTCATGCCAGGGCCAGGTCGCACCAGGGCCAGGCTACCAGCTCGTGCCAAGGCCAGGCCACCAGGTCGCGCCTGCGACAGGCCGCACCTATGTCGGGCCACGCCTATGCCAGGTCACGCCTGTGCCAGGCCGCACCCGTGCTAGGCCGCGCCTATGCTAGACTACGCCTAATGCGACACCATCACTTAGCAAAGGCAAGTTGTTGCAAAAGTGGTCCCTAGTGTCACCTAGTTGTTCTGAGGTGCTAGGCTACATGAGGGTGAGCTGCTTGTAGCTTGCTACCTGTGGCGATCTACTTATAGCAAATTGCCTGTAGCAGCTACCTGTAGCGAGCTGTCTGTGGAAAGCTGCCTACTTGTCAAGAAGTTGCACTTAATTGACATGAGGTGCTAGGTGTCACAATATCATTGGAGGGCCAAATCCGCCCTCATCAATTTTCAAAAGAGAATTTAAAAGAAAATAAAACCTCATATAACATACTTATTTCTGCACTTGGAAGCAGTCAGAGACACAAGCTTTATATCTTCATTCAGTATGCCTCTCCACTTGTCATTTTGTTTTAGCTATATATTGTCTAGCCTTCTCTTCAATACTTCATTGATGTTGTGGACAGTTTTTGACACGTCGTTCAGGTTCTGTTATGCTTTCTCTCATATACTCAGAAATCTTTAAAATGCTACGCATGCTACTATATTTGTCATTATGCAGATCGAGTTAATGATCAGAAAAATAAAATAGAAGTTTTAGACAATAAGGCTTTCTGTAAACTTCTCTTTTGATCAATTACAGTTATAATTTTATGATCTTTGCTTCCTTTCATACTTAAGTCACAAAATTACTTCATTTCAGTATAAAACTAATGTGCCAGATGAGTTGAAGTGGGGTTAAATTTTCACTTCTGAATTGAATATCCTTGCCTTAGGCTCATTTTCTGTATCATGTTTAGTCTCACCTTTGCTAGAAGTATTGTTTTGTTACAATTTATGCATGGTAATAATAACGTACATTATATATATGCAGATCTTGAGAAGTCTGAAGGAAGCTTTTTGGCCATTCAAGTATGATAATACCATGAGTCTGTTTTTAAGAGCAGCCCATGCATCTACCTGCATTGGTAGACCAGGCATTCTGGAACAGAGGTCATTCAGCTCTTGCAATAATTTGATTTCTACCTCATTACATTGACATCCTTTATTTCTACAGCTGTTTTTTTTTTCTTGTGCCATCTATTTACACCAGCAGGGGTGGCATTGAGCTTGCATCAGTTAAAGCTACTAAACATAAGGTAGAACATGGAGTCTGGAATGGATATAATTACATCATCTTCATTCCTTATAAATAGTAGAGTGCAATCCAGTTCATGTTGTTGATAATATGGAAATTTAGTTTATGCATATACAGGTACATATTTGTGCATTGGTGGCTATCCATGTCATTTAATGTTAGTCGAATCACCCACCTGCTTGGCTGAATTAACTGGTAATTTCCTTGATGACTTTGGCTAAAATTAAAATGAAATCGTCATTGAGTTTTGAGTTTTGTTCTGGTCATTTTTCAACCTATGATTGTGTTGGATCTTCATTGTTTTTCTCTTACCCAACTAGCCAACCATATTACATTAAAAATGAAATGTACAGAATCATAGTTTTGGAATAAACACTGGAAGTATGTAACCAAGCATCCCGTTGTCTAGCATAATTTTCAGTTACACATAGGGGTCTATGTACATGGTCTGTTATACCAGACTTTCAAAACTCTATCTTCTATGCAGAATAAACATAGGAAGCTATTCCAATACACTGTTCAATAGAGAAAACAGACTACTTATAACATGAGAAAAGGCAAAGCTTTTGTCTGAACTGTGTGTGTGCGCGCGCGTGTTCGTGTGTGTGTATTGTTTAGATTAAACAAACTATGCTACTACTGTCTGAATTCTAAAACACAAAGTAAATTTCACTGAGAAAACATTTTGAATCTGGTAATTCTTCCATAGAAGTTATTTTTCTCTAAATATTTATCCTATCACTACTATTGCATAGGTTGTCCAGCTTAGGTTATGATTACCGAATGGGAACTTCTCTATCTTGGAAATTGGTGAACTGTGGCTCTGGAGCCAAGACTGTGGATGGTGCTCACTAAGATTGGATATTCCAACCCATGGTTTTAAAGCAATTACCATATCGTCTAGGAAACTTCAGCTCAGCATATCCATTCATGAGATACAGGGATTAACCCCAGAATTTTAGTCTGAGGTAGATAACCCTAAATGGTTTGATAAGAGGATCTTAATATCTTTCTTTCTCTGAACTATTATGTGCAAGTATGAGATAAAGTTTTGATGAGTCAATTTTGAAACTGGCATTTCTTATGAATCCCTCCATTAAGGTTTAACCCCAACTTCAGATTCATTAGTTATTTATATTAGATACAAGAACAACTCTCTCATCTTGTGAGAATATTTTCCAAACAGAAAGCAATCAATACCAAGTTTAGCAAAATATGATTCTGTACTGTTTTTCAATGTCCACAGCATGGGCACTGGGGTAGTGGTCTATTATCGTCTAATATATCATTACTTCTTTCAAAATATGTTTAAAGATGTCATGCAATCATCTGTGGCATTCATACCATCATTTTGATACATAAAAACTTGTTACAGCTAATGTGCTAGAAAATTAAAATATTCTATACTTATTTTGTCTTCTCATGTAGTAGGTAAAAAATAACATTAGTTGAGACATTCTTTACTTTTTGTAAAATCTGGATTAGTTGAAAAGTGCACTTGAAGAAGCTTCTTACTTGGCTTGCTCAAGAAGCCAATTACTCTAACCAAGAGAGGAATCAGAATATGTATGCTGCTATGTTCTTGCTTTGTATTTTATTACAATTTGTTGCATGTAAGTTCTTTGTTTCTCCACTTTGCATGCACCCATAGTTAGCTGAAACTACAACCAAATCCTAACAACTGGTATCAGAGTTGCAAGGTTCATTGAACAAGTTCGGGTGCGAGAAAAGTTGAAGAAAATTTGATTGTGGAGAGCAAACCATGACCAACACTAATGTGGTTAATTTCAGCACAGTCCAAGTTCCGATTTTTTTTATGGAGAAGGCTATGATTTCTGGTATGTTAAAATGAAAACCTTATTCTTGTCTTTGGATTTATGGGACATTATTGTCCTTGGGTATGAAAAATCAGAAAATGTAGCAAATCTTACAGTAGCTCAACAAAAGGAATTGAAGGACAAGAGAAGTAAGAATGCAGGAGCACTTTCAATGATACAAAGAGGAGTTGGTAAATCTATTTTTCCAAGGGTAATGAGTGCTGAAAAGGTAAAATAATCCTAAGAAACACTTCAGCAAAAGTTTTAAGGAGAAAATTTTGATGATAGGAGGATTGTTGAGAAGATTTTAATTAGTTTAACTGAAAA
The DNA here is from genome assembly GCF_056320005.1 of Nelumbo lutea. Classification (NCBI taxonomy): domain Eukaryota; kingdom Viridiplantae; phylum Streptophyta; class Magnoliopsida; order Proteales; family Nelumbonaceae; genus Nelumbo; species Nelumbo lutea. Next base: position 13,591,829 of record NC_142690.1, read on the forward strand.
ATTTGATCATATTATGGCTATTATTGAAGAGACAAAGGATCTCACTGAATTAAGTGCTCAAGAGTTGTTGGGATCTCTAAAATCACATGAGCAAAGATTGGCACGCCACTCCGAAAAATTAATATAGAGTGCATTCCAATCCAAACTCTACGTCAGTTCCAAAAATCATTATTGAACATCCTCAACTCATGAAAATGGAAAAGGAGACTCCTATAGAGGAGGTAGATATGCAAGAGGAAGAGGTAGGAACCAAAGAGAAGAAGCAAAAGTAATTTTGATAGAAAATCTAATGATAAAGGGTCATCACAATGGTGTTCTATTTGCAAAAGAAGCAGCCATGTTGATAAGGATTATTGGTTTAAAGGAAAGCACAATGTCATTTTTGCAAAAAGTTGGGGCATCTACAAAAGGACTTTAGATAGAAGAACAATTAGCAAGCAAATTTCATAGAAGAAAAGGAAGATGAAGGAAATTTGTTTTATACATGACAAAGTGCCACGGAGGAAAACAATGATGTTCGTTCTTGGACAGCGGGTGTAGCAATCATATGACAAGGCACCCAAATATTTTTATTGACCTGAATACATCATTTAGCTCAAAAGTGAAGTTAGGAAATAGAGGAGTTGTTGAAGTGAAAGGCAAAGGCACAATTGGTGTTGAAACAAAGAAGGAAAGAAAATTTATACATAATGTGTTATTGGTACCTGAGTTGAATGAGAATCTTCTAAGTGTTGGACAGATTTTGGAGCATGCTTATTCACTCCATTTTGAAGATCTTGGTTGTACCATTTATGACCATGAAAAATATGTGGTCAAGAATGTGAAAATGATGACAAATAGAAAGGTTGCTATGAATGCTAAGGAGGTTGATAAATCTTGGCTATGGCATAGAAGATTTGGCCACCTAAATTTCAAGGGGTTGAAACTGTTAGCACAAAAGGAGATGGTTCAAGGGATTCCGAACATTGAAGAAAAACATTAAGTTTGTGAAGGTTGTGCACTTGGAAAGCATCACCTACAACCATTTCCAAAAGGAGTTGCATGAAGAACCAACAAGTGCTAGAATTAGTTCATACCGGTGCATGTGGACCCATGAGGACACCCTCTCATTCCCAAAACAGGTATTTAATTACAATACCTTTTATTGTGGGCCATGCCTTGTGCCTCTGTTTGAATGCTTTTATTTAATACCTTTTATTGTTTTTAATAAAAATATCATTATATACCAAAAAAGCTTTTATATGTCTTGACTTGGTGTTCTAATTTCAATGTTGCTATTTGTGGGCATTCCCTCTCGTGTTTTTCTAATAATTTTGCAGAATATAGGCAGGATAGAGAATGTGAAGCTACAAGAGGATGGGCAACTTTTGGAGTGCTTTCTTGTGTGTATGCTGAACTCAACTTTCTCTCTTTGATGCTAATGATGTCTGTTATACATTTCATTTCTGTAGATAAATAGATCACAAAAGCTTAATGAGAAGGAAGCTGCATTCTAAGCTTCTAATCCTTAATTGGGCCCTTTCTATAAAATCCATTTAGCAATGATTTTCATATAAAAAACCCAATCAAACCCAATTTTCACACTTGAATCCAGTTTATTCATTGAGAATACAACAACTTTTTAAGTCGAAAATGTACATGACACATTGAAGTAGATAGAAGACTTGTTACAGTTACTGCTAGATCTCAATTCATAAATTGTCTATCTGTTGGTGGTCAGGCTTCTCTCTAGCTGGTTCTCTATCTGTTGTACTTCTTCTAGAGAACATGACCCCAAGTTATCTGTTTACTAAATTGTCACAGCCAAGTCATAGATATTTCTTTTGGGAAGTCAAAGCCAAGGCAGTCTTATCAGTACTGGTGGTTTGTCACAACCAAGTCAAAGCCAAGGCACAAGTTTATTTTGTAACATTTATTATTGTTTATATTGATGTTAAATAAACTGTACATTGTTATATGTTTACTAAATTGAATTATAAAGACTATTGGCTGCAGTAATATTAAATTTACTATTTTTGTAAAAGTAAATTCAACTACATATTAAAATGATTATTCTATTAGAAGATTAAAAGTAATTATTAGTCTTGAAGATTGTGAAACTTCTCTTTTACTGTTCCCATGGCCTTATTATATCCTTGATTTGGTGATATGCATTGTAGTCAGAATTGGATGCTCCTATGCTGCAAGGGCATAGGCTTTTCTTCTACTAAATCCCTTAATAATTTCCCTCCCTGATCCAGTTATGCCTTTGAATTTGAACATGATTTCCATTCCATATTTTCCTTGGTTGATTCAGTTTGTAATCATGCTCCAAGAAGCATGATAGGGTTAGATTTGGTTACCATTTCCACTTATTTTTGTCCACTATGCTTTCTCGTTGTCTAAGGGTATGATTTTTTTTGTTATGAGGTTATGAATTGAAATGTCTTTTTTTTTCATCTAGCTTCTTTCTTCATCATCTATTGTGATGCTTCTACACATTCAATATGATTTGGAAGAACCGAATTCAGCCTGGAGCCGGTTTCATCGTTGGACATCCTCTCATTTTTGGATACCACTACCACAACCAAAGGTGGTCAATGATTCAAAATCTCAAGCAAAGCAAGGGAACATTCAAACTGCAGAAACTAAACATGAGAGTCTTTGAAGAAGGGTAGACAGCATCTAAAGTTGGTTACTATTTTGATCAACAGAAAATACAAAAAGAAATAGAAGAAGACATGAGAGAGCAGTTTGAAGAACACATTAAGTTCACGAGAACAACTTTACCAAGTCATCCATCAAGAAAATCAAGAAGACAATGAAGATATGAATCATTGTCTACTTACTACTATGTATACGAGAAGACAAGAAGAGGAAGAGAGTTCGAAGACTGTAGTATACTATGCATGTAGACTAATGAAAATAAATTTTCATTTTATTCTTTCTTGTAAGATTAAAGTTCCAAAGGTTGTCAAGAAACAAGTTATTTTGTATTGAATTTTAATTTGGATGAATAAAATTACAAGTTTATTTAATAAATGAGATTTGTAGGCAATTACAATTAAATTATAGGTTATTAGTAACAATTTCTAGGTTATTTTGGTTAAAAAAGTAGATATTTAGTGGCAATTAGGACTACCGCTAGAAAAAATTGTGGCTGCCACTATAGACTTATAGCGGCAGTCAGTCTTACCTTTTAACGGTAGTCACGACTACCACTAATGACCGTTTATAGCGGTAGTTTTCGGTGTTCTACCAGCAGTCGCTAAAACTACCGCTAGAACCATTTAGCGACACCTAGTTTAGCGGCAGTTTGGCAACTGCTGGTAAACCTTTTAGCGGCAATTTTGACTGTTGCTAAAAATCATTTTTCTTGTAGTGCAACAACAAAAAAAGTGATTGGTGTTAAATGTGTCTACAAAGTAAAGCACAATTCTGATGGTTCTATGCAAAGAAATAAAGCAAGGCTGGTTGTTAATGGCTATGCGCAACAGCCCAGTGTTGATTATTTTGAAATATTTGCTCTGATAGCATGGTTGGATACTATTAGAGTTCTCCTTGCACTTGCTGCCCACAAGGGTTGATTGTTATGGCAACTTGATGTTAAATCAGCTTTCTTGAATGGAGAATTGAAAGAAGATGTATATGTAGAACAACCACAAGGCTTTGTGATTCAAGGCAAAGAAGAAAAAGTGTACAAGTTGAAGAAGGGTCTATATGGGTTAAAACAGGCACCAAGAGCATGGTATAGCCAAATTGATGCTTACTTTGTTGAGAAAGGGTTCATGAAAAGCAAGAGTGAGCCTACTTTGTATGTGAAAAAACAAGATGCTGGTGATGTTTTCATTGTTGCTCTTTATATTGATGACTTGGTTTTTACCATAAACAATATGAAAGTTATTGAAGATTTCAAAATTAACATGGTAAAAAAATATGAAATGAATGATATGGGATTGTTACATCACTTTCTTGGTATTGAAATTTATCAAGGTGATGATGGAGCATTCATTTGTCAAAGCAAGTATTCTAAAAAGGTTCTCAAAAAATTCAGAATATTGGGATGCAAGCTTATAACTATTCCATTGGTTGTTAATGAAAAATTAATGAAGGAAGATGGTGGTAAGAAAATGGATGAAACCTTGTATAGAAGCTTGGTTGGAAAATTGTTCTATCTTACTACTACAAGGTCGGACATCATGTTTGCCACAAGCTTACTATCCAGATTTATGAACAATCCTAGCTACATTCATTTTGGGGCTGCAAAAAGAATGCTAAGGTATGTACAAGAAACCATGGATTATGGACTGAAATATGACAAAAGAAATGAAGTAAAATTGATTGCTTTTTTTGACAGTGATTGGGGAGGATGTGCTGATGACATGAAGAGAACATCTAGTTACTATTTTTCCTTTAGTAGTCGTGTGTTTTCTTGGTGCTTAAAGAAGCAAAAAATAGTGGCTCAATCTTCAATAGAAGCAGAGTATGTTTCAGCATCAATGGCAATTATGGAAAATGTTAATGAGAAGCAAGAGAATGCTACGGTGATTCATTGTGACAACAAATCTACCATTTCTATCTCAAAGTACCCATGTTATCATAGCATAACTAAGCATATTGCTCTCAAACATCACTTCATTCAAGATGCCATTGAAGATGGAGAAATTGAATTAATATATTGCAGGACCCAAGAGCAATTGGTTGATATTTTCACCAAGCCATTGGTAAGAGAGAGGTTTGAAGAATTAAGAGATGTAGTAGGTAAGAAGTAACTTTAGTTGGGTCATTTTCTACTTTTTGTAAAATTTGGTTTAATTGAAAAATGTACTTGAAGAGGCTTCTTACTTGGCTTGTTCAAGAAGCCATTCTCGTATGACTCTAACTAAGAGAGAAATCAGAATGTCTATGAAGTAATTTTCAACCCATCTCCTGCTTTGTTCTTTCTTTCTCCACTTTGCATGCACCCATAGTTAGTTGAAACTACAGCCAAATCCCAACAAAACTCAATTTCCAAATCTTTTTAACACCAGGCCTCATGTTGGAACTATTTGTTTTCCTGTTTTACAGCACAACCAACCGAGGGCTGGCTCGTTGGTGTGTGTTAGCTGGTTTGTTTCAGCCTCGACTCGGAATTAAATCCCACAACCAGTAATATGGGGAAAAGGGATCAAGGGGGAAGTTATTAATAGTGCATGGCACTGAATACCAAAAAAAAAATCTACTAGAGTCTGGTTCTGATGAAATAAGAGATTACAGTGTTCTTTATCATTGTGGGTTTTATCAGGAATCTCTGTATTATCTCAAGTTCTATCAATCCATAAGGGTAAAATATCTGTACTTAATTTGGATACACAAAACTTGGAGGAACTTCTAACTCTAGCATGAAACAAATTCCATTAGTGTTAAACTTATGGAAGTGAGGTAGAATGACAAAATGTTCTGAAAATCCAATGAGATGAGAATACCTTTAAACATGAGAACAGACATAGATATGTTTGTGCAAGTACTATTTTCCTTTTTTGGTGTTCCCTTATCCTTGAATTATTTTCTGAAACTGATTGAAAAAAAAAAGTGCAAAATAACACAAATAACTGATTTGAAAAAATGTTCTTAAAAAACAAACCATTACCCAATGTTGGTTCTAGCCATCTTGAGTCTTGAGAAAGGTATGGTCCTAACCTTTTGTAGAATGGCGAGATGTTCCACAATGCACGGGGAATGTGCTGTGGGGAAACCATCCAAAGTGACTATGATGCAGTAGGGCTGGAATATATATATATATATATATATATATATATATATAGATAGAGAGAGAGAGAGAGAGAGAGAGAGAGATAGATAGAGAGAGAGAGAGAGGTATAAATTGGGTCGTATTGGACTAACATGGCATGGTCCATGGGTGGTCTGCGCTTCCCTCCCTTGGAATACTTCGGGGGGTCAGCCCGGCATGGCCCACATGGGCCCATGCCATGCCGCCAAGCCTTGGGCCAAGTGGGGCCAAGCCATGACAGATATATTTAAATAAATTAAAAAAAAATAAAAAATTTAAAGTAATTTAATAAAATTGACAAAAACTTAAAAAAAATTCTGAATTTTCTTTTATATGAATATTTGCAATAATAAAATGAAATAATATAATAAAGCTGAAAATAAAGCTATATATACACATATATGTTGTATGCATTATATATATGGATAAATTTCTTATGGTTTAGCTAATTGATAAGAGTACCCTTGCTGTTTAGAAATTGACTAACGCTACCCTATTGTTTCTGACAATTGATTAACTCTACCTTGCCATTAAGATATATTAATATTCCGTCAAAGCTCATTTGTATGTGATATGTATTTTTTAAAACCAAATTATACCTTCCACCTCCCCCCCCACCCCCTTTCTCCCTCTCCCCTATTTTTTCCTATTGGGTTTAGTCCTCTCCCTCCCTCTTTCTCTACTATCCGCGACTGGTATAGTTTGAAGAATAACCCAATCAGAGTCATCCAATTTTTTCCAAATGCAAACAAGGGTTTTGTAGAGGGGGATTTACATTAGCTTTCAATCGAACCCCATATAGCCTCTCGTTTCTGGAGTTTTTTTTTTTTTGTTCAGATTTGAAGATTCGACAGTCACAAATTAGGTTAAATCCATTTTCAGCGTCTGCTTTCACTTTTGCTTTGGCGTCGCCCCTTCAAGAAGGCAAAGAGTCCTGGCAAACACCCCCGATAGAATCGGTTGGTTGACCTTTCTCAACGATTCACATCCTTCCTAGAGATTCTCATCGATGAGATTTTCAGCTAAGTTTCGAACCATTTCATATTTGCGGGAGTTGACTGGGATATCATTGATGATGGACAAAATCTGAGAGAGTGCTCAAGCAATACCGAAGTCTCCCTGGGTTGGGAATTCCCGCTTAACATGGTGGGGTTTGAGAGGAAAGTCAGCCGCTGATTTGGCAATTAAGGAAGGGAAGATAGAAGGTAGGAAATGAAGAAAAATAAGTTGGATAAGAAGGTGACGAATGAATTGGAGAAGCTTATATCTTTCTGATAAATTGAGAAGGGATTTGTCAACGAAGATGAATGTAAAGGTTACCAAATTCGGAAGAAGAAAAGGAGCCATAGTGGTGGCTGAGTTCTCCATCGTCATCCTATCCTATCTATCTGGTTCTGGTCTGAATGTCTGACTCTTCTCCCTCCGCTGGTATCATTTCTGAACTACATTATTTAGCAGATTTATGTATCTTTGTAAACATGGGTTAAACCGCCACCGGCAGAACCTTTCCTCCGGAGATCAGAAACCCTTCCTGCCCAAGTCTCTAAAGTCTCTGAGCAACATTATTATATCCCCTCTTCCTTGTTTTATTTTGAAATTTTGAAAAAGAAAAGGGTAAAATAGTTTTTTGTCTTTCTGTTAACGGACACTAAAGTTAAGGAAGTATTAGTCAATTGTTAGCGTTAGTCAATTTTCAATATACTTATTGAAAATTTATCATATATATGGAGTCGTGCTGGTTGTGCTGCCATGCGGGCTGTACAATCATATTATGTCATGCTGACCCATCGACCTGAAATCTCACACCCGACACGACTCACATTCCATCATTCTAGGCTGATTCAAAATCGTGCCAAGTCTTGCACAAATGCTCTCAGTAACATTTCTCATATTAGACATTAGCAAATGGCAAGGGTAAAATGCATTAATCACCAATCACTTCTAAATTAGCAGGAATTTGATGTTATAATTGTCACTCTAAGTGGAGAAAGGTAAGTTCATGGAGACCAAAAATGGCCTGTGGCCCCCTTTCATCAAAATCTTCTATCCACCTTCTTAGAATGATTGCTGCCGCATTAACTACCCAAAAATGGAAGCTAATTGAAGGAAATGACGCTCTATCAATAAAAGCCCTTGTTTGCTTTGTTTTATTTTCATATCTGTAGTTAGAATTCTCTTGCTTTCCAATTTGGGCTTTTAGCTTGCTGCTGGTCTTCAAGTCCTTATATACATAGGACCCATTTGTTTGCTTATCCTACTAAATGTTTTTAGACTTTACCCAAAAATTAAAAGAAAAAGATATCTAAAACAAAAAACCGAAGTACCAAATGATAGCTTGTATTGCCTCATAGAAGTAGGAATTTGTCTAAAGCAACAAAAAACAAAATAATTTACATTTGTAAATCTTTGGCATCTGGCGTTATAAGACTTGTGGTTTGAGGATTGTAATTTGCCATGTGTCTCCTGCTTAAAGGATTGGGACCCAGTTTGTAATGGGTTTGAATTTGAAGATTAATCAAAACCAGAAATCTGCTTAAAGGGTTAGGAGCCTCTTCAAGGCCACTCATCTAAGTGGAGTTCACTTTCGCTTCTTTTATAAAAGAGGGTAATGCTCTTTTTTGTTGTGCTGTGAGATGGAGAATTTCCTCCTTTTAGAAAAGGAGAAGCTAGCTTTTTCATCAAAGTTCAGTCTGGATCTGCTAGAGAAAAGATGTGTGAACGGTTAAATTGAAAAATCGAGCCGAAAATTTTAGTTTTGGTTGTATTTGTTTTTTTTTTTTTTGTAATTTTAATTTTCAAAATTTTGGTTCATTTGATTCATTTTTTAATTGAATAAACCAAATGTTCACCCCTAATGAAATGGAATTCGGATTAGCTGAAGGTTAAGCTGCTTAGCAGGCTGTGGAACCAATGATAATGCTCTACACTAGTGATACAATACATAAGGCCCACACTGAGTGATTGGATGATTTTGGGCCCATGTATATTGTGACTGGTATGAGTGTTATTATTGATTCCACAGCCTACTGAACAGCTAAAGTGTTCAACTAATCCCATCTCAATAAATTGGACAATACACTCCAATTACAAACAAAACACCTGAGTGATCAATGTATTATGCTGTAAGAAGTAACAAGTCATTGCTTTGACAACACAAGTTATTCAAAATTTCGAACAGATGAATCAATAAGAATGCATAAATGTGCCTATGTAAACTCATCGTGAAAAAAGTTATGAGTGAGGATTTAAATCTGGTTGGAGTAACACAACTTAAAACCCCATTGTAAGGGCTTAAGCTTGGTTGAAATGCTTGAGCTAGGCTGCTTTGAAGAAGTGATTAAAAGAAGCTTCAATAGAAAGCCATGTAAATGTGGCTGAACAATAGTGAAGATGGGCCCTCCCATTAAGTGCCCGTTTGGGAGGGCTTTCCAGTAGAAACTTTTGGCTTTGTGAGGTGGCCTTACCCAGATAGCAACAATGTTTGGTGCAAAATCCGGAAGCCCAAATTTACAGTTATTCAGCCGAAAGTAATTGTCCATTGAAGTTTCTTCCAGTGGCTTCTCCAAAGCAGTTCAATGGAAGCTTCAGCCCTTGCAAAAGCAGCAACATGACCAGCCTGCATCGGCTGCCAGTAAAAGTGTACTAATATATTTTTAGGCTTCGTTCGTTTTTCGAAAAGTTATTTATTCGGGTAAGTGTATTTATTCATGTTCTTTTATTTTTAATGTAAATAACACAATGACCATTTTAGCCATAAAAGTCCAATTCCATTCAAGTGTTGCCAACTTTCCCCCAAGTGGGAAAATTATTTATCCACCTAAGAGATAGGTATCAGTTATCTAGGTAAGTGGTACCCAAGAAAATAAACTTTCTCTGATCCCCACATAAATCTGAAAAAGAATATGACTTTCTTGGTCAATGAAAACCAAAATCTCATTGACCAACTCCCCCCCCCCCCCCCCCTAAGTCCAGAAAAAGAACACTCCCTTAATGGGTAGGGATCTGCTACTAACAAGCCCTACCAATCCTGTCCCCACAAGCCACTGCAGCCCCACATTGGGAACATCTCTCTTGTCATTCATGGCCTCATGAGGAGATGTTGCTGTTGTACAATGGTCGGTTGGGATGTTCTTGGCATCCTGTATTGGTAGTTGATCCAAATACGGCAGTGTAACCATACATTGGGAACATCTCATCATTCATGGGAGATGTTCTCAGCACTGTTCTCAAAACCGGACCGGACCGGAAAAACTGAGAACCGGTCACCTGTTCGGTTCCGTTTTCCTCCAAAATTGGTTTTTCCCCCAAAACTGTTGATTTTGGTCAGCAAACCGTTGAACTGGCCGGTTAACCGTTCAAACTGTTCGAATGGTTTTGATTGTTTTCCATTTTTAAAATTTTTTTATTTTTTTGTCAGAACGGGGTGGCCGTTCTGGTCGAACAGGACCGTTCGAACCGGTAACCAGACCCCTGACCAGTTCGATCACTGGTTTGTTTTTAAAAACCTATACATTTACAGATTATAAAGCTATAAGCCATATTCGGTGAAAAAATTGGAGAGCCCAAATCTGCTGTCAGACAGTCACCTAAAGAGTTCTAGACCCGGCAAAATGTAGATCCAACCTATTGACCCGGCCCAAACCTACTGCCAGACAGTCACCTAAAGAGTTCTAGACCCGGCAAAATGTAGATCTAACCTATTGACCCGGCCCAAACCTACTGCCAGACAGTCACCTGAATAGTTCTAGACCAGGCAAAATGTAGATCCAATCTATGAACTTTTACCCCGAAAATGCTGGTTGGGGTCCTCGACGTACAGTCACCCGCCTGAACTAGAATGTGGTATGACCCAACCCGACCCAATGAGATTCTGGGTTGTCTCGGGTTGAGTCACAAGTCACCGCCAGGTCATCACTGATGTTCATTTCCAAGTGTTTCTTATGATCTATGATCTAGAAGCAATGCCAGGACAAAGAAAATTTTAGTTAGTTGATGAAATCCTTTGGCTGTCTACCGACATGAGATACACACCATGCATCCACTTAGAGAGAGAGAGAGATTTCAACTCATGTAAGGTTAAGATGATCTATTTCAACTTCTTTTCTTCTGTCTTTTCTTTCAAGAATGAAGACCACGAGGTAGTTATGCAGAGAGAAAGAGAGGACTTTTCAGATCATGTAGGGTTAGATGACCTATTTCAATTCATTTTTGTTTTCTTTGGAAGGAAGCAACAAGGCCAGGAAGTGGTTATGGAGAGTATCTGGGGTTTTCTACATTAATTCTTAATAAAAGAACAAATTAAAAATGAAATTAAGCTGCATTTCCAGTTCATAAATCATGAACTGACACCTTGGTTAATGCATCCTTAATTGCAGCCTTTAAATAATCCAAAGAAGAAGAAGCTAAATTCCCAGATAACAAACCTTAAGTGGCATTTGTCCTCACATAGGTAAGAAAATTAGAAGAATAAATTAATCTATTATAGTTTGAACTCTTGGGGTTTCTTCCCACCACATATTCTTTCCTTTGTTCTACCATACCAAAGGTCAACATTGGCAACCAAATCTACATCAGATATATATGATTTTACTTGAATACCCTCAATCTCTCCTCTTTTTTCACATAAATTAACTTCTTTTTTTTTCTTGAGAACTACTACACCCTAATTTGCAGCTTCACACTATTTTTCTTTTTTTAGGGGCATCAATTTACATTATATTTCTTCCCAATATCAATTTATCACTTTGCCCCTTTTAGTCGTATTTTTTTTTTGGCATTTAGAAAATACTAGGTCATAAATATTTCTCTAGTAATTATCTCCTATAATTAATTATATATTCATAAAATTACAAATTATTTAAACTTATAATTTTCTTGTTTTCAACTGTTTATTCGACAAAGACAATATAAAACTTGGTCTCGTAGAAGGCAAACCAAAGAGAGCTGCTTCTAGCCCAAGAGGAACGTGGTTTTAGACCCAAATTACAGAAGTATCGTCAAATTTGACCTCGCCTTAGAAGAACATCTCTTATATTTCTAGACTTGATCGAAGTCATTCAAAAAAGGGGTGCAATCGACTGGTAAATTGATCGAATTGATAACTGGTTGAACCCAGCAGGCCCACAAGTCCAAAGTACATTAACTTCAATTTCTGTGGTTACCGTTGCAGATAAGAACCAGAAACCACCTCTTGTGATCAATGAGTGGTCCATATGTAGGGAGTATTCAACACGTCAGTGCCTGTTAATTAATTTCCACCATTCCACAGGTTAGATTCAATTTTGGGCTGGGGACACAGGACCCATAATCTGTGGCTGTGATGGATTAGGATGACCAGGATAGCCAAAAATCATCTCAAATTCTAATCCAAAATTACCTCAAGATTTGCTCTCATTCTTTTCCTTCCATGTATGTGTGTCTATGTGAAAATTAAAGCTTGATCAGACTATGTGAAAAGGGTGAGAATGGGGTAGAGTTAGACCCATTTAGATCTTTCCAACAAAAAAAAAGACCCATTTAGATCTTCAAGGCCATAGATCAGTGTCTGTGATAATCATAAATTTCAACATCCAAATTCACAAAACAAAGTGAAAATATCAAACTAAATTAATTACAGAAAATGCTCTGAAGCAAAACTCAGTTCTGTTTATCTACCAGCTATGGCCGTACATGCCCAGAGGTCATCATCAGCGGCCGCTAGAGGTGAATTTCTCTGAGAGTGTTAACATTGGGATGGTTTCCCTTTCCGACAAAGGAGAACCAAATAACTCAGCCCTTTCTTTGGTCCGTCCTTTGTTCTCCTCCGCTATAGACTTTGCACTGAAATCCTCCGGCAGGCGAACTTCACCCTCAAAATACAGTGCCACGGCAGACATGGTCGGCCTAGCCTCGGCCAAAGGGTGTGAGCAAAGCAATCCAAGCTTCAGCACTAACTCGGCTTCCTCCGCCACAAATTCCTCCCCCAGTTTCGGATCCACAGTCCCCAGAATGGCTCCCCTCGCCCAACAGTCCGTCACCCAGTCCACCAGGAACACTTTCTCCGGCTCTTCCTGCAGCTCCACCGGTCTTCTTCCGCAGGCCACCTCGAGCAGAAATGTGCCAAATGCAAACAAGTCGGTGCTTGTGCTAGATTTGCCGGTTCTGGCAAGCTCCGGTGCAATATAGCCTGGAGTGCCTGCTAGATAGGAAGTTTGAGGATCGACTCCTTGCTCGCTGAGCTTGGCAAGGCCAAAATCTCCTAACTTTCCATTCATTTCACTGTCTAATAACACATTGCTGGCCTTAATATCTCTGTGGATGATAACCTGCACCCACTGTTCGTGGAGATACAGGAGTGCAGAAGCCACATCTTTGATGATCTTATACCTCTGTGCCCAGTTTAGTGTCAACTTGGGTTGATCAAAAATGAATTTGTCGAGGCTTCCGTTGGACATGAAATCATAAACCAAGAGGAGCTCGCCTTTACGCCGGCAGTAGCCCTGTAGTCGGACCAAGTTTGGGTGGCGGAGTCTGCCGATGGTTGCGATCTCAGCGATGAATTCTCTCATTCCTTGGGTTGAATCATGCGAAATTTTCTTCACTGCAACTTCAATCTTCGATTTGGGCAGCACCCCTTTATAGACCCGACCAAAACCACCTCTCCCCAGAAGCCCTTTATCTTTGAATCCATTGGTGGCAAGAAAGAGATTCCTGTAAGTGAACCTGTGAGGTCCATACTGAACCTCCCAATCTTCGAGCACTTCCTTGTACTTTATCTTCCTCACAATGAAAACGATTAGCCAGGCGAGCAATAACCCAACAACAACTCCAGCAAAGGGCAACGAAATCGGCAAAACTGGTGGCTTCTTCCCTGGGCCGCTTGGTAGCGTAGGCAGCCGTGACAGATCAAGGGATTCAGCCTGTCCGTTCATCTTAAAGCTCCAAGCCAATACGTCATGATCTGATCGAATAGCCCCGAAAGATGCAGAGAAGCCCACGTACATCTCGTCCAAGAGAAATTCTGAAAGATCTTGTTTCAAAGACAAGAGAGGACGTTTGGGTTTGGTCATGGTCGCCACGGCAGGAGCAATTGTAACATTAAGTTGCGTTTCGGCACCGTCATATTCTACCCATAACTGCAGTGGATCTCCGCTCAGGAACAATAATTTCGTAAACCCACCTCCATTATCGTCAGAATAATATCCTGCTCTATCAGATACGTTGGAGATCAAGCCATTAAAGTCGATTCCAACATGGTTGTTGTCGATATCACTGAATTCTGGGGTCTGGATCGTGTCCAGCTCGACAGCGACAATATGACTGTTTGGATTCATGTTGGTGGTGATATTGAACAAACCAAGAAATTGACTGGGCATGGCTCCAGGAGGATCTTTGGTAGGGGAGATGACAAAAGCCATTCCATCGCCAGTTGCTTGGGAGCTCTTAGTGAATGCAACAACAAAAGTAGTAGAGAAGGAGAAAACTTTACCATTGGAGGAGTTCTTGATTTGGAGAGGGAGAGAGTAGAAGAGGTGGCCCTTCTGGTAGAAGGGTCCATCGCTGTAAGTCAGTCGGATATAGCCAGTGTCTCCGACTGTTGCGTTACCATTTAGCTCCAAGGATTTGTTATCGAACCCATAAAAGATGAAACCATCCTGAGCTTGAGAAGATGCGTGGTTGAGGTAGAGTAGCAAAATAAACGGTAAAAGCTTCAGCACACAGGACATGGCTGCGGACATAAAGATGAAAAATCATAGCTATCAGCCACATTTAAGGGCTTTGATGATTTATTAATATGTAATTCTTCGTCGAGACAAGGGAGCAAATGGGGCAGACTTGACTTGTCTAGACTATTCCACTTGTTTTTCTTATTTTATTTTATTTATTTATTTATTTATTTTTTGCTGCAAATTGTGGGCCAACATTTGACGCCATTAGGTATTTTATTTCTCTGTTTGGGGAGCAAATTAATTAATTGACTGTGACATGGCTTGAAACTCCCGACCATGAAGTTGAAATAAATAAATGAATAACTTGGTTGATTATTTGCTGTAGTCCGTACAATAGCAAGTTTGTTATTTAGGGGTGACAATTGAATCGGATTTGGTTCAATCCGAATATGAGGTCTATTGCAGGTGGATCAGGTCCAATCCAATCCAATTTGATTTTGATTTGGGCTATACCTTAAACGATTCAATGTGTTAAAGATATAATCTAAATTCTCAAGACAGAGGAAAAGTTAAAAAAATTAACCTAACCTGGGTCTTATCTCAGAAAGAATGAAAACTATTGAATATTAATTAAATAAAGAAATGATGAAAGATAATCTATATTAATGTTAGCCTAAGCTAATAAATAACTTCAATGGACCAAGACAGGGAAAAAGAAAAGCGATTACTAAGTTGGAATCTCTCTCTCTCTCTAAAAGTATTGTGCATATATTTGTGAGAGAGGAAATACCCATTCAACTTCTTTTATTATTTTATAAAGCTATACATGACAAAGGATTATGGATTAAAACTTGTTTACTGATCCTTAATTAATATCTAATAAACACTTGATAAAGATTTATTATATATTGCGTAAATTATTCAATGTCATATGGGTGTTAGTTAATATTTATTAGAATTAATTAATCTTAAAAAGCTTAATATATCCACCAAATTACAAAACCAACAGCATGTGAATGGTAATATATTAAAGACCCATAAACCATGAATCCATGAATGGTACTAAATCTTCACATGATGATGACATATCATGCGATGCATATACAAGTAAATTGAAGTGTTAAATAACCTCTCAAACATCGGCAACTTGGCATTCTTATATATCCACCTCAGAAGAACCTTTTCATACTTCATTAACCTGCAGTCCATATAAGAAGAGCCCCAGTCATGTAACACATGCAAGACTGATGACCATTTGATAACAGTTGAAGCACATGTTGAATCTGAATAGTTTATTATTTGGGTTTGGTGCTATTGTTATTTGTACTTGAAATATTTTGGATTGATCAATATAAATTGATGAAAGATATGTGGCGAAAATCAATTCAGTTAAAACAATTAGATTTTGCCCTTTTTTGGAGAAATAAAACTACAATTTGATGTTTCAATTATAAACGTTAATGATCAATCCCACATTTGATGATCATATAATTTTTTCTTTCTTGATTGAGAAAGGAAGGTGCATGTAAAGGAAAGAAATCCATTTTTTTATTACTTCATGGAACAGGCCAGGTAGCCCAACCCGGCCCATCTTTTAACCCCCAACAACCCTGGTGGTGGCAGCAGGATTTGATCGCAAATATTTAATTTGACTTATCAAAATCCTACCAACTGAGACACCAGTAAAAGAGAAACCCACTTGCAACATCATCTTCCCACCTTCTTAGAATAATGTTGCCCTTATTAACTACCCAGAAAATGCCAATACAGGTGAGAAACTGAAAGCTAGATCAGAAATTGCGCTTTATCAAGCAAAGAATTATGAGTGCTTTTTCTTTTCTTTTTTTTCTAAGCTTTTAGTTTATTAGTCTTGGATGAGATATGAAACCTGACCTCTTGTTTGAATTAGATCTCACGCCCACTGAATCTTAGTCAAATTGTAAATTAAATTTAACAATTTGGTATAGGGGTTGTTAAGTGAATCAAACTCGGCTCTGATTGGTCCAGTCCGAATTTGATCCAATTAGAGCTCTAGCCTGTGTTTGTTTATGGTGTAAAACCTCATCGATGGAGTTTCATACTAAACTGTTTTAAATCTCTGAATTGAGCATCAAAAAGCGTGATTATCAATGTAAAATCTCACTATAAGTGACGCTTTACATCGATTTATGATGTAAAACTTCACTTCATCCAAATGCTGGCAATTCTGTACTGGTGGTGATATTTTACATTGATTTACGATGTAAAACTTCGCTCCATCCAAACGCCGACAATTCTGAACTGGTGGTAATGTTTTGCAATGAACCGGTGGAGAGGTTTTTACACAGCAAACAAACGCAGAAAGACCACAAAGCATGTAGACATAGTGGAACCCATAGAAAGACCACAAAGCTAGACACATCTTTTTTATTATCCCCCCTTTGGTTGTATTTGGAACTTTTGCCATTTCAACTTGAAACGTTTTGAATTAAGGGGGAAAAATCTAATCATTCTAACTGATGTGACTCTCATACAATACATTACAGGGGTGGTGTAGAGCAAGGACCATTGGCCATACCATAGAAAGCCCATACTTTTGTGGGTTTGATCCCTAACTGGACCATTCACGATCCTTACTCGAATTGGGATCTGCGCCTCACACTGAACTCACAGCCACATCCCACTATGTATTGGGAATATTTCTTCATGAATAATAAATATAAGGGAGATGTTTCCTATATGTAGCCATGACATTCTGTAAGGTAGGTGCAAGGAGCAGATCCGGATTCCCCTTACTCAATATTGTCATAAAAAGGAATCATCCACTGTGAACCTTATCTTCAATTTATAACACACTCTTAATTGTGTTATATTCTTGGATTGGATCATGATTCGATCATATATTCTTGGATTTGGATACCCCTATTTCAGATTTTCGGATCAGATCAGGTCGAATATTAGGATCTTATCAGAAATCAGATCGAATTTGGATCACCTCTTATCCAATCCAATATATATCTTATTTATTTATTTGTATAAATATATATAACACATATATATGCTATTTATTTTTTTGTAAATATATTATTTATATTACTTTTTTGTAAATTTTTATATTATTTATTTTTATAAAAAAATTGTATATATATGATGTAAATAGTTGAAAAGATACTTGTAATTTTTGTTTTTCTTTATTTAAATTGTTATATTTTATTTTTCTTTTAATGTTTATGAGATCCAATCGGACCTTCGGATTGAATGGGATTTGTAATTAATAATGTCAGATCAAATTCTGATATATATACCCTAATTCGAATATAATCCGATCCGTTTGCATCTCTAGCTGAGACCAACATTGAATAATGTCCCAAAGAAGGATTAATTCTACCACATGGCAAGATGTTTCAAGCAGATAGGAAGAGGATGTTTAGAGGGTTTCTATTTGTAACGTTTTTGCCACGTAGAAATTCCTCTCTCTCTCTCTCTCTCTCTCTCTCTCTCTCAAGTGTTTAGGGAACCACCTTTAAGAGGCTCCACTTAAAAGATAACCATACCACAAATCAGTACTTTTATATACAATAAAATATAAGGTGATGGAGCGCAATTCAGTCGGTCTTAGCTGTCAACGATTTCGCCTCCGACTGGAGCGACGGGGAGCCTGAAACGGAGAAGATGAGGGAACTCCAGGGGGAAACCCGGTGAGATAGCTCCGAAGCTCAATTTAGTATTCTTTCAAAGGCAAAGTAAAGACCAGATGGCGCAAAGTTCACATACCTTGTTGCTGGGGGTAGGGGGCCTTTTATAACCACTTCGTGCACGCACTCCGAAGCCCTTGTCAGGTCGGGTATGATTACCCTTGCTTCTGTCAGTTCGGGTGTTGTCATTTCTACTGGGACAGAACCGCCACTACTCTTTGTCGGAGCCGTCTCTGTAACTGGAGATGGCGTTGTCAGGAGGCGGTGGCAGGTGATCGTTTGGAGCGCGGTCGTCAAGCGTCAGATCCCAAGTCAGTCAGGTGTGCCACCCTTGGGTACGGACTTTCTCGGTGTCAGGCATGGTACAGTTTGTTTGGTTTTTGCGTCCTAGGGGCGATGTGATGGAGTGGTGAGCGAGGCGAAGTCTTGAGTTCGGAGGTATGTCCTGTATTGCTATAGGGCAGGCCAGTTCGGCGAGGTGTGTCCCGAACTGCTATAAGACAGGCCAATTCGGTGAGGTGTGTCCCGAACTGCTATAAGGCAGGCCAGTTTGGCAAGGTGTGTCCCGAGCTGCTATAAAGGCAGGCCAGTTCGGCGAGGTATGTCCTGAACTGCTATAAGGCAGGCCAGTTCGGCGGTGTGTGTCCCGAACTGTTACATGCAAACCAGTTCGGGTTATTGTCTGGCTTGGGGCCGAAGGGAGAGTTCGGGCTCCTAGTAGGGAGTTCGGACCGCTGGTTTCTCCCCTTGGTGCTCGCGCCTTAGGCGTGCTTTTGTGTCGAGCTGTTGCCTTTGCCACGTGTTGCGTAACTGTGAGGTCGGGCCAAATCTTCCTTCATCAATTGCCCCCCACTCCTCGCGCCAAGGGTCTTGCCCTGGTGCGGGGAGTTTGCGAGGTGGTAGGTGGATTTGTCCCGTTCTTCAAATCTTGACAACACGAGGTGCTTTCCCAGGGTTCTTCGGTTTTCTGGAGCATCCGAAAAAGGCAGGAGACGTGCCTACTGCTTATAAATGTTGACGGACATGGCAGCGCGCGTTTATTTTAAAATTCAAAAAATCGCGCCGCTGGGACGTGACAGCGGGTCTTTTAATTTTGAAAAAAGCGCGCCACTGCCGTTTTGAAGAGACGTGCGCAGGCAGTTGTCAATTGCAGAGAGACGTGTGCGGCGCGTTGTTAGTTTCAAAAAGACGTGCGACGTTGCATCATCGGTTTCAGAAAGACATGCGCTAACATTTCGTTCATTTCGGAGAGACGTGCACCAATCACGTCTCGATCTCAGGGGACGTGCGGTCAGCGCGAATGCGAGCCGTCGAATTAGCTTTGATTTGCACTGTTGGTCCTTGGTTACTGTAGCTATAAATAGTAGGGGACCCCAGTCGATTTGTCACTTCTACGGTTTGCTTCTTGAGCTCGCGTCCAACTTTTCAGCTCGCAACCAGGCCTTTCAGTTCGCGTCTAGGCTTGTTACTTCGCCTTCAAGGTTTTTGGCTTGTTCCAATCTCTGGAGCCCTCAAAACTTTCTTCCAATGAGTACCTTCCTGAATCCACCTCTTTTCCTTGATGTCTAGCTTCGATAGCTCAGACGATTCTTCAAGTAGGACTGATGTAGGTTCTACAAACCGAGCCGTATCCCTTGACTTTCTTAGTGATCCTGAGGTGGAACTTGATGATGACCTCGAACCCATAGGCCGAGCCGCTTCAGGCAGTTTGGCGTCTACCTCTCATCGAGGTCAGATGCTAGACAGGTTTGCTCCTTCGACCATGACGCCCGAGGGGCTCCAATCTATACTTATCTCTTACAATCTGCCTTGGGGGTATACCTATTTCATTCCTTCGGGTAGCTTTCCTTGGGGACACGGTCCTGATGAGATCGTGATTTTCCGAGAGCAGCTCACTGCGGGGCTGCGACTGCCTTTCCACCCCCTTCTCGTCAAGGTCATAAGCCACTTCGGCGTTACCATTGGCCAGCTTCATCCGAACTCTATTCGGAACCTAGTGGGGACAGTCTCTCTTTTTTGCGAATAGAACTTCCCTTTAGACTTGGAGATATTCTCCTCTATCCTAATGCTCAAGAAACAAGCGGGTTCTCTTCCTGGGGGAAGACGTGCGTATTACCTGTCTCCTCACCCGGGATTTAAGCTTCTGCACGAACATCCTAACAAGGTCCCGGCGTGGAAGCGGGACTATTTCGGGGTGCAAAGTGCACAAGGGTGGCCTTTTTAGACCGAGTGGAGTGAGGCTGCTTCTGATTCTGGTGTCACTCTCGATAAAGAGACGGTGAAGGGCCTCCGGCAATGGGCACGGCAAGGTTTAAAGTGCCATCAGTACTTAACGGAGGCCAAGCTTATTGCGGCCGGCCTGAGTTCGGGTAGGTTTTTAGCTCAGAGGTTTCTTACTTGCTTTGTTCCTTCATTTTTTTCTGATGCCGAACTCTTTTATGCAGGTGTGATGGACTCAGAGAGGACTCGGGGGGGGGCTGTTCCAAGGCATGAAGAGGAGGAAGTGGGTCACCAAGTGAACTCGTACCGAACTGCCCCAAGATGAGGAGCCTCAAGTTCCAGGCCACACGCCGAAAGATCTAACCAGGGAGCCCGAGGTGACTCCGATGCATGAAGCGGCAGGGGCCCCTTACGCCGAGACCACTCACACAGGTGCTACTGCCTACTCGAGTGCTCCTGCTTACTCTGGGTATGCTCATGCGCGAGCTGGGCCCTCGGGCTCGGGAGCTCAAGGGGAGTTCAGCAGCGCGTTGTCGCCGAACTACGCTCTTCAGAAGAGTAGGGAGGCTACTTTCCCCGGGGAGATTGCGCCGTGGACCGATCTTCCCTTGAATCAGGTCGCCTGTCATGCCGTAATTCATGCTATGGTGGTAAGTCAGATTTCGTCTGCCTTCTTCATTTTCTATCCTTCTTGTTGTTTGTCGCTCACTTGTTTCTTTTGGTAGGTGAACTCTTCTATTCACACCTTAGCAGCCCAGATGGAGAGGAGCTCGCGACAAGCGTGAGCTGCTGAGGCGGCCGCTCATGCTGCCGAAGAGGCTTTTCGTGCCGCCGAGGCGAATACCCGAGCTGCTGAGGCGGCCGCTTATACTGCTGAAGAGGTTGCTCGTGTTTCTATGGCCAGGCAGGCGATGTCTCAACGGGATGTCGAGGCCATGGGGGTAGTCATGAAGCACATGACGGACTTAAGGTTGGACCTACAACATCAGGTCAAATATCTTCAAGAAGACATCAGGGAGAAAATGCAGATCTTTTCCTAAGGTATTGAAGATGCCAAGAAGAAGGTCGTTGAAGACTACATTGCCTCACCGCGTTTTGACAACTTGATGGTGGAGATTCTTACAAAAGGGGATTCAAACTGAGCCGGTGGATGATCCGGAACACGTATCCCGACCTCGACGTTAGTGCCATATCCACTTAGCGTATAACTCAGGAGATGGCCAATGTTGCCGATGGCGAGCCGGATTCTGAGGGCAAGGCAAGGCCTTCGGGTGTCGTTGAAGTGCCTTCTGATGGGGAAGAAGTAGCTCCGGGCTTGTAATAATTTTTTTTTTTGTACTCTTCCTTTTCTTGCAATGAAATAGACAATCTTTTTGGTTAGGTGTTCTTTTTTTCGAACTGATAACATGCCCGATCTGTTTCTTACCCGGGTCATTGTACTCACGCAACCTGTTTCGGTGTTTAATACTTAGTCTCTGCTCTGCTTTATTCTTTTGATTGATATTTTTCTGAACTAATAATGTGCCCGACTTTTCTTTACTCGCTTATGCCGAGGTTCCTCTTGTTGGCTCTTCATCTTGGCCCTAAGGCTCTTGTAGCGATTTCGTCCACTTCGCTTGGCGGTTTATAGGTAGTATCGCCTTAAGTTAACAATGTTCCACGCTCGGGGTACTTGTTTTCCTTCTAAGGTTTTGAGCTCGTATGCCCCCCCCCCCCGAGCGCTCTCTTTACTTTATAGGGCCCTTCTCAATTTGGTCCAAGTTTGCCCACGCCGGGTTCGGGCACCATAATCTTACGAAGGACCAGGTCGCCCACTCGGAAGCTTCGCTGCTTTACTCTGGCGTTGTAGTACCGAGCTACCTACTGCTGGTAGGCCGCTGCCCGGATGTGCGCGAGGTCCCTTACCTCGTCCAGTAGGTCAAGGTTGGTACATAACTCATCTCCATTCGTCTGATCGTCATATGTTTCTAGTCGCAATGTTGGTACTTCGATTTCCACTGAGATTACTACTTCAGTGCCGTAGGTGAGGTTGAAGGGGGTCTCTCCCGTGGCAATTTTTTCTGTAGTTCAGTGAGCCCATAAAACACTTGGTAACTCTTCCACCCACAACCCCTTAGCTCGGTCTAGACGTGCTTTCAGTCCGCGAAGGATGGCTCTGTTCATTACTTCTGTCTGACCGTTTGCCTACGGGTGCGCGACCGATGTGAAGTTCTGCCGAATTCTCATACTCTGGCACCATTCTTGGAATTTGATATCCTCGAACTGCTTGCCGTTGTCAGAGATCAGTACCCGAGGTAACCTGAAGCGACATACTATGCTCTTCCAAAAGAAGTTCTGTATGTTTCGGGCTGTAATTGTTGCCAGAGGTTCGGCTTCTATCCACTTTGTGAAGTAATCTACTGCCACCACTAGGAACTTTCTCCCACCTGTTGCTGGCAGGAATGGCCCCAGGAGGTCGATGCCCCATTGTGCAAAGGGCCATGGGCTGGCGAGGTATTTGAGGTCGGAAGCAGGCTAATGGTGAATATTGGCATGCTTCTGACACTTGTCGCATTTTCTGATGAGTTTGACAGCTTCTGCCTTCATCGTTGGCCAGTAGTATCCTTGTCAAAATGCTTTTTGGGCGAGGGCTCTGCCCCCCAAGTGTCTGCCACACAGACCTTCATGAGTGTCGCGGAGTACGAGCTTGGCTTCGACAGGTCGCAGGCAGCGCAAGTAGGGGAGCGTATAGGACCGTCGGTACAACCGTTCGTCTATTATGACGTATTTGGCTGCCTGGCGCTGCACCCTCTTGGCTACATTGCGGTCCGCAGGGAGGGTTCCGTCTAGCAAGAAGTTCGCGAGTGGGCCAATCCAGCTCGGCTCTGCTTCAAGGACGGGAGTGACCTCCTCTGCCCCACCGAGAATGCTAGGCCGAGGTAAGTCCTCTATGTACACGGTTCTCATGTTGTGACTTGTGCTGGCTAACCGGGACAGAGCGTCAGCCTCAGTGTTCTCTGACCTCGGGATTTGCCTAATGAAGTGTGATTGGAAGTTGAGCAAGGACTCTTTTACTTTTGCTAAGTATGCGATTATTGAGAGCTCGCGTGCTTCGTATTCACTCGTAACCTGGTTGACCATGAGCTGGGAATCGCTGCAGATGACTATGTGCTTTGCTCTTACCTTTTGCGCTAGGTTCAGCCCGGCTATCAGTGCTTCGTATTCTGCCTCATTGTTAGATGTCGCGAACTCAAAGCGTAGTGCGCATTCAAATTTTGTGCCACCCAGGCCGCATAAGACTATTCCTACCCCACTGTCTTGCTGGTTCGAGGAACCATCTACGTGAAGGATCCAGGGCTCCTCATCCCAGTTTGCACCTGGCCTGACCAGGAGAGATGCCACACTGGCTGCTACTTCACGGGGTTCAGACTCTAATGGCTTGGGAGCTCCGAGTTCACCCGAACTGGGGACCTCGGGTTCAACCCTTTGGGATTCGAGGCTAAAAGTGCACTCAGCGATAAAATCTACTAAGGCTTGAGCCTTAATTGCGGTCCGTGGTTTGTACTGGAGATCGTACTCGCTGAGTTCGATGGCCTACTTCGTCAGCTGACCGGAGACCTCGGGCTTCAGCAAGACTTGTCTTAGGGGTTTGTTGGTTAAGACGACGACGGTGTGAGCTTGGAAGTATGGGCAGAGTTTTCGAGCTGAAATCACTAGTGCGTACGCTATTTTTTCTATCTGCGGGTATCTCGTCTCTGCTCCCTGCAGAATTTTACTAACTTAATAGACGGACCACTGGACCCGATCTACTTCCTTTATTAGTACCGAACTGACCACCTCGTCGCTCGCCGAGAGGTACAGTTCTAAGACCTCGCCCTCCTCGGGTCTGGCTAAGGTTGGCACAGTGGCGAGGTAGGTTTTTAGCTCGTCGAACGCGAGCTGGCAATCTTGGGTCCATTCAAACCCTTTACCTTTGATTGCCTTAAAGAAAGGCAAGCAGTGGTCTGCCAATTTGGACATGAAGCAGCTCAGAGCGGCTATGCGGCCGTTTAGCCTTTGAACTTCTTTTACTTTCCAAGGTGGTCTCATATCAAGGATGGCCTTTATTTTATCCGGGTTGGCCTCAATACCGCGCCGGTTGACAATGTACCCTAGAAATTTACCCAATGTGACACCGAAGACACACTTGTTTGGGTTTAGTCTCATTCTATATTGACACAAAATTTGGAAGACAAAATCCCAAGTCTTTTATTAATTCCTGCGAGAACTGTGTTTTGACGACCATGTTGTCTACATAACATTCTATTTTCGTGTCGATTAAGGGCCGAAAAAGCTTATTTACAAGTCTTTGGAAGGTCGCCCCAACATTCTTTAGTCCGAAGGGCATGACCTTATAACAGTACAGGCCAAACTTGGTTATGAAGCTAGTTTTTTCCTCGTCGGATTGGTTCATCCTGATCTGGTTGTAGCCTGAATAGGCATCCAAGAAGCTTAGCATTTCATGTCCCGAGGTCACGTCCACTAGGTGGTCATTCAGGGTAGGGGGAAGCGGTCTTTTGGGCAAGCTCGGTTCAGGTTGGTGTAGTCGATGCACATGCGCCACTTGCCGTTAGCTTTTTTCACCAGCACTAGGTTGGCTACCCAACTTGGGTAATGAACTTCCCTTATGAAGCCCGCTGCGAGGAGCTTTTCGACTTCTTCGTCGACCGCCCTCCAGCGCTCCGGGGCTAAGTTGCATTTTTTCTGTCTAATGGGTCTGACTACAGGGTCAGTGTTAAATTTGTGAGTTATAAGGCCATGGTCAATACCGGGCATATCCGCCGCGGACCCTACAAAAATATCTAAATTTTGAAGTAAGAAACTCACAAGTTCGGTTCGTAGAGGCTCCTTAACGGAGGCACCGATCTGTAGCGTTCGCGTCGGATCTATAGCCGAGGTCGGGACAGCGACTGTTTCCTCAGTGGGCGAAGCTCATTCCTCGCCTTGCTCCGTAGGCTGCTCCAGTTCGAGGTCGTCGGCTGCCTTGGTTTTTCCCTTTAGGGCGGCAACATAGCATTTGCGAGACTCGAGTTGGTCACCCCGCGCTACTCCCACACCGAAGTCCGTGGAGAACTTCATTGTCAGATAATAGGTGGAGACCACTGCACATAGAATATGCGTAATTGGTCGCCCTATTATGGCGTTGTATGGGGAGGAGGTCGTGACCGCCAGGAAATCGTGGTTAAGTCTTACCACGCACGACCATGTGCCGACTTCCACAGGTACTGTTATCTTCCCCAGGGGCCTGACTTCCTCTCCGCTGAAGCCCACCAAATGAGTGTGCGCGGGCTTCAACTCGCTTTTCTGCAACTGTAATTGGTCGAATGCCGATTTGAAGAGGATGTCTGCCGAACTGCCTGAGTCCACAAGTACGCGCCGGACTTCGAAGTCGTTGATCCTTAGTTTTATGACGAGCGCGTCGTCGTGGGGATATTGAACACCTCGCGCGTCGTCTTCTGTGAAAAAGATCGGTTCTTCTATCTTCGGCCTCTTTGGAGGGTTCTGCTCCACTCGGGCCGCCTCGTGAACTGACGTCCATGCTGCTGCCAAAGTGCAACTTGCTACCACCGAACCGCCCACTATTACGTGGATGGTTCCCCGAACGGGCCTCTCTTTTGGGGGAGGTCGCTATAAGGCTTCGGTCGGTCTGCTGCTCGACTCGGGGGCATCCTTTCCGTGTTCCCCTTGTCGACCTGCTTTATTACTATTGTCATTATGTACAAAATTTCACAAGTACCCGCGACGGATGAGTCCCTCTATCTCGTCCCGGAGATTATTACATTGCTCGGTACTATGACCGTGATCTTTATGAAAACTATAGTAATGATTTTTGTTCCTTTCGTTTGGGTTGCTCTTTAGGCGAGGTGGCCACTTTATGTAGGGGGCGTCCTTGATTGTCATCAAGATCTTGGTCTGCCTTGTGTTCAACGGCGTGTAATCCGTCCGAACTGCTAAGGGAGCTCAGGACGGCTGGTTTGGCTTCGCCTCTCGAGTCTGGCTTCTTCTGTCGCCTGGGTTGGAGGGCTTGCCTTCTCTTTTTCTTTTCTCGACCCCGCCTTCGGTTCTTTGGGTGATCTCTTCCTCTGTTCTCATGAACTTGTCCGCGAGCTTAAGGAAGTCGGCCACGGTTGCTGGCTAGCTGGCCACCATGTGCCATTTGAGTTCTTTGTACGTTACCCCTCTTTTGGCTGCTGTGAGCTGTACTATAGGGTTTAATTGTGGTATCTGCAAGCATTCTTCATTGAACTGCTTGATGTAACTCCGGATGGATTCTCCTTCCCTCTGGATTACCCCAAAGATACTTTCCTCGGTCCGGGGGCACCGCTTGCTAGTAACAAAGTGTGCGGTGAAGATCAGCACGAACTGGGCCCAACTTCTTATTGACCCAGAAGCTAGGTTCCGGTACCAGGTGCGGGCCACCCCCTGAAGGTGGTGGTGAAGGCCATGCACATGCACGACTTGCTAGCCCTAGCGAGGTGCATTTGTGACTGGAACGCGTCGATGTGGCCGTTGGGGTCAAAGGACCCATCATACTTGTCCAGATATGGAAGTTTAAAGTCTTTGGGCATGGGGACTGCCAAAAGTTCTGATGAAAGGGGGAAGGAACTGAGAGAATTGAGACAGTTTTTACCTCGTCCAAGCTCATTTCTTCCTTGCCTCTGAGCTCAGGTAGGACACGTGCAGCAGTTCGGCAACTTCGCCAATGCCTTCTTTGAGCGGGCCTGGTGCTGGCGCTGCTGGCCTCCGTATTGCCGAGCTCGATGGGCTCAAAATGTTGGCCTGTTGCTAGGGCACTGAACCGGTTCTCCGTGAGTGGGAACTCGGGCTTGGAGTGCCGAGGTGACTTCGTGGGCAATGTTCTTAAGTCGCCTGCGAGCTGCGAGGTGGGGGTGGTTTTCATTGCTTTCGGCCCGGGGATGAGGCTTGACTATTAGGGGGGTTTTGGGGTTGGGAAGCTTCTCCTCGGTGAGGTCGTCCACCTTGAGGGGAGGCCTTAACCGGCTTCGAAATAGGGTGCCGGGGGGGAGCAGTGACTGGTTTAAGGGTAGCTGAGGGAACTGCTGCTGATAATGGTATTGGGAGAGGTGGTGCAGTACCTGGTGTTGCTGAAGTTGGTGCTGCTGGAATTGTTGCATTTGGGCTTGCATTGCCCGCATGCATTGCATTAGGTCGCCCAGCTGGTTCTGTCGGGTTGCCATCGGGACAACAGTTGGTTAAGTGAAGTTTGTTTCAATAGGGAGTAGAAGAGGGATGTTCAACGAAGGAGGGTTCAAGGGTGCCACTGCTTGTGGCATATTCAAACTGGGCATCCCATCCACTGAAAGAGGGATGGTGAACTGCCCAATGCACACCACGGGAACTTGGAGTTGCTCTCCGGTGGTGGTAGTTTCTGTTCCACGTCCGGCATTGTTGGAGGAGGCCAAGGGTGTTGGAATTTTTGAAAGACAGGTAGGTAAAAGAGGTAAGAGAGATTTAGAGGGAGGCTTTTAGAAGCGCTCCCACAGGTGGTGCCAATTGATGGAGCGCAATCCGGCCGGTCTTAGCTGTCAACGATTTTGCCTCTGATTGGAGCAACGAGGAGCTTGAAACGGAGAAGATGAGGGAACTCTAGGGGGAACCCGATGAGATAGCTCCGAAGCTCAAGTTAGTATTCTTTCAAAGGCAAAGTAAAGACCAGATGGTGCAAAGTTCACATACCTTGTTGCTGGGGGTAGGGGGCCTTTTATAACCACTTCATACACTCACTCTGAAGCCCTTGCCAGGTCGGGTATGATTACCCTTGCTTCTGTCAACTCAGGTGTTGTCCTTTCTACTAGGACAGAACCGCCACTACTCTTTGTCGGAGCCGTCTCTGTAACTAGAGATGGCGGTGTCAGGCGGCGGTGGTAGGTGACCGTTTGGAGCGCGGCCGTCAAGCGTCAGATCCCAAGTCAGTCAGGTGCGCCGCCCTTGGGTACAGACTTCCTCGGTGTTAGGCATGGTACGGTTTGTTTGGTTTTGGCATCCTGGGGGCGATGTGATGGAGTGGTGAGCGAGGCGAAGTCTTGAGTTCGGAGGTATGTCCTGTATTGCTATAGGGCAGGCCAGTTCGGCAAGGTGTATCCAGAACTGCTATAAGGCAGGCCAGTTCGGCGAGGTGTGTCCCGAACTGCTATAAGGCAAGCCAGTTCGGCGATGTGTGTCCCGAACTGCTATAAGGCAGGCCAGTTCGGCAAGGTATGTCCCGAACTGCTATAAGGCAGGCCAGTTCGGTGGTGTGTGTCCCGAACTGTTACATGCAGGCCAGTTCGGTTACTGTCTGGCTTGGGGCCGAAGGGAGAGTTCGGGCTCCTAGTAGGGAGTTCAGTCCGCTGGTTTCTCCCCTTGGTGCTCGCGCCTTAGGCGTGCTTTTGTGCCGAGCTGTTGCCTTTGCCACGTGTTGCGTAACTGTGAGGTCGAGCCAAATCTTCCTTCATCATAAGGGTTCAACTACAATACCCAAAAACACTAGAACCAATCACCCGATAACATAAAAGAGATGACCAATCAAGTGGTATTTACCAAAAGGGAAATTGTCTAAAACTCACCATGAGTTTTCAACATTTCTCTTAAACTCACCACAACTTTTCAAAATATCTAAAACTCTCCATGTCACTAAGTTTTTATTTTCCAAAACTCACCTTCTATTAGTGCACTGTTAATGTTTCTTAACAAAGGTGTCCACATCAACATAAATAACAATTTTATGACCAAATCACCCTTGAATGGCGAGTTAGAGGAAAAGGGTCTTTTTCATTTCTCAATTTTCTTCTTTTTTATACATTTTAGTGTTTTGTTATAATTTTAACAATTTTTATAATTTCTTTTATTTTTTATTTTTTCTATTTTCTACAACCTATAAAATTTCCTGTATTTTTTGTTATTTATTTGCAATTTTTGTGCTTTTCTATAATTTTTTGTGTTTATTCTACAATTTCTATTTTCTGATTTTTTTTCAATTTCTATAGTTTCTATAATTTGAAAATAATTTTTTATTTTGTGTACAATTTCTATAATTTTTTATATTTTTTGCAATTTTTATGTTTTTATGTATTTTATATTTGAAAATATTATTTGAACATTTCCTTTTTTTCATATTTAAATATTAAAATATATGTATATATTTTATATTTTTCTATGAAGGTTAAAATGGTAATATATTAACAGCCATTAGTCTCTTTAACATCAAGAGTGACATGGTAAATTTTAGACATTTTGAAAAGTTATAATGAGTTTAAGAAAAATGCTGAAAACTCATGGTGAATTTTTGACAATTTCCCTTATCAAATTTCACATGAATGTTTTAATTGATCAAAGCTATTTGGATATTATGTCTTTCCGGTATCATATTTTCTAGTGCATTTAACTGGATAGCAATTGGAACAAAAGAAAAAATCTAATAGAATATAGAGGAGTATTTACGAGGGAGGGCCTGTCAGAAAGCATATAAGAAGTGTGCGGTGAAGATCTGCACGAACTGGGCCCAACTTCTTATTGACCCAGAAGCTAGGTTCTGGTACCAGGTGCGGGCCACCGCCTGATGGTGGTGGTGAAGGCCATGCACATGCACGACTTGCTAGCCCTAGCGATGTGCATTTGTGACTGGAACGCGTCGATGTGGCCGTTGGGGTCAAAGGACCCATCATACTTGTCCAGAGATGGAAGTTTAAAGTCTTTGGGCATGGGGACTGCCAAAAGTTCTGATGAAAGGGGGAAGGAACTGAGAGAATTGAGACAGTTTTTACCTCGTCCAAGCTCATTTCTTCCTTGCCTCTGAGCTCAGGTAGGACACGTGCAGTAGTTCGGCGACTTCGCCAGTGCCTTCTTTGAGCGGGCCTGGTGCTGGTGCTGCTGGCCTCCGTATTGCCGAGCTCGATGGGCCCGAAATGTTGGCCTGTTGCTAGGGCACTGAACCGGTTCTCCGTGAGTGGGAACTCGGGCTTGGAGCGCCGAGGTGACTTCGTGGGCAATGCTCTTAAGTCGCCTGCGAGCTGCAAGGTGGGGGTGGTTTTTCTTTGCTTTTGGCCCGGGGATGAGGCTTGGCTATTAGGGGGGTTTTGGGGTTGGGAAGCTTCTCCTCGGTGAGGTCGTCCACCTTGAGGGGAGGCCTTAACCGGCTTCGAAACAGGGTGCCGGGGGGGAGCAGTGACTGGTTTAAGGGTAGCTGAGGGAACTGCTGCTGATAATGGTGTTGGGAGAGGTGGTGCAGTACCTGGTGTTGCTGGAGTTGGTGCTGCTGGAATTGTTGCATTTGGGCTTGCATTGCCCGCATGCATTCCATTAGGTCGCCCAGCTGGTTCTGGCGGGTTGCCATCGGGACAACAGTTGGTTCAGTGAAGTTTGTTTCAATAGGGAGTGGAAGAGGGATGTTCAACGAAGGAGGGTTCAAGGGTGCCACTGCTTGTGGCATATTCAAACTGGGCATCCCATCCACTGAAAGAGGGATGGTGAACTGCCCAATGCACACCACGGGAACTTGGAGTTGCTCTCCGGTGGTGGTAGTTTCTGTTCCACGTCCGGCATTGTTGGAGGAGGCCAAGGATGTTGGAATTTTTGAAAGACGGGTAGGTAAGATAGGTAAGAGAGATTTAGAGGGAGGCTTTTAGAAGCGCTCCCACAGGCGGCGCCAATTGATGAAGCGCAATCCGGCCGGTCTTAGCTGTCAACGATTTTGCCTCTGATTGGAGCAACGAGGAGCTTGAAACGGAGAAGATGAGGGAACTCCAAGGGGAACCCGATGAGATAGCTCCGAAGCTCAAGTTAGTATTCTTTCAAAGGCAAAGTAAAGACCAGATGGTGCAAAGTTCACATACCTTGTTGCTGGGGGTAGGGGGCCTTTTATAACCACTTCACGCACTCACTCTGAAGCCCTTGTCAGGTCAGGTATGATTACCCTTGCTTCTGTCAACTCGAGTGTTGTCCTTTCTACTGGGACAGAACCGCCACTACTCTTTGTCGGAGCCGTCTCTGTAACTGGAGATGGCGGTGTCAGGCGGCGGTGGTAGGTGACCGTTTGGAGCGCGGCCGTCAAGCGTCAGATCCCAAGTCAGTCAGGTGCGCCGCCCTTGGGTACAGACTTCCTCGATGTTAGGCATGGTACGATTTGTTTGGTTTTGGCATCCTGGGGGCGATGTGATGGAGTGGTGAGCGAGGCGAAGTCTTGAGTTCGGAGGTATGTCCTGTATTGCTATAGGGCAGGCCAGTTCGGCAAGGTGTATCTAGAACTGCTATAAGGCAGGCCAGTTCGGCGAGGTGTGTCCCGAACTGCTATAAGGCAAGCCAGTTCGGCGATGTGTGTCCCGAACTGCTATAAGGCAGGCCAGTTCGGCAAGGTATGTCCCGAACTGCTATAAGGCAGGCCAGTTCGGTGGTGTGTGTCCCAAACTGTTACATGCAGGCCAATTCGGTTACTGTCTGGCTTGGGGCCGAAGGGAGAGTTCGGGCTCCTAGTAGGGAGTTCGGTCCGCTGGTTTCTCCCCTTGGTGCTTGCGCCTTAGGCGTGCTTTTGTGCCGAGCTGTTGCCTTTGCCACGTGTTGCGTAACTGTGAGGTCGAGCCAAATCTTCTTTCGTCATAAGGGTTCAACTACAATACCCAAAAACACTAGAACCAATCACCCGATAACATAAAAGAGATGACCAATCAAGTGGTATTTACCAAAAGGGAAATTGTCTAAAACTCACCATGAGTTTTCAACATTTCTCTTAAACTCACCACAACTTTTCAAAATATCTAAAACTCTCCATGTCACTAAGTTTTTATTTTCCAAAACTCACCTTCTATTAGTGCACTGTTAATGTTTCTTAACAAAGGTGTCCACATCAGCATAAATAACAATTTTATGACCAAATCACCCTTGAATGGCGAGTTAGAGGAAAAGGGTCGTTTTCATTTCTCAATTTTCTTCTTTTTTATACATTTTAGTGTTTTGTTATAATTTTAACGATTTTTATAATTTCTTTTTTTTTTCTATTTTCTACAACCTATAAAATTTCCTGTATTTTTTGTTATTTATTTGCAATTTCTATGCTTTTCTATAATTTTTTGTGTTTATTCTACAATTTATATTTTCTGATTTTTTTTCAATTTCTATAGTTTCTATAATTTTAAAATAATTTTTTATTTTGTGTACAATTTCTATAATTTTTTATATTTTTTGCAATTTTTATGTTTTTATGTATTTTATATTTGAAAATATTATTTGAACATTTCCTTTTTTTTCATATTTAAATATTAAAATATATGTATATATTTTATATTTTTCTATGAAGGTTAAAATGGTAATATATTAACAGCCATTAGTCTCTTTAACATCAAGAGTGGCATGGTAAATTTTAGACATTTTGAAAAGTTATAATGAGTTTAAGAAAAATGCTGAAAACTCATGGTGAATTTTTGACAATTTCCCTTATCAAATTTCACATGAATGTTTTAATTGATCAAAGCTATTTGGATATTATGTCTTTCCGGTATCATATTTTCTAGTGCATTTAACTGGATAGCAATTGGAACAAAAGAAAAAACCTAATAGAATATAGAGGAGTATTTACGAGGGAGGGCCTGTCTGAAAGCATATAAGAAGTGTTTGGTAAAAAGAAAAATGAATGTTAAATCATTGTACAGCCATTTAGAGTGTTAGGCTTTTAGAGAAGTGAGAACTCTCCAATATTCACCTTTCTTCTATTGACTTCTTAAACCAATTGACCCAAGGCAAGTCCTCCCAAACAGGCACTTGGGTCCGTTTGAGCAGCTAGCTTTCATTAAGATACTGTTTTAATTGGAGAAACAATTGAGCTCTCCCAAAGGTAGCTAGGCTACAAACAGTATTCAATTGTCTGAATTTTAATTTGAATTTGATTCTAAGATGATCCAAATTCAATCAATTTATAATTGAATCAAATATGGATCTACCCCTATCTGATTCCATTCGATTAAGATATACATGCTTATATATACTTATAATTTATACTATATCTGTTTGTTCAAATGTGTTATAATATTTTTACTAAATTGTCATAGGTTCAAGTTTCATATAATTAAGTTTTTATTCATTTTGTTCATAATATATAATATTAAAATCATTTTTTGTTCATTGTATTAGCAATATATAATATATGTTTTGATAATTTTTAGTCTAAATTATTTATACTATTTAATATATATCTGATTATAATTCGAATTTGGTTCTAGATATCTGAAGGATAAGATCCCATTTGAATTCGAATAGAAACGAATAAAATTTGCAGCTTTGGTTGAATTGCTTTCATTAAGCTGCTGCTTTGGAGAAGCCATTGAAAAAGCTTCATCAAAAAGCCACGTTTCTGTGAAACAGATAGCTATTTTGGGATTTCCGGGCTTTTACTAAACATAGTTAATTATAATCTGGACCAATGGGATCACGCTTAATAAAATCAGAAGTCACTACGTGAAAGCCCTCCCAAACAGCACCCGATCAGAAATATACCAACAATTGATGTGTTTATAGCCCACTGTACAGGCTTGTTTGTAATGGATCTTGAATCTCACGTTCCTCAACCACCAGGTTTTGGGGGTTCCAAGTTCATCACACATAGTGGATCAATACAAACCAAGGTTTTTAAAATTGGATTGGACAGGGAATAGTTCTGGGACCGCCCCAGTTTCTAGATTGAACAGTTTGATTGTTCGGTCCGAACAGATGATCCATTCTAACTCAAAAAAATAAAATTATAAAAATTATAAAAAATGGCCAAAAGATTTTATCTGAGTTGATGGTTTAACACCCGGGTCAGTAAACTGTTAATAAAAAATAAACAATTTTTTGCCAAAAAGCAGTTTTAGAGTGAAATAGAACCAATTACCTAACTGGTTCCTGATTTTCCAGTCCAAATTGATTTTTTTTTTTCTGTCTGATCCAATTTCGAAAACCATGATACAAACAGGTAGAAATGGTGCCAAATACATTGTCGTCTATGGGATTGCCACCTTAGAGGTATCGGTCATTCTCCCTAAATAATTTGGGTAAATTCAGATTGCCACCTTAGAGGGCGGTGACACTCTAGAATTTTGTTTTTGCGAGAAAGACATCCCTGAACTTATGAATTAGAGTACCATGCCCCCCTTTTTCAAACTAGTGGGGTTGATGGTGAAGATAATATAATGACATAAAATTTGTGTAAATGGAGCACAATATCTCTTTTGAATTGGAAGCACAATAACCCAATTCAAAAGAGATAGTGTACTTTTACCTGTCCATTTTGTTCATTTTGATGGCTTTTTCTCTCTCGGTCCATTGAATTTTGAATGGATAATTTAGTAATATCATCCTTACTATCAAGATTGAGCTTTTAACCATAAAAAGGAAATGAATCTTTAAAATAAGGAATGCTAAATGCAGCCTAAATCTAAATGTCATCACCATGGTTTTCAAAATCGGATCCGACTAGAAAAACCTGGAATTGGTTTTCTCCAAAATTGGATTTTCTTCAAAAACCATTGATTTTAGTTAACAAACCACTGACCGGGGCAGTTAATCATTCGAACGGTTTTGACTTTTTTTATTTTTTATTTATTTTTTATTTTTTTGTCAGAACGGACCGACTGTTCGACCTGATAACCAGACTCTGAACCAATTCAATCTCCAAGTCGGTTTTAAAAACCATGATCACCACCCCTTAAACTCAGTTTGGAAGGAGTACAAATATAAATATATAGAGTGCAAACCTTGTATTTTATATTATTTTCTATCTATTTGCACCAATACTGTATTTTATATTATTTTCTTCTAACCTTGATCAATAAAAAACAGAAATTACTTTGATGCTTTATAAAGTATTTTACTAAAAGCATCTGGAAAACTTCAAATACCCCCAGCACCTATCCCTGGAGCTAAGATTTATTGGGGTGGACTTAACAATAAAAACCCCATGGTTGTATTTTCTAAAACAAAAAACAATTGTCATGTCTAGTTGTCTACAAAAAGCCAATCAGTATGTTTTTGACATGGCAATTGTTCTTTAGGTTTATAAACAAAATCATTCACATTGACTAATACCCCCTAATGAATGAATGACAGAAAAACTGATTTTCACATGTTGGGGAAAAAGTGGCATGGAAAGCTCTATTCCTCGAACAAAATGAGGAACAAGTTTGAGACAAACCCTCTACATTTTGGCTATCCAAGTTGGGTCTAGATCCCTCAAAATCTTCCCATTGATTAAGAGATTCCCATCAAATCTTACAAGAGCAAATGAATCCACATCTGCTCTGCTGATTTTATTCTTTGTTAATTGTTGTAGAAATTCCCTCACAACAAGTTCCAAGAAGTGTAATCACCATCTACCTTCCAAGTTCCAATCACTGTCTATACTACCGTTCACACTTAATTACAATTCATCAATACTCTGAATTAACCACTCCATTCCACTAATCAGTCACACCCAAGTATCACTCAACGTCCATCAGCAATTAATTCCTCTGTCATTGTTAGAGAGGACACTGAATCTTTCTGGGACAAATAAGAGGCAGACAAAGAAACCTTCTCATGGTTACCTGCCATTTGCTGCTCTGCCATACCCAGAACATTGGCATTTAACTCCTCCACCAAGGAAGCGTCACCTTCCAAAAGTTGCACCACACACAGCATGCTCGGCCGACCTCCGGCCACCGGGTGTGAGCAAAGCAGAGCCAGCTTCAACACCAACTCGGCTTCTTCCGCCACATAATCCATCCCTAGTTTAGGGTCCACAGTCTCCAGAAGGGCTCCTCTATCCCAACAATCCGCCACCCAGTCCACCAGGAGTACCTCCCCTGGCTCTGCCCCTGGCTCCACCGGTCTTCTGCCACAGACCACCTCTAGCAGAAACGTCCCAAATGCAAACAAGTCGGAGCTTGTGCTGGCTTTTCCAGTTCTAGCAAGCTCTGGTGCAATATAACCAGGAGTTCCCGCTAGGTAGGAAGTCTGAAGGGTAGCTCCATGGTCGTACCATTTGGCAAGGCCGAAGTCTCCCAATCTTCCGTTCATTTCACTGTCTAGTAAGACATTGCTCGCCTTAATATCTCTGTGAACCACCACCTGTACCCACTCATGGTGCAGATAAAACAGAGCAGAAGCTACATCCTTGATGATCTTAAACCTCTGTGCCCAGTCAAGTGTCAATTCGGGTTGATCGAAAAGGAACGTGTTGAGGCTGCCGTTGGGCATGAAATCGTAAACCAGTAGGAGCTCTCCCTTCCGCCTGCAATACCCAAGTAATCGAACTAAATTTGGGTGCCTCAGCCTGCCGATGGTGGCGATCTCTGCGACGAACTCTCTCAGTCCTTGTCTGGAATCGTGAGAAATTCTCTTCACTGCTACTGGGATCTTTGTTTTGGGTAACACCCCACGATAGACCTGTCCGAAACCTCCTCTCCCTAGAATCTCCCTGTCTTTGAATCCCTTGGTGGCAACAAACAGATCCCTGTATTTGAATCTGTGAGGTCCATACTGGATTTCCCAATCTTCTACTACTTCCCTGAACTGTATATTCCTTCGCAGAATCAAAACTATGGCCAAGATGATTGCTAACACAAAGATAGTTGCAGCTACAGACAACAAAACCACAAGAGCCTCTGACGTCTGCCTTCTTTGATCTCTCTTTCCATGTCCATCTGTCCTGATCTTGGGAAGCTTTTTGATTTCAAAAGGTTGAGCTTCCCCATTCATCTTAAAGCTCCAAGCTATTATGTCGTGAGTTGATTCGCTAGAGCCCGTAGATGATGAGAAACCCACATACATACTCTGCAAGATGAGATGAGAAAGATCTCGTGTCAAGGACAAGAGAGGGCGAAGAGGTTTTGGTGTGCGCAGTGGGGCTAATGTGACATTCAGTTGTTTTCTCAATCCACTGTAATCCACCCATACTTGAATTGGGTCTCCTTTTGCGAGGTCTAAATTCCTGAACAGAGTGGATTTTCTGCCTGTGTAGTAACCTGCTGTAGTGGAACTGACAGATTTTAAGCCATTAATGTCGATCCCAACGTGGTTGTCATCGATATCGCTGAACTCTTGGCTCTTCACAGTGTCCATTTCAATCGCAAAAATATGATTGGAAGGATCTCCATCGCTGGACCTGTCGAATAACCCAAGATAATCACTGGGTAGGGCTCTAAAGAGATCCTTAGTGGGTGAGATGACGAAGGCAATCCCATGGCCCCTTGAGTTCTGATTCTGCGAGATTATTGCAAAGACAAAAGAAGTGGAAAAGGAGAGAACACTACCAGTTGAGCTGTTCTTGAATTGCAGAGGATGGGAGTAGAAGACATGACCGAACTGTTGCAGACGTCCATCTTCACCACCCGTAAGCTGGATAAGGCCATTGGGTCCGACCTTTGCTTCATCACCAAGCTCCATGGAACTTTTATTGTATCCATAGAAGATGAAATCATCAGGGACATCTGAAGATGCATGGCTCAGATGGAGGAGCAGAAAGAAAACCAGAATCAACAGTGACATGGCTAATTAAGCAAGCAACAGAGACATACATAACCCTTTGATGATTTATTTGTCGCTCGTTTCTGGTTGAAGGATTGAAGATAGAGACAGAGACTGCCAAGCAGGACAGGAGACGGACCTGAGAGCTAGCTAGAATACATACCAACCATATTGAAATTGTTGTTCATGATCAACAGATGTCGGTGCTGTCCATGTTCCCTTTTTTTTTTTTTTTTCTGATCGGAAGCTTGCATTTTTCCATCTCAATCCATAAAAAATTAAAACGGAATGTATGCTGGGCTCCCAGTCAAAAGCACTCACAGGAATCTTATTTGATAATAGATGTTTATCATTTCTCCAAGTAGCGTCATGGGTTCGTCATCCTCCACGGGTGGACAGTGCCGAGAGCTGGCCTCATTGAAGCAAAAAACCAAAAACCGTTTGATTGGAATTTCTACCTTTGGGATCTCTATCATGGGTGTGCAAAAACCGTTCGAACGGGTGTTCGAACAACCTTTACAGCCTTGCATTGATAACATCTCGGTACTTCTCAGGGAAGATATTCCCAATGCAAGGCTATAATGGCTGTTTGAACGGCCTTCAACTGACTGAATCCGTTTTCTCGATTGGAACAGCCTTCCACTGGCCATTACCTAACTTTCCAACAGCCCTTCCAAGCTCCAAACTTAAATTTCAATCATGTCAAGTGTCTCAAACTTGCTGATCACCCAATTCTCCAGACTTCACAAGGTCAACAGTGGATTGATCAAATGAGAGCAATAATAGTAAATAATTCATTGTGGCTTTGTGGGTATTCACTTGGAAAATCAGAAAATCTTGACACGGGTTCTTTGTATTAGTTAAAAAAAAAAAAAGATAAAAATTAAAGTAATAAAATCAACCTGCTCAAGAATCATGGAGGGGTTCTTTGTATTAGTTTAGAAGAAAAACAAATTAGAGAAAGTGCAGTGGGTTTGTCTGACAGTGGGGAAAGGAGGAGGATGGATGGATTAGTGGCGTGGGCCTCCATGTAGGGAGCTTTTAAAAGCACTAGAAGTTTCCCAGTACTCTACTAGGAAATTATTGTAATTCCTGTTTTGACCTGTGTTCACGCCTTTTGCTTCCAGATTCTAACCAGCTTTTATCCACTATCAATTTCTTATGAAAATCTTTTTCTAAAAAGCTAGAAAGAAAGCTTCCTTTTATGAAAAAAAGGACATCTGTCTGTTTTACAAGTTTATCTAAAACCCACACCAGTGGTTGGAATTTAAGTGACCACTTTTGATGATTTCATAAAATTTGATGTGTACTCGATGAAAATATTCTTTTTGTTCAAACAATCAAACCCACACTGTTCAAAGTGGAAGACAATGTGCTGTTTTTTTGTTACTTCATCCTTCCTTTAATCTAGATTCTAGGGGTGAACATTACTCTTTTAAAACCGAAATATTGAATTGAAAATTTTGGTTTTGGTTTTTTAGGTTTGTTTTTTTTTTTTTTAGTTTTTGAGTAATTCAGTT
This sequence comes from Nelumbo lutea, assembly GCF_056320005.1. Lineage (NCBI taxonomy): Eukaryota > Viridiplantae > Streptophyta > Magnoliopsida > Proteales > Nelumbonaceae > Nelumbo > Nelumbo lutea. The sequence continues at coordinate 13,631,127 of NC_142690.1, forward strand.
TGGTTAGTTAATTTTTAGGAATTTCAATTTTTGGTTTCAGTTTTTAGAGTTAGAAATTTGGTTAATCGAAAAAACCGAATTAACTGAAATTCATTATATAATATATAACATTTAATATATAATATTCTATATATTTTTATATATTAACATATTATATAGTGTATTATAATGAAATTCAATTTCATAATATATATTATAGGTTATAATATATAATATTTTATATATTAATTAAATTCGATTTTTAACCGAAATAACAAAAAATCAAAACCGAAAACTTTGACTTTCTTGAAATTAATTCGGTTCGTTTTCATTTTTTATTTTGATTTTTAAAAATTCAATTTATTTGATTCATTTTTAACCGAATAAACCGGATGCTCACTCCTACTTCAAGCAATCAGCTAAAAATGTCTCACCTTACACACCTGATCTGTTCCCACAAGCTTAGAGTTCACATTAGGCATGTCAATGGAATATGCAGCCCCATTTGACATCAAATCCCATTACTCATCAAATATGGAATTGCATGTAGAGTGCAAAACCTTATACTTTCTATTATTTTGTATGTATTTATACCGTACAAATGCAATATATACAGTATAAATACATACAAAATATAAGGTTTTACACCTATATATTCGTATTTGCACTCCTTCCAAACTGAACCTAAAAAGCTAATGTGAAACGTGTACCATCTTCCTCCCATCTTAATTTTCTTTCGGGGAATCACATCATTTTACGTCCAACAAATAAAAACAAAATCAAATATATATCAAAAGAAAAAGCAAAGCAGAAATTACAATCAGCACATGCCACAGCCAGACAGTTACGCTAGTGCAAATGAAATTTGTACAGCAAATTAACAAATCCAGACTTGGTTAGACCACAGTTTAGGCCACTCTTGTAAACCAGCAATCTCAAACCAATTACAAGATGGGCTATTGGTATGTGATTGGTAGCTTTTGATGATACCTATAATCGTAGTCGTATATAGGAGAAATTATATTCTAATATTAGGATAAATCATTGCTAAATTGAGTGGTATCATATACACATGATTTCAACTCAGTCTTCTATTTGTAAGCTACTTCTTTTGTTCTTTCCTTGTGAATAGAGTTTTCCACGGTTCCACCTTCCCAATTATAAGGCAATAAAGAAACTTCTTTTCTTTATGCCCACTTTGTTTTATTTATTTATTTATTTTACTTTTGGTGGATAGAAAAAAAAAAAGTAGGGGTGCAATTTGAATTAATTTGGCTTGAGAATTTGTCAAATTTTCAATGGGTTTAAACCCTAAATCTAAGTCTGATATAGTTAAAATTCTGAGTTAAGCAGCCTGACTGCTTGCAACTCTACGAGAAAAATCCTGTCATAGAAACATAATAAAGATTCTGAAGATACAATTTGGCAAACAAATAATTCCTTTTTTAAGTGACCAGTTTGCCACTTGATTTGCTTTTCCTTTAATATGTGAATATACCTAATTTGTATCCCTCTTGATCGGGATAAGTTGATAGAATCTTTGAGTAATCCTTCCCGACCCACATATTGTTGGTATTGAATTTAATAATATTTTGAACTGTACGTGAAATATAATTGATAGTTTGTATCTTTTATATGTCTTAATCAAATAATTGGAAATTTTGTTGTTTTTTTATATTATTTTACTTACTTATTGTTTATATATAACAAGAAATAATAGAAAATTAGATACAGGTTCTAAATCCAACCTGCCCCTACCCTTGAATGTGAGGAAGGGAGGGTTTTGCATTTTTCATATTCGAATTCTCAAAATCCAAACAGATTTTGGGGCAAGTATGAGTTGGGAGGTTTAAGGTGGCAGGGAAGATCTAGAATTTGCAAAACCCTCCAAGAACTCGACCCATTGCCATCCCTACATTTAGCAGCCTGATTTTTTTGCATTTCAAATTCATTTACATTGGTGCAAAAGCATGAGAACATACAAATGATTTAAGTGCAAGTTTTGACTTATTTGTAGTTGAATTCTTACCTCATTTTGTTGGTAAAATGAATAAAATAAAACATGAAACAATGTAAAGCAAAAAGCAGAAGAAAGAATCGACCAGAATTTGCACTCTCATGCAACTGCATTAATGCAAATATGCAAATGAGCAAACAAGCTAGGCCTTACGATTGTCATCGTTTATGCTTCCTGATGTAGGGTGATTTGGCCTGACCCAGTAATAGGGGGACACGTGGACACAATCTAACTAGCAGGATGACAGCTCAGTTCGACGCACCAAGTCTACAACGAATCGAGCTCGAATATTCAAACCACCTCGGGACAAGTTCACCTCGAGGCACGATCGCATCAGGACCACCCCGGCCCCAAGGCACTTTGGCATTCATACCAAGTCAGATCAAAAGGGCACTAGCTCGGGTAAAATTGACCGACCACTACATGGCAACCCCGAAGATCTCACCACCAGATTCTGCGCCTTACGGGATCACGCCTCGTAATAGCTAGCATTATCTCCCCGTCCGATTCGGGCGGAAGTGATGAATCTTATCAGCTGGCAGTGTTATCCCCAATTAACACAGAAACGGACCTCATCGTAACGAGGATCCCGGAAGCACTCCGTGAAACCCGCAAAGGCTCCACTATATAAAGGTTCCACCCCACGGGGTGAAAGGTACGCGTAATCTCTGCTCTCTTTTCTCCCACATTCTAAGCTATCATCAGTTCGCAACCAAGTACTGACTTAAGCATCAGAGCGACCTCATTGGGTAAACAACCCTGGATTCTCTTATTTGCTTTTTACATATCAACTGAATCCATTGTCTACTAGAAGCCAAATCACCTCCAGCTGAAAGCAGCCGGACTGCGCTACATCACTTCCTTAGCAGCCCAAGCTTCAGAGCTATATTTATAGATATTGTCCCAAGTGGTTTTTCTATAGCTAGTAAGATTTTTCCAAATTTGATATCCATTGTCAAAAACTCCTGTTGGCTGTTGCACACCGACTATTGTGATGACTTGAAACACTAAAGCTAATTCAAATCTTAATTGTTCCTTATTGTTGGATGCTTTTCCATCTAACACTCACCCAGTTTTGGCCTAATAGTATTTCCATCGGGTAATGATTTTCAATTTTGCATAGAATTTTCTCTACCATCATCCATTTACTTCAAAAGCACACATTAATTTGGAAAAAGTTGGCCGTCTTGACCGTCTCTCTGCTGCCGGCTGGATCGTTTTACAGTTGTCGTGCTAATTCGCATCAACCACAGTTGAAATTTGCCCTTTTGTATTTTTCTTTTTCTTTTCTTTTCATCTCTTTTCCTCTTTATTTTTAAGTTTTTTTATTTTTTTAGGGAAAATTCTCGATTAGTGCCTTGTACCTTGGATCTAGTCTTATTTTGGTCTCCAAACTTTAAAACGTGACAATTTAGTATTGAAACTTTCAAAATGTGCCAATCTAGTATCTGCCATTAACCAACCTGTTAACCAGCCGTTAAGTGTCATTTGAAAAGATATAAATGCCCTTTGAGTGACATTTAATTTTCTTTATCAACCATCCACATGTTGATAAAAATGAATAGTCTCAAATCCTTACCTCTTCTATTCAAGAAAATTGAGGTAAGAATTTGAGACTGTTCATTTTTATCAATGTTTGGATGATTGATAAAGAAAATTAGATGACACTTGAAGGTTATTTGTGTCTTTTCAAATGGCCATTAATGAGTTGGTTAATGGTAGGTATTAGATTGTCATATTTTGAATGCATGGGCAAGTGCGATCCACTGATCTGAGTGATTGAACCATCAATCCGTCAACTCAGATAATGATTTTTGATCTTTTTTTATTTTTTAAAATTAAAACATGTCATTTATTCAACCCAAAAAGTCGGACTGTTCAACCTGGGAACCAGTCCCATAACGATTCCCTATCTGATCCGGTTTTAAAACCCTTATATACAAGTAATTATGATGATTCAAGAATGACTTACTACTGCTCACAGCTGAAGTGATCCCAAGGACAGACACAAGCATCCTTCGGGGCATAACCCTAACTAATAAGATGCAAGTGATCCCTTAGCTTCCTCATGCACACAACCTTTTGCCACTAGGGCCAGTGTCGCACCTGCCCATGCGTTAATTCAATGTACAAACAAGGTAGGCCAACAGGAAAAAGACACATCTGTGGGGCCAAGTTTCTATAGCTGTGTTTGGTTTGATAGAAGATAAGTGCCCATTTGGTAGGGCTAAAGCTGGGTTTCTGAGATGGGCTTCACAAGAAAGAGGCTGTAATCTATGTTTGATAAAAATCCAGAGAGACTCTCTGGTTCATAGCAATATTTCAACCTCTTTGAATTATGAGTGCTTCAAAGCTGCTGAATCAGCTTACCTGTATCTAGAGCTCAGCCCTCCCAAACGGACCTTAAAAGTGAAACAGAAAGTTAGGAGAAATTTCTTATAGGAGAGTTTACTTTCTCCATAAAAGGAAACATAGACATCAAATCCTTAGCTAAAAGTGTTTGATGATTATCGCATTCTATCAAACCTTTTGGTTCTCCACTTCAATCCTTTTCATGGTGGATAACCAGATGTTGCTAAGAAAATTTGCACTCACATACGGTCATTTGTAGAAGAACTCTCTCAGTCAACCTATTTGGCTTGATGTCAGGTGGGCTCCATTGGCAATACATGGGATGGGTTTGAGTGTTATTGGAGCTGAAAACAAGGAAATGCTCTAGGATTAAACAACAAACAGGCCTCTTCAAATGAATCAATTCTAGTACACTGTAATTGCTTCTTATGATGAGAATATGAGATTCCTCCCTTTCACTTGGCAAATGGTTTCATTTGTTTAAAGTGATCTCTTCGCAACAAAACTCTGTTTAGATGACTCCATGTCTACATTGTATATTTTCAGTCTATCATGGACCTAAACTTGGGCAGTTGGGCTTGGGCTTCGCTTAAGGCCTTGAGTGTCTCAAGCCTGGACCTAATCAAGATGTAGACGAACCTTGTAAAGCTTACAGAATGCTTCACGTAATCTTGTAAAACTTTTGAAAAGCATTTTTCGATCTTTTACTTTTTTTTTTCTTTCTTTCAAAGACAAAAGCCTTTTTGATTATTAAGGATTTGTTTTGAAAATTTAACAGACAGTAGACTGTCAAGGACACTTTTGACCATCAAAGGAAAAAGGCAAAAAGCCCAAAACGTTTTACTCATTGAGGGCAGTGGAACTACCCACAAAATATATTTAAGTAGTTTTATAAGCCATAGTCCAGTATATTTGAGTCGCTTAGGGAAACCTCAGAGTATATTTAAATAAATTAGCCCTTATTTTAATGGTGAACAAAGACTAAGACTTTACAAGATTAGAAAATTACAAGCTAGTTTGTTGAAACAATGATTATGGGATATGAAAAATGTTATTTTCACTTAGGTCTTATTTGCATTTTGGTAATTGTTTTTCAGGAAAGATTTATCCGGATAAGTGCATTTATCCATGTTCTTTTATTTTCCATGTAAATAAGGCAATGACCATTTTATCCATAAAATTTCATTATTACAAAGGGTATTTATGTCCCTTTCAAGTGTTGACAACTTTCCCCGAGGTGGGAAAGTTATTTATTCACCTAAGAAATGGGTATCACTAAAGAAAATAAACTTTCCCTGATCCTCACATAAATCTGAAAAAAGAATATGGGATTTTTGGTCAATGGGAATCAAAATCTCATTGACCAACTTTCCTCTCTCTCAAAATCCAGAAAAAGAGCGCCCCCTTAAAAATTTTGAAATTTCTTTCCAACACAGTTATTTAGACCTTAAACACACAATATAATTTTATCAACATGATTATTAGTAGTACATGGCGTAAATGTAAATCACCAAATCAATTTATATATGAGTTTTTTTGGTAAAATTTGAGAGGAGCTACACAAAACGGAGGTGCATTCACTAATATTGGCTGCATATATTAAACCTAGATTTCAATCATTCACATTAAAGTTTTCTTATTTTTCATATATCATATATTTTCCATATCATAGTCAAACCCTTTGTTCTATCTATGGATATGTTTTGAAGTTGTTTATACTCGAGCAATTAACCAGATAGTGCTAGCTCTAGGAAATGGATTCCATGTATTGCCCTAGTAGGTTGAACCATATAACCTACTAGTTCTGCACCAACAACTAAGTACTCATTGATTTTAGAATTTAATTTTTTATTAGCCACCACAAAACTTCCTCATTTCACAACTTATCATGGCCTGAACTTATGGTTTCAGAGATAAAATCCAGCGAAACCATTCCAGAAAATCAGGAATTTGTGTTTTGCTTGAAATCACATGTTGTTTATGCAAATCCCTAATTAAAGAAAGGTAAGTGGGAGATAAATTGAAACCATAAAGCATATATAACGATGATATGATAGACTATAGTCACCTGAGATTGGACGAATGCTTCAAGAACGGCTGCCCAACCAAGTTGAGTACCTGCCGCCCCAACCAATGTTGTAACGGCTGAAGGTCGGGAGGTGGGAGAAACCTAAAGGCATGGAAGGTTGGAGAGAGTCCAATGAGTCCCAACTCCTAATTATACGTTTAGGTTTTTTTCTGTCATTATTTTTTATTTTTAATCATTTTGATAAAGATAATAAAATAATGGATAATTCCTATCTAACAAAACAAAAAAAACGTTTGGATGAAACCTATTACATCCGGACCCATGCGTGCGTGGGTTGTAGCGGAGACTTTGAATCAAACATCCCACTAAACAAATGAGCAAAGCTCTTAAATGTGATCCATCGATGCCTATATATGATTTTTCATCTTAATTTAATGTACTCAGCCATGTCTTGCCTGCTTAATCTTGTGCTGTTTGTTCTGCTATTCCACCTGAAGCACGCATCTTCTCAAGGTGAACATGGCTTCACCTTTTATGCTAACAATTACACTTATTCCTTGGAGCTTGTTGAGCCAAACAACTCTTCCAAGCAAGTGTATGGTTTGATGGAGCTAAAAGGTAACGCAACAGTCGGAGACACTGGTTTTGTCAAAATGACAAACAAGGATGGACCCTTCTATAAGAAAGGTCACCTCTTCTACTGCCTCCCCCTGCAATTCAAGAACTCCTTCATTAATGGTAGCGTTTTCTCCTTCTTTACTTCTTTTGTTGTTGCATTCACTAAGAGCTCACAAGCAACTGGCGACGGAATGGCTTTTGTCATCTCACCTTCAAAAGAGCTTCCTGGAGCCATGCCCAGCCAATTTCTCGGTTTGTTCAATATCACCACCAACATGGACCCAATCAGTCATACTGTTGCCGTCAAGATGGACACGATCCAGACCCCAGAATTCTGACGATAATGGAGGTGGGTTAAAGAAATTATTGTTCCTGAGCGGAGATCCACTGCAGTTATGGGTAGAATATGACGGTGCCGAAACGCAACTTAATGTTACAATTGCTCCTTCCGTCGCGACCATGACCAAACCCAAACTTCCTCTCATGTCTTTGAAACAAGACCTTTCAGAGTTTCTCTTGGAGGAGAAGTACGTGGGTTTCTCTGCATCTTTCGGGGCTATTCGATCAGATCATAACGTATTGGCTTGGAGCTTTAAGATGAACGGAGAGGTGTATTCCAAACTGTTACAAGGCAGGCCAGTTCGGTGAAGTATGTCCCGAACTGTTGCAAGGCAGGCCAGTTCAGATTACTTTCTGGTTTGGAGCCAAGGGTGAGTTTGGGCCCCTAGTAGGGAGTTCGGACCGCTGGTTTCTCCCCTTGGTGCTCGCGCCTTAGGCTTGCTTTTGTGTCGAGCTGTTGCCTTTGCCATGTGTCACATAACTGTGAGGTCGGGCCAAATCTTCCTTCATCAATTGCCCCCCACTCCTCGCGCCAAGGGTCTTGCCCTGGTGCGGGGAGTTTTGCGAGGTGGTAGGTGGATTTGTCCCGTTCTTCGAATCTTGACTGCACGAGTTGCTTTTGCTAGGGTTCTTCGGTTCCGAGAAGGCGGGAAACGTGCCTACTGTAATAAATGTTGACGGACGTGACAGCACGCGTTTAAATTTCAAAAATTTGCGCCGCTGGGACGTGACAGCGGGAAAAAAGCGCGCCACTGCCATTCTGAAGAGACGTGCGCTGGCGGTTTTGTCAGTTGCAGGGAGACGTGCGACGCGTTGTCAGTTTCAGAAAGACGTGCGCCAATCACGTCTCGACCTCAGGGGACGTGCAGTCAGCGCAAATGTGGGCCGTCGGATTGTCTTTGATCTACACTTCTGCGGTTTGCCTCTTGAGCTCGCGTCCAAATTTTCAACTCACGTCCAGGTTTTTCAGCTCACATCTAGGCTGGTTACTTTGCCTTCAAGGTTTTTGGCTTGTTCCCGTCTCCGGAGCCTTCAAAACTTTCCAGTGAGTACCTTCCTGAATCCACCTCTTTTCCTCGATGTCTAGCTTTGATAGCTCAGACGACTCTTCGAATAGGACTGATATAGGTTCTACAAATCGAGCCATATCCCCCGACTGCCTTAGTGATCCCGAGGTGGAACTTGAGGATGACTATGAACCCATAGGCCGAGCCGCTTCGGGCAGTTTGATGTCTACCTCTCGCCGAGGTCGGATGCTAGACAGGTTTGGTCCCTTGACCATGACGCCCGAGGGGCTCCAATCTATACTCATGTCTTACAATCTGCCTGGGGGTATACATATTTGATGAACCTACAATTTATCTATATTTTATGAGGTTTTTGCATGAAATTTTATGATGGTTTAATTAAATTTTGCCCTATTTTAGCTTGATTGCAAGAAAGATTTCAAGAGGAGCCAAATCAACAAAAAGAAGGCAAAAGCAAGAAAAGAAAACCCAAAATTTATCAAGTTCAGCCCGGCCCAGCCATGAGAGCAAGAGAATTTCATTCGGCCCAAGAAGAGCAAGTGAAACTCTTTGGAAAATCCAAGGGAAGAAGCCTAGCAAGAAGGAAATTTTGGCCCAGCCCATTTTTAGCCCAAATAACAGCCTAGAGTGTAGCCCACATGAGCTCAAAAGCAAGCTAAGTTGTAGCCCAAATAGCAGCCCAAAGGGAGCTAGGGGCGGCAACTTCTAGGAGTTTCTTGAAGAGAAGGAGGGAGCACTCTAGAAGGTTCATGAGGGGTGTAATACACCCCATTCTAGAGGCTTCAAGAAGGGGCAAGAGCCCCCTTGAAAAACTATATAAGGAGGCCTCTAAGAGGGGAGAAAGTTGTTCAATTGCTTGAGAGGAAGGCTCTCCCACTCTTAGAGGTTCGGCCACCTTGAGAGAAGAGAAGAGAAGAAGGCTAGGCGCAAGGAATAAGAAGAAGAAGGGCTGAAGGAAGTTCAAGACAAGCAAGCTAGAAGAGAAGGTGAGTTCGAATTGAGGGTTTGTGATTCAAAGATCTTTTGTAATAAATCAATTGTAGTTTCATTCTCTTTTGATTCGAATTCAGTTTCTTTGTTATATTTTCTTTCTTCTTTCTCTTTTTTTTTTCCATTTCTTCCTTGATGTATTTCAGCTTGTAAAATTTCAGTTCAGCAATCTATTTCTTTTTTATTCATTCAAATGGTCATGAATTGTACTTGAAGTTTCTTGAATAAGAGTGTTATTGTAGATTAATTCGGCCAACTAACCTTCAAAACTCAGATCTGAATTCTCAGATCTGAGATTGCAAGATCTGAATTGCTTGAAAGAGAATTCAGATCTGCAATTTTCAGATTGGGCGAATTAATCTACAGCTTGGAATTCCTAGAGTGCTTGAGAGAGACTCTAGGAATTCAGATCTACTATTCAAGAACTGAATTGAGTGCAAGGTTAGAGATAACTTGCACAATTCAGTTGGTGATCAATTCAGATTTGAATTGATGCCTTAGAAGTGTTTGAAGAAATGCATGCATGGGGATTAGATTCTTGCTAGAGATAGAAGAACCGTCACTCATGCATAGGATGAACATGCGCTTGAGAGAGGCTGTTCATGACCTTGGGGTTTCACCAAACCAAGGCTCAATCATGATTCATTCGAATGATCCAAATTGATAGATTGCTGAATTCTGAGATTGACATTTACTGCTTACTCTTCTAACCTGAATTGAAGGCAATTGGGCCAATGATTTAGATAGATTTTAATTTAGGATTTCTTAGCTTTCATTAGAGTTTTGATTTATTTGTTGATCAGATAAGAAGTGCTCAATTTAGTATTGGTAATTGTTTCCTAAATCCTCGTGGGAACGATACTTCACTCACTACTTTATTACTTGAACGGCTAGTGCACTTGCTAGTGTCACAATGAGCAACACATCAATATTTCATTCCTTCAGGTAGTTTTTCTTGGGAACACGGTCCTGACGAGATCATGATTTTTTTAGAGCAACTCGCTACGGGGCTGCGGCTTCCTTTCCACCCCCTTCTAGTCGAAGTCATAAACCACTTTGGTGTTACCATTGGCCAGCTTCATCCGAACTCTATTCGGAACCTAGTGGGGATAGTCTCCCTTTTTTGTGAGCAGAATTTTCCTTTAAACTTGGAGATATTCTCCTCCATCTTGATGCTCAAAAGACAAGCGGGTTCTCTTCCTGGGGGAAGACGGGCGTATTACCTTTCTCCTCGCTCGAGCTTTAAGCTTCTGCACGATCTTCCTAATAAGGTCCGGCGTGGAAGCGGGACTACTTCGGTGTGCGAAGTGCACAAGGATGGCCCTTTCAAACCGGGTGGGGTGAGGCCGCTCCTGATTCTGGTGTCACTCTCGACAAAGAGATGGTGAAGGGCCTCCGGCAATGGGCACGGCAAGGTTTAAAGTGCCATCAGTACTTAACGGAGGCCAAGCTTATTGCGGCCGGCCTGAGTTCGGGTAGGTTTCTAGTTCTACATTTTTTTGTTTGCTTTGTTCCTTCATTTTTTCTGATGTCGAACTCGTTTCTACAGGTGTGATGGATGCGGAGAGAACTCGTGGGGGGCGCCTGTTCCAGGGCATGAAGAGGAGGAAGCGGGTCGCCAAGCGAACTCGTACCGAGCTGCCCCCGGATGAGGAGCCTCAAGTTCTAGGCCACACGCCGGAGGATCTGCCTATGGAGCCAAGGTGACTCCGCCGATGCATGAAGCTATCGGGGCTCCTTACGCTGAGACCACTCATACGGGTGCTCCTACATACTCCAGTGCTCCTACTCACTCTGGGTCTGCTCATACGCGAGCTGGGCCCTCGGGCTTGGGAGCTCAAGGGGAGTTCAGGAGCGTGTTGACGCCAAACTACGCTCTTCAGAAGAGTAGGGAGGCTACTTTCCCTGAGGAGATCACGGTGTGGACCGATCTTCCTTTGAATCAGGTCGCCTGCCGCTCCGTAACACATGCTATGGTGGTAAATCAGATTTTGTCTACCTTCTTCATTTTCTATCGCTTTTGCTGTTGTTGCTCACTTGTTTCTTTTGGTAGGTGAATTCTTCACTTCACGCCTTAGCAGCCCAAGTGGAGAGGAGCTCGCAACAGGCGCGAGCTGCTGAGGCTGCCACCCAAGCTGCTGAAGAGGCTTTCCGTGCTGCCGAGGCGAATACCCGAGCTGCTAAGGCAGCTGCTTATGCTAAAGAAGAGGCTGCTCGCGTCGCCATGGCCAAGCAGGCGATGTCTCAGCGTGATGCCGAGGCTCCTGGGGTAGTCATCAAGCACATGGCGGACTTGAAGTTGGACTTGCAGCATCAAGCCGAATATCTTCAGGAGGACATCAGGGAGAAAACGCAGATTTTTCCCAAGGCATTGAAGACGCCAAGAAGAAGGCCGTTGAAGACTATATTGCCTCTCTACGTTTTGACGATCTGATGGTGGATTCTTACAGAAGGGGGTTCAAGCTAAGCTGGTGAATGATCCAGAACATGTACCCCGACCTCGATGTTAGTGTCATATCCACTTCGCATATAACTCAGGAGATGGCCAATGCTGCCAATGGCGAGCCAGATTCTGAAGGAGAGGTAGGGCCTTAGGGTGTTGTTGAAGTGCCTTCTGATGGCGAAGAAATAACTCCGGGCATGTAAAGATTTTTTTTTTTGAAGTGCCTTCTGATGGCCAATGTACTCCTATTTCTTGCAATGGAATAGACAATCTTTTTGCCTAAGTGTTCTTTTTCCCGAACTGATTCTTTGTCGAACTGATAACATGCCACTCTCGTCCGGGTTATTGTACTTACATGACCTATTTCGGCGCTAAGGATTTTGTAGCGAACTGATTTTTTGCCGAGCTGATAATATGCCCAACTTTTCTTTGCTTGCTTACGCCGAGGTTCCTCTTGGCTCTACATCATGGCCCTTAGGCCCTTGAAGCGATTTCATCCACTTCGCTTGGCGGTTTCTAGGTAGTATCGCCTTAAGTTCACAATGTTCCACGCTCGAGGTACTTGTTTGCCTTCTATGGTTTCGAGCTCGTATGCCCCCCCGAGCACTCTCTTTATTTTATAGGGCCCTTCCCAGTTTGGTCCAAGTTTGCCCACGCCAGGTTCGGGCACCATAATCTATGAAGGACCAGGTCGCCGACCTGGAAGCTTCGCTGCTTTACTCTAGCATTGTAGTAGCGAGCTACCTGTTGCTGATAGGCCACTGTCCGGATGTGCGCGAGGTCCCTAAACTCGTCCAGTAGATCAAGGTTGGTCCGTAACTCGTCTCCATTTGTCTGATCGTCGTATGTTTCAAGTCGCAATGTTGGTACTTCGATTTCCGTCGGGATCACTGCTTCAGTGCCGTAGGTGAGGTTGAAGGGGGTTTCTCCCATGGTGGTTTTTTCGGTAGTTCGGTGAGCCCATAAAATGCTTGGTAGCTCTTCGGCCCACAATCCCTTAGCTCGATCTAAACGTGCTTTCAGTCCGCGCAGGATGGCTCTATTCATAACTTCCGTTCGCTTGCGGGTGCGCGACTGATGTGAAGTTCTGTCGAATTCCCATGCTCTGGCACCACTCTTGGAACTTGATATCCTCGAACTGCTTTCCGTTGTCGGAGATTAGTACCGAGGTAACCCGAAACGACATACTATGTTCTTCCAAAAGAAGTTTTATATGTTTCGGGTCGTAACTATTGCCAAAGGTTCAGTTTCTATCCACTTCGTGAAGTAATCCACTGCCACAACTAGGAATTTTCTCCCTCCTATTGCTGACGGGAATGGCCCCAGGAGGTCGATGCCCCATTGTGCAAAGGGCCATGGGCTGGCGAGGTATTTGAGGTCGGAAGTAGGCTGATGGTGGATATTGGCGTGCTTCTGGCATTTGTCGCATTTTCTAACTAGCTCGACTGCTTCTGCCTTCATCGTTGGCCAGTAGTATCCTTGTCAAAGTGCTTTTTGGGCGAGTGCTCTGCCACCCAGGTGTCCGCCGCATAGGCCTTCATGAGTGTCACGGAGTACGAACTCGGATTCGGCAGGTCACAGGCAACGCAAGTAGGGGAGCGTGTAGGACCGTCGGTACAACCGTTCATCAATTATGACGTAATTGACTGCCTGGCGCTGCACCCTCTTGGCCGCATTGCGTTCTGCAGAGAGGGTTCCGTCTATCAAGAAGCTCGCGAGTGGGTCGATCTAGCTCGGCGCTGCTTCGAGGACGAGAGCGACCTCCTCTACTCCCCCGAGAATACTAGGCTGAGGTAAATCCTCTACGTACACGGTTCTCATGTTGTTGTGACTTGTGCTGACTAACCGGGACACAGCATCGGCCTCAGTGTTCTCTGACCTCGGGATTTGCCTGATGAAGTATGACTGAAAGTTGAGCAGGGCCTCTTTTACTTTCGCCAAGTATGCGATCATAGAGAGCTCGCGTGCTTCATACTCGCCCCTAACTTGGTTGACCACGAGCTAGGAATTGCTGCAGATGACCAAGTGAACTCAAAGCGTAGTGCATATTTCAATTTTGTGCCGCCCGGGCCGCATAAGACTATTCCAGCCCCGCTGCCTTGCTGGTTCGAGGAACCATCTACGTGAAGGATCCAGGGCACCTCATCCCAATTCGCATTTCGCCTGACTAGGACAGAGGCCACGCTGGCTGCTACTTCACGGGGTTCAGACTCAATTGGCTTGGGAGCTACGATTGGCCTTCGAGGCAGAAAGTGCACTCGACGATAAAATCTGCCAAAACTTGCGCTTTAATTGCGGTCCGTGGTTTGTAATGGAGATCGTACTCGCTGAGTTCGATGGCCCACTTCGTCAGCCTACCGGAGATATCGAGCTTCAACAAGACTTGTCTTAGGGGTTTGTCGGTTAAGACGACGACGGTGTGAGCTTGGAAGTACGGGCGGAGTTTCCGAGCTGATATCACCACTACATAGGCAATTTTTTCTATCTGTGGGTACCTTGTTTCTGCTCCCTGCAGAATTTTACTAACATAATAGACGGGTTGCTGGACTCGATCTACTTGTTTTACTAACACCGAACTGACCACCTCGTCACTCGCTAAGAGGTACACTTCTAAGACCTCACCCTCCTCGGGTCTGGATAAGGTTGGTACGGTGGCGAGGTAAGTCTTTAGCTCGTCGAACGCGAGCTGGCAATCTCGGGTCCATTCGAACCCTTTGCCTTTGATTGCCTTAAAGAAAGGCAGGCAACGGTCTGCCGACTTGGACATGAAGCAGCTCAGAGCAGCTATGCGGCCATTTAGCCTTTGAACTTCTTTTACTTTCTGAGGTGGTCCAATATCCAGGATGGCCTTTATTTTGTCTGGGTTGGCCTTAATACCGCGCCGGTTGACAATGTACCCCAAAAACTTACCCAATGTGACACCGAATACACACTTGTTTGGGTTTAGTCTCATGTTATATTGACGCAGAATTTGAAAGACAGAATCCAAGTCTTTTATTAATTCTTGCGAAAACTGTGTTTTGACGACCATGTCGTCTACATAACATTCGATTTTTGTTCCAATTAAAGGCCGAAAAAGTTTATTTACAAGTCTTTGAAAGGTCGCCCCAGCATTCTTTAGCCCGAAGGGCATGACCTTGTAACAGTACAGGCCGAACTCGGTAATGAAGCTGATTTTTTCTTGGTCGGACTGGTCCATCTTGATCTGGTTGTAGCTTGAGTAGGCGTCCAGGAAGCTTAGCAGCTCATGTCCTGAGGTCGCGTCCACTAGGCGGTCAATTCGGGGCAGGGGAAGCAGTCTTTTCGGCAAGCTCAGTTCAGGTCGGTGTAGTCGACGCACATGCGCCACTTGCTGTTGGCTTTTTTCACCAGCACTGGGTTGGCTACCCAGCTCGGGTAATGATGAAGTCCGCTACGAGGAGCTTTTCGACTTCTTCATCGACCGCCCTCCAGCGCTCCGGGGCTAAGTTGCGTTTCTTCTGTCTAATGGGTCTGACTACAGGGTCAGTGTTAAGCTTGTGAGTTATAAGGCTAGGGTCAATACCGGGCATATCTACCGCAAACCATGCAAAAATATCTAAATTTTGAAGCAAAAAACTCACCAGTTCAGTTCGAAAAGGCTCCTTGACAGAGGCACCAATCTGTAGTGTTCGTGTCGGATCTATAGCCGAGGTCGGGACTGTGACTGTTTCCTCAGTGGGTGAAGCTCGTTCCTCGCCCTGCTCCGCAGGCCGCTCCAGTTCGAGGTCGTCGACTGCCTTGGTTTTTCCCTTTAGGGCGGCAACATAGCATTTGCGGGACTCAAGTTGGTCGCCCCGCACTACCCCCACAACGAAGTCCGTTGGGAATTTCATTGCCAGATAATAGGTGGAGACCACAGCACGCAGAATATGCATAATTGGTCGCCCTATTAAGGCATTGTATGGGGAGGGAGTTGCGACCACCAGAAAATCCTGGTTGAGTCTTACCGCGCATGGCCATGTGCCGACTTCCACAGGTACTGTTATCTTCCCCAAGGGCCTAACTTCCACTCCGCTGAAGCCTACCAGAGGAGTGTGAGCGGGTTTCAAATCGCTTTTCTGCATCTGCAATTGGTCGAACGCCGATTTGAATAGAATGTCCACCGAACTGCCTGAGTCCACCAGTACGCGCCGCACTTCGAAGTCGTTGATCCTTAGTTTTATGACGAGCGCACCGTCGTGGGGGTAGTGAACACCTAGCGCGTCGTCTTCTGTGAAAAAGATCGGTTCTTCTGTCTTCGACCTCTTGGGAGGGTTCTGCTCCTCTCGGGCTGCTTCACGAACTGACGTTCTTGCTGCTGCCGAAGTGCATCCTACAACCACCAAACCGTCCACTATCACGTGGATGGTTCCCCGGACTGGCCTTTCTTCTGGGGGAGGTCACTGCAAGGCTTCGGCCGGTCTGTTACTTGGCTCGGGGACATCCTTCCCGTGTTCCCCTTGCTGACCCGCTTTATTACTATTATCATAATGTACAAAATTTCTCAAGTACCCGCGACGGATAAGTTTTTTTTAAAAGGCTATGTTTTGTTTTATATTTTGCATATAAAGTAGATATTTGTCTTGGGTTTCATGTATGTTATAAAAGTTTAAATCCAGCTGTATGTTTTATATATTGCTATTATTCGTATTCACACATATAACACATGCTCTTACACCAATGGAAGATCAGGGAAAAATAAAGGGTTAAGGAGAAGTTTCTATTAAAATTTGTGAAATTCTTTAAGAATTTCCCTCAATTATCTGTTCTCTTTTAATTTTTCAGTCAAGCCAAACATAGCCTTAGCTTTGAGAAAATGAATATCCACCTACACAATGTTTTAGTTTGGCTGATGTGGCAATCACTGTTTTTAAAACCGGATCGGACCAGACGATTGGACCGGAAAAACCAGAAACCGGTCACCTGATCAGTTATGCTTTTCTCCAAAACCGCTTTTTCTCTCAAAATCGTTGATTTTGATCAACAAACCGCTTAATTGGCCGATTAACCGTCTAAATGATTTTGACCATTTTTTATTTTTATTTTTATTTTTTTTTTGTCAGAATGAACCAACCATTCGAACTGATAATCGGATCTCTGAACAGTTGGGTCACCGGTTCGTTTTTAAAAACCATGGTGACAATTTTAACAAACAAGGAAAAATACATTGGTATTGAAGAATATCACCTATTAATATGCTTTAATTTCATCAGCTGTTAAGCAGTTTCAGCCTTGGATTATTAGAGAGCGGAATTTAAGCATAATTCACTTTTTCGGGGCCTTGAGGCCTAGATGAAGTGACATCAAGATGGGCCAAAAGGCCATGATCTACGGCAGCCCGAGGTTAAATCATGTCGCGTCAAAAGATGTGACTCTAACCTTGTCCCTTCGCTTGGGAGCCGTCGGAGAAGTTTCCACCACACATTAGAGCATATTTTTCATGTATTTAACATATATAGATGGAGATGTTCCTAATGTGCGGCTGTGGAGTAACAAGATATATAAAATGAATTACATAATCCAATCACTGAATACATACTGAACAAGTTACATATATCACCCGTTATGCATACCGTGTTTTTAATTTGTAATAGATCTAGCATCCTGGACCCTCCATCTTGGGGTCTCGGGCGGGCTGGGCCAAGTATATGGTCAATTCAGGCTTAATCAGACCCGAGACTGGACTGAATTTGTAGTCAAGCCCTATATTGTAATTTGATGCAATTGGGTTGGATTCGTGTCTAAGTTGGGCTCGGGCTGGTTAATGAATTCATTTTAAAATTATACATGTTTGTATGTATTTATATAAAAATGTATGCAAGAATATATATATATATATATATATATATATAAACACATAGCTATATATGTATATGAATATGTATAGTTAGGTCAGATTCAGGTTGGAATAAGGTCAGGTCAAGCTTGAGCCACCTAGGGCCAGGCCCCATTCTAGCCTCATGAGGGCAAAAAATCCAAGCCCAACTAATGTAAAATTTCAATCTAGGGTGGTCGAAGTTCAAATTGAGCCCGTTCAAGTTGCACCCCTACTCATAAAGGAGGAACGGATCATAAAGCCCACATGAGCTAAAAATTTCCTTATAATTTTATTTATGCCATTTTGTTACTCAACGTTGCAACTTGCATAGATGCATTCTCTTATGATTAGGTTTTGTATTAGGGATAACCACGAGCTAAGCTAATCACGAGCTGTTCGGGCTCGGCTCGATCTAATCCGAGGTTCGAGTCGAATTCGAGCCTATATAGGCTTGCTTGCTAATCGAGCCAATCTCGAGCCTAATAAAATTCAGCTCGTGAAGCTTGCAAGCTTAATATGTACACATGTACATAGGGTGTCACCTTGGCTGTTGAGAAAGATCTCAGCTCAGCACCTTGGCGTCTAAGAGAGACCTCTACTTGGCGCCTTGGCAGCTGAGGGAGGCTTCGACTCAGCACCTCAGTAGCTGAAAGAGACCTACAACTAGAGGCAGCCGAGATCAAGCCGAACTAAGCTTGAATTTCCAAAGTTTTGATTCGAGTTCAAGTCTCTAACTCAAATCATGCTCAAACTCGAGCCTAATAATTCATTAGCAAGCTGAGTTCGAATAATCAAATATACTTCTTGGCTCAGCTCGAACCCACCCCTATTTTGCATAAACTTGTTCTGGTCCCTTCTTTCCCCCAAGGGCCTTTCTGGGAGGATTGATCAAGGTTCAAAGGTTCAACTAAGCTAGTTATTAAGCTGCTTTGAAGCAATCCAAGTAAATTATTCCATGAAGTTAGAGCAGATACCCCCTTCAGCTAGTTTGTTCTGATTTTTTTTACCGAACATATATTTTACGTGGAGCCCACCTCATATAAAAGTCAGAAGCCCGACTGTGCTTCAACCCTCCCAAATGGGCACCGAATGCTTTGAAAAAACTACTTGAAAAACAGAGAACCATTCAAATGGCTGAAGATTGATTATTATAGTTGGATTGGGTTCTCCGCATTTTCCACCAAACATCGCTAGCTGATAGACTTTCTAGATGTGGGCTCTACCTTGCTGTCGCTGTCTCAAAAGTTTGACGCCATCAATGAATGAAAAACATGTTTGAGATGTGCAGCCATACATCTGTTGGAACCCTATTGGGAGCAGATCCGGACTCATACAGCTAGAAGATTATTATATAATTCGTTACATGAAGCATTCATAATTCATTTCCGTTATCGATGGTTTTCAGTTTTCACCTGAAAAGCCCACGCATACCGGAGATGTTTTGAACCTGCCGGCCATGGCCGGATTGCCGTGTCAAAAGCGTGTATCCCATTCACATGCATTTCATTAAATAGTGATGGAAGAGGAAGAGGAAGAGGAAGAAGTCAATCCTATCATTGATAGTTAATACAATCCTATCAGCGCCCCAAATTGCAAGGAACGTTGGAGACTTAACACCACAACAAAAACCTAAACACAAATTATTTTGACAGTGAACAAATACAGGAAAGCAATTAGACTTGTACAAGTTTAATAGTATGGGATATGAAAATTTATTTTCACTTAAAATTTTGTAATTTCGTTGCAACTCATAGTAAACTCTTCAATTTCTTGGTAAAAGATTGAAAGAGGAGAATCGGATCAAATGGTTTCGTTGAGTTTGGATCTGCTCCTCATACAACGCTCCTTTACAAGACGGTGGAATGTGATTGTGAAGTCGGTGTGAGGTAAGTTCTATGATGAGCAAATCCTAATTCGATTTTGTCTCTCACAAGAGGCTGATGTGGCATACATGGAACCGTTATAGTGGGGTCTAAGTCTGGGATCAGCAAACAAGTGTCGTTAAAGCGCTTGATATAGCTCCGAATGGATTCTCTCTCCCTCTAGACTATGCTAAGGAGGCTCTCTTGCGACCTCGGGCACTTCTTACTAGTGATGAAGTGCAAGGTAAACATTTGCGCAAACTACACCCAATTCTTGATTGCTCCGAGTGGGAGGTTTCTGTACAATGTGCATGCTACCCCCCTGAAGGTCGTAGAAAAGGCAACACACATGCAAGCTTCGTCAACCCCAATGAGGTGCATCTGGGACTGGAAAGAGTCCACATGACCATTTGGATCGAAAGACCAGTCATATTTGTCTAGCGGGGGCACTTTGAACTCCTTCGGCGTTGGAGTGGCTAAAAGCTCGAAGGATAGAGGAGACAACACAAAGAGGAGAGGGGCGGTTTTTGCAACTTCCGAGCTCGCCCCTGCTTTACCTTTGGGCTGCTCGGGTCGGCTGGGTTCTGTGAGCTGATCTGGAACTATTGCCTGGCACACCTTAGGATGTCGTCTTCGTTGCTTCTTGATCGTGTCCACGTTGGTGCTGCTTGCTTCGGTGTTGTCAAGTCGTGTCTTGGCTTGAAGAGAATCAGACTACTGATACTGGCTTTCTCGAGTAGAAGGGTCTCGTGCAGAGTCCGTGGCCAAGGCTTCGAACTGGTTTCCTACAAGTGAAGCTTCCGGTTGTGCGTGCTGGAGTGGATTGGCTTTGGTGGGCCAAGTATCTCTCAACTTGTCCTGTTGCTACGAGATGGGAAGGGCTATTTGTTTTCCCCTTCTACTGCGGGATGAGACCTGGGAAGTCTCTTCTCGGCGAGGAGGGCGGTTACTTTAATGGTGGTTGAGCTGCTGTTGGTTCTGCGGCATCACTGGACACCGAGGTGGAGCTATCTGCTAGTTCTGCTACAGTGGTGGGATCTAATGCTGGTAAAAGTGATGTAGAACTTGCTACTAGTAATGCTGGACTTGCTGCATTTGGGCTTGAATAGCCCGCACACAGTGCACCAAGTCGCTTAGTTGGTTCTGTCGACTCCGAGGAAAACCACAAAGGGTTCAATGGAAGTCGCACCCACGACAGGAGGAAGTGAGGCGTTCATGGGCATAGTTGGCTGGGGCACAATCAGTGCTGTGATCCCACCCATAGAGAGTGGAATGGTAAACTGACCTATGCAGACAGACGGGAACTGGGGTTTCCCCCAAAGACGTCCACTTCGTTGTGCTGTCTGGCGTTGCTAGAGGCAGCCATGGATGAGCTTGAGGTTTTTGAAATGGAGATAAGAGGCTTTTAGTAACGATTTCCCACAGACGGTGCCAAATGATGTGGCATAATCCGACTACTCCCTGTTGGAGATGATCTGGCTACCAGCAACGACAAAAACTGAGGTTCCTACATCAAATGAATCAGAGATCCCAAGGTGGCTAACCCAATGGGGACACTCCGATGGCTAAGTTAGCACTTTAGTAGGGGCGGGGACACTTCGCCCCTGGGGGTGTGGAGTCTTGACGGATTTGGTGGAGTAGGTCCTGAATTTTTGCTACGTCAGGTCCCATTATCATGTTAGTTGGGAGTAACGTTCCCGCTATGAGGTCTGCCATCCCCGTCTGAATCTGGGAGTGGATGAACTAATGTAGTCGTTACAAAGTACGTCCCGTGGGATGCGGGGTACAAAGGTGCATTCCTCGAGGTTGCCATGCTGAGGTCGACCAAACTAGGTAGCGGGCTGCTTGTAAAGTGCCAGGCTTCTTGGTGGCGAACTGCCTATTGGCGAGCTGCTTGAGTTGAATGCCAAAGTGCCTTAGTACCGAGGTGATCTTGCACTGAGGTAGGCCTATTCCGATGTGGCTCATCTGTCCGAGCTCAACCTGAAACGGACTCAGCACTGTTGTCCTAGTCGCAAACTGGGACGATCTTAGCCCAAAGTAACTTTAGTTCGGGGTACCAGTGTACCCGAATTCGCTTTGTAGCGAGCTGATTTATGCTAAGTTGTCACCTGTGTTGAGTCGTGTCCACGTGCTGATCTGATCATGTTGACTTGTCACTTATGCCGAGTCACGTCCAAGTGCCTCCTGATTATGAGGTCGGGCCAAATTCCCCTTCATCAGAATATAAAAAAATTAGTTGGAAAATATTAGCTAATAAACCATTGTTCCAAAAAATTGATTGGAACCGCTTTTCCTTATCAATCAAACAAGTCAACTTGTGATTTCACAAATTAAATAATAAAAAATATAGAAAATATTTTAAAATTTATAAAAAAATTGAGCATGTCTTTAATAATGTATATGCATCATCATATTAAATAAAAATATGTCTAGAAAATAAGAATTATTGTTATTAATGATGATAATGGATAAAATAAAAAAAAATAATGTTTTTATCCATGACCCACTCAATAAGTCAATAGGTTAGTGGTTCAACCAGCAAGGTTACCTAGATTTTTTTTTCTTTTTTATTATTATTATTATTATTTATTTATTTATTTTTTGCAACAAAGCCATTTGAGTTTGAACATACTCAGATATTTGTTAGGGTGACAAAATATCTATCTACTATCCAATTCATCTACAAGTCTAAGGGTTTGGAGATGGGCCTTTAAGTCGAAGACAATAAATTAATCTACCATTACACCATGCTTCAATTACTTAGCTTTATTACTTGGATTTGGTTAAGTATCATCATTTGAAATTGCTATATGTAAAGCATGTAGACATTTACTAATCATATGATACACATCAAACGTTGTAATGTTTTAAATCAAGGATTTGTGTGAAGTAACATGTCATTCAAAGAGAGATAGACTGACGACCCATGCCAGATTTTCTTCCACATCCTTTTCCTTCAGTCAAGTCCCCTTAGGTTATTTGTTTAGACCGCCGTTGAAATAGATAATTATCTTTCATCATTTTGTATTCAATATGAATTTAATAATTTTCGTTCTTCATCAAGATAAAACCTAGGTTAGGCCTTATCAAGGTTAAAAATGTCAATGTCGATGGAAATGTCGCTTACCAAAATATAGGACATATGTCAGAAATATCGAGGGGAAATAATGTAATAGAGACATTGTAGAAATATTATAAAATTTGTGAAAATATGCAATGATATTTTGTAAAATGATAAAAGAAGCATTAATACATATTTCTAGACTATTATCTTATTCCCAACCATTATATAAAGCAAAGAAACTAAGACCAATAACAAATTAGTAAATGACGATTTAATGATTTATTATGTATTTTGATGTTTTTACAAGTTATCTGATATTTTCTTTTCGTATTTTTAATTCTGATTAATTATAAATTCTAATATATTTATTTCACACTAGTAAATAGAAATACACTTATTCTAATTTTTTAAATATTAAAGTTATAATGCATTGTGTTTTATTATAAATTTAATAAACTGATTCTCCTTTTTGTAGTATTAAGATTATGATAAATTCTGATTTCTTATAAAACTTAATGAATTTATTATGATTTTTAATACTAAATTTATAATAAATTATGATTTAGTAAAAATTTTAATAAATTTATTCTGATTTTTTATATTAAATTTAGAATATGATTTATTATAAAATTTAACAAACATTTTCTGATTTTAATAAATACTTTAAAAATACTAACTAGTTAGTATTTTATTACTTGAAAAATATTTTATGTTTTATATTATAGAGTAATTAATTTATTCTTTTGTTTTTATTCTTTGTTAATTCTTTTTTATAAATATTTTATTTGAAATATTGAACATAAATTATTAATGGAATAATTTATATTAATATATTGTATTATATTAATATAATATACTAATATATTATATTATTAATGTGCATTAGTCAACATCCTATCGGCATAATAGGAAAAACTGCCTTTTTTTTGGTTATTTGGACCGATTATGTCGATATTTCCGAAATATAGGAACTATCAATCGAAATAATGTAATTTTTATATTACCATCCGTTTTCATGTCGGTGAGCCTCAAGATCAACATATGTTAGAAGACATTAACGAAATATCGCGACATTTGAAACTATGGTCCTTATAACCTTTTCTTTTTCTTTAAAATTTTAGAATGTATCATTTACCAAAAAATAATTTAGTATGTAACATATATACGTGCTTGGCCTGGCCAACTGTAAAAAAGAAAATTAATTCATTAACATTTAACAAATAAAGATGTATAGAACATGATCAAAACGGTAGCGACAGAATCAAATTTCTTCTCAATCACGATTATTTGCAAAGCCTACGTTAAATCATCAACCAACTTATTCATCTATTTTCCAGAAAGGAAAAAAGTTATTCGATTATTTATTATTTCAATTTTCAACTTCTTGGTTGCTTCCAAATTCCAAAAAGACATTTTGGTCTTGGTCCGAACTCGGAAGAGTTTTTAATTAATAAATTTGGTCCACAGAAAGAAAGAAATTAGCTAATAATCGCGTCAAATGTTGGCCCACGCTTGACGAAGAATTAGAAATAAGCCCTTAAATGTGATCGATGGATATGGATTTTTATCTTTATGCAGACAGGAGGCAGCTAGCCATGTCTTGCCTGCTTAATCCTCTGCTGTTTTTTCTCTTATTCCACCTGAAGCACGCATCTTCTCAAGCTCAGGATGGTTTCGTCTTTTATGGGTTCGATAACAGATCCTTGGAGCTGAATGGTAACACAACAGTCGGAGACACTGGTTTTGTCAAACTCACAAACAAGGATGGACCCTTCTATCAGAAAGGTCACCTCTTCTACTCTCTCCCCCTGCAATTCAAGAACTCCTCCATTAATGGTAGCGTTTTCTCCTTCTCTACTTCTTTTGTTGTTGCATTCACTATGAGCTCACAAGCAACTGGCGACGGAATGGCTTTTGTCATCGCACCTTCAAAAGAGTTTCCTGCAGCCATG
Source organism: Nelumbo lutea (assembly GCF_056320005.1). Classification (NCBI taxonomy): domain Eukaryota; kingdom Viridiplantae; phylum Streptophyta; class Magnoliopsida; order Proteales; family Nelumbonaceae; genus Nelumbo; species Nelumbo lutea. The sequence goes on from NC_142690.1 coordinate 13,655,621, forward strand.
CCCAGCCAATTTCTGGGTTTGTTCAATATCACCACCAACATGGACCCAATCAGTCATATTGTTGCCATCGAGCTGGACACGATCCAGACCCCAGAATTCAGTGATATCGACAACAACCATGTTGGAATCGACTTTAACGGCTTAATCTCCAACATATCTTTTACAGCAGGATATTATTCTGACGATAATGGAGGTGGGTTTACGAAACTATTGTTCCTGAGCGGAGATCCACTGCAGTTATGGGTAGAATATGACGGTGCCGAAACGCAACTTAATGTTACAATTGCTCCTGCCGTCGCGACCATGACCAAACCCAATCGTCCACTCTTGTCTTTGAAACAAGATCTTTCAGAGTTCCTCCTGGACAGGATGTACGTGGGCTTCTCTGCATCTTTCGGGGCTGTTCGATCAGATCATGACGTATTGGCTTGGAGCTTTAAGATGAACGGACAGGCTAAAACGCTCGATCTGTCACGGCTGCCAAAGCTCCCGAGTGGCCCAGGGAAGAAGCTACCAATTTTGCCGATTTCGTTGCCCTTTGCTGGTGTTATTTGTGGGTTAGTGCTCGCCTGGCTAATCATTCTGTTTGTGAGGAAGATAAAGTACAAGGAAGTGCTCGAAGATTGGGAGCTTCAGTATGGACCTCACAGGTTCTCTTACAGGAATCTCTTTCTTTCCACCAATGGTTTCAAAGACAACGAGCTTCTGGGGAGAGGAGGTTTCGGTCGGGTCTATAAAGGGGTGCTGCCCAAATCAAAGATTCAAGTTGCAGTGAAGAGAATTTCTCATGATTCAACCCAAGGAATGAGAGAATTCATCGCTGAGATCGCAACCATCGGCAGGCTCCGCCACCCAAACTTGGTCCGACTACTGGGCTACTGCCGGCGTAAAGGTGAGCTCCTCTTGGTTTATGATTTCATGTCCAACGGCAGTCTCAACAATTTCATTTTCGACCGACCCAAGTTGGCGCTTAATTGGGCACAGAGGTTCAAGATCATCAAGGACGTGGCTTCTGCTCTCCTTTATCTGCACGAACAGTGGGTGCAGGTGGTCATCCACAGAGACATTAAGGCCAGCAATGTGTTATTAGACAGTGAAATGAACGGAAAGCTAGGAGATTTTGGCCTGGCCAAGCTCAGCGAGCAAGGAGCCGATCCACAAACTTCCTATCTAGCCGGCACTCCCGGCTATATTGCACCGGAGCTGGCCAGAACCGGCAAATCTAGCACGAGCACCGACCTGTTTGCATTTGGCACATTTCTGCTCGAGGTGGCCTGCGGCAGAAGACCGGTGGAGATGGAGGAAGTGCCGAAGAAGATATTCCTGGTGGACTGGGTGACGGACTGTTGGGGGAGGGGAAACATTCTGGAGACAGTGGATCCGAAACTAGGGAAGGAATTTGTGGCGGAGGAAGCGGAGTTGGTGATGAAGCTTGGATTGCTTTGCTCACATCCTGCGGCCGAAGCCAGGCCGACAATGTCTTCTGTAGTCATGTATTTGGAAGGTGAAGCTTCCTTGCCGAAGGAATTCAGTGCAGAGGCAATAGCGCAGGAGAACAAAGTACGAATCAGAGCAAGGTCTGAGTTGTTCGGTTCTTGGCTGCAAAAGGATTCAACCCCATCATTAACAATCACAGAGAAGTTCACATCCAGCGGCCGTTGACCTCTGCACATTCATGGACATTGAACAGAGGGCTTAATTACTGTAATTAATTAACGTAGTTTAAGAGGAGGGATTTAAGCCTTAATTGATACAGTTTTATCAAACATGTAATGATGGGTCTTGATCAGATTTGTGGGGGCCCAGAGAGTTATGGATATTTTGTTCCCAGGCCCAATAAGCTTAGTGGGTTAGACACTGGCGTGTTGAAAAGCTTCCCATCGTATGGGGCCACCTTATTGGTTTCAAGGATTGATTCTTATCCACAACATTTTTCATGAGCCTATTGCACCCTTGTGAAGCTGGTCTGTTATTTGGGTCAAGGTATAGCTTTTGAGTCTGGATCTGCTCCTCACAGCCACATCCCACTTTGTATTAAAAACATCTTTCATGAAAAATAACAAACAAAAAGTGGAGATATTCCCTATGTGTGGCTGGAATATGTTGTGAAATCATATGTGTGACTGGAATATGTTGTAAAGTCATGGTGAAGTGCGCTTTGTGAGAAATAGATCTTGATTCATAGCCTTTTGGGTCCTGTGGTCGGTAGGCTGCCTTTTCTCTTTCTTTTTTTTTTTTTTTATCATTGTTTTATCTTTTATGTACACATCATACAAGAATCTGAGCCTGAGGTGGGGACAAAGCAGCCCAGCAGCTATATCATGTAAAACTTGCACCTTTTATTTTGGAGGAACGATGAATGGCCATCAAAACTATTGAGTCATCATTGTCTGGTTATCTAGTTAAGAAAGTTTGGATTTAGTCCTCACAGCCCTTGCAGCTGTTCATTAGGAATATCTTTATATTAAGTATGGAGATGTTCCAATACATGGCTGACGAGGCTGTGAGGGGGTGGGGTGGGTTCAACTTTGATGACATCCAAAATAACTTTTGACCAAACATGGTAATCAATCATGTGGTATTTATTGAAATGGTAATACATGTCTTGTTTGCTACATTGGCCATTGGGTTACCAATCACAAATTTTTCCCTTCACCTTATGATTGGGTTTTGTCCCATACAAAACGTTTTGCAGATAAATAACAATAAAAATATGTAAAATGCAAAACTATATATTTGTGTTTGTGTTTATACTCCCTTCCAAACTGAGCCTAAACAGAAATCTGGTAAGTGGGACACACATGGAGCTCTGTTGAATAGGATTTAAAACAAAATATCAAGAAAAAAACAGATGAAGGAGACTATAAGAGTTTGCCCGAGAAAGGAGTATTTGGAGGTAGAATTTCAGATTTCAAAGTAATGGTGAATCAATAACAGAGAAATTGAAACTGACCGGACGAACTCCCAATTTTCCTTGTACAGGAAACAAAACATGGATTTCTTTCTCTTATGATGATAACATTCGCGTCTCATTTCATTAATTAATGAGATATATACTCCAATTTTTAGCTACTCGTTATGATTGTTTAGAGATAAATTTCTGTCTTTACTGGAAAACCTTATACTTATTTAAATAATGATGTCTGTCAAAGTAGGAATTTATGTTTAATTAAACGTTTGTTTCTACCCAGTGATCTATGTGGAAAAGAAATTGGTGGTGATTAACAACTGATACTATTGCTTCTTAGACTTATATGTGCCTAAATGATAGACCACCAATTATGAATCAAATTAAGGGTTTACAGTCAATTGGATTGATTTTTCCACAACCCAATCTACAAGGGATCTCATCTTGTAATGGGATGTCATGAGTTCATCATTTGTTGACAATGTCAAATTCTAATAAATCGACTTGAGATTGAGGGCCTGTTTGGAAGGGCTGAGCTAAAGATTTGTCAACACTGGTTCAGATACTTTTAAGTACCCTGAACTAGTTATTCAAGGAGGCTGAAGCAAATGGCCCTTCAAATTACTTGACTGGCAGCTAATTTGGACTCTCCCAATTTTTCACCAACATGGCTTATAGACTGGGTTAGGGTTAAAAATTAAAGTCAGGTCAGGTTAATTAGTTTAGGGTTGATGCGTCCAGAGACTTGACGCAACTTGAACCCAATGAATACATTTATACTCATAAGCGTATGTGCCATGTATGAGTTTTGCATAATCATTCTTTTGAACATGAAAGGATTAGTTGAATGTAATAGTTGTTCGGAACCAATGATAATGCCCGATGTCTCTAATAAAATACATGGGACCATATATTTTATCATTGCCTGTGTAGGTTTATCATTGGTTCCACAACCCACTGAACAGTCATCATGTTCAGATAATTAGAAGAGACCGAATCAGCCCCCTCCCGATGATGAGATCATCATTCCTGGTATTATCATCGGAAGATGTTTCCAATACATGGCAGGGATGAAATGTGGGATGTTGTGGGGGGTTGATTTGAACTCTAATTAGAATTTCTTTTGATCAAGTTTTGTAAGTCCAACCAAATGGAGTAATTTCCTCCATTTCCTGAAGTAAGATAACATGTCATCCAACCCTTGACTTCGATTCCAATATAAATTTTCAAGTTGCAATTTTGAAGAGAGCTCAAAAGTAAAGAGTTTGTATTTCATTTATTTTAAATATATAAAATATCAATTTATATGAATATATCTTCACATTTTCCTGTGTGAATTTATGCACAAAACTTGTATATACAGCCACGTCCCTTTCCATGTTATGGTAGCTTGTAATGTCACTATCTTTTACTTAACCTATGAGTTGTGATTAGACCTGTTCACGGGATGTTGGGCCAGGCTTTGTCTCTGTATCAATAGAACACATTCAGGCCCAAGCCCAAGCTTGGCCCAACCATTGGGCCTAATCTTAAACTCGAACTAGGCCCTCATAAAAATCCCAAAGCCCACCTAGAAAATTGGAAAAAAAAAAAAAGAGAAGAGGAACGAAGAAAAGAACATAATATATATTTTTATTATATAAAATATATTTCTTGTTATATAATATATTATCAAGTAGGCTCGGGCTCTTAAGCCCATGGGCCTAAATTCATGTCCAAGCCCGACTTAGAACAGATTGAGTCGGGCTGGCCTGTCAGACTACCCAGCTTATGAATAGGTCTAATTGTGATCATGGTTGAGCTTCATAATAGTATAATTAGTCCCCAGTTTACCTTAAAAGCAATTAACCAAATAATTCCTTTCCATTTTCTGTCCATCCTGATTTGGGATGTCCAATGATAATAATCTCCCATGGTGGTCCTCTTTAGAATCTCCTAAAATAAAGAATAAGCGACACCCTTTATTTATTTATTTTTTTTTATAAAATGTTTTTCAAGGCAAAAGTTCATTCATATGCTCAGAATATTTTTCTCTACGGACATCATTGTCTAGAAAAGGAATACAAACCAAGTTTGGGTCGTAGATATGGACAAAGCAAATTTTGCAATGATATGTGCAGCTTCATTAGCAATTCCTAATAACATATTTGATGATAATCTACGGATCTCTTTCCATATAGACTTGAGGACCAATCTATAGCCAAATGGAGTCTTTCCAATACGTTTAACACCTTTACCTAGGAATCCAACCCAGCCGATCTGAACAAAACTTTGGCATGTCTTAATTTGGCTTGACTAAAATCCTATAAGGTTCGAATGCAAGTTTAAAATCAATTAAAATTATATTTTCTAGTTCAAACTCAAGTTTGAATAAAAATTTCAAAAATGAATATATTTATTTTTTATAGATATATATGATATATTTTTTATACCATATAGTATATTCTTATATTATATGGAATATAATAATATTATTATATTTTATAATATAATATATAAATATATGTATGTATGTGCATACATTTGTATTTATATATGTGTTAATTAAACCAAACTCATAAGCCTTCAAACCAAACTTCTTATTTGTCAAATTCGAGTTTAAATAACTAATCAAGCTTATCCTGAGATTTGAATTCAAATTAAACCTAATCAAACTTGAACCCAAACTATTCTATTAAAACTTTGATTCGATTGCTAAGGCTACCTTTACCTCCTCAATTGAGCATTTTATAATCTTTCTTGGCTCATTGTCCATAGGAGAAACACATGACAATGATCTTTGATTATAATCCCAATACCTTTAGCAACGTCATTTAATGCCCCATCAATGTTAATTTTGTGGGCCACAAGTGTTTTATAATCCCAATACCTCTAGTGTTTCTACCCAAAAAAAGAAAAAGGTGGGCTAGCCCACAAGTGAAGTTGCAGAACCATATTACTCTGGTCTTGAGAAATTAAAAGATGTTGAATTGTTTGCATTACATCCCCACACAATTACCACATAAACATATGACATATGAACTTTTGGAGGTAAATTTTTAAAATGTCAAAAAAAAATTTGGAGAAGTACAGATACATGGGATGCAGAATTCTGAATTCCAGCCCCTCTACCTCTGGCCCTCTCTCCCTATAAACTACATTTTGTTCATGAATATGACATCAATTCATGATCAGGATGCATTCCTTCTGTACTATGAAACTATAAAATTCTAATCTGGGCTGATTGGTTATTCTCCAAGAAACTGTACCAAAAGCAATACAGTATTGTGATTTTGGCTTAAGCCAAGTCTTTGAACTATATGGGTGTTCTATAAACATAAAGGTAAATCTTAGTGAAACATTATAAAGGGAAGGGTGTTTTAGTAAATGACGCAAAAAATATCAAGAGCAAATATGAAATATCTCCAAGCCTGTAAGGTGAAAATCCCTGCATTTTATAACTATTGATCTTATAAATGTGGTATCCAAAACAAAAGAGTGGCCCACCACAGGCCACAACATCAGATGGCGCATGAACTCCAAAGTCTAAACTGCTAAGAGCAGTAACGACACTCTGCATCCATGATCTTACCCATCCAAAAAGCACATCCTTCTTCAAAAAGAAACATTCTATCCGTTCGATTACCAAAACATGTCCCACCTGAGGGATTAACTTATTGAAGCCGAGTAACGTTGTATTTCCAAAAATTCTCTAAACAGGACTGAAGTTTTTCCGTGAAATCAAATCCCTAATTAACACTTAATTTTGCCACGTGGAGAAACATCTGGTGGACAGATAGTTGATCTAGTACAGTCTCCACCCAAGATTTCTTGGTTGGATTTTTTATTTTTCAATTCAGTGTCATCCGGAATGCAGCGATGAGTTCGATCACGCCATGGCCTGCGACACCCTCCTCCCTCTTCACTTTCTCTTCTTCTTCTACTTCCTCCTCCTCTTCTTCTTCTCCCTCCAAATTCTCCAAATGCCAATTCTATCCTTCCTCATCTTCCCTTCACCTCGTCTGCCGATGCCAGAACGTCTCCAACGACCTCCAATTCGTCCTCCATGATGCCCTCGACGCTTCTGGGGTCGACACCACCCATGCCAGAGTGAGACTTCTTCTCATCCTCCTGTGTTTCTTTCTGTTTTCTGGTTTTGTTCTGTGAATTCGGTTGAACGGCGATGGCTGTGCTGTGCAGGCAGCGAGAGATGGTTTCTGCACTCAAATTCGCCGGTTGTCGAGCATAGAGAGGGAGACGAGTATCTGTATTAATAGAGGGGTTGATCTGGCGAAGACTGCTCTTCAAATTGCGGCAGAAGATGATTGGCTTATCTCCCACTCTTCGGTGCCTCTCCCAATTGATTCGTTTATTCAGAGACTGGATGACCTTTCCATGGATTACTGTTCGCATAACAATTCGCTTTTCAAATTGTCGCCGGAGGCTTTCCTGGGCGGTCTGGAGAAGTACTTGTACGGTCACAAGGTATGTGGTTGTCTTGGTTTATACAGTGTTTGAACTAGGCTGCTGGTAGATTTGTCTTAAGACACATTAAGAGTGTTCTGTTTTGTGTAACATCATGAGATTGGTTCATAATTAGCTTTATGACTACAATAGAACTTGCCTATACAAAATAAGATAGTAGGGTTAAGAGTTTGGTGATGAGGACCGTGGATGTTCATTGATGAAAGAGAGGGTTAAGTGTTCTGTTTTGTATAACATCATGACATTGATTCATAATTCGTTTATGACTACAATAGAACTTGTCCATATAAAATCAGATAGCAGGGTTAAGAGTTTGATAATGAGAACCATGAGTGTTCATTGATGAGAGAAAGAGGGTTAAGAGTTCTGTTTTGTATAACATCATAACATTGATTCTTCATTCGCTTTATGACTACAATAGAACATGTTGGAATCGTTCCATGGACTACAATAGAACATGTTTATATAAAATCAGATGGCGGGGTTATGTGTTTGATGACAAGGACCATTAATGTTCATTGATGCGTGTGTGAAAGAGAGTGTTTGAGAGTGAGAGACTATTTGCAAATGTAATTATGTTACAATTTATCTGATTAATTAACATGGTCTCTTGGGGTCATTGCACATGTATGTAGAGTGTGAATTGTATGACTACCAAGTTGGGAATTGAGTAAAGCAGAATTTTGATGGCAGTGGTGGTGTCAACAGATGGTGTTCTGGGTCTGGGATCAATTTGCACAGTAGCACTCGACAATGTAATTAGTCTGAACTTATAATTTGGTGGTAGGTGGGCTGAAACGACGATACAAGAAGATGGATACAAGTATTATTAGGATTAAGAAAATCATTAAATCTTTGTTAAATTTTTGACAAAAAAAAAAGAAAGAAAATATATCCAACACTAGTTTTCTTTTTCTTTTTGTGTAGAGAAGAGGATGGGAGAGAGGTCAGGACCATATCATAATATGGCCCCTACCTTTGAGCATCCCCTTTCGCAAGTAAATCCACTATGTCATTCACTGATCTTGCCAACTGAGAGAACGAAATGTTTATGCCAGATTTAGGGGTTCAAGTCAGGTACCTGATTTGAAGAATTTACATCACGTCAGGCCCAGGTATTCACTGGGGCCTCTTCAAGTTTTAAGAAATGCTCAACCCAAGAACACCCAAGTTGCACTCCTAGTTAGCTGTGGACTCTTTAGGTTTTTCAAATAGTGGGAGGAAGATTTTATATGAACTTCTTTGTTTAGGATGCCCAATTGATAAATATTGCTACCATCTTCTTCATTGATAACAAAAGGAAGAGCATCCCTAAATGACATCATGATATCTAGATGATCAAGTAAAGCTTAAGAACTCACCATCAGAATTTAGCTTATGCCTGGTTTGTTTGCAGTACAATTTTATTTATACTGGTGCAAAAGCATGGGAGTGCAAATTCTGATTTGTTTTTGATTCAGCTGTTGCTTTATTTTGTCATTTTGCATTGCAGATTAAGTAAAATTAAACCTGAAGCATAGCAAAGTAAAACCTAAAGCAAATGTAAACCAGAATTTACATTTGTCTCATTTGCACTCTCATGCATTTGTACCAGTGAAAATGAAATTGCACTACAAACAAATGGAGCCTTATGTGTATTTTCAAATTTCAATGACAGGACAAAGTATTTACATTGTCAATACAATAGGGACAGGATGCAGTGACAAAGGTGAATCTGTAACAATATGCCACATACACAAGATTATAAGTAATATTCCTTTTAATAGCTTGGAGATAGACACCAGATGATCCACACCCCAATGTTATTAGAGACAACAAAATTGGCAATCAGCAAGATTCCTCAGTCCTCCAAAGACCCTGTATGGACAAGATCAGCATTGGGTAATGGCCTTTACTAGATCAAGAATATCTAGTGTAATAACAGAATAAATCATGGAAACATGAAAATAGTAGTGCCAAATTATGTAATTCCTCATTGCTTCCCTTTCATTAAATATTATGCTTTTGTTGAAGTGACTTGAGTTGTCTTTGTGAACAATGAAGACTAGTGCTTTAACCATTTCTTTGATCCTCTTTGCATTGCAGTGCATAACTCTTATTTTTCTAATTGTTTGCACATAGGCAAAAAACTTGTTGGTTATAAAGTTGAAATGGACTTTGTTTGAGAATCCAAACTTAAACAGTTCAGAGTTCAGTTCCTTTTCTGATATCGTAAATCTTTTTGTAAATGCTAATAGGATAGTGGTTTAGTTTTTGTATGACTCTCCCTGTTACAGCCTCTAGTTGTACAGGGTTTTTCTTTAATGAAATTCATACTTTACCTCTTCTCAAAAAGAAGGACTATTTTCTACATCCATTCCTTGGATAAAGGAAGAATATCAAGTAATTCTTCAAATTCTTTCATATGGAAGGATCACCAAAAAAAGAGTCACATTTTTTAGTAAAAGACGCTGTTCCAAGAGTGGTAGGAAAGGAGGGTAACTTTTGGGTTCTGCCCTGTCAGAAAGATATGATGCTACCATTTGAAAGGAAATGATGCTACAGAATGATAGATTCATTTAATTTATCTAAAAGGGTAGAGTCACCATTACTTAACTAAAACTGGAGAATGTTCAATTGATGCACATCAAGCAATTATATGAGCTTAATTCTTGAAGCTACAAAGGCAAATTCTATTTTCTACATATCCTAGAAAAAGTGGCATAATTTCTTAACTGAAGTGCAAATTGAAGGACATTTAACTGATGCCTATAAGCCATATCGATATGTTTAATAGAAAACCAAACTGATTTGTTGTATCTTCCCGACTTACACTTAAAGGTTTTCTTCATAATATCTCTCTAATTATTATCCTGTGGAGTTGAACATGTTACTAGGAAACCTACTTTTTACACTTCTGATCATTTATGAATTTTTGCTTTATTTTTATATTGTTTTTGGTTATCATAGATTCTCTCTCTTATTTGTTGAAATGTTTCAAAATTGACAAGGTTCAAACTTGAAAAATTCTAACCTTAGTTTATCTTTTAAAACTGCTATTAACTTATTCATAAAAAAAAAAAAAAAGACTGCTATTAACTTGATCACAAAATATTGTTAATCTAAGTCTTCAGTCAACCAATGAAAGGAAGTTATTTCTATTGTTTTTAGTTATATTTTCAAGTGAGTTATGTAGTTTACACTTGTTGGTGTAAAAATTTTAATAAATTCTCATGCAACATAATTCACTCAATCAAGTGATTGAGTTTTTATTATTTTGGGTAAGGCCCATTCAGGGAATCATATGGATTGTTCCCCTTAATTACATCTCCACAGGAAAGTAGAGAACACCTTTTGACTGACTTGGAGAAATGAACACATAGAACAAAAGAAAAGAACAATAGGGTACTTAAAAATAACTTTTCATTTGCTTTTCTTTTACATCAAGTGTACAAGAATGAGAAGAAAGAAAAAGAAAATACAATTGAGAAACTATACAGCAATACATTTCTCTTTTCTTTTTAATACAAAGAAAGTTTCCTTCTCACTCCTTTCTTCACAACAAGCTGTAGTCAATCAGATGAAATTCTGATTGTAGACAGCCTTAATCCTTGGAATTTTGCATACAAAAAGGGAACCATAGTCAATCAAACTGAATATTTGATTGTAGACAATTTTCATCCCTCTGCTCTTCATTTTCATTTGAAGGGAACCATAATCAGCCTTCAAGAATTAGACTGTAGATGGTTTAATCCCTAACTTTGTCTTGAAAGAGGGACCATAATCAACCAAGTAGAGGCACCTAGTTATAGATGGTTTATTCCCCTCTATTTCCTTTCTCAAAAGTAAAAACAAAAGAGAGAGAAAGAAGGATACATAGCAGAAGACATAAATAGGAAGTATTCACAGAGAGGACTTTCCTTTTTTTCTACCTGTATTAGTGAGACTTTTCCTTCCTTGCCTTCCCTTGAGCACTTCTCTTTTCTTCTCTCCTTATCTTTCCTTTTCTTGAGAATCTCTTGTGAAAATTTTCTCCGAAGAGTCTCTCCATGTCTCTTTCTAGCTACCCCTTAAGGAGCTTAAATAGGGAGTGGGATAGTTATGTAACTACCTCCTCCTCCTAGGTGAAGGACACATGTTCATCCCACTTAAAGAGAGGGAACTCCCATACAGGATACTTTTTTATAGTTTTAATGATTTGGCTAGCAGACTAGCCAACCCACTTATTTGAGTTCTAATTTATTTAAATATTATTTGGATTAAAAAAAATGCCTTCAACAACACCTTAATTTGTTTGCAATTGATTACATTAACATTCTGATAAATGATGAGATCAATTTTTTGTGTTGCTTATTTGGAAGATTTGATATATTTGATTATTTAATAAAAGAAAACTCGGTTGAAATTTTGGGCCAGCTGTTTTAGAGAAATGTAGTGTGCATGATTGGAAATTTAATCTATAGAGTATAATCATTTTAGTCTGGAAACTGTATCCTTAATATAATGCATAGGACTTCTCATAATTATCATGTCCATATGTTCTTTGTGAGTTATGTTTTTGATCCACTTGTTAATAAGAAGTTACTTTCCATTTTTATCTTTCATAGCCTTCTCTCTTTACAGATTCATATATCTAAAGCTAAGATCATTTAACCTTCCTTTCCAAACATGTTCCCTATGTGGTTTCTGATATCATGCAAAGGAGAAAAATTGTCTTTGATGGCATACCTCTATATATTTTAAAGCTGACTTGTTGTTGTGTGTTTGAATGGGTTGCTTTACTTATTTTAATATGATTCTTTTCAGGGTTTCCGAAGAACCACTGCCAGGAATCAGTCAGAGCCACGGGCTTTATATCTTCATTCAGTAACCCTCCATCAACTCTACTTGTTCTTCATTCATGCCTTCTATTGCAGAAAATCATAATAATTTGTGATGTCTCTTCACTAATTGGATGATTGGATCTTAATGTTTTGAGCAGGTTTTGACTCACCGTTCAGGTTCAGCAGTTATGCTTTCACTTATATACTCGGAAATGTTAAAAATGCTACGTATGTGGGGCCTTTTGGATTTTGATGTAGAGATTTACTTCCCTCATGATCTTGAGAGTCTGCCTAGAGGGTACTGTAAACAAAGAAGCAAGGTGTCTGATGAACCTCATATAATGACATCGCAGTCCCTTCTGGTGGAGGTAAGACTGAAGTCTATGGATTGTTTTATTAAGCAACCTATGTGTTGATCCTGCTAGGGTCCATTACTTGGTGTGATGGCTATCAAGCATGAAAACACAGGTTCCAGTCTGAGAGCAGCAACTTTGTGTGAAAAATGCCAAAAGCTAGGACTGTATCCAGTCCACCCCTCCCAAGACCCTAGATGGCTGGATACAGAATTATGCATGTTATGCGTGGTTGTCAAGGCACCAAGGTGAAGCTGGGAGGCAGCACCTGGGAGGCAGCACCTAGGTGATGGGTTTTTCTTTTAAATATAAAACATAAATCCTTGGGTAGTTCCCCAGGTCCCCAGGTTTCATAGAAACCAGCAGTTATCTTTTACTAATAACTACCAAGAATCCTCATCAAATAAGTATTAACCTCATATCAAAACAAAGAAAATCAACTTCTACACGAGAAGAAAAGGAAGAAAGAAAAGAAAACGCAGAAAATATTGGGGGTTGAGCCTTGTTTTTGTCCAATGGAGAAAACTAGAAGAGTCTTAGAAAAAGGAAATGAGGTGGAAGAAGATGATGGCATACCTTAGTTGCTATTGTCTTTTTATTGGATAAAATCTTCTTGTTCTTCCTTAGTTATCAGTTCAGGTTTACTAACATCTGTGTTGATTGAACCCAAATACATAAGAAAGCAGGAAAAAAGGAATTGAATATAAGAATTACGAAAACATTGTAAACCCACAAAGTGAATAATTTAACGGGGTAATGTTTGTTGTAATATTATAGTTATCATATAAATATAAAAATATTATATGGTGCCTTGTAAAAAAATACCAAGTGCTTGGCCAAGGTGACCCTCCATGGGCACCTAGGTGTCACCTTGACAACTATGATGTTATGATTCAAGGTTTTAGTTATGTAGTGTGCTATATGATTAAGGTATGATGACAGCTGGTTTTGGTTTTGTTTTAGCAAACCCAGAGTAGAACAACCTGATTACTGTGATTAAGGTATGATGACAGCTGATACCATATTGATTAACATCAACTAGATGCACTGCAGTAGGTTTCAATTGATGTTAATTGAATTTATATACAGAACAGCCATCTATTTGATGGAAAGAATACTCAGCCATGAATACCCTCTCCCTTATAGTCTAGGCTTTAGTATTCCATCAACCATTCCATAAAATGAAGAGGAGAGAAAGGGAAAACCTACCCCTCATCTGCTATAGGATTCTACTTGAAGCAAAAAAGGGGAAACTCTTGAGGTTTTTCTTAATTTGTGTCTTTTACTATAATCTCTAATGGTGATCTGGGACTGGTTCAGGATTTTTTTTCCCAACAATCAGCTTATGGTGCTCTGTTTTGTCAAACCTAGAGAAATTTAATAGGCGTTATTGTAAGATGTAAGGGCCCTTATTTGGTGCAATGGTAAATCTCATCACAGAGTTCACTAATTTTTAGAGAACTTTACCCCTCTGAAGAATATACAAACTTTGCTTCTAAAAGAAAGCAAGAGTTTTTCTGTAATTGATCCAAAAAAAAAAAAAAAAAAGAAAGCAAGAGTTTTTACTAATGGACAATGAAAGAGAACTTTTGAAAATGAGTTAACAAACATACTGCTTAAATCTATTTGTGTTTTCAAGATTATCCAGAGTTCTGTTTTAACTGTTTCCTTTTATCCATTAAAATTGGAGCTTCAGGAAATTTTTAAAGTGGTTTCAATTGCATAAACTAATCCTGCAATTTCTTTTAGTTTCTCTTCCAAAATGGAACTATTAGTAAGGTGTAGGTGGTTGTATCTGCTTTCCAGTTAAGCTAGTGGGACTGTGAATACAAAAAATGTGACGTGAGAGTAAAGTTTACAGGTGAACATTACATTATTGGTTTGAAAATTCACCCATTTTGATCACTGAACTTGGAGTTCCATATTTATATTATTCAAGTCGTGAATGAACAAAGTATGTTTACAGAATTATTAATTATAGGTCTGTTTACAGAATTATCAACAGTGCCTTTTTGTAGTCAGTAATACTTGCAGGTCACAGCCTCCAATGTTTTATTAATGTACTTTTTAATGAGCAATAATATAGTGATAGGGCTGTTCAAACTCTATTTGAAAGAGGTGATAGGTTTTGCTGCATCTTTATATTTTAAAAGGAAAAAAAAAATAACATGGTGGGAATTGTGAAATTAGGTAGTTGAGTCCCCTATAGTTTGGTATAGATGGTCTGCTCTCCCATGGTTTTCTTTTTCTTTTACAGTATTATCTTTGTTCAAAATCATGCTTGATTTATCTTGTGTACCTGATGTCATGGTGCTCATGCAGATCTTGAGGAACCTTAAAGAAGCTTTCTGGCCCTTCCAATATGATCATTCTAGAAGCCTATTCTTAAGGGCAGCTCATGCTGCTAACTGCATTGGTGGACCAAACACTGTGAAAGAAAGGTCATTGCCACCTCTAATTTACAATTTTTATATGTACTCGTCTTTGCAAGGGCGTTTAAATTTGCATGGCACCTTTTTCTGTACTCGTAAATTTTCTCTTTTGTCTATTTATACTGGCAGTGGCTTTGATCTTGCATCTGCTAAGGCTGCTCAACATAGACTGGAGCGTGGGGTTTGGACTAGCGTACGCTATGGTGATATGCGGCGAGCACTGTCTGGTAATGGAAGGTCTTGGATCAGTTGATAGGAAGAAAGCTAAAACTTCTAAGTTGCTCATGTTTATTCTGGCTGATTGATATTCAACTATGCTAATTTTGAGAATTTTATTCCTTTTAAATTTCTTCCTGGAGCCTTTGTTGTAGTAGGTGTCTTCTACTTTAGGCATCATCAAGATCAACATACATATATCCACATCTACAAATGTGCAGATCCAGGGAGACAAGCAGTCAGGCAATTCTAATATTGCATTAATATATCTACATCCTCTGCTCATGGTTATTCTGGTCAATTAAAGGGCATTACCCGATGTTGGTCCCAGCTATCTGGGGTCTTGGGAGGGGTAAACTGGATATGGTCCTAACCCATGCTCTCATGCTTGCCAGCCCGAAATTTAACCATTACATGAAGTAATGGCCCCAGTTATTCTGCCCAGCAGCCAGCTGACATACCATTATTCTAGTTTTGATACTATCCAGATATCTTGTGTTTTAGGTATCATCAACAGCAATGTTCATATAACCACATCCATAGATCTGCAGATCCAGGGATACGGACACCCAGACATTCATTCATGTATTTTCATGGAAAAATACATTTTTTTTTTATGAATCATGGAAAAATACTTATTACATAAAACAGTGTTTCTTTTTGTGCATATGGCCTGCATAACTTAATTTTCACTTGCATGGTGATGCCTATTTTGCATATATTTTCGTTTGCTTGGAACAATCCTCTTTAATGCACCATATGTACTGAGCAACTATATTGCATTAGAAAAACCAGTTGCTTTAGCCAATTGACTGGTATAATTTGATCTCTGATACTAAACATAATAAATAATGTATGATTATTTAAATACTCTGTACATGAACTAAATTTGTCTGTCATTAAATTAAAATCTCTTCTGGTGTCTTGGTTTGCCGTTTTTCTTCCTACTTGAACACATGAATATATTCTAAGCAATTTAGGATGCGAGAAGAACATGGGAGTATGATGCATTCAAGGGATAAAGTTCAAGAAATTGGAAATAGAAAGAAATATAATTAACATTTTAACAATTATAGTTTCAAATAGGTGTTATGTGTCTAGGAGATAGAAAATTAAAAGTTGCTATTAGAAACAGAGGTGATGGGTTGGTTAAAGTGTTCAGGTTATAGGAACTAGGATTTAAGTTGAGGGAATTTCTAGAGGACCCGTTTTACAGCCCCAATTATGCTCCATATGGAAAATTTCTAGTCCTTAAATTTCTATAAACAAATTGATTAGAAAAACCGTTCCTATCAACCAAGCAAGCAAGATATATTTTAAGAAAAAAGGAATGTGCCTAAGATGCAGTACCTCTTGTTGAATCTAGGATCATAGCCCTAAAATCTCTGAAACAAGGCTTTAATGGTGTTAGACCAGCATGATATGTGGTGAACACCACTCATTGGAGGTGCTCATGGAAGAACCTATTACAGCATGAGGTTTGACATCTCCAGCTAAGCATGGACTTAAGATTGAACTTGAACCAATACGAAAAGGAATAATTTATCAACTCTTTCAAACAACACTCTAATTTGAAAATTAAGAAATAATTTCTCATAAAGCAACCAAAAGTTATCTAATAGGAAAAAGAAATAATAAGGATACAAATTAAGACTACAAGTTTTCAGATTGTTGACCAAGATGAACTAATTGTTTCATACTGGGCCAAGGGAAGATCAACAAGGAAAAGACCAATAACTGTGTGGATGGAATGGGAGGATTATATTCTTCATTTAGGAATTTATCTAGAAAGGGGGGAACAAATTATCATTTCATTATAAATAAATAAAATTAAATAGCAAAAGATCCACATGCGTGTTTTTTTTCATGTGTTTTTAGCTTTCTATTGATTTTCTACATGCTACGGTAGTTTCTCTAGCTCCAACCCCCATTAATTGGGCATTAATGTTGTACTAGTAATAAAATATCTAGCATTGTCTCAAAATTTGTTCATTATTTTAGCATACCAAGGGATCTCTAATCCAATGATTCGGTAACATTCTCATTTAAGATATTCTTGTTTACCAGCCTGTGAACGTCTAATCCTACTGGAATATGATCCTGATGAATTAAGGGATTACAGCATTCTTCTTTATCACTGTGGGTTTTATGAAGAATCTCTGCAGTATCTTAAATTCTACAAGTCCTCGAGGGTAAAAGTTTCTATTACCCGATTTTAATTATTGAAAAGCAGACAAACTTCTAATATCTAAAGGAATCCTTTGTACTGTTGCAGAGTTCTTCCTTCAATAAGACATCTTCCAGTAAATCCAGTGACCTGGAAGAAGATGCAGTTGAAAAACTGATGGTTCGTCTCAACCTCATTTCCACGGAGGAAGGCTGGACCAGTCCCTATGTTAGAAATTTCTTGAGTAACAACTCTGAGCCATGGTAGTATCTGCTAGGGAATCGAACTTGTAATAGATTCTAAAGTGGAAACGCTCAATGCATCTGATCTGGTCCATCATCCGTGGGGGTGAAACTGGATTATGAAAACCAGAGTCAAAAGAGTAAATACTGCATTAGCTTTTTGTACATTCTCCTATGAGAGTAGGTGATGGTCCCAGTATAACTACGTATAGTGAAATGCAATATGTTGTATATGTAATTGTAAATGACTGTATATACATATTCGTGCACTGTAAGCCTGGCGATTTGCTGGGAGTTGGGATGATTTATTAGTCAGTATTCTTGCTGTTGAAGAATCAGGACAGAAGATGCAGAAACTTGTATATTTCTAAGCCTTATCCCAACTATATGAGGTTGGCAACATGAATCTTGTTTTGCCATTCCATTCTGTCTGTCTAGCGTCATATCCATTCTCAAATTATGAGTTGCTGAAGTGATTACTTACTACAACCCATGTCCTTTTTGGTGTGCCCCTAGTCCTTCTAGCCCCTCCAATTCATAACAAATTGCTTATTTTTATCGGTGCTATAGATAGGTCTTCTATGCGTGAAACCGAACCATGTCCTTTGAGTCATTTCTAATTCTATCCTTTTTGATTTTATTAGAAGTTGATCTGCATTTCTGTTGCACTTTTTTTTATAACATTTCTTGACTGTCTAATGCTCCTGTTCCATATAGCATTATTGGCATACGATTTTATACAATTTTTTTTAGAATGATGTTGCACTGCAGTTTTTTTTTTTTTTTTTTTTTCTGTAGATTTTAATTGAAGAGCACTAGGTATCCAGGTCACAAGAGTGAAAAACATACTAGTGCAATGTAGCGTGTGGGTGTTCATTGATTGCCATTAAGTTGGCTCTTCATTGACATTAGTTGGGTCGGTATCCAGGTAGTCAAGTAGTTGAGTTATAAAACATATGTTTTCCTTCTACATGGATTATACAATTGTTAAAAAGGTATTGGCACCTTGACCTATAGATGGTGACATATTTAATACTAGTGTAAAACACTTAAACCTCCCTTGAGGTTCCTTCTAAATACTAAAACCTTCCCTCATTTTAGTTTGTGGACTTAAACCTCCCATGGCAAAGTAACACACCGTTACATTTCACAGAATCAATAAAAAGACTCCTTTGCCCTTAAACATTCTTTAAATTTTCAAAACATGTAAAAGGCCAATTCAAAAATGTTCATACAAAGTAACTAATAAAAATAATGTTGTCTCGATCACCATTCACCATTGGTCTGTGCTCAAAGCCTTTCTTGTAGATCTTGAATATTGAATCCTGACATTAGCAAAAGGGAGAAGAAGCCAAGGGAGCCATGGTTTAGGCCTTTTCTAAACAAGGTGAAACATATATAGTGTGGAAGTTCATTTTGAGCTTATGGAGAGACAGTGAGACTCGGTTTCTAATTAATGAGGACCGTTTGAGCATTCGGTGCTTGATCCACAGATGAGTTCCTCTTGTTTTCAATTTTCTGTTTGTAGTTGTTGAATGCAATGATATAGAGGAGCCTGCAGGGTTCTATTTCCTGAGGACTATATCGATTTAACTTCGTAAAGGCAACAACGTACTGAGAAAAATAAGAGCAGGAAGATGAATGAAAATAGAGCCTTCCTTTTGACTGAGAGAAAGATGAAAGAGTTAACAAAAACTACAATCTGAGACTAAACCCAAGAATTTTTACTACGAGGATTCCATTGTACAAACTACAAAGCCATCCGATTTACAGCTTTCAGTTTCACTGGGCTAGGTTACGAATCTCAGACTTCCAAGCATGATTCAATGTCCAAAAGCCCATATCTATTCATTCTACAAAGTAAGGGCATAATCCTCAAAAAATGGCAGTATTTCTTGTCAATGAATGCTACTCAACGCATACTTAACTCTGAACTTTACAATTTGTTGTTGATGAGGTCTGCTATTCGCAGTTGTGGCCGAACATCAATTTGATGAGGGAAGAAAGAGGGGTTAGTAGGGAAAATTATCAAGAGGAAAGAAAAGGGACCAACCGAATCATTTGGGAATTTTGACCTAAAGTATAATTGGATTTTCGAAATAATGCCAGACCTCACATGATGCCACATGTAAACGATTCATAACAGATGGTTAAAAGAGGGTAATATTTGTCTAATGATATCATATCATCAATAGGGGAGGTTTAATTCTTTTTACCCTTAATTCAAGCTGATTCAGTTGGACTTTATCTGTGGATATAATTCTGCAAGCCTGAAGCTGGCCCAAATCTTAGTTGGGCTCTTGGGCCTGGTTTCAGTAGTTTACAAGCAAGCCCAAGATGGACAATTTAAATGTATAAGTAAAAGTCAGTCCAGAGAATTGCTAAATGCCTCCCAGATAACCCAACTCTACGTCAACCAATACTTTTGTTCATCAAATTAGTTGCAGATTGAAGCTCTATTAAAGCTCTTCCAGATGGTGTAAAGCCCAACTGTAAGGCTTGTTTTAAGATGAATAGAATAGACAGAAATGTTTTGCAGCAGCAGATGTATTTTGATCAATTTTGCCAAAAACGGATTCCCTTCAAATGAGAAATCTCATCTTCCAAACTACTTTTCTCCACAATTTGTAACTCGGCATTACTTACACACGAATGTTCTAACCCGAGATGGCCATCTAACTTCAGAGGTGAATCAAGTGGAAACCAACTACAAACCCAGCAATTTGGATCTCATATACCAAGCTAAATTGAGCATTTGCATCTCTACATTTTCGGTGGTAGTTATTGGAGAGCAAATTTTGTGCTTTCATGATTTACCTCTCCCTATAGCTTATAGTGAGGCAGTTGAAGCATTGATAAGTCAGTCATGAATGATCTTCAATGCTTCAAACACAATATAACAAGGATGTGTTTGTTGACAGCTGTAAGTGTCTAAACTGAATTGCTAATTACTTTTGTCATTTTGGGGATGTTTGCCAAGGTACATGATTTCTATCTTTTGAAACAAAAGCAACTCCAATGTAATTGCTGTTACAGAGTATCGGCTGATACAGGCCATACTGTTGGCCCATCTGACTCCTAAATTTAAGCCATTTTTCTCTCATGAATTTCTGTCTCCCTCCTTAACTTCTCTCTATTCAAATTCAAATTCCTCTCTCACATTAATCACATCATTAACTTTAAAGGCTGCAAACGGTATCCAATCATTAACATTCGAATTCAATCAAGGGTGACCTGAATGATCAATTTATAATTGGATCAGATATGGATCCATCTCTATCTGGCCTGATGCAATCCAATTCGATTCAATTTTTATTTTTATTTATATATATCTTCATGCATACATGAATTTATATTGTATCTGTTAGTAATGGTGGTCTAAATTTTGTGTTTTTACTAAATCGTCTTAAATTCAAGTAGGGAAAATCTATGATGCAGAAAAGATGTGGTATGAGAGGAGTTTTGACCAATCAAATCCCACCCATGAATTTTGATAAATAACACCAGATTGACTATCATGTTTATGATTCTAATTGACTGATCAGAAGTTGTTTAGATATCAAATCTTTTTCATATCATAATCAAACCCTATTTTGATCATTTTTAATTTAATTCATTTATAATATTCAATAATCCAAATTCAATTCCAACCCAATATAAATCTGATGGAGATGATCCAATTTGAGTTTCAAAATAAATAAATCAAATTTGGATTTTCCTAGATTCAATCAACTTGCTGCCGTACATTAGCTCCTGTATTTGAGCCATCATCCTCTCTCATTAACTTTTATTAATACCATAAATTTTATGTAAACTGCAACCAATAAGATTTGAACCCGCACCAAGCTCACCATTAATACGCCATGTTTCACCTAGTTGTTAAAACTTAATCTTAGTCTTTTTCTCTTCTTAAATTAAAGCATGTCTATCATTTTTTCTAAATAGTTGATTATTACAATATTTATGAATGTTAACAGGAATTATATGGGTTTCCCAAGAATTAAGGTAGAGATATAATTTTATCTCTTCTATCATTTTTCAATTTTTTCCCAGTGTATTTTGGTAGTTCACAACACTTTAAATAAACTATCAAAGTATCTTATGTGATTTTCAACGTTTGCTAAGAAGACTCAAATTATGTATGTATATCTTAATTCTTCTATTATATTTATGCATTATCCAAAATGTATCTTAATATATCACTTAAGTATATGTTTGGCATCGACACTACAAATACAATACTGTTTTATGTGTGGGTTGGAAGTACCATTTTCTGAGAGAGGTGTCTTTTTTTGTTTGGAAACGTTGCTGCTAGATAGGACATTTCCTAGGGCAATAGCAACACATTCTGTTTGGTACCATTGCTCCATATCTGTTTCTAGCATTAGTACTCATTATATGAAGTCCACATCACTACCACATCATGTCCTTGTTGGCAGTAATGAGCTCCAAATTGAGAAAACACCAAATTCAATTTTTCTCAGACCATGCTTTCTCAATTTCCAAGATATGGCTTGGAGTACCGTTTTTTATGGAAAAATAGTTCCAAATATATTACCACTTTTTGGAGTACCAATTTTTCCAACGTAGCACTAATGTGTCACCATTTTCTAGAGCAATGGCACCAGTTCCAAACAAAATCTAAAATTACATTTCCAATACTATTTGTGTTGGGCCATATCAAGAAAAACAATGCATATTGACAAACAACTCCGTTTATTAAATTAAGTAGGTTGTGTGCTCCTTCATGGCTGAATAGATTGTTAGGTTAGTTACTAAATTCAGCGCAGTCAAACATAGAGCAGATTGGATGGTTCGAGTGCCACAATTGGAACTCATGTCTGCCAGCCAAAACAGTTCTTAGAAATGTGAACTTAATGAAACCTACCCAATTTACGTGTTAATATGTGTTATACCCTCTAGCATTTATTGCTTCAAGATTATTTTAATATGAAATGATTTTAAAAATAATCTAAAACTATTTTTATTTGAACAAGTTCAATGGTTGAACAAATAGTTGAACTGTTCAACCGATGACGAAGTCACCAATTTAAAATTAACAACAGTTCTTTATCTACTACAAGTCCAACAACATGTACTGAACCCTTAAAATATTTACTATCTACCCACCATTAGATATATTAAAATATGAAGCAATAAAATATTATTCAGTTTCAGCCACTTCAGCCATTAACAAAGGGCCTCCTGGGTCCTCTACTAAGACTACTAATAATAAGCATGCGCTTAGGACCACAACACAGTCAACCTATGTTCTAGCTAGAATGATTTGGAAAGATAAAAGCAAAAAATACCCACAAGAAAATCAGTCAGGAAAGTGCCAAATTCACCTGGAATTCCCTAGAAATTATATATGGTTTTGGGAATGAACAGTCTCATTCTATTTTAATTTCTCTTGGTATTTCTTCAGTTCTTAATTAACTTTTCATGTCTTCATCATGTAGCTAAGAGTGCAACCATCATTTGAATATCAACATAATTAAGTTGGAAATGAGTTTATTGTAGAAGATGGCCCTGAAAAATGTCAAAAGAAAGCAGAAAAAAAAAAAAAAAAAACAGCAAGATATGAAGTTCCGAAACTGAGGGAGGGAGTGACTTTGGATGATTGCGCATGAAAGTTGGAAGATAAGCTTGTCAAGCACACACCTCACAGAAGTAAGCTTTATGCTAACTATCGTTGGAAATGATTAGATTCCTGAAATGGTGTAGCAAAGCAGAATAAAGCTTGATCATTCAGTAAAGAAAAGGTGATTGATGCTGCAGTGTACTGAAATACTTTGGGTCTCCAATCTCTCTTTGAGGTTGAGCACAAAGTGGGTTCACTAAGAGAACTTAATTCTCTAACAAAAGTGAGGCAGAGAGATACTGGGTCTTCTTATCTCTGGTCCTTGGGAAGGGTGAAAACTGAAAAGGCTCAACCGAGTTGGAATCAATTGTCCCAACTCCAATAATTGGATGGGGTAGGGTTTTTTCTTTTTTTCTTTTTTCTTTTTTTGTGTTTTATGTCCCATCTAATTAACTGGTACACACCTTATTCGACTGCCAAAAGGGAAGCCATTGAGAAGCAAGCAACAGAAGAATATTGTATACAAGAACATCAACTGAACTCCATGAGCCATTACAGACAGAAAGTGAATAAAGATTGCCATTTCTTCTCACTTATCAGAGGGTTTTGAGTGAGTATATAGTTTCATTTCATGATTTTTTTTTTCTTCTGGCTGTAATGTTGATGAAAGAAGGTAAGGAAGATCTCATCTCCCACAATGACACTGTTGTGTTAAACAGTCAAATTCAAACAAAAGCATTAGGGTACTGAATAATCAATATTCTATATAGGTATCCTCATCCTTGGTAGCTAGATGTTAGATATGATGTTGATGATGATGAGTACCCTCATTGATGGGACATAGACCAGAAAAAATAAGAAAGTTCCATCTAGTATTGAACGAGCCAATGAAAACAATGCAGGAAATTAGGTTTTAATGCGTTACCCAGTTGAATCCATTGAGGAGAGTGTTGCTCAAAGGATAAGTTCAACTGAAACTTTAGGTGTCCCAGGAAATTAAAAGAAGACTAAGAATATAAATCAAGCAGAAAGTATAGGTTTAGACAAGCAAATCTTTCAAGAGTTATTGTTTAGAAAACAAACCTATGGCTAAATGCTCCAAAAGTAAGCTTCTAAAAGGCTAAATGCTCAAAAAATGCTTCCTACTCTAATAGTTTTTTTTTTTTTTTCCTTAACCCCTTTTCTATAAAGCAAACTTCAAGTGGGCCTTAAATGGGCCATTTTGTAAAGGAACTAAGCTCTTGGACTAATGAAGGTTTTCATGACGATGGTAAATAGGATCTGCACGACAAGCTACTTGCCCAACAAAAGGGCCCACATAGGCAATAATCCTTGACCAACCATGAGCTGGTTCAAAGACCATTAAATAAATTATATATTCATTAATCGCACTGACAAATTCAACAAAAAATCCTTGAAAACACCCTTACCAGTTTTGATCTGATTCAAGCCTTGGCTATAGCTATTAAAGATCATGAAACTTTGCTTTCAAAAGCAATAATTAAGTGATTGTAGACCAACCCACATCTTCATAAATTGAGTGCATCCATAATCTCATAGTACACGAACTGGAGAGGAGTTCAACACAACAACCCGTAAGAATGCGTCTTATGCATATGTGTAACTAAGTATTAATTTTATATGATATATGGTATTTTTTATAAATATGGTAAATAGTATTTGAATTTAACTTTTATAACATATCCCAACCCAAATATCTGCTTTATATAATATAGATATCTATCAAATATATATATATATATATATATATATATATATATATATATATATAAAAGGACAAGATAGTAATAAAACATTATACTTTATTAAAATTTAAAACATTAAAAACTACTAGTGTCTGTTTGGCATCGATGCCATTGCTCCAGAAAACGGTGACACATCATTGTCACATTGGAAAAATTGGTGCTCTAGGAAACCACAATATGTTTGGAACCGTTTTTCCATAAAAGCAATGCTCCAAGCCACGGCTTGGAAATTGAAAAGGTGTGGTTTGGAGCAACGCCGAATTCGATGTTTTCTCATATTGAAGCTTGTTGCTACCAACGAAGGCATGATGTGATAGTGATGTGGACTTCCTATAATGGGTACCGGTGCGAAAAACAGATATAGAGCACTAGTACCAAATAGAAGGTGTTATTGTTGCTCCAGTAAATGTCTTACTTGCAAGCAACATTTCCAAACAAAAAAAAAATACACCATTTTCTCAAAAGATGGTGTTGTATTTGTAGCATCGATGCCAAACGTATACCTAATGTAAGGGCATGCATGCGTGCAACTAAATGGTAAAAATATAAGTTAATACTATGCAATCAAATTTTACTTTTATGGCCTGCACCAAAACCAAGGCAAGTATCCACCTTATATTTTACGTAGTGAATACTAATCATGAAGCATCAATATGTACAATAAGGAAAAATTTAGTATGGTGCAATTCAACAGAGTGATACACTAAGATTAAAAATGTTTCAAGCTTCGACGTATTGGTAGGTTCTAAAACCAACATGTATCAGCCAATACAAACTTATACGTCACAATATTTTGAACCTTGAAAGAGAATATTAACAAGGAAAATAAAAAATATATTTTTTTTTCCAAAATAACATATTCCTAGAAAATATAAGCAAAGCAATACTATCTTATTTTATCAAGAAAGAAAATAGCAGCAAGGTGCCAATAGGCTGATTAATAAGGTCTCTGACTGGTTATTGTTGAGAGTTGGGTTCAAATCCTGCATGCGTTAGGGTTTGGGGGATGGGCTACTCTCATTATAGTGTAGCCTCGTGGAACAAAGAAGAAGAGAAAGAAAAGAAAATTAACAAAATAAAAATATTATGTACCAAATATAAGAAGCGATCAACATCCATCACCTACACCTTTAATGGATGGATGATATCACATAAATAACAAAGTCTTACCGAGTCATTATTTAGTGATAATAAATTCGATGTAGATGAACTCTAGTTGATTAAACATATAACAACATTGACTTACTGCCCATATAAAACATCTAGATGCATGAGTAAGGGACATGCATTAATTCCATAAAAGCATTTTAAATTGTAATCTGAATCTCATATAATCAAATATATAGTAGTGGCATTTTGTTGAATGGGTAACTTTGATTCAACAGAACTTATTAATTTGGCTATTTGTAGAGGAACCTTATCAATTAATTTTGCTCTCATCTTTCTACAATCACAAATAGTAAATTGACAAGATATGCTACGTGACAAACAGATGGAAAAGCCATTGCCCAATGTTTGTACTACCCTTTGGAGTCTTCCGAGAGGTGGACTAGAAACTGACCTAATCTCCATGAAATAAATGCTCTTAGACTCAAACCTGCATTCTCACATTTAATATTTTACTGACACTTTAAATATATTTTACAAATAATTTTTTTATATATACATGCATTTATACAAATTCTTTTAATTTACACTATAATGGAATAGCATGTATACAAAAATCTCACATCAATTTGAGTCTCTCTTCCAAAATATGATGAGAATTTGTAGTTTCAAATTAATTAAGAAAAATAAGTTTTGAACATGTTCATATGTTCTTGGTATATTAATAGAAGCATTGTTTGCGATCTTAAGCTCTTAGCTAAGCTAAGCTGCATCCTTAATTTGCAAATTATATATATAGGACAAGCACTAAGGAGAACTCTATTCTTAGAGTACAAAGTACAAACAATGTTGAGCATCTTTTTACATATTTTAATCCAGGGAATAAAGTAAATAACACTAAAAAAAAAAAAAAAAGGACATCACACAATGCTGGCAAACTCAGGTTCTTGGATCGAGTGTACCATATATATACAAAAGTGTACTATAAAACATTTGCCCTTTGGCATTTTGGCACAAAGTGGCCACTCTAAAACTCAAACCCTAGTTCCTATGTTGCCTTTTAACATGTATAGCCATCATATATATTGCAAATGTTCCTAACCGACCAAAAAATACTCCTAGTGTATAATTAATGATTCCAAAAAAAAATATATCAAGTAATAATCTTGCTTATTTGCTCAATAGATTATCCTCCCAATGGAAACAATATTGAAACCGTTTAGCTTTCTACCAATCTCATAAAAAAGTAAAAATGTTATATTGAAAAAAAGTATCCAAGTCAGCTGAATTATATTAACAGAATCTCACAAGATGATTAATTATTAATTAACCCATTTATATCTTCCACAAGACATAATCTAAATAATTGGATGGAAGTTAGCTATATATATATCAAAATCCAATAAGTATATGGGACTTGTTAATTCGATTCAATTATCTGACCGCAGATATGTGATAGCCTCAAATTCCATCCATTTATATATCTAGATGCATGATCTTAACTTTATTTGATTCGAAACTTTGTTCTATATATTTATATATGCATGTCTGATATGGATTCAATTTGATCTGAAATTCAGTAAACCTATACAAAACTAGCATTAGACACACATTGCAGCCCTATGGGGAATATTGCCCTAGCTCAGCCAAGTATGGTTAAAAACACATCCGAATCCAATTTAGATAAATCGTAGTAAATCTGGTAAGTTTGTAGCAAAATGGAGAGTACCCCAGTTTGAAAGAATATTGAATGAAATATAAATGGAGAATGTTGATTTTATTCATGAGGGTGTAACACAAATACACAATGGTTGGATTGTCATCAGTGTTTTAAAAACCGGCTCTGAAACTGAAGATGGTTTGAACGGCTTTTTACCAATTATTCTTGGTTTGGGGGTTAATCCAGACCGAAATTGATACCGGGTGATGGTTTGAACGGTTCAACTATGTAGATCAATAATGGTTGAAAAACACTAATTATCATTATATAGTGATTTAAATTAAATCTAGAGTATTACCATTTAAAAACGCATTAGGATCTCCTCCAATCCACCATTGGAATGAATATTTTGTTGGAGCCAAGGTGTAGCAGTGAAGACTGAAGAAGGTAAGAAAACAGTACACGCTACAGTTTTCAATTCAACACTAATTGAGCAATTGCTTTTAGTCTCAGGTATCATATTCTATCCTTATGGCTGAACCCAGCTTAGAACCTATTAGCTAGCTGTGTTGAAAGAATAGGACCATTACTCAAGGGAATATTTCTTAGGACAACAACCATAAAAGGTAGTTGTCTTTAGCTTTTTTCTCATTTACAGCTGCAGACTGCTATCAAAGTTCGAAGAAACCCCATGGCCCAATCCCATCTTTTGATCTCATCATCTTATGTAGAAATTCTTTTGAAAGAGCAAATGAAACTCTCATATATATTTCACATGCTATTGCTTTTCCTTCTAAAGAATAATGAATTCTCTCATGACTCAAATGAGTGAGACAAGCTTTTCCAAGGCCCCTGGAGTTGTATCAAGTTACACAGCCAGAGCAAACAAAGGTTTAAGCCTTTTTAGGCTCCCTCCCTGAAAAAAAAAAGGAATTAAATCACTAACTATTTTGTCTTGAACAAAGATTTTCTTTTTTTGTTATATCATTTAAAAATTAATATATGCAGGAGGATTCTACAAGAATATATAGAAGATATGTAGGTAATTAAATACAAGAGAGCATTTGGTAGAAGCCATATGAGTTGGGACTCCTCATAAAATGAATACTTGTAAATTCAAACTTATCAATAGTGTCTAAATTTTGCTTTAAGATGTTCCTCTTCTACGGTTGTGCTCTTGTTGCTTGACATTGATCATATTACATGCATGCAAAACTAAGCGATTGTGTACATGCATGAAAATGCTGCACATCTAATTTAACAGATGAAGAGGTGAGGGGTAAGCCCCCACCCAAGGTGGAGCCAAACTTTCTTGCCTTACATCTCTCTCTCTCTCCAATTTCAATAACGCCGTCATTTTTGCCTTAAAATGGTCTTTTTATCGTAGTTTGAAGGTGAAAATGACCCTTTCAATTCTTTAGGCTGTGTTTGGTTGCAGTGCAATTTTATTTACAATAGTACAAAGGCATGGGAGTGTAAATGAAAGAATGTAAATTCTTGTTTAAGTTTGTTTTGGGTTTTAATTGATTTTGTTTCATGTCTTGATTTATTTCATTTGTACGTACTGCAATCAAACAAAATAAGGTAAAATTTAAAATATAAATAAATCATAATTTGCACTGCCATGGTTTTGCATCAATGCAAATAAATTTACATTGCAACCAAACACAACCTTAGATTCTAAAGTGATTTCTTGGCAAAATTTAAGTGTAATTGATGAAATTCATAAAATTCTTGTGGAAAGCCAAGTTCATAGAGAGAACACATAAAACCTTAGTTCTGTATATCTATATATACTCAGTGTACTATTTCCTGTGGGAAACCTCAACCTGATAAGGTTATTGGTTGATGGTCACTAGCTAGATATATTGTTGATAGGTTCTCATTAACTCAGACAAAAATTGTGCAACCCACGAGGCAATACATATGAGGTTCAGCAAGATGGATGAGCTCTTTAATAAACAACCCAATTGTATGTCAAGACGAGCTTGAAGCTTTTTCTATGGGGAGAATGATGAATCTGTTGTAATGAAGAGAAATAAAAAGATAACAGGATCCCCCACAAGTGGGAAAGAAATTGGAGCCTTAGTTTCATGGAAATGACATGACTATCTCTCGTGTCTTTTTTAATTCCACTATAAAAACTCTTTTCTGTTAAATTCTGCTCTATTGAAGAGGGATGATCCAAACTGGGAATTCAGAGAGAGATTTATGGAATTGGCCATTCCAATCCAGCTACCAAAACCCAACCCAAACTTTAAAAGCTGTGGTCCATGTATAATATCTCCTCAACTACTGCTTTCACTGTAAATGATAACTTAAAATATTACACTCTCACATGAATCGTTGCAACTGGTGATGAGAGCAAAGGGAGGAGAGGTCATGAAGATATGATCAAGTTGAAAGAGGATATCCTTTAAAATTCAATGGGATGTATTTCCAGATTATCATGTATATGCTTGGTGTACATAATAATCATCAATGGTAGGAGACCACAGCCACTTAAGGGTGATGGTCCCTCTTCTCTTATTAGTCTTTATCAGCAAGCAATAAACTCTTAATTGGGCCCAAAAAAAAATGTCATGTAGCCCATTAAGGAATTCATGAGAGAGTCTGTTGGACGAGTGTACCCCACTAATTGTAAGCTCTATAAAAACCATGAAGAGCTTCCTAGGTCCTAAGCTTCTGTCGAATCCGAAGCATAACCTTGTTAGAGAGATATAGTAGAATGTAAACTTAAGTTATTCTCCAAGGCCCGGTTTGGTGCGTTTTTCCGTGTGGATTATCGGTTGTTTAAAAGCTCAGCAGTCCATGTTTTTTTCTTTTCCTGTTTGATCAGAGGAAGATCCAATCACCAAAAAGACTGCCCCAAAAATATGTGAAAAAGCTCCATTCAAACTTGTTTGGAGAAACCAGAAATAAAGTTTTTCACCTTTTTTTGTCCTATCTTCATATGAAAAGATGTGCTTCCAACCAAACGGTCTGTGAGTTGTCAAGATTTTTATATAAAAGCCCACTACATATTTTGACTGTCAACCTTGCCAAATGGCACCCAAATTTGTGAAGTTAGAAAACAAACTCCATAATATATTCTACCTACACCATGGAATAAGAATATATAGTATGAGTTTAGAATTTAGAAGATGTTACATAGCTCAAGGAATAAAACTTCAAATACCAAATGCAGTGGAAGATTAATGGAGGGGACAATGAATCTGAGTTCATCTCCAATAAAGGATGATAAAATCAATTAAAACAAAGAAACCTCTCATTTTGTTTTTCTTCTTTTTATTCTTTGATAAGCAAATAAATCATTTTATTTTGTTGTTTAGGGTAGGCTTGATGCTACCCATATTAACTGCACAGTGCTCTAGAATTTCTCATTTGATATCATCTCTTCTTAGAAAAATGTTTACTTTGGTGCTTTGACCAAACGTGCAGAAGTATGACTATGTATAGCCATGCATGCAGTCTTCTCTGGCTTTGGGTCAGTTTGAATCAACCCTAGCCGATGCATCAAATTCGGACAGTTCTAGTTGGGAGATCAAGGGCCCGTTTAGCATGTCTTTCAGTGTGGTCTTTTGGCTATTCATAAGCTGGGAATATCGATTTTTTATCGATTTCTATTTAGTTCATAGAAGGTCTAGCTACCAAAAGCTGGGGCGCCGAAAAGACATGAAAAGCTCATTTTGAGCTGTTTT
Organism: Nelumbo lutea; assembly: GCF_056320005.1. NCBI lineage: Eukaryota > Viridiplantae > Streptophyta > Magnoliopsida > Proteales > Nelumbonaceae > Nelumbo > Nelumbo lutea. Next base: position 13,687,023 of record NC_142690.1, read on the forward strand.
CAAAAAGCTCCATATGAAGTTTTTCATGTCTTTCGAGTTTTATTCTTACGCAGTAAGACACAAAAAGACGTGCATCTGCCAAACGTGCTTCGATTTGCTCAGATCTTTATGCAAAAGCTCAATGTATCTTTTGACTGTCAAAACTACGAGATCTTCCCAAAAAGATGATAGAGATCTTTTGGAACATATGATACATTACCAATATTGTATACTCAGCTTATTAATATTTTTCGGTGGAAGACCATAATAGCCATTGTTATTTATTTATTTATTTATTTATTTATTTATTTATTTATTATCATTTAAAGGATTATACAATGGGGGTAGCCCATCCCTCAACCCGGGTGCAAGTGAGATTCGATCACAATTCTCTGCTATGACCAACAGGAAACCTTACCAACCAGTTAGTTGGCACCTTGACAGCCATTATTATTTTTTATTGGTTCTTATTAACTAACACCAATCTCTTCTCTGAACCTTGGATTAATTACACCATTGGCCATATGGCCATGCAAGATTCAAAATATTTATACATCCCAATGCGGTGGAAAGGGTGTAGGTGCTTTGAACCCTATAAAACTTTTTTTTAATTTTTTTTTTTTAATTAAGTTCAGGATAGGTCTTAAGGTCAAAATCCCAAACTTCTACTATTTGGTGTATCAAAAACTTGTTGATACGATATGTATTGACCAATACGTGACAAAATTTTGAACTTTGATGCCACACATTTGAAGCTCTAAAAGATGGAGGTACTCTTTATTAAGTTACTCAATGATGAAGACGACCATGAAAGTTTATATCCGAGAGAATGACTAATTTGTAATAGAAAGATGAAAAGATAAGAGGCTTCCCCTATATGGTATTTGGATCATGGGAGAGGAATTGGACTTGAGTACCACCGGCCGGTGCCTCCAATATGAAATGGCACAAGTAGTTAGTTCCCTATGTCATTTCAAATTTCACCAAAATCCTATTTTGTTGAATTCGACTATACTAAAAACCGATTGAAACAAGGGAATCGGGAGACTCATGGAATTGGCAATTCCAATCCAGATGCTAATTCAGAATCCAAACTTTAAAAGTTACTTTGGTCCACGGAGCATATATATCCCATATGTCCACACAACTGCTTTGGCAGTAAATGAATATATTACTCAGAAGAAATACATGGCTTTTGATTTATATTTTTATAAGAAATTTTCTTAGAATACCTGAAAACTAAAACAAAAACAAAATAACAGAGATAAGATCAATTCCTAGTTGGAGGCCAAAGGCAAACACCTCAACCAGAACCAGGAAGGTGGCCTTTCCAGATTTACATCTCAGATTCCTTGTATGTGCTTGTTCTTGTATGTACTTGTAGCAGTGATCTCATGGGCTTTGTTTTCTACTCTTTTATATAATTAAGATTGCTCACATGAATCCAAGAAAGACTAATGGAGGAGATGACCCGATAATATGATCAAATTGAAAGAGAATATCTTTTTAAAAATATGATGGGACATGATCATCAATGAGAGGAGATGGGTGAGGTGATGGTCCTTTTCTCTTATTAGTCTCTATCAGCTGGCAACTATGACCCAATGATCAAATGCATTAGAAGGTCTGCTGGGGAGGATGGGCCCCTTATTCAGATTTGAAATGGTTAAAAGTGGAGCTCCCTAGATAGTTCCTAAGGCTACATATGTGGTGCAAATTTCATTTGCACTGTTTAAATGTAAGAAAATGAAACCCAACTAACAAAACCATGAATAAGAAAACAATTGGCAAGTGAAGGAAAAATAAAAAAGAAATCGAAAAGTCTATAGATCAATTCAATCACCCAGAGATTTACATGGTTTGGCTTTTAGAGTTGCAGTATTCATGGCCTTTTTCATCAAACCCTTGCTTTCAATACACCCAAAGCTCCCTCTCTCTATAATCTATATCTCAAACATCTACTGACGAGTCATAACTGCGTCCTCGGATTGCAACCAGATGTCTTACGAGTTCCAATGAAATTGTAATTCCCATCTGTCTGCAATTATAGGAAAACATCTTCTTCCAGTACATATCATTATAAAATTTTGCCTTGGGGTTTTCTTCAACTTTAATGAGTTGGGTCATGGAGTGGATTTGCATATAGAATTCAATGCATCAAACAGAGTTTACTTTTACCTTGTTTTGTTTGTTTGTGACAAAATAAGTAAAATTATGACATCCTCACTTCATGTAACAGGCAACAAAAGCAGTAATAATGTTATTTATTTACGAGTAGGGTAGAAAACAAAATGATGTGGTACCCACTTTAAATGAAAGAGAATTAAGATCGGAGGGTATAAATTTTTTTGTTAGTTTTTCATATGCAATATTTATTCCTAATAAAGTGAATAAGACAAAAAAAAATGCAAATTTTACATTAAACAATGGTGTAAGTGCAAAATTGAACCAGGTGCTTTGTTATAGAAAGAATAAAAGGTAAGGTTTACAATGTCCAAATGTGTGAATCCAAAAAGGAAGGTGTTTAAGTATTGTTCAAACATTATTACAAAGCTCAAATTCATCAAATGTAAATGTAGTGAAAGGTTAATGCATTGAGAGGCCATCCTCATCCCTATTAAATGCTGGTGGTAAAAGCAATGCAAAGCAAAAGGAAATTTGAGATGTTGCCCAATTTCTTCTTTCCAATTACCCAAATATGTTTAGATAAAAACCCATTTATAAGTTATTGAATTGTACATCCATTCCAATCTAATCCAATAGTTTATATCACCAATTCACCATTAATATAAATCACATACCTCAATTTGTGCCAGGCTCAAGGTTCAAAGTATCTCAACCCATTTAGTTTTTTAACCCACCTGGACTCCATTTAAAGGAATTTGGGAGAGTCTCTAGGTTGTTTAATCATCTTCAAAATATATGTTTCAGAATCATAAGTCAGGTCCCCATGGAATTACTTTTTCAAGTCGTTATAATATTCATTTTGTCAATACCATGTAATATTCCAATATTGATTAATTTAAATTATTAGTTATATTCAATATCGCAATCCAATCAAAGTTTGATCTTCATTGGATGACAAACTTCCATTTGAATACAAACACTAAAGAATCAAATTTGGGTATGATATATCCCTTTCAAACCAGTCTACTTATAGCCTTATCTTCATATGCTGAACCTATTAATCGAACATTTTTCCCCCCTTTCTTGGTTGGAACCAATTGGACTATACTTGATCTGGCCCAAGTTGCACCTCTGACCAAGATCCAACACCAGGACCATAGAATTTCAGTCCAAATTATTGACTTAGTTCCTATCTTTTAGATCACGGCTGAGAGAGAGCTGAGTTTTCTCCATTCGGGTGAAATTCAGAATTTGAAATTTTTAGATCACTGCTGAGCTTCAGAATTTGTAATCTTCAAAACATTTTTTAAGCTCTGTGCTTTGGACTAAAAAGTGCGTTGGTCCAAATTCAGATGATAAGTAGTCTTTTTAAAAGCAATTCTTACCAAATTCTCTATAAATGCATACAAGGATTTCCAAACCAAACCTATCGGTCCGGGTATTCACAAAATTCCTGAAATTTTCCAGGATGGGTCTGCCGTCTGTTGTGTGCATGACACCTTCTCAACTCGGGTTAAATCCTTATTCGAGTTTTCTGAGACCCGACCCAGTGCCTTACTCAAAAGAGAATGGTGTATCATCACGTCTCCAACAGTAAAACCCTGTCAAACCGAAAAAGTAATGGGAGTAAATTCCTGATCCGGAAAAAAAAAAACATCCGTGACAAGACCCATTTCCAACCTCTCCACCCATTTCATGACACATGTACACTCATGCAGCCTACCAACCTAGGCGACAGTCCTACGAGAAGTTAGGCCTCAGGTGCACCACCTCCACCTCCGAACTACCCAACAACGTAAACCATAAATAAAGCACTTATAGAGAGAGAAAACAGGAGATAGAAAATTGGAGAGAGAGGAAAGAGAAAGAGAGGGAGAGCAGGTGAGAGATTGAGGGATGAAGAAGTTCATGCGCTGCTTCTGGTGGCGTTGGAAATCGGAACCAACAAATGTACGAGATATCCCGGGTTTTCTTGAGCCAGTGGTCATCTTCACATGGCTCGAGGCGCCTCGAGCTGCTCGCTCTTCACTTATTTATAGATTCATCACTCTCCTCTCTCCATAGAGATTTTAGAGAGAGAAAGAGGTAGATATTAAACTATTATTTAAGCAAAAGTGCTAATTAATTTGTGATGTTGATTGGTCTGCTGGGAAAGAGTGAGTGAAGGGCTGAAACTTGAATTAATACTACTGTTGCTTCTGCTAAACAAGCTTATTATTTGTTAATAAATTAAGAAAAGTCAGAGACAGAGAATCCCTCCCTCTGAGAGCGCCGCTTTCTTTTTTCTTCTTATCTCTCCATCTCTCTTCCTCTGTCTACTCAAATCCAACTTCTCTCTCCAACAAACGGTGCTGGTTGAGTGGTTGGGACTTTGGGCTGGGTGGGAATTCTCTGTCATTTCGGTTTCTCTATCTCTCTCTCCTCTTTAGTTCTTCTGTTTCTCTCTCTATGCGTTTACTTAACTACGCAAATGCTGCCTCGGTAAAGCATGCTTTTGACAAGACCCTCTCTCGTCACATCTCATCCAGACTCTTGCTTTCTTTTGGGTTTCTCTTTCCTGGGCATCGGCCATGTGAGGATTATTTCACTGGGTTTTTATAAAAATATTTTCTTTTTGTGTCTAGCATCTCGGTGGAGGCCTTTGTTGTTGTTGATTAGAAGCTTTGGATTGATTAGAATATACAGACAGTGTCTATCATTGATGGATCCGATCATCTCAGCTCCTGATCCAAACAGTCTCTTTCTTTGGGATCTAAATTCCATTCTGGATTCATTGCTCTCCGCATTTGCACCCACCCACCCACCACCAGGCACCATCCCCCTCGATTTGATCGTTGAAATCCGAAGGTTGCAGTCGGAGACAAGGTGCCGTTTGCTATAGCTTTTGGAGGCAATTTATTTTTTCTCGTTGAAGGGGAATAACCAATAAGAAATGAATAAAGTAAGAAACGTGTGTGATGAACATTTTGTTAGATTAATTTCAATGTCAAGAAATAAGAAAATAAAGAATTTTTGTTGCTTTCTCTCAGGATTTAAAACTTTAAATGCTTTTCTTCTTCACCTTTTTCAATTCAGAGATGTCCTCCAAGAACAAAAATAGCCCACCATTAACAGTAGAAGTGTAGAAGTAGAGAAGTTATATTACTTTTCTTCAAAACAAAAGCTTCAGGTCTTTGAGAGATTCTTTGATTAAAGGAAAGAAAACCCCACTAATCTGTTCTTGCCCAAACGGGAACCTTTGTTCCGGTTCATGCACTTTCTAGAGTGGTAAACTGGTTGTATCAAATAAACCCCATTACAGTTGAACATGACCACACGAGTGGGGTCTGGTTCAACCCTAGCCACTGCCAAGACCCACGAGCAGTGAGCAATCAATCTCTCTCAGGCAGATAAAAACCCCAAAACTGTTTTGTTGATTTATTTCAGAGCTTCAGAGGGTTTATAACTTTTTATCATTCAATGAATTTGATTTGACAAGCATTGTGGGACCTCTATGCATGGTGGGTGAGTGAGCAGAGTTACTATCGTCATTTGCTCCCTGCCGGCCAGAACAGTTTTTCTTGACAAGTAATTTTGAAAAGATGCAACTACAAAGCTGACTTTCATCTCAATTCTCACCCCCCTTGTCTTACAGATTTGGGGTGAAACTCATTCAAATTGATCCATAATTAGACTGAAGAAGCTTAAGAAGCTTAATACATCTTCTATGTGAATCAGATGGGGCAAAATTATGAATTTGGTAGAGATTTGATATTTTAGATTGGCCCGCTAAAATGGTCGGTTCTGAGTCTCTATTCCAGGTGTGGATCTACAGTTGAATGTTGGAACTTTAAATCATGTCGTTTTATAAGTCTGGGCTTCTCATCTTTGATTGATCCTTAGCCCCACTTCATCTGTGTAAGGTGATAAGGTCCCCCCAAGTCCTCCATACCTCCACAGTGTAACTTGTATGTGGCGGAGATTTAGTTTTGTTTGTTGATGATGATAGTGTGTAGGTTCCACAGTTGCTACTATCATAGTACGTACTTTCATGCACGTGTCCATAACCGTTGGATGCTTATCATCAGAAGATCTTTGTACCTCGGATGGTGGCATAAGATTGACATTATTGGAAAGAAGATCCACCAGAATTCGCTGTCTGATTAGCTGGAAAAGAAGACTCCCAAACGTCTAAGGTTTTAGTAGTCACATGCATTGTGGGGAGAATTTTGCTGTTATAAAATGCCCTATTCTGAATAAGCATTAGACTGCACAGTTGGGGTGGTCGTCTACGACTCGCTGCAATTATCAATTAGTTATGCTCAGTTTAAAGATTATAAATGCAAATACGTATATAGTATAAATATATACAAAATATAAGATTTTGCATTCTATATATTTACATTTGTACTCCTTTCAAACTCAGTCTTAGCGATTTTGTCGCGATAAAATGTTCAAGGGATTCTCAATTATCCTTTTGAATTCGAAAATGGTACATCCGGATTAGCTGAATGTGATGGTCGCATAATGCATGGTTTTTAAAAATGAACCGGTTAGGGGTCAGTTACCAGTTCAAACGGTCCAACTGTTCGACCCGAACAGCTGCCCCGCTCTGGTGAAAAATAAAAAATTTTAAAAATTGAAAAACAGTCAAAACCGTTCGAATGGTTCAAACGATTAATCAGCCAGTTGAGTGATTTACTGACCAAAATCTATGATTTTGGGGGAAAAAAAGGTTTTGGAGGAAAACGGAACCAATCAGATGACCAGTTCCTGGTTTTTCCAGCCAATCATCCGGTCCGGTCCAATTTTGAAAACAGTGGTGTAATCGATAATGCCCCACCCCACTTCAGTTACAGAGTGAGAAGGTGTTGGGCTAGATACTTTGTTTTGAATTTTGTCCTAAGCAATTTAGAAATCCTTCTCTTTTTACCGTTTTTGTCAATTTTGCAATAGTTACAGCTATTTTAATAAATTAAAATGGCCTTAATTAAAGCCAGAATTAGACCAGAATCCCCATGGAAGAATAGGTTTTCTATGTAGTGAATGCCAATGGGACCCAATGGGGCCCATGTGGGTTTGCCACTTCAAACCCACTAAACTAGGTTAAGTGGCTGTGGATGACAATCATCCGTAAGATCATTGGCTGTGGTTGAGATCTCTAAATTGTAGGTTTGGTTCCAACAGGATAGGAACCAACTCGTGGCCTTTGGCCTGATTCAATCATATGATGTAACTCGTTTTGGTCTACCTACAATTTTCTTTTGCCATTTAGAAAAATCTATCCAAGTTCAATTCAGTGAAGGAAATCATGTAGGTTAATTTCTTCCAATACTCTCACTATTTCAGCACTATGGAATGTTTATCTAAAGGAAAATACGTTTAAAATTAGCGAAGGATCAATTTGGGCAGAGTGTATTTATATTTGTATTGTATAAAAGTTCAATCTTTCAAAGAGTTCTGTTCTAGACAAATAAAGTCATCAGGATAAACATTTACTTAAAGCACTTCCTTCCAGTCCCCACACACAAGTGATGGTGGAAATTAAAAAGAAGATCACACGATGTTTGAATTACTTTTATAGGTTTCAAGATTTGCACCAGATATGGCCTAAGAAGGGTATTACATAATGACGAACAATTAGGGGTGGATTCAAGTCAAATAGTACGAGGTTCGAGCTTAACTTGTCACTGTTGTACAAGGCTCGAGTTCAGCTCAAGTAAAAAACTCATAAGCTTGAGCTCGTAAAAAAATGTTTTATAAAAATAAAAATTATATATACAAAATATTTTTATTTGATGTTTAAAAAATTTATGAATTATAATTTTTTATTATATATATTATTTTTTATAATTTTATTATATATATAATTTGAACTCAACTTGCGAGCCCCACGAGTCGAGTTCTATTAGGCTCAAGCTCCCCTTGTTTATTAATCGAGCATGTAAATTGGACTTGATCAACTCGTGAATAACTCGGTTCGTGGTCACCCCTACCAACAATGGTCTTTCCTCCTAAATCTTAATATATCACATTTGAGAGCATTCAAAAACTGATAGATGTCATATAATATGCATTGATACATTACGATATTTTGAACCTTAAATTTAATATAACTGATAAGTGCATATTTGGCCATCCACTGACATCATGACACATGGCATATCAGAATAGTTGGACTACATCCCAACATCACCTAGGCGACAACTTGCATTGGCCAAAATGAGATCCCAAGTGGCGGCCTACCTCTGTCGTCGACCTGGCGACTTACCTCTCTAGAAGTTTGTCAGTTGTCTCCAAACCTTTTGGGATCACGCCACGTAAACATAAGCCTTATCCTCATCCCACCCAAATCAGAAGGAAACAGTAAGCCTTATTAACTAGCATGTTATCCTCCTTCCAAAGCAGAACGGACCCCTACGTTGTGGGCCAAGGATTCTAGGAGCATTTTGTAAGACCCACGACAGCCCAACTATATAAGGGTACCAACCCCTGAGACCTAGGTAGATGCGCAATTTTTAGTTCTCGTAGCTCTCCAGCTCTCTCACGTTTATCTATCTTAAAACCTCCGATTCACTAACTTAAGCATCAGAGTGCCCACCCCGGGTAAAGAAACCATGGAACTCTGGCACTATTTCCTTGCAGGTGGCATCAAAGCCAATTCTCCAGCACGTCAGCATTCAGCTAGGCATCAGGGCCACCACTCCGGCTCGTCACCATTCAACTAAGCATCAGAGCCACTTCTCCAGCTCGTCACCATTCAGATAGGAATCAGAGCCAATTCTCCATCTCATCACCATTCAGCTAGGCATCAGAGCCACCTCTCCAGTTCGTCACCACTCAATTAGGCATCAAAGTCACATCTCTAGTTCACCACCATTCAGCTAGGCATCAGAGCCACCTCTCCAGCTCGTCACCACTCATTTAGGCATTAGAGCCACCTCTCCAGCTCTTCACTATTCAGCTAGGCATCAGAGCCACTTCTCTAGTTTATCACCATTCGGCTAGGCATCAAAGCCACCTCTCCAACTCGTCACCACTCAGTTAGGCATCAGAGCCACCTCTCTAGCTCGTCACCATTCAGCTAAGCATCAGAGCCACTTCTCTAGCTCGTCACCATTCAGGTAGGCATCCAAAGTACCTTCCAAGTAGGAACCATTCAACTAGGCGTCCAAGCCACCTTCCAGGTAAAGATACATCTGTCACTAGCAAACCAGAAATTACCAAAACGCCCATCATCGATAACATTCAAACCCAACCTTTCATATTATTATTAGAGGAGCCCATGTAACTAAAAGCCCTAATCTCAACAAATCAGATGATCAAGAGTTATACTGAAATGACACTTTATTTGCACTAGTGTTTCTCCAAATCACATAATTTCTAGGTTGGACTTTTTCATTATTAGACAACATGAAAGGTAGAATGTCATATTTTCTTTATTTGGAAGATATACAGCAATGGAGCTTAATTTATCCAAGCCAAGTCGGAAATTTAGTATTCATGAATAATTGCACCTGATGAAACATTTGAAGAACTATTTTATTTCTAGGCAAACTTGGGAGAGGGTGTGAAACAAGATTCATTTCCAAGTAATCGGTGATTAAATCCACTGATTTTACCAACTGAGCTAAATGGCACTTACTACATTTGAAGACATTTTGGGCAACAAACTATGCTACCAACCTGCCAGTTGTTATGTTTTTCAGCCAAACTGAACCTCATTCTTTAAACAATTTGTCAAGGGCCCAAAATGGGAATAATGAAAGCAGAGAAAGTAAAAAAAAAAAAGCACTTTTACCATTCTTGCAACCAAAGAAATCTAATCTTTCTTCTTTATAGTATAAAGAGGGAAACATTCTGTCCCAATGGTAAACGAGGTGGGGAAGACAACATGGAATTGAGATTCTGGAGATGAAGACATGTCAGTTCCCTTGAGTGTATAGCAAGGATGGAGCCCACTCCATAGAACATGTCAGAAGAGATCTCTCACCTCTTCGCAAGTTTGAAAGACATGTCTTCACAAAGTATCAGACCTAGCTAGAGGGTAATATACCATGTAGTGACAATCAAAAGATCCCAATGTTCGGTTTTAACCAGTTAAAAAACATCAACGGTAGTCCGGTTGTTGGTGTGGTGGATGAATTGTTCCGGTGGTGGTGCGGTTTCAAATCCTGCTATTATAAAAATAATAAAATAATAAAATAAATAAAAAACCTTAAATCTAAATTCCGATTTTGAGCCCCAAACTACCATCGATTCCTTGCCTTGGCCATCTGAGGAAGTTCTACACAATTCATTGATACAACTTTGGCTGTTCACATTCAACAGCCGTTTTATTCACACTGTTACCGTTGCATGGAGTTCATATAGACTAACATGTCACACAAGGAAAGACCGATCTAAGCCGTGGCTATATGGTGACATTTTATTCTATTACTGTTTCTACCTGAAAATCAATAATTCAGTCTACACAAATTTGGTGAGAATTGCATTTTTATGGTATGCCCCCTTCAACCACAAACAGTCTCAAAGAAGAATTGTAAACCAATTTTTATTGATCAACGTCAACCCAAACGCTTCAGGTACAAATAGCATATGTACCAAACACAACCTAAATGGATCTTCTGGGCTGGTAATTAACTTGTTGAATCTTGTCTACATCAGCCCTTTATGCGACCTTGAGTTGATCTCCCCCAACCCTAAGTAATAATAGCTGTTGAAACTTCTTCCAAGTGTTGGACTATTTTGGCATTGACGAACTTGGCAACTTGCTCAAACAGTAGGATGTATATTCTCTGGTCTTGTATGCCCTATTAATTGTTAGAATCTTATGAGAGGAACATGTGAGGCCATTTGGAGCTCTATACCAACTTAATTAAATTACCGTGTGGAAATTTTCTAGCAACTTGTTTTTGCTTAGTTCCATTGAAAATTAGGGCATCTTTATTTGCCCCACGGACCCCACCTAACAAATCTTTATTATGAAGTTACAATTTATTCTGCCCATACGGGAAAATACAAATTTATGAGGGTTTTAGTCAAAATTTCTTTAAAAAATAAGAAACAAAAAGTTTAGAGAGAGTTTTTGAGGACTTTTAAGGCATTTTAAAATTTTTATAAGCTTTGTACTCTGTAGAGTGTAAATACAAAATTATAGAGTGCAAAATCTTGTATTTTCTATTATTTTGTATGTATTTATATTGTACATATTCACAATTGTGCTCATTTGAAACTGAACCTTAATATTATTCTAAAGAAAAAAAAAATTATAGTTACCCTAAAAGTAAGGAAGTTAAGGGGTTGAGTTGAGTTTGGGACGGATTTGGCTCAAGATGAGCCCACCTAATATAATGAACAAAAGCTCCAATGCCTGGGTCTGCCTCAACCTAGACCCATTTGGTTCACAGGAATAGGGGTCTAGAATCAGAATCGGAATGGTCTATTCCAATTCCAACTGTTTGGTTGGGCAGAATTAAAATTCCATTCCCATTCTTGCTGAAATGGTATTCTTCCATTTGAGGGAATAATCATTCTCCACTCCTTTGGGAATGAAATCTCATTGCTGCTGATTTTAATTCTCATTCCCACTCCCATTCCTATTCGAACCAAACAAACTATGGGAATAGACCATTCCATTTCCGATTCCAATTCTGGCTGCAAACAAAACGGACCCTAAGACTGACCGAATCCTAACATGATAAAATTGGTCCAAGGTTCAAAGTATCAAAACATATTAAACCGTTTCGGCCAATGCATATCATATTAGTGACCTCCCGATACACCCCTACGATGATTGAGGGGGTAGACGGACCTTAAACTGACCCCTTGAACCAATTTAAAAAATAAATAAATAAATAAAAGTACAGATTGACATATGCTAATATGCCCCAACCGGCATATCGACTTGATTGATTGGGTCAATGTAGGTCTACCACTTAACCCGACCACCATTACATCCCTATTATTCTTTTGACATTTTGGCATGTCATAAACGTTTCAATAACCCAGCCTGGATTGATGGCCGGGTCCCAGATAACTCAAAGAAAAGAAATACCAACCTGGCAAACCCCAACTCATCTGTCATCTAAGAAGCATTCTTCTTTCATGGGGTGGCGAGACAAAAATCAGTCCAAACAAAATTAGAAACCAAACAACCTCTTACTAGAACAGGAATAGGGACAGTTTGAATATTGAAATTTGAATGACTCCTTGTGCCCTCTTAGCTAAACCTGCCTAACTTGTAATTAAATTAGCTGGGGCTTCCCTTCTTCCTGTCACTGTATTGGAACAGTAGTGAATTCAACGGATTAATATTCCCCCTCTAGACAAATTATTGGAGCAATAAAAGATGTTGACCACAAATCCTATGGATTGGGGCCATAGGGCTTATTAAGCTTTAGCAAAAATCTAGGGAGAAAAAGTAGCATCCACAAGTAAGTAAGCTTTTTCTATTATTTTCTTTTACTGGAATGACCTCATGGAATTGTTCCTATTTGAGTTCTTTTCCTTTTAACATGTTCTCGGCAATGCAGCAACCAAAGGGTCCCACATGTTCTACCAACTCACATACTCCCATATGCCAAGTTTCAAAGGAGGGCTACATATATTGAAATTTGGAACTTATTCTACTTTCATTCATTAAACAATAGAATCATGCTGGGAAATTTTATAAGGTAAATTACCAACAGCCACCCTGTATTTAGTGATATTTATTTCGTGGCAATGACTCCCTGAGATTTTTTTATTTCAATGCTTTGCCCTCTGCCGTTAGCATTCTTTTAAACATTTCTAAAACCCTATATCATTGATATCTTATTTTATGGGGAAAATCTATGATATGGGAAAGACATGGTATAGAAAGAGTTTTGATCAATTGGTCAAAAGTCTCTTATGAATTTGGATAAATAGCACCTGATTGGTTATTATTTTTATAATTCTAATTGACTGATCAAAAGTCTCTTATCATTGTAGAACACTATTTTATGAGATCATTTTGCCTTTTTACTTTAATTTATCTAAAATCTCAACTCTCGCATTTTTTCTTTTTGCAAATTTTTTCAATAAAATTCATCTTGAGAATGCGTAGAGAATGATCAATTCACCAATACTTTGAAAACAATCTATGCTTTAGACTGTCTCTGTTTGTTTTTTTTTTTTTTATCCATCATATATATTAGGTTAAGGTTCAAATGTATCAACGTGTATCAACCCAATATGGATTTTTAGGGTCATTAGCAATCTAAACCATAAGAATTAACTGACTTCTCTTGTTTTCATGTTTAATAGTTGGTGTGACATCCTATTTTGTCAAATCGTTAAATCACCAAAACAAGAGTAACAAAAAGTTTATATACCGGTTTACAGGAAATCGAATTGGACCGACCAGTCATATCAATTGAACCGTGACGCGTGTCTATATCTAATTCGGTCACGTAGAAAACCATCCAAAATCATCTGATCAGCCGGCTAAACCAAAAAACTGGTAAACCATCCCCAGTTTCCTAAAACCACATAATGTCTTATTACAAATAGCCCACTTCATTATTTGTGTTCTTTTATGAATATTTAATGTATAGATTGCATTAATAGACATGTGTTTTAAAGAAAATGTGAGTTAGAAGGTTTGAAGCTTAATCAATTACATTACAATATAAAAATACTAACCATCTCTATATATACACGCATTCAAGTATAATATTGTGTATAATATATTACTAATAGTATTTATGTGATCCATGGCATCATGCTTCAACCTCTGATTTGACTGTAGTCAAACCTCTGGCCCATAAACCTCTCCCCTTGTAGTTCTATGTACAGTTCAATTCTTTGGACATTGATAAAAGATTTAGGGTTCAGATTTACCAAAAAATCATAGCTTGAAGGAATGGTGACGGACATCATGGAGATAGGAAGCTGGAAAAAAGTTCATTTTTCGTTTTTTTTAATTTATTTTGTTGTTCAGGCTCAACTTGGGAAGAGTACGAATACAAATATAAAGTCTAGATATTTACTATACATGGTTTTGTATTGTACATATTTGTATTTGTACCCTTTCTAAACTGAGCATCAGGCTGTATTTAGTTGCGGTGCAATTTTATTTGCATTTGTGCAAATGCATGAAAGTCAGATGAAAAAAAAAATGCAAATTTTTATTTAATTTTGTTTTGTGTTTTATTGTATTATGTTTCATGTCTTAATTTACTTCATTTGTAATGCAATCAAATAAAATAAATTAAAATTTGAAACAAAAATAATTCAGAATTTACACTCAAATCATTTGCGCTGCCATAACTTTGCATCCATACAAATTTATTTGCATTGCAACCAAACACAGCCTCATAAACAAAATGGACTGAAAATCAATTGAATGATAATTGAACTGATGCCAATTTAGTAAAAGCACAGCATTCAAATCCACTTTACTAATAATTACAATATATATCTAAAGAATATACGAGTTAAATCGGCCCACCCATATATTGAGCTTAAGTTTAATTAATTATAAATGGGGGCAGGTCTCACATTATCTCACAAAACTGTTAAACCAAAATGTTTAAATCGTTAGGTGAGGTTTATGAATAGGTTTTTATTCTCTAACATTATATCTCTAAAATAATTTAAAAATCAGTCTAATATTCTCTTCTACATGAATGATGAATTTCTTGTTCAGATATATTTTTCATGGGACTATATTAAGGGAGTAATCCATCTTCCAAACCCGTAATCTTGCAGCCTCAACTAAGATGAAATTTGATCCCAAATCTCCGTCTACAACCATCAATAGACCTTACCAATGAACTAATTGATGTCTTCTTTTCAATAGCTGCAAAATTGTCCCCACTACTTAGTTAACAACTTAAAATCCACAACATAATACTCAGATTCACATTGCACTCTCCATTATTGTGATGAAGAGAAAAACATTTGCTCTAGGACAAATCACCACAGATTTACTCCACACGTACAGTTCAACAAATGCATATATTAAACTGATTTGTAGAGCTTAGCAATCAAGGTGATTGAGACTTGCCACCATATTGGTGAGTTGTCCAACGCTCCACCAAATTATGAAACAAACGATAATTGAACCAGTCTTCCTCCTCGTGTAACTCATGCATATATATTGACCACCATTGTCTATCTCATGCAACCACAACTCAGGCTCAGTTTGGAAAGAGTATAAATGCAAATATATACAGTAAAAATATATATTAAATAATATAAAATACAAGGTTTTGCACTTGCATATTTGTATTTGTACTCCTTCTAAACTCACCCTCAATAACTACTTTGCACCTATCATACAAAGACAAAAATGCAAGGTTTTAAAAGCCGGATCAGACATATAATCGTTCTAGAGACTGGTCCCCAGGTTGAACGGAGTAACCATCCAATTTGAATGGATGGTCTATTCTGACTTAAAAAATAAATAAAATAAAAAATGACAAAAAATCATTATCCAGATCGACGATTTGACTGTGATTCAAGTGATTACTAACCAAATTAATGAGTTTTTTTACCAAAAAATGATTTTGGAGTGAAACAGAACTGATTACGTGACTGGTTCCTAGGTCAACCAGTCCAATTTCCAAAACCATACAAAAATGGAACATTGACAGTTTATCAAATAACATGTTGCACTCATTGTTTTGAATTGGGATTTGCCTCTCATAGAGTGCTCGTCACAACCACATCCCACCATTCAACTTCTTTCATGAGCAATTTATAAATTAAAATTTAAAAGAGAATATACGGTTGTTATTAATTAAAAAAAAAAAAGAGGTCCAATTAATTCAATGTCAACAAAAGGGCTGAAGAAGATTTCAAGATTCCACACATTAAAATCGAGAGGGGTAATGAATGTTTCAGGCAAATCGCAAGATTCCTCCACATAACTAAAATAGAGTAGAAGTTGTTTAGGAAAGCTCTACCCTTTATCCAATATTCCTTGTTCTTGTTGACTCCACCCATAAAGGAAATTACAATTAAACCCACAAACATGGTTTCAAGTATTGATAGCAAAAAAAAAAGTGTTTCATGCTTTTAAACAGGACAGTACTTTTTTTTGAGGTCGATGTTTCAGGATAGAATAGTGTTTGGGTGAATTCAAAAACCGATACATATAATACGATATGCACTGATATATTGCAATATATCTACCTTACTATTTTTTGGGGTATTAGCATTCTTCTACAAGCTAAGAAACTAGCCACGTGGAAAAATCAGGTCAAGTAGGAGGAAAGGTAAGACTCGGTCCACACCAGACGATCAGACTTTTAAAACCAAGAACTGGTGACCTAGGGCCTTTTTGCGTCCCAATTAAATGACAGTCTTCACAGGTTTTTATGGGCTGAACGGGCTAATTGCCGTGTTAATCGGGACCCATGGAGCATTCTGGTTTTGTAAAAGATTTGTTTCGTAATGGTAATTGGGTAGGGATTTCTTAGAGGATCGCTTTACCAAATCAATTCAGACCCGAAAATATGCACCAAACTAGTATCATTGGTTTTTGAAAATTTGTAGACTGAAACCGAATCAAAACCAATGGATTAACTGATTGATCAGTTCGCACCCATGTATTATTTCTAAAATTTGAAAAATAAAGAATCAAACTTAGCCATCCTGCACCGTGTATTTTTTCTAAAATTTTAATTAGAATTTTTCAACATTGCATTGCTTTTAACATTTTATATATAGACCAAAAGACTAATATTTTTTAATTAATTCACCAATCTTAATTCCAAATCAAGGAAGAGGGTCTTGTCCGTCGACATCAAATTTTTTGCCAAACTCTCATGAAATTATTATTTCATATTCACCTATAATTTGACAATGTATGTGGTATTAAAAAAAGTAGATTCATGCAACTTAATATCTCCTAATTGGGGGAAGGTTTAGTTGAGTTTTGTTCAGTAATAAAAGGTAAAGCTTATTATTCAAGAGCATAAATAATTGTTACTTGTTCATTTCTCATTGTACTTATCTAACATGCTTTTATTGAGATCATATCTCTGCCCCACAACACCCCACAGCATATTCCCATCGTGTATTGGGAACATCTCCCCATGATATACATTAATATATCATCGGGAGATATTCCCAATACACAGCGGGAATGTGTTGTGGGGTGGCTCCTTGTGGGGCGAAAATGTGAACTTGCTTTGATCTTAAGAGTTTTGACCTAGTAATCATTTTTTGAAATTTAGAAGATTAATGATAAACTATTGTACAACTTTGATGAGAAAAAAAAAATATTGGGAGATGAGGATCAATTAATGTATAATAGTATCTTTTAAAGAAAAAAAATATCATAATTGATCAATTTGGGCTTCTTTCACCATCATCATCATCATCCAAATCTTATCCCAATTATATAGAGTCAGTTACATGAATTGTATTTTGTCATTCCATTCTATTTAATTTCATACCCTACCCTTGCCAATTTAATATTACACTTGGGTTAATATGTAGTTGTTATTTTTTAAGAGCACTCTAGTATAAATACGAAAAGACAAATAAAAACGCATGAATATAACATCTTAGAGAAAAATTTAATATTGATTGCTAACTTGATGAAATCCTTTTTTTTTTATTCATGGTGTAAAACAATTATATGATATCAATTTCACAATAAATGAAAAGAAAGAACGCTAACTATCAATAAAAATTACACAAACAATATATATTACCATGAGAAATATTCACTACATATTGTGAAATAAAGGCATTGTTTGTTTAAGATACAAATGCCGAACCAGGGTATTAGAGTGTTCGCGAGCGCTTGTTTGAATAAAAATTCACTACATGTACCCCGGTTCACGTTTGCAAGCGTTTGTTTGAAACATAATTATTAGAGCAAAAATATATTTTATAACACTTTTATACTCTGAGAAGAGAGCATTATTAAATTTATTTTTTGGATACAATTTTGTGTTTATTAGATAATTAATTTTTTGACCAAAATTAAAGCATTGATAAGATAATTAGAGCATTTAATGATAATCCTACACTTTACACTGATTTCAAACAAGATGAATACAAAAATAATTTAAAATGTGAACCATATTTAGATTCATGAACTGAAAAATGGGTAAATATGTAATATACATATATTTGGGTTTGAATTGCAATCAAACGCAGCCAAAATTGAAAATTATTTCACCCTTATTTTTTGTTTTTATTAATATTATTATGTTTTTTTGGGGGGGGTGGGGGAGATGGGAGGAGGGGAAACTGTTGTGAGCTTGTGACCTGTGATCAATGTTTGTAAGCGTTATGGAAAGCGGAAACCGACAAGATGTGACTCACCATGTCTGTAGCGCGCAGCACTGAAACTCATTTTAAGGGCGAAGAGAAGAATCAAGAGTTGCATAAGTTCCTCTCTTCTAGACTTCTCGGGCAATAAATCAATCAATAATCCCATGATACCATGTTTCTTGTCTCGAGGGTGGCGGACACGTGTACACGAAAAGGACTTGTGAGCATTTATGCCAAAAGTGTGAAGACAATCACGATCAGTAGATCAAGTGGTGGAGATTATCCCATCAACATCAGAAAAGGTGGGTCCACTACGGCCACCCCACCCCCAAATGACGCAAATAAACCGTCGTCACAGTCGGTGATCATATCCTTAGATTTTTACAACCTCCCTCCACGTGATACGTTGGAATCAACTCAATGCATTTTTTATTTATTACTATCTTAAAAAAAGACTTTTAGAAATAAATAATTAATCAATTAAAATAAAAGAAGCTCAGAACAATGGATAGAGCTCGGTGCTCAAGAAATCCATCATAAAGACAAGGGAACCAAATTTACGGAGGTGGCACGCTGGCAGTGGGGCCGTACGGTTGTGGGTCCCATCCCTGTGGGCCCCACTTCCCCCACCACCTACCAATAATTCCTCTCCTAGAATTATTTTATCGTTTTCCTATCTTTTTAACTTGAAAGTGAGTGAGATAGATTTCCTTGATATTTTATTAATTGGACTTTTTTTTAATTTTAGAGAGAGAAAGATGACCAGAGGAGAGAGAGAGAGAGAGAGAGAGTATTTGCTTGTTGGGTTGTATGTGAATCATCCATTTCTACATTTTCCTCATTATCATTCTTCTTTCTATATTTGACAAGTTAAGTGATTTTTTTGATAATAAATCAGAAGTTAAAATGGAAATTAGAGGCTTAAGGGGGGCGTTTGGATGGAAACCCGTTGAAGGGATGGAAGATAGGTGACGTGGCTTTGAAGGGATGGATGGGCCAGCCACACATATCTCGAGAATCCCGGAGGAGGACAGTTGTCTCACACTTGGAATATGTTCAATTGCTACTTCAACGGTGACAGATGGGGACGTTTGACATTGGAGTCCTTGATGTGGGACTTGACTTTGAAATCCATTTTAAAAAATTAAAATAAATAAATAAATAAACAAAGGAACAGGAAATAATGTCCACCTCTGAGGGTGTCTAATCTAGGCTTAAGGGGGTGCAATTTGGCAAAAAAATTGCCACGTAGCAATCATGCATAGTGTTGAGTGAATCCCACCTATAGACCCAGCAGCTTTTCCTTTGTCAACCTCAACCATTAGGTTTGAAGCCCTACTCTTGATGGAGGGTTATACTTAAATAAAAAGATTGAGTGGCTTAAAGTCTAAATTTGCTAGGATTGAAACTTTTCAATTGGGGGATCATAAAACAGCCAGCCCTATGAAGTCACACTCAAGAGTGGAAACCCATGTTCAGACTTCAGAGTTCAAGTGGGTTTATGAGATCATAGAGCAGCATAGCTTCAATACATCCCTGTCAGCAGAGGTCCCAATCTAACAGTTTTTGACGAAGGAGAAGGACAATGGCTGTTGATCTTTAGAGGAATGAAGATGTTATTGACTCCAAATATTCCTTTTGATGTTGAAAAGAGCTTCTCTGTATCTGAAAAATGCAGGCTTGGAAGTTGGAACTCCATGGTCAAAAGGTTTAATTCAACCTATTCCTAGAACTTGCCCTTGTTAAGGGGTGATCACCACTTGTACAGTTTGGTGACTGCCCTTCCTCTTTACTCTTTCCCTATTGGGCTTGAAGGGTGGTGCCTCCTCAAAGCCATTGGGATCCTGGGTGAACCCCATCATTTAATGACACTTCTGTTTTCTATTCCCCCTTTATTAGCCTATTTCCCTTCCTCAAAGTCAAGGACTGGACCTATGTATTAATGGAAATGTGGTGGGTCCCACTTCATTCTCATATTGAATATTATTGTTTTCCCAATGGAGGGGTGGTGTATAATTGGTATAAGTCACTACTTTCATGCATAGTAGAAGATACTTTTGGATTGATTCGATCCTTTGGGTGTAGGGATTCAAACTTTAAATCGTGTACTTATGATTAAACCCAAGCAATGTTTTAAACCCTGGTTCAATGACCGAACCGCTTTTCCCTCTGAGTTAATGGGTTAGCACTTGGACCTCAGAATCAACCCATCACTTTATCATTTGTTAGAAAATAAGGGTTGAAACAAACCAGCTAGCCTAAATAAAATAGCATTCTACTATATTCTTATAGCCATTTATTTTCTAGAATTTTTTAAGGAAAAAAAAAGAACAAATAAATCCTGCCTTCTCTTTTCCTTTTTTTTTTTTCTTTTTCTGTGGGGGCTTATCTTGTAGAAAATTCTCATATAGTGAAAGTATGAAAGGACTTTCAATTATTGGTTTCTAAGATTTAATCATTTTTTTTTAGAAAAATAAGGGTTAAAAATAAACAGTCAAAATAAAAATTCATTCTACTATTTTTCTTAAAGCATTTCTTTACTACAATTTTTAAGAAAAAGCAAGTGAATCCTTCCTTCTCTTTTCTTTTTTTTTCTTTTTTTTTTTTATTTGTTGAGGCATAGCTTGTAGAAAATTCTCATGTAAAGGACTCTCAATTATTGCTATAGTTTTTCCCTTCCTTTCCTTTTCCCTCATCCATGTGAATGGGTGAAATGGTAGAAATTGCCTCGTGACACACAATGTGTTATATTTTCCCTTGCATAGAGTTCTTAATGATTTCTCAAATATAAAACTTGATGGAAAAAGTGATACTTTTGCCACGTGGAAAAGAGTTATTTGATTCGGAAAGAGAGTGATGGAGATTGAGAAAGCCCATGTAAAACTGCCAACTAAGTTGTCACGTGCACAAATAAAGTTCAAAGTATATGTCATAAGAGAGAGAGATGATTGTTTCCATACTTGGGAAGCTTTGTAAGTAGAGAAAAGTCCATGCACCTTTGGGAGGTAGCTTATGATAACTACACTGTTATTGATGTTGCTATTAATGCATTCTTTTATTTTATATCAGAAATTCCACTGACAGTATTAGTGTATTACTAATAAACATTAATACTCTGCTCGCTTTAAATGCTACCTGTTGGCTTTATGTGAGCTAGCTTTTGTATACTCATGCTAAAGTTACCTCCAACTTCATTCCAATTTCCAATATAGTAGCAGTTTCTTAGAAGTATTAAGCTACTTTTTTGCTATTTTGGTGGTGGTGGTGGTTGTTGTTTCATTAATTTTTTTGTTAGATGTGAGCATTCAGATCCAATAACTTTATAATTTTATTTACTTATTTACTATTTTTATTATTATTATTATTTAGTGTAAAATTTCAGACTGACAAGTGTGAGAACATGGGCTCCAGCTTGAGACTCCATGGAATTAAGGTATTCATTTTGTACAAAAAATTATCAAATATTAGGACTGTACCCAACTTATCCCTCTAAAGACCCTAGATAGCTAGAACCAAACATTGGGTAATGGCTTTATTATTGTTGTTGTTGGGAAGGAAATGCTTTTAAGTGTATACATTAATAGTGTTCAAATATGGCACCCATTCTTTGAGAAATTTTACAAGCAAACCTGACAGCCTTAATGATATATTGTCTCAAGTTTCTTCCATATAATACATTTTAATTGCCACTTTTTCCTAATTTGATGGTTCATAGTTTGCTAATTCAATTTAAGTGGTATTCGGTAGCATGTATATATCGTGGATGGGATCGTTTTGGTCCAATCCATTGTAAAATATGGCGTTATGCTATGTGTAGACGATCATTGATGGGCCACACCCCAATTTATCGTTCATAGTATTTTCTTGTGGCTGGTCCACACTATGGTGTGGATAGTTTGTGGGAAGGTTTTAGTGAATGCACTTGTATTATTTTGGTCCAATTACTCTAATTTTATTTAATCTTTTAAAATTTTTAAAATTTTAATTTTTAATATATTATCAATAAAATAATAAATTTTAATGTTAATTCTAGCATAAGTCTGACGGTTCTCATTCTCAACTCTTTTTTATTATTTAAATATTTATCAATAAAATAATATTTTTTTATTTCTTTAATTATTTAAAAATGTAATTGTTGTTTACATATTGATGCTTTTTTTTTTCAATTTATTTACCATATAAAATGCAAAAATTAGACATTTATGATCAACTGTGTAGATCTCCCATAAAATGTATATGAAATACATGAAATAAAAAAGTGTGGTGTGGACCAATCCACACTACGCCTATACAACACCACCATGGGTGTGGATTGGTTTGATCCACACAATCTATCCACAATTAAGAAAAGTTGTGAACTATGGTGTGGTGCGGATTGGTCTTTACCACAAAGTGTGGTGTGGATCAGTCCACACCCACCAATTTCTCATCCACACTACAGAATACACACTTTAGCTTAAAATGGGGGTTGTAACTAATTAGTCATGATCATGGGTCTCAAATTTAAGTCCATTTAGCTAAATGAGCTTCAGCAGAACCTAGGCCAACTTTGCTTGACTTATAGGCTTTATGGATTTTAAAGATAGGGTTTCTATATATCTCAAAGACCATTATTTATTATAATTAGGCAAGTTGGTCCCATCCAACACATGATTATAGCTTAAGCTCTAAAAGTATTGAGCTTAATATTCAACTAAGATTGCCAATTCTTGTGTATCGTCCTCCCAAGCCTAATGTTCTTTTGATTTCATGAAAGGGATATCTATTCCCAGAGTCAGAGTCGTAGATTATGTATTAGTTTGATTTTTTGGGTTTTTGCATATAAGAAAGAACAATGACATTTGAGAGTAATTTTTTTGGCCTAAACCGGCACAAACACATGACTTGAATTGGTTGAGTTCATTAATATCCCCACATATGTATGTATGTATGAACACACCCATCAAAATGTTTGGTAATACTAATTATTTTTTGTTGGCAAAAAAAAAATGGACCAAGTTTTTACCAATTAAAATTTGAGTTATGTCCAAACAAAAACATGTTTTGTATTTTTCATATACTATGATCTGCTAAGAATGTACCTAATACACCTAAAAAAAATATAGAGGGAAGCTATTGGGAATAAAAAAGAAGAAAAAAATGAAAAACATTTGCCCATTATATGCATCCATCTTTTAAAATTTTGGTAGGGAATGAACTCATCTATTCTGGGAGTGGGAGAGGTTGACTTAAGTAAACTAAATATTATGATCATTAGCCCCAACTAAGTTTGCCTTAGAAGGACCCATCAATCTCACACAATAAAAAGAAAATAAAATAATGTATTAGAGTACAGGATTGGCTATATTTAAGCACATTTGTCTGAGGTAATGGTAAGCTGGTCCCCAGGACAACAGTGAACTCATATGTTTACATTGGATTGTGGGTTTCACATCAAGAACTCAGGATCCAAGAGCAAAAACCCTAGGGTTCATCAAAGGACTAGGTGCTCATTGTATCTTACATCTCACTTTCACTTTCTATGTATAAATACTTTTATATTTATACCATTTTTTAATTATTTTCTCTCTTTCTCTCTCTCTTTTTTTTCCTCTCTCTCAAGGTTCATTTATCTCCCAATATTTAATTGGGTCATAAGAGTGATACTTGGGCCACGGGGAGCTACATCCACAAGTCTTCCCCAAGCCCACCACCACTTGGGTTTTGCATTCACTAAGGTATTAATTAAAGTCCAAACTCCAAACCAAAAAGGGTTTCCATTCATCCATCACGAGAGGGAGAGAGAGCTTTTGAAAAGCAACTTTCACATAGACTTATTAGCTGTGAAGACTGAAGCTGAAGCTGAAGTGCGCAACAGAGAAAGAGAGATTTGTGTTCAAAGTTCAAACCAATCGTGCAACTCCCCCGTTCTCTCCCACTTCATTTCATTTACGTGATTTTAAAATACCGCGATATTTTGAATTTTTAAGGAGAAAATAAAAATAAAAATAAAAATAAAAAGATAAAACGAAGAAAAGAAAAAGAGACGTATAGTAATGTACGGCGTACTCGTAAACCGATACACAACTGTTCTGACTACTGGAACCCGACAAATCTGCCCCCCTACCGAAACGAAACGGATTCATTCATTACTTTAGCGGTATCTGGAAGGACAATTCAACAACCCGGAATCCGATACGAAACGATAAATTGAGGAGAGAGAGAGAGAGAGAGAGGCACAAAATAACAAAAGCCCCAAAACAAAAAGCCTCGTCTAGAGAGACTATTAGCGGAAGCCAAGCAGTTTAGCTTTTCAGGAGACCGAACACGAGTAGCACACAAAGTGAGAGAGAGAGAAGCCCAGAAGAAAGAAGCAAGAAGAGAAGATGAGAGAAGAAATATGGAAGGAAGAGAGGAGGTCGGTAGCAAAGAACAAATAAAAACAACAGAAGAAGATAGAGTCGTTATTTGCATTTTTTTTATCTCTGCTGCTTCTGCTCTTTCTCTTTCTCTATCTCTCTCTTCTGGGTCTCTGTGGAGCCGAAGCGCAGTGGTCTATCTCACACACACTCTCTCTCTGTCTTTCTTTCTTTCTTTCTATGAATACTTTTTAGCAGAATCGTCAGTGACAGTAGTAGCAGCAGTAGCAGCAGCGGCAGAAGCTGTTGTAGTAAGAGAAGGAAAACCAAAAAGAAAAATCACAAGATCTCACTTACTCTCTCTCTCCTCTCACTCTATCTCAGAAGAATTTCAGAGTCCCCACTAAACGCAGTAGGATAGATTGATAGATTTTTAAGATTGGACTTTCTTTTACTCTTTTTTTTTTTTTAATTTTTTAATTTTGATTTTTTTTCGGTTTTAGATAAATAGGAACATTGGATTTATTAGCAGAAGCAGCAGTTGTGGCTACTACAAGGAGGTTACCTTCCGATTCTGGAGCTTTTGCAGACTGGGTGGCTTCGTCCTCTACCACCGGTCGCGCCGACGACCTTTCCCTTGGTTTCAATGCCGGGGCGGCCGGAGGAGGAAACGGAAGCGCCACTGCAACTGGTGGTGGTGGTGGTGGACCTGGTGCCGGGTGGTCGTCTTCAACTCGGCAGATTAGTTATGGGCTCCCGCCGGAGATGGGTATGGTGGGTCTGCGTGACGTTCTTGTTGTTGCTCCGGCTTCGTCTTTCCATCACAACCAACAACACGAGCCTATCCTCTCCGACCACCACCACCAAATTAGCAATTCGAATGCCGCTACGGCTCTTGGAGTCGGCGTCGGTGTCGGCGTTATTCCTCTCCTTACTGCATCTCCTTGTCTCGCCCCAGCTAATGTTGGAATCGACGATGGAGATAATATGAACAATCGTAATAGAGGTTGTGGAATTAGCTTGTGGCAGAACCAGCAACCTCACCACGGGAATTATCTCAAGAAACCCATGTTGATTGATCACAACAATTCTGAGAATTTGCTTAACAGTAGCAACAGCGGTGGTTGTGGCGCCGCTGGCAGCGGTGGGCTTGGTGGGACTACAACGACTTCCACGGCGACGACGTGCCAAGACTGTGGAAACCAGGCCAAGAAAGATTGCAGCCATCGCCGGTGCAGGACTTGTTGCAAAAGTCGTGGCTTTGATTGCTCTACTCATGTTAAGAGCACATGGGTCCCCGCCGCTCGACGACGTGAACGTCAGCTCTCGGCTACTGCGGCTGCCGCTGCAGCTGGATCTTCTGTCTCTACTTCTGCTGTTAAGAAGCCTAGGCTCATCTCTTCGCAAACTACGACGGCTTCTCATACTTCAACATCAAATACAACTCCTCCCAGAAGCTTCGATACCAGCTCTAGTCATCAAGGTCTGAAATTTGAGACTCTCTCCACCTACATATTTCTCATAATTGCTTTTCAACGTTCTGTTAGAGTAAATCGGGATGAATTTAACTTGGGTTTTATCGAATTATAGATGCAAGCTTTCGGGAAACATTGCCAGGGCAAATCCGTGCACCGGCAGTCTTCAAGTGTGTTCGCGTGACTGCCGTCGAGGACGGAGAAGACGAGTATGCTTACCAGGCGATCGTAAAGATCGGTGGGCATGTATTCAAGGGTTTCTTATACGATCAAGGTGTTGATGGGAGAGATGGGTTTCCGAATATCTCAGAATTGCATTTAGGGGGTGGGAGTGGTGGTGGGAGGAACGGTAATTCGTCGTCTCCTAATATGCTCGACCCGTCTGATGTTTATGCCGCCTCCGGCGGTGGATTGCTTGGAGGTACGGCCTATGGTAACCCAATAAATTGAATTATCTTCCGGGATGATGTACCCGGTGGCAGATTTCAGGGCTCTCGGTGGTGACCGACAATGTCGTCGGGTTCTCTTATTCATCTACTGATAATGAATACCAGGCTCTCAGTAGATTATTCTTGTAATCTATGTATCCCTTCTAACTGTTATGGTTCTATTGTTTTCATCTTCTCTATTGATTTCTTCCTCTTTCTCTTTTCTTTTGAATTCTCATTTTATACGAAGAATCCTCACTTTGCCCAACAAGGTAGAGCAGCTACTATATTTCAACAATGCAAGAAATGCCATTCGAGTCGGGGAATTAACTTGTGAAATCTCCCAACAAAAAACTGTTGTGTGCTAAACATTTCTACTATATTTTTGTTACTTCTCCTTTTTGTCACACATCTGTATTCTGAGTTGAAGAAAGCTTTAAAGTATCTATGACTAATAAAGGGGAAATCTGCAGCTTCTCCACCATTTTACCCAGCTTAAGCTTTGTGATGTTCTTTGTATTTTATTCTCGCCTGTGAAATTTGCTCCACTATTGGTTAGGGTTGATTGGTGATTCTATTTTTCATTTTTGTTTTTTCTCATATACTTTATTCTTGTCTGGACAAGCCCCCAACAGTCATATTCTCAGCAGTTCAAACTAGTGTTTGATCTATAATGCTCTCTTAATCGACATTGATTTCTTAAAAGAAATCATCTTGGGCTGTATGCTTTATTTTGTTTCATTGTCATCATCAAGAAGTTAACGTGGAGGTTCTCATTACTATGCAGCTTTTGACACTGGCAGGATAGCTGTTGCAATGTCATTGTCATTTATTGTCAAAGCAAATTGAAGCTTTATATTGATGTCCTTTTCTTTCTACTTTATTGTTATCGTTCCTTCAATGCAGGCAACATTGTAATTGCATGCATGAAAACTGTTTAGTTTAGTGTTTTCTGCATCAGCCTTAGCTGTTGCATGTTAGGTTTCTTCTGAGCTCAGGTTACATACTGATTTTGTTGCTGATGTCTTTTGTCTTCTCACCTCTAATCTCTCCCATTATGTTTCTCCTTTGGATGTTCTATTTCATTGTTTCTACCTTCTGGTGATGCCGTATTTGTTTTTAAGTTCATTCTTTATTGTGTGGCCAATTAAACTATGACATGCTTCTTTGATTGTAATGTTTTTCCTAATTATACACATGGTTGGTCCTTCATTTTCGGCCAAGTATGTTTAATTGGAAAAAAAGCTAGATAGTGGCCAGCAACTTCTAGAAAAAGAAAGGCTTAAAATATGTGAGTTTGATCATTTTGGCTTTTGTGGTTCACTTGGTTGATTTGTTCTTCAAAAGCTGCTGATTTGTGCCCAACTGAATTATAGCTGTCTCGGATACTTTTTTTTTATTGTCTTTATAATAGTTTTAAATGTCCTGAGATGCTGCTGAAATTGGGTCTTATCTTTTCGGACAGAAACATTTGTTCATTGTTGACTTAATGTAAATAAAATAAATGGCATTAGCATCTACCATATAATAATAGATCTTTGACTTTGATGAGTTTCTTCCTCGTCTTTTTCTAGCTATTAGTCTTGTTGAACTTGTGTGACAGGCAATTTCTTTAATTGCCTCAAGCTGTGGGCTTCATTCAACTGCCTGTTAAACATGTATTAGTTATGGATGTGGTGTGAGTCATCAGTCGTGCCTTCTATTAGCAAATGATTTGGAAAGTTTTAGTTTTGTTATAGTTGTTTTTTGATATGCGAGGTGAGGTTGGGAACTTGTAAACATAAAAGATTTGTCAGGTATGTAAAATCTGTAATTTACCTTTTATGGTGCCATTTTATTGAACTAAATTGATAATCATTCTTTGGTGTCCCATGACATGAATTGGTTTTTGAGCATCCATTAGATACTGGCTGAAATGGATGAACTGAATGACTCGTTGTTCGTTTTTTAGTGGGTAAAATAATCAAATAATATGAAGTCAAATTTCAGTTTTAGCCGTTAAAGAGTTTAAATCTCCCTTAGGAAAAAAGCAAAACTAATTTACTAAAAGACAATAATGAGCTATTCAGCTATAAGCTAAGTTGTTATCATATGACCCTAAGTTAAATATATTGTTGTGGAGAAGTTGAGATCGAGGGGAGGAAGCAACATATGATGGTTAACATTCCATGTTGTTCATCTTGAATATCAGAGAAGTGGTATATAAGCCATGTGTCTATTCATGCTTATGTTTTCTCTTCTGACTGATACTTTACCAATTGTGCCATAAATTTATTTTCCATTTGGGCTGATTTGTGGTTGTTGACCTTGATGGTGATTTCTAAGTCACTTAGTTATGACCTTACCGGTGAAGAATGAAGAATTTTGCTTTTTAAAATATCTTGCTCCCACAATCTCTTAAATGTACAACCAAGTGAATATGGGGGTGGAAAAGTTTCTTCAGAAGTCTTTCTCATGCTAGCGACTAGGTCCTATATAGAGTTCAAGAATGTATCACAGGAAATTGAAATCAAAATATAGTTCCAGAGTGACCTCTTTATTCTGTTTTGGTACCCTGTCTTTTGGAGCACTAAATGTAAATCTTCTAACCATTCAATTGCATCTATCTGAGTTTTCCTATTCTTTTGAGCTAGTGGTTTGATAACATTTTAACTTGCAATTCGAACTTAAGCATCTATTCTCTTCAATTTATTTATTTATTTTTAGATATTAAACTTCTAAGGTTTTACTTTACCATGGATTAATGATATGGGGCTGCTGAACATCCTTGTTCATTTCAATTATTTGCAGTTAAAGTCATTTTACTCTTTATGCTTTTCTGATAAGAAAATGATCTTCTTTCTGTTTTTTATTTTCTATGCAATTTTCAAGAATGCATAAAGCTATGGTTCATGAAGTAGCTATGAATAAAAAAATGCTGCTGATTTTCTTCTTATCCTAGTTTCCTCTATGAAAGCTCCATTTATTTTCTTTGCATAGGTTTTCTCGATTTAATACTAATTTGATATAGATGGGGCTCCATGGGAAGTAAAAGATGGTTAGGGACACTTTGACATTTGTGAGGATGTACTAAACTGACGTCCCAAGTGTCTAGTGCAGGAAATTATAATAAATTGTCAGTTGGATGTTATGACATTGAAGTACATTAAAAGGATAAAATAGCTTGCGTATTATTCTTCTCTGTTATCATTACAGACAATATATAATATTGCTAGTTGCAGAGTATGAAGGACAAATAAAGAAATAATAAACAAAATAAAATGTTTATGAAATGGCTAGCAACTCGTTCAGTAGTTATATATAATATTTTTTGAGCTGAATTTCTTTACAGCACATCACACATGTTCTATTTATTTATTTATTTTTAATTTGTTCAGTAGTTATATTTTTTGATCTTGTGTTGTTTCTGCTTTCATATTTATTTTTCTCAGTAAAGCAACCTTCCACTTAAAAAGATTTGGGATACATTTCAATGCTTTTCTCATCACATTTTCATTGTTGTCATCAGTCATCATTCTGTAGGGAGACAACAATTTCACCATGGCTAGTATATTCCTTTTCCTTGCACAAAAATTATATTCCTTTTCTTTGAGGTTTGTTTTATATGGACAACCCCCCCCCCCCCCCCCCCCTCTTGAATGTACTTTCTGATCATCTTCTTACCGGTGGTGCTATATGAAGTTTCATCTGTGTTTGCTCATTTAATTTCTAATTTTTAACCCTCATCCAACCCAACATTTCTCCATTGTTGAACATCTTGGTTTTATTCTACGTATTCTTTCATTTTGTACTTGCTGATGAATTCTTATTTGATGACGATGATGATTATAATTATAATTAAGTATTAAATTTGATTTTTAGACTTTGGTATTGGTTGTTTAGTGTTAGAGTTAAATTGCTGTGATGTGCACGTATATTAGGGGGGTTATTTTGCCGCTATTACAGGCTTCAATATGCAGTGTTCTACCTTGCCATATGCTGTTCTTTGTCCTTTGGTGCTGTCCTGTGCTCGAAGTTCGGAATTCAGATTGGTGATGTCTGATGTATCATGCCCCACATTCCCTGTCTATAATTTTTCTGTTGTCTTCATTTCATGTGTCCTGAGATGCTATAGAGTTAAATTACTGAAAACCAGGGATTTTGTCAGGCAACTAAACTCACAAAATCTGATGGTTATGGACTTGTTTGTATTTTTTCTTGCTGTACAAATTTTCCTTTTCATTTTCATGTACCAGGCCTGTTTTGTTTATGCTTGGCCATGTGGATGACATGGGTTGCAGTTGCACCTCTTGTCCTTGGTTTCTATATGTGTGGAATAATTGATTTCTGGTTGTTTTATATCCATTGCAATATGTTTGTTACTGATGCTTGAAACTCCTTCTTTACTTGGATTTTAGATTTTATGTGATTTGATACTTTACCCTTGCCATGTTATGGTGATTTTGGTGACCATGGGTTTTATATCCATGTTATGATGATTTTCTTGCCATGTTATCAAATCGCATGTATGGGTTGGTTGTTTATCAAAGCTTGGTTTAAGCGTTGCATTCAAGCATCTTTTGGGTTCCTCTCTCCCAAAACATTGTATTTCTGGATATTCTGCAACTGGACTGCTATTCTTTTAGTTTGAACATTGAATTACATTCGAAGGGTGCTTGGGTGAGAGACTACCTCAACCACATTGTGATTTTTCTACTTATTTTAGGCTTTAAGCCTTTTTTACCAAACCCGGAGGCTGTTTGTTATCTCAAACCCTTGTTTGTAACCATTGAAAACTATGATCAATTAACCACTAAATTGAAGGAAAATTGAACCATCTGAAACCCTTTTTCAAAATTTTCAATGATAAACTACTCCAGATGTTTGATGAGAATTTGATATTTTCTTCTTTTTTTTTTTTTTTTTTTTGCATCGGCCTTGGAGCCATTACGCAAGCCTCTTCCTCCCTCCCTTCCCCCCTGTATGGCTGTTTCTTTCATTGTCAAGGTGTTTTTAGCGAGCTAGCGAAGTGGGTGTGTTCCAGATTTAGATGTATTGCCACCGAGCATTTAACTGGGAAAGCCCGCAATCCATGCAAGCGTGATAAAAGGGTTGATGCTTGTCACAGCTATTATTCCTGCTTGTCTTTTCTGCCTTCCCAAGGTAGTCGAGCAGTACAGAAAACCCTTGAGTTCTCTTTTGCTCGTAGACGATATACACTCCCAAGTCCCAACCTTCGGTTTGTTCGTTGGTGTATTTGGTGGCGCTCCTTTATTGTCATCAATGGTTGTAACTTGTAGTGGTAGTAGTTGTGCATGGGATGCCCTTCTCCATCTGTGGATCCATCTGATCCTAGTTACCAAAATGCCCCCATTATCAGCTGCTTGGAATTTACCCCTGAATGGGCATCCCTCTCCGTGTAGTAGTACATCCTGGTGGGGTTCCTGTATTCAAGCTGCAGATTGGGGGTCCCACACTTCAGGGTTCCATCCCTCTGCCGACAGCTGAACTCATTGAATGAACCTCAGTTGCTTTTTGATTGGGTTCTGGCCCTTCTGGGGGTGGTTAAAGCGTAAAGAAAGTTATGGGGCCAGATGGGCAGGGATCCCCAGATGACTGATGCCTATTTGCGGAATAATATTTTGGAGTAGGGGGCCTTTGGTGGGCCCGGATCTTGGGTACGGTATACAAGACAAGCAAGATTGCCAGGGCTGTTGTGGGCCGGCCTGATACGTCTCATCTCAGACTCCCGTGGCAGCCCATGATTTGACTCCAGTGTGCTCTGCCACGTGGTTTTGTATTACCTACTTTTGAGGGGTCGGGTCTGCCTTTTAGTTGGGCCGGACCAAGTTGGCCACTGTCTCTACGGAGGGCTCTCAGTTGGTGGTGGGTTGGTGGTGGGCCCAGAATTGCTCCCATTCTATTGCTTGGGTGAAAAGCTCTTTGCTTACAACACCAGACTTGCTCCAAACTTAAAAACTGATTAATGTACGTAATCGGGCCACAGTCAATGCCACCTTAATTTTGGTCTGTGCCTTTTTCAGAGCCGAATCTACTAGAAGAAGTCTTAGAGTCATCAATGAAGGAAGAGATTTTTTTTTTTTCTTTAAATTTTATATACTCTGGCCTTATCATTTTCTGAGCACTGATACTGATCCCCAACTGATTATATCTCCTCAAGGGTGGGACCCCTTGCTGGCCTGTTCTAGTCTCAATAGTCTGAGTCTATGTTTTGGTGTTAATTGGTCGGTTCGGGCAGGGATGGATTGGTAGAGAACATTCCCTGAAGATGTTTATTGGTTTAACGAGGTTGGCAGAAAGAAGATTGAATATCTGGGTCTGGTCTTGTAGGAAGAGGAAACTGGGCCATCGTGTTGATGTGGATTGGCTCTGGAATAATGTCAAAGGGTTGGTCCTTGCTTGACTTCATTCTAAATTGGACGAAGTACTTCAGCCCTGGTTCATACTAGAGAGAGAGAGAGAGAGAGATCTCCAAACCAAACCAAACTATAGAGTGATGTTTGAATGTTGCTGCAGTAGAGGACGTATGGAAGCAGCATATTCTTGATGTCAGGCTGCCACGAGAGTACTAGTTAGGGCTCAGGATTACTTGCACTGCATCTACATGCATGCAACCTGACTGTCTCTAACTTTCTCTTGGACTTGTTTCTGTTGTCAACAGAACTCTGCTTCTTCAAGTTTGTCTATTGTACAAGCATGGTTTATTTGTTGACTGTTAATAACAGGAGTCGGTCTGGCTAAATTCCTTCATGATTACATTGTTTAATTGGAGTCCTTTTCAAGATTTCAGTGGCCACATAGGATGAGGTTTCGATGACGGTGAACAATTCGGATTGGTGCTAATTGGGTGTTCTGGCATTCATGGGCCAACTTATCACAGTCTTGATTTGTCAAGGGCCCTTCGAGTGATTGTTCGCCGAGCATTTGGCGCTCGAAATGGTCTTCCAACACTGCAGAGGTGATCGGATGAGCTTGTATTTGCTTGGTTTGGTAGTGTGAATCCGTTTCATGGGCAGAGGTACTTTGACTGCATGGTGCAAGGCCGCCATGGCAGAAGAACTGAGAAGTAGGACTGTGTACCTGTTGTTGGATCTTTGGAAGTTAGCGTTGCAGATGGGCTATATGTTGGACCTCAGCTGGATGTGGGCCGTAAGTTACGGTGACTAGTAAGTCACAAGCTTGGTCCCCACATAAATGGACTAGCCAGGTTATGTGCGTATGTATTGTTGGTGATAAATGCAGTTGCAGGAGTCTGGAATTCGAGTAACTTGCCACAAGCTGGATTTTCTTGGTGCTTAAGTCTGGGGGTGGTGGGGGAGCAGAAGCCCAGATCAACCAAGGCTAGAATTTGGTGTCCATTGGGCCCACTGAGCCATGATGGGTCCTACTTTAGTAGCAAACTGAACCCTAACTTTATGATGCATGTTTGGGGAGAAAGGGATTGAGTTGGGCACATCTTAGTTCTGACCTCTGCTGAGAAATGGCACTGACAGCTAATGACCGGTCCAGATGTATTCTTTCTAAAAAGACATAGTAGATATGACACCCATCTGATAATACAGGTGATGTTTGGTGGTGGGGCTGATTCTATTTTGAAACGTTGTCGCATCAGCTCCGCCTAAGTGCTTTGAGTTGGAACAGTCAAAATGTTTCCTCATGAAATATAAACCAGGGGGTGTTTGCCTGTTTGGGTCGATGTTTCCTCCATCTGCCATTGGCTGTCCATTTGGAGAAACAGTCCAATGGCTTGGCTCTTGGTTGGTATCCTACATCGCAGTGTACAGATGAGTATACACCATTGAATACCCATAAATCATACCTCCAAGACAGTTTTTTTTTTGGTTCTATGCTTCTAAAACCATTAGATCTGCATTTAAATGTTAATCTATGTGTAATAATGAATTAATCGTAAACAATTTATTTCCAAATTTGACCATTAGATAGAGTCCAAGATAACGGAATGAAAAGGTTCAAAGGATCAACACAC
Source organism: Nelumbo lutea (assembly GCF_056320005.1). Classification (NCBI taxonomy): domain Eukaryota; kingdom Viridiplantae; phylum Streptophyta; class Magnoliopsida; order Proteales; family Nelumbonaceae; genus Nelumbo; species Nelumbo lutea. Next base: position 13,721,596 of record NC_142690.1, read on the forward strand.
TCCATAATAAGAAAATGAATACCAAGTGACTAAAAGCATCGATACTCACAGTCTAGGACATTACAGAAACACATTGGGAATATCTCCCGTATCATTCCTACGAAGATGTTCCTAATACACAGCGGTGGTAGATTGTGCGTAGGCAAGTGAGAAACAATTTGTGAGTAGCAGACTCGGAGTATCTTAGCGGGTCTCAATTAAATGATGGTTTTCACAAGTTAAACAGGCTAACTGCCCGATTACCATTCCAGTTTTGAGTCCGGTGCAAGTCTTACAACATTGCATAATATGAGACGGTACAATACTTGCAATGTTTTGAAACCTTGGATGCAATAATGTATGATGGGTTCAGATTGGGCATAGATCGGGGCCTGCAGCCCAAGAGACCCTGGTGGGTAACCTCACTGAAAGCATCGCTCTTATTAAATAGGGCCCATATCCATTACAGAGGGCCAGTCCATGACGTTTTAATTAATGGTTCATGTGTTGGTTTGTTCATGTAATAAGCTTGTTAGTTTGTATAGGTTGGTCTAAACTGGCTACAGCTAGAACTGAAAATCAGTTCTCTCAGCCAAACTCAAGAACTTAGCTAAGTCCATTAAAACAAGAGAATTCTTGCAAAAAAAAAAAAAGTAAAAGAAAATTTGCAGGTTAAATGTAAAATTAAGGAATGATGGAAAAATAAAAAAGTGGAGAATTGTTTGGGAGGAGTACAAATATAAATATGTAGAGTGAAAAACTTTGTATTTCGTATGTATTTGCGCATATATATATATATATATATATATATATATAAATATATATATATATATATATTTGTAATATTTCCAAAGTGAGCTCTGAACTTTAGACTTGGATCGGATGAAAAACCAGAAAGCTCACTTGGATCAAAATTTTATAGGTTTTGCTACCTGTTAAATAGTTCGGCCCATAGAAAATAACTGTCAAAAAATTGGGACTCAGAAGGCTCGCTGAGTCACCGGTTCACTGGTTCAACCATTGGATCTATTCCAACTTTGACAACATTGGTCTAGAAATCTCATTCTCTTGCTTGTTCGTTTATTTATTCAAATTAACTCTTTTAGGCTGCATTTGACATTCTTATTTTAAGGACTTAGTAGTAGTAACTAGTAAGTAGTAATGCAGTTAAAAATTCAGGATCTGTTTAGTTTGCAGTCAAAATTGGAATGGTCCATTCCCATAGTCTGTTTGGTTTAGACAGGAAAGGGAGTGGGAATTGCAATCAACAGGAATGGGTTTCATTCACATGGGAGGGGCAGGGAATGGCTGTTCCTTCTAGGGGTGTCAATTGGATTGGATTTGCTCCAATCCGATCCAGTCCAATGTGAGTCCATTACAAATGGACTAGGTCCAATCCAATCCAATGAATATTCCGGACCATTTTGGACCAGCCCAATTCAATGTCTGGATCATCCAATTTGTTCAAATTCCTTTTAACTTAGATTATTTCCAACCCAAAACTGGTCCATTGACACCTATATCATAATCTTCTATGATTCTATCAATACACCCGATATTGACTGAATCCAACTCACCATTGACACTCCTAATTCCCTCAAATGGGGGAATGCCATTCCAGAAGGAATGGGAATATGATTCTGGTTCCTCACAACCAAACAGTTGGAATCGAAATAACCCATTCTAATTCTGATTTCCTGCAAACCAAAAGGGGCCTCAGTATTCATAGAGACATTTTAACTGCAAAAAGGAGATGGGTCCTTAAAATAAAAAATGCCAAATGCAGCCTTAGTGAGCTAGATAACGAAGTTTTGCAAAGGAAAAAAGACACATTAGGCTCTGTTTGTTTGTTTGCAGTGCAAATTCGAACCAGATTGGCATATGATATTTACACCCTGTCCAGAGCTACTTAATGCGAAATTTGCTTTTTCTTTTTTTTTTTTTTTTTTGTCAAATTTGTACCCATTGGCATGAAAATTTTGTATCTATTCAAATGATGGAAATTTTGCTCAAACTTCCTGCTACCATAGCTCTCTCTTTCATTTGACATGGAGGGCTTTGTTTCCCTTCCTATTTTACTCCTCCCAAATATAAAACCTTCCTCCTGTCTTCCTTCTCTTTCATATAAAGTAGGAATCACATCATTCCGCTTCCCCTCTTTATTTGGTTAATGCAAACAGACAAAATAAAGGTCTTATTTGGTGGTCTACCTCAAATGTTTTGGGTTGATCAATACCAATTCATGAGATGTATGTATTGTTACATCATTTATGTAAGTCCGTTAAAATGATTAGATTTTACCCAAAAACCCCTTTTGGCAAATAGTCTCTTTTTACACATGCATAAATATACTCAAATAACACTTCTATGTCGATTTGTATTGATTAACCCAAAAGGCCAAAACGTTTCTAGTAGAAACAGTAATGATACCAAAACCAACCAAAACAAAAGTAAATTGCGCTCAGCCCATTTGCACTGCCATGAATTTACAATCAGAAACCCTCCTTTTCAAATTCCATTTTCCAATTATTTTCGAGTGTTACAAAGTTTCAATTTGAAGAGGTGGAAACTGTGTGGTAGGTTGCTAAGTGCTGCCCATATCATTTATTCTACTCTGCTCCACTCATCCAAGGCAACCAATTCCCAGCCCGGCCAAAATATGTAGGTTGGATTTGGGCCTTGGGCCACAATTAGTTGATTTCACTTCGTAGACTTTTAGTCCAGTTAATGTTTTTGGGCACTTCATTACAGGCTGGGCATGTCTGATTCCATCCAACCCGGCCCAAGCATCAACCCTAGCCTCTGCTAAAGAGTCCATTCCCTATTAACCAATGCCAGCTGTTGGGCCCCTTACCCTAGGGAAGTAAATCTTTGACGAACACTAGATTTGCATCCTGTCGAATCTAGAATTCTAACACAACCATCAAATTCGACCCTAAGGCTTTGTTTGCTTGAAGTTGAAATCTGAACTGGATATTAATTTAGCACTCATTTCACCTTTGCATCCATTTGTTTGTAACTATGATTTATGCTCTTACCTGATGCAAAATTTTTACTTTCTTTCTCATTCACACTCGTTGGCAGTGCAAAATTTTTATCTGAAAAAATGGTGCAATATTCGCACTATCTTCCTCCGACTTAATTCTCTATCATATCAAACGGGATCATTTTGCTTCCTACTTTACTCCTCCCAAACAAATATTATTCCTCATGCCTTCTTTCTCTTTCATATACATGGGAACTACATTATCTTACTTCCTACTTAAAAATAACCAAGAAGTCAAATTTTGAAGCAAACATGAACTAAAATTTACAATCAGCCCAATTGCACTCCCATGCATTTACATGATTTAATTTGTATTTGATAACATTGTTGTTTCTACCTGAAACATTTTGGGTTGATCAAATACAAATCGGTGAGGGATATCTATTGTCACATCAGGTGTATTTCAGTTTTGCATCCATTTGATTGTAATTGTAACTATGATGTATGTTCTTATTTGGTGCAAAATTTATACTTTCTATCTCATTTTCACTCATTGGCAAGGTTCAAAATATGAAAACACCCCAATATGGTGGAAGGGATGTATTGGTACTTTGAACTTTACACAACCCCTTTGTTTTTTTTTTTTTTCAAAAATAGGTCAGTGGTGGGACTTAGGCCTGTCTACCCCATGAAATAGGTCCATTATTTCACATATTGTTGACCTTTTAATATGATAGATAGGTATCGGCCAATATGGGATGATACATGAATAAATTTTGAACCTTGATTGACAGTACAAAATTTTCACCTAAGGCTGTGTTTGGTTGCAATGCAAATAAATTTGCACTGATGCAAAATCATGGTAGTGCAAATGATTTGAGTGTAAATTCTGACCTATTTTTGTTACAAATTTTAGCTTATTTTGTTTGATTACAGTACAAATAAAATAAATTAAGTATGTATTTGGTATAACTTCTATTTATTAAATAAACATTTGTACTTGATTTGCCTTCAAAACCGAGAAAAGTGCTTGGTAAATCGTTTATTGACAACTAGGCATTATTAGGCACCACATCAGCAGAACAATGAATAAATGCTCAATTAGGCATTATTAGGTTCCCCCATTGCTTGGTGTGCACATAAATCAAAGCCCATTTTTGGTTTTGCGATAAATCAAAATAAAATAAAGCCCAAAATAAAATTAAACAAGAATTTACATTTTTTTTTCACATTTGCATTCCCATGCATTTGTATTAGTGCAACCAATCACAACCTAAAGAGTTGGTGCAAAATTTACACCACCTTCCCCCACCTTAATTCTCTCTCATATAAAACAGGGGTCACATCATTTTGTTTCATGCCCTACTCCCAAAATACATTTCTCATGGCTTCATTTCTCTTTCATATGCATGGGAACTACATTATTTTACTTCCTATTTATCAGAAATAAAAAAGTCAGTCAGATTTAAATCAAAAGTGAATCAGTCTATAATCAGCTCAGTTGCACTCCCTTGCCTTTATATGACTTTGGTTGTGTTACCATTGTTGTTTTATACGTAAGACATTTGATTGATCAATACAAATTGGTGAGAGAGATGTATTATACTATCACACATGAGAGTCATTTCACTTAGAATAGAATGATTGGACTCCCCACCACCCACCCCAACCCCAAAGCAAAGACATCAATTTGATGTCTCTAGTTTATATAAACAATCCCCACCACATGCATTTTTAAGGTATTGTCACTTTCAATTATAAAGAGTCAGTATATTATATATATATATATATATATATATATATAGATAGATAGATAGATAGATAGATAGATAGATAGAGAGAGAAAACCTCAAATAACAATTATATGTAGAGATGGTAATTGACCTGTATCTGTAGGACTCCAACCCACTTAAACCCTGTCGGGACAGATTTTTTGACAATTGATCAGGGTTCAGAACAGGGTACGCAAAACCCTGTTGGGAGGAACCAGAAGATGTTGTCCAAATATTGTATAAATTACTAATCCAGTACTAAAAATCAAATGAGAAGGAACCAGAAGATGTTGGGAGGAAATATTGGTGGAATATGGACTCAAACCCCCAACCATTTAGCATATGCAATGACGTCAAACTCTGGACCGGATCAAAAACCGGAGAAACCTTCTTGGGTCACGGTTTTGATGATTTAACTGTCGGTCAGGTCATTCAACCTGTAAAATCTGTCAAAAGAACCAGGACCCGGAAAATGCTAATTGGGTCACTCATCTACTAGTTCGAGCGCTGGATCCAATTTGAGTCTGACATTTGTAAAGAGAAAACTTTTCCAACGGCTGGTAGGAGTATAAAATATAAAATATATAATTTTGTATTATATATATATATATATATATATATATATATATTTGTATTTACACTCCTTCCAAATTGAACCATAATTTCATGTACAAATGCATAATAGTGTAAATGAGAAAAATGTAAATATTTCTGTAGCCTTTATTTATTATTTGTCGTTTACACTTTCTCGTTTGCACTTATTGGCAGTGCAATTTTTTCATCTAAAAAACTGGAACAAAATTGAACATAAAACAGGAGCCATATCATGCATTTGCTTCCTGCCTTACTCCTCCCAAAACAAATATCATTCCTCATGCTTTCATTCTCTTTCATATACACGGGAACTACATTATTTTACTTCTTAAAGCGAAATTGAATCAGAATATACAATCAGCCCAATTACATTCCCATGCATCTAGATTTTACATGACTTAAATTTTGTCTTTGGCACTATTGATTTTACATGACTTAAGTTGTCTTTTGCACCATCGTTGTTTCTACATAAAATAAAACATTTTGGGTTAGTTGATTAATACAAATGCGTTGTCACATCACATATTAGAGTCACTTCAACTAGCAATTATTAGAGATAAGGTTTTTAAAATCGAATCAGACACCAAATCATTCAGGGTCCGGTTCCCGGGTCGAATGGTCTAACCGTTTGTATCAAATGGGCAGTCCATTCCAATAAAAGAAATAAAATAATTAAAAAAATAAAAATAGTCAAAAACCGTTTGACGGTTCAAATGGTTTAACTGCTTGGGTCAATGGTTAGTTGACCAAATCAATAGTATTTTGCCCAAAAAAATGGTTCTGGGGTAAACAGAACCGGTCAAGTGATCGGTTCCTGGTTTTTCTAGCCCAATCATCCGGTCTGGTCCGGTTTTGGAAACCATGATTAAAGCTGTAAATTGAATTGTTTTGAACCGGCACGACATGACTTTGTGGTCCGTCCGCAATTGGGCAAGTCATGTCGAGCTTGCTTGCCTCTTTTGGGATACTTCAGAGGTCAAGCCCGACACAGCCCATGGCATGAGCTCATGTGGGCTCGGTTCAGGCCAGGCCATGGGCTGGGCTAGGCCACAAGAGGCACATTTAAAAAAATAATAAAGATTTTAAAATAAATTCACAAAATAGACAAAAAATTGAGAAAAAATCTTAAAATTTTATTTTATATGAATTTTGATGTATACAATTTATATATCATATATGAAATGTGTATTGATCAACCAAAACCATTTTAGGTAGAAACAGCAATAACACCAAACACAAATACAATCTCTCAAAATCATTTTGGCGCTATTTCTTGAGCCCAATTTTTAATCCCAAAATTTGTGCAATTACTGTACAAATAAGTAAGCTCAGGATTAATTAGGCAGAATTAGAAATCAAATGATAGGGAACCGGAAGATGTTGGCAGAAAATATAAACTGGTAAAATATTGATTCAATCCTCCAACCATTTAGCATCTAAAATTGTTGTCAAGCTTGAACTAGATCAAAAATCATATATAACTTACTGGGTCATGGATGGTTTTATTTTTGAAAACAAAAACAACTGCCATAATAACAAAAAAAAAACAATATAATTTTGCTGATATTAGTTATTATTATTTTTTGTTCAAAAGTAAAACTAACCATGTTGTTGAACATCTTCTTAGGACATGTTTTTCAACGTGAATTGTTTTTCTCGCTACTGGTTTCCAAAACAAATTGGTTTGAAAATATATTACTTTTCGAAACAAAAAAACTAAAAAAAATGTTCTTGGATTTTTTTTTTTTATTTCAAAAATATGTTTTCATCTCTTTGTTGAGTATCTAATTCTATAAATCATATAATTTCTGCACTACAAAATTTGTTTTTGTTTTAGAAAACATTATTTTAAGGAGTGTTCGAGAATATGATTGATTTTATTTTTGAAAACAAAAACAACTGCCACATCAGCAAACTTTTATTGTTTTTGTTTTCAAAAACAAAATCAACCATGTAAGTTCAATAATTTTTGTTTTTGGTTCAGATGTAGTGGTTTCAAAAACATTCATGTTGTAGTAGAAACTTTCAAAAAAACCAGGACCCGGAAATGCTCACTGGGCCACCAATCTGAGCCCAGATTTCTTACTCACTCTCTACCCGCAGTGGATTGCAGTCATACATCTCTCAATTCATAATAGAGATATATGGCTCCAATTCACGGTGAGTAAGGAATTGGTAGAGAAAGTGAATAGGAAATCCCAAGTGCATCAATCTACTCATTTGATCTCTGGATCCAATTTGAGTCTGACATTTGGAAGGATAAACTTTTCCAAGGGTCAGTAGCTGTTTGAATTGTTTATGGTTTGTCCTTTATAGTTTATATAGCTTCATTTGTTCAAATGCAATTTTATTTGAAATAGTACAAATGCATGAGAGTGCAAATGAGAAAAATGTAAATTCTGGTTCACTTTGGATTTGGGGTTCACTTTAAAATTGTGTTAGGTTGTAATGTGAATTTATTTGCACTAATACAAAACTAAGGCAATGCAAATGATTTTGGTGCAAGTTATGATTTATTTTTATTTCAAATTTTATCTTATTTTGTTTGGTTGGAGTACAAGTTAAGTAAAGCAAAAGCAAGACTTCAAGCTAAATAAAATAAAACCCAAACCAACATTAAATTAGAATTTACATTCTTTCAGTTTGCACTAGAGCAAATAAATTGCACTGCAACCAAACACAGCCTAAGGGTTTTATTTCCTTTTATTTGCAATGCAATCAAACAAAATAAGTCATTGAAACAAAAAAAAAAAATAATAATAATTTGAATATGCACTCAAAGCATTACACTCCCATACTTTTGCATCATAGCAAATAAAATTGCACCAGAAGCAAACCAAATCCAACTGATGGTGCAATGAAATATCGACGACTAAAGCAGGCAGAGTTCAGATCTGCACCCCACAAGGGAGTGTACTACAATGTCCCACAATACATCTCCACCGTGTATTAGAAACATTTTCCGATAATAACATCATCAATTCTAGTACTATCATCGAGAGATATTCTCAATACACGACAGGGGTGTGTTGTGGGACATTATGGGGCACAGATGTGAACTCAATCAGACACCTCCACAAGCTTCCTAATTATATTCACTCTCTACTTAATTTGCTTATTCACTAAAGACAAACCAACAAGTAATTCAATTGAGCCAGTTCAGTCACGGTAAAACGGCCCAAAACAGCAAAGCTACGCTACTATTTCCATCAAGGGGTGTATAGTGTAACTATTAGTAGTGCACTCACAAATCACAAATCACAAATCACAAATCACATCTCTGGGCAGACTAGGGCCACAATGGCACCTATTGTCTGTGGTCCAGACTCCAAGAGTACAACACTGATTTTCTCTAATGGGAGGTCATGAACCCAAGGATCCATGAACAATTGGGCCACCCTTGTAGTGTGCAAGAATGACAATGTGTCCTTCTCTGCGTTATCAAGCTACAAACCCAACCATGGTGTCTCCCATACACACATGAATTGTAAGGCCCGGCCTGCTCCCCATAATTATCAGAATATGCCACACCCACAATGTATCTGCCGGTCGGCCCAGTAGACCCAATTAAATCTCAACATTTTTGTACTCGTTTGATCAATTTTCAGTAACCCCATTCTGGGCCGACTGTATCAAAATTCAATGAACCATCCCGTATCATATTAACCAAAGAAGCTGGTAAGTATAAATTTATCCCAAATGTGGAGGGAGGTTTTTTCAGAGGTTAAAGTAATTGTCAGAAAATGCAAACATGGAGAGCCTACGTTTATGCGGGGTTGATCCTGCACCTCTATATATGGAGGGGTGCCGAGAGACCGAATCGACTACTGGGTCATCGGTTTTTTGTTTTTTTGAGGGTCCACCCGTGAGGCTAGAAATGATTTCAGGTTGAAAGAAAGAAAAAAGCCTGAGCATATAAAAGCATATATGGATTGAGTATCAAGAAGTCATGAACAACACAAGAAGAAGAAAGCAAGCCGATAGGGAGAAAGTTTGATTGTTTGAATAAACAAAGCAAAGTAAATGCATTGGTAGAGTAATCACAGATATAACGTGGCAACAGAGAGGACAATTGAGTCACGAGAATTGGCCTCTGAAGGCAATTCTTGTGATACACATGAATATGTGCAAACCAAAGACAAAGAAGCCAGTTCCAATTCCATATTCTTTGTTTCATACCTCATGGTCTTTCCAATCCCTCTCTCTCTCTCTCTCTCTCTTTCGTCTTATTATGTCTTGATTACTGTATGATCAGGTGGCTGAGATCAGCCTGGCCTATGAAACTACTGGCCAAGATTAGGTTCAAGTTCTGCCCCACCCACTTGACCTAAACCTAGCCCAAGCAAGAATTTTTGGATAAATAAATAAATGGATAAACAAAAGTTTCCCCATTTCATAGATTTTTTTGATGTAATCATGTGAACCCTCGGCATGCCTAAAACAGAACGAGGGGTATCAATTAGACTGGATTTAGTTCCAATATGAGTCCATTTCAGATGGACCAGGTCCAATCCATTCAAATTGTTTTTAATTTAGATCGGTTACAATTCAAACCTGGTCCATTGACACCTATATTCTTATTTTCTATCAATGGATTAGATATCCATTCAATCCCACCCAATCCAGTATAAATTCATTACGAATGAATCAGGTTCAATCCAATCTAATAAATACTTTGGACAATTAAGTCTAAACTGATCCAATTTAATATATTTTATCAATCTGTCTAATCTATTCAAATTAATTTTCATTTGGACGGGTCTAACCCAAAACTGATACATTGACACCCCTCCAAACAGAAGGTAGACATTGAACAACTAAGAGTCTTGAAGGAGTAGAAAAGATTTTCCTTTGACCCAAACAAGCATTTTTCCCCTTTATTTCTTTTAAATTTTTACAAAAAAACTAGACAGAAGAAACTATGTATATTTTAGCACTCCTTAATTAATCTACATTCCAATCTATGATAACCTCAACATTTAATTAGTTAGTAGGAATTGATTATAGTTCCATAATACTTGCTATAAGGAATGACAGACTGAATTCATTGCAAAAACCACATATTTTATTATATGATTATTTTATCCAGCAAAAGAAAATTAAGGGAACAAATCAATCAGTCCATTTTCTAACCGGCTCAACTAGGGAGCTTCCCTTTATTGCCTAGTTAGTGTATATCTGCCCCCGTGGGTGGATGATGTGGTAGATCAAAGCCATCCATTGAGTGGCAACTCTCTGGATTTGCCACATGTTTAATCATGTAGCCCACATCAGCCCCATATCATTTTTGAACTAGTTTCAAGGTCTTTTAGCCCAAAATTCCCAAAAGTAATGGTGGGAATAGGAACAATAGGGACCCTTTTGGTTTCCAAACTCATTTGCCACTTGGAAACTCTAAGTGGGTATATATTTGGTACATTGTCATTTATAGGAGAAACACCACCATGTAGGTATGTATTTCTTTGTCATAGAGACTGAATTCTTGTTTGATTGAACCGTTTAAAGTGAAGTGGTTGTGTTTATACTTGTCTCAGCCTATATGAAATCACTTTTTGGAGGAAACGTCAAAATATTTCATCCTTTTATCCTATATGACACCTAATAGCATCTAACTTTCTTAAATAACAACAAAAAAATGTGCATCAGTTTTAGTGCATAACACCTCCCACCTTTACTCTTTACAGGACAAATTGAGTAAAGTGTTTCATGAGAAAATGGCAATGGTACCAACCATAACCTAGAAAATCCCTTTCATATATCATTTAATTAGGTGCTGTTTGGTAAGACCATCCAGGTAGTCTTTCGGTTGCTAATTGAGATTTAGAGACTTGATAGATGGCCATTTGATGGGAAACAGGATCTACCACCGACAATGCTTCTAGCAAACTTCTCGACAAGACACTATAACTGCACATTGAGAATATCTCCCCATGAATGATAAAGAAGATGCTCCTGATGTGGGGAAGTAGAGGATTGTTGGGATAAGATTCCAACTCATTTGATGATACTTTAGATCTGCTGTAAACAAAGGCATGTACAATGGGCTATGTAACCAATTAAAAGTGAATACCCAAAACATAGATTGTGGGTGATAAATGTATGCATCACTATTGTGTTGAATCTTGATTGGTTGTGTAGCCAGTTCTGTTTGTAGCATATTCCAATCCATTTGATGGATGTATGGATCCATCACACCATCCTTCAAGTGCCTAAAATACAAAAATTATCTAAAGATTGGAATATTTTTTTGATGGCCCAATTGAGAAATCCTTTTCCATGATACAGAGTTTATAAGAAAGGGACCATCTGTTTTAGCAACTTGGAGTGCTGCTTCATCCATGGCAACCTCATGCCCTACCATACATTGGGTTGTTTCCATGTAGACAACAGCCCTCCAATTTTTATAGAACAAAGAAATCCCTTCTATAGAGTACATCTTGGGTCTGGTTGGGTCGGAAATTTGTCAAATTTTCAATGAGTTCGAGGGCCTAGTCAAAGCTCAATGTAGTTCAACCTTGTGCCATAACATACATTGGGTTGTTTTCATGTGGACAACAGCCCTCCAATTTTGAACAAAGAAAACCCTTTTATAGAGTGTAACTTGGTCCAGTTGGGTTGGGAATTTGTCAAGTTTCCAATGAATTGGAGCCTTAATCAAAGCTCGATGTAGTTGAAGTTCTTCAAATTGGATAACCCAACTTGGAGCACTACTTTCTATAGGATACTTAGTGGGTGAAGAGAGTAGTATCTCCTACCCACACTCACCCTTCCATTCTGTTTAATGTCAAATGTTATATATAATTGACAAAATGAACTAAAGATGACTGTGGTATTGTATACCATGAATAAAAACACAACTTCTATGAGACTTAAACCTATAATTTTTTTAGAAATGCAACTCAGGCAGGCTTGAGTTGGGATTTTGGCAAAATTTGAACATGATACAGTATAAAATCTTCAAATCGGATACCTGGAGCGGGAGATTCAATTAACCGAGATTCAGAAGTTGAAATTTCACCCCTACCATCAATAGGTTTAGCCAGAGCATTTATAACACGACCCAAATAAGCCTCGCTTACAGGTATCTGAGCAATTCTTCCTGTTGCTTTTACAGAACTTCCCTCTTGTATCATCAAACCATCACCCATTAATACAACACCAACATTATTTGATTCCAAATTCAGAGCAATGCCTATTGTACCCTCTTCAAATTCTACTAATTCACCTGCCAGAACCAATTAACTAAGGAACCCTATTGATGAGGGGCTCCTAATTTGAAGAACCATCCATTACATTTCAGGGTCCATTCCCATTTGTATGATATGGAAGTGGGACCCATGAGTAATTTTGAAAGGTTGAGATTCAATTTCCATATCAGATCCGTGTTGTAGGGCTCTGGCCCAATACAATCCACAGATGGGTCTCAAGTGGGTCCCACCTTTTGGTGTTAAGTGGGTCCCACTTCAACAAAAAATATAAAATAAAAAAAAAAAGGTAACAAGACCTCACCTCATGGGGTCATGGGGGACTCTCGTGGAATCGGAAAAAAACCCCTCCACCTAAGCCCGACAAGGTCGACAAAGGTGAAATGTCCTCCCCAATCCAACCAAAAACATCTCCCCCCATTTTCTCAGACAAGGTCAAACTGAACCTCCCTGAACCCATGCCCCCTCCTCCCTTCCATAATAGCCAGAAATGGAGAGAGAGAGAGAGAAGCGAGGATGAAGAGACCGTTTGACGTGGTTCTCAGTTAATTCGGAAGCCAGAAAAAACCAGACCTTCTCATTGATTAACCTCCACAAACATTCAATAACAATAATTTAATCCCTTTAATCTAAAAATAACCACTTACACACCCATGTTCGCTTCTCCTTCCAAATGTTAGGCTTATTAGCACTTATCGGAGCTGAAACCAGTAGAAAATTCAGAAAAAATAAAGAAAAGAAAATACCCAGAAAATTTTGGGGAGGAAAACAAAAACCCAGACATGGGATTGTCCCTTGGTTCGAAAAGAAAAGGCCAGTACTTGGTTGCATTGCGCCTTTTGCTTTCCCGTTAATCAAAAACAAAACAAATCTTAACACAGAGAAAGAATACACAAACGAATGCCCAAGGAAAGCAAAGAAGGAAAGAAAGAAACGTTCTGTGGATTCGGGGATTGATATGTTCAATCTCTGTTTCTGGGTTCTGAAACGAATTTCTTTATTTGGGTTTGTAATGGGTGAGGGTATTCGGTAACTGTGAGGTGGTGGAAGAAGTGAAGTGAGGATGAGCAGAGAGTATAGTGGCGCAAAAGCCTGGGAAGCGACTGTCCGTAAGACACAGGCTGCTGCGAAGAAGCGTGTGAGCGGCATTTTCTCGACAATGTCGGTTGCCCATGTCGATGACGAGGAAGGTGGCGGCAGTGCCTCGGAAATGTACTATGCGGAGCGCATGCTCTCTAATGGCGACTTCTACACGGGGCAGTGGGTCGAAAACCTTCCTACCGGCACCGGGAAGTATCTGTGGACCGACGGTTGCATGTACGTCGGCGAGTGGTTTCGCGGGAAGACCATGGGGAAGGGGAAATTCTTCTGGCCTTCTGGGGCTACCTATGACGGAGAATTCAAAAATGGGTACATGGACGGGAAGGGAGTTTACACTGGTCCTTACGGGGATACCTATCGTGGTTCATGGGTTATGAATCTCAAGCATGGCCAAGGTACTAAGCACTACATTAATGGCGACTGTTATGAAGGGGAGTGGCGTCGTGGTGCGCAAGATGGGCATGGCCGGTATCAATGGAAGAATGGGAATAGCTACATTGGGCAATGGAAGAATGGTGTTATCTGCGGCAATGGGACTCTGATGTGGGCAAATGGGAATCGATACGACGGGATGTGGGAAGATGGGATGCCCAAAGGGAATGGTACTTTCAGGTGGGCCGATGGGAGCTTCTATGTGGGTACTTGGAGTATGGACCCCAAGGAGCAGAATGGGACTTATTATCCGTCCGGCACTTCGCCGGCGGCGAATCTTGATTGGGATCCTCAGGTTGTGTTTTCATCTGATTTGAATGATTGCAAGGTTTGTCCTGGTGAGAAAGTCTCTGTTTTCCCGTCGCAGAAGACCCTTACTTGGCCTGGATTTGAAGGAGATGCGCAGAAGGGTGGGTGGAAGCCGTCGAAGCATTCGGATCCTGGTAAGCCGAGGAGATCATCTGTGGATGGGAAGGGGGGTGCAGATAAGTTTGATAGATTTTGCATTTGGGAGAATGATGGGGATGCTAATTGTGACATTATTGATGGAAATACATTGTTGGGGAGAGATGGAGACGATGGGAGTCTGCAGCTTGAAGATACTGATTCTAAGGGAACCCGGCAGCAGTTGAAACTGAATCAGCCAAGGGAGGCGAAGCGGCAGGGGGAGACAATCTCTAAAGGCCATAAGAACTACGAACTCATGCTCAATCTGCAGCTAGGAATCAGGTACTGATCCAAAAATCTTTTTTGTGCTCCTTTTTGGCCTGCTTTTGTTTGTTTGTTGTTGTTGTTCATGTAATCATTTAGTGGTTTGATTTATAGCTTCTATATATTTTTGATTGTTTCCTTTTACCTCCACTTTTATGAGAAAATCCTTTTGGGTATGTTAGAATTTTAAAGAGAATTTTATATTGTAGAAGGTTGACACTTGATAGAATAGCTAGAAGCCATTTCTGATAAGGATTTTATCCATTAACCATTGGTGAAGACCATTCATAATGTTCCCCTGATATGATCATCTCG
Source organism: Nelumbo lutea (assembly GCF_056320005.1). Lineage (NCBI taxonomy): Eukaryota > Viridiplantae > Streptophyta > Magnoliopsida > Proteales > Nelumbonaceae > Nelumbo > Nelumbo lutea. The sequence continues at coordinate 13,736,691 of NC_142690.1, forward strand.
ACTCTGGAGAGCATTGAAACTTGATACTTCTAGTCGGCTCAAAATTTTGAAGAGTTTATGAAACCTGTGGTTGTGGAGCTATATGAATAATAATCAGAAATTAAAGTACTCTTTCCCTGTAAGTAATTTATACAGAGAATCGCTTTTTGTCAAGTTTACATGTGAATTTATCAATCTGATGCCTTTTTTTTCCTTTGAATAATCTATATGGTCATTGGTAAAAAAAAAATATAATCTACATGGTCAACAAATAAACTGATATAAGTTCGTAATCATGTCCCTTCTGTCTTCTCTTTTCTTTTCACTGAAATGAATCTATTCCCTTGTATGGAGGATTTTCTGCTTACTACAATTCTACAATATCAGCTTGTTGAAATGCTCTATGTTTTTATACATAGTTTTTCAATGGCTTTACATGCAGTTGTAGATGAGGGAGATGCAAGAAAGAAACAGTGACCATCTATTTATATGTATTTTTGCATTGCATGTCTTAATCCATTCCCAATTAAAGGAGGCTTCAAAACTAGGAAAAGGAAAAAAGTACAAATAGGGATAAAATATGATTCTTAAAGCATCTGGTACCATATTTAGAATTTTGTCTCCCAGAATTTACTCATGAAATTTTGGTACTCTCCATTCATATGTATTAGCATGCTTTGGTCTTCAAGGATATGGCTTAAGTTAAATAATTAAATCTGAAATTTGGCATTTTATTCTCTTCAATAAGATATATTTGATCTTCATGGTTTTCTCAGGCCCATCCTTTTCTGAGGTTTGGGAAATCTTAAGCTTCTAAATGATGGAATGAAACAGGACAAGGTTTTAGGTTTTTACCCGTAGTATTCAATTCCTAATTCTTAAGCTCCAGCTGAGATATTAAAGAAATAGCAACATGGATTATTATGACTTGTTCTATCTCAGGCTTCATGACATTGTGCAGAGCATGATGGCCCCTTGTAATACTGTTAGAAGGACGAGACAGTTCTGCAGAGAATGAAGAATGATTTACAAGTCAAATTGTTTATTTTAATCTGTTAATCAGTGAACAACTTTCAATTAGGAAAACTAGAAATGGTCTCTCTCCAAGACTTACATTTTTTTGTGTAGATTCTGAATCCAAGACCTTGTTCCTGCCTTGTCATTGACATATTTCAGTAAAACAGTATATGTGTGTCTTATGTATCTCAATTCTCATAGCCTGTACTGTTCATACTTAGCTCTCTGTGAACACTTTGATCACTACCTTCTTAACATGTTACACATTTGAGCAGGCATTCTGTAGGAAGACCTGCTCCAAATGCATCCCTTGATCTGAAGGCTTCAGCTTTTGATCCAAAGGAAAAGGTATGGACAAAATTCCCTCCTGAAGGAAGCAAGCATACTCCACCACATCAATCCTCTGAATTCAAATGGAAGGATTACTGCCCAGTGGTTTTCAGGTTAGTCCTTGAACAACATGTTTTATTGCCATTGCTAAATCCTGTTTCACATGTTGAGTACTTCGATTCAGTTACCTTTTCCTTATCTTTTTATCATTATTTGTACTCAGGACACTCCGGAAATTGTTCAAGGTGGATCCTGCTGATTACATGATCTCCATATGTGGAAATGATGCACTCCGGGAACTTTCTTCTCCAGGGAAAAGTGGAAGCTTCTTTTACCTGACCAATGATGACCGCTACATGATAAAGACAATGAAGAAATCAGAAGTAAAAGTGAGTTCTGTTTTCTGCTATAATTGCCTTGGTAGAATCAAGATGTTTTTTTCCATGACCTAATTTGATTTCTTTCGGTGTCCTTGCACAGGTGCTTATAAGGATGCTTCCAGCCTACTATAACCATGTCCGTGCCTTTGAGAACACATTAGTTACCAAATTTTTTGGTCTGCATTGTGTCAAGTTAACTGGGGCTGCACAAAAAAAGGTAGGAAAACAGGCATCAGAATATCAGATACTAATTTCAGGCCCCAGAGTTTGTCTGAAATTTTAACAGACGAGGTTCTAATATATTGTAAGCTTATGAATGGCTGATGAACCAGGTTCGCTTTGTTATAATGGGAAATCTGTTTTGTACTGAGTACCCAATTCATAGGCGCTTTGATTTGAAAGGATCTTCCCATGGCCGCACAACAGATAAACCAGAGGAAGAGATTGATGAAAATACAACCCTTAAGGACCTTGACCTTAACTTTATATTTCGACTGCAGAGAACATGGTTTCAAGAGCTTCACAGGTGAATTCAACTTAACAACCTAAGCTATATCTTCCAATGAAAATTTTACTTTGTTCATGAAATTTGGTTGCTTTTTGTTTCAATCTTCTTCTTTGTGTTCCAAGCTAAACCTTTCCTCTCACAGGCAAGTGGATAGAGACTGTGAGTTCCTTGAACAGGAGAGGATTATGGACTACAGTCTTTTGGTGGGCCTTCACTTTAGAGAAGCATCATATAACAAGGACTCGGCTACAAATGAGGGTCATCCATCTGGAGCTCGAACTCCCATCGGTTATTTCTTATTATTTATAAAATCACTAATCCTATTTGTAACTTCAGCTTGATCTTCTGCTCAACAGAGTAAATATTATGACCTTTCCATACAGGTAATGGTGACCAAGAGAATGAAGCAGCTCAACTTTCTAGGGTGGAGATGGATCAACTTCTTTTTGATCCTACACGGTATAACTGATTCATATGAAAGCTTTAGTTAGTCTTGTTATCAATTTTTAACGCTAATGTTCCTTGCCAAATGTGCATATCTTTTAGTTTTCCTCTCAAACAATCCCTTTGTATCGAGTATTGCAGGTGGGCAACCATCAGATTGGGTATAAATATGCCAGCACGGGTTGAGCAGACAGTGAGAAGAAGCGATTGTGATACTCAACTGGTTGGAGAGCCCACAGGAGAGTTCCATGATGTGATCCTGTTCTTTGGTATCATTGACATACTCCAAGATTATGATATCAGCAAGAAGCTAGAACATGCATACAAGTCCATCCAATATGATCCAACGTCAATATCAGCTGTTGATCCGAAGCAATACTCAAGACGTTTCCGTGATTTTATATTCAAAGTTTTCACAGAAGACACTTGAATCCCAGCTGAAAGCCACTGCAACCGTTGCATATGGATTTAACAGCATTTGTTGACTTGTGTTGCCAGCTGATATTGGATAATTGTTGCAATTGTTGCTGGCAGCCATCCATGTATAGTGTCAGTCTTAGTTGAAATACGTTCTACTTGCTGCCAAACAGGTAACCAATGTGGCCATAGACATGCCTTTGGAGGATCAGTTGTGGCTGCCAGAATTGCATGTTTGATAAGCATTGCTCTTCTTTCCCTCTATATATTAATTATAGATTATATAATATGGTTGTCAAAGGTATAGATGAAAGCTTTGACCTGGAAATATGCAAAGCTCATTCAAATTGTAAATGAATTTACCTGAGGGTAAACTGTACCAGAAATTATTCTTTATGTACCCAATTTTTTTTTTTTTTTTGTCTCAGAAGATGAAGATGAATCTCTGGGATTTTGGGATTTGAATAAAAGTGTACAGAGAGTAAGGGAACTGAACCAAATTTTGTCATTCCATCTATACTAAAATGCTTTTGATATTCTAGAGTCTACTGATTCTCTAGTGTGTAAAAAATACTCTGTAATGGCATGCTTTTGTATGACGCTCATATCTGAAGGAGTGACGAGGAAGGAAAAGAGGATTAGAAACAGAGGATGAGAATAAGGCTGGAAAGGTTATTACAGGTTGTTATTTCAAGTAATTTGCTGATGCAATTTAGTATACAAACATGCAATCTCATGGGGTAAGAAATTATTTGCTAAATTGGTGTAGCAAGGAATTTATTCTTTCGCAGATTGGCAATTACTTGCAAGGACTTGATGCAATAAAATGGGGTGGGTGGACTGTTTTGAAAAAAAAAAAGGTGCAAGCAAAGATCATGTCAGATAATTAGAGACTTGACTTTATTGACTGTTTATATTCAATTTGTTTTTATCTACTTCAATCTCCTATCAAATTTCATTCATGCAAGTATTCCTGTTTGGAGGCTGGGAGCCTCATGCATTGGGCTACCCTTTAGGTATTCTTGTACATAGAGGCCATTGTGAGAATGTGAAGTGAAAGGGAGTCCAATATATTCAGTTATCACCAATCATATTGAGTTTGATAATGGCTGAAGTAGTTGAATTGAATGACTTATTGCTTTGTCTTTTTCTGGGTAAAATAATTAAATAAAAATAATTTGGTCTACAATAATCAATCCAAATTCAGTTTCTGCCATTAAGGAGCTGATATATTTTCTTATAATCCAAACAGTGGGAGTTATTCTAGGCAGGGAATACGAGTTGAACCCATTGTCAAACGTGGATCCAGTCAGTAACTGATGGGAAAACTATGTAGATCCAGTCCCATTGTCCCAACCAAACCCTACAGGGTCTATAATACTAGACTCAGAACCGAACCAATTCTTAATCAGGCTAATTGGGTCTCACCTTGGAATCTGTAATTACCTACAATATAATAATTTTAAACTCATTTTTAATCTAATCTTAATAAAATGATAGTAAACAGTAAACCTGCTATTTATACATAATCATTTTGAAACAGTATAATTGGTTCTGTCAGGTAAACCTGATCCATTGACAGGGCTAAATTAAACCAATCAAATTTCATTAGCAATGACTACTACTACATAGCATGTGTTTGGATTCTTTGGAACCGTGGGAATTTTTAGCATTTTTCCCATTATGTGAATCTGTATTTATAGGATTTATAAAAGTAGATTTTGGTTTATATACACTACCGTTGGGGAAGCTTTATTTTGGCACTTCTCTAACAAGTAGACATTTATTTACTGTTTTGTAGATATAACACCTAATAACGCCAAAGTGTCAATAAATAGATTCATTATTACTTTCTCAAATTTTCAAATAAATCAAATATAAAATATTTATTTAATAAATGTCCACGGTTTCAAACACATACATAATCTATTTTATAAGGATTCAATCCTATTCCCGGTTCATCTTTTCCATCAACAAATGGGTTGGCGACTTTATTCGTTCCCGGTTCATCCACCACGGGTTCTTTAATTCGTTTTACCCGGGAATCCCACTCGAGCTCGATGGAGATTCCGGTATTCCACCAACGGTATTAACAGATGGATAGTCGCCTCGATTACTGTATACTTTTGCACCAAAACCAAAGTCATTCAAAGGGTTGCTTCGAAGAAATTTTCAGAGAGAAACAACTCCAAGTACGAAAGTTCGGCCGTCGGCGAGCAGAAGATAGAATTTAACCAAAAAAAAAAGCTTACAGCGTTGTAAATGAAGATGCATGAAAAGTAGAGAGAGGAGAGAGAGAGCACGCGGGGTTGAATACTTGGATTACTGCAGAAAAAAAGCTATGATTAAGGGGGGAGTAATGAGATTGAAAGGGAAGTTTGCTTGGAAGAGAAAGTGAGTTGAGACTGACAAGTTAAGCAGAAAGGAGGGAGTTTCCTTCTTTTTTTTTTGTTTTTCTTTATCTTATACTCTTTTGGGATTCAACAGAAGCTACAGAACAGCAGTAATGGTTCAGCGCTGTATAAAGATAAGAGATTTCTAGGGCTCAAAAAGGATCGGAACGATGGTGACTCCCATTCTATGTTTAGCATGTACAATACAGTGCAGTGAGAAAGGAGAGAGAGAGAGGGAGAGTAGTACGTGGCTACGTGCAGGTGCAGCAGCCCTGGCCTTTTTACGTAATAACTTCTTCTGGATTTGGGGTTTAGCTTTTAAAGGCTGAGAGAGAGACGCCTTTACTAGAAGTAGAGGCGTGGAGCTGGAGTTGACTTGAAACAAATAAACATGCACCGCTTCATGCGCTCATTCATCAGAATTTAGGCGGCGGTGTTGCTGCTACTGTCTGCTGCTGCTATCTCGCCGGCCTCCTCTCTCTCTCTCTCTTTCTCTCTCAGTCTCAGAGTTGGATTCCATGTATGTTTACATTAAATTCAAGAAACCCATATGGGTTTGGGGCTTTGGGCCTTCGGAGTGAATGAAACAGGGCAAGCAAAGGAAAAAGAAAAATCAGAAAAAAAAAAAACACCAAAAGGAAGAGAAAAACAAATTAGTCCGAGCCCGATCAATCCGGCTCCACCGCCTGCGCTAGATATCTGGGAAGAGAGCATCGGAGAAAGGGAGAGAAGGCCGGCCAGAATGTCTTCTTTTACAAAGTTTGCCCAACGAGGGCGCCACTGAAAAGTCAGGTTTTTCCCAATACAAAGGGACAGAATGTCTTCTTTCACAAAGAGCAGCTCCGACAAACAGAAATCATCTCCTCTGGTAAAAACAATCGATGAGCCGAGAACAGTCAGATTCCAGACACCAGTTTGGAGCTTCTCAAGAGTTCACAAAAAGGATGGCTTCATACAGAGCTTTGGCTTCAGCAACCAGCGCTGAGGAAGCATTTGTGGGACCTCCTTCAATCATGCAACAAACACCCTCTGAGTCCCTCTCCAAATAACCAAAAGAAGCTTTATTTGGGGATATAAAACCACCATCCACATTGATTTTTAAAGTACCAGCACTAGGTGGTTGCCAAAAAGAGGTTGAGCCAGATTTGCAGTTACCCAGCGAACAGTTTTCCAATCTCGGCAGCAAGATCTGAGATGTCTCCATTATAGAGGATTAGTATTTTCATGATCAAACATAAAAGAATTCTTGTCCTTCCATATTTCCCACACACAAATAGCCACCTTTGCTGCTGCATCCCTGTGACTTTTAACCCAAATCCTTTAGAAGGCTGAAAAACCATTTGGAGAAGGGAGCCAGGGATTCCACAGGTTTGAAGCCTATGTTTGTGGCCATCCAAATACACCTGGCCTTCTCACAGAGACGAAGGGCATGGGCGATGGATTCCGATGCAATTTCACATCTGCCACAAGTGGAAGAACTAGTAAGGTCCCTACCGAAGAGGTTTTCTTTAACAGTCACCCCATTTTTACAGCATTTCCAGAGGAAAGTCTTTATTTTTTGCTCGATTGAGAGTTTCCATAGGAGGGAGAGGGACCAGCACTTGGATTCATCTTCCACGTTGGAGGGCATAGAGGTTTCATTTTCTAGATGCTTTAGGGCAAGGAAATAAGCAGACTTTGCTGAAAATTTCCCATTGCTATGAAGAGCCTTGATAATCTCATCCTCCCATCCATTACTGGCAAGATCAATTTCCAAAATCTTCTCAGATGGAAACGTTTCTAGAGAAACATATTTGACACTTTTTGAACATTCCATCTCCTACACTGCTGGTCAATTCGACCAGCTACAGAAGAATCCTCCACTGGTCTAGGTCTTGGTCCCTGAGGTTTCAAACCTTCAACCTTGGGTATCCAAGGATCATCCCGTAGATATCTATCTATGTTGTTTCCAACATTTGCCTTTCAGAAAATACCCTTGTTTAGGATAAAGTGACAATTCGGGTAATATTTTTTTTTTTTATCATGGATCTTGCCCAAAGGCTGCAAGTGTCTTTACACAATCTCTAGGTTTAAGGATGGACCGGTTTTGGACTGGACCCCGTTCAGTCCAAAATCAATTTGGACGGATTGGACGTGTGAACAAGACATATTGGATTGGACCAATTCAATTCAAAATATTTAGGGAGAATTACTGATCAGTTCAGTTCAGAATTTTGTACTTGACCCAAATATTTATTAGATTTCCATAATAAATTTATACTGGGTTGGGTTGGATTAAGTCAATATATGGTCCATTGATATAAGATAAGATTATAGGTGTCAATGGACCAGACTTGGGTTGAAACCAATCTAAATTAAAATGAATTTGAACAGATTGAACGATCCATACATTGAATTGGACTGATACAAACTGGTTTAAAATATTCATTGGATTGGACTGAACCTGATCCATTTGTAATAGAATCACATTGGACTGAATTGGACCAAATCCAGTCCAATTGACACCCCTACTCTAGCTTTTGCTTTGCCAACAAAGCAAGATTAAAAGAACGGGGTTCCTAATCCCGATCCCACCATTTGACTTATTTTTGCATATTTGGTTCCATCCAATTCATCAAACCCTGTTTTTATCCTAATTGTCACCCCACCAGAACTTTCTCTCGGATTTGGTGAGATTGTTAGAACCCTCGATGAATAATAAGTTAAAACCCTCTTTACACTTTCGTTTTGTTTGATGATAATTGAATCAAATTGGATTTCATATTCAATAATTTGATTGAATCGAAGTGGAATATAAAAATTTGTAGATCCATCGGATTCAGATTGAATTCGAATTTCTTAAATTTCCTAACGATCCATTTGCATCCCTAAACCCTAGCTCAAACGGCATATTTACTTTGCCACTTCAACCCACTTCAGTTCAGTTGCCTGAGAATTGCTACTTAGTGACTTAATGTAATGGCAAAATCAGAGGTTGATAAGCATGAGAATGTGGATTGAGTCATGGAGCATTTAATCTTGAGAGAGAGAGGTATGCCAAAAAGTACGTATTAGCCTTTTGCTTTGCAAGGTAGGCTCCACAAAGACAGCCTATAAACTATGTTTTGTGAGAAACTCAGAAATCCCAACTACACTGTCATACAACCAAAAAAATTGGCTTTTATGGTGAAGCTTGTTTGCCACTCAATCAAAACTTCAGCCCTTCCAAATGGGCTTAGGCCAAGCCCAGACCCGTCCGCACCCAAGATTTTGCCTCTGACCCACATTTCTTTTTATGTCAACTAGAGGTGGATTTGAGCTGAGCCGAATAGTATGAGGCTTGAGCTTGAGCTTGAGCTCCATTCTAGCTAGAATATTGAGATTGAGCTCGGTTTGAGTAAAAAATTCATAAGCTCGAGCTCGATTTGAGGAAAAATATTTTATAAAAATAAAAATTATATATAAAAAATATTTTTTATTTGATATTTAAAAAAAATAAGAATTATAATATTTTTATTATATATATATATATATATATATATATATATATATATATATATATATATATATATATATATATATATATATTCGAGTCCGGCTCGTTTATTAATCAAGCCTATAAATTAGGCTCGAACTTGGCTCAAAGCTCAATTAAAACCGAACTGAACCGAACTTTTCACAAGCCGAGCTCGAGCAACTCGTTAAAAACTCGACTCATTGCCACCCCTACTGCCAAGCACACTGTCTATTCCAATAGAATTCCATATTCTTTTCCAATTTCGCACGAATTCCTTCCTACCTGTGAATTCATGCACATTAATCACGTTTTTTTCAACATAAATATTGATGCCCATGACTTTTTTTTTTATAAGCTAAAAAAAAATTCGAAAAGTGAACTAAATTTGGGTTGGGTTGTGGATTGAGGCCTCAAATAGCCCTAACCAACCAGCAGGCACATGTGGTTGTGCAAAAATAAAATGATTTTACTTTAAAATTGGGCTGTGAATTCCAAAACAAGATGATTGTGCAAAAACATATTCATAAATTCTTTTAAGCTGAAGCAGCTCAAATTGTCTTTGGGTTAAGCTCGGGTTGGGCTATAGTTGACCCAACCCACCTGAATTGCACCCTTATTAATGCATTTGTAGCTTATATCTAACATGTTTTTGGTTTTATGTTTTGAAAACAATACACACAAAAGCAAAAAAGCAAGTGCAAGTAAATTGTAAGTAAGTATTAAAGCTATCAAATTATTCTGGTTTCACTTACAAGTATCAGTATCATCATGGACAACAATAGAATTAAAAAAAAATGGTGCACAAATTATATGGCTGAAAGTTATCTCGTCTTTTTTGAATTTTCAGACAAGTGATCTTTTAGGTGAAACTCATTTGTTGGTGGATTCAGATCGTCTATGCATGGGAGACATGCCAATTGAAGGGGGACAAATGATAATGCATTTATTATGAGGGTGTTCTGTTATACACACAATACATGGTTTTTGAACTGTTGTTGATTTAGAGGATTGAATTATTTGCCCCATAAACAATTCAGACCACCCTCCTAAATTATTCATTTGTCAAAAATTATTGACTTGGTCAGCAACCCACTAAGCCGGGCAGTTGAGTATTGATTCGTTCGGCTCATATAACAAATTTTTGCCTTTTAAATTTTAATTGTGTTTTTTTTTTTAATTGCAATGGACCATTCATTTGGATTGGACAGTCAAACAACTCAAACCTCTGACCTAAAAACCGATGGCCAAAGTAGTTCTAATCCTAGCTAGGCCAGTTTTTAAAACATATTTGGTTATACATAACCTGGTTTAAATCTGTGGAGGGTTGTTAACTAAAAGAAAAAAAAAAAAAAAACCATTACCCAAAATGGAACCCTTAAGACAAATTGGTAAATAATTCGGTTTAGTCAATTTGGCCATTATTATTAAATGGTGGTCCTATTGTCTTAAATAAACTTTTAATATTTATTTTAAGAAAAAATTTCAATTAATATCTTATACTTTGGGTTTAATGTCATTTTGGTCTTTGAACTTTAAAATGCGATAATTCAATATTTAACTTTTAAAATATGTCAATCCAATACCTATCATTAATCAATTATTAAACGACTTATAAAAAAGATAAAAATGCCATTCAAGTATCATCTAAAGTTACCAATCCTGATAAAGGCAGGATTTCAATCCAAATTCTCCAACATTCTTCAAGAAATTTTAAAATAAATAAAAAACGAAAGAAAGAAGGTTAGTTGACATCTCTGGTCAAATTTCCACCTCCAGACGGAGAAATTTAAAATCTCAATCCTGGGTTGGATTCGGAATTCTTTCCCTCTTGGCTTCTTACCAAGGTGAGAGAGTGAGGAAAACGAAAATTCAGCCAATTGGTGCAAGCCGGGTTGCCCCATTTGAAAAAATTCAGCCACATCGTACTCGGGTAGAATCCAAGCTCATGAGTCATGCAAAATTCAATAAATGCTAAACCCAACCTGACCCAAATTATTTGGAGCTCTGATCCACATATACATCAAAGTATTTATAAATCCAATTACCTCCTCATGTGTAAACCCAACAACCGGTCTGATTTCATTTTAAGAAAATTTTAGATCAAACCAGTAAATTATAATGTGAAAATCCTCATACCAAATCTGTTTAATATGGAAACTAAAATCTGTTTCTAATACAGATTAAATCATTCTATTAGACGTCATTCATTGATTATTTATCTAGTCCTGTTCGGGCCGAGCCAGCTTTCGACGGGACAGACCTCTCAGAGGCCACGGTTCGTATGCTTATGGACCGGTTTATGCCTTGTTGAAGTCTTGATTTGTTTTCATGGCTTCTTTCCTCTGTTGGGCACCGGCCGGAACATGAGCCCGCAGAGTAGCTCGGAGGAGTTCAAGTGCTTGATGGGATGCCCAGTGAGCCTCAACCTCAGCCACGGTCACGGCCAGCCTTCTCAACACTACCAACTATCAGAAGGGAAAAGAAATCTATTCCCATAGCTAGCTAGTATAAAGTATAATCATGGTGAATATAATTTTTCTTCTTGTTCATAAAGGTTGATATATTGAACACATATGTAGTTCGGATTTTTATTGATTGAATTTGAACCTAAATTTTGCTTCAACTCAGTTAGTTCTCTGTTTCCAATTTATTGGATTTGATTAAGCAGCACCAGAAAAAACATAGAATATATCAGAAATTTTGGCTTGGTTACAATATTGCAATTTCATTTATATTAGAGAATGCGATTATGCAAATGTGGGTGTTCTTTTTTTACTTTGGATTTTACTTTTTTTTTTACCTCATTCATAATGCAAATAAGCAAAAGCTGAAACAAGAATATATCAGAAATTTTGTAATTAAATCATTTGCACTCCCAGAATTTACACTGGTGCAAATAAGATTGCACTACAAACAAATCAGGACTAATAAGTAATAGCTCATATTGATCAATGTTTGGCAGGACTTAGCAAGTGCAAGGCCATAATCACTCATCAAAGGGTTGGAGTGGTGCTTGCTTGGCGCCAAGACCTACCCTAATCGCCCACAGTTTGGCAACAATAGTGATTTTTATACAAGCGGCGGCCAACCATAACTGATTATACAATTTTTGAAACTGACGAAAGTCTTTGACACCGGAATTTGAGTAAAGAAAATTCCAAATACAAGACAATTTAACTGAACCCGGTTTTGCTTTTGATCCTAACCGGTGTATACCCAGCTTCTCAGACCCATCGGGTTGACCGGTTGGGGATGGAGATCATGTCCAATCGGGGACAAGGACAAGGATGAGAGTGAATTCCCCACCCTAATCTTTTTTTTTTTTTTCGAAAGTAAATTCAATTTAAAAATTTTAGAAATTTGAGTCCCCACCAATAAACCTATTTTCGATGAAAAGTCATTTTTATCATCGACGGGGATTGGTATCAAGAATGGAGAGTATGATCCCCACCCATTGCCATTCCTAGTGAACTATGAATAGACCTACCAACCTAGCTAAAAAGATGTATTGATCCATCTGGCCTTTGATTTGAGGAGATGAAATTTCTTGAGAACAAAATCTGTGCAATACTCAAAGAGCACAACATTCATCTGCATATCAGGAACATCACCTCATAAATTTAACATACATGTATAGGAATATTATATACAATTAGATGCCTATTTGTGTGGAATTTGATTTGAGAATCCCATTTTAGAGAGATGATGATTATATGGTTGAGATGATAGAACTGTCAACTAAAACTAAAGAAAGTGGGCAACACACAATCATTGTAGCAGATGCTGGATAGTGTATGCCCTTAGCTCCAATCAACTTGATATATATTATGACATCTATTGTAAACGAATAAAGTGCATATTTGATTCATGTTATATTGATGTGTTTCTGTGTAATATCCTCAAACTGGATACTAATGAGACTCGTGTTAGTTTAGAATCTTCACAGCCATTGAATAGATTTGGGGAGATTTATCCTGTTAAGACTGGCATTGATGCCAAGTTGGTTGGGGTGGTTTGTCTGAACTGCTAGGGTGAGACCTGAGGTACATGCAGTGTGGGTTTGCTTGAAACCCTGAATTGGAGCAAATTCCATTATTACCTTAGACCTTGGAGATAGATGGGCAAAACTGGAATGTTACACCTAACCCCTAGACTCGATTATGGTATTGCACTAGGTGTTGGATTGGGTTGTTTTTAACATGCCAATCAGTGAGATCCTTAGTGGGGGTCAAAATCTATGTATGTTGGAACAATTTAAGAATTCACCTGAGTGGGTGATCATAGTGACAGGATCAGCCCATTTGTTAGACAAAGTGAATGTTCGGGGAATGCACTCTCTCTGATGAAAACCTAAACTATCGGCAATTGATTTCAAACTTGTTGAAATGTGTTTTGCAAAATATATTTATATAGAGATATACATATATATTATGGTTTCATAAAATGTTTGTAAAATGTTTTAATTCCCGGGATCCACGTGAGTAGAGAGTGCAACACTGTACTTTACAACCAAGGAAGAGGTCCTCTTTTATCGGGCAGTGTATGATCATTAAGGGCCGAGAGGTTTAAGTGTAAGACCATTTAGGGATAATAAACCTGATGGGCTAGTCTCACATCTGCCCACAGTCCTTGGGCCTTCATAAGATGGTTGGACCCAATGACCATTTAGTGTAAATGTTGGGCCCATTAAGAGCCCATATTGATGGACTCAGGGGTTCACTGTATTCAACAGTGAATTCGGCTATGCCTTGTAACAGAGGCTGGGCTGAACTCATGTGGCTTATGTGCAGATCAATGATAGGGTTTCACGCCATACAAAGAGAGCCAACCTATCCAACATTTAAAGGACGTGAGCCTGAAAGCCTAATGGGCCTAAAGCCCATTTCGAACTGTGTTAATTAGATTAATTAAATAGGGAGCGAATCTGGGTATGGATCAACATATAAGAATAAGAGAATAACTCTTATCCATTTAAAGAGTCCAGATCCAAATAGAGATTTGGATCAGGAAACTTCTAAGTTGATTAGGAGTAGCTGATCTTGATCTGTAGATAAGATAAGAGATTATCTTTATCACTTAAAGAGTTCATATCCAAATAAAGATTTGGATAAAAAAACTCCTAACCAAATTAGGAGATTGACTCTTTAAGGTCTATATAAAGGAAGAGGGCGAACTTGAATACATATACACAATTTGACTACTTTCTACTTCTAGTTTTCTCTCTCTGCTCTTGCCACCCTACCCTATTCGATCTCCACCTCTTGGAGTGATCAAGATTCGACCTTGATATTGTTTCTTGGTGGAAGGAACAATTTTGAAGTTGTACTCACTACCTTGTTCGATTATTGTTGAAGAACCACTTGTTGATCCTGCCTCACCCTAAGCTGTGTCATTTTCAGTGGAGGAAGGATTTGGTGTTCTCTTTAGGCGTGAACACCTATGTTGGGAGGAACTTTTTGCGTGGATACTGTATCAGGTATTCCTCTCCTTAATCTTGGTTTCAGATTTGGTCAAATTTGCTTCAAGAATGAACATTAAAAATGCAATTTTCTAAATTATGGAATATGATTCTCAAATGGGAGAAAAAATTTTTGAAATTTCACCCAACCACCCTGCATGGTTTGGCCATCCGTATGATGGATTTTCCATCCCTTCAATAGAGACATCAAGGCAGAAGCTCTCGACATGGCAAAGAACATAGGAGCCCACAAAGTTTAGTTGGAGAGAAACTCACAACTGATCATTTGTAGTCTAAAAATTTTGGGTCTAAACATAGGTTTTGTGCTCACGCTCAACCCAAACTTATTAGGCTCACATCAAATCTGAAGTTTTATGGGCCAGACTTTGGTCCAATATTTTATAGGCTCAGAAGCCACGGCCCATGATTATCCATATTGTCCACTCAAAATTAAATTGAAAATATTCCTGGACATGGTGTATGGCATGGAGCTAGTTAGTCCGAAAACTAGTCCTACTATGCATTCTATTTAATGGATTAAGATGCTCTTAAAGATCCATATTTAAAAATGGGTTCAATTTGAATCCAACAATAGGGTGAGAAATTTAGGCCATGTTTGGTTTAATTCTCATTCTTTTTCATTCTTACCTCAGATGAAATTTTAAAATGGACAAGAATGGATAAAAAATGCTTTTATAAAAGTACATTCACAAAGTGCTTTTATAAATGTATTTTCCTAAAAGTTCTTTTATAAAAGCACTTCCATAAAAGAGCATTCGTAAAAGTACTTCCATAAAAGTTCTTTTGTAAAAGTGCTTTCATAGAAATCCTTTTATAAAAGTATTTTCATAAAAGAACTTTTGTAAAAGTACTTTCCTAAGTGTGTTCGTAAAAGTGCTTTTGCAAAAGTACTATAAAAGTACACAAAAGTGCTTTTGTAAAAGTACTTTCATAGAAGTCAGTTTATAAAAGTATTTTCATAAAAGTACTTTTCTAAAAATACTTTCATAAAAGTGTTTTTGTGAAAGTACTTTTAGTACTTTCATAAAAGTACTTTTGTAAAAGTGCTTTCATTTAGAAGTGTTTTTGCAAAAGTACTTTTGTAAAGGTGTTTTTGCAAAAGTAAACATCTATTGCAATAGTTTTGTAGGAAGAGTTTCTTCAAAGAATAAAATGAGCAAGATGGGACATGATTATTTTTAATGTTGCAAGCTATTCAATTTTTATGTTATAAAGCAAATTTTTCATTCTAAACAGAATGTAGCCCTTGGCAAGAATTTTGTAACCAAATACTCTAATGTTATTCATTCATGTCCATCCATTCTTGCCTAAAATGAGCAAGAATTAAGAGAATAATGCCTAGAGTAGTAAACCAAACATGGCCTTAGTGTATTCGGTTGTTTAGATGAGAAAGGAGAATAAGCCATAAAAAGGAACAATAATGAAAGATATAACAAATAAACATTAAAAAGACAAAAATTAAAAATAAAAAAAAAATTGATATAGAATAAAAAATGTGAAATAAAAAATAGAATAAATAATTGTACTACTTCAATAAAATGAAATAGTATTTGATAAGAAAATAACACAAATAATTGATGAAGTTAAACTCAAAAAATATGAAATATGAAAGTATAAAACAAAATAAAAAATGTAGTTATGGAAGATTCTTGTGTTGGTTTATTCATGATTTGTTTAGCTTTATTGTTTGCTCTTAGTTAATCAAAAAACATTTTATTTATGCTTGTTTGGAATATCATGTTGGTCCCACCTATTGAATCCTTATCTTACCTTGACCAGCGCCTTGGGTTTTGGGGTTATTATTAAAACAAAAGTGTTTTTGAGAATTATTTTCTGAGGTCTCAACACCTCAATCACATAATTTTTCAGAACACAGGCACACAAGAAAGAAAGAAATTCATAGCACCATACAACGAAATCACCAGAATCTGCAATAATTGTTTTAGCCCAGCTTGGGATTTTAGCCTCAAAATCTTCATAAGAGACCTGACCTCTAACAGCGGAACCATGTCTTACCAAAAAAAAAAATAAAATGACAGCAAAACCATGGGCCACTCTGTTTGCGCTCCTAGGGATGAGGGAGATTCACAGATTTAGCTTCTTTAACCATTCCTTTGAATCCTTGATTAGAAAAAGCACCACTGGTGGACAACTTTTCTCCATACCTAGAATGGCATTCACCTACAATCACTTTCAAAAATTATTCCATTGTTTTCAGTTCTATTCTTTAGGCTGCATTTGGCTGCGTTTGGAAACGATGCAAATAGAGTGTAAATTCTTGTTTAGGGTAAATTTGCACTCTGGTTCACTTTTGTCTATATTTAGTAACATTATATTTATGCATCGACAAATAACAAAAAAAATACATTTTCAAATGTATATTTACATTGATAATAAGATGTAAAAGTATATCAATAAAAAAGAAGTAAATTTGCATTCAAGTGGGATAAAAAAAAAAAAAAAAACATATGCTTTATTAGAATTCATGTTTGCATCCATTATAGCTAAAAGTTTGTTTGGTAAGAAGGTATATTTGTCCGTGCAACACTAACCCAATTTTACAATTTATATGAACCGTTTTACACTCTACATATTTGCATCGTTTTCAAACGCAACCTTAGGCTTAATTTGAAAGGAGTACAAATACAAATATATACAATACAAATGCATATAAAATAATATAAAATATAAGAATTTGTATTATATTTATCAAGTTATAAATAAACTAACCCAATGACAAGAGAAACCTATCAAGTTAAATAATACCTTGTGCACATAATTTATCAAGTTATAAATAATCTAACCCAATAACAAGAGAAACCTATCAAGTTATAAAACCCTAAAGGCCCAACAAAGGTTTCAAAGTGTCTTGCGACCTGGATGTAGGTCCACGGGAGTGTCCTCCATCTACCTCGCCATATGTGCAGTGAGTGGTCAATAGTATACCTGTTCATGGGTTGGGTAGCCCGATGGGCCGACCCAACCCGAGCTGATCTAAGTCGGGCTTGAATAAGATTTCAGGCTTGCGGACTCGGGCTTGGACCTAAAATATCGAGCCCAACTTTTTTTGGGCTAGGCTCTAGCTTTATCAAACAAGCCCGGCCCGAGCCCGACTTGATAATGTATTATATTAATAAAAATATATTTTATATAATAAAAAAGTATATATAATATATTTTTCTTTTCTTTTTTCTTTTTTCAAGTAATAATGAGACTTTTCATTATTTTTTTTAGGTTTTGAGGTCTTTTAGTATGAATAAAACAACTTTTAATTGAATTAAAAACGGAAAAAATATTTTTTTCCAAATTTTTTGTCTGACTTAAACTCGGGCTCAGACTTCAGGCTTTATAATTGGGCCAAGCTTGAGCTCTAGACCTAAACCCAATGGTCGAACTGGCCTCGGGCTCGGGCCTAAACATTTTTTTGTTAATGTAACGACACAGGGGATTCCTTTATTAAAAGAACTTGCCACGTGTACATGAGGTCCTTGCACTCAGAACTCAGAATACGCCTCTGGACTGGCCAAAGCCATTCCGCCACGTGGAGATGCCAGGTGCTCGATTCTACATTTCTACTTGTTGAAGTTTGCAATTTAGAAGTTGCGATCGTTCTTTCCCTCTCCTGCTTCACGGGGTGTTGGCTCTTCTTCCCTTCAATATCTGCTGCTTTCTTAGCGTCGAAGAGTTCATCCTCAGTTTTATTCTATCTGTTCCTCGCTCAGGTATTTGTTCTTTGGATTCTAGGTATCTGTTCCTGACTTGGGTTCTGCTATTTTTTTATTATTTTTTTGTTGCTTATTTGTTTAGAGGGTTGAATTGAGGAGCCTTAGCTCTGGGATTTTTTGAAGTTTGAATGACAAGGTCTTGATGTTGGGATCAAATTTTTGTCTTCTTTTGTTTTATTTATCAGCAATTATGGACAATCATTCTGCTCCTTTTTTATATAAACCCCACTTGTTCTAATGCGCCGATTTTGTTTGTTTACTTGTTGCCCCCTAGTTATTTGATCGATTGCTTGTTAAAGATTTATGCCATTAGAACCCTAATTTATGATGTCTAGAATGAATTTCGAGGTATCAAATTTTCTAGGGGAACTGGTTTTGGGCTACAATTTGCGAAGCTGAATAATGATAAAGTAGGATTTAAGCGTCCAGAAGGCGTAAGACTACAACATTTGTATTTATGTCCTTGAAGAGCTTGATGTCCTCACTCTCAAACTTACTTATGTTCTCGTTAAGTTTGATAGTTGGTTCTCGCATAGAACCTGATGAGGATGAATGAATAAACCAGAATTTAGATTTAAAACGATTTGCTGCCTAATACACGATTTTTTTTTTTTCTGGAGAGACCTAAAAAAAAAATATAACAACAAAGTATAAGGCTTGGATTTCGATGTCATTTTTTTGTTGAAAAAGAAGCATCTTTTTTGTGGGCTGTTCTCTCTTTTGATTAAGTGGCCGTTGTTTCTTTAAATCTATACAAGGTTGAAATAGTGAAGCAGTTCTATGCTGTATTGGATATCTGAGAGTCTTAATATGCTATTTATTCAACAAATAAAGTGTTTCTGCTGCACTTAATAAGTGGACAATCTTTGTGCCTATTTTATATTTGTTTTACGGACACAATAGCTCAGTAGGTACTAAATGTTTCTAGGGTTTCATATGGGTGACATACTAGTCTCTTTAATTTTCTGCAAAATCCTAAGGGCTTTACCCATGTTTGTATTCTACTGAAAATAGTTGACTTTTCCCTTTTTGAGAAAAAAAAAAACAAGAATCTAATTCCATTGATGATTTAGACATTCAATAAATACACAAATGTACATGCTTTTTTATTTTTATTTTTAATGGGATACATGAATATGCATGTTAGGCTTAAGGCTTCTTTATTTTCTGAATTTGTTTGCTTTAAAACTTGAGAGACTAAATAAGCGATGGGAGATCGTTTAGGCTATGTTTGGTTTGAAGGAAAATGTAGGGAAAGGAAGGGAAAGGTAGGGAAACCTTTACAAACCTTGTATTGGTTTCCCTGTCTTTCCCTTCCTTTCCCTACCTTTTCCTTCAAACCAAACATAGCCTTAGGGTCTAAGTTGAGAGAAGATCATGGTTTAGTAACTTCAGTTCTTTCATATAGAGGTGTTAAGAGTTATGAATTTAAGATTTTGAAAATGCTTTTGTATGGTGGTTTCTTTCTAGATGGACATGGGGTTTTAGTAGCAAACTTAAGGTGTAACAAAAATAGATGATGGTTGAAGAAATAAACAAATATAAAAGAAATGAAAGGAGCCTAGGAAAAGCCCAAGGTAAATCCACATCTCTTGGATGTTGTCAACTTTTAACATCCTGCAGGATGGTAGGTAATAAATGAATAAAATGTGAGGCAAATGAGTGGAGTTTATTTGTACATTTGTTTGGTTATTGTAAGTGGTGGGGGTGATATCTTGTCACTGCTTAGTTGTGGAGTTCTCTCTTCCTTTTTTTCCAATAAAAATTTTTTTTTTTTAAATAAAGCAGCAGCAGTCATGGAAACGAAAAGTAAGCTACAATTTTCTCAGAATATTTAAATAATGGGGCAAAAGTGCATTCTTAGACGTAACGAGATGGTCTACCAGAAACACAAAAATAAAAATATAAAAGAGCAAGTTACCTGCTTTCCCAGGATAAAAGCTACTAACAACTATTTCAACAGTTCTTGCTTATTGTTCTTATGTTAATTGAGCTTTCCCCTTGTTAAAAATCAATGTTCATGTGCAAATTATTGCTACCAATATTGTTGCAGTCCAGAAAATGATTCTAGAAGAAATTGACATTGAGCATCACTTGAACTACAGTCTTTAGTATATGTTTTGTAACTTATCATGATTTTCTGTAATTTTAGAAGTGCATTTTTATAAATAGTTTCCTTTCAATGACCTGATGATTTTCCCTGTTTTTTAAATGGATTTATACTAGGCATGCTTTGCATGTTCTGCCTGATTATTAGGTGATTCCCATCTATAGAAGGGGCAAATTCTTCTTTCCATTGCCACTTTTGACATAAGCCTTTCTCATTGTTTTCAGTTTGGCAGACTTTTTAACCATTTGGTTGCTTGCTTATTAGTTATTATTGTTTCCAACAGCCATTGTCACTTCCAAGAGTACTGTAGAAATGGCAGTAGAAGGTGATGTTTGGCAAGATTTTGCTTCTTCAATCACTTCCAACTCCAAGGAGCCTAGCCAGACAGGGGATGCGCCATCTCCAGAAGATGTGGCATGGGCAGATTCTTGCCTGATCAAAGATCCTGAACTGTCAGATAGTAATTGGGATTCTCTAAAAGATGCCTTACTTGATATTCTTAGTTCTCAAGCTCACTCATATCATGACAGTTCAGCTAACGAAAGTGATGGGTATCCACAAGAAAATGATTCTGAGATGCTCCCGGTGATTGAGGAGGCAGAATCTGAAAATTCTCCAAGAGAAACTGATAATGATGACCTTTTCCTCATTGGTGAAGAGGCCGAAAGAGAACAAGTTCTGCTTGGCGCTAAAAATGACTTTCTTCCTGACAGTGAAAGGGCTGAAGCTGCATATCGGGACTACTGGCTAAATGAAGTTTTATTTCCCAAAGAAAATGGAGACGGTGGTATTGGGGTTAACGTGAGTTCCTCTGATGATATAGATTCAACACCTAATGACATCTTCAGGGTCTGGAATCTGGATACACAAGTTGAAGAAGATGAGCTTGTCAAAGAATTGAATAAGGCCCTAGCAGAGAATTCGATCCGATCTATGCCACTGAATCTGGATGATGTTGGAACAGGCCCCCTCGGAGACACACCAATCTCCCTGGATGGTACAAGAAGAGATACAACTCTATACGATTTGGGCACTGAAACAAATGAGGAAGCAATTGATAATCTAATTGCTGGCATTGCTGATCTGTCTTTTCATGATTCTTCTACTTGAACTCTAGTTGAACATTACGTTTACAGTTCACTCTGGCACCTTGAATCTGTATATATTTCGTGCTTCTTATATGACGTTTTTATTTATCAAAGTATCAATTTCTCCAATTCTTTTACGTTTGGTAAAGGGCGTTGGCCACATTACAATTTACATGCAGATGCACTGGGTGCATTATAATAGCTGGGCCCAAGAAATCGTCCGGTCTATCGTTTGGACTTGGGATGCCCTTTACAGAGTCCTCGTTTAATTCTGGATTCAAGCAAGAAACAAGAGTACTTGATACCAAATCCTGCCCGAATAAAATCTGCTTGCAAGTTGCAACTTGATTATGGGAATTTGGATAGTGGTCCTAGTGGATTTTGACATACGGATCAATTTATAAAAACCAAATTATATGTGGTTTTAGGGCGATATGTACAGGCAAAAGAGCATTAGTGTTACAGAGCAGAAAGGTACATTAGAAATGGTTAACCTGCTGTAGGCAAGGTTCAAAATATCGTATTGGCAAATCGGTTTTTAGGGTCATGCAATGTTTAGAAGACCATACTAAATTGGCTGATCGGACCAGTTGAACCATGACCCGGGTCCTGACTGGTTTGGTCATCTCCAAAAACTAGAACTAAAAAACTAACTGAAACCAGCTGACTGGCTGGTTTAACCAGAGAACCAGATAACCGGTCCTGGTTTCATAAAATTGGCCGTGTCAGTAAATGCAAGGAAATTTCAAAATGCTAATATCATTGTTAACGTTTGGTAGCTATAGGGCATAATTGAACTGAGCCAAGCCAAACCTGACATGTTTTGGCTTGATTCCACTAAAATATTGCCATGTTCGAGTTCAGGTTTGAGCCATGTTTTTGGTTTCAAGCTCAATTTATTAAATAGTTGATAAGTTCTGAGATCAACTCGAAAGCTCAAACTAATATATTTTTATGTTTTATATATGTTTTATAAATATATGAGCAAGACTGGTGAGCTTTCAAGCTGAACTTTTTAATGAGGTGAACTCAAATTCAAATAGCCAATCACTTACTTGAGATTCAAACTCGAGCCCAAACCATTTGATTAAAACTTGATTCGTTGCACTCATATTTGGCTGTGCTTTTTCACCAAGTTTCATGGACAGTAGAGGTTGTTTAGGAAGGATACAGATTACAGTCAATAAAGTAGTAAAATGGTAAAAGAGTACAATCAGTTAAAGATAAATAGGCTGATTGTCCGAAAATCCAATGACCTACTATATGTTTGACATCAACGCTGATTGTCCGAAAAAACAGCGTCACTTTTTTTATTTGGAAACATTACTGCTAGGTAGAAGTGCTTCATGTCTGTTTTCAACATTAGTACCCATTATCTCTAAACTATAATCTAAAAAAATGCTAAATTCGATATTAGCTCTAAACCCCACCTTTTTTTTTTCCAAGGCGTGATTTGATGCACCATTTTTTTATGGAAAAATGATTCCAAACAAACAAGCTTCCTGGAGCACCGTTTTTTCTGACGCCTAATGCAGCTGGTTAATGTCTAATGACCATGATGGAAAGAGCCGAACTCAAAGTTTTATTCACAGGCCAGTCTAACTATTTCAAACCCCGCTGAACCTCCGACTCGTATCTTTTAACAAATGAAAGACGGCAATGAGTTAACACAGGCTCGATCTATTTCATGATTGCATCCATGAGGATTTTGATTCATTTACCATGCCCTTATGCAAGGTGTCTTAAAATTGCACTAAAATTGAGAAGAGAACCCACAAAGTACCTTTTCTGGCCTTGTAATAGCTCAAAAGTCAAATCTGCAAAAAGAAAGAGAGAGAGAGAGAGAGAGCTCATATCATGCTTTCACTGCATCATGACCTTTAAAACACCATTCAGAACCATAGTTCTCAATGTACTTACATAAGAGTTAGCAATGTCTAGGACTCATCCTAAGATATTCCCAACAATTGCTAACGAGTAGGATATGATAGGAAGGGTACACACGGGATAACTATGAAACTGTAACACCATTAAGTTCAACATGAGCAACTGCTGTATTGATTGCATCAATTATGTCCATCTTCCCCCTGCTAACTGCTTCATCCATCGGTGTCCTCTCGTAACTAGACAATACCAAAACACAAGCATTCATTACAAGGATGGCAGCTTTACATCTCTATTCTACCAAAAGAGAAACTTGTTAACCAAGTACAAAAAACAAACCTATTTAAAGTAGTCACGTCTGCTCCTGCCAGAATCAAACTCTTGACCACCTGATGAAAGAAAACAATTATCACTTGACTTGCAAGATGCATATGATTCCACAAGTTAGAAGCATCATTATTACCTCAATATGCCCATTAAGGCAAGCCCAATGGAGAGGGGTATTCTTCTCCAAATTGGATGCATTGAGATCCTGCATCACATAAAATCTCCAAAATTTATGATAATCGCTTGATGAAAGCAATTAGATAAAGAAAAAAAAGAGAAAATTCATGGACAATCACATCAGCTAACATTATTTATTTTTGGTAATAGGTTAAGTAACTTTTAATAAAAAACACAGATAAGTACAACAAGCCCCCCAAGGAGAACACCTTGGATGAGTACTACCAACAATAGAACTACAAACTACAGCTCCCACAGACTCCTATACCTCAACAGCACCCCCAGTTATACTGCTGAAACCCAAAAACCAGCTTCCCAAAAGAGAAAGAAACTAATTCTTCCACATTCTTGGAGGCCTTCTGGAAAAGTCTGCTATTTCCTCTAGTCCAGATAGTACTAATCACATCAGATAACATTATCTTTGACAAAGGGTTTTAGATAAGTAATTTTTGCGTTATAACTTGGTTACAACAACCAAACAGGTCTCCATGGAGGCATTTGCATCTCCAGACAAGTGGATTATCTGGAAACCCAAAAACTAGCTTCCCAAAAGAGAAAGAAACTAATTCTTCCACATTCTTGGAGGTCTTCTGGAAAAGTCTGCTAATTTCCTCTAGTCCAGATAGTACTAATCACACACAGATAACATTATCTTTGACAAAGGGTTTTAGATAAGTAATTTTTGCGTTATAATTTGGTTACAACAAACAAACAGATCTCGATGGAGGCATTTGCATCTCCAGACAAGTGGATTATCTGGACAGAGCCCCAACTTGCTGTTACGTAGCCTGCTTGCTAATATACCATTAGTTTATTTCCTATGTAATTTAGACCCAGTGAATGGAAAATTCAGCTCAACAGCTCTTGCATTACCTCAATTAGTAAAACATGTTCTTCTAAAGAGGCATAGAGAACATAGAATTTCAATAACAGTGATAAGACACTCACCCACCCTTCTCACCCAAACCAAAATAGAACATTGAGCTCAACTTTGATTGGTCATTGGTGCACCTTGGGAACCATGGTTCAGCAAAGATTTGACTTTTCCACAAAATTAGGGGTGATCTATTATTTCCAGATATGGATATAGATGATATGGACATGCATACAGGAAATGGAGATACAACTCTCCATCCTACCCAGACTTGGATATGGATATGGGTATCCCATATAATATGCAAATATCTTGCTTTTATATCGAGATTTTGAAAATCAGCATCACATCTCAAGACTTGGGCTTGTAGTTAGTCAGTATATGCACTCTTCTAGAACTATTCACCTCCTTGCAGTTGAAAGGATATTAGCATATTTGAAGAGGTCCCCAGGCAGAGAGGCATTTTGTTCAAGAAAAATAACTATATGAAGATAGAAGTCTACACAGATACTGATTGGGCTGGGTGTGTTGATGACCGAAGATCTACCTCTGGATATTGTGCCTTTGTTGGAGGTAATCTGGTCTCCTGGAAGAGTAAGAAACAAAGTGTTGTTTCTCAGTCAAGTGCTGAAGCTGAATATAGGTCCATGGCAAATGGTGTGGCTGAGATTCTATAGTTGAGGTCATTACTAGAGGAATTGGGTATTGTTTATGAGAAACCCCTAATGTTGTACTGTGATAATCAAGCTACCATCAATATAGCCCATAATCCAGTACAGCACGACAGAACTAAGCATATCAAACTGGACCAGCATTTTATCAGGGAAAGGGTTACATCTAAAGAAGTATGCCTTTCCTACATCACCTCTGACATGCAACTTGCAAACCTTGTCACCAAGGCTGTTTCAAGAAAGATGTTAGAAGAAGATCTATGCAAGTTGAGAATGACAAATATCTACTACCCAACTTGAGGGGGAGTGTAGGAAACTATGGACCCCACATTGAGAGTATTCGTGTGACACCCTGAGATGTACTTAGATTTAATTGATTAGGATCAGCTTTCCTAGTAGGATAAGGATAAGTTTTATTTTAATCTTCTTTTATTGCCATGTAAGCATTAAAGTTCTTTTACAATTAGGAAACCATGTATATAAATTAAGGAGTGGGGCGGCTGTTTTAAGCACTCCAGCCATTCTCTTCTTTCAAAGCTTCTCCCACGAGTGCTTCTTCTCTCTCTCTTCTTCTCTTCTTCTCTTCTTTTCCTTTTCTCCTTCTCTTTTATTTTCTGTTCAAAACCTAAAGAGTCTCTGTAGTCTTGTACGACTACTAATGCAAAACTACAAGTTTAAGGAAAGGAGCACATCATAGACAATATTTGAAGGAAATAAGATGAAATTCTCATAAATGGCTTCCTTACCACCCCATTTCTGATAAGGTACTGCACAATGTCAAGATGTCCATTAGCAGCAGCCATATGTAGTGCTGAAATGCAATTACCAGTGAACCAAGTCAAACATAGACCAAATGACAGTCAATTAGCATTGACCAGCATATACATCAAACGAATTCACAGAGTACATGCCAGTACTGAAACACAGATAACATGTCAGACAAATGAAGCTCATTACTAAAAGAACAATAGAATTGGCACCAATATGCATCTAGAGGCAACATTCATGTAATATAACAAGGCAAGTTAAACTCAAAAAAGGAAAAAACTATAGAGACCACTCACCCCCTCCCATGTATTAGGGAAGACAGCCTGGAAAAATGGTGAGGGCCAACCCTGTTGTGTTGTTCTATATTTATTTATTTATGTTTATACAGAACCATGGAAGCAAATGAAGCATTGTGCTACTCCCCAAGTCCCTATCACCTCAATATGCCAAAGACAGAAAGCCCCCTAATCAGTAGAAACTTCAATGAGGTAATAATATCCAAATGTGATTGATTATTTAAGGAAAGCATGACATTTACCATCTAGAATGCACTAGCAAATATTTCTAGATGTTCTAATCATTTTGTTCGATGAATAAAGATGATGATGTTCTAGTCATTATCAGTAATAGAACAGAAACTTCTATACGATGCCTTATAGAAGTGAACTTTAGCTCTTAACTATATATCTAATGTCATATGCAGGTTTCATATTCCATGGAACTTGAATTACTGTTGAATAAAAAGCCACAGTTGTATTTTTTTTGTCTCCATCAACATATTTTTTTTTTTTTTTTTTTTTTGTATAAGGAGATTTCTTGTCTATAACAAAAGTCTTCAATCTTTTGAACTCCAATAATGATTAATTGTTTAACCATAGTTACTTTTTCACCACCCCATAAATTATTTTTTTGATCAATATATAAACAATATTATAAATACCAACTGGCAAATCCTTTTGACCCTTCAACCAGTGTTTTTAAAAGGCATGCCTCATTGAACCCAAGTGTAGGTCCTTTGAGAAGGCATATATCCATGTACCTAGGTATGCACCTTGTGCCTCAGCTCAGGAGTATGCCTTTTGTGTGTGTGTGTGTGTGACTGTTTTTTTTTTTTTTTTTTTTTTTTTTTTGTGGATTCGCATCTTTGTAATGGTTTATGAACTTCGAGATTACCTTTTATTGCTGTCTAGACTAGTAATGGATTATTGACTTAAAATAAACAAAAACTATTCAAATACCAAAAACCTTAGTCCTTGCAAATAGAATTCAAATAATAAAATTTCTACTGAAGTAACAATAATACAGAGAGCACGGATTGGTAGGGAGCTGAACTTTGGGAATTTGCCAAGTAAAGGTGATTCAAAACTGGTAGTTGGGTGGCTAAAGGAGTCAGAGACTGTACCTTGGTCCTTTAGGGGGGCAATGAGAAGATTCAAGTGGCTAAATTCCAACATATTAGTGAGAGTTGGGAGAGGAGATCAGCTAATGGGCCAGCAGACTTTTTAGTAGCAAGGGGTGCATAGGGATCATTTATTTGGGCTCAATTGTAATCTTGTTTTGTTTTTGAGGCTGCAGATAACACCTCTTTATGAAACCATCCTTTGATAGTTCTTTATTTGATCTTTAATAAAATGCTTCTTATTACTTTAATAATGCAGAGGGAGACAAATTTTGCATAGCGTCTAGGTCAGAGATCCTCCCTCAGACCCCAGCCAAGCCCCCAAGATCTTTCTTGATGTGAACCAAGCTGAATTTCATGTGCAAGGGGTTCTGTCTGAGTGGAGGCAAGTGAGTGAATACTAGACATTCATCATCAAATAATATATGATTCTTAATCTTAAAATAGAATGAACTATGACTAAAATCACAAAACCAACCTCTTTATATATACAAGCCAAAAGTTTAGGTTGGGGACACTGCCCTAAACCCTTGCATGGAATTGTTTGGGCTTGTCTCGAAGGAGTTCGGATGGGCTACACATTTTATTGTTGCAATGTGGGCTGAACTTCCATCTACGTTGTAACACATCTCTTTTGGGGAAATGTGTAAAAGTAACAGGAGGTGGGTTAATACTCCCGTTACTCAATTTTTTCCTTTTTTTTCAAACAAAAAAAAAAAACTGAAAAAAGCATTTTTCGGCAAGTCCTCTCTCTATTCTTCGTTCTCTCTGTGTGTATTTCAGGGAGGAAGACCTCGAACAATGAAGAGAGCATCTCAATGGGTAGAGAACTAAATGGAATTTGGAGTGAGCAGTGGAAAAAAACTTGAACAGTGGTAGAAAAGAAGGTTTTCGGCAAGTCCTGTATCCTCTATTTTTTCATATGGAAGACATACACTGATTGTTCTCTCTCTCTTTCTCTCTAGGTTCTTGGATGAAAGGATTTGAACAGGGTGAAACTTATTTTTTGAATGGGTTTTAGACTTTTAGGGTGGAAGGTTTTGAACAGGGGTAAATAGTTGCTTGACCAACTGTTATAGCCCTCTTGCCCGGTTGCCCCTATGGCAATGATATCGAACCCTTGAACATCTTCCTCTCCCCCATCAAGTCCTCTCTCTAGTGTCTCATTCTTTTAAACACTTGATGCATCATATTGGACAGCTAGTTGAAATCTCTCCACTGTGCAACATACCTAACAAAGTATGAAGATTTTTAATAAAAGCTAATACGGTTTGATTAATATCATATAAAAAATCTATGCGATTTCAGAGACCTTCAAAGACAATAAAAGCCTTCATGTATAATTTATTAGAGTATAGGGGCTTGTTTTGAGCAAGAAAGACAATAAACTATCATTGATTATAGTAGATGTTCAAGACTGTTATCAGCCTTGAACCCTAATAGATTTTAGGTTCGAAAATAGGAGAAAAGGTATAGAAGAGAGAGGAGAAAGAGTAGAGAGAGAGCAGTAGAACACAAGAATTGAAAGGAATGACAGAATCTGAATGTTCTGCCGCCACCACTTCTATTTAGTATTTATAGATTATGCTAATTACATGGAAAGGACAGATCTTCCCTTAGTATTTACATAACAAATAGAACAAAATAAAGCTGAAATAAATAACTGAAATAACAGATTGACCACCAGCTAACCCTAGGATGACTAGAAGACATTCTACCCTACGAACACAGTGGGACCATAGCTGTGGGGCCCACATCAGTGTTCTCTACACTCCCCCTCAAGTTGGGAATAAATGTTTATCATTCCCAACTTGGATAGGTCCGTCGCTAACTTCTTCCTTGGTACAGCTTTGGTGAGAATATTTGCGAGCTACATGTTGGATGTGATGTACGGAAGACACTTCTTGTGATGAGACCCTCTTTCATACAAAATGTCGATCAACTTCAATATGTTTAGTTTTGTCATGCTACACCGGGTTGTGTGCTATATTAATAGCCACTTGATTATCACAATACAGCACCAGGGGCTTCTCATACTCAATACCCAACTCCTCAAGTAGTGATCTTAGCCACTCCGTTAGCCATTGACCTGTATTCAGCTTCAGCACTGGATCGGGAGACAACACTCTGTTTTTTACTCCTCCAAGAGACAAGGTTACCTCCCATAAGGGCACAATATCCAAAGGTAGACCTTCTGTCATCAACACTCCCAGCCCAATCTGCATCTGTATAGACCTCCACCTTCATGTGATTATTGTTCTTGAACAGTATACCTCCACCCGGGCATCTCTTCAAGTATGCTAATATTCTTTCTGCTGCAAGAAGGTGTGGTCCTAGGAGAATGCATGTACCACTGGCTGACAACACTAACTGCATAACTGATATCTAGCCGAGTGAGGCAGAGATATAGCAGCTTTCCCACTAATCGTTGGAACATAACCTTGTCTTCAAGAGGCTCCCCACTCTCTGCACTAATCTTGTGGTTCTGTTCAATGGGTGTATCCGTAGGCTTGACTCCTAAATTTCCAGTTTCCGCCAACAGATCTAGGACATATTTCCTCTGAGAGACAAATATCCCTTGTTTAGATCTAGCAACATCAATACCCAAAAAATACCGAAGTGCACCAAGATCTTTCACCTCAAACTCTTGATGAAGGAACTATTTGAGGGACTCGATCTCATGGCTATCATTTCCTGTCACCACAATATCATCAACGTATACTGCAAGTAGTGTCAAAGAAAACTCCACCCTCTTGATGAATAGGGTATGATCTAATTGGGCCTGTACATAACCGAACTTTCCAAGGGCTAGTCTGAATCTATCGAACCAAGCTCTAGGTGACTACTTCAAACCATACAATCCTTATTGAGCCAGCAGACCTTCTTACCTGTCTCTGTATCATAGAATCCAGGAGGCAACCGCATGTTAACCTCTTCCTACAGATCTCCATTCAAAAAAGCATTTTTAACGTCCATTTGGTACAAAGGCCAAGTGTGGCTTGCTGCAAGAGATAATAGAACTCGAATGGTGGTCATCTTGGCTACCAGGGCAAAGGTCTCCAAGTAATCTATACCATAAGTCTGGGTGAACCCTTTTGCAACTAGCCAAGCTTTATACCTCTCAATGGAGCCGTTCGCATTGTGCTTCACAGTAAATACCCATATGCAACCAACTGGTTTCTTTCCTTTGGGCAGATCAACTAGCTCCCATGTGTTATTTTTTTAACAGGGCATCCATTTCAACTTGCATTGCATCTTTCCACTCCGGGATGGATAGGGCTTCATGCACTGTTCTTGGAGTAGGCGATCATAGGATAAAAACTGGGAAATACAGTGGGCTGTAGATGTGGTACAATGTCGTTTCCCCTTACGGACGGTAATGGGAAGGTCAAGGTCATCTGGAGGAGGTGAAGTGGCAATAGTGGAAGAAGCCTCTATGGGCCCTGGGACTATAATACCCGGACTTGGAGCCGCATAAGAGATTGGAGTTGGCCTGGACTGTTGATGACCGGGATCAACCTGCCTGCATCGCATGTGATAGACCCTCAACTCCTGATCCCTCTGACCACCCTCACTATGGTAGCCCTCATCATCCAATGGAATAGGTAAGGGAACAGCCCCAAAAGTATGAACCCTACCCTCACTGCGCTCCCCCTGAAGAAAGTGACCCAAATCCCAACTCGCACTGCTCTCCCCCTGAGGAGAAACCCAAGAATAATAGGGTGTCTCCTCAAAGAAAGTGACATCCATGGAGACAAATCTTTTCCCTGAGACTGGACCATAGCAGCAATAACCCTTTTGAGTTTGTGCATAACCAAGAAAAATGCATTTGGAGACTTTTGGTTTGAACTTGGAGTGATGGGGTCTGAGAAGCTAAACAAAACAGGTACAACCAAATGTTTTAAGGGGAACAGTGAACAACTCCTCATCTAGGTATAGAAGGGAAAAAGGAGATGACATATCAAGAACCCGGGAAGGAACCCGATTAATAAGATATACTGCCGTGAGAATAGCATCACCCCAAAAGCGAATAGGGGCATTGGAGGTAAACATAATACTTCTAGCCACCTCTAAGATGTGCTTGTTCTTCCTTTCTGCAACCCCATTCTGCTGAGGCGTATGAGGGCAAGTGCTCTGGTGGATAACCCCATGATTAAGAAGGTAAGATGCCAATGGCTTAGCAAAGTATTCATTTGCATTATCAGATCTAAGAACTTTGATCTTGGCATCAAACTAGGTTAGGATCATTTGGTGAAAGGTTTGGGTCAGGGCAGGAACCTCATCTCGTGCATAAGATAAATCCAAGAAAACCGAGTATGGTCATTAACAAATAACAAAAAAATATCTGTACCCACCCATAGAAGGGATGTAATATGGCCCCCAAACATCCGTATGCACAAGATCAAAAGGACGATAACTCCTTTTATTCCTCAATGAATAAGAGTTTCTACAATGTTTAGCAAACTCACAGCTTTCACATTGCAACTATGACAACTCAACAGACTCAAACAAATTAGGAAACAGACTCTTTAAGGATCGAAAAGACAAATGACCCAATCGGTTATGCCAAAGCATAACCGAACTCACACTCTGGGAAACAAGTGACTTCTTATCCACTGACTCTTCCCGACAAGAACTCTCCCCGAGCAAATAGATCCCATTCGTCTCACGGCCAGTCCCAATCACCTTCTTCGTCTTCAGGTCCTGAAAAACACACCGGTCAGGGAAGAAAGTTACTGAGCAGTTCATGTGTTTGGTAATACTACTGACTGAAAGAAGGTTAGTATCAAACTTAGGAACATGTAGAACAGAAGACAAGGAGATGGTATCCGATAGCTTGATGTCACCCTTGCCAGAAATGGGGACAAGAGAGCCATCAGCAATAGATACTTTATCCCTACCAGAAGATAAATGATAAGTGGTAAACAATGAAGGCAAGCTAGTCATATGGTCGAATGCACCTGAATCTATTACCCAACAGGGTTCAATAGTACCTAGAGCTGAGGCATGGTAGGCTGAGGCTCGAGTACCTGAATGTGCGAAAGCAGATGTGGCAGGGGCTAATGGTGACTGCGGTGGCTGAGCTGAGTTCCCAACTTCCTTTTCCAATTCTATAAGGGCAGCCCGAACTGCAACTAAGGTCTCTAAGAATGTGCCTCTTGTGCCAGACGAGGATGCTGAATCAGTATTCACGGCCACATGAGCATTACCCTTCTTGCTTCTCAACTTTGTCGGGACCAAATGAGGATGCAGCTTCCAACATGTTTCTTTTGTGTGTATGGGTTTCTTACAATGCTCACATACCACATAACTGTTGTTCCCAAAACTGCCTTCGGCCTGATTTTTAAACTCCATTTCGATCAAAAACCAGTAGTCTCAAAATTAAGGTTACTACAGTCAAAGAACAGCACTTGGACTATCAATCACAACCAAAAATCAGTATAGAACCAATCTGTATTCACGGTATATGTGTATGAAACAGGTATAGCTGATGATCTAAAACCAACTAGCAAGCACAACAACAACAGTCCGTACAGTTCTCACCCCTTAAGAGAGTTCGAAAACCCCCCAAAAAAATATGAAAATAGCTTGGAAGTAGGTTTGATATGCTTAGCAGAATTAGGGTTTTGATCAATCCTTAAAGAAAACATTTCAGTTGCACATTCCAATCAGTACCGTACAAATAGACTTGCAGTAGGGTTAATATGAAACCCTAAAAGCTGATCAATGCTGAAAAAAAAAACTTAAGGAGAGCTCCAGGTAAATCGCAATGTTCAGCCTAACATTAGGGCTTGCCGCAAGGTTATTAGGGTTTGCCTCAAGATCACTTTCAAACCCTAGAGTAGGAGAAAAAAACCCTAAGGCGGTTCGGCCCAATAGTAGGGTTTGCTGTAAAACCCTAGAGAATAGAAGGGAGAAAACCCTAGAATGGTTCGGCCGCCTTTTCCAGATAGGTCCAACCTATCCTCTCTGATAGTACTTCTCTTAGAAAATAAAAAAACTTACAAGAAAAAGTTGTTCGCTGCCTTCCAAGGTTACCCAAACCCTAACCTTCTCTGATTCTTCCTGATCACCAACACTCTGCAACCGTGACAAGTCTTCAACAGCTGCTAAACCCTCTAGCGATCTCCAAGAATCAGTCCACGAACTCCACTTTCTCAGCTTCCAGCCCTAGGAGATTCTCATGTGAGTGTGGTCGGCTGGACTAGACTCATATGAGAAACCCTAACCTTGCTCTGATACCAAGTAGATGTTCAAGACTGCTATCAGCCTTGAACCCTAATAGATTTCAGGTTCGAAAATAAGAGAAAAGGTATAGAAGAGAGAGGAGAAAGAGTAGAGAGAGAGCAGTAGAACACAAGAATTGAAAGGAAGGACAGAATCTGAATGTTCTGCCGCCACCACTTCTATTTAGTATTTATAGATTATGCTAACTACATGGAAAGGACAGATCTGCCCTTAGTATTTACATAACAAATAGAACAAAATAAAGCTGAAATAAATAACTGAAATAACAGATTGACCACCAGCTAACCCTAGGATGACTAGAACACATTCTACCCTATGAACACAGTGGGACCATAGCTGTGGGGCCCACATCAGTGTTCTCTACAATTATGAAATTGGCGTGATATTGTTTAATATGGTCTGGTGAATACTGTATAAGAAATTTGAAGCTTCTATGTGATTTTAGAGATCTTCAAAGACATTTGAAGCCTTTATGCTAAATTATTAAGGCATAAGGGCTTGTTTTAAGAAAGAAGCGTAATAAAAAGATTTATAAAGTTGGTGTCATATTGTTTAATATGGTCTGATTAATACCATATAAGAAATCTATGTGATTTTAGAGACGTCAAAGGCATCCAAAGCCTCCATGCTCAATTATTAAGGTATATGAGTAAGCCATAATAACCATTGTTTGTGGGAACTAGGAATACTCTTTATTTGTCTTTTTTTGTTCGTGTTGCAGGGAGGAAGATTTTGAACAAGAGAGAGGGACCGACTTCTCAATGGGTAGACAAATAATTGGAGAAACAAATACCTGAGCAGTAGAGGACTTCAAGAATGTTGGAAGAGAAGTGTTTCAATAGGTTCTATGTTCTCTCTGTTCATTGAATGGAAGACATGAACCAGTTGTTTTCTCTCTTTGAGCTTTTGGGCATGGGCGGAAGGTTTTGGACAAGGTAAAATTTCATAGATTTATAGGATGGGGGTGAAAGATAAATGCTTTTTTTTCATTTTTATTTGAGAAAAAAAAAAGAAATAACGAGAGTGTTAACCCACCTCCCATTACTTTTACACGTCTTCCCAAAAGAGCAACGTGTTACAACACAGGTGTAAGTTCAGCCCACGTTGTAACGACAAAATGTGTAGCCCATCCGCTCTCATCTCAAAGGGCCTTTAAAGGTAGAGGGCCAATCTCCTGCAAGATGTTTAACATCACAATAGCTACTTGAAGTGATGCAACCAGGAGATAAATAAAATAGATGCAAAGTTTCACATGCTTGAATTGTTGAGTACTTGAATGACTTCAATACAATCCACATCTTTTTTTATCAGTGAAAGAAAAATTCACTAATATGAGGAAAATTATGATTACAGATTCTGAGTAGCCTCGGCTACCCAACTAAACTTGATATATCAATTTTCAAATTTGGTTTTTCACCTTTACAACTGAGCCCACGAACAATGATCCCTATTAGCCCCTTGTTTTGCTAGCTGGTCTGCAAAACCATTAGCCGCTCTTGGATAGATTCTTAAGTTTCTTGATTTCATTTCTGAAGTGCCAGGGTATTCTTTCAACTTGCTTTAACCAGCTTATCACCACTTTGGAATCACCTTCCACAACAAGCTTTCTCACCCCCAGTTCCTTGGCTTTTTTGTAACCCAAAAACCACTGCCTTTAGTTCAGCTGTAGTCTCCTAATCCAATAAGGCCTGAGTACAGTCCCAGAACATACCCCTTATCATTTCTTAATACTCCTCCAATTCCAGCTCTACCCAGATTACCAAAACTGCTTCCATCAAAGTTGTGACCTTTTTCTTTACAACCAAGGAAGAAGCAACTGCTCTCCAATTCCTGATTATATCATCCACAGTGAAGTCTGAGAATAACTTCAGAGATTTTACCCAGGATGTCACCTTCATCATAATCTATTCTATTAATTCTTCCTTGCATCTTTTCTTCTCTTAAAAAATTCTCAGATTTTTCTCCTCCCATAATACCCATAATACTGCTGCCATTGTGCATCTCCACAATTTTCTCCCTCTTCTTTTTGGCCATCTGAATGTAGAAGAGTCAAACAGCCTTTCCAATCTATCTGGAGTATCCCACCTGCACCCAAAAAGATAGAAGAACCAAGCCCAGATAGCACTAGCAACAGGACAAGAGACAAGAATATGAAAAGCAGTCTCACCATTCGACTTGCAAAAATAATTTACACACTGCTACTTGCAAAGAAAAATGGTGGAATCCTAACTGGAGTGCAGCTGATCAACTGTATCCCCCTGGAAATGGTGGGTCACTCTTTCCCAAGAGGTCAAGTACTACTCAGTCCTTTGGATCACCACCTAACACCGCTTGCTCTCTGTTGAGCCATCTGGAAGAAGCATAATGGCTATAGCCCACAACTCTCCAAGCTAAAAGCAATCCATTCGTCTTAAGAAATCATCCATTGTCTCCAAAAGAATTGCAGAAATGAGACCACACTGGACTGCAAAACTGCAGTGAATGAAGATGTGGCTAGGGGACTCCCCTAGTGTCCCACAAAAGCAACGGATATTATTCAGTACTAGCCCTCGGAATAAAAGATTATATGTTGTGAGAATTTTGTTCCAGGATGTAGACCACATGAGAAACATCACTTTAGGTAGGGCTGGTGCTTTACAAATCCAACACCAGCTTACAAAAGAGTTGCCTGATCTATTGCCACACCAAAGTCTAGAATCAGGCAATGATGGCTGAATGTGTGTGCCACTGAGACATCCCAGTAGACTGGTAAAGGACTCCACTTTCCAATCATTTGAAATTCGCCTGAACTGGGGAATCCAAGAGATGCTGACCTTGTTTCCTCGTAAAACTCTTTGACTGTGGCTCCTTATTGGTAGCAATGGAGAAAAGAATTGGAAATGTGTTGCATAAAGTCTACTAAACTCCTTTATGTTCATGATTCCCTTCCAGATAGATCCATAGGTGCTGTGGGGGTAAGGTCTCCCAGTTCAAAACTGTTCTTCCATGTGAACAATCACCTTCCACTACAAATGATCTTTTTTCCTTACAGTGTTTCCATAGCCATTTACAAAGAAGGGACTTGTTCAAGGTTCTAAACCTCCTCAAACCCAGACCACCTGCAGCCTTAGGTTGACAGACAACACCCCATGCCAAGAGAATCTTATTCTCCCTGTTCAGACATCACCACAAGAAATCCCTTTCAAGCTTCTCTAAGATGTTGACAACTGAAGCCAGCATAAAGAATAAGGACAAATAATAGGTGGGTAGGTTTACAACACACAATATAAAAGTGTGAGTTTTCCACCTTATGATAAACAGATCTTCTTCCAACCTGCCAGCATCCACTGGAACCTCTTCACCACTGCACTGGATCCCAGATGGCTTTCAACCTATAATTTATCCACAGTGGATGGCCAAAGAACTTGCTCGGAAATCTGTCCACTCTACTGCCCAAAGTAGCTGCAAGATTATACCTGATCCATTGACATCCCTAGGGACTTTAAGGCCCATAGGTCTTAGGCCTGGGCCTTCTTTTTAGCCCATTTCATCTCTCTATCACCAAGCATCTTTAGAAGGGTGAGAAAAGATAATCCGAGCATATTTCTATGATACCTTGTCACCTGAGATTGTATCTCTCTTCTATTTTCTTCTTACAAATTTTCTATTTAACATACAAAAAAAAAAAAAGAAGTCCTCTTATCCTCTATATTTCCTACAGTAATCCTCTTAAAGCTTAATATAATATACATCTCAAGAGAGAAACACCATTAACTGAATGATTTCTTACTCCAATTGTGCAATTTTCAAAGGCATCATAATTATATATCTTTTTTCAACACTTTTTTAGAGCCAAATCCTTGTCCTAAAAACATTACAATCTTGAAGGAAATAGCGCCATGGCAGAACATCTTGCTATTACTATTATGATGTACCTTAAATTGCCATTAATAATAATCTCAAGTTTATTGTTTCAAAGACAGATTTAAGGTTCTGCATAACTTTCACATTTTGCAGCTCTGTGTAATTATGAACCCTGTAAATTTTTATGTAAGACCACAAAAAAAAAACGGACATGCCTTACCTTTCTAAAATGGGCTTAGAGACAAAGAATACTGACCTACCATTTTAGAGGCATGGATTATAGAAATGTAGACCACAAGAAAAGAATAGAAAATAAATCAGAAAGTCAGCTAAAACACAATGATAACAAGAAAAATAACATGTACATATGACTCTTGAGTTACACCCACAATAATAACAGCCAATTTGATAAATAAATAAATAAGCAACAACCTGTTCGGCCTTGAGAATCCTTAGAATTAAGAGGAACACCAGCAGATGATAAACTTATGATGTCATCAATGTCGTCGTATCTAGCAGCCTGTTAAACAAATAATTACAAGTCCAATAAGAAAAGTAACAACACAATTAATCTGAGCAAGGAAGTGTTGCAGCATGAATCCAAGAAAATAAGAAATGAACAACATACTAACATCTATACTCTGTTCATTCATGTATCATAGGACACAGTTAAATACAATATAATATCGTATACACACCATATGATAAGGTGCTTGCCTTGCCCTTTTCCTTGGCTAAGAAAGTGCCGAAAACAATATACAACAAATTGTTCTTTACCCTTTTCACAAAAGAGGGGAAAAACCCTAACATAAAAACTCCTATGAAACGCTCAAGACTTTGCAAGAAAACAGATTAGGTTTATTCTTGATTTTGCGATCACTTTTCTTACTTTCTACCATTTGAACGCCTGTTCAATATTCTGAAGATGTTCCATCGAATCACATAAATAAATAAAAAAAAACAGAACGAAAGAAGATCTAAGAAGGATGAAATAAGGGCTAAGGAGTGTTTACACATTTGTGGTACCTCAAGCAACGCCTCCACATCTTCTGGTGCCTCCTCGTTAGCAGGTTGTTGCTGCGCTGAGTTGGTCTCCTCCGTTCCCATCTGTTACTACTATTATTGCTGCTGGTCACTACTGACAGAATCCCAATTTCATATAAACGAGGGAGAGACAAGAAATCCAAGGCCTTCACTGAAGCAGCCGGAGATGCGAAGAGTTGCAGGGGGAGAACGAGAAATAGAAGAAAGCAATGTTTTTTAAAAGGGCAAATTTCTTAAACTACCCTTATTAACTCGCCCTTACTGTTTACTACCATTGCCGTTTCTGACAATTAGTTTTCGTTGCACTCCGTCTGTAATATCACGTAATTGATATATTTTTTTAAATTCTTAAAATACCCCTCCTGTAAACTGTTCATCGCCCTCAACCTTGAAACTAAGAGCAAAGTGTAGGGCAATGTGTACCCGACAGGAACGTGAAATAGTAAAACCCACATACAGCCCGGAAACACAAGTGGGAACAGTTCAGATCCGTGGATGCTTTTTATTTCAAATGGAGTGCAACGAGGAAAATTAATATTTTATTAATATAATAAAAAGATTTAATTAATAAAAGGGATAAGATAAATTAAAAACTAATATGAATTTAAAATTAATATAAAACTAATATAGAGTTGTCTAACAATTATTAGTTTTATAATTAATTTGTACTATTTAAAAACCAACTTAAGTTCTACTAAAAAATAAAAATTTAATATACTTAATTAAATTTAACTTTTATTAATTTAAAAAATTAGTATAAAACATTAATCTTAAATATAGTTTAATTATTTTAAAGCCAATTTAAATTCCATTAAAATAAGGAAAATTATAAACCTCCTTAGGTTTTCTAACAATCCTATAAAACTTTCAGGTATTTTGACCTAAACAAAAACCTTTTTTATTGTTTTGAAAAAAAAAAGTGCAAATACCTTTCTTTCATTATCATTTCAAATAAAAAATGTTCATTTAATGCATTAATTTTACTTCACTTCATCCTTTTTTCCTTACTTTGTCTAAAAAGAGTAAGGACAATTGTTCTTGGAAAGTTGTTTAGCAAAATAAATTACTGAAGGGTAAAAGTTGAGATTTTAAATTGTGTATGATAATGCATTAACAAGGGTAAAGTTGAAATTTTATAAAATTTTGGTAACTTATAAATGTCAAAAGCCAAGGGAAATGAGGTATTTGCAATTTTTTTTCAAAACTATAGGGAGGCCATTGTTAGGGTCAAACACACAAAAATGGTTTATAGATTTGTTATTTAGATGCTTTTTATAATTTTAACTAAAAATAATAATAATAAACCAATAAAAATTATTTTTCAAAAAAGCTAATAAAAATTAACATTAAAACACAAAATAATAATAATAATAATAATAATACAACTTTATTTAGCAAATAGGAAATTGGCCACTCTTATTAAAGTGCCACTTAGATTGTGATTGGATAAAGTAGGCATCCAAAAAATAATACTCGAATCAAATTTAGATGGGCACCACTTAATTGGAAATGTCATAAAATTTCATCCTCAATTTTACTTAGGGTTGTTCATAAGAATGCCCAACTCGACTAAACCGACCAACCTAGATCGATCCAACTCGAGTTGGTCGGGTTTTCATCAGTACCGATTGATTTCGGGTTGGGCAAATATATAAATCGATATATCAGGTCGGTTTCGATTTTCTTGTGTGAAAACCGAAACCAACCCGACCTTTCCTAGTTTGA
Source organism: Nelumbo lutea (assembly GCF_056320005.1). NCBI lineage: Eukaryota > Viridiplantae > Streptophyta > Magnoliopsida > Proteales > Nelumbonaceae > Nelumbo > Nelumbo lutea. The sequence continues at coordinate 13,777,018 of NC_142690.1, forward strand.
TTAGTTTCTTACTTAATTATAGCTAGTCTTCTATTAGAACTAGAAGGCCCATTAGGCAATTACAATTAGAATAGGCAATCTATCATAGTTTCTAACTTTTTATAATCTTTTACACCAAATAGGCAACCCATTAGTCAATTACAATTAGAATTCAATTAGGTGTCCTTTTGTACAGGAGCAAAACCGAAACCGACCCAATCCGACCATGTCGATTTAGCCTATCAATGGGTCGGTTTCAATTTCCACCTTAGGTAACTCGACCAAGTCGGGTCGGTTGGAAAAATCTCAATAAACCGACCCAATCTGACCCGTGAACACCCCTAATTTTACTTGTAAATAAAGTCTGCACAGGTAGTGATTATACATACACACATACATACATATATAAATATCCAAAAAATTATATAAAATTATAAAATTTCATTATTTCATATTATGATTTACTAATTTATATTCAAATATTACATTTCACATTTCACATTTCAGATATTCAAATAAAATAAAAATGATGATTTACCGATTTACCTCTTCAAAAGTATTGCCAAATGCAATTTGAAACTCCATACTCAAATTCGGGCTTCCAACTTTCAGCCTTTCAGGTTGCACGTAGCAGCTTAGGAATCACAGAAAAATTTTTGTCAATTTTTTTTTAAATAAATAACATTGGCCCGATGCATGGCCCAACCTGACCCAAGACTTGATTCACAGGGCCTGGGCTGTGCCAACAGACCTCCAAAATTTTCACCGAAAGGGCAACACGGCCCACTTTACACCTCTAAATATGTCCTAAAGTCGGACTTGGACAAAATTTTAAACCTATAGGCTCCGCTTAGGCTCTAAAACTCTCGGGTGAGAGGAAAACCTCCTTGCCAAAGGTTCGTAGTAGAAAGGTGGTGAACTCTCAGAACCTTGCTCCCTTCTCTTGCCTCCCCTGACTTAGCCAAAGCCCCTGCCATAACTGAAACTTCCGCATCCCTCTGCATCAAATCCCCGTCCGAAGACACCAACATTTCTGTATCTGGGCTGAGAGGAACACCTCCTTGTCCGCTCACCCCCACATTGAGAGCCTCTGTCATTTTTGGGCCCCTGAAGTCCTAAGCTGAGGAAGAAGGGACGGGTTGAGGAGTCGAAGAGCTCAGTTCCATTCGTGCCTCCTGCCTCCGGGTCCCACTTTTGGACCAGCTCTCTAGGTAGGTTGAAACAGAACTATCGCCTTCCTGCGAGAAACGTTCCTCCGAATCGGACTCTTCTGAAGAAGTCGGCGCCACCACCTCTTTCCCCTTCCTTGACCCTTGAACCAAAGGCTTTCCCCTAAATATCGTTCTGAAGGGCTTTTAAAACGAACTGGGCCAGGCCCACTAGGATGGCTGGCCTGACACGGTTCGGCCGAATAATTCTGATCTAGTGATCTGAATCTCACCCCCTTCGACTTGATTTGATCCAATCCAAAACCGCACCTTCCACGCGGTCTATGAAGGACTCTTCGTTCAACCCCTTTCTCAAGTCAGTCCAACCCGCCATTTTTCCTTGACCATTCGATCCAAAGTCCATCGTACGGTTCTGGTGTTTCTTCCTCCTCCTTCCCCTGACTGTCTGCCACCTATCCTCTTCTCCAATTCCGGCACCGTCTTGAGCCCTAAAAACTTCCTAAGTGACCGGACGTTCCTCCGCCTGCTGACCAAACCCTCCAGAATTTTCCAACCGGACGTTCATCGGGAATGGAGAAACCTGCCAGTGCTTTCTGAATTAGATTTTGGTCGACTTGTACCACTTCAGAAAAATCCGTCGGCACAGATATCTGGACAAGGAAGGGGACCCCTGAGTCCTGACCCAGTTCGTTTCCTTGCACTGATTGAAGTACCCACCACTACATTAATTGCCAGTGGAGGGACCCCAGACCAACACGCTTTAACCCAAAAGAATTCCACGTTTCCTTTGCCAGCCTCGGAGTTGTCGGCTTCCAAAAAACCTCCACAGAGGTCCCCTATGCCTCTGGCAAGGTTTGTTCTCCAAAGGTGTAGCGGCAAGCCATAGATCCTTACCCACACAAAACCAGGTAGGTCCTTGGAGGATTGCCAAGTTCTTGACGAATCCGACCATTGTTCAAGGTGCAACAGAGAAGCTTTGAAGCACCTGGAGCCAAAACTCACCACTTTTTTGGTGTCTTCCTAATAAGGGAGGAGGAAAAGCCAATACTCATCACCAAGCCTGGGCAACTCAACTCCTCCCCAGGCTTTAGACACTCACTGAGCTACCTCCTCCACCCTTAAATCTCTCCGGTCAAAACAGCCGACCAGGCATGCCTGAAGAAAATCCTTCCGCCTTTCCACCCCTCCGGCCTCTACTTCCAGGAAAAGGTGCCGATGGTTGGCTTTAATGTTCACCTTGCCTTCCGAGTTCCGACCGCCAAACCCAAAGGAAATCATTCCTTTCAACCTGTCCCCTTTCTCTCTTGGGGAAAACCGTTTCCGCCTCTGATCGAAATACCCTGGTCCCATCTTTTGACCCTGGTGAAAGCCATTCCTTCCAGTAGGCTGCTGCCGGCGAAATCCATTCAAAACATCACGTATATGTAAGCCCAAGTGAACCATGTTTTTCTGTTAGACATGAAAAATTGGCATCTTCAAAAAAGGCAGGACTTCCTGGTTCTGGTCTGGGACAATGGATTGCTGTTCCAGAACCATGAACAATATAGCTGAATGCATGAAATAGGATTTATCATCCTGGAACCAGCTGGAACATGAAAGCAACCACAAAACAAGCATGCTCTGGTACTGCATTCTTTTTGAGTTGCTGTTTCCTGTTTTACCTAACTAATTGTTTATGATATCACCATAAAGGAATGTTACCTTTGAGGAGTTCTATGATCAACCAAATTCAAAGATCCTTCATTCCCCTAATCCCTCTCGCATTTTTTAGGATGCAAGGTTGGTTTTTTATTGTATTTGCATGTTGATTGTGTCATTTCCGTATATAAGAAAAGTGGTTTTGCCGGTCTATGTTCTTACACCCTGACCGTATCCACCATCCCGTCATTATTTTCTTCAACAGTTCTGAGCAATAATTACTACTTCACACAAAGTCACAGAGAAGACACAAATACATAGCTTAGGCCGCAGGGATCATCACTAAACATCGAACCAAGGTTGGTGAATTACGCAAATTTCACAACAATTTCATGATTCATTTTGATTGAGAAGAAAAATATTATGTGAACAATCAACAAGTAGAGCGAAATTTAAATATAAATGACCCAACAAAGGATCAATTCACTTGAATTCCCCAGCTACAGCTTGAAATCAAGGTCCTAAAACAATCTACAATGTCAATTATTTGAAGAAACTATCCTGTACAATGAGATGTTGAATTACTGGGAAGGTTGCTCGCATAGCATCATCTTATTTACAGGGAATTGATCACTTGCGACCCAACCTCACCAAGTGCTGTTGATGTTTAGTGGCAGCAGATTTATCTGCTGCTTCGGGTTTTAGTGCTCTTTTGGCACGTCTACCTGTTGTATCTTTCACAGACTCTTTCTTCTTAGAACCATGTGATGGACCAGTGCCATTGTCCTGGAAATTTTCTCGGTTCACTGGTCTTGCTTCTTTACGCCCTGCCCTAACATAGCAATTATCTCCCCACCTACGATTACCTATACAAATACATGATGAGCTACTAAAGTGAACTTCATCCAAATCATCATCTTCTTCTCATATTCATACTGATACTCGTAAAGGTTATCAAATTCATCATAAACCTCTTCCTGAGCCTCCACTGCCAGAGGTGTAAACCAGCTGGCTCTAAGAAGTAGGCAAACACTCTCCTCAAATATGTAGTCATGGATGCTGTCAAGAACAGGGACATTTTGGTCATCAGGACATAATCGGCCTGAGATCCATTGAATTTGCTGGTCTGAGATTTTCATTTCCTTATGCATGACAGTTGCTTTATTCCCTGTATAAATGAAATCAAGCTTTGCATATATGCGGTATGACTTTGTTTCCTCAAATGCAGGAAGCCTATAGTTGTGTGGAGATTAATTTTCTTAGAGCAAATCTAATATGATACATTAGCCAGCCTTAGTTTTCCTGATGTCTGTGTCATTTCCAGATATAAGAAAACGATTTGCAAATTTTATCAGAATACACAGTGATACAAATAAAGAAATTGCTAGAGTTTACAAAATAATTGTTGACAATGTAACAGGCTGCATATATGTTTAGAAGTACTTGTGTAGTGACAGACATAAAATATGTGTTTCAGAATTATCCATGCAGTATCAAGTACTACTAAGGTATTGCATCACATTTATTTGGTAATAAAAAAAATGTATGGAAATTCAAAAGGTAACTTGTTTACTTAAATAAGTGTAAAACACAAGTGTATGGTTAACCTAAAGATTCCCCTATTGGAAGGTTGGTTTGGACCTCTGAAGCAGGCCAGCCTAGCCCTAAGGGAAGGAGATCTTCGGAATCAACAGAATGGAACAAAAGAATTTTATTTCCTGCAGTTTGTATGCTTAATTATGCTGTTCAATATTTTGTGAATCATGTTCATGTTGTGAAATGACACGAGGATTCACTAATTTTTCATCATTTCCTGGTTTGTATAGTGTGACTTGCATTCTTAGATGGGCAACATACAATCAGAAACCCACATGCCCATGCCCGCCCTCATGCCCTCAATGTAAACATCCATTCGAGTCTCTCAACGTTCACCGGTCACTTGATGGCAGGTATAACCGTAATAAGAACATTTCTTGCTTTTGTTGGTAGGGAATAAGACAGGGAGTTAGAGCAGAGCTAATTATGTCCCGATGACCAAAATGTCCCTGTTCTTGACAGCATCCATGACTACATGTTTGAGGAGAGTGTTTGCCTACTTCTTAGAGCCAGTTGGTTTACACCGCTGGCTGTGGAGGTTCAGGAAGAGGTTTATGATGACGTTTACGAGTATCAGTATGAATATGAGTACGAGGACGAAGAAGATGATGATTTAGATGAAGTTTACTTTATTAGTTCATCAAGTATTCGAATAGGTAACCGTAGGTGGGGAGATAATGGCTATGTTAGGGCAGGGCGTAAAGAAGCAAGGCCAGTGAACCGAGAAAATTTCCAGGACAATGGCGCTGGTCCATCACATGGTTCTAAGAAGAAAGAGGCTGTGAAAGATACAACAGGTAGACGTGCCAAAAGGTCGCTAAAACGGGAGGCAGCAGATAAAGCAGCTTCCGCTAAACATCAGCAGCACTTGGTGAGGTTGGGTCGCAAGTTATCACTTCCCTGTAAATAAGATGATGGATGCTATGCGAGCAACATTCCCAGTAATTCAACATCTCATTGTATAGGATAGTTTCTTCAAATAATTGACATTGTAGGTGGTTTTATGACCTTGATTTCAATCTGTAGCTGGGGAATTCAAGTGAATTGATCCTTTGTTGGGTCATTTATACGTTTAAGTTTTGTTGTACTTGTTGCTCTGTTCACATAATCTTTTTCTTTTCAATCAAAATGAGTCGTCATGAATTTGTTGTGAAATTTGCGTAATTCATTTACCTTGGTGATCCCTAAACAAGCCCATTTCCAAGTGTTCGTTTGAAGCTTGGCTTCTTAAAGCTGCGAGCCCATCTCTAGCGCCTGAAACTTAACAAAGGTTGAGCTCATGCCCAATAATTTGGGCTTTTTTATTTTTCTTGCTAGGCCCGGGCGTAGTTGTTAGATAGTCCGAACTAGACTCGTTCATGGGCCGAGGAACACAACGGGCTGGCCCTGCCCAGTATCTCCTAAGTCGGGCATGAACAAAATTTTAAGCCCATAGTCTCCGCTTAGGCTCTAAGAATTGGGCCCGACTATATTTCAGTCTAGGCTCAGGCTTTCCCAAATAGGCACGGCCTGAGCCCGAGCCCGATCCAATAATATTAAATATGTAATATAAAAAAAAAATATATATATATATATATATATATATATATATATATATAAGCATTATACATATTAAATATATAAAATATTATTCAATAATATATAATTAATACATTTTAACATGTCAAAGTCAGGCTTCGAGCTTCATATAGGTATGGGATTGGGCTTCTATTTATAAGGAGATAAAGCCTTGCTCATCTTGGACATGAGTGGAACCCAAGTGCATCAATAGAATTGGCAACGGGTAGGGATCATAGAAATTAATCCTTGATCCCGATCCTTAACGTGGATGGATTCTTCGCAGGGACCCAAGCCCTCAAATTTTTTTAGTTAACAATAATTTTTGAAAAATAATATTCTAAATATGTTTTTGATATATATAAATAATATAAACAATATCATATATATATATATATATATATATATGTATGTTTTTTAATGGTGCGTATATTTATATATGTATGTGTATAAAAAATTATGATGAACCAAGTGGTGCGATGCAGTGCTATTTCTAAAAATAAAAATGAAACACAAAAACCTCATCCGCTCATTTCATTTAATGGGAGCTGACACGGTGTCATAAAGCGCCAAGCAAGCCAATACTCGATGCTGGAAGAATGTGCATAAAGATTGCAGAGGGCTTAGTTTTTTCACACACCAACCTCAATAGAGAAGGAAATCAGGTGACCGATTGGCTTACTGACGGTCACTGTGCCGACCTATTAAATTATATATCTCTTGGGCATATGATTTTCACATAGTAGCATTCCATCATTTCATCAACTGGTTCTATTATCAACTGAATCAAGTAAAGGCCTAAAGGATTTGACAATGAACTCTTCTTACTCATTTTCATATGGGTCAAATAACCTCTGGTGTGGTGTGCCGATGAAAGAAAACGGATGGCATCCATGGTCGAGACTGGATTCTGGAAGATGTTTGCAATGCAAGATTGCAAGTGTTGCAAGGAATGTGAAGATAAATTTTGCAAGGACTCAATACAGATTTTCATTGCTCATCTTTCACATGAGTAGAGATTGATGCTATCTGTCATTTGTATCACGGTGAACTTCAAGTAATAAACATCAAGTGTTGAATTCGTGGAGGGATGACATCAAGGCTTCAGATGGACCCTCAAATCCAAGGTTACAAAAAATCGAGAGGGAGATCGATATCCCCCAATAGGTGGAAGAGAGAGGATCCCAATCTCCTCCCCATATCCTTATTTATATTCTTTCTCCTTTCATTAATATTCTAGAATGTTCATGATGCCAAAGTCAGATCAACCCAGGTACAAATTTAATGCTTTGTGAGTCTATATTCTTACACCCTGACCATATCCACCATCCCGTCTTTATTTTCTTCAACAGTTCTGAACAATAATTACTGCTTCACAAAGTCACAGAGAAGACACAAATACAAAGGTAAGTGAATAAAGCAAATTTCACAACAAATTCATGATCAAATTTTGATTGAAAAGAAAAAGATTATGTGAACAGAGCAACAAGTACAACGAAATTTAAACATATAAATGACCCAACAATGGATCAATTCACTTGAATTCCCCAGCTACAGCTTGAAATCAAGGTCCTAAAACCATCTACTATGTCAATTATTTGAAGAAACTATCCTGTACAATGAGATGTTGAATTACTGGGAACGTTGCTCGCATAGCATCCATCATCTTATTTACAGGGAAGTGATCACTTGCGACCCAACCTCACCAAGTGCTGCTGATGTTTAGCAGCAGCTGCTTTATCTGCTGCTTCCCGTTTTAGCGCCCTTTTGGCACGTCTACCTGTTGTATCTTTCACAGCCTCTTTCTTCTTAGAACCATGTGATGGACCAGCGCCATTGTCCTGTAAATTTTCTCGGTTCACTGGCCTTGCTTCTTTACGCCCTGCCCTAACATAGCCATTATCTCCCCACCTACGGTTGCCTATTCGAATACTTGATGAACTAATAAAGTAACCTTCATCTAAATCATCATCTTCTTCGTCCTCGTACTCATATTCATACTGATACTCGTAAACGTCATCAAATTCATCATAAACCTCTTCTTGAACCTCCACTGCCAGAGGTGTAAACCAGCTGGCTCTAAGAAGTAGGCAAACACTCTCCTCAAACATGTAGTCATGGATGCTGTCAAGAACAGGGACATTTTGGTCATCGGGACATAATTAGCTCTGCTCTAACTCCCTGTCTTATTCCCTACCAACAAAAGCAAGAAATGTTCTTATTACGGTTATACCTGCCATCAAGTGACCGGTGAACGTTGAGAGACTCGAATGGATGTTTACATTGAGGGCATGAGGGCGGGCATGTGGGTTTCTGATTGTATGTTGCCCATCTAAGAATGCAAGTCACACTATACAAACCAGGAAATGATGAAGAATTAGTGAATCCTCGTGTCATTTCACAACATGAACATGATTCACAAAATATTGAACAGCATAATTAGACATACAAACTGCAGGAAATAAAATGTGTGTTCATTCTACAGCACACAACATCAATTTATAATAATAACTAGCCACATATGGCATGCATGTTGAACATGAGAGGCTATAAGGTCGAAGGAAAAAGTTTTAGATGGAATTAATCTCCTCCCTTTATTTTTATTCAGAGTAATAGAAAATCCTTTTGTTCCATTCTGTTGATTCTGAAGATCTCCTTCCCTTAGGGCTAGGCTGGCCTGCTTCAGAGGTCCAAACCAACCTTCCAATAGGGGAATCTTTAGGTTAACCATACACTTGTGTTTTACACTTATTTAAGTAAACAAGTTACCTTTTGAATTTCCATACATTTTTTTTTTATTACCAAATAAATGTGATGCAATACCTTAGTAGTAATTGATACTGCATGGATAATTCTGAAACACATATTTTATGTCTGTCACTACACAAATACTTCTAAACATATATGCAGCCTGTTACATTGTCAACAATTATTTTGTAAGCTGTAGCAATTTCTCTATTTGTATCACTGTGTATTCTGATAAAATTTGCAAATCATTTTCTTATATATGGAAATGACACAGACATCAGGAAAATAACTCATCCTAGAAAACTAAGGCTGGCTAATGTATCACATTAGATTTGCTCTAAGAGAATTAATCTCCACACAACTATAGGCTTCCTGCATTTGAGGAAACAAAGTCAACTCATAAATGCAAAGCTTGATTTTATTTATACAGGGAATAAAGCAACTGTCAGGCATAAGGAAATGAAAACCTCAACCAGCAAGTTCAATGGATCTCAGGCCGACTGTCCTGATGACCAAAATGTCCCTGTTCTTGACAGCGTCCATGACTACATGTTTGAGGAGAGCGTTTGCCTATTTCTTAGAGCCACCTGGTTTACACTGCTGGCAGTGGAGGTTCAGGAAGAGGTTTATGATGAATTTGATGACCTTTACGAGTATCAGTATGAACATGAGTACGAGGACGAAGAAGATGATGATTTAGATGAAGTTCACTTTAGTAGTTCATCAAGTATTCGTATAGGTAACTGTAGGTGGGGAGATAATGGCTATGTTAGGGCAGGGCGTAAAGAAGCAAGACCAGTGAACCGAGAAAAATTCCAGGACAATGGTGCTGGTCCATCACATGGTTCTAAGAAGAAAGAGCTGTGCAAGATACAACAGGTAGATGTGCTGAAAGGGTGCTAGAACGCGAAGCAGCAGATAAAGCAGCTGCTGCTAAACATCAGCAGCACTTGGTGAGGTTGGGTCGCAAGTGATCACTTCGCTGCAAATAAGATGATGCTATGCGAGCAACCTTCCCAGTAATTCAATATCTCATTGTACAGGACAGTTTCTTGAAATAATTGACATTGTAGGTGGTTTTAGGACCTTGATTTCAAGCTGTAGCTGGGGTATTCAAGTGAATTGATCCTTTGTTGGGTCATTTATATTTAAATTTCACTGTACTTGTTGCTCTGTTCACATAATATTTTTCTTCTCAATCAAAATGAATCATGAAATTGTTGTGAAACTTGCGTAATTCACCTACCTTGGTTTGATGTTTAGTGGTGATACCTGTGGCCTAAGCTATGTATTTGTGTCTTCTCTGTGATTTTGTGAAGTAGTAATTATTGCTCAGAACTGTTGAAGAAATTAATGGGTGTCTCAATAAGAGGCTTGGAGGATGAGCTAAAGCTTTGTTGGTTGAATCGAGAATAGACACTTAATGGAGAAGGGCAAGAAGAACCGAAGGCAATCTAAAGAGTTGTTGCATCTGGCCTGGGGTCTTAATGGTGGAGGGACTGGGAACCAAAATTCTAGATCTGTATGCAAATAAGATATGGAGAATCTGAAATTAATTTGGTAGAATGTACAAGGACTTGGTTCTGGTAGGAGACTGGTGATTGGAAATTTTTTGAAGGAAAAGAAACCCGATATCTTTTTGTTGTAGGAAACAAAACTACAAAGTTTCAGATCCAGGACAGTGAAAAGTGTGTGGGGTTTTGGCCCATGTGATTGATTGTCACTACCGGAACTGGTAGCTGTCAGTGTAGCTTTAATTTGGAACACAAGCAGCTTTGAGCAGCTAGATAAAGAGATCTGCAGATTTTCTGTCTCAGCCAGACTACACTGGATCCCATATGATGTTTCTTTGGTGATGGCAGGAGTTTATGGTTCCATAGAGTCCAACCTTAAAGATGCTTTTTGGGTGGAGTTAGAGGTCATGGCTCATGAGAAGTGGAGTGGACCCTGGACAACCGGACGTGATTTTAATGCCATCCTAAGGGTGGAAGACAAAAAGGACTGTACTAGATCAGATAGAGGTATGTGGTTATTTTCAGATATCATGCAGAAATGGGAGTTGATTGATCTGCCTCTAGCCAGGGCGTCCTATACCTGGACCAACAACCAAGAGCAGCCTTCTCTGGTCAGATTGGATAGGTTTGTAATCTCCAATGAATGGGAGGAACTCTTTCCAATTCTGTTCAAGAAGCACTTCCGAGATCAGTCTCAGATCATGTGGCCTTGCAGCTTAACATAAATGGAATTAGAAGACAGGGACAACCATTCAGGTTGGATCGTTGTTGGGTGGGAGAGGAAGAGTTTGATTCTAATGTCAAGAAGTGGTAGGCTGAAGCTTCCTCAGAAGGCACTGCTAGTCATGTCTTGAGCAAGAAGCTTCAATGGCTTAAAAGCAAAATTAAGGTGTGCAAAAGGATAAGCTGAAAGCTGATGAAATCAAGAAAGCTGAATGTCTGAAGACCATTAAAGATCTGGACCTTTTGGAGGAAGCAGGCCCCTTGGGGGAGGTCCAAAGGAGGAAAAGGTTGTGTACCTTTTGCTGTGCTGGCTTTTCAAGAGGAGGTCAAGTGGAGGCAAAGGTCAAGAATCAAGTGGTTGAAAGCAGGCCCCTTGGTTAAAAGTGTACTTGCTAATTTGCCGACCTACCTTATGTCTCTTTTATTGATGCCCACAGAGGTGGCTATGAAGATTGAGAAAGACTCCTTGAAATATCATCTATCAAAAAAAAGACTCCTCGAAATACCACTTGGTAAAGTGAGAAGGAATCTGCAAGCCCATTTCCCAAGGTGGGCTTGGGATTAGGAAGGTGAAATTGTTCAACCTTGCTCTCTTGGGAAGCTGGTTCTGGAGATTATCCACTGAAAGACAAGAGCTATGGAGGATGTTAATAGCTGAAAAATATGGTTTAAGTAAAAATGGATGGGATTCTGGAAGGTCACAGCAATCTTCTGGGTGCAGCATTTGGAAAGGTGTTTATAAAGCCTATACTCTTTTCATCAGAGGTATTTCTTATAAAGTGGGAAATGGTAGGAGTCTGAAATTCTGGTTGGATCCTTGGTGTGGCAACCTCCCTCTAAAAGAAAGGTTTCCTGTTTTGTATGAGGCAACCAAAGATAAGTTGGTATCAGTTGCAGACTGTTTTGCGCAGGTGGGAGGTGCTCTAGTCTGGTCCCCTGCTTTCAGGAGGAATTTCAACGATTGGGAGCTGACTCAGGTGGCTGAACTGCTCTCTGTGATTCAAGAGCAACATCCAGATCTGCAGGCTGAGGATACTAGATGTTGGTTGTAGACCAAGTCTGGTTGTTTTATGGTCAAGTCTTTTTATCTAGGCTTGTTGGGGAGGAACAGCCAGCCCCTCCCATCAAAAGCCTTATGGGAAACTTCAGCTCGTCCGAAAGTCAAAATTTTCTTGTGGGTGGCTGTAAAAGGAAAATGTGTCACCAAAGGAATGCTGAGAAGGAAGGGTTTCAACTTATCAGATTTAAACTGTCCTTTGTGCAATTTGGCTCCAGAAAAAGCAAACCATCTTTTCTTTCACTGGTTTCACAGCAGTGGCGTGGCAGCATTTCCTTAGAGCTATAAACTTGAGTTTGTGCTGGCCTGAATCAGTCTTTGATTTGTTGCAAGGGTGGAAAGTTCATGGAATGTCCAAGGAAGGAGAGCTGGTATGGTCTGCCATTCCAGCTGCTGTTTTATGGGCTATCTGGATAGAAAGGAATGATAAGATTTTTTAACAGAAAGCCAGGTCTGAGGCCGGAGTGATTAACCATGTAGTGGAAGAACTGAGAAGCTGGTTGCCTAGCTCTGATTTGTTTAAAGATGTCTTTTGTTCCGGATCTTTTTTGAGGGTGAGCTCTTTTGGGGGGGGGGGGGGGGGGCTTTAAGGTTGTTTGTATAGCCTCTTGTACAGACTTTTTACAGTTTCATACTGAATACAATACATTACACGTTGTCTTTTCAAAAAAAAAAAAAAAAAAGTACCATGGGTACTCATCGATGCACAAAAGGGCACAAAAATGAATTCATCTTAGAAATCAGCCTCTTGATGGGATGTGTAAGCAACAAGGCATTGAATACAGATTTAATATACTAATATCATACACCAAAGATGTTTTTGCAACAAATGTCCTCTCTCGAGAAAGAATCAAATCTCACTGCTGAGTTCCTATTAAGTGGACACCATAAGTGGATTCTGCTGTGACACTTGAATAGAGACGGGTTTCTCCAAATGAGGAAAACATAACAAAATGTCCTTATCTTGGATTGGAAAATCGTGGTTTTGAGCTATTTCCTAGAATTGTTAACAATCAAATGGGCTTCCTCTTTCCATTTTATTCCCGGCGTTCTTCAAAGCATCCAACAGTTCCTCCGTAAAAGAATTATTTTGACTGGGCCTTATTTATTTAATCCATTTAGACCTGAAAGGCTGTGCGACAGGCCTAAGAATTCGCCACATCTATCTACAGTAGATTGACTTACAGGATTGCAGCCAAAATTTATCAGAAGCCATTATTAAAGAGATCTCTAATATGAATTTGGTAATTTCATACATATTCAATGATTTATAGCCAAAATTGGAAACCAAAAATGAATGCCAAATGAATCGCAATAAAGTGTGAAACCAGCTATTCTCGGCGAAAATTGGATAGAGATGTTAGACAAACCAGTAGGCATGCTCGCAACCTTTTACAAGTGCAGTCTCCTGAAGCTCGATCTTCTCCAAGCAGATCGCACAAAACCCACGATTATCCGACAATGTAATGGTCGATGCCGCGCCCTCGATCCCCTTCTGACTCTGAAAAACCTACAATAACCCAATCAGATGATGTCAAAACAACCCAGAGACAAACCTAACAAAATCACCACAAATAGAAACAGATTCAATCAATAAAGAAAATAAAGAAAACCAAATCTGGTTTCTTGAACAGGGCAACAAATATCTAGTTTAATAAATCAAAGAAAACCACAAGAATTTCGAGAGAGAGAGAGAGAGAGAGAGAGAGAGAGAGAGAGAGAGAGAGAGAGAGAGAGAGAGAGAAAGAGAGAGAGGAGAGGGAGATTACTTGGTCTTGGATGGAGAGGTTGCAAATACCGTTTACTTGCTCATCGGCCATGGAGACAAAGTCCAGGTTAGGGCAAGGACGAGAAGCTCAGAAGAAAGGGAGAAAAGAAGACAACGAACAACAGCAGCAGCGAAAGAAGAGCTCGTTCCGCTCGCTCATGGACCGAAGAGGATTTAGAGAGAGAGCGAGAGAGAGAGATTCTGGGAATTATTCCCGCGAGAGAGAGGGGAACCCTCTGGCTATTCTGGTCATATATAAACCTCACCAGATGTGGAGGACGTGAAGCGAACACTTCACACCGCCTAACAAAATGAACGCACTAAAATTTTCAACCACTAAAAATTATTGACCATCGATTGAGAATACTCACGCCCACAGAACCTGATTAGATGCGGATCAGACGGTTCTCATCGAAGAAATGGTAGAAAACTTTGACTTGGATTTCAGCCGTGTTTGGTATCTATTCAAGGACAAAATGATTTTTTGTTATCGGTGGAAAGTTGGAAACATGGGCGGTGGGCCCCACTTGGGTAGGTTTTGACGGTTGATCCATGCTGGATATAATTGACACGTGGTTCACAACTAGGGGAAATCCTAGATAAAGTAGATTTTTTCCACGGGCTCATCGGATTGGAGGAACAATATGTGGGTCCCTGGAATTCCTTTTAGATGGTAATGGTAGTGCCTCTGTGATTGATTAGATGGGTAGGAGGGCCCCACCTATTGAGTGGCCAATGTCCATGGAATCGAATTCCACCATGAGATAGATGCTCTGATGCTCATTCTATTTTTGATACAATTGTCTCATGGGCTCATTTGATGTGGATCTGAAACAGGAACGGCCCATTGGATCGCCTAATTACGTATTCAAAAATTTTTAACTATTTTTAATTTTGGTTGCACCCCTATTTTTAGAACGAAAGAAAACAATTTATTTACTATAATTTGTGAGTATTGATCGTAGAGAAAAGTTATTATTATTATTATTATTATTATTATTATTATTATTTATTTATTTATTTATTTATTTAATTTTTATTGAATTAGGTTGTGTTTAAATAAGCTTGGATTTGTACTTTCAAAACCCAAAATCCCCAGTGAGTTTATTTTGTACTTCGTGCTAAAAGTGTTTTTGCTTTGTATTAATATGTTTTTCAAAATATTTTTTATAACACTTTTTGGTTCCTTTTTAGGAATGTGATTCATTTTCTAATTGATTATCAATTTTCAATCATCAATTATCAATATAATTTTACATGCAACCTAATATACAAGCTGTAGGTTGTGTTTGGTATCATAACGTTTTAGGTTGATTAATACAAACTGACATGCAATTGTTATTGGATTTTTACAAAATGAGCGACCAAGTTTGGCCATTTGACAAAACCAATTATGTTTTTAAAATAATGAACAGGACAAAATTAACCTAAACTAAAAGACTCGTTACAGGACTTTTTTCCCTTTTCGTTCTTTACTTTCTTGACATTTCTCTTCTAACAAGCCAAAGAATCATCCAATCACTATTCATCTTCTTCTACCTTTTGACACTAAACCAGGCACGACAACGGCCATCTTCTCTCTCTCTCCCCTTGGGAAACGATAGATTGAAATTTATTCTCCCATATCATTGCTTCTGCAACTTTCCCCATTTTTTTTTTGTGAGAAGAGATCAATTCTATGTCTAAGTGTTGGGAGGAGGAAGACAATGAACAGTAACTTCGGCCATCTCAGATTTAAAGGGGCAATTTGGTCAAAGAAAATAATTCCCTTGTCCTGATCACTGTTTTTGTCATTATTTTAAAAACATAACTTATTTTTTCAAATGATGAAACTCGGTAATTTGTTTTGTAAAAAGTGAGGATTTTTGTAATGGATTTGTGTCCACATAACTGATGAATCTATACCATTGGTAATGAATTTGTGCATTTATTCCATACTATATAAAAGAGATAATTGCCTTAGATTCCGTGCAAGTCATAAAAGTTAAATCTAAATATCATATATGTTAAATGCTCTTGCACTACTTTCTCAGAGTTCAATTGACATTTTTTTTTTTTTTGTTCTCTGCTCTTAAGGATTATTTTTCTCTTGGCCAAGTCAAAATTTCAGATGGACTCCCCACAGGGCATGCCCCACAACACATCCCCTCTCTGCATTAGGAATATCTTCCCATGACAAGTACTAGATATGTTCTCATGGAGGAGATGTGCTGTGGGGTGTGCCTTGTGGGAACCCCTCTGAATTCCCATTATAGGGGAATCAGGGATTTTGATCCTACACTTCTATTTTGTAGGGATGCCAAATAACCATCTCAACTATTGGTCATCTGCCTGAATAGTCAGGGGATTGGTGTTTATCATATATAAGATGTCTAAATAAGTTGCTAGTTCTGTTATTTCCTATTTTCTCTATACATTTATGCTAAATCTATGCTGCTAGAAAGACATGATACCTGAAGGGCTTTGATCAATCAACTCCACCCTTGGGAATTTGATGGTCATCACTTTTATGATACCGATTGTGGTTACAAGTTTTTCTGGCATCATAGTCAAATCGATATGTTTATATTGTATGTGATCAAATAACAAAATCAAGTTTTGATTTACTCCTTTAAGAAGGCAATCTTTGGAGGATTGTACCTTTTGAAGTGGATTCTCTTCCCTTGTTCTAGTTTCTTTTTTTTTTTTTTTTTTGTATACAATTTTCGAAGATGCACAAATTACATGGTATCAGAGCTTTCAATCAATGGTTCATGTTCAATTCAACCTAATTTTTTAGAGAACTGTTGTGATTTAATCATCATTAATGGATAGACTAGAAAACCCAATCTATGGTTCATGTGCTGATCATCATTCTATACCAACCAGGACAAGAAGGGCGGAATGCTATGTGTCTATTGGCTAATTTCCTAATTTGATTATCTTTACTAATTTGTAGTTTGTTGATTAGTGAGTTAGCTGATGACCCAGTAGCTGCGATGGTCATTTGGAATCCCTCCTTATATGGATGTGTAATTGTGTAGGGTCAAATCCCTCTCTGTGGTAAGGTTAGTGGACTTTACGTGCAGCTGCTCCGTCCCTACCTAAAAAGAAAAATCTAGTGAACTATTACATGTAAGAGTTTTAGAGTAAGCATTTGGTCTATATAATTCATCATATATCAATTATCACAATGAACTTGAGACCTGACAGTAGTGGTGAAGGTTCACAAGCCAATCAGCTGCAAAGTTTGCCTCTCTGAAAACATGCACATAAAATAAGGTGAGGCTACTCAAGCGACAAACTTCAGAACATTCTTCAAAAAAAAATCATAATTTTCCAAGGTGGTTCTTTTCTTTCAAGAAGACTATTAACTACAATGTTAGTCACCCTGGGTAATAATCTTGAATGGGTGGAATTTCTTCACTATCTGTTGTAAGTTCGGAAGCTGCCCAAACTTTGTCTCCATTGATTGTATAGAATCCGATGAAGTTGTGACCATTTCAAAACATATAAGAAGCAGAAATGACACCACCAGTCCATCTTAGTAAATATTTACCAATATAGCATCATCATAGAAATTTTATCTTAGTACGCTTTTATCAAGTTGGCGCCATCTCAGAGTTTCCATCTTAGCTCATTTTTACTATGATAGTATTATTTTGAATTTATAGCCAATTAGGACTTTCCTTTTGAAAGATGTTAGTAAATTCTATTTTGGAGTGTTTTATTAGATTATGATTTTGGAGTATTTTTATATTAGGATTAGGAGACATAAGGGTGTATACCTATATAAAGAATAGCTAGGGGAAGGCTAAGACAGTTCTCTTGCTATAATTTTTTCTTAATTGTTTTGGTGAAAAATTCTTCTTCCTAAAATTCAACTTCTGCTCTTTTCTTTGATGCTTTTCTCATGTGTTTCGTTTTCATCCTGCATCAAAACCTTACCAAAAGAATCCCTAGCAATGGCATCGATAATGCAGCAACCATAGGCTCTTCTAGTGCATCAAAATTGATTTTTAGTATTGATTTGTGAACAACTGTTCTAAATAAGCATCGATCTGTTGTTTGCACTTTTGTGTGTTACTTGCTAAGTAACCAATCACAAGTGAACATACTCTTGGCATATAGACCCATGTAGGAAGTGATACACAGTGGTTTGAGCAGCAGATTTGTTTGGTTCTAAGGCGCTTTGCCCTCTCCAAGAGGCGATCATAGAGGGGTGTCCCCCTCCGACTAGAGGTACATATCAGATTACTAGCATTTGTTATAGATGATCAAATTTGTCAATCTTGTTAGGGACAATAGAAGATAGCAGATTTCTTTGGCTATATTATTAAGAGTGCTTTTTGGTCTAAACAGATTTTTGAAAAATCCACTTTTTGAAACAGCCTTTCTGAAAAAAGCACTTTTTCACTGTTTAGCTGATCACCAGTTTTTTTTTTTTTTATTCAAAATAGTTTCTTAGGTTTTATTGGAAACTTGTCGGGTCAAAACTAGTTATCCGGGTTGGCCGGGTAAAGTGTTCCACATGGAAACTTTGATGCCTTGATCAACCGGAAAACATTAATTGAAATAGATATATGGGTCATCCCCTCCCAGATTATCTAGTGTTTAAGAACATATTTGCATAGATTTAATGATTTGGTCACATTAGATTGGGTTAGGCCAGCTTTGGGTTGGACCAAAGGAATTGGGATCTGCTCTTCACAGCCACATACCATTATATGTTGGAGACATCTCCCATGAATAATAAGATACAATAGGGGAGATGTCAGACGTTCCAGATGTACGGCTGGTACATACTGTCAGGTCGGTGTGAGGAGTAGATCCAGACTCAGACTAAAGTTTAGAAGGTAGGTTGAAACTCTATTGACACCAATCAGTCCAATGGCTACCCTAGACTGAGTTTACATCTCCGCCACACAAATGCCCCACAGTACATCCCCACTATGTACTGAAAACACCTCTGGATGATAGTACCACTCCCGATGATATTATCACCGGAAAATGTTTCCAATACACGGCAGGGATGTGCTGTGGGCCGGCCCCTTGTGGGGCGGAAATGTGATCTCCCCTAGACTTGGGTGTAGCGGGAGCGCACTGAACCATTGATTCCAACGGAGCAAAGGCTCCAAAATGAACTAATAATGCAACGATTGATTCTATACATGCTATATTAACCATTTTCTCTATTTTATCAGCTCAAACTCTATTAATATAAATGATTCATGGTCGTGGGGTTTTCCACATGAATTTTAAGATGTATTACTTTTGAAAACCAAATTTAAGATGTATTTGACTATGATACCCAAAAAAATCAGGTGATATTCTTCAAAATTCACCCCGGGGTGGGGGGGGGGGTGTCTTCCAATACCATGAGGCAACATAAATATACCAGAGTATAGCCGCGTGGATTGGCTGGGGGTAACGAAGTAAATTCATTCTTCAGGTTCCAAGTGTTGGCCGAGGACCCTGGGGCCTCGGAAAAGATTGACCGAAGCCGAGGACCGCAAGCTGAGGCGAAGTATTCCTTCCGAGGACTATGGTAGCTGAGGACTGCAAGTCAAGGCTAAGTCCCTGGTGACCAAAGATACTGCAAAACAAGGAGTGTCAGAGGCCTCGGGGTGGATACCTGAGGCAGAGGCTCCGACGCTTAAGTTAGTACGAGGCATAGAGTAGGGAAGGGTTCAGGAGAGCCCTTGGAGAGAGTCGATCTGAACCGTTGCTTTGGGCGTCATTTCGTCTTCCGATGCCGAGCGTCGGGTGGCGCATTACAGTTGGATGGTGGGAGCAAATTAGTTTTAGTCGTCAGATTTGGAGAAATCCAGGCCATTCATTTTCTTTTAAATAGGGGCCATGGCAGTGATTTTCTTCTTCATTTGAGCTTAGACACCCTTGCTCTCGAGTGAACGTAGCTCCCCAACTCTCAACTCTCTAGAGTTGTTCTATTTCTTTCCTTCTTCTGACTCATCTTTGTGGGGCCGACCAAGGAGCCTGCTGAAAGTGCTTTCTGCTACTAAGTCAGCCAAGGCTTGCGCTTTGATCACGGGCCTCGACTGGTATTGTATGCCAAACTTTAACAATTCTATCGCCCACTTAATCAAGCGTCCTAAAGTCTATGGTTTGGCAAAGACGACCCTAAACGACTGATTTGTCAGGACCACTATGGTGTGGGCATGGAAATACAGCCTGAGCTTTCTGGCTGAGGTGACGAAGGCATAAGCTAGCTTTTCCACTTTGAGGTACCTGGTTTCAGCGTTGCAGAGGACCTTGCTAACATAGTATACAGGTCTCTGGACTCCGCCATCTTTCACCAGGATTGAGCTGACGGCCTCGTCCTCAGCTGATAATTACAAATATAGAGTTTCCCTTGATACTGGCCGAGCGAGGAGTGGGAGTGAGGCGAGGTATAGCTTGAGCTCGTCGAAGGCACGCTGGCACTCCTCCGTCCACTGAAAATTTTTCAGCTTCTTGATGGCACGGAAGAAGGGAAGGCAGCGGTTTGCCAACTTCGACATGAAACGGTTAAGGGCGGCTATCCTGCCGGTGAGTCTCTAAGTCTCCTTTACTGACCGAGGGGGTGCCATGTCTAGTCTGACTTGTACATTGCTTGGGTTAGCTTCAATACCTCTTTGAGTGACGACGAAGCCTAAGAATTTTTCCGAGGTAATCCCGAAGGCACACTTGCTCGGGTTGAGCTTCATGTTGAATTTACGCAGAGTATCAAAGGTCTCGGCTAGGTCCAAGGTGTGTGCTTCGGCCCTCAGGCTCTTCGCCACCATGTCATTCACGTAGACTTCAACGTTCCTCCCCATCTGATTCTTAAAAACCTTGTTGACAAGGCACTGGTAAGTTGCCCCTGCATTCTTAAGGCCAAACTGCATTACCTTGTAGCAGTACGTTTCGTGCTCAGTAATGAAAGATGTATTTTCCTCGTCGTCGGGGTGCATCTGAATCTGGTTGTACCCGGAGAAGGCATCTATGAAGCTGAGTAGTTCATACCATGTGGTGGCATTGACGAGGTGGTCTATCATCGACAAAGGAAAATTGTCCTTCGGACAGGCTCGGTTAAGTTTTGTGAAGTCAATACAGATCCGCCATTTCCCATTAGTTTTCCTTACCAAAACCACGTTAGACAACTAGTTGGGGTAATGTGTCTCACGGATGAAGCCGACGTCAAGTAGCTTGTCAACTTCCTCTTTTATAGCCTTCCATTGTTCCGGTGCAAAGTTCTTCTTCTTTTGCCGGACTGGCCTAAATCTCGGGTCCACACTCAGCCTGTGAGTAATGACCGAAGATCAATTTCGGGCATGTCAACGACAGACCAAGCAAAGACATTGTCATTGGTTCTAAGGAAACTTACCAGCTCAGATAGGCATTCATGGGGGCCGGTGCAAACCTTTTCTGGGGCTGATTCATCCAGGGGCACCGAGACGAGGTCCTTGGCTGGCTAGCCTCATCTCGCTATCTCTTCTTGGGGGTCGAGGCCTTCAAGTGACAATGCCTCCTTATTCTTTCCTTTTAGCGCCACCATGTAGCATTGGCGAGCGATCTTCTAGTTCCCACAAACGACTCTGACGCTGTGCTTGGTGGGAAACTTAAGGGTTAGGTGGTAAGAGGACATGGTTGCCCCTAGTGCATGAAGGGTTGGTCTTCCCATTATCACATTGTAGGGAAAGGCAACCTTCACCACTAGGAACTCATGCATCCAAGTCACCTGGTGTGGAACTGTCCCTACCGTGATGGGTAGGGTAATTTTTCCTTCCGGCCTGATGACACTGCCAGAGAAATCGACGAGGGGAGCATCGGCGGGTTGGAGCCGCTCTGGCACGAGCTTCATTCTCTCATAAGTGTCGTAAAAAAGGATATCGACTGACAAGCCACTATCCACTAAGATTTTCTTCACCATAAATTTGGAGATGATGGTTGCGACCATGAGGGCATCGTTGTGGGGGATAGCAACCCCCTCTAAGTCCTCGTTGGTGAAGACGAGAGCATGTGGACAATTTGGTCTTTGCGGAGTGTCTGGGTACTTCTGCTTCTTTGGGGCAGGCTCCTGGATGTTAAGCTGCATAGCGTAGGCTTTTCAAGCTGAGGCCGAGGCCCCACCTGAGGCCATGCCCCCGGCGGTGACGTCGATGATGCCTTCCACTTGCTAGTGCTACTGTTGTTGCTGCTGCTATTGGGATGACGAAGCACCAACCTCTCCTCCAACAAATTGCTTGAGGTGCCCGTAGTGGATGAGGGACTCTATTTCATTCTTTAGATCGTAAAAGTCATTAGTGTCATGCCTGGTGCCACGGTGGTACTTGTAGTACTTTGTAGGGTTCCCCCTCTTGGAGTACTGCTTCAGATTCATTGGCCACTTCACAAACTTTTCTTCCCTGATTTGCATAAGTATTTGGGTGTAGGTGGAATTGATTGGCATGTAGTCCTTGTAGGCCGAGGACGGAGCCGGTGGCTTCTTGTTGTCTTTGCTGCCATGGTTGCCGGGGTGGCGTTGGTCCCCGCATTTCCTCTTCTTCTCCAGGGGCCCGTTGTGGTGCTTGGCTACCCTTTCTTGGTTGTCCCTTGCCGAAGATTCTTCGGCCGCAATGTATTTGTGGGCCTTTTTTAGGAACTCGAGTTTAGTATTCAGCGGGGTCTTATCGACCGACCACTTGAGAGTCGAGTCGGGGCAGAGTTCGTTGATGTCTGCGCGCATGGAGACCATAGGGTCGAGGTCTCAAACTTTAAGCTCTTCTCTCTTAAAGCGGTCGATGTGAGACCGTTGGCTTTCACCCGGCTCCTGTTTGAGCGGCATCAGAGAAACTACGTTCTTCTAGCATCGTCTGCTACTGATGAAGCAGGCGAGGAACAAGGTTGTAAATTGCTCACATGAGCTGATTGATCAAGGAGGAAGGCTAGAGAACCAGCAGTGAGCGGTCCCCCTGAAGGTAGCTTGGAAAGTTCAGCATGTTAAGGCGTTGGAGTAGCCATATAGTATCATGAGCGCCTAGAAACCCTCCAGGTGGTCATCGGGGTTAGTGCTCCCATTGTACATTTCCAGTGTGGGAGCCTTGAAGGGTGGGGGAAGAGGCTCCGAGATGATTTATGGGGTGAATGCATCCATGCGGCCAACAGAGTTGCTGTGACTGGTTGAGGCATCGGCTCGACTCTCCTTAACCTGGCGGAGCTCGTCCTTGACGACCCTAATCTCAGCTCGCAACTCGACGAGCCCTAGGTCAGCACGGGCATTCGACTCGGACTCCCAAATACTCGGAGACAGGATCGTGCGCTCCTCTACGGGTGTGATGATCATTCAAAACGTCCCTGAGATCTGAGACGGGAGGTGGGGTGGGGTGGCGTCGACTCTCGCTTCGGGAGCGAACTCTAGGGCGACCGAGGTGTCCACTGTCGTCCCGGGGGGCCTCCTTATGGCGGTGGTGGTGCTGCTCCGAAGATTGATGACTGTCTTCAGATTGAGCGGGCACACTCTCCCTTCAGCTAGGAGGATAAATATTCCTTCGAGGTGAGTCCGGGAGGTGGTTATTGCCCAATTCTGACGGTTTGGCCAGCGGATTACCGTGGCCGAGGGCCGATGGCTCAACATTCTCGTGTCGGCCCTGATCTTCTGACACCCTAGCGGGGCGATCACCTTGAGAGGGACCTCCTGCTCGGGGGAAAATTTCCTCCATTCCTTGGGTGAGGTGGTCCAAACGATTGAGGACACATATAATTGCTCGTAGGTGACCAGTTTCTGGTTGTTCCTGGCTCTCCTCACCATGACTTTCGAGCTAAAGGGGGGTTTGGATTTTGAGTATTATTACTTTTTATCCTAAAGTGGGTGTCGTCTTAGCAAACGTTCCCATAGACAACATCAATTGTTACTGCACGGATTGGCCGGGGCAACGGAGTAAATTCACTCTTCAGGTTCCAAGTGTTGGCCAAGGACCCTGGGGACTGCAAGTCGAGGTGAAGTATTCCTTCCAAGGACTATGGTAGCTGAGGACTGCAAGTCGAGGCGAAGTCCTTGGTGACCAAAGATACTGCAAAACAAGGTGTTGGAGGCCTCGGGGTGGATACCTGAGGCAAAGGCTCCGACGCTCAAGTTAGTATGAGGTGTAGAGTAGGGAAGGGTGTAGGAGAGCCCTTGGAGAGAGGCCTCAGATGCACTAGACCTCCTCGAATTAATGCTAAGAAGACAAGGTTGGTACTAAGAGTAAATGAATGAGTGATGTTGGAGTTTCTCTGTTCCAGCCCCCTTTAAGGGGCAGTTACCTCTTATTTATACTTGAGCATGCTAGGGGTAGGTGAAGATGAACGCTCCGAATGAGAGCTGTATGAGGTCAGGCTACAGGCCCTAGTTGGTGCATCTAATGATTATGTGGTTGGCTCCGTACGAAGGAAGCATGGCTCTCTCCTACTGTGGCTGACGCTGTTAGGTGTTAGTGGGCTAGGCCTCCCAGCCCGATGTGGACTGGACCAAGCTAACATCAAGGATCACTTGAAGTCCCTTGACATCAAAATCTGGCAGCACCAGTAGGAGTGCCATACCGTCAAGTTAGGACAACGAGACATACTCCACCAATGCATCCAGGTAGTCTGAAGACTTCTTGTACACCTCCACCGCCTCGGTCACTGCCTTCTTTGACTCTTCTGCCGAAGCCTTAGCTTCGATAGCTTTCACCTCCGCCTCGACAACCTTCTTTTTGGCCTCGATAGCTCGCCTCTCTGCCTCTGTTGCGATGCTTTCCAACTGCACCCTCTCCATTTGCTCTTTGTAGAGCCCATGCCGCACCTCCTTCAGTTGAGCCTCGAGGCGATCCCGAACCGATTGCTCATCCAGAAGCGTCTTTCGGAATTTCTAGTACTTGTCCTCGACGACATTCTTTTCCTTCTCAGCCTTGTCAACACGACCCATGGCTAGTCTTGTTCGGTTCCCCAAACCAAATGGAGTCCCTTGTCGCTAACCAGCTCTTGGCTGACCCCCTTGTCACGAATGGAGTCCCCCTCTCGGAGCTACCATTGTGGGCGGAAGGTCTTCCTAGCCCCTTCGGTTCTCTCGGGGACCCCCTGTTCTGATGGAGGGGTTGATGAGGGACTAGATGGGCGCTCCCCAGGCGTGGATCTCCGCACCACTTCCTCGACCTGCTTGTTAGTGTTGGCAAGCTTCCGCGGGGGCTCCTACCTCGGCAGTGTCTATAGCAGGCCTCTTCCTACTCGCCTCGGGCCCATCCATGGGCCTCTTCGGCGCCTCTACCCCAGTGGTTGGCTTTTTCGGTGCCTCAACCGTCTTCTTTGGTGCCACCACCGATTACTTCCCCTTGGTGGGAACCTGTGGATCTCCCCCCTTCACCAGGGCAGGGGGTAGCTTCATCGCCGGGCCTCTTCGGCGTTTACCCTCCAACTTTCTTCTCGACCTGCTTCACCCGGGCCTTCTCCAGTAAACGTTGCTTGGCGTCTATTGGCACTTCTGAGAAACAACAAAAGAAAACAGTCAATGCATTAGCGAAAAAGAAAAGAACGTGGAAGATACACTAACCACAGAACCTCTCCTACCAAGGGGGGCTGGACTAATCCCAACGAAAACTAGGGGGACCTCCTCCTCCACTAACGGTTTCACCTAGAATGTCCCCATCACAAGCAAGTGAGCTACAACTGCAGCCTCTTCGTCTTGGAGCGATGGGGGATATCTCTCAACGATGACACAGGCCTCCCCCCAGTCGGACTTGAAACACCAGCCCTTGGGGCAGGAGACGTAGAAGAACTTATCCTTTCACCTGTGAACGGACGAGGGGTTATGCACAGGCTTCCCCCTCCTTGGATGAAAGTAATACATTTTGGCCTTGGAAGCATGCTTCCTCGACGCGAACATGGCACAATATGGCCTCAACGTCAACTCCACGCCCCTAAGCTGAGCCCACTGACACCTGATAGCGTCAACCACAATAGGAGAGAGCCTTGCTACCTTTGTACAAACCCAACCACATAACCGTCAGACGTACCTACCATGGCCTGTAGTCTGATCTCGTACGATTCTCATCCGGGGCGTTCATCTTCACCTACCCCCAGCATGCTCAAGTATAAATAAGAGATAACTACCACTTAAAGGGGGTTGAAACAGAGAAACTCCAACATCACTCATTCATTTACTCCTGGTACCAACCTTGTCTTCTTAGCATTAATTCGGGGAGAACTAGTGCATCCGAGGACTCTCTCCAAGGGCTCTCCTACACCCTCTCCTACTCTTCACCTCGGACTAACTTGAGAGTCGGAGCCTTTGCCTCAGGTATCCACCCCAAGGCGGCCTTAACTTCTAGTCCTCGACTACCATAGTCCTCAAAAGGAATACTTCACCTCGGCTTGTGATCACAACTTTGGTCAATCTTTTCCGAGGCCCCGGGGTCCTCAACCAACACATGGAACCTGTAGAGTGAATTTACTCCGTTGCCCTCGACCAATCCACGCGGCAACAGGTTCTATTAAAAGCTCCATATTCAATAATTGAGCATGTGTGCATAGTATGATTGACACTCCTTGGGTACAATACATCACTTTTTTCAGCAACAATCTGACAATTCTTCTCAAAGGTATGATGGTTAGAGCCAATCGCTGAATAGCGGGCTTGAAACTGCATCGCTTCTGGGACTACCCATACGAGCACCAACTGTGCCCTAGAAATATGATATACACCGATACATTACAAGATTTTGAACCTCATTTGAAATGACTCATTAACTCATAAAAACACATTTAATAGTTTATGTAAATTATGACCCACAAAGATACCTTGTGAAACATTGGAAAATGGTAATGATTTAAATATTAAGTACCCTAACTAATAGGAGTTAAATACAAAACTGAATAGGAGTTGACAATTTTGTAGGAGATACAGGAGTATGTGTGATTTAGGACATAAGTTAAAGGAAGGAAAAATCATTTACATATACATGTTATCATTTGTACATGATCTAGTTGTAGCTGCCGAATAGCTTCTGAGTTCTGACTCAATTGTTACAAATTTTCTCATCTATTTATGTATGTCTTCAAATTGTGTATACTATATTTTGTTTAGTTGTAGCTGCAAAATAACTTGGATGTTGTCGCTGCTAAATATTTTGTAATACTCAATTGTTCTTATTTCTTGTATAGCTTGAAGAAGACAATCTGGATTGGCTGGATTGAAAGAAATCAAATGGTGTTGCTCCCAAAGACCTTCTGGTGGAGGCTGAATCAGATAGCAAAGGTTCATATACAGGACTCCGACTTTTGGATTGAGTTATAGACAATGGTGCTACATCTTTCTCTATAGTCCTTGACTGTGACTCCACATTTCCCAATGATAAGATTGGCCCACCCAAACGTTCTGCTTGCTGAAGTTTATTGATTGCACTAGATCTGTAAGTGTACCGGAAATACTTCAGAGCGAACACCGGACCCATCCCAGCCACCACTATAAGCTGAAGCAATATCAGAATAACCATTAGCACAGTTGAAGTTTCAGGTTTTTGTGCAATTGAAAACTACTTGACTACCCAAATATTTCGAGAGAAAAACAAAAGAATAAGATAGTGCATCAAAAGTGATACTCACAAACATAGTTATCCAATAAGATGGCTGTCTACAAAGTCGGAACATGATTGTGTACATTCCGGATGATGGCAGGGTACTGACCATAAAATTGATAATGTAGAAGGCAGCCAAATTTCCCCATATGGCAAGATGTTGCAATATTGTGAAGGAGCTGCATTAATGAAACATAAGCTCAGCAGTGGGTATCAAATGGAACAGTTCCACTGAACTTTCTCATTAAGGAAATGATATTATATATCAAACTCTTTGATATATAACTGATCATTATAATGGATTGAATCATACTTTGTCTCTAATGCTACAACAAAAGCCTGTAACCAAATGCATCCAGAGAGTGCAACCATTGCCACCTCTTCCATCTCACTTTTCTCATAGGCATAGGCATGTATACTGACTATGAAGACAACAATTGCCTGTTAAGTTACTCATTTGTTAGTTCTTCAAAAGTAATAACAAGAAAAGCATCCTCAAAGAAACCAAGCAAACCATAAATTATATTTGGATTCCTCCTTGTGCACCTCCATGTCTATGATAATTAATGAAGGGACAATAGCAAATCAACCTTGACAAATGCTCTTGAAATTGGAAATATAGATATAATCATGTAATTGCTATCAAAATTTGTTTTGGAGTTGCTTCTGGTGGCATGCCTTACAAGAGTGCCTGAAAACAAAACTTGACTGTATAAATTAGTAATAATTACTCAAATTATAAAACCTCGTAATGTTTCATCAATTATTTATTATTGCAAAATACTTATTCTGTTATAAAATTAGTGTTGAAAATTCTGTATTGTTTATATTTAGTGTCGCAATGGCACTTTTGTAATTTCTCTCTTTTTATTCTTGGTCGCCCTAGTATATAATCTAATGCTGGCACTGCCAGCACAACTTTTTTTTTTTTGGCTCTCATTTTCTTCTCTTCTTTTCTTCTCTCTTCTCTTCTCTTCCTTCTTTTTTTCTCTTTTTCTACTATTCTTTGCACCATAATATGGTACCAAAGCAGGTTTGTTAGCCAAAAAGAACAGAATAGATTGAGTACTACTTTCCTTTTTTGTTGTCTCTCTCTCAAAGAACTTGAGAATACAGATTGGACAGGTCTGAGAGTCTTCTTCGATCTTTTTCTTTTTTGTTCTTGAAAATCTAGTTTAGCAAATATGGATTCTCAGGAGTTATATGGTAGGGAAATTTGTCAAATGGATAATTTTGCCCCTACCCCCCTCGACTTCCTTTGTGTCTACATCAGGTAATTCTGCCACAACTTTCAATGTGACTTCTAATTTCCCTAAATCTCCTTGGATAATTGATTCAGGGGCCTCGAGTCATATGACTGATAAGTCAAATTGCTTTCAGTCCTATCATATCCTCTCTAGTAGGAACAAGGTGAGACTAGCTTATGGTTCTTTTTCCACCATAGTTGGTCAAGGAACCATCTCCCTCCCTTTTGGACTTCATATTTCTAATGTTTTGCATGTTCCATAAATGCCTATTAACCTGTTTTCTATTAGTAGTATTACTAATTTATTAAACTGTTCAGTAATCTTCTTCCCTTCTTCTTGTATTATATACGATTTGGCTTGAGGGAAGACAATTGGTAGGGGTTGTATGATAGACGGGCTCTACATGCTGGAGAATATGGTTGGTCTTGCAGTCACGGAATCTAATCATTTATCTTTTGAGTCATTAAAAGTTTTGTTTCCTAAGCCATTTAAGTTAATTTCAATGTCTGAATTTATGTGTCAAACTTGCCAGTTAAGCAAACAATATAGAACTCATTTTCCTTTGAGAAATAATAGATATGAGTTTCCTTTTCATATTGTTTATTCTAATGTTTGGGGCCTTCTTACTTTGCCTTTTGAGACTGGTTATAAGTGCTTTATTACACTCATTGATGACTACTCCAGATATACATGGGTGTATCCAATGCGGTCTAGGGATGAAGTACCCAAAATAGTAAAAGAATTCTAGCGAATGGTTTTTATTTAGTTCTAAGCCGAAATCCAAATCTTCCAATCTGAAAATGCCGGAGAGTATTTCCATAGTGACCTCAAGGAAATTTATGCTTCACGTGGATCCCTTCACCATAGCTCTTGTGCTTGAACACCTCAACGAAATGGTGTTGCGTAAAGAAAAAACCGCCATCTTCTTGAAGTTGCTTATGGGTTACTTATACATATGAATGTCCCAAAACGTTTTTGACTAGAAGCTATTTTATGCACATGTATTGCATATCTTATCAACCATATGCCTTCTCGGTGGTTGGAGTATAAGGCCTCACATCAGCTCCTATTTCCCAAGGTTCCCCTATTCCCTATTCCTTTACGTGTGTTCGGATGTCATTGTTTCACCCAAGATCTATTCCCCATTCGTGGTAAACTTGACCCTCGTACTGTTCTATGTGTTTTCCTAGGGTATCCCTCTTCTCAAAAGGGTTATTGGTGCTTTGATCGTGTCTCCCAAAAATACTATGTTTCTATGGATGTGTCCTTTATTGGGAGCGGCTCTTCTCAGTTTCTCTTTAGGGGGAGTGTAGTAGAGTTAAGGAGAAACATGCTCACTTCACCTCCCTCCTATTCCTAATCCTTCTTTGTTTCGTGTTTTCTTTCTTCGACACAAGGGCCATCTGAATTCAAGAGATGTGAAGCATCCAGATGCTATACCACCAGTGCCATTGGATTCCCAAGGGACAGATTCTATCTAGCGAAGTATTCTTATTCCCATTGATATGTCTGATCCCATTGACATTGATACTTTTACTTTTGATGACCTAAACCTTCCTATTGCTCAAAGGAAATGTTTAGGTCTTATACTACTAAACACCCTATTTCCCATTTTGTTTCTTATGAGTACACCTCACATTCTTTTCATGCTTTCCTCTCTTCCATTGGATAGATGCAATGAAAGAGTCAATGCTTTACAAAAAAATGGCACATGGGAATTGGTAGACCTTCCTAAAGGAAAAGAACTAGTAGGATGTAAGTGGATTTTCAAAGTGACGCATAGAGCTAATGGTACAATAGAAAGATATAAAGCTCGATTAGTAGCAAAAAGATTTACTTAGGTGTATGGAGTGGATTATGCAAAAACATTTGCTCTGGTGGTGAAGATGAACTCTATCAAAGTCATTTTCTCCCTTGCTACTAACCTTGATTGGGAGCTTTACTAGGTGGATATAAAAAATGCCTTTCTCAATGGTGATCTTGAAGAAGAGGTATAGGTGGTACAACATCCTGGTTTTCATGCTCAAGGCAGTGAACAAAAAGTATGCATGTTGAAAAATTCCTCATATGGCCTAAAGCAGTCATAGAAAGCCTGGTTCAAGAGGTTTCATTTAGTTGTACAATAGGCTATAAGCAATGTCAGTCTGATCATATCCTGTTTGTGAAGAGAGGGGAAGGAAATATTGCAGCTTTAATAGTATATGTTGACGACATAGTGATCATTGGTGATTGGAAAACTAAAATTCAGAAGCTGAAGGAGTTTCTTTCTACTAAGTTTGAGGTGAAAGATTTAGGCCCCTTTGTGTTTTCTTGGAATTGAAGTTATTTGTTCACAAAAGGGATATTCATTTCTCAAAGGAAATACATCCTACATTTGCTACAATATTCTAGTAAGCTAGGGGTGAAACCAACTGACTCTCCTATTGATCCAAACCATAAGGTAGGTGACTGTTAAGGTTAAATCATCAAAGACGTGAATCAATTCCAGAGACTTGTGGGAAGACTTTTATATCTATCCATGTCGCTCCCAATTATTGCTTATGTTGTAGGGGTTCTTAGCTAGTTCATGCATGCTCCCAGGGATGCTTACTTGGAAGCAGTTGAGAGGATCCTTAGATATCTCAAGAAATTTCCAAGTGTTGGTTTGTTGTTCCAGATACATGGGCATTTGAAGGCTAAGGTACATACATATGTTGATTGGGTTGAATCTTTTGACGACAAAATCCACTAGTGGCTATTATACCTTTGTGGGAGGGAACATAGAAAAACAAGAAACAAAGTGTTGTGGCTAGGTCTAGTGCTGAAATTGAATACCGGGCAATGTCTCATGGAGTGGCTGAGATCATGTAGATTAAGATCTTGTTGAGTGAACTAGGATTTATTGTGGATAATCCCATGTCCATATATTGTGATAACAAGGCAGCTATCAACATTGCAACCAATCCTGTGCTTCATGATAGGGCCAAGCGTATTGAGGTGGATAAGCACTTTATTAGGGAGAAGCTTGTTAGCGGGAAGTATGTTCACCCTATGTTAGCTCTGAAGAGCAGTTTACAAGCATTTTCACTAGGGTTTACATCACTTGTGGCATAATGGTTTGTGTGACAATTTGGATATGATTAATATCTATGCCCCAACTTGTTAGCGGAGAAGTATGTACACCCCTCAAGTTGGGACATAGATATCAATCATGCCCAACTTGAGGGGGAGTGTTGGAAAATGCTTTAATGTTTATATTTAGTGCCATAAGGGCACCGTTGTAATTTCTCTCTGTTTATTCTTGGTTACCATAGTATATAATCTAATGTTGGCACTGCCATCACAACTTTTTTTGCCTCTTATTTTTTCTCTTCTTTTCTTCTCTCTTCTCTTCTCTCCTTTTCTACTATTTTTTGTAGCATAATAAGTAGGTTTAGCAGCTTACAAAAAAGCCTAATGAAAATACCACATGATTTGGTGCAAGTTGAAGACTGTAAAAGGATAAGGAAAATGCTAAGAGAACATGCATTGTGAAGTGGGGAATGATTTAAAGACTACTTTTACCAAACATAAATCTCCAAATGGGTGGACAAGGCTTCAACAACCAGGGTTCAAATCTTGGAAACAGCCTCTTTGTATGTGCAGGGGTAAGGCTGCGTACATCTGTCTCTCTCCAGACCCCACATTGGATGGAGCCTCGTGGACTGGGCTGCCCTTTTTTTATTACAATTTGTGTATCCTACAAAATTAGGTCTTTGGAACTGCAATGACAGGCTCACATTTGTTCCTTCATTGTAAATAAGAAAAGTTCTTGTACAGAGTGATGTCAACATGCATATCAATTTCATAAAGACAAAGTAATGTAAGTCATGGAAGCCAAGTCAACAAAAGTAAGAACCAGTATTATCAAAGTGATAAAGCTTTCAAACAAACTTCAATCCAAAATTCAAAATCTATTGACTGCATCTATTATATTCAATAAAATTCTTAGGAGAATCTATTTATTTATGTCTTCTGACCACAATTAATAGCTTTAGAGAGAAATATCATAAATTGATCTGCTGTGTTGCATCAATTATGAGAAGAAAAATAAATTACTTTTCCAATATGCTACTTACATGAAATAAAGAACGCCCAAACCATCCAGCAAATGTGCTCGGATTGAGAAGTCTGGTTAAAAAAAGAATTGACACTAGTTCAATGGTAAGGCACAAACTTACAGACCTGAAGCATGATTAACCTAGTTCCATGGCCAACAAATATAATATTTCAAAGTTGAAGGAAAAGAAAAAAAATGCAATAGTTAGGACAATGGAGAAAAGCTAACCTTCCTGCTTGGCAATAAAAGAGAATTTGTGGGTGTTGCACCACAGTTCTTTCATTGAGATCTTTGTCAAGCACACTAACTAGGACGGGGATGCTAGTGTAGAAAACATTATAAGCCATCAAACTGACAGAATTGAAAAGGCTGGTTCCAGAGACACCTGAAATAAAAGAGAACCTGAATGTATTCTTGCATTAGTACAAAATCAAAGATGCAAACACAAAGTCAGGTTAAATTTCTAAGGCATATGTGATATTATCGTTTGCAATATAATTAATTTGGTAAAAAAGAGAAGTGAGTAGCCATGAGAAAGGAAAGATTTATTCCATGAAAACTTACAGGATTTGGATAAAGCATATCACTAGAGATTTGTAAAAAGAATATTGGGAAAGAAATGCTGTCCGGTTGTAAGAGTACCGTCCATGGACAAGTATCAATCTTTTAAGAAACTTGAACTCTGCAATGATAAGCATATTAATATGTTAGTTACTTCCTTTATTTACATTAGAAAAACAAATTTATTGGATAAAATGAAAGAACATCCATGTTTGTGGCAGAAAATAAACAACATAGAAATAACATGAAAGATTTCTAGGCAAGCTTTTAAATCCCATACTAATGCATGCACTGTTTTATTAATACATACAGTGCTCAGTCTGCAATCCTACAGCCCACAGTTAGGCACTTGTCCTGTAATGACAACATCCAGAGTTAAATGTGGAGATGTCCGGTTGGGAGGAGTATGTGGAGATGTTTCAGAGAAGCCACACTATGGACAATTTGGGAAGAAAGAAACGCTAGAATTTTCCAAGATAACGAAAGGTCCTTTACAGAAGTGAAGGAATGTATCTTAACCAGGGCTATCCATTGGCTGAAATCCTTGGCTTCTTTCAGCGCTTTTTCATTTGATGACATCTGGAGGAATTGGGCCACAGTTAAACACACCTCGGTTAGAAAAACCAGAGCCACTACAGTTTGGGTAACTCCCCCAGAAGAATTTTTTAAACTGAATTTTGATGGAAGCAGCGAGGGTAACCCAGGACCGTCTGGCACTAGAAGAGTATTGATGAATGAGAATGGCAACATCATATCATTATTCTCAGGCCCGGTAGGGATAGGGGGACTCTACAAGAGCTGAGATATTGGATGCAGTACAGGGAATTCAGATTTCTAATCAACCAGGAGTGGAGAACCTATTGATTGAAGGGGATTCTAATGTGATTGTGGGCTGGCTGTCAAATCCAGACTCAGTTGTTTGGAGTTATAGGGATCTCATCAAAAAAGTTAAATGTTTAACAAGGCACATAACATGTAGATATCAGTGGGTGGGTGGGTAGGGAGGCAAATGCCTTGGCTGATCATCTTGCTAAACAGGGGTCTACTAGGGACCATTTATTCTGGGCAGCATTGCAATTTTATTTATGATCTTTTGTAATGTTTAGGGGAAGCTGCATCTCATGCCTCTCCAAGGGATTCTTGTAAAATCTTTTTTCTCTTGTTTAATGAAATCATTTTCAATTATCAAAACAAAAATGACAACATCCAGAGTTTGAACTTCAAGTCAGTGTTCTTGGAGCAATGAGCATTGCCTAGGTATGCCTAGCTAGGAGCCTAGGACACCTGGCAGATACAATAAGGTATAGACAATCACTTTACTAATCTTAAGCATATAATATGTACATGAAAACAAATTTAATTACTTTTAAGAAGTATTGAACTTTTAATAATTTTAGTAAGAAAAATATTACAAAAAACCACATGCTCAAGATGGGCATCAGATGAAAAGATATTAGCCCATGGGCCGTTGTAAGTAATACTATACCTAGAATGCATCTTTATGGATCCATGGCCTTCCCTTAAGAATAACCTCCTTGACTGTCCCCAAAACCTCTAACGTTCTGGCTCTGCTTGTTTGCACTTTTACAGTGCAATTTCATTTGCATTAGTACAAATGCATGGGAGTGCAAGAACACCTATGGAGAACTAAGGACTTACGTGGTGCTGATATGAGGTGTTCAGATAGTGGTAATGCTGGTTTTCTGGTGCAGTGTTGCTGCTTGTGAGGGAATCTGACGTAAGAAAACAGGGGGCTCGTTCATCCCTGCATAAGATAGTTCTTTGAAGCTGGAAACTTCTGATCAAGTAGATAATGACTTCATGCTGAATGTGGAACCTAGATGTTTATAACAGGTCAGTGGGTTATATTTTATGACTTGTATGGGCTGTTCTAGTGTCTGGAAGTATGTTTTTATGGTTTTTGTGGAGCATTCTTCTGCCAGGAAGCATGTGACAGACCTGTGACAAATTTCGTTCATGTGAACCAAGATTTCTTCGGCTAGCAGCAGTGTAACTACTCAGAGTAGTGGACAGAAACCCTTTGTCTTGTCTGTTTGTGTCTGTCTGATTGGTAGGAACAATAATAGTATATACAGCAAGGCTATTTGCTGGGTGTGAGTGCATTTCATTTGTTTCTTCCCATTGGTTCTGGTTATAGACCTGTATAGGATGGCAACTGATGATATGACAATGTCTGGAACATCAGGCATTCATTGCCTGCCTAATGGAAATGATGATTACTTTGATCTAGCTAAAAGTTCTTTTTGGATATAACATTAAATCTTACCTTTCATTCATGTCATAGGTTATTTGGTTGATCTGTTAGAAACATGTGCTTTTGATTCTTTATTTCTGTTCTTTTAATTGTGTCTGTTAGGTGATCTCTCACACCACATGATGAATCTGATGTACTTTCTTCTGATTTTAATAAATTTTCTTTTTATTTACTACCAGGAAAAATCTATAAGACAAAATTGCAGTGTATTATTTTGTCTGTTAACCTGAGTCTCTTCACTTTGTTTAATGGTTTAAATCAAAATAATAACCTAAAAAGTTGTATTTAGGCTTCCTTCATCATTTCATAAAACATCATTGCGGGAGTTAACAATGTTTTCACCATTTCTATAAATTTTGTAACATTTCAATACTCTCTGACATATCTGACATGTTTCCAATATTTGAATGACTGGTATTTCCACCTGCGTTAGCATATTAAACCTTGTACATGAGGATCCTAGATTACAAATGCTACACCCATAAAATTCAACTTTATGTGGTGAGCACTAGGATGGCTCCATTGGACATCTCTCAGGCACCTAGTTGTTGAGAAGTCAGCCACCCATTTCCAGCCTCTATGTATTTGGTCCATAGATGAGATAATAGAGCCAAGATTGCTCTCTTTCTTAAAAAACAAAAAGGCTGTAACTCCCTATCCTACCATATCCAGCCTTACAATATGTTTGTGAAACAAGACTCTAATTTTATCACATATTTATGTCTTAGGAGATGTGCAATATCTTAAAACATCTTTTTTTTTTGCTTTACTAGTTGATGCCTAGGCACCAGCTGGCAGCTAGCCATCACATCAACTACGGGCAACCATGTTTTAAAATGGTATATACATTACATTTGTGCCTACTATGTTAGGACTTTGCTACTGACAACAAAGCGGAACATGTTGAGAATAGAGAGAAGAAAATAATGAAGATGAGAGGAGAGGATGAGGAAAAGAAGATCAACAGGCTTATCATATATATATATATATATTCATTTCTCTCTCATGATGCATATTCTTCAAGGTTCAAGCATATTTGATGCTTACATTTCTACACTTCATGCACACTTCAACTAATGAAGCATACTCTTCAGTGCATCAAGGCATTTTAGGATGTCTTGTACTGAGGCACAGCTCAAGGCTTATGCTTTGAATGCCTCTGAAAGCATTGATTGTAGCTCTGACAGAAAGTTCTAAATTATCCCATGAGGAAAAATATCCAAATAATGTTTGAGGAAAGAATCTTCCTGAATGGTAACCAGAACATCTGAATACAAAGGAGATTAAGAATTTACATTATAGAGATCTTCCATGAATGTGACATAATTTTTATTAATAAAAAAATAGGAGTGTGACATAAAATATGGCTGTTAAGATGGTTTGAAGTATCTGTGGGATTTGGTGA
Source organism: Nelumbo lutea (assembly GCF_056320005.1). NCBI lineage: Eukaryota > Viridiplantae > Streptophyta > Magnoliopsida > Proteales > Nelumbonaceae > Nelumbo > Nelumbo lutea. Next base: position 13,813,862 of record NC_142690.1, read on the forward strand.
AAGTTTCCCCGAAATCTCCTATTTAACCATTTTACTGGAGTGATATGAACATTTCCAAGAATCTATTTTGTCCTAATATCTCTGATATATTGCTGATATGTCAACAATATTTCAAATTTCACTAATAGACTGTACATTTAAGGTTTAAAATTGAAAAATATCATAAAATAATTTCTGATAATTCATTAAAATCATCCTAATTTAAAGAAAAAAAAACTTGTATTAAAAGAAAAAATGGGGATTCAGTAATTGGATGATTGGCTTACTGAGTCACTATAATTCAAAGGAAAAATGAAAAAAAGGCACACAACCAAAAATAATCTAATCAAAATGTACAATAACAAAAACAAATGGAAAATTAGAGATAAGTACCCCATACACCAAACTGCCCATTGTAAATTTCTTTTACACAGTCCTGATAATGATTTTTTTACCAAAAAAGTCCTGATAATTAATTTATTGAACTGGTTTGGGAGAATGGTCAGATTCTAATGCAAGGTCAATCTAATAAAACTCAAAGAAGCCCCTCATGAAACTGTCTTATAAAATATGTGAAGGGTTGTTTTGGGAGTTTTAAATGTTTCAAGGCACACATGACATCACACGCTGCAGATAATTGATGAAAAGCTAATGAGTGGACATGAGTGTGTTATGGATGCATTCGTGGGAAAGACTTACCGCCGCCAGCAAAAGCAATAAGGACCACATGACAGCTCATCAGGGGCCCACACTTATCTTGCCACGACAGCTCTACCTGTAACTGCGGCCTGATTTCCATCGGTAACTCTAACTGACAGGCAGCCTGTTCATTGACGAAGTTGTGGGTGCTTCTGAAGTCCACGAGAATGCGAACTGGTTGCCCTGCTACCAGCACCCTTAGTTGCATGGTTTGTGATGTTTTGATCCCCGTGATGGCGTGGAGGGAGATCTCTGGTTCGGATGCTGCAGGTTCATCCTCGCCTTCTTCGGGTTCATCTACCAGCAGACAAAATAGTTTCTTGCACCTGTGCCCAGAGGAATACAGATCGTCGCAGTTGAAGCACTGCCCTCTTGCGCGCCGCTCTGCCATCTCGGCTCGGGACAGCCGTCTAATGGGGGGTGTTGTCCTGCTACTCCCTATACTTGATGCCGATCTGGAAGGGTTACCAGCAGGAGGCCTCTGTTCCCTGCTGGCGGTCGAAGAATGAGACACTCCTGCTGTCTTCGAAGGTGTCCAGGTCGTTGCCGGCTGACCTGTACTGAGGTTTCCGTGGGAGAGCTGCATCTTCCATTCGAAGGCGCGGGCGAGGTTCATTGTTGTGACAAGGTTAGGAGGGTGTTGCATCTCTACGTCCATTCGTAGGGGTTCTACTAACCCTGCTGTAAACATATTGACTTGCTGGTCTAGGCGTACCGAGGCTACCCTGGCGAGAAGGGTATGGAACTGGCGTTGATATTCTGCCACGGTTCCGGTTTGCTTGAGGTTAATTAACTCGCCCAGCAGGTTTCTTGTCAGCGGGGGCCCGAACCTGAGGAGGCAATAGGATTTAAATTGTTCCCAACTGAGCCCGGGTTCTTCCTGTTCCAGATGGTAGAACCAGAGTTGTGCTTCTTCTGTTAGGTGGAAGGCGGCTAGACTGACTTGTCTCTGTCATCAGTGCGCTGGTTACGGAAGAATTGTTCGCAGCGATATAACCATCCCAATGGGTCTCCAGTCCCGTTGTAGGACAAGAATTCTAGCTCACTGTACTTGGGAATAACTGCGGCTGTTGGGGCGGCGATCTGATGTTCGCCGGTCGTCTCTGCCCAGTCCGGCCGATGACTGTTGGTGGTGGCGGTTCCCTTGGAGTTCCTTTCCTTGTTTGATAAAAACGTCTCCAGCAAGCGTCGTAGCTCCTGAAAATCGTCTTTGACCTCACGAACCTCCATGCTGGTCTCTGCGAGCCTATGCTCTAGTTCGTGGACCCTGGATGATAGCGGTTCCAGATCTCCCATGACGGTAGGCTCTGATACCAAGATATTATGGGCCCGGGCATAGGATCTCGTCACGGGTCGGTCCACGGGGAGAACCTCTAGCTTCCCCTTGCCCTTCCCTCTACGTGCAGACCCTATTGTGGTAACCTAATGGGTGATTTGTCTAAGAGATCACCCGAACTCTCCTCACTCTTTCCTAGACTGAAAACTGAATGCCTTTATTCCAATTCACAGCTCCTTAAATAGGAGATTATAAGAGGGGTGTCCTTATTGTATTCGACTAGGCTGGAATAATCCAACTTTAAATCAAACTCCTACTTCTAATGGTAAACAAAACTCCTACTAAGAACAGAAGATAAGATAAGGATAGATGGGATAAGGGATAGGGTAGAGCTGTCGTGACAAGATAAGTGTGGGCCCCTGATGAGCTGTCGTGTGGGCCCTTCCTTATTGCTGCTGCCGGCGGCGGTAAGTCTTTCCCACGAATGCATCCATAACAGAGTGTTGGTTTTTAAAAGTTCAGGTACTTGGTTGAAGTACTTGAAAGTTGAGGTCCTTATGTGTCCCTACCCCAAAGTACAAGGTACCTATCTATAATTTCCCAAAAAGACAAAAGTCAAAATGGCAGGAAAATGATGTACATAATGAAGGGACGATGGATAAAAAGACTAAAAGGGAGATAGAGAGAAAGATATCCATTTAAGTCTCTTAATTTTCTCTTATTTGATTATAGTTATTTGCTTTGGTTCTTTAGTCATAAATGTACATCTCCTAACAATTCCATGAAAGTTTATATACCATGTTTTTTAGAAAATTTTCCTATTTTTTAGATTTTCCAAATATCTTAGTGAATTTAGCAAATTATCCCCGAAATTTCCACATCATTACATGGTGAAATGTCTGCTGAGAATGAAATTACAAACCATAGTCATTATCAACTTCTTGTGTTTTACAGCCTTTGTGATATACTTCATCCATATAAGAAATAGAATAAAAAACTTGCAGGTTGCAACATGAACATCATACAACAAAGAACATAACAGAAATATTGGTAGAGTAACTTACTGCCAATGCTATAGTCAGCTGCCCTTGCTGCCTGCATACCTTCTCTCCCACTAATACCCACGCCAATGTCAGCCTGCTGTATCATTCTGACATCATTTCCACCATCACCAATAGCTAATGTTCTGTAGTCACATGACTTCAAGATTTCTACAAGCTGCACAAACATAAAAATATAAATAAAACGGTTATTCTTTCTCTCATTTCATACTACCAGTAGAAAAATTTAAGCTCCATTAGGTTGCAATGCATGTAGAACATTGGAAAAAGAACATTCTTCAGAGGCAATATTTTATGGTGTTTGGCTGCAAAGTAGTTGGCTGTGAAAAACAAACAGTTTCCAAAAAAAAAAAAAAAGAATCAGCAGTAGCTCTAGGAAAATGACATTTTCTTTAATCTACCTTAAAGAGAGCTGGATCTCTCAATTCAGATCCTATACCCTTATCTGCGTTAACCATCTAGGTTTATTTTCCAAGGTTACAGCCAAACACCAAGAAAATTAGGAATATGATTCATTTTCCTATTGAATGTAATTTCTTAAGCAGCTCATTTATTTTCCTTCATTTTATGTGCAAAAATGCACCCTTAGTGAAGATAACTGTGAATTGAGATATATCACTACACTATATTAAAATGACAGGTTTTATTGTTGGTAATTGGAGATAAATGATTAAAAAAAATCACCTAATTGCTATTCATTGCACCCAAACAATTTAGCCAAGCTCAGATAAAGAACCCACAGGTAGAGAATGGATTATTCAAAGATTGAAAATTAAACCTTCTCTTAATAGAATGTAGGTAAGATGCATATAAAATTATGTTCCAGACTGCCGTTAGGACCATAATACTCATGACTATTGATGAACTGCCCAGATTAAGAAAAACATGATTGGGCCGAGCAAGTTGTGGACCCAGTCAAATAACAAGAGGGGGCAGAGGAGTGGACCCAAGATATGTTTCAAAGTGAAAGCGTTGGGGCAAGGCTAGAAAATAAAGTTGTTAGGACTTCAAATAAAGAAGAATTTGTTTGGTGTATAACGGGATATGTTTATATTGGCAGGTTCGAAGAGAAGCAACAAGAGATCAATATGGAGACAGATAATGAAAGGAAAGGTGAAGGGAGGTAGATCCAAAAGGCAAAGAAGTTCAAGCAGTTTCAAGTGTAAACCACAATTTGAAGGTAGGAATATATTTGCAATATGAAACAAAATAAATGAAATCACTTGTTACCTACAGACATGCTAGGAATATATTACCAGCAAAATTAATGATATATTTGCAGTATGAAACAAAATTAATGATACTACATTCAAAAAGATATCAATTTAATGGCAGATAATATTGATATTCTACAAGCTAAAACAGGAAGTAACAAGGTTACAAAATAAGATATGACAAAAACACCTGGGCCTTTTGGGATGGTGTCACACGACAACAGATAGCTGTCCTCGACAATATTGCCAAATCAGTAAAAGCTTTCCTATGGTGCTTAATTGCAATTTCTAGCGCCCAACCATCAACAACAAATGCCACATCCTGCATATAAAGAAAAGACCAAGATAACATACAGATCTTCAAGGAAAAGTAAGCAACCAATGGGAAAGAACTGTGGTCATTAAGTTTGAAGCTAGAAAATAATGAAGATCAAAGAAGATCAGCAGAAAAGTATATGTTAATACCCTATGGACAAACAAGACATTACAACATAACCTAAAGCAAGATGCATGCATACTTGTAACCATGGCTTCTTGTTAGCTGTTTTTCAACATACAAATATTTCCTCCTCATTTGGGAATATTTGGCTTCTATCCTCCATTGAAGCTAGCTTGTAGAGAGAGTCCAGAAGGGAGGAGGAAGAGAAGGTAGAGGAAGACTACCTAGGTGGCAATCATCGATTGGCCAATTTCAAATTGGCTAAGACTTACTCATTTTTGGAAGGTCAAAAAGAAAAGAATACAAAAGGTTTGCAAGCTTGGAAAAATATTGAGCGTGCAAGACAAGGCAAAGGAGGAGGGAGTAGGACCTATGCCCAAGCCCTGGTAGATGGAGTAATTGCACAACCAGATGTTCAAAATTATTTGACTAATGTCGGGCCACCAATTGAGCCTTCCAAGCTGTTGAGGAATGATATGGGATCAACACATGGAGTGGGAGCTTCTTGAGACATAGTGAGGTGGTAGAGCCATTAAGTCTAAAGGCCTCTATAAATGAGCAAATAGGTGGGCCCAATTCAATAAATGGGCTTAAGGTGGGGAATGCGATAAACCAAGTTGGGCTGGCCTTAAGCGAACTAACTAAATTAAAGGGCCTTGCAAATGGGCCCAAATCTGATAAAAAACCAAGGGGGGGGGGGGGAGATCTTGTTTGCAAGTTGGGTCGATTTTAAGTGAAGAACCACGTGCACCTTTAAGTGGTCATGTGATAGAGGTGGGGGTATAGACGACATACCATCCTCAAGGTCTATCATTGTCCAGCTCAAGCTATAACTCAAAGAAGTCTGACTCAAAACAGTTGACAACAAAGAACCTTGTTGGAGGCCAAGGCTGGTCTCATACTCTATAACGCTTGAGCACACCAACCCAAAGTTCGATTGATAGAAGGAATATGAAGAGTTTTTTTATTCAAACTGGGTAAAATGTGATGAAGAAAAGGCCAAAGATGAGGTTTCCTCCAGAGAGTCCGGTCTAGGCATTATAAAGAGCATATCGAAGCTCTCGACGGTAGAGTTAGACCTTGGAAGAAAACTTCTCTTTAGGGATATTTTACTGCTAAAATCCAAAATTTCTTTGGAACCTAGTAGGAGCAAGAATTTGGAGGGTCGCTCCACAAGTGAGGTTAATCGTCTGATTAAAGGTGGAGAACCTATTTTGGGTCCAGAGCAAGGCCATGGAATCTATAGTCCGAGCATAACTTCTTCCAACTTGGATGGCAAAGAAACAATTTCTCCTTACTCCCCTAATAGTGCGACACAAGTTGACTTGGAGAAGATCACCCCTAGAAAAAGCCCTTTCCTTCACAAGTCTAGTGGGCTTGGAAATCTCTAGGGTCTTGGTGCCTCTGGTATGTTGTGTCAATTCCCTGATTTTCATAGAATTATTTGTACTAATTCCCCCCTTCCCTTGTTGTTGCTCGTCTAGCCTGCAAGCAATACCTTATCTAGTCCAAATGCTACTTGTCCTAACGAAATGGAAGTAACAGAAGTATTAGGAGAGGTGGAAGGTGCAAAACTATTTGAGGAAGGGGAAAGGAATTGGGGCTTAGTAATGTAGACCTTTCAAATTTTGGTAGGGGAGGAATTAGGTGCTGACCTAGAAAAGGATGAGGAGGGTAACACTCCAAATCTTGTAGCTAGGGTGAAACACAAGGAGTGCTCTAAGATGGATGAGGAATGTTTGGGCAACTAGAGGACTAAGTTGGGCTTTTGCACAATCTTGGGAGGCCTCAAGCGGAATTCTAACAATATGGAAAAATGAAGAGATGGACTGCTCTGAAGAATTAATTGGTAACTTCACGGTTACAACAAAATTTAGGAGAGGATGGGTTGGAATGGCCATTAACAAATATTTATGGTCCAAATTCTTACAAGGGAAAGGAGGAGCTATGGCAAGAGCTAGTAGCTATAAGGGGACTGTGGAAGGGTCCTTGGGTTTTGGGTGGTGATTTTAATGTGACTAGACTTGTCACTGAAACAAACAACCTCAACCATAGGATCATCTTAAGTATGAGGAAGTTCAACCATTTTGTGGACTCTATTGAGTTAAGAAAGTTTGCTAATACTACAAGATAATTTGATATGGTCTAACTTTCAAGAAGAGCCCCTCTACTATAAATTAGATTCTTTCTCTTAAGACTAAGATGAGATTGGAGAGGGTTGGTTGTTAAAGATCTACCTAGACCTACTTTGGATCATTGCCCAATTATATTGTCACAAGAAAGATTGGGAGGATTGTGCCCGTTTAGATGAAAACATGTGGCTGCTTCACCCGGAATTTAAAAGGAAAGTAAAAGATTGGTGGGATGAGGACCAAGTAGATTTTAGATGGAAAGGCTACAAATTCTATAAGAAGCTACAAAAGTTGAAAGCCAGGATCAAAGAATGGAATAAAGAGGAATTTGGTAGAGTTGAAGAAAAAAGGAGACCATCATCAAAAGGATTCAAGATTTAGGCCTAAATGAAGCTAGTGGATTGAGGGCAGCAGAAAGGGAAGAGATGGAGATTGAAACATGAATTGGAGGAAATCAAGATGCAAATGGTTGAAGGAAGGAAATGGTAATACAAGTTTTTTCCTAACCAAGCAAAACAAAGGAAGAGGAAGAAAAATATAGTAAGTTTGGATTGGAAAGGAAAAGTGTTGACTGGAGAGTAGGATATTGAAAGAGCCCTAGTGGAGCACTTTAAATCCATCTTTGACAAGTAGATTTGAGAGAGTCTCTAGGTGATTTTGAGTGGTTGATTGGTGATAGAGAGTTGATGGAGCCCTTGGAGAGACCTTTTGAGATTTAATATATAAAAATGGCCATCTTCTCTATGGATAGAGAAGAGATTGGAGAGAAATGAAAAGGTAGTTGAACAGAAAGGTGTACAATATGTGGGTTCTAAAAAGCAAGAGATTGGAAATTGAAACACATTGGTAGACGGAGGAGGTTTTAACATTGGGACCTATGGGTCCCAAGAGGTGGGAGAGTTTGATTCTCATGGGAAAGTAAAAGGATTTTTGGGGTTAGGTATCTTGAAGCCAGGTCAGACTGATGAGAATGGGGTATAATTCATTAAAATGTTAGACAGGTTGAGCAAAGCAAGAGGGGTGGGAATGTGGGATGACACACGTGCTCACTTAAATATGCATGTGTCGTTGAGTTTTAATAAAGAAAGATCAGATGGACATAGGAAGATAAGGTCCCTTTGAAACATAGCAAAGGGAAAGAGGGGCAAATGAGGAAATTTAATGAAAGGTAATTTCAAAAGAGCTAGATCAAGAAGGGTTTTAAGGGGCTTTTCAAGTGGAACTTCAAAGGAAAAAGAGAAGTGGCTGGAAACAGAGAGATGGGAGTAGGTGATAATCAGACTTGTTCCAGAAACTAAAAAGAATCGGTGGCCAGACAACATGACAAAGTGAATAGAGGAGAAAGAGATTGCTTTAGCTTTGGATGGAGAAGGTACAGCAGGGGGAGATCTTAGGGAAAGTGGACCCAAAGACATTAGAGACAAATCTTTTATTATGCTTTCCTGGATCTTCAAATGGTGGTAACTCCAGTTTCTGTTTGTGAAGATTCTCTTCAGACCAGCATCAATGAGAGGCAGTAAATTTTTGTGGGACATCTGAGTGGGGAGGCCTTTTTGAATGTAGAGAAGGGTGCCAATGGAATTCTTGATTTAGAAGACAGGCTTTCGGTTGAGCCCACAAAGAAGCTGAGAGATGGTCTCGGAAGAAGAAGTGCTGATTTTGAGGTGACGGAGAGGGTAGATATTGGGGTCATTGGAGGTTGTGGAAATGGAAAATTTGGAAACATGTTTGGAGGTGGTTGTCAATGGGGTGGAAGTGGATTGGGTTGTACAAGAATGTGTGCTAATCATCTCCAGGAAAGGTAACAGGATTATTCAAGACTTATCAATTAAAGGAGGAGAAGATAAGGACAAAGTTATAGAGGGAGAGAGTAAGTTGACAGGGGTTAAAACGGAGAGAAGAGATTCAAATAAGTCAGTTGCACAGGTTTATAATAGAAAGAAATAAAGGACATTACCACCAGGAGGAAAAAAACAAATTGAAGATATAGGATGGAGGATGATTTTTTTTAAGGGCAGTAAAAAGTATTGATCAGGATGAAGATGTAATGATTAATGAAATTCATGTTTTCAAAAAAAAAAAAAAGAATGAATTTAGAAGTGGTGGTGAATACTGAAGTTGAAATTAGTAAAATTATGGGTTTATTCTTTTTGGGAGGGGAGGAGTTTGAAATAATGACTTTTAGAGAGTTGGAAAAAGAGAATTTGGTAATGGTGTCCCTGGAAATAATTTTGTGATTGAGGGTGAAAAAATTCTCAAAAATCAATTGCTTTTGTTAAAAAGGCTAGCTGGCCGGGCAAGGGGGTGAAGATGAAGTTGCATCAGTTGAGAAGAGGGCTGTCAAATTTGAAGCTAGAGACAAGGATAAAAACGTGGTAGAGCCCAGTTCTTGAGTGCTGGGATGATGCATTTTCCTTCTTGATGAGTCACCTTTAGGGGTGAGAAAATGGGTCAGTTCTGCCTAGAACCAAATGAACCAACCTCAAACCAACCCTACCCAATTTGTTACCAGGTAGAGTCCAGTTCCAAATTCTTGGAACTGACCGCTACCCAGGCTGGTACCAGGGTTTGGGGGTTTACCCTACCTGAACCGACCTAGAGAACCAGCCTTGGTTGGCCTGGATGGAACTAGCCTTGATTGGCCTTGGAACCAGACTTACCTTAAAACATCTCCCAAAATACTTTTGAGGATGTAAAGATTTGATCTCAAGCACTCATGGTTACAAAGACCATGGTCTCACTTGACCACTGAGCCACTTAAGTGAATTGATAATTTTTCTTCAATTTAACATTTGAATGTGTATAATAAGTAATATAAAACATAATATTTACAAAATTTAAACTATAATATAAGCTTGGAACTATATTATCATTATTATTGAAAAAGTTAATATTTTATGATTTTGATTTCTTTCAATCAAATATATTGATAGTAACCTCATCAATGATAAAATTTGTGATTATGTAATTATGTCACTTTTAAATAATTCTTAATGTTAAAAAACATAACATATAGTACTATATTAAACTCGACAACATAACATATAGTACTATCTACTGATTTTTAATGTAATGGAATGCTTTTTTTTTTAAAGAAAAGGTTCCTTTGTTTTTTTTTTTTTTTTTTGGTAAAGAACAGTTTCCATGAGTAGACCCTGGAACCACAAAGGCCAGAACCGATCCTGAAAAAAAAAAAACTCTGTTTCTTCACCAGGGGGATCATGTAATAACAATTCTTCTAAAATTTGATGACATCTTTTTTAGATACAGATGAAAAGGGTATTAATGAGTTGAAAATACTATTAGGCCAATCCTTAAAGATGAGATGGGAACCACTCATTGCCCTTTTATTCCCTTGCTCTGTTGTTTCCAGCAATTTGGTTTGTCTGCTTTCTCTTTTTGGCTGCAGATGGAATCCTCTAGGAGATGTGGGAAACCTATTTAAGCAAGCTTCAAGTTGGTTGGCTTGGGCAGGGCACTAGAATTTGGAGGTGGGATGGGTCAAGAATTTTCTCAATTCCAAGCAATAAGACTTGGGTCTTTCATATTCCTATGAAAGTTTCACTTCTAATGTTGTCCTTTGTGTTAGGTAAATGCCATACAAGGGACAGCCTTATCAGAAGTGGTATGATCATTGACTGAGAAGTGAATTTTTCACTTCTAATGTTGTCTTAATGCACTATAGAGTAGCCAGAACAATGTGGGTAAGCTTTACTAACCTTTTCAAGGCTGTGGGTTATTTTCCAGAGAGCCTGATGTCACTGTTGTTGTGCTGAAGTGACATGGAACATTTGGAAGAAAGTAACTCCTAGATTTTCCAAACTCAGTCCTGTGATGAAGAGGAACTACTATCGAGCATAGTAGGAACTACAATACCCTGGAACCAGGCACATAGGATTAGAGGACTACCTGTATATACCATTATACTAAATCTTTTATACATGGTTTTGTTAATAGTCAGTTCATATACTTTACCTTCTTCAAAAGAAAAATTGTTAGAGATTAATATGAAGTTACCATTTCAATCAAAAAAAAAAACAAATAATTTCTCACAGGCAACATTACTCTTCCTCAAAAATCTTCTTCTCTACAGTTGAACTTTTCACACAGGCTATGACATGTGCTAGACACAACTTCTCAGCTTGAGGAGTGTAGAGAAGCAGCAGATTGTGTATGTTGTATTAGTGTTCATCTGATGTAACATATCATCTGTATTTTATTTTGCATTCAGGTATTTGTTATTCAGTCCCTCAGAGACCTCTTTGTAATTGGAAATAATATTTGTCAGTAACATATTAGACTCTTTAGGAGTGGAGGTCAACCAATTCCTTTTAACAACGCTGTATACTGTTCTTTGGTTTTCCCTCTCACTCCTCAACTAATTGACTGAACCTAGGGTAGATATTTCTTCCTAGGTTACACTTAAGTACACAGAAAGATATTTTATTCAACGAACAGGGATCAGAAAAAGTTCTTTTACATAAAATTTCATATACTGGTACTGGGATGTAGACACTCTCTCATACTGACTCCCGGTTTGAGACTTTGAGTAGTGATTTTACCTTGGGTTCTGATGTAGTTATCCTCATTGTAAGTAACACTCTCTCCAAGCTTCTAGAAACTTCATCTTCAGTTTTCCCGGTAATCAACAGAAGTTGGCCTTTTGGTTCTGTCAACAGATCAAATTACAAATTATTAAGAGATAATCGATGCATAATATATAAATATATAAAATGTAACCCCAATCACATCACAGCCCACCCAGTATACTGCTGTATGTCCCAAATAGCATCAGCTACAAAGTTTAGAAATAAATCAAGAAAGGGTCCATGTGAAAATTTGGGTTAATTCTCCAGATACAGATTTAGGTTACGCTATTGTGACCTATGATCAGCTTTTTAATATATTTTTATTTTTCTGTTTTCCTCCTTTTATGCTCTCTAGCCTTCCTCAAATATAATCTTCTGAGGATCAAGGAAGGAAACTGCTGGCTTTATCCTTTCAAAAGTATGCTTTATGTGCGAGGCTGCAAGCTAGAGGAAGACTTATTAAACCCTTAGCAACAGTCAAATTTTTCTTCAGAATGGGCAAACAATTTACCTGGAGAAATGAAATTGCATGAAAGTGCAATCTGGATTGCTGTACTTTGCTTATCTCCAGTCAGCATCCAAAAGTTAATTCCTGCCTTCCTAAGTGTTTCAATTGTTTCTGGAACTCCATCCTTTATATATAAAAATAAAAAAATGAATAAAATTTCAGTAAAATGTTTTATTAGTAACAACATAGTATAAAAATTCAACCTTTCTGTAATATTTTTTAGACAAAAACATCACTTCTATAAAACTATGCTACATCTGTGATATTAGCAAGTATTAAATGGTCTAATAGCAACAACATTCACCTGTAGATGGTCCTCTATTGCAGTGACACCAAGTATTTCTAAGTCATGCTCTAACCTTTGGCAGACCTCAGCTAGTCTCCACTAATAAATAAATAAATAAATAGTGATTAGGCAAGGCAATAATGGTGTATGTCATTGAAAACAAGGTAGGAAGATAATGCGTCCTTTACCTCTCTATCAACCAATGTACTATTTGCTTCTTTAAACAACAAAGACCACTCTTGATATTCATCTTCCTTCAATTCACGCCAAGCCAAACATAAAGTGCGTAATCCTAATTGAGCATAATGTTCCACAGCTTCAATGAAAGTCCTTATTTGTTGTCCTGAGATTTAATCATCACATGAACACTTTAGCATTTAAAATACCATACGTGAATTTTGTCACAACAAAAAATGCAGACATAAATTGTGGATGGTAAACATCAAAGAACTTAGTAACCACTTTATACCTATGCAGCACAGATATGGATACAGAAACAGACACATACAGGAAACAGTGAATTGACTCCAGATTTACAGGATACTGGAACAAGAAGATGGAGACAAGTATAATATCAATCTTCTAGATTTCAACCTTCCCCTTTCTTAACGGTATATATCTTAAAAATAAGTTTTATTCTATGGATTTTGTGAATTAATTGCTATCCATGTTCTCATTTTCTTTTCATCAACAGCAAAAACTTCTATTAATGATAAAGAAGGGATTTAACATTATTTTAAATAGAATTAATTGCTATCCATTATTATATGCTTTGGAATTTAACAGTGGATATGGCTTTAAATAGAAAGGATTGGTGAAACAGGATTAATGTAGCCAACCCCATACAGTTGGGATAAGGCATGGATGATGATGATGTCATGATGATATTCTTTGGACTTTGCATTTTTATTGTTCTACTAATAAAAGCTGATAGTGTAATAGATGGATTAGAGCTCCTTTCCACTCTTTTAGTACTATTTTAATTTGAAAAGGGAAAAACATTGAAAACATATCCATGGCTTACAATACCTGCATCATACTGATACATGTATCCAGAACATATTCTGTCAGCACTAAGCCCCTAGCCCAATGTTTTGGGAAATCATAATTGTACAGTAAATAACAGTTGAAGGTTGAATTGAACTAAAACAAATCTTATCAAATATCAAAATATACTTGGCCCCTTGGAAAGTCAATTATCTCCCTTGATAGATGTTTTATTAAAAAGTGTGCTGTCTCCCATCCCCTTGTATAGAACATCTCATTGAAAATAAAATGCGAGATTTCCTTTGGAGAAGGTGGAAGGAAGAGAAGAAATATAACTTGGTTAGTTGGAATAAGGTGTGTAAGCCAAGACACCAAAGAGGGTTGGATGAAGAATTATGGCTAAAAATGGAGGGTGGTTTTGGAGATTTGGTGAGAATGGAGAATTATGGAGGGTGGTAGTGGCTTAATAAGGGTCTAGAAACTTGCAATGGGACCCAGGGGTATCAAACAAATCCCATGGATGTTCTGGTTTAAAGGGTATTGGGAAAGCTTACAACCTATTCTCAAAGGGTGTAAGATTCAAGTTTGGAGATGGACTTTAGGTAAAATTCTGGAGGGATGTGTGATGCGTGTGAATAAACCCTAGTTGATTCTGGGTCAAAGTAGAGAAGAAGAAAGAAGAAAGAAGAAAGAAAAGAGAAAGACGAAGGAGAGGAGAAGAGTGTTCGGCCAAACTAGAAGAGAGGATGTTCAAAAATCACTCTCCTAGCCGACCCACTTGACTTTTATTCATAAAACTTGAGTTACAAGAAAGACAATTTTGTCCCTCATAGAAGATGGGACACATAACTTAAACTTAGATACAATAGACCTTTCACTTTCAATAAGATACACCAGAATGACCAAAATACCCCTGACTCGAGCATTCTAACACTCCCCCTAAGGCTGGAGAGTATATATCATATAGTCCTAGCTTGTTACAAATGTAATCTATTCTTCCCCAAGACAATCCTTTTGTGAAGAGATCTGCCCACTGATTTCCTAAGCTCACATGAGATGTAGTTATTACCCCACCTATCACTTTCTCTCTCACAAAGTGACAATCCACCTCAATATGTTTAGTTCTTTCATGGAAGACAGGACTGGATGAGATGTGAATAGCAGCTTGGTTATCATAGTATAGTTTCATGAGTTTGTCAATTGAGAAACCCATCTCCTGTAGTAGGTTCTTCAGCCATATTAGTTCACATGTGGTATGGGTCATAGCCCTGTACTCTGCTTCCGCACTACTTCTTGCCACCACTGTTTGCTTCTTGCTCTTCCAAGTTACAAGATTGCCACCTAGGAAGGTACAATACCCTGTGGTTGACCTCCTGTCTGATATAGAGCCAGCCCAATCAACATCTGTATACCCTACTATCTCAAGAGTTGCTCCCTTTTGGTATAACAAACCACGACCTGGAGCACCCTTTAGGTACCTAACAATTCTCAGAACAGCTTCCCAGTGAGGAACCCGGGGATGTTGCATAAACTGACTCACCACACTCACAGCAAATGATATATCTGGTCGGGTAATGGTCAGGTAGTTCAACTTTCCCACCAACCTTCTGTATCTTCCAGGATCATTAAACTCTTCACCTACATCCACACTTAACATGGCATTGAGTTCCATAGGAGTCTCTGCTGGTTTAGCACCTAACAACCCTGTTTCTTTAAGTAGATCAAGAACATATTTCCTCTGACATAGGTTGATCCCCTGTTTTGACCTCGCAACTTCTATTCCTAAGAAATACTTTAGCTTCCCCAGATCTTTCGTATTGAAGTGGTCCTGTAAGAATTTTTTCAGCCTGTCAATTCCATTGCTGTCACTTCCAGTTATGACAATATCATCCACATACACAACTAGCAAGATTTTTCCATCTTTTGAGTTATAGCTGAACACAGACTGATCAACCTGACATTGTTTCATCCCAAAGGCCTTCACCACTTCACTGAACCTGCCGAACCATGCACGAGGAGATTGTTTCAGTCCATAGATTGCCTTTTAGAGCCTGCACACCTTACCAGCCTCCCCCTGAGCAACAAACCCTGGTGGTTGCTCCATATACACCTCCTCAACAAGATCACCATCTAGGAAGGCATTTTTTATGTCAACTTGTAGGAGAGGCCAATCACACATAGTAGCCAATGAGATCAACACCTGAACTGAACCAATTTTAGCCACAGGAGAGAATGTCTCCATATAGTCTACACCATATAACTGAGAATAGCTCTTGGCCACTAACCATGCCTTCAATCGTTCCACACTACCATCAGGGAGATGCTTCACTGTATAGACCCATTTACACCCAACGGTGTGCTTACCAGGAGGAAGGGTGGTGAGTTCCCACGTATGATTATGTTGTAGAGCAGAGAGTTCTTTTTCCATGGCTTGCCGCCACCCTGGGGAGGTAAGGGCTTCCTGTACAGTCTTGGGAATGGGAATCGATGAGAGTAATGATATAAACTTGCAATGAGAAGCAGAAAGGTGAGCAGTGGAAACATAGTCTGAAATGGGATGAGAAGTACAAGTACGTTTACCTTTCCGCAAAGCAATAGGGAGATGAAGATCTGAGGGAGGAGCAGTAGCAGGATTTGTCGACAGGTACTGAAGTGGAGGAGCCGAAGCACTTCTGCGAGTATACACTTGAGTAATTGGCGGCCTCTCTGTAGTAACAGGCATATGATGTGCATCTGTAGAAGGAATGGGAGCTACGGGAAGGGGGTCCACAACCGGAACAGGAAGAGGAACCACAGAGGGAGAAGAAGAGACCCCGACATCTGAGAAAAAAGGAACTGATTCAAAGAAGGTGACATCAGGGCACACAAATGATTTATGAAACTTGGGGTTATAACACTTGTACCCTTTCTGAGTCCTTGAGTAGCCAAGAAAAATACACTTCATAGCTCGAACATCTAGCTTGTCTACTCCAGGCCCCAAGTGTTGAACAAAACAAACACAGCCAAAACACAGCCAAAGACTCTTGGGGTGAGAGGAAAGGGAGACAAAGTGGGGAACAACACGGAGAAAGGGGATTGACTTCCAAGGATTGACATGGGCATCCGATTTATCAGAAAACAGGATGTAAGAACAACATCACTCCAAAAATGCTTTGGGACATGCATATTGATCATCAAGGACCGAGCAGTTTCAAGAAGATGTCTATTTTTCTGTTCAACTACACCGTTTTATTGCGGGGTGTAGGCACAAGAAGTTTGATGAATTATTCCATGATGTTCTAGGTATTGCTGAAATGGTGAGGAAATGTATTCTTTGGCATTATCGAAGCGAAGTATTTTCACATGAACACCAAATTGAGTGCGTATTTCAGCATGAAATTTCTTAAAAATAGAGAACAATTCACCACGGTCTTTCATAAGATAGATCCATGTCATCATTGAAAAATCATCAACAAAGATTACAAAATACTTAAACCCATTGTATGACACCACTTTAACTGGACCCCATACATCAGAATGAACTAAAGCAAAAGGACTTGAGACACGACTATCAATTCTTGGACTAAATGAGACTCGATGATGTTTTCCCAATTGACATGATTCACAATCTAATGATGAAAGATGATTCAAGAAAGGGACTAGCAGCTTCAAAGCCTTGAGAGAGGGATGACCAAGTCTGCAGTGCCATTGGAGAGGAGTAAGAGACGAGTGAAGAGCCACTGGGGGGCCACCACCATCAAGGTAATACAAACCACCTGCTTCATGCCCTCCACCAATCTTCGTCCCCGTCTTGGGATCCTAAAACACACAAGAAGAAGGATAGAAGGTTACAGAACAATTAAGAGACTTGGTTAATCTGCTAACAGACATAAGGTTAAAAGGGAACTTAGGAACATATAAAACAGATGTTTAAGAAAATGAGGAGAGATCAACATCACCAACACCACAAATAGGATATGTAGAACCATTAGCAAGTGTAACTGTCTGAGATGTGGAGGTGCGAGAAAATGAAGAAAATACATCAAGAGTCCCAGACATATGGTCCGAGGCTCCAAAATCAATGATCCAGGGTGAGGCTTTGGAAGCTAAACAAGTCATACCTGAATGGGCAAGTGTAGCTGTGTTCTGCTGAGATGTTTGAAGGAACTGCTCATATATTGCCCGTGGTACACTCACAATTTCCTGCCCGGAAACACAAGTGGGTGTGGAGGGGGTTGGGGCAGTTTGCTAGCTTTCAGTAATTGTGTTACTACTCTTAGATGTAACATGGTTAGCCCAAGTGTTGGGTGGACCACGCAAATCATAGCAGAAATTAACTGTGTGCCCCTCTAAGCCACAATGTGTACATTTTCTCTGAGCATTACCCCTTCCTTTAGTCACTACCAAACCAGATCTATCAGAGAAGGAAGAATGTTCCACCAGCTCAATGGCTGTCCTCTTAAGACGAGCAAAAACTTCTTCAAGTGAGGAGAGAGCTGATCCCCCCAATATCTGTGCTCTGATAGGCTCATACTCAGCCTTCAAGCCCACAAGAAACCTAGTCACATCAAGCTGTTCACGTTGCTGTTGTTGGATCTAGACATCTGATGTTAGAGGGCGATACACATTTAGCTCATTGCGGATGTTCCTCAAACTTGCATAATACTCTTCTAAGCTTTGACTTCCTTGCTTCAAATTGAAGTACTCTTGGTATAACTGATATACCCTAGTTGTGTTGTTTTGTCCAGAGTACAACTTTCTAGCATGATCCCAGATCTCTTTGGCTGTATCTAGGAACATGAAGTTCACACTAATCTTTGGTTCCATGATGTTCCAAAGCCATGTCATTATCTGTGCATCATCTTGTTCCCAATCACTAAACCCAAGAGAATTGGAGGAAGGTTTCTCCTCTCTCACATGTTTTACTTTCCTCTTGGCCTTCAAGAACACCTCCACAGATTTTGCCCATGGTACATAGTTCTCACCATTCAACTTGATGGATGTCATTTGAACACTTAGATAATCTGAAGAGAGCATGATGCCTGTTTTGTTGTCATTCCCAACTACAGTTGAAGCCATCTCAATTATTTCACCTTTGAATATACACCACAATCTCACACTCGTCACAAGACTTATCTCACTTATGATACCACCAACCCACTTTCTTCAACTGCACATTACACACTACACTCTAAAGCTGAAATCATTCAGTCAACACATCAAACACTTGGACTGCACACTGCAGGACCATTTACCATCAACACACCACTACTGAAATTACTCAGTCATTTCATCGAATACTTGTTCTTCATACTGCAGAACTGATTACACACAAGGTCCAGGGGTTCACTTTTAAGTATTTAGAATCATAGATATGTCAGCCACCACAATACAATCAACACCACACCACTGCTGTCGTGGACATCAGCAGTCTACTACTCTTCTTTCAGCACACATGCGAGCAAGAAAACAAAAAAAAAAAAAAAAACATGACTGATATGTGTATCAGTTTCACCCAGCACCATAACAACTAACTTTTGAAGCACAAAAAAAAAAAAAAAAAAATCAGCATTCACAGTCCATTTCTGAACACACGACAGCAGTGTCCATACCTGTATACGTCCAGCCCTTTTCGTACACTGAATAGAGGGTCTAATATACCACTTCAACAACCACCACAACACTGGCCAGAGGCATTCTCACCTCCACGCCCTCAAAACGACAACTCCTTTTCAGCTTTTTATCGAGTCTTCAATCAGGTCAGCTGTAGGATGATGAAACCTACTGTGAAGTTGGCAGCGAACCCAGGAAGAAGACAGCAACAAGAAAAACACGAGACCTTAATGCTCTGATACCATGTGAATAAACCCTAGTTGATTCTAGGTCAAAGTAGAGAAGAACAAAGAAGAAAGAAAAGAGAAAGAAGAAGGAGAGGAGAAGAGTGTTCGGGCAGACTAGAAGAG
Source organism: Nelumbo lutea (assembly GCF_056320005.1). Classification (NCBI taxonomy): domain Eukaryota; kingdom Viridiplantae; phylum Streptophyta; class Magnoliopsida; order Proteales; family Nelumbonaceae; genus Nelumbo; species Nelumbo lutea. Next base: position 13,832,974 of record NC_142690.1, read on the forward strand.
AGGATGTTCAAAAATCACTCTCCTAGTCGACCCACTTGACTTTTATTCATAAAACTTGAGTTACAAGAAAGACAATTTTGTCCCTCATAGAAGATGGGACACATAACTTAAACTCAGATACAATAGACCTTTCACTTTCAATAAGATACACCATAATGATCAAAATACCCCTGACTCAAGCATTCTAACAATGCGAAATTAGGTCACTGATAGATAGATTTCCTGTTCTTTTCAAGCTGGATACTGATAAAGAAGCTCAAGTGGAAGATTGTATGCAGATGCTGAAGGAAAATGTGGTTTGGGTCCCTCAATTTAGAAGAAATTTCAATGATTGGGAAGTAGATTGCATGGTTGAAATGCTACAAAAACTATATAGCACTCAAGTGGACATAGGAGAACTGATAGAGAACTTGGGAATGGGAGAAATCTGAAAATTTTACAGTCCAATCATTTTGCAAAACTATCACCAAGTCTGAGGACCAGTCAATCCTTGCCCAGATCATTAGGTGCAAGAGTGTTCCTACAAAGGTAACCTTTTCTTGCATGGACCACCTATTTGAACAACGTTTTAACAATGTACAATCTGCTAAGGAAGGGTATGATGCTGGATGATGCAAATTGTGTTCCCTGTGATGAGCATCTAAAATCAGTAAACCATTTATTGCTGCATTGCAAATTTTCATTCAAGATTTGGTCTAAAATCTGAAATCTGTTTGAGGTGAAAAGTTGCTGCCCAGAATCAGTGGTTGAGTTTGTATTACGCTGGTAGGTTAGTAGTTTAACTACGCAGGGAAAATTGGCTTGGAATATTACTCCTGCAGTGGTTTTTTGGTGCATTTTGCGAGAGAGAAATACAAATATTTTTCAAGAACAAAAGTAGTTCTATAGACTCAGTGTTTCAGAAGATTTTGGGAAAAAAGTTTTCTTGGCTCGGTACAAAACAAAATGCTTAAAGACAGAATTTCATCTCCTTTTTTTGTACATAAAAATGATTTTGTAAAGCAGGATTTGGAGGTACAGTGCCGTATGGGCAGTTTTTGTATAATCCCTGTGTAGAGTAACCTGTTGTACATTTTTAAAATAAAGTTTCTGAAAATGCAAGAAGTATAAAAGCATGCTCTTGTACAATTTGTTGCTATGTAAATGAAGCCCAAAAGGAAAATTCTTTCAATTTGTGCACCCATATTTTTCTTCTGATGTTTTTTTTTTTCCTTTTTTTTGTGGGAGATCTATGAGACCATAACTTCCCTTAATTCTCTTGTAAATGTTTGTACTTCCTTAATTATGCACTTCTTAGCTAGAGAGTGTGCACTTACCTCTGCAGTGGCTTCCATTGTCATTTCATAATTGGTTGGACTTGGCATCACCTCTTGCATAAGCTCTACCCAAACTGCAACAATTTACTTAACACTATCTTCTACCATGTTTACCAACACCTATGGAGCACCCTCTCATTGCACCTTGATTTTGATCCATCTCTTGGTTAATCTCTACTCTAGTGAGTTGTACACACCCATGTATCCACCACACAAGTCACCTATTTCCTGAGCCATTGTTTCACTCTGGAGATGCAATGGTAAACCAAATATAAAAATCCAGGTTTCCCATAGGGGTGATGGTATTCTATTCCAACACCAAATATCCAGGGACCACCAATCCAAGTTTAACAACAAACCACTCAGTCATCTATTCCCTGTTTAGGATTTGGATCATCTCCTCTGCTAATGGGAGGATGAATAACATTCTCTAGCCTTGGAAGTGGCATACCCTCAAACCAAAAGGCACCCCCAGTCGCCTACCAACTCCGCACCTCTTGCACCGATATGCCATCTCTGTCAAAATAATACACCGGAATTATTTAAAGAACAATTTGCACTTTACTTTCTTCTCCCTATCAGCTCCAAATAAAAGTGCTTCTGCCCAGACTTCACATACAACTACCTTCTGTTGGTTATGTCACAAATGAAACCACTGTGCTGAAGCATCCACAACCCTCGTTTCTTCCCATCCCATCCCCCAACTTTGCACCTCCACCAATATACCTTCTCTACATAGTTCAAAGTATTGATACACCTCTGTGTATCGACAAAGGTGTATCAGTACTTTGAACAATACTCCCCCTATCTTTTTAGTTGTTTTGAAGTTTCAGTTTTAAACATACTTATATATTTAAAAAAAAATGGGCTCCCAAAAACACCTTCAACAGGTCATAGGTGTATTGGGTGTTAGAGTCAAGTCAAAAAGACAAAGATAGAAGAGAGAAAAGAACAAACAGTTTGGTGGGTGTGTCACCTTATGACTATCGACACCCTAAAAGAGATATTTATATTAAAGAAAGTAAAAGGACAAATCTGCCCTTAGCATACAAAAGAAAGAGTACAGAAAATAGATGTGCAACAAAAGAAGTAAAAGTACAAAAATAGTCTGCGGCTAGATCTTCTCATCGTCTCTACACTCCCCCTCAAACTTGAAGGGATAGGAAATCCATCACATGGACGCCCAAGATTGCGGAATAAAGGGGGCGAATTTCAAAATTTTTTCTTTCCCTTCAACTGGGAATCGAATTCCCTATTTAGAAAATCATATTTTCAAGGATCATTCTTGAACCATAAACTGAACCAGATCTGAACCAAAAAGGAGGAGAGAGAGATAATACCTGATACAGAGAAACAATATCTCTCAATGGAGGTGTTCACGCCCAAGGTAGGATCCAAAATCTGCTCCCACTGAAGATGGCGCAGTGCAGGGTGGAGCAGAATCAGCAGTGTCCTTCCTAAGAACCTGATTCTTCCCAAGAATCACCTGGACGGCTTGTGAATACAACTCCTACCAATCTTTTCTCCAAAAGATTGGAATCAAGATCCAATCTTGATTTCTCCCAAGAATGGAGATCGAACTGATGTAGGCGGCGGTTGCAGGAAGGAGGCGGCTAAAGAGAATTTGCAGGGTGCAGAATTCTCTCTTCTATGATCTCAGCTCTGAAGACAAGACTTGAGTCTGTTGAATGTTGTGTCTAAAGGCTGCCGCCCCTTCTTCCTTTTATAGACTTAAAGGGATAAGCTCCTAATCCCATTAGGAGTTGCTAACCCAAATCATATCTGGATTAGAAGTCCCTTTAAGATAAGGGATAATCCTTATCTTATCTACAGATTAGATCAGCCAGTTCCTAATCTAATTAGAAAGTTTCCAAATCTAAATCTCATTTACATCTTGGACTCTCTGAGTGGATAGGGTGTGGGCCCAATCCTATCGGCTGATCTTATTTCAGAATTCGCCCCCTTAAAGACAAATCAAATTAGCCCAGTTCGAAATGGGCTTAAGGCCCATTTAGGGTTATGTATTCATTAAGCCTTCCAAACTGCTGCCTAGTTGGGCTTCCTTGTATGGCGTGGGACCCAAACATTGATCTACACATCAGCCACATGGCTCCAGCCCAGCCTTTGTTACAAGGCCTGGCCGTGGACAGTGCACCCCCTGAAACCCATCAGATGGGCTCTATGGGCCCAACACTTACCCTAAGTGGTCCCTGGGCCAAGCCACCTTGTAACACCCAGGGACTGTGGGCAGATGCAAGATTAGCCCATCAGGTATTATCCTCAATGGTCTTACACTCAACCTCTCAGCCCATAATGATCATACACTGCCCGACAAGAGAGGACCTCTCCCTCGACTGCAAGGAACAGTGTTGCACTCTCTCAAATATGGATCCCGGGAATTAAAACCTTTTGCAAACATTTCGAAACCATAATATATATACTTTTATATCTCATATAAAATATATTTTGCAAAACAAATCTCAACGATTGAAATCGGCTGCCGGCAGTCTTGGTTTCCATTAGTGAGAGTGCATCCCCGATCATTACCTTTGTCCGACAAAGGGGTTGATCCTGTCACTATGATCACCCACTCAGATGAATTCTTAGATTGTCCCAACATACCCAGGTTTTGATCCCCGCTAAGGATCTCACTGATTGGTACATCAAAGACAGCCCAATCTGACACCTAGTGCAGTATCATAATCGAGTCTAGGGGTCGGGTGTAACTTTCCAGTTTTGCCCATCAATCTCCAAGGTCCAGGGCAATACTGGAAACCTGGTCCACTTCAAAGATTCAATTAATCCCACACTGTATGTGCCTAGGGTCTCACCCTGGCAGTTGAGACAATCCACCCCAACCTACTTGGTGGCACCATAGTGTCAGCCTTGTCAGGATAGGTCTCCCCAGACCGACCCACTGGCTGTGAACATTCTAAACTAACACGAGTCTCATTAAGTGTCCAGTTTAAGGGTATTACACAGAAACATACCAAGGGAACATGAATCAAATATGCACTTTTATTCATTTACAATAAATTCATAAAGTACATCATTTTGACTGAAGCTAAGGGCATACAAAACTGTCTAAAAGAGATATTTATATTAAAGAAAGTAAAAGGACAAATCTGCCCTTAGCATACAAAAGAAAGAGTACAGAAAATAGATGTGCAACAAAAGAAGTAAAAGTACAAAAAAAGCCTGCGACTAGATCTTCTCACCGTCTCTACACTCCCCCTCAAACTGATGCCTAGGAATAAGCATCAGTTTGTCCATGAGAAAAAGATGTCGAGCCCGAGTCATTGCTTATGTCAATAGGTCTGCCAATTGGAGCCCGGAGGAGACATGAGGAAGAGATAAAACACCCTCAAGAAGGAGATTGCGGATGAAGTGGCAATCAACTTCTATGTGTTCAATGCGCTCATGGAAGATAGGGTTGGAGGCAATTTTGATTGCACTGACATTATTTGCATATAGAGGAACAAACGGTGATGGTTCATTAAGTATTTCAAGTAGAATAGCCCAAAGCCATATGATTTCACTACACACGGAAGACATAGCTCTGTACCCAACTTTGATGGAAGATTTGGATACAATAGGTTGTTTCTTGCACTTCCACGGGATAAGGGAGTTGCCTAAGAATACACATCGGCCGGTAGTGGACCGTTGGGTGTCAAGGCATGCAACCCAATCAGCACCCACATAAGCCTTAAGGTTAATGGGAGATGAAGAGTAGAAAAGTATCCCATGTGATAAAGTGCCCCGTACATATCTAATGATCCGATGAACTGCGGATAAATGAGGTTGTCTTGGAGAAGACAAGAATTGGCTCACTAGTTGAATTGCATATGATATATCCGGCCAAGTCATGGTGAGATAGATTAAACTCCCCACTAGTTGACGATAAAGAGTAAAATCTTCCAGAAGAGAACCATCATCTTTGCTGAGTTTCAAATTCAGTTCTAGTGGAGTATCCACAATCTTGGAGTCACTGAGATTGGCCGGTTTAACTAGATTAGACGCATATTTTTGTTGGTTAACAAAATAGACGTAAGAATTTCGGCTCACTTCAAGCCCCAAGAAATATATCAGAGGCCCCAAGTCCTTCATCTTAAAGGATTTATTGAGTAACTGTTGCAGCTCAAAAATTCCTTCTACATCATCCCCTGTAATGAGTATATCATCAACATAAAGTAAGATTGTCACTCCCTGCTTACGCCTTAAAATGAATAAAGAATAATCTGAAGAACTTTGGATAAAGCCTGCATCAGTGATAACAGATCTGAACTTCTCAAAACAGGCTCTAGGAGCTTGTTTTAATCCATAGAGTGACTTCTTCAAACAACAAACAAGTTGTGGGTCTGTACAATATCCAAGAGGGGACTTCATATAGACTATCTCCTTCAACTCCCCATGGAGGAAAGCATTCTTTATGTCCATCTGATGGATTGTCCATTGTTTGGCTGTAGATATAGCCATTAGAAGTCGTATAGTGGTCATTTTTGCTATTGGAGCAAATGTCTCATCATAGTCTATCCCATATTCCTCGTTATAGCCTTATGCAACCAACCTAACCTTATATCTATCTAGGCTACCATCAGATTTTAGTTTCACAGAGTAGACCCATTGACTCCCTATGAGAGATGTCTTAGGTGGAGATTTGACCAAGTCCCAGGTGTCATTCTCAAGAAGGACTCGGATCTCAGAATCCATGGCATCTTTCTAGTGTGGTTCTACTATAGCCTGTTGGTAAGATCTGGGAATGTCTGTGGTAGATAAAATAGTAGAAGAACTATGGTTCAGTGAAAAGCCATAGCGGTTAGGTGGGCGAGAAATGCTAGAAGAACGACGTAAAGTGGGTACAATGGGTTCAACTGGAGGATCAAGTGCACTTATTGGGGCAATTGGAGTGATTGGATCAGCAGTTGGTGGTGGAGCAAAGGGGAGCATTGAGACTGAAGAAGATCGTTGCTTCTTTAAGTAGGTCTAAAGTTGTTACGAATGTGATATTGGTATGCTTGAGGTACCTACAAAGTCAAAACTGTGCAACAAGGAATTGGAAGGAACTGGAAATTTTACAATATGTTAAAAAAAAACACTCTCAAGGAAAACTACATTACGAGAGATTCGAATATGACAGACTGAAGGATCATACCAAAGGAATCCTTTATGTTTAGAACTGTAGCCCATAAAGGCACACAAAGCCACTTGTGTAGCTTTGTGTGTTCATAAGGTGGAAGGTGAACAAAACAAGCACAACTAGAAACCCTGAGCATAGATAGATCTAGAGGTTTGTGGAAGAGAAATTGAAAAGGGAAAGAATTATTTAAAACAGATGAAGGAAGATGATTTATGAGATATACAACAGTGCTGGCCACCTCCACCAAAAACCAAGAGGATATATGGAAATCTTGTAAAAGTGTTCTGACTACACTCAAAATATGCCCATTCTTTCTTCTATCAAAGTGTTCTTTCATATACTTCATGCAACAGTCTGACGAATCCTTTCCCATGTGTACTAACTCGTACTCCATCCAGAGGTTAATAAACCTTGCATAGTATTCCTAGACTTTCCTTTCTCCATGATAATATGAGAAGATGTCAACCTCTATCTGGTACTGCCTAGAGGTGTTCGATTGCTGATAAACTTTCTCAAGGTACTTGTACATCTCATAGGCAGTCCTGTACCCTCTCATAGGAATTGCAATGTCGGTTTCAACTGATCCTAAGATCCATGATGCAATTTTTGCATTGTCGATCTTCTACTAATTAAGACCCTTAATATCTGAATCATCAGGTTTAGCTACATAACCATCCAAATATCCCCAAAGATTCATGGCTTCAACATGGAATTGAAAGTTAAACTTCCATAAAGCATAGTTCGTGCCATTGAATTTAATAGGAAGAACCCCCATCCTTTCTGATGCCATTGAAGGGCAAAAGACAGCAATGCACACTTCTAGGAAATCAATAAAATTCAGTCAAGGTCCAAAAAAGGTAACTGTAGTGTTCTGCTGAACTGAAAAGTGGATTGAAACAAAATCAAAATGATGCAAACCAAACCAAAAGGATTCAGTAGATCTGCTCTGGGCGACACCAAATCTAAGATTTCAGGCTGATCCGGTGTCTCTACAAGGAGATCCAAGAAGGACAAATCTGATGGCGCAACAGTCTAGAGAAATGATCTGTAAAGTTCAGATCTGAAGCATCTCTAGGGAGAAGATTCAAAGACACTCAAGAGCCTCCCAAATACTGTTAAAGAGTTCTTGAGACAGCAGCAACAGAGATGATTGAAAAGATACTAATATAATATATGCAGATCAGATCATGACCTGCTCTAATACCATGTTAGAGTCAAGTGGAAAAGACAGAGATAGAAGAGAGAAAAGAACAAACAGTTTGGTGGGTGTGTCACCTTATGACTGTAGACACCCTAAAAGAGATATTTATATTAAAGAAAGTAAAAGGACAAATCTGCCCTTAGTGTACAAAAGAAAGAGTACAGAAAATAGATGTACAACAAAAGAAGTAAAAGTACAAAAATAGCCCTATGGCTAGATCTTCTCACTATCTCTACATTGGGAACCAAAATATACGATACAATACGCCTGATACGATGCGTACCGTATTGAAAATTTGATACTTGCTTCTCTGTCAAAAGTAACCCACTAGACATTCTTGTGATTTTTTTTTCATAAAACTAATAAAACATATTCTATCTCTCAAAAAAGTGTTTAGTTTAATGAAAACATTTCTTTGCTGAAAAAAAAGTGTTTCAGTATGCTTTAAACAACCCAAGGAAGTCCTGTTCTAGTAGGGGTTTAAAAGAGAAATGACGAAGTACAGTCAATTGTTAGCATGAAATAAATAGATCGTATGATTTATAATCAAATTCTAAGATTCAAACAATAGTAATAGGGTTTTCTTTTCAGAAAACAGATTCAATTATAATATTTGAAGCAGAGTTCTTAGGATTAACAATTGAATAATGAACTATCTCATAAGATTTTGACAACATTATTCTAGCATTGTATGGTTATCCAGGTAAGACAGTTTTGCATACGTAAGCAAATTTGCAAGAAAAGCAAATAAACCAAATGAGATTGTTTGGAATATGTAAAGACTTCTTGGATATCTAACCTAATTTAATACTTTTTTGACGATAATAAAAAAAAATTACGAATAGAAAAGCAGGATACAACAGCAGGTGATGAGCAATCACCCCAAAGAAAATGACAAACTACAAAATAATCCTCTATCTCCCAGCCAAAAAAATAAAAAAACCAACCCAAACAAGGGAACCTTACCAATTGAATCAAGAATGGGAAAACCCAAATCAACAACCTTGCATCCCAAAAACCACCCAAAACCAACCTCCAGAACCCAAAAAACAACCAAAATCTTAACACCACCTTTCAGCAGAATCAGCACCCCTGCCTTCCCAACTATCTCCATACCTTTATCAGACACATCCCCTCTCCCTTCCCCAAAAAATCCAATTAACTTTCCTCATCTTTTCCCAATCCATAAAAGCTTTCCTGCACTTCTGTGTTGACCACTTCATCCAGATCCTTTTTTTCAACTGGTCTTGTTTGATCCAAAATCTATTCATCCTCACTCTCCACTACCTCTGAATCTTCACCATTCTTATCTGTTCTATCATCATCATGAAATAAATCTATTAACTATGACTGCACCCTTAGTCTGCACAAAATCTTGATCTATGACTTGTGGGGAATCTTCCAATACATAATGCTTTGATCACATGTTCCAACTAGCCAGCACTTGAACCCCTTATTTGTTTTTCAAATTCAAAGAAGTTCCACTGATGTCTCCATTTTCTTTTACCAAAGTTTATCTACTTAAACCTTCTTTCTTCCCAAATCTTTCCCTAGCTTCCCTACCACAATTTCAACACAACTTCCTTCCTCAACTAGACTCTCACCTGAAGCTGGTTCAATGAATTGCCTATCAAACACCATCTCTGACAGTTCCAATTCAAATGGGCACTGTTCAACATCTCTTGACTGTGCAGTTGTGTTTCACTCAACTTCCTTTTCAACTGAACTAATGGTCTGAACCCTTCTTGTTTTTGCACATCCTTTCCTTGTTGTTGCTGTGCTCAACTTGGTCCCCCTCCTTACCCACAACTGTAACACTATCATCTGTAACATGATGCACCAGAAGATCTGATTCAAGCGCAAGACAAGCCTTGCGGCCTTTGTCAAGCTTCTCACATGGTGTCGGCTGTAAAGCTGCTTTTTCCTTCAAATTAATTTGATCCTCACAAACCATCAAAGAATTCAAACCCTCTTATCAAACAAATTTAGTAATTACCCATTCCCACTCTTTTTCCTTTTTTTTTCTAGGCTAAGGCTATTTCCCGAATGATGTTTCTTGAAAAGCACTCTTTTCCTCCTGAACATCTTTGCCTTAATCCAAGCCAAATTGCTGTTCTACCTACTGTCCCACCTTCTTCCTTAAAAGAAGAAATTTTTTCAAGTCCTCTCCCTGAAGAGGAAACTAGATTGAAGTTTTTCTCTATCAATGCCTGGATGTATCCAACCCTCATGTGGTCATTAAGTTCACCACATGACCTCAACTTAATAGCCTTGTTACCACGTGCGGTCGAAAGAGACATTGTCCCTTTATGTTTTGATATTCTCCTTTAACTTCAGCAACATGTCACCCTCAGCCTCATTAGAAGACTCCAGAAACTCTCCGGACCTTTCTTGTTCTACATGGTGGGGGTCTGACTCTATACCCTTCAACTTCCTTGCCAGTCCAGTTTCCTTAGGAAGTTTTCAGAGATTTTGAAATGCTCCACTGGTGAGTTTCCACATGGGAAAGCAATGGCCAGGTCATCATCTTCTACCTTGAGATGCTCCTTCCGTAGTTGTAACTCCAGGGACGATAGGATCCAGACTTTGTAGCAAATTATATCGTGCAAGACCTTAATCACTCTTGGAATCTTCTCAGGTCTATCTCCCACTACAATGGTTGCAACTTACAAGCCTAAGATTGCACAACTTCAAAGTTTCCTGGCTTAATGAGATGAAACTACCACACATCTCCCCAATCATCCTCAAGACACTCTTGGTCCAAAGATTAAAAGGTAAGGAAGCTGGAAGATGTTCACCACTGGGCACCACCATGTCAAAAAGAAGGTACCCAACTCTGTTTTAACTGATAGGCTTCCTCCATTATCAGGGGTGAGTTGAAAACCACTGTTTTCTCATCTTCAAACGGCTTTAGTCTTATTTCTTTGTTCATCTCTCTTGAGAGGGCTTCTTCAAGTTCCTTCCTGCCAACAGGGACCTTTTCTTTTGTGACCACCATTGTTGTACTCCATTCCTCAAAACGATGATCAACCACTCCTTTCGCCTTGGGTTTACTTGCAACAATAATCACACCTTCTCAGCTAACTCATCTGTGAACCCAATACATCCATCTTCTTAACATCATTCTTCTTTAAATCCAAAAACCGTTGAATCATTTCTGAAAACCTAATCCAACCAGATGCCCTCCACCCCTCTGTAATGCAGATCCATCTAGGCTTGAGTCATGTTCTTCTTCAGCACTATCAGATAGGTTCCCCTACATACATATGCATGCATCATACAAAAATACATACATATGTATGTATGCTTTAATAGTTTTAGAGCAAATATGTTTCAGTGTAATACAAGTATGGGTACTCCTAAAGCACCATAGCTTTATCCCCATGTATAGTTAACTTAAATGGCCAAACCTAAGTCTAAGAAAATTTAAGAAGTGAGAACATTTTCTAAAAGCTAAAAAGAAGTGAAGAAATTGAATTAACCCAAATCCAGACCAACCCAAAGTCATTGGATTGGTTAGGCTATGCTTGGGTATTGAACAACTCAGGTTGGGTTAGGGTTGACCACAACCTGATCTAATCCAGCCCGATTTTCACCCCCTAACTTTACACAAAGGGATAGAACATATATATCCAAAATGAAAAATCTAACATAATAAGATATCTTGCGACTTTATAAATGTGAAAGAAGATTAGTGCAACAAGAAAAAAATATAAGCATCAACTAGAAATAAGAATATTTGTAGAAAATTCGTGAGGCATTGAAATCTTCCATTCAAGTGACTGAAATTCATCAAAGAATAGAGTTACCAGAACATGCATATGGAAGAATTGCTTCATCAGCTCCTTTGGACAATAAAACAATTTTTCCATTCTGACAATCTTTTACCACCACTGACATTCTTTTCCTATCAGAAGTGAACTCAAGGGTATCCAATAGCTCATAATGAATGATTGAGCCATTTAAATTGATTTCTGCAAAATATTTAATCTGAAATAACTAACAACACCACAACAAATACAGATACAATCTGTACAGTATATTATAAATGTCAGGAAACAAGATATGGATCTCAAGAAGGTTAGCTAATACCAAGAATAGTTGCATTCTTGTTGAAAAAAGTCATATGCAAGTGAGATGCAGCACGAACAAGAGCATCTTCATCCTGAGATTGTGCTTTATAAGAGATAGCTCCACTTTTGCTGCAGACCATAAAAAGAGGGTCAATGGATGTAATTTCAGAAGATTCACCTCAGGTCCAAGTGCTGCAATGCAATCTCAGCTCACTTCCCAAAAACCACAATGTTGATATGAAGAAACTACAGAAAGCCTTGTAAAGTTACTAAAACTACCTTTTAGTAGGTACAACTGTATTGCATATTGCCATTACTGTAAGGAATCTGATAACATCAGGAGAGTTATTGGACACGGCATTGAGCAGCTCCACATCTACAGGTCAAAGGAAAAGGTGCAATTAGTAAGATAAAATGAAAGGTGTTGTATACATCTATAATTATATATAAGATCCTCATTACATGCAAAATCTTAAAGATATGCAGATAATTATACAAGAAGCTGGGGGGGCAGAAATCAATAATGATACATGACAGAAAGGAACAACTGCGGATGGTATAGTTGTCAAGGCAACAATTAGGTGACAAGGTATCCGTGAAGGGTTACTTCACTTAAGTTCCTAGCTGTTTTGTATGTGGCATTATGAAATATTTTATATATATATATTTTTTTTATTTTTGAGATTATAATAATAAAATAGACATTATTAAATTAAATTATTCATTTTGTTGGGTTATATACTTGTTTCTTTTTATTATTTTCTTATTTGTTAGGGTTCAATCAACACACATGTTGGTGTATGCTGTCCTGAACCCTTGAAAACTTCAAACCTGAACGAATAAGCAAGGAAGAACTTAAAATTTTGTCCAATCAATACATTCTTCTTTTTCTTCTTCTTTCGTTCTTACATTTCTTCTTTTTTCTAGGACAAAAATAGAGGCTCAGCCTCTAATTACAAGTGAAACTGTGAAAGATGGTTATTGGCTGCTATGGAACCCAGGGAATTACCTCAGGATTCATCATCCAGGCCTTATCCCAATTTCATGGGGTTGGCAGTTGGCTACATGAGTCCTGTTTCTCCATTCCATTATGTTTAAAGACACATGCATTGTTAAATTATTCTATCGAAGTCCTTTTTAGTTTACCCTTAGCCCTTTTAGCCCCTTCAACTTGCAACAGATCACTTCTTGCAGGTGCTGTTGATGGTCTTCTATGCACATGACCCCAGGATTAATGATTTTTGTTTAAAAAATCCATTGCCTATGCAACAAGGAACACCCCCAGCCCTCCAAATCGCCTAGCCTCACCTTGGTTCCATGGAGGATAGAAATAAATGCAAGATGTTACAGCAGCACAAATCTCAGAGCCCTCTAATAGTAGAACAGGTTTTTCTGTTCTTTTTTTGGTAAAAATAGGATTTTCTCATTGGTTATTATTTTTTATGCTCTTTTCAGTTGGTATAGGAAAGAGATTTTACTTACAGTGAGAAGTTGCATGGAAGAAAACTAGAGAAGCATTAAATAGTAAGGGTCCATTTGGTTAACAGTGGAATCAGAATCAAAATCCCTCAGAATCGGAATTGGAATAGTCTATTCCCATAGTCTGTTTGGTTCAGACAGGAATCAGAATGGGAATTGGAATCGGAATCAGCTGGATTCCCAAGTGAGGAGGGAATAGCCATTCCTCAAATAGGGGATTGCAACTCCACCAGGAATGGGAATGGGATTCCCATTACATCCAACCAAACAGTTGAAATCGGAATGGCCCATTCCAATTCTGATTCCAGACCCATTCCACGAACCAAATGGGCCCTAAGACACCTATATTCTAATCCCCTTAAAATGCTCTGTCCATCCATCAAAAACCAACTTTGTTTATCTGATTGAACACTTATGGAACTAAAGCTTAACCTAGTAACAAACTAACAAAACCATACAGCACATAGGAAGTTCACTAGCCTCACCATCAAAGATACTTCCCTCTCTTCTGAAGGGTGTGACTTCAACATCTGCAACTAAAGAGAATTCTCCGACAATCATATGTCATAGATAATTTCTGCCTTCTTTTGACAATAATAATATGATGGTTATGACAGTCATTTTTATTTTTCTTTCCCAATATGAATTAAACAGATCGATTTAGTGTTTATCCACAGGAAAAGAATCAATACCTGCGACTTAATCCAAAGGAAAAAGAACTAATTGGTGTTTATCCCCTCATTGGTGTGTTATGTGCAAGGATAATGGAGAATCTTGCTTTCACTTATTAATCACTTGCCTGTTTGCATCTTTTATTTGGGAATGGTTTTTCTCATTGTTCAGGAGTAGGTGGTCTCCTCTGACGAATGTGCAGATCTTGTTTGCTTCTAACTTCTTTAGGTGGTCAGTGAAAAGAGGAAGAGTGTTATGGAGATGTGTGAGGGTGGCAGTTAGCTGGACCATTTGGGAAGAAAGGAACACAAGACTGTTTTCAGGTAAGCAAAAATATAGAGAGGCTGTCAAAGAAACAATCATAGTGAGAGTGATACATTGGGTAAAATCTATGGAGATGTTTGATGCCTGCTCAACTAGTGATCTCCTGAATAGTTGGAAGGAAGTGACCAATTCCATGTGACACAAGCCCACTACAAGTCGTATTTGGTCTCCAAGTTGAATGACTATATAAAGTTAAATTTTGATGGAAGTAGTTCAGGTCATCCAGGCTCCTCTGGTATTGGAGGCGTGTTTAGAGACTGGGAAGGCAGATTGGCCTCTTTTTGGGTCCAATTGGAGGAGGTGATTCTTTAAGGGCTTAGATGTTGGCTGTCATGGAGGGACTGCAAAAGCCAAAGGATATGAATATAAGAAAGCTGGTTATAGAAGGTCTTTCCGAGCTGGTAGTGGAGTGGCTGTAGAAGGAAGGACAAGGGTTTTGGGTTTTTTAATAATGAAAAGAAAAGGTTTAAGTGGTTGACACAAAATATGGATGTGAAGTTTAATTGGGTAAAAAGAACTGCAAATGGGATCATAGTTTTCAAGGTGCCAAGATGAGGCTAGGCGACAGGGGGCGCCTTGTCGCCTAGGCAATGGATTTTTTTTTAAGTAAAAAGCACATATCCTAGGGTAGTTCCCTAGGTTCCATAACCATCTTTCTTTAATAACTATCCATAATTTTCATAAGAAAATTATAAACTTCATGTTTAAGTTTAGAAAATCAACATATTTATGAGAAGAAAAAGAAGAAAAGAAAATTCAAAAAATATAGGGGCTGAACCCCTATTTTTGTTATGGGAAAAGAAGAAAACAAAAGGTGCTTGAGGGTTCAATACAGCAGTTAGCAATGTTTGTGTTGATTAAATTCTAACAAATAAGAAAATAATAAAAAATAAATTAGTTTATGAACACAAAAAATGAATACTTTGTTTTATAATGTCTATTTTATAATTTTAATCTCAAAAAATAACAATATAAAAGTATTTTATTACACAGTATAAAAAACTGCTTGGTGACTGGACGAGGCGAGCCTCCAAGGGCGCTTTGTCGCCTAGGCGTCGCCTTGACAACCATGAATGGGATTGCTGATGCATTAGCAAAGCAAGGGGTGGGAAAGAGTCATTTGTTTTGGGCTCAATTGTAATAGCTAAGTTCTGTTATGGATAGCTAAGAAAGTTTACTTCTCCTGTTTTTGTAATTGTTCTATATTAATTTTAATGAAATTCTGTTATTGATAAAAAACAGGTCAATTTAGTAAAAGAGAAAAGTGAAGATAAAGAAAAAGGTTTCCAGCCCAAAGACGATGGTCGAAGACAAATAGAGAACCAGCCACAAATCAAACCCAAAGAAAATTATACCAGTAAATAGCATCTGAAAATAGATGTGGCAGAAGGCTACTACGGATGGGACCCAGGTTATGTCTTTACCCGCAAGGGAGGCCAGCTCGGTAGCCCAGGACATACAGGTTTTTGGTTTGGAAGGGAAAGACTATCAAAATAGACTGTAATGTATTGCCTGAAGCCAGACAGCAGTGGAAGCCCAACTCAATTGCGGAAAGTGGCAAGGTGCTGATTTCCTATGAAGTTTCTCCTATGCAGTTCAGACCACAGGAAACAAGGTTAGACTTGCTTTCCTATGCCGGTCTCACTCCCTTGGAAGAAGCTCATCTGGTCCCCAACAATGCAGGTATTTTTGTTCTTTCGGATTTAGTTACTGATACTCTTCCTGTGGTTGAAACAGATACTCTAGCATCCCGAGAGGATTTATTAGGCAGAAAGGAAAGCAGAGAGATGATTATGGGTGAAGGTGAGAGGAGTGAGGGAGTGTTGGATGTTAAGAGAAAGCGGGAGGAAGAGTTAGAAAGAATATGGGAGCAGATCTATGCATTATTGGAGGATTATAAAGCAAAGGAGGAGGGGTTAGAAGGCGGGGAACATGAAGCAAACCCTCAGATTATGGAGTGCTATAGAAGCCCTAGGTTGGGGGGGGGGGGAGGTGGCCCAAGTGGATGGAATTAGTGGGCCAGCTAAAAAGATAGAAAGGATTGTCTTGTCCAAAGGAAAAAGAAAAAGAGATCAGAAGTGGAGATATTAATCTCAGATATTGAGGGTGGATATCGAGTTTAGTGGAAGGGGAGAGAGAAGAAAGGGCTCCGTGTGAGACAGAACCAGGTTAGATAGGGGTGTCAGAAAGGAGTTTTATAATGAGAATCATTAGTTGGAATGTGAGAGGGTTGGGGAGTGCAAGAAAAAGAAGGGCAATTAAAGACCTGCTTAGAAGAGAGAAACCTGACATTGTCATGTTACAGGAAACCAAGTTGGCAGATTTGGATAGAAGATGGGTCAGAAGTGTGTGGAAATCAAGAGGAGTCTGCTGGACTTTAGCTCCTTCTTGGGGAGCCTCGGGAGGGATAGCTACATTGTGGAGGGAGGATGTTGTAGAATCAGTGGAAGAACTTATAAGCAGATTCTCCGTGTCTTTAAAATTCAAAAATGTGGAAGATGGATTCACTTGGGTGTTAACAAATGTTTATGGGCCAAATAGTTATAGAGAAAGGAAAGAAAAGTGGGAGGAGTTGTATGGAATGCAAGGCTTGTGGAACGATCCATGGTGCCTGGGGCTGGGGGGGGGGGATCTCCATGTAATTAGGTTTTGTAATGAATCAAATAATCCCCAAAGAACGATTACTACAAGCATGAGAAATTTTAATGAGTTAATTAACACATGTGGTTTAAAGAAATTACCCCTCCTACAAGCTAATTTTACATGGTCTAATTTCCAAGAAAACCCCTTGTGCTCCAAACTTGATAGGTTCCTTTTTAATGTAGAGTGGGAGGTTCACTGGGGAATTTGGTGGCTAGATCTCTTCCTAGAGTTACGTTTGATCACTGCCCTATCCTATTATGTCAAGAAACTCTAGGCTTTGGACCTCGACCCTTTACATTCGAGAATATGTGGCTGACTCATCTGGATTTTGTACGGCTGGTGGGTGACTGGTGGAATGAAGAGTTGGGAGGGGTAAAGGGGAAAGGTGTAAGGTGTAAGGTTCCACAAAAAGTTGAAGAGATTGAGAGCCAGGATTAAAGAGTGGAATCGGGAGCAGTTTGGAAGGATAGAGGATCAAAAGAATAACCTGTTGTCTAGGATTGAGGATCTAGACTCCAAAGAATCTCAACGAATCATGAATGAGCAAGAAAGGAATTTGAGAAGAAGCTTAAAAAAGGAATTGGAAGAAGTTCTTCTTAGGGAGGAGATTTCCTGGAGGCAAAAGTCAAGGCATAAATGGATCAAAGAAGGGGATGGCAATACAAAATTTTTCCATGCGTTGGCTAATGGGAGGAGAAGAAAAAACTGTCACCAAATTAGAAGTGGATGGAGAGGAAGTAACAAACCAAGATGAGATAGCCAAAGTGTTGGTGGATCACTTTAAATCAATTGTAGGAAAGCCATTGAATAATAGACCTAGGTTGGAAGGACTAGATTGGCCTAGATTGTCTGAAGAGCAAGCAATCTGGTTGGAGAGGAGCTTTGAAGAAGAGGAAATTAGGCAAGCAGTTTTTTCTATGGACAGATCCAAAGCTCCTGGGCCAGATGGATTCACCATGGCTTTTTATCAAGACTGTTGGAATGTGGTAAGAGAAGATCTTTGTGCTGTGTTTAAGGAATTTGAGGACAACAACAAAGTAAGCCCGGGGTCAATGCTACTTTCATAGCTCTAATCCCTAAGAAGAAAGAAGCAACAAATCCTAAAGATTTTAGGCCGATCAGCTTGCTGACAAGCATTTACAAAATCCTGGCTAAAGTGTTATCTTTGAGGATTAAAGTAGTGCTACCCTCCTTCATTAATCAAGCCCAAGGAGCATTCGTGCAAGGAAGACAAATAACAGATCAGATCCTAATAGCTAATGACTGTGTGGAGGATATGAGAAAGTCTGGAAATCAAGGTTTTGTTTGTAAGTTGGATTTAGAAAAGGCCTATGATTTAGTGGACTGTTGTTTTTTATTAGTGGTCCTAGGGTGTTGTGGGTTTGGGGCTAGATGGTGTAATTGGATAAAGGGTTGCATAAGTTCTTGCTATTTTTAGGTATTGGTTAATGGGGTAGTGAAGGATTGCTTCCCAGCTGTTAGAGGATTAAGGCAAGGTGACCCCCTTTCCCCTTTCCTTTTCACCCTAGTTGCAGATGTGTTCAGCGGGTTGATTTCTTAGGCAGACTTGGAAGAAGTAGTGAGAGGTTGGAAGATAGAAAGAAATGGAATCAAGGTGACCCACTTACAATTTGCTGATGACCTAATAATTTTTTTGTGAAGGGGGCGATAGGGGAACAGCCAGAAATCTAAAGTCTCTAATAAAACACTTTGAGAGAGTTTCAAATCTGAAAATAAACTTGGATAAGAGTTGTGTGGTGGGTGTGAATTTGGATGAGAGGGCTATTGAGTCTGTGGCTGAGTGTCTAGGTTGTCCCATCTCCTCCTGGACCTTATAGTATTTAGGTCTTCCACTAGGAGCAAACCCTAAGGAGAGCAACTTTAGGGCCCCGGTTCTAGAAAAGTTTGAGAAAAGGTTAGACTCGTGGAAAAAGAACTATATTTCATTAGGGGGTAGAGTAACATTACTGAAAGCTTCTTTAGCAAACCTGTCGGTATACTACTTCTCTGTGTTTAGGATTCCCATTAGGGAGGCCAAAAAGTTGGAGAGATTAATGAGAAATTTTCTTTGGGAGCCATGGGAGGATAAAAAGGATCATTTAATAAATTGGGGAATAGTATGGAGGAGGAAATAGGAGGGTGGCTATGTTTAGGAAATTTAGTTTTGAAGAATAAAGCTCTTTTAGGTAAATGGTTGTGGAGGTGGCCCTTAGAACAAGAGAGACTGTGGCATGAGGTGATAGAGAGTATACATGGCAGTTCGAGAAATGGATGGGATGCTGGTGTATCGCGTCGAGCCACGTTGGCAAATCCTTGGAAAGCAATTCAGAGTATCCTTCCTTTTTTCCTGAACTTTATCAGGTATGATGTCAATTCTGGTTCTTCTGTTTTACTTTGGGAAGACATTTCGGTGGGCAATTTTTCCCTTAAGGACAGTTTCCCTTCTCTTTATTCCCTATCTTGTCACAAGAATAAAGCAATCTCACACTTTCTTCAAACCTCTGCTTCTCCATCCTCTCTAAATTGGGACTTTGGGTTTCGTTGGGGCCTGAGGGATCATGAGCTTGCTTGTGTTTCGGACCTCTTGTCACTACTTGGAAGTGTCTGTATGGACCCTCTTAGATCTGATATAAGAATTTGGTCCCCTAATCCAAAAGGTTACTTCACGTGTGCCTCCATTTTTAAGTCCCTTTGCTCTTCCTTGGGACAGTTGGGTTATCCGACTAAGGAAATTTGGTAGACCTGTACCTCCTAAAATAATAATTTTCTGCTGGGAGGTGTTCTATAGGAGAATCAACACTTCAGACCTACTACAGAAGAGAAGGCCTTCCATGTGCTTGTCTCCTAACCGGTGTGTACTTTACAGGGCTAATGGTGAGGATTGCTCTCACTTACTTTTAAAATGTTCCTTTTCTGTTGCTATTTGGAGCTGGATCTTTGCCTTGTTTGGGTGCAGGTGGAACTTGGCTACATCTGTAGATCAGCTTTTTGACCCCTCCTTTGTGTGGCCCACAAAGATTGGTAAAACAATGTGGAGATGCATTAGAGCTGCAACTCTTTGGACAATTTGGGAAGAAAGAAATGCGAGGATTTTCCAAGAGAATGAGAGAAATATTCAGAATGTAAAGGACTGCATTTTGACCAGGACAATCCATTGGCTCAGATCCTTGGAATCCTTTAAAATATTCTCATTTGATGACATATGGAGGAATTGGAGAGTTGTGGCTAGTAGTAGTACAAGGAAGAGCAGGGTACCAGCAGTATGGGTGCCTCCTCCTGAAGGCTGGACTAAGCTGAATTTTGATGGTAGCAGTCAAGGAAATCCAGGCCCTTCAGGAATAGAAGGGGTGCTGAGAGATAAAGGCAGCAATATCTTAGCTTTATTCTCTGGCTCCGTGGGTATAGGAGACTCTATTAGAGCTAAGCTTCTAGCAGCGGTACAAGGTATTCAGATTGCAGATCAGTTAGGAGTTCAGAATTTGCTTATTGAAGGAGATTCCAAAGTTGTTTTGGGTTGGTTAAATAATCCAGATTCAGTTATTTGATGCTACAGGGACATTATGAGAAAAGTTAAGTGGTATTCAAAGAACATGATTGTCAATTCTCAGTGGGTGGGTAGAACAGCTAATGCCATAGCAGATGGGTTAACTAAGCAAGGGGTATCAAGGGAACTTCTATTCTGGGCAGCTCTGTGATCTTTTTTTCTGAGCTCAATGCAATACTTTGTTGTTGGTAAGGAGAGGTACCAGCTCGTGCCTCTCCTCAGGCAGTCTGTTTTTGTATCATCATCTTATTATGTCTGAATAAATTACCATTCATTTATCAAAAAAAAAAAAAAATGCGGTTTTTTCAAGGTCATCGGTGATGGCACTGGAAAACCCAATATGGGTATAAATTTAGCCTCAAAATAGGAAACTTCACAGGACATGTCAAAATGGAGCAAAAGTATTTCTACTTGAGAAAAGACTAAAGAAAGTGAGAAAGACAAAGGTTAAATTAAAAGATTACTTTGAAGCTTCAATAATTTCTAAAAGAGACAATGCCTATTATTTAAGGCAATTGTGCTATGGTAGAATCATGGCAATTTAGTGAGGAAAACCACTCACTATTTGCCAAACAAGTTGGTATTCAAGATAACATACAAGGATGATATTTTAACAATCAAAACCTAAGCAATCCACAAGCATAACATCAAATAGTTATATACCAGTATTGTATTTTATTTATTTATTTTTGAGAAAAGGTAAGTATATTGTATTGATTGTATAGAAAAGTAAGACTCATTACAAGGAGTGCCTATACAAGAAGAATGAATACACAAAATCAGTGTATGTCCTTAAGTAATTCAACAAGTAAAAAATATCTTTACCAGGGAACAAAAGATTTTAGAGGTTTGGGGCGCGGTGACCAGTATTTACAGATGCATTGGTGGTGTTTTAAGATTCTTATGTGACAAAATGGAATTAGTTAGTGGGATGTGAGCATAGGCTACACAATAAGAACGGAAGAAAATGAGCATCATCTATAGTTATACATATCAAAAAATTAAAATAAAAAAAAAGAAAAGAAAATGAACATCAACCCCAGAGAACTGAACTTCTTAGCTGATAGACTGGTAGTCTAGCTAAATCAGGGACTCAAAGGGAATGTCTAATCAGTGGTAGAACTGTGCCTGTGTAAACTCTTTAGTGTCCCTCTTTGCTTTACTTGTTTTTTCCTGTTGTCTGTTTCTACTGTACACCCTCTCATGTACACTTTGTCTTTTTTAATGAATTTTGGTTACTTTCTCTGAAAAAAAAAATGAAAATCATCTATTTGTGCAGTGCAAAGTCTCAAAAAGAATACATTGGCCTTCTTTCTCTTTGTATTTATTCCACATTGATTGGTGAGATTCAAAATTGGTGCATCAATTCTTACAATTATTTTGCAGCCAAAAGAACTCTTACAGTTATGGTCTTCCATTTCCTTTGAATCTAAAGGTACAAAGTTATGGATGTTGCAATTTTCTAAACCATATGGAAAGAAACAAAAGCATTTTTTAAAACAAATCAAGACTACTACACAGAATTTGTAAGGACATCCATTACTGATAGTGGTTTTAGCCTTGGTGCATAAGGAATTAAATATATAATCGGCGTAGATATTGATGTCAAATTGGAAGATCTTGCAAGACACTCCTTTTGCAATACTCATATAACGGGTGGCTTTTTAAGAAATAGGAAAAAGAAAAGGACTCCTGAACTCTTATTTTACATTCTATGACCATAATAAATGTTATTGATGAAACATATGGATAATTTTGTATAAACATTTGTCATTTTGTACAAATGCCAGTCTGCTATATCTTTTTATCTAGAGAATTTTACTAAACATCTTATAATGTTTTTTCTATATTTTCTTACCTTTTCATTTTTTTAATAAAATTTTTAAGTTTTTTGTAACAACAAAAAATAGTAAATATAACACTCAAATTAATAAATAATAGAACAAGGAATTTGATACAAGAAATCAGGGCAGACCTTTCAATGCATCCCCACTCTCACTTCCATAGAAGATACCATTAATACAACATCTTCTTAAGATCATCCTATTTTCGGTAAGTGTCCCAGTTTTATCAGTCAATATGTACTCAACTTGTCCAAGATCCTCACTTATTGCAGTGCTGCAAGGAACAAGAAACACATCTGACAACAAGAACATGCAAGAGAAGACAACAAAATATAACATTCTCAAACCCATCAGTTGCAACTTGATTTTCATACTTTGCTGCATGAGATGGGGTGCTGGTTTCTTGGTCATACATCTCCACATCCCAGTCGATAAACTTTGCATATAAACTCTTGACAAGATCAAGAGATACCTGCCACATAAACATATCACATTTTATTTATTATTAACTCTTTTCTTGATAGGTAATGACATTTCATTAGAAGGAAAGAGAAGTATTAAAGAGGTACAGATCAAAAAGAGTATTAGGGGATTTCCTAGCATTGTTGTACAGTTTGCACTATTTCTATTCTTAAAATTAATGAAATTTTCTGTTTCGGTTAAAAAAAGATAAAGAGAAAAATATAAGAAAAAAGGTAAATCAAAGGCTCTTAACAAAAAAAGGGACCTTAGCACATCCATGAATCCGAAGAGATCCTATGGAGCCCAAAAAAATATACATACCATATCAAAACTATTGGAATGCCTATAAAATATAAAACATGCAACAAGCCATGGTGCAGTCAGTAGTCCTTAATGGAGAAAGGATCACTAAAGAAAGCCAATGACAACAAGACATTGAGCAGCCGGAGCTGACATAGTGTCAACACCTACCTTCTGGTTTTGCAGCACACAAAGGAGATGACCTTGGACCTCTGATCGAGGTCTTGTCAAGGAATGATGGAGGAAATCCCGTTCCTTCAAGCATGGTTTAAAATGTCCTTAATTTCCCTAATATTTCCATGGGTAGCGACACAAAATTTTATGGGAATCAACATTTCCCCAATGAACACTACCAACACTATGTGGAGTATAAGAGATAGTTATAGTTTCCACAACATATTTCCATTTCCACTTCCATGGGTAGCAAATCATTCTACAAGGCCTTGTCAAGGAATGATGGAGGAAGTTCTAGGCTAATGAGGATTTGAGGAAATCCCGTTCCTCCAAGCATGGTTTAAAATGTCCTTAATTTCCCTAGTATTTCCATGGGTAGCGACACAAAATTTTACAGGAATCAACATTTCCCCAATGAACACTACCAACACTATGTGGAGTATAAGAGATAGTTATAGTTTCCACAACATATTTCCATTTCCATTTCCACTTCCATGGGTAGCAACGTGAAATTTACTAGAATTGACATATTCCCCAGTGAAAGTACCTTGTGGAGTCCAAGAGATAGTATTATAACATAAATTGGTGACAATATTTAGATATGTGAAGTAACAAAGTTATTGTCCCCTTAACTTACATGATTACCACTTTAAGCTAGCTCAATATTTATTTCAAACATGAAGTTAAATATTAGTTATTTTGTTGGCTGAAAGGTTAAATATTTATTTCAAACATGAAGTTAAATATTTATTTCAAGCAACACATCACATGATACCCGCAACGAAGCAGATTCTTCATTCATGAGGTGGAGGAGAGAGTTGGAGGTCGAAGCAAAAATGTCTGTTCTTCAGGAAACATCAATCAGTGGAACATCAGCATTGAAGATACAGGAAGAAAAAAGAGCTTTTATTCTGCTAATAGAAGAAGCAATTGGTTGGCTGAAAGGTTTTGTTGATGGAACGGTGTACTCGGATAAAAGACAAGGTTGGAAACTTTCGATCTATGGGGGAAGAGATATGAAGTGGAGATGAGAAGAAACGTGAAAGGATGGTTTATCGCTATTACAGAGTTCATTGGGGATCTCAGAAAATTTTTTATTTAAGTTCCAGAGGGCAGGGAGAGAAGAGGTTGGAAGGTTTTTGCTGATGGCTTACAGGAGATGCTGACAAGACAAGAGGAAAAGTTGCAGAAGATAAAAAAGGTTTATTGTGATGTTATGAAAGATGCAACTGAATCGCACCAATCTAGAAAGGTTTCAAAGGGAGAAGACTCGGTGAATTTGTGCTCGAAGATGATTTTAGCCAGCTCAAATGGCAAACAAAAATTGTTTTTAAGCAAGGAAACAGAAGAATGGAGACAGAGAATGGTCCTTTTTGCAGCTACAGAGGTTACAGATTGGGGAATACTTGAGAGCATCACAGAAAAGTTTGTGCCCGAGTGTCCAGTGTCTGTTTTTCCGTTTGAGGGGCGAAAAGCTATCCTCGAAGTCGGGGATGAGTGGTGTAAAGTCTCAAATGTTGAATCGGTGGAGACCCCGGATGGTCCGTTAGTAATTGAACATTGGCACTTAGCTTGCAATCAGCTGAAGTTCGTTCATGAGAGATTCATTATAAGTTTTTTAGGACTTCCATTTAATCTCTGGGACGACCCTTGACAGAATAGTCAAGACTTTGGGAGGAAATCTTATGAAGCACAATATTTCAGATCTGAAGGCGGTGAAGGTTCAAGTTGCGGGGTTGAAGCTGAGTGATGTTCCTCGAGTCATTGATCTCTTTTCCGACGGCTTATGGTTGAAGGTCTGGTGTTTGATGAAATTTGAAACGTCTTTGTGGAGGAAGAGTTCGAAGGTTGAAGACGATGGGCTTTTGGTGGGATGGGTGACACGTGGAGAAGGAAGGTTGGGGGAGGTGGAAAGGTCGCAGGGGCAAGCATTTTTGGTATCTGAAAGGTCACATCTCAAGGATTGTTTAAGGTCTATACTTGATAGTGAAAAATTTTCAAATGGTTTTGATACTCGAGAAAGGGAGAGGGGTACTAATTCAATTGTTGATGAATCCCATGGAGGGTCCACATCAGACTCGAGTATGGGCCCAATTAATCACAAAAACATAAAGGGGCATGTCCAGTCTCGGAGTTCTAATGCTAGAAGAAACAACCATTTCTTTGAACCAGGCCGGGTTGACGCTTTAAAATAAGAGGGGACCACGTGAGGCTTTTTACTGATAGCAGGGAATTGAGGATGGAGTTGGAGATTCAGAATGCTAGGGACAAAGTTGGAGTAGAGGTCGAAGAGGAGATGGAAGGTGAGGACTTTTTAGGCGTTCATGAGGAGACCAGAATCCAGATTGATCGCCACAAAGAGGATGTTCAACAATATGAGGAGGTGAAGATCAGAAAGTTGGGTAGAAAGAGCAACCGTGAAGAGGAGGGGGATCAAACCAATGAAATAACAAAAAAGCGTGCAGTTCGAGAAATCATAATGTTGTGCATGTGACCAAGATATTCACTGGGCTAAAATTGGGCCTGACAGGAGCAGGCCCTACAAAACATTTCAAATGGGTATACAGGAGAAAAAGATTGAGAAACAATGAGACACATGGTATTGATCATAGGGGGACACTGAGACAGTCTCAGTCTTCAGCCTCCCTGGAGCCGAAGGAGCATCTGGAAATCACTTCAAATGGAGATGATTCCGATTCTGAGGTGACAGACGATGCAAAAGAATAACAGGAATGATGGGGAATCAGGTGAAAGGGACCTCCAAAAAATAGTCGACAGACAGGTTGAAACTAGGAAGAGCCTAGGTCTGTTTTATTGGGGTGGCGAGGAGTTTGCCAGAAGGCTTTTGAGGAATTTGAAAGGAGAAGAAAGGAAGAGAAGTTGAATAAAGATGATCATCCGAAAAAAGACAAGATATGGGATGAAGTTGTAATCAGAGAGGACATGTCCACAGAGGTTCTTTGAAGTCATAGTGTGCCAAGGAGGGTTTTTTGTTTTCTGTTTTATTGATGGGCTGTTGGGTTATGTTTCTTGGGGTTGGTGGGGCTTGTTCTTTGGTTTGGGTGTTCTTGTTATCATCTATTCTTTGTGGATTTGGGGTCTCAATGGGTTTTTGAGACTTGTTTTTCTTCTCACAGTGATATCTTATCACCTCCCTGATGTTTCTCGTTCTGCTGTTAATAAAATTTTTATCTTTATTCTTCAAAAAAAAAATCCATTTCCTATGAGTTTAAATTTTGCTTTTAACTCATTCTATCATGAAGCACTGAATCTTAAGGTTTACATGGCAACTTCAAAACGTATCCTTTTGTCTATAACCTTAGTTTATTAACTTTGTTTAATGGTTTGGAACAAGATAATAATTTTAAAAGGCGTACCCGTGCTTCTTTTATCATTTCATAAATATCATTCTATATTTTGCATATTTTACAATGTTTCCACCATGTCTATAATTTTTACAATATTTCTGACATGATTCTTATATTTGGATGACCGACATTTTAAACCTTGCCTCCAATGGAGGAAGCTTTTGCTTGGCTTAGTGACATTGGATAGCATTTTGACCTTAAACCATATTCAGAGTAGAAAGTTTCACTTGGATAGCAGGTGTTATTTATGTGAGAATGCAGAGGAGAATGTCTCACTTATTTATTGGCTGCCCCCTACTCTAAATTCATCTGGGGTTTCTGTTTTGGGCTCTTTAAAGCTAGTTGGATGGAGCCTAGTTCGGCAGAAGAGTTACTCTCTAGGTGGCCAGCTATGAAAGGAAATATCAAGGAAAATATTGCTTGGAGTTGCATTCCTTTTTATGTTTGCTGGGAAGTATGAAAAGAAAGAAATAGGAGAATCTTTGAAAACAATTCCCGTTCAAGAGACCATATCACTCTTCTTTGTGGAAAAAGGATCATGGATTGGGTTCTCATTCTTCCAGAGTTTGAAGGGGGTTACAAAAGAAGATCTTGGTGCTGGTTTTCGGAATCTACTTGAGTTGGTCTAGAGTTAAAAGCCTTTCTTGTTATTGTATTTCTATCTTCTTGTACCTTTCTATCCTTCACGGTGATCTCTCATCACCCTCAGTTGTACCTTTTTCCATTATTAATAAAATTCTTTTTTATTTATTACCAAAAAAAAGTTTCAAACTTGATCTTCAAATGAAACACTTCATATAGGTTCTAGTGGGATTAGGAGTTCTAATAATGTTGGCCTTGGATTAGTCTCTACTCAATACAGCTTGGCTAGAAGAAAGGTGTGGAGTTGTCATATGCACAGTAAGTATATAGCTAACCAATAAGAACCATGAAGAAGCACACCATTATGTACTTGCTAAACATCAGAAGAATAGAAAAGTATTTCCTCCCATTGATGGATGAAATGATTATTACTTAATCCCTCAAAATCCATAAAAATCAACAATTAACATATCATTTAACTATTCTCGTCTTCAGTCATCTGTTTGTGTGCACGATCTTGATCAGCAAACAAAACTGTCTATTAATATAAATCTTGTAAGATATTATTAAGTACCAATGGCAGCTCTAGCCCATCAATAAATCCATCTCTCAACTCCCCTTGACTAGGCTGCCAGCTGTCAAAGTGGAAGATCCCATATTTCATCTATTCTTATGAACAATCAAAAGTTTTAATATAATGATGTGCAAAAATACAAGAGTATTATATGATATCTTTGATCAAGTCTGTAAGTACCATAGCAAATCGCCTCTAGATCCAAGTGAAAAAGAAGACTAAGACAAGATGATATCTTTGATCAAGTCGGTGGTTAACAAGATCTACAATCAGGGATTTCAAGGGGAAACAAGAGAACAATAGTTGATTGATTCTTCCTCACTTTTGTATACATGTCACTTCTGTTCAGAAACAGAGGGCCCCTATAATTCAAGTGGTAAAAGTTGAGAACTTATCAAGGAAGACAAGCCACATAAAGGATTTTCTATCTTGGGAGGAACAAACCATCCCCAAATCCAGCCAGCTTCAGTTGCGCTAGTCAGGTTTCTAGCAAGAGAAACATAGAGGATTTCACCAAGAACTTCTCTCCAGAATCTTTTTCCTAGCTGATTTCTAATATTTATTTATTTATCTATTTAGTTAGGCAAGAAAGAAAGGGGTGAATTCCAATTTTTGCACCAGAAGCATAGATTCATCAATATAGAACCCATCTAAAAATGTTGTCCCCTCTGGAACTTCAAGATTAGACCTCTTTGATCTGATAGCTCAATCTTCAAAGCCCTTGTTCAATTGCCTACTAAAATAAGTATTGGATATATGAAAGAAAAATGACTTTTTTGAGATCAACTATATCAATCAAATAGAAAGGTTCATTTCTAGCCTCACAAAAGTGAAGAGGGGTGACATAAAGAGATGGCTAAGAGATTTGGTCTGTCAAAATAACTATTGGAACTCAGAAGACAAATATAGAACACACAATTACCTTTATTGATATAGGGATCATAATGGAACATAGAAGCTCAAACCGCAAAGGAATGACCAATAGTTCATACCATGGACCTTCATCTGGATATTGAACATACCATTGCTACAGTAAAACAGAAGACAGGTGTCAATAACTAATGATGAAGAGCAAACTTAACATAGCTGTATGAACTTAAATCATAATAAAAAACAATTACTAAAATACAATAACCGCATAAGATTATAGTAATAGAAAGCAATGTGATCAACACATTCATCTATCAAAAAAAAAAATGTGATCACCACATTCCAGCAGTAAATAGCTAGTGCAAGATATTTATTTTATTTTTGGATAAATAAAAGAGATTTCATTAATTGATTAAGAGATAAAGAACATTCAACAGGAGCTAAAGTAACTTAACTCCCTACAAATGCCACTAAATCCAAAAAACAGAAAAAAAGAAAATTACAGTTGAGCCCCAAAAAACAGAGCTCTTATTCACCCCTTGTCTAGCTAATCCATCTGCAAAGGAGTTTGCACTTCTCTTATCCAAGTGCATCGAACTTCCATATCTTTTGTCAGCCAGTTGTATTTCCTCTTTTCATTGCTGTAGCTCCAAAGTCATGAGTTTTCTCCTTTTAACCAATTCACTACAGTTTCCGAGTCTCCTAAGATCAGCTTATTTATGTTCAAGTCCTTAGCCCTTTGAATCCCTTCCAGAGCTGCTAAAATCTCAAACCTCAATGAGTCCCCTATTCCAATTGGGCCAGAAAACATAGCCATCACAATCCCTCTTTCGTCCCTCAAGACTCCCCCTATTCCGGAGGGCCCAGGATTGCCCATGCTGCTGCCATCAAAGTTTAGCTTGGTAAAGCCAATAGGTGGAGGGGTCCAAACAGAACTTGAGACCCTCTTGGCTGGGGCTGAATCTGCAATTTCCTTCCAATTCTTAGACAAATCATCAACTGAGAAGTCCATAAAGAAGTCCAATGTTTTCAGCCAATGAACTACCCTTGCATGAATCATTTCTATCACTGCTTCCACACTTCTTTCTTTTTCTGCGAAGATTCTCAAGTTTCTTTCTTCCCAAATAGACCAACACACTGCGGCCCTAACACATCCCCACATAATCTTTCTTCTTTTAGTTGACCAGCTAGAAGGAGAGGAAGTAAACAAGCTTTGCACATCCGGTGCAAGACATTTAATTGGGCAATCTTCAATACAGTATTATTGTGAAATAGATAGGATACTAAGAAGGCAGAAAGAAGCTTATTTTCAGAATTTTAATACCATTTCAGCAGACATGAGACAAAATAATTAAGTTCCAAAAGCTATTGCAAAGATGAATAGTTGACCACATTGAATTCAATACTAACTGAGAAAACTAATTTGGGGCTGTGGCCTGTGGGTATTCCCAGACTATTGGACTTGAACATAAAGGAACATATATTTATGGTTCAAGTGGTTGTGAAAGGAAAAGCTCCCTTTCCTCTAGACCCGATTCACTTGGCAGTTTCTACCCCCTCTTTTTTTTTTGATAAAATAACTGATTTACTTCATTAAAGATTAATAGAAAGAAGATACAATACAATCAGAAAAGGGACAGATAAACTCTCTTAGTTCTTCTTGTAAAAAGAAAAATTACAACAAAGCCCAAAACAAATGATCTCTTCCCACCCCTTGTTTGACCAATGCATCATCAAAAAATGTGGCATCTCTTTTCATCCATTGGAATCTAATTTCCATCCCAACTGTCATCCACTTGAATTTCCTTTTTTCATTTACATAATTCCACCAACCCACATCCTCCTTTTGCAGCCAGCTTATCACCAACTTTGACTCTCATTCAATAATCATTTTCTACCTCCTCTCAAAGCTCTGGTGCTTGTTCTAATGGGGTGTCTCAGTCAGAGGAAAGATTTCACAGACTGCAACCCAATCCATCAACTAGGCTTGTGATATAGCAAAAACAGAAATGTTGAGAAAGTTGAAGACAACATATATCTGTATCTTGTGAGATTGATGGTGCACTTTTCTGATATTCTTATCTAAGGAACTATAAAATCCAGAAGTTAACTCCCTTCAAGTTCTAAGGTGGTGGAACTCAATGGTTTTCAAATTAAATTCAGCTTTAAACACCAACACCAGTAAGAGGAGAATGCAGGAAGCCGTGTAAAATCAGGGTCTAAGTATTGTGTTTTGGAGAATCCTATCAGTATGAAGCACCGGACAGGCCTCATGATATTCATAGAAACAAAACAATGTTTGGTTCACCCTAAGAGAGTGATTTACAAATCAGACCCTCACCTGGACAAATGAATGATGGACTTAACCCAGGGTTTTAGGGGATGAACTGGCCTTAGAGGTTGTTAATAACTTCTGATGGATGAACTGAATTGCATATTAGTTTGTATTTTAGTGGGTAAAATAATCATATAGAGAAATATTTAGGGTAAAGTAGTTAAGCCAACATGCTATTAGAAGGGATTGCATGCCCTAGTTAATTGCTTATTCACCAAAAAAAAGGGCCAATAAGCAATTGATCTCAGCAAACCAACTGTTACCAAATGGTCCCTTTGGTAGCTTTAGTCCCACTAGCAAGGACTTTTAAAGATATCATGTTGTCTTGAGGGTTGCAGGCTGGCATGTTGGGAGGTCTAGCCAGTTCAACTGTATCTAAAATCCATGTAACAAGGTCATTCTCTTCTAGAGAAGCAAACATGCCAAGTAAACAACAGTGATACAGAGAGGTGCAGCAAGGTGCTTCCATCTTCTTATGACAAAGAAACTATAAGTGAAAAGCTAACAGAGAATGATGAGGTACAGATAATGGATGAATAATCATCAAATAGAAACAGAGGGGAGGGACAACTTATTTTAATATTTACATAAAACATTTACATTTCCATCGGCACCAGCATAAAATATTACCGGAATCAACATAACTCCAGTGAAAACTACCTATGCTTCAGCGAGAAACCAGACAAAATCTGATGTCATTGGGATTTGGGGAAATCCTGTTCCTTCTAGAGTGGAAGCATTCATGTGGCTGCTGATCTTAGACAGCATTCCTACTCAAGATCATATTAAAGGAAAAGGAATTCAGTGGGCAGGAAATCCTGTTTCTGTAGCATTTGTTTATTGATTTCCATTATTCAAAATATGTCTGGAGGTATTACTTCAGCCTATTCAACCTTGACTCATGGAGACCAAGGTCGCCCCAAGAAATTTTTGTTGGTAGATGGCCTGTGTGAGGGGAAGTAGAAAGGAAAAGATAGATTGGTGTTACATACCTCTCACTATTTGTTGGGAGATTTGGAAGGAAAGAAACAGAAGAATTTCCAATGACCAGTCAAAACAAAGAGATCCAAGTTTTCTTCTTATGTGGAAAGAGGTTCAAGGAGTGGGTTTTGCTTCTACCAGAGCTTGAGGGAATCACAGATGAATATTTTGATTGTAACTTTTGGTTTGTTTTAGATCTTGATCTTGGTGTACTTTTTCTTGTCCCAGGGTGATCCCTCATCACCAACTTTGGGTGTAATCTTTTTTGGATTAATAAATTTTCTTTTTTATTTATTACCAAAAAAACTACAAGTGCTACATAGTTCTTTGGACAGAAGCCAGAAGAGAGGAAGACTTAGGGGTTGAAGACGATTGGCTACGTACAGGATTGGATCATTTCAAATTTTCTGAAGAGTTTCAATTAAAGGAGAAGGCAAGGCGCCAAAAATGAGTGAAACAAGGAGCCTTACCTAGGAAGGGTTGCAGAGGTAACATGCAGCAGTTCTCTTCCTCAGACTTCAGCAAAGGATTGAAAGGCAGATGGGGAGAAGTTTTCGAATCCTGGTTTGGATGTGGAGCTGACTCAGTCTATTATTAATGAGCAAGAGTCTGTTGAACCGGGAAGGGAAGCTTTAAGAAATCACATGATGGATGCAAGAGTGGGCCAGCTCAATTTGGGCACCACACCATTGAGCCTTTGAATTCAAATATATTCTATGGATCATGTGACAACTTAAGTGAGCACTTACTAAGACTGTGAACAGCTTGCCAAAGTCCAGTCAAATGTTTCATAATGGACCCCACATCTTGGACCACTCCACCATAAGGAGCTTAGGGCTCAAGTTTCATGTCAATTGGGTCAGTAGTTAGTCATAGTTAGTCTTTTGATTATGGGAAAGTAAGGTCAGTTTTGTCTTTTTATTCCTTTGTTTTTTTTCAAACTAAGAATATTCTTGGGAAGTACAATTGGTAGAATACAATGTCTTTTAGTAGTTCCCAACCACCAGGAATAAAGTTTTCTTTTTCTTTTTTTTGTCTTATCAGCAATAAAGAATAACCAGGATAAGTTTTTCTAGCTAATATTAATGTTTTACAGGATTTAAGGATTTAAGGATGCTATAAAGGGTCGTAATTCTGTTCATGCTATAATTCATCTTTTTTTTTTTTATCAGCAATAGTTCATCTTATTCTATTATGCTGTTTTCTGGTTTTGCACAATTGAAATTATTTAATTATTTTGCGTAGCCAACTGTTATAGAGTTGTTCCTGTGCTCTTCATGTTGTTGCAATGATTGCTGGTGAGTCATTTCACTTTTCTATTAGATCTCTGTTTAGAGAAGTTTTGTTGCATTTTATAGTTTCATCCTTGTTCATTTATTACAAATAACAAAGTGTGGGACAATGTGATGGAGGGGTCCTTCCTCAGTTGTTTTTCTTCTTCCCCCTTAACCCAATATCAACACCATTACAGTGCCTCACCACAAACACAAATAAAAAGGTTAAAATAAACAAGAATGCTATAATGGAATGCTTTTTGTTGCTTTTTCCTCACAAATAAGGATGAGCTATGCATATATGATATATGTAGAAAACACAACTCCAAAACAACACCTTGCAAAGAACTAAATAATAAGAACACAATACTGCTGCTCACCTTTCGTGCTTCAGTATTCTTCCAGACATTACCAGCTATGCCTAGTACAAAAACAACCACTATTTGAAACAAAAATATTGCTCCAGTCAATTTGTCAATCATTGCATCCACTGCTGTAAGTTTTGGCTCTGGTATACCTCTACTCATACCCAATTTGGTTTCATTTCCTGAAAAAATAAACCAGGAAAAAAATCATATCTAGCATGTAAATCACATGGAAAGGGTTTTGCAATGATAAAGAAAATGAATTGTTTCAGGTCAATAATGATAACAATGGCTATAACTAAAACCATGTTTCAACAAAAGACAGACTACAAATACTTGAGAACTTCTGAATATTTTGTCTAACCAACAGACCCACTGTCCTCATTAGCTCCAATAACCCTATCTTCTCTCCCTTCTGTGCATTAAGAACTGCCCACTTTGAATTGATCCATTTTTCCCCTTTGTGCACTTCACTTCTTTTGCAAATTCTTCCTCACTCCAAAAGAACATCCATCTTCAACTTCTTTGTCAACCACCATCTTAAAATCCATCTTCTTTCTTACTTAAAAAGCTTCATCCACTAGTTTGCTGACTACAAGTCTACAACGTCTTGTTCCTTTGCTTCTCAGTCCCTTCTGCTGTATGACCTCCAATTTCAACCTCAACATATATAAACCCTTATCTTTGCTTGTCTCTCTCTCCTATCTCCATGAACATTCTCTTGTAAATTCCTCCCCCTAACAGTGTTGAGTTGGGCCTAGTTGTTTTTATTCTTATTTTAAGCTATTTAGTTAGGAAGTTGTTGGGCTTTAGGCCCATTAGTTTATGTTTTTAAGTTGTGACTGTTCAGCTACATTAGTAGCCGCCCTACTAAGGGCATCCTTGTAATATCTCATCCTTTGAGTTAAGTATAAATATAATGAGGGGTTGGCGGCTAGGGTTAATTCAAGCATCCTGGTTGACTTCCTACTCTTTTCTCCCACTCTTTTCTTCTCTACTACTGAAATCTCTATCTTTCTCCCCTTTTCCTTTCACAGGAAATTCAACTAAATCTACAATCAGTGATTTCTACTTGGTATCAGAGCAGGTCGAAGGTTCCCTGAGTTGTTTCCTCATGCAGCCATAGATCAGCCAACTGCATGGTGATTTAAGAGGCTGATCGAAGCTCTCAGGTAAGCCCAGTTTTTGGATTTTTTGGTGGATCTGTGTGCCCTGTAACTGGTCTAGGGTTTCTCATCAAAATCAGGAAAAACTAGAGAAAGAAGAAGAGTCCTGTTTCTGTTGGACTCTTCAATTTTGACCTAGGAAGTGGTGCCCTAATTTTTTAGGGTTCCTTGGAGTTTTCTGTAAGGGGCGGTTCAAATCCTGCCTGATTTGGAGGATTCTAGAGAAGCGGCTGCCTCTTCTCTCTCTTCTCCCATCCCACAAAAAATGAATCTTTTGTGGGAAGACAGTCTAGGACACCAGAAAGGTGTTGTTGGTTCCAGAAGTGTTTCGATTGATCTTGGTACATATTTCAGTTATTTTCTTTACATTTTTTGAGAAGCATGGAGGGCCACGGAGTTGAAAATAAGCCCTGGAGTGAAATGGGACTAATGGGAGGAGGTGTTGGAGACCTTTTCGGGATTGGGACCATTACTTCAGTTATGTTGGATGGTGCAAATTACTTAGAATGGTCACAATCTGCAAAGATGGCCATTGGTGCTCATGGGAAATTAGGGTATATCACTAGTGAGGAAGTGAAACCCGAAACTAGCAACTCCCAATGGGTACAGGAGAATTATATGGTGATGACTTGGTTGTGTAATTCCATGTTGCCCCATATAGGTAAAAGTTTTTTATGAGCAAATACAGCTAAGGAAATATGGGATGGGGTTGCAGAAACCTATTCACAGAGGGAGAATGTTGCTAGGGCTTATCAGTTGAGAAATCAGATTATTTCTACAAGGCAGGGAGATAGATCTATTGCAGCCTATTTTTCAGACCTTAAAACCCTATGGCAGGAGATTCACCATTTAGAGACATTTTCTTGGGAAACCACTAAGGATGCAGCTACCTATCAGGAAACATCTAGAGAAGTATAGGGTGTTTGAATTTCTTGCTGGCCTTAATCCTGAGTGTGATATTGCAAGACAGCATCTTCTTTCCAGGGACAGTGTTACCCTCTCCCAGGCATATGCCTTTGTGTCATGGGAGGAGAGTAGGAGAGATGTGATGATGAAAAATCCTGTTTTTGATCAGTCTGCTATGGTGAGTACTATGAAACCTAAACAAAGTGGAGATCGGGGTGGCAGTGAAATCAAAAAGGAAGATAAAAGAGATTTGATTTGTGACTACTATAAGAAGCCTAAACACACAAGAGATACTTGTTGGAAGCTTCACCCACATCTTGTGCCGACTAGACTGAAAAATAAGAAGGGAAATGCACACATGGCAGTTACTGGTGAGATTTCAGCCCCTCCTACTACAATTGCTCTAGAGTCTGTTGCAACTACTGCAATAAGGGCTGAACTTGAGAGGTATAGGCAACTTTTGAACCAGCGGGATACAGCCAGTACCAGTTCAGCAGCAAGCAGACAACAAGGTACAGGTGGCACTGGTGGAGTCCACTCTATTGCCTTTGCTCACACAGGTAGTTCACACGTCACTACAAATTATGTTTCTACTTCAGGTAAGGAGGGACCTCCTTGGATTATAGATTCTGGAGCCTCATAGCACATGACCCATAGCTCTACTATTTTTTCTTCTTACCAGCTCTGTTCTGGAAGAGATAGGGTATCCACAACTGATGGATCCCATGTTCCTATTGCTGGGAAGGGATCTGTCAAGATTAGTGATTCTATTTCTCTACCCTCAGTCCTTCATGTTCCTAGATTGAGCACTAATTTGTTATATGTTAGTAGTTTGATTAAGAACTTGAACTGTTCAATAATTTTTTCTCCTAGTCATTGTATTTTGTAGGATCTGGATTCAAAGAGGACGATTGGAAGTGGTCGTGAAGTGAATGATATCTACATCTTGGATGTTCTTCCTCCTCATCAGAGTCATCATGTCAGCAGGGATAGTGAGTCAGGGTCTGTGGGTCAAATTATGCTTTGGCATAATCGTTTGGGCCATTTACCTTTTTCTTCTTTAAGTCTTTTGTTTCCAAAACTTTTTGAGTCTGTTAGTTTGTCAAGTTTGGAGTGTGAAGGTTGTCAACTTGGAAAGCATTGTAGACATTCATTTAAACCTAGTAATAAAAGGTGTTCTTCTTTTGATGTTATTCATTCAGATGTGTGGGGACCTTACCATGTTCCTTCTATGGGAGGCTATCGATATTTTCTCTTATTTGTGGATGATTTCTCACGATACTCTTAGGTTTACCTGATTAGATCCCACGATGAAGTACCGTCCTTGGTGAGGCAATTTCATCAGATAGTGCTAACACAGTTTGGAACAAGAATAAAGGTGTTCAAATCAGACAATGCCAGGGAATATTTTGAAAAGCACATTGCTTCATACTATTAGAATATGGTGTTGTCCATCAGAGCAGTTGTCCCTACAGTCCACAGCAGAATAGTGTTGCAAAAAGGAAGAATAGACACATTATTGAGATTGCAAGAAGCATGATGAGCACATCTATAGTTCCAAATCGGTTTTGGAGTGATGCAATTCTCAAAGCAGTATATCTGATTAACAGGGTGCCCTCTCGTATACTTGGATTCAACACCCCATTCAGTCTCATTTTTCCTAAGGGGGAAATGTTTCATATTCCTCTCAGGGTGTTTGGGTGTGTCTACTTTGCACATGTCCTTGGTCCTCACCGCTCAAAGCTTGATCCCAAGGCAAAGAAGTGTGTCTTCCTTGGATATGCAGAAAATAAAAAAGGGTATTGTTGTAATAATCCAGTCTCTGGAAGCCGGTATGTTACCATGGATGTCACCATTTTTGAATCCACATACTTCTTTTCAAGAATCCTTCTCAGGGGGAGTGTTTTGGGGAAGTAAGTCAGTAGTCTATTCCTCTCCCAGTTCCAGTCCCTGTGTCTACTCCTGTGCTTGACCATCCTGTGTCACCTACCTTACCATCACCTTTGCGTCCTACTTCTCAGCATTACTTACGACAGAGATTTCACAAGGAGGTTGATTCCACTACAGCAGAACTCACATCACTTCTTGTCGATTCCTTGGAGACTCCAGATTCGGTTGACATGGATTCAGGTATTCCTCTTGGTCCTGCTACTGTTTTAGTTCCCATTGATTCTACTAACCCTGTTACAGATAACTTTGATCTTCCTATTGCTCTCAGAAAAGGGAAGAGAAAGTGTATTGCTCATTGTATTTCACAGTGCTTATCCGACAGTGGACTTTCTCCTTCCTACCGTGTTTTTCTTTCCTCCCTTGACTCAGTGTCTATACCCAAGGGTGTTAGTGAGGCTCTCTCCAAACTTGAGTGGAAGATAGCTATGCAGGAAGAGATGGCAGCTTTGATTAAGAATCAGACATGGGACATTGTGGATCTACCAGAAGGCAAGGAGACAGTTGGATGCAGATGGGTTTACACGGTAAAACATAAGGTACATAGAAGTATAGAAAGGTACAAGGCAAGACTTGTTGCAAAAGGATACACACAGACCTATGGTGTTGATTACTTAGAGACCTTTGCACCGGTTGCAAAGATGACCTCTGTTCGGATACTTCTTTCTCTTGCTGCCTCATACTCTTGGCCCTCTCGTTTCAACTTGATGTGAAGAATGCTTTCCTAAATGAGGATCTGGAAGAGGAAGTGTATATGAATCTTCCTGTTGGCTTTTACAGTGATACTGAAAAGGGAAAGGTATGCAGGCTTAAGAAGTCACTTTATGGCTTGAAACAATCTCCCAAAGCATGGTTTGACAGATTCAGAAAGGCCTTAATTGCTTTTGGATACACTCAGACTCAATCCGATCATACCTTGTTTGTGAAGAGAAGGGGATCTTTGGTGTCAGTCCTAATTGTTTATGTGGATGATATTGTTGTCACGAGGAATGACCTAAGTGAGATTGATTGTTTGAAAAGGAATCTACATAAAGAATTTGAAATTAAGGATCTTGGAGAATTGAGATGCTTCCTAGGCATTGAAGTTGCAAGATCAAAACATGGAATTTTTCTCTCTCAAATGAAGTATGTCTTGGATCTTCTTCAAGAGACAGTGAAGCTTGGAACGAAGGCAATCAGTACCCCTATTGATCAGAACCATAGAATCAATGCATCAGAAGGTGAACCAGTAAAGGACATTGAGAGATATCAGACTTGTGGATCGGCTGCTATACTTGTGTATGACAAGACCAGACCTTTTCTATGTAGTAAGTGTGGTAAGTCAATACATGCATGCTCCACGAGTCCAGCATTGGGAAGCAGTTGACAGGATTCTTGCTTATCTGAAGGGACACCCGGGCAGAGGCATATTGTTTACTGATCATGGACAGTTGAAACTAGAGGCTTATACAGATGTAGATTGGGCAGGATGCCTTGATGACAGGAGATCATTTCAGGAGTGTGCACCCTTGTTGGGGGTAACCTTGTCTCGTGGAAGAGTAAGAAACAAACAGTGGTGGAAAGATCAAGTGCTGAAGCTAAATACAGGGCCATGGCACATGGAGTTTCACAACTTCTCTGGATCCGTTCCCTATTAGAAGAAATTGGTGTACAGGCAGAAGAACCTATGATGTTATACTGTGATAACCAGGCAACAATTAACATTGCCCATAGCCCAGTCCAGCATGACCGAACTAAGAACATTGAAGTGGATAGACATTTTATCAAAGAAAGAGTAACTTCTGGAGAAGTTTGCCTTCCATACATTGCTTCTGATCTGCAACTCGCGGATGTTCTCACAAAAGGTGTTGCAAAGAACAAGTTGGAGCATGATCTACGCAAGTTGGGAATGTGTGACATTTACTCCCAACTTGAGGGGGAGTGTTGAGTTGGGCCTAGTTGTTCTTATTCTTATTTTAAGCTATTTAGTTAGAAAGTTGTTGGGATTTAAGCCCATTAGTTTATGTTTTCAAGTTGTGACTGTTCAACTACATTAGTAGCCGCCCTACTAAGGGCATCCTTATAATATATCATCCTTTGAGTTTAGTATAAATATAATGAGAGGTTGGCGGATAGGGTTAATTCAAGCATCCTGGTTGACTTCCTACTCTTTTCTCCCTCTCTTTTCTTCTCTACTACTGAAATCTTTATCTTCCTCCCCTTTTCCTTTCACAAGAAATTCAACTAAATCTACAATCAGTGATTTCTACTAACAGAATATCCAACTTCTTTTTTCATGGATAACAAGAATTTCATTTTATGGTGAGAAGAATGGATTAATTACATATACATGTAG
Organism: Nelumbo lutea; assembly: GCF_056320005.1. NCBI lineage: Eukaryota > Viridiplantae > Streptophyta > Magnoliopsida > Proteales > Nelumbonaceae > Nelumbo > Nelumbo lutea. The sequence goes on from NC_142690.1 coordinate 13,872,846, forward strand.
TGTTGTTCAACTTTCCATGAGGCTGGCATTTTCCCCTTCCCTATACCCTACTTTTGTTTTCTTGTTAAAAGACTCCCCAATATAGATGTGCCCTATTTACCCCTTGTTTGACCAAAGCATCAGGCAGCCCATTTTCTGATTTATAGGTCCAAGAAAAACATGCCTCCAACTTCATTGCAATATCTCTCATGTCTCTCAAGTAACTCAGAGTTTGAAACAGTGTTTTACAAGGCGTACGCCACATACGTTTTTTTCATGAGGCATGCAAGAGGCATATGTGTCATGTGCCTCATGCACACCTTATGTAAAAAGATAGAAAAAATAAAAGGAAAGAAAAAAGGGAAAAAAAAAGGAAAGGAAAGGGAAGGAAAAGAAAAGAAAGGGAAGGGAAAGAAAAAGAAAGAAAGAGAAGAAGAAAAAGAGAAAAAGAAAGAAAAGAAAAGGGAAGGGAAGGAAAGAAAAGATGAGGGGAAAGAAAGTTGGCTGGGGGATAAGCCCTTAGACCCCTTCAGCTGGGGGGCTTTGCCCCCTAAACCCCCCAGCCCCCCTTTTAACTAGTGCTATGCATCTTGATTTTTCTTAATATAAAAGGTTTTTATTAAAAATAAAGATCCTTCCTCTTCTCCCTCCTTCCTCCTAATCCCCCCTCCTCTTAAGTAGGCTTACGCATATGCCTCCTTGTGTTAGGAAAGCTTACGCCTCTTACGTTCTTAACTACGCCTCACACCTCTAGGTAATGGAACGCCTCTGTCACGCCTTCGCATTTTAAAACATTAGTTTGAAATTAAGGATTTAGGGAAATTGAGATATTTCCTAGGAATTGAAGTTTCTAAATCTAAAGACGGCATTTTTCATCTCCCAATGGAAGTATGTGTTAGATCTTGTCACAAAGACTGGGAAACTTGGTGCCAAACCTGCTTCTACATCTATTGATGCTAACCATAAACCCTCAACTAACGATGGTGACCTTTTGGCAGACAAGGGAGTGTTCTAAAGACTTTTGGTAAAGTTGTTATACCTTTGCATGACACGACCAGATATCTCATATGTTGTCAATGTGATCAATCAGTTTATGCCATGCCCCTAGAGACACACATATGGCTGCTACAAAATGAGTCTTGTGTTACTTGAAGGAAACTTTGGAAAAGGGTATCCTCTTCTCTAGGCATGAAGCCATGAACACAATAAGCTAGAGGCTTACACAGGTGCCGATTGGTTGCAGGGAACATTGGTTGATGTGCCTTGGTTGCAGGGAAAATTGTCTCCTAGAGGAGTAAGAAACAAACAATAGTAGACCTCTTCATGGGTCGGGCCGAGCCAGGCTTTGCCTATGTATCAACGGAATACATTCAAGCCCAAGCCCGAGACCGACCTAACAAATGCCGATTGGGCTGGTAGTATTGATGATAGGAGATCTATATCGGGTTAATGTGCCTTGGTTGTAGGGAACATTGTCTCCTAGAGGAGTAAGAAACAAACAGTAGTAGACCTCTTCATGGGTCGGGCCGGTCCGAGCTTTGCCTATGTGTCAACAAAATACATTCAGGCCCAACCTGACCATTGGGCCTAGGTCTTGAGCCTAAGCCCAAGCCCAAGCCCAAGCCCGAGTCCGAGTCCGACAAAAAATTTGAAAACAATTTTTTTTCTTTTTTATTCAATAAAAAAAGTGTTTTATTTATATTAAAAGCCCTTGTTAGCATAGGGGTATTTCTGTCTTTTTACCTAGATTAATGTTGCTGATCTGTAATGTTGTGTTGAAACCAGTGCTCCTAACTTGAATAAGGGCACATATGTCTTTTCAATTAGTTTTAATAATATAAGTTTTGTTTGGTCGACTGGGAGGAGGTTATGTTGACACTTCTAGTTCGAACCAGAATTCCCCCTTCTCTCTTTTTCTCTTTCTTCCACCTTTCTACCTCTTTCTACCTAACCGATCTCCGACAGATAGAATTCTAAGGCAGGCCGAATCATAACATGGTATCAAAGCTGGTTGAATCTGCCTAGATTTCTGTCTGCCTAGATTTCTATTCTCTATGCACCCTATCTAGGGTTTCTTCTTTTTTTTCTGCATTCGACTGGAGATAAGGGAAAGGGCTGAAAAGGCGTGATCGCCCTCTTCCCTTGGAGGTTTCTATGCCTCTAGTCAGGTCGTGTGTGGTCGGTTGCTGTGGTTTCTAAGATCGCCCTCCCCTAATCGATGAAGAATAGAGGGCCGATCTGTGTGGTGCAGTGGTTGTCGTGTGTGGACTGATTTCCTGCTCGTGTGGTTGTTAATTCAGTGATAAGGTAAGAGATCTCAGTGCATGATATCTGTTATTGATCAAATAGGAAGTGTGTTTCAAACCATATGCTAGGGTTTCAGACAGTAATGTGCTAAGGTTTATGCTGATTTTTGTGTATTTCGAAAGAAGAGCTATAAGCATATAGTGGTGAGATTTCGGGTAGTCGTAGGAGTAGGGTTTGTGGTGTAATGAGCACACTTTTCAGCAACAACAAGTGCTGAAACCAGTGTGATAGGTGTGATCTAGTTGTGTGCAGTGTGCAGAATTCAGTGGTAATAGAATTCAGCAAGTGTGCAGAATCAGTGATAACATAATGGGAGATAACAGTGATTGTAAACCTAGTGTGGTGGGGACTACAGACTACCTGAATGTTCAAATGACCTCCATTAAACTAAATGGAGAGAATTATGTGCCTTGGGCTAAATCCGTCGAAGTCTTTCTGAAGGCAAAGAAGAAGTAAAACACATAAGAGAGGAGAAACCCTCAACTGACTCTCACGAGTATGAAGACTGGGAGCAAGTGGATGCTCAGATCATCACATGGTTGTGGAATAGTATGGAACCCAGGATTAGTGTAAACTTCATGTTTCTTGACACTGCCAAAGATGTGTGGAACCATGCGAAGAAATTGTATTCGGGTCAGGACAATACAACCAGAGTGTATCAGTTGTATCAAGAGTACTTTAACCTGCAACAGGGCAATCTGAGTCTTGAGGAGTACTATGCCAACATGAGAAACATACGTAATGAGTTGAATGTCTATCACCCTCTCACTTCTGATGTCAAGATTCAGCAGCAACAGAGAGAACAGCTTGATGTGACTAGATTTTTTGTGGGACTGAAGTCTGAATATGAACCAGTACGGGCTTAGATATTAGGAGGATCAGCTCTTCCCTCCTTGGAAGAGGTATTTGCTCGACTCCGAAGGATTTCTGTCGGATCTACTGAGAACTCTAATATCTCAGATAGATCTGCCTTGGCTGTATTGAGAGGTCGTGGTACTCGAGGTGGAGCTAGGGGAGCTCAATCTGGCCATGGTGGTGGTAGTGGCTCTGTGTATGGCCAAAGTGGTAATGGTGGGCCTACTTATAATCGTGGTGGTGGCCGTACTGGGGGCAGAGATTCAAGGGGAGCCCGTGGTAGAAGGCGTGGCTTAGGCCCAAGGAAGTGCACTCATTGTGGTATGGATGGACATACCATTAACTATTGTTATGATCTACATGGTCCACCCTCAACCTGGGCCAATCATGCCGCGACCAGTGACTTAAGCTCCAGCTTTAGACAGGAGAATCATTCATTTGATCAGATACCTTCTACACCCACAGATAGTCCCGTGAAGGAGATGGTGAGTGTTCCCCGTGATGTAGAACACGGCGACCTTTTCTCACTCAGGTATGGCTTGTCTGGCATCCACACCTAATCCCTGGATCATTGACTCTGGAGCCTCCAATCACATGACTGGAACTCCATGTGTGTTTTCATCCTTATCTCATTGCTCAACATCACAATCTGTCACCCTTGCTAATGGTTCCACATCCTCAATCTGTGGTGTTGGTAATGTTGACCTAGATCCTATATCCCTCTCCTCAGTTTTGTATGTTCCTAAATTGCCTTTTAATCTTATGTATGTCAGTAAGCTGACCAAATCACTTAACTGCTCCATTACCTTTTATCCTTCTATGTGTGTTTTTCAGGATCTCAAGACGGAGATGAAGATTGGTGGAGAGCATGAAGCTGGTGGACTGTATTATCTTGACAGTGGTGGTGGTAGAACTTCAATAGCTCTCCAGTCATCTCTTTCTCCTCTCTAGTGGCACTGCCGATTTGGTCATCTGTCGCTAAAAGTCTTGAAGTCTTTGGTTCCGTCCTTGAGTCAGCTTTCTGTTTTGGATTGTGAGTCGTGTCAGTTTGGAAAACACCGTTGTGTTCCCTTTAGTTCTAGGGTTGATAACCGTGTGTCGAGTCCTTTTTCTTTAATTCATTCAGATGTTTGGGGTCCTTATAAAGTGATGTCATATAATGGATACAGATATTTCGTCATTTTTGTAGATGACTTTTCAAGGATGACGTGGCTCTATCTAATGAAAGAAAAAAGTGAATTGTTTACCATTTTTCAGAAATTTTATGCTGAGATTCGTAACCAATTTGGTACCCACATCAAAGTTTTCCGTTCTGATAATGGCCGCGAATATTTATTCTCATCATTTCAGGAATACCTGGAACAACACAGCATTATACATCAGACGTCATGTACCTACACCCCACAACAAAACGGGGTGGCTGAGAGAAAGAATCGCCATCTCCTAGAAACAGCAAGATCCCTCATGCATCACATGCATGTTCCCAAACCCTTTTGGAGTGATGCAATGCTTACCTCGTGCTTTCTGATTAATCGGATGCCCACGTTCATCCTTGATGGTCATTCTCCGTTTCAAGTCTTGTTTCCCGCTTTGTCTACGTTTCCTCTTACGCCGAGGGTATTTGGGTGTGTCTGCTTCGTCCATAATCTGGGTCCCGGGAATGACAAGTTCGATGCCCGTTCTCTTAAGTGCATCTTCCTTGGCTATTCTCAAACCCAGAAAGGGTATCGGTGTTACCATCCTAGTTCTCGACGGTCCTTTGTGTGTGTTGATGTCACCTTCTTTGAGTCTACTCCATTCTTTTTGGGGTCCGGTGATGCTTCTTCCTCCTCATCACCTCCTCTTCCACTTCCTGTTGTTGACCCTCTTCCCTTAGTTCCAGTCGTGACCAAACCCTTGCCTCCAGTGCTACCACCTGTTGAACGCCCACCTATCCATCATGTGTATACACATCGCCCACGCATACCAGCTACTACTCCTCCGGCTACATCTCCGTCGACGGATCCGGCACCAGACCCGCACTCAGCATTTGAGCTTGACTTTCCCATTGCTTTGTGGAAAGGTAAACGCACTTGCACCCTTCATCCTATTTCTAATTATGTTTCACTTACTCACCTTTCCGCTTCCCATCGCCAGTTTTTCACCTTGTTATCATCAGTTGTTGTCCCTAAAGATGTCCAAGAAGCCCTTGCCTCTCCAAGGTGGTGCCGAGCCATAGAAGAAGAACTCTCTACCCTTCATCATAATCATACTTGGGACCTCACTGCTCTTCCTCTTGGAAAGCAAGTTGTTGGTTGTAAATGGGTTTATACGGTTAAGCATCTGCCTGATGGTAGTGTTCAACGCCTGAAAGCGTGATTGGTTGCAAAAGGGTACTCCCAAACCTATGCTATTGACTACACAGAGACCTTCTCACCGGTTGCTAAGATAGGGTCAGTTCGTGTTGTGATCTCTCTTGCAGCCATGTATGAGTGGCCACTATATCAGCTTGATATCAAGAATGCCTTTTTGCATGGTGACTTACTCGAGGAGGTCTACATGGAGCAACCTCCAGGGTTTGTTGCTCAGGGGGAGGATGGTAAGGTGTGCAGACTAAGGAAGGCTATATATGGGCTTAAACAATCTCCTCGAACGTGGTTTGGTAGGTTCAATGAGGTGGTAAAGAAGTTTGGTATGAAACAGTGCAAAGTTGACCATTCTGTATTTAGTCATGACTCTCCGGGAGGAAAAATATTGTTGGTGTATGTAGATGATATTGTTATTACTGGAAATGATAACACCGGTATTGACAGGCTAAAGACTTATCTGCATGATCACTTTCAGACAAAGGATCTTGGTAAGCTGAAATACTTCTTGGGGATAGAGGTAGCAAGATCCAAGTATGGTATTAACCTGTGCCAGAGAAAATATGTGCTTGATTTGCTGGAAGATACAGGCTTGTTGGGTGTCAAACCAGCTGAAACACCCATGGACACAAATACCAAGCTAAGCAGTGATATGGGTGAAGTGTTTGAAGACCCTGGCAGATACCGACGACTTGTGGGCAAACTAAACTACCTAACCATTACTAGACCAGACATCTCATTTGCGGTTAGTGTGGTAAGTCAGTTCATGCAAAAAACTCTGATTCCTCATTGGAATGCAGTTCAGAGAATTGTGAAGTATCTAATAGGGGCTTCAGGTCGCGGTCTGATATACAAAAGTGGCGGAAAACTTGAAATAAAAGGGTATTCTGATGCTGACTGGGCCGGTTCTATGTCTGATAGGCGGTCTACTACAGGCTATTGCACTTTCTTGGGAGGTAACCCGGTGACATGGAAAAGTAAGAAGCAGACGGTTGTGGTAAGAAGCAGTGCAAAAGCATAATATAGGGCTATGGCACACACCGCTTGTGAATTAGTGTGGCTAAGGAACCTTCTACTAGAAATAGGGTACAACATCAACACTCCAATGAAGCTCTATTGTGATAATCAGGCTGCAGTTCATATTTCCTCTAATCCGGTGTTTCATGAAAGAACCAAGCACATTGAAGTTGACTGCCACTTTGTAAGGGAGAAGGTGTTGAATGGAGAACTAGTCACTACACATGTTAATACAAGAAATCAGTGGGCTAACTTATCTACAAAAGGCTTGAGCCGGGGAAGAGTGGACTACATATGTAACAAGCTGGGAGTATATGATATATAGTCACCAACTTGAGGGGGAGTGTTAGCATAGGGGTATTTCTGTCTTTTACCTAGATTAATGTTGTTGGTCTGTAATGTTGTGTTGGAACCAGTGCTCCTAACTTGAATAAGGGCACATATATCTTTTCAATTAGTTTTAATAATATAAGTTTTGTCTGGCCGACTGGGAGGAGGTTATGTTGACACTTTCAGTTCGAACCAGAATTTCCCCTTCTCTCTTTTTCTCTTTCTTCCACCTTTCTACCTCTTTCTACCTAACCGATCTCAGACAAATAGAATTCTAAGGCAAGTCAAATCATAACAGCCCTCAAAACTCAAAAATAATAGGAGATTTCACTATTACTTGAAAAAAGTGAGAAAATTATTGTATATATATATATATATATATATATATATATATATTATTAAATAAATATGTTTTTATTATATAATAAATATTATCAAGTCGAGCCCAGGCTTGGGCAGGCTTTTCTGAGAAAGCCGGAGCCCAGCCTAGAAAAAGGTTGGGACTGGTGTTTTAGGCCCGAGACTGAGCTCAATACCACGGGCCTAAAATAATGTCCAAGCCCGACTTAGAACAGTTCGGCCCATCAAGCTACCCAACCCATGAATAGGTCTAGTCAATAGTAACCAGGTCTTCGACTGAGGCAGAGTACAGGGCAATAGCACATGGAATTTTTAGAGTTGTTATAGCTTAAGTCACTTATAGAGGAGATGGATATTACACATGATAAGCCCTTAATGCTTTATTGTGATATCAAGTTGCGATCAACATAGCTCACAACCCAATTTAGCATGACAGGACAAAACATATTGAAGTTGGTTGGCATTTTTATAAGAGAAAGGATAGCTTCTGGAGAAGTTTGTCGTCCTTTTATTGCTTTAGAGCAACAATTAGCAGATGTTTTGACCAAGGTTGTCCCCAAGGCAAAGTTACAACATTGTGTAAGCAAGCCAGGCATGATTGATATCTATGCATAGCTTGAGAGGTGTAGAGATGATGGGCCAAATGGGCCTTAGTTTCTTTGTTTTTCTTTATGTTAGCTTATGACTTGTATTAGTAGGTAGTGCACCTTAGTTATGGGTATGTTTTCTCTTTTTTTTATTGTTTTTCACTGTTGTCTTCAGTGATGGATGCCTTGCTAAGGGCACTCATGTAATTGCCCTTATTTTTTACAACAAAAGAATAAAAGAGATCATTGGGGCTGAAAAGAGGTTTAGAACTCTCTCTTCTTCCTTCCCTTTCTTCCATCTTCTTCCTCCTTTACTTTTCTCTCTCCCATCTTCTTTAATCTTCTTCTTCTCTTCTGTCTTTTTCTTTTCTTTATTTTAGATTATTGCAGGTAGGATCTACAACTCTTACATATCTATACTCATAGAGAAATGAGAAATGGGAAATCTACTTGACACTTGATAGTATGATGTATCTTATACCCAAATGAATGTAAAAGAAACATAGATGCTTGGCAATATACACTATAACAGATAGAAGTGGATGGTGATTCTAAGCTAGTGATGGGGTGAATGCAAACAAGAAATTTCGGGGGTGTGGACCCACAATCTGGTCATGAGGGAGATATTTCTTTTATCAAGGGAAATTGGTGTCAGCTTCAAGTGAGTAGATCAGCCAATGGGATGGCCAAAAATTTAGCTAAACAAGGGACAAATAGGGGGAAGCTCTTTTGGGCTCCTTTCTAATTGATTTCAGCACTCTTGTCCTGGGTGTTTTGACTGTTGTAACATCTATATTTATTAATTGAATGTTACTGTTTCCAATAAAAAAACTCAGTTGCCATTGATTATAGAAACTCGACATGGGAAGAGATGCTAGAATTATTACAAGGTCTAAGGTTAGAAAGATCATTAAATGTTAGGAAAGTCACGTTGAGGAGGGACTCTGGTGTAGTAGTGGGTTGGTTGAAGAACAACAAGCAAGATTCCTGAAAGTACCAAAACACTATGAACAAGCAAGATTTCATTGAATAAATAGATTAATAAATGCTTTGACTGATGCTATGGCCAAACAAGGGGTTAACAGGGCAAAGTTCTTTTAGGGGGATTTTGGGTTAGTGTAGTCTAAGTTCTGAAAAAAGGGATAGGTAGCTTGAGCTAGACTATACAGTGGGGATGTATAGCAATTAGCATACTTTGTATTTAATTAATTCTATTATTATCTAATAAAATTCTGTTGTTACCAATCAAAAAGAAAATTAAAAAGAAAAAACAAATGCTCAGGATCTTCAAGCCCTACCAGTGAATTTAACCACCCCAAAACTACACAGATTATCAACTATACCCTTCACACCCATTGTAAACAACAGTTTACCAGTAGAATTTCCTTTCCAGGTTTATAGGCCTGGATGAATTGATGGCTTTGATGGCCTCCTGTTAATGTACCACCATATCAAAAGAAGCTAGGACCTTGGCCTCAAGAAAGTAACAGCTCATCCAGATGGCTTTTATAGTGAACTTATAGCCTTCGCAGAAATGTGCTTAGGATTTATTTGTCTAAGGTTCAGTGATCCCAGGCTAGATGTTTTGTTCTCGTATTTGCACTTATATTTTGTTTAGGGCACTTGGTAGTTTGGCTGAAGACCATCCTTATAGGGGTTGTTATCTCATGATGTTTTCTGCTTTTGTTTTCATTACCATATCTGTTCTGTTATTGATTAAAGGTGTCCCATTATACACCAAGATGTACTCTGAGATAGTGCATTTGGGGTACAATTGAGTAGTGATTTTGTCATCTCAAGACAACATAAAATTAACTGTATGGATGCATCAGTGATATGATACGTTCTCAAATCATTACTTTGACATATTACCTGTGTAAACAGCTACACCACATGCCCATTCCGTATTTCGTAAGTAGCATGATTGAAGTAAAGTGTTGTTGATGGTTAAGGGGCAAAAATCATTATCAATAAATGGAGGAAACAATCTCAAATTTGCATCAAATCTTCTAATGTCTTTATCTGGATTCGGACACTCAATGACACCCTAACAATGAGAGAAACAATATAAAGATCAAAAACAGTAATATGAAAAACGAAATATCAACTAATATCTCAGATTCTCAATCATAAAGGAACAAAATTACTCTAACAGGTCTAATATACCTTGATTTTGTGTAACAATTCAGAAGCTATTCCCATACAAGCAGCTGGTATAGTCCGGGTTTTCAGATCAGTTTCACCATCAAGAGCCGCAGTCTGCAATTATGATCAACTCTTTTAAGTATCAAGAAACTAACAGCCCATTCGGATTTCAAACAATTTCTTAGAGTGCCAAGCATTGGAATACATGATGTGAAGTGGGCATCAAGATGTTCCTGGAATCAACCTAGGAGTATTCTGGTTTCTTTTATTTTTAAGTAATTTTCAATTTTAAGTGTATTTTGGTAAATTTAACTAACATAATGGGCTCTAGTCTGGTAGTTATGTTATTTGGTAAATTTACTTCTGATTTTCTATTACAGGTTTAATTAAGATCTTCGGGTTAGCATCTCATTTAGCTCTCAAAGAGGAATCACTCCTTGGGACCCTCCACACAACCCAAGTCCCCCCCCCCTGCTTTTTATTCCCAATTTCCTTTGTTTTTTTAGGGTAAAAGCATAAAAATATATTTACACAAACTTACAGAGAATTAGGCTAGCAACATTGCTGCTTCACCTTTTCTATTTTAGTAACTGTCAAGAATTTCCTTAGATTTAACATTTTCTGATCCTTTTCTCCTTGAAAAACCACTTGTCAGTTTGTGCAAGATCAATTCAAATCTCTCTCAATTTGAGTCCTCACGGTATTTTAAAAGCAAGAGGCCCAAGAAAAGTGCAAGGACCTTCTAGCACCCAGAGCACAAAGCAAGGCTCTCCTGAAGAAAGCAAGAAAAATAAATTGAAAAATAAATCAATAGATAAATAAATAACATTAATACATAAAAATATGGAAAACTAAACTTTACAATAAATTAAATGTTTTAAAAAGCATACTAGTTCATATTAAAATAAGTGTAACATATAAAAAAATTCAAAGTGAAAGTGGAAGCAAGCAAACATGAATCATATCGAAGTGTTTTGTGCGTTCAAGAATGTTAAACTCTCAACATGTTTGTCTATCTCGTAGTTGCATTACTTCAAATAGCTAGTATGATGTTAGATGTCTTGCATTCCTATCATAGAAGGTTGGGGCCTTTATTTATTTATTTGATGAATAACAGAAATTGATTTATTTTAATAATAAAGAAAGTGTACAAAGGGGATAAGGGGAGAGAGAAACTCTCTTAACTCTCCCAAATACAAACAACAAAATTACAGTACAGCTCAAAATAAATGATCCATTCCCACCCCCTGCTTTGCTAATGTATCAGTGAATGAATCAGCATTCCTTTTCACCCATTATACATAGATTTCCATTCCCCAAAACAACCAAGTACTCCTTTTTTCGTTAATATAGCACCACCATCCAGCCTCCTCTTCCTTCTTCAACCACTCGATAATTTTGAGTCCCCGTCAATTACTAGCTTTAGAATGTTCATCTCTCTATCCCTTTGAAGACCTTTCAGCACAACCATTATTTCAGTTCTCAAAAAATCTCCAACACCAATCAATCCCGAGTAGACAGCAATGATTCTTCCTTCGAAAACCACTTTCTAATCAACAACAACATCCTTCGAAAACCACAAAGAGAAACTATAAGAGTGGAGGGGAAACCACCAGGGACAAATAAACTGAATCTAAACTTCGATGGGGGTTCCTTTGGCAACCCAGGAAGAGCAGGAGTAGGGGGAGTCTTTCAAGACCATCATGGAGTGGTGTTGTCCTTGTTCTCAGGACTAATCGAGTTTGCAGACTCGACCCAAGCTGAACCAAAGGCTCTATGGCAAGGACTGAAGCTTGCAGAACAGCTGGGGGCAAGAGAGCTGGAAATTGAAGGAGACTCACTTCTGATTATAACATGGGCAAAGCAAATTGAGTCAGCACCTTGGAAGCTAAGATCTATATATATATATTAAAACGGGAAGGGTTGGGGTCTAGGCAACGTGGTCCTTTTTACGTGTAGGAAATGGTATCTGCATGTAAATTTATTTGAAGCATGCCAATTTTGCTCAAATGAAGGCCTATAGCGGGAGGTTGCATATGCTTTTTGTCGTTTTGTAACAGTAGTGATGCATTCATGCCGGCAGCACCCATCTGCTCTGCTTTCTGAAGCACGTGGTGGCAGACATTGCCGGTTGCAGAGGCGGAGTAAATTGCCAACGCTCTGCCTCAACTGGAGCAAAGAGCAAGGTAGACGAGAGACAAAGTGATGTTGGTTCCGCAGCAGAATCGGCAGAGAGAGTGGTCGGACGCTCCAAGTGTGCCATGGCATAAATTAAATCTGAGAAGCAAGAAGTCTGTGGCTGCAAGCTTCCTGCAACAGCTGAGGAAGCGAATAGGCTTGCAAATACACTGCTGCTGCTGCCGCCATTGATGCTAGAGTTGTTGCTGCTGCTGCTTCCGTCTAAGCAGGTGGCTGATGGGGCATGATTTAAATAATGCTGGAATTTTCCTGCACCTCCAGCAACTCTAAAACATGACACTAAAAAGTAAAGAAAAGAAACTGAGTTGCCGCTTATCCTAGAGGAAGGAAGAAAGGGAGATAAAAGAAAGCAAGCTTTTCTTTCACTTCTTTTCCTTTATTTTTTTTTTTTTTTAAGAAAAAGGGTCGAACAAAAAGGAGAGCCAATCATAGCCTCCTTTCTTTCAATCCCCATTCCTTATGTGTTGCAATCTTTGGAATTTCTTTATCAATTGCAGAGATTGAATCACCCGTCCGGAACTCGAAATCCCCCGGAAAGTTTTATCAGAACTTTACCAGAAAGCCCCTCCACTCCCTTCTCTCTCTATATCTCGAATTTGATGATCTAATCTTTTTTTTTCAGGTTAGCTGTTCTAATCTAATCTCCAGATCTCTGAAAGAAAACAAGACCAGTATAAGACAAAATATGCAAAAATCCAAAAACCAAACTCAAGAAGCAAGAGGGGATTTTTTATCTTTTTCATATTTTGAAGGGTAAACTATAGAAACCTCCCCTTGGCTTTCTGAGAATCATATGAACCTTCCCTATATTTTGACTGTAACAAAAACATCCCTTAATTTTGAAGAAAGGTGCAAATATCTCCCTTTGTTTGACTTGTCGATAACTGAGATGTTAAAATTACTTAAATGCCCTTATTACCATTAAGCATTGTCCTATCCAATTTAAAATTTCAACAACAAAAAGAAATGAAAGGGTAACTTGGGTTGAGCAACCTCATTGCCATGTTTGCAAATCCATTCCCATCTCCCTTATCCCTAATCCCCATCCCCATCGCTCCCAAGAATCTTACACCAACCTAATTGAAACGAGGATCTGAAACAACAATATCTCTAAAGCACTCACCGCCGAGCTTTAAGAGGTGTGGAAGAAGAGCACTTGCCCCTTGCTAAGACCAGATGGAAAGACCCAAGTCACTGTTGTGTACCACAATGACAATGGTAATATGGTTCCTGTCCGTGTCAACATTATCAGCAGGGAGTATAACTCCCATGCTCAGCACGGGTTACTCCGCTAGTTCACCTTTAAACAGATTGACCAACTTGCAAAGAGATTCAACTCTTCTTTCAATTAGGTTAAAAGGAAAGATAATGGGTTGGCAGATGTATTAGCCAAACAGAGAGCTAATAGACCATCCTTATTTTGGGCAGTATTGTAAACTACTTTGATATTGAAAAGTATTGTATCTTAACTTCAGACTTAAATCAATAAATGATTTTCTTTTCTGATCAAAAAATTTAAAAAAAAAAAGCAATTTTCCAATTCCTCACCAAATAATCTGCAAGGATTCCTTCAAAAAGATCAAGATACTTCACCTAGTGGATCACCTTAATTTTAATGATTTCAATTAGGGAATCCCTACTTCTCTCCTTACCAAGAAAGATCCTCTGATTCTTTTCTTCCCATGTTGTCCAACAAACAGCCGCCCTTGTACATCTCCATAAATATCTTCCCCTCTTCTTCGGCCAACTAACAAAGATAGAGGAAAACAAGCACCTACACCCAAACAAAGAGAGAAACCATTCCCATATTGACAAAATAAAAGGGCAGGAAATTAATAAGTGGTAGCAAGACTCACCAGCAACCTTACAAAGAAAACACTAGTTAGGGGATAAGAACCAATTTGGTCTTTTTCTTTGAAGCAAATTGGAAGTGTTAATTCTCTCCAAATAGGCTTCCCAACAAAAAGCACCCACACGAGATGAGATAGGCCTGCTCCAAACCTTCCTAATAGGAAAAGATGTCCCAAGATTATCCCCTAGATGAACTAAGTCTGAAAAGAAAGAGGCACAAGAGAATGACCCAAAAGAAGTAATAGTCCAAATTCAGCTGTCCCTTTTAATGGAATCCAAAAAAAAACTCCAGCCAACCTTTGGTGAATAGATACAACAACACTCATTTCCAACTCATGAAGCCCTCTCCTGAATCCCAAGACCCAGCCAAACCCAAACGATGAATTAAAAGGCACAATTAAAGAAGAAATTGGCTCACCCTTATGATTAAAAATGGCATGAAGAGAGGGAAATTGCTCCTTCAAAAGAGAATTATCCAACCACACATGATCCCAAAATTTGACTAAATTTCTAGAACAAGGATTATACCTAACAAATGGCAAGAAGGATGGTAAAATTGCACAAATGGACTTCTAGGGAGAAGCTCTAGATGCCCTAACCGTAACCCGGGAATCCTAGCCATCAGCTACAAGCCCATGAATACTGATGATAACTTTTGCCTACAGCTTGTCTCTATCCTTAGCTAATCTCTACAACCATTTCCCTAACAAGCAACATTCCTCTCACCTATATGTTCCCTAACCCTAACCCACCAAGCTTCGTCTTCCCTTACAAATTCCCCTTCCTCTTGTAAATCCTTACTAACCTGCTCATTTCTTCTGGGCCCAAAAGGAAATTCGCATTGTTACATGGCTAACCTGGAGGAAAAGAGATGAATTGAGGAGTCTCCTGAATTGTTTCTCTTTCTTGTTCTGGAGTGTTGCTAAAATCGCCCCCATTAATAGCCTAAAATTCATAGAAAGAATCCAAGGAAACATCATTATTCACAATTTGATCAACTACCAATCTTTCCACCCTTGCCAAAACCTCAATACATTTATCTTGGCACAACCCTTCTTCCACCCTGCCACTGTCCCTGATCTGTTAGCAATTCTCCATCTTCTGAACGCTTGTGTTTTCCCTGCTTCACTTGGGACAAATTATTGCCATCCACTTCCTCTCTGTGTGGTTTTTCCTGTTCTCCCTCTCATTTCCGCCTGTTTCTCTTTCAGCCACCTAGCCTTCTTCGCTAAAGAGCTCAGCCAAGTAAAATTTTTCATCTTGCTCGACACTAATACAAATCATCACATCCATGCCTTCGGTACTAGATTCATCATCTGAGCTGCTATCCTCTTCCTCTTCTTCTAAATGAATCCAACCCAAATCACTTGTCTCCTCGTTGTAGTCCTCCTCTTCCTCTTCAACAGCAATACAAATCATCACTTGTCTCCAATATAACCCCTATGGATCCTCTTTTTCCCCCCTTCCTGGTTAACCCAGAGGAGGACAATGATACATCTATCATCTCCCGCTGGTCAAACATAAGGCCCAATGACATGCTTACTTAAACTCTCATGTAACCCAAAAATAAAGCCCAGTACGACCTCATTTCCTTCCTTTGATTCAATTCTTTCTTTTTTCCATCAGTCCAATTGCGTGTTGTGATCTCACCTTCCAATTCCACCCATTTTGCCCTTTCACCACTTCAACAAAACAAGCCATCCCATCCATGCAATTAATTTAAAAAAAAAAATTCAAATTCTTTTCCTCTTTTGTAAGATTAGCAACTTTTAATTCTCCTTGTGCCCGTTCGTCTACCTCCTTTAATCCTTTCCCCTTTTCACCATCTCAACCAACTCCTTTTGTGCCACATGGCTTCCACAAGGCCATGTCAACTTTGTCTTCAACCTTCCTCCTCCCTAACCACAAAGGCGCTTCAACTTCTAAAGCCACCCAAAGATTCCTCCATCTTCCTTCTGCTAAAAGATTAAGAGCCCGAGGGACTCTCTTAGGGTTAGCACCTACAATTTTATTTCTCACTGGATGCAGGTCAAGGGTTACCTCCACACACAACAGCAATTTTGTCAAGAACATGCTCCACCTACAAGTTGAAAGGAAGTCCAAAAACCTTCAGGATCATACTCCCCTCAAGGGATTTCACTGTTACTAGTCCCTCTTTGTTTCCAAAGTAATGAAATCCACTTCAAACTCCCCTAAATCGAGAACAGCTTTGTTGCCTTCAAAAGGAATTAGTACAGCTGTCTCCGTGGTTTGTATGTCGTTCATGATATCATCTAAAACCACTTTCTAGTCACTCCCTCTGTTCTTAGAAGGCACAACCATCTTTTCACTCCAGTTCTCTTTACTACATACAAACCCAGGTTCAAGGAGTTCCTAACACAAGCTTTGAAACAGTTGCAAAGCCACCTAATGATACGTCCGGCATTTCTTTCTTCTGCTTATCCTGCTCTTGCAGAACCTGGGTGTTCTTTTATTCCAGCATCTGTCTTCATACTCCTCCCAAAACCTCAGCAACTGCCACCCACCTATCTCTCCCTTCCTTCTGGCATGGACAACCCACTTCCTTCCGTTTCCAAATGTCTCTATTAGCATCAAGAAAAAAAGCTTTGTCATTTACCGTTTTTCTCTATTATGTATCACTTTCCATCTCTTCTCAACCCGCTTCTCCATCCCAGGGTTTTTACCACTTGGACAGCAACATCAACAAATCCTTTAAACCAACTAGCAGCATCTTGAACCAAGAAAATTGTGGATTTCATATCTTCTCTTAACTTTTTTTATCAGTAGAGAAGAAGATATAATTCAACAAGTGAATTTTAGTACATTTGGTTCAGATATTACAACCACCCAAATGCATAAGATTTACATCAGTGGCCAAAATAGCTGATGTCTATTAACCCCTTGTTTTGCTACTGAATCTGCCATCCCATTTGCAGTTCTTCTGGGCCTGCCCATAAGAAAATTGTGGATTTCATATCTTCTCTTAACTTTTTTTTATCAGTAGAGAAGAAGATATAATTCAACGAGTGAATTTTAGTACATTTGGTTCAGATATTACAACCATCCAAATGCATAAGATTTACATCAGTGGCCAAAATAACTGATGTTTATTAACCCCTTGTTTTGCTACTGAATCCGCCATCCCATTTGCAGTTCTTCTGGGCCTGCCCATAAGAAGGAAGTGTTTAACTCCCTTGATAAACAATCAATCTCTCTGAAGACATGCCTGTAAATCCAAGGGACTTGGTATAGACCTTTTTCCCAAGTGGTGATGATCAACTTTGAGTCCCCCTCTACTTCCAAATTTCAAATGTCTAATCGCTTTGCTAGTCTTGGGCCTTGCAGTAAGGCCATCAGGAACTTCTTAACTTCAAAGCTGCTCCTCCCTCGCTTTCTTCGAACAGGAACTTCTTTTTTTTCTACCATTACTTCCTTGATTCATTCTTCCATTTTGTTGCATACTCAAATCCTTCATCCATGACTCTCTCATTTCTCCCCTTTCGTACAAATCCCATTGCTCCTATTTTACAATTTTTTGAGTGCAAGAATCAAATCACTCAACTAATTATGTCGTTTCATTTGAAAAACCAAGATTTTTAACTTTTTATCATACTAAAGTTGTTTATCTCTAATCCCATCAAATCTTTAGAAAGTGGTGTTTCTACAGGCCCTTTATTTTTCAATAAGGAAACTTATAGTGTGTAGGTTCTATGATAAACAAAAGCATACACCTAATAAATAGAATTGAAAAAAAAAAGTATCTCATAATTACCTCAATATAGCAAACACCTTGTTGTTCAGAAGTACCAAGTAAAACAAGATCACACGGTACTTCATCATTCTCACGAAGCCACACTATGTTACCAACATGAATGTCTTGAGCTTTAATCTAAAATAAGAAAACATCATCAGTGCAGGTAAATTCCATGTCAAATGTTTTAGTAGAATAAATTAGTAAGTCAAAGCAATTCCCATGATAAGTTAAAGCAAACCACAAAGATAAGAAGAAAAAAAATAAATAAGTTCAAAAATTTTTAACTGCAACAAGTCGATAAACTCAAGATGAAAAAATTGAAACTTGGTGATCAATATATAATTTTTTTAGCTTGCATCTTTGGAGACTGAGTTCTTAGACCAAAATTCACCTGATGTTAGGGTTTGGACACCCTCCCCTGATGGCTTTTTCTCTTGTGCTTCTTTAAGCTCTTAATTAACTCCTCTTCTGGGGGATTGGCCTTCCCAATGAAAGAAATCCGGTCTAAACCCATCCCACCCAAAGTTCGAGCTCTTTGTTAGGAAGTATTTCTTGGCAAGGTTAACACCAGTGACATGCTACATAAAAGGAGGCCAAATACTTGCCTATCTCCTCACATGTGCACGCTCTGTAAGGCCTGTGGAGAATCCATTTCCCACTTATTAATCTCCTGTCTTTTGGTGTCCTGTATTGGGAATATTTTTGTTTCCTATTTGGTTGCAGATGGGCCCCTCCACAAGAAGTGGTAAGCTTATTCAACCCCAATTTCCCAAGGCTCAAGGAAAAAAGAGGAAAGATCGTGTGGAGGACTGTGAGAGCTGCTGTGGTGTGGACAATTTGAGAAGAAAGAAACAATAGAATTTTTAATGAAAAGAGAAGATTAAAGGAGGAACTGTTGGAAGCTATCATGCTCCGAGCTGCACACTAGGTAAAAACTTTGGAGACTTTCAGAATCTTTTCAACCATTGATATTATCAGAGCCTGCCCTAAAGTTGCACAAACTGGAACCCACCCTAAAGAGGTAAGATAAGATTGGAGACCACCAACTGAAAGTAGGCTAAACTGAACTTCGATGGTAGCTCCCTGGGTAACCCGGGAAGAGCAGATATTGGGGGAGTGATTAGAAACCACCAAGGCCTGGTGGTTGTGTCATATTCAGGTCCAGCAGGTATAGGAGATTCAATCATGGCAGAAACCATGGCACTGCTACAAGGGTTGAGATTAGCACAACAACATGGCCTCAGAAATGTGGATGTTGAAGGTGATTCACAGTTAGTAATACATTGGGCAAAGCACCTCAAAGAAGCACCAAGGAAATACAGACATGCGTTTAGAGAGATTGATATGATTG
This sequence comes from Nelumbo lutea, assembly GCF_056320005.1. NCBI lineage: Eukaryota > Viridiplantae > Streptophyta > Magnoliopsida > Proteales > Nelumbonaceae > Nelumbo > Nelumbo lutea. The sequence continues at coordinate 13,891,926 of NC_142690.1, forward strand.
CTAAGAACTTGAATACAAGCTTCAGCTGGGTGAGAAGAACTGTAAACAGGGTAGCAGATACATTAGCTAAACAGGGATGGACAGAGTATTTTCTGGGCATACTTGTATTGGTACTGAGGGGTTTTGGATTTTTCCAACAGATGTATTAAGTTTAAATCTTTAATTATGAATGAAATAGTTGGGATTAAGGCTCAGTTGAGTGACCAAAATAAAGCCAAAGTGTCAAGTAAGAACAGAATTTGCATACTTGTACAACCATAACAAATTACATCATAATGACCCCGGACTGACTAGTTCAGTTTACAGCACTCATAACACTGTCACTAAACTTTTAGAAAAAAATGGATGAAAAGAGAGTAGTATAGGAATTTGTTGTCAAGAAGCCAATTAATAATTCCAAGTTTCCAACTAGGAATTGCCAAAGCCAATCAGGCCTTTAAGGTGCATTCTGTGGATGATATAACAAGAGCAATGGTGAGAAGTGGCAGACTCCTCTTTGTTTAAAGACAATATCACAAAAGTAGTAATAGAGTAGAATTGTTCAGTAAATAATAAAGTGAAGCTGAATTTTGATGGAAGCTCAGTTGGCATTCCAGGTCCTTTAGAGATTGTGGGTGTGTTAGGGATGTGCAAAAGGTAAGGTGGTGGCACTATCTTCAGGCCTGATTGACTTTGGAGATTCCTTAAAGGCTGAAGAAATGGAGCCACTACAAGGCCTGAGGCTAGCTAAACAATTCAGATTGCAAAATGTAGATGTAGAAGGGGATTCAAATTGGTTATCTCTTGGATGACCAGCAATAACTCAGGAGCATGGATATACAGGAAACATTAAGGCAAATTGAGAAGCTAGTGGTGGAAATAGGAGCCACTTTCAGATGGGTTAAGAGAACTGCTAATGGGATGGTTGGTTCTTTAGCCAAACAAGGGGTCTATAGGGAACAACTTTTTTGGGGCAGAGCTGTAAAAGGAATGCAAAACAAAATATAAGGGTGGTTGGGTATCAATTCTCATCTATGATTGTAATCCTTAAATTAGTAGTTTTAATAAAATTTCTTGTTACTGGTAAAAAAAAATAATATTTTTCATATACAGATATTGGCCATACAGGTATGAGATTAGATAAAAAAAGAAATTGCATGTATACCAACTTCATAAATCCAATTTAAGTAGCAACTTCTTTCTATCAAAATTATTGAGAAAGAAAAACCATGCAAGAGAAAATAATAGAATGCTTTCATACATGTCTTTTGATGCCTTGCTTAACAACCCATACTTCTCTCTCATTTGCTTTCTTGTCTGATAGATATCTATTGTAGTCATCCCAAGCCTCTTTTGATGCTGAGACTGCAAAGATAAAGATAAGCGGACCCCAAGTACTAGCAGGATTTACTGGAGTAATAAGGGGCCATAGTTGAAGGCATGCAATCAGCAAAAAATATTGGTTCATGAACCGACTGGAACATGAAACAAATTTGGTTAGAGAAAACCCAAGCAAACATTAGAACAATATTTGGAATAACGGAATAATAACTCATTGAAGAAGCAAATAAAAATACTTGATGACACTTAAATCAGGAAAAACTAGGATATCAAATTCCATATGAAATATATTTGGTAAGTAAAAGAAAGAAAATTACATGTTAAAAGTATAAATGGGAACAAGTCAGCAAATTGCAAAAGAGAAATTAGCTTCCAAGTTCCAAATGTTTCATAATCAAGCTAGGTAGGCCAGTTCTCCCTTCTTCCACGTCAAATTATATTTGAAGTTTCAATTCCCCTAAATAAGTACAAGTTTTTATAACTCCAGTGAAAGATACCAAAGGTGCCCTCTCTAATGTCCCAAGCTGACTCAAAATGTGCAGGTCAACAGGTATAGACATTAGCATAAATGGATGGCTCAAAACAACATCTTACACGTTCAAGTCATGTGCTGGCCTCAACAGGGAATTTGGGCTGCCTTGTAAATTGGAACCAGGGTTATAAATAAGAGTTAGGTGGTTGTTTTAAAAAGGCATGTGATTAATATCGTGCAAGATGCTGCAGGAACTCCCAGGTGGTCATTTCCTGGACAAGATGCAATAATCAAATACCTTGGATCTACATGCATAACTTTAGGGAAATTGAAAGCCCATCACGAGAGCTAATTATTGTTTTTAAGTGGGTGAGAAGAACTGCAATTTGGATGGGGGATGCTCTGGCAAAACAAGGGGTTAATAGGCAACAAATGTTTTGGGCAAAACGTAACTCATTTTATATTATGGGATGGCTGAATTTTCCTAGCTTGTTGTAGTCTTTTAATTTGCATAATTAATAAATCTTCTTTACTGATAAAAAAAATAACATTGATAAAGAGTGCCTTGTCTAATCTTCCAGTGAACTATCTTCCATTGCTTAAAATTCCAGAATTGGTGGCAAAGGCAATAGAAAAAATGGAAAGAGGAGAAGAAATACCATTTAGTACAATGGTAATGGTTGGGTAGGGATAAGAAAGATTATGGACTTGGGATAAGAAGGATAAGACTTTTTAACAAGACTCTCTTGGGGATGTGGCTATGGAGGTTTGGAAAGGAAAGAAACTCTCTATGGAGGAAGGTGGTGGCTTCCAACTTCCAAGTATGGGGTGATGGAATTTGGGTGCCGGGTGGGATAGAAAGGAAATTAAGACATCATATGGGATTTGTGTGTAGATAGAAGGAACCATGAGCTTCCAATTGGCATTTCTGAACTTTGTTTCATTCAAGGTGGGAGATGGAAGGAACATTAGATTCTAGGAGGATGATTGATCAGGTGTTGGGTACATGTCCTGTCTGGGTATATGCTCTTGGGATCAAACCTGGTGCAATGGATAGCTACAATGATCTAATGGTTGTCAATAAAAAAGGCCATTACCAACAGTTGCCAATAGATGAAACTAAAAACATGGTATGGATTTTTAAGTATTCTTGCTGTTGGATTAGTCCAACTTATCTTTGTTATTGATAATAAATAGCTTGGTGTTAATAAAGATAATAAAGGATTCAGGGACACTATACAATATTGGGGATCTTTTTTTTAGAAAAGATGAAGTAAAGTTTTCATTAATAAAGAGAAAATCCCTGTACAACTAGAGGCTATACACCAGGAACTTACAACCCAAAAAAAGGCAACATTGGGGATCTTATTTTGGAATGGTTCAACCAGAATTTGAAGATGGGGAGACAATGTTATTTGGTAGGGGGTTTTGGCCTGTGATTTGGTGCAGGTTGAATGCTGTAGAAAGTCAGAAGGGAAGCCAAAAGAGACATGGTTTAACATAGTACGAAAAGATATGGCAAATTATGGCCTTAAAAAATGTTTGCATTGGGGATAAAAGCTTTTGATGGATCATTAGCTATCGCAGTGTAAACAGGGAGTTTCTGTAGACAAAAATTCTTATGTGATTATATTTTTTTGTTGTTCACTCTAGCAATATAGTAGTCAATGAAGGCATACAATCTAAAATGCCCAAATAAAATTACCGAAGGAAAAGAGAATACTAACACAATGAACGTGAAAAGTATCTCTACGCATGTTGTGATGAATTTTAGGTAAAACATTACTGCTCTAGAGACTACAACTGTATTTCATCCAACTCCTTCAATAGAAAAATAATAATAATAATAAGACAGAGAAAACCATCAATTCAACAATCACCTGAACTGTTCCCATAGATTTTTCGGAAGGAAATTCAGTACAGTATATTTTCTGTTTGATATGCGGTTGTCACAGTAAAGGTCTTCAGATAAATCATTGTCGTTGATGTAAACACAACGTTTCATTTTTTTTATTCAGACGATTTGATCAAATGTCCCTTTCAAGTTTACAACCGCATCCAGAAAAAAAGGAGATGGCGTCGACCAAACGCATCATCGTAGAATGTGTCCTACCCTGAAATCTTCTTGATATCAGAATTCCAGGTTCTCATTTCATCCATGAAAAACGCAACCTGACATCAACTTACGAGCTTTACTGATTGAGTATTGCTAAAATCTCAGAATTCTTACCTTTCAGGGCTCCTTCGTTCCGCCAAAGTGTTGTAACAATGGAACCTTTCACCGTCCGGCGAACAGATCTGGCGATCAGGGACCGTCGCTGGGTTCCGCCGTGGTTGTGGAGGTCAGGTAGCGAGAGGTTGAAGAAGACCACTCGCTGACCCTCTCCCTTATATGTGCCTCTCACGTGACTTCGTCAATGAGACAGGGATGAATCGGCAATCCCGAGCTGATGCATGGTCGGACCTGAACCAAAATATTCGCCCCGAAATTGGGCCACTCTGACCCGTTCCTTCCTTTACGGCTTTACCTACCCCACCTTTTCATTCAAACCAAACACAGCCAAAACTCAAAAGGTACTGTGCGGTTTGCGCCCGTTTGCGTTTTGAAGGGCCAGGTGGGCCCCACACGGACAGCCCATGAGACCATGAGCCATGTTTGGTGAAGAAACTGGAGGGCCCAAGGGCACGGCCCATGTGCTTCAACCTTGTTTGAATAGCTTAACCGAAATGCTTCAAATCAGCCGAGTACACTGTACACGTTTGGGATAGCTAAAGCATAGTGACTTCTGAGTTCTGGCTTTCTAAGGTGGGCCTAGTTCATCACACGGACAGCCTCTAAGCTATGAAAAATTTAGAGAGCCCAAATCAACTTAATCGATCATTTGAGATGTTTTCCGCTTTGCTATAGCACTTCAAAACAGTTGAACCATCTGAAACTTCCATCCTGTTTGAGGGGTTTCAGGCTTCGGCGTTGATTGAGCCATTTCTAAGAAGCTACCAAAAATAGTTTCATTGGAAAATGGATTTCACAGCTCGCGAATGGGGGATTTTTTCTTCATGACTTTCTGTGTAGAGTCTACCTACAACCCTATAAGCCGCTAAGTGAAAGTCTGCCAAAAAATGGGCACTTCAGCTCAGCCTCCCAAACAGGATGTGGCATTGACCCTCAAAGGAGCACCAGTCTAAATATGCTACCAATACAACTTCAACATAATTTATAATCCTTTTACAAAAAAATAATAATAAAAATAATTATGTTGTCATTGATGGGATTGGTCATACTTTTGAGGAGTTCAAATTAGCCCCATATATCATCGGGAGATATTCCGTTTGAAATGTGTTATAAGACAGTTGTGGGGCGTCCCATTATGGGGGGCTGATTTTAACTCACTTTTGAGAGGGCAATACCGTTTGAAATGTGCCGTCATAGATCATGAGGGTGTTTGGTTCCGTGGGTGATTATTCAATAAATGTTGTCACATAGACGCCACTTCAACAGTTCCCCTCTCTTACTCTACCGTATGCATCAAGAATGATAAAAGTGGATTTCGGTTTTTGTGCACGAATACCATTTTGAGGAAGTTATTTTTTTAAGTTTAAACAAATAGTTGTTGGGCGTTTTCACTGTTATGCTGATGTGGTGCTTAGTGGTGCCTAGTTGTTAAAAATGATTGTAATTATTACTTTTCTCGATTTTGCAAACAAATAAGGTACAAGCGTTTAATGAAAAAAGTAAACAGAACCAAAACATACCATGTTGAATGTTGTATTGATAGCATATTTAGGATCCATAAAGGCAAGGTGATGAACAATAGGCAACATGAAAAGCCTGCCATTTCACGGTGTAAAGGATTCGGACGACTCCCCACAAAGTGCGCCTCAAAGCACATCCACTCCGTACAATGGAAACATTATCCCATGACAAATACGAGTGATGTATTGTGAGGCACGTGTGGGGTGCACTCAATGGGGAATCCATCCGAATTATGTTTTAAACTCGCATGGCCACATGTGTGAGAAATGATGTCCTATGACCAACTCAACATGGTGCACATGAGACCCATTACATATATCATTAGGCTGCATTTGGAAATGATACAAATGGAAATGGAGTGTAAACCCTAGTTCATGGTAAATTTCCACTATGGTTATCTTTTGCCTGTGTTTGGCAGCATTACATTTATGCATTGACAAATGGCAAATCAGTGCATATTTACATTAATAATAAGATGTAAAAGTACATCAATAAAAAAGAAGTAAATTTGCATTTAAGTGGGCTTTTGATAAAAAAAAAAAAAGCATATGCTTTATTGTAATTCATATTTCCATCCATTATAACTAAAAATCTGTTTGGTAAGAAGGTAAATTTGTCGGTGCAAAACTAACCCAATTTTGCAATTTATATGAACCGTTTTACCCTCTACATATTTGCATTCACACTTATTTGCATCGTTTCCAAACGCAGCCTTAGTTGCAAAGTAAAAGAAAAGAAATAAAAAGAATGAAAGTGACTTTGGCCAAAGGAGAAAATATAAATGAAAGTAAAGCTAAAACAACATAGGAACATTATATTTTCTCTTTCATCTCTTTTATTTTTTGTCTCTAATAGTAGAAAACAACATTAGAGAATGGAAAAACAAATTTGGCTCCACCTCCACTCTTGCTAAAAGGGAATCATTTATCTTCATTTTCTCTTTTTCATTATTTTTGTTATAGGGATGCAAGTTGGATAGGCTAAGTGGGGTTTGGGCTAAACTTATGCCCAATCTTGAGAATAAGCCCAAGTCAAGTTTCAATCCTGATTCACCCAGTACCCAAAATAAATGTATATATGTATAGGGATGCAAATGTGTACCTATATATGTATATTTTATATTGTCAAGCTAGATTCAAACTACTAAAGATTAGGTTTAATTTCTGGGCCAACATCCAATTCGAGGACCAAAATTCAAGCCCAACCTATGTAAAATTGCAAGTTGCACCTACCTATGTTGTAAGGTTCAAAATATCGATACGCCCGATACACCGGTATGGGCATATCAAGGCGTATCGGGTGAAATGATACAGTGTTTCAGGCCCTTTTTTTATTTTTTTCGCAACCGGTTCAGGGGGCCAATTTAGGTCTCCTCTACCCCTTGAACCGGTTAGACCTGTGTGGGTGTATCAAAAGGGTCTTGGAACGATATGTATCAGTCGATACTTTAAACCCTACTATGTTGCACCGCTACCTTATTGTATCCACAATCAACACAACCAAAGAATTTCACTGGTGACTAGACTGGACCTGAGAGCAATTTTGTTCCCTTAGGTATGCATTCAAAAAATTTTGCCCTCCTTATAACGGTTTAGGTGTTGGGTCCTGGATGCATAGCTGAGTTAACTAATCTGCCATGCAAAGGGGGAACACTTTGTTATATAAATTAAGGAGTCTACATTTTGTGCATTCGTGGGTTCATTGGACATGTGAACCCACCAACTAGAATTTGCCACAATGACAGAGCGTGAATTCCAAAACGTTAACATCATTTTGGCCGTCAGCTAATGGTATCCAGTTCAGCTGGACACAAAAAGGTAAAAATCCCAATTTTTATACTCATTACAAACTCCCTCCCGATTTTCACCTGAACAAAGGGAACTCCCGAACCCCTTCTTTTTCTTCTTCTAATGTTATTTATGTTAGATATAATGATGACTATAGAAGCATTCTTTGCTCTAAAAATGGACTGAAATAAGTAAAACTAACCTTGAGCTGTTGATGTGAAGTTGGAATCCATGGCTCTATTTTGACATTAGAGACCTTCAGAAACACCTCTTGCAGTTTTGTTATTTTCTCTCTTTCTCTTCTCTGTAAGAAAACTAACCGGAGAACACTTTGCTCCTTACTAAACTGCAAAATCTAAAAAATAGAGTATAATGGGGACTCTTCTCTCTAATCATGGTTGCTCTCAACCAATGGATGGCTAGTGCTGTGTGTATGGGGTTCTATTTGTAGAGACCGAACCGCCTAGAGAGGGGCCTTCCTTCATGGTTAAGGAACTATAAAACCAGAGGGTCCATCAACCTCTGTTTTACAAACCATTGGATATAAAAATGTACTCCCTCTCTCAGTGGGAGCCTTAGGTGGGCTTCTAGAATAGCTTGCCATTTCAGCAGCTAGTTCCAGACACTATTGGGTCCCAATTGCTGATTCATCTCTAGCTATAAGTTTTAACAATCTCCCACTTAGCTGAGATGAATCTTTCTATTTACTTTATAGGGCCATTAATGACCCAGTATGATAAACCTAAGGGTATCTGTTCTATTCAGTTGAAATGACTATCCCAAATCATCAAAGTCACTTGAGTTCTATTAATTTGACTCAAGACCATCGATGGTTATAAAGTTAGCAACTTCAACCAATATGAACAAACTGCATACAATGCTTAGACAACCTAAGCATGGCCCATATATCTCTGTCTCATGTTATGTGTAAACATTTAAATTAAGAGGAAGATTAGAGATATGTTTATCAGAATTAGAAACTTTATTGTGATCACACGCAGTGGTGTCAATAAGAATCATCACACTCAATACATATCCAATTTATCAAAACTGTCCACCAACCCTATGCACGCTACATGCTCCAAAAAGAGCTTGGGTGGGAGTCCCTTTGTTAATGGATCAGCTAGCATGAGTGTAGTATTAATATGTTCTATTGACACAATCTGATCCTGAACCCTTTCCCTCACAACGAGGTACTTGATGTCAATGTGCTTTGACCCTGTTCTTGTCTTGTTATTTTTTGAGAAAAACACGATAGCAACGTTATCACAATAAATCCTCATCGGCTCTGAATCGAGTCCACTACTCGAAAACCTGAGATAAAATTACACAACCATATGGCACGACTAGTTGCTTCATAACAAGCTATGAATTCTGCTTCCATATTAGATGAAGCAATTCTTGTAGTTTGTTTTGCACTTCTCCATGAAATAAGCCATTTCACCATCATGAAGATATAAATAGAGGTAGATGCACAAGTATCCTGACATTTAGCAAAGTCGGAATCAGTATATCCTATTACCTCCAAATTTTCTAAGTGCTTATAAGTGAGCATATAATTCTTAGTTTCTTGTAAATAGCGCATGACTTTCTTGGCTGCCTTCCAATGGTCGATACCATGATTCTTTTGGTATCTTCCAAGCATACCAACAATAGAGGCTATATCAAGACCGGTATACACATCTGCGTACACAAGACTTCCCACGGCTGATAAATAGGGAATGCCGTTCATCTGCTCTTGCTCTAACTGATTCCTAGGGCATTGAAGTAAACTGAATTTATCTCCTTTTACCACAGGGGCAGCAATGCTAGCACAATTTTGCATGTTAAATATTTTAAGCACCTTTTCTACATATGCTTTCTGGGTTAATCCCAGGATACTACGAGACTTCTCAGAAAATCTGAATGCCTAAAACATAAGAGGCTTCACCGAGATCCTTCATATTAAAATTGTTTGATAAAAACCTTTTGGTCTCGTGTAACATTGCAAGACTGTTACTAGCAATCAGGATATCATCAACATATAAGGTTAAGATGATGTATCTGCTCCCACTAACATTTAGGTATATACATTGGTCAACAATATTTTTCTTAAATCCATGATTACATAAAATATTATGGAATTTTAGGTACCATTGACGAGATGCTTGCTTTAGACCATAAATGGATTTCTTTAATTTGCAAACTAAAATTTTCTTGCAATCTACTTTAAAACCTTCCGGTTGTTACTTGTAGATTTCTTCACGCAGATCTCCATTTAGAAATGTTGTCTTAACATCCATCTGATGCAGTTCTAGATCAAAATGAGCAACCAGGGCCATGACTATCCTAAATGAGTCATCTTTTTACATTGGAGAGAATGTCTCTATATAGTATATTCCTTCTTTTTGAGTGTATCCTTTTGCAACGAGTTGGGCTTTATATCTGTCAATGTTCCCCTTAGAGTCTTGTTTGGTTTTAGAAACCAAATTACAACCTATTGGCTTAACTCCTTCAGGTAGAACAACGAGATCCCAAACATCATTGTTTTTCATGGATTCAAGCTCATCCTTCATGGCTTCCAACCAATGAGTTGATTCCCTTGAGTTGATGGCCTCAATAAATGATAAAGGATCATTTTCTAAATTCAATTCATGCTCACACTCATCTAAATAGACTTCATAATCATTTGATATTGTTGATCTCCAAACTCTTTGAGATCTTCTAAGTGAGATTTGTTCTTCTCGCATTGTATTTTCAGTAATTTCATTATTCTAGACACCTTGTGTATTAGCCTCAAGAATTTCAATTGGTATAACTCTTTCCTGTATGACTGGTACAAGTATGACCATTGGATTTTCCAAAAATGTGATCTGCCTAGATCTAGAGTTCTCACTAGAATTCCCAAATTCCAGAAATTCGGCTTGCTTAGATTCCATAATTCTAGTATTTAAGTAGGGCAAAAGAATTTTTAACCCTTAGATCTTTCAGGGTAACCAACAAAATAATCACTAATTGTCTTGGGATCCAGTTTACCTGGTTACGGGTTATGTACTTTTACCTCAACTGGACAACCCCAAATACATAAATACCCTAATTCGGGTATCCTACCAGTCCATAATTCATATGGGGTATTAGGGATTATTTTAGTAGGAACTCTATTGAGAATATGTACAGTTGTCTTTAAGGCTTTTCCCCATAAATTCTCAAGTAGACTTGAATTACTCAGCATACTTCTTACCATGTCCATGAGAGTACGGTTTTGGCGCTTTGCTACACCATTCTGCTCAGGTGTACCTAGCATGGTGTAGTTTGCAACGATCCCATGTTCTTGTAAAAATAAGACAAAAGTACTTGGATTTTGGACTGTTTCGGTGTATCTACCACAATATTCACCTCCTCTATCAAATTGTACACTTTTGATCTTCTTATTGAGTTGATTTTCAACTTTTGTCTTGAAGAAATTGAAAACATCAAGTGCTTCTGATTTCTCATGAATCAGATACACATAATTGTATCTGGAGAAATCATCTATAAAGGTAATGAAGTATCTATGTCCTCCCATAGTAGGAGTAGGGAATGGTCCACAAATATCTATATGTATTATTTCTAGTAACTCTACACATCTTGTGGCTCCCCTTTTAGTGGTTTTGGTGAATTTTCCCTTTATGCAATCCACACATATGTCGAAATCAGAATAATCTAGCAAACTGAGGATTCCATCTTTTGTGAGACATTCCATTCTTTTTTTAGAAATGTGGCCTAATCTTTTATGCCATAGAATGGATGAATTCTCATCCACTCAATTTTTTTTTTTTTATTTCTGACCATATAGTTCTCATGCAAGATATATAGGCCATGAGCAAAGATAGGGGTGCAAATTAATCTTGTAAGGATCTTGGCATAACACACCATTCCCAACTGTAGTGGAATTATGGAGTAGAGTAAAACTTTTGTTCTTAAACTTAAATTCAAAGCCATAGGAATCAAGTTTAGGAATGAAATAAGATTTCTCTTAAGTGTAGGTACATATAGTGTATCTACTAAGTCTAGATGAAATCCGGTATCCAAAATGAGATGATATGTCCCTATGGTTTCAACATCTATCTCTATTCCATTTCCAATGACTATGGTGCATTCTCTCTTATATAGCTGTCGATTTGTTAGAAAACCTGAGAAACCATGACATGAGTTGTAGCGCCCGTATCCACCCACCTAGTTTTAGAAGGTGTGCTAACCAAATAGGATTCAGGAAACATAAAGGCATAGTTCTTACATTTCTTGTTGAGCTATTCTGCATATTTGGGACATTCTTTCTTTACATGTCCCTTCTTTTTACAGAAGAAGCAATGGGCTTTATGATCCCCATTTTCCGCAGTAGCAATGACCTTCTCTTTGCCCTTTCTCTGAGTTTTTTTCCTGAAATGTCTTTTATGTGGTCCAGTGGTTAGGTGAGCACTTTTAGGCATTTCACTCTTAAGCCTTTCTTCTTCTTGAACACACATGGCAATTAGCTCACTCATTTTCCATTTCTCTTTCTACGTATTATAGTAGATCTTAAATGGACCAAATTGCACAAGAAGAGAAGTCATAATGAAGTGCTCAAGGAAACCTTCGAATATTTCCATATCCATTCCTTTTAGAAGGTTCGCCATGTCATCATTTTCATAATGTGCTCACATACCCCATTGCGACCATCATATTTCATGGTGATCATTTTGATCATGAGGGTACTTGCCAATGTTTTGTAGAGCTAACAAAGTGTTCTTCTACTACCTTTAAATAATCCATTGCACTTTCCTTTTTAGGAATTGCACCACAGATTGTAGTAGAAATGGTGCTCCTTATGATCATGAGACTCATGCGATTAGAACGTTCCCATTTTTTATAAAGTGCCTTTTGCTCACCAGTACTGGTACCAATGATTTCAATGGGTTTGTTTATTCTAATTCAAGATCCAAATCCATGCACCCTAGAACAATCATAATCTAGTCTTTCCACTTATTAAAGTTTATATCAATTAATATTTCAATGCCTGATAGATAATCAATAACCATTGCTAGATTAAACAATTGCAAGTTTCATACAAAATGTCATGCCACATAGAATACACACACATATCAATAATCTAACTTAAAAATGGGGTAATCATTAGTTAGATCTCATCAAGACCATTGCAAAATCCTGATCAGGTCTTGACCCAAGATCGATGTAGGATATCATTCCTTTGTTGGGTTGAATGACAATTCTAAAAATGATATTGATGATCCAGATTAAGTAAGTGATTTTGTCAGTTGGGTAAGCTCATCACCGTTGGGTTACAAGTTTCCCCAAGCAGAACCCCTTATTAGTCTTTCCATCCCACTCTAACTATTCAAGGTAGCATTCTTCCGTTGGGTCGATCTACTACCTATCGTAGTTAAGTGCAAATATGTGACTTATTTATTGAGGAGAACCTCACAGTCACGTACAAATAAAGACAATATATATACATATATAGGTTCATTTTGAATGAAATTTTGAACAAAATTACACAATAGGGTCATCTATGATCCTTCCAAATTTCAACTCAATCCGATGGAAACCCCCTGAATCGGCCTCAAGAAGTCATCAATATGATAGTGAATCGGAAGATCAGTCATTGAACCGGTCCAATATCTCCTTATCCAAAGGGTGTTTTTATCTGAAATTTCATACATAATTGGGTCATAGGGTTTAGTGGGGCCCATAAAATTTCATCTAAATCAGAGTTCAAAATCCCCTTGAACCAGCCACATAGCTATGATGTTGTCATAGTCCATTGGGTTAAGCCAAACCAGACCTTATCCAGATCGAACCGGTTCTGACAACTCTGATCCAACCCACGCGAAATCAAACCGGTTCAAGATAAAACTTAAACCGAACCAGTTGGGCTAGTTAGAACGGATCAAACTGGAATCATGCACCATAAGTTTTCCAGGTCAGGCATCCGGGCACTCGACCCTCGAGCATCATCTTCTTCACCCGAATCTGGTGCTACAGTGTTCACTCAACCAAGTGAACATGGCAGCACCGAACGGGTGTTGTGTTAGATAGTGTATGCCCTTAGCTCCAATCAGATTGATGTACATTATGACATTTATTGTAAATGAATAAAGTACATATTTGATTCATGTTATTGTGGTGTGTTTCTTTGTAATACCCTTAAACTAGACACTTATGAGACTCGTGTTAGTTTAGAATGTTCACAACCGTTGGATAAGTCTAGGGAGATTTATCCTGTTAAGGTTGACACTGATGTGTCGCCAAGTGTTAGGGTGGCCTGTCTCAGCTGCCAGGGTGAGACCCGAGGTACACGCAGTGTAGGTTTATTTGAAACCCTGAACATGACCAGATTTCCAGTATTGCCCTGGACCTTGGTGATTAGTGGGCAAAATTGGAAAGTTACACATGACCCCTAGACTCGATTATGATACTGCACTAGGTGTCGGATTGGGCTGCCTTTGATATGCCAATCGGTGAGATCCTTAGCGGGAGTCAAAACCTGGGTATGTTGGGACAGTCCGAGAATTCATTTGAGTGGGTGATCATAGTGACAGGATCAACCCCTTTGTCAGACAAAGGTAATGATCGGGGATGCACTCTCTCTGATGGAAACCAAGACTGCTGGCAGCCAATTTCAATCGTTGAAATTTGTTTTGCAAAATATACTTTATATACGGATATAAATAAATAAATAAATAAATAAATATATATATATATGTATATATATATATATATATATATATATATATATATATATATTACAGTTTCAAAGTATTTACAAAAGGTTTTAATTCTTGGGATCCATTTGAGCAAAGAGTGCAACATTGTTCCTTGTAGCCGAGGGAGAGGTCCTCTTTTGTCGGGTAGTGTATGATCATTATGGGTTGAGAGGTTAAGTGTAAGATCATTGAGGGTAATACCTGATGGGCTAGTCTTGCATCTGCCCACAGTCCCTGGGTTTTTATAAGGTGGCTTGGCCCAGGGACCACTTAGTGTAAGTGTTAGGCCCACTAGGAGTCTATGTGATGGGCTTCGGGGGGTTCACTGTCTTTTCAGTGAATTCGGCCAGACTTTGTAACAGAGGCTGGGCTGAACCCATGTAGCTGATGTATAGATCAATGTTTGGGTCCCACGCCATACAAAGAAGCCCAACTGGGCAGCAGTTTGGAAGCAGTTCGAGCATTTAGATTTCATGGGCCTAAAAGCCCATTTTCGAGCTGGGCTGATATGATCAGTTAAATAAAGGGGCGGATCTGGGATTAAATCAGCAGATAGGATAGGTCTTATCCTATCCACTCAAAGAGTCTAGATCTGAATACGGATTCAGATCTGAAACCTCCTAATGAGATTAGGAGAGAGCTTATCTAATATGCAGATAAGATAAGGGCTTATCCTTATCTCTTAAAGAGGACTCCTAATCCAAATACAGATTAGGAATAGGAAACTCCTAATGAGATTAGAAGATCCCTTTAAGGCTATAAAAGGAGGAGGGGGTGAATCATTCGACCCATCCCAGAAATCTCAGAGATACAAGATCTCAGAGCACAGAGTGAAGTCGAATATAGTGTGATTACGCCTTCTCCCTGCGTCCTCCTCCTGCTGCTGTCGCCATACTGCCAGTTCGTTCTCCAGTTTTAGGAGTGATCAAGATCAGTTCTTGATATCAATGTTTGGAGAAAGACTGATTTGAAGTTGTGCTCAGTGCTTCCATCGAATTCTTGTGAAGGGTTCGGTTTTTGGGAAGAACACCGTTGATTCTACTCCACCCTACACTATGTTATCTTCAGTGGGAGCAGTCTTTGGAGACTTTCTTTGGGCGTGAACACCTTCATTGGGAGATACTATTTCTTCATATTAGGTATATCCCTCTCATTCCTTTTGGTTCATATCTGGTTTGATTCTTGGTTCAAAATTGATCATTGAAAAATGCAGTTTTTCTAAAACAGTGAATGCGATTCCCACATGAGAGAGAGAGAAAGAATTTTTTAAAATTTCGCCCTACCTTCCTGTAGGGTTTAGCCATCCATATGATGGATCTCTCATCCCTTCATGTTGAAGGGCGACTGGTAGACGGCGAACTGATCGAAATGTCACCGCCGACCACCTATAAGGTCTTTTCCGACAATAAACGACCAGAATCTGGTGTTTTTCAGGTTAGAGGTTCCTTGAGAAACAGAGAAGAAAAGAGCAAAGCTTCATCCATTTCAGAGCATAGAGTAGCTCTGATACCAATTGTTAGATATAATGATAACTATAGAATCATTCTTTGCTCTAGAAATGGACTAAAATAAGTAAAATCGACCTTGAGTTGTTGATGTGAAGTTGGCATCCATGGCTCTATTCTGACATTAGAGACCTTTAGAAACACCTCTTGCAGTTTTGTTATTTTCTTTCTTTCTCTTCTCTGTAAGAAAACTAACCGGAGAACACTTTGCTTGCTGAACTACAAAATCTGAAAAATAGAGTATAATGGGGACTCTTCTCTCTAGTCACGATTGTTCTCAACCGATGGATGGTTAGTGTGTGTGTGTATGGGGTTCTATTTGTAGAGACTGAACCACCTAGAGAGGGGCCTTCCTTCATGGTTAAGGAACTTTAAAACCAGAAGTTCCATAAACCTCTGTTTTACAAACCATTGGATATATTACAATGTACTCCCTCTCTCAGTGGGAACCTTAGGTGGGCTTCTAGAATAGCTTGCCATTTTAGCAGCTAGTTCTAGACACTTCTGGTCTCAGTTGTTGATTCATCTAAATCTATAAGTTCTAACAATTTATACTCTTCTCTTCTCGACAGATCAAAGAGTAGAAGCGCAATGGACTCAACTTTGCAACAAGGGACGAAACTGTGGCTAACCTTCTAGCTACCCATAGCAATACCAACATCATTCTAATTCATTGGCCACCAAGAACCTCAACACCATTGACACTGTCGCACTCTCCGATGGCCACACACCATTTGTATTGGCCACTGCACATTGTTCACCGATCGCTTGTATCCCAGCCATGACTCCACCATGGGCAATTTCTTCGCCAATCAACTCAAGCTCATTTGTCCCACAGCCACGACCGGTTTGGACATCCAAATTCTGAATGTGTTTGACAACAAGTACTGCATAGATCTCATGATCCAGTAGGTGTTGCTCACCTCTGGCTAGGACTTGTACACCAACTCAAGGACTCGACCCATCGTTACTAGCTTTGCACTAAACTAGACCCCGTTCTTCGAGAAGTTTGTGTATGTCGTGCTTAAAATGGGTCAACTGAGTGTGTTGATAGGGACCCAAGGAGAGATCTATGCCAATTGTTTGGCTTGCAACTCCACTAGCATATATCTGTGGTCTATCACCGATGAGGTATTGGCATGAGCTGTCAAACTAGGAGGATATTCCTTAATTCAAGAGACAATTCCTATCCAGAGTTAGTGAAAACTTAAGCCAAGGGATAATAATCCTTATCATAGGAGTAGTTTGTATAGGACAAGGAAAGATGGAATAAGGCTGTATCTATATATCTATCTATCTATCTATATATATATATATATATATATATATATATATATATATATATATATATATATATATATATATTCATTCCCTGTAAAGGAAAAGACATACGGGAAAGAAAGAACAATATCTTTCATTCTACACGAGTTGTCATGGTATCAGAGCATCGATCCTACAATGAGGGCATTCGAGCGGTGATCCTATAGTGATTGGCCACCCGTGCCGAGCCCAAAACAGTCGGAAAGCCTAACCTTACCTCCTCCTCTGTTAGTGGTAGCAGCATCGATCTTGGCGGCGATCTCCTTGGCCGCATGCTTCTTAGCTTTATCCTTCCAGTCATGGTTGGCTCTCTCTCCGCCTGATGATCAACGACAAATCACCCAAAAACCAGGAGAGATAAATAGAAGTTCGGAGTAGCGATAAAGTCCTGTCGTCGTCTATCTCTGACGTCGAAAGTCGGACGCAGCCGGATAGGCGATCACCTCTTCCTCCGCCCTGCGGACACAGCCGGATAGGCGATCTCCAAAGGACCTCTGCACGTTCAATCTGTTGGGCAAATTTATCGGTTTTGTGGAGCATCTACGGAGATCAGCATCAAGATCACGTTCTTGAGGTAATTCGTCACCGTACTAGAATATTACTGTTTTTTAGAACTTTGGTTTTTGATCTCGGAGATCTGCGAAGTGCAAACGGTTTTTTCGACCAACAAGAGGAACTCATATTCCTTCGTCGAGATTGCAAACTCGGTGTTTGATTCCCGAGATTTTTCACCTCTTCCTCCACCCTGTCGCACTAAGCTCTTCTACTCCGACACGCCATTAGCAGGGACACCCTTTGGTGGATACAACCATGTCAGTTGGGGAACAACGATCCGATCCTACCCTCGCCGAATTGACCACTAGAATGGCGGGAATCCTGCATAGACCAACCTCAACTACAGAGACTCCTGTCGCCAGATTGGCATCAAGTTGGATGGCACCAACTATGCTCTTTGGTCCCAAGTTGTTGAGATGTATATCTTCGGCAAAGACAAATTGGGATATATATTAATGGCGAGCTTCCCCAACCTCCTCAGATTGACCCAACCTTTCGAAGGTGGTGCATGGACAACGCTATCGTCAAGGGCTGGTTAATTAACTCCATGGACGTATCCTTGATCGGTAACTTTATTCGATTCCCTACGACAAAGATGGTGTGGGATTTTGTTGCTACTACCTACTTTGATGGCAGTGATATCTCGCAAGTATATGATCTTCGACATCGTGTGACCCGCTTGTGCCAGTCTGGAGGATCTCTTGAAAAATATTATAATGATCTCCAAGGTTTGTGGTGTGAAATTGATTTTCGCCATCCAAATCCAATGGAGTGTGCTACATATATTTAACGATATAATAATCTTCTTCAAGAAAAGAGAGTGTATATTTTCTTAGATGGCCTTGATGACAAACTTGACAAGATTCGAGCATATGTACTCCAAATGCACCCATTTCCCACTATTGAACAGGCATACACACATGTTCGTAGGGAAGCTATCTGGCAAAAGGTCATGATCACTGATAACAATATTGAAACTCCAGAAGCTGTTTTGGCCTCCAAAAGTGTTAAAACGGGACAACCTACTTCATCCTCAATTGGTTCTCTTTCTTTGAGCAATGGAAAAGCTGGTATGTCCTCTAAATCTCGAACATCTTCTGATAAAACTAAGTGTTCTCATTGTGGTAACTCGAAGCATACCCGGGAGAATTGCTTCAAACTACATGGCTACCCCGACTGGTGGCATGAACTCCAAGCCTGGAAACGTCAAGACAAGGCTGAAACTAGTGGTAAGGCTGTGATGGTTACAACAGAACCCCAACTGTCATTCACACCACCTGTTGAACTACCACAACGAGACATACACCTCTTGGATTCAGGTAAGAATCTTCCCCACAACATTGTTGATAGCAATGCATGGATACTTGACTCGGGGGCTACCGATGACATGACCTATGATGCCACTGATTTTCCAAAAACTTCACCACCAAGACGGACTACAATTGCTAATGCCAATGGGGCTATATCTCCAGTCACAGGAGCGGGCACTGTGACCTTGTCACCTATAATATCCTTAAAGAAAACTTTGTTTGTTCCCTCTCTCTCCCATGAATTACTATCTGTTAGCCAAATTTCCACTGATCTAAATTGTGTTGTGCTCATCTATCCTACTTTTTGTCTTCTTCAGGATATTCTCACCAAGGAGATAATTGGGCGTGGTACTAGGAGGGGGGGTTCTACTACATGGATAATCTTAGTATGGGTCGAGTACATCATGCACATCATCAAAAGTAATACCAAAGAACAACAGATTTGGATCTGGCATCGCCGGCTGGGACATCCATCATTTGGTTACATGAAGCATTTATTTACGGATATGCAGCCTCGTGATTTTCAATGTGAAACTTGCATCTTAGCTAAGAGTCATAGAACTATCTATCCTTTAACTGTGAATAAAAGTAAAGTTCCATTTGCTTTAATTCACTCTAATGTGTGGGGGCCATCACCGGTAACTACAGTGTCTGGGTTTCGCTGGTTTGTAATCTTTGTTGATGACTGCACTCGCATGACATGGTTATATCTGATGAAACATAAAGATGAAGTGTTGATTGTATTTCAATCTTTCCATATGATGGTGAAGACTCAGTTCTTAGCTAAAATTCAGGTTCTTAGGTCTGATAATGGCGGAGAATACATAAATCAATGGTTCCAAGATTATTTTCGGATTCATGGACTACTTCATGAGACTTCATGTCCACAGACTCCACAGCAAAATGGCATTGCTAAGAGAAAGAACTAGCACATACTCGAAACTGCTCGTGCTTTGCTACTTTGAGCACATGTACCTAACCGACATTGGACTGATGTTGTTGCTACTGCTATGCACCTCCTTAATCGAATGCCATCACGCGTCTTACATTTTAAGACACCATTACAAGCTCTTTCATCACATGTCTCTCTGCCATCCGTGTTGATGATTCCACCTCGAGTTTTTGGCTGTGTGACATTCGTACATATGCATAAAAATCAACACACAAAACTTGATCCACGAGCAACGTAGTGCTTATTTTTGGGGTATGTGTTACATCAGAAGGGATACCGATATTATGATCCAACCACCCAACGGACCTATGTTACCATGGATGTTACTTTTTTGGAATTTGAAACATTCTACTCTCCTTCCAAAACCAATTCTTCTCTTCAGGGGGAGAGTCAAAGTGCAGAACAGAACTGGTTTCTATCCGATTGGATGAATAATATTGATTCAATAGAAAAGGTGGTCAATGAAGAACTTTCTACAACTGGTGTAGTTTCAAGAGAGACATCTACAACACCGGAAACGTCTACATCGTCATCGCCACTTCTAGCAGAAGAAATATAGACCCCAACCTCCATAGTACCTGAAGACTCATCTCCTGAGAATATTTCTGAAGCGAATGACCCTGAGGTAAACTCTCCTATTATGCCTTTAAGCTCTAATGATATGAATACTTCTGTTGGTTACACTTTACCTTTCATGCATAATCGTGGCAAATCGCCAAATAGATATTCTCCAGATATTGAGGACTGGAGGTCAAAGTATCCAATTGCCAATTATGTATCAACAAAGAGACTCTCCAAACCTCTCAAAACATTTGTGCAAGAATTGTCCTCACATCATATTCCCACCAGTGTTCAAGAAGCTTTGACAAACCCGAAATGGACATAGGCCATACGGGAAGAAATTGAGACACTATTGAAGAACAAAACATGAACTCTTGTTACCTTGCCCGAAGGGAAGAAACCTATAGGGTGTAAGTGGGTATTTTCCATTAAATACAAAGCAGATGGGTCAATCGAGAGATACAAAGTGAGGCTGGTCGCGAAAGGTTATACTCAGACACATGGCGTAGATTATCAAGAGACCTTCTCACTAGTGGCCAAATTGAATACGGTTAGAGTTTTATTATCTCTTGTAGCAAACCTTGATTGATCGCTACACCATTTCAATGTAAAGAATGCTTTCCTCCATGGTGACCTTGAAGATGAGGTGTACATGGACATCCCACCTGGTTATACAACAAATTCCAAGACCAAAGTTATGTGTAAACTACAACGAACACTATATGGACTGAAACAATCACCGCGGGCATGGTTTGGATGGTTTAGTCTTGCAATGAAGAAAAATGGCTTTCAACAAAGCAATTTAGACCATACACTATTTCTAAAGCACCAATGAGGGAATGTAACAACCTTATTAATATATGTAGATGACATGATTATCACCGGAAATGATTCAGGAGAAATAGCAACACTTCAAAAGCAATTGGCGATTGAGTTCGAAATGAAGAACTTGGGGGGGCTCAAATATTTTCTAGGAATTGAAGTTGCTAGATCAAGGAGAGTTATATTTCTGTTTCAACGGAAATACACTTTAAATTTACTATCCGAAGTAGGACAGTTGGAGTGCAAGCCGACAGACACACCAATTATTCAAAACTATAAACTTGGAGAATACCCAGACCAAGTACCTACCAATAAAGAGAGATATCAAAGGTTGGTTGGTAAACTTATTTACCTCTCACATACTCGTCCAGACATCACTTACGCTGTCAACGTGGTAAGTTAATTCATGCATTGTCCAAGCGAAGATCACATGAACGCTGTAATGTGAATTCTTCGATACTTGAAGTCCTCACCCGGAAGAGGACTTATGTTCTCAAAGAATAATCATCTAAAGATTAAAGGCTATACAGACATAGATTGGACTGAAAATATCTTGGACAGAAGATCCACCTCGGGGTACTTTACATTTGTCGGTGGAAATCTTGTCACATGGAGGAATAAAAAACAAAAGGTGGTGGCCTTATCAAGTGTTGAAGCTAAGTTTCGGGGAATGGCTAAAGGGCTTTTTGTAATGAACTTTCACTTGTAGTTTGTAGATTATGGTTCAAGTTTTAATGAATTTAAGCAATAATGGAAATTAACAGAGTATAGACTATGGACTCTTCAACCTCCAACCACCCACTTCAGAGTAAGTATGGCTTTTCTAGCTGAGTTCTATAATTGGAGCAAATTAATTACATGACCCGAGTTAATGAGCTTGGGTTCCACTAGAGTCTTGATTGATCAAATGATCGGCCCAAGTGAATTTTCACTTTCCAGCTTCTGGTTCAGTGTGACCTTGGAAAAAAACGGTACAGAAAGCCCGTGTAAATTGCAAGTATCCAGGTCCAGTTTGATCAATGATGGTGTGGATCTATTGATAAGAACAACAAAAAGATGAGGATCTGTTGATTAGAACAACAAAAATATGAGGATACGAGAGAAGAAGAAGAAGAAGAAGAAGAAGAAGAAGAAGAAGAAGAAGAAGAAGAAGAAGAAGAGGAGAACGCACTAAGTTGATTTTGCGCCGCTGCTGGTGGCTTGGCGGAGGAGAGTATGGGAGGGAGATTCAAAAATTTGATGGAGATTAAAAATGACATGTAAGTTCCGTTTTAAGAAGCACCGTTAAGTTAGTGACACTGTTTCTGATTGGTGGGTTCATGCGTCCAGTGAACCTACCGGTGCACAGAATGCGGGTTGTCAATGAGTGGGGACTGGGGGTGTACCTGATAGAATTGAACCGACTGGCCAATTATGTTTGTTTTGGTTCTATGTTTTCTTCCAATTATAATTGGATCAGGACCGGTTTTTTTGTTTTAAACCAATTCAGACCCAAACCGGTTGTTTATTTAATAATATATAAACAAACTCCTGTTTTTTATAATGTTTGTTATATTTTATGTATAACTCATAAAAAAGTATATAAAATAATTATAGTTAAAAGCATATTTTATCAACAACTTAGTATTTTATTTTCAGTTCTATTAAGGACATATTATCTAAATGAGGTTTTAAGTGGTCATTAGAATTGATAGTTATAGATGACAAGTATAATCAGATTTAATCAGGTCAGACCAAATTGTCTTAATAAATAATTGGTTCGGTTATGGATATCGATTTTGTCGTAATTGTTAATTACAATGGGACTTGCATGCCCCGTCCCAAATCAGACCCGGCTCACTGACAGTCCTATCTAAATTCAACAGCCTGGGCAACTGGGATTGAATTTGTTAAAGAGAATATTAGAATTTAGGGATAAATGTGCTATCAGCGAAAAAAGTGAGAAAGGAAATAAATGAAGCTGTATCATTTTGTATCATATATTTTTTTAAATATTCAGAAAGATAATTGAATCCAAATATGTAAATTGAACTACCAAAGAGGTATCATATCTAGGGCTCATAATTAAATTGGTTGTAAAATGGGTATTTGATAGTTTTTATCTTAGATCGGGTTGGTTTGAAGATTTTGGTTAGGGTTGAAATATACCAACTTGATATAAAATTGATTAGGACCTAATCAATCACAACATACAAACATGAAACATGTTTGAGATGTGTGGGGGTTGGGGTCATACCTTGGAGACAGCGGTCATGTTTAAGATGTATGATTATAGATCACGTTGGGAGCTGTGTCGGTGGCACCATGTTGGAAAAATGGTACTCTTTTGGACAAGCCAACCCTATCCCAACTTGACCTATCAAACTTGTAATCATGTATATTCTTATATATTTCTAGTATTTGTGTACTTCCCTTCAATGACAAATTTTGTGATAAAGATAATATATAATATATTTCTAAAATATTTTGTAACTTTTTATATAATGATGAATATGTTCAAATAAAATTCTTGCAAAAGTAACGGGAATAAATAAACTTTTTATTATTCTTATCTATATCTATACTACTAACAAAAGAGTGAATAGCCCTATTTTCGGGACTTCATTAAACATTTTTATCCCTTATCTAAGCAACATACAACGGGCATAAAAAATGGCACATATATCATTTACTCTGGCTCCAAAACTGTCCACTTATAACTGTTTAAAAACTATCCATTAATTGTAAATAGTTTCGTCTTGGAGATACTGTCACGTGCAAATGCATGTACATGTTTACTAGTTTATTATAGTTTATCAATAAAATTAATAATTTTTACCAGTTATCTTCGTTAGAATTTTATTTGAATACTATATGATAAATCCAACTTCAACTCCTTCAACCCTTAAAAACCTTACAATGAACTGCTATAAAAAACATCAATTACTTTTGCAGATATCTTGCCATCCAATGATGTGGCCTTTAAGGTAACGAAAATAAAAAATTAACCCACCATATGGTGAGAATAAATAAGAGAAAACTATTTTCTACCTTAATGATCACGAACTGAACCCAAGGTTCAAAGTATCAACACAATATTAGTGCTTTTTTTTTTTTTTTCAAAACCGATTTAGAGGGGTCAGTTTAAGTCTTAGCTACCCTCTAAACCATGGTCTGCCCCAATACACCACTGCAAGGGTCGTATCGGGAAGCCACTGGCACGATACATATTGGTCGATATGGGCCGGTTTACAGACCTGCTTCAGCTAGACTGGAATAACAGTTTAAGGTTTTACATAGCGTTGGGCTAGGGCTGATCTAAACCCAAAACAACCCAGCCCCAAGTTATTAAAACCCATCAATGCCTTGAAATATAAGTCATCAGTTCACTAGTTCAACCATCCAATCTAATATAGGTTTGAGTTGGCAATGCTATATCATAATCTTAATCCTGGGGAATAAACTAAACCAGCTCAAAATTGAAAGAAAATTTATTAGGGCCCCTTTGGTTGGTGGGAATAGGGGTCTGAAATTGGAATGGGTCATTCCGGTTCCAACTGTTTGGTTGGGAAGAATTGGAATCACATTCCCATTTCTAGTGGAATGGCATTCCCTCCTGTTCCCTTGGGAATAAAATCCCATTCTAGTGTATTCATATTCCCATTCTGATTCCTGTTTGAACCAAACAAACTATGAGAATAGATCATTTCGATTTTGATTAAAAAGGATTTTGATTTCGACTCCAACTGCAAACCTAACAAACCCTTAATTTTGTTTTTGGTTCCATGGGGTTACATAACCAAGGCATAGCCCATCCCCGAAACCCATGACCTCCCAACTAGGGGTGAGCATAGGTCAGTTCTAGCCTTGGTGGTTTCGGTGTCAGTTCCAAGGTATACCCATGGAACTTGTTCTTTCTTTACTACCTCCTTAAAAAAGAAAAAAAAGAAAAAAGAAGCATGCTCTTTAAAAACTTGATTTTTTAATAAATATAATATATAGTTTAAAACTTATATTATCTTTATTGATTAAATTGAGTAGCTTAATATGTAGATTATCATTATATGGTTCAAAGCTTATAATTTAAATTTAAATTTGTAAATATTACCTTTTACATTACTTATTGTACATATTCAAATATTAAAATGAAAATAAATGATCAAATAACTTAAGTCATTGGTTAAATGAGACCATGGCCTTTATAACCATGAGTGCTTGGGTTCAAATCTTTGCATCCCTAAAAGTAGGGTTTATTTCAATGTAAGCTCGGTTTCATGGCAGGTTCCACCAAGGCCATCCAAGGTCAGTTCATCAAGTTGGTTTGGGTAAGGTAAACCCTTAGACCTTGGAACTGACCTGGGTGGGGGTCGGTTCCAATAATTTGGAACCAGACCCTACCCTATAACAGATTGGATAGGGTCAGTTCAAGGTCGATTCGAGGTCGGTTCCATTCGGTTCCGGGTAGAACCTACCCATTTGCTCATCCTACTCTCAACTATGGTGAATTTGATCCGAAGCCTCCGCAACAACTAGCCAGAGAGGCCCATCATACAATTGGCACCTTCCCAAAGTGCAATTAAAACCTTGCTGACACCTTGTATTCACTAATAGCTAAATCATCTTAGAATCGTAGAAGATAGCTGCCCATCATACAATTGGCTCTACAAAGGGAGGGGTTGGGTTAGGAACGTTTTGCTTGCAAACTAGGTTTAACCTAGCCTTTTACAAAATACATACACTAGTATGTGTATGTGTGCTTTGCATGTGACAAATTTTGTGATGATGATATTATATAATATGTTAACAAAATTTTCTACATTTTTTTTATATTTCTATGTCTATAAAAATTGTTCTTATTTGTTACACTTATTATATTTCATTAATATAGAAATATGCCTAAATGCTTTCTACATAATATATATATATATATATATATATATATATATATATTGTAAAATTTTGTGTTTTTATCTTTTTAAAAATTCATTATTTAATTATAACTTCACAAGTTGACACATGTAACCTCAAATGTTGAATTGGTCTACCACCAAACAGGAAAGTAATTTCACTTTTGTGTTAGTTTTGAATTTTGTATTTTATTTATATCATCAATCGAAAGTTAAAATATTAGAGATGCATCCAAAAGTATGGATGTTGATCTAATTGATAGAATTTACTTGTTTTTATTTTGTGAAAATAATATCTTAAATATATGATTCAATAAAAGAATGGGAATTAATACCCTAAGATAAAACTTAATGACAAGGAATTAAATGAGGAGAAATGCAATAGTTCAAATTACATTTTGTGCCCTCACAATTAGAGAATGACCAAATTCAAAAATGGGGGTATTCTAATAAAAAAAATGATTCTATGAATGTTAATGAGAGTTAATACTTTAAATATGAGACTTAATTAGAGGGATTGAATGAGGAGAAAAGTGATTTTTTAAATTGCATTTCCATCCTTAAAATTAGATAAGGATCAAATTAAAAAATTGGGATAATTTAGTCAAACAAAAGTTCCACATAAATAAGCATTAAATGAGAATATAAAATGACATTTTTACTATGTCTTGTTTTCCAATTATTGAACAAAAGTACTTTTGTGTCTTTTTATCAAATAAGCAGTACTAAATGAATATGCAAAATAATAAATTTGCCTTTACTTATTTTCCAATTCAAACTTTACAGAGGGAGCATTTGTTGTCCAATGAAAATTCCAAAGCCAAGGACACCTATTCGTATTTTTATAAATAGTATATATATACATTTGCACCTGGAAATTTCCTTTACTTAGTTGTAGGGGTGATCTCAGCCCAGCCCAGTCGTACAACACGTTATTGTGTCACCTCCATCCAAAGTAGCAAAAGATCTAAAGAAACTTGTAGAGTTAGGGTTTTATTTTCTTTTCCTTTTTTTTGGAGGAGAGGGGGAGTGGCAAAAAATAATAAACATGGATGGAGGGCTAAATTGGTCTATTATATTGATATTATAAGTGAGAATTGTGGATAATTTGAGGCATGAGGGGTACCGAGGCTTCATTCATGCCCATACCACCACTAAGAGTGCAACTCAAATTGGCCCAACTTAACATTTTACACTGCTTTGGGCTCGGATTTAAGGTTGGGCCTACTCAAATTTTGACAAAAACCTAACCTGAGCCCGCTCAAGTTGCACCGCTAGGCTCCACCCTGCTCTAACTTCACCTGTAGAGGGTTTTTGTCCATGCGGTCACACTTTATGTACACAGCAATAAAGAACGTCTCTTTTAATTGAATCTTACCAGTAACTGATCAGCCTATTCTAACTACAAACTACTGTAAGTATTTACGTTCAGGTTTGGGTTCCAAATTAATGGATCTAAATCGTATGGGCCGTCTGATAACAGGTGAAGTGGTAGAACTGAAAAGGCTTATTATAGAGAATAAACTTTTAAGGATGTTGAAGTTGGGTGGTTTATTAAATGCTTGAAGATTTTATTATTTAAGGATCTTGTAAAGGTTTTTCTACCTTTCCCTTCCTTTCCCTATTTTTTCCTTCAAACCAATCACAGCCTTAATGTTTTATATTATATATATTTAATATTGTGAAACTTATTAGAGCCTCTCCTGTATTTTAATCTTCATAGAAACCTCCCTTCATTTTTAAAATAAATATATGTAATGAATTTTCTCTATAATATGGCATGCAATATGTATAAAATAACACATAACATATCTAGATGTATTATTACATAAAATCCCCTGGCTGTGTTTGGCTTGATAGAAATTAAGGGGGATTCCTTAAGAGCTTTTGCTCAACTTCTTGTTTCTCTTATTTTCTATAAACCTAAACATAGCCTTATGTTTACAAAACCAGTTTTACAACATTCTACCTCTGCATTATAGTTGTGTTTGACAAGATTGTTGTTTCTACTTGAAATGTTTTGGGCTGATCAATATAAATTATTGTTTTTACCTAAAACAATAAATTGACATTAAATGACAACAATGGCTAGTCATTTTTCACCAATTTGCATTTATCTATCCAAACATACATTTCAGGTAGAAATAGGGGGTGGAGCTAGGTGGCACCCAGGGGAGCCATGATCCCTCCATGCCCCAAAATCTCCATGTATGGTTGGCCTCATCTATGTTTGTTTGCTCTTCTTCCTCCTCCATGATTGCCTCATGGCCCCATCCACATTTATTCCCCCCTTCCCCTAAAAAAAAGAAATTCCTGGTTCCACACCTAAATAACCAAACAGAACCTAAAATTGCTCATGGAGCAGTATGTCATGTACTACCCAACGAAAGTGTTTGGATGCCATAAAATTTCTCTTTGTTCATTTAATTCTGTTATATTTAAAGTGGAAAAAATCCGTCATGTTGTATTTGGTAAGAATACAAAAGTAAAAATGTTTAATCCAAATACAAGTATGTACAGTTCATAAGAAATGCAAACTGGGGGGTGGGTTGGTTTTGCATTGTATTCTTATATTGACTTAGATTTGGGTACAAAATTCGTTTTCATTTACAAATTTGCCAAAAAAAAAAAAACAAATTTATTGGCTTCTTAAGTATAAAAATGTATCATGTCTAAAAACTAAGCCATAGTAAAAATTTGCTTGAATTCATTCAACATTTGCACTCTTACCAAATATAAGAAAAATTTTAAAAGGAATATACTTATTTTCTGGTGCATTTATCTCAAACTTTTTTGGGAGAAGTATCGATCAGCTCAGTTCAGAATTTATTAGCCATAAAATCGTAGGGGGTGGCTGAAATTCAGAATTTTGCATCGTGTGTATTCGTACTTTTTCCAACTTTTTTTTTTCTTTTACGAAACTTTCAAAGAAGCCGTGATGACCACCACTTGGCTAAAAGACAGCAATAACCGACTTCGGAAGACCACATTGTTGGAATGGAATGGATGCTTCCACGATCATGGTGGGGACTGATAGAATTCACTACAACACAGAAAAGTATTCAACTCTTTTGCATTAAGATACCTTAGGATAGAAGACTACAATCCAACGGTGATCTTAGAAGGGCTACAGTTGTGTCCTTGTATCAGAATGTAATTTATCAATCTCCCAAAAGTTATCTGCAACAGGTGGACAACATCATGGCTGTCCAAGGATTCAACACTACGAGCAATGGTGAAAAGGACAAAAAAGAAAAGCCAGACAGTCTTCTCCCAGGGCATCTATTGGGGTGGAGATTGAGGGAAGAAAGCAATTGGGGTTTGAAGACTAAAAGGACCAAGTGGGTCCTCCATTTTCTTCAGTGGAGCAGTGACTCTTCACTGCAATCTGAGATCTTAAGCAAAGAAAACCCAACAATGTCAAGTCCACCCACCTACAAAAACAAAAGAGGAAAAGAAAGTAAAACACAGTGTTGAAAAAAGAGAAGCAAACAACTTCAACAACATCATCAGCATCAATTTTCTTCTTTCTTTCTTCTTCAGATATTCAAGTTCACCTACTCTAATACCGACCACTCTCCACCCCAACTTGCAATTTGCAAAAGCTCCATTCTTCGATCAATAGTAAGTCTCCCTGCAACTCTTTAGCCTTTTGATCAGTTTTGTTCAGCTTCCAGTTGTAAGTGAGAAGAAGAGAGAAAATTGGGTTTTCTTTTCTCAAACAACTCTGGTCTTGTTCTGGGTTTTTCTTTCCTCAATTCTGTAGGCGGTTGCTAACCCATCTCTTGGAGCAGAAAACAGTTAGAAGAATCTAACGAAGAAGTTATATTGCAAAATTTTTTTGGTTGGGATGGATTCGTTTCGTGAGGCAGCTGGGTTCTGTTACAATCCAAGTACAGAGGCTATGGGAGAGGCAGATGGAGATAGAGAGTTCTCAGGGATTCTAGAAATTTATGTTCATCATGCCAGGAACATCCATAACATCTGTATCTATGACAACCAAGATGTGTATGCGAAATTCTCCCTCACTTGCAGCCCAGATGAGACCCTTTCAACTAGAATTATCAATGGTGGTGGCAAGAACCCAGAATTCAATGAGAGCCTGAGAATGAAAATAACCCAGATTGATGCAGTCCTCAAATGTGAGATTTGGATGCTTAGCAGAGTCAGAAATTACTTAGAAGACCAATTGCTAGGATTTGCTTTGGTTCCCACATCGTTAGTTGCAGGAAAAGGCAAGGTAACCCAGGATTTCACCCTTTCATCAACTGATCTTTTCCATTCCCCCGCCGGAACTGTCAAACTCACTTTGTTTCTCAACACATCCCTGCCTATTACTCCCTCTGAAACCAATTCGTCCATCACCTCAGAAGTTGTGTTGCTTGATCGCAAATCCTCGGAGGCTGTATTGGATCCAGATGAATATGGGAGGATAGAGTTCCCTGACATCAATGTGGCGAAGGAGAATCAGCAAATGGTCTCACAGTATTTCAACATGGCAGAGCACAACTTTGCTTCAAGGACTAGATTAATAGGACCCACTCCTTTCCTTCATCTTGGTGCACGTCTGCAGCCCGTGGATGACTACGACATGACAGTAAACTCCTCGGAGGAGATCTGTGGTGGATCTGTTTCTCCAAATGGAAGCATCCACAATTCTGGGTTCTTCAGTTCTACTACAACTAGCTTAAGTGATGACAGGAACTCGGGTGACTCAATGGAGAAAAAGAGTAATATGGCTGGTGATTCATCCAGTTCTCAGGTGGCCTCAGTCTCCACAGAGGCTCATCAGAGCTCTGGAGCTTCTCCAGACACACCCACTTCAAAGAAAGGGAATGATGATACAGATGAAAAAGAGCTCAGTTTTACAAGAAAGAAAGAGGAGAGTTCCAAAGAAAGCAACCCCTCTTCTTCTGACTTGGGTCCAGTGTTTACAGCTCCTCTGGGGAACATCAACCTTGAGGCTGAGCAGACAGCCATGCAGCAGCAGATAGTTGATATGTATATGAGGAGTATGCAGCAGTTTACAGAATCACTGGCGAAGATGAAGCTTCCAATGGATCTTGGTAAACCAGAATCTGATGACCATGGTGATGTTATACAGAATCGTAGTGGCAAATTGGAAACTGATAAAAAGAAGAAAGATGGGTCAAGGGTATTCTATGGTAGCCGTGCTTTCTTCTGATGGACTTATGCTATTTAATTGCAGTGAATAGCTTAATTTACATTAACTTGGTCTTCCTTGTCTTCCTTGGTAAGTGCTATTTATGACATAGGGTTTCGAATTCAAGGCTGTTAACCTAGATGACCATATATATATCTTTTATGTACTGTTTTTGTCATAAAGAAGCCTTCTGTTTATGTCCTAAGGCCTGGTTTGTTTACAGTGTAATTTCATTTGCACTGGTGCAAGTGTATTGGAGTGCAAATGATTTGAGTGTGAATTTTGATTTTTTCTTGTCTTAACTTTCACCCTATCTTGTTTGCTTATATCACAGATGTGGTAAAGTAAAACCTGAAGCAAAATAAAATAAAATCTGAAGCAAAAGTGGACTAGAGTTTGCATTTTTGCCATTTGTACTCGTGCATTTGCATTAACAACAATGAAATTGCACTGCAAACAAATCTGAGGTGTGACAAGTTGGCCATCCAGATCTGTCTTTAACTTTCTCAGTTATTTCTCTTGTCCTGTGATAGCAACAATGTATCCTTGTGATTGTTCATCATTGCCTTGTGCTTTGAAATCAGACATTTTTTGGCTGGTAAAGTTCAAGTTCCCTGTCAAAGAAGTACCCACCAATGTTGATAACTTGTGCATGTGGAATGAATCACACAAAAACCGGTGTAAATGTCCTGAACTGGTGATTCATAATATATTGTCTTCCTTTATCTGTTATTGCTGGCTTACTTCCAATTGGATTTTGGGACATCCTTTTGGATCCATATAATGGCTCAGCAGTTGTGTAAATGGCTTCTGTCCGTGATGCTTGAGTAATTATAATGCCTGCATATTTGTCGCTTTCATCTGTATGAATGGTTCTAGAGACATGAAATCTGGTTCAGAGTTTGTCTATAGCATTCTCTTGGTAGCATTGAGGTTGGACCTCATGACTGACCATGCTGGAAACTTTTTGGTTTCTCTTTTGCATGAGTATATAGTTTTTGTTTTCATCCTCATTTTTTTTCCTTTTTCGTTTTCTTTTGCTTCACTCCTTTTGGGAAAACCTCCACCAAATATATGACAGAATGGAAGTCTGGAGGTAGATTGCTGTTACTTAAAAAAAGGCCATCACCTAATATTGGTTCCAGCTATCTGTCTTGGGAGAGGTGGAATGGAGTGGCATTCTTTTCTGTACAAAAGTGGCTTTTATCATACTGGAGCTTAGTGTTTTCACACTTTTCAGCCCAAGATTGCTTTTACTTCTTTCTGGTGTTGGACTATACACCTCTACCAGTTTTGTGATCCTCACTCTGACAAGGTAAAGATGAATCAACTGAGGCACATTGTATTTTCAATAAAAGTACTCAATAACAACCTTGAGGCCAATGTGGATGGATGTTAAATCTTTGTTTAGTGTGCATCTAATTATCGCTCCACTTGTTTGTAGCGCGAACTTCATTTGCACTAGTATAAATGAATAAGAGTGCAAATGGGTGTGTAAATCCTAATTTACTTATGTTTTAGATTAGGCTTTGTTCTATTTGTTTGCAAGAAGATGATGTAGTCACCACTTTATATAAAAGAGAATGGAGGTTTGAGTAAGGTTATTTATTTGAAAGGGCAAGGTGGGAAGAAAATTGATGCGGTCCCCACTTTATACGAAAGATAACGGAGGTTTGACCGTGTAGGGAAGGTTATTTGTTCTTGCTAAGGTAGGAAGCAAATTGATGTGGTTCCTGCCAAGGTTAAAGATTTCGATAGATACAGGCTTTTTATTTTTGATACGCCATTTTTAAGAAATTCGTTTTTCAATAATTGAATAATATAAAAATGGCTCACTTTTGATATTTAAAAAAAAATACTAAAAAATGTAAAAAGGTGGAAGGTTCAAACTACCACCAATACACACCATCCACCATATCGGGGTGTATTGATATTTCGAACCTTGGCTCCCCACTTCATATGAGAGAGAATTAAGTTAGGTGGAAAATGGTCCAATGAGACAAAAAGCACACATTTTTCATAAAGTAATGGTGCAAAATCATAGTTGCAAACAAATGGATGCAAAAGCGAATCAGGTGTAAGATTTGTATCTAGTTCAGATTTGCATTGCAATCAAACAGAGCCTTGAAGGCAAGCCTAGAGAAATAGAGAATTTTGCAATAACATAATAATCCATGGTTTTCAAAACCGGACTGGATCAGATGGTTGGATTGGAAAAACTGGGAACTGATCACTTGACCAGTTTTGTTTTACCCCAGAGCTGTCCTTTTGGCCAAAAACTGTTGATTTGGTCAGGAAACCATTGACCCAGGTGGTCGAACTGTTCAAACCTATTAGGATTCGACCTGCCCTTGAATCCCGTTAGACTGATAACAGTCAAAGTAAAAGAAAGAGAGAAAGAGAGAGAAGAAGAACAAGAAAAGAGAAGGGAGAGAAAGATCTAGTTCGAACAAGAGAGAAAAGTCACCTCTCCCATTCGGCCAGATTTGTTTTTATATTACTAATACTTTGGAAATTACACATGTGCCCCTACTTAAGTGAGGGACATAAGATCTAACATAACCTTACACATCAGCAACTTAAACATAAGCATAAATATAAAAATACCCCTACATAGTCGACATTAACACTCTCCCTCAAGCTGGTGAGTATATATCATATAATCCTAACGTGTTACATATGTAATCCACTCTTCCCCAACCCTTTAGTAAACAAGTCTACCCACAGGTTTCTTGTATTAACATATGTAGTATCTATCACTCCACTCAGCACCTTCTCTCTCACAAAGTGACAGTTAGACCTGTTCATGGGCCGGGCCGGGATTTTACTCTTCATGAATAGAAATTTGTTAGGTCCGAGCCCGAGCCCGAGCCTGAGCCTAGCCCAACCAATGGGCCTACAACTTGGGCTCGAGCCTGGCCCTAATAAAAAGCTTGAAGCCTGAGCCCGAAGCCCGACGGTGATTGTGTTAGCCGGAGCTGAGTTCGTAGTGATTGTGAGCTGCGATTTTAAGAGTGAAAAGTGTCAGTTCGCGTCTGAGAGAGAGAGAGAACTCACCGTCGCCGCCGGTGCCTATATTCGCCGCCTCGTCGGTGCCTGAGATTTGAAAGAGAAGTGAGAAGAAAAACGAGAGAGAGAGAGAGAGAGAGAGAGAGAGAGAGAGAGAGAGAGAGAGAGAGAGAGAAGGACAGGACTCGTCGCCGGAGTTGTTGCGTCGGTGAATATTCGCCGCCTCGCCGATTGTGTGGTTGCCTGAGAGTGTGAGGACTGAGGAGGATGTGAAGACTGAAGAGAAGAGAGGTTCGACTAAGGGGAAATAGGTGAAAGATAAGAGAGGTTTGGCTTATGGAGTTAGGGTTTTTTAAGTTTAGTCCATAGGTCAGGCTAGGACGAGCTATTTTGGCAAATCCCGAGCCCGGCTCGAATTTATTGCGGGCCGGGATTTTTGGCCCAGGATTAAGCCCACGGTCTCATTTGCGTGTTCAAGCCCGTGTTAGGCCACCCGGCCCATGAACAGGTCTAGTGACAGTCAACCTTTATATGCTTGGTTCTCTCATGAAACACTAGATTAGAGGAGATATGGACTGCATCTTGATTGTCACAATAGAACATTATTGGAGTGTCAACAGTGTATCCCATCTCCTATAGAAGGTTCCTTAGCCACACTAATTCACAAGTAGTATGTGGCATAGCTCTATATTCTGCCTCTGCACTACTTCTTGCCAATAACTGTCTGCTTCTTATTTTTCCATGTCACCAGATTACCCCCAAGAAAAGTGCAATAACCTGTAGTAGATTTCCTATCAGATATAGAATTGGCCCAATCAACATCAGTATATCCTTCTATTTCAAGTTTTCCACCACTTATGTATATCAAACCATGACTTGGAGCCCCTTTAAATACCTCACAATCCTTAGAATTGCATCCTAATGTGAAACCAGGGGTTTTTGCATGAACTGGTTTACCACACTAACCGCAAATGAAATGTTTGGCCGAGTTGGTTAGGTAGTTCAGTTTACCTAGAAGCCGCCGGTATCTGCCAAGGCCTTTAAACTCTTTACCCATATCACCACTCAGCTTAGTGTTTGTTTCCTTAGGTGTTTTAGTTGGTTTAGCACCTAACAAATCTGTTTCTTCTAGCAAATCAATGACATATTTCCTTTGACATAAGTTAATACCATGCTTAGACATTGCTATTTCTATCCCCCAAAAATATTTTAGTTTACCAAGGTCATTTTTCTGAAAATGTTCTTGTAGAAAAGTTTTCAACTTATCAATTCCAACTTTATCATTTCCGGTAATAACAATATCATCTACATACATCGCCGATAGGATCTTTCTTGCCTGAGAGTCATGACTGAAGACTGAATGGTTAACTTGGCACTGTTTCATACCAAACTTCTTTACCACCTCACTGAACCTACCAAACCATGCTCGAGGAGACTGTTTAAGCCCAATGGCCTTTTTTAGTTGACACACCTTACCATCATCCCCTTGAGCAACAAATCCCAGTGGTTGCTCCATATAGACCTCATCGAGCAGATAACCATGCAAGAAAGCATTCTTGATATCAAGCTGATAAAGGGGTCAATAATACATAGCAGCAAGAGAAATCACAGCACGAATTGAACCAATCTTAACAACTGGGGAGAAGGTCTCTGTGTAGTCAATACCATAGGTTTGGAAGTACCCTTTGGCAACTAGTTTAGCTTTCAGCCGCTCTACACTACCATCAGATAAGTACTTAACAATATAAACCCACTTACAATCGACAGCCTGCTTATCTGAAGGAAGAGTGCTGAGGTCCCATGTATGATTATGAGTTAGAGTTGAGAGTTCTTCTTCCATTCCACGATGCCATTCTGGAGAGGCAAGGGCTTCTTGGACATCCTTATGAACAACAACAAAGGATAACAAGGAGATAAACTGGCGATGGGAAGCAGAAAAGTGAGAGAGAAATATAATTAGAAATAGGATGAAAGGTACAATTGCGTTTATCTTTCCACAAAGCAATGGGAAGATCAAGATCAGATACTAGGGTTGGGGCTGGTGTAGGGACAACTATCGGATCTGTCGACGATGATGGAGTTGGAGGAGGAGTCGATACATGTTGGCGATGTGTATACACTTGACGAATAGGTGGTGGCACTAGAGGCAAGGACTTGGTCACAACTAGAACAAGAGGAACAAAATCCGCAACTAGAAGAGGAAGGGGAGGAGGTGATGAGAAGGAAGAAACGTCACCGGACCCCAAGAAAAGCAGAGTAGACTCGAAGAAAGTAACATCAACATACACAAAGGAACGCCGAGAGCTAAGATGATAATACTTATACCCTTTTTTAGTCCGAGAATAGTCATGGAAGATGCACTTAATGGATCGGGCATCTAACTTGTCCCTTCTTGGCCCTAGATTATGAACGAAGCAAACACATAAAAAAACTCAAAGAGAAAGAGGAAATGGAGACAAGGTAAGAAATAAAGTGGTGAATGGAGAATGACCATCAATGATAGAAGTGGGCATTCGGTTAATCAAGAAGTAAGAAGTAAGCACCGCATCACTCCAAAAAGCCTATTGATCCTACATAGAATCAACGTACACTGGGTTTCCTAATAAAATAGCTCTTGAGTCCTGAATTAATCTCCACACTGCAACTTACAGAGAACATGAATTCTTAAAGCTCTGCAAATGCAATTGTTTTACTTGAATTAAATGAAACATGATAGAATGGTTAGTCTAACTTAGTTGAGGGAAATGAAAGAGATACTTTCTTCAGTGAGAAAAAAAAGGGTGAATAAAAAGATCTCAAAGTATATATGGTGTCAAACCTACTTAAAGAATGAAACAATGAGTAAATTACATGTCTTGAACTTACCCAAAGTTGTTTGAGGTGAATCTGTAGTGACTTGAAGTTTTAGGGAGTCTTTTCCTTTTGTTTATGTCTCCTCTTTTGTTCCTCTGGAATAGCTACAAGCCTACAACAAAGTCAGGAAGGGTTTTTATTCAGATTTCGAAGTCATGAGTGGCTTCCTTACCCTCTACATAGGTCTGGTCATGTAACATCTCCTTTGAGTTCTGAAGCATGGCCTATTTCTGATCATATTGTTTAGATGGGTTGTGAGCATTCCAGCCTTATCTGTCACAAGGTTGATGTGCCTACTGAATTTGTAAGCAACCAAACCCTTATATTGTGGTCCATTTGCCTCTGGTAAGCACAATTCACCCTACAGGATAATTTGATTCAGTGAACACATCATGCTCTCATAAATAGCAACAACTGCTTGGTGCAATGGTAAAATCTTTGGTTGACAAGCATGAAAAGGGTTGAATCTGATTATTCATTTTTTTTCAACTTTATGGGGCTGATAAGCATGAGAAGAATGGTGATATTTTCCTTTTGATTACCAAAAAAAAATACTTTCTATATGCTAGATAGTTTTTCCTGCTCTTATTCATATTTACACAATTTCTAATAATATTGTCAAGCATTTAAGTTGTTTAGATTTCCAAGGTTGTGCTTGGTTACAGTACAATTTTATCTGCAATAGTACAAATGCATGGGAATACAAATGAAAAGAATGAAAATTTTGGTTTAGTTTTGTTTGGGTTTTACTTTATTCTGCTTCAGGTATGATTTTACTTCATTTGTAGTGCAATCAAACAAAATAAGGTAAAATTTGAAACAAAAATAAATCAGAATTTGCACTACCATGGTTTTTTTTTGGATCAATAACACAATTCATTATATAATCTCAATAAAAATTACAAAGAGGAAGACACACTTTCTTATCTTCCAAATACAGATTGAGCCCCAAGAAAGGAAAAAAGAGAAAAAAGAGAAAGAGAAGGGGAAAAGAAAAATAAAATTACAATTGTGCCCAAAACATTGACTCACTCTCCACCCCTTGTTTAGCTAACCCATCAGCAAAAGAAATAGCTGATCTTTATACCCAAACGATTTTAACTTCCATTCCTCGAACCAGCCATCTAAATTTCCTCCTCACATTACTGTAATGCCATAAACCACTATTATCTTTATTCAGCCATCCAACCACCATCTCTGAATCCCCCTCAATTATGAGTTTGTTGATATTCATCTCCCTAGCTTTCTGTATTCCTTCTATAACTGCATGGATCTCGGCTCTGAGAGAGTCACTCACTCCAAATGGGCTTGAAAACATGGCTGAAACAACCCCATTCTCATCTCTGAAAACACCCTCAATCCCTAATTGTCTAGTATTCCCTCTGCAACTCTCATCAAAGTTTCGTTTTATGAAACCTGTAGGTAAGGGGGTCCAAGACACACTCATCATTGTTTTGGTCTGGGAACAGTTAGCAATCTCACTCCACTTCCTTAACATGTCCATTGTATAATCTGTGAATAGCTCTAGGGATTTCATCCACTGTACGATCCTTATAAGGATCAGAGCCCTCAGTTCTTCAACGCCTCTCTCTACTTCAGAGAATATCTTGGAGTTTCTTTCTTCCCATAAGGACCAACATACCGCAACCCTTAGTCCTCTCCTCATAGTCTTTCCCCTTTTCATACGCCACTTGAAAAAAGAAGGGGAAAACAGATTTTGCAAATCTGATGGAGGGTTCCAACTACACCCAAAGAGGGAGAAAGCCCACTCCCAAATGGACTTCGCAAATCAGCAAGACACCAGTAGATGAAAACCAGTCTCCTCATCAACTTTACAAACAACACACCAGTGATGAGACAAACAAGTATTGGGTCTTTTCTTTTAGAGTAGATCACTAGTGTTGAATCTTTCCAAAAAGGCTTCCCAGCAAAAACTACCAACTCTAAGAGGAATTAGTTTGCACCAAACCTCATTAACAGGAAAAGGGAGGGTATAGGATTGGTGGATTGGTTCAAAACTTCGAAGAAAAAGGCACAGGAGAAAGAACTAGTGGGGCTGGGGGTTCATATTTTAGAGTCCACCTTAGCAAGGTCTAAGAAAATATTGTCAAGAAGCTGAAGGAGATTCGAAATACTATCAAGGTCTGAGTCTCTCACAGCCCTTCTTAAGCCCAAATTCCACCAAAACCCAAAGATGGAGGAGGAAGGGGTGATGAAAGATGAAACTGTTTCATTTTTAAAGCAGATATGGCATGCAAAGAAGGAAACCAGTCCTTTAGGAGGGCATCCCCCACTCAAGTATGTTATAAGAATTTAATGGAGTTACCTAAATTCAAATCATACTTGATAAGAGGGGAAAAAACTGATAACAACTCATGGATGGATTTCTAAGGTGAAGCACTTATAGTCCTAGCTCAGATTCCCACATCCCATTCATTCAACTTCAGCCCATGTATACTTGCCACTATCTTGGCCTATAATTTCTCATTCTCTAGTGGGAATCTCCACAGCCATTTCCCTAAAAGAGCCAAATTCATTTTTCTAATGTTCCCGAGCCCCAAACCACCTTTGTCCTTGTTCCTGGTCACCACCTCCCAGTTTACTCTATGGTCCCTCTTCTCTTCTCTTCTCCCGACTCCCAAAGGAAGCCTCTCATCATCTTTTCCAATTTGTTAGAAACCTTTACTAGGATTTTGAACATTGAAAGGAAATAAATAGGTAAATTTGCAAGTGTAGCTTTAATCAGTGTTATCCTCCATCCCAGAGAAAGGTAACTCCTTTTTCAAGAAACAAGTCTCTTTTCAAATCTTTCCACCATTGGATTCCAGAAACTCACTCTCTTTGGATTGTCACCCAATGACAATCCCAAATAATTCAAGGCCCACTTTGAGACTTCACATCCTAGCACTTCTGCATTCTCCCTGATCTTTCCCTCCTCCAAATTCACACCCACTACACAATTTTTCTTAAAATTCACTTTCAAGTTTGACATTTGTTCAAAGAGTTGTATCACCGGTTTCATGTTCCTTATATACCCCATATTTCCTCATTCACAGAACATAATCGTATCATCTACATACTATAGATGGGTGAGGGGGGTTTCCTCCCTTCCGACTCTCCAGCCTCTAATAAGACCCCTAGAATTTGCTTTGTGAATCAATCTCCCTAAAACACCAGCAATTAGTGCGAACAAGAAGAGAGACAGAGGTGCTTCCTTGTCTTACACACCTAATGGCTAGAAAGAAATCAACCACTGTCCCGTTCACTAGTACAGAATAATGACAATTCTGAACACACCCCATAATCCATTTGCACCATCTAGTCCCAAGCTCCAAAAAATCCCAGTCCACCAAGTTATAAGTCTTTTCCATATCCAACTTACATACAACTCCCTTCTTTTTATCTTTCTTGAAATTCTCCACACTCTCATTAACAATTAGAATTTGATCTGTAATTTGTCTTCCACTCACAGAGGCTCTTTGATTTGGTGTAATGATAACTGGCAATACTTCCTTCGGTCTCAGAGACAACACCTTTGCAAGGATCTTATACAAGCTATTTACCAGACTGATTGGCATGAAGTCCTTTGGATTCAATGCATATTTCTTTTTTGGAACCAAAGGTAAAAAGGTGGAATTTACACCCGGATTAACCACTCATCTCCTATGAAATTCCTCAAACACTAACAGAAGGTCACCTTTCACCATATCCCAGCAGTCTTGGTAGAAAGCCACTATGAAACCATCCGGACTTGGAGCTTTTGTTCTATCCATAGAGGACATAGCCTCCTTAATCTCTTCCAACTCAAACATTCTTCCCAACCTTCTCCTGTTATCAAACCCTATTTCTGTTCAGTCCAATCCTTCTAACCACACTCCCTTACTTATAGGCCTTCTTAGAATGGATTTTAAGTGTCTCACAAATGCTCTTGCCATCTCATCTTGTTGTGTTAACTGAACTCCATCTACTTCTAGTTTGGAGATAAAATTTCTCATTTTCCTCCCATTTGCCAAAGAGCGAAAGAAGTTGGTATTCCTATCTCCCTCTTGCAGCCATTTACATTGAGATTTTTGCCTCCAGTTAATTTCCTCCTTATGTAGGCAGTCCTCAAGCTGACTTCTCAAACATCTTCTTTGTTCCTTGTCTGCCTCTCCAAAATCTCCCATTTCTTCTTTCAAGTCAAGGCTCTCAATTTGGTCCATTAATGTTCTCTTTCTTTCTTCTAACCTTCCAAACTCCAATTGATTCCATTCCTTGATCCTTGCTTTCATAAATTGTAGCTTCTTATGGAGCCTCATCCCTTCCCATTCTACCACTAGGTTACATTCATTCCACCACTCTCTTACTCTTTTAGTGAACCTAGGGTGGAGCAACCACATATTTTCAAACTAAAGGGGGCAGGTCCACCACTCCTTTCCTCCTTGCAAATCACTATAGGCCAATGGTCAGAGGTCAATCTAGGAAGAGCCCTAGATTCTAAATTTCCCCAATGTTCTTCACAATCCAAAGAGTACAGAAACCTATCCAACTTGGAGCATATGTGACTCGGTTGGAGATTTGACTAAGTGAATGTCTTATGGGCTAAAGGTAACTCTTTGAGTTCAAAGGCATCCACAAACCGGTTAAACTTTCGCATAATAGTTGTCACCCTTTGATTAGCATTGTTGGTCTCCTCTGTGAATCTAATCACATTGAAATCCCCACCTATGCACCAAGGCCCATCCCATAGCCCTCTAACATCTGTCAGTTCCTCCCACAAATCCTTTCCTTCTCTTTAATCATTTGGTCCACAAACATTTGTGAGCACCTACACAAAATTATCCTCTTATTGCTTAAACTTCATTGAGATTGAGTATTTTCCAATCAGTTCCTCCAAACCTTCTAATACATTGTCACTATCCCCCTTGAAGCACCCCAAGAGCAACCACCCAGCTAATCCCCCTGGCTTTCCAAATACTCCTTGCCCATCTATTATTAAACTCCATTCTCTTGGACTCCTGCATTAGTAAATGTCTGGGCCATACCTCTTTATTACCTTTTTGATCATTGCTCTTTTCCCCGCACTTCCTATACTCTTTTGCATCAGTGCAAAGAAATTTGCACTGCAACCAAACACATACAAAATAATAAGCCACATAAAAATCAATCAACATAAAGCATATAATTGTAAGTAATTGGACAACATGATTATGACTTAAATCAAGTGGTGCCATGATGTGATTGGTTAATTAATATGATTACATTTTAGGACAATGCTTTTTCAGATAACTTTCTAGTTATGGACCTAGTCCATCTGAATCTGGATTCCACTGACCATCTGTTCTACTAACAGATTCACTGATTTAATTATTAGCCAGCATAAAGATATAATTCATTGAGTTCTTAATGACACTTCACTCTACAAAATCATACACATGACAAGTCCATTATATTTTTACTAATTTTTATCCAGAATACTACATTAAGAATATTTGCAATACTAGTAGCATTGTCCTTGTGCCATTTTCCAAAAGTTAAGGGCATCAGCAGAACAACTAATGCATTTGACCACAATGGTGATAACTTAGGTGCTTTTTGGTACCATTGCCATTTCAGGTTGAAACATTGAGAGAGCCAATGACATTTTATGTCAAGACGCCAACATGGGTCATTTCAATAACTAAATCACAGCCACAGACGTTGTACAAATGGGTTGATAAACTACAACTGTCTTTAGCAGTATTCCTTGCTCCTTATGAGACAAAACCTAGATCTGCTTACAGAAAGAACGGGATTCCTTTCTCCTTATCACTACCAGACAAGCACTTATTCACAACCACATGTGGAGCTAAAGCAAAGTGTAGATTCAAGACATAATATTTATTAGGGAAAATTCTGTTGTCTCCCCATATTACAGCAGCTAGATAGTGCACGGGACAGCTAGAAAGATTTCTCTTCCAGTAGCATCTCTGCAAACATGATTTTCCTAGTGCCTAACGTTATTAGATATGTTGGGATCACATTCTTCCGAGGCTACATAAATTGGGAAAATCATTTGAAAACAAGGTACTATGAACTTTAAAAGATCATAAAACAGTCATAGAGTTAGTAGCAGCACAAGTGTCTGCATTTCTTTCTCTTTTCATTTGTCAAGTCAAGACTAGAGTTACAAACATAATCATACACGTTTTCTGCTTTTTTGCTCTCTTCAGAAGCCTCTCTTCCTCTACATGGCAGCTATATTCAACATTGTGCCTGCATTTGGTTGCAAATAGAATGAAGGTAAACATATTATCACCTTGAAAATTGGATAAGCAATCAGTTTCTTATTTTCCTGGCATTTAGCTTAATTTGGAAAAGAAATTTTGAATGGTTGGAAAATATGATATGGTTTTACTTTACATGATTTCACAGCAATCTTATGTGCAACTTAACGCCATAAAATTGCATTTTATGCAGAAATTGTTCATTTTCCCTTCATCTTGGGCCCATGTGAAAATTATTCTTCATGCATTTCCTTTGAATGATAGACATGATGTGATTCAAGTGCAGCAACCATAGAACAGAGGAGGAAAACACAGACATGGCAACATCACATAGAAAAAGCCTATTGGATTCCAGTCTCTAGAAAAAAGCTTAGCTGGCTTGACGTGTAATAAATGCCATTTGTCAAAACTTTCTGTAAGAATTATCAGAACATTCTGTGTGTGAGCGTGTATGCATATATGTATATTGATAGT
The DNA here is from genome assembly GCF_056320005.1 of Nelumbo lutea. NCBI lineage: Eukaryota > Viridiplantae > Streptophyta > Magnoliopsida > Proteales > Nelumbonaceae > Nelumbo > Nelumbo lutea. The sequence continues at coordinate 13,935,637 of NC_142690.1, forward strand.
CATCTTCCATGTAAAACTTCAAACTAACAATCAAATCAAATCATATGTATTCAAACCAACAAATGGATACCATATTAACAAAATTTTAAATATATTTTTTGATCAATCATTTTAAATATATTTTCAATCCAATAAGATCATATTCCAACATTTTAAATATAATGCTAACAGATACAACATTCAAACAAACAATCGGTATCATTTCCAGCCCTAATGTTCTGTATATTTGAATACTAACTGCAAATCGAAACGTACTCAAACAACAATAGATACCATGAAGAATTTACCTTCGGAAGTGACTGAAAACCAAAACCCTTGGTACAGGTTACCTGGATTCCTGGAACCAAAACAAAAGATGAAAAATATGAGTTCACAGATTTCTAACCACAAGCACCAAATAGAAGATGAAAAACAGAGAGAAGATTGAAAGAGAGAAGAGAGGTTACTGTTGTTCTTCAGCTTTGTGGAAAATTTGTTAGCTTTGAGAGGAAGAAGGTAAAAGGAGGTGAACTATGATGTGATGCACCATATCAGTTCTTCATCATGCCTCATCAGATGTCAAATCAGCACCACATCAGCCAAGTCGTTGTGAGTAGCAATGGCTGTTGGGGACAACACCCCCTGGTGAGCATTTGTAGAGAAAACGTTTTGCTGACATGGCAGAAATTGCCATTGAAACTCAAAACACCTAAGTGGTGCTGACATGGCAGTGTTTTAAATAGAAACGGTAATGGTACCAAACACTCGGTTCATCTTTACATCCATTTACAAGTCAATTTGGGAAATTGAGCACTGTGCATTCTTCCCTTATTGGCTGTGCCCAGCATTTCCGTCTTATGCTGCAAAGAAAATATGGGTCATTCTATTTACTCCTAACGAACTGAGACCTGGTCTTTTCTTTATTCCTTGATCCTCCATCAATTTCCTAACCTTATCTACATTCTCCCATCTTCTAGCTGCAGCATACATATTTGAGAGAGCAACATATGTCCCAGGATCTTTTGGATTCAATTGCAGCAGACGTTCAGCTGCATGTTCACCCAACTCAATGTTTCCATGAGTAGCACTAGCTGCTAGCAGTGATGACCATATAAATTCGTTTGGGTGAAAAGGCATTTTCTTTACAAGATCCATGGCTTCTTTTAAATGTCCTGCTCTTGCAAGAAGATTGACCAGACAGGCATAGTGATCAATTGTAGGTTCCTTGATTAACTTGAAATAGTGATACCCCTTCTGCAATAGACCACTGTGGCTACAAGCAGAGAGAACTCCTATAAATGTTATATGGTTGGGTTGTATATCTGACAGGTGTTTTAATTTTTCAAAAGTTCCTATTGCTTCTTCAGCATATCCATGCTGTGCTAGTCCTGTAATCATGGCATTCCATGAAGCTAGGTCTCGCACCTGCATCTTATCAAATATCATTCTTGCTTCAGTAATGTATCCACATTTGGCATACATGTCCACCAAGCTACTAGCTATGAATGGGTCAGCTCCAATTTTGTAATTTGACTTGATAATCTGAGCATGAATCTGTTTCCCTTCTTCAACAGCAGCAAGATTTGCACATGAACACAAGACACTGGAATATGTATAGTTGTTTGGGATTTCTGCTAATTCTTCCTCCAACATAAGGGTGTAAAGTTTCAGAGCATCTTCACTTTCCCCACTTCGAGAAAAGCCAGAGATGATAGTTGTCCACAAAACCAGATCACGGGAATGGACTTTGTTGAATACTCGGACTGCATCATCTAAATGATGGAAATTTGTATACATCACAATGAGTGAACTAGCAATGGAAGCACACCAAGCAGCAGAAAACCCAAGCTTAACAACAAGGCCATGAAGTTGTTTTCCTAGATTCAAACCTTTTACTTTGCTCATGAGTGAAACTAATGTCGCTTCATTTGGTTCCATTCCCATCTGGAATGCTTCATAAAATAAATCAATTGCTTCTGCTTTATGACCATTAAGCATATACCCTTGAATTGCTAAATTAAAAGCCAAAATATCTTTGCTATGAATGCACTCAAAGGCCTTGCCAGCATCTGTTACATAACCCTGACTCACATATATCTCGAAAAGAACACCACCTACGAAAACATCGACTATGGTTCCAATCATCTTCACGGCTAGCCCATGTATTTGGCGAACTGAAGACAAGCCAACACCTTTACAAGCTCGAAGAACAGAAGCAAAGGTCACATGATCGGGATTTAAACCAGATTCCCGCATCATTGACAGGAAATGTAGGACCTCTTCACCGTCAAAATTCCCAGCCATCAGCGCATTCCATGAAGCTACCATTGGCGCAGAAATTCCAAATAAAGCCATTTTTGCACACTCCATTCTATTGCATTTGGCGTATAGATTAACCAACGCAGTCCCCACGAACACATTGGACTGAAGGGATGTTTTTAGAATATAAGCATGCATTTGTTTTCCTTCAAGCAAAGACGAATTCCCAGCACAAGCACTTAAAATGGAAGTTAATGTAAATTCATTAGGCACCAATCTCTCTACCTCTATCATGTTTCTGAACAAATTCAATGCTTCCTCATAATCGCCTGCATCAGTATAACCCACCATCATGGCAGTGTAAGCAACAACATCTGGCTGCGGCATTCTGTCAAAGACTTCACGTGCGATATCAATTGGTCCCAATTCACAAAATAGCTTTACCAAACAAGTATCAACAATCGGGTCCAATTGCAGGCCCTGTAGCTTCAACAAAAAAGCATGTATTTGCAATGCAAGCGGGTAGTTTTCTGCTTCGGCACAGGCCTTGAGAACGAATCTGAATGTGAGATTGTCTGGTGGTTGGGATGAACGAATCATATCCACAAACAGCTGGAGAGCAGCCATGTAACAGCCTTGCCGAGAACACGCAGCTATGACTGTGTTCCATGTCACTGTGTCACGGTCGGGGAGGAGACGAAAAAGCTTGAGGGTCTGATCCAAGGTCTTCGTTTTGGAGTAAGATGACAGGAGGATGTTGCTCCGGGTAGTGATGGATCTCAGATTACAGTGGCCGGGTTGGGTTGAAGCAGGTGGGAGTTTGCTCGTTGGATGGTGAGACAGCAGCGGGATTTTGGCTGAAGGTGAAGAGGAAGAACAAATCAGCATATCCATTACTAACCAGCAAAAAGTTTCAGATTCATCGAAGAGGCAATTTTCACCAAAATTTGCGAAAAAAAATTTGGACCATTTCTCGATTTGTGCGTGTCATCCTTGCGCAGGGGCCATGCTAATCTTCTCTGTATCGTTCCAATTTTATCGGATGTCTCCGAAGAGACAACAATAGAGAAGAGACTTAAATATTTCAACCCTTTTATGGTTTAGTAAACAAGCAATGTGGGACGGAGGCCACTTTCAACAACTTAGTTTGCTTTCATATTATATTGTCTATAATTAAGAACCCGTTTGGTTCACAACCGAAATCAAAATCAAAATACTTTCAAATTAGAATTGAAACGGTCTGTTTCCATAACCTATTTGGTTCATATGGGAGTCAATATAAGAATTGAAATCAGTTAGAATGAGATCTCATTCTCAAGAGAAGGAGAGTGAATGGCCATTCCCTCAAATGGGGGAATGCCATTTCACCAAGAATGGGAATGAGATTTTGATTCCACCCAACGAACCTATTTAAATTCCCACTCCAAACCTCTATTCCCATAAACCAAACAGGCCCTAAGATTATTCATTTTTAGAAAAAGAAAAATGTTTGTTTTAATGGTGAAAAAGTATAGAAAAAGACCACTGAACGGTGGATAGCAATTGGATGCTCTTAATTTTATACGATTGTGGATAAGTGTGTAAGACAAAATGATAGTTTTGTTTTTGAAAAGCTACTTAAGCAATGCTTTCTATCTCTGATCAAATTGGCGGCTATTGACTAAAAAAATTATGTTCTTTTTTTAGATTTATGTAGTGCTTAGGGAAAGTTTGGTACAAAAATGTCCCTTTTAATAATGACTTTTTATGACTATGGGAAATAAAAGAACATGGACAATTGCACTTACCTGGATAAGTGCATTTACCGGGATAAATAACTTATTGAAAAGCAAACAGGGTCTTATTGGTATTAGAAAAAAAAATTATTGATTTGGTTAATGACCTGTAATATGACTAGTGGAAATGTTGAATTGTTTGATCTAGTTAATGGGTCATGGGTTAGAAATTGGATTTCATTTTTTTCTGCAATTTTAGTCATTTCTGTCATTAATAATTACAATAAAAATAATTATAATTTATCATACTTATTTTTGTTGAATATATAATATTAAAGATCTACTTTTTCTTTTTTTTTTTTTACTTTTTTTTAGAATTTTAATTAACTTTATCTACTTTTTATATTTTTATTATTTTATTTAGGATATCATAGGTTGACCCATTTAACTAGGACTGTAAATGGATCAGATTCGCCAAAATCTGAATCCTATACGAGTAGTAGAAACCAAAATCTGGTTGGGCTTGAATCCTATCGAACTCAAATCAGTTTTGGATTTAATCTGACTTTGCTTCATCTTTAAAAATAGAGAAAAAGTAAAAAGTTAATTACTTGACGTATATATAAATTCTATCCATTAAAATCAATATACATTAAAATACAGGGGGGTTCGGGTTTTAATTAGGTGGGATGGAGTTAAATCCGCATATGATCCAATTATTAATTGGATGAAGATCGTAAAATCTGCCATTCTAATCAGATCATCGTAAAATCTGAATTCAATCTAATTATGTAAATATGCCATTCTAATCAGATCATCGAATTTTGGACTTTAAAAGTGCTTTTACAACTCTACATTTGATTTAGAATAAACCTGCCAATCAAACACTTTGAGTCTAAAGTGTTTTGATACAAATTTTCCATCCTTTTACCCTCCTTTTAAAATCGCATAATAAAACAAAATAAACCTGCAAATCAAACACCCCTTTGGCAGTTCCACTGCCATTGATAGATGAAGAAAGGTGACCATCATGATAGAAGCAATGGATTCTTGTTACTCTATAAATATTAGGTTTATTAGTGGGATTTTATTTGTTAAAGGACTCTACTTTGGCATCTTGCCCTAACAGGTTAAAGAACATGATTAGTAGGTGGAGTTTTGTGGTATGGACACATGGCATGGATGGAATCTAATACACCCCAAGTAGGGTTGCAACTTGAGTGGGCTTGGATTTAGCATTTATCAAAAAATTGATTGGATCAGGCCCAATATTGTGTAAATTCTTTAAGTTGGGTACCTGACTTGCAGTCCTACCTTTGGGAATGAGATTTGAGGAAATGACCATTCTGACATTCCCTTTGAGAATGAGATGAGAATCTCATTTCATTCAGCCCCCCCCCCCCTCCAAAAAAAAAAAAAAAGAGACAAGTGATTCAAAAACCCCACAAGCCCTATTTCTCTTTATTTGGATTCTGATTTTATTGATTTTGGGTTCTGATTTTGCTGCCCACATGATAAGCAAAGAAACTCACCATTACATTACTTGAACAATAAAACATACAAAGATTTTTAATTATAAAGCCGAACATTATGAAAAATTTCCACCATTTCCCAATGGTTTGTAAGTTATTCTAGTTGTTCACATTTCAATAGGCTATTAAACTATATGGTTTTTATGTTTTGCTATCTTTACTTAAGCTATGCTTTTAGTATTATTAATATATTTGTGGTATTTATATGACTTCCCCTATCATATCCATGTATATCCTAATCATTTCACTATATCCGCATATTTCTAACTTTATCTCAATACATACCCTAAAGTTGACTCCTTAATACTCCCTACAAGTTACAATATCTCCTAACTAACAAAGTAGATATTGATGAATGCCTTGATCAATTCTAAGTGTCATGACTCTTTTGGTTTTTAAGTGGATCTTTCTCTCTTTCTCTCTCTCTCTGCCTATCTCTTTAGTGTTATGGGAGTTAATGTCTTAAATATAAAGATTTAATGAGAGGGAATTGAATGAGGTAAAAAGGTATGTAGTAGTTTAAATTATATTTTTTCTCTTATAATTTGAGAGAGATCAAATTAAAAATAAATAGATGTATAATTTAAATATAATACTTAATGAGAGGGAATTGAATGAAAAGAAAGGTATTTGTGCAAATTACATTTTTTTGCCCTTAATTACAAATGATCCAAATATAAAAATAGTGGTATTTTAGTCAAACAAAAATTGAATACTCTCATTTATACTTTTTATAATATATAGATATTGATATAGATTTATAGTGATAGACAATTGATTCTCCATTACAAAATCTTGATTTATAGCGACGAGAAATTGAATGTTTGTTGCAGAATTACAATATATGGATTTATAAGTAATAAAATATTGAACATCTGTGACACAATCTTGATTATAGTAATGGACAATTGAACCCTTGTCACAATAACTTGATTTATAGTGATGGACAATAATAAAACGTTTGTCACAAAATCACGATGGGGGCACTTATACTTTCAAAGGGTTTATATTATGGCTCCTAAGCTTTTATTTGGATGTCAAACGTAGAGGTGTAAATCGGGCGGTGCTAGGCCCGATATGATCATGTGGGTCGTGCTAGGCCTGGGGTTTTAGGTCCCCGGGCTAGCCGGCATGGCACAACCAAACGGGCCGTGCATGGTCCAACACAACCCACATATTATTTATATTATTTATATTTATATATTTTATATATAATATTTATATAATAATATACAGTATATAAAATATTAATAAAATAGATACTTTTTTTAAGTTTATTATATTAATTTATTTAATTATTGTATATATAAGCAATTGTATACATCAAAATTCATATAAAATTAAAATTTCAAGTTTTTTTTTCTAATTTTTAAATAAATAGCTTTAACCCAATCCACGACTTGGCCCACGGATCAGCCTTGCCCGTGGCAGGGCATGGGCCTGCACAGGCTTGGGCCGCCGGTCATGCTGGGCCGACCCCCCAAGTCTTCCCAGGGGAGGGTGGCAAGGCTTGGCATGTCCTGATTTACACCTCTATCCAAATGGTTGAGCGACCTCATATTTGTAGGTTTTAAAGTAGGGGCATTTTGGGACTTTAGAAAAATGTTAAGGAAATTTAGAAATGTCTAAGTTGGTATTCTTTGAAGGGAAGTTTGCATGGGAGTGTTTTGGTCTTCTTGTCTCATGTGTCTAGGGGTAGGGTTGAAAAGTAGTTGGAACAATCTTGTCCATTTGTAAAGATACGTAGAAAAAATAGGGGTATTTTAGGGATTAAGATAGAGATTTTTGGATCATTTTGAATATTTTGTGTGAAAGATGGTAGGTACGAGATTCTCTCTCAATGGTATATTCTGCTTTGGTGACATTAATATTTAATAATAAACTTAAATTGCTTGCTTCTCAAGTTCTCATATATTCTTCTTCTAAAACAAAGTTATAACAGGATGAACAAATAAAAATCTTTTGGATTAGGAAGAAAAACATTCTAAAACAACAGGAAAGTTTCTAGAGGCAAAGGTATAGGCACTTTGATTAAAAAGAGATCAGAATCCTAATTTTTTTCACCTAAGTATTGTTAATAAAAGGATAAATAAAATTAACTGGCCGAAGAAAATAGATAGGGTGTGGCTAGAACTCATAATGAAAATGCTCACTTGAACATTTCTTCTCTTATATTTCTCATATATGTGGTTGATTTATTTAAAGAATATAAAATATCATAATGAAAACTTTTAAGTATTATTAATTCCATCTTATAAAATCCATCATATATAACTCTCTCTCTCTCTCTCTACCTCCCCCCTCCCATTCTACTTTTTCCTTAAACTCTTTTGAATCCCTCTCAACTCTAATAAAAACTATGGGTATAAATTAGAATGGATTGGGGCCAACCCTAGTCCAACCTTAGGCTTGAACTCAAACCGATTTCAAAACCCAAGTTTTCCACCTAAACCCCACCTAAGCTAAACTCAACTCAATTTTGGGATAGGATAGGGTGAATTTGGTGAGTCTTGGGTGGGTTGTTCAAGCTTGAAATTATTTTCATTCATGTTTTGCATTTTATCTTCTATTATGATTGCATAGTAAAATTAAATACTAGTACAATTGTAAAACTAAAGTAAACTATCCATCAATATAGATGCTTTTTTTTTTTTTCATTGCCTCATCTTTATTTTAATATAATATTAGTTACCTATCACTATTTGTTTTACTTCTTATATCTCATAATTACTTAAACACTATTAAATAATCATTCAACGATATTGCATGAGTTTTTCTTAAACTATTCTACAGTCCTAAAACCTTCTTTATTAGTCGTATGTACATAACATTTTATTAGTTTAATATTTGTCCATTTGCTCAACAAAAGAAAGAAAAAAAAAAGTGAAAACCATAACAATTGATCCATATATGAAAATCTTTCTTTAATGACGTCTCCTAAGATATAAAAGGCTTGCATTAAAATCATTAGGGGTGTCCATGGTTTGGTTAACCGAATCATAGCCCGTTTTTGTAAATCGAACCAGTGGTACTGGTTTTTTCATTTCGCCAAACTGAAATCAAGCTGGTTAACTGGTCTGTCGGTTTCGGTTCTTAAGTTTTTCAGTTTTTATATTTATAATGTATATTATATAAGTATATGTATAATATTATATTATAAATATTTTAAAAATATATAATATATTTATAAATAGATCATTATAAATATAATATAAGTATATATTTATATATAATGAATATATATTTTTACATAATACATAGAAAATATGTGACATATATTAAAAATACATATAAATATATATACCAGTCGGTTCGATTAACCGTCGATTTTTTATAGATTAACCGAAAACCGAACCGATTGATTCGATTAACCACATTTTGTGGTTCGGTTTTCTCGCTTCAATTTGGTTTTCAATTTTTGATTTTTCATGGACAACCCTAAAAATCATGACTGTTTTCATATATAAAATTTTGTTTTAATTAAGTCTCCTGAGAAAAGCCTGTATAACTCGAAGTAGGAAAAAAAAAGGAAAAGATTATATTGTGTTAGAGTAAGGTAGTAAATGCATTTATGACATGCATGCTATGTTAAATGCACATTTATAATTTTTTCTCCAAAATGAACTAAAAATGTAACTGAAACAAATACATGTATATTACATGAATACTTACTTTCAGATAAATAGTATTTAATATTCTTGAAACTAAACCATAGATTAATTATTTTATTAGTATATTGTTTTTATATTCATTGAATGCCACTCCTTCAAACCTTTAAAAAAAAGTTATTAGGAATCTTAATTTAGGGATTGCGAACATATTGAATCGAATTCAAATAGGGGTATATCCAAGTCTGATCTGATAATAAGCTTGATATCTGATGAATATGTAAAATAAAGATAGTAATTTGTTTATCTCTTTGGCACAGTTTGGAAGGAGTACAAATACAAATAGTAGAGTGCAAAACTTTATATATTTTTTTATTATTTTGTATGAATCTATACTATACATATTTGTATTTGTATCTTTTGTACCATCCAAATATTTGACTAGATCGAAATATCAATAAATCATTTTAAAATTATCAAAAATTTATAAAATAAAATAAAAAACAAAAAATATATATATAAATGAAAAATAGTTGATCTAAATCACAAACCTTGTAAAGATTTTTAATACTAGAACATAATATTTTTATATATGGATATGTAATCAAATCATATTAGATATCCTAGTGGATCAAATCAAGCAATACTTGAATTCAATCTAATTAACAAAAAAAAAAAAAAAACAAAAAGAATTCGATCTAATCAATAAATTGATCATAATTTCAGATCTGATTATAACTAAACAAATATTCGAATTGGGTTGCCCTTGCTCATACCCTTTTGCTGATAATTGAATCCCTCATATATTGGGAATGAGAGATGGCAATAGCAAAAGGGTGATGCTCCTACATTTAAAAGATGAATTTGGAATATTAGAATCGCTATTTGAAAATGTGATATCTTATATCTTGTCATATATCTCTACTAACAATAATGAACACCAAATAATGGTTAGGTGATTGTTTGAACGGTTCAATCAGTCGGGTCAATGATGATTGCTTAATAATCAGATTGGATGTGTTTACATAAAATCAGATCAAATCGGTTGAAGTTGACTCCATCCGACGATTGCTTAATTATCTATATATTATAAATAAATATATATTGGATTGGATTTGAAATTGATTCCATCCGATCCGATTAAAATTCGAATTTGAATATATTATTAATATTTATTGATTTTAATATATAAAATTTATATAATTACATTTAAAATTATAAAAAATTCTTATATATTATATTATATATAAATAAATAAATAAATATATATATATATAATAAATTTTAGTATATTATATTTATATTAATTTATTATATATAATATTTGAAAAATAATTATTTTTTTAATTTTTTTGTATTTTATAAAATTAAAGTGGGGTTGGATTGTATTTTGCTCAACGAAGCAAATCTTTATGGTTTTGGGTTTGCCGTTGCAAAGCAAGGGCCCTCTCCTAGTAATTAGTGAAAAAGGATTATACTTCTCATAGTCTTGATTGAGCTTCCACATCAAAGTATTACTCCTTGATTCAATGGAAGCAACTAGGTAAAGAAGATGGTGCAAGAAGGGAAAACCTAAATTTAGGGGGCATTTTGTCATTGGGTTCATTATCTTGGGGTTATTTCAAAGACATCCAACCACAAAGATTCATTGTGTAAATATCTTGTAGGTTTTGTATTTCATTGTGTAAATATCTTGTATGTTTTGTATAGTATAACAAATATTTATAAGTTTTGTAAGAAAAAATTTGCCTTATCAAAATATCCAATCTTTCAAGATGTCCCTATTTGAAGAGCTTGGACCTCCTGCAAGTAAAATCTCTGCACACGTGGTAATCAGCTACACGTTAGGAATACCTCGCATTCTTGTATACTAAATTCAAAAGTAGATGTTCCCATAGTGTAATTGGAAGCCCCTGCTTTTTAGAGTGTGTATAGGGTTTTTGCATGTGGGAGATCCCGTTACCTATCTAAGTGTGGAATGATAAATAAGAATGTAATGGTGGAAAACTTATTTTGAAAACCAGAGAGAAATTAAGAAAGAATCTATTTAAAAAGAAGAAAATAAAATGAGAATTGAATAAAAGAAGCGTATTTATATCATTTTTTATGTCTTCCAATTGTAGAAAGTTTACAGCCCATTCATCATCGAAAACTTCTCACTTTTTTTCATTTAAAATATTTACTCTTCTTTCTTCACAAATACTTTTACCATCTAAAATGCTTACAACTTTGAAAGACTTAACCAATGTTCACTAAATGAAGTATGATGATTTGTGTTTACTATAGGGATGTTGGGTTCCTTGGTGATCTCATTTTCCAATTGTTGGGATGTGCCACATTAAACACAAAATATCATGAGTTTTTTTTTTTTTTTTTTTTTGTGTTCTTGATAATACATCGAGTTCGCATCAGTGCCCCACACAATGAAAGGGGGACACCTGCCCTCCCGCATGAGCTCCATCTTTCCGCTCGCAGAGATAACGCGTTATAGTTAATGGGGATCCCATTGAGTTCAAACAGCCCCCCACAAGATTGTCCTTCACAAAGTCTCATTGCACATTCTCACCCTGTATTGAAATATCTTCCAATGATGACATCATCATTTTTAAGATTATCAACGAGAGCAGGGATGTGCTGTGAGACTTTGAAAGGGGGGCAATCTTGTAGGGGATTTGATTTGGTTCCATCCCATTCGAGCTTAACCTCTTTTTTGACTCGAATTAGGAGGAGAACCCCTGTTTACCGTCATTCTGTCTCTGATAAAAAATCTACTGATTTTTCTGACGTCGGCATTCATTCCGGTGGTCCACCGTCGGGAGGTAGTCACTCTTGTATTCTTTTTTTTTTTTTTTTTCTTTTACTGCAAAGCATATAAAGGAGGGTTTTTTTTTCACCACTGGCAAGGTGGAATGAACTCAACCCCTGTGCTGAAGCACCGCTTGCCGCTGTTCGAATGACGGAAGCTGTAATTGAGAAAAGTAAGGAGAAACTAAAGAGCTCAACCCCTGTATCCAGCTGTGGCAAAGCTACGAATTGTTCGGATCCACGTGATTGCAATTGCGAAATTCAATGTCAAGATCTTTAAGTCAACTGCGTTCTTGGATTATTAGACACCGGTTAACGGGTCAAAGCCTAACGAGTGTGACATGGCTTGGAGGTTCCGGAACAAGGAGGAGAAATTTTGGCACAAGTACAGGAACGAGGTTTAGAATTGGCGTTAAAGAGGTATGTGGTTGCCGGCACAGGCCGGTGGCATTCGGGGATCAATGCAACGCTACAAAGGCCTAAGTTGAATTTGACACTGAGCATGGGAGGTCCTAAGAATCCGAATCCTCCATCGATTCGCGACGATGAGATTAATGACACGATCCCAATGGTCTGAAGGTGAAAAATGTAGCTGGTGGTCGCCAGTGATGGTTGGTGGTGAAAAAAACCCTCCCTCATTTGTTTTGCAGTCAAGGTTCAGATTGGAGGGATAAATATGTAGAGTGCAAAATCTTATATTTTGTATATATTTATATAATAAGTATTTGTATTTGTATTCCTTTCAAATAGAGTCCAAAGAAAAAAGTAATAAGAATACAAGAGTTGAAAGTGTGACAAAGATGAGAGAAACGGAGAATTGATTACCTTTCGACGGTGTGACTACCCGGAACGAACGCCGACGTTGAAAAAAAAAACAGAAGATTTCGATCGGAGACGAAAGGACGGTAAACAAGGGTTCTCCTCCGAAGTCGAATAGAAAGAGGGTCGAGAGGGAAAGGGATCCCCTTTAACTAGTAGCCTAGCACTTGTGAGCTCCGCACACATAAAGATGGAGTTCGTGTGGAAGGACAGGCATCTTCGTTTCATTGTGTGGGGAACCTGTGGGGCGCTGATGCGAACCCTAATACATCACACATTACATTTCACCTAATAACCAGTACATTTCAAATCCCAATATTTTGGACCGCACCACACCACCAAGGTACAAAATAGACTACCCCATAATGCACTATTTTAAATACAACATTGTAAGGCCCAATAGTCTATAACTCACCATACTTGGTTGAGACTATGACTCAGTTTGGGAAGAGTACAAATACAAATATGTATAAATCAAACCTTTGTTTATTGTACTTCTAAACATTGTTTTGCACTGTACATTTTTTTGTATTTGTACTCTTCCCAAACTGAGCACATGGTACAAACACACTTTAACTAAGCATATATGAAAAGTGCACACACCTCTAGTCGTTCACTAGGAGTAAATATTGGCTCCTATCCGGTCGGAGGATATGTATCCAACCAAATGCATTTTAAACTTAAATCTTAGGGTTTAAGAGTTCAAATGTTTAAAGTTTATGTTTACGGTTTAAGGTTCAAGGTTATATAGTTAAATTTTAGGGTTTAAGAGTTCAAATGTTTAAAGTTTATATTGTAGGGTTTAAGGTTCAAGGTTATATAGTTAGATTTTAGGGTTAGGGTTTAAGATGTTTGAGGTCTAAAATTTAGCATTTAGATAGAAAAATCAATAGGTGGTGGACGAAAGCGTCCGACCATGGTAGGAATGAACTAAGGCTATCTTTGGGTTGAAAGAAAAATTAGGAAACCTATACAATGTTTGTACAGGTTTTCCTACCTTTTCCTTCCTTTTCCTATTTTTTATTTCAAACCAAACACAGCTTAAAGCCCACTCCCTAAAAGGACAAGAGTACCCTTATATATAAAATTATTATCATTTAATATAGGGATTAATATCCAAATTACTACCACAATAGTATTCAATGGATTGGCTCTCTTTAGCATCTTTACATATTAGTCTTCATCATTTGATATCTATAATTTTACCTTTTCACTAAAGTTAATGATTCAAGCTTGAAAACTCAAAAGAATTTGGTAATGACTAATGTATCTTACTGAATGAGTTATTGCTTTGTCTATTAGCAAATAAATCATCAAATAAGTTGTGAACTCCTTAATGGATGAATTCAATGTTATTACCACTGAATACTTTTATAGATAATTATTTATAGGGTAAATTGCATAATAGTACCCTGTACTTTCTGCTTAGTCTCAATTTGATACCTGAATTTCAAAATGTGCCAATCCTGAACTCCTAAATCGTCTCAGTTTAGTCCAAAATTGTTAACCACTGTTAAGTGTAGGAATGGCAATGGGGCGGGTTCGAGGCGGGGATTACATTCCCCATTCCCAACCTCGACCCCCAAATCACCCCCCATCCCCGCCCCCAATCCCTGGCGGGGAAAGGAATCCCCCCTCCATCCCCGACCCCAATAGGGAGTTCATCCCCATTAGACCCAAATCCCCGACGAATTGGAGACAGAGAGTCTGAGTCTTAGAGAGACTGAGAATGAGAGTTAGAGAGAGAGAGAGAGAGATAGATAGATAGATAGATAGATAGATAGAGAGAGAGAGAGAGAGAGAGAGAGAGAGAGAGAGAGAAAGAGAGAGAGAGAGAGAGGACTGTTGCGACTTGCGAGAGCTGAGGTCGGCGATGAGAAAGAATTCGAAGGGTGAGGCGATGACAAAGGCAGTCGGTGATGATCGATGAACTGGCGACGAAGACAAACTGACGAAGGAAGACGAAACTAGGGTTCTATCGAAGACTCGAAGTCGAAGGGTTTTACTATTGAGTCATTGAATGTTCTACTTTTTTTTTTAAGTTTTAATCTTTTAAAAAATGAATAATGATTATTATAATATATAATATATAAATATATTATATAATATATAATATAATTATATATATTAATCGGGGATAGGTCGGGGCGGGGATTGCATTTCTCGTCCCCGTCTCCGATCAAGGATTCAGGGGTAGCCCCATCCCTAACCCCGACCCCGCCAAGGTACCCCCCATCCCTGACCCCGTCGGGTCGGGGTGCCGGGTACCCATCGGGGATGGGGAAAATTGCCACCCCTAATTAAGTGGCATGTGAAAGGATGCAAATGCCCTTTGGGTGTCACCTAATTTTCTTTATTAACCATCCAAATGCCCAAATCCAAATGTCCTTTGAGTTGTTTACCATTGCTTTGGTTTAACCTTAATTCTTAAGAAAGAAAATGATGAACAATGTCTTATTTTGAAGGATAATTTTGATATTTTCAAAAGTTTTAAGTCACACATGTCATCACATGATACAAATAACTGATAGACTGCTAACAATAGGGACAAACCATAACATTTTGTGAGTTCAGGTACTAGATTGGCACATTTTGAAATTTAGTTACCAAAGTGAGACTAAGCCCAGAGTATGAGGTACTAATCTTCAATTTACCCTTATTTATATATCTATCAAAGGACAAATTTAGTTACCTAAGTTGAAATTTTTGAACCCAACAACTTAGGTTGAGTTTGGAAAGAGTACAAATGCAAATATGTACAGTGCAAATACATACAAAATAATGCAAAATATAAGGTTTTGCACTCTTCATATTTGCATTTGTACTCCTTCCAAATTGAGCAGTGGTTAGGATTGAGGTCTTGGGCTTTCTTGTCCACAACCTGAATGTGTCTTCATATATAGCTTTATGTATAAATACTGTACAAACATTTTTGTATATATGAAACTATGCATCAAGAATGTATACATGTACATATATGTATTAATAGCTTCAAGCTTAAAGGCAAACAATTTTTAGTATAACATGAGTATAATGATGTCTGATCACATGCCAATAAAATAGAATCCAACAGTCTACTGACACCACATATCTCATACATAGAAGGTCCCACTTTATGGTGGGTTCCAATTCCCTGATGAGATGTTCGGTATTAGATCAAGTTGGTAGAGGGTTGGAACGTGGTTTGTTGGCAGGAGATCCCATCTCTAGTATAATATTCACAAAGCACCATATTTATGTGTTTCTAGGTATAATACTGCTAATGTGGATTAACCTTAATGCATTTAATCTCAATTCAAAGAAACAGAAATATTTAGAAAAAAAAAAAAGTGAAGAAGTCAGGCCATGAACCCATCCCTATTCCAACCCAACACCTATGGGAAAAATACCAAAATTTCCAATTACAATGGGGGCTTTTCCTAATAGGCTTTTATTTATAGTAGTCATTAATGAATTACCTAAACATCTTTCTAAGGAGGTGCCTAGGAGGTCCTAGGCATGACGCATATCTTTGTTGATGACACAGTATTAATAGATGAAAGTATAGAAGAATAAAATATAAGATCAAATTTAAGTAGGACAAAAAAGCTGTGTTCTAAGTTTAATAATAATAGGAGTAGAATTTAAGCTAAGCGTAGGATTAGAGACCAAGAAACGTCTCACATTGACCTTTTCTATTAGCTTGATTCAGTAATCCATAACAAAGGGGAAGAGGAGCAAGAGATGGGCAAAATCAAGAAGTGCATTTGGAGTCTTATGTGATAGAAGAATATCATTTAAGGTAAAACAAAAATTTTATATATAAAACATTTATATGACCACCAATATCATATTCATATGGAGTAGAGTGTTAGATGGTCAAGAGATATACAAAAACTGAATGTGGTAAAAATCTTTAATTTTGAGATGAATGGATGAATGAGAAAATCATAAAAGAATAGGACTCGAGATAAATTTATCCTCAATAGGCGATAAAATGAGAGAAAGTAGCGTAAGATGGTTTAGTCACATATAAACAAGATCATTTAAAGCAACAATATAAGAAATGATCTCTGTTCAAGTTGAAGGTTAGATGATGATCATGATTATTTCGAGTCATTTGGATTGTTAAACTCATTTGATGTAGGAGGTTTTAGCAAGTGGAATTGATTAATTAACTTGGATTTCATAAATTACCGGTTCACCCAAATCGGTAATTTTTTAAGTTCAACCGAACCCAATTTTAGATGGTCTGGGCTAGGGTCGGTTGATGCCTGGAACAACCTGACCCAATGGATTAGGGTTGAGAATCAAGCAACCCTTTACCCGGACTTCACATGGTTTGACTTCGACCCGACCCGAATTCCACCACTACAATACTTCATGGAGACTGGAGAGAACTGAGAAGAATTGAAATAGGAAATAAGCTCGTAGTAGAAATAGAATCTAATGAAGAGAGTTCGGGATGTGACTGAAGCAGTAGTGGGGGCCATGCATTGGCGCGGGACCCAGTTAAGTGGTAGTAGACGTTCATCAACCCCGGTCGGTGACCAAGCCAGGGTTCTCACTTCTCAGGCATCAGACAGATCAGCTTATAAAAGCAGAGGCCTTACTCTCATTTTTCTGATTTTAGACCTGGAAAAAAAAAACTCCATTTTTATTTCGCAGAGTTTAGATAGATAACCAGGGCATCCTGTGAGAGATGGCAGAATATGGAGGCGCGATCTCCCTCTCACAAGCTCGGGACTGTCACACCTCCGACGACGAAGACGACGAGCACGGCGCCAGAAGCGGCGGCCCGTTCATGGTCGGTGGTGGTGTTGGAGGTAGTAGTGGTGGAGTCACCAAGACCAAGATCAACCACGGCAGCAGCAACAAGACCGGGGGAGATGCTGGGTCGACGGTGGAAGTCGTTCGGAAACCGAGAGGCCGACCACCTGGGTCGAAGAACAAACCCAAGCCACCAATCGTTATTACCAGAGACAGCGACTGCGCCATGCGACCAGTCGTCCTCGAAGTCTCCGCCGGGTCCGACGTCGTCGAGATGGTCTCACAGTTTGCTCGTCGCCGACACGTGGGTCTCTCCGTCCTCAGCGGTTCAGGCACTGTGGCGAACGTTACCCTCCGGTATCCCACTGCACACGCATCAACGCTCACTCTAAATGGCCCTTTCCACATTCTCTCACTCTCAGGCACCTTTCTTGGGTCCTCGTCCTCATCTTCCTCTGCGAAATCGTCTCCATTTACTATCTCTCTTGCAGGAGGTCACGGGCAGGTGTTCGGAGGGACTGTTGCAGGGTCACTTGTCGCTGGGAGCACCGTAGTTCTAGTTGCGGCATCTTTTGTAAACCCTACTTTTCACCGTCTTCCTGGTGAAGACGAAGAAAGCGAGGACGTTAAAGCTGGTAACATGGTGGGTGGAAGCGATTCTTGCACGAGTAGCATGTCCATGTCTGTTTACAGTGTTGCTGCTCCGAGCCCTTTGAATTGCCAGATCCCCCCTGAAGTCTTGCCGTGGCCTCCCACCTCACGTCCTCCATACTGAAATCTGATATACATCATAGAAGAGAAGAAATCTGAGACACCCATCTCCAGATTTCCTCAGTTTTGCTTTGAATCTATGATTGATTGCAGTTATTTCTATTCTAACTCTCCCTCAGAAACTATTCCCTCTTAGTTGTTGGTTTGGTCGTGTCAGTGTTTCAACCACCTTCCATTCCTCTTTTTTCTGCTATATTTTCCTTTCTGGTATTCACAGTTCTCATGGCTATTTCTTGTGGGTTTCCAAGTGTTCCTTGTCTTTTCTCTTTGTCTTTCGATTAGCCCACTCGCAAGGTTTTCAGGGTCTCCTTTCGGCTTCCATTTCGTTCTCGAGAAGTTGGGTTTTGCTCCTATTGGTGCAGCTTCTGATCTGATGATACTGTCAGTTCTTCAGATATTCTATGTCAGGACTCAGACTCAGTGTTGAGCCCCCTCGGGAAGTGCCGATTCTCCATCCCCGAAGCAAGCAGCAGATTAGCACAAACTACAGAGAAAGAGAGAAAGATAAACATCCAAACTTCAGGTTTATGGGTAATGATCTTGTCCTTTGTAAAAGAGAAATTAAAGGAGCAGAGAAAACAACACTTACAGGAACTAACTGGTGGACTGAACAGAAGATTGATAGGATTGTAGCTGAATGTTTCCTTCTGAAGCTGCTTTCAATGTTCTGTATCATTATCCAACTAGATTGTTAGGAGTTCGTGTGCTTGCTCTACTCTTCTCTAATATATATATATTTTATATTACTGATCTGTTATGCGGGTTTTGGTACTTCTGAATCATCTGATATCTCCTGTCTGCTATCTTATATAAAAATATAATAAATCCTTTATATTTATATACAAACATGTCCCTACCAACCCAACAATGGCAATCTCCAACCTGCTTCCATGGTGGCTTTTGTGGGGTCTGTCTGCTTGTTTGTTGGTTGTTTGCTTCACGACCTTATCCGCCACCATTGTTGAATATAGATAGAATAGAGCAGAAAGCTTACAAAAGATACGCACACAGAAACTAATATATATTTTTTTCACGAAGAAGATTGGAGACATGAACCCGTTAGTCCTATTCAAGTCACTTTCCGTTTACTAGCTCACCCTTATTCTAAATCTTTGTGGGAAGACTGCTCAGACTCAGAGCAAGATTATTTGCTTAAAACCTCAGACTCAGAACACTGATTTGAATTTTGAAAGCTGAAAGACGAGTCAAGAGTATGATACAGTGTGACTGCATCAAGTCAAGAGTGCTAAGCATGTAATTAGCACCTAGCCAACAGCTTAAAGATATCATATACCTGGGTGAGGTCTCTTTCGCCGAATAACTTCGATCTTTTGGAGAAGTGCTCTATCTCTTTTTTCTTTTGAAAATTTTTTTCATTGAAGGAATCATGATGAGAATTTAGAGAGAGGGAGAGATTTTCGTTGTGGGTTTTCATGATAGTGAATAATGATGGAAAATTTCCATCAAAAAAAGGAAGAATAATGATGGTCAAAACTCACTGTGTTGAAGAAAAGTTGAGAGGATGAACTGTGATGAAGGTGGCTGTGGCTTGTGAGGGTGGTCATGGTACTACCGACTACGGGAGTGCCGCAGTTGCTCGTCAAAATGTGACTGACCTGCAGGGGGGGGGGGGGGGGAGGGGGGACTGAGGGGGGTTCGTCCAAGTGGGCGCACGCGTGGTCTGTTGCTGCAGCAGGAATGCAGGAGGCTTTCTACACGTATCCATTTCTAATTGGCTATCTCTATTTTCAGTTTCTCACACAGAGAGAAGGGAAGAGAGAGGGAGAGAAAGAGAGAAAGAGAGGAGGGGAAAAGCTGCTAAGCTTGGCTGAATTTTACATTGTTATCTGACCGGGGCAACGCTCGACCCTCTGAGGCTTTCCTTTCCATCTTTCAAATGAAAACAAAGTTCAAAGTTTCAAAGTAGTTTCCAATTACAAAAGAGATACATGCTTTATGTTTTTGATTCTGGAATCTGGACCGTTTGTTTTACGAAAGTACGATGACGGTCTTACGGTTTTGAGTTGGTAACATTCTCCAATGCATTTGCAGGCAGCAGCCGCAGGAGTACTTGTGGTGAGTCTCTCGGACAGAGAGAGAGAGAGCGAATTTATAGTACGAAGAAGGCATTAATATCGAAATAAGTCCGGACAGTCTGGACGTTCATCCAAGTTTGAACTGGGGGAAGCATTTAATGTGGGTGACTGAGCGTTGAAAATGATTCTGGTACATTGGTTTGAAGAAAAGGAAGCAGGCTCAGACTCAGAATTCAACTGAGTTTCCATTGTTCCAATGCTAATGCTTCCCCACCCAGTAATGAAACGAAAGGAGATCCGTCGATCGACCATCGTCCGATCCATTCCTGCTGTTGACTGCAGAAGTTGCGGGCATTTTGGATGCATACAGCCATGTCCGGCAGCCGGCAGCAGGAGGTGCACATGGGGTGAGTCGACGTCCCTAGCATCTAGCCCATCTAATAATGCTGTAAAGATGCCTAGTAGTGGTAGTAGGTATTTGGGGGGCTCTCAGCACATGCCGCATGTTGATTCACCGTCGCAAATTGAATCAGAATGATTAGATGACCATACGACTCCCTTTGCTCTTGATTTTGTGCAACTTTTTGAATTTAATAACCCATTTCATGACCAAAATTAATGCTATGAAGTATATACAGGTCATATTTTAACCGAGTTTTCATAGAAATTCTCACTTTTGGAAGGAGTACAAATGCATACAAAATACAAAGGTCTTGCACTTTACATATTTATATTTCTTCCTAAACCAAAAGTGCAAATGTGCAATAAGGTATTGATTATTAATTATATGAAAAACAGAAGGAAGTTCTAAGTGTTCTTTGGAATCTTACAGTTCCAAATTTCAATTCATGTAATTAGGAATGTCAATCTTCTCCATTTCACTGGTGAGAATGGGAATGATTTTCTACAAGTATATTCCTTAGTGGGGAAGAGAAGAATACTCTCCCCGCCTTAATTATTTTCTTAGGCTGTATTTGAATGCGGTGTAAAAGTAAAATTACATCGATGGAGTATTACACCTATCGACTTAATTAAAGTCATGGACCGTTGTAAACTAGAAAGAGTGATTATCGATGTAAATACTTACATCATTTTTATTGAAGTTGTATTTACATCTATTATCCATGCAAGACTTGATGTATGTGAAGTTCATCGATTTGTTATGTTTAACTACACTCCATCCAAATGTCGATTGCACCTGCCCGTATTTACACCATAAACAAACATAGCCTTATGGATTAATTGCTGATTATATTTGTTACATAGTATTTTTGTTAAGCATTTTTCATTTTCTTATGACTTGTAACTATTTCACTTTAGTATCTTTAAAAATATGGTTGAATATAAAAAAAAAAAAAAAACTTAGAATGAAGTAAAAGTAAATTTCATATCATAAAAAATGACGAGGAATGGGGCCCGGCGAGCAGCTCTTCTCTGCCCTGCTACGTTGTCATTTCTATCAGCTAGCTAATCAGCCATTCTAATTGGGTTTTTATTTTTTTAATACAAAAGTAACGGATACAAGAAGGGTTTATATTCACATGATTTTTTTTTTCTTTATTTAATAAATTAATCCATACGTAGGATCTCTGACAGCTATAAATGAATGATGTAATATTTTAAAAAGTATGAACTCAATATGACCCCAGAATTGAAGATCAAATCAACCCCCACAAGATTGCCCACAATAACGTTTCACGGCACATTTCCTCCATGCAGTGGGAACATCTCCTGATGATGACATTATCATTTCTGGTATTCGTAATACATGTCGGAAATGTTCTGTTGGATGTTGTGGGGGGCTGATTTGAACTCCCAAAATTGATATGTATGATACAGTATGACATGTTTTGATATTTTAAAATTTGGTATAGAAATGCTTACTTTATAAGTAATAACCCAACTAGCAAAATTACACTCATAAAACATTTTAAGCAAATCAGGGGTTGTAGATTCGTAAATCTCAACCCTGTAAAATAAACCCTCTTTTATGGTTGACTTATATAAAAAAAAAAAAAAATTTAAAAGTATAGGTGGCATTGTAGATTAAGCAAAAGAAATACAAGGTTAAATATAGGGTTGATATAGGCTGTGGGTTTGAATACTTGGCTAATTCAGTGGGTTTTCTATCTGATGGAAAGTTCATTTTGGATTGGCCACTAGAATCCTTTTAAAAGGCATCACCCCAAAATGAAAGAAAATAAAGCTAGTCTATCCATATCAATTGATTCAAAAAACAAAAAAAACGGAAAAAAATTCCATCAATACATACGGATAACAAGTGACTGAACTGAATGGCTTATTGTTTTGTTTTCTAGTGGATAAGTTATTAAGGAGGTTGCGAGTTGATGGCAGAATCTGAAGTTGGACTCATTACTTTACCCTAGAACTAGAGTTCTTTCAGTTTTCCAACTCTAGCCGTTACAAACAACTCCTGATCTCTTTCAATTTACTTATATCCTACTTCAGGAGTTGCACGTACGAAATCTTACTAATTTTTTTTTTTGCAAGGCCCCAAACTTTACTCCAGGTGAAGGTGATAATGAAACAAGAATTCATTATCAACTTATTAAAATTATAGAATTTATCTCATAAACTCCGTTCTGCCAAATTGTATGGCAGCCTATTATATTTGGCACATTAATAAATCTAATTACTATATTTGTTCATAATATTCCTTTTTTGTTCAGACCTATTTATGGATTGGGAAATCTGATGGGGCAGGACCAGCCCAACCCGTTCTTTGTCAGGCTTGGACATTAGTTCTGGGCCATGGATTTGGGCTTGGGTCCAAAACACTAGGCCTTTTGGGCCGGGCTCGAGCCTTTTCAAAAATCCCAGCTTGAGCCCAGGCCCGGGCCCAAGCCCAGGCCTGAGCCTGAGCATAAGCCTCATAATATTTTATATAATAAAAAATATTATATGATCAATATTCCTCTTGTGCCTGAGTGTGAACCCAATATTCCCATTGGAATCGGGCTTTTTCAAAATAAATAAATAAATAAATAAATTGGCCACATGTGTATGTGATGGTTCTATAACTAATTAAAGGATTTTATTTTATTTTTTATTTTTTATAAGATGACTACAGTTAGGAGTGATCATGGGCCGGGCCGGGGTTTGCGCTTATGATAAGGGCTATAGCTTAGGCTCGGCCTGGCCCAGTCCGAGGTTCCAGGCCTGAAGCATAAGTCTTAGCCTAGGTTTACACAGGTCCAAGCCGGGCAGGGCCTGATTTTGGGCCAATATCTTTCATATATAAAACATTATATATCTATAAAAAATATAAAATAAATTAATGGGTGTTAATATATTACCATTTTAACCTTCATAGAAAAAATATAAAAATATATACAAAATAAATTAACGGGTGTTAATATATTACCATTTTAATATTTAGACATGAAAAAAAGGAAAAAGTTCAAAAAATATTTTCAAATATAAAATATATAAAAACATAGAAATTACAAAAAATATAAAAAAATAGAAATTGCAAACAAAATAAAAAAAATTATTTTCAAATTATAGAAACTATAAAAATTGAAAAGAAAAATCAGAAAATAAAAATTGTAGAGAAAACACCAAAAATTATAGAAAAACACAGAAATTACAAATAAATAACAAGAAATACAAGAAAATTTATAGATTGTAGAAAATAGAAAATGTAAAAAAACAGAAATTATAAAAAACATTGGAAATTATAACAAAACAATAAAAATGCAAAAAAAAAACAAGAAAATTGACATTTTGAAAAGTTGTGGTGAGTTTTGGAAAATAAAAACTTAATGATATGGTGAGTTTTAGACATTTTGAAAAGTTGTGGTGAATTTAAGAGAAATATTACAAATTCATGGTGAGTTTTAGACAATTCCCCTAATATAAAATATAAGATTTTGTACTCTACAAATTTACATTCGTATTCCTTCCAAATTGAGCCAAAGGAATAAGAGGAAGACCATGGGAAATTTTTTATTTCTAAGGGTGGCATATTTGCATTTCATTGGGGGTCTGTATTGTTCTGCAACTACAGTAGATAATGTTTATTTATTTTTTCTCTCTCTAACAAATGATATAAAGATTTGCAAATTTGACAGAAACATTTCTCTTGATAGTATAATGGTGGGACGAATTTATATAGCAAATCGAAAATAATTGCACTTAAAGTCTAGTTTGCAAGGTGCCAACTGGTTGGTTGGTAACTAGTTGGAGGTTATGGGTTTGCGGGTTGGACCCGTCACCTCCCAACACCTGTTGTGTAGCCCCATGGAGCTAAAAAAGTGTAAATTTATATAGCAAATCCAAGTAACATCTTGCCATCTGTCATGAGCTTAATGCACTTTTACATGGTACATTAGTATCATTTCAACCCATAATTCTTGCTATATGTGGGTTCATGGAATGCCTCCTTAAGGAGGGTGGGCCGTGGTGCAATGGTTGAGTTGCTCCATTATGTACAACTTAGGCGACCAGGGTTCAAATCTTAAAAATAGTTTTCTTATGTATCTGAATAAGGTTGTGTATATTTGTCACTCTCTAGACTCCATAGAGATGGCAATTTCCCCTTTAAAACCGGGCCCCGCTCCACCCGGACCTGAATGGGGTAGGTTTTCCCCAAACCTAAACAGGGATGGGGAAAATATTTTTTCCCCAAACTGGAGACAGGGTAGAGACAGGTTTTGTATATAATTTCCCGAACCCGCCCCAAGCCTGAAGATAAAATTAGTAAAATATTTCTATGTTTAATATTGATATTTAAAATATCTCTAAGTTTTCCTTAAATTCTTGAAATCTTAGAATTCCATAATTCCATTTTGCTACAGGGCAGGGATGGGGAGGGAGTGCCCCGCCCCGTTGCATCCCAAAGACCCCACATAGGTGGGAACCTCGTGTATTGGGCTTCCATGTTTATATTTTCCATCACAATATCTGTTATTGGGTTACATAAAACTCATATGGTTCACATAATTAACTTTATTCCGTACGGGCTTTCATGGACCATCTTTGCCTTCTTTCATCGGTTAAGGAGACAAGTATTGCATTGACTTTTTTTTGTTTGTTTATATGGATGACATTATATAAATATTCCAGCATTTTTATTGACATTTGCAGTGGTTTTTATTAAGAATCTTGCTTGATTTTGGTGTAAAAGATTTGTCAAAAGCAATGTCCAATTTGGACTAACTGTTTGACATGAAATCTAATCATCAATAGAGTTTAAATCAGGCCCCCACAAGACTGCCCCTCCCCCTTTTCCCTAATGTTCCACAGCACATTCTTGTTGTGTATTAAAAACATCTCCCGATGATAATATCTAGAAAGATGATATCATCATTGAAAGATGTTTTCAATACACGGTGGGGATGTGCTGTGGGACATTGTGGGAGGCTGTTTCAGTCTCTCATCAATATACCTATTCGCATGCCAACCTATCTGAGTTGCTCCATTATAACTTAGGTGATTAGGGTTCAAATCTTGAAAATAATCTCTTTCTGTATGTATCTTAATGAGTAGTGCTGCCGTTTTTATATTTCCCATCTCAACAAAATTTATTATATGGTTACATAATAAAATTCAAATGGTTCACATATTTAACTTTATTCCCTAAGGGCATTCATGGACCACCCTTTGACTTCTTTTTTCAGTTTAAGGATGCAAGTGTTGTATTGACTTTTTTTTTTTTGTTTATATGGATGACATTGTCATCAGCAGTAATAAATATTCCAGAATTTTATTGACATTCGCAGTGATTTTTCACTAAGAATCTTGCTAACTGTTATGGTTGAAAAGATTTGTCAAAAGCAATGTTGGAATACAACACTTTAGCAAAAGCCAAGTCCGAGCTCAACCCATGAGCTAAGTCTAATCACCAAAATGATTCTATCTTTGATTTGAGACTTTGAGTATAACATGGCTCAAAATTCTTAGCTCTAACTCTTTAGACAGTGCCACAACATTTTTTTCTTTACTAAAAAGAAAACATCTTCCAGGAAAGTTCTAATTGATCTTTCATAGGGAGAACCACGAAAATGGTTCTATCCCTAATATTTATTGGCAATGTCAAAATCACAAAATATTGTTTCAAAAGTGTTGAAAAGGTTATAGAAGTATATGGACCAGGGTGCAGTAATATGTGTATAAAAGCCAAAATGGATCCAATTGCAGATTGGTGGCTGTATGGTCTTGGCCTTATTATACAGCCTTTTTTTTTGGGATTTTTAGACTGCACTCCCCTCAAAATTGTGATTTGAATTGCAGATCTACAACAATTTAAATTTATAAGCAGTTCCACGTATAACCTTATACCCATCCATGAATTGATATCAATTCCGACCTGACATCTATCCTAAACTGTATGGTTGAGCTAGGATTTTTGGGGTGAATTGAATGGTAAAACCCCCCCCCCCCCCTTTCTTTTCTACACTAGCATTTTCCATGTTAAAGATATCTGAAATGTTAAGACAAGACAACTTATCAGATAGGCTTGTGACTGAAGCGAGTTTGAGGTGCAATATCCTGAATGCTCATCCCACCCTCGAGGATGTCATTTGAGTTAGGGGTGAGCAAATGGGTAGGTTCAAATACAATGGAATCAACCTTGAACTAGCATTGAACTGACCTTACCTAATCTGTTACAAGATAGGGTCTGGCTCCAAATTCTTGGAATCGACACCCACTTAAGCAGCCTGTTCCAGGGTCTAAGGGTTTACCCTACCCAAATAAACCTAGTGAATCAACTTTAGTTGGCCTTGGTGAAACCTGCCTTGGACCTGAACTTGCCTTGAAATAAACCCTAAAGTACTTTTAAGGATGTGAAGATTTATATTCAATCACTCTTGGTTATAAAGGCCATGGTCTCACTTGATCATTGAGTTTAAGTGATTTGATCATTTGTTTTCATTTTAATATTTGAATGTACCCAATAAGCATTGTAAAAGGTAACATTTGCAAAATTTATATTTAAATTATAAGTTTTGAACCATATAATGAATCTATATATTAAGTTACTCTATTTAATGAATAAAAGATAATATAAGTTTCAAACTATACATTATATTTATTGAAAATCCAATTTTTAAAGAACATATTTCTTCTTTTTTTCTTTAAAGGGAGGAGTAAAAGAAGAATAGATACCATGGGTAGACACTGGAGCTGACCTTCATAGGGTAGGTTCTACTTCAAAAAACCTAGAACCCATGCTTTTGCCATGAAACCAAACCAAATCGGTCCATGTTCACCCCTAATTTGTGCTGAATCGAGTTGAAAAATTAGTTAAAATTAAAAGGACCCGGCCAATGATAATTAACTGTAATCATGAACCAGGCTGGGTTTTGGGTTTATGACTAATTATAAAATATTAAATATATCTAAAGTTTATATTATACTTCAATAACATAAAATATTATATATATATATATATATAAAATTCACAGGAGGTTTTAATTGGTCAAGCTTTTTCCGGTATCAAGTTTTTCTGATGCAATATAAATTCTTGAAATCGGGTATTCGTCTTGTAACTCTATTTAATCCTATCCTTTTTAGCTAGGGGTGCAGCTTGATTCGGATTGGGTTGAAAATTTATTAAATTTTCAATGGGCACGAATCCTAACCTGAGCCCATGTAGTTGAAATTCAAGGTTTTTTTTTTTTTTTTTTTTAGACTATACAATACATTAGCCCATCTCCAATCTCCCCATACAATTAATTCTCCAAATCTTAGTGACAACAGGATTTGATCTCAAATCTCTGCTGCAAATACCCGGAGATCCCACTAACTGAGCAACCTGACTTGCATCTAAGGGTGTCAATTGAACTGGATTTGGTCCAATCCGATCTAATTCAATGTAAGTCCATCATAAATGGACCAGATTCAATCCAATCTAATGAATATTTTGGACTAGTCCAATTCAATATCTGGACTGTCTAAATTTGTTCAAATTCATTTTGATTTAGATTGTTTTCAATTCAAATCTGATTCATTAGCATCTATATTCTTATCTTATATCAATGGACCAGATATTGGCTTAATCCAACCCAATCCAATATAAATTTATTACGGATAAACCGAGTCCAATCCAATCTAATAAATAATTTGGACTGCATTGGTCCAATCCAATATCTCTTGTTGGTCTGTCTAATTCATTCAAAATGATTTTTGACTGAACCGCAGGGTCCAATCCAAAACTGGTCCATTGACACTTTTACTTGCATCCCTATTTCTGATTTTTTTTCCTTATTTTTTTTACCGGACATCTTTCCAGAAATCAAAATTGATTTAGCAGTCTCAGTAATGTTGTATAGATGCATCCTAGATCTTTGTAAGAGCAAATATATATGAAAGGGAAAGCCATATCTTAACAACAATAAATGAGAAAGCATTTCTCTCTGCTATAATTAGAGAAATAAAACGAGCTAAAAGAGGTGAAGGAAAAAAAGATAGATTAAAATAAATTATTGAATGAATAAGTTAAAAAAAAAAAAGCATTAGGCATACTCATGCAAACATGCCTCCAATTTGACACGGCTTGCATGCGTGTAAAAAGCTCCTTAAACCCAACCCAAACTCGTTTTCCAGTTTTGGGTCCAGCTTTATTACATACAATCATGATGGTTCTTCTGTTTGAGACTTTAGATTGTTCAAATTTGCATGCAAAACTGAGTTTCTTTTGCAGAGTGGAGTTTCATGGGCCTGTATGTATGCGGAATTCTAAAGAGTAAAGATTTCTTCTGAAAGGCACGAGGGTTTGCTTTTTGGCATTTTTTGTTTTTCACTGCTTAAGATTGATTTCTCACTTTGCTCTCAGAGTTGGAATGAATCATGAGAGAGAGAAAGAAATATGGTTTATTCATCTGCCTTTCCCTTAAGTCTTGATATTTCTCTTTTTTAGGGGTGATTTGAGTTCAATCCATCTTGATGTTTACAGGCCTGAGAATAAATATATTTAGAGAATTAATTTATAAATCCTTTAATTTGTTAGATTAAAGGGATATTATCTTTTATTCCAAAATTTAAAATTTTAAAACTCCCATGTATTAGTGTATATGAATGTATTATATGTCGATATTTTAATCCTTAGTAATGGAAAACTCAAACTAAATTTGACAGTTGATTTGACTGCAATACCCCAAATCCAATGGCCTATTCAGGACTCGGTTAAACGGCTTTTTGTGGCTTGAATGGAAGTTTCAAAATCGATGATGCAGTGAGAAATCTGGTCGATTGGTTATAAGTTTTTTCGATATCATTGTACCTTTCCGGCATCATAGACGAACCTTCAAAATATTTAGCTATTGGGCAATATGTATGGCTTTGCTTCTTCAAACCAAAAGCAACTGCCATTTCGCAGTTCAATAGAATAAAGAGATGAATATGTGAGGAAAAAATAGAAGAAAGTAATTAGTATTAATTGCTTCTCAATTTCAAGCTTTTGATAATATAATAAAAATTCTATTAAAATGTTAGAATAATAACAAAATTGAGCACTTAAGGGCCGTTTGATAACTCTTCTTCACCATGGATTTGGAATAAAAACTGTACGAAGCATCACAATTAGAACAGGACCCACTCATGATTTTTAACTTTAGAACACCCATACGGCCATACCCACACTGTGTCTTTTCAGTGGAACCCATCTATCACCGTTCAAGCTGACACTCTAAGCAGATCAGACGGTCAAGATCACTCCAAATAAATGACTTCTTTTGTGCGAGTGTTCCTTATTTTGCAACATTTCTTACAAATTAAAAAGGAGGGTTTTATTAAAAAAGAAAAAAAGAAAAAAAAACAGTGTTGGGCACATCCCAATTTTGATAAGGTATCCGAGCCTTAATCATTAGTCAAAAGTACATTCGGCTGCAGGGTGAGGGAGGAAAGTGAACTTTAAAAGACCTCATCAATGATGAGTGATGAGTCGATCCCATGAAAGGAAAGCCTAAGCCTATCGTTGTTTTCCATCTTTGCCCTTGAGTGACAGCTGAAATGGCTCAGCTTAGTGACTTATTACCGGGTATTTTAGTGGATGAAATAGTCATATAGTAAACCATATCATTTCAACATACTATTCAGTCTTCAAGTACTGACTCATATATATTCACTAGAAGAGAAAGTAACAAAGCATGCAGTGACTTTTCTGTTCTCTTTAATAATGGCTGAAGTGGCTGAATTTTATGACTTATTTGCTTTTTGTCTTTAGTGTGTATAGTAATCAAATAAATTAGTAAATATTTGAAGGTATCAATTAATCCAACTTAACCAGTAAGGAACTTACTACCACCTTAACAGCATATTAAAAGACAAAACAAGTTAAGTCATTGAGTTCAGCTGTTACCATTACCAAATATCCTCTTAGCCTTCTTGATGAGAAGATGCTTAATGTGGTGGTGCGAGGATAGAAAAGTTTCTCTGAAGTCCAACCCAGATCATTGAAAGAAGATTTGTTAATCTAAGAGTTTGTATATGGCTCAGTTTGGAGAGTGCAAATATAAATACGTACAGTATAAAGCCTTTATATTTTAAAAATCTGTATTTGTATTTATTCTATTTCCCAAACTGAGCTAATGCAAGTGCAGTGAACTTAGGCTCAAAAGTATGAACCTGTTTAGTAACAAATGCCCTAGATTCATATAGGAACTAGAGATGATTCATTATACCCTTTTGCATAGTCTTTGGCCAAAGCAACTTGGGTAGGAACTTGGCGATAGGGAAAGCTGGAGGAGGTAAGGGCTCTGGATTAATTCTATGGGGGAGTGTTTGACATCATTGTTGGTTTTGTTTTTGTATGTACTGTGATGAGAGATTTGGAAGGTTGTAAATAATCCATTTCTCAAAAAGAAAGAACCCACTCCATTTGAAATCCTAACGCTCTGTTTGTTTGCCGCGCAAATCTGAATTGGATAAAAAATTTGTATGCAGCCTC
The DNA here is from genome assembly GCF_056320005.1 of Nelumbo lutea. Classification (NCBI taxonomy): domain Eukaryota; kingdom Viridiplantae; phylum Streptophyta; class Magnoliopsida; order Proteales; family Nelumbonaceae; genus Nelumbo; species Nelumbo lutea. The sequence continues at coordinate 13,966,822 of NC_142690.1, forward strand.
AATTTTACATCAATTTGTTTGTAACTATAATTTTCACTTTTACCTGATACGAAATTTGTAATTTTTGTTTTATTTACATTTAGTGATAGTGAAAATTTTGCATCCTAAGAACTGATGCAAAATTTGTACCACCTTAATTTTCTCTCAAAAATGCAAAATTTTGCATCTCAAGAACAGACGTGAAGTGGGACCACATCAACAATGCATCAAAGTCCATAACTTCACACTTTTAAGCCAAAGTGGGGGACCATGTCATTTTTACTTCCTACCATACTCTCAAACAAAATAACCCTCCCATTTCCGTTATTTTATATATAAAGTGGGGACCACTTCATTTTGCATTCTATTTCACTTGTCAAACAAAGAAAAAATAAAAATAAAAAACAAGATCAATCTAAAGCAGACAGTAACACTCACAAACTCACACCAAAAACGAACTAAGCCTAAGGAAAGCTTATGGAAAAATGATGTATTTCATAAAAGTTTGGAGGAAGCTTCAAATCTTCCTCCCATATTCTGGGCTAAATGTGCACAAGTGCATTGATTGTCTCATGTGTTGAGGGCGTGCCCAACATAAATGGCAGATCTAGAATCCATGTAGAATAGGGATGTGATGGCAATTTTCCTACCCAACCTCTCCGATTCAATGTTACCATTATATTAAATAAATTTAGTTATCAAAAATACTGTTAATTAAGAAATTTCAATAATTTGGGTCCCTGCAGGGGATTTATCTCTATCAGGGATTGGGAGTGGAAGACAATTTTTATCGCCAACAGGGATTGAGGTTGGGGACAGGGAATATGAATCCCACTCTGAATTCACCCTGTTGCCATTCCTAATGAAGAAGGAACCAATGTTTTGAATCCATTGAGGTGAAAAACCATTTCCAGGCCTTCTGTTGATTGACATCTAATTTCATAACGATCAAAATACTGGTTTTTAAAACAAAACAAATTTTATAATATAAATATTATATGATTTATAGAATTGATATTAAATAAATAATCATGAAAATATATTTTTTAAACCTTAAATTAAGGACATATTTTTTTGTTTTAATTTTGGAAAAAAAATAACCTGATCAATTCCTATGATGGTGCAGCAAAAGATTTTTTTTTTTGCCACATGTTGGTTGGTCTATATGGTACGTTTTGTCTTTATCATATAACCAAGTATATGTTTGGCATCGATGCTGCATATATAACACAGAAAACGGTGCTGCTAGTGTGTGGGGTTAGAAGCAAATGGTGTATTTTTTTTCCTGTTTGGAAACGTTGCAGCCAGGTAGGATGTTTCCTGGAGCAACAACAACACTTTTTGTATGGGACTAGTGCTCAATGTCTGTTTTTAGCACATGTACCCATTATAGGAAGTCTATGTCACTACAACATCACATCCTTGTTGGCATTAATGAGCTATAACCTGAGAAAATGCCAAATTCGACGTTGCTCCAAACCACACCTTCTCGATTTCTAAGGTGTGGCTTGGAACACCGTTTTTTATGAAAAAACGGTTCCAAACAAACAATCTTTTCCTAGAACACCATTCTTTTCGACATGGCGCTGATGTGTCACTGTTTTCTGGAGTAACGACAACGATTCCAAACAGACGCCAAGGTGGTGTTCAACACAGTGTCCATCTTGTGCACGGGATGAACACCTGTTCATCTAGTTGTGGACAAGATCAGTCCACGCTATATCGTGGACCATTCCCGTCCACACTCCAATTTAGCGTCAACGAGAAAAACTCGTGGATAGGGCCCATCCACAGTCTATTTTTTATCCCTTGCTTCACATTCTCCCTAAAAGGCTGAAACCCTATAATGTTTGTTTCACATTTTACCGTTGGAGGTCTCCGCTGCTTGCCTACTGAAGCTCTACACTGTTGTAATTCTCCACCACCGGTCCACCTGTCGATATTAATTATTTTGTCAATAAAATATTAATTAATTTACTTGCTTTTTTAATTTTTATAAATTTTAAATGTTTTTATCAATAAAATAATATTTTTAAATATTTAATTTATTTTAACTTTTAATTGTTTTACTATTGTTTTTATAAAAATTTAATATTTATTGGTTAGTATTAATTCATTGATGCATTTTTCAACATATTTATCATATAAAATGTAAAAATTAGATATTTATGATTAAATATGTAAGTCGTTCATGAAATGTATATCAGATAAATGGAATAAAAAAGTGTGGTATGAACAGGTCCATACCATGCCTACAGAACGCCATTGTAAGTGTAGACTAGTATAATCCACAGTTTTTTCAACAGTTGTGGATTGTGGTGTGGTGTGGTGTGGATTGATCCCTGACACAGGGTGTGGTGTGAATCTGTTCACACACCAATTTCTCATTTACACTAAAGAATACCCCCAAGTTTTAGTGAAGAAAGACCAAGGCAAAATCTATGGTCAATTAGTGATAAATGAGATGTTATGTCATAAGTGACAATTTTTAACGTTGTTAAAGAGTTTAATGTGATTGAAAATTTTACCTCGAAAAACACGAACCAATAAAAACTAATATACCTCTTGACCTCTTTAATGTGATTAATTAGTTTTTTTTTTTTTTCATTTATTGTGGAACAAACTGAAGGAGTATACCAACATTTATTGGGTGCAAGTAGTAATATAGGAACGGGAAAATCTTGTATTTATTTATTTTTGGTAACTGAAAGGAGAATTGCAGATGTTAATTGGCTGGGGTAGCCCTGACCCAAGAGTCATTGCAATTGAAAGAAAATTAGTCTGACCCAAGAAGCTAGATTTGGTATGTAATAATTAGCAAGTTGATTTGCTTCAGGAGGCTTTCGTGCAGTGGTTTCGGGTGTTACAACTTACAAGGTAAACTTCACATGAAAAGATGTGAAGTCATGTGGATGAAAAACCCATAAAGCCAAAATATGTTTTCTGTTTGCATGAGTTGAGAATAGCTTCTTCGAAGTGGCTCAATCAATGTAGTTCAATCGACGCTGGTCCTCCCATTCAAATCTAGCTTCATTTGTGATATTCTGGCCATTTTTCTATGACTGTCAAAAATGAAATCCACTGCTACCTTGAAATAAACTTCATTGTTCATTCTCAATAAATTTAGATTTTTACACGTAGGCATATGTTAAAAAATTATGGTTGCAAGGTTTCAAAGTATTAATAAATCCCTCTCCTCTTTTTCTCTCTCTCTGATACTTACAAGGAAACAAACAAATATTGTACGAAGGATAGGCATTGCCAATCCCCTCAATCCCTTCATAGTTGCCTTGGTCTTAGGGCATCTTTAGGCACATGTTCCAACTGAAACTAGGTAGGCTTTCCCTATTGTGCCAATGGGTCCTGTATGCACCTAATAATTATCATGAACTGCCAATAACCCATTAATTAGACCTAATTCACAGTACTTTGCCCTCGGATCTATCCACACTTCACACTACAGCCGTACACTGGGTACATCTACCATACTTGTATGTTATCATTCATGCATGGAGAGATGCTTTTAATGTACAGCTGTGTTGTCTTGCGGGTAGGAGATCTAGACGGACCCTTACGGGGGCCAAAGTTTCATAAAAAACCCAACATAAAATTAAGATACACATGGATACAATAGAGAGATTTATTCAAATTCCACAAATGTATTACAATAACATCAAATCCGAAGCTCAAATACCATAAATTAATGTATCAATGGTCTAAATGATAAGGTGCCAACTTGTTGGTTGGTAAGATCTCCCACTTGTTGTAGTGGAGACAGAAAAAATGAAGTGCATAAATTAATTTATCATTGGTCTAAATGTATTACACCTTCCCACTTGTTGTAGGGGGGAAGGTGTTATGGGTTTGGGGATGGACTACCCCTTCTTATGTAGGTAGCCCTATGGAGACAAAAAAAAAGGTCTAAATGGAGTGCATACTATCATATATAGTACACGGGAAACCTCTTAAAATGGTAGAAGAATTAAGAAATGCACAAATACATATAGAAAACTAATATGAATTTCATTAAGTAAAATATTTTGATATTTGGAAATGGTGGAATGACACAGAAACTAGGTCATTCACCTATTCACCTAACAATGGGATTCCTTGCAAGCAAAAACTTTGTATACATTGTGAAAGCATAGAATATCTCTCCATAAATTTAACATATATATTTATACAATATATATGTATATATATATATATATATATATTTGGAAATATTGCCAATGTGTGGTTGGATGCAATGTTTGCAGAGCTTTTGTTTGCAAGAGATCTGAGCTCCTGCAAAACCCTCATCGGTTTCTTCCCTCCATCGATCCCCTCCCTTTAGGGGTGTAAGTTGGTCATGTAAACACTTAAAACTGATGCAAAGCCCATTTCTAGCGTGTTGAAAAAACAAAATAATTATAAGAGGGAGATGGAGATTTACCTTCCATCACTGCCAATTCCCCTATTCTATAAATTGAAATTGAAGAGGGGTCTTCAACTTCTCTCCACTGCTCTCTTGTACTAAGTGATGGGCCCTCTTACTGGTGCAAAACTTGTATGTGGGAGAGTTGGAACCATTAGCTAGAAGAGCGTTCACATCAAGGACTCCTCTACTCACTAGAACCGGACTCTGGGTTTTTCGCTTTAAGTGGGAGAAGCACTTGAAAATTTTTGAATGGGCCTGGCCCTGGGGCCCAAGCCTAATGTTGTGTAAATTCTTCAAGTTGGATAACCCGAGTTGCACCCCTACTTTTCTAACCCTAATAGATTGTCACCAGGACTGAAATGCCATGGAAAATCACCTGTAAGTTGCAGTTTATTATAAGACCCATCAGGTTCTATTCTATAAAATACCAGTTTATTACCAGCCATAATATTCTCCACTCTCCAGTGGGATGCAGTTGATTTTCTTCCCTGAAATGAAAGAGAACACACAGAGAGAATCTTTACTCTGGTGTTGTCTTGTACCCATATCTTACACAATTAGTTTCTCCCCCCTCTTTGGGTTAGGGAAATTGGGGGTGTTCAGGATAAGGATAGCTTGGTCCCCTTCTTTTACGTGACGTTCAGGTGCCACTTAATGACGTGGCGAGTAGTGATTGGCTCTTACCCTAGCTAATTTTCAATTTAATGAACATTAGTACTGGTGAGGCTAGTCCATTTCTCTTTGGTCCCCTTCCATCACGTGAAGGTCAGGTCCAAGTCCTAATAAAAAGCTCAAACAGAAGTAAAATAACAAATAAATAAATAAATAAGATAGTTAAATGAAGAAACGATAATCTCTGCAAGACTGCAATGTTGAATAATAGATCCCTAAATTATCAAACAAATTAATATAATTTTTTTACTAGAGTTGCAGAAAACACTGCATGTGCGACCATGGTTGTACTGGAAACACCATGCCCTACTAGAGAAACTATCTTCAGGCTTGTCAGTTGACAAGACTTGGTGAGATGATGAACCCAGATGAGACATGATCCATAGAACAATCTTAATTGCCCTTCTGCGTACAACTGTAGCAGATGCCCTAGCTACAGAACTATCTTTAGCCTTCTTGTAATCAAATTGCAAAGAGTAATGATCTTCTGTCTGTTCTCACACCTGGTTCTTCAGTTCTTCTCTTAATCATACTGGGTCGAGTCTGCTTTAAGTTGGATCAGGAGGTGATGCCATTTTCAGAAAATTATAGAGCTCTAGTTTCACAATTTGGTTATTGCATTATCTATCTTTCTTCTCACTCTCTCATTTTTCTTTCTTTTCCTAACAAAAGCAAATCAGTAATAAATCACCTCTCCTTAATGGGAATTACATAGCATAAACAACAAAGAACAAAGCATGACTATCATATAGAATCGTAAACAAGGCTCAGTTCCAGCTTAATTTTGACCAGAAAAGAAGCCCAGAAAGATCACAAGTTCAGAGTTTTCAACAAAAGAAAAAAAAAAAAAAAAAAAACAAGACCCGGAAGAAGAAGAAGAAGAAGAAGAAGAAGAAGAAGAAGAAGAAGAAGAAGAAGAAAGTAAGGCGAAACTCGGTCAAAGAGATTGGAACAAGAAGAAACAACAAGCAGAAAGAGTGGAATTAACTACCAAGATCTTCGACTAGGTCGAACGATCAATGGATGATGGCTTCTTCTCTGAAGGCGAAACAGATTGCTGGCTAAGGCAATCTTGTCCGGCGCGAGGGGGATGACTTGTCTTATCAGTGGCACCAACACTAGAACCAGCAGCAACATTAGCAGCGACGACATGACTAGTTGTACCAGCTGCTGCATTGGCTACTAGACCGACGTCCGACTCCCTTGGTGGCTCCTCCAGGGCATCGAACGCCGAGAGGATTGCCTGAGATGCTTGACGCCGGTGACGAGACATGATCTGTGTGTGTGTTGCGAGGTGAAAAGGATTGAAGAGGTAATAAATAAAGTGGTTATCAGGAGATTATGTGTCAAGAGTGAGGGGCCTGAACTAAATAGAGTACTGCTCAGAGAGTTATTGTGATTGAGAGAACAAAGACAAAGATTCTAGGAGGCGTGTAAAGCTACGTGCCTCTCATTAAAGGGGAATGCTAGCCCTACCAGAGGGTTTGTGACCGTAGAGTTTACTACCATTTCAAAACATGACACGTGGCAAGAAAGCTGTGGGTTATCTGTTGGGCAGGTTAAATTATAAAGACGCGCGTTGTGAATTGAGTTTTAGATTCCAATTGCTAGACGGGTAACCCGAGTTGCCTGATTCTAGGGTTTAGTTTGGTGGGTCTTGGTGAAATTAAGAGGAGTGTTAAGAGTGAATAGTGTAAGGAGGCGCCACGTGTCTAGGGTTTGCCCATGCTTTAATGGAGCATTGCTTTCAATTATGTTTGTCAGTGAAGCAGGGGACTGTCTAGTCAAGACCCCTTTTATCTATTTGTTTGACTCGTCTCATATTCATTTTCTTTGTGGACAAAAATCTGTACACGTAGTGGAATTTTAGATGATCAAGCAGGTCCCACTCTTTGTTGTTTGGAGAGGGAAATACAACAACGACAAAGGAAACCTTCACCCTGAAGGAGATTGATTTGTGCACGTCGGTCACTTGAAGAAATCAGATACACCCATTAGAGTAGTGTTGGGCTAAAACGGTTAAATCATGGCCTTTGATGCATTGTTATAGCTCCATCTTTCGTTTTACATAAATACATTCAGAGCTGTGAGAATCGTGATTCATGGTCTTAGGCTACACCAACGGGAGTAACTGATTTTTGATCATCGGTGGCATTTTTGAGTCTAAAAAAATTATGAGATATTAATTTTTAATTAATTATATTAAAGACATTTCATGAACAATTCAATTTAATGTATCTAAAAAATTTATGATATATTAAGCTTCGATTAATTATAATGGTATTTGAAAGTGTTGGTATTTTTTGGGACCGATATTCAAGAAAAAATGTTCATACTTCTAAGACCCATTTTTCACAAAAATACACTTCTGCCCTGTAGGCAGTGAATTTTTCATGTATGTGCTAAGATGATTTTCATCACAATTTTTCATGTATGTGCTAATAGGTAAGCACCACATAGGATACATATCAGTCAACCGTTGGGGAAAACATTTCACCAATGCATGAAATGTCAAATTTGATGTTTCATGCATCAATCGGTGGGGTATTGATTTTCGATGCATGCCCGATTTTTTAATAATTGATTGAACCAAACAGTAAGATACATGGGCGTTTGTTGAAACGCCTATATGAATCCAACATAAAAAACGGCCACGGTTCCAAATATCCCCTATATTAAAGATATTGCATGATCTATTTACTTTTTATTGACATATATTTCAATTTGTGCTTTTATACTTCACAAGGTATATTTATTTTCAAAGATTTTAATTAGGTTAAAAGATGTCAATTTATCACTGATTTATTCATGTTTAACCATCAAAAAGGAATTAACAGCTAAAATGGTTTATAGTTGTCCGCTTTTCACAATTGTTGACTTCATGACTTGTTAAAATACCCATACTAAAAAAGATAGTTCAAAAGCTATGGGTTTCTTTAATTTGTTCTTTGTTTTTTTTTTTTTTTCTCCTGTGGTTTGTTAAGCATAACAAGTTCTTTTCATATCAATAAGATCCACAAGGACCTAAGCAACCTAGAAAACACAGTATTAATTCAATTTTAGAAAGAAAATTAAAGTTTGATAAAAAAAAGGCTTTACAAACAATCCACCACACTTACAACCCTCTCCTCAAGGTTGGTGATATTAGGATTCGACTGTCTATATTGGAACTAACCAGCTAACATATATACCAACTTAGCCACCCCTCCATTGGTAGATATAAGGTCTTTTGGGGTGGGGCAAGATTGAAAAATACATGGGTTGAAATAAGACAAAATGATTAAAAGACTTATAATTTCACAATCGATATAACACATACTGAACAGAGTGGAATACAGAACAAGATTTACATATTAGGGCCTCCTCCCAAAAGGAAAAACGAATATATCAGTGATTAAATGAAAAATGTCAGTTGGGGTTTTGAAATTAAAACAAAGGCTCATGTACTAATTAGGCATAGTTTATTTGCCATGCAATTTCATTTTCGAAATATATATTTTTCATTGAACACTGATAGTACCAGAAAAAAAAAAAAAAAGATATGACACAGGAACCACCTCCATTTTATTAAATGTTATCCACAACTATATTGATCTTTGACGTTTATTTTCAAGCTTGGCCCTACAAATTAATAGTTCTCTCTCTCTCTCTTTCTGTCTGTCTCATGGGACTGACGAGTATGGTCCTGAAAATGTTTGGAGGCATACCCACAAGACGAGCTTTGTGGGTATTTGGCTAGACTAGGAGGGTAAACCATTCACTCTCAAAATGGTCAACCCTCTTTTTTTACTTTGATTCATTGATCGTAAAGTGGGAAAATAAGGTAGGAACAAGGGATCTTATCCGAAGAGAAAAAGAAGAAAAGGAAAGAAACGAAGTTAGAATTGCTATCTTTAACCTTTGGTTCTTGGAATACAACCCCAAGTGTTTGATTCTCTGATTTAAAGAGAGGCTCAAGATAGAGACATTTTGACTCCTCTCCACCACATAACCTAATTTTAGTCCTAGCTATCCAGGATATAGGGAGGATGGATTGAATTAATATATAACTAACTTATGTCTTTTTTTTAATTCATTTATTTTTCTTTAATTTTTACTTTTGCATAAAATGTTTGCTTTCAGATTCCAATTAGCATTTTTCGTGCTTGTCAGCCCAAAACTATACCCGATACAAGGCCCTATCATATCGGTAAGCAAGGGTATGTGGCAAAGGTGGAATGATCAAACATTGATGCCATTCACCCATATGGTTTGTATTAGAGATGACAATTTTTTCCGTCCCCGTTAGATATCTAAGCCTCCCTGGCCTGATCAGGTCGGGGATGGGGAGTGAAGTCCCTGCCATATTCGGACCTGATGATTTGAATTGTAAATTTTAATTGATGATTTTTTTTCTTTTACGAAAATCTTTTTCCTCAAAGAAAAAAAAAAATGGGTATTTGAGTTCTCCATGGAGAAACCATCTCGATCAGGATCAGGGATGGAGGTTGAGTCTTTTTCCCCCAGAGGAGGTTGGGGTTGGAGATGAGAAGTCAGTAAAAAATTGGAGCTGGGAAGGGGAATATGGTCCCAGCCCTGAACTTGCCCATTGACATTCCTAATTTGTATCAGCTCATATTGATTGATATAGATTATAAAATTTGAATTTTAAATTTAATGCCTTGTAATAATTGTAGTTTCCACCATTCATGCCCTTTTAAGTGAGGCTTTCCAAATTCTGCCATTAATTTCTTTCCTCATTAATCATGTCTTTTGAAATTAATTCAAATTGTAGTTGTTTCACTATTGCTCTTATCACTTCTATTAATTGCCTTTAAAATTCAAACAAAGTAGAATTTAGAAGCCAAGAATCTTTAGGTAAGCTTGCTCCTAAGGATGACAATTTTTACCCTATCTAGTTGGTAACTGCCCCAAGAGGATGGTTTATTTTTTATTGAAAAACAGATTTTGGAGTCAGAATGAGTTTCAGGATTTTACAACCCCTAAAGCTATGTTTGGTTTGAAGGAAAAAGTAGGGAAAGTCAATGAAACCTTTACAAACTTTGTATAGGTTTTCATACCTTTTCCTTCAAACCAAACATAGCCTAAGAGTATGGTATTAGGATAAACTCAACCCTCCCTGACTTGTATATTTATGTATTAGGTGTTGAATTTAATAATATTTTGAATTTTATGTAAAGGATAGTTGATAGTTTATATGATTTTTACCCATTTTAATTAAATAATTGGAAATCTTGATGTTCATGTTATTTTGCTTGTTTATTGCTTATATATAACAAATAATTATAGAATGACCATGTACTAGGTTATTATTTTTATTTTTATGTCTAGATTTATTATTTAATTTAAGAGATTAAATCATTTTTTATTTCAAAACAATAACCCACTTTATATATTTTACATCATTTGAAATGAATTTTTGTTTTTTTATTTTTTTATTTTTAGTGGAGGTAAGTACCATTTGAGTAGATAAATACATGTATAAGGAAGGATTTTTTTGTTCCAGAGTGGGAATAACCACTTTTGAGATGTTCTTTTATGAGAAAATAAGATGCCACTCTATAAAAGAAGCTCCCTACCCTAGTTAAGAGAGCTTGATAGGTGGGATTCAAAACCCAACCTACCCCACCCTCAAATACGGGGAGGGTACAATCGAGGAGATTTGCATTTTAATGTGTGGGGAGGGTTTGGATTTTGAAAATCCAACCCACTATAGGTTTTAGGGAGGGTGTGGGTTGGGTGGTCTAGAGAGGCAAGTAGGGTCTGGAAATTACAAAACCCTCCTCGAACACACCCCATTACCATCACTACTTGGTCATGTAAAGGAAAGGTAGGAAATTAAAAAAAAAAAAAAAAGAACTTACAAACTACCTTTAATCTTTGATTCTTATAATACAACCTCAAATGTTTGATTCTTAACCTAAGGAGTATGGATTGATTTGAACCGAGTTAAGTCAAATATTTAGTTATCCGAGCTCGACTCAATGGAAAAACATGAAGCATGAGATGAAGGTCAGTTTTAGCTAGAGACTGAGCTCAAATTGATCAACCCCACTCAAAAGCCCATATGTTTGAGCTTGGTTTGGCTTGAACTCGACAATGAGCCAAGCTTCATATAAAAAATAAAGAATTGTACATGTAAAAAATTATATATATATATATATATATATATATATATACATGTCATAAAAGTTATATGTAAAATGCTATTTAATTACCATTAGACATATACAAATTAAAAATATTATATATATATATAATATAAGTCAGATTAGACTTGCAGGCTTCATGAGACGAGCTTAACTCGATTAACAAACAAGCCTATATATTCATCTCATACTTGGTTTATCCCGATTCAAAAAATAGAGCTTTTAATGAGGTAAGCTCACATATCTCATGAAAAGCTTGATTTGTATCCATCCCTACTTAAAGTTCAATTGTTTAACTACTCACCATTAAGCCACTCTAATGTCATGCTAATGGTTGAAGGAAAATAGCATTTGCTAACTTGATGGCCAACTTTAACTAAAGTAAATAATGTTATATATGAACAGTGTTCAACTAGAAAATTAAAAAGAAAGTAGAAATAATCATTAAATAACTTTTTTTCTAAATATTAATGAAATAAATGATATATGATTGATATATCAAATCTACTATTCTACACTGATATCGGGTAAAAATAATAAAAAAGGAATAACTATTTTAGCAATTGAAATTTATGAATTGCATACGATATGTATCTTTGAAATTTTAATGGATTTGATACACTTACTAAATTCAGATTATAAATTTCTGCAAATTATTGATTAATAACATAATTTATAATAGAGAACAGAATTTTATTATTTATATGAATAAATGTATTACTTACAAAATTTATTTAATTTACATTAGTAATATTAAGAAGTTATATGGCCATTTGTTAGAATAATAAGGATTTAAGATTAAGTTGACTTTTTTTTTGTTAATTAATATAAAACAATAAAACTAATAAAATATAGAACATTTTTAGAAATTAAAATATTAAAGTTGCTTATGATTTTTATCTTGGACTCTTGAATTATGGATCTTGAACATTCTCATCAGTCTAATATATATTTTTAGGTTGTTTATATATTAATTTAATTATTGATATCATTAATTAATAATTTAACTTAAATAAATAATAACATATTAATGGACTTATATGTGATTTATAAAATGTTATATAGTACATATCTTATATATTTATACCTTAGTGATAGTTATTTCAACCTTAGGTTTACTGTTATTAATGTAATTGTGAAATTTGCATAATGCCTATCTAAAGCGTATATTGATGTGTATACGTTAGTAAGTCTATATTGATATATATTTGAACCTTGGCAATAGTCTCTTAACACACACTGAAGCACAAAAAACCTAATTTTTTGGAATTCAAGTCACAAAATTCCAACATTAAACGATTCTTAACAATTTGATTCTTGCATTAGTTTTGGAGCTTTGAAAGAGCTCCTAATAATTCTTCTCACCATCTAAATGTATGTATTAATAATAAAAATCAAAGGTTCTCAAGGCCAAGCTTTTGCATTAACTTTAGGTTATGTTTGGTTTGATGGAAAAAGTAGAGAAAGGAAAGGAAGAAAAGCATGTATAAACCTTGTATAGGTTTCCCTACCTTTTCCTTCAAATAAAACACAGCCTTAGGGTTTTGTGGTTTGACCAAAATCCTTTTTTTTTTTTTTTGTGGTTTGTAAGATAGCCCCACATAACATGAATAAGACACCTGTTAAGAAAATGTTTAGGGCTATTTCACATACCCATTTGGTTTTTTATAATTCCACTTTTATTTTTCCTTTCTCTGATTCTCTCCTTCCCCTCCTCTTTTCTTCTTCTTTTCCTTTCTGTAATTTCTGTAACCATGATTTTTCCCTTACCAACGAATCTGTGATATCAAAGCGGTTAGGCAAATAACATTGGTTGAGTCAATCAAAATTTTCATCAACGCTATGTTTGGTTTGAAAGAAGGTAGGGATGTATAAGTTTGCCTCCCTACCTTTTCTTTCAAACTAAAATCTCAGTTGTGATGCCAATGGTTCAAACAAAAGAGTTCAAATCAGCCTCCCATATCTCACAGTACATCCTAGTCGTATATTGGGAACATCTTCCAATGATGGCATCATCATTTTTGGTATTATCATCAGGAAATGTTTTCAATACACGGCTAGGATATGCTATGGGACGTTGTGGGGGACAATCTTGTGGGGGGCTGATTTGATCTTCAAACAAAAAAAGGCAAGAGAAGAATGATATTGCTTGTTTAATCGTGCTTTGTTTTAATGTAGTTCACCATCGGGAAGAAGATGGAGAGACAAAAAAGAAAGAAGAAAAGAGAAAAAAAAAAAAAAAAAGGAAGATGGGGAGGAGGTGGACTTTTACTAATTAATCTTTAGTGTCAATGCGTTACTGTTATTGGGGACTATAACAAAATAAGCTATAATGACTAACCTTAGATTGCTACCTAATATTTTTAGCGTCTGTTTGGTTTGAAGCCAGAATTGGAATCAGAACCAAAATCCTTCAGAATATGAATTGGAATTGACAGAATGGTCTATTCTTATAGTTTGTTTGGATTAGACAGTAATAAGAATCAGCTCGAATGGGATTTCATTCCCAATGCAGGGGGAGGGAATAACCATTCCCTCAAATGGGAAAATGCCATTCTACCAAGAATAAAAATGAGATTTTCCAATTCTGTCCAACTAAACAGTTGGAATCGGAATGAATCATTCTGATCTCCAATTCCAGTTTCCATACCCCTTTTGTCTTGAGCCAAACAGGCCCTTAGCCTTTTACTGGTGCTGTTACTGGGGGCTGGTGTGCAGCTATTCAAGCAAACAATGGAGAAGAACCAATCACGAGATCGATGGTCACACCATATGATTTCGGTGGGGGAGAAGTAAGCCCATGTAGGGCATTACAACCAGAATTAGTATATGAAAAGGACACAAAAGTAATTACTACTTGCAATTTTTGTGTAATTATGACTATTATGTAGAGATGTAAATCAGGCCATGCCATATTGGTCCACGGGCTGAGCCAGGCTGTACTCGCTACGTATAGGATACTTCATAGGTCAGACCTGGCATGGCCCATGGAATGACCCCAGGCAAGCCCAGGCCGGACTGGGCCACAGGTCAGGCCAGACCATGAGAGACATTTTTTTATAAAAAGCTTGAAAAAAATTATAAACATGTATATAATTATATATATAGGCCGCATTGGGCCATGCCAGGCCCGGTCCACCTGATTTGCAGCTCTACTACTCTGTCTCAAAGATCACTAATCTCAAATGCCCAAAGAATTCTAAAGCAGATTTGCTCTCCAATCTCAATTATCCCTCCGCTGCCATCTCTGGATTGAATGAAAAGAGAGCAAGAAAGTGAACAAAAGACGTTTTGAAAATTCAATGAATAGTTAAAGTCAGTTTTGTCCTTTTATTATTTTTTTTTCTATCAACTTTAGCGTTAAAATACTTTAAGAAAGCGTATATTTAAATAGTTTTGGAAATCACAGGGTATATTCGATTAGTTTATTGAAATCATGGGATAAATTTAAGTAAATAGCCCAACTTTAAAGCCCAAAGAGTCAAAGAGGTTTTCTTTGATAAGTCTTTTCTCTTTTCCTTTCTTGTAAAAAACCCAAAAAAAATCTCACGATATGAATGTATCAATATTTTGAGCCCATTATTCAACTGGCTACAAATATGATGATCCAACCTAATCAGTGGATCATGGGTTGCATGCATTAAATCCCTTTTTTAAATTGTAGAAATTTTGTTTATTTTTTAGGAAAATTCATCTGATCACTGAAAACCTGATATCCCATGTTTTAAACCTTACATTTATCTAAGTCCTCTGTTCCTTTTCTCCATATTTTTTCCTGTAATTCTTATTTTTCACTATTTACAATCTCACACTCTTTTTACAAATGTGGCGTGAGCCTCATGCGGAATACTGGTGTGTTTGCTCATTATTCTCAAATGAATCCTAAACATTCCGCCCTATTAGAACAAAGAGTTATCCGAAAAAAATTATAATCAATCAACTATTATCATAAACGTGTTAATCAATCAAGTGAAATTTATCAAAATTCAACGATGAATTTAGATTGGTCAAAATTCTTTCACTATCATAGATTTTCCTAACAACAAATGCGGTAATCTGTATGGTGGATAAGGTTTTGTTTGTTTTAGGTAACCTACTGTTGAACTGTCCACAGTGATATGGGGTAGTGGTGAAGACTGAAAAGCCAAGGCGATCTTAGGGCATAAGGTACATCGAAGATAATAGACCTCATGTTCACTATATATTTTATAATCACTAATGAGCTTTTCCCTACCCCATCTGCAATATTTATGTCATGGTTGAGTGGTGATTTGGCCAAATTAGAGCCGCCCACCAAATAGGGTTCGACTATGATACCGAAATGGTATCATACCTAAAAAAAGCGATAACTAATCAACCGGTATCATCAAATTGTAACCGATCAATTGATATTCATTCACGTGGGTCTCTAATTGTTTCAAATTTTTAGGCATTCAGACCTTTCCGGTATCATAGAATTAGGGAAGATATGATATAGAAGGAGTTTTGATACCCACTCATGAATTTTGATAAATCACACCATATTCTTAACCACGTTTAAGATTTTGTGTTATTGGTCAGTGGTTTTTCAGTTATCATATCTTTTCCATGTCATCATAGTCGAACCCAAGAGAGTAATATTATATTTTTGTTCTAAAATGGATTTATGGGCCTGACATGTGTTTTGAGATCGAATTGATCCATAAATTCAAGACACCCAGAAGAATTGTACGGGCCATGTTGGGTCGAAACCAAATCTATGACCAAGAGGATCCTTTTGTAGTTTTGCTTAAGCCTTCTTTTCTGAACAACCCGACTTTAAGGCCCGAAATGAATTTATTGGCCTATTGGGTAGGTATGTCAGCAGATTGGGGTTGGTACTGGATCAATCAAAACCCGACCCGTCACTTCAACCCGATCCAACCAACTAGTTGAAATAGGGTTGCCGAAACCAACCCATCCTGTTCCATGAACCGCTCTGTTCTTAAGCCTATACTTAGACATTTTCTTCAATATCATTATGTCAGTGGAGAAAGTTTGGTACGCGTCAACCGCATTTCAATCTCGATCATAACCCGGTTATGGCTGGCCGAACCCGATCCGGATGTCTCGGGTTAAAGATGGAATGTCGCTTAACCCGATCCAGTGACATCCCTATTTATTGGTGTGGCGTGTCACGTGTGCAAAACTATTTGCCCATCAAGTAAACGTAAGCAAACTACGTTATAAATGTCTCGAAATTCGTCAAATTTCTGATCACCAAACATTGCCAAACCCAAGCTTTCAACCATCACCAATGCATTGCTGCAACTGCAATAATCTCCATTTTCTGGTTTGTCAGTTCAACCTCCATCTTCCGTCCTGAATTTCCTCTTTGCTCGATCCCCACTTCAAAGCATCCTCCAGATACCATTTCCTCCCCCCAGATTTTCCTCCTGCAGAGATCAGGCCTCAACAATGGCATCCTGCTTCCAGAAAAGAGGCCTCGATGATGACCAGGAGATACTCTACTCAACAACATCCAACTCACCACAAGAATCAACCAGCCCTTCCTCTTCATTCTACAATTCATCATCTTCATCTCATCGATCCTACCCACATTACAAACTGACTGTGAAAAATCTATCCTACACCAAAAGCTTTGCACCCAGTTCATTCTGTTTTCTGACTCAGAGGATTGAGCATATCAACATACTCAGGTCTGTCTCTTTCACAGCTAGGAGCTCAGAAATCCTTGCGGTTGTTGGTCCCAGTGGTGCTGGGAAGTCCACACTTCTGCAGATCATTTCTGGTCGGATTCGACATACAGAATTTGATCCAAAGAGTCTGTCACTTAATGATCAACCCATAACTAGTCCATCTCAGTTAAGGAGAAAGTGTGGGTTCGTGGCGCAGGAGGACAATCTGCTTCCTCTCCTCACTGTCAAGGAAACACTGATGTTCAGCGCTGAATTCAGACTTAGAGGGATGAATTCAAAGGAGAAGAAAGAGAGGGTGGAGTGTCTGATGCACGAGCTGGGTCTTCTGCATGTTGCAGATAGCTTTATTGGAGATGAAGAGACAAGAGGAATATCAGGTGGAGAAAGGAAAAGGGTGTCTATAGGCGTTGAAATGATCCATGACCCACCAACTTTGCTGCTTGATGAACCAACTTCAGGGCTAGACAGCACATCAGCTCTTCAGGTAATCGAACTGATTTCCTCCATGTCAAAAGAAAAGCAGAGAATGGTAATTCTAACCATCCACCAACCCAGTTACAGAATTTTACAGGCCATCCCCAAATTCTTACTGCTCTCTCGTGGCTCAGTCATTCACAATGGTAGCCTTGAGTTGCTTGAGGTTATCATAACCCATATGGGATATAAAATCCCAGTACAGCTAAATGCTCTAGAGTATGCCATGGAGATTGTCAGGCCATTGGAGGATTCAATTTCAAAAGGATATATATCAACCAAAGAAGAAAAACAACCATCTTCTTTCTCAATCTGGCCAGGAGAAATTGAAGTCCAACAAACTGTTTACAAGAGACAGACTTGCTGCTGTTATTTCTGGAGACTTTTTGAGATACTGTCTCTTTGTTTGAGATTTTGGAAAGTAATTTACAGGACAAAGCAGTTGTTCTTGGCAAGAACAATGCAAGCAATTGTGGGGGGTTTGGGGTTGGGCAGTGTTTATTTGAGGGTCAAGAAGGATGATAGTGGGGTAGCTGAGAGGTTGGGTCTTTTTGCTTTCAGTCTTAGTTTTCTCCTGTCTTCTACTGTGGAAGCTCTTCCAATTTTCCTGCAAGAACGGCGTGTTCTAATGAAGGAAGCTTCAAGGGGGGCTTACAAGGTTTCCTCCTATATGATTGCCAATACCATTATCTTTGTGCCTTTCTTGTTTGTCGTCGCCATTCTTTTTGCAATCCCTGTTTACTGGCTTGTAGGACTCAATCCTTCGTTCAATGCTTTTGCATTCTTTGTCTTCATAGTTTGGTTGATTGTCTTAATGGCCAGTTCACTGGTCCTCTTTCTAAGTGCAGTCTCTCCTGATTTCATCTCTGGGAATTCTCTGATAAGCACAATCCTGGGGGCCTTCTTTCTCTTCTCTGGTTATTTCATTCCAAAGGAAAACATCCCAAAGTATTGGCTTTTCATGTACTATGTTTCTCTCTACAAGTATCCCCTGGATTCCCTTCTTATCAATGAATACTGGAGTATGAGAGATACCTGTTTCTCATGGCAAATTCCAGATGGTTCAATATGTACACTCACAGGGATAGATGTTCTGAAGAGCAGAGGATTAGACCAGGACACAAGGTGGATGAATGTGGGGATCATGATTGGGTTCTTGTTGTTTTATCGTCTGCTCGGTTGGATCATTCTGGCTCGGAGGGCTTCAAAAACGATGCTGTGAAATAGCTTCTTCACTCTTATCAATCACCGTGGACCCATCCATGTTCATCTAGCAGGTTTTGGCAATAAACGTCCAATGGTGCTTAAGATGTAGTTTGACCTGAATCTACAGTTGGGTGCCCTATTCTCTGTGATAGGAACTACTTATTTCCTGTAAATAACGATGATGAACGAAGGGATTGATTTTATTTAGTTTCTTTTTGTGAGATTTAATCTCCCTCTCACCAAATTTCAAGAACTAGCTATTGAGTATCTTGTTTCCTCTTCTTTTGAATTTAATATTATTGCTTTGTATTTTGCGTATCCCTGGGATTAAATCCAAAGCAAAAATCTCTCCTGTTGTCCTTGAATTTATGGACTGAGCGTTAGCTGTGTTTTGGCTTTGCTTCTGCAAACAAGCTTATAATATAGCCGAATTTATTTTCGTCACCTCCAACATCCTGAAGTTAAACTCAACTGGCCAATGATCATAGGTTTGGACTGATTAGTATTCTTTTCCCGGGACAATATCAGATCTGAATTCTAGTTCTAGGAGGTAGATTTCGTAGAAAAAAAATTATCAATCAATCACTACTGCATGGAGCATTTACATAATCTAGATGACCATTGATAGGCCATAAACTTGTAAAGGGCTTCTGGAGCTTTTTGAATGGAAGATTAACTCGAGGAACTGTAACTTCCAGTATCTCATCTCCCAGAGAAAAAGAGATTTATGCTCAAGGAACCATAACTCAGGAGTCTTGCTCTGAGAATAACATCATGGCCCAACATTCTGCATATTGATACTACGTGATGATACAACTATACAAAGCACAACAGCCAAATAGATTACTTTTAAAAAACAAATTGAAAGGAAATAGGGAAATCTTTGTTCCTTCAATTTCATCACTCATGCTTAACCAGAACCCTTTCATGATCAAGGAGTGGTTTAAAGTTCATACTTGTTCTGATCATTGAGATGTGCCAAACTACAAGCAATCCAGCCAGTTTTGAGATGCAAATACACTATAGTTCAAAGGAAGCAGGCAAGGAATAAAGTTTGGAATTTTGTAACTTGGTTCAGCACCTACTGTTTTAGTCTCAAAGTAAATGCCTGCAATGATAAAAGAACCTGCTTTAACTTCTCTTTTACCTCAGGGTCTATTAAATTGCCATCGCTATCAAACTTCTTTGGAGGTTCAAATGCCCTTAACATAAATTCTGGCTTGTTTATGAAGTGAAGATCAACATAAACCCCAATTTGGCGAAGATGGTACTGTGCACGTCCTCCACCCAAACCTCCTCCTGTGCTTATGATAGCGGCTGGCTTATCAGCCCAAACATTTGGAGGTCTAGAAGCCCAATCAATAGCATTCTTCAGAGGGGCTAGAATCAGGGAAGTAAAAGAGTTAGCGAGGAGAAATAGCTTAATATCAGCAAATTATACACCCAAAGAACATCCCAACATGTCAAATTACTTCAAATCTTGACCTACATGTGAAATTCAGATAAGTATGATGGCCTAAAGCCCAGTAAAGAGAAAAATAACCATATAATGGAAATGATATCAATGTTTTAAAACACGGAGGCGTGACGCGAGGCGTTCCACTACCTAGAGGCATGAGGCGTAGTTCAAAATGTAAGAGGCATTAGCCTCCTGAACACAAGGAGGAAGAAGAGGAAGGAGGATCTCATTTTTCTTTATTTTTAATAAAAATCTTTTATATTAAAAAGAATGAAGATGTGAAGCCCCCCTCATGCACACCTCATGAAAAAAGCGTATGAGCTGTACACCTCTTGCACCTGCAGCGTACATCTCAGTGGTGTCAGCACCTCTGGCCTATGCCTCAGGGCATTTTGGGGCACCTCGCCTGTCCAGGCGTACACCTCCCACACCTTTTAAAACACTGAATGATATTAACTATAAAGAGACCAAAGAAGTTCTTAAATATGGTAGTCCAAAAAACAACTCCTAGTGACAGTTTTGTTGGATGTGGTCATGTAGTTTAATTTCAAAGTGATCTTGTAATGTGATATAAAACCTGGGTTGAAGATGTTCTTTCTTTTTTGGTAGGCAAATAAACTACACAACAGGGGCAGACCTAGCCCAGAACACAGTGAAGGTGGGATTCAATCACAGATCTTCGCTACTACCACCCAGTGACATTACCAGAAAGATAGCTTGCACCTAAAACGGTTCCTGAATTTCTTTACTCTTGATAAGAAACAGGGTTCCTGCATTTCTAAAATCAATGATCCTAACCAAGCTGAGAGAACTGTAACAATAGTTCCTTTCTCATCCACCACTTCTGCTGAAATAATCCAACCATGATGCCACTAACATTGAGAGACAATGGTTCAATTTAAAATGGAGATTTTAAAACTTTGGATATCTCAATTTCACATATTCATTACCCCTACTTTCTAGTTTCCACAAAATGGAGCAACACCAAAAGCTTAGGCTGTTTTGATGTATAAACCAATGATAATGCCTCCAAAATTTATCCCAAAGAGTTTATGGGTATGTTATTTCTCTCATTTTTGAAGGTTGCATCACATGACAAAACCCACAAAATTCCTTAAGAACTTTCTTTCAACTTTCTGTTTCTCTCTTATTTTCTGTCAAACCAAAAATAGCCTTAGAGTTTTTGAAGGATACTTATCAATCTCTTGTGTTATTATTATTTCATTTTACATGTATCTGAGGTGAAGTCAAGGTTAGAATGAAGTATGTCAAATATATGATGAACAAAATCAAATCCTTTTCATGGACAATCTATGATAAGTATAATTCTCTATACCATTTCCTTTATTTTTTTTGTACTAAATAAGAAGCCAATAATAGAAAAGACCAAGTATATTTCAATAGATTTTCTCTACCATGTACACTCTGAAGCCTCTTATATGAATTAGAACTTCGATTCTTCTTTTTTAATTTTTTTATTTTCTTTCGATTTGGATGAAGTGCTCATTTTTCAGTTCTAATTCTTTTTCCTTATATTAGGAAAAGATATAAAATCTACAAAACCCAGTTACCAGATTTTGCTTATCAAACAAAGAAAGCAGTGATCAAATTTTAGCAACTCTATATTCAGAAGCTAGAGCTGAAACGAAGAGAAGGGGCAAAAGAAGTTACGAGTGACAGAGTAATTGTATTCGGGAGAAGCAAAGAGAATGCTATCGGCTTCGAGAATCTTTTGACGGAAGGCTTCTACCACCGGAGGATAGGTCCCGTTCACCTCCAGATCAGTGTTGATGAAAGGGAGGGGTTCGATGTCCACATATTCAATCTGCATTCCATTGATGGACTCGCGACATATCTCGATTGCTACACAAAATTAAACAAAATCAAGAATCCGATAGAATATGAGAGAGAGAGAGAGAGAGAGAGAGAGAGAGAGAGAGGTACCGGAGCGGAGTAAGCCGCGATTGAAGGAAGCTTTGCGGAGAGAACCACAAAGAGCTGCTACCTTGATAACCGGTTTTGCTGCAACTACGCTCCGTTCCATCTCGCACCCGCTCTCTTCTTCACAACTGTACGGCTGTTTCTGATCGAATTCAAGAGAATGGTTTCGACTTTCAACCTTCTAGCGCTTGTGATGTGGTTGGAATATGAGAATCTACATCTTTAACCGTCTAACCATGATCAGACAAACACCAAAAAGTATCACCGAATGAGTTCCAACTTGCACCAACCACCAAATCCAAATTTGTCTTTTCATGGGCCGGGCTCGGGCTTGGTTTTTTTCAAAATTTTAATGGACCGGCCCGAAGTCCGAACCGGAGATAGTGTAAAATTAGGCCCAAATCCCGGCCCATGAACAGGATTACTTTCAATAGACCTGTTAATGGATTGGGTTTATCAATAGTAGAACCGAACCGACCCAATCGATTTTGTTGTTTATGTTCATGGGCCGGGCTTTGCCTACATGTCAACATAACATACTCAGGCCCAAGCCTGAGCCCGGTCCAACTATCGGGCTTAGATCTTGAATTTGAGACCAGCCGGAAAAAAATTGGGTTTGATGCTTTGGGCCTGAACATGAGTTAATGTGCTTAACTTCATGTCTAAGCTTGATTAAGAATGGATTGGGCTGGATTGGCCCATTCCCAAGAAGAACTCTTGGTATAGATAGGGGTGGATTCAAGTCAAGTTGAGGTGGATATCTGATTATTCAAACTTGGCTTAGTAGAAAAATATGAGGCTTGAGTTTGGGCTCATGCTCAATGATGCAAACGGATCGAATTGGATTCGAATAAGGGTATATTTGAATGCGATTTGACATTGTTCATGTCGGATCCAATTGGATCTAATAGGACTCGGTCTTAATTTGAATCCTATCGGATCTTCGGATCTAATACAAGTATTTTTTATTTATTTTCATCATATATATACATGTTTTTTATAAAAAAAATAAATAATATAACAAATTTATAGAAATGCAATATAAATAATATTTTTATAAGTAAATAGATAACATATATAAGGTTTTCCACCCTACATGTTTGTATTTGTAAGGGCTCAATTTGGAAAGAGTATAAAAACAAATATATAGAGTGTATATTCAAGGTTTGGATATGCACTGTCTAGGTGTCCACATCCTAGTTGGACCCTAATTGCACTCTTCCCAAATTGAAGAATGCAACTAGGGCTTTGGCTAATTGTATTTGCACTCTTCCTAAATTGAACCTTAGTTGCTAGGGGTGCAAGTCGGGTGGGTTAGGCCAGGTTTATGGTTAATCCGGGCCTACCCTAAAATTTGGGTTTAATGTATTAGCCTGGACCAAGCCTGAGGTGAAGCCCAATTTTCCCAATCCAAACCTGGCCCGTACTGTAATTTGATGCATTCGGGTTGGACCCGGGGTTGAGTTGGTTAATGAACCCACTCTAAAGTTATAGATATATGTATTTATGCAAATATGTTTGTAAATAAATAAATATGAATATAAATGTATATATATAAATATATATATATATATATATATATATATATATATATGTATAATCGGACTGAATTTGGACTACCTAATGGCTAAAACCAAACTCAACCCAAAAAATAAAAAAGCCCGATTTGTTGGGCGCTAACCCAACCCAAAATTTAATACGGTTCGATTTAGGTTGAACCCGCCCAAGTTGCACCCCCTATAGGGGCTTTTTTCAATTGCAGCTTAGCTAATAGGTGGCGACTTGATAATTAGAAGAGTAACAGATGAAGGCAGAATGCTGAGAAGATTCCGAAGTTCATAAGAGCATCATTCCACACTGGAGCAACTCAAAAATCATGATGAAGTACAGGCCATTGGGGTCATTATGGAGGAATCTGATTGATTTTGTTTCCGTACGAATCGAATTCACTAAAACTTATCATCTTACGTACGGCCCGTCTAGCTCAGTCGGTAGAGCGCAAGGCTCTTAACCTTGTGGTCGTGGGTTCGAACCCCACGGTGGGCGGTTTTTATTTATTATTATTATAAAAAATTAAAAGGAACTCCTCTTTTCACATATATATTTCTTTAATCAATCATTAAGGTGAATCCGGATTTCCTGCCCACATATGAAAAATATCTCATCCTCTTAGATATAGTATAATATACGGGAAGATGTTCCGAATCCACGGGATAGTGTGTTGTGAGTAGATGCATCCATTATTGAATTTTCTGGGCACCAACACCATAGGAAGAGTTTTATGCATCAGATTTCAGATACTTCTATCAAAAGAAATGAATTTGCTGAACCATCAACCTGGATAATGGTTTTTGGCCATTATTTTTTATTTTTTATTTTTAAGTCAGAACGGACCATCCATTTGAACTGGAGGTTGGACCATTTGTCCCGGTAACCAGTCTCCAGAATGGTTGTATATCCAGTTCAGTTTTAAAAACCTTGGGTGTTGCAGATTACCTCAATTTTTTTTGCCATGAGGTCATTATTCTCCTGTGGCAAAAATTTTGTAAACAAACAATCTTATGTCATTCGTTCTTGCCCATTCTTGCCTAGAAAGAGTTGAATTGAAGGAATGAGGATCATAACAGCAAACTAAACATGGTTTTTGGGTCAGTTTTTATTTTTATTATTTTTATTATTCAAAATGTCATGGGCTCATCCTTTAGACCGAACACTCAAATTGCTGACCCAGAAACCGATGGCCAAAGAGGTTCATTTTCGGGTTGGTTTTTAAAACCTTGCTTTATTAGTGTTGGACCAGCCTGTACAATCAACCAGTGACAGTGATCTATTGAGCTTCAGATTGTTTTACAGGCAAGCTATATGGTTGAACTGCTCAACCCCAGTCCCGCACAGACTTGCAATCCAAATTTCCAGTTTAATTTTTAAAACATTATACCTGAAGCTCGGGGTTCATTTACTCCAATTACATGAGAAAGATAGGTCTAGATGTGCATGCGCATGGAGAAATTAGAAATACAGAGCTTGGATTCAATCAGAAGAGAAACAGAAAGACTTTACTAAATAAAGTAGAACGTTAAATCAGTTCTACCTTGGATAAAAGATGACAAAGCGATGAGGAAATAGGTAAACCAACAACAACTTTCACAACATTGGCAAGGTCTGAGTAATACAAATTCATCTAATACATGTTACGATTAAGTCTCAATGTGAGTGTCTGCAATGATAAAAGTACTTCCTTCAACTTCTCTTTGGCCTCTGGGTCAATTAAGTTCCGATCACTATCAAACTTTCTAGGAGGGTCAAATGTATTCAAAGCAAATTCTGGTTTATTTATGAAGTGAAGATCATAAATCCCAATTTGGCGTAGATGAAGCTGTGCCGACCTGCCTCCCAAAGCTCCTGTGCTTATAATAGCAGCTGATTTATCTGCCAAAACGCTCGGAGGTCTAGTTGCCCAGTCAATGGCATTCTTTAAAAGGGCTAGAATCAAGATGAAAGATGATGAGTTAGAAACAAATAGAAACTGGAGAAGTATAGTATGCTAGCAATAGTTTATGCATCTACTAAACATTCCAATTTGATAAATGACCTGGAATCTTAACTCATGTATTCTAGCTACATGTGAGATCCTTTCAATAAGATGATTCAAAAGTTCATTAAGATTGTAATCTCTTTTCTCAAAAAAAAAAGTTTTTTAAGATTGTTTCTTCATTGTAAAATAGGTGGGATTCTTTTTCTTTATGTAGAATCTCAGTTGCATCTGTATGTTTTGCAGTCAATACTTTGTTTCTGCCTCTTAGATTGAAACATAAGCAGCCTACAGACAAATGCTGAACATTTAACAAACTAACGTTATCAATAAAGAGATACGACATTTTAAAATATTGCACTTCAGAAAACAACTTGCAGTGATAGTTTTTGTGAACATAAGGGGGTGTTTTGAGAACATGGTTGTTTTTTTTTTTCTTTTTTGAAAACAAAAGCAACTGCCACATCAGCAAAATTATATTGTTTTTGCCGACATGGTAGTTTTTTGTTTTCAAAAACAAAACCAACCTTGTTGTCAAACACCCCCTAAATTACTACTTTAAGACAAATCAAATGGCAATTTTATTTTAACCACAGCAAAACAATAAACACACCACACTCAGATGTAACCAAAATCCTTTATAATCCAATTCACTTCCTCCTATTCTTCACTGCAGCAACGGGAAAACTTATTACATCTATATTACCCAGATACGGAAAGGACAGACTGGATGCACTGTTGTAAACTTGCAATAAAAATTGAAGTTTCCAATGCAACAAGACATCCTTGTAAAGGTATCAGGGTATCAGAGGAGTAAATTGCTTTAGCAACCTTTCTCCATCTCTTCCTCTAGTTGACATGTTCCATCCCTAGTTTGACAACCCTTACCATTGCTTTTATTTTGTTGCAGCCTGCATTCAAATTCAAGACAAACTCTTTTCTCTACCCTGTATCTAACAATAGCTTCTCTTGACTCCAGGGCCTTTCCTCCCAAGGTGATAGCCCAGACTAGCAAAACAGCAATCTGCTGATCCAACCCTACAACACCCTCCTCACCAGACAGAAGTTACACTGTCAAAGAACCAGGGACTCTCCTCCCAAGGTGATATGCTATCCCCGTTTGGCCATCAATCTACTGATCCAACCCCACAACCCTCTCGTCACCAGACAGAAGTCACATTGTCAAAGAAACAATACCACTAGTTCCTTTGGTTTATCCATGATAAGTCCCTTCCTTCCCAAGTAGCCAATTTACCCAAGACTCCCACATCCAACCTCCTTATTCTCAGCCATGCACCTTCCCTGACTCCATCAGTTTCATTGGAGAAGTTGTTGGCATTTTCAATCATTAACAGAAGTATGCTTACAGCTTTAGCCAGATTAGCTAACTGAACTGAGGAAGAGCCAATGGACCATCAGTGTCCAAGCATCCTTTCACAAGCTCTCTGACACCAGGTTGGTTGCCATCAAGAATCATGCAGCAATAACCAAGCAATGACACCTCCAAAAACTTGTACTATTAAAAAGGGCCAGATCATTCCCAATACAGTTTGTTGTGGGGATTGGCAAAAAATAAACAAAAGAATCTTTGATGGAAAGAAGCGGGACAGAAAGTGGCCATATGCTAGTGTCATAAACCCTATCTTGGACTATATGATGGCTCACCAAGAACTTTAAGACATGGTACATGGAAAGATCCTTTTTGAAATAAGCTTTTGGTCTATCCATGATATTTCCAGTGGTGATGCCTAGATCTCTTTTCCTTTTCAAACAGACTTTTCTTGTTAGATAAAAAGATGGATTTAAAAAGGATGGTTGATAAAGAAGTTCAAGTTAAGTTTTTTTTTTTTTATCAATAGAAGTTCAAGTTAAGTTAGTAACAGTTGGTTTGTTCTTTCTAGGTGACGAAGGCTTTGCTAGACAAGTGGTTTTGAAAATGGAAGGGATAGAATTAAAGAGTTAGAAATTTTCATACAAGGATTCAAGCATCTTGGATAGGACATTGTACTGAAATCCAGAATGATAGACATGGAACTTTCTGGAATTAATGAGGGTTGTTGGCATAGTTATCAAGGTGTCAAGGAGCCTTTGGTGGGGCACTTAACCTAAATGACATGACTTTGATTAAAAAGTTAGTAAGGCACCATTCTACTATTCTAGGTGATAAGGCATGTGCCTAGTGCCTAGGTGACAAAACAAAAATCACAAAGTAGGTGTCTTATTGTAATATTATTACCATGGTGCATCTTATTGGTATATGTGTTATACATCTATAATACATTTTGTATTACTTATGCTTTGTTCTTGTTTTCAAAAGCAAAAAAAAAAAAAAAAGATACTTATGGTTCAAAAATCAGGATTCTAAGAAGAGGGAAAAAAAGAAATCCCCCTCCCTCCCTCCATCTTTATCATTGAAAATGAAATATATCATCACAATCACTTAAGTTAATAAACAAAGCATTAGTAACCATCTAGAATCTTGTCTTTCCAAGGAAGAGCATCAGAAAGGTACAAAGATACAAGAAGAGGCCACAAAAATGCTAAGAGTGAAGACCTTCAGGAAACAATAGTTGGAATTCCCTAAATAGTTCAAAGATTACTAGACTCTGTCTGAAACAGGTGACATAATTTTGATGTCCATCATTAGGTGTCTAAAAGGTGAAAAGGTGAGCCTTGTCTGGCATGCCTAGTCATGACATGCCAAAGATACCATTACTCTTCTAATTTCTAGGTGAGGGAAGACAATTCATGACAATCTAGGAACAGCTTGCAAAAGGACAAAGAAAAGTTCTGCATCGTGGCCATATGATTGGACCTGAACACAAGCTATTGTTTATATTGCCTGCCAACACAGCTGCAGAGCATTCAAACACCCAGTGAGCAAGCTGGTACACCCAGAAATCCTGTCCCCGATGTTAATTTGTGAAGCCATGCCTTGCACCAGTGACAGCCAGTCTTAGCCTATATAAGGAGTGAATGAAATGCAAGAAGAGGATCTTGTTCTCATGAGTCATGACCCAGGATCACTAAGCCATGTCATGTCCAACACTATTATCTGACCTGTAATTTCATGTCCAGTTTCGTTCCCATTACTTGCAGCACCAGTAACAAAATAGCTAGTTAGCCATTTCAGGGGATCATCTGGATCTACCTTTCCTAACTTAGGACTCAAAAGAATCAAAGAGATAATAGTGCAACTCATATGTTGTCATCAATAACAGTGGTATGATCTTGCAATTCTCCACCTACATTTATCATATGGCATTTTGTTAGAGCTTACATAATGTAAATATACTAAATAATGTTACTTTGCCTACAAGAAAAGAGACAATTTTATGGCATATGGTGATCTTCTTAGCAGTATATGTTCTGTGGACTTACGAAACATAAGCGGTATCTAGTTCTCCCATTAGTGTACATGTTTATGTTAATATTTGGGAATCTAAGATACTGATAAGTTGAAAGCATAAAACAAAGGCTTTTGACAATTGAAAAAAAAAATGATACAGAAGGATTTTGAAAAAAAAAAAAACATTTTTTATAGGTAGTAAACGGAAAATACAGTAGAAAGAAATTAGGAAGGGGTACAGTGTTCTCTCAATTTTAAGAGATAAGAAAATAATGCCTACAAAGAAGAAGCTACTTCTTTAACCAGTAAATCTGTCCCTTTTCGGAACTTTCAGAACTGTGTTTGTGGAAAATGACCAATTAAATTCCATTCGTTTGAAGTGCATTTTTATTTGCATGTACAAATGCATGAGAGCAAATGAGAAAAATGCAAATTCTGGTTCACTTCGGATTTGGGTTTCACTTTACTTTGCTTCATATTTTATTTCACGTCATTTGCAATGCAAGCAAATAAAATAAGTCAAAAGCTGAAACAAAAAAAGAAATCAGAATATGCACTCAAAGCATTTGCACTCCCATACTATTGCACCAGAGCAAATGAAATTGCACTGCAAACAAACCAAGCCTTATGTACAAGGTCTTTAGGAAGAATGCTACTGCAAGACAATTATCAAAAAATAAAAAAAAAAAGAATGCTACTGCAAGAAGCTTCCATGGCCTGAAGCTTTACCAATAGACAAACCGAGACAATGAAAGAATGTTTCATAACTTGGGCAGAATGAAATTCTTGAAATGATTTCAACCCTTTCACAAGAGGTCATGCATTTTTAATATGCTTAATCCTAGACAAAATATTCATATTAAGGTTATGTTTGATATAATTGCTGCTTCTACTAAAAACGTTTGGGGTTTATCAATACAAGCATTTGATAAAATATGCCACTGTTTACATAAAAACTTCCATTTTTAGTATTAAATGCAGGTACCATCGCCACTTCTTCAAGAAACACCAAATTTGGTATATGTTTGGCATCGATGCTGCAGATACAGCTGATGTGTGGGTTGGAAGCACCGTTTTCTGATAAAACGGTAATTTTCTTTTTGTTTGGAAACGTTGCTGCCAGGTAGGACGTTTCCTGGAGCAACATCAACGTTTTCTGTTTGGTACCAATGCTCCAGGAAACGTTTTCAGCACTGGTACCTATTACCCAGTGCCACGTCATGTCCCTATTGGCAGCGATGAGCTGCAGCTCTAAGAAACGTCAAATTCGGCTTCCCTATTTCTAAGGCATGGCTTGGAGCACCATTTTTTATGAAAAAACAGTTCCAAACAAACAGGTGTTCACTGTAGCACTGTTTTTTCGACGTGGCACTGATGTATCGCAGTTTTCTGGAGCAAGGCATCAAAGCCAAACAGACGCTTGATGTTTCTATTATAAATGTCAACACCAATCAAATGGAAGTGGTTTTCTGCTGTGATGTGACGAGACAATTTTTGAAACCCCAAAAGTTTATAGTAGAAATAGCAATAATACCAAACACAACCTAAATTATGGTTCGATGTAGCCACACTGCAATAATCCTTGTTATGATCAACTAGGCATACTACTGACATTCAGTAACAAAACATACAAAGGCAACGTGGCTCAGACCACTGTTTTATTAGTTTATTTCCTTCAACAGAACTTGGGCAAACGAAAACCCATAGGCTGTTGTGATGCACTACGTTAGTTCAATAGAGTTTATATACGTGCTGTTATCTTCAATTTCCAGGTTAATTCATGCAAACCCTGTTGAGTTTTGAGAGAGATCCACTGAACTTCTATCTACCATGTAGAGTCCGAACCCCTTGCTAAAAATTAAAACTAGTATTCTTCATTTCAGTTTAACACTGTAATTTCTTTTCTTATCCCATTTTTTGGGTTAAGACAGGAACCCAGCAACAAAATTCAGGAACCCAGTATTCAGAAATCAAAGAAAGAAATAACAAAGAAAGAAGAAGTGAGACAAGGGCATAAAGCATACGAGTGACAGAGCAGTTATACTCAGGAGAAGCGAAGAGAATGCTATCGGCTTCGAGGATCTTTTGACGGAACGCCTCGACCAACGCAGGAAAAGTCCCGCCGGCCTCAAGGTCGGGGTTCATGAAAGGGAGGGGCTCGATGTCCACGTATTCGATGTACATCCCTTTGATAGACTCTCGGCATAGCTGGATTGCTGGAAAAAAAAAGTATCAAATTAAAGCACAGAGACGCAGAAAGAGGGAGATAGTAACAGAGTAGAAGAAGAAGAAGCAGAAAACCAGTACCAGAGGTGATGAGGCCACGATGGAAGGAAGCCTTGCGCGGGGACCCACAAAGCGCGGCGACCTTGATGACCGGTTCTGATGCAGCTACGCACGCCTCCATCCCTCTCCCTTGAAACGCCGATTTAACTGTACAACCGTTCGATTATAAATGTCGGAAACGAACATGGTGACCGTAAAGTATACTACCAAAACGAGAATGTAATTTTGTGCAACAGAAACATGGGCCGAGTTACTGGCTGGGCCAAAGACAAATCGGCCCAGATACTTTCTTGGTCTTCTGACTATGGGGTGGAAGCCCACTGGACGAATAGTTGTCAATGTTGGGCAGTTGGCCCACGTTCCGCATATGCTTGTTACCTATTAAAGAGATCCGTTTGTGTAACACCGAACACCTTTATGTCTTTATATTTGAAGGTAGGGGTGCAACTTTTGTGGGTTAGGATTGGGGTTTTGTCAAAATTTTAATGGGTCGAACCCGAAGTCTAAGCCCGAAATAGTATAAACTGTTAATTCAGGCTAACTTAACCCCTACTCGAAGGTGTTCGTATTGGGAGTTACTGATTTTAGGGGTACATTCATTTTCCGGTAAATGGGGGCAGGTAAATTGATGGGCCTCAGGAAAACAAAAGAAATTCATGTCGGTATTAATGAGTTCCATGAAAAATAATCTCTCAAGCGGTTTATTTACCTAGATAAATAATATTTTCCTGAGACTTAGATCAATCATCTTCTTATCCACACGAAAATTTGTTAATACATAGTAGGATAATATTGTCCCTTTAATAATACAAATTTTATGTATGAATAAAGTAATTATTGTATAATTTTATTTAAAAAATAAAGAACACTAATGTTTTTCTAAAAACATTTATCTAAGTAAATGACATGCTGTTTAACAAACGAGGCCAATAAAAAAACAAATGGTTTGCATTTATATGCTTGGAGCTGCATTCCTATTCCTATTAGAGATCCACCAATGGATACTGCTGATGGATAACCAGCAGATAGTGAAGATAGTGAAGATAGTGAAGATACCACCCCATGACCCCATCAATGATAACATACGAATATGACACAAGTCTAAGATGCGTGGCTGTAACGTCTTATGAGAGCAGTGCCAGACCTCGATCACCATTAATTGTTGGAGATTGGATTAGGTGAACATAATGGCTATGTAATGGGCTGTGAAGCCAATGATAATACTCCATCTCATCTCATTCACTGTGTCTGTAATCAAATAGATTGTTCTTTGAGTAGAGGCGCTTTAGGGATGAATATAAACTGATATCATGACCACTGACCAGGTGATGGGTTGAATCTTAAATGGTCCGATCGACCGGGTCAACAACAGTTTGGAATCACTGCACTAACATGCTTTAATTCTGATTACGTTGAAATTCCTAAGTTCTCCACTACCACAAGACACTATAGCTGTGCATTGGAAACATCTAATATGTAAATACCGAAGGTGTTTCAATATATAGCACGTTATGTGGGTATAACTTAGGTGCGCGTAGCATCCATGTGGGTAGAGATTTGAACTCCCCACTCCCCACCATCCACCAAATGAATTCCATGAATATTATTAGAATAAATCAAACACCCACCACTAACCAAACCCAAATATCAATTGGTCCAAAAACTTTGACAGGAATATTCCGATTTCATTTTGGGCATCCTACATTGAAATTTGAAATCCTCTTGGGAAAACCCATGTGAAGGAGGAACCAGAGATTTAACTTGGGCATTAATTCTTACTATAAAAATGGCTTATAATAGACATGATGGGACACACCTACTTCCAAACAGTGTAGGTTATGTGCAGGAGTGTTGACTTTTGAGCGCTCAGCCATCCCTGCTCTTGTATTCCTTGTGATCTTTATCTTTATTGAGACGAAACAAAGGAGGGGATAGAATGAACAAGAAGATTTTTAACTCAAACTCTTTTGATTGGTTCTATAAAAGTCTCTAGCTGGTTGTAGTAGAGATCTATGATTGAGCCTTGAGGGGATTAGGGTTGGGCTGCCCCTATCATTTAGCCCATTTGTCTACCAAGAAAATTCTTTACAATGAGATGGTCATTCGGCATCCCTCCAACAAATTAAATGAGACTATAGGCTCTCTGTGGTAAGGTCAATAGATCCTCAGTTCTGTCCCCTCCCCTGATTCCCCCTCCTAATGTGTAGCATGTAACACAAAAAAAAAGAAAAAAAAAAAGAAAAAAAAAACAATATTTGCATGAGCCAAACATTATTGAACAACAGTTGCAAGCAGCAATTAAAGTTGTTGAATGGATACATTTGCAGATTGGCATTACATGGCTGAGAGTAACAGATTCAACCAAGGGTCAAGTTTCAACTATTCTAGAATAGAGAAGAAATACCAGGATCCAAATTGTAATTATTTCTAGTTTATTTCCAATTTATATTTCTATATTTAAAAATAAAAATTAAGAATTTTTGAAGGAGAGGGCACTGGAAAGATGCAAGAGATAATGACACTAAGACACCTCTAGTGTCTAGCCTAGTTTTAATTGAATGGTTTATTCCTTTGAATGTTTCTATCGAGTGATGTTGGCTGATGGAAAAGGTTGAAGTAATGAAGGATGTTGAGTTCTTTCCATCCAAATTCCTTGATTCAGAAGCAAAGCATAAGTCCATTGAAAGTGATGGTCGTGTTTGGACATCACCCTGACTCACATATTGTATATGAAGACCTCCAAGGACTTATAGAGCAAGGTTTTAAAAATCAGACCGGATACAGAACCGATTCCTAGGTTAAATGGTTCAATTGTCTAATTCAAATGGATAGTCCATTCTGATTTAAAAAAAAAAAAAAGGTCAAAACTGTCGTCTGTATCAACAGATCGACAGTTTGACCACTTGGATCAGTGGGTCATTAATCAAATTAACTGTTTTTGGCCTAAAAGTGATTTTATGGTGAAACGAAACCAATTGCCTGACTGGGTCAAACAGTCCCATTGTCCGGTTTTCAAAACCATGTATAAGAGGTCAGAACCAGTGAGAAGCTACAAGCCATAAAACAGCTGCCAGTTGTTCAATGTTCATCACTCCAGATCTGCAACACTTGATGACGGATCGCAAAACCCAATCAGGAGTAAATACGTCAGTGATCTTTACAGTTATCTTCAAAGCAAAGTGGGGTATCGTCATTATCATCATCTAAACTTTGTGGGGTTTCTACATGAATCCTGTTTCGCCATGTTTAGTGCTATACTCGTCATTATATCATACATGCTAACTTCATTATTCATTTCTATCTAAAAGATGTGGCGGAACCCTTGCCTACTTAATACATCACAATCAGGCAAAAGGTGAAAGTGTTAAATTAAATCCCAACTTGACTTTAAAAAAAAAGTAATTCTTGTCGGATCTGCTACGTGAATCCTATTTCGCCATTTTGTTCTATGTAGTATGTAATGCTATATTCATCATTAAGTTATGGAAACAAACTTCTTTATCCATTCCTGTCTAAAAGATGCAGAGAAACCCTTTGCCTATTTAACATACCACAACCAGACAGAAGGTGGAAGTTTTGAATAAAAATCCCAACTTGACTTAAGAAATTGCTTATGTAAGATTCTTTATTGAATGAGTGAGATCGATTATAGAAAATGAAAATAAAGCCATTAATTATTTCTGTTGTTTTGTGGTTTTAAGCATCTTTATGTGTTATGTGGACCATAGGCATTTTCATTCTTCATGACTA
The DNA here is from genome assembly GCF_056320005.1 of Nelumbo lutea. Lineage (NCBI taxonomy): Eukaryota > Viridiplantae > Streptophyta > Magnoliopsida > Proteales > Nelumbonaceae > Nelumbo > Nelumbo lutea. Next base: position 14,001,717 of record NC_142690.1, read on the forward strand.
TACGAGGAGGGAGGCATTAGGGTTTCCTTATGGGCTAAAGACATCATATTAGACGTGCCCAAGTAGCTAAGCAAAACCAACTATGTGGTTGGTCTTCTCATTTCTTTGTTTCTTTTGTGGTTATCATTTTTCTCTCTCTCACTCTGTCTTTACCTTTTCTCTTTCCTGTTCATTCTTTTCTCTCAAGCATTGTTCTCACTCACTCACGTTAATTGCTTGACTTTTTTTGTTTCTTCTATATTTAGTATTTCCTTGGCAACCAACAGAAATGAAAGAAATTAAAGAAAACAAAGGATTTTCCTACTCAAAGACGAAAACGGATTAGCTGGAAACAAAAACATACACACCCGGCTGAATTACCTACCACTATTAAATACGGGAGTATTCAATACCACTGAATCCCACATAGGTTCCACAGTGAGTACTGAAGTGTTTAACCGTGATAGATAGTTCATCCGGGTGTATATGATTTTTTCTTCAGCTTATCCTCCGGATTGCTCACAAAGACTCCCAAATTTTGGTTGTTTGAGAGCTTCCTTCACTTGACGCGTTATTCCATTCGTCTTTTGCCTTAAATGAATATTAATTGCAAATATTCCTTTACTCTACCCCCATGGTATTGTGTCATTCAAGGAAATTAATGAGAACATTACATTTTGACACAACACACTGCACAATAGTTTATGATAGTTTCAAACATGTAGGCGTTAATAGGCACCGTATAGACGACTGAAGGTGGGAGCCACCTCCATTTTTCCAAACATGGAGGTGTGAGATCAAATCCTCCATAACTACAGGCTTTCCATGGTAGAGTCAATGGGCCTGTGAAGTGCATTATGCATCCCTCCAAAAATAAATACAAAAGGATTCGATATGTCTCAAACACCCCTATGCAGTACTTATAATGCATGGTTTTGAAAACCAGACCAAAATACTCAGGAATCGGTTTTGTTTCACCTTTTTTGGCCAAAAACCGTTGGTTTGTCAGCAATCTGTTGATTCAGACGGTCAAACTATTGATTCGGATAATAGTTTTTGACTATTTTTCATTATTTTTTATTTTTTATTTTTTAAGTTAGAATGGACTGTCTGTTCAAACCAAACAATTGGACCGTTTGACCTAGAAATCAATCCCCAGAACAATTTCATGTCTGGTCTAGTTTTTGAAACCTTGCTTATATAGTTACACTACATGGAACAAAAGAGGAAAGCAGCACCACAATTCCAAAAGACTTCAGGTCTGCAACCCACAAGACATTGCAGCCTACGTGCATCAAGCGTATCTTCGATACTTGTATATTGTCATTCGCGGGGAGATGTTCATGGCCCGCGACTGCGATGTCTTGTGGGTAGAATTTTCCAAAAGACCACCCAAGTCATATCGCCTTTCCTATTCCACCCTCATTTGGTTGTGCCTCTCTAGTACGCCTTCTAGAAATGCCCCATTTCCCTCTCCTGATGATAATAAGACTTGGTTGTGCATCAAGAGTTTATTATGCACAAGCACAACTAAGAAAAATGGACACTAATGCAATAGATCCAATAAAAACAATGCCCATAATCCTTGAACGACCTGAACCCTTGGACACCCCTTTGAGACAATCTCTCAAAATGTGAGATCTTTATTTACAAAATCCTTCAATCACTTATTATATGGTTAACATACAATTACACCTGATTTTCTGCTTAGGTGACAGGTTAATGGTTCGACGTTTGGGTAAAGGGGTCAATCCGTTAATAGTTATAACCCTTGTATAAGTGTTAAATACTGTGGCATGAACTTAGGATCAAAATATTAGGTTTAGGTTAGGTTTGACATATATGGATAGAGAAGAAGAAAGAGAATGATGATGATAATAAGACTTGCCATTGTTGTTGATGCCACCATTGCTCCTGCCTCATTGCCACCTCCATAATTCTCTCCCTCTGGTCAATCCGCTAAATTAAAGAGAGCAAATCAGCCCCCCATAATGTCCCACAGCACATTCCCGCTCTGTATTGTGAATATTTCCTGATTATGATATCAGAAGATGATGTCATCATCAGGAGATGTTCACAATACATGGCGAAGATGTCCTGTGGAACTTTGTGAGGGGCTGATGTGAACTCTAAATTAATAGTTATAGCCCTTAGATTTAAAATACTGTGGCACTTGGATTAAAATATTAGGTTGTTGCATGCCCCATTAGTGGGCCAGCATATTATACGGAAGTCAATTGTTAATGGGTTTGGTTAGTATTGTGTTGGGCCATGTATGGAATAGGGGGCCACGTGGATTCACATGAAAATGTTGTTATTAATTTGTATTTTTGGTTACGAGCAAGGTTCAAAATTTTGATATGTATCCGATACATATAGTGAAGATGTTTAAAGATAAAACAATGGAAATCAGCTCCAAAGATGATGTTGAACAAATATATATACATTCAAATATCAAAGAAAAATCGTAATTTCCATCTCTCTTGCAAACTTTGATCCTACCGGAATTCAGTTTCTCAGATGAGTCATCACTCGACTCTAAGCCTCCAAGGAGATGAGAAACGGATTGAAAACGAGCACTTGGCCGAGTGGTGACCTTCTCTATCTATAGATGTTCTTGAGGCAATCAAATGGTCCACCCATCAATAACCTTAAACGTTTCAACTCTCTAACAGCTTAATAAATGCAGCATAGTGACCAACCTACGTGAGAATGTGCTTAATCTAACATATGGACCTACCACAATCAATATTATTAATATTCATAACATGCAATACCAAAGTAATTTCCATTTCATTTTAAATATTATTAATATTTAATATTATGATATTAGCTTAATTTATTAACTACATATTATGAGAATCCAATCAAAGTCTAATTCGAATCTGATGGATAAGATTTGATTCCAAACTCGATATGGATCAAAGTTGGGTTTTCTAGCCTTAAAGTTCACGTTTTTAGTTTGTTTGGAACTCACCTGTTCATTTGAATTCCATGGTATTGATTTGAGGGTGAAATTCAATTCCATTTCCACTCTATAATCAAATGGAATGAATGATAAAGGAAATAATGTAGGAATAGGTATCTCATTATTATTATACTCGGTGTCCCATGTTCTAGTTCTTGAGTACATCCTCTTATTTCTTAGATATCTAATTTTTTATTGCATATAATAATTATATTTTACACCCTAGCTAGGAGCCAAAGTAACAGTTAAACCCTCATTGTTTCTTAATTATTCTGTTGTTCATTCTCATCCATTGACCATGAAGCACTGTTTGGTAATGCTCTGGACTATGATAAGGTCAACATAAAGTTAATAAGCATGAATGCTAGAAAAAAAATTGGAATCACATTCACATTAGCTGATTGGTAGTCACCAGCATTGGCATTATCCAAACAATTTTGCATGATTTTCTATCAAAAAATTATGTAAAATAATAATATGATTAGGTGATTTTTTGAACCATTATTATTATTATTATTATTATTATTATTATTATTATTATTATTATTATTATTATTATTATTATTATTATTATTATTATTATTAAGTAGTCCCAGTGGAGATGCGGATTTAAGTCTTGCTATCCATTACTACCTACTTTGGAGTTTACTAGTGCGTTGCCTTAAAATACCGATATTTTTTCTTTTTCTCCATACTTCCTTCTCTAATGTGAAACCCTTCTCACTGGTGGATCCAATATCAAAACCATTCATTAAACTAGTTTAGGTTTTCCAACTTTATTTTATCCATGCTCCCTACCCATAAATTCCTCCAACTTTAGTGGCAATGGGATTTGATCTTGGCTCAAATTAACATTTTATATTGCTTTGGGCTTGACTCCCTTCAACTCTGATGGCAATGGGATTTGATTTGTGGGTACAATTTGGGTTAACCCGAGTTAACATTTTATATTGCATGATTTTGGCTTGGGCCCCTCCAACCTAATGGCAATGGGATTTGATTTAGGGGTGCAATTTGAGTTAATCCAATCTAACATTTTACATTGTTTCATGCTGGCAAGTTTCAAACTGGATCCATTCAAAATTTGACAAAAACTAATCATGAGACCCTCCCAAGTCTCCACTAAATCAGGTGGAGAATTCGGATTAGCTGAACACTTTGGCTGTTCAGTTAGATGTGGAACCAATGTTCCATGCAGTAATAAATTAATGAGCCTCATTATAAAAAAATGCGGACTCCATATATTTTATTACCGGAGTGGAACCCTTGGAACTTTATCATTGATTCCACAATCGGCTAAACAATCAAAGAGTTCAGCTAAAGCTTGCTCCCTGGTGGAGACTCAACCAGATCTTGGTTACTACTCTCCACAGTGATTTTCAGCATTTATATTCAACCCAAGAGCCTAATTGATTTTTCTCTTAAACAGAAGCGAAAACTAAGACCCGAATCCATATATTTCTGGTTCTCTACGTCCACTAAACAAGATACCGCAAATATGACCCGAATTAAGATCAGAACTGTCAATGAATCGAATCTAGTTCTGGGCATGGTGGATCAGTCCTTGGTGGATTATTAATCAATAAAATAGACTCAGAACTGAACCAAGGAGAATCAATTCTGACCCAATTATACTTGACATCCATATAAATTTATCCTATATAAATGCTTTTAACTAATATTATCTTATATAAATTTATCCTTCTACACATAAAATATAACAAAAATTACAAGAAAATTAAGAAACCTTTATAAATTATTAACTACATAACCGGCTCGGGTATTAATCAATTTAGAACAGCAAGAGCCGGTCCAGATCCAAATCCACAATCACCATAATTGGATCGGGTTTATCGGTAGAACCGACCCATCGACAGCTCTAAGTTAAAGAGAAGGGTTTACAAAGGATGGATCTCGAATCTGACCCGCTCCAAGTAGTATTTGCAAGTTAGCATCATATGTCAAAGTCAACTAGTCTGATTACCATATCAGAAAAGAGGAAGGGGTTTTAAGTAAATATCTGAAAACACGGGAATCTATAAATTCTATTTATTAAAATTTTCTGAAAAGGACGTAAAGAAAGAAAGAAGTTTTGAGAAAGCCCAAGTCCTCCCCTGCTTCAGACTTTTCAAATCTCTTTGCTTCGGATCTAAACAAACGTTGAAACCTGTTCTCCTTTTCGTCTTCTTCTGTGGAAGCTCTCTCTCTCTCTCTCTGCGTTTATTTAGGTTGCACGCTTTTCTGATTCTCTTCCTCCAGAAATCTGTTCTCATTCCTAAATTTCTTTGCTGCGGCATTTATTAATTCCTTCATTTCTGTTCAGCAATACGGTACATTTAATTCATCTAAATTTAAATGCTAATGTGATTTTTCTTAAGTTACTTAATGACTCTCTTTCCCTCTGTTTCTGGTATTGTGATTTACATGCCCGTTTGGCTTCAATGGTAGAATTTCAGATCTGGGTTGCAGATTTTTGGAAAAATAAGTTCTGGTTCTTTGTCGATGAATGGCTGTTCTTTCTTTTTATCTTCTTTGTAATGATTTTACGGGATTGCTTCCGAGTCTCTTGTTCTGTAAATTTCTGGAGAAATTAACGGTTTTTTTTTTTGTTTATATCATCTGAAGAAATGCAAATTTTCTGACTATTCTGTTCACTTCAAGACTGTGTTTCACGTATGCGTTAATATCAACTGCATGACCTTGATCTCTTGTTATTTGATTGTAATTTCGTTGCAGTTTGCTCGCTAGAGCTTGTAGACGTGTGAATTCTGTCAAATTGTCTGGAATTCGCATAGAAGCATTTGCCTTTCAGTCGTCTAAGTTGTGCATTACGGTGGAGAATGCAAGGAATTTCAAAGCGGATTAATGGGTACTTCTCAGATAGCTTCTGCGGATAGGAAATTCCTTCTGGGTTGACTCGGAAGAATTTGGGATTTATCGACAAAGTAAGATGATTGGAAGGAAGAGCATGGGGCGGGCCTCTCTGTTTCTGGTTCTTTTGGCGTTGGGATTTTTCTTCGCAACATACAATTTGATAACAATGATAATCCAAAACAGAGCCATAAGTTTAGGTAAATTAGAAGGTTCATCTTTCTCAACGTCATCTGATCCTATCACCCAGATGCCTGAGAATGTTAAGAGACCAGAGAATGCTAGGAGGCCTTTCCATGTTGCCCTTACGGCAACTGATGCTCCTTACAGTAAATGGCAATGTCGCATTATGTACTATTGGTATAAGAAGGCAAAAGAAATGCCTGGGTCAGAGCTGGGGGGATTCACTAGAGTGCTGCATTCAGGAAGTCCTGACAATCTAATGGATGAGATTCCAACTTTTGTGGTTAATCCTCTCCCAGAGGGTCTCGATCGGGTGAGAATTTTTCCACTTGCTGGTTTTTTATAGTATTTTCATATAGTCCAGCCTCTTCTTTTTCTATCTTCCAATTGTTTTTCCTCCTATTTTCAAGTGATGACAATCTTGCTTGTTAATGGGTTGCTTATGTCACGCCATTACAGAAATCACTTTTTGGTTGGAAAAGATGTAACTGGATGTGCTTCCCACTTGTTTTTTTCCTAATTTAATATTTGCATCAGTCAGTTTTGTTTATTAAGGTACCTGTTTTTTACATTGTTTTTAAATGTTGCATTCAGGGTTACATTGTCTTAAATAGACCATGGGCCTTTGTGCAATGGCTAGAAAAAGCAACAATTGATGAGGAGTAAGTATACTTATATTTTATTAACGAATTTGGATACTTTTTTTCTCCTGTAATTTGAGTGACTGCATTCCATGAGTGATACAGGTATGTTCTGATGGCTGAGCCTGATCACATCTTAGTAAATCCTCTGCCAAACTTGGCACATGGAGAATATCCAGCAGCATTCCCATTTTTCTACATTAAACCTGACCAGAATGAGAAAATAATAAGGAAGTTCTATCCAGAAGAGAAGGGACCAGTGACAGATATTGACCCTATTGGCAATTCTCCTGTAATTATCAAGAAGGTGTCTTTCTTGCCTTTGTGTTTCAACAGAAGTGGTCTGATCTTGATTCTGAATATACCCATTATCCCTCTCTGTATGAATGTTGGTCACTATTGAAAGAAAAGGATTAAGGTTGTGGCGTCATTATTGGTTTAAACCCCTATAGGTGCTAAGTCTTGAAGTTTATAATTTCTATTCTTGCTGTCTTTGTCATCTTTACCTGCATTCAGTTTGTTGATCATCTATGTATTGTGTGATCATATCACATGCTTACTAAATTTCCCTTTTCAGACTTTGCTGGAAAAAATTGCGCCAACATGGATGAATGTTTCTTTGAAAATGAAAGATGACCCAGAAACTGACAAAACTTTTGGATGGGTTCTAGAAATGTGAGAGCTTCTAAAAGATTTCATAACTTACCATTTTTACATTTTTGCAAGGTACTTGGTCCTGGTGCTATTAACACAAATTTGATGTTTCTATTGTTTCTATGGACTAAGGTATGCATATGCTGTTGCATCTGCATTGCATGGTGTGAAGCACATTCTTCGGAAAGATTTTATGATACAGGTTTTCTGTTTACCTGATTAACTTTCTGTATTTCATTATAATTTTTCATAAGTTTCTTTGGTATACAGATATTTCATTAATATATTGAAAAGTACTTGAAATGGCTATTTTCAGCCCCCTTGGGATTTGGAGGTTGGGAAAACGTTCATCATCCATTACACCTATGGATGTGACTATTCTTTAAAGGTAAAATATTATATTATGTTGTAGTGAAGTCCCAAACCATGTACTAATTTACTCTTTGCTCTATTTTACACTCCTTTATGAGTTTATGATGCTGAAGTTTCATTTTTTTTTCCAGCACATGATCCTTGACTGTAATTATATTAGTTATATGTTCTTTAGTTATTTATGTGAGGATGTTTGTTCAGGGTGAGCTAACATATGGAAAAATTGGGGAGTGGCGCTTCGACAAAAGATCATATCTTCGTGGTCCTCCACCAAGAAATCTTCCTTTGCCTCCTCCAGGAGTCCCAGAAAGTGTGGTATGTCAATGATTATCTTATTGCAACCAAGAAAAAATTGCATGTTTCAGGTTTGAAGGTGATACTTAAATTGTATGTACTTCTAATTGTTTTCATCAAGCCTAGGCATTTTGTTAATATACACTTGTGTTTCATTATAATGGAAAATCCTTAATTTGAACTGAAGTAGACATTTTTAAGCATTTTATTGCTCATATTTATTTTGATAAGTAAGAAGTGTATTAAATTAATGCCAAAAAGTATGCAAGGAAAGCCATCCCTCCTTCCTACGGTATTAAAGACAACATTGAAGCGCATATACAACATCCACATTTAGGATCCCATTTTATTCCTTGTAATTTTTCTGTTCCACATGACTAGCTCTGTATTATGTTTTTACTGACTATCTAGTAGGACTCTGTTTCTTGTGGTGTTTACATTTTGTTCAGCTTTCTATTATTTTTTCCTATTTACTTTGTTTTTTTGAGAAAGAAAAGAAAAGAAGAAAAGATAAATTTTATTGGTTGCATTCTTCATCTCAGAAACCATTAATTGTGTTTTGACTTGGGCATAATGAAGAATGATTTTATGGTTGTTCTTATCTAAGACCAATATGCTATGTAGATTTCTGATATGTTTTGTTCCAGCACTTCTGGCATTATGTTTCCCATGCCATATGAAAACATCTTTTCATGATTTGTTCTGCTTCTTATAAATCTTTTGAAACCCTGTCTTGGTACTTGAAGCAGCTTTTCCTTATGTGCATTGCTCAGTGATTTCCAGCGTCATGTATTTTATGTGGGTACATAATAGTACCCACTTGCATGTCAATTTACTAATACCTTTTAGAAATGGTGCATTGACATGAATTAGAAGTTATAAAAATATCTCAGGACTTTGTTATCAAAATAAAATAAAATAAAATAAAAAAACTTAGGACTTCACAGTGGAGATGCTCTTTAAACAGTTAGCTCCGTGGTGTTTAATTTATATCAGTGAATCATTGAATCCATTTGCTGAGATATTCAAGTGAATTTTCCTACATTTTTCTCCATGCGTCTAACATTATCAGCTTAAACATCATAAGTCTAGGCAAAAAAGAAAAATTTGGGAAGTGATATTACATAATTCTTCCACCACTATTTATTGAGAAGTTTTTGTACATTTTCTATACCATTATGAAAATACGTACCTCTTTTTGTAAAATATGACCAATAGCTTAGGTAATTTCCTACATATCAACATTTTTATAGGTGATCTTATATTCGTCTTGTTTTTTTGCAACTAGTACTTCTATGCATTTGCTCACTCTTTGTATGACATGATCACCTATGATGCTCTTACATCTCCCGTTCACTTGCATGCAGAATAGTCTGATAAAATTAAATTTTCTTAACTATAAGCATAGGTTCTAAGAGTAGCAAATTCTCCAAGAACAGTTAGGATAGTAGTTGATGCAGGAGTCTGCTAAGAACCAATTCCTGTGGTGGTGCCACCATTTTCCAGTCACTTTAACATTGCTTCATCCAATAGAATGTCATTTATCTGATCATCCAACCTGTTAGTGTGTCCTCTATCTTGCAAATACCTTTTTTTTTTTTTGAGAAAATTTAACCAGAATTCAATAAGAAAAAGAGAGGGAACATGGGGAGATATACAAAGCAGGGGAAGAACCCCTACAAGTTACAAAGGAGGAAGCTTGTCGCTATACAAATGCTCTAAGTACACACCAAATTTAGCTAGGCCATCTGCAGTATGATTGTGTTCCCTAGGAATCCAAACTAAGTTAACATTCAAACAATCAAAGTATCTTGCCAAAATGAAGTTTTAATTCCATTTCCAATCACATGTAGAAGGAACATTCGTGAATCATATAGCTTTGAAAATTTTCCACTACATAACAAATCATTTTTTGAAAGCTCCACATGCCAAATGTACCTGCTTCTCATATTATCCATATTATTTTAGTAACTGCAACTTGTGGAAATGAAAATCCCTTTACATCTTGCCTTGAATAGGCAAAATTTTGTTAAGGTAAACCCTGTTGTGCTAGGATTAAAACAGAATATATGCTATGTAAATTTAATAATAACAGGAGTGCAGATCAGTGTACACTTAGGATTGGAGACTAAGAGATAACTCAATGTTACCTTTTCCAGTACCTTGGTTTGATAATTCATAACAAGGGAAGGATTGAAGAGGATGTCACCCATAGAATTAGAGCACGATGAGCCAAATGGAAGGGTGCATCCGGCATCTTATGTGATAGAAAAATACCCTTTAGATTAAAAGAAAAATTCTATAAAACAGTTGTAAGGCCAGCTATGCTGAAATGCGTATGCTGAGATGGATGAGTGGAGAAACTAGAAAGGTTAGGGTGAGAAATGAAGTCATTCAAAGGAAGTTAAGAGTAGCTCCAATAGGTGATAAAATAAGAGAAAATAGACTAAGATGGTATAGTCAAGTGCACAGAAGACAACCCACAGAACCCGTAAGAAGAAGGGATCTGTTACAGGCTGAAGGGTCTGGAAGGCCTGGGGGCAGACTAAAAAGGAATTGGTCAATGTAGTAAGAAATGATTTAAGTTCTCATAATTTAACAATCAAATAAATCGGAATGGTGAAACAGGATTCATGTAGCTAACCCCATATAGTTGGGATAAGGCTTAGGCTATGATGAAATCATTCTTTTAATATCAGGATCAGATCAAAGGAAGCTCAAAAGAATTAGTTTTGTGGGGTTAATTATCTTTCTTAACAAAGAAAATGATCATTCTGATGAAGAGGATGATAATCTACTGCAGAATTCATGGGCTTTGATATTAATGCATATGATAAAACTGCTTCTCCATTTAGCAACAGTTTGTTTTATCTATCACTGGCTAGTACTATATAGTATATTCTAAAAGCTTAGATGCAACTTGTGGAAACCCAAGGTCAAACTTGTGAAGATCAAGCCAGCAGCCTTAACATATCAACTCACAGGCTGCAGATGCTATTTCTTGAATATCTCTTAGAGAAAATCTTGGAGATATAGAAGGTTATCTGTATAGTTCAGCATCCCCACCCAAGGGTTTGAATTGTTTTGGAATTTTAGAAAACCTTTGTTTATTAATGTGGTCTTTCTTAGGCAGCAAGTTTTTGAATGCCACATAGCAAATGATTTTGGGCAGTTCACGGAGGGTGTGTCTATTACTTTTCTCTATGTATATCACTGTATATCTGATGAGAATAAGTGGAAATAAATAATAAAAAAAAAACTTTGAAGTTCTTGATTTTAATGTCTGCTGCTTCTAATTCTGTTTCCTTTACTGTTGACTCTTTGTGTTCTTTGGTGCCAACCCCAATAAGTCTTCCTTTATGGTTTCTTTCATGATCTTAGATCAATATCAGAATCGAGACTTTGAACTTAAACCTCTTTGTTAGAATTATTTTTAGCTCAGCTCCTTGATTATACTGTGGTTGATTCTTGTTCATGTGTGTGTGTGTGTGTGTGTGTGTGTGTGTGTGTGTGTGTGTGTGTGTGTGTGTGTGTGCGTGTATGCCAGACTTGGTAAGGTTATCCAGATGGAAAGTGTGATATACTAGAGTACAGAGTATGGTCCTTTATGGATTTCCCATTGATGAATGGATACTTCTTAGCTATCATGAAATTTTCATGAAGCTTTTGATTTGGTTATTGATTAAAAAAATGTCATTGGCCACACTCCAGCCAAGAGGATCTTTCAATATGTAGTAATGTTATATTTCTGGAAACCAGGGGTCCAGGGTGGACATTCCACCTGAGATTCTTTTTGTGCCAAGGGGCCATTACTCGGTGCAATAGTAAAATCTTGGGCTGTCAAGCACAATGTTTTAAAACGTGGAGGTGTGACGCAAGGCGTTCCACTACCTAGAGGCGTGAGGTGTAGTTCAGAACACAAGAGGCGTAAGATGCATAAAGGGGGGATCTCATTTTTTCTTTATTTTTAATAAAAATCTTTCATATTAAGAAGAATAAAGATGCATAACATAAAGATGCACGCCTCATGAAAAAAGTGCAAGAGGCGTACGCCTCAGAGGTGTCAGCGCCTCTGGCATACGCCTCAGGGCGTTTTGGGAGTGCTTCCAGGCGTATGCCTCCTATGCCTTTTAAAACACTGGTGAAGCATTAGAAGACGGGTTAAGTCTCAGAGTGGCCACTTTGTTTAAAAAGTGCCAAAGATTAGGACCTTATTCAGTCCCCAACCCTCCCAAGAACCTAGATAGGATGTAACATTAAACTGAGATGCATTCTCAGTTTAATGTCCTGGACATGTAATTGAAGTATGTACTTGATGTTGGGGTGTCATCTTGACAACCAATGTGATAGGAATATAGGATGTAACCTTTTCTTTTAATAAATTTTCTTTCTTCTTGATTCTGCCAAAAAAAGAACCTAGATAACTGGGGCCAACATTGGTGTTAGCCTTTTTTAATTCCTTTTGTGGTCAAGATCCTGATTGAGTGATTTGTCCTTCACATATCAGTGGTTGAACAAAAATGTACTATTTCCATTTCTCAACTTCAGAAATTGCTTTTCTGGCACAAGGTTTTCTTAGAAGCCCCAGTGTTTTGCGGGTTAAGTTGAAAAGTCTCTTGCATGGTTTAATGGTTAAACATTTTGTCACCTATGAAATCTGGATATCTGTATATGAGTGTTATGTCATGTTTGGATATTCTGATTTTTTGTGTAAATTGTGTATGCAACTTGTCCATCCATTCCTCTACCGTACTTTTGTCATATCTTTACAACTCGATATACACTGGTTAACCCTTATTTGTTACTTTCCTCACTTGACTTGAGTCTAGATAAAGATGTTTGTACCTCTTAAAGTTTCACTAAGTTGGGATGAAAGGAAATTGGAATATGCATTGGCTCATTTCCCTTACTACTTTTTTGGTAGGGGAGCTTGCACTTTACTATTTCTTTCTCTATAAAATTCTCTTGGTGATTGACAAAAAGTAGCTTTGCTCCATATTTTTACTTACCATTACACATTTATATTTCTCAGTTGTACTTTTGAGTTTGTTCATTTCTCATTTAACATCCCTGTAGATTTACAGGAACTTCAAGAAATACAATTTGTGTCCTATATGATTTTGTATTTGTAAAATCTTAAATTCCAATAAATTACTGCAACCTTTCCCACCTCTAGGGACTCTGTTTGGTCTAAGTTTCATCTTCAGCGTGCACACCATTCCTCCCTTTTGTTCACCAATCATCAAGTTCCTATTAACACTACCTTTTAATATTGGTGTGTACATATGTATGATGCTGTGAATCTTCACACACACAAACACACACAGACATATTTATGTAATGATTTCAAATGTTTCACTAGCATCCTATACAAGTATACCAGGAAGCTTAAGCTCTGAAAAGAATGGAGTCAAGATTAAACAATCTATCATGCAGAATTGCAAGCTTGCCTTGTAGAATCAGAGACCAGAAAACATCTTTTTTGTTGAAAAATCTGATACTGTGAACCATTTCTCCATAAGAATAGTTCAGCAGTGTCTCTTAAGGTCTGGTGTTTTTCTTGCTTATTTTCAGTTGATATTAATGAGAACACCATAACCACTACTTGTGCAAAATATTTCCCACCTTTGTCCAAGTTGACATTGAGAACACTTATCTAAAACAAATAGTTTTAATGAAATTCAAATATAAGCAGTTTTTTCCCTACTGATAAGAGAGAGAAGGTCCAAGTTTCTGTAGTCAATGGTTTTTGCCTCTCATCATAAGCAAGCAGATTAATGTGTACCAGAATATGCGAAGGGCCATTAAGTGGCAGAGAATGGTGCAATTGTTAACGGACCATGACTACTAGTAAGAACCATGGGTGTCTACCCAAGAAAGCACCAACAAGTAAATAGGACTATTTTGTTCACTCCTAATTATTGAACAGTCTGGACTAGTGACTGCACCAATCTCTTCTCTATATGTAAATTATTTTTCTATCAATATTTTTGTCTATGTCCTGCTGTATTGTCAAAGTTCTCTCTCTCTCTCTCTCTCTCTCTCTCTCTCTCTCTCTCTCTCTCACACACACATCTATGACGCCCATATATGGGTACCAATGGACATTGATATGTAAAATAGGGATACAACTATCTATTTTCTAAAATCCTGGACATGTATATGGGTATGGGTATCTTATATAATATGTCTATAACATGCTTCTATATCAAGCTTTTGAAGCTAAATGTCATTTCTCAGTACTTTGAAAAATTTAATTAAAATTCTAACATATACAAGACTTTTATGGTATGATTTGTTGAAATATACCATTTTACATATTCTAAAAGTATTAATGCTATAAAATATACCAAGTGTCCACAACATGGATTTTCTAGCGTTGTATTGGGTACATGTCATATCCAACATCAGTATGCAAGGCATGTACAAGTATCCATGCCTCATGGGTGTATACATGTACAAGGGGGATGGAGCATGAGGGGTTACTGTCTCATGTCTCATTCTTGATGTATGATCCCTAGTTTAGTGACCTCGTAGCATTTGCCAGCAGTGAACAGCTGCACTCTAATCCGTCCCAAAATAATTTATAGTTTATGAATCTGAAAATTGCTACCTTTTAGGCTTTTACTTAACAATAAGTGCCTTCATTATTGTACTGTAGATAGAAAAGAAGAATTTCACATCATTTTGTAGTTCCTATTTATCTGAGATAGAATAGTTGTGAAGGTGATTTATATGAATGTTGAGAGTATTATATTTGGTCTTTTACTTAACTCTGTGTTGTTTTCCTTTACATATAATACTCTTTTATTATTATGTTTCAGGTTACTCTTGTAAAGATGGTGAATGAAGCTACTGCCAACATTCCTGGGTGGGACACGGAATAATACTGATTGAAGTGGAAGAAGAAAAGTCATTTTTTGAGAAGTTCTGTTTACATTAGAGAGATCCCTGTATACAAACCACAGATTAGATGTTTTTAATGTGAGGAAAGAATGATACACCATGGTAAAGAAATCCCCTTACCATCACCAGTATGAAATCATACATCTATTTGATCACCAAATTCTTCTCCATATAATTTGTTGTTTCTTTGAGTTCTGTAAGAATACTCCCAAAAAGCCTTGTATTTTGGTTGGTGGGTTTGAATGTTTGATAGTTGTTTTTTTTTTCTTTTACATTTTTGATATTTTATGTGGTACCTTTCCAAATTGATCTTGATTGTCTGGATTTTTGGACCATTGGATGACTATACCGGTATACCCTTGAATATTTTACTATTTTCAGTTAACTTATCCAGTAAAGGAGCAAAGCAATAAGTCATTCAATTCAACCACTTCAGCCATTTTCAGACACCCCTCATTAATTTATAAAGATGATATTATGATTCATGAACTGGGTATTTTTTTCCCCTATTTGAGGTTTCATCTATTTCTTAAGGTATGGGTATGAGGGGGTTACTCAGATCACCTTACTAACCTGGATACTAGGATACTTTGGACAACAATCCTAAAGAGAGAAAGGAACAACCTATAACAAGAATGAAAGACAAAACCAATAGATGGGGTTTTCTCTTGTATTTTTCTCATCCATGAGATGGATCTTTTAGATTACTTGTTCATCCTTGACATCCAAGCTCACTGTGAATACTATGTAGAAAAGAAACCCCAAAAAACAGTAAAATGATGAGATTAAAGGGTAGATGCATGGAAGAAAAGCAAGAGAAGGGCCTTGCTACAAAGATCGATCTAGACATGGATAAAAGGAATGCAAATGTAGAGAAAGGCTCGATAGATTTTATCAGGGAATAATCCTCAAAGTTCTTCATTGGATAAACTTAGAGTAGAGATGATGTAACCCTTATGGTTAGAGCAATCTAAATGTATGAAAAGACGGATGCTTGGATGAGGCAGATAGGAGATAGAATAATGAAGGGGGGTGTTGACAATGTGAATGGTTTTGTTTTCTAAAACAAAAATCTGTCATGTAAGAAAAACAATTCATTTTTTGCTGATGTGGCAATTGTTTTTGTTTTAGAAAACAAAACCACTCACATTGTCTAACACCTCTAAGTTGGGGTTGAAGGTGGTTAATGTTGTTGCAAACTAATGTTATAAAATTGGCATTATTGTGGGTTGATTGGTTGCCAGTTTTTTTAGATATCATGCCTTTTCAATATCATAGTTGCACTCCTTAAAAATCATACCAGTGATAGAACAATTGTTTTCCAATTTGTTGAATCATGATCGCCAATGATCCAGTAGTTTGGATGGTCAATCAGCCTTTCTCTAATAGAGTAGGCGCAGGATCAAACCTGTGTATGCACAGTCTCTCCGAGGCAAGGTCACGTCCACCCTGTTAGGATTCCAACTCCAACCCTAACCCTCCCGAGTTGCACAAAAATCCTGATCTCACAAAAAGCCTTAGGGCTGATTCTATTAAAAAAAAAAAAAAAATCAATTCGTACCCATACAGGGTCAAAGTGTTTTAAAGATATTTAATAGGAAATAAAGAGAGATTTAATGAGGGGACGAGAAATGTTACAAACACTGGTTATTGAAAAAGGGAGGGGGGGGGGCAGAATTAAGAATAAGTTTATTAGAGAAGAATAATGGTAGATTTTAATAGAGAGAAAATTAAGACATAAGAGGGTTTGTGCAACTAGGGTTGGCCCAAATTGGCATTCGAGCCTTTGGACCAGGCTCATTCAAATTTTGACAAAAGCCCAACCCAAGCCTGCCCTAGTTGCACCTTTAACCTCAGCCCTAATCAAAGCCAACTTTAGACTATATAACCTTAATCCTGGAGACAAAATCATACACACCATGTTGGGCTACCTTTTGGCTGAACATGCCAGTGTGCAGTACAGATGGGACCCATAGTGAGCATTGGCGTGTTCGCTCATGATAGGTAGCCCAGCACGGTGTGTATGATTTTGTCTCCAGTTAATCCGCTCCCTAAATAAACTATATAAACCCCAACTTTATTAAGACAATTTTTCTAAGCCCCATATTGGATTGGGGGAAATTGTAGGGCTGCAAATGGTATCCATATTTTCAAATGGTATCTGTTTATAATTTGATGTAATGTGGATCCTCCTAGTTAAAATTGATCTTGTATCTTTTAATAAAATTAGTTTGAACATTGCATTTTTACTAAATTTTCTCAGTTACTTTCATATAAGTTATTTTCATTTCTTTTCGTTCACGAAATACAATATCAAAGTCATTTTTAATTCATTTTGTTAATAATATATTATCTTTTTTATTATTTTTAGTTTGATTTATTGACGCTATTCATTATCTCATTTAAATCTGAATTCCACTGAAATCTGATGAATAAGATCCAAATTGCACCACCTGATGAATAATTCCATTTGGCTGAGCAATCATTAATTATCTTCTCAATAAATCTTCATTTAGACTCTAGCCAATATGAAGATCTACTTGCCTTCAATCCATGAAGATGGAAGGCATGTTATGTATTCCTTCATGGTTTGTACATTTCTTGTTAATCAGATATCTGGTTTTTTTATTTAATTATATCTTATTTCCCCTTCTTCTGGAAAAAAAAAAAGGTTTTTGGGCAAAACACTTTCACCCAAGAATTTCTTTGGTTTTGGTGGAGGAACATGATCATGTGTAGGAGCAGAATACAGTAAGCTACTGATGAAAACCTTTCTCCATTTCTTGGTCATCACGAAATACTGATACTTTCTAACCAGACATGAACTTGTCAATAAGCCTAAAAAAGATGCATGAAAATACATGCTCTCATACCTTCTTAAATTTGGTTTTGGCAGGTGTTCAACAATCAAAGGGAGGAGAAATAGTCTGAACTCCTGCACTTACATTCCCAAATGGCTTTCATATTCAGGTCAGAGAAAAGAAATGAAGGCAATCCGTCCAAGAACATAAAACTACTTTGAAGGAAGAATTATCTGAGGCATCTGTTTGGGTTTGTATATTTATGGATTATAATGGAAAATACAAGCTAGCTGCAGCTACATGCAGATAAAGTACAACAAATGTGAAAGGGTTTTGTGGCTAATTTGGAATAAATTCCAAGGAGATGTAAAATAGTTGAAAGAAACCAATAATCGTAGTTTGTCTAGTTTGTATTTGACAACTTCTTCCTTTGTTGTTTTGCCATCTTTTTCATGATGATAAGATTGGAATATTTGTCTTATCAGGATTTTGGTAATCAGAAGCTTCCCATTCTTCTTCCCTCAATTAGGGCTGCAATTTGGGCAGGTTAGAAACTTAGAATTGGTCATTTGCTAGAATTAGAATGGGCTGCTGGTCTACTGCAGTGTAAATTCTTGAAGTTGGGTACCAACTTGCATGTCTATGCTCGAGGTGTGTTTCGGAGGTCTGAAGCTTCGGTTGAATTGCTTTGGTGAAACTACGTACTAAAAGAAGCTTCAATGGAAAGCCCTTTCCTTTTCTTCTTTTGGCTAAAAGCTGAAAGATAGCAAATTTGGGCTTTGTAGAATCTTCACCAACAATTGCTTATAGGCTCTTGGGTTAGTTCCATTTTACCAGCTTAACATATTATTATATATGTAAGGATAGCTGCTTGTTGCTTTTGCATGCTCTATTAATAGTGTATAGTTGTTCAAATTTTACGACCAAAACAAATAATGCATTAATATGGCAGAAAAAAAAAACAAAATAATAATGCATTTATCAAGCAGTGAATTGAAATTCCGGTCCGACCATCTGGTCTGATCCAGTTATGAAAACCATGATATATATGTACACTACAGAGGCCTGTTTGGAAGGAGTACAAATACACATAAGTAGTGCAAGAGCCTTTGCATTTTGTATGTATTTTACTCCTTCCAAACTGAGCCTTACATATTTGTATTTGCACTATTCTCAAACAGAGCCTAACTTTTCTTAAACCTTTTGTTTTCTCTTATTTTCTATTAAACCAAACACAGCTTTAGTGCAAGGCTCTAAAATAGCAAGGGAATACTCAATACCACTGAAATCATGGTTTAAAATGGTAAAAAAAAAATGATTTAAAAAGTTACAATTTGGCAGAAAAGCAAGATTCTTGATAGAGTACAATGGTAAGATAGGATTGTATAGAATAGTTGGGATTAGACTGAGTTTTGTTGAGATGTTGCATTTAGCATATAAATCTCATTTTAAAGTGTTGAGGGGTCATTACTTGGAACTTGTAGGTTTATAACCTCTGTTTCTATTATAATCAGTGTCCAATTAATGTGGGCAAACTACCCTTGTCATGTCATAAAAAGGAAATGACAAAATACACTTTAATGTGCCAAACACACCTTCCTCGTCATTGCCTCATGAAAGGTACAACCAGCCAAAACAACAAAAGTTACTTTAACAGAGTCTGGGTTTAACCTCTATATATATAGATATCAAGAGTATTATTAGTTAGTCGGTCTATTGCCAAAAGTAAAGGCCCGTCAAATGTAATTGGATCTGGGGCTTATCAGGTCAGACCCAACAAACCAAAATGGTAGTAAAGGGAGTCCGAATCTCTTATACATCCCAATCTGCACATTTTCCTGTACATCCTATCATAATGTGTTATTCAGCATCACATAATTAAATTCCTATATGTGAGAAGAGTATCCCTTTGTATTATTTTCTTACTTTTAAATATTAAAATATATTGAAAAATTAGAAAGCCCTCTTGTTCTTCAAGGGGTTTACCGCCATTTCTTTTTAAGAAGCCAAATCTATGTAAAAATTTTTAGCCCATGTTCTCTGTTTTTATTATGAGAAGGCTTTTGTAAAGAGAACTGGTTGAAAGCGTTAAAAACAGAATGAGAAGAAGGAGATGCCTACAGTCTACTCAAGAGAAAGCAACAATGATTTAGACAAGTTTGAGAGCTCATCTTCTCCATCCTTAGCACTGCAAGCACTTTGAAAGGTAGCCTTGGCCAAATATAAAAGCCCCGAGACCCAAACCAAGCATAAAGTTAAATCACATGATGGGAGGCTCTCTTTGTTGTGGTTACTTAAAAAGTTCAGGTTAGATTTTGTTTCCACCAGAGGAGACACCCTATTTCAAGGTATTTCCATAGAAAGATATCAGTGATCTCATTGCTTCTCCTGTTGTAGAGGGAATTGGAGAAAGGAAACATTGCTTCTCCTGTTGTAGAGCTTAGAGAAATCGTCCCCATAACCATTAATGAAGGAGAAAAGGTTTTTTGTTTTTTTTTAAATATTTTTAATATTTAAAAATTAAAAAGCAAAGAAACGGAAATTCTCCCAGCATCTGTTAATAGTTTGTACGTGTAAGAATTTAGGGGGTGTTCTTTTTTGAGATTGAGACGGGGGAAAGTTGATCAATGGGATTTTGGTTCCCATTGACCAAAAACCTCATGCTTTTTTTTTTTCAGATTTATGTGGAGATCAAGGAAAGTTTATTTTTGTAGGTACCACTTACCCAAGTAAGTGATACTCATCCCCTAGGTGGGTAAATTACTTTCGGGACCAGATCTAATAAGCTCATCAAAGTAAACACGTTAAATGAGCAGTTGATAAATATTTTGACAACTGTCAAAAGTGGGTATTAATCTTTTTCAAGGGTGGGGTGAGAGTATTTTAAGGGACAGGTGTCAAAATTGCCATTAAACGTGCTAACAACTTTGTGCTTTCCTCATCCAATCCCATAATTTTCCCACCTAAAGGGAAAATTGCCAATACTTAAATGGGACAAAAATGCCCCTTTTAATAATGAATTTTTATGACTAAAATGGTCATTGCATTATTTACCTAAGAAATAAAAGAACATGAATAAATGCACTTACCCAGGTATTAAATATTTTTTTTGCATTTACCCGGATAAATAACTTACGGAAAAGTGAAGAGGCCTTAATAGTATTAGGCTGACCTGGCACATTATGATAGGATGTGCAGGAAAATGTGCAAATCGAGATGTACAGGAAATCCGGACTCTAGTAAAAGTTGGTTCTAAGTCAGCTGGTACTTTAGGCCTCATAACACCTGGGTGGGGACTGGGTCTATGTATTTTCTTTATCAGGTCGGGACCAGATCTAACCTAGACCCGACCCCTTGACAGACCTACTTGAAACAGTTCCAAGGGCAATTACATTGAGAGAGAGAGAGAGAGAATCATTCGTGGAATAGACGAAATTAAGCCCATGTTCTCCAGACAAACACCTCATTGCTCATTGGATTCCTATCCTGATGACCGAACTTGATAAATGGTCCACCGCAAGGCAAGAGGCTAAAAAGATGACCAGAAAAGTGAAAGATCACGCGTTAGAGTGAGTGTGAGTGGAGAAAGAAAGATAGCTCTTGAGACTGAGACTGAGACTGAGCTGGTCCATGCCCAAGAAAGCTCTACGCCTGGGGACCCATCCCAATTTTATCTATCTAGCGCCCATCAGGCCACCACCTTTGTCTAATGTCTATGATCGACCATGAGTAAGGACGACCATGACGTCGTCCTTACTCATTTCCTCTTTCCCTCTTTTCCTGCTCATAATCAAAAGAGACGCCTGAGTGATAGCTAGCCCCCACTCGTGACAGACACCTTACATCAAGTCTTTAACTACGACTCTTTTCTTTCACAACCGACCTACTACGACGTTAATGCACCCCCTCAGACAAAATCGAAATACCTCCAAATCGTACTGGGTTTCTAGTTTCTACTGCATTCTATCGTGGGAGGAAGTACTCTCTCTCTCTCTAGATCTTTCTCTCAATTAATTTTTACCCATAGTTAGGCTCTATGGAAAATCTGTGAGTTTTACTCTTGTCGGTGGATTCCTTTTCTTACTATATCACTAACAGAAAACAGCAACCATGTCTGTTTCTCTGTAACAGTACTCTAGCCTCATCTTTTTAATTTGGAGGTACGAAGTACGAACCAAGGCATAACGCTTGGGTTCTTCATCACTAAAGAAGATGTAACAGTACTTAAGCTTCAACCCATCTCCAGCTGAACCTTCTGGTGTGATGCAGCTATCTAGCTAGGACACGAGGTTTCATTTTGAGTTTCAGTTCTGTAAGAAATACATGGTGGCATGGGTAAGATAAACAAGTAAAAGAAAAGCTTTAGACGTAAAAATGGCAGAAGGGTGATCTATCTTGAAACAAAAGCTAGTTAGTTGCTTAGCTTTTTGCTGAAGCATAGTCCAACACAGCTGACCCCCTTCTCGCTCATGGAAGGAAAAGGTAATGATCATGGTAGAATTTCAACTGACCCTCTTGGATCTCAAGCATTCTTTCCCACTTTGGGTCCTACAGATGCATGGATTTGAACTGGGGTTTCATCATTTCACATGCTCCTACCCAAAAATGATAATAAGTTTGTTGATAAATTAAGGCCCCGTTTCACGTTCTCCGGAATAGGGGTTTGGAATCAGAATTGGAAGGGGCTACTGATTACAACTGTTTGGTTGGGTCGAATCAAAATCCCATTTGAGAGAATGGTCATCCATTGCCTCTCCTTTGAGAATGAAATCCCATTCCTATCAATTCTAATTCTCATTCCCACTATCTTTAATGGCAGTCACCACAATCTTTAATGGCTTTTCAAACAACTGCCACTATAAGGTATTCCTACAAGGGACTGTGATGACTTCTTCAGGTGGATAATTGAACTTGAACCAAATTCCAATGTTTAAGTTTGACCACTGGTTTCTGTGCGGACGGTTCAATCGTGTAATCTGAACAAATGGCCCCTTTTAACAAAATAAATTAAAAATAATAAATAATTAAAATTTAAAATAATTAAAAACCATTGAATGGATCGATGATTTAACTTTTTAGATCAACAATTCATTAATCATTCAACAATTTTTTATCAGAGACCAAATTTAAGATAAAATAAAATCGATTGTCTCAACAATTCCCGAACAGAACAGTCCGACCTTCCAAACATCAACAGCGGTTCGAAAACCGTACCAAATTCTAAGGCGCATTGATATAATCAACCAGGCGGTACACATTTTAATTTTTGAATTTTAAATAGATTCACATACAGGGACTCTTCTAACTTATCTGGTCATAAGTTCTACAAACCAAGGAAGAGTCGTGAAACATCAAACACTAAGGGCCCATTTCATAACGGCTAAATAATTCTTGAATTGCTTAGTCTCGATAGATGTAGGGGTATGGTAGACATCAGAACCTAACCTAGAGGGTACTCTTTTGGGTTATCCCTAGCGTTTTGCATGTTTTTCGTTGAAAAATTATTTATAAGAGTACACTTGTCTTACAAGAAGTGTAGTGTTTTCTAGGTAAGGGACCAAGAGTATTTTGATTATTAATTAACTGGGCCCTAAGAATATAGGAAAGTGTCTATACCTCTATATATCTTTTCATCCTCCTCTCACCAAATGACCAACCCATTGTGTGGTTAAATTTAGAGGAATTGAAAACAATTCAGAGTGAATTGTACAAATCCTAAAGCTAATCCAAATGCAACCTTAATCCGCCAATAATTCAATGTTGCAGGACTCAAATGGGCCAGATGACCAGGCCACCAGAGCTGAAACCAGCAGTCAAAATGGTTTTTAGGCTGCCCAATTTAAAGCTGCAACTTGGGCTGGGTTGGCCCGAACCCAACCTGAAAAGGTTGGATCGGGTCAGTCGGGTCAGGTTGATGCTCAGGTTAGGTTAGGGTTAAAATTCATGAATCTGACTTTATTTCAGGTTCGGTTAGGATTGACCCCTTAGCCAACCCAACTCAATTCAAACCCAACTTTATAGTTCATGTCATATATAAATATATGATATATGTAATATATAACATAGATTGATTTGTTTTGATGCATGATATTTGTATAGGCCCCACCATATAGTATCATGTATTTCTTTTAAGATAATCACTTCACTTAATCCTAATCAGAAAGACTAAAACCTTAATAACATAATTTTATGTTTTTTGAAAATTTTATTCTTCATCTCCTCTCTAATGTTTTCTACCCATAAAAGATCTATCTAAGTCATAACTCATAATAAACTATAGTCATTTCTAATATATATTTTTCTGAATTTTGTACCAAAAGAACAAAAAAAAAAAAAAAAAGAAAAAAACATCAACAAACAAATACTAATAAAACATAGGATTAATATATGTAGTAAAAATTGAGTTAAGGTCTAAAATCGAGAAACCCTATGAAGTTTTAAGGGATGGAAAGAAAGTTGGGTTGACATATATTTTTCTGAATTTTGTACCAAAAGAACAAAAAAAAAAAAGAAAAAGAAAAAGAAAAAAACATCAACAAACAAATACTAATAAAACATAGGATTAATATATGTAGTAAAAATTGAGTTAAGGTCTAAAATCGAGAAATCCTATGAAGTTTTAAGGGATGGAAAGAAAGTTGGGTTGAGCCCAACCCAACCCAAAATTGACTTTGGGTTGGATTGGGTTAGGGTTGGGGTTGAAGGAATTTAGTTAGGGTTAGGGTTAGAATTGGGTTGGTCGGGTTGGGTTAGGATTAGGGTTAGGTTGGGGGGTTAAAACTTAGGATTGGCTTAGGATTAGCCTCAATCTGACCTAACCCGGCCCGACTTGCAATCCTAGCCCAATTCTTAGAAATGCTGACTTAGTCAAACCTAACTCAAATATGTGTAATACCTCTTATAGGCTATAATATTTATTGTTTCAGCCTTTCAGGCTTATTTTAATACAAAACAATTACAGAAGATGACTCGGAATTAATTTCCTTTTTCGTATTTTTTATTTCCAATGACTCAAAATGTTGAACCAGATAGTAGAACTATTTGACCCACGAACCAGTGACTGATACGATTTTATATTCTGTTCAAAACTTCAAATCCAATAATATTGACCCAACTAAGACTGGTAGATCTACAATCAAGAAAAGGAAACGAAAACCCCACTTTAATAGGATAATTGCAAGATTCCACATGTTTTAACTTTATGTTTAAGGTGAGTTTCTTTTCTCACACCCAAACGAGTAGACTGTACTCCACCTCAGAGAAATCTGAAATTACAACCCCTCTTAGTCTATTAATAACCCCCTTTATAAATCACATCCTATCTGTGGATTTGACACCAATCTGTGATCAAGATTCATCCCACCTGTAGGGTGGGGCTAAGATTTGTTGGGGTAGACTGGATAATATATTAAAAAACCCCTTAAAATAGCTAAAAGTTGAGAGCATCTAATCATATTTGATTATTTAATTCTTTTAGACTGAGCAGAGTGAGAATGCTTGGGTATTATATATCTTCCTTCAATTCCCTGTAATAATTTCATCTTATTTTAAAACTTATACTGCATTTGATAATTTCCTGTCTCTCTCTCTCCCTGATCTTTCTATTGACCTATACAAATTCTATTTCTCCAATCTATTATTATTGCCCACATGAGATCATGCTCCAATACTTGAGTTTTATGTAATAAATGGTTGCATCTTGCATGCTAATGCACCTCCATATAGGCCTATATATTAATGGAACTGAATGGTAATGCAACAAGCAAGAGCACTAGATTTGCCCTAGTCTAGTTCTATTGTTTTGATTTTTTATTGCTTTGGTTGGGAGGACTCCAACAAAAGTCCAAAGTTCTTGCTACTAAGGTAGCATTAAAGAGAAAGATCAGTGGGGATCATTTTCTAGCTTTTGCAGATTTGGAATGTATTACTGATGTTGATTTCTGGTACCATCTTTTTCATGAATAGACCTTTAAATTAAAGCAAGCTTTAACTACTTGGTTAGCTGATGGGAACCACATGATTAATCTCATATATATTTGATTGAGAAGGAAATTTAAATTGAGATAAATGTATCTGAAATCAGACACTAGTCAATAAACAATAATGGAGGGTGTTCAGTAATAACTCTCTCTCTCTCTCTTCCAGGTTTTTACAAATCTGCAGATCCAAACAAGACCAACAGTAAAATGGAGAAGAGTAGAAACAACCTAAAAGCACATGCTTTTTAAGAATCAAAAGTTGCGGCTTGGGCCACTCTCCACCCTACAAAAACATTCATTCAAACACAGAATAATAATAATAATAATAATAATAATAATAATAATAATAATAATAATAATTCAAGAGCCATTATGCATTTCAAACTGCACCGTGATCCATGTTTGGAAAGCAGGATCCAATCACTGAATTGGTCTGGCCTAGTAGTAGTTACATTGTGCCTAAAATTACCATTAATTGATGACTATAGTACCCAAAATGTGATAGTTGGAAGTCAAGTTATTGTACAAAGTTTTACACATGGACTAGTGGTGGGTCCTGACATAGATCATGTCAACATCTGACTAGTTATCTGAGCACCATATTCATCTATATATTATTGGTCCTCTATCACCAGATCCAAGATTCTTCTCCACTTGACAGGTTATGGAGCCCATTATTCAATGTAGTAGTCCACAGTTGGGTCTACATCGATCTTTAAGTCACTTGATTCTATATTGTCAAAAGTTTTCGGCCTAGTAGATTTTGCCAGGTGGCAAGAGATCATCGTTTTTTCTTGGATTGTTTCAAGACATTCAAGAGAATTCAGAGGATAATATTCGCAGGGAAGAGGAAAATGCTTGATGGGGCATGGGACCCCAGTGCCCCACGAGGACAAAAACAATTTTCTAAGATAGAGGTCAATACTGATGGATAATTTTGGTTTACTATGATGTAGCAAAATGTATTACCTCTTGACAGTTCAAATACTAAAATTTACCGCTGCCCAATAAACTATAAAGCATCGATTTGAATAAAACTTTATGCAATTTTATTTTATTTGCACTAATACAAATGCATGAGAGTATAAATAAAAAATGTAAATTCTCGTTTAATTTTGTTTTGAGTTTTAGTTTATTCTGTTTATTCATGTCTTAATTTATTTCATTTATACTGTAATCAAACAAATTAATTTAAATTTTAAACAAAAATAAGTCAAAATTTACACTCAAATAATTTCCAATGCCATAATTTTAAATCAGTGCAAATTTGTTTGTATTGCAACCAAATACAGCCTTAGGCTCTGTTTGCAAATTTGAACTAAATACAAATTTTGAGCTTTGTTCAGTTTTATATATATTTATTTGTAGTGTTCGAGGGAAAACTTACAACCAATCAACCAGCATCATGTCTTTGTCAGGGGTGCTTTGATTGGTCAAAGCTCTTCCAGTACCATGTCTTTCCAATATCATAGATTTTCCCTTATTTGTAACTATGATTTGTGCCTTATCTGAGGCAAAATTTGCACTCCAAAAACTGATGTAAAATTTGCATTACTTCTCTTCCACCTTTGTTTTCTCTCATATAAATTAGTGTGGAGTTTGGACCACATCATTGTACTTCATTCCGTACTCCTCCCAGAGATAAAACCTTTGCCCTACCTTCCATCTCTCTTTCATATAAAATAGAGAGTATGGCATTTTACTTTACATTTCACTCTTTAAAGACAAACAAAATAAATTGGAATCAAATACGAAAGTAAACCAAAATTTACTCTCAGCCCACTTGTGATTCAAACAAATGGAGCCTTAGAAGACTAGAAATACATCTTCAAGTAATGCTTTAAATGACCAAAGTTGAGTTGTAGCTATATATATTAAGGAAAAGAACTTGTTGAAAATTTATTCATCATGCATGTCAAGACAATGCTAAACCTTTAAATTTGTTATTGTCCCAAATAGTCTCTATTAAAACCCTTAATCTTGTAGTAAACAAAACTGAAATTTCAATGAATTGTAAATAAGATAAGAACTTTCCCTTTTTAGTTTTTTTATAATATCATTGAGTATATTCACATATATTTTTTTGGCCAAAAGATTTATATACCAATTGATAATTAATACGAAAGTTTAGAGGGAAAAGAAAACTTGCTTTAATTCTTTCACCATAATTTCTGATACAAATAGGTCAAGAAGTTCAGTTCCAAACTCAAAACCAACCATGCATAATAGGGTTTTCAGAGTTGAATGCTACACTACTGTATAAGCCACTGGGAGATTACACGGTTTTGTTGTACAATTGACAAGTGTAAATGCACATGAAAATGCATCTCTGCACTGTCTCGCTAGTGACTAGTTGACAAAAGTGAAACCGGCAAGGGCTCCACTGCAGCCAGAGGCTGTTTTCTTGTTTTTTTTTCCTTTGCCTACTATAGACAAGGGGATTTAAATGCGAGAAAGAAGAAAAAAACAAATCTCCATAAACCAACAATCTGTAAAGACACTTCTATATACATATTTTTTCATTCTCCCCATCTCATGTGTTTATTTTTTTCTTTTAAATAATAAGTCAAGATCTTGCTGCAACCACAATCACCACATAAACAAAGGAGAGGGTCACTAATTTAAGCTTATTTTGCTTTGGTTTTAATATATCAGAAACAGACTCCACCTTCACGTGAGAGAGAGAGATAAACCAAATCCAGATTTGTTTCCATTTAGGAGCATACATGGGTGACTTATCCAGATTAACCAGCCCTGTATTGCAGTGTCCATCAGTTCAACCGGTCCGACCCCAAATAAAGACCAAAGAGTATTTACAAAGCCTGATGGGTTCAACCTAACCACTTGGGTCAGTTAATTAAGCCCGGTTCAGCCATTCCTGTTCCCGTCCGGGCCAGCCAAGGTGTATGGTAGTTTCTGGGGTTTCCAGTTAGACCTCTTAGGAATTCAGCAAATTTTACCATGCATGAAACTCATCCAAAATTTTACCTAATTTGCTGATGTAACACTCAAAACCAAATCATCGCTTGTGTCTTAGAAATGGGCTTTAATCTGAAATTTCCCCTCACTTTTGTGGAGTTCTTTTCAACTTATCTCGACTTTTCAATATCTCTAGAGATCCCCGTGAGACACCATTGTTTATAACTATAAGATACCTACCTTCCGACTTCCGTAAGGTCACGGTTAATTAGTGACCATGACATGAATTGGTTCACATGTAACATAATATTTATTAAATGACAAAATTAACCTTGACCAATCAATCAATCTTATTAACTAATTTCTTCATAATAAAATACCCTGGTTTATTTCTTTTCCCTATTTTATGTTCTTTACTCATTTTATAATACATTAACAGTTCACTTCATCTTCTCACTTATTTCATAGACAGAATATATAGGTTTTAAGCTTTCAAGCCAATATTTAAGGGTATTTTGGTTAAAAGGGTAGAACTGTGGTAATCTTGGGGTCTTAATTTGGAGGTAACAGGTAAGTCAGGGTAAGTTTGAGACAATCCAAGAAAAGTGAGGGGGTTTCATATTAAAAAAAAAAAAAAACTTCAGAAAATTGAGTAATATAATTGTGCTCCTATTATTTGTAACACTCTGCTCTTAGACAAACCAATTCTTGCTCAATTATGAAAACAATGGCTTCTTATGGCATCCACCACACTGAAGTAATAGTCAACCATGATTCCTCCTCTGCACAAAAGATAAATGGTAATGGCTGAACAGCTGCTAAATGGCTCAGACCAGTGACAGCAAGGCTGTTGAGAGCATCCTTCTCAATTCTCATTAGAACAACCATCTGTTTAGACCCATTTAAAGTTCCTCAGAGTCTATTACTCTATTATACAGCCATGATTCTATGGTGACATGTCTATAATATCTAGGAACACAAAATGACACATTAATCTTTAATATATTGCCCGTGTGTCATGTTCTCAAGTGCCCATGTTCACATCTCTCTCTCTCTCTCTAAAATTCCCAATTCCCACAAAGGGAGGTAAATGATGATGAAGATGGAATAAAATATCCATCTAAATGGAGAGGAGCATGAGAGGCTCAGCATTTTATAGACAATGGAATACAGTCTGGTAGCAGGAGACCCACTCATCAATACACAGAGCCCACTAGTGCACTACTACTACCGAGTAGTAGTAGTTCATAATTCCCCAGTTCTCCCCTCGTATATATAAATACTCTAACCCCCTAACAAATCCATCAAACATACCATTCATTCACCCCAAAGCCATGAGGGCTCCCTTCCTTTTCCTCCTTTCCTCCCTCCTACTAACCCTCCTAAGCATCTACCCTTCCAATGGGTCCGACGACCACAAATGTGACTTCCCAGACCATGACTCCACCCTCCCAGTCATGCACATCTACAGCCCATGCTCGCCATTCCGGCCACCCAAAGCCCTCTCATGGGAGCAGACTGTGTTGGACATGGCCACCAGGGACGAAGCCAGGCTTCAATATCTATCGAGCCTCGTCGCCGGGAGGTCTGTCGTGCCAATCGCTTCCGGCAGGCAGCTCCTTCAGACTCCTACCTACATTGTGAGGACTAAGATTGGCACACCTGCTCAGACACTGCAGATGGTCATGGACACCAGCAGCGACGTCGCCTGGGTACCCTGCACTGGGTGCGTAGGGTGCTCTCCTAATGTCTTCAGCACAGGCAAGTCTACCACCTACAAGGCCGTGGGGTGTCAAGCTCCCCGGTGCAAGCAGGTAGGTATTCATTACTTTTAATTGCTTAATGTGGATTAGGACTACGCCTAAGGCGTAAATTAGAAAATTAATGCATGTGAATGGCCATTACTCAAAACTGCGCCTGATTAATTTGTGGGGTTCTACTTCTATATATCAATTTGCAGGTGCCCAACCCAAGCTGCATTGGCACTCTCCGCAAGGCTTGTTCCTTCAACCTCACCTACGGCTCGTCAACCATCGCGGGTACAGTCGCACAAGACACATTCAGACTCGCCACCGACCTAGTCCCGAACTACTCGTTCGGCTGCCTCTCGAGCGTCACAGGCAGCTCGGCGCCACCGCAGGGCCTCCTCGGGCTCGGGCGTGGCCCCATGTCCTTACTCTCCCAAACCCACAACCTATACCAGTCCACATTCTCCTACTGCCTACCTAGCTTCAAGTCTCTCAACTTCTCCGGCTCGTTAAGGCTCGGTCCAGTAGCTCAACCCATTAGAATTAAAACTACTCCACTCCTCAGAAACCCACGACGGTCCTCCCTCTACTACGTCAACTTGATCGGCATTAGCGTGGGAAGAAGGCTCGTCGACATCCCACCAAGCGTCTTCGCCTTCAACGCCACGAGCGGCGCGGGCACCATTATCGACTCCGGCACGGTCTTCACAAGGCTAGTGACTCCGGCCTACACGGCGGTTCGTGACGCGTTCCGGAGACGGATAAAGGGCGCAACCGTGTCGTCTCTGGGCGGGTTCGACACATGCTACACAGTGCCCGTCCGTGCACCGACCATAACGTTCCACTTCACGGGATTGAACATGTCGTTGCCGGCGGACAACGTTTTGATACACAGCACGGCGGGGAGCATCACGTGCTTGGCCATGGCAGCGGCACCGGACAACGTGAACTCCGTACTGAACGTGATAGCGAACATGCAGCAGCAGAACCACCGAGTGCTAATCGACGTGCCGAATTCGAGGTTGGGTATCGCCCGTGAGCTCTGTACTAAATAAGGTCACGGTGGTGTTTTTGAGGTGTGTCGGTGGTGGCGAGAGTGGTGGTGTTTGATGTAGTTCTTGCTTTTTTTTTCACATCTGTTTATCTATTTCTTTGTCATGTGCACCAAAGGATTGGATGGTGGTAAATTATTATCTCTTGGAGGGTTGTGGGGTCTCTCGCCATGTCCTGTGGGAAGGGTTCGACTGGTAGTTCCGTAGATTCTATATATAGCTTGAGCCATGAGTTGATTTATTCAAGTGTTTGTACTTTATGTGCACTGAGTATATGTCGGATTACCTTCAACCAGGTTTCGAATAATAGACAGTGTAATGCTATTACTCTCTCTCTCTCTCACAATCAAATACACACTCAGAGAAGCAAAAGAGCAATAAAGATGTCTTGCAGAGACATGTGAAGGGTGTTTTGTTCATTATAAGAGTGTCTCGGAAAGTAGAAACTTCAAACATGAGAAGGGTCCCTACCTGCATATGCTGATGTGGTTGAAATTAACCCAATTTCCATTTGATGGGGCACTCTAATCTTAGAATGTGCGGATTTCAGTGAAAATGGAATTGGCTTCTATAAATTTCCAAAATCTAATTAAAATTGGGGAGGAACAGAATGAAAAAACAATACTATTATAAAGCGATTCACGCAGAAGCAGCTCCAATCAGTATGTAGAACAGAATAATGTAAGGTATTATGTTCATCATGGAAGGATCTTAGAAGCTGATACTAAGAAGCAACAAAACAATGATCTTGCATTCAGAAGAATGGGACCATAACAATTTTGGTTGGCTTCACTTAGATCTTCTCTAGTTGCAGTAGAAATGGAATTGTCTTCACAAATGTTCAATTTCACAACTTAGGATAATCTATTGGCATAGAAAAATCCGAAAACTAGTAGACTGATTTTGGATTGTTGGATTAAAAGGACTTGAATTTCTATCCCCCCCCCCCCAAGAGAAATTTGGATTCTGTGGTTAAAATGAAGAATTCATGAGCTTTTCTTCCCACATTCTCCAAATTCCATCACACTGAACACAGCCTCTAAAGCTGACATTCCTTTTTCCCACATGCCTGCAGCAAGCAGATTCAGAATTTTAGTGGGTTAGGTTCTATTTTTTAATTGGTGGTAATGGGGTCAGTAATTTGATCACAGTTGACTTGGGGAAGAGTGAAATTTAATTCTGTTTCCACCCCCATGACCTAAACCCAAACACAGTCTCAGGGGTTTGTTTGGGCATTGGCTGTCGCAACTCCAAACAGGAAAACGTGAATGAATTTTAACACCACTCTAAGGCTCTTTCTGAGTTTCAATAGAGCACTTTTTCACTTCCTCCAATGGTGAATCCAGAGCCTTTTTGAAATGTGACGTGTGAATGGGAACGGATGCTCCGGATTCCTTGAGCAGCAGAGTCCCAGAAGACTGTTCACTGTTGATTATATGAGCTCTGAATCCCATAGCCGAGATATGTCATTGATTCGGGAACAAACGATTGTTGTTTGGCTTGTTGTCAATGCATTAACATGTCTCCTCACTTCTCAGTACAGGCAGGACAGACACTCATTAAGTGTTTATCATATGGCCAGACAAAAACCAAAGTGCCCAATTACACATACCTGAAATCCTCTGTAGTATCTCCATTGGACCACAACATCAACAATTACTGATGGGAATATTTTGATCTCTTGATTAAGATGCTGATTTGGACCACATTGGAGAGTGGAGTACTTCTCAATACCATTGGCTGGTTTAATTTGGACCAATTCCTTGCCTTCATTGGTGCATGTAAATCGGGCCAAGGTCAGTCTGCAGTGACCCAATGATCCAGGCTGAATACCACACATTCTGGGGCCAGACCCAGATCCATGCTTACTATTCCTTAAGTAGTTTACACTTTCAAGCAACAGAACTTGTCCAGAATTGGACCAGCAGACTGTGGTGGCTTAGACTTAGTGGGCCCAAAAGGTAATCTAACCCATGTGATCCCCTTAATGCCCCATCAAAGAGATGGCCCACCATTGAATTTGGACATTGAAGGATGGTGGACGGGGCCCAAAGCATGATACCTACAATCTGGTGTTAATGATGCTAGAGTGAGGACTTTCAGGACTACACTTCTAATATTTAAGTGTACTTCCTGTTAGAGGAGTAACATTACCTTATTTCTTGAAGTTTGGGAGTAGGGATTCGGAATGTCATTGTTTGCTTCTGAACTTTCAAATAAACCAAACAGCTAGCAAACCCATCTAACCACGAGACCTTGGTTCAGTTTTTAAGGCCAAGGTTTTAA
Source organism: Nelumbo lutea (assembly GCF_056320005.1). Taxonomy (NCBI): domain Eukaryota; kingdom Viridiplantae; phylum Streptophyta; class Magnoliopsida; order Proteales; family Nelumbonaceae; genus Nelumbo; species Nelumbo lutea. Next base: position 14,035,370 of record NC_142690.1, read on the forward strand.
ATGTCGGACATATAGTACAAATGTACAAGGGAAGGGAATACGGGTTATATCTGTATTTACCATTTTAATTCACTAATTGCAACACTAGCTTAACCAACACAAACCATTTAGTTCCTGTTTGGGAGGGCTTTTTTGCTTTGGCTTTAACCTTATATGTGCTCACGAACCCGGAATACCATGAAGGCATGAAGCTGTGTTTGATAAAACTCCGGAAAAATGAAAATTAGTTTAAAGAAAAATCGCAAAATCGACTTTACAATGAAATTAAGAGCCCGTTTCATAGGGCTTTTGTGGTAGAGGTGAGTTGTGATGCTAGAGCCGCGGTGATATTGATCGCTTGCGTTCAGGAGAAGCTACCTAGAATAGCTTTCATTATAGTCGCACTCCTCACATCTGGAACAGAGTGGCACGATTTCTGGATTCTCACCAAATATAGCTTCTGGTGTTCTCGTGTGGAGCCCTGCTCAGGACGCAAGAAGCTACACCCGGAAAGCCCTCCCAAATGAGCAATATATCAGGTAGCTTCTCTGGATAGGCTAAGTCAATACAGTTAAATCAATGAAGAATTCCTCCCAAATGGGCCCTTAACATATACTGCTGTTATGGAAGAAAAATTTCAGATACTAAAATTAGGCTATGTTTGGGTGTATTTAAAAAAAGTGTTTATTCAAAATAAGTGATTATTTGGACCATTAAACACTTATTAGTATTTGGAAAATAAGTCCGAAATAAGTGTTTATTTTAAAAATAAGGACTTATTTTTTAAGTCCAAATTTTCAGTTTTTTTAAGTGCTTATACAATAAGCATTTGTTCAATTTTTTCATTCAAAATTATCCATAGTTGAATTTTATAAAGTACTTTTATGAAAGCATTTTTACAAAAGCACTTTTGCGAAAGCATTTTCAATGAAAGTACTTTTATGAAAGAACTTTATAAAAACACTTTTATGAAAGCACTTTTTCGAAAATAATTTTATGAAAGTACTTTTCCAAAAGTACTTTTATAAAGTCACTTTTATGAAAGCACTTTTATAAAAGCACTTTTATGAAAGCAATGCACTTTCAGAAAAGTACTTTTATAAAAGTACTTTATTAAGTGTTTTTGTAAAAGTACTTTTATAAAAATGCTTTCTTAAAAGTATTTTTATAAAAGTGCCTTTATAAAAGTGCTTTTGTAAAAGTGCCTTTGTAAAAGTGTTTTCATAAAAGTGTTTTTATAAAAGTAATTTCATAAGTGCTTTCAAAGGTTATATTTTGAAAATTGGAAAGAAAATGGACAAAATAGTCACAAATGCTTATTTAAGTGCTTATTAAAGAATAAGACTATCAAATGCTCAATATAAAATAAGTGCTTTAAAAGATAAGCATTTGAAAAAGTTGGGCGCCAAATGCAAATAAGTTCTTATTCGAATAAACACTTATTTTTAACTTAAGCACTCCCAAACATGGCCTCAAGGAGCTTATTATGTTTGGTGGTTATTATCAAGTATGCTTGTTGAGGGGGAGATCATTTTGATTGGAGTTTCTAAATTTGTGAAAGTATGGTTCTTGTGTCAATTGTTTTTGGAGGTGAGTGGCCTTCGAGATCTCTTGAGTTGTCTCTCTCTCTCTCTCTCTCTCTCATGGTTTTCAAAACCAGACTGGACCAGACAATCGGACTAGAAAAATCAAGAACCAGTCAGGTGACCAATCTCGGTTTCCCCAAAACCGTATTTTCTTCAAAAACAATTGATTTTGGTCAGCAAACTGCTGACCCGTGTGGTTAACTGTTCAAACGGTTTTGACCTTTTTTTTGTCAGAACGGGTCAACCGTTCAACTCAGTAACCGGACCACTGACCGTTCAATCTCTAAGTCAGTTTTAAAAACCATGCTGTATGTGTGTGTGTGTGTGTGTGTGCATTGTTCTTCTGGGGTTTACTCCCTTGTGGAGTGTTTTCTATAGTTTTCATGTTCAGACTGGGTTAATTTATTTTTACCTTCCTGTTGATTGTTTTATTGTATATATATTACCCTAAACATTATTGAATGAAATTCGAGTCCAGATCTCCTCCCAACCAAAAAACTCTTCCAACATGATCTATACCCACATATCTCAAACATGTCCCATAAATGTGTACGAAACATGTTTGAGATGTGCAGGCAAAGGGTTTTTTGTTGGAAGGAGATCTAGTCTCATGAAATATGCCTTTTGAGGCATAAAAAAAGAAGAGACCAGACAGGTTTTATTGGGCGACGGTTTGACAATCTGACCATCTGGGTCGGATAACTAATTGGCTTGTGAGTATTTTAAATGAATATTAGAATTTTTTTTAAAGAAGAAGAAGAAAGAAAGAGAAGAAGAAAAAGAAAGGATTAATTAATGAATTTCTGTTGGAGAAGATTTCAATGAGAGTGATATCCCTACCCCATTTTGTCAATACCCAATTTTTATTACAAGTGATGAATGGAAATTGTTTGAAATATATTATTTTTTCCTAGAGTAATATATTCCAACTTACATTAATTTGAATTTCGGAATATATTGTTGTTAATTTACATTAATTTATGGTTTATTTTATTATTTTTCCCCAGGGAAAATAATATAAGATGTGCATTTCTTTTAATCCCTTCTATCATCATATCGGACATAAGGTTTTCCTCTACATAACATGGGGGCCTAATAGTGCTACTATATAAATGGCTTTTGGAAATTTAAAATGTTGCCACTTATTCATGAAACTAGGGCTACTAATTGGGCTACCCGATTTGAAAATTTTCAACTACATTTAACTTGGGTTATGATTTGCATCGAAAATCTAACAAATTTAATCAACCCGATCCAAGTTGCACCCCAATTTGAAATTATTTAGGCTTCATTTGGCATTCTTTATTTTAAGAATTTATTTTTTTTTTGTAATTAAAAACTTAGTATTTATAGAGACATTTTATAAAAAGAAAATAAGTCCTTAAAATGAGGAATGCAAATGCAGCCTTACATTAGTGGTCATTCCCTTTCAATGCATCTGATTACATCTCTTAAAAGCTCATCACTTGTATGATTGGTAAGGTTTCCCAGGCAATGGCTCAACATTCTTGCATGATTGGTAATGTTTTTACATAGTCTAAAAATGCCCTTTCTTTTAATACTTTAAATCTTCATAACGACAAGAATACCCGATGTATTAATCAACTCAAACATGATTATTTACTTCACACATAAACTATATATTCAAGCATAACAATAAGCACTTATTCGTTCCAATATGATCATATTAGACTTAAATGTTCTTTCGCTTTTCTTTTGGCCATTTATCCGAGTAAATGCATTTACCTTTGTTATATTTATTTCCCAAGTAAATGAGACAATGATCATTTTACCCTTAAAAAAAGACAGGATTAGAAGGGAGAAGAGGCAATATTTTCGTCCCATCATGCGTTGACAACTTTCTCTCCAAGTGGAAAAATTACTTATCCATATGGAAAAATGGTATCGCTTACCCGGAAAAGTGATATCAACGGAAAATGACATTTCTCTGGATATTGCATGAATCCACAAAAAGAACATGAAAATTCACAAACGAAACCTAGCTAAGGGGTTGGACTTTAGACTTCCAAATACAAATTTAACATGTGCCCATATATGTCAACGGTGTTTATGTCTTTTTATATGTAATTAATTTGACAGCCAACCACGAGATGCTGTGTATAGGGATGACAATTTGTATTCTCATGTCATATTTGTGTCGTATTGAGGTGAGTGTATTTGGATATATGGATTAATGCGAACATGACATAATTAACTAGTCATATTAAATTTCTAAACACAAACATAATTAATTAATTGTCATCCCTATACCTATCATAATAATATTTCATCCAAATTCACATGCATTATGTAAAATTTAAAACTTTTGCTCGTAAACAGGAAATTTTTGAATTAAGTTGATGCAATTTTGACACAAACGCAATTAAGATAAACCCAAACTCATTGATTTAGACGGTGTTTGGTTCCGTTTACGTTTATTCAGTAAACGTTTATTGATGGTGCCATATAGACACCACTTCAGCATTTTCTCTCTCTTGCTCTTTTGTATGCATCGAAAATGAAAAAAGTGAACTTTGGTTTTTGTACATGTCAACCATTTGCGAAAGCTATTTTTTTAATTTTTCACAAACGACCATGCATTTTTTCACTGTTACATTGATGTGGAGCCTAGTGGCATCTAATTGTCATAAACGGTTGTAATTATTATATTTTTCAGTTTTACCAACAAATAAAGTGCAAACGTTTATTCAATAAATATAAACAGAACCAAACACATACTTGGTGTCATGTCAAATATTTCCATCCCTAATGTGCACAACACATTGTAGTTGCACGTCAGAAAAATTGAGATTGGTCAGCGTTCTATTGTCAACAGATCCCAATTCCCTTACATGAACACATGTAAATACAACCATTTAAAAAAAAAAAAAAAAGAATTCAACTATGATACCAGAAAAACATGAAACCAATCAACGAGTATCATAAAACTGATATCCAAGATGATATTTGTCAAAATTACGAGAGAATTTTGATTGATTTTCCCTTTAAAAATACAAATTGTGCCCATCTAACTAGCTATATATAATATAAAATCAGGATGCAACGTAAAGAATTAAGCTTATATGAAGGCTTTATGTCAGCCTCAAACCATTGAACCTCCATATATGCATTAAGCTTATAGCATTTATTTTATGAAATACACATGCAATGAACTTATACTAAATCTGGCTTAGACATTTACTTGGTATATATGAAAGACTTGGAGCCAAACCCAACTTAGGCTCCACCCTAAATTGTAATTAAGATGCTACCAAAGAGCTTTGGTTTCTAGTGGGTCAGAACATGCATAGAGGCACATATAAATACCATGGATTTCATTACCATTTTTATTTATATTTCTTTTCTTGTGTTTCTCTATTATTTCTTTCTGCAGAATTGCATAAGATTTTGATAGACAACTGATGCAAGCTGTGTATATGAACACTTCATGGATGGATATGAATCACATCTCCTACTTCACATGTAATTCTGTTTCTTGTCAAGGGTGTGTGGTTAAAGAAGGAGAGGGTCTTGTGGTGAGGGAGGGCCTCATCTTTACGATTTGCTCTTCATCCACACCCATTCTTTTAGCCAACAATCCTGCCTCCAAGAATCTCTTGAGTGCACCCTCCATGTATTTCTTCCCCTCTTTGACTGTCATTTGCTTCCCAATCTTTTCAGGATAGCTTGTCAAGATATCATCGCCTTTCAGCACTGCTGCAAGCTGCAGTAGCTCCTGTTGGAACTCACTTAGCTTCGCGTTTTCATTAGGCCCATCCTGCCGGATCTTGACGGGAGTTGGCAGTTTCTCTGCGGTAATAGCAAATGTATTAATTTTTATTACAATCACAAAGAGATGCTCTCAAAGTCAGTCATTTAGAAAAGAAGACAATGAATATTTTTGGTTGTACCAATGTTTTAAGACTCAGCCCGGACCAGACGGTTGGACCGTGAAAACCAGGAACTGGTAGCCTTTTCTGGGTCCTAGTTAAGTGATGGTTTTGGCAGGTTGAACGGACAAACCACCCGATGACTAACAAGTAAAACCGGGACCCGAGAGCATTCTCATTTTTAGTCCAGTGCACCAAGTCTTAAACCATTGGTTATCACTTCATAACTAGAAAGAGTTGCCACACCAAACATGGACCTACAATCCAAACAGTTCTCTACATACCCAACTCTTAATGGCAGGCAACTCCTGACCAAATCCATTCAACACCTCAAATTAGGGTTGGGTCTGAGTTAGTCATTACATACTCTAACCTGGCAAAACCCATCTCAACATATTTTTCTTCTTATAGGTGGACCAGGTCTATCTTTATATCTATGGGTTTTTACTGTTTACTATAGTCAAGGCCAAGGTTCTATAAGACAAAAGGTGGAGACAACGCCATTGATCTTGAAGAAGCAAGGCCTAGGACTCAAGGTGTTTTAATTTGAGGCTATGTATATATTTATGTATATATTATGTATGTATGTTTTATAATTTAGATAGTGCAATTTCCTTTTAAACTTTGGAATATTATTTATTTATTTATTTGATGACTAATATATACATTTGATTTTTTTTTCATTATAAGCCTTTAATCCAACTCCTATTTTTTTTCAATTCTCATTTATGCTTTATTTGGTATTTAGAGCTCCTATTTTCTTCACTTGATTTATAAAGGGAATAATAAACTCTTACTACTACTACTATTCTTTAATTATGAGGCGCCTCATAAACTCCTATTTTCTACTCTAACCTCAAGTTGCTGAGGCTAATAATTATGAGGCGCCTCTTGCCACTTGAAGTCTGAGTCTCATGTAAGGGTGCATGTTGGGTTGCCCCATTTGAATAATTTCATCAATATTGGATTCATGCCCATTCAAAATTGGTGATGTTTATATTATGCTTCATCAATCACCACTTTGCCTTATGGCCTTTTAAAACTATGGTCAGAACCCAGATTAGAAATCTTCCAATCATGGAATTTCTCAAAACCAACCAGACCAATTGGACCATTGCTAAGTCACTTCTAAAACCTCTTATTTGTCACATGGCTGGACCAGAATCCAAAAATGTGGCCCAATACAAGGCCCAGGAGGCGGCAGATGAGAATGAGAATAATTTAGCTGAAGCACATGGAGAAGGATCACGTTGCCCCACTCTAAAATGTGCCAGCAAACAAATTAATCCATATCTATTATTATTCCCTTTTGATCGTTTCAAAAGGAACAAAGAAAAAAATAATAATAACAGAAATCAAGAAATTAAAAAAAAAAAAAGGTATTTACCAAGGTGAATGGTTTTTTTTTCTAAAATAAAAATAATTGAGATGTCAGAAAAAAATAATATAATTTTAGTTTTAAAAAATAAAACCATTCACATTAGCATTTGACAAACACCCCCCCAAAAGTGAAGAGAAGAACCTGGACAATCAGTTCTTGGTCGGGTTCTAGTTTGGACTACGCCTTCAAAGGTACCGGCCCATTCGTCCCTCCTTGTCAGAAATGGAGAGGGGAGGTTGAATAGCTTCTTCACTGTTGCAGGGATGGATGAATGCTCGAACTCTGACGTGGAGATTGGAGACCCATTGGGCCCATGAACAACTGCATCATCAACATCATCATCTTGATCATCAATTAAACATTCCAAAATGCAGAATGAAGCTATCATATCTTTGTGGGCTTTGGGCTTGGGGAAGGCCCAACATCAAGAACTTTAAATCTTTAATCTTATCCCCTTCAAGATGGGTCCTGGTGGACTCCACTAATGCACCACCATCTGTTACCATGTGATCGTTTAGTCAACCCACTGGGTCCTACCACCTAACCCATGACCACCCCATCAATCACACAATGGGCATCAGACAGAGGGACAATGGGCCTTCAGTTTGGTGGACGGTGCTAAACCCTTGGCCTCAGTCTGACCAGTTGTGGGCGGTTCAGCTAGGTGGCCTGATCTCCGGTTTCAGAGGTGATCTGGCATCTAAACATTGCCACGTGGCAACGAATTGCACTTACCAGTACCCCTCTCTATCCATGGCGACACCATGATGGTAGGGACCCGAACACCCAAGCGGTCGAACCGAAACAAGAACGGCGCAGGCCCAATTATCCCATCCGGACTCGGCACACCTCTCACCGGCGTCGGCACATGATCGTAGAACCCACCATGCTCGTCGTAGGTAATCACAAGCAACGTCTCATTCCACTGGGGGCTCGCCCTCAACGTCTCGTAAACCTCCTTCACGAACATCTGCCCCTGATAAACATCGTGCGACGGATGATCGTCGTTCGCCGGCGACAGCTTGGTGTCCATGTACTGCTGCTCAATGACTACATAGTTCGGCAGCTTCCCGGCCTTGGCATGGCTCTTGAACGATAACCCATATGAATGGAACTTGGTTAAGTACTTGAGCTTCCTTAGATTTCTGTAGAACAGCGTCGCCGGTATGTTCTGGTAGTAAATTCCGAACGATAGCCCGGCGTCATCGATGTTTTCGAATATTGTTCTCTGTGGGTATCCCTTAGCGAGGAGGCTTGGGATGTTACTGGTGGCGCCACCGGAGGTTGCCGAGTGCACGAAAAGTCTGTTGGGCTGTGTCGAAGACGGGACGGAGGCGAACCATCGATCGAAGACGGCGAACTCAGTGACGAGAGACTTGTAGACAGCAACCATATCTGGGTTGAAGCCGTTCATGACGCTTTCGGACATGTTGGTGGAGTTGGTCATGGAGAAGGCTTGCTGGGCGAAGCCATTCATGGGGGGAGGAAACGCGGAGGTGTCGCTGGAGCCGAAGATCTGTTCGCGGATGGCTTGGAAGGAGTGACCGGGATCTGGGTCGACGTAGTGCGATTGATCTTTGAAGAATATGCGAGGAGAGGATGGGTCGGTTGTGGAGAGTGGGTTGGACTCGGTGCCGTCGACGCCATTGATTCGTGGGTTGATTCGTTTCATCCACCCGAGCATGTGATCGAAGGATCGGTTCTCCATTACTAAGATCACCAGTGTTTTGATTGGACCTGCTGTTGCTGAATCCCAATTACAAAGAAGAAGAAAGAGAAAACATAGTCTAGTGGTAGCCATTGATGGCCTCTTCTTTCTCACCATTGTTGTTTCAGAAGAGAGAGAGAGAGAGAGATGAAAGTAAAGTCCGTGAGTCCGTGACTGATTCTTCCGGAAACCTTTTTTTTTTATCGTTATTGGTACAGGGAAGAACACACTCTGGTGGAGATCCCAATAAGAAGCAGAATGTTTAGATAGGTTAGCTATATAGAGAGCTAGTTTGTTTTCCTGTAATATCCTATCAATTGGAATTTAATGACAAACGTATCCACCCTTCCAAGTATCTGTACCTCTCCTATGGAGGGTCATCATTAACCTTATCAGATGATCTTAACCGTCCATTGTTATATGATATGGGAAAACAATGGCCAGAGAGGGAAGAGAAATTGTAGGTTAACCTCCAACTTCAGTTTAGTTACCCTTTTCTTAGGTTTCAGATGGATTGGATTATTTGAATAGGTTTATACCTAAATCCAAATTTGCAGTATCTTATCATATAGAAGATTCAATTTAAAATTTATTATTTATAAATTAAACTAAAAATAACCAATCTAACTTTTTGACCAATTAAAACGCCCCGTGAATTTTGACGAATACTAATATCTTGATTGATAAGGGGGTGGGGTGTTCCTCAAAGTAAAATTGTTTTATTTTCTAAAATAAGAAAGAAACTACCATGACACCAAAGGGCCAAAAGAGTATTTTTTGCAGTTATTTTTATTTTAAGAAATAAAACCTTTTACATAAAAGAATACATGGAAAATGAATTATAATTGACTTTAATATTATATATAAGGAAAGAAATTACTTGTATTGATAAAGATATCATCATCATTTAAACCTTATCTTTTTCTTTTATATTTTAACACAACATACCAATTAGGCCACCACTCAATTGACACAATCACACTATCATAGATCTGATGGTGTAAAACAAGTTCACAGCGATTAAGGGATATTATATCAAAATGGGTTTAATCAAATTGGATTCAAACTTAAATTTAAATAAAAAAAATACCATCATCATTTAAACCTTATCTTTTTCTTTTATATTTTAACACAACATACCAATTAGGCCACCACTCAATTGACACAATCACACTATCATAGATCTGATGGTGTAAAACAAGTTCACAGCGATTAAGGGATATTATATCAAAATGGGTTTAATCAAATTGGATTCAAACTTAAATTTAAATAAAAAAAATACCATTTATGGCCTAATTTTAGCTAAAAGGGAAGGAAATCAATTAGATACTGCTCCTGGTTGGGAATGTTAAAAACGATGACCTTCAGGCTTCAGCCACCCCACTACAATAAATAATAGTTCTTGATGTAGTTTGTACTCTGCAGTTTGCACCAGATAATTCTAGTTAGATAAAAAGGTTTTTGTTTTAATTTTCGAAGCCAGAATTTGAAAGCTTTGATTGAGGGACATTTCATGGATTATTATTATATTTGTTGATAGTATGAATGTGTGTGAAACAAGAAGCAGCAAATAATTAATGATAATGTCAAGTTCCAACCACACTAGATGTGAACTGACATGCAAAAGGACTATCTAAACTGAGCCCCACATGGAGTACGAATATCCCTTCTAGTCGATGGGTCGGATTAGATCGAAGCCAATCCATAAGGTTGTGTTTGTTTACGGTATAAATTTTGGATTAAAGTTGTTAGAAGAGAGGCCATAAGTTCTGGTTTGATTCTCAACATGTTGGAATATCCAATGGTCATGTAACAAGTTATATGTTGATGAAAGATGATTAATTTGTGGTTATCTCTATGCAATATTTTTACACACAATCATTCACTTATTTTTTTCTCAAATTATTATCTATTTATTTATTTTTTATAAAAAAAAAAATTATTTGATTGTTTACTTGAAAATGTTTTATGCATAGAGATACCAATGTTATTGGATTATTATAGATCCTAGTTCCAGCACTTACTGGGTCAATGGATATCCATTTGACCCAATATAGACTGAATGACCAAGTGGTTAGATCCTTGGTCAACATGAGATACTTGTCTCAGATCTGATGGAGCATGAATTTTACTGTTGAAGAGCACTTATATCAATTGATTATTTTGGTTATTGTTTGTTCCCATGGAACATATTGTTGGAGAAGCAGTCTATATAAGGGGTCACTCTCAATTGCTTCATATACATGAGATAAGCTCATTACTGAGACAGGAAAATATCCTCTCACCTGCTCCAGCACTAATCAGATTAAGCAGTTCTCTCTTACACTTTGTTTGAGGGGTAGGTGTCTCGGATCCCATACTGTGTGGCATTTACACTTTTCTCTTTGTATGCAGGTTAGGAGCGCCCAAGTATCAGCCGTGTTTTGCAAGTAATATTACATATTGGTCGTGTTTTGCAAGCATTTTATAGAATAGAGGTGTTAATATATTTCATCCTGCAACGAAACCATTTCAATTCACAGCTTTAATGGCGGATCTCAATTTCAAAGAATGATAGAATTTTATCATGCAACGAAACCATTCTTTGGATTTCGTATTGAAAATGGCAATTTTTACTTACATTGAATCCCAGTTCCAATTCACATAGAACAGTTACCACCGAGACCGGATCTGCTCCTCTCACACTGACCTCACTGGTATATCTCACCGTGTATTGAGAACATCTCTTGTAATTAAACGTTATTATTTATAAGAAATGTTCTCAATGCATGATAGAATGTGCATGTGAGATCGTTGTGAGTTGGCACCCTGTGTGAGGAGCAGCCCCCAATTCGCTACCACCACAATGGGCCGGGGGGCACGTTGGTTTCTACCTACAACAAAAATGGGTCTGATAATCCGCCATAGTTCTTCCACTATGCCCAATATGAGCCTCTTTGCATCATTAATCCGGTCCCCATTTGCATTCCCCTAAACCGATGCATGATTGATTTCTACCGTACATATTTGCATTTACACCACTATCAAACACAACCCAAGGGAAAAGTTTTCTTCACTCAATATTCATATTAGGACTTTCTATCATCAATTCCTGTAAGGATTAGCTGAACATAATGACTGTTCAGCAGGTTATGGAAGCAATGATAATGTTATGCCACTAATAAAATATATGGAACCTGCACCTTCCATAGTGGCGCCTATGAATTTATTACTGACGTACAACATTACCATTGATTCTACAGTCCGTGGAACAGCCATCACATTCAGCTAATCCAAATTCCATCAATTTATCATCCAAATAATTGTTTTAAAACCAAATCAAATCGGATGGTTGAACCGGGTTCAATCAAACCAAACTTTTCTCTGATTGGAACTGGTTCACCATGGTTGAACTGAGATTGAACCAGGCATCTCCCCTTCTTAATATATGTGAAATGGGAACAAGTGGGAAACCGTGTTAAGAGAGTCTTTATTTTTTTGCTGGGTGAGTGTCACTAGACTTGCAAGGGAGTGGAGTTGGTGAATCATTTCTCAAATCTCAATACGCAGTGGAGCAAGCAGATTTGTCCAACACAAATGCATTATTTATACTTTTGTGCAAAAAGCATATTGCCTCATGCCTGTCTCTATCTAACCACAAACTCTTCCATACATATAATTACCCATCTCTCGGTATGAAAAGATGCTTACACTCAACTGACTCAAGTATGTAGAGAGAGAGAGAATGAAGTTATGCTCTCATGGGTACCCATGGATTAGTAGGGAACCTCCTTTATGGTAGCGTTTGGCATCTTCTTAAACTATAATGACATTACTTAGAGTATATAAATGCGTGTAAGGCATGTTAGGTACTAATGTCCCATTAAAGATAATTGTACATAAAATTATTTTATGTATAATTTTATATTGTATATAAATATTATAATTCATTTTAATATTCAAATAGTCGAACGGTCCGACTATTTGAATCGAATGGTTGACCTGTTCTGATAAAAAATAAAAAATTTAAAAAAAATAAAAATGATTAAAACCGTTCAAACGGTCAAACGGTTCGAACAATTAACCGCCTGGATTAACGATTCCCAATTTTTTTGATCCAACCGTCCAGCCTGATCCAATTTTAAAAACCATGATTTAAAGTTATCGACCCGCAATCCAGCCCATGCCTGGCACATAATCACCCTCGTCATGGGCTTTCCAGTACCAACTTTCCATGGTGCATGGTTTTGTTGAGGTCCAAAACCATGGATAATTATACCAGGATGCGTATAGCTTTTGCATAAATGGATAATTATTTAAATATGGGAACAGCTACTCAATTAGGGAAGAAAATAGTAGGGAATTGCAGGCATGGAATTTCACATGAAATGAGTAGTGAAACTAATGAGAATGGTTTAATAAATAAATTAATTAGTTAGTGGGTACATATTATGTTTGAGACTCATCATCCAAGTTATAAGTCTTAAAGAATTTAGGCTTAGTTTTTTATTTGATTCGGAGATTAACTTAAGTTTGATTTGTTGTTAAACAACCCACTTTGTCTAGAAGAATGGGATCCAATCAATATAACATCTTGAAGGCTTCTATGCTGCATTGGTTTTTTCGTTTACTTGAGTTAGTAAGTTAAAATTAGATTATATTTGTTTATTAAAGTATATGACACAACTTTAACTTAAGAAACAACAGAATTTTAGAGTGGGACTTGCAATTCCAGATATGCTTTTACCTTAAGGGTTATTATGAATTATTCTTCACTTTTCTAACATTCTTTTAAACTTATCCTCACTTTTTAATAGCATAAAAATTTAGGGGTGGATTTAAGATAAGCCGAGTTGAATATTTGGATATTCAAGTTCAGTTTGCCAAAAACTCACAAAGTTCGAGTTCAAGCTTGATTCAAGCTAGAGATTTAAGCTTGAGTTTGTCTCAATTTTAAAGATTGTATGTTCAAGTGAGTTAAGCTCACAAGCTGAGCTTTATTAGGTCCGAGCTTGACTTGATTAACAAACGAGTCTATATATTGGACTCAAGCTCTACTCAAAACTTGGTTATAATTGAGTCAAATCCATCTTTTCATAAATTAAGCTCGAATAACTCATAAAAAGCTTCATTCTTGTCCACCTAGGCAAATCAATATGAGTGACTAGAAGAGAAACAATTCACATGTGCCATTATTAATTTTAATAAACCAGTCCATCCTATTAATTAATTAAGTTTTTATAACAGAAGTATCACTTGATTATTTCTCTCCCTTATTTCACATTCGCTCATCTTATAACTCACCATTGGTTCAATTCACCAACCAAGAAATCCTCTCAAGTAGGGGTGTTTATTATATGATCCAGACTACCAGATTGGACTGACTCAAACTAAAATTGGTGTCTTGGTTTGATCTGGACTTAAGAAAGGTCTGATTCAGTTCGGAAAATTTTAAAAATTTGATTTCCAATTTTCTAAATTTCAGAAATCAGACCAAAACATAAATCAAATTATATAGAGAGAAAGAGAGATCTTAAACACTATAATGGCCCAAACCATATTAGAATTTCTTAGACCATAATTTATTGGTTTGGTCTGAGTCAAGGATGACTTTCACTTGTTCTCTTCCAAAATGGAAAGTTCTTCCATCTCCAGAATTTGGTTTTCATCAAAACGGGTTGCAAGATGTCTAACTTTCATGCTATCTCTTCCCTATTTTCCATCTTCATTTTCCTCTATTTCCCTTCTTCCTTACATTTCCTGGATTAAACCTACAAGGTCATTGCTTCTGAGACCGAAAAAACATACAAAGAGAAATGGTTTAGGTGTGCTGACAAAATTAAATTGACTCAAAATCAAGATGATGCGTTAGCTATCTATTTTATTAATGCAAAGTTTGTACTGGAAACTAAAGCTGATTGAGCAATCAAAGATTTTGAATTTGAATAAGAAATTGAGAATATTGACTCTCGCAGAATGTAAGATGTCTATTCATATTTATATGTAAAATTGCCGAGAGAAATTTGTGGAGAAAACATACACAAGTCACAATGAACAGATGCTGTTCATGACTATCTCTAACCACAAGCCCATATATATCTCAGTATGAACAGATGCTTCTCACAAAGTCACAATGAAACTGACTTTTGAACAAGACACAGACAAGTTAGTACAGAGAGTGCAGAGTGAGAGAGACATCTTGTTTGCATATATGCAGTACACAAATCAGATCACACTAATTATATATATATATATATATATAACTGAGAATTAATGAAAAAAAATAACAAGAGTGAAAAAAAAAGTAGGTCTCAAGGGATGACCGGATCTGTTGTATTCACATGAATTAATGATTATTGATAATTACACTAGATTAGTGTTAATTTGTAATTACACTAGATAGGAGCTAGTGATACAAGAGTAGCAAAGTTATTGTGGTGGTGGTTGTTGATAATTGTTGAGAAAATCTCACATGCTCATGCAATTTGTTTGAATATAGCGGTGATGGTTATGTGGTCGTTTTAACTTTTAATTGCATGCCGGTGATGGCAGTAGACAGTAGTATACATGCAGTCGCTTTCATCACTGTGTAAACTGAGTGACAAATTTATACCCATGTTATGGAAGGTAGGTGAGGGGTGCTTTCAAGTGCAATCGAGTCTAGTTCTAATTCAATAGTTAGGTTTTACTTAGTTCAAACTTCGGAGTTAGTTTGATTAGTTTTTTTAATTTAAGTTTGATCAATAAAATCTTCGGCTTGAAAGTTTGTCTGTTTGGTTCCATTAATATAAATGTTTTTTTATTTTATATATAATATAAGATATATTTTATATCATAAAAATATATCATATATTTTTTATAAAACATAAATAATGTATTCGTTTTTTAGCATTTCAAATCAAATCTGAGCTCATCAAATATTTAACCATGAACTGAAAATTTAAATTTAAATCAAACTCAAACCTATTGGTATTTTAGTCGAGCTGAGTCAAGACATGCCTAGAGCTGAAAATCAAGCCATGCCGCCCGTGGCCTGGCATGGCATGGCACGATGGCATGCGGGCCGTGCTAGGCCCGATATGTTGGTCTAAGTAGTGCTAGGCCTGGGGTTCTAGGTCCAAGGGTCGGCATGGCATGGCCTGCGGACCCATAGCGGGCTGTGCTCGGCCCATCCAATGAATTAGCCATTGAAGGGTTCCCAATGGCTAGTTTCAGCTTCTTGGGGATTTTTTTACAAAATTACCCCCCCCCCCAACATCTATCAGCAGCTATATAGGGGGTATTTATGTATTTTGGTTTTGAAGATGAAAGAATGACACAAATACTCCCCAACAGTGATATAATAATTACTTTGGGGGCCGTTTTGGGTAAAGTGATAAATTAGTTTACAATGGCTAAAGTACCTCTCCCAACAACTAAAAAATGGCTAATTTTTAGGATATTTTGGGCAATTAAATTGTTTTCAATTCCTATATAGCCTTATCCTCCACCATTCTCATCACACCAATTCAACAATTCTCTTATTCTCTAGTTCTCATACTCTCTCAACTTTTCAATCTCTAATACATTCTTTGATCCTCCAATTTTCAACTTTATTGAAGTTTCAACAAGAAGAAGGCTTGCACAACAGTTCAAGTATCTCAACTCTCAAGTTAGCAATTTGGGAGGCTTAGATTCTTGGAGTTGAAAGGCTTCAACCACTAAAATCAAGTTGAGATTTCAAACCGACAATCCGGGTAAGTGCAATTAAATTAATTTTTACTTTTTTAGAATTAAAAAGAAATGGTCGACTCCTCCCTAAACCAATTCCCTAACATGTTCAATGTCAACAATATTCAATCGCAGCATGGTAGTATTATGACCGATATGGATGCTATTGATATTGATGGAACTTCCACCCCTAGTACTAATATCAGGGGAAAGAAAAAAAATGTTATTAAGTTGATTAGCCTGGTTTGAAAAATATTTAAAATAGATGAGGTTTAGGGGAAGGGAAAAAGAGTTATTTGCCAAAAATGTAGGAATAACTATTGTAGCAAGGGTGGTACTTGCCATTTGGGCAGACATTTGCCCATCCATGAGAAAGAAGAAGGGAGAGAAACAATACAAACACAAATTGGGCGGGGGGGAGTTTGGTACTTTTAAATATTCTCAAGAAAAAATGATGCAAAAATTGGCAAAATACATTATACATGCTGAACTGCCATTTTTGTTAGCAGAAGATACTAAGCTTGTAAAATGGTTACGTAATACATGCTGAACTGCCATTTTTGTTAGCAGAAGATACTAAGCTTGTAAAATGGTTACGTAATTCTGTAAATCAACAATTTAAAAAAGTTCCTAGGAATACTATTAGATCATATGCTTTAAAAATTTTTTACTCATATAAACAAATTTTAATTTATATGTTATCAAATCTTATTTGGTTAAGTATTTTTTTCATTTCTTTATTAGATTTCTTATTTTTCAAATAATTCCCAAAGGAAAGTTAAATATTTTAGTTTTACTTAGCAAAGAAGTAAAAAAATTAAAAATGTCAAAAAAAATCAAAAATGTCAAAAAAAAAAAAAAACAGCTTGGCCTAGTTTGGCCCATGCCCAAGGCCTAGCCTGTTGCCTAGCCCGATACGGCCCAGGCCCATGGCATGGCCTACAGCTCGCCCGACCCAGGCCCGCGGCATGGCACGGGCCCGCATGGGCTTAAGCCGTGGGCCATGTCGGGCCAACTCCCAATTTATCCCCGAGGAGGGCAGCACGGCCCGTTTTACACCTCTAGATATGCCAAAGTTCAGTCCAGCTCGAATCAGCCCGATTACACCCCTAATAGAATCCTTTCTTAACTCACATCAATTGCCAATGTTTTTAACTTCTCCATTCCCTTTTTAAATCGCTCTTTCTCTCTTAAAATCTCTTGGAAATCCCATTAACTCTATACAATAAAGTAGATATATAAAATTTGATTGTTAGGTCATCAGGTTAAGGCCCAACATTTTGCCCTCCCTCTATCCCTAGAGACTTAAATTCTATTTATTTTTGTGATGCTTGGGGCTGAGCTACCCCCCTGCCCCTCGTCTTGTATAGCTCCTCCTGTTTCTACCAAAAAAAAAGGTTAAGACCCAACCCTAAAACATGGACCTCAAGCTTGTACCCATTTTCAAGTTAAAGCCCAAAATTGCCAACCCAAACCCACATTAATTGGATCAACCTATCACAGCTTAATGGCCTCGAATGGATTTGGTTAAGCTTGGGTTTTTGGCTTTTTGCAATTATTGATTTTTTCAACCATTTTACATCTCCACAATTACTGTTTATTCTTAATGTCCACTTTTTTTCAAATAAGTAGTTTTATGTTCTTGAGAATTGCCATCATTTCTTCTCTCTGAGTTGAATATGAAAGCCATTTGGAAATGATAATGCAGGAGTTCGGATTATTTCTCCTCCCCTAATGGAAGAAATTGGTGAATTCCTCTGAAAATTCTTGGCACCTCACCCTAAACATGAGCAGAGAACTAAGGCGGGTGAAGCTCTCTTCTTGTGCAACTTCAACTTTTTCGCAACCATTATGAATTGATAGGTGCCTAGTTTTTCTATCTACCATTATTGTACATTTCTTGTCAACATTAGCTATGGATCCAAAATTCTGGCCCCGTTTGGCGTGTTTTTTTGCATGGGCTGATGGTTTTTTAGAAGTTTGGCAGCCCATGTTTTGGTATTTTTTCTTTTAGTTGAAAAAATGTTTAACTGTCAAAAGCTGCAACCCCAAAAATATGTGGGAAGTTCATTTCGGGTTATTTTCGGAAAGGTCCAAATGAAGTTTTTCGCCTCTTTTTCAACTCACCTTTGCATGGAAAGACACGCCTTAACCAAATGGTCTTTAAACTACTTTTTTTTTTTTTTTTTGAGAAACGGTCTTTAAACTACTAAGATCTCAATACAAAAGCTCATGACTGTAAAAGCTTCTAGAAGATCTTTTAAAAAAGGCTCGCCAAACAGCTCCTCTATTAACTGACTCCACTCAATACTTCTTTAACTGACTACACCACTCGACCCACATGGTTCACTCCTCATTTAATGGACTCTACAACCAAATAACAAACCTATCCTACTATTATGCCCATCTTCCACGTGGAAATTGGGTGTTATTGCCTTATTATTGGACTCTAGAGTAGACACTTGCACACATGGACCCATGCATGGTCCTATCCTTGTAACAATTTATCCCTTTCCACAAACCCAATCACCCCCTCTTGGGTTAGACTTGGACAAAAACATGATGGAGAATAACCAGGCCATGCTCCACTATATGACAATGTCAACATTCTGCAAGACGACTTTGAGCTAGTGTTTGAGGGCAGCTGAATTGATGAACATTGATGCCTGCTTTGGCCTAGTATGAAGCAAAATATTTGAATTCAACTGCACCATCAAATAGCAAAATAAAATTTTGCAGTTTAATTGAATGGTTGGACCAATTGAGCCAGGAACCATTCAGGCAATTGGTTTCGTTGTTGGGTAAAAACTGTTGACTTGGTCAGTGATTCATTGACCTGAACGATCGAATCGTCAACCCGTTGACCCAGACAATAATTTTTTGGCCATTTTTATATTTTAATTATTTGAACTGGACGATTGGACTGCATGACCCAAGAACCGGTGGCCAAAACGGTTCTGTGTCCAGTCCAGTTTTAAAAACCTTGCATTCAATCATGGTTTTAAAGGAAATAAGGGTAGAAAGTGCTTCAGATTTGCGTGTCGTAATGGATAAATACAAGATGAACAACTAAGCTGATCAACAAACACCAAGTAATTGAATACAAGATGGACCCCAAACATCCATAGCCACAACTTGTAAAGGTTTCACTTCATTTGAAGAAGAAAGGTACGACCATTTGTGACTCTTGCCAACACCAACAGAACAAAAACCCAAACGTTTATTCGTGGACATTGGCTATTTATTAGTCCTAACAACATAAGAAAGGTGGCCAAGGCAATGATGACAAATGTCTATACTAGTATATGTTCACCAATATAAACTTGACAAAGTGCAGTGGAGGGTAGCTTATAGGGGCCATTTCTATTCTCCCTGCTGTGCAAAGTGTTTTCCCTGTCATACGATCAATCCTTCACAAAAAGTATGTTGGAATACAATAAACACGTTATTGCATTTGTAAATTTAGAAACAGAAATATAATTCAATTTGATAGTAAACATTTTTCAAGTGTAAAGATCTAGAGGCAGGTGGCATGTGAGTAGAAGCAATATGTTCGATTACCGAACTTACTCGGGTACTCCATTACCTATGTAGATTTGATCAGAACCATTTCACTGGAGTGAACTTGCAGATGACGGAGATCATTGGTAAGGTGATTTGTTGTTCCTGAGTCAGAAAACCAAGCATCAGAGTCCTTGTTAGTAGAGATGACCATGAAAGTGGTAGAAGAGGTTTTCTTCTGATTCTTTGTATGGTCAATAAGTGCAAGCAGCCACCTACAATACTCGGCTGAGTCGAAGGGTTTTTTAGCATATTTAGAATTCTTACGAGAATCAGAAGCCGGAGATTGAGACTGAGAGTGACTGAAAATTGTATTGAGAATGATTAGCCACAATTGCAGACATAACTGAATCTGTGATGGATGAGATCTATTGAGGGGCAGTTCATGGGTAAACAGCATCCCACTCAAGTCACCAAAGGAGAGTATCAGTTCGAGCCATAACAATGGTCGCAAAGGCATCAAGATCAATATCAAGATTCAAGACTGTTCAAAGTGTAGGAGATTAGTTGAGAGTTGGATGGTGGTTCTCCAATAGCCATTAACTCGTCAGCTAGTGTGTTTTGATTTGCTGAAGATAGTCAAGGAATACTACCGAGTTTGATGGTTTTGAAGGAGGTCAGTTGCCCGAGCTTGGTTGCGACAATAATAGTACAATTTTTTAGGGTTACCCGAGCTTCCCTTGTAGTCTCGCTCCAACATGTGCAAGGGAGGCAAGCATCGGCCTGGGTGCTGCTAGTGCTGGGTAACTTGAATAATTTGAATCTGCCCTTTAACAAGGGAGGCGAGGATCCACCAACAATTTTAATATTGCTGGTTAACTTCAGATTAAAGTATAAATCAATCAGCTCTGGGAGCCGCTGGGTCACTTCAATTCACATAATGATCCAGGAAATTTCTAGTGTTGGGTTCTTTGGCCTTTGGGCATCTGTTGAACAGTCGAAAACGAAAACTAGTGCATGTGCATAGCATTAACAGCATTAAGTTGCTCGGCGTTCGGATTCCATGGTGCCAAAAATAAATAAATAAAGAAAACCTCAGACTCCCCCTTATGCACAACGTAAACTCGGGATGAATAATGAAAGAGCATCAACATAGCTGAAAACTTGAATCCGCTGTACCTGTAAAACTCGTGGGCCGGAAAACTCGAACCTTAGCAGAGAAACCATGGTTCTAGTGTCCCAAAATATTCATGTCAAACGCAAAACCAAAACACAGAGCGCAAAACGCAATGTAGCAAAAACAAAAGCAAAAAGATGGCAGGATTTCAACAATTTATTTACTTTTCTCACACAATCATTTATTAGGTAACTTACCAACAGTTCAAAGCCGGAAACAGATTCAACTGAAACAAAAGAAAACCATTCGGAGTTCAATAACATTATTATCAATCTTATACAAGCCCTGGAATAGCATCTTAACCACTAGCAGTATCATACTAATTTAGATATTATTCTCTTTATATACTTCCCGTTCAGCGACCGTCCCATTTTATTTCATTATAACCTAAACTCCTTTCAGGAACCCTCAACCAACATGATGTGCTCCGGGAAGTTATCAAGTAAAGCTACACTCTCTCCAAGTATCTATCTTAACACATCATAACTGCCTATTGCTGCTGATGCTGCTGCTGACGGTGATGACTACAATGATTAATGACATTCCTTCAACGGCTACACCTTTCTCCAACAGATGAACTGTTCTCACAGTCTAGTTGTGGCAAATACTTCCATTCACTTCAACCAGCTCTATGAGACACCACCCCAAACCCATCGAAGATCTTGATAATCATTAAATCTCCAACCAATCCCAACCAGACAAGGCATTTACTTTTAGAAGTTTTCTCATCATTACACCCCTTCAGGATGTTTGCTCCTCTGGTCTGGAAATCTTGGCACAAGCTGCAAATGAACAACAAAAGGAAAGTTCATTAGACCAGAAGAAAACTTAAAGTGGCTCCAAATCTACTGATAGCATGCGAAATGCCACAGAACAAAAAATATGTATAAATCATTTATTTAAATCCTGAAATAATCAGTATCTTGATTATATTTTCTTTGATTATGTATCTATTTTAGGTGAAAATTTTGCTTTGTAATAACTGTAGCAAGATCTTTCCATTTCAAATTGGAACCAACGCAGACATAGAGAATACTTTTTTGAGAAATTGGCATAGAAATCAAGAAAAACTGCAGAAATTTGGATGGGGTATTCGAAGTCTTCTGATTTCTTGTCTTTTTTCTTGCCCATCAATCCACCATTTAAATCATCTATGTTGCTTTATAATGGGAATATCAGCCAACAGATGAATGAAAAAACAATAAAAAACAAGGGACAAAGCGAGAAATTTATTGCAAGTATCACAAATATGTGAGGAAACAACATAATGGGATTAAATAACAAATATGCATCTCTATAGTAGGGCTGTCAATGGACAGGATTATTGGATTGGATTGGACATCTGCCACTGAGTCCAGCAAATATAGATACAAAGACCTCTATTAGAAGTCAAAAGGAGAAAATGACAACAAGAGATAAAATTTATCCAAACTTATTTTTTAACTATAGACTACCAAGTACCAGTCCTACTACCAAACGCCAAAGACATGTTTCAGTAGAAATTGGATTCAACAAATATCCAATGGTCCAACAGATTGGATTGGATTATTTTCTTTTGGATTTGAACTGGACTGGAGTGTTTTCCAAATGGGTTGGGTTCATAATGGAATAATGGATCAGAACGGATTGAAGGGGCATCCAGTCTATTGACAGTCCTACTCTATACCAACCTATTGTACTTAAAGCACTTATCAGTCGTTGTATTGGCCAAGTGAATCAGGAAGTTGTTTCACTCCAACAACTTAAACCAAATTTCCCATTGAGTGCCCAAATGTAACAAAAACAAACAAACTTGATGCTACTAGTCATTAATATCTATTTCTAAAACAATAATTCATCCAATAAAGAAATGGGTTTCCACATTAACTACACAGCCAAGGATCAAGACAACTAGGGTTCTTGCACGTGGCCAGCCTTAGGAGGTAAATCTGCCAAGACATGGAAAAACCAACATTAACATGGCATTACCCACACATATCCAATGCAGATGGATGACCAGTAAGATTATATGATCTTTCCTCACATTAGGGCATATAGTTTTACACAAGATGGATCTAGCAAACTTGCATTTTTAGAAGATCTTTTAGAGATAGGACAAGTGAAACCAACAATTTGGGCTCATTGCATAATATTGATTTTACTGATCCAGTTTCTCTATAGCTTCACTAGATAGGTAAGACTTCCACACCCCCTCAAATGGATTCATTTTCCAAATACCAATGAAATTCAAGTCGGCAAATTATAGCTGTCAAGACATCACCTATCCACTTAGGTGATAAGGTGCTACATCAAGTTGCCTTGATAGAAACCTGGACATACATAAAGTTGTGGTGCTAAGGTAATACACTATCATTTGTCAGTCTGTGTACATATTCACAGTTATTCTGCATCAGCACCTCTTCCCAAACCCTTCAAATGTTCCAAATTTTTCTTATTTTTTTTTTTTTGAAAACTAAAAATAGTTTATTGACGACTTGGACCCAATGCAACAGCATATGTCCTCACTCCCTCATCTTTTTTTCCTAATAAATAAAAAGAAAATTTATTAAAAACTGCTGATCAAAAAAAAGAAAATTATTAAAAACTTAAAAAAGAAAAGAACCAAGGTGATGAGCCATCACCCCACAGAACAGACAAAACCAAAAACAAAAGAAAAAAAAAAATCCCAACCCTACAACCATCACTAAAAACTGACCAAGAATTCCCCAACAACCTTTTGCACCCCCTGAATGTTCTTTCATGACTAAAACCAAATTAAAACTCCCAAATTCTGATACAGACCACCCTTCACCCAGACCCTTCCAAATTACACCTCTTCAGACTCCTCTACCACCACCACCTTCTCTTAAGACTTTCCCTTTGTTATTTAGCCTCCAACTCATCAAAGGCTTTTCTTGCAAATTCCTCTCCTCCCAGGAAGAACAAACCCAAACTGGCCTGACTTGATTAAAAATAACCTCACCCCTTTCATCATATGATCCCCCAAAACCTTCTATATTGATATCTGGTTTCATCAGCCTCTCCTTGAAAATCACTGTTTGCATCACCTTCTGCTTATCCAACAACTTATTCTTCTTATCAGAACCCATCAATTGCCAGGATCCTTTTGGTCTCTTACTTTGGCTTTCACACTCTTCTGTAGATCCTCTCTTGATTCTGCAACTTCGTCCTTCCCCAACAACTCCATCTTTTGATTGTGAAATAACTTTGGTAAGACGTACTAGATGACCATTAGTCAGTCACCCCTTGATTTCTTCACCAACACCAGGTCTCCATCTCCTTTTTATTCATCTTATCAGTCTGTCAACCCAGGTCCTTCCCTAAAGTTCCCTCAATCATTTCAGGTCCAATCAGATTCTCTTAACAGGTCACTGTCATCCCCTTCTTTAAGAGTGGTGGTGCTTGCCACTGGCCCACAGCCATATCTTTCTTCTGAATGTTGCCCTCCAAACTCCCCTTTGAACTTGTGCCATCTGCTTTTCGAGCAACCTCTTCGACCACAGGATCCTCCTCCACCAAGAGCAGCTCTATATTTGCTGAGGCTTCTTCGCCTTTATTCCTTCCAAATTTCGCTTTAGTTTCTTCTTTAAATAAGGAAACCAAACCAGTGAAGATCTCTTATCTCCCCAGTTCCACTCCATTTCAAAAGATTCACTGAGCTCCCATGCTAGACCTAAACTCAAACCTCCCCCCCTCTAGCCCTTTCCTTCCAGCTCAAAGCCACTGTAGGTTCTCCTTCACATGGTTTCACCTTCATTCCTTCCACCATTCATTTAGTTTCTTCTTTTAAACAAGGGAACCAAACCATTGAAGATCTCTTATCTCCCTACTTCCCCTCTATTTTAAAAGATTCTCCGAGCTCCTATGCTAGACTCAATCTCCATCTTCAACCCTTTTCCCTTCCAGCTCAAAGCCACTGTAGGTTCTCCTTCACATAATTGCATTAAATTTTTCACATGGTGGTCTGGACGTGAAGCCACTGCAAGTATTGGCATTAAAGATGAGTTACTGAATTATTCATTCTTTATGTTCCATTTTTCCTTTATGTTCCTTGTCAGTTTAAAGTGCTTGGAACATTATTTTTTTTATAATTGTAGAGTGCTTGGAACATTTAACCTCAAAGGAAAAAAAAAAAAACGCATAAAATGAAAAAACTGTGAACTCAAAGAAATAAATCAGCCACTTTTCAAGTCATTGAGGTTGGAGATTTCCATCATTTGCAATGAGCATGGATTTCATGTATTCAGTTAGATTTAAATTTCACTCTGTTGTATTCTTCATGGACACTTTCTTTATCTTCTTCCTTTCTATCCAGCATACGATTTTCCTATTTTTTATCAATAACAGAGATTTCATTAAATTATTGAGGAGTGAAAGCATCCAATTTTCCTGTTTCTATCAATCTCCTTTTTTGCCTCTTTTAGCTTAAAGAAAAAACTCCACTACTTTGATCTCTCTCCATAAACTTTTATTATAACATTAATTTTCTGAGATTTTCTGTATTCTACAATAATGTATATAACATTATTTGTCTTTGAAGGCAATTATCCCCACGTTCAAAGACCAGATGAAAAGTTAGCCCTCAGGTCATCTTTCTTTTTCCAATTATCCACTGGCTTTTATTCGTGTACTTTGCATAATGATTTCTTAACTAATGAAGTTTTCTTGCAAGATATTTACTGATTTTCATGTGAAATTTATTGTTTAGGGAAAAACAATTGTTGTTTTGCTATTTCAAATAGGAACCTAGCAAGATCTTTTTTTGTCAAAATAGACAGCCTAGGAAACACGTGAGTGGGTGCCTAATATTTCCTCTCTGGTGGCCACAAGAAAAGAGAAAGGAGGCCAGCTATCCTAAGTATGATAAATTTGATAATCATTGTACAAATACCACCTTGCATGGTAAAAAGATATGCAATTTATAACTATAGGTGCAATTTAACTAGAAAAAAAATTATGAATTTAACTAGCAAAAAACATAATCTAATTTGAATATTTTTTTGGTCAAATTGGCAGGATGCACCACCCAAAAAAAAATTAGATACACTAATACTTGCACAAAATTATGGAAAAAACAACAGAAACAAAATAGAACAGAAAAGAGAACATGATAAAAGCAATTTAGGCAACTAAGAATGACAAACCTGATTCAGAGGCAAGTGCCTGCAACACTCCAAGACCATCAATGCTCCAACAGAAATTTAATAACACTTAAGGCTGCTGCAAAGGTCGAGGCCAAATTCAGTAGCACCAGGCCACAAGGCTTCACCAAAATAGATTCTTCAAAACCTCAAGAACAGAAAAATAACTAATTAGCCAAAACACTAGGAAGATAGTTGTGAATTGAGATTGTGATGGCATCTCAATCAAACTGGAAAAAAAAATAATCAACAGCATTTCCACAGCCCAGAAGCACAAGAAAACATTTTTATCATCAGAAATGGCAATCTTACCATCTATGCTCTGATAAGGATCTCACACGAATAAACGGCCTGTCCAGAGAGACTGTCCCTGATATTGCTCTGGAATTGGAGTGGCCTCCTCATTTCCCTGCTGAAGCAGCTGATGCTGCTGTCCCTGGTAGAGTTTTAAATGCTCCTGCCAGCTTTTCTGGTTTTCCACTGGAAGCTGCACACTTGGAACTTGTTTTCCAGGAAAAGGAAAGCTAGATGTACTGCTGCTGCTGCTACTTGTAACACTATAATGGGGATAAGCATGTGTCATATGACTGATGGAGTTTTGTGTTGTTTCTTTTGTTGATGATAAGTGATATCCATCTAACCAGCTGTAGTCATCAATTAATGGATTTCCAGTCTTCAAATCAGAACCAGATATGGGGTCATCCACCTGTTTAGGAGGAACAGTACTAAACCCAGGTGGAGGTCCAAGATGCCTAACAGGTCGGCTCACAGGACTTTTTCTCAAATTTGCATGAGACACTGATGGCGGCTTCACGGTAAAATTCTCAGCATTAGTTCCTGGCAACATAATTGAATCAAATTTAGATGGTATCTCAGTTCCTGGAGCCTTTGTCGAACCCAAAAACATATTGCCAGCAATGATGTTGGGCTGTGGAAGATGTGAAAGATCAGAAGGTGGCTGTGAAATATTAAAGCCTTCTTGTAATTCTGGTTTTCTAATCAGCCCATTCCCCACAAAGCTCAAATTTGCCAAGCCATTTGCAAGAGAATCTTGCTGATCCATAATCCACTTTGAAGCACTTGTACTAATTGGTTGAAGATGACTGGGAATGTTATTAGCAAAAGGGGCTGACAGTCTTGAACTTGAATCCAGAGAAATTGGCAGGGAAAGATTGTTGGTAGTGGCTGAGGTTGAACTGGCATAAGCTCCATAATCAGCATTGGTAGCATGTGGGACAGGACCCCAAGTATCATATGGCATCCACTTTGGAATCATCTGATCAACAGGTTTGTCAACCACTGTTGGTTTGAAAACAATTTCCTCATCCTCATCTTCACCTTCCATATAGAACTGTGCTTTTGATTGTATTGCCTCCAAATTCAAATTTTCTTCCACTGAATTTACTTGTTTCATACCATTAGGTTTGGCTGCTTCTGAACAAGTAAGGGTATTCTCAGCCAATTGAGGCTCAACACCAATAACAAATGTCTTCAGTTTCTGATCAAAATAAACTCCCTGCTGATCAATTCGAACTACATTTACAAGAGCCCTTCCTGCTGCTACAATCCTCTGGACACGAGACCTTTTGTCTTTGTTCCCACCATCACCAAAGGAATGCTTCCTTGAAAAATCCAGAATGAGTTGTGCAGGAATAAGTGGTAAGAATCCCCTTAACTCAAAGTCCTCTGGCAGGGCAATGCGATTTCCTGTTTCACCTTCATCATACCGGCTCATATTGAAAAAGCAACTCTCATCTTCATTATCATCAATAGGCACAGATCCACATAACATGAGCTTGTTCATAAAGGATATCCACTGGTTCCAGAAGAATGATCGTGCAGAAGCTTGCTTCTCCTCAACATCACTGCCAGCAGCAATGTCAGGACGGCAGGCCAACCACTCCACAAAAACAAGAATGCCTGGTAAAAGAAAACTTGATGATGGATCAAGCAACTGTATACATCTTTCAAGAATGTGACCCACAAACTCAAAAGCAGCAGTAAATGCATTCTGAAGTAGAACAGACCGCTGTAAGATTTCGGCATATGACTGGCCATCAACCTCCCTATTCACATTGTGAACTGTGAATATAAGAATGGCAATAATCCTAATGATAGTAAGCCCATTCTCAGCAGCATCTGAACCAAAGTTTAGCTCCTCTTCTTGCCCAGAAGAAAGCAGTTCACGCAAATCACTAGTAACCAAAGAGAAGACATCTCCAAAAGTTTCCAAGCTGAAAAAGGTCACCACAACGAAAAGGAGTTATTATTAAAACCATACCAATAGAACCTAATTAATATAGTTTTCAAGGTTTTAATACCTTGTGCGTGTAAAAAGAATGCCATTCAGTCGAACAAACCGAATACAGAATGCTTTAAAAATCTCAGGAATACTAGCTGATTGATCCTTCACAGCTCCAATTTTGGCATCTTTAGATGGAGACCTTGCTTCCCCCTTCCCTCTTCCTTTCCCAGAAACCCGCGCGGGGACTGTCTTGACACTAGACAATTTTGGTTCCCCAGGCAGCTGTGAGTAACTATGACGGTTCTGTGCAAAATAAAAAAAAAAAAAAAAAAGAAGTTAAAACAACTCTTGCTAACCCATAATTATTTGAGCAGAAACAAATATTGAACAATTTTCAATTGAAAGTTCTAAAATATCTAAGGGCCAGCATTCAAAGTTCATGGGAATACAACCCTTTACAAGACAACTGTGGGAAATAACAAATAACGAGCCTATCCACTAATAAAGCATTTCTTACATAAATCAGAGAAGTGGAAGAGAACAGAAAGACGATTGGGTTGAACTGGAAACATCATCTAAACAATTAATGAACGTAATCCAATGTCCCCAAATAGGATACAATATTCCACACTAAAGGTTCATAAGTACAGATTACTTGATCAGTGAGCGGGTCATAAGCAGGCCAATCAGTGTACGTAATCTCTAGTCATACACTGCCACCCAAGAACACACCAAAAATCAGTGTATGTGGATCAACTCCCCATCATCTATGATGAGGAGTTTCCAGTGGTCTCTCGTCATAGATTGCCACCCAATCAAACATATGCAGACATTAAGTGAAAGCCCCCCATCTACGATATGGAGTCCATAGGTTGCCACACCTCATAGACCAGCTCAGGACAACAACAATAATGTAAGCAGGGATAAGGTCACATATCCCATACTCTAGCCCCAGTCTAGAACCTGCTTACAGAACTTCATTTTCCTGTTCTACCTCTTAAAATCAACATAACATTGACCGCATAAGATGCATTTAAAAGTCAATTTAGCCACAGTGCTATGGTACTAGAACTGTCTAACCAACAGGTTAGATTTACAATACACACTAAGATAACTGTGACCAGACATTATATATTCCTCCACCAACAAACACAACAAGAAAGGGGTGGAAATATTCAGTGCATTCACCTACGCTGCTTGTTCTGGAATTGGAAAACCCTAGAAATAAAGACCACGCCTAATAAATGTAACCAATTGGTGTACAATCTCAAGATTCTTGTTTTTTTCCCTTTTGATCAGTAACTGTTAAAAAATTATTACTTCAGCTAGAAAATAAGATTCTAACATACTAGCAACAACTAAGTAATCATCTGCACTTTTTGCATGACTAGAATTAGACATTTAGGTCATCTAGACTAGCCAAACAACTATTCTTTTTTTATCTATAACAGAAGAAAATATACTTTTAAAAAGACAAGAAGAAAGAGAAAGAGAATGATCAAATAACATGGCCACACCTTTCTGGTCTCTACCACAAAAAGGCCCAAAGGATGTGAGAACGAAGACAACTACACCCAATACTAACCATAGTTGCCAAATGCCAATGCCTAGGCAACAAGGCACCCATAGAGGGTCGCCTCATCATCCAGCTAAATGCTATGAACTTTTTGTATATTATTTATTCCTTGAAATTATAATAATAAGATAAATATTATTAAACTAAATTATTCATTTTGTGGTTTATATACTAAATTTATTTTTATAATTTTCTTTTTGCTAGGGTTCAATACACATGTTGGTGTTTGCTGTCTTCAACCCTTAGAGAGTTCAGAACCTAAACCAATAAGCAAGGAATAACTTGAAGTTTTTTCTAATCAACCAATGAAGCCATAAAGATAATTGGGAATAAGTAATATCTGCAACAAATTTGTTAGCCAATTCTACAAGTGGCTGCAGTTGCAGAAGCCATCACACAAGGAGAAGCATTACCGAGAATCACATAGATTCAATCCATATATTTACTTATTTAGTGGTATTTATCATTTTAGCATCATAAAGTAGCGACAATTTGACATTAACATATCAAATATTAAATATCCAAAATCCTTTAGACCATCAAGTCTGAAAATGAAATTTTCTACCAAGAAAATGAAAGTGCAAGCATCTAACCAAGAAGTACAAGAAAAACATATTTATCACCAAACACAAGGACACTATTGCAATCTCTGATCCCTGCACACTACCTTCTCAAATGCAATGATCAAGTTGTCCCTTGCAGTTGAAAAAGGGCTATCCACTGCCAAGCTTCGAAAGTAGCGATAAATTGCCACCAAATCATCACCAGAATAAGAGGCCAATATTGCAAGCTGGGGAAAAGCAAATAATTAAAAGGTTTTGAAGACTAAGGGAGAACAGAGGAACAAGTAAATGAATAGGAAGCTAAATGCACAATAAAAACAAATAAAAGGAAAACCTGATGATGAGGATTGCCACTTGATGGCCACAGAGAGGCAGCTTGCAAGTAATAACTTGAAGCAGCTGCATAATCACGAGTTCTGGAATCACCCTCTCCATAATTTCCTTTGTAACGAGCAAGGTCACCCAAATATATTAGACAACGGTGACAGGACATCAAGCCTTTCTTCATCTCAGCACACTTCTTCCCATCTTTTGTCAGAACAATTTGATTCTCTGGATCCTCAGAGAAATAGCCAAGAGGCAATCCATACTTTGCCCTGATCTTCAGAATTAGATCATGATAAAATCCAGTTGCTTCTGAAAGAAAGGTCTTGAATTGAGAGCGGATTTTTGTAATCCGATCAGGGCGAGAAGGACCTTTCCCATTCTGGGACGCAGCTGTCAAGTATGCTCTCAGCTCCTCGATTCTCCTGTAATGCAACTGCCACAGAGCATACTCTATTTCATGCTGCTCAGAAAAAGCATGATCCTCAAGTATTATGGCCTCATAGTTCTCACGCATTTGTTGCCATGCATTGGGATCAGAAGGAATTCTTGCCTGCGCTGACTTACGACGTCTGTTTTCCAGCTCAATATTCTGTAAAGAGGAGAAGTGTCTTAACTTACCAAATTTAAATTCAAGAAAGCAAATAGACATATGCATAATAATCAGCAGTTGGATAATAATGTACAATCACTGTTATACATACTTTGTGACCAAAATTTGCTCAAGTTTTTATTTATATATTTGTGTTGGTCTTCACACCCTTACTGACACATATCATGAGGGAACATAAAATTTAAGCACAGCCAGAGATGTGCATGGAATTTGTACCAACTACCATATATACAGGATTCCCAGGTGTAACCTATTTTTATATAGAAGACAAAAGAACTTTTAACCAATGCAGTTGTCTGGACTCAAACCATTAAGCTTTGGCGTGTAGCCTTCAAATCTTATGGCAATGGAATATGCCAATAAATAATATTTAATTACATAGATGATTTAAACATGCACCCATTATGGCGATGCTTTTTTATACATATACATATGTACATATATAGCTAGAGAACATACTTGTGTTCTAAGCGAAGCAGAAAGAAAAATAATCAGAAAAAGAATTTAACTCATCAAAATAGCCAACAACCACTCTCAAAAAAACATTGAAAAAAGGTAAAGTAATATTCATTGAACTCAATACCATCCCTGTACAACAAATGGCTGTACGTAGGGGAGCTTATAAAAAAACTACCCCTGCAGAGCTAGTACCATCAACCACTATCTTTTCGAAAAAAGATTTCCATATACAATATATGTACTGTAACTCCTTCCGTTGAGTAACTTATGAATGACCAGCCATGAACATAGTCTTCCCATTATCCACCGAAAAACAGCTTTCACTTCAATTAAGCTTAACTATTAGAAAACAGATTCCACAGTAATTAAGCTCAATAAAATAGGTATTTAACAAAGCCAGTGAAAGGTCATTTACCAAAATCTGTTCTTTAGCAACAACATACTGCTAAAAACTAAAATAGTACCAGTTAATAGGCTGCAATTTCAAAAAGTGAACATAGCATTGCCAACACACAACTAAGGAACCAAAGTTTCAAAATTATTATATGTATAACTAATTTTGCAGCAAGAAGAAAATGCAAAATTGTTGGAGCTCTTTTTCTGAAGTGTAAACCACCTTAACAGGTGTTAACAAGGAGCTCTTTTTCAAGATCAAGCACTCATTAGGTGAAGCAAACCAGCCTGCTGATGTTTTGGATGCCTTTTGGGCTAAGAAACACAAAGGCTCAAATTGGTTTATATTCCTTGTAATTACCCCAAGAATGTTGCATCGCTTTGTTTTTCTTTTTTTTTTTGTTTTTTGTTTTTTAATAGAAAAACCACCTGAAGAATAAGAAATGTTAACAAAGAGCTTTCAAGATCAAGCACTCGTTAGGTGAAGCAAACCAGCCTGCTGATGTTTTGGTTGCATTTTGGGCTCAGAAACACAAACACACAAATTGGTTTATATTCCTCGTAATTACCCCAAGAATGTTGCATCGCTTTGTTTTTCTTTTTCTTTTTTTTTTTTGTTTTTTAATGGAAAAAACACCTTAAGAATAAGAAATGTTAACAAGGAGCTTCCTTTAAAAAAATCTAATCAATAAAATTTTCACGATCTTGAACTCAAATGAGAATCTTTTAGGGAAAGAATGGCAAATATATTCCGGTTAACTTTCCCAAAGATGTTGAACATTCTTTAAAGAAGGATACTTAGCAGCATGTGTAAACACAGTTGTAATTTTGAATGCAACTTCTTAAATTCTTAACTATCAAAAGAATCAGATTTATGGAAAAAAACAAAACTATCAAAATAATCAATGTAAGCATTGAGTTTTTGTCCACATCAATGATTTTGTACTCCCAACTTCTAGATGCAAATAACTTGGTTAATTATGTAAGAAAGAGCAAAAGAAAATCATGTTAACACAAAAAAAAAAAGTTTTTTCAAGAATTAAGTTAGAACACAAGTAACAATTAGAATAAAAAAGGTCCAATCTGTACAACCTAAAAATGAAAAAAGTGGCAAACCTTATTGTAAAGGCGTTGAACAAGCTCCCTTGATGAAGGAGCTCCCAAGTTATCCATCAGAACAGTCATCATCCATCAAATGCGTCTATTAAATACTTCAACTTCAAAGAACACAGCTCCAATATCAAAACACAGCATTAAATCTGCATAACAACTCAATATATCAGTAAGTTCAAGAATTTTAAAGAAAATGCCAAACATAGCATGAACCTGAACAAAAATCTAATACCCTTTTCATTTGTGATGAATAATGAAGCTCTTATCATGGATCAAAAAGAAAGAAAAGAGATCAAGCTTTGCAAAGACAGGAACAAATGCAAAGATGTTATTAATCAACAAAACTAGAAAACAAATAAGAAAAGCTTTCCTGATACCTTCCCTCTGCAGGCTATTTTCCAGATATCATGATCCATTTGAACAGAATTTTCACAGAATTACATACAAAAAAGAAATCAAAGTATGATATTCAGATAAAAACAAGAAAACTGAACAAACCAAGAAAGGAAAAATACACATTGAGTACTAAATATCAAACATCCTTGACAGAAAACAAGTACTATAAATGCTTGAAAGATACTGCAACACCTGATAATCAATATTTTAATAGTAAATCATACTATAATGCCAACTAGTAAATATCTCATTTCAATATTAGATGGTTGTGCATAAAGTAGATTTTAGATTCAATAGGCTAAATAAATTTAAAGAATTAGTAGTGTAAGAAAGACTAAAATTACAGTGCTCAGGTTTCAACATTTATCGCAACATGTGCAGCTCTCCTGTAGAGCCTTTTTTATCACTATCTCCCCTACAGGCTTTACTCTTTAGGAGACGATCTCAGCCCAGCCACTTATGCCATAAAGAAGATGAAAGAAGCAATTGGCACAAATGATATTATATATTGGTAAAGAGGATCCATAAAGCATAAGTTCTAGCCAAGTTTCTATACTGTTTTGGAGATCTTTCCAATATTAATATATGGTATTTCAACATCCTTGGGAGATTATACTGTTTTGGCTTCAAAAATAGGAAATACATTTTCCTTATAACCTACATATAGTTAGGCAACTTAAAGAACAATTTTTTTTATCAATAACTTAAAGAATAATTATGATTTGGGAGAAAACCTATGCTGCCAGAAAGACGTGATACTGAAAGGGCTTTGACCAAACAATCCCCCCTGCCCCATGAATTTTGATAAATACCACCAGACTGGTTATCACTTTTATCATACCAGTTCATTGGTTACAAACTTTTCTGGTATTATGTCTTTCCGAAACACATGATTTGGATCAAGAAATTTTTAGAACTACAAATCTACATTTTTTTCAGTCACTATGTGAGCATCATATGGAAGATGTTATTTCTTCTCGGTAAAAACTTAATTTCACATTTGGCTCTTCCAGGGATACATTTGATAACACTGATCCTCATTATCTTTCCTTTCTGAAGACCTTGCTGGGCATTCATTTTGGCAAGTTAGCCTGGCATAAGCAGGAACTTAGGTGTCACTGCTGGAGGAGGAGGATTCAAAAAATAACAATATAAAATTCAGTTTCTTTTTGTATTGTTCATTATGAAATATTCTTTTAGCAAGAAGAACACTATAAAAGTTCTTCCTGGTTCAAGTATATAATTCTTTACTCATGTGAAGATAGGAGAACAAATGATCCATACCCCCTCCATACATGCATCATTTGTTCATTTCTCCTTTTCTTTGACAATGACATATAATCCACTTTAATTTCCCATAAGGCCATCTTATTTCTCCTACATATTCTTTCCTACAACTAATGTTTAACCACTTTCTGATAAAACCATACAAGTGGTCATAAAGTACTCAGACAATCATAATATGCACAAAAATTCAAAATGATGCATTCTCTTTCATGTAATATAACTTCAAAATCCTTTAAGTTATTTGCCCCTTATAACAAAACTGCTGAAGTCATGAATAGAGAAAATTGAATAAAAGAAATTTTATCTTGTATAAAGTTTAATCATTCCCATGGGAGATGGTATGATTGAGAAAATTGAAAGCTTCAAAAAAAAAAACATATAAATTTGAATAAAAGGAAAAAGGAAAAGGGATGAATAAAATCTTGTGTGTTCAATAATTTGAAACAACCAGAAAAGACAACTAAGAAGCCTAACCAGTACAAGGAATCTTACGCAAAGGCACCACCATTTAAGTTTTGGCACCTAGACGAAGAATCGGGATTATAGCAAAAAAAATGCAATACCATACAGAACTCATTCCCCCAACCTCGAAAAAGCTTGACGGCACTAACAAGATCACAGTAGTGACAATGACGATGGAAACACAACTGCTCAACTATTGTAGCCTATGAACATTGAATTAATCAACTACACGAAGCTAAAAAAAAATACCCCAAAATGGTTGAATCATATAATCAACAATCAATGAACTACTTTTTGGCAATTGTTTTGAGAAAATCAAATATTACTAGATCAAGAAACAAAAGTAAGGCAACCAACCTAAAGTGCTGCAAAACCCAAATTACTTAATTAACAATTTAATGGCCTTCCCTTTTATGCAATCTATTCATCAATTTCCAAATATGAAGGTGTTTTTTCATGATTTGCAAACTAAAAACTGTAACAAATTTATGCTTCTCACTGATATCCACGAAAACATATAATTTAAAAATCACATAGCAAATCAAAAATGTATTTTTTGAAAAAAAAAATCATGCAAATAAAAAAACATAAATTTTAAATAAAAAATCAACAAATCCGATATTGGATTCATTTAATCTGTTAAACGGACATCGATTACGTTATTCCAACTTCATACAACATTTTGTTTAAAAAAAAAAATCACCTTTTGGAGCAGATCCGGGGAGATCTCATCCACAACAGACCAACTCGAGATACTCCGATTGATCGAATCCTCCTTTTCTGTTCCCCGAAGACCGAAATCTCCTATAAAGCCAGCCAGAGATTAGAGATTTGAGAGGAATCTAGGGTTTCTTAGGTTTTTGTCCATCGATAAATTCTTCCTGTTCCTGGTTTGGTGTTTGGTCCAGGCGGCCACGACCCACCACCCCCTCTTATCTATATTTTTCCACCTTTTTTTCTTCTTTTTCTTTTTTTGTACAATGTTAATAGGAATCGGTTCGAGTGGACCATGACAGGTCTACGCCGGAGATTCCCCGCCAGATGAGGGCGTTTCCATAATTTTATCCATGTAAATTTATCGATATACCCTTTTCGAAGATACGTGTCATCATCATAAGGGTAACGATCTCTGAGCCGCGAAAGAGTCGTCGTCTCGTTGATATCCAATGGTCCGTTTTCCTTCTGCTTTCCTTCTAGTGAATCTACGGTGTCAAATTTAGAGGCCCCACTTAATGTTCTAGATCGAGAACTGACACCTTCAATAAAACGGCCCACGAAAACAGTGGGGCCCAGCAAATGGGAGACTTTGGACCTATAAAAAGGGTCAGTGATCGGACGGTCCAGATTTGAAGACGGTACCACAATTCACAATTGTCGTGGTACGATTAGACCCAACTATCCCAACCACCAATGTTGGAACTGTTGGTGCAGACTCGACCCGAATACGGAAACCAATCGGGATGAGGTCTCCTGCCAATAGAACACGTTCTACTGTTGGAAGGGAGATTGGCTTCAGTGCAACACCTACGAGGGTACCGCCTCGCATTGATAATATCTCCTTATTCATATATTTTATTTTATGGATGTAAGGTTAGGAAAGGCTATTAGAACGGTGTGGGCAGAAGTTTGCCTTCATGAAAACAGGAAATATTTATTTTATTTCATGGGGGAAGATATTCCCAATACAAGACTAATACAAGACTATAAAGGGTGTTGGAACGCATGGGATCCCGATTCACCCCAAGGATTCTATGGGCGGAATTAAGTTTAGATTTATTATTTATTATTGTTATAAAAATGCATTATTTTAATCATTTTACTTAGTTTGATCGCATCATCACCACCATCACAAAGCATGTCCTCATCTATTTGTAGTTTAAGGTATTGTTTGGCTGATGTTGATCTGAAATGTGTCCTTACTATCTAAAATAATATTTCAAATAACCAACTTCTGAGTAATAAAGGTATACGACCATGACCTACAATTTCATTATTTTCTTTTTATTTTTTCAATACTAGTAGGGGCATCAGGGACCCGTGTGATGCACGGGAAAACCTGAAAGATGTAATAATTTTATTTTTTATTTAATGATTTATAAAAATAATTGTTGTTAATTGAATATAAACAAATATTTTTAATAAACTTAGTTGTATTAATACTTTATACTAATTTTAATATTTTTTAATCTTTTATTATTTTAAAATGAAATTTTGATTAACTTTAAATAAATAAAAATAATTATAAAAGCTATCATCCAAGTTGATGGTTCAACCACCCAGGTCAGCGGTTCATTAACCAAGTAACAATTTTTTGACAAAAAGTGTTTATAAGGTGAAACAAACAGTGTCTGGTTCCCATTTTTTTCGGTCTAACCATCTGGTTTGATCCAATTTTGAAAACACTATCTTCGTTAACCCAATATTCAATTTGATGATATGATCAAGAGAATATATTGAGTATCAACCACATGCTAAATTCCTAAAAGTACACTAAATTATCTTTAATATTAAAAAATATAATTTTATGAAAATTTTGGAAATTTTGTTGTACTTGTGTAATTTTGAAAATTTATTCAAAATTATTTAAATTTTTTATTAAATAATTTATTTTCTTTTTAAATTGTTTACTTAGATAATTATACTAATTTATCTTATAATTTCTAATATAAACTAACCAATAATTTTCTTTTTCAAAAATGTTATTATAAAAAAAATGTAGTTTTATGAAAATTTTATTACATTTGTGTAACTATGGGGATTTATTGATTTTTTTTAAATTGTTATCAAATATATATTTTTAGTTGGTAGTTTACTAACAAAATTACACTAATCTATCTTTTCTTTTTCAATATAAACTAATTAATAATTTCATTTTCTAACATTATAGTATCTTGTTCCCCCATTTGTATTTGGTTATTAATCATAATAATAACAATAATTAAAATTTTATACTTTTTGATAATTGTTAAGTATAAATCTAAATTATATATAAATTAGTTAAAGAGTTTTCAATTTCTATAAAATGTTGTTAATGAGTTAATTGATAACAATATTTATTAATTTTTGGTAATTTATTGACCGTACTAATAAGAATATTTAATTTTTGGTTATTTACTATTTGTATTTATTAACTTTTGGTAATAACATTATTTAATACTCATTGAATATGGGTGAAATTAAATATTAACTGTATTTAACTATTTATTAATTAATATGAATATTTTAAATGAGGGACAGTGGATATAGATTGGGGGGATGCATTTTAGGAATTGGTTAGGGAGTGGGGCAACATGATACTTTCCTATTGGTTTAAATGAGATGCCTTAGGAGAGAGATAATAGGAATATTTTTAAGTAGTTGGGTGACATGGCTTAATGGGAGTGGTGGGAAGGGAAGATGAGAGAAAGTCAAAGAGAATGCAAAGTAGGGATAATGGAGCAAGGAGAGGCATGGTGACGGGGACCCGTGTTTTGTTAAGGAAAGTTAAGCAATAGAAATACATAAGAGTATATAATTGTTTTATATTTTAACTTTTTAATAAATAATTTCATCAAACTCAACCCGAGTTGGTCGGCTTTCTAGTATTTCATATCGACTTTGGTTGAATAAATATATATTAATATTTTATATTTTAAATTTAATTTTTTAATATGGGAAGTGGAAAATTCTCATATTTGTTAGTTTAAAATATTTTATATCATAGATTTAATTTTCGTAATTTATTTTTTAATAATATCATTGTAATTAATGAAAATTAAAGTTATTTTTTAAGTTTAAATTTTTGAACAAACAAACTAAACCAAAAATAGACCCAAATTGATACAACCCGAGTTAGTGGATTTTCGCTAATGGTCAATCAGTTTCGAGTCACAAATTATAGACTTGACTAGATCGATTTGGTTGGCAAAACATCCCTGCAACTGAACTGAACCAATCATTGAACACTCCTAATTTTAACTAAATTTATAGTATAATCTCTAATAAATAACAATAGTTTAATCACCAATAGTTATTGAAAATTTATAGCAAACATACACAATCATTGAAAATAAGTTTATAATGAAAATATAATAAAAATACAATAATTACAAAAATATAATAAATACTGAAAATATACTAAATAAGTCAATAAATAATGTAATCTTAAATAATAGTTTAATCTATAAATTATAAAAAATCTACAATTACTAAAAATAAATTTATAGCAAAAATACAATAAATTAAATTTTAAAAGTTAAATAATAGTTTTTTAACATCCAATAATTATTGATAATTTTCTATTAAATAACAAAAAAAAATACATTTATAAATAATTATTGAAAGCATATTTATAAAAGAAAACAATAAATAATTACTGAAAGTAAAATAAATATTAATTATAGTATGTATAAATATGTAATGAATATACAATATCATTGTAAAATTATTACTAATAAATATAATTTTGTTGATAGTTATTTTCTATAATTATTAATTGATATAAGTGAAATTAGTTATTTACAATATTGTTTAGTTATTGAAATAATAATATTATTTAAATTCTTAAAATATTAAATATTTATTAAATTTAATAATCCATAATATTATAATTGTACTATTATTATAAAATTCGTTATTAATTTTGTAAAATATTAAATTTTTATTAATATGAATATTATGAATTCTATTATAATTATTTTTCTACTTTTAATAATTTTTTTTAAATTTATTACATAATTTTGTTATTTTAACTATTTAAAATTTTACATTTTAATATTTTGTTATTTAAATATTTAAATAATATGTAAAATATTTAGAACTTTTTATTATTTGAATTTTATTTATTTTAATGTTATTATGTAATATTAAATATTTTGTTATATTATTTATCTACTTTCAAATTTTTTATTTAAGATTTTTTAATTATTAAAATATTTAAATAATATTTTAGTTTTTAATGTTAATTTTTTTATTATTTGAATAACATTTAAATAAAACAATTCATAAAATTATAATTTATATTAATACTACATAATTTCATGATGAATTTTGTAAAAATATTGAATTATTAATTTTTTGCAAAATTAATAATTATCTATACTAATTTATATTATTACTACAAAATTATCTCTACTAATTTATTTAAGATTTTTTAGTTGTTAAAACATTTAAATAATATTTTAATTTTTAATGTTAGTTTTTTATTATTTGAATAACATTTAAATTGAACAATTCATAAAATTACAATTTATATTATTACTACATAATTTCATGATGAATTTTGTAAAAATATTGAATTATTAATAATATGAATAGTATTAAATCTCTTAATTTTTTTTGTGTTTTAAATAGTTATGGATTTTGTTAATTGAAACATTTTTTAAATAGATATAGATAAAAGGTGCGGGAGAGGATAAATAGGAATTATAGGTAGCTTAGGAGTTAGAGATAAATTAGTAGATAAATAGGAATTATAGGTAGCTTAGGAGTTAGAGATAAATAGGAATTAGAGACAATTTATGAGGAAGTGGGGGAAAGTGGTGCCATTTGGCTAAACATTAGAAAAACAAATCCCTCTTTGTCCATTTGGTTCGTAGTCTGAATCAAAATCGAAATACTCCTGAATCGGATTTAGAATGGTCCAATCCCATAGTCTGTTTGGTTCAAACAAGAATGGGAATGGAATTAAAATCAACATGAATGGGATTTCATTCCCAAGTTCCCTCAAATGGGGGAATGCCATTTTAACAGGAATGGGAGTGGGATTCCGATTCCGCCCAACCAAATAGTTGGAATCGAAATATCCCATTCCGATTTTGATTATAGCCCCTTATTCCTGCAAACGAAACGAACCCTTAGTATAATAAAATAAAATGCAATAATACAAAATTTAGTCCATTTTATTTCTTTTATAAATAAAAAATCTAAATCTTGAGTCTTATTTTAGCAATCTATGATAGTAAGATAATAACTATTGTAAAGGATTGCATTTTCAATTTTGATAAATAACACATGATTGATTACAATTATGACACCAATTGATTGGAAAAAGTTTTTAAGATATCATATCTTTTCAATATCATAGTCAAATCCCATCATTCTTATCAAACCCAATTCAAATATACTCTTATTTGAATTTGATTCAATGTGTTGTTTTGCTAGGGATTGAAAATGGGTAGGTTGGGTTGGGTTGGGTAAGGGTTGAATACCAGCCTACCTATATTGACCCACCAACCCACTATGGCCCATCATTGATCTTTGTTAATGGGTTACAACTCACCCTGACCCACACCCACCCATATTGACTCACTTATCCATCAACACTAACCCTTACCCACTCTCACCCATATTGACTCACTTACTTAAACCTATAAATGTAAAAACAGGTTGGGTCAACCCATATACCTGGAGAAGCATTTTTAAGAGAATTATCTCACTCTCAAGATCGTCACGTGACAGATACGAGTCAGGTCGACCCATGTACCCAAAAAGGCATTTTTAAGAGAATCACCTCAATCTTGAGATTGTCATGTGACTGATATGGGTTAAATCAACCCATATATTTAAAAAAAAAAAAGCAATTCTAAGAAAATCACCTCACTTTCGAGGCTAACACATGACAAAAAATATGGGTCGGGTCAATTCATATACCTGAAAAAACAATTTTAAGAGCACCATCTCACTCCCATGACTATCATGTAATAGCATAGGTCGGGTTAACCCGTATACCCAAAATGTCTTTAGAGAAACGTCTCACTCTTAAAAATTTGTAAAAAGTTGCAAGGATTACATAAATTTACAAAAAAAAAATGCAAAACTTTTAAAAAATTTGTAAAAAAGTTGCAAAGATTACATAAATTTGCAAAAAAAAATGAAAATTAGGGGTGGCAAATGAGTGGATTGGGTTGGGTTGGATTGGGTGCAAGTTGAGTACCAACCCATAACCCACTAGTGACCCATATTGATTGGGTATTAGAGGGACACAATCCATCTTGACCCTTACACACGTTGACCCATCTCAATATTTATATTATATAAACTGCCATTAAAATTAAGTTCAAAATCAGAAATTGCAGAAAAATATATTAAATGACAAAAAATTATATAATTTAATTAAAAAAGTGCACACATTACATGGGTAAATTGATGAACAAATAGTAAATTCTTTATAATATGGTTGATAGCCCCGAAGTCAACTGGAATCACCAACTTGAGACATGGTTGATGCTATCATGGTTGAAGATACCATTGGTTTAGAAGGAAATGCCCCAATTATCAAGATGGTTGTAGCAACTTAGAGCAATGTGGCATGGACGACCACAAATCTGGCACTTCACCAACATGGAAACATTGTTCTCTTGCTCAACTTTAGGCAAAGTAATATGAATTCGAGGCTTTCAACTTATTTTTATGTCCTTAGAGTGTTATTTAGAGACCCACTGTCTCAATCCAATCCTCCAAGGATGTGAATGATATCCATCTTTAATAGTACTAGATAATCTTCCACAAATAAGGCATCAACTAAGTTTTTGGCTTTTAGATACATAAAAATTGGCATAGAACCCTCCTTCTGTAGATGTTCTTAGCAAAACTGCATTATGTGAGCGTTGGACGTTGAGCACAACAATCAAGCTAGAGAATACCAACACTTTTTTTTTCATAGAAACACCCACTACTTGTGCCAAGATACCTTCAATAAGAGGAACAAGAAATCATCCACGAATGAATTGATCTTTCTATTCCCATTCTAGGTAGGTAGGGTTGATGGTTTCCTTTTCACATGCATCAGATGCATACTTTGAGGGACAAGGAAATGCACCTATAGCTTAACCAGAGTTTTGCTCCTTGTAGTGTTGGATTAAACTATGAACAACACAAAAAATGGTCATGGCAATCTAACTTGACAAGAACAAGTTGATTAATGTTGTACACAAGGTTCTAAATATTGACACCGGCCTGTGTTGGTACATTTTTTAAGTTCTATTTATCTTTTCAAAACTGGTTCAGAGGAGTCGGTTTAAGGCCTAACTACCCTCTGAACTGGTGGTTGACTCGACACAACCCCTAGAGAAGTGTATCAGTAAGCCATCAGCACGATACATATCGATACTTTGAACCTTGGCTGAATGGAACATTAATGCTAACTCTAGTTAAAGAAGACAGCCCTGATCGGTATCCATTGGCTTTGATAACATCACCAAAACAATGAAAAAACAAAGAGTATTTGAGAAACTCCACATAAAAAATGAGCTAGGTCGACTGTTCATTATCCACTCCTTGATATTTTAGGCATTCCTTTCCTTTCACTATTATCTAGAAAATTATACACAATCATTCTTAACATAAAAAATTATATAAATATAACAAGAAACTTAGTAAATCGAATTGACTTGATTACCAATTCATTCCAACCACTTGCATAAACTCTTTGTGCCAACAGTGTGCTTTAATGGTTATATAGGGCAATTAACTTTATTGGTCATAGCTTGTGCCTATGATCATATACAACTATGTTAGCATTTCAATCCACATTCAATAAACATATCTGCTAAAATATTTAGCACTTACAATTCCTGCTTCGGACTTCCAAAACTCAACTAAATTTCTGTTCATTTTGATTTATATTCATTTCCCAATTTGTATTGATTCTACATTATCTCGATTCATGTCAAGGTACTTGATCTTCAAAGTGAATTTCCAATCTCTTCACTTTTTAACTAAGGACTTCATCCAATAATTTTTCAACCACTCAACCTCAATTTT
Organism: Nelumbo lutea; assembly: GCF_056320005.1. NCBI lineage: Eukaryota > Viridiplantae > Streptophyta > Magnoliopsida > Proteales > Nelumbonaceae > Nelumbo > Nelumbo lutea. Next base: position 14,079,595 of record NC_142690.1, read on the forward strand.
TTTCTAGAACCAAAATAATATAACAATTAGCACGATTGTGCAACATAAATAATGAACTTAAAAAAGTAATGTGTTGAATGACAAAATTAAATGTTTGTTAATTAAATGTTATTAAAATGCAAGAAGCATAAAATGCAAGAAATGGAGCATTAACATATAAAATCTAAATTAAATGTTTGTTAAAATGCAAGAAGCATAAAATATTGGCAAAATTAAATGTTTGTTAAGCAGCATTAATATATAAAATCTAAATGAAAGCAAGCATATAAGCACAAATAAGAGATAAAAACAAAGCTATGCGTAACTATGCAATTCCATAATAATACCACATAGATATGCAAAATTATTGTTGTTTAAAAGTGTTTTAAACTTAGACTAGACCTGATTGTCAAATAGATCAACTCAAGAACCAGAAGGCATTCTAGTTTTTAAAAACCCCACTTATCATTTATATGAAAAAACAATAAAACCAATCAAAACTTAGCAGGACCATTGAAAACTGTGGATTTCAATGACTCAACTAGTTTTCATGACCTGCATGAGTCACTAATAGTTACAAATTTCAAAATGATGATAAAAAGATTTGAACATGGGCTCTCTTAATTACATGTATTAACATTAAACCATCAACCCACCCTATTTTCTATGCTCAATTTTGTCTTTTTTAATACATATACCAATTAAGTACATGCATATTCTAAAAGAATGCAAACTAAAACATTTGAACCCTAATAATCTCTCTCTCTCGCAGTCAAACCATTTACCCTGACAGTCATACCATTTGACTCATGACCCAATAAGAATTTCAGCTTTATGTCTGGTTTGAATCTTAAAATATTGGTTTATAGATTACTCTTATTTGCCAATTTAACAAAAAACATCAATTAGACATCAATAGCTTTGAATCAACTTTCAAAGCCCTCATGGAAAGATTAGTGTTAGGATCTAAAAAAGGTTAAGCATGTTGGTTTAGGTGAATGAGTTAGGCTCAAATAGGTTGGGCTAGGTTGGATTGACTAGATTGAGTTTGGTTGAGATGTAGCTAGACTGGATTTGGCTTTAGCAGATTTGATTAGAGTACATAATTGGCTTTGATTTGACCATGTAAAATATGATCATACTTTCTAGTGTAGTAATAGATAAGCACATTTGCAAATATCATCATCATCATCATCCAATCCATATCCCAATTATATGAGGTAAGCTACATGAATCATGTTTCACCATTCCATTCTATATGCCATATGCAAAAAAAAAAAAAAAAAAAAAAAAAAAAAAAAAAAAAAAAAACTAGTGCTTAGATCATTTCTTACTACTTCAACCCATGTCCTTTTTGGTTTGCCCATATCCCTTCTAGCTCCTTCAACTTGCAACAAATAACTTTTTATGAATGTTGTCAAAGGTATTCTATGCACATGACCAAGCCATCTTAGTCTATTTTCTTACATTTTATCACTTATCCAAGCTATTCCTAGATTCCTCTCATTTCTAACCATGTCCTTTATAGTTTTTCCACACACCCATCTCATCATGCAATATATGCCACACGCATTTTTTGGACATTTTATTTTTTGACTACCTAACACCCTACTCCATACAACATGTCTGGCCTTACTGTTAGGGCCTTACGACAACCACCCACAATATAAAATAACAAGGTATTTGAAATAGCAACAACGAGAAATATGATATAAGCAAAAAAGATAAAATCCAAGTAAAGACAAATAAAGACAAGCACTACAAAGACACAAAGATTTACGTGGTTCGGCCTTACCGCTTACGTCCATGGGAGAGATGAAATATGTTCTTCACTATGAAAGAAAAACTAAGAACAATACAAGTACCATGCGGCTTGCAGCCCAAACCAACCCTTATCCTTGTACACCCGTTCTCTATTTCCTCTTAACCCGAAGAACAAAAACAAGAGAAAAAAACTCACTTTCACACCAAGAGCACTATGTATTTTTCTCTTACACCTTTTCTCCCCAAAATACCTAAATCCTACATACAAAAGAATGCTTTTATATGTAAAACCTTTTTAACCTAAAAAGTGACCACACCAACCGTTAGATTAAAATTAATCCAACGATTGTAAAATAAGACATAATCCCAACAATCTCCACCTTTGCTTATTTTTCAACCACCTTAGAGATATACTATTTGTGCCTCCACCTGTTTGCAAATACCGTAAACCTCCATTATCCTTGTAAAGCATCACTAGTTACAAATAACATAAATCATTTGGTCCTGACTCCACTTGATTCAAACAAGACGGCCAATGTACCTATGTAAATGTACCCAAGCTAACAATCCTGGTTAACTTCAGAGAGGGACATCGATCTTTCCTTTCTTCCAACAGGAATCTTCCTCTCACCATCATCTATACTTTGGAAACTTATAACACTTGTCTCCACTCTATCCGCAAAAGAGACCCTCTGTGTGGCCACACTACCTTGCGCATTCTGTTTCCAACACTCCATCGAGGTCTTGGGAACCACTGTACTCCCAATCAGATGATACAAACCCTTGCATTTTCTCCCTTTATCAGGATCATACCGCCACGTATGATTTTCATAACTCCACCTGCAACAAAACCTTGCATCCCTTGGAGTCTAACCAACTAAGTGATATTAGATTCTTGCACACTTTTGAGACATACGCCACACCACCCAAAGTGCGAACCACTTCATCAAACATTTTGATTTTCATTGTCCCAACACCCGTGATGTTACATGTATATCCATCACCCAAGGAGACCACTTGTCTTCCCCTCTTGGAACGTGTCAAAATATTCCTTTCTAGAGCAAATATGCGTAGAACATCTAGAATCTAAAACCCACTTATTTGGAGAAATTTTGCACATACCTTCAGAGACTGTGAAAATGTCTCCATAATCATTAGATGCAATTGCCACGCTTCTGAATTCATCCCCACTCCTTTTTCATGTAGGACAATCTCTCTTCATGTGATCAAATTCCTTGCATATATAACATTGTACTTTACCCTTTTCCCTAGCCTTGGATCTAGACCTGTTGCTCTTAGACCCCCTATCAGAAGACCTTCCTTTTCGATCCGTTCCCACCATGACCAACGTAGAGTCTTGCCCGTTCTCATATTTGGGCTTCCTCCTAATCTCATTGGATAGAAGAGATGTAGTAACTTCTTCCAACTTCATTGTATCTTTCCCATACAGCAATGTTGTCACCAAGTTTTCATACGAATCAAGAAGTGAGGTAAGAAGCAAAATGGCATTGTCTTCTTTCTCCACCTTGACATCAACTTTTCCTAGTTGATCCAAAATGCCCTTGAACACATTTAGGAGTTCCAAGAGATTCCCACCTTCTTCCATCTTCAGCCCGTACAATTGCCGCTTCAGATATAGCTTTGTAGTTAAGCTTTTTCCCAAATAATGCTTCTCCAACTTGTCCCACAATTATAGTGTAGAATCTTCCTCCATAACGTTATCATCCAGGAGCAATCGAAGCATACTAACACATCTTGACTCGATGTCCTCCTAATCAGCATCCTTTATGTCTTCTGGCTTCCCATCCTTTTCAACACTCTAGCCAAGCCTTGTTGAACCAGGATGTCCTTTACCCTTCTTTGCCATAGGGTAAAACTGCCCTTGCCATCAAACCTTTCAATCTGAAACTGAGAACATATACCTTTTGCTGCCATTATCTCTCAAGCAATTTTATAAACACTAACCTGGGAGCTCTGATACCACTTTGTTGGGGCATTACAACAACCACCCACAGTATAAAATAACAAAGTATTTGAAATAGCAACAACGAAAAATCTGATATAAGCAAAATGATAAAATCCAAGCAAAGACAAATAAAGACAAGCACCACAAAGACACAAAGATTTACGTGGTTCTGCCTTACCGCCTACGTCCATGGGAGAGACAAAATTTGTTCTTCACTATGAAAGAAAACTGAGAATAATACAAGTACCTTGCGGCTTGCAGCCCAAACCAACCCTTACCCTTGTACACCCATTCTCCCTTTCCTCTTAACCCGAAGAACAAAAACAAGAGAAAAAATTCACTCTCACACCCGAAGAACAAAAACCAACGACATGCCTGCTAAGGGTTAGACTAACGGGTTAGACGACGCGTTAGGCCTGTTAAGCCGCTAGGCCCAATGACATGCCTGCTGGGAAGGCCTGGCCAGCGCTAGGCCTGCTTCTCGCGGGCCCAACCCGGTGCATCAGGCATGTTGCATGGCCTTCAGCCCAGTTGTTTTTTTAAATAAAAATTAAAATCAGACTCCAAATTCGATTTTAATGAAATTCGCATTAAAAATTTTGTCTCGCCACAATCTAATTAATGGTACTATCATTAAATAATTTTAAAAATAACCAGTTTTTCGCCTAGTGCATTGCATGTGAATTTTAATAATTTGATTCATTATTATTCACTTAATCAAAGAATAAAATAACTAAAATGTAAGAATTATAATGTTAATTTATTTAGTAAATTAATATTCCAATTGCATTAAATATCTATAATATTGTCAATTTATAGATCCATATTTAAATAAAAACTAATTGCCGATAAAAATAAATAAAAACTAATTGCAGTAAAAAGATATGCTGATTTCAGAAGAAACACAAAAAAAATGAAAGTCACAGTAGGAGGTTGCAGACATGATTGGCATAACCTCTCTCCAGAAGGGTTTTAGCCATCTCTTTCCCATCGCCATGTCCCTCATATCACGCCCCCAGAGCTCAGGGGATGTTTGTCTTATAATGGAGGCAAGCATTAAATGAGAAGGTATAATGGAGTGATCTCCAATTCCAATTTTCATTATTACAGAGATTTTGTACCCAAAACGTGAAATTAGCTTTGGCCTTTCACTTACCCATCCTAGTCTATATGGGCAAACATCTTCCCTACTGCTCGCACTATTCCAAATCACTGTTATTCATGTTCTTCTTGGTTAATTTAACCTCATCATCCCTCTTTCTTCGGATTTCAATTTATTTCTAGATTTTTTTTTTTTTGTCTTCATCTTTTTTTATCTATTTCAAGCATAAAAACTCATTCTTTTGTGGTTTTTGCAGTTGTCTTTTCCTCCTTGTTCTTCTTGGTTATTGCTTCTTCACCGACTAAACGTAACAAGCCCATGAACCCACTCGCTGCACCTTTTGTAAAGTCAGATGCGATGTCTTCATCACCATCTTCTTCTCCCAAGGATAATCTTCTTTTGCCCTCTAAACCTTTTTCTCCACACCACAGCAGCTCCCTCAACCTCCTCTTATGGCGAGGCCCGTTCCAGTGCCTGTTCATGCGGCTCCTTGGGCACACCCACCAACAGCAACGGTATACTACAACACATATAAGCAGCCACAGCCATTGCCGGCCTACGGGGTACCTTTCTACTTTGAGCATGTGCTCAGAGAATTTGTGATGTACAGCGCGAGTTCACAGCCCGTTGTGTGTAACATGGGACTAAGTTACCCTGGCTCCATGTATGAGAAGCGATTTGGTGCTAAAATAATGGAGGAGAGGGAGAAGGGTTTGGATAATTTTGGAGTTCTGGATGGTAGAGAGAAGCAGGCAGAAAATAAGCACCCGCAGAGGCATTGAGCACCACGATTAAAGGAAAAGAAAAGAGCGGAAGGGAATTCTTGTGGAGAGAGGATTTGGTTGCCCAAAAAGATATGGAAATTGACATGGTAGGTTGACAACTTGTGGGGAGAGTTGATACAGTTGTTACAAAAGAATCGGTTAAGAGAAATGTGGAGAATCTGTCAAAGACGCTGTTGATGAAGATGACATGAAAATGTCAAATGACAAGATTTTAAATGGTTTTAAGAATATGGGCTCCACTATTCAGCTGCTCCGTCTAGAACAACGCAACCTGTTATTTTTATTTCCAGAAGTTGCCAAGAAGATAAATGATGAGCAAAGATTTCAGCATTTCAGCGATTGTCAGTTTATCTTCCTCAGTAGGGTCTCTGGCTTCGACCTTATTACATATGGGAAGGAATCCAGGAGGAACCAGAAGATTGTTAATCTCAGCCAAGGTTTTTGCAGACTTTAATGGATAATTAGGGGAAGCGAGAGAAACTGAGGCTTCATCACTGTTCTTTCGTTTTGATGACATATGCTGCGGTATTGTTGAGCTTTCCAAAGAAAAACTAGATTTGATACAGTCAGCATCAGCTTCCTTATTCTCCTTTCTAATCTTTGGTGTTATCTTAAAACTTGAGATAAGACTTTTGTCAATTCATATCAGTAAAAAACTGCCACCAGCCTCATATTCTCAGTTTTGCATTTTAGGTTGCTCCATTGAGCTAATCTTGGTTCCCCATTCTTGATCAAATTAGGCTTTTGGTCTCAGTTTTACAAATCTCTCACAAACCCAAACCAAAACTAATTGAAATGGAGACCAAATAGTAAAAGCTAATTTGTTATCATGTTTATTCTCATTCTCATTATTAGTAGCTAATGCGGTTACAGCAACAATCTTTTCTTTCAATAAGCTCAAATCTCTGCAAATGCTTGCAAGAACAGCAGGTGCTAGAGCAATCCTAGTACCTTTAGCCAAGTGAATTGCAAGTGGAAAAGTACAGTCGGAGATAACATTCTTAGTGGTAGGAAAAACATATCTTGATAACCACAAGGAAAAAAATGCTTCATGCTCTACTTCGCTACCACTATCCATAAATTTTTTCATCCAGAGATTCTGACTTGCCTTGTTACCTGCTGAAGATCTCACTATTTCCCTTCTTGCTTGAACCAATTTGTTTTCAATTCCCTTCAATTCCTCTGTTTGAAGAGGTTCAAAAATAGGGGATCCCAAAACATAGAATCCTGAAATCATCATATCCTCAAGAGTTACTGTAGCTTCACCCCAAGGAAAAATGAATGGTTTGGTTTCTGGGCACCATCTCTCCGCAACCCAAGAACCAAATCACTGATTTTATGAATTGGGTAAGTAGAATTCAGGATTGCTTCATGTACACCAACTTTCTTCCTAGTGGACCCATGCAAATTAGCCATCTTACTCACCCATTCCTTCCATCCCTCTTGTGGATGCCTCCACGCATGAAAATTGACAGTCAAAGGCCAGCGTTGGAGATCGAGTGAGGGTGGTAAAGAAGGTAGAGTGAGTGAAGAAAGCTTGACAATGCCTTCGAGATTAGAGTCTACGGAGGGTTTCAGGAAATGGGCTGTTCTTAAAGTGGGGTTTCCATCATCAATTGATGAAATCATAAGCTGTTGTCTACATTCAACAATGGTATTTGGGGCTTCCTCCATAGTTGAATGACAATGCAGAGCATTAACAAATGAGTTTTTTTGTGCAGAGAAAAAAGGAAACTGAAGGGACTAAAAAGGGAAAGATGAATTCTTGATGATGGTGACTGGTTTAGCTTTACTTCAATAAAACTTTTCAGGTTCCCACTCTCTTCAATAGCAACCTATATAAAACTTTTTAGGTTCTGTGATGATGTATTCAGTACCGAGCAAGCTATGCATTTTGTCTCTGTGCTATGGGTTTGGTTGTTAAATTTTAAAGGACAGGACAGAACAAATTATTCTTGTCTAGTGTTTGGTTGAGCATTATACCTAGGCAAGACAAGACTATTTAGTAAAATATGTCTTGTCTCAGAGTTATATCTAGTCCACCTAAAAAAACGAGGACAAAATCTTGTCCAAGCACTAACACGGGATTTTCCCAGAATTAGCCTTTGCCCTACTTCCCTTTCTGCTCTCCCTCTCCTACGAGACCTCTCTGCTATTGAGAGGGTTCAACTGCCGATGCCGACGCTGACGATGAAGCAACGCCGACGCCATTCTGCTTTCCTTCTTCATCTCCATCTCAATTTCACTCCCCATCTTTACCCTCTCCCTCTGTCTCGACTTCAAAATTGATCAGGCATATTTCATATCTGTTTCTAGTTTTGTTTTCATTCTTCTAAAATTGTTATTAAATCACTGGAATTGTTAATTGCTTATTCGGTGTCTTTTGGATTTACCTATTCTTTCATCTGCATCTTTGGTTATAATGCCATTTTGGGTAAATTGAAAAATATGGTAAAGATTAGTGATTTATTTTCATGATGTGGTTGGGTTATTAATGATTGATCCCACAAGAAAAGAACCCATTTTGATCGTTTAAACTGGTTTTCTGATTGGAATTCGATTTGCGTGATTGTGTAGCTTGAATCAGAGATTTTTTTTGGATTTCTTCAGTTTTTCAGTGGCATTTTGAATCTGAACTTGATTATTGATTCTGTCATTATTCTGAATTTTGTGAGACTTAGGCTGCATTTTGTGAAATCTTCTTGAAGAGCGTCAGAGTTGAAGGCCAGATTTACAGAGGAACCTCCTTCCAATGATGGGGGAATTATAAGCGCAGCTAAAGAAAGGAATATTGGTCTTCAGGGGATGGCAGGAGATAAATAACTTTAATCTTGGCCCGTGTTTAGAAACACTATGTAGTATGTAATTTGTAGCTTGAATCGGAGTTTTTTTTTTTTGGATTTCTTCAGTTTTTCAGTGGCATTTTGAATCTGAACTTGATTATCGATTCTGTCATTATTCTGAATTTTGTGAGACTTAAGCTGCATTTTGTGAAATCTTCTTGAAGAGCCGTCAGAGTTGAAGGCCAGATCTACATAGGAACCTCCTTCCAATGATGGTGGAATTATAAGCGCAGCTAAAGAAAGGAATATTGGTCTTGAGGGGATGGCAGGAGATGAATACCTTCAATCTAGGCTCGGGTTTAGAAACACTATGTATTAAGTAATTTTTAGTTCCAAAGTCTCTCGTCAAAATGACATCGTAATTCAAATTACATCATCACTCGTATCTTATTCTATGCGCAAAGCCTCTGTTGCTTTCTGTCCACTCTTCTGCTTATTGAAACTTTTCTTTCTTAAGTGACATAGTGTCTCAACATTCTACTCCAAGCTCTTTCATCGTTAAGTATAACTTTATTATACCTTCTTTAATTTTTTTTGAAAGTAAGAATCTAATCAGCTGCTTAATTATTATAAAACTGATCAATAACAGGAAATGAGAACACTTCAATGCTTCTCTGCCCTTCTCTGCCCTGCATTTGCTCTTGAATTTCCTTGTTCATCAGAGTTTTTGAATCCCTTAAACTAATTTCGTGTCTGAAATTCTCTTTCCTTGGAAATCTGTGAATGTGGAACGTCTTTGAACACATTTCTCTTATTAATTCTTCAAGTAAAATTTGTCCATTCTGTATTGCTAATAGGAATTCCTAATACTCGTACCAAAGCACTAATACTTTGCGTATTTTTATACTAGACAAATTCTTTGTAAGTGAAGTACTAGTACTCTACATTCTAAATTCAAATTCTTATTTTTTCCTAATTTTTAGAAATGTTTTTTGGAAAAGAATCGGAGAAACTAAAATGATCAAAATAAAGAAAGAATCTATATTAGATAATAGTAATAAATGGCTGATGCGTCATCAACTCATTGGTGGGGGTAATTAATTTGTAACTAAAAATTTATCTTGGTGAAGACTAATGGGAGACTTAATTTCCTTTATAGGCTGATAATTATACTATCTGTCAGTCTGACAAAAAGATTTGATGGGGGAATTATACAATTGAGAACAATGTCAATTTGTGAATGGCAAAACTGTAAAATATTCAAATTAGTGTGAAGAAGCACATTTCCATAGATGTGACATTCCTTTTAATTATGTACCACTAAGCTCAGTCAGATTATAACATAGGAAGGTCAAACAAGTTTTTTAAAATTTAAAATGAAATATAAATAAAAAAATGTAATTAAAATGAATTTAAGGAAACAAAAATTTAAAAATCCTAGTTGGTACATAAAATATAATTGAAAACACATAATTACAAAATGGAATATAATTCAAAGCACGTAATTAATATATAATTAAACGTATACATAAAATACAATTGAAAACACATAATTAAAATGAAATTTAACGAAAAAATATCTCAACACTGATGTTGCCAATAAAGTATTAGTACTGCGCATGCTCTCATACTATTCAAATTACTCGCACGTAAAGCACTGGTACTTTGGGTGTTTTCATAGTAGGCCAACTCTTTGCAACTTAAGTACTAGGACTTTACGTTCTGAGCTTAGTCAGATTAAAGAATTTTCACCAACACCCAGTCAGATTACGTTTTAAACACATAATTATAAGGAAAAAATATCTCAACACTCATTGCGCCTAAAGTACTAGTATTGCGTGCGTGTTTTTTCATACTATTCAAATTACAAAATGAGCATGTATTGCTTCTCTGATTTCTGTCACTAAGAAACTTGAAGAGCATTTCTGATATAAATTCTAGACATAAAATTTAGTGGAAATTACACTCTAAACGTATACTAATACCGTAAAGTTGAAAAGAAAAAAGTTAGAAAACAGTATTTTGGAAAAAAAATTACACCGTAAAAGTATAAATTTTTTATGTTTTTTAGGTTATTTTTGAAAATTTCCCTAAAATTTACAGGGAAAAAAGGGGGACCCATAAACAGTCTTTGCACTGAAATCCCATAAATAATTAAAAATGTTTTCTGAATTGCGACGCACTAAACAGATACATATTCAAAGTAAAGAAAAAAAAAATTATAGATAATTATTTGGAACTTGAGCCAAAAAATCCTAAAGATTTCTTTTTTTTATCACTAAGATAAATGGACACATACAAAGTCTCTTTTTTTCCTTTTTATCTTTTTTAGCCTGCATTAACCACTTCTATTGGATTGAAAATAAGCAACCATGGTGGCACTACAAATTATCTTCATAAGAAGTTAACTTGATCTTAAAGCTTTCATTTTCTTTTAGCGAAAAAGAAAAACAAAATAAAACAGAGTTATAGCCGCAATCATGCCATTCTATTTGACGAGGAGTTAATTTCCAAACTATGACAAACAAGGCATCACAATTATTACATCAAAGCATATTATTAAAGCACAAGCATTTATAAACATAACAGATTTCAAAGCAGAAACATTTACATTGCAGTCAATGAAAACCATTTACATCAAAGCAGAAACATTTCAAATTCTTTCATGTCAATTACTTGAACTTAGTGTATTCATACTAGGCAAACTCGTTGCACTTGAGTATTCATCCAACCAACCTGCAGAAATAGGCTTATTTATTGCATCCATCACCATCTAAATCAACATCAACTGCAAACAAAACATAATTAGAAACACTTAAACAAACAAATTAGAATTGTAAAATAAAAATAGGCAATGATGTTTACATTTTTTTTATGTATGATATTACGTAAGAAAGTCTATAAATAATCATGTCCTTTCAAGTTAAAAGGTGTTCTCTTGATTCGCTTTGACCTTTTTGAAGATCTCCCACCTTCTCGCTCATCCACATTTGCTTGCGGCTCTTCCTGAATGTGGAGGAAGGGGATGGCAAAAGAGCTCCCTCTACTTGCTCCTCCACATTTTCCTGCAGCTCTTCTTGAATGTGAAGAAAGGGGCCGGAAGGCGGAGAGCGGATGGTAGACAGAGTAGGGGCCGATGTATAAGGCACCAGTGCAAGGTTGGTAGGTGCAGAGGGACTGGCAGGCGGAAAGGGACTAGGCACCAGAAAATCTCGTTCCTCATTCCAAACAGTTACGTAGTCTGCGCAATACATAGGCCAGTCTCTTGGGTCTCCCTTGTCTTCGATTTCACTTTGATCGGCTTCCTCAACGTAGATTGCGCAAGCGAGCAACTTAGTTGATGTTCACACAAGCGAGAGTCATAGACCCATATCTGGTTCAAGCAAATTAGATGTACCCTAGCTAAGCACAATTTTAATTGGCCAGCAATTTCAACAGATACATCTTCAACACCGGTATATGGCCTCCATGAAATCCCCACCTGCATAGTTAATAAAAGAAGTTTTTAGTCATGATTTTGTTCATATAAAAAAAAATAGATGTATCCATTTAATATAGGCCAAAAGGCCATTTTGGACCCTCAACTATATCGAAACATATACAAAGATTGCAATATATGAAAGAAAATTCAAACTTGGTTGTCATTTTAGTATATATGGCTGTTGGTAAACGCATTATATTCATGGTGTCCTTGGATCTTTTTGCAATGGTTTATGACCAGTAGCCTCTTACAAGAGGGAAAGATTTCATAAAATTTTGAATCGAATGTAATGAGAAATAGGTAGCAAGCACGAGAATGCGCACCAAAGCAAAAATCTGTAAAAAAAAAAGATATTATGATTCTGAAAAAGAAGTCAATATAGAAAAAACCATAAATAAAAAATCTGAAATATTGCTATGATACCTGAAGTACAAAGCAGTTGCCTAAAATGTTATTCCTCTTGCCCTTCACATTATGCAAAGCTTCATGGAGATAAGCCAATATGGCTGATCCCCATGCAAATTTATCAACTCTTGATATATCTTCAAGGAGTCTAACATACATAATTGGTACATTTAATTTTGGCAACCCAGGAATAATCACACAACCTCATTGAAAATCTTTCAATTGGTTAAAAAAAAAAATCTGCACTGTTATTGGTTGGAGCAATGCCTAATAATTTTGGCATACAATTTCTATCCCTATAGCATTTGAAATGATTGTTTCCCCATTAGTGGGAAGTCCAATCAAATAAAAAATATATTCTAATCCTAAATATAATCTATGTTCTCCTATATGAAATGAAGAATCGTTTATATTATAGGAGTGACAAAGAAAAGATAAAAGTTTTGTATCTAATTTTAAATCAGAAATGATGGAAGCAAACCGGTACAGGCTTGTATTCTGCACAATTTGCCTCACTCTAACATCTAGTTGCCAACTATAGAGCATTTCAATATGGTCCAATGTTTGCACTCTAGGATAAACATTTGCAGCATCCATCTATAAACAAAAATAAATTAGACCCAAAAAATAATAAGAGCATATCCAAAAATAGTAATCTGACTGAGTTTAGAACGTACAGTACTAGTACTTAAGTTGAGAACTAACTTAAAAAAAAAAAATTATGAATACACCCAAAGTACCAGCTTAAAATCATCACCATCCACTTCCTCATGTATTATTAGTAATTAAGAGAGAGTCTCAGTTTCCTGATCTTGTAGTTTCTAATTGATAGTCATGAATTTTTTTTTATGATCATTAGTTTGTGTAATGGGTTGAACACTTAATCTGCACTATATGTAAGCAATTTCTGGTAATTCAATTTTTTGGGATTTTTGGTATTTTGTTTTAATAGCACTAAAATAATTGATCATGCTGATTTTAGTGAATCCTATAGGGTTTCAACCAACAACATGATCATCACACAACCATTGATCATAAAATTCCCACATTAATATAATTCTCTCCTTTCACAGTAACTTGCAATCTAAAAACAATGAGAAAAATGCATCCAGGAAGAATCTATTACAAGTTCATCAATGAAAAAATACTACAAATTACTTGAAAAATGAAACCACAAATAAAATAAGTTTGTCACATATTTGGACTTTGTCAACTACACAAATTTACACAACATATAAATTATCAATACATCCTTGCATATGAAATATAAGAATATTTCTGACCATAAAACACATTCAAACTAATCCACTGGTCTTTGGATAGTCGTCTGTCACTAATACACAGAGTAAGGAAAAAAAACACTAAACGATTGACCAGAATGTTTGCTATCCATTATTTCGTTTTTAAACCGCAAAAAAATGCTTGTGTAATTAAATAGAAAATGAAAACACACAATCCTAGCCAAACGAGTTTTTAGTTTTTTTTTCAAAATAAAAAAACAAAAAACCAGTAACCACAACGTAACCGAACGGAGCCTTATTAACCAAATTTGTCAAATTTACTTTCACAGTAAAAAGATGAACATAAAGAATTTGTCTATAAGAACTGACATATTAATCTTCTGGAGACAGTGGAGTAAAATCAGACTTTTTTCAATAACAAGAACACCAAACGTCGAAGACTTTTTTCAACAGCAAAACCAGACTTTTATTCACAAAAGTACAACTACTAGATGCAAGGAGCCACCAAGAATGACAATGGAAGAGAGGGAAAATTGACTGCTGAGCGAAAAGGAAAAGAGGGAATTTTGCGTGATTTGGTGAAAGAGGGAAAGGGAAGAGTTGGAAGAGGAACGAAATGCAGAAAGAGGGAAAGGGAAGAGTTAGTGTCATGTTTGTTTGCCCATCACCAAGCACAGAAGTATTGGCACAACGTTTGCTGATGCTCTGTTATTTGCACTATGTTTCTCACCTCTTCAGATATAGCATCACCATGTTAAGATATGTGTGATTGGCCCTCATCACTCTGTAGGTTTTATAGTATTTTGTATTTTATTAAACATGGGATATTTACACCACAAGCAATTTTGTTCAAGGAGAAGCAAAATAAAAGAATTTTACCTTCTAGCAAATGGGAGAGGATCAGCAACAACTTGCTGAATTGAATCTATATCCATATATAGAGGTTCCGTGGCAGCTGAAAATGATCAATCAGTTAAAAAAACTCAAATAGACAAGTTAAAGCAAGTTGCTGCTTTGAGTGTTTTTTTTCACATTTCATGTCTAAAATTCTCTTTCCTTAAACTAATTTCATGTTTGAGTTTAGAACGTAAAGTACTAGTACTTTATTTACAAAGAATTTGCATAGTATAAAAATACGCAAAGTACTAGTATTTGGAGTTCCTATTAGCAGTATAGAATGGACAAATTTTACTCTAAGAATTATTAAGATAAATGTGATTAGACATTCCACATTGACAGATTTCCAAAAACTTTATGAAATAATTAAATTGACGTTGGACACAATGAACACAATTTTCTTTTCTTGTATAGCTAGTAGACCTGTTCATGGGTCGGGATGGGTCGGGCTCGGTCCGGGCTCACTCGAGCTTGCAATTTTATTCTTAGGCCCGATCCCGGCATAGCCCGAGGCTAATTTTATTTTAAGTTGTCCAAGCACGAGCCCATCCTCTTTAAAGAAGCCCGTTAAAGCCTGACCTGACCCGGTTTATATATTTAAAAAAAAATCAAATTTTCACTTTTCCAAATTAACTTAAAGACTAACAAATTTTTCCAAATTAGCTTAGAAGCTATTATAATTTTAGCGTAAAAATGTATTCAATATATTTAAATGCAAATTGAATAATACCATTCATCATCTAGCATTTTACAAATCTAATTGCCGCTTATCATTAATGAGAAACAAAGTATGCATACAACAAAGAGAAAATAACTAGAAGATTGTTTGTTGTCCAACATACATATTGAGAACTATTAAAAGCTAATTTGCATAACAAATCTGCAATAGAATTTGCAACCTTCCTAATGATCAAAAACTTTACATCAACAGAACGAGTCATCTTAAACTTTACATCATTGTTTAATTTAATATACTTGTTCAAAACTTCAAGTGTATTGTAATTGAACAAATACAAAAATATTCATCACAAAATAAAGGGTTCTAATATCCAAAAAGTAACAAATTTTTCAGGACACTTCCACTTCATTCCTCAAAAATCATCTCAAGATAAATCTATTTATAAACAGGTATCAACTTGAACTCCTCATTATGACCCTTGCCCACGTTAAACTTTTCAATGCGAACATATACTTTAGGTTTTTGTGGCAATCTTCCCACATTTCTTGGAGGCACTGTTGCCTCCAAATCCTGGAGATGAGACAATGCTGCCTCCAAGCCCTCACCGAAGTCATTCGAGTCCTGATGCCACTATTTCTGAAGTCCAGAAGCCTCCTGTAGGGAGGCAGAAACAGTAGGAAGTCGGGTCGATAGAAACCACACCGCTAGTAATAAAATAATTGAGAAAAATTATCAATATTAGAGAAAAATACACGCACACGCACATGCAAAGAAAAACTAACAATATTATAGAAACATAGTGCAAATAACAGAACGCGCTTTCATGAAAAGGAAGTATAAGCCCGGTTGAAAGGGCCTCAGAACACCAAGGTTCTCTAGGAACGGAAACAGACAGCCCCCGACGACGTCGCATAGCTCTTCCTTTTTTTGGTAGACAATAACTACATAAATAATTCCCAAATAGCAGCAAAGCCTTTCGATATATTATGATAAGCCAGTCGAATAGAACAAAAAAAGAGGAAAGGCTTTTGCACGCCTTGGAACAATCTTTTTTAGCCTATGCCACACCAAATCAAACTTTATAGAGGCAAAGTGATTTTCATCCAAGCCAAACGATTATTTGAACAATCCACTATTGGGAAGGACTTCCGATAGGGCAATTGTCCTATCCAACAGGCTAAGCCTCGTTATCAAGGCAACATCGGCCTCGCTGAATTATATAGTCCTTTCACCAATTGTAAAGCAATGGCTAGTCGATTCTCATGATTTTACTAGATAACTCAAAAGGGATGTTTCCACAATCACATGTGGCAAATTCAAGAAGTGTCTAAAGGGAGTTTGTTGGAGCCTTCTCTTATACTCCAAACTTAGAAACAAACTATTAAACATCTCCCTAAATTGTTTAGTGGAGCACCTTGTCCCAAAGACAATCTGAACATAGTGTACCATTTCAATTTCGTATAAAGAATGACAAAATTCAATTATCACTCAACAAAACCAAGAAATCAACTCTCAACAATAAACCATCTAATACAGGGTATTCACCTAAATAAATTAACCGTATAGTTAATCCGAGACCCAATAAGTCAATCTCTGGGCCCGCTCACCTTCGGATGCAACCGATAGGGGTGAACGTATATAGTGCATGGGATCATTGTTGTGTGTCCCAACCTAGTGTAGTCCACATTGAGTAGATTATTGTATGCAGTTACCGAGATGGAATGTTATGAACACATAACTAATTCACAACTAACAGAGTTTGAGAAACAAAAAGCTATTATAAAATAGCATTACATGTTATGAACGTTATGGCCCTAATACCATTAAAAAATGATGGCTACTTGACACGCTCGAGTCACCCCTATTCTCTAGATGGTCAATTTCCCGTCAAATGTGTCCATTTTCGCGTGTCAATGCCCGGATCTCTACCTTGACTTCATTTAGCTCGACCTCTCATTCATTCCATAAAAGCTAGTAACGCTTCGAGAGATCAAAGTTTGAGTCTTTTACCTCAATGTGGCACCGTGTTTTCAGGTTTTCAATGCTGCCTTGGCAGCCGATTGAATAGGCGAGTTGATCGTGGGACATATGTCACCCTCGAACAATACTTCTTCACCCCATACATATAGGGTGATCACTGCTTGTGATTGTTCGCCCACAGCCTTTACAGCGCATTTGGGCCGTGGAAGGTTGCATGTGTCTGTAACACATCGAAGGATGTCTACTAGTGAAATCTCCACCTCAATAGGTCGATCCATCTAACACAAATGGAAAAAAACAAAATAAAACTACAGTAACATATTAGTAAGATATTATGGGTGGGTCGAGTTTGGGTTGGGTCAAGACTAGTCGAGTTGATTTCAGTTTTGGTTGAAATTCGAGTTGAGTTGTCAAATGATATGCCCTAACCCTAAATACTCGGGTTAGGGTTGGCCCATGGGTCAAATCGAGTCATCTAACTGAAATATAAAACATAACTAAAAAATGTATGTAAACCGACAAAATTAAAGGATTTAACCTTCAAATCTCAAATAAAAAATAAAAAACTGGAGCACTTAACAATTAAAGGAGTAAACAATATGGAGTGAAGACTAAATATAATTGTATAAACATAATCAGTCTGTTGGGTCAACTTTTTTCAAGTCTAAACAAAACAATACAAACATGATCAGTCCCCTGTATTTAACTCATGATTAAAATATTTAACAAATAAAATATTTCTCCTATGTCCGTTGTAATTATAAATGAATATGAAAAATATAAATCATGATTTATCCACCAATCAAAATATTTAACAAATAAAAATCATGCATGTGAAGAAAACTACCGTTTCCTAATGCCTCCCATTCCGAATATTAGGCTCGACTTCACTCTTGCCACATGTGAGTCTTTCTGCAATAAATAAATAATCCAAAAGAGACATACACCCATGTCATACACAAATATAGTTAAGTACTTCCATTACTAGACTAGTGAATTGGTTAGAACCTATATACCAAGGCTCAGTTCTCAAGCTTCTCCTTTTGAAGCTTTGGGCTGTGAGAAATAAAATTGAGCTAAGAAAAGTGTTTTGATCATTTGGAAATAATTGATTTTAAAACATTAAAGTTTGAAAGCCAAAACACTATTAATTCCTCAAGCACAAACCATGTGGTTAGGTCTTTCCTCTTTGGGGGATTAAAATCAGAAATCTTGAAGCTTATCCAAATGCTATACCTATATGAATGCTATGCGGGGGAGAGATAAAACTGCCACAATGTCCATTTAAGCTTTTTGTATTCTGACATTAAACTCCTATTGGGAAATTTTTAGAAAACAAAAGGAGGATCCTTAACATTGGGAGTCCGGATCTCGTAGGTATACTTGGTGAAAACACTGAGTAAAAACATTTTAGAACCCAACTGCCTATCAAGTTCTGTTGAGACTTTCTTTTTGTCTAGTTATAGAGAAAAAACAAAAGATCATATACACAAACTTACACATTCAGTAGAAAAGGTTAAAACAAATTACCACGCAGTAACATCAATGAACCGACGTTCACAAACATCAACCCTTTTCCAACATCAAACATGCAACAAAGTTGCCGGAGAAATGTAAAAACATTTACAAATTACAACCAAACAGAACTTCATCTACTGAGATTTTATGAATAACAGAGTAGAGCTGATATTCTTGGTTTGGAAATTTGGTGAAAAAACGAAAACGATATAACATATATAAACCTTCAAATGCAGTGGAAGTAAAAATAAATTATCTGAACTTTCTTTTATCTTGCTGCCAAGCATTTGGATTGTAGGCTTCAAGGTTGAAATATTGTCTTCTCCAGTTCTCCTTCTTTCGTCTCTTCCACCAGTTTAGCCTCCGCCTCTTCGTTTTAGTAGGATTCTTCTCTTACAATTACCACCAATAAGACAAAACAAGATCGACAGAATTGGACGGCCGGATGACTTCCTCCGTACTCGATAGCCAGGCAATGAAAAAGACTGTTGTGTTGTGAAAAAATCCGAAAATGAAGACTGGGCCAACACGTTGTCAGTGTATAGGAAGTTGATACGATCAACTGTGAGTATGTGACTTGACTTCGTATTTGAAGAACTGTGAGATAAAAATCGAAGTGACGGATTTGAACATTTTGTTGAGGGTTGCACCTTGGGCGGATCATATCCTAGCTCGAACCGACCCAGCCTGCTAATTGTATGGTTTGGATGTAATGACCAAAATACCCTCTACTCCGTTTTATTTCTTTTACCTTTGGCGTTACAAAAATGTCATGATGGTTTTTTTTTTTTTTGCAACATTTTCAACCGCCCATAGCATAACTCAATTGGTCTAATATTCCAAATAAAAAATGTCCACCGTTTTATATTTTCTTTTAACCTTATCGGTTGAAATAATACATTAATTCAAGTGTTTTTTTTTCTTTGAATTTCTATGGATCCGCCCCTGAGTTTCAGCTAGGAATGGCAACGGAGTTGATTCAGGGAGGGTTTTGTAAGTTTTAGACCCTATTTGTCTCCCTAAATCTCTCAATCCGTATTTTCTCCAAAACCCGTAACAGGTTAGATTTTGAGAATCTACTCTTTCCGTACATGAAAATGTAAAACCCTCCTTAACTCTATCCTCCCCACATTCAAGGATAGGAGTTGGGTTTAGAACCTACATCTAATTTCCTATTATTTATTATTATATATAAGTCAATAAATAAGTAAAATAACATAAACAAACAACACAATTTTTAATTATTTGATTAAAACATGTAAAAAAACACATAAATTATCAATAATCAATTATCCTTGGCATAAAATTCATAATATTTTTAAATTCAACATCTAATACATAAAGTTTGTATGCTCTCCAATAATATACAAATCGGCGAGGGTTGGATTTAACTTAATATCATACTCCATACACACTCGTACATGTTGTAAAATCCCAAACCCTGTCCCTGCCCCAAAGTCCATCCTTCAAACAAACAAAAAAAAAAAAAATAATCCCTTTGGGGCGGGTATCTAGTAGGTAGGGTAGAAATTATCATCAGCAAATCCAATTCACTGGCCCAAAGCTGACCTAGATTTAGCCCCAACCCGAGTATGTCAATTTTTACATCAGGCTAAGACTAAGTTGGAAAGATGGAGCTAACCCTTGGGCCTTAGTCACAATATTTAAGGTTATACCTAAGTTAACCTGAAACCTACCCAAACCTGCATGACCTCCACCTCTATTTTTGCTTGCTTCTCCTCAATGGCTTGAACAACAACGAAGGTTGAATACGATATACTCGAATAAAAGAAAAATCTAACCACACAAAATAAAAGCAACAAAAAAAAAAATCATTATCATACATTAGAGAGGGGTGGAGCCAGGAAATTGTTATATAAGGGGTCAAAACATAAATGAAGTACGGATGGCCCATAAAATGGTGAGTTTAAAGAGAAAAAAATTTACATGAAAAATTGTATTACAATGTGGATTTTCTGAATCATAGGGGGCCATGGCTCCCCCGGGTCTTCCTGGTTCCACCCCTGCATTAGAGCAATTAATATTAAAGTCACAAAAAACGACTCCTTTTTGTGACATTTGTTTCAAACGTCATGAAGCAAACGTCGTCAAAAGCCTATTCTTTTTGTAGGGCCATCTTTGGCTTCAACAATTAAGTGCTCGTTTAGGAGGGCTTTCACACAACAACTCCCCGCTTTACAAGATGGGCCCCACCTTAGAATGCCTTAAGCTATGTTTGGTGGAAAATACGAAAAGTTGGAATGTGCTTTAACTGAGCTACTAATGCAATTATTTCTTACACAATGAGCAACTCTTCCTTAAATTACTGCTCAATTACAAATATTCAAAATATGTTTAAATTGAATAACTCTTCCTTACACAAATTATTGACTTGGCAGCTATGTTTGTTGACGTGGTGATTTTTTTTTTTTTCCTTTTTCTAGTATGGTAGGAATGGAAATGGAGTAGGGATCAAATTCCTCGTCCTCGACCCCAATTTAGAGATAAATCCCCATCATTGAAAATTTTAATTAATATAAATTCTTGAAAAATAAATTTTTAAAACAAAAATACTATTTTACTTCATTTCCCACTGACCCCATTGAGTTAGGGAGGTCGAGTACCAAGCAAGAATGGGGAGAATTGCCATCCCTTGGTGTTGCAACTTTAACCCCCATACAGGCTGCACTAGAACATAATTGGAATTGGAATCCCCATTGCACTATTTGTTTGATTCAATTGGGAATTAGAATCAGATTCTCATTGGAATGGGGGAGGCTGTAATGGCTATTCCTACGAACCAACCGGATCCTAAGCAGATTAGCTCATATGGGTTTCAAGTTTATCACTTTTACTTTAATTTATTAATGTTATTCAATATATGATTGCGATGAGGGCAGATTTGGCCCTCCAGTGGAATTATGACACATGACATCTCATGCCAACTAAGTGTGGCCTCTTGACGGCTTGCCATGGGTAGCTCCCCATAGGCAGCTCACCATAAGCAATTTGCCACAGGCAGCTCGACCATAGGTAACTCACCATAGGCAACTCGCCATAAGCAGCTTGCCACAGGCAGCTCGACCATAGGTAACTCACCATAGGCAACTCGCCATAAGCAGCTTGCCACAGGCAGCTCGACCATAGGCAGCTCGCCATAAGCAGCTTGCCATAGGCAACTCGCCATAAGCAGCTCGCCACAGGCAGCTCGCCATAAGCAGCTCACCACAGGCAGCTCGCCACGGGCAGCTCCCCATAGGCAGCTCGCCACGGGCAGCTCCCTATAGGCAGCTCGTCGTAAGCAACTTGCCACAGGCAGCTCCCCACAGGAAATTAGCCACAGGCAGCTCAACACAAGCAGCTCACCCTCATAGCCTGGCAACTTAGACAACTCGGCATTGCATAGGCAGCTCGCCACTAAGCAGCTCGGTAGAGCTCGTCACAAGCAGCTCAGCATAGCTCCCCTAGGCAGCTTGCCACTTGTAGGGTAGCTCGGTACAGGAGTAGTTTGGTGTATCGCAGAAAGATCTCATGCCTGACAACCTGGCCTAGACATCGACCCATCGACTGACACAGGCGCCGACCTGACAACCTGGCCCAGACACCGACCTGCCAACTGACACAGGCGCCGCTTGACAACCTGGCCCAGGCGTCGACCTGGCTGCCTGACACAAGCGCCAACCTGGCAACCTCAAGGAGTTCACCACCGTACCTCGATTCTGACGGGATGTGACGAGTCTTACCGTTTGGAGGCTTTTCACCCACCTAACCCGCGAGGACTCCGGTATATAAAGACCTCACCCCCTTGGGGGGAGGATGGAAAAAATGGAGGTAATCCCTACTCTTTATCTCTCTCATTTCTCCAATATCATCTTCGAAGCTCTCTACAATCAGAGTGCTAATTAAGCGTCGGAGAGTCCCCGCTAGGAAAATACACCCGGGTCTTGTGATTCAGCTCTCGTAGGTCCCTCAGCTCCCGCCGCCTACAAAGAGGAGAAAAAGGTGGAGTTCTCGTAGGTCCCTCAGCTCCCGTCGTCTACAAAGAGGAGGGAAAAAAGGATGTTCTCGCAAGTCTTTCAGCTCCCGCCACCTACAAAGGAGAGGAAACCACCTCATGTAGAGGGTAGTCGGGTTGCGCTGCACTAGGGAGATCCACCGTCCTCTGAGTTGCAGGCCACCTAGGAGCAGGTCAAATGACGAGTCCACCAGGGAGCTCGCCACCAGGCAGTTTGTCACTAAATAGCTCTCCACCAGGGAGCTCGCCACCAGGCAATTCGCCACCAAGCAGTTCGTCACCAGGCAGTTCACCACCAGGGAGCTCGCCACCAGGCAGTTCACCACCAGGCAATTTGTCACCAGGGAGCTCGCCACCAAGCAATTCGCCACCAAGCAGTTCGTCACCAAGCAGTTCACCACCAGGGAGCTCGCCACCAGGCAGTTCACCACCAGGCAATTTGTCACCAGGGAGCTCGCCACCAGTCAGTTCGTCACTGAATAGCTCTCCACCAGGCTGTTCACCACCAAGGATCTCGCCACCAGGCAATTCGCCACCAAGCAGTTCACCACCAGGCAGTTCGTCACCAGGCAATTCGCCACCAGGGAGCTCGCCACCAGGCAATTCGCCACCAAGCAGTTCGCCACCAGGCAGTTCACCACAAGGGAGCTCGCCACCAGGCAGTTCGCCACCAAGCAGTTCGTCACTAAGTAGCTCTCCACCAAGGAACTCGCCACCAGGCAGTTCTCCACCAGGGAATTCGCCACCAAGTAGCTCATCACCAAGGCACGACACCACCGGGTCAAATAACGAGGTACTTAGCCAAAAAAAAATTATATATCACAAAAAATGGTACGTGACCAAAAACGATTACATCAGATTGCAATATAAATTCAATTCAAATTTCATGGATAATATTCAATTCAAATTAGTATATATGAATGACTCAAATTTGGACCTCCTTATATCCCATTCAATGAGTTTGTAGGCTTAATATATCATAGGACAGCGTAATACTCCACATATTTAGGAAAGGCAATGGGGTGGGTTGAGGATAAGGACCATATTCGTAGTTCCTAACCTTGATCCTCATTGTGAAAATTTTAGTATTTCATCAGGACGTGAATCCTTGAAAATTTTAATTAAAAGTTGTTTTAAAAAATGATTCAGTAAAAATAAAAAAAGAATAAAATATAAATACTATTTTAAATATATTTTGATATATAATATTATAATTATATATAATATATATTTAATATATATTATTGGAGTCGGCATGGGACAAAGACTTCACTTCCATCCCCAATAAAGATAATCGCCATTGACGGGAAAGGGGAGGGGGGCCATTCTACTCATAATTCATTTATCTCATTCGCATTATTCGCACATCAACCAAATCGATTGCAATGGGACTTCTAGCTAGCAGCAAAGAATAGAAGTTTGGTGAATGGTGAAAGTAAAAAACTTAAAAATGGTAAAAGAAGACTGCATTGGATAACATCGTTCATTTGAGACAATGATGCAGATGGTGACAATTGAATTTTGATAAAACAAACAAAACATACTCGCAACTGCAAGGCACGTATTGACCGAACTGTCTCTCTGCCCGCGCTGCATGGTATTATCGACCATTGCTTTTATGTAATAATCTGAAGAGAGTATTAAATATGTTTGCCGTATATGTGCGTGCTTTGTAGAGTCACGGGTTGGCAGCCATTAATAAATGCAGAGGCAGAGCTCGTCTCGTCGTGGAGTGAGAAGTGTGTCAGCTTTCCCCAGAACCCCACATCAGGACAAGAAGTCTGAAGAAAGAAAGAGAATCATATGCTTTCAAATGGGTTTTCTCGGAATAGGCTCCGCTGGCTCGGGGTATGAAGGTCAGTACAGTGGACTCGTGAATTGAGGGTGTAAGAGATTCTTCCCTCTCTCCCACAAAATCAAAATCCAATCCAATCACACCATCCCCCATTCTGCTCTTGTCATTCTACTAAGTCCACACGTGATTTTTCCATTGACTCAAATGCCGGCCACGGGCCACCCAATAAGGCAATAGTCTCAACCACTGACCTTTTTTTGGATTCTTTCTTTCTCATGGCCCGGTTGGGTTTACCCGACCCGAACCGGATAAGAAAAGGGACTGAACAATGGAAGTGAGAAGCAGCTGGCTATGTCAAATTGTCAATGTGGGTTTATGAGAAGCAAGCAGTTAGCAGTTTGTCATGGGTGTGTCCACGTCCGGTTCAGTTCAGGAAAGACTGCCTACGTACACTTTCATCTGCCCAAAGATAGAGGAGTTCCATTCAGGAGTTGTCACAAAATGAGGGTCCTACACATGCATTGAATAGCGTCAAGCTGGGGCTTGGGCTGTGCAAGGTGGGAGGGGGGCGTGCCAGGGCGGGGCCCTTTTCTTGAAGCAAATCCATTACCCTTCTTTGCAATACATGCATTGCAGATTATTGCACTCATGCATTATATTAGTTAGGGTTTCTTCTCCTTTTTCTCCTGTCTTCATGTTTTTGCCTTGGGCTAGTTGTAGCTGTTGAAACCTTGATAATATGGGATCAATGGGGGCAAAGGATCCAGTGAGGATGATGGGTATCCAATGAGGACGAGGAAAATGTTAATATATCCATTCTATTGGGATTTTACAGCCTTATATACGAGAAAAAACGAACATAAACTTATTTGAAACTGGTGATCTTGAAAATGCTAGGAGGGTATGTTTAGCTGCCATCTCAAGGTTTGAAAAGACGAGGTAGAGGAATGAGATTGAACTTTTTGAGGGATGTGAAATGGCAAAAGAAAAAGATTAAAAAAAAAAATAAAAGTTAAAATCCTAAATCCTAAACCTATAACTTGTCAATATGAAAGAGACATAGGTGTCATTCTTCTATATATATATATTTTTTATTTATTTCTTACCTATTCGTCTCTAAAAAAATAAAAAATGACACAATTTAAGAAGCCAAGCCAAATTTTATTTGAGTGGGAACAATTGTAAAAATATTTAAATTTCTTCATAATTTTTACAATTATATAAAAACTTTTTTCAAATCTCGGTCTAGTCACACACAAATTTGGATAAAGCCCAAATCTCTTATAAGCAAAAAAAAAAAAAAAAAACTGTTTACACATAGTATTCAGCTGTATAATTGGAACTATCTTTAATTTGTACATGTATATTAAATTTATAGAGAGATATTCCGTGTTTAGGTTGTGTACAGACTACAGAGTTTTTATTTGCTATTAAATTTCAACCGGTTTCTACATGTAACCAACCAAGATCAATCAAAAAATTTAGGTAATAGAAAATTGCTTTGTCACTTATTGAGAGAATTTACTGAATCATTTTCACTCTCTATCTCATCATTAATTTTCTATTATAAGATCTAGTTCTTACCGTTATTGCTTTACGTTACCTAATTTTCTAATGATTTTTGCCATAAATAGTATAGCCATTGAGTTATTTTCATCTTCTTGCAATTAGTTAAAGGCTTAAAACTAAGCTAAGCTCTTGTCAATTCACAAAGTATTAGGAAATATGGTTGACTGTTGACTACCATGAACAAATCTAAAACAAAAGAATTAAATAAAAAACTCCATGTAAAAAATATTGTAACATGAGCAAAGTCCCACAATGGAAACAATGTGTATTTGCATCATAAATGTTGTTAGGTTGCACTGATGGTGTGGTTGCTCGTGATACCACAGTTATAGCTCAAAGTGCATCGAATCTTGTATAGCATATCACTGAAAAAGTATAGTGGGTGTTTGGTGCCATGTGTTTTACGAGTGTTATGTTTCACCAACTTTAACCTCTATTTAATTACATTTTTTAGAGCTTCAAACTTTACTGCAAGTAGAGGTGTAGGGCTATCGATCTCTAGACTCTAATCAAATAGCAGTTTGGGTTCAAGTTTGATTCTAATTGAGCTTGAATCAAGTTCAAACCCGAGGTAAACTCTATTAGTTATTTGAATTCAAGCTTGACCAATAAAAAATCAATTGACTGAAAGCTCTTGAATTTGATCGATTTAGTAATACATACATACATACATATATGTATAAACGCATAAAATATAAAAACATATTTTATAATATATTATGAAAATATGTTTTTTATGTAAAATATATTTTTATGTTCTATATGATATAATAATATCTTATATATAAATATTTATAAAATATAAATATATATTTAATTTTAAGCTTTTGAGTCGAACTCGAGCTAATTGAATATTTAATCAAACCAAACTCAAACTGAAAATATATATTTCAAATGAATTTTGAACTCAAACCTACTAGTATTTTGTTTGAGCCAAACCAAGATATGTCAAAATTCGACTAGGCTCGGCTAGATTGCAACCCATAGAGGAGCAACCACCATAAAATCTTATTAACCATCATCAAATGTCAAATTCGACTAGGCTCAACTCGATTGGACCCCATAGAGGAGCAACCACCTAAAATCTCATTAAACATCATCAAAGGAATAAAGGAAAAAGATTAAAGAGAAGGGCATAGCCGGCCTTGCCCAAGCCCAAGATACAAATGACTCTCCCTTCCAAACTAAAGATTACCCCTAACATTGAAAACCCAAAACCCAAAAGCAAAACCTACAACACTAGATTATTAATCGCATTTGGTAAGTCATTTTCTGTTTGAATTGTCTAAGCTAACTATGTCTTGGCATTCATGAGAGAAGGGGTTTCTTGAATCACCTGACCTAAGCGATGTGCTACATTTAAATTTGAAAAATCTAACAACATTTATGAGATGTTGTCTTAGTGAAAATATTACAAAAATTAGTGCCAGGCACTTTGAACGCCCAATTAACCTGCATTTCCACCAAGGCTTTTATGTATTTTTCAGAAAACTGGGGGTGGCATTTCGATTCTTAGTGAGACGGAACGTGGAAGGAAGAGTTGGCTCTAATACCAAAAAAGTGGAGTTTGCTCTGAAAAACAAAATATGAACGCTGAAATTATTTGAGTATAGGAATTATTATACAGCTCTAATTATGCTGTTAATTTTTTTTTTTAAATATAAATATTCTTTTTCCAAAGGGAGATGACAAAAGAAGAGCTTAACAAAGGTCAAGAAAAAGAAGGAATCATTAATAAAGAAAACTATGTCTTACCAAGCTGTCTGTTGTCTTATTGAAAACAAGGGATCGTGGTTTGCTTGTTTTCGTCATGACTCATGACACAACTAACCCAGTGCATTAAATTGTATTAATTAATCTTAATCATAGAATAAGACTTATGTGTAGCTCAAAGGCCGAAACATTTTAATTCCCTTCACCTCTTATCTTCCACAAGTTTACATTGCAAAGCCATGGAACAAAGCAAGACAGCCCTACACATTCCACTCTTTTTACCCCAACTCCTCTCCCTCCACCCATCACCACCATCTCCACCACCAGAAGCGCCATTACCACCACCACTACCTCCATGGAGGAACAGTCAATACCTTCACCACCCTCTCCACCACCACCGCCATCACCATCTCTGTCACCCTCACTAAAAACCTACAGACTAACAGCTTCTTCGATCTCATACACCAAGTTCACCACCAGCAGCAGTGCAGCAAATTTCATCTTCAAACCATGGAATCCGTCTGCACCTACTTACATCCTCCGAGACATCTCCTTCACTGCCAACCCATCTCAGATCCTCGCCATTGTTGGTCCAAGTGGTGCCGGCAAATCCACTCTCCTCGACATACTGGCAGCACGCACCTCACCAACACAAGGATCTCTTCTCCTCAATTCTGCGCCTGTCAACCCCTCCTCCTTCCGCAAGCTCTCAGCCTATGTCCCTCAGCACGACGCATCACTCCCGTTACTCACCGTCTCCGAGACCTTTGCCTTTGCTGCTCGGCTTCTCATCCCCAACTCCTCCAAAATTGCCTCCACTGTGGACTCTCTTCTCTCGGAGCTCCGGCTATCCCACCTTGCACATACCCGCCTGGCTCATGGCCTGTCAGGCGGTGAGCGTCGACGGGTCTCTATCGGTCTCAGCCTCCTCCATGACCCGGCTGTGCTGCTTCTCGACGAGCCCACTTCAGGACTGGACAGCACGTCAGCCTTCAACGTAATGCAGACTCTCCGGTCGATCACCGCTTCGCGTTGTCGGACTGTAATCCTCTCCATACATCAACCCAGCTTCAAGATCCTCTCCACCATTGACAGCATTCTCTTACTATCAAAAGGGACAGTTGTTCACCATGGAACACTGTCTTCACTGGAGTCCTTCTTAATCTCCAATGGCTTCACGGTCCCTCCGCAGCTCAACGCGCTGGAGTACGCAATGGAGATACTAAGCCAGCTTCAAGAGAGCAAAGAGGCCACCACATCACCAGCAATTCCTGCGCCCCCTCGCGATTCGTCAGCTTCTCTAGATAACAATGACAAAGGAGAGATCAGATACAAGAGTTCAAGGCTCCATGAGATCTTCACCCTTTCAAACAGGTTTTGGAAAATCATCTACAGAACAAAGCAACTGTTGTTGACAAACACATTAGAAGCTCTGGCTGTGGGTCTTGTCTTAGGCACCATCTACATTCATATTGGGTTTGGTAAGCCAGGAATAGAGAAGAGATTCGGCCTGTTTGCCTTCACTCTGACCTTCCTCCTCTCCTCCACCACCGAGACTCTACCCATCTTCATTAACGAGAGGCCAATTATATTAAGAGAGACGTCGAGTGGAGTGTACAGGCTCTCTTCGCATCTGCTAGCCAACACAGTAGTCTTCTTGCCATACCTGCTAGCACTGGCGCTGGTCTACTCAGTCTCGGTCTATTTCTTAGTGGGTCTCTGCGCAACTTGGCAAGCCTTCGCCTACTTTGTCCTGGTTATATGGGTTGTGTTTCTCATGGCAAATTCGTTCGTTCTCTTCCTGAGCTCGCTCGCTCCGAACTACATCGCCGGAACGTCGCTCGTAACAGTGAGCTGCGGCGCCTTCTTTCTCTTCTCCGGCTACTTCATCGCAAAAGACAGCTTGCCCAAGTACTGGCTCCTGATGCACTACTTCTCCATGTACAAGTATGCCCTTGATGCTCTCCTGATCAACGAGTACTCCTGTCTCGTTTCCAAGTGTTTGATATGGTACGAAGAGAACAAGACATGCATGATGACCGGCAGTGATGTGTTGGAGAAGAGAGGGCTCCATGAAAGCCAGAGATGGGCCAACATATACATCTTAGTTGGATTCTTTGTGCTGTACCGTGTTCTTTGCCTGGTTGTTCTGATCAGAAGAGCTTCGAGATCCAAGAAATAAAACTAATGGGCATTATTGATGAATACCCCACTCCAACGTACTCTGGTGTCGCTTTCTTGATGGGTCATGTGAATGGGTTCTGAGTTTCCATAGATAATTTTCTTCTTTCTTGAATTCAATTCATCAGTGTGCAACATTAGTTACTAACGACTGATGTTTTGATGACATGTGAAGCGTATAAACAGACAACCCAGAAACCGGTTTTCTGAACTATGTTTGCCTTTTTCTCCACCCTACGGCCTACCTCTCTCACCTCTGCCGATGGCAACAGGACTCAATATAACGTCAAAGGCAATCTGAGAGTACAGAAATGGCGATAATAAGTGGCTAGCTAATTGATTTTACGGGACCTGGCTAGACTCTAATCTAGGGTTTTATTTTATTTATTTTTAACTGAGGGTAATGATTCTCGGGGATTTCCAACCTGTAATGATTCTGTGTACAAATGTGAGTAAGGGGGCCCAAAAAGCAGATTGGCTCTTAATACTCGTTTGTTTTAGATGTTTGGGACACACCATGAGAAAGGGTCACTCTCATGCCAGGGGTTTATTC